>NC_064629.1:505012405-507512405 GCF_023864275.1 Schistocerca cancellata | reverse complement strand
AAAAGTATAGCGAAAATTACAGAAAACTTCACTCACAGGGATATTATCACGTTTTTTGAGTATTTTGCTAATAAAACCTTCTCGATCGCTTACTGAAAACGAAACGAAACTCAGCGATCAGACCCTGAAGACCATTAGATGTCGATTCCAGCCGCCCCGTCTTCCACTACCACGAGGATGTGGTGTGCAGGAGCATGGGGTCAGCACATCGCTCCCCCGGGCCGTTGTCGACGAATAGCCTTGGAGCCGCTACTGTTCGTTCAAGTAGCTCCACTGTTGGCATCACGAGGCTGAGTGCACGCCAGCCCAACCCTCTCATTGAGGAAAACTCTTTGGCACTACCGGGAATCGAACACGGATCCTCCATATGGAAGCCAGCTACACCGGCCACTCAGCTGTGGAGGCGGACCGAGCGCTTAATATATGTCTTTATTTATAACGTATATTCGGCTACTGCCGTTATCACGTGAAAACTTAGAACTTGCAAAATAGCTTTCACTGTTAGTATCAATCAAAGATACGCCAATATGGATTAAGTTCTACTTTTTAATCTGACACTGGCAGTAGCCGAAACAACCTTATAAATAAAGACATTTACGAGCATAAAGCGATCTAGATGTTTTTATTCACAAAATATACAACAAATCACAATTATAGCGAAAATTCAAGACAATTATCTCCTTTATTAACATTCTCACTTTTGTGTTAGCAGAAGAGCCAACACCGTGTTACGAGTGGAGGTCGCGTTTTAGCTCAAGCAGGCTAGCGTGAAGAGGGAAGAATTATACTGACGTGAGGTCTGGAACATGACAAGGAATGAGAATTCAGAAAGCGAACGTAATTAGTTTGATACTTAATTTTAATCCATTAATGATGAACATCGCTCTTGACGGTACATGATTCACAATATTATCTTTTCAGAATACATTCTAGTACATACGTTGTAACTGAATATGGCACCTTGCTAGGTCGTAACAAATGACGTAGCTGAAGGCTGTGCTAAACTGTCGTCTCTGAAAATGAGAGCGTATGTAGACAGTGAACCATCGCTAGCAATGTCCGCTGTACAACTGGGCCGAGTGCTAGGGAGTCTCTCTAGACTAGACCTGCCGTGTGGCGGCGCTCGGTCTGCAATCACTGATAGTGGCGACACGCGGGTCCGACGTATACTAAGGGACCGCGGCCGATTTAAAGGCTACCACCTAGCAAGTGTGGTGACTGGCAGTGACACCTCACTCACATTGGCAAAGAAAGTATCACAAGCGTCAGTAAGGTCTGCTAGTATGGTATAGTGGGAACCAGCATGACACCTTCATGTTTTATATAGAAGTCCTTACTCCAACTCCCCTGTCGGAGCTTCGAGTCCTCCCTCGGGCATGGGTGTGTGTGTTGTCCTTAGTGTAAGTTAGTTTAAGTGAGAATAAGTAGTGCGTAAGCCTAGGGTAAGCAGTTTGGTCCCATAGTCCTTACCACAACTTTCCAACTTTCCTTACTCTAACATAGCTTGTAACATTGTGAAACCTTTGCGCTCGACACTGCTACCGAAAACGTGATGATGTGGACGGGTTGTAACAGCCAGACATTTCACACGGGTGCTGCGGTTTACGCTTCAGGTACACGTCACCAAAGCTCTGTCCACTCGCTTTGAATCTTATATAGCTGTGTCCTACTCGCACAACATCTCGCACAACCGTAGGACCTTTGATTACACTCATCGTGACTACTCGTAAAAAGAAGATTGCTATGATTTTACGAATATGCTGAGTTATTGGCAACGAATTACTACGTATATTTTAGAAATCTCGTAAAACTTTTACTGTCATAGTGCAATGTGTTCCACACTTTATCACAATCATTTTGAAACGATTACGCACAATCCTAATTGAATCCAAACTCATTGCCGAGCCATGTTTGTTTTTCTAAGTGCACACTCCCGCTCAGGCCGACTCTCATCCTTCTAGCAGACGTCACTCCTTCGTATCAGCCGGTTCTGGGATATCCGTTCTAACCACTCAGATGTCAGTAAAGGTAATGCTTCGTTATGAGGATGTATTGTGGACCAATTGAAAATATGGGACGACCATATTTACGGTTAACGCAGTTTCATCCTAAGACGCACGAGAAAGGGTAATTAATTCACGAGCGAGGTTGCGTTTCAGTTCCTTGTTCGAACTTTTTTTGAGATTTATTTGTCAATTTTAGACCCTTAGTAAGTTAAATTAACGAAGGAGATGCAGAAAATGAATGCTGTTCTGTTCATCATGGATTTTATATTGCAGTGGATGACACTACTTGAAGTAACTCCAAAATCACTAAAATGTTTACTCGTAAAATTCTGCAAGTGCACTTCAGGTACTGGTAAAGAAACGTACTACGTCCTTCAACGGGCACTGACTTTTGCAGAAGAATTAGAGAAATTCATGACTTCCCAGCGATGTAGCAACAGTCGTTATTCTGGAGCACAATTTGTAAATGGAAGAGGAGCGTGAGAATGATACAGGTACAAGGCCTAGGCTGTTTCGCACAGCCGGCCGGTGTGGCCGTGCGGTTCTGGGCGCTTCAGTCTGGAGCCGCGTGACCGCTACGGTCTCAGGTTCGAATCCTGCCTGGGGCATGGACGTGTGTGATGTCCTTAGGTTAGTTAGGTTTAAGTAGTTCTAAGTTCTAGGGGACTGATGACCTCAGATGTTAAGTCCCATAGTGCTCAGAGCCATTTGAACCATTTTTTTTTTTTTTTTGTTTCGCACACCGAACAATCAATGGCTTTCGTAGCGCAGTTTGAGATGTAGAAACGTGTCGTGAAACGTTTAATCCGGGTTAGAGTCCCCGTCTGGCACACAATTTTTACTGCTGGGAAGTTTAGTGACTATCGGTGCAGGTCAGTTCCGGTAGCAAAAATAATTCGTCTTGATTCGTCTAATGGTGGGTGAAACAGGTGTACTGTTTGTGTATACGTACAAAAGAAGTATTACGGGACCCAATGCGCAAATTATGAGAAATAAACTGATCCTTGTTCATGGCGATTCCTCCAGTCAATCCACGGCCCTTGCCGTTGTCACCTACCACCCTGGTCATCTCTATTTCGCTTGGGTTATTCACTATCTTCTCAATTCATATTAACGGTGATAATTATTTTTCATTTCGAATAATTTTTGTATCTACACTCCTCGCTGAACATCTCTGCTAATCTCCCCGTATAAAATGAACGAGAAGTCTGAAGATAGCATCATTTTCGTGAAATTAGAATATTATTGTTTCTTACTGACAGGTATGCTGCAACAGAAGCTACGCAAACATAAGAACAACAATTTTCCGGTATTCAGAATGCATAAACGAGGTTTCAGATGGAGTCAGTAAATTTAGGCGTGTATTTAATGAGATCTTTGGGAACAGCTGAGAATAGTTTCCCGCTAACGTAGTGGATTATTGAAGATCAGCCTTGTTTGCAGTAATCGTACAAAATGACCTTTGGGAGCAGCTGAGAATGGTCTCGACTTAACGTAGTCAATTACTGAAGGTCAAATTTGTTTGTAGTGGTATTAAGTTAGCATCGCATCAGTGCTACGCACTCGCTCGGAAATAATGCAGTTAAGTAGGAACAAAGCAGGTGAGAGAGATAAAGGAATTACCTATATTTAGGAGCGCTAGGAAACGGAAATTTAATATCGTTGATGTCAGCACTTACATATGTCACAACACGACTGTTAGGCCCTGTCTCGATAGAACAGTGTTGGAAATTGCATATCAAACTGATGAAAAACGTGCTGTTACAACAACCGTGCACTGACTGTAACAGTGATCAGTAAAGAAACTTTTTTAACACTAACATACACTTCAGAAACCAAATAAAGGGAAGGTAGGAAGATTAGAGTTTAACGGACTGTCGATGACGTGGTCATTGAAGACAGTCCGCTAACAACGACTGAAAAGGAAATCGGCAGTACACTTTTCAACGGAACCAGCCTAGTATTTACCTTAAGCGATTTAGGGAAACAACAGAGAACCACAACCTAGATAGGTGGACGAGATGTGAACTCCACTCCTCCGGAATGTGAGTTCAGTGCCTGCATCACTACGCCACCTCTCAGTCGTATGCTTCCACTGTTACACAACATATAGATATATTTATGGTAGCTAAAGGATGTAGACTTAACAGGGATAAGTGCTAATCATATCTTAATTTTATACTACTAGCCATTAAAATTTCCATCACATGAAGTCTGCCTGCAACAAACGTGACACTGACGTTAAATGTACTACATGCTTGGACATGCAAACGATTTGCATTCCGGTGCAACTACACTAACTAATAAAGAATAAAATCACGCAGCAAGTTTCTCATTCATATATTGTATTTAAATGTTAGTCGTCTTGAGGAAATCGTATTACGCTTCGTGTAAGAAGTTGAAACGCCTACACCACGTGCTGGAATTTTACAGCGGCAGAATCTTGGGCTACCGAGACTGCGATTTATCTTTTTGCGATGTTACTGTTTATCAGGATCCCACGACTGTCTGTTACATCGAATCGATGGGTTCAGGAAGACCATACTCAAGGCCATGCAGGATCTCAACGGCTCCCATGCTTCTAACGCCCGAGAGGTCACACACAGCCACACACACACACACACACACACACACAAACACAAACACGAGTGATGTTCACTGAGACATATAGGGTTGAACAGCCAAGTGACATACCTAAAATTAGGAAATGGGCTTCTTCCGAGCAATACAAATATGTACACGGACAGTGCGACGATGTCAGGAGCACCACCGACTCTCAGCAGTCGCATACCTTCTGGCGACGGGGCTTCACTTAACGTGGAAGCTGAGGACTGTGATTGACTTAACGACATCATTGGACGCTGGAATGGCTGTATCGTCTTTTCAGACTTCCAGTACTGCGTACAGCATCACGATGGACGTATCCGCGAGTGGGAGCTCAGAAGGGAAAGAAGGTTGTCAAATTGTATTCATCATCGTCATACGGGCTCAGCACCTGGCGGCATGGTATGCCGCGCCATTGAGTGCACGGCACAATCGCCCCTGGTTCGCGTAGCCGGTCATCTGGACAGCAGGCGCTACATTTCTGAAGTATTAAGGACAGAGACAGTGCCCTATTTCCAGGCGTACGTTACGGTGTCTTCAATAACTTCTGGAACACCGCATGTTTTCCGTGTTATCCTGACCTAACTCGCTAAAAAGATGTTCGACTGTTGCCCTGCCCATCAAATTCTTCAGATCTCTCTCCCGTGAACTCATCTGATCATGGGTTACTGTAAAACTGACACTTCACAGCTAGCCACCTGCTGCAACTGGTGAGGTCTGGCATAGAGTGGGTGCATTTTCGAACACATTCATTCAACCAGAATTTTAACCCAACTCAAAAAGTTTGAGACTACTCGCATTTCTACCGAACGACTTATCGTACCGCATTAGTACGCCACTAGTTCGACCATGACTTCTATTTTCTCATTGTATCACCTTCCATCAAATTTGAAGGACTCATTGGCACTGGACGAGAAATTTTCTACGGACGTGTTCCTGCGCTTTGACAGATATTGTTGTGTACCAGGTCTCACAGAAAAGAATCTTGTGTAATTGTCAAACATAATCAGTTACTGGTTTTCGTCTTCAGAGTAGGGCCTGTTTTAGTTTATACAAGGCAGCATTCTTTCCTTCTATAGCTCATTCCATTTGTGAATTTTGCTTTGCCGTGAGGATGGGCAATAGCTTCACCATTTCTACTTACCAGCGCAGTGCAGGCATATTTCTGCCGTTGACTGATAACTGTTCTTCCAGAATTAAAAACTGATAAATTTTGATGAAACTCGTTACAACGTTTGTATCCAGTTCAGGATCCAAAAACAAATGTGCATAAAAAGTGAAAAACTCCTTAGCGATATTGGCAGTTTCCATTTCCTATATTAGGGTCGTACACTCACGAACTATTAGCGACACCTGCCCATTGCCGTGAGCAATTCCTGTGGCCCGGATAACGACTGCGATGTATCAAAACCTTTACGAGGTACCGAAACAGTTCTGAATCCATCCTGCTACATGAGAGTTTAACCTCCGCCCATAAGGAACCGAGATTGGTCGGATCCTCGTCGTTTAGTAGCATTCGAGATATGCTCAATACGATTGAGATCAAGTGACATGGAAAAGGAAGCGACACAGGAACGCTCATTTCTGTGGAGTATTTCTCAAAGTATTATGCTGCAGTTCGGGATCGACGAGGTGGTGCATTGTCTTGTTGAATGCGCCTGTGGCTTGCTGTGGGTGAACAGGTGGACCCACGTCCCTCGTCGGTGAAAGACGATGAGGGCCGTATCAGAGGCCACATTTCTTACCTTGTCACTATTCCCTACATCGCAACACCTATACCATCCACCTGAACAGAACATAGTTGGCAAGTGGGATGTATCACCTCATATGGTTTTCAGAGAAGTATAAATTTCTGTCCTCATCTACATTGACTCATTTCTCAAGTTGCCTTTTTCCGTGCTTCACGCATCCAGTGGTGGTCGTCCTTGGGCCAATGCTATTCTTTTTACTTTCTGACGATGGGCAAGCAGAGGTACACATTTGGGGTTTTGACCACTGTGTTCCAAAAAAAAGGTAGTTATTATGGGCAATACGAATGCTTTCTGGCCGTTGTTATCCAATATTTTTTACCCGAGAGGTTTTGCGGCACTGTGGCCTGTCTATACATTGTTTCAGTTTGTGATAATCGATGTCGAACACAGCCAGCAACACGTTACTCCCCACGGCAGGCGGTGACGATTCCCCTCATTTCGAGATATAAATGTCGTGTGGCTAGGGCCTCCCGTCGGGTAGAGCGTTCGCCTGGTGCAAGTCTTTCGAGGTGACGCCACTTCGGCGACTTGCGAGTCGATGGGAATGAAATGATGATTATAAGGACAACACAACACCCAGTCCCTGAGCTGAGAAAATCCCCGACCCAACCGGGAATCGAACCCAGGCCATTAGGTATGACATTCCGTCGCGCTGACCGCTCAGCTACCAGGGGCGGACTCATATCGAGATAATCACAATACACTTGTTATACGACGAAATGTCCATTCTAAGATAGTGTCCCATGCAAGGGCCAGCCAAAATTTGGATGAGATGAAATATCCTGATATCACGTGCGTTAAACATTCTGCTTCGACTGTCACGCTGATGACCACTGTGAGATATAATGACATCCATGTCACGCGACCATCCCAACTATTCCATTAGTCGATGTGCTTCGAAGATACTCTCACTAACCCAGCAGCTGTCTCTAATTGAGTTGCGCGCGAGTGTATAGACACCTCCTTCCTGCAGAACCATTTAAAAAAAATAGAGTAATTGAAGTGTCGGAAAAGCTGCCAGGCACCGACACCACACAGCAGCACACCGCCGTCTGGTGGTTTGCAGCTCAGCGCCTGCTCCGCCATTTGCAGCGCGACCTGCATGGAGCCTTCGTGTACACTGGACCAAAGTAAAGACGGCGTGTAAATCATCAAGAGAGGTCGTTCCTGTCACGAACCTTTCCATTCGACCATCAGTGTCAAGTAGAGCCAATCTGAAAGAAGTGTACCTCCGCCGTGCGGGTATCTACGACCGCGCCCTCGCCGATCACGGCCAGATCCGAGGGTTGGATCCCCTGAGTTCCAAGTGGAGGAATTACGCTGCCTGGGCTATACTCAGGGTGTAATTGTCGCTTTGGAAGAGCCCCCTGTCTTTGTTGTCTGTCTGTCTGCGGGCCACTGCCGTCCTTTCGTCAGTCTGCATGCCGTCGCTGTTGTCCGCCGCCCTGTGCTAGCTGCCACCACCTACACCGCGGCCGCCGCCGCCGCCGCCGCCACCACCGCTGCCGCCCGGTGCTCGCCGCCGCCGCCGCCTGGTGCTCGCCGCCACCGCCGGCCCCCGTTTTAGTTCCTTTCGCACTTCGGCAACCCCACTAACCAGTGAACACCGCCTTCAATCATGGACACGCCCACTACCACCATCATCTACACCTCCCCTTCCCCTGCCCCCACTGTAACCTCGTGGAGTGCTTCCTCTGGGCTTGAACCGTCTAATCCCCCTCTACTTCTCACAGTCTCCTCCACTTCTACCTCTTCCTCATCCCTGCATCCAACCTGTACATTGCTCCTACCCCTGCTCCTGCCCGTCACTCCCACTGCTGTCACCCACTGAGACGACTCCCCCCCTCCGCACCCTCCCTGCTACAACTGCTGCTTCCCCTGCCCGAGTAAAGTCCCACAGCACCACAGTCGCCACCACAGAGTGCCCCACCACCATACCAAATGCTGCGGCCTCACAAGAGGGGCCTACCTCTCCATCCATCCAGTACCTCACCCCTCCTCCCAGGCCACACCCGCCAAAAAACCTCCCAAGCGCCCAAGTGGCGACCTCACCTCCACCCCCTCCTACAAAAAATCAACACCCACCCAACTTCCCTCTGATGCCGCCATGGATACCACTCCTTCTCCCACCTCCCCAGCCCTTACCCTGTATACCTTCGTCCTTGCCAACCCTGATCCGAAATTCCTAGATGCCCACACCCTCACCCTTGAAATCCGAGAATACATCCCCAGAACTCTCATTACCCAACTTATCCCTCGCAGAGACTCTTTTCTCAAGTCCTCCACTCTCACTTTCCATACTGATCTCCTCTGGCACCTTCCCCGTATTAGCTTTGGCCGCCATGCATCCCTCACCCCTTTCCTTACAGCTTCCTCTCCTCATCAGCCTCAACACCCTCGTTGTCCGCCAACCTTCACTGCCATGATCACAAAACTCAGCCCTGTGATCATGGAGGTGGAGGTGTTGGTTGAACTGAAAGTCCATTCTACCCTGGAAATCCACTCGGCCTGCTGTATTTACAACTCTTATGGCCCTACATTCCTCATGCATATATTTACTAAGTCAGCCTCCTCCATCGTTCACCTCCTCACACAGCAAGCCCTGATTTTCAACCCCCACCACCCCGTTGACTCATCCTGTTCCCCTCCTCAATCCTACTGATGCCAGGGTTGTCTTCTGTACGATGACCACCTCATCCAAAACTCCCGCGTTGTAAAGCCTCCCACTTCCTTAAACAGTGTCCTAACCTCACCTCTCCCCCTTCTTGAACAACTGCAATGAACCCCAACCCACCCACTCCCCAAATGCAAAGCAAAACCCCCTCCCAACAACCCTGAACTCGCTGTCCCAATTCACCCCATCGAGCACCCCATCCACCTCAACAATTCCCTGCACCCACCCTCCCTCTACAGCAGAAGATGTCATCCACTAACCATCATCCTGAAAAACATCCACCCCTTAGACTGCCCCCACGCCCTCCAGCAGATTTCCCTCACTGCCCGTTCTGTTTTCCATTTAAATACCAATGCCACCTACTCCCACAGCCAGGCCACTTTACCTTCACCTGCCTAGACACCCTGGTTTAAGCCCCTCTCTCCTCACTCTGCTTCCTTCCCCCCTCCCACCTCCTGGTGCGTCAACAGCATTGTCTCCTCTACCTAACATTTGCTCCCTCCCTGTCAACAAATACCTCTTCATGCATACCCTATTGCAGTACCTTCATCCTTAATGAAACCTTCCTCCAAACTCACTATATTGTCTGCGCCTCCCTCTATCTCCTTCATTGCACTGACAATCCTCTTCCCCTCACATGATGTGGGGCCACTATTGGCCACCTGAAGCATCTCCCTGTCTGGCCACAACCCCTCCTCAATGACCCGACTGAACACCTTCTCCTCAGCATCATTTTTCCGTCTCTCACAATCTCCTGTGCCACTATCTGTATCCATCCCGCAGCTCCTCACCCCTACAACTTCATTTCCCATACCTTCCCCATCTTTGTGATTGACAACAACCTCAACATCCGCAGCCATGACTCTGCCACCCTTCGGTGGTGGCATCAGTGCCTTGTCACCCTCCATGGTGACCTTGTTCCTCTCCCATATCACACCCATCCTGAAAGTAATTCCACCCCAGATGTTATCCTTGCTTCCCTCAATCTCCTTAGTCCTCGATCCCATTGGTAGTGACCGCCTCCTCATCCTTCTCACCATCTCCTCTGCCCATGGGCCCCCTGCAGCCCCCCTGTCCAGCTGCCCCTCCAAAATTCGTCCACGACTATGACCGTGCTGACTGGGATGCCTACTGGGAATCCATTGCCTCACAGGTCGAAAGCCACACCCTACCTTTCACCGTCTCGCTGACATCACCCATGCCTCTTCCTTCCTTCAGAAGACCATCACTGACGCTGTGGAGGCCCACATCCCCACCAAACTCATCCACCCCCACCTCCCTACGCTTCCTCTGCAGGCCGTCCTTCTTCTGCGGGAATCCCATAGGCTCTACCACTCTTTCCTCTGCACCTGTGACCGGGATACACTTATTCGCCACTGTCAATTACAGCGAAACTTCTGGAACCTCCTTACAGCAAAGAAACGCTGGGACTGGCATCAGAAATGAACACGCCTCAACTTCACCATCGCTGTCAACTCCTCCAAGTACTGGTCAGCCTTCCACCAATTTACTGGTAGCCATCCCATCCCGCAATACCCTACTCTCCACGACAATGGCCTCTTCCTAACCACCTTAGTAAGGCTTACCATTTTGCTTCCCACCTCTCCGAGGTCTTCCCCATTCCTGACGATCCCCATTTTGATTACTCCCACTTCCACACCATCCTTGACCGCACTGATACCTCTGTCCCACTGCTCGCCCCTAGTTTCCAGTAAATGGATCAGTTACCCGCCCCCCTCTCCAAAAGATTGGTCTGTTTTTACCATGTGACATTATAATAACATGTAGTATTATAATAGTATCATGTGATTAATATGATACATAATATGTACTGAGGAAAAAAGGACAATATTCTTATACAATTGTATCTTCATTTATTGTAATTTGAGTGCATGTGTATCTCTCTGTGACTGTATTGTCGTGAACACATACTTAGTAAGTTGTTCTTTGATCTAGGATCTTTGACTTTGGCTTGTAGTGTCTCTGATCAACTCTTGTGTGTTAGCCAACTGGGTCTCGTTGTGCCTGTGCAATGGTTCTGTGCACTTACTGCTCTTACATGTTTCCAACATTGTTTTCTACTTGGTTAAGCCTGTATCACCGCATTAAACATCAGTTTTCATAAGTTTTCAAGTTAGTGAATAAATGTATTGTAAGACAGTAAAGTGTGTCTCATGCATTTCTCCAAGTATATAGATGCTGTTGACAGTCGCCTGAAAAAAATTTTTGATCAAGAGAAAAACTCAGTTTCTAACTGTAGTACTTGTCATATTTTGTTAAACTTTTAACGTAAGATTATGGCTGCATTTTAAATGTTTAAATTCGGTTAATATTTACGCGAAATATTTAAAATCAAATTTTTGTTGACTCTGGAAGCCATTAGATAGGCAACCTGTAACTGTTAATGAGTTCCGGGATAGCAGTTTAGTAATATACCGGGTGGTCGGAAATAGTCTGAAAGCCCTTGAGCACAGAGATTCAAGCGGCCCGCCAGAGTCGGTGTCACCAAATGCGTTATTCGTTTGGTTTCGTTAAACCGAACAAGAGAGTAATACAATAACTGGACGAGGGGTGGTAGTAAGGATCGAACCAGAGCCAAAGACTGCGCAATATCGGGCGCTGTCATCTACGCCAGTGATTTTCAAATTGTGGGTCGGGAACCCCATGAGGTCGCAAGGTCTTACTCGGGGCGTCGTGGTCGCAGGAGTGACTTCAAATGAATCACTTTCAATGCTGCGACTAGAATTTGCAGCATACCCATACCATATATTTAGTGCTGACCATCTGCTGTGCTAAAAATATCATTCGGTCTTAGAAAAACTCGTGAAAGCATATTTAAAAGGAGCTCAGGTTGAAATATGATAAGAAATGGCTGCAACAGTACACACACAGCTCACGTGCAAGGCTTCGCATCATGGTTACTGGAATGCATTTCCGTAACCGTGCTTCGAACCAAACTATAGATCGCTAGGACTGGCAGTGAGGGAAGGTGTTTAGAAAGAACAGATTGCATGCAACCGGTGGTGGTGTGTTTGTCTCTGTTAGTAGTAGTTTATCCTGTAGTGAAATAGAAGTGGATAGTTCCTGTGAATTATTATGGGTAGAGGTTACACTCAACAACCGAGCTAGGTTAATAATTGGCTCCTTTCACCGACCTTCCGACTCAGCAGCATTACTGGCAGAACAACTGAGAGAAAATCTGGAACACAGTTCACATAAATTTCCTCAGCATGTTATAGTCCTAGGTGGAGATTTCAATTTACCAAATATAGACTGGGACACTCAGATGTTTAGGACGGGTGGTAGGGACAGAGCATCGAGTTACATTATACTGAGTGCACTATCTGAAAATTACCTCGAGCAATTAAACAGAGAACCGACTCGTGGAGATAACAGCTTCGACCTACTGCTAACAGACGCGAACTTTTCGAATCTGTAAGCGCAGAACAGGGAATGAGTGATCATAAGGCCGTTGCAGCATCCCTTAATATGGAAGCAAATACCAATATAAGAAAAGGGAGGAAGGTTTGTCTGTTTAGCAAGAGTAATAGGAGGCTGATTTCAGACTACCTAACAGAGAAAAACGAAAATTTCTGTTCCGACACTGACAATGTTGAGTGTTTACGGAAAAAGTTCAAGGCAATCGTAAAATTCGTTTTAGACAGGTACGTGCCGAGTAAAACTGTGAGGGACGGGAAAACCCACCGTGGTTCAACAACAAAGTTAGGAAACTCCCGCGAAAGCAAAGAGAGCTTCACTGAAAATTTAAACGCAGCCAAAAACTCTCAGACAAACGATGTCAAAGTTAGCGTAAGGGGGATATGCGTGGTTCAAATGGCACTGAGCACTAAGCCACTTAACTTCTGAGGTCATCAGTCGCCTAGAACTTAGAACTAATTAAACCTAACTAACCTAAGGACATCACACACATCCATTCCCGAGGCAGGATTCGAACCTGCGACCGTAGCAGTCGCTCGGTTCCAGAGTGTAGCGCCTAGAACCGCACGACCACTCCGGCCGGCGGGTATGCGTGAAGCGTTCAGTGAATTCGAAAGTAAAATTCTATGTACCGACTTGACAGAAAATCCTAGGAAGTTCTGGTCTTATGTAAAATCAGTAAGTGGATCGAAAGAGCATATCCAGACACTCTGGGATGATAATGGCATTGAAACAGAGGATGACACGCGTAAAGCTGAAGTACTAAACACCTTTTTCCACAGCTGTTTCACAGAGCAAGACCGCACTGCAGTTCCTTCCCTAAATCCTTGAACAAACGTAAAAATGGCTGACATCGAAATAAGTGTCCAAGGAATAGAAAAGCAACTGAAATCACTCAACAGAGGAAAGTCCACAGGACCTGACGGGATACCAATTCGATTCTACACAGAGTACGCGAAAGAACTTGCCCCCCTTCTAACAGCCGTGTACCGCACGTCTCTAGAGGAACGGAAGGTTCCAAATGATTGGAAAAGAGCACAGGTAGTTCCAGTTTTCAAGAAGGGTCGTCGAGGAGATGCGCAAAACTATAGACCTATATCTCTGACATCGATCTGTTGCAGAGTTTTAGAACATGTTTTTTCTCGCGTGTCAGGTCATTTCTGGAAACCCAGAATCTACTCTGTAGGAATCAACATGGATTCCGGAAACAGCGATCGTGTGAGACCCAATTCGCTTTATTTGTTCATGAGACCCAGTAAATATTAGATACAGGCTCCCAGGTAGATGCCACTTTCCTTTACTTCCGGAAGGCGTTCGATACAGTTCCGCACTGTCGCCTGATAAACAAAGTAAGAGCCTACGGAATATCAGACCAGCTGTGTGGCTGGATTGAAGAGTTTTAGCAAACAGAACACAGCATGTTGTTCTCAGTGGAGAGACGTCTACAGACGTTAAAGTAACCTCTGGCGTGCCACAGGGGAGTGTTATGGGACCATTGCTTTTCACAATATATATAAATGACCTAGTAGATAGTGTCGGAAGTTCCAAGTGGCTTTTCGCGGATGATGCTGTAGTATACAGAGAAGTTGCAGCATTAGAAAATTGCAGCGAAATGCAGGAAGATCTGCAGCGGATAGGCACTTGGTGCAGGGAGTGGCAACTGACCCTTAACATAGACAAATGTAATGTATAGCGAATACATAGAAAGAAGGATCCTTTACTGTATGATTATATGATAGCGGAACAAACACTGGTAGCAGTTACTTCTGTAAAATATCTGGCAGTATGCGTATGGAACAATTTGAAGTGGAATGATCATATAAAATTAATTGTTGGTAAGGTGGGTGCCAGGTTGAGATTCATTGGGAGAGTCCCTAGAAAATGTAGTCCATCAACAAAGGAGGTGGCTCACAAAACACTCGTTCGATCTATACATGAGTATTGCTCATCAGTGTGGGATCCGTACCAGGTCGGGTTGACAGAGGAGATAGAGAAGATACAAAGAAGAGCGGTGCGTTTCGTCGCAGGGTTATTTGGTAAGCGTGATAGCGTTACGGAGATGTACTCAAGTGGCAGACTCTGTAAGAGAGGCGCTGTGCATCGCGGTGTAGCTTGCTGCTCAGGTTTCGAGAGGGTGCGTTTCTGGATGAGGTATCGAATATATTGCTTCCCCCTACTTATACCTCCCGAGGAGATCGCGAATGTAAAATTAGAGAGATTCGAGCGCGCACGGAGGCTTTCCGGCAGTCATTCTTCCCGCGAACCATACGCGACTGGAACAGGAAAGGGAGGTAATGACAGTGGCACGTAAAGTGCCCTCAGCCACATAGCGTTGGGTGGCTTGCGGAGTATAAATGTAGATGTAGAAATAGAATTTCTACCTAGCGGATGTAGGACGCTTGAGCTCAACTCAGCCTGTAATTGACACTCTGTGTGTTCACGTTCTTTCTGTTTACTTAACACTGTGGGTTGATCGGAATTCCCACAAAATCGTCGTTGTTTGTCGCTTGGTTCATTTCTCGTTTCTTTCGTTTGTTAATTGTGATTGCCGTGAAGTGAATTATCCCCATTTTGATAGTGATTTATAAAAGAGTTGAAAAATATCTAGTGCAATAGTTTATAATAAAATATACTAAATACTCTCCATGTTGTCTTCTTTCGAAACAGGGTGAAAGTAAATGAAACAAAAACCAAACCAGTGCTTACCTGAAAGTCAGGGACTACGGAATACAAAAACATAGGCCTGAGAAAAGTGAAATTTATTTTTTACTAAAATCACGTATTGCCTTGTTTTAACGATAATACTGACTCGAGTAGAATGAGTGTCATTTTATTACAAATACACCGTGTTGACGATGAATAAACGCAAAACTTGAAAACTATTTTCAGGAACCGATCGGTAACTAAATGAACAAGATCCAACAAGTAACTTTTAGAAATCCGAAAAAATATCTACTTTTTTACTAACTGACTATACATTGGGACCTTGCTTAAAAAGCGTAATTCACTTCTGATTCCTACATCAACTGCGAAACAATCGTTATGTAAAATGTATTTTTCAGAACGAATTCGCGTAAAAATAGGATAATGCGTTCCATTCCGAAGAAAATACTAAAACAGTTTATAAGATAATAATGTAATGTATAATACTGTATATCACTATTTAGAAGAAAGTTATCTAAAGATGTTTCTTTTCTCCTACTGTTCAAACTCACAAGACGACTAGTCGAATGATACATCTCGCTACGTGTTGGTTAATTGGCAACCTTATTCAAATCGTGTTGGTTAATGACGAAAGATCGAAAATGGAATTCATAAACAGGTATCTAGACGCCATGAATTAACAACAGTTTTCGAATTTAGGAGAACGTGCGACATCGACACAGAGAATTTGCAACATCGCCGAGGAGGCCGGAGCGGAGGTACCAGCGATAAAAATTGCAACACGAGAAATGTCGCTAACAGTAAGGCTGAACTGCATTGTTAGCGGCATTGTCATTTGAGTAGCCCAGATGCAACAGCCGCTAACTGCATGATAAGGGAAACTGAGGTAATCGCGAAAAACTCGTCCCATCCAAGCTATTAATGACATCATTTCTTTTCTAAAAATAAGTAAAAAAACAATTCATTAGTCATTATTAATGGCTGAAATATGTGATTATCTATTATACGTTAAAATCTTAAGTGAAACATTGACTCACCGGTTTTTGCACGCGATTTATGCAGTTAGCGGGTTTTGCAAACGTGTCGATCCAACTACGAAACAAACAGTGGGTTGCAAAACCCGCTATTCGGTGACATGTCAGGAGTGGCAGAAGGATGGAATTTAATTGTTGCGAATATAGACAGAATACGTTTCCAGAATGAGATTTTCACTCAGCAGCGGAGTGTGCGCTGATATGAAACTTCCTGGCAGATTAAAACTGAGTGCCCGACCGAGACTCGAACTCGGTACCTTTGCCTTTCGCGGGCAAGTGCTCTACCATCTGAGCTACCGAAGCACGACTCACGCCCGGTACTCCGCAATATCCTTTCTTTCAGAAGTGCTAGTTCTGCAGGTTCGCAGGAGAGCTTCTGTAAAGTTTGGAAGGTAGGAGACGAGGTACTGGCAGAAGTAAAGCTGTGAGTACCGGGCGTGAGTCGTGCTTCGGTAGCTCAGATGGTAGAGCACTTGCCCGCGAAAGGCAAAGGTCCCGATTTCGAGTCTCGGTCGGGCACTTAGTTTTAATCTGCCAGGAAGTTTCAGAATACGTTTCATTTCAAAGAGAAATCTGAAAATTCTACAAAATTAGCATATAAAAATACGGAGGTGACATTATTTTACCAGGAAAAACGGACTTATTTAACTTCAAAAACAGAACAAAAATGAATGTTCAACATTAACGTTTTTAAAACAATACACCATAGTGATTTTGACATCACAAGATATTGTAGAAAATAAAATATGTCTAAATCGCATCTTAGTAAAACATTGAGAAAATTTTAGAAAATAATAAAATTGGTGACAAGTTGCATGTTAGTTAAAATAGCGACAAAAAATTCTAGAGAATGAAATTAGCTGAAAATTGTTTTGGAGTGACATCGATCTCAACACTGCCCATCAACTCAAAATCGCTTTCGGCTACTTCCTATTCCTAATAGTTGGCAGCGGCAGGAGCGACTATAGAATTGCCTTCCTGCTCGTCTAACACCTCGGTATAGGATTTGAATTTCGTTGGTCGCCCAGTATTCACCAAAGTGGAGCTTCAAAGGCTTTTTGACGTCTCTGAGGTTGGCTGCTGAATGCCTATACCATCTGTGATTGGCGTTGGGCCGTTTCCTTTGCTGAAATTTTATCCCGTTTTCAGGATGCTCTTGCCCTTTCCAGTTTCAAGATTGTAGAAGGACTCTCCACGAACGAGGCAAATCTTCTTGTTTTTGCATTTTTGAACACAATTTTTTGTTGTTGTTAGATTCTAGAAATTCCAGTTACCAGTAACTTTCACAAATCCTTTCTCGAATGTCGTAACAATTGATGTCAACACAGTTTTCATTGTATAACATTGCTTTAATAATAGTTTTCATGTCCTGACCTTTCCTTTTTGGAAACGGTTCTTTTCCACTTATTAGGACGCCTCTTCCTCTTCCGGGAGGAACCGTCGCCCTCGTTCTCGTTCTGG
Organism: Schistocerca cancellata; assembly: GCF_023864275.1. Taxonomy (NCBI): domain Eukaryota; kingdom Metazoa; phylum Arthropoda; class Insecta; order Orthoptera; family Acrididae; genus Schistocerca; species Schistocerca cancellata. Next base: position 507,494,773 of record NC_064629.1, on the reverse strand, counting down.
TCATTTGCAACTACAACGATGGGATTGACTTCTTGCAGGATTCCTACTATTTCAATTACTCCCACTTCGTTTGTACTACCTTCTGCATTTAAAGCGCCCACAAAATCACTTATTTTCTTCAAAACACTCACGCAAATACGCCAACAAACATTCTATTGATTAGGTGAAATGTGCCTATATTTTGACAACGCATCGGCAGCGAGGGCTTCATTGCTGCGTACGCATTCACTACAACGCAGCCAGTCTAACTCTAAATAAGACAAATATCCATTCTAATCATAACAAACTGAAAGGTAGCTTTGAATGACTATACTGGTAAGTCTGATGTCAGCTGACGTGCTTTACATCCGGATATGGCACGGCGACTGCCATGCCTGTTGAACATGGGGGGTTTTGAAAACGTTGGACATTTAGAGGGCTTTGCAGCTGAATACAATGTGCAGTTAGCAGCTTTTGCAACCTAACACGATTTTAGGCAGCCGTTTTCAACGGTTTATAGCGTGTTTTGCACCATGAAACCTATTTCAGCGTGTAGACGTTGGAAGAATCTATACGGTAGTGTGCTCAACCCAAAATCGACAAAATATGCATTTAGTGGCTTTTGCATCTGGGCTACTTATTTATTGGAGCTCCAACAAACGAGTAAGCTAACGCATCGCGAATTAAATTCCTTGTTAATCCTGCCGTCAGCAGGATTGTTGGATTTGTTGGAGCTCCAACAAATGAGTAGCTTCTGTTGTACAAGGCGGGAGGTCGTGGAACAGCGAGTGACGTATTGTCCAACTACAGCAGCTGAAGAGGCCTAAGTCAGAAGGTGGTTTCTGAAATGATTACCGAAGACTGGAAAAAAGAGGCACTGAAGAGCCTCGTTATGCGAAACAATGCTCATTAACCGTTTCAACCTTTTACAAAATTACATTTTGTATCGCTCGTTATGCAAATCACTCTTCATGGAAGGTGTTCGTTAAGCGAAGTTTGACTGTACTTTTATCATATTAATAATAATATTGATGTAAACATAACGCTGTCTACTCTTCCGCGTTTACTGTTTTTTCATTGTCATTTCTTTTCCGTGGAGTATAAGCCTTACCATCAAGAGTGAAGTCGGTATCAGTGAGGGTTCCATTCAGTAACTATACGCAAATACTCAGCACTCAACCGGCACAACTTCAATTTGATTATTAATAACTAATGTCTCCTATTTGTATTATTTAAAATCATACTTGACGCTTATCAGAATTTCATTATTTTTAATAGTTTTTACTCGGATGGTAGCGCCAGCAATATCTGTCACGGCTGCAACTTAGCCAGATACAAGTAAGCAAGGGATGTAGGTCCTACACTACAGTAAAAATACAACGATTTCATTGAGAACGCTATGCCTGTTTACTTATTAATAATTTTTCGAGCGTGGTTCTGTTTTTGAGACACAAATGACCAAGTCGTTTTCTAGCTGAAGTCTATTTCTCTTCTTAATTTTTACCATCACAATTGAAGCGAACGCTAATTCGCATACGAGGAAATGGCGAATGGCACTAATAACTTCAAAGTTCCCTTGCCAGCTGCGGACATCTTTCTTTTTTCTTCATCCAGAAGACGTCAATCTTGAGCGAATTAAATTCCATGTTAATCCTGCCGTCAGCAGCAAAATCTACGCTGTCCACTGTCATTAATGTAACACCTGTCAAAAGCCTAAATAACCACACGTGCTGACCTATGTGTGACGTGAAGAAAGAAAGTCAGTGAGGTTCTGGAAAGTACTGACAGGTATGTGGAGCCATGCCGCCTCCAGTGTCCTCACCATCTCCACTAGATTTATCGGTTGAGGTTCCATGTCGCGTACAGCGCGAGCGATGTGGCCCCACAGATTCTCCAATGGGATTAAATCCTGTGAGTTTGGTGGTCAAATTCATACTGGTGCTCTTCGAACCACCCACGAAAACTGAGAGCTGCGTGACACTTTGCATTATCCTGCTGAAAGATGCCATCGTACGGAGGAAAAACAAATTGCGTGTGGGTGTGGATATGGTTCCCAAGCATAGATGTGTACTTGTGTCGACCAGTAGTGACCAGATCACCCAGGAAATGCCACGAATACATTCCTTAGACTATAACGCCTCCTCCTCAGGTCTGGACCCTTCTGATGTTTGTTATACGGTGTATGCTTTCAGACGTTTCATGCCGATGGAGCCTAAAGGGTGATTGATTTGAAACAGCGACCAGCCTCAGTGGACGTCCAGTTGCGGCACTGGCATGCGAATTCCAGACTTCGCCGCCGATAAACAGCAGTCAGTATGAGTGCATAAACCAGGCGACAGCTGGGGAGGACCACACGCAGCAACGTTCGCTGAACGGTCGTTGAGGAGACAGTCTTAGTGGCCCCTTGCCAGCTGCTGAACAACTGCACATCTGTTCGACTGTACCCATCTCCGCAAACGTTGTCCACCACCCTGTATGGCCCGTAGTGCATCAAAGTTGCCTTTCGCCGGCTTCTGATAGCGCCACTTTGCCATACACGGTATAATTTAACCACGGAGGCACGCAAACAGTTTAAAAAATAGCCGTTTCGGAAATGCTTCCACCCTTTGCCCTAAAGCCAATGATCATCCCTTTCTGGACGTCAGATAAATCTCTTAGTTTCCGAATTACAATAACTGTACTGTTTTCCGCGTCCCCTGGATATAATTTATATACCGTCCACTACTTGTGGTGCCACTTTCCGTCTGTGAGTGGTTATCGCACATTGACATGGAACGTAGGCAGTGGTCACATTAATGACCCTGAAAAGTGTATAAGTGTTTCTGTCATTCTCTTGCTCATGTAAGTCAATTGTAGCGGCATCCAAAAAAAATTATTTAGTACCCATCCACACCCGTCGTCAGCTTCAGAGCTCAGTTCTGGAACGTAACTTAATAGTTTCTCTTCCGAATTATCCAAGATCAATATCATATAAGGAATTGAAGAACTTACTACCACCGATTGCTCCATTACAGTTTCTTCGACAATCTTCTGAACGCGAGGGAAAGACTCAAACTTCATCTGTAGTAAAGACGTTGACCTCAAACAACATTTTGTAAGGAATCCCTTGATATTATCCATGTCGATTATAATGTTTTCTTCTTTTCCTGGGATGTTCTTGTAGTAGGTGTATATTTAGGTGGTTAAAAAGATCAGTGAGAAGTATTTATTTTGACAGCCAAACAGGGTAACAAAAATAATTCGCATATCCAGATTTAGAATCTTTTAAGAACATTAACAATTCAGCCTTAATTCCAGAACTTGTGTCAATATCTTTCCTTTGGAATGCCACCTGACCTCTGTCCGATAAAAAGGATTTTGATGGAGCGAACTCATGTCTTCACAAATGATTCGAAACAGTCGAGTTTGCAACGCTTTAGTTTTCATACAGTTCACAATTTTGATAACCTCTTCAAGCACACCCTTTAAATCAGAAAGTAAAGCATTGGCTGCCTGAGTTTGCCGATGATGTAAGTGGTGTGTTCATGAAACATTTGGCATTATTGATTTAAATTTCGCAATTAGCCCACCTTCATTGCCAGTCATATCTTTACCACCATCAATACAAATAGCAATACATATTGTCCAGACAATCACGTAGTTGCGACTGCTTTCTAAAAATATATCGTACAAACATTGCCCATTAGTGTACGTAGGAAGTGTTTTACAAAATAAAATTTCTTCCATGATACTTTCATCCACCGCAAACAACACAAGTACCATAAATTGCGCACTATCTGAGACATCAGTAGATTCATCAATTTTCAACGAATAATGTCACTTTTCTTTAATTTTTCGTCTAACTGTTTTCGTATTGTGACTAGCCATATTGTTTATTTTGCGTTCAGTGGCATTATTAGAAAGTGGTATACTTTTTAGGATGTCTGTCTCCAGCTTACCTAACATAATTGCAACCATATCCAGAGCTGATGGCAAAATAAGGTTCTCGGTATCTGTATGCAGCTTCCCTGGTTTACTGACTCTGTAAGAGAGTCGGTAGCTAACTAATAACGCTTTCTCGCTGACAATGGATAGCTAAACTCAGATAAACAACATTGTTAGATCATAAAAGCAAATGAATAATCAGTAAGCTAATGTTATTTTTAATCATCAAACAACAACACTATTTATTACCTTAATCGGAGTAATTTACTGCTGGTTAAGGAATGTGAGACTAGATGAGGGAGAAACAGGAATTAAAATAGCTGGAATTGAAACGTCCCCTTTGAAAAATTATACACGACTGTGCTTAAACTGTAACACACAACATATTTAGCGCAACGCAATCTGACTTTCAAAAATCCCTACAAAAGAATGGCCCTGAATAACATTAACCTATACCTTTCACAAATCACTTACCTCACAAAAATCTTCATTACTCGAACTATGGCAATACAGCGAGCGCCACTACTGCCAGCTAAATAAAAGGTTCAAACTACGGAAGGCACTAACCATTGATAGGGATAGTTAGCAAATGAAAGATTTTAATAGAGAACAAACAATGTATTTAACTTAATAGTCATAATATATATATATATATATATATATATATGTGTGTGTGTGTGTAACAGTTCATGACATTCAGTCTTACAAATTTCAAAACTCCGCCATTTCTCTCCCCACATCCACCGCTGCTGGCGGCTCACCTCCAACTGCGCAACGCTACGCGCTGTTCACATCCAGCTGCCCAACACTACAATGGCAGACAACAATGCAAACTAGCCACAGACTGCACACAGCACAGCCAGTGATTTTCATACAGAGCGCTACGTGGCGTTACCAATAAGGAAACCTAAACAGCCTACTTACATAGCCCCCATGCTCCCCACAAAAAATTTTACAAATTGTTTTGGGCACTGGCCAATACAGATTTGAAAAAAATTTTCATAATTACAGTAAGAAAGATATCAAATGCACACACTTATTAATACAATGTTGGTCAAAAGCTAAAATTTTCTCACAGTCCATAAAGACAGTCCTGATCATTCATCACAGTAAAACTGCCGTTTCTTTTCGCAAAGTCTGAGCAGTAAAAGACAATGCACACAGAAGTAGTGGATTTCCATGCAGTCTTGAAGAAGTAGTGTTGTCCTTCCAACGGAAAGACAGTGCTGACTCTTGACATGCTGACAGATAATGGGCCACAACAGAGCAAATCCACAGCAAAGTCATTCGACGTTTTGAAGAAGATTGGTAGGTAGATCATCACAGAGCAGACCCACTGTAGTCCCGGTAGGGATTACGGTATTGGTGGGCCACCAGAGATGCAGACCCACTGCAGTCCTTGTAGAAATAATGATATTGGTGGGCCATCAGAGATGCAGACCCACTGTAGTCCTTGTAGAGATGGCCAGCAGCCATCTGTTGTGACTGTGCGGGTGCACAATCACCATTGAAGAGTCTTGCAGATAATATAGCAAGTCCATAACCACCACTTGTGCACCCACTAAGTTTTTGGAATTGTCCTTAGAACCAGCAATGCTGTTATCCAGTCCCTTGCTGAATTATTAACACATGTGCAAACACTAACAGTCCCTACTTCTCACATATTGTCCATATACTATGACCAACAGAAATGTGTGCAGTGAAATGGAACTTACAAGTTAATAATATGATGAACTGGTGTCAATTACAATTTTATAACATAAGAATACAAATACAAAGGTACAAAATACATCATTAAAGAACATAACAATACAGATAACATTTGTAGTACAGGCTTTACAACAGAATAGAAATAAACATATACATCAGTGTTACAGGAATTATGAGATAAGTAAATACATAAAAGATCAGAATAACTTTTGAAACATCAACTTCACACATGAGCAACAAAACAGAACAGATAAATAATGTCTAAGCATATTTACAAGGTAAATAACATATTATTAATGCTAATTATATTTGAGGATAATAGTATTCCTCATCATAGTGAATGTAGCTTAGTACTAGAAAATTTCTACAACATAAATCTTATTAGCTAAACACATAAAGACAGGAAAAGCACAAATACACAAGAGTACACAAACACATAGTAGGATAACACGAAAGGAAAGGACAGGGTTCGTTTTCAGCGTAACATTTGGTACTGCAGTCCAACCCAAAACTTCATTCCATAGATCTTTTTTTTCTTATTTCAACATTTGTTTCCACGAAAAAAATCCTATCCAAGCATGCTTTCTGTATTCTGTTCATATCCTCTTTCAAAAATAGTTTTTCTCCACTGTACACTACTTTTTTGGCCAAACCATTTTCTTATAGCTTCTCAATGCATTTCTTCCAATCCATCATAGTTAGTTTCTTATATAGTCTACCCCCTCTTAAGCTAACTTAAATCTACTGAGCTCAGATGCTAAACTAAGGGACGAGGCTGTGCAGCAGCACAAAACAATTAACACAAACAGCAATGACAAAAAAAATGGAAAATTGCAAAGCAAGCTACAGTAAATCTAAATTACCAAGCAATGCAACATTACAACTAATATGAGCTTATGTGCAGCAATAAGAAAAATAAATCAGTAGTAAAACTAGCTTGACAGAGTAATACAAAGTGAAATTTAGTAGTACTATGCCTGGCAAACAGCAGCAGCAAATGCAATAACTTATATCTAAACATGACATAGCTCAAGCAGAAAAAATATTACAGTAAAAATGGCCATGTGTAATACCAATGTCACATCTTAACACTAGAGTGATGCATCACAAAAACTTACGCTAGCAGATAAGTTACCAAATCGTAAAAAAATTATTTATGCAATTCCTGTGAAGGGAAATGTCTATTTATGTGCCCTCATTTTCTTGGAAGTAGATCATAAATTTATAATTGACTGTATCTGTAGGCATAATATTTATATTAGTACATCTATTAAATTTTAGTTTAACCAATGCTGCTGCAGCTAGAAACTTGATATTAAACAAAATGAGTAAATAAATACATAAAGCAAGCCATATGGCATTTCTCTCAACTAGCAAGACAATAGCCGTGAAATGTTTCTCATCGTTTCATTAGGCATTTTAGTAAATATCAGAAATTAAGAGCTCCACAGTATAATCATATTATGTTTTCAAGTTTGAGCGTGTCGTATTTGCGATGCTTTTTACAAAGGAATGTCAATAGTGAGGATAATGGCCTCCCTTTTTTTTCTACCTGTGCCTCTGAAAAGACACACACTAATGGCTTTTTCTCCAGGCATCTGACACAGCTGGGTGCCCACGACGCATTACGTGCAGGTGGTCACTTAACTTTCTTACGGAAATATTTACGACAGCAGTTTCCGCTACAGTGACAGTCTCATATAAAAATATTTCACAGGTCAAGAATTTGCGTTACAAAGCTGTAGACACAAAATCCTATTGATATAACAGTGTCCAAAAATTTTCGTCGGCATTGTAATACATTCACGCATTTACATACATTTCATAACTCTTAAAGTACGATTCTTGGTTTCCAACAACCTTTTTCACAAACCAGAGTCCCTAACTACTACTCATTATTCCTTACCTTATTCATCGACACTTCTTCAATATTTCATCATAACAGATACGTAGCATAATCAAATAACTGATATAGCATCAGCTTATTGATCATAAACATACCTCAGCAGCATAATACACATCATCGTTGTAATAATAATATCATAACACCTCAGTCAAATGTCAAAAACGTCGTAGCTTTCTGCAATAATTTCAAAACCTAAAGAAAATTCTCTGCTCATTTCAGTAGTGTCATCTACCTCAAACGTACTTTAAAAATCGTGATCCCATACCAAATATATCATTCAAAGCTCTCATAATATCACAATGGGTCCGAAAAAATATGAACAGTTCACAAAGTACAGACAAAATACAATTTCTTAAGTGTGAAGTTATCCAACGGTGTAATTACGTAAACATCTGTCACTGCCGTAGTAAAAAAGTTTGTCTCTCTCAGTTAAATGATCAGATAGCTGTGTAATTATGTGTTAGAGAAATATGGTACCAATGTGTAAAGTTGTGTAAGCAAATACCATATTAGCTAGGGCACCTTGTCCTTGCCAAACACATGATACACAAAGCAAGTGTGTACCCCCCTGAGGATTATGTAATTATACCCTCAGGTGTTACAGATTACAGCAATGGAATGAAATGTATCACGGAAAACCTTTGTATCATTGTACTTCAAATATCTTTAAAAATAAATGTTTTAAGTACAAAATTAATCACTCAAATACGTGTACTGTAGCGCTAAACTGTGCGTCTTGTTGTAAGATAATCTCTGTGGAAGTGTCGTAGTTATTTTCCTCCGAAAGCTAAGTTCTGCAGAAGCCAATGTACTTACCTCATGATAAACAAAAGTTAAATGCTTTTTCGGATTCCTGAGGCGAGCTGTTGCCGAGCGATCGATCGATAATGCTTCCCTGTTCACTAATTGTTTCACTGCCTACACCATTGTTTGCCGCCCGCTCCATTTCCCTATGCACAATTACCAAATTACTATGTTGAACATTAGTTAATTCATTACACGGTGGCGCTAAGACACTGCTTTCGTCTCCACTGTCATTTCTCAGTTTACTTTGGAGCCTAGTATTACGTTTTTCACAAGCCATTATTGTCACAATATTTCACACGACAACACAGAAAAACACAATTTGAAGAGCAAAAATAGGGGAACACATTAACATAGCACTGAAAATAATATCTAGTTAATTGCAAGGGCAGCTGCGAAATACTTGGTGCAAATCTACATGCATGCCACAACTGTTTTACTGTACAAGAATGAAAAACTACAACTACAAAGGAAATTCTCTCTACAATTACGCGCTAGCAATTAACAATAGCTACACTAATTACACAAACTACAAGGAAAAAAATCAGAAGATTCCAGTGAGGTATCCTCGTCTAAGGGTCGACATATGAAACGTCCCCTTTGAAAAATTATACACGACTGTGCTTAAACTGTAACACACAATATTTTTAGCGCAACGCAATCTGACTTTCAAAAATCCCTACAAAAGAATGGCCCTGAGTAACATTAACCTATACCTTTCACAAATCACTTACCTCACAAAAATCTTCATTACTCGAACTACTGCAATACAGCGAGCGCCACTACTGCCAGCTAAATAAAAGATTCAAACTACAGAAGGCACTAACTACTGATAGGAATAGTTAGTAAATGAAAGATTTTAATAGAGAACAAACAATGTATTTACCTTAATAGTCATAATATATATATAGCTGTTCATGACATCCAGTCTTTCAAATTTCAAAACTCCGCCATTTCTCTCCCCACATCCACCACTGCTGGCGGCTCACCTCCAAGTGCGCAACGCTACGCGCTGTTCACATCCAGCTGCCCAACACTACAATGGCAGACAACAATGCAAACTAGCCACAGACTGCACACAGCACAGCCGGTGATTTTCATACAGAGCGCTACGTGGCGTTACCAATAAGAAAACCTAAACAGCCTACTTACAGAATAAATGTAAACAATGTCAGGTACGCGGATGATACGACCCTGTTGGCAGAAAGTGATGAAGAATTGAGAACACTCTTGCTGAAGGTGAAAGACGAAAATGAAAAGGCCGGTCTTAGGCTGAATGTGAATAAAACGAAAATTATGGCAACTACACCTACCAATTCGTGGGATATAGCAGGAGAAACCATGGAGGCAGTGACCACATTCAGTTATCTCGGTTCGCAGATCTCTGCTGATGGCGACTCCTACCATAAAATCCGGAGATGCCTTTTGCTCGGTAGACAGGCGATGTCAAACCTTGACAAGGTTATAAGGTCCAGAGATATAACACTAGTAAAAAATATCCGTATTGTGAGGGCCACGGTCTTTCCAGTTGTGTTGTATGGATGTGAGACCTGGACCATTAGAAAGGCTGAACGGCGAAGAATTGACTCCTTCGAATTTTGGTGTTGGAGGAAACTTCTTAGAGTTCCATGGATTGCAAAGAGAACCAACAGATCAGTATTGGAGCAAATAAAACCAGATTTCTCCCTGGAAGTTCTAATGTTAAAACCAAAGCTGACCTACTTTGGACACACAATGCGAAGGCATGCCTCGCTGGAAAAAACATTAATGCTGGGGAAGATTGAAGGAACTAGAAGAAGAGGACGTCAGAGGATGAGATGCATCGATGGCATCACAGAACCTGGAAGGTCTACGGGAGAAAGTGCAAGACAGGAAAAAGTGATTTGGTTCATGGGGTCACGAAGAGTCGGAACCGACTAAACGAACAGAGAGAGAGAGAGTGAGAGAGAGAGAGAGAGAAGGATTTTCAGTTTCCTTTTGAAGAAATCCGAAGGTTTATCAGCTTTCTTGGAATATTTAGTTGAGAGGTGACGCATAAGCTTTGATGGTTTCATACTCTCACGTGACAATACTTCGACGCAAATTACACATTGAGATTTATTACTCATGACAGTAAAATCATACTTCTGTTATGCTTCCGCCACTTCCGCTTGTACCAAACGTGGAGGGCTGCGCAGGTCTTTAAGAAACTTCTCCATTTTATGCTCATTCAGATCGAAGTGCAAAGACACGATAATCACATCCGTACTTGCTGGGGGACTCGGAAACTGAAGTGAGCGATAACGCGAGCCTATGCTATCGCGATCTCTCACCTCGTCTCGTCCCCACGCCTTCGCTACGAGACAGAGAGACTGCTGCGACTGCCTTGCCCAGAGTACTTCATTTCTCGATCAGTGTAGTATTAATAGAGAGAAAATCAAATACGTTGCTTTTGAAATCACTGACATATATTTATTACGGTTCTGGAGGTTCGCCAGAATATTTTTTACTTCGAAACGGGTCCCGTATTCAAAAAAGGCTGAAAAATACAAGTTTACGCTCCGAGAAAAACTGACACTAATTGTATCTGGCGGACCGCTGAATTTGCGCTCGCAACGGCCTGATTGGCTAAATTCAGTGCTAATTATCTCGGAAATGGCGCAACGTATCGATTTTTTTCTTAATGATTACTTCCCAGCACAACCCACCCAGCAACAACGTTAGAAGATTGTAAGACTGTTTCTGACCAACGTGCAGAATCTGTATTATCGGACATCATTGTCTTAGCCGGCTACGCTGCACAGCAAGCTCTTAGAGAGAAGAAACGAATTATAAGGGTAATCAGCAGTTTTGTCACGAAGAAATTCTGCTGCCTCATTGAATTTTGTCTACCATTATCGCATGACTGTCAACTCCTTTCTTTCCATCTACATCATTGCATGCTGATGAACAGAAACTTTTTCTATTAAGCAATTAATTACGGTGAATTTTTTACACTTGGCCACCACTTGGAGATTTTATTACACCGGCCGAGGTGACACAGTGGTTAGTACTCGGACTCGCATTAGGGAGGACGATGGTTCAAATCCCTTCTGGTCAAAAAGATTTAATTTTTCAGTGATTTTCCTAAATCGCTCCATTCAAATGCCGAAATGACTAAGTTGAAAGAGCCCGGACAATTTGCTTCCCCATCTTTGAAATATTCTGAGCTTGTGCTCCGTCTCTAGTGATCTCGATGTCGCGACGTTAAATCCTCATCTTCCTTTCTTCCTTTTATCGTACAGTATGAAACTATTGCTGTCTTTTACTCAATTTAGGGTGCCACATCAATTTATAATGCCACGTTTACCTCACTATCAATGTCATTATCATGAGATCGACTCTACGTGATTATCGCATCTCATTGTTAGTGATCCTGCAGTCCCTGACTGCATAGGAGAACGTTAAAGTTGTTCTAGGGCCACCGCATGCTTTTCTTGGCTTGGTGCCTAGAACCCAGTTTCTATTAACTAAATATTCTCCTGCACATAGCCTGAGCTTTCCTCAGAGTGTTTTCGTCCTCCCCGTGACAAGACAGTTTATGATTTGTCGCTGACCATTTAGGAAAACATATGAGACACACAGGGCGTTCATCCCGAAGCATCTATGATTTTGAGAACTATACGTAACAATCGAGGGTAATGGTCTGCAGGAAAACACGAAGCGACACAAGTATAAACCAGCATCGGTGTCGTCACCTCCCTTATCCCTAAAAAATAGTTTAACCTACAATAGAACCGAATCAAAATTGATTTAGAATTTGGAGGTATGTCTGCTACCACCCATGAAGGTAATTTATCTGTGAAACTCGACATTTGTATGCAATAGACAGTTACATGTTTGCGAATCTAACGACTAAGATGCAGTCGTCGCTGAAAATGCAATACTTTGTAATACACAACTGTGACCAGCAGATTCAAAAGATTCATAAGTGACGCGTTATTTCGCAGAAAGCAAAATACTTGCGTCAAACAGTATTTTATTACCACATGCTGTACTGCCAGAGTCGTACTTTACAAAACAGAAGTTGCTGGGTTGTCGTACGCTCTCCATTTTATCAACATCGAAGTGCAAATGTGGAGTTTCGGTTGGCTGATCAAAACGAATTGAATAATGTAGTCACTCTTTTTCATACTAGACTACTACACCTACAACAATATCAAAACTCCGCCAGCCACTTGACTGTGTGTGGCGGAGGGTACTTCTGTCATAATTAACTGATCCCCCCCTTCGCTGTTCCATCCGCGAAAAACGTGTGGGAAGAATTATTGTCGACAAACCTCTGTATTAGCTCTACTTTCTCGAATTTTCTCATAGTTTTCCTTTCACGAGTTGTATGTGGGGGGAAGTAATATGTTGTCGGACTTTTCCCAGAGAGTACTCTCGTGAAATTTCAGTAGTTAATCTCTCCGTGGTCCACAACGCCTCTCTTGTAGCGTCTGCCACTGTCGTTTGTTGAGCATCTATGTAACCATATAGCGCCGACCAGACGATCTCGTGACGAAACTTGCCTCTCTACGCTGGATGTTCTCTCTCTCTTCTATCAGTCCTTCTTGCAAAGGATTCCAGAATGATGAACAGTACTCAAGAATCGGCCGAACAGACGCCTTGTAAGTCACTTCCTTCGGGGATTCTTCCTACGAATAGTTATCCGCTTTTCCTACTGTTTGTTTTATGTGGTCACTCCACTTTTGTGGTAATTTTTCATCAACATTGTAGTCATAAAGTAGTAGCTTCCCGACTGGAGTGTATATACACAGAAAATGATGTATCATGTCCACACATTGTCCTTGTAATGTGTGCACACTGTTCCATCCCGTTGTGTTTTAATCAGTTCATTGAAGCCCCACATTTGACCTTCGACGACGAGGAAGAGAAGTACATACAGCAACACAGGAATTTCTGTTTCCGGAAATATGACACTGTAAGTACTACATGTGTTAATATTTGCTGGTTGAATCAAATGTTTACCTTTCTGCCGAATAATACCTTGTTTATGAATCTTGTGAATCTCATGCACATTACCGTCCATTGCGCTGTATTGTTCCTTCAGTGATATGTGCAGCTGTAGTGTCTGTATTTCTTAACCTTATCCATTGTACACAGATGCAGAGATAAATTACCTAGATGGGTGGTAGAACAGAAACATCTCCGTGTTGTAATATCATTTTATTTCCTCGGTCGGAACCATTCAAGTGTGGTGCTTCCGTTGTTAGTGAAACAGCTTCATTTTATTTTTCGCGACGAATGAAACGAAAATTCACTTTACGTAATTATACTGGAATTAAAACTGCCCTGTGTACCTCGAAACAAATAAATATTTGTTTACATCAAACTTTTCCTCCTCAAAGTTTTTGCGCAGACGACTGCACTTAACTAAGGATACCAGGAACTCCTAAACTCATAGTCTGATTATATGTTAGCTGTTTTACAAGAGCACTGTGGTCCCGAATAAAGTGGCACTATTTTCGACGGAATGCAGTTAGCTAAACAAGAGGCACTTTTGCGAATTTAAGTAATATCCACACTGTATTGTCGGAGTAAGTGTAATGGATACAGGCAGACGCAGATTAAGAGAAAATCTATTTTATTACAAAACTTCCATAAAATTTTCATCGCATTCTACATTTCGACACAGGCTTCTAAGTAGGTACTTACGGAAACTTCTTGCTTCATATGAAAGTTATATTTTTTTATATTTGGAAACACGAAGTCGTACATAAACTAATTGAGTTGATTGCGGGTGGAGAAATCTCCCCTGCGGAATGTTCGCTCCACCACTTCAATTACGGCAGTAGAAATTAAACGCGTTATTCCTATCAGAAACTCTCGTAAAGTTTTCAATTTTTGTCGCTACGCTAGAGCTCTCTCTGTCTCTGTCTCTGTCTGTCTGTCTCTCTCTCTCTCTCTCTCTGCAGGCCACAAAGGCCTTTCGAGAAAGAAAGCGTGGTGGCCAGGATTTGGGATTATATCTAAGAGTAATTCGTTCAGATTCTCCCTGCTGATACTCCAGTTAAGAAATTTTCTGGTTCCCCAAATTCACTTTTCCCAAACGAGGCCATTTTGCTTAAGGGGTCCATTCTCCTCAGTCAGCCTACATTACAAGTGGTTTTTATGATTTTTTTTAGAAAAATTAATCAAGCAATCAACGTAAATCTTTTTGCACATCATTTATTAATTCTTGTACAATATTTCCTGATTTTTCAAAAGAAATTCAATCATCATTAAGCCCCCATTCGAGGAGTTAAATTTGCTCAGTCCAAAATGAGATGTGTGCATGACTGAAGTCCTGAAGTCTGCAAATCTTATCTGAAATTAAACAAAACTGTTTTCGTAATCTATACGATATTTCGTAGGGAGTAATACCACAGTTTTTTGAAATTTGACAAAATAATAAAATGACGGGAGCTTGAGACAAAGTTGTAGTTTTGTTGTGTGTTTTTGGTCACGTTTTTTATACATAACTAATGAATAAATCAAAAAATTCGTCTGTTACTCGTTGCTGACGTGCCCTAGAAGTAAATCAGACAAATTTCAGAAACATATCTTTATTAGTGTGCCAGCAATCCATTCCGTCTTCTTCAGATCAGTGTATATCTAGCTGACGGAATGGATTGCGAGGGACTCGGTCCGACATTTTTTGCTGTCATAAACTGCTATATGTCTATACTCTCACTGCCTGGCATATGAGAGAGACGAGGCCATGGTGGTCTTCTACAAGTGCCACAGGGACCACATTCGGGAGTCTGTCATTCTTCTTTCTTCCGACTCCTTCCTGCTACATTTCCTAGATGCGATGGCACCACCTGATCAATTCATCGGCTGTTGCGACATGCTTTAATACTAGGGTTGATACATTTCTTCTGCGACCCCTTTCATCAAGTGTGAGATTTTTCCGGATTCTGTCATATTAGAATCACAATGTGGCATGGGGCCAAAACGTTCCGTATGTAGGACTGTGCCGTTTCACCATGACGCGGGGTCCTGTTCTTCAAATCGTGTTCCGCTAAGCAGACTTGCAGCTGGTTGTTCCCAACTGGTTTCTTCAGTTTGCCGTGGAATTTATCTCAGCTATCGAGCTATCTTCGTTGCTCTTGAACCCTGCTGGAATGCGCCGTCCAAGTAAAAGTAAACACGTTTGGTAAAAACATCCTGTCATCCCACGTATTGTATATGGTGACTTGGTCGAATCCTTTCAGTCATTTCGTCAAATCCTGACCAGTCTCTCAAGGAAACACATCCGCAGTCAAGTGGTCAGCACGTCTGACTCTCGCGCGGAGGAGCCGGTCCTTTGCATGAGAGTAAGGCGCGTTGTCCACTCTCTTTTTCAGGGTCTCCTACATCCCTTTATGCTCTTCCTTTCGCTCACATTTTATGCGTTCCTCTGCTAGCTTAATCTCTATGATCATTGGCATATGTTTTGTCTCCTTAGTGTATATTCAGTTGCATTGATTGTTAGTATAACTAATAAATTCTTCTTAATGATATTGTGTCTTCTGCACAGTGTAATCACATGTGTAGAGAATAAATAAATAATTAAATATGTAAGTAAATAAATAATATGATGTAACAGATATCTTCTTCCTTAGAGAAATAATATGTTTTCTTTCTCTTTGACGTTTGTTCATAATTATAAATAAACTTCAAAATAAAAGATTATGTTCTTTCTGGTCAAGTATATGACTTGTCCATCATATTAAATATATTTTTACTTTGACAACTACGTTGCATTTTGGAGAAACAGCCATTTCTTCTTTTCAAAATAAAGATTCATGATATGAGTTAAATCGTTTAATGGAGTTGTTGCACCAGCATTTTGGTTTCTTCTGCACATTTCCGGGTGGTCCGTCATGCAGTGTACTTAATGTACGAGTATTTCGTTGTTAGTATGTAGTAGGCGTAATTGTCCATGAACCAAATGTAACTCTTGCTTTTCCTCTTCCACTTGGCTACAGATGTGGATGCATTGTGGCCATTGTTAATTGTACTTAGCGTAGTTTGAGTTTTTCTGACTCCTCCTTCAGATATTCACCCATTTTCTATTAGTTTTCGGTCTCTATATACTATATTTATCGGTTCCTGAGATTATATTACCAATCTGTAACCGTTACGACTTTCCATATTTATTGGTAAGGTTCTATGGGACCAGACTACTGAAGTCATCTGTCCCTAGGCTTAAACACCACTTAATTTAACTTAAACTAACTTATGCTAAGGACAACGCACACAACCATGCCCGAGGGAGGATTCGAACTTCCGACGGGGGCAGCCGCACGAACCGTGACAAGACGCCCTAGACCGCTGTGCTACCCCGCGCGGCTCCATTTTTCGTGTTAACATATTTCCTTATCCCTATCCGTGACTGATTATTTACCAAACGGCTGTTTTCCATAAATAAACCCTTTTGGTTCCCAGTTTTATCATTCCTACTGCACTTACACTTGGAAGAATACTGTCTGTTACACATTTCCTGCCGGCCGCGGTGGCCGTGCGGTTCTGGCGCTGCAGTCCGGTACCGCGGAACTGTTACGGTCGCAGGTTCGAATCCTGTCTCAGGCATTGGTTCAAAAATGGCTCTGAGCACTATGGGACTCAACATCTTAGGTCATAAGTCCCCTAGAACTTAGAACTGCCTAAACCTAACTAACCTAAGGCCATCACACACACCCATGCCCGAGGCAGGATTCGAACCTGCGACCGTAGCAGTCCCGCGGGTCCGGACTGCAGCGCCAGAACCGCTAGTCAGGCATTGGTGTGTGTGATGTCCTTAGGTTAGTTAGGTTTAAGTAAGTCTAAGTTCTAGGGGACTTATGACCTAAGATGTTGAGTCCCATAGTGCTCAGAGCCATTTGAACCATTTTGAACACATTTTCTATTTGTTTTTGGAATATGACTAATTCCCTTACCCTTTATTTCACGTCTGCACATCCGCTACCTCTTTTAATTATTTTCCTACATGCTCCTGCCTTTTATCAACATTACTTCCGTAATTCTATATTCCTCTTTAACACTTTATTGTCCCCCTTTTACACATAATGACATCTCCTTTACACCTTCTTCACTATTCTTCTTTTCCTTAACATCTCAGTTCTCTTCACTTCTGCGTTTCATCCTTTTCTCTCGCGTTTTATCATATTACTTCCTTTTTCATCTTTTTCATGACTTCTCTACTGTCTACGTTTCTTTGACCTTCTCCAGAGCATACTGCTTTTCATCTTAAGGCTGACATTAATCTGCACAGTCCACTTCTTCTTTAGTTTAAGATCTCTTTCACATACCAGGCCCTCATTTATTCTTCCGCTACGGACTACAATAATCGTTCCTTTTTCTTCTAGACTGACAGTTTAGTATTTTCTTACTCTCAACCATTAAGTCACTTTTAAACTCTTTCCCTTTCGTTCCTGTCGTACCTTATTTTCTCTCTCATCCAGTTGGTACTAACGTAATATTTTTCTTCCCAGACCATATCCTTCCTGCTTTGTTCCCCCTGTTAAGACTCAATCTGTTATTACTATTATCCCTATTGCGCACAGTTTGAGTCGTAACAGGACGTCCTGTGGCTGCACGAAAAGCATTATTCAACATGGTGGCGTTGTTGTCAGGGATCCTCCGAGCCATAATCCGTAGGTAGCCGTCATCCACTGCAGTAGTGGCCCTTGGGCGGCCTGAACGAGGTATGTCATCGACAGTTCCTGTCTCTCTGTATCTCCTCCATGTCCGAACAACATCACTTTCGTTCACTCCGAGACGCCTGGACAGTTTCCTTGTTGAGAGCCCATCTTGGCACAAAGTACCAATGCGGATGCGATCGAACCGCGGTATTGACCGTCTAGACATGGTTGAACTACAGATAACACAAGCCGCGTAGCTCCTTCCTGGTGGCATGACTGCAACTGATCGGCAGTCGGACCCGCTCCGTCTAATAGGCGCTGCTCATGCATGATTGTTTACATCTTTGGGCGGGTTTAGTGACATCTCTGAACAGTCAAAGAGACTGTGTCTGTGATACAATATCCACAGTCGACGTCTGTCTTCAGGAGTTCTGGGAATCGGGGTGATGCAAAACTTTTTTTGATGTTTGTAATTCTATAATGAATTTAAGTATAAGGGAGTCTTTTCTGAACTTATTTGTTTTGAGTGCAGATTTGTTAGGAAGTGAAACGTGGACGTTAAAGAATACAAATAAGAAGATATTATAAGCTTTTGAAATGTGGTGCTCCAGTAGACTACCGAAAATTAGATAAATAGAAAGGCTAACTAATGAAGAGGTACTTAATCAAATTGGGGATAAATTTATAACACAACTTGACTGAATGAGGTTGATCAGTTAATACAACACATCCTGTGCCATCACGGAATCGTCAATTTCGTAACTGCAGAAGTGTGGTTGCTAAAAATTGTAGAGTGAGAGTAAGGTTTGACTGTAGCAAGCAGGTTCAGACGGATGTAGTTTGCAGTAATTAAGCAAAGATGAAGAGGCTTGTACAGGATACATTAGGGTGGAGAGCTGCATCAAACCAGTCTGTGAACTGAAGACTACCAACATCACAATAACATTGACAACATCAACAACAACGTACAGTCATGAACTGAGAGGAAATCTTATTAAGCTATCGATTACACAGACAGAATACAGTGTGAGAGAGTGTCCGTTATGCTGCGTGACAACACACACACACACACACGCACAAACACACACAAACACAAAATTCCGTGAAACGGTGGGCAGGAGAGAGGGAGGGGAGAAAGAAAGAGAGCAGGAAGAAAAGGAGTGGGAGGAGGATGGTAGGAAGAGAGAGGTGAGAACGAACGCTTTCTTTCTTTCCTTTCCTTTCGTTTTGCCGGCCGCGGTGGTCTAGCGGTTCTGGCGCTGCAGTCCGGAACCGCGGGACTGCTACGGTCGCAGGTTCGAATCCTGCCTCGGGCATGGGGGTGTGCGATGTCCTTAGGTTAGTTAGGTTTACGTAGTTCTAAGTTCTAGGGGACTTATGACCTAAGACGTTGAGTCCCATAGTGCTCAGATCCATTTGAACCATTTTTTTCTTTCCTTTCGTTTTCTTTTCTTCTGATGTCTTTCTTTCATTCGAATCACCTCCTCGTTACTATCCTCAGGTTTTCTCCTACCAATAGAGTTTCAGAAGGCACGGTCAGTGTTCTGAACATACATTGTATGTCAGAGATAGAAAGAGTAACATCCAAGTACATCACAGTGGATAAAAATTATTACTGCGGACAGGAAGGTGAGTTGGCAGTTGACAAAATTTAGTTGTCATATGTACACGTGCACTTCATAAATAATAATTAAAACCACTAACGGGTTGTCGTAGGCAAATCGTACCACTGTTCAGCAGTACCGCTGTACTTTCCTCGTTATCTGAACAGGGCTGTTAAATGGAAAACTACTTTCAGTTAATGGGTGGCAAACGCACGCACTGTCAGATCGAATCATAGTAGAGGAAGAGACTTTTGTCATGTGTATTGGGCCGGAAAGAAGGCTTACATGTCTTGGTTACTAGATCTACATATAATATCCGAAAGCCACTGACTATTTTACGCTGGTTCTTAAGGGAGTCTGATACCACAGTTACAAGT
The DNA here is from genome assembly GCF_023864275.1 of Schistocerca cancellata. Lineage (NCBI taxonomy): Eukaryota > Metazoa > Arthropoda > Insecta > Orthoptera > Acrididae > Schistocerca > Schistocerca cancellata. The sequence continues at coordinate 507,474,840 of NC_064629.1, read as the reverse complement.
TCAGGGAACGATGATGGAGGTGGGTAGCGATTACATGTACAACTACATCTACATGGATACATCGCAAGCCACAGTACGGTGCGTGGCGGAGGGTACCCTTTACAACTACTTGTCATTTCCCCTCCTGTTCCACTCGCAAATACACCTGTACCACTAGGAAATAGAACGAGGGAAAAATACCTGTCTGTACGCCTCCGTGTGAGCCCTAATTTCTCGTATCTTATCTTCGCGGTCCTTACGCGCGATATATTTTTGTGGCAGTTGAGTCGTTCGGCAGCCAGCTTCAAATGCCGAGTCTCTAAATTTTCTCGACAGTGTTTCTCGAAAAGAACGTCGCCATCCCTCCAGGGATTCCCATTTGATTTCCCGAAGCATCTTCGTAACATTGACGTGTTGCTGGAACCAACCGGTAACAAATCTAGTCGCCCGCCTCTGAACTGCTTCGATGTCTTCCTTCAATCCGAAGTAGTACGTATTCCAAACACTAGAGCAATACTCAATAATAGGTCGCACCAGCGTCCTATATGCGGTTTCCTTTAAAAGTGAACCACTCTTTCCTAAAATTCTCCCAATAACGCGAAGTATACCATTTGCCTTCCCTACCACAGTTTTCACATGCTCGTTCCACCTCTTATCGCTTTTCAACGTTACGCCCAGACATTTCAAAGACTTGACACTAGTAATACTGTATTCGAACATTACAGGTTTCTTCTTCTTACTCATCCGCATTAATTTACATTTTTCCACATTTAGGGCTAGCTGCCATTCACCACATCAACTGGAAATTTTGTCTAAGTCGTCTTGAACTCAGTTTCCACACCTTACCGTACACCACGGCACCATCAGGAAACAACCGCAGATTGCTGCCCACCCTGTGCACCAAATTGTTTTTGTATATAGAGAACATCATCGGTCATATCACACCTCCCGGGGGTACTCCAGAAGATAAACTTCTCTCTGAGGAACACTCGCCGTCGAGGACAACGTACTGGGTTCTACTATTTAAAAAGTTCGAGCCACTCACATATCTGTGAACTTATTCCATATGCTCGTACCTTACTTAACACCCTACAATGGGGCACCGTAACAAATGCTTTCCGGAAATCAAGACATATGGAATCTGCCCGTTGCCCTTCATCCATTGTTCTCAAGTATATCATAAGAGAGGAGGGCACGCTGAGTTTCGCACGAGCGTTGCTTTTTAAGCCCATGCTGATTCGCGGACATAAGCTTCTTAGTCTCAAGAAAGTTTATTATAATCCAACTGAGAATATGTTGAAGGATTCTGCAGCAAACAGAAGTTAGGGATATTGGTCTGTAATTTTACGGGTCCGTTCTTTTGCCTTTTTTACATACTGAAGTCACCTGTGCTTTTTTCCAGTCTCTTGTGACTTTGTTCTGGGCGAGAGATTCACGATAAATGCAAGCTAGGTAAGGGGCCGATGCCGTAGAGCACTCTTTGTAAAATCGAACTGGGATTCCATCCGGACCTGGTGATTTGTTTTCAAATCTTTCAAAAAAATGGTTCAAATGGCTCTGAGCACTATGGGACTTAACATCTATGGTCATCAGTCCCCTAGAACTTAGAACTACTTAAACCTAACTAAACTAAGGACAGCACACAACACCCAGCCATCACGAGGCAGAGAAAATCCCTGACCCCGCCGGGAATCGAACCCGGGAACCCGGGCGTGGGAAGCGAGAACGCTACCGCACGACCACGAGATGCGGGCTCAAATCTTTCAGTTGTTTCTGTACGACACGTATGCTTACCTTTATATCGTCCATACGCGGCTCTGATAGACTGTACTGTCAAATGACGGTATGTTTGCACGGTTCTCCAATGTGAACGATTTCTTGAACGTGAAATGTAAAACTTAGGCATTCGTTTTGCTGTCGTCAACTGCCTCACCAGACTGGTCACCCTTCTGTCCAAAGAAGACAACGAAAGCTCAATAATGTTGAGGTCTGGTGACTGAGGAGGCCAGGGGAGGTGCTACAATTCATCGTCATGCTCAAAAAACCGGCCCTTGACGACGCGCACTTTGCGCACAGGAGCCCTGTCGTGTTGGAACACAGAATGACGATTGGGGGACAAACATTACACCATGGTATGGACCTGATCAGTCAAAACGGTCAGATAATCCTCAGCAGTAATGCGACCTTACTGAGTAACAACGGGCCTTATGGAGTATCACGATATGGCTGTCCAAACTATCACCGGACGGCCGCCATTTTTCACGCTTCGAACACGTGAACTCGGCCCGAAGTTGGAACCAGTGTAAAAAGACTCATCCGACTAAATGACTTCCTTCCATTGCTCCACAGTCCGGATTTTATGTCTTCGGTACCACGTTTTCCTGTGACGAGCATTTGCGTCACTGATGAGTGGATTTAGAACTCCAGCTCGCCCTCCAGTTCCCCGCTTCTATAGCTCCCTTCGTGTTGTTTTGCTGCTGACAGAGTGGTGAATGCGACATCTAGTTCTGCAATAACTTTTTGCAACTATCGTCTTCTCATTTTTCGTTACAATACTTTTCAACTACCGTCCATCAGGATCACTCAACACACACTTTCGCCCGCATTGTGACTTACTTTACCGCTTTCCCTGTATGTTCTGACACAATGTACTCGTAACTAAACAGAACACTGTTCTGACCACGACTGACACTTGTAACGTACTGAGAACATTGCACAGGTGACCGTTCGTGGTGAAATACAACAGCGCAACCTGCAGGCTTGGCTAGCATCTTCATTCATGTTCAAGCATGCATTTCTCACGATGTTTCCATATGTTGGTCCCAGAGCTGTAGGTACATTACGCGAGACCTTACTGACTGTTTGTTAGACGAACACTCACGAAGCTGGTAACAACAGTTAAGATTGGTCTGATTATTAAGCAAACAATTAAGGGAGTATCTGTGACTCAGCTTTTCCCTTTAAAACCCACTTATGACGCCTAAGATTCCAGCTGAAATATACTGTGTTTGGGGTAGAACGTATAATCTAGCTGATATTAGTTACCAAAGTAGTTTGCATTTTATCATGCTAAGCAAGCGAAATCTAGAGCGTAAATTCCTAAAATTGTAATTGCTAATCTATCCGAATACCTTCAGTTTTCCGCATTTGCATGTGGCTGGCGTATGTGTCACAGCATGTTCGATAGATACGTTTTTCTTCCTACGTGCCAGACACTTTACTGAGAAATTATGTCTTAAGTTCCGGCATTTGTAATGCTGTCTCTCATTTCTTATAGTGAGTGACCTTTTTTCTAATTTAGTTGCAGTCGGTTATGTCTATCAATGATTTCAAAATATTCCTGCCTGTAAAGTTCTTCTAGCGATGAAAATTCATGTGGATCCGTGCCCTAGGACAACCGCTCAGGAACTCCTTTTTTTACATGGACGTTGCAGCTGTTCTGAGCCAAACTCCGATATCTTAACATTGTATTCTTCGTATCAGGTAGAAAATATTTCATTCATCCCGAGTTTGTTAATACCCTCAATTATAAACTCAAATATTCTTTTTTCTCCTTGAAAATTATTGTACAATATTTCTAGAAACTTTCCCCATTATGAAGCCAAGACACATTTTTCCATCGTCAAAAACACTAAGTGGATGAATGACTCCTTCATTACCAAGCTCATTCAGTGTCTTGAGAACTAAAGAATACTTCCTCAAACTTTCATTAATTTATGACAGCCGGTGTAGCTATCTAGTAGGACATAAAGGTGTGATCGTGCCAGCATTACTGACAGGTCCTTCAGACGCATCTTCAATATTGCGCATAAACCTGTCTTTTACTTTTGTGTTTCAAAACAGAGTTCCTAACTGAAGAGCTGATTCCATGGAGTCTTTGACAGTTCTTGAAATTTCGCAGCTTGCTTTCATAACAAAATTACGTCAATTACCGTCACAGTGTATAAAGTCTGCAGAAGGCTTCTTGCCAATTATAACTCTTTGAATCCCTTTATGAATCCCACTCCTGTTTCCTGCCCCGTCATGTATCTGCCGACGGACGTTACTTAGAGATAGCTGCAATATAAGAAAAACATCACAAATGAGTACAGTTATATCTGCTCCACATACATAATGATTTTTATAGACCTTCAAAAAACTTTTCCTGAGGATCTAAGTTGTCATCACACTGTCTTACACAAAAACTAATTTGTTCATTACCTGAAATATCCATTGTGCCATCAAAAATCACTGAACAAATCAAAGGTATCATTGACATAGTTTTTTGAACTATCCTGTTAATAATTTCGTTACCAAGGAATTGAGTAATATCATTTTCTGTCTTTCAATGGGTGTAACATAGTTCTCTTTGAAACAACAATTTCAAAGATGGTTAGTCATCTGTCGAGTTTCAGTAGTCCCATTAAATTTCCGTCAAAGTATGTGTGTCCTTTAATAGTCAGTCCTTGTCTGAAAAGATATTTATGACTACTAATGATGATCATCAATGCTTCTAAAGCCATTTATTGTTGCCCCAACTTCATGCGAGATAATTTCCCCCCAGTAGACGCTCTTAATTGAGTAAGGCTCAATACAGCCTGAGAATGAGCACCACTCTTATCGTGTGGCCCAAATTTTTCAATGGCCTTTCTCCAGTTCTTAAATTCTTTTCCGGTAAATGTTGTATCACCTTTAGTTCCGAGAGATTTGTTTGGGTATAACTTGAAATATTTTGTGCAATAAAAACAGTTACTCCTTCAGGTCCCAGTCCAACAACGTGAAGCTAAGGAAACATCATACGTAATTTTTCTAGAAGCTAAGTACTCGGCCTGGAAGATGTTGCACGAAGAAACCATATGAAGACTTTCAGGTTAATGTGAAGAAAGGGAGCAAGCAAAGCTAGTGTAAGGCATTACTGACTCCTCCTCAGCTGAAGTGACGAGTTTCGGTCTCTCTATTGTTGAGTTTGCAGCTCGTGGTCTAGTGGCTAGCGTTGCTGTCTCTGGATCACGGGGTCCCCGGTTCGATTCCCGGCGAGGTTGGGGATTTTCTCCGCCCGGTGACTGGGTGTTTGTATTGTCCTCTTCATTTCATCATCATTCATGAAAGTGGTGAGACTTAACTGAGTAAAAGTGGGAATTTGTACGGTGCTAATAACCACGCAGTTGAGCGCCGCTAAAATCAATCATCGTCATCATCATTGTGTGTTGTTGATGAACATGGCAACGGCAGAACCTGCTCTTCCGATTTTACTTCAGATAAAAGTTCATTTCTCACTGTTCTCGACATTCTCGAGGAACATAACGAGAACTTACCGTATGTCGTTTCTATTATCTTAACTTGTGATTTCGTGAAACACTTTGTGAAGGACACAATCACTAATGGTTGATCTTGAGTGCAGTATTTACAGTTTTTCCCACCGCAGTGCATATTTGTGCTTTATGTCAGTGGAAACAGTGCATCAGCTTCTCACGTGTTGTTAATGACAGTGCAGGTCACTGCATCGGCTGTTACTATGAAAAGGTGTTCGAAACGGGAATAGCCCTGAGTTCTTTCCATATACAAAAGTATCATTCATACAAAATTTCGGCTCAGACGGTTGAGTGAAACAGTAACAGACGAAGACCTCTACATTTTCAGTTGCTTTATTAGTTTGATTATTGAGACTAGTTTAACGAAGTGAAAATAATCCTACAGAAAACACAATGTATTTTGTCGTTTAAAGTGCAGACCTACGCTTTTAAAACATGGAGAACGCTATAAACCTATCACCTTACAAGAATACCTCCAAAAACTCACACTGCGTAGTTTTCTTTTACTGATTAACCCGAGAGAAGCCGTGACGGGAAAATTTCTAGTTTATTATAAACCTATTTGTAGGGAAGAATCAAGGAAATATAATACGTATGAAACATAATAGGTTACATACTATATTTAGATAAATTAAAAAACAGTTGGTAAATTCCTATAAACTAGGTATCCTACTACATTATAGTGGTAAACTTGAGTAAATTAGAATACATTTTGTAATAAATATTTACTTACCATTATTCTTTTGGCTTTTAACAAAAGGCAGTATTGATGAACTGCCTTGAACTTTCTTCATAGCATTTTCTCTTGACACATGAACTGGCTATAACTTTATTATGATACCAACACTGGAATAGAAACAATTGTCGAGTGGCGTTCGATTGCTAGCCGTCTGCCTCTCGGCCGCCACTCGCTCAAACTTACAGCAACAATTTCCTGTTTATCTAGCCAGGTCTTCCATCACTCATTGTCGTACCAACACAATTCATTAAAACGTGCGATATTGGTGTTTTACTGAGTAATATACGTGAATTTGATTTACTGCCACGTTATTAAATCCCGAAAACTATGAATTTTTATCGCACAAGAATTTTTAGTGGGTGTCATTAGTTAACACTATACATATTCGTTCAAGTGTGTCTTTTTTGGCAACTAAGAATAGAAACTCTGGCTATTGGCATTTATCGTGAATCTCCGTCCAGGTGCAACGTTCCAAGCGACGGATAAAGGTGCAGATGACACATGTATATAATTATGGTAAAAGAACAAATCTACAAAATTACAGATCAGTACCCTAACGTACGTCTGTTGCAGAATTATTGAACATAGTCTAAGTTGGAATATAATAAATTTACTTGAGACAGAAAAACTTCTATCCACAGTTCAACACAGACTTGGAAACATCGCTCCTGTGTAACACTGCTTGCCCTTTTCCAGCACGATATCGTGCAGACCATGAATGAAGGGCAACAGGCAGTTTCCATATATCTTGTTTTCAGGAAATCATTTGATACAGTACCACACGGAAGCCTCCTGAAGATTCGAGCATACACAATAGGTTCTCAGATATGTGAGCCGCCGGCCGGAGTGGCCGAGCGGCTCTAGGCGCTACAGTCTGGAACCGCGCGACCACTACGGTCGCAGGTTCAAATACTGTCTCGGACGTGGGTGTGTGTGATGTCCTTAGGTTAGTTAGGTTTAGATAGCTCTAAGTTCTAGGGGACTGATGACCTCAGAAGTTAAGTCCCATTGTGCTCAGAGACATTTGAACCATAAGTGAGCCGCTCGAAGACTTACTAAGTAATAGAATTGTCATGGACAGCGAGTGTTCTTCAGAGACAAGGGTATCATCAGGAGTACCGCAGGGAAGTGTGTTGTCCATATACATAAATGACCTGACGGATAGAGTGATCAGCAATCAGATACTGTCTTCTGATGACGTTGTAGTGTACGGTAAAGTATCATCGTTGAGTGACTGCAGTAGTACGTATACTCGATGACGTAGTAAGAATTTCTACTTGCTGTGATGAATGGCAGATTTCTCTATATGCACAGAAAAGTGAGTTATTGCAGATAAATAAGATAAACAGTTCTGTAATATTGAATACAACAATAGTGATGTGCTACTTGACATAGTTATATCGATTAAATATCCATGCGTAACGCTGCAAAGCGATATGAAATAGAAAGAGCACCTATGCAGGGTAGTAGGAAAGGCGAATGGACGACTTCGGTTTATTAGGAGAGTTTCAGGAGAACGGTGCTCATCTATACAGGAGACCACATATAGAATACTTGTACGACCAATTCTTGAATACTAATCCAGTGTTTGGAATGCCCACCAGATCGGATTAAAGAAAACCATAGAAACCATTCAGAGCCGTGCTGGTAGATTTGTAATTGGTAGGTCTGATCAACACGCGTGTATTAGAGATATGCTTTATGAACTCAAATAATAATCCCTGGAGAGAAGTCGATGTTGTTTTCACATAACACTGTTGATAAAATTTAGAGAACCGGCATTTGCGGCTGACTGTAGAACGATTCTACTGGCGCCAAAGTACATTTCCGTAAGGACTGCGAAGACAGTATAAGAGAAATTAGAGCACATCCGGAGGCATATAGACGGTCGTTTTCCCTCGCTTCATTTGTGAGTGGAACATGAAAGGGAATAACTGGCAGCTTTAAAAGATACCCTCCGCCTTGCACTATATCTTTCTTGCGGAGTATGCATGTATATGTAGAATATGTATAGCCTTTTTGTGTCAAAGTTAATATTAGGAGATAAATTCGATAAAAGTGTGGTATACCAAAGATATCACTAGAGGTGCATGAAAAAAAGTGGAGCAAACCATCTCCACTTTATCGATGGCTGCGCCATATTACTTTTGCTCCCACTATATCAGTTCGGTGTTTTTCTCTGTCCAATATGAATTTCCCGTCATTTCTACATAGGAAAACGGGCACCATTTCCATCCTGAATTTTTTCATATGCATAAGGATAATTCCTGCAATTTTGAATTGTTTCCAGAAATCTGGCAACTTTGCGTAGGTGACACGAAAATTGGTCATCACCTGCTAACTTACCCTAGTCATGCAATAATTGGCCTCGTATTTTTTATTAAATTATTTACCCTGACAGAAATTCGCGTAACTACAATATTTTTCCTTGACGCTTCATGAGCTTCATCACAAATCTGAGGGAACTTATGACCTTGCTGACACAAACTGAACTAAGCGAAAATAAGCATAAAGGACAGCAATGAGAGAGGCGTTCATCGAGCTTGAAAGTAAAATTTGTCAACCGATCTGACAAAAATTCCTAAGAGGTTTTGGTCTTCCATAAAAGCAGTAAGCTGCTCAAAATTCTCTATTCATTCATTCAGTGGCTATATTGGAACCTAAACGGAATATAGCAGAGAGAAGACCGAAATATTGAATTGTGCCTTCCGAAACTGTATCATCGCGGAAGATCGTAACACGAACCTTCCTTTCAGTCATCGTACGAAGGTCGAAATGGCAGATATTGCAATAACCGATTGTGGAATAGAAAAGATTCCAAACAGATTATGTGAAAGAAGTAGTTCGCCTTCTAGCAGCAGTTTATCGTAGATCACTGGAGCAACGAAGGATACCTACGGACTGGACAAAAGCGCAGGTCATTCCCGTTTTCAAGAAGGGTCGTAGGACAGATGCACATAGTTATAGACCTTTGTCGCTGACGTCAGTCTATTGTAGAATTATGAAGGATGTTCAAGAATTATGACATTTTAGGAGGACGAAAGTCTACCGTATAAAAATCAACATGGACTCCGCAAACAGAGATCTTGGGAAACTCAGCTCGAGCTGTTCCTCCGTGAGATCCACAACGTTGTAAATAACGGCGCTCAGGCTGATGCCTTGTTCCTTGACTTCAGGAAGGCATTTGACACCGTCCCGCTCTGCCGTTTAGTGAAAAAAATACCTTTCCGAGTATCGGACTAGAGTTGCGACTGGATTCTAGACCTTCTTGCAGGCGGGTCGCTCTTAACGGACCAAAACCGCCAGATATAAAGGTAATTTCCAGAGTACCCCATGAAACTGTGATAGGATAGCTAATGTTTACAATGTATATAAATGATCCAGTAGAAAGTCTCGGAAGGTCTTTAAGACTGTTTACAGGTGATGTGGTTGTCTATAAGAAAGTGGCAACACCAGAAGACAGTATCGATTTGCAGAATGGCTGTGGAGGATTTGTGCAGGCTCTGACTGTTGACACTGAACATTAATAAATGTAACATACTGTGCTTACATAGGAAAAGAAATCTAATACTAACCAACTGCGCTATTGATGACAAATTGTTATAAACAGTATCTACTGTAAAATATCCAGGAGTAACTATCCAGAGCGACCTTAAGTGGAACTACCACGTGAAACAAACAGTAGGAAAAGCAGATGCTAGACTGAGATTCATAGGATGAATCTTAACCCAGACAGTCCTGAATTATTTGTTTTTCAAAATTGATTTATACCTTATCTACATTGATCCACAAGGTTGTAAGGAAGAAAGTAAAAACAATTTTGAGTATTTATTTTTATTTAGTATTTCCAAAAGTGGGCGTCCTTCCAGAAGGATGTCAGGACAATAAGGGAAAATGTTTTTAAAGTATATAACATTGCACAATTAACTTGTTTTGGTTTTTATCCTTTCAAATAAACATAAATAAATTTGAATTATGGGCCAAAACAGGTAATAAATACAAAAAAAACAAAGAAAATAACCTATACACATATTTTATGCACTAGTATGATAAGACAAAAAGTAACAAACATGAAGTGGTTCATCACATTTTACGCAAATAGTAGTAGTTTTTTTATGGCAACTTCGACATTTCAGCTTCTTTTACTTTTTTGTTTTCTCGTCCGTTGGTAATTCAGCAACATAATGTTCTCTTCCATCAAATCTAGAATCTAGTTTTGCCCTCTTACTAGGACGTCCTCTGCTGGTAGTGACTCTTTTGTTACTTTCAAGAATTGCAGTGACAATTCGACGACAAAATGTCAGATGATCTATGGGTTCTTCGTTGTGCGTGTAAAGATCCCAGGCATTTTGCTCTGCAATGTCTATAAAATGTGCAATGATCGGGAAATACCACTTTTTCCTCTCTTACAGAGCATCTGTATAGGGATACATTTTGGTCAGCTCGATCTATGCCTCCAATATGAGTATTGTAGGAGTGTAAGAAGTTAGGTTGAGGCACACTAATCTTTTTCTTTTGTTCCTTGGAAAATCTTGCTCCAGAGCGTAGTGGTTGCACTCTGTCAAAGTTGGTGGCTACAGTAACAACTTTGTTGTCATTCCAACGTACAATGGAAATCCCAGATGCTGAATCAGAACAAACTTCATATGATCCTCTATTTTCTTTTATCATTTTATCTACAGATCATAGAGTACAATTCTTAGCTCTGTTTCCTCTTATTGTTCCTGTTGCTGCCACACCCCTCTCTTTTAGGTCATGTAGTAGTTCAACGCTGGTAAAGAGGTTATCAAAGTATATTCGATATGGAACATGTGGAAGTAACTGGTCAACATAAGTCATTACTACACCGTAACCCCATACCTTTTGTTTCATAATCCTTACTACACGTGCCAGTAGTGGGTATTTCCTCATCTTTTGATTCTAACATGTCCAAAAGTTCCATCAGTGTACATCATTTTCTTTGAATACAAAATGACAATATATTACCCTGACGTCCTTCTGGAAGGACAGTTGAAAACATTATTGAATTACAATTGACGAAAACTTTCAATCGTAATATGAACCCGTAAATAATATAGGTTAATTCTTGAAGATATTATATAACAAGTTTCAGAGTTATTGATGCAATATGAAAGAAAATATACATACACATCGATGACAAGGTCAGTCAGTTCGTCCATGGTAAAATAGGCCCTATTTTCAAGACACAGTTTCTCACTCACTATGAAGGACAGCGTCAAACTGACTGTCGCAGCACGCAACTGACTCTGCCTACTTCATATAACAATGTGTCACAGTCCGTTGCAATGCATTATTCGCAAAAATAAATAATTTCAACAGTGAGTGACACCGTCCTTCCAGAAGGACGTCAGGGTTATCTGGGGAAATGTAGCTCATCCACGACGGAAGTGGCTTACAAGTTGCTTTTTCGACCGATTCTTTTGTACTGTTCATTAATCTGTCATTCTTTCTAGGCAGGACTGATAGAAGAAATAGGGAAAATTCTACGAAGAGCGGCGCGTTTCGTCACGGGATTGTTCAGCGATAGCGTTGCAGACGGGGTGCACTCAGCCCCTGTGTGGCCAATTGATTGAGAAGTAGCGGCTCCGGTCATCAAAACTCAAAACCGCCGGGAGAGCGGTGTTGTGGCCACATGGCCCGCCATATCCGCAAGCAGTGACGCCTAGCAACCGATGATGATACGGCGGTCGGTGGGTACCGGTGGACTTTCTGACGTCTGTTCAGACGGAGTTAAGTTTAATTTAGAGAACGCTACAGAGGAGCTCAGAAACCCCAGTGACCGACGTTACAAGAGAGGCGTCATGCATCACCGAGTGGTTTGCAACTGACATTTCTAGAGAGCAGTTTTCGGGAAGGGTCGGACAACATATTACTTCCTCTCACGTACATCCCGCGAAATAAAGATGACGATAAAATGCGAGAAGTTTGAGCTAATATAGAGGATTACTAACAGCCATTCTCCCTACATGCCATTCGTGAGTGGAACGGGGAAGGGAAAATCAGTTAGTGGTAGCAGAAGTATTCTCCGCCACACACTCGTTATGTGACTTGCAGAGTATAATGTAGATGTGGATGTTATACAACATTGTACATAAAGAATAAGTTTCAGAACTAACCATTCTGATAACAGTTCATAAAGATAAGATTAATTCATATAATAAAAGCCACATACCCTAGATGCAAATTTAACACTTCCAACGTTATTATTCAACTCAAATGTGTCACGTCTTTTAATGTGACCATTTTAGATTAAATGTCTTACCCTTTTCAACTAGTGGCAACATTTATAATTACTTTGAGATGAAGTTACAAAATTACCATAAAAATTTATTAACATCTGTGAGATACTCTACTTAAATCATGAGACAGTAGGCAGAGGCTTTCATTATGTTCTCACTATCATTAATATAGCTACTATCCTAAATCATATACTGAAACAACAACTCAAACTTCGATACTATGCTGCTGGCTGGATCGTTTGTCGAAAAATGGTTCAAATGGCTCTGAGCACTATGGGACTTAACATCTGTGGTCATCAGTCCCCTAGAACTTAGAACTACTTAAACCTAACTAACCTAAGGACATCACACACATCCATGCCCGAGGCAGTATTCGAACCCGCGACCGTAGCAGTCCCGCGGTTCCGCACTGATCGCCTAGAACCGCTAGACCACCGCGGCCGGCGTCTGTCGAAAACTCCATTCCTCATGTAGGCTGTTGGGAGTCTGGTTTTACTTTCGCAGGCTGTGCCATTGCCGCGTCTGGTGCTCGCAGATATGAGACAGCCACGAAGATAACTCCGGGAATAATTTACGTTGCTTTACTAGAAAGCTAACTGATTGTTCTAAATTCATCGGCCGAGCTAACTGCAGCAGGATGTAAACACACTGCTATGTCTTCTTGCTTTACACGAAGAATGGTCAAAGTTAATCTATAATCAGTTTTCTATGTTATGAGCCAACAGAAATAAGCCATTCCTGCAAAAATTTCATCTGGAGAGCTTTTCCAATGCTTCCATACGCGACACATTGAACTAAGGGGACGAAGTTGGAAAATGGACTCAATATTCGCGCGACCTGTGTAGCGGATGATACGTTGTACCTGCGTATTTTCAACCTCTCAGAATTCGCGCGGAACAGTGAATCGCAAATTACTGATGTAATTTTAAAGATAGATAATAGGGAAGTTTCACATTATAAGGCATTCCACAGCTACAGGAAATCAATGTGGAGGTTCCAGAGACGGACGGTACGCTTAAATATGACGTACGTTTTGGTATTTTTAATTAAATTCTGCGAATATTTCCATTACTTGTTTCTGGACATGAAAGCTCAGAGGTGAGCTATCAATATACCGACACCTGTCAAGCACGATAATACATAGCTCATGTAAAGGGCAGCTTCCGAACAGTTCACAGCACCAAAGTTTTACGTCTCTCGGCATAGTACGACTCAAAAGTGTCTGAGAGTAATATTGCATCAGTAATTTTGCGAAGGAGAAGGTAACCACAGATTTTCTCTATGTCCCTGACAATCTACCATAAAGAAATGTGGAGCTGAAAAAAAAGGCCAGATAGTTTGCCTTGTACAACAATGATTTTCGACAACCCTTATGTTAGCCACCATATCATATGAGGAACAGTGATCAGTATGTTAGCGTTCAACATATCAAGCAGTTGCGAATAACGTTCAGTACAACTAACCTCAAAGAACCAGCAATTTTCAGTAATATCAAGATGCAAGTTGCAATGCAAACAATAGCATTACAGATACTAAAATAGAGTCTGCATGGCATACAGTCTAGTACAATATTATGACAACCACTTCCTATGCGAAAGTATCTATCGGTGAACTATCCTCCTGTTTGGGACTTCGTGTGTGGGCTTTCAGGAGGGTAATGTAGGAGAGGTATGAGGAGTAAGGTCATCGTTCTACAACTTAGAACATGAATGTGAGGACTTAGAATGTTTCATGAGAACTGGATAATTTGCTAAAAGATGGGCATGCTAAAATTAGAGATAAGGCTGTTGGTTAGTCTCATTACGAGCTCAAATTTCTTTGATTTTGCTGTGAATGTCACGTCGCAGGATGCATATGGGAGGAAGGAAAAATCTGTTTTTTGAAGCTTGAAACTTGCGTTCTCGGGATTTTAACAATAACCACGTCGCGACACACAACACTAGTTTTGTAACATCTGCTGCCGAAACTGGTTCAGCTTTTGTGTGTGTATCTCGAGCGTACTAGTCCAACTCTCGACGAAACGTGTTGCATTCCTTTTCGTCTCCCCACTGTTAATTTTATCTCGTAAGCAACATTTGAAAATGCAACTGGCCATTTTACTAACGCAAGTGGCCATTTTTATTCTTCATTACCTGCATGTTACGAGATTAGGGTTTACAATCTGGCTTGCTCTAGATAACGCTACGTACTGTACTAGTCTTGATGGCTCATAATACGAATGCATGTCGTTTCAAGACTGTAGCTAATGATGATGCCTTTCAACGTATGTTCTACTCGTTTTTACGATTTTAACTATCTGAGGGAGGTTGTAGAAAGCAACCGAAACTAGTCATCATGCTTTAATTGTGTAGTGAAAATTACAGTCTAGGAATTGAAAATTGTTACATTAAAAAAAATTATTTAATAAATTACTTTTATGACCACTGTCTCCTTCCTGACACTGTCAGGCTTCACTAATTAGGGTGAAAGAACGTAGTTCTTTGGTCGCCCATGTAACGTCTACAAGTTTGTGGAGAGAGATAAAATGTGATGGTATTTAAATACTGTTACTTCCAAAGGTTACACAAGATCTATATTCAAAATGAAAAATAACTATTGAAAACAGTTCTAAACGTAACTGAGAGAATTCTGAACGGGATATTCAATAGGGACTATACGTACAGGATCGATACCATGTACAGAACTGCATATATGCAGTAACTCAATTGAAGTGTAAAAATAACATATTAAATGCTGAAATTTGCAGAATAAAGGCCGACTTTCAACACGATCTTTTTCACAGACACAGATTATTACTGTCAGAGTTGATCTTCATGTTAACTGACAAAATATTCTGCAGTCAAACGGGCGTAAACCTCAAAACTTTAATTTTATTTTTTGAATTTCATAATCCCCAAGAGTGTACAATATTACAGCATGCATAAGAAGTAACACGAATACTTGAAAGCACGTTTTAAAAAGAATTAATGTTTTCAACTGATGTACACCTCTGCTTCACCCGAGGAAGGCGAAGGTCATCAGCACAGAATTGATAATGTTAGCTGCATTGATAAGTCAGTGCATAGTTAAGGTTTCTGTGCAGCAGAACAACTGGTAACCGACGACATGTAAGAGGTAAAAGATAAATGCGTCATAGCAACGGCAGGACGGACGTGGCGGGAGGGAGGGGGGATTGATTCAGTGGGTTGTGGGGGGGGGGGGGGGGGGAGGGAGATGAGAAGATACACGTTGCAGGACAAAACAGAGTCCGTATCATAAAGAGGAAAATGATGTGAACTGCTGAAAGAAGAAAAGAGGCTTATGTTCTTGTACACCTGCGTGAATCTGTATAACAAAGCGTACGGGAATAGGAAGTGTCACGGTTTTAAAGCGCGAGTAAGTGCTTGTTATTGGAGCAAAAGTCTTTACCGGCCACAGAAGCACTCTGCGCATCGGCGCCCCAAGTTGCAAGCGTTTCATTTGGTGGTTAGATGAAAGTCAGAAGGCACTTAATTACATGCAGACGGTACCATTGTCTGACGGCCAGGCGCATTAACAATTCTATGGTGGCTAATAATTCTTTTCCAACTGCGCAGGAAATTAAAATGTCGGCGCATTTTAATCAGTCACTCCATTTTGTATCTGAATGTTCGCCCAACTGAAATTATTCTGTCGTTTTTGCCTGCAGGCCACATAAATTTGTAGCAGGTAGCTTTTTTTTATCTTGTAGGGGTGAATCTGTGTAAGACATAGCAAGAAAATCCGTATATTTCACGTTGTGCTAGCATTTCTAACTGTTATAGCGCTTTGCATCTTCAGTTTCAATTGTCCTAATCTCTGAGTTCATTCTATGCGTAATTTAAGCAGTACCTGACAATAAGGTGATTTTTGTGGTGTACTTAACTTATTGTCTTCTTTCGGAACATTGCGTATACTGTTAACGCATCTCATTTACGTTTTGCCGTCCGTCTAACAAGTGGACCACGCGTACTCGTCATCGCCGATTTCTTCCAGTTTTATGGTACACGCAGGGTCTGCACTGAAATGAAAATGACGTAAGTGGGAGCTCCAGATGGCCAAGTGTTGGTAAAAAATACATATTTAATGCGGGTAAAGCGAGACATGAGCTACTGATGTTAGTGTAGTTTCAGGGCAGCTGTTAGCGCAATGGAAAGACTCCAGACTGATAATTCGAGGATCGTGGTGTCGAGTACCTATGTGGAAACTCCTTTTATTTTCAATTTGTCCTTTAATTTTAATAGAAATAAACGAAACGGAACAATGTTCAGGCTGTGAGCTGCAGGATCTGCGTTGTTAGTAGTGTTAGTGTCATGACTTGCCGTTAGGCGCCGGTACTGGTACGGCGATACAGGGTTCAAACACAACCACCGTGATCAGTGCTTTACTCGAAAACCTGTGTCATCAAAACAGCAGCAACAGAGCTGCTGCTCTTCGATGCATTAAAGGGATACAGAGAGGTCCTCTTTCTGCAGCGGGGTTGAAGAACATGATTCGAAAGTTTGGATTAACTGGCGATTTGGCAACTGCTCCTGGGAGGTGCCGACGAACAGTTGTGCCAAAAATTGTTAAAGAAGTTACTGTTGCCATGAATGAGGATGCTGAACACAATACGCTATCTTCAAGCAGTGCATGAGCTGTGTCACGACAGCTGAACATCCCATGGTTCACCGTTGTTTCGAGCAACAGTAGAGAAATATCTAATACGGTTTTAGGCTGTCGTGGGTGCAGATGGTCGTCACATTGAGCAATGTTTCTAGCCTGGAAAGTAAACATGGTACAAAATTAACAAACGTTACCATCGCATGTGGAAATTAAAATGTGTTTTTTTCAGTGATTTATTCGTCACTACTTTTCCGCATGTCCTTAAAAATGTTACTTCGAATTTTCATTGTCCTACGATCACTCATTTGTCATGGGGACTTTCCAAGTAGTGAAACTTTAATTATAAACACCCTATATTGTATTTGTTAATATTTTTATTACAGGCATGAAAAGCAAAGGTGAAGGAAAATATGAGATTGCAAATAAATTTCCAGGAAGGTATTGTAAGGCATACACGAGAACTTCGTATTCTAAATTAGAATCTTTTATTACTTTTCGGTTTATGTTTGACACAAGATGTAGTATTATTCATCGTAAAAATGAGACCTATTGTTCGGCTGCGAGAGCTGGTCAAAGGTCAAAATGAAACCAAAGGAATATGAAGTCCTGTACGCTTTAATTAAAATCCCTTCTTCGAAAGATATTTGTAAGGTCCTCTTTCCCTTTCATGCTTCTTGTGAATCTATTAATATGATATACTGAGCATTATTTCGGTTTATTTGCAGTGTAATAAACGTAAAAATTTTGAATAAAGAAGACAAAAGTTTCTGTATCAGCACTCAACCGCGTGTCCCTCGGGTTACCGTTCTGTACTCTTTCCGCTGCACCAACCGCCGTTTGGAAAATACTTCGCCAGACTATTTTTTTCTAAATGCTTGGCCATTTGGAGCTCCCACCATTATCACTTTCATTTCTGCCTAAGCACTAGTTAAACCACAAATCTGGACGAAATCTGTGATGACGAGTAGGTGCGGTTACCTTGTACAGTGTAAACAAACTATCCCTGATTCTTGGACATACTGGAGTGGCTCACGACATCGATCCTCCTCCAAAGTAATTGGGAACAAAACTTGACAGGACTCCTTGCTTCAAATAACATTTACACTGAGGTGACAAGAGTTATGGTATAACAATATGCACATATAGAGATAGCGCTATTATCGCGTACACAATGTATATATAAAAAAAAAGGGCAGGCCGTTGGCGGAGCTGGCATTTGTGCTCAGGTGATTCATGTAAAAAAGTTTCCGACGTGGTTATGGCCGCTCTACGGAAATTAACAGACTCTGAATGCGGAATAGAAGTTGTAGCTAGATGCATGGGTCATTCCGCTTCGGAAATCGTTTGGGAATTCGGTATTTCGACAACTACAGTGACAAGAGAGTGCCGATTTCAGGCATTACCTCTAACCAAGGACAACGCAGTGGCTGACGGCCTCCGCTTAAAGAACGAGAGCGGTGGCGTTTGCGCAGAACTGTCAGTACTAAAATACAAGCAACATTGCTTGATATAACAGCAGAAATAAATGTGGAACGTACCACGAACGTATCCGTTAGTACAGTGTGGCGAAATACGTCGTTAATGGACTGTAGCAATAGACGACCGAAGCGAGTGTCTTTGCTAACAGCACGGCATTGCCTACAGCGCCTCTCCTGGGCTCGTGACCGTTATCAGTTGGACCCTAGACGTCTGAAAACCGTAGCGTGGTCAGTTGAGCAAAGATTTCAGTTGGTAAGAGCTGATAGTAGGGTTCGAGTACGGAGTAGACCCCACGAAGCCATGGGCCCAAGTTGCCAACAAGGCAGTGTGCAAGATGATGGTGACTCCATATGGTGTGGGGCGTGTTTACTTGGAATGGAGAGGGTCCTCTGGTCCAATTGAACAGATCATTGACTGAAAATGGTTATGTTCTTCTACTTGTAGACCGTTGGCAACCGTTCGTGGACTTTATGTTCTGGAAGATTCTAGCGAATGATCTGACCACCCGGATCGCTCAACATGAGCCCCATCGAACAATTATGGGACGTAATCTAGAGGTCAGTTCGTGCACTAAATCATGTATCAACAACACTTTCGAAATTGTGGAAGGCTATCGAGGCAACATGGCTCAGTATTTCTGCAGGACACTTCCAACGACTTGTTGAGTCCGTGCCACGTCTAGCTGCTGCACTATGCCTGGCAAAAGGAGGTCGGAAACTATATTTGGAGGTATTCCATGCTTTTATCACCTCAGTGTATGACTCATTATCAGAGTAGAGAAGTGAAATGTACATATGGCATTTTTGGTCGGGAGTCTTCTTCTGGGGCGTTTGGCCATATGATGCAAATCTTTTAATTTGAAGCCACTTCAGCGAATTGTGCGTCGATGATGATGAGAACAACATGCACACCCATACCCGTGCAGAGAAAATTCCGGACTTGACCGGAGATCGAACCCGGGATCCCTAGCCAAGAGTCATCGACGTTAACGACAAGACCACGAGCTGCTGACAGACTGGAATGATTAGTTAACTCTGGAAATCGAGGACTAGTTTTACTCCTTTATCTACCTGGAGTTAAATGCAGTCAGACAAACTTCCATGTACACGACAACGGTAAAGCTATAGCGTACATAACATAACTGCAGCAGACCACACCTTATCTATTGCGGATCGCAGTATTTTTACCACCAGCTTGTATTCGTAGACCTAAGAAAAATTTCAATTATGAATTTCATGTGTTATCTGAAAAGTGTCACAATCAGAGCGGTAGACTGTCACTGCCTATTCCTTCCTCCATCCGCCTTCCGCTGAGTGCATATACAGGAGTAAACGTCAAATCTCCATGAAACTGTCTTGATTTTAGCACTGTGCAGCTCCCCTCGCTCACTTCAGTTGACTGCCGCGGTGGTTCCTTTCATAACATATTTACGTCTTTCTCTGGGTAAGATAGTGCTCCATGCCTATAATCTCCCTGTTGACATGGCATTATACTGTTTCCTTTGCTCTCTGTAGCTGCTATACCTCATCTTCTATACAGGCCTCAACATCAACAAGACGTTCAGCATGATCCTCTTACACTTTTTTCTTTCTCTTTGTTTCTTATGGCTGTCTTATTTAAAAAGTGTCCTGCTATCCAGATACAGATATTTCTTTCCCAGCTAAGATCAAAGTTAAATGCATTGTATGGCACTACTTTCGTTTCTATAATCAGTAGCTACTGCCTTTAAGTACGTATCAGGTACAGTGATGTAGGACATCATAAGGGAGGAAATAAACATCTTTACTGCCAAGTTAAATTTTGATTCAACAATGTAAACCTGATGTAAAATTAGAAATTAGCAAGCGAAATTATGGGCTGGGTTATAATTAATAATTAGATTGGCCATATAACCATCACGGCGTCAGAGATGAATACGAAATACACGTTGTTTTCCTTCCCCGTCCCTCACCCATCCCGACTACTGGAATTACTGCTAACGGTTGCTGTCAGTTTACTCCTTCTCTTTCACGTGAAATTCTACTATAAGGTAGTTACACTCAGAAATTTACTGTTGTAGAATTCCCCTGAATCTCTCACAGCCTCAGTGTATCCTATTTCCTGGCCGTTTGTCCCTAGCTTTGTCCTTGTAAAGGATAGCACATACATGCATACTCCTTTTTACGTGACACGTATAGCGATCGTGGCAGGTTTCACTCTGAAATAAGGTAAGGGGTATCTTTAATTCATTACTATCAGTAACAGCGCCGTCTAAATACTTCTACTATATTATCTCAATATTTCACGGTACAAATAAAAAAAAACTAGTCTTTATTTCTAGGCATCGCGACTACAGCGTTTTGGCTGTTATAAGGTGTAGACACCGGTCGATTACGACTTCGAGTACAGTAACTCTCGCGTTATATCGTAGACTCCAGCCACGATAGGCATTCTTCGTAATACATTCAGACATTCAACTGTTTATCAGTTCATGTGCACAATACATCAGTTACGCTGTATTTCTTTCTGTTATATGTATACATTGCTATTAATGAACATGGTACCACTGTATGCAATTTTTGCGCCTTTCACCTAGCTCTCTCGCGCTCTAATGCTGCTACCAGTCTGTTTACACGTGAGATACAACTTTTCGACGTCACTCAGTTATCCTCGCTAGCAACTGTTAACTGTGTTTACCTGCCGTCAGCGAGGACAGATTCCACTTCACATAGCTAAACACGTGTCTCCGCAAAGTCATGACACAAAACAGGACGTGTCGTACACCTAGAATGAAACGAAGATTATTGGCTGCCGTAACTATAACGTCGCAAGATTTCGGACGAACACATGGAAACTTCACGGTATAAAAGTCGTTAAAATAAATAGCACTCTTACTTTTGAGTTGGGCACACTGACACATTTTATTTTGTTTCCCGTGGGCACAAACACTGCACAGCTGTAACCACTTAAAACAAATTATGTGTTAGCTGTATTATAATCAACGCCTACACCATAGTGTCCCTAGGTCAAAAGTGGGCGTTTTCTACGAGCATGACTAAGTAACATATGGATGATCACGACCTGACGTGCTAAATCCAAAGCAATGCGACCATGTGAACGAACTAAATCGATTCAGCATTTACTTTGTCTCCTGGTAAATACTTCATAAAATTGTGACTTAGCTCTTGTAATCCAGCAATGAACATCTTTAATCCACTTTAAATCCATTTTCCACTGCCATAACTCAAACTACATACAGATTTTAGTTTTTGCCATGCAGTCACATCTAAATTTTACTATTTTTAAAATTATTTTTAGATTACAAAAATACTACACGTAATTTTTACAATGCACTTAATTTTTACACATATGTTCACTTCCTTCTTGTCCATCCAGTCATTACCGTGAACTGTGCTAAATACATAACTCATTATCTGCTTTTATGATTTTCTAATATTCCCGCCAGTGATAGCGGATCTGAGGCACTACAGTTAGCATCTGTCCAGCACCACCAGAGACGCGATTACAGGTTTACGTTGCCAAACCGATAGCAGCACGGAGGTAGGCAAGAGAATGTGGGCCACTCTTCTTTAGTGTGCCAAAACGACTCTATTATATCTCGTCTAGTTGCTATTCGAATATTGACATCGCTTCGGACATTGTCTTTCTGGCTTAAGTTCTTGGTGTTCATGCACTGCTTCGCTCAATACGATCTTATCTTTGTTCACGGATTACGCGTTCGCACCAGGCGCACACTTAACTTCATCGATAATTTGTTCAAATGGCTCTGAGCACTATGCGACTTAACTTCTGAAGTCATTAGTCGCCTAGAACTTAGAACTAATTAAACCTAACTAACCTAAGGGCATCACACACATCCATGCCCGAGGCAGGATTCGAACCTACGACCGAGCGAGGTGGCGCAGTGGTTAGCACACTGGACTCGCATTCGGGAGGACGACGGTTCAATCCCGTCTCCAGCCATCCTGATTTAGGTTTTCCGTGATTTCCCTAAATCGCTTCAGGCAAATGCCGGGATGGTTCCTTTGAAAGGGCACGGCCGATTTCCTTCCCCATCCTTCCCTCACCCGAGCTTGCGCTCCGTCTCTAATGACCTCATTGTCGACGGGACGCTAAACACTAATCTCCTCCTCCTCCTCCTCCTCCTCGAACCTGCGACCGGAGCGGTCGCTCAGCTCCAGACTGTAGTGCCTATAACCGCACGGCCACTCCGGCCGGCGATAATTTGTATTCTTTTCTTTGGATATAGTGATTATAAATATCTTTATAGTCTTATTATAATTGATTTTCATTTGTATTATCAAACTTGGTCCATAACATTCTAGTATTTATTGTCAAAGTTTATCTGTCGCTGAGGCAAACAATGCAATATCACTAACGCAACGGCCGCGCGGGATTAGCCGAGCGGTCTAGGCGCTGCAGTCATGGACTGTGCGGCTGGTCCCGGCGGAGGTTCGAGTCCTCCCTCGGGCATGGGTGTGTGTGTTTATCCTTAGGATAATTTAGGTTAAGTAGTGTGTAAGCTTAGGGACTGATGACCTTAGCAGTTAAGTCCCTTAAGATTTCACACACATTTGTACATTTTTTTGAACCAACACAACGATTGCATAACGTTCTAGTATTAGCCCCAGACATTTTCCCTAGAACTGCTGAGTTTATTTTTGTTAGCATAAAATGTCTTTTCTATATACATCTTTATATATACACCACAATCCACTTTCTTTCTTTCTTTCTTTCTTTTGCTGGTGCATTGACCCGTAGTTTCGCGGAGTCGGCACGGTTAGGAACGGATTTGGCAAGGTTAGGTTTAGGGGGTGGCCATTCCTGCCGCCACCCCTTACCCCCAAGTATGGGATGCATGTACACCAGCTGTCTGCGACTAGTGTAATCCATGGAATAGTGCGAACGTGTTCACATGTATGCGAGTCGTGTAACTGAGGCGGAACATGGGGACCAGTCCGGTATTCACCTAGCGGGATGTGGAAAACCGCCTAAAAGCCACATACAGGCTGGCCGACACACCGGCCGAGGTCGGTTATCCGGGGCCGGCGCGCCTACCCGAGTCCAGCGCATTAGCGCTCTCACCGCAAACCACTGTAGTTACAGTATATTGTGGAGGGTATATAGCACCAAAATTATCAGTTTTCTTCCGTCTTCCATGCTCGTATTGAGTGAGGTTAAACTAAATGTCTATATGCCCCTACACATGTTCTTATCTCTTATCTTATTCTCATAATCCCTACACGATATATACATCTTCGAATACAGATTCTCTAATTACACCCAACAGTGTTTCTCGAGAACAACGTCATCTTTCATCCAAGCCCAAAGTTCAGCTCTCCGAGGGCCTCTGTTGCACTTTTGTATGGCCTGTAGCGACCTGTTACCATCCTACCAGCACGCCTCTGAATTCTTTTGATTTCTGTTGTCATGCCTGCTTTATAATGGCTCCAAACACTGGAAAAACACATTACAACTGCTTGTGCAGACGTCTTGTATGCGATTTCCTTTCCTAACGCATTGCATTTTCCCAGAACCCTTCAACCCAATCTAAGTCCACCGACCGGAGTGACCGAGCGGTTCTAGGCGCTTCAGTCTAGAACCGCGCGACCGCTACGGTCGCAGGTTCGAATCCTGCCTCGGGCATGGATGTGTATGATGTCCTTAGGTTAGTTAGGTTTAAATAGTTTTATGTTCTAGGGGACTGATGACCTCAGAAGTTAAGTCCCATAGAGCTCAGAGCCAATTTTGAGCCAATCTAAGTCCTACCTTCACCCTCTGTAACACTGATTTTACATAACCATACCCTTTCATGAGATGTCTTGGTTTTATACTTAATGCTTACACGACTTGTGATCAAGAATGTTTCCCACTCACCTTGTTATCAGATACCGTCGGGTTCTTTCCCTTTTTTAGAGGTATTCTCTTACACTTTGCCACCTTTAATAGGAACTGGCACTCATTACATCAGGTGAAAATTTTGTCCGAATCTTTATGCAGATCATTACTATCATGTAACGGAGATACTTTCCCGTACATAACTGCACTGCCAGCGAACTATCTTCTAGTGGAGCTGATCCTATTTGATGAATAGTCTACTTACAGTGAGAACATTAAATGTTCTATCATGTGACCCTAAGGCACAACCGAAGCCACTTCCCTTTCTCAGAAACGTTCACTGTCCAGTATAACGTACTCGATTCTATTGGTCAAATATTCCTCGAATAAATCACATATTTGCGAAGATACCCCGTGGCATCGTTAATTGACTCCACACTCCTCTCTGAATTACCAATTACGCTGATTAAGTCAAATGGAAGCTGTAGTATATACAGGATGAACCAGAACGCCGACAAACTTTCAGAGGTTGCTCAGGGATAACTTCTGAGTATTTTGGTGTTAGGGACCCAGAGTCTCCGGCGGATGGCTACAGAGTGATAATGTAATTTTGACTGGTTCGGTTTGTTACCGCAGTGACCCTTGTTTGTATGAAATTACCTTCACAACAGTGAATAAGCCAGTAATTACGTAGCAGAACGACACTTTTCGGCAGCATGCTTTCATTATCGATGCATTCCAGTTACACTTACAGCATATTAATCTGAAGTGTGCTTAGGTACGTTTGCTGTGTGCGCGAATGAGTTTATGCATCGAAATACCACCCTGTACAGAAAGATACAAAAACTTAAGTGTGTACATTAAGTGTTTAGTTTATTTCATTACTACCTTTATTTACACTTTTGTTGGAAATTTTGTTGTCTGGTACACTGAGCAAGTGACATACACACCACAGCTTAACACTTCCACATACAGATGTTGCCATGAACGTAATTTTTAATTCGTCATATAAGTGCATTTGGTTTCCCTTGTTCAGAGAAACTGCAATGAACATATAAATGCTTCCCATACAATCAATTATAACAAACCAGCAATAAACATAAAGGATGAAACTTCCTGGCATATTAAAACTGTGTGCCAGACCGAGACTCGAACTCGGGACCTCTGCATTTCGGGGACATCTGCTCTACCAACTTTTTTAAAAAAAAACACCAGGTTACTCGTGTTTTGGGGGCGGGGGAGGGGTGGGGCTGGGGTGCAGCTTGGTGTCAGAGAGGGCAGGGGTCGCCACCCGAGACCTGGCTTGTTCATTTATTTAGTTAGTTGTTTTTGTTTTAATTGCAGAGTAAATACCATACTAACTAGGTAAAGAAAGCCCTACAACAGCTAGCCGGAGAGTCCATGTCTTCGCAGTCCTTACATTAAATGTACATTGACGGCAGTGGATCGTTCTGCAGTCAGCTGCAGATATCGGTTCTCTTAACAATAGTGTTTCGCACGAAGAACGTCTTCCGTCCAGAGACTTCCAGTTGATTCACGAAACATGTCCGCGATATTCATGTGTTGTTCGAACCCATAGGTAACAGATCTAGCAGCACTCCTCTCAACTGCTTCGAAGTCTTCCTTAAATCCAAGCTGGTTGGATTCCAAACACTCGAGCGGTATTCAGGTACGGGTCACACAAATGTTCCATACACGGTCCTCTTTATAGATTAGCTACACTTACCTGGAATTCTTCCAACAAACCGAAGCTGACTATTCACTTCCCTTTTAACGACCTTACGTTCTCTTTCCATTTCATATGGCTTTACAACATTATACCAAGGAAATTTAACCGCCGTGGATGTGTCAAGCAGCACGCCACTGATACTGTATTCGATAATTAGACGTTTGTTTTTCCTGCTCATCTGCAGTAACTTACATTTTCTCTATTTTAGCAAGCTGCCATTCATCATACCAAATGGACACTGTCTAAGACATCGTGAATCCTTCTAGTGACTCAACGACGATATCTTCTCGAATAATACAGCGTCATCAGCAAAGAGTCACACATTGCTGCTCACCCTGTCCATCTGATTGTTTGTGTGTATAGGATGTTTCCCAATGACGTTTTAAAAATTTGGGGACTGGTTCCTTACATCAAAACAACGAATGTCAAGTTGATATGGTCTCTAAAACGCATACCTCAAGATCTATAAGCACTCGGTCATCCTCGATACTGAGAAACATCTACTGAAAGCCCTTTGCTTTCCATAGTTTGGATGGAGGTAGTTTGGGCCACTAAAAGAAAAAAAATGCAGTAAACGTGGGCTCTAAAGTGCGTACCTTAAGTGCCAAGGACATTTGTTCAGCAGAAGAGATGTGTTTCACAGTAACGAAGATGAACAAGTTTCTCTCTTACTATATACGTCTCCACTGCGCAATTACAGTTTAAACTTTGCCCATAATTTCTTTACATCCGTCAGTTGGAACTAAATGACATCTGTTCATTGTATAAGTAGGATGCTAAAAGCTGCTTATCTGCTTTTTTTAGCATAAATACTCTCGTAGCCTACGAACGTTAGTAACAATCGTCGTTATGATGTAATCATGATAACTAATCCCTGTCTCTATTAGTCACACTGTCTATAAGGTCAGGCTTGATTGTAGCTACAAAGTATAAAATATTTCTATTGCATGTGGATTGTCTAACTGTGTGACCACGAACGAATCTGTATAACCATCCTACATGATGCTTCGCTATACCAGGGCTCAACAACCACCAAAGAGGCCTCTTTCCTCGACGTTCCTGTGATTGTACGGGCAACCACCTTCCTAAGAGACTGATGTGCGGCAAGATGGGTGTTCAAACTGAAGGCAGATTTATTTATTTAGTGCATGATTCCCCATTAATCCATGCTCAATGTCAGTGTTGCTGATTCCATTATAAACTGTCCTGTCATTGTATTTCCGCGAGAAAAATACAGAACTCCGGACGTGAGAGATACATACCAACTACTTTTACTCTCCGATACATAGTCTGACTTGAACCTCCAACTGCTCTAGCATTTCTAAAATCTGCAAACAGTAGTTTTACAGGACATTTTTCCATTTCGTCGTGCAGTTATGAAATACCGGTACTGTTGGAAGTAGCTATTCCTGGTCGTCATTGTATTGACGTACGTTAATTGTCACCTCCGTCTTGAAACAATCGCCAAAGTCTTGAAATAGCTTTTCGTGGCACAGTTATCGCTGGTAAGACAACACTGTTGGTTCGACTTCCTTCAAAAGTCCAAATGTGTGTGAATTCCTAAGGGAACAAACTGCTTAGGTGATCGGTCCCTAGACTTATACACTACTTAAACTAACTTATGTGAAGAACAACACACACAGCCATGCCCGAGGGAGGACTCGAACCTTCGGCAGGAGCGGCCGCGCAATCCGCGACATGGCGCCTCTAACCGCGCAGCCACTCCGCGCGGCCTTCCTTCAAGGCGGCGGAGCCGAGGATTCTGCCTTGTAAAACAGGCTCCGACTGGGAGTGTGTGTGTGGCAATAAATTGTAACCTTACCCATCTGAATGCACTGTGCTCGGAACGAAAAGTCAAACGCGAATCTGATATTAAGGGCCTAAAGCGCTGAGTTTCGGAATCTTCGATACACATTCCCATTCCAAGAACGGGGCACTCATACTCTGTGGGGATAGCACAAATCAGTTTTTCTTTAGGAAGCTTGACGGTCATTTTAACTCAATTTTCTTTTTCCATTATCCCTTTTCCCGATTTTTCTTAACGCTTCGACATTGTTATACTACGCGTAAACTTCTAAGAGATGTAAGCTGTACACATTTTTATCTCAGATTTTTACTTTAAATTGTCATTACAACCAATAAATTATTATTCCTGCTTGAACACCCTGCATAATCACACTCAGCCACCTCGTTCAGCGGATTTGTATGTCATACAGAATGGCGTGTGCCCTTAGCTTCAATACATCAGGGCCACATGTCATGATGCACGCGTTTCCTACTAAAGTCACCTCGACATGTTACTTTTCATGAGTATCGATCCATATTGTTGGATGTAAAATTGTAGAACCGTTACTTTGTGCTGTTTATGAATCTGGAAACATCACAGATTATAACAGGTTCGATCTGATGGTTTCCTGCATAGTGTAGGCGGTGTTGTCTGCCTTGTGTACCTAATCCGATTTATGATTAGCAATTGCAGGAAATTCAGCAGTAGTTAACATTTATTAAGGTTTCACTAGTTATTATTGTAAAGATACAGGCACGTTAAATCCACAGTCATTGATTACCACAGTAGTGAAATTTCGCTGTGAGGAATTAAGAATAACATGTAAAAAGACTTATATATGAGTGCGAAAGCTCAGAAGTGATATCTATAAAACAAGCTCACCCATCCAACACCGCAATTGCCACCCTCCGCTCTCAGAAGGCTACATCGATCCGGGAGCCTTTGTTACAATCAGGATTTGTCTTGGCGGTTCTTTTGTCGCAGTGTCATCAGCACCCTTGCGGTTCGATATAGACCTCCAGCGTACTGTCTAATTTTACCCATTCAACCCGATTCCCCTCTGCGGAGAGGAAACCGAGAAACCTCTGGATAGCTACAGAGAGACGGTGGAGAAAGGCACGAGGCAGACAAATAATGTATTCTAAGTTAAACTTTTCCGCAAAAAAGAATTACGCTTCATGAAGAGCCTTTCCTTATCAAAGCCTAAGTTTTGCGCTTTTCGTTTTCGCTATGACTTCAACTTTGTCTTAGTCCATAATCGCACCAGCTGCATCATTATATATTCAACTCACTACCACGTCGCATTTATCGTCAGGTTGAAAACGTAACATAAAAAGCAACATCGATACTACGATACCATTTTTCACAAATGAGAGCTTTCACTTCCTGTTGGCAATCGTATGTCTTCTATCCAATGAGAGACTTTGTCTACCCCGTGAATAATAAATATAATGAACCATATCTATGGTGAATCAAACATAGAGTCATCCACCTAGCAGTAAATTGATTTGTAATTGAGACACGAGGACGAAGGGAAGGTTTTAGAAATTCCGGGTGGACGTTACATAATGTTAGGCTGAAGAGATAATAGAAATACATCTTAAAGGCTGCATCAAAGAACATAGAATTATAGGTATCTAATTATCAGGAAAATGTGAGGTAAAAAGCAATTTGCTTAAAAAAAAAAAGTCTGTCAAAATATTCTATCAACATGCACGCTTGAGTCGTCAAACCAATTTTCAACATGCAAAGAAGTGGTCTCGTGAGATTCATCTGCACTGCAAGCGTCGTACGGCACAGTTTGGTATTTAATCAGTTTCCATATTACGTCTAGTCACAGGTCTACCTTTAATTCCCAGAACGAGCCACTTCTTTTTAGTTACAAAAGAGTTTAATGCTTTCTGTAGTATATGGGCTCACAACTCCTGCGCATATATTCCAAGATTTCTTGGCCGCATCGCGCTGTTTTACGGGGTATTGCATTATTGTATGCTAAGACACACTGCACTATATAGTGTAGCGATTTACATAATCTCTAGTGCCGTTGTCATTTGTTTTGAACAGCCAGCGACACATGCCAAGAAATCCCATACTCTATCCACCTCCACAACCTCCATATCCTGTTCGAAGTTACTTCAACAGGATCTCTCTTCCTGTCGCAGAAATCCGTCCTGAAATCAACCCGTTCTAGCAGCTGCTGTTTTAGAACCCATATTCTTCCTCACATCAAAGTTCAAACACCTCTCTCAATCTCCCGACCATCCATCGCTGCTTCCTACTCTGACTCATTAACCAAACCCAACGTATTCCCGACACTCCCACACATGACAGCCAATATACACCTTCTGTTCCCCATCCCTCCATCTTTCTTTTCTTTCTTCCACTCTCACAGTATCTTCTGTGTCTCGAGGGAGTTGTTGGATGTGTCTCGTCATCGTCTTAGCACCAGCCACAACAGCGACATCTGTGTTGTATAGCAAATCATCAGAAGCAACCTACTGTTACATTTCAAATCTATTATTTTAATCTCTTAATACAAGAAACTATATGAGCAGCAACATGGCTGCTATCAGCCTGTCCCATCTCCTATAAGGTGAGAGGACGATGGAGGTAGAATGAAATGATAAATACGGACAACAAAACAGGTTATTCTGTGGTTCATGCGTTGAAAATGACACCAAGGCGGTTGAAGAGGAGGTGGGTATCAACCGAAATATCGACTGATATTGACGAATTTACTCGATCATATTTTCGGGGGTTTCCCGCAGAGACTTGATAGTGTTTGTAAGATGTATGAAGAGCGTTTATTAAATATAGTGATGAAGCAGGAAGGATGTCTCCTAGATTCGTGATAAATACCAGCACTCAGCGGAGTTTCAGTGAGTTGACATTTTGAGGCTGGAATGTGTTAAGCTAGAGTGGCATAGCTCTAAGAAATTGCAGGGTGAAAATCCCAGTGTAGCACGAAAGGAGATGTAGTCTCCGCAACGCTTTGTTGTATGGTGAAGTATTTGTAAATATTTTCCTGTACGCCTATTTTCGTTGCTTCATCGCAAACGGTTTCAAATTTGTCGTTCAATCAATAATTTCAAGACAGCACCTTTGAAATGCCTATCTCCTTCAAAAATCTTTTTAGACGCGATACAGTTACATTTACATACATACTCCGCAAGTCACAATATGGAGCACGGCAATGGGTGTCTTGTACCACTACTACTAATTTCTTTTCCAGTACCACAGGCAAACGGAGTAGGGAAAAATGACTGTCCCATGCCTCCGCACGAGCACTAATTCCTCTTATCTTATCTTTGCGGCCTTTAGGTGTAATGTACGTTGGCGGCAGTAGACTCGGTCTGCAGTCAGCTTCAAATGCCGGTTTTCTCAATTTTCTCAACAGTGTTTCTCGAAATAAGCATCGTCTTCCCTCCAGATATTCTCATTGGAGTTCACGAAGCATCTCTGTGATATTCGCGTGCTGATCGAGCTTACCGGTTACAAATCTAGCAGCTTGCCTCTGAATTGCTTCGACGTCTTCCTAAAAATCGGGCCTTATGGTGATCCCAAACACTCGATCAGTACTCACGAATGGAACAATGGGTCGCACAAGTGTTGTATACATGGTCTCCTTTATAGATGAGCACCACTTTCCTAAAATTCTCCCAATAAACAGAAGTCGACCATTCGCCTTCCCTACTACTATCATTACGTGCTCATTCCATTTCATATCGCTTTGCAACGTTACGGCTGAAAATATAATCAACGTGACCCTGTCGAGCAACAGATCACTAACACTATATCCGAAGATTATAGGACTGTTTCTCCTACTAATCTGCAGTAACTTCTCGAACAAGACCCACCGGCAGACACACCGAATGCACAATAGGATTCTTTCCAGCAGTGAACGCTATTTCCCTAATGAGCTCGATAACGCGGCTAACACTGGAGCTTACGATAACTAGCTGATCCCTCTGCTCGTGTGCCCCCCTCGGACACTGCTGAAGCTGTGCTAGATTGGGAGAATTGGGTAGGCAGGTGCATTATGATGGTCGAGTTTACGAGATGTATAGAATTTGCGAAGAAATTTTAGGAGAGGGGGAAATTTTATCAACCGTAAGGGGATAGTGTAGGAGAGGAAAGGGTGATATGAAACGTGTGCATGACGTGCTACGACTTGGGGAAGCGGATATCTGGGCAACGTATGTGAAAGTGAAAATGGGTTTCTAACCTTCTGGTGCTCCGCAGTATAAGCCTACGACGGACGACGCATTGCAGGAGCGGATCATTAAAGAGACCACACAAAAAGTTATACGCCGTATAACCGACACTATCGTCATTGCCTTAACCCTCTGAGTCCTAACAATATGAAAAAATATAATTTTAAATTTTTTTACAAACCTTGAAACTTTATGCCGGACAGAGACTCGAACTCGGGAGCTTTACCTTTCCTGGGAAAATGCTCTACCGACTGAGCTACTCGCGACTCATCCTCACAGCTGTACTTTTGCCGCTACCTCATCTCCTATCTTCTAAAACTTCACAGAAGCTGCGAGGACAGTTCGTGAGTCGTTTCTTGGGTTGCTCAGTCGGCAGCTCAGCGATGGGAGAAGGAAGGCATCGTAGCCAGGACTCGGGATCCGACCGTTGCCCACCTTGTCTCTTCCAACCTGTAGCTGTCTGTGAACCTACATAAATATAAAAAATATATAAAAAATAATTTAATTTAACAGAGAGATGCTTTAATTGTTTCACAGCCTTGAGAAATTGTAATTAGTTTATCACTTTAAATAAAAAAGCTATTAAAAAAATACGGTAGAGTACATGCCCGTGAAAGACAAAGGTCCAGAGCTTGAACCTCAGTCCGGTACACAATTTTAATCTGTAACGAAGTTTCATGTCATCGCACACACTGCTGCAGAATGGAAACTTTGTTCTGGAAAATTAACCTTTATTATTACAGTAAGCAACGAATATAAGAAAAAATTGACAAAAAATAAACACTCAGTTGTTTTAAAGCAGCGGTTTCACTCTCAAACCACTAGGACGTACAGTTTTCAACCACCCATCCCTTCAAGTGATATATTTGAAAGCATATTCGCATTTTTGCTAGGCACAGTCACACATCTTGGAACTTCCACGAACTCATAGTGTCTAAAACAGATTTTAGACCTAAATAACAAGCAAAAATTGGCATAAAATTTAATAAATTTTGTATCTAAACTACATTCTGCCCAATTTTTTCATTTCGAAACCACTCAACGTTACGTTGCTGCCAATGAGCTCCTCAATATGGCCATTTTAAAAAAACGTATATCACAATCTCCTTCAATCGTGGAACACAGTCCCCACACCTGCTGTTGCTTTTGACACTATAACTGATTGCTACATCGCACTTCATTTGTAGTATCACCTCAGTGTACTGCTAGAAGTATCTGTCTTGCTACATCATTTGTATTTTCGTACTAAAGGCACTGGCACTTAAAAACAAAATTAATAAAATGGTGCTTTCTGGCGTTCAAGTTCTACTCAACAGTCTTCAAAGGTTCTGATGATCTGATCGATACAAGCCAACCCGCAATCGCAAAAGGTGCGACAGACAGCTGCTTTGCTTATACCCTAAAATATTTCTGACCTTGGTGGGAAGTCGCAATATAAACATAATGCAATGATTTTTTTTTTCAAGACCCGTCTGTCTTGTTTGATGTGCGTCCTGTAAATGGTAGATACCTATTGACACGGGAACCACCTTATCACTCCCTTCGCCCCCAGGAGTTTGGTAGTTTCCTCTGGCAGGCAGTGGAGCTGCTAGTCCCTATTACGTACAGTACAATTTTCTGCGTGGTTTCCTATATGGTTCACGCCTGCACGGCTCCACCAACCGCACGTCTATATAAAAGATCACCATCGCGTTATTCCGCAGCAGATGCTTTGAAAACAATACTGGTTTACCTACGGCAATAGCGCCAGATTTTGACCAGTTTACCCGGCAGCAATCCGACGAGTTATTCGATCATTATATGGGACGGGTAAAGTTTATAGGTCACATTATGAAATCTGCCCACACTACCAAATTACGGCACCACTAATGAACTGCTGTAGCCATTCTATGCGCCACGTATCGTATCCACTTCATAGTCACAGATGACATTTGCCTGTTAGAAACAATTATCCAATTATATCACTTTTGTGGATGCTTAACTGTGTTTTATGTTGTTCATTTTTCCATATTTTAACAAATGGTATACCGAATGAAAATTAATCTCATTTTACCCTGATATCATGATAACGAAAGAACTGCAAAAATAAATCAAAACAGAACCGTTAAAATTAAGATATAATCCAATTTGACTCAGTAGTGTAACCTGGGTTGAGGCTCCTGCTGTTGTCGTGATGACGGAGCATAGAGTGCGGTGGAGTGGGCCGGTCAGTATAGTGGTCGTTAATGATGCAACATTAGCGGAACAGTATTATATTACTTTATAGTTTACAATCGTGTATTCGTCGCTGGCTCGGCGGCCACCAGGTTGGCGGCAGTGCAGTACACGCCTCGGAACATGAGGAAGCTGCCTCAGAAATCAGCAGAGGACGTCGCCGTGCGGCATCAGGTTCACCTAATTATGGGATCGGGTGGGCGGTAGGCCTCACTGGGGGCCGGCGTAGCCTGTATGCTCTGAGGTGACAAAAGTCATGTGATATCGATATGCACATATACAGATCGCGTACACAAGGTATAAAAGGATAGTGCACAGGCGGAGCTATCATTGGTACTTAGGTGAAAAGGTTTCCGACGTGATTATGGCCGCACGATGTGAATAAACAGACTTTGAATGCAGAACGGTAATTAGAGCTAGACACACGAGACATCCCATTTCGGAAATCGTTAAAGAATTCTATATTTTGCGATCCACAGCCTCAAGAGCGTGCCGAGAATACCACATTTCAGGCATTACCTTTCACCATGGGTAATGCAGTGGCGGACGGCCTTCACTTAACGACCGAGAGCAGCGGAGTTTGCGTAGAGGTGTCAGTGCTAACAAACTAGCAACAATGGGTGAAATAACCGCAGAAATCAATATGGGATGTACGACGAACGTATCCGTAAGGGCAGTGCTGCGAAATTCGGTGTTAATGCGCTATGGCAGCAGACGGCCGACGCAAGTGCCTTTGCTAACAGCACGACATTGCCTGCAGCGTCTCTCCTCGGCTTGTGACCATATCGGTTGGATCTTAGACGAAGGGAAAATCGTGGCCTGGTCAGATGAGACCCGATTTCTGTGGGAAAAACTGATGGTATTGTTAGAGTGTGGCGCAGACCCCACGAAGCCATGGACCCAAGCTGTCAACAAGGCAATGTACAAGCTGGTGGTGGCTCCATAATGGTGTGGGCTGTGTTTACATGGAATGGACAGGGTCCTCTGGTCAAACTGAACCGATCATTGAGTGGAAATGATTTTGCTCAGCTTACTGGAGACCACGTTCCCAAACAAGGGTGGAATTTTTATGGATGACAATGCGCCATGTTACCAGGCCTAATTTTGCAATATTGGTTTGACGGATATTCTGGACAGTTCGAGTAAACGATTTAGCCTTCCACACCGCCTGACATGAATCTCATCGAACATTTATGGGAAATAATCAAGAGATCATTTCATTCACAAAAAACTGCACCGGCCACCCATTTGCAATTATGGTCGGCCATAGAGGCAGCATGGCTCATTATTTCTGAAAGGGACTTCCAAAGACTTGTTGAGCCCATGCCAAGTCTAGCTGCTGCACTACGCTGGGTGAAAGGGGGTTCGACACGATATTAGGAGGTATGTCATGACTTTTGTCACCTCAGTGTATACCGCTGATGTCAGAGGTAATCTCTCCGAAGATCTACGCAGAGCTAGGATGAACAACAACACACCCTTCCACCAAGAAAGGTCTGAGATGTCGATGACTGCCTCCAGGTGGTAGTTTGGGACAGCAGCGATTAGCACGCATCTCAGACACTGCGACAGGAGAACGGTGCGCCAAACACTATCAGTTAGACTTAGCAAGTCGGAGGTAGACGTCTCCAAGTCTTTTCAACAATGGTTGTGAGGTCGGCAGCTCACACCTACCGAGTACAACAGATCTGACAGGTAGCAGTCTCAAAGGCCGTAGTCATCTTGGAGAATGGTAGCAGCGCATCAGAGGCTCGGCGTCATAGCTGGTGTACCGCTACGTAAACATGTCAAGGCTCAAGAGCCTGAGTATGTATTATTGCTTGTGTGAGGAAGTGGCCTTATGTCTTGCCGGCGATTACCGAATGGGACATACTTTATGGGTTCATCAACCGTCTTCACCAACCCTCTGTTTCGCAAGAATGGCTTTCAGGCCTTCAGCTTGTTGCTTTTCCGCCATATCTGGAAGCTGACAGATGTTCCTGTAAAACTTTTACTCTCCTTAAAGAAATCAAACTGTGCTATTGGAATGACGTTTTGTCCTCTGCTCGTTGAGGTCGTGTTGCGGAGTTCATAATTCTGGCCTCTCGCTCACGCAAGGTGAGGCAATATCTTCAGATTTTGTTCAGCTTTCTGCAATGTCGGCTTTCTGCCTGTTTATCGTTTTGATTGTGGCATGGGGCGTTGGCCTGGCTTGCCTTGATTTGGTGCTGGTTGGAGAGGGCTTCGAGAAAATTTTACGTTTGCTTGTAATACACTTCTGCTGTGTTACAATAGCTACACCACACATAAAGGCCCAAAAAATATTCAAAAACACTTCTGTACACTCTTACACACGTTTAAATGAAAAGACATACAAATGTAAAAGTGTTAAACATTACTGTCCAAAACAGCTGCTGATATATACCTTCAATAAGAAACAGCCACGCGGGATTAGCCGAGCGGTCTAGGCGCTGCAGTCATGGACTGTGCGGCTGATCCCGGCGGAGGTTCGAGTCCTCCCTCGGGCATGGGTGTGTGTGTTTGTCCTTAGGATAATTTAGGTTAAGTAGTGTGTAAGCTTAGGGACTGATGAACTTAGCAGTTAAGTCCCATAAGATTTCACACACACACAATAAGAAATAAAGACATCCACGAGATTAGCTAATAAAGCAGTAATTAATCTGACTCAATGTTGAAGTCTAAATTACATCTCATTGTAGCTTATGATAAATAACTGTTCAGTAAATACAAAAGTCAGTGATCCAACATCATAATATGTTTCTTTTTCCGGGCCTTAACC
Organism: Schistocerca cancellata; assembly: GCF_023864275.1. Taxonomy (NCBI): domain Eukaryota; kingdom Metazoa; phylum Arthropoda; class Insecta; order Orthoptera; family Acrididae; genus Schistocerca; species Schistocerca cancellata. The sequence goes on along the minus strand of NC_064629.1, from coordinate 507,437,930 downwards.
CGTATCTTTACAGGCTCGGCACGTTAATCTCGATTTGTCATTGTTAGTGGCAGAGGGCGACCATATGCCTAGCTTTCCTTCCCGTCGTCACACTTATTTCACCACTCCAGGACGGAATTTGTGTACCCCATTTCTCTGTGTCTAGTCTTATACGCTCATATCATGCGAAAGAGTATGAATGTTTTCGGAATGTTTGCGAATTGTGTAACTGAGGTCCAACGTGGGTACTGAATCAGATGTGATAAACCGCCTAAAGACGACATCCGGGCTGCAACAGACCGGCCCTCGACATTAATGTGCACGGCGTATTCGATCCGGGGCCAGTACTTCTCCCCCAGGTTTGCTAACGCGCACAAGTCACCCATGCCTGTACCGCTTCCTCACTATCAAAGTGAAGTCTTCGAAAGTGCTCTTTAAGTTCTGGAAACAGATGAAACTCGGATGGAGCCAAGTCGTAACTGTATGGAGGATGATCGATGACAATGAGCCCAAGGCGACGGGTTGTTATAGGTGTCACAGGGCTCGTGTGTGGTCTGGCATTGTGATGCTGAAGAAGAAGTTGATACACGTGTGGATGAACTCTTCGAATTAGAAACTCAAATACAGCACATTGTTTCTCACGTACTGGTATAATTACGCCATACACTGCCATGTTACACGCTACAATTCAGAGCCCTTTAGCGAAGGGGCTGCAAATACGTAGACATGAAGAATAAAGAGGTAGAATGTTAATAATGTTTCTTTTACTTAAGAAGCTTTAGGAGTTTTCATACAAAAAATTCGGAGACATTACTTTTCAGCAAGCCCTCGTAATTGAGGTTGGGTGTTAGGTAACGATAATATAAGCTCAGTCACTCTATGAAACAAAGATCTTCAGTAAATCACGCGAGTAGAATTGTCACTTAAATATTTTATAATTCCAGAAAAATCCTTCTCAAATAAAAATAGACTTCACATTGCACACAATTAGGTTCTGCTACGTCGAAAGAGCTCAAAAATTGATCGCAGTTTAAAAGTGTATTTTCAGCATAGACGAAAAGTTTCCAAGTCCGATCTCGATGCTTGAAAAAAATTCTTAGTCTCGAAAATGATATGCTCGCAGAAATTTCCCGCGCCTCGAACACGACTCATTCACCAGGTTTTCCTTAGTCTATACGGCATCTCGTGAAATATTCTAATAGCCTAAAAAGAAAGACTGTCTAACTCTGGCGCAGTCCACTTCAACGATGTGACCGAATCGCCGCATTCACAGACATAGTTTCGACATTGCACCGCGTCCACCTATTTACTTCTATGGCCACCACTTCAAAAGTAATGAGTTATCAATGATCACTTCAGGTTCTAAGTAACACTATAAAACACAAGTAACATAGAGTCATCAATTGAAAATATATAGGTAGATGAGCTTTTATGTAAATACCCAAATGCCGCCTCAAGGATGATCATATCACCAGTAAGTGCGAGATTTACATTACCTAATATTTTGTCACCTATGAGAAAAATTACCGTAGAAACTGGAAATAAATGTCGTCTAGTACTCAAAATACCTTTTAATTGCATTTCACATGGTGCAGGTGACATTATCACAAAATACATTAACCTGGCGTTCGTAAGAATTGTTTAATTAATGCGTGATTCTAGACGTAGGTAAAGTAAATCAGGGTGTTATGATGTCACCATGTGAGTGTGTACCACATCTATAACACGGTTTCATGGTATTATATGTAATTTTATTAATTATTTTTAATTATTCTGAATGTTTTCCGTTTCTCTCCTACAAAATATCAAGATAATTGTATGTGTGACCACATAATATGACACACGACTAATTCCAGATCAATGATTAAATTAATCTAATAAGTAACTTCTGTAGTTCTACAGCAAATTTTTCAATACATGTCATCTAATCTGAGTCACAACGACATTAAGTACGTATTCGAAATACTTTTTTAATCATGGTATTGGATTTTTTGTAACACTACAGAATCGTCTTGTACAATTTTATTTATTACATTAACAATACTGACCACTGGATCGTTTCCCACTGTTTCTACCCTCTTTGGTTGGGCTCAGTGTTATTACATATGTGCACCAGAAATTCCCAGCCACCCTTTACGCCAACTATGCTATTTGACCATCGCAGCTGGATGCGAGGCACGATCATCGACAGTCCTGAGAGCATTATCTGCCCGTTAATCTAAAAATGTATTGTCATTTGTATTGATCCATTGTCTGCAGGCATTTCGTCCAGTTCAGTTTTAATCTGACATGTGCTGCTTTCAAACCCTTAGAACGAAATTGTTTGATAACTGTCTGAATTCCTTTCTCCCTCTATTGTATGACAAAGATCATGCTCTCAACTCCAGATGGATGCTGATAAGCCGGCCGAAGTGGCCGTGCGGTTAAAGGCGCTGCAGTCTGGAACCGCAAGACCGCTACGGTCGCAGGTTCGAATCCTGCCTCGGGCATGGATGTTTGTGATGTCCTTAGGTTAGTTAGGTTTAACTAGTTCTAAGTTCTAGGGGACTAATGACCTCAGCAGTTGAGTCCCATAGTGCTCAGAGCCATTTGAACCATTTTTGATGCTGATAAACAACAAGTAAGGGGAAATTTCGTAAGCAGTCGTTGGGCTGCAAGTACTTATGGTGATAAGTTTTCGGGTACGCTTTCAAAAGTTAATTATTGTAGTCATGGGTTTGTACACTGGCCAGCTTGAGAAGCTAATCTGAATTAATTTCATTTATTAATTATAAAAATTGCACATGAATACATCATTTCCAGTCAATAGCAAATAAAAGAATAAGCTAATTCAGCTGCAAAAATATAATTCAAAACTACTACTTTTATTCTAAAAAATTTGACATAATCTGGGTTACAACTATGCTGATACCAGTTACCATTACAAAAATTATGCTAAACAATGAGAACCTAGTTATTATACATTATCATCAAGAGGAAAACAATAACATTCACACGGAATTAACGAAAATATCAGGTTGCATTCGTAGGTGTTTGTTAATACTTTGTGAGAAGGAGGGTATTGTTTGACGGGCTTTTGCACAGGTGTTATACCTGTAGTGTGTTTCATATGCAGGCTGTGCATGGCCAGTGCGTTGACGCGAGGCTCGGAGCGCTATATGTGCAATATGGCCATATGGAGGTAGTAAAGGGGGCGGTTAGAGTGCGCTCTTCGTGTTCTACATTAATAGTATCCTTCAGTGCTCTCTCTCTCTCTCTCTCTGGCGTTATGAAAAATTAGGGTAGAACGTTTACTTGTATTTAATTGGCCATATTTGATTACTGATGTGGCCAATTACATTATTTATTAGTAACTTAGGTTGTTGTTATGCAACACCTACTCTTCCTATGCCAAAACAAACACTCACTTGACAAGAAATTTTTGTTTTTAAAAGCCCTTCTCGTAGTACCTACCGAGCGAGGTGGCGCAGTGGTTAGTGCAGTGGATTCGCATTCGGGAGGACGGCGGTTCAAACCCGCGTCCAGCCATCCTGATTTAGGATTTTCCGTGATTTGCCTAAATCTCTTCAGGCAAAAGCTAGGGTCGTTCCTTCGAAAGGTCACGGCCGATTTCCTTCCCTAATCCGATGGGAAGATGCTCTTCTCGCTGTTTGGTCATCTCCCCAAATCAACCAATTAATTTGTAGTACCTAGTTTGCCAATACCTACCAAATATATGCCCCTTAAGTCATAAGTCTTATTGTCGTCAAGCATCATCATTGTGCATTACAGTTGACCCCGACTGGTGAAACAAACAACAGGTGTCTACCTCATAAATAACATTTTGGGGAAATTCCGCCCATCACATTCTTGTCGAGCAAAATGATTTTTCTCCCTGTTTCTCCAGGGTACCCATTCACCCTCTTCTTGCACACGTATTCCTCAAGTTAATTGTCACATCCGCTTAAAACTTTCAAAAAAGGTGTTACGAAAATTATGTAGGCAAACACTGACAATAACTATAGTTTCAAACACTTATGGGGTTTACCAACTTTCTCCTCTCTTATACGGAAATTTACCGAACTTACAAACGGCTTGCGTACATGGGACAAATACAGCCGTTGTAACTATTCCTTAATAGTCTATTTCTTGAGGCATCAAACCCGAATATCTACAATTCATTGTTCAACTTGTACCTTCCTATTACTGTCTAATTGCCTTTACAAGTATTGTGATGAACTGAGGACAATGGACAAACATTCGTACCATAAATACACATTTTTCTGTCAAAATAAAAACGTATTTGGCTGTGTACAAGACATTACACCTGCCATTATCCATGATTCTTAACCGATACCACTCACACACGAAGTTATGCGCTTTTTCTGAAGCTGCTTCCTTGGTCGAAGATGCTTAGATGTTATGGTAAATGATTCAAGTAACACATGTCTGAGTCTGTTGCTCAGACACCAGCACGTCTGGCCTCCATAAGAACAATCTAAGACAGATTGCAGGTACTATTTAGGATTTTTGTTCGATGGAAAAGTTGAAACGGAAACCACATTACTCCATGAAGAGCACTGGTGACTTCTTTGCATAAGCAGTGAATACAGTTCGCAATCTTTTATTCATGACCAGTAGAACAGTGCCATGACGATCCGCTCCTCCAGCGCCGTTGACAGTAGATGACAGCTACTCACGATCGGATCTCTCCTACACCTGTTTCTGGTTAATCTACGAGGTGCGTGCAAAAATTACAATAACATATTTTTTACTGAAAGTAGATTGATATTTTTTCAGGATTCCAATACACAATCTAATTATCCACTCTTTTGGCTACAAAACCCTATTTTGCAATATAATCTCCGTCCAATGCGACGGCCATACGCCACATTACTAAAAAGCCTTTATGTCCGCATGGTACCACTCTACTCGTCGACGTCGGAGCCATTGTCTTGCTGCTTTAATAACCTCCCACCCATCCTCGTACTGCTTCGCGTGGAGTGTATCCTTCATTGGGCCAAACAGCTGGAAGCCGGAAGGTGCGAGATCCGGGCTGTAGGGTGGATGAGAAACACCTAACGACATTTTTTGAGCTGCTCTCGGGTACGCAAACCTTGTCATGGAGAAGAAGAAGTTTGTTTGCATTTTTATGGCGACGAACACGTTGAACCTGTTTTTTTTTCAGTTTCCTGAGGGTAGCACAATACATTTCACAGTTGATGGTTGTACCATGAGGAGGACATCAGACAGAATAGCCCTTTCAGAGACTCAGAAGACTGTCGCCATGACTTTAGCGGTTGACTGTGCAGCTTTGAGCTTTTTCTTCGGAGGAGAGGTGATGTGGTGCCACACCATGGACTGCCGGATTGTTTCTGGTTCGAAATGATGACCCAAGTTTCATCGCTTGCTACGATGTTCGACAAAAAATGATCACGATAAGCCTCATAACACGCAAGCAGTTCCGCACAAATGGTCCTTCGTTGCTCCTTATGGTCTTCTGTTAAGTGGTGAGGAAGACAGCAGACACACATCTTTGAGTACCCCAACTGGTGGACGAGTGTGTCAGCACTGCCACCAGAAACGTCCAGTAGTGCAGCGAGGAGTTTTTGATACGTCGATCACGCCGAATGAGAGTGTCTGCACGTTACAACATTGCAGAAATCACAGCTGTGTGCGGTGGCCGCAACGCTAGAGATGGGACAGGTTTGCGCGATGAAAACAGACGCTTCGCCCAACTCCTTATCGTGCTTGTGTTCACTGAGAGGTCCCTACGGACATTCTGCAAGCGCTTGTGAATATCTGCGATGCTTTGGCTTTTCGCTGAAGGAAACTTAATGACAGTTCTCTAATCGAAACGCACTCCGTTACAGAAGCCTTTTTGAAGGCTACGCATAGCGCCGCCACCTATCAGAACTTCATGAAAATGTAGGAGCTGGATCGGAAAATCCCGCGATGTCGCACAAAAAATTCCACGTTTTCTCAACCGAAACTGGCCGAGAAGAAAAATGTGCTGCATTACTTATTGAACGCCCCTCGTAAAATCTGTAGTATGACCGATGTTATAAGTGATATTACCTTTATTTCCGAAGAGACTCTCTCAGTAAACTTCAGCATGAATTTAGGAAAACAATGAAAAATCAAAGGCAACAGAGCTGGACAGGGATTGAATTTAGCTGTTTACGAAGACGTATCCAGTGTTTAGCTGATGTACCAATTGGAGCTGCAGAATTACTTTTATATTTTTTAATTATAAAAAGGGTTGACACCTTTGCTAACATCATGTTTTGTTCCACAGTGGTGATGCAGAGCTTCACGGTGACAGTTTCCAGTCCTGAAGTGATACGTGACAACAACGCGCTGCTCAAATGCGTCGCTCCCAGCTTCGTCAAGGACTTCATCACAGTCACCTCCTGGCTACAGGACTCCGGTTTGAACATATATCCTTCGACCGATGGAGGTATGTAATCTACTAAACAAAGCTTCTCAGACTTTTAGATCTAGTTGCAATATTGATCCTTCGACAGTTTTTGTGTTCCTGTGGGATTATTAATGAGTTTTAAACCTTATCCCAATTCACCATAAAATGGCAATGTAATTACTGCTTTCTGAGCAGTCAATATTTGGTTTTACTTTCCGTTTACGACGCAGTCACCAGCTTATTGAACCTCTAGCAATCCTTGGGTGATTGTAAGTTCGGTGCAGCGTCAGCCAGTTGCTGGAAAAACTGAAATATTAACTTTACTGCATATCGTTGTTGCTCTCAGCCGGCCGGGGTGGCCGAGCGGTTCTAGGCGCTACAGTTTGGAATCGCGTGACCGCTGCGGTCGCAGGTTCGAATCCTGACTCGGGCATGGATGTGTATGATGTCCTTAGGTTAGTTAGGTTTAAGTAGTTCTAAGTTCTAGGGGACTGATGACCTCAGAAGTTAAGTCCCATAGTGCTCAGAGCCATTTGAACCACTTTTTGTTGCTCTCAGCTTACTCTTCTGGACTTTCCAGACACCAACGGAAGATCTTATCACCAGATGTGTCTGCCAATCCTTAAAACTGGCCAAAGGAAATATGTTTTCAAATATGGAAGGAAAGTTCGAGTAATATGTCAAAACTCATGTATTTGACGTAATTAAATAAACCTACAATAATAATGTTCTTTGACCCTTATGTTAATATCCTAGGTGAGACCGTCACAGTGAGTTGTGAGCTGCCAAGTACTGGCACAGAAGTTACTTAAATGGAAGCTCAAGCCACCGTAGTTGGCAAAATAAGAGAATTCCTCTTGTTTAATTGCTGCAGCGTGGATTTATTAAATATCATCAGAAACAAAGAACGTTGAAAATGCAAGATTGGCTAGAGCGCACCCTGATACAAAAACAATTCTGGGCTCTTCTAGTCTAATCAAATGAGCCTCCCCTGCATCTACGTCGCGGAAACGTGAGTGTAAATTTTTTACTAAAACGGTCGCAGTTAGCACAAGGTCAGATATTACTTGGCAATTATACCTGAACTGGGCTGTATTTCAAGTCCAGATATTGGCTCAGTAAAGGTCTTTTATCCTCTCACTGCCGCATACATGGATACTAATCCATTTCTCAAAAGAAACCTGTCTGCACAAAGATTACTCTGCGTTGAAGATTACCGTACCAGTATACTGGAATTACATATTGTATTTGATCTGGGCGTTGACCGCGGTTGTTCAGATAACTGCATTTTGACAGAGTTCTTCTCCAAATACAACAACACAAGGTTCTTTTATGGCGACGCTTCGAAGAACGAAGATGAATGTCGTTGTGCGTATTGGGATAGCTTCTGTCATATTGGAATTAAATTCAAGCTACCTAAGGAAATAACGATTATGGCAACAGAGCTTTCGACTATACTACCAGGCCTTCAATAAGCCCAGAAGAGCATGGGCTACGAGTTCGCCATCCTTTCTGATACTAGATCACCACTACAACGGTCAAGTCATCTGCTCAGCGTGAGATCGAACCACCTAGTAGAAAATTACGTCATGAATCTGATATTACAAATCACCACTACGAATCGAAAAGTTACTATGTGCTGGGAAAAAGAACACTGTGGCCTTACAGGTAATGAAACAGTAGACAAGCTATCCAAAGCAGTAGCACGTACATTGCCAGTTGCAGATATTTTAAACGTCATAAAATTAATAATCAGGGGAAGTGGAACACAGAATGGCATGAAAATTGCAGGTATAAAGGCAAAGATTACGCCAAAGTGAATTACAAGGCGCCTCACATCAACCACAACTGTCAAAGGAAGCATCCACATCCTACTGCTCTGTTCCCATCCTCACTGAGCGACTGCGGTTAAGAAGATGTTCAGTCACATCTTTCTTTACTGTCCGAACACATAAAACGCTACAGGTCATGTAGTGCAACTTCCGCTCATCATTGGATGCTGTTTGCCGACAAGTGTCTTCGTGTGCTCTGCTTGAAAGGCTTGAGAATATATAGTCTTTTATATTCTTTTTTATGTATTAAGAAGGCCAAGTCAATTTTTAATACGATTGTATTGTAATTTTATGTTTATATTGCGGTACAATGTCTTAAATCCTAGGTGTGCGTTGTTTTTCAAAACGTTAAACATGTATGTTGAATGATTGTAGGAGTCCTGCTCAGATGCCAACATAAAAGTAGTTTTCTCAGCTGTGAAGAAATTACGGTAAGAATGGTCGCTATGGAAAACGAGCGCCAAAGCTGTTTCTCAATCTTTTGCAATGATTTCCGAAGTTACGATAGGTCGTCTGCTTTGAACGCCCCTTCCGCAGGTGGAAGGCGTGGGACGGCGACAGCCGAGACGTGACACACTCTGTGTGTCCCATTGGGAGCTTACACAGCCCCCTTGACCCTCTATCACCTTCGCTTTCTTTTTCTGTATTTTTGAACATTAAATAGTGTAACTGATCTTCAGCTGCGCAACCAACATATGGTTTTTCATGACGATCATACCGCCATTAGGAGAAATAGGAGGTATTATTTCGAGACACACGGTGGCCTCTTCATCCTAGGGGGAGGGGCTGTTGTTGTCGTGGTCTTCAATCCAAAGACTGGTTTGATGCAGCTATCCATGATACTCTATCCTGTGCAATCCTCTTTATCTCCGAGTAATTACTACAACTCACGTCCTTCTGAATCTACTCACTGTATTCATCTCTTGCTCTCCCTCTGCGATTTTTACCCTCCAAGGTTCCCTCCAGTACTAAATTGGTGATCTCTTGATGCCTCAGAATGTTTCCTACCGACCGATCCCTTCTTCTAGTCAGGTTGTACCACAAACCTCTCTGCCCCCCAATTCTATTCCGTACCTCCCCATTATTTACGTGATTTACCAAACTAATCTTCAGCATTCCCCTGTAGGACCATATTCCAAAATCTTCTATTCTCTTCTTGTCTAAACTGTTTATCCTTCATGTTTAACTTCCAGACATGGCTACACTCCATACAAATACTGTCAAAAGGACTCTCTGACACATAAATCCACACTCAATATTAACAAATTTATCCATACTCGATGTTAACAAATTTCTCTTCTTCATAAACGCTTTCCTTGCCATTACCAGTCTACATTTTATATCCTTTCTAGTTCGATCGTCATCAGTTATTTTGCTTCTCAAGTAGCAAATCTCATCCACTACCTTAAGTCACTCACCTGATTTAATTCTACTACATTCCATTATCCTCGGTTTGCTTTTATTGACATTCATCTGATATCCTCCGTTCAAGACACTGTCCATTCCGTTAAACTGCTCTTCCAAGTCCTTTGCTGTCTCTGACAGAATTATGACGTCATCGACAAAACTCAATGTTTTTTTTTTCTTCTCCCTGGACTTTAATTCCTACTCCAAATTTTTCTTTTGTTTCCTTTACTGCTTGCTTAAGATACAGAATGAGTAACATTGGGGATAAGTTACAACCCTGTATCACTCCCTTCTACACTACTACTTCCATTTCGTGCCGCTCCTAGGAGGTATCCTGGCAGAGAAGTTATGCAGTAGTTTGCTCTTCAATTGTACCCATCCACCTGGTAACTATGGAAAAATGCTCCATGATGTTAAACTCACCATGTTGGCCTTTTGTTTCCTTGGGTTACCCTGCCGTATTGGACAGTGAAACCTGGTCACTAAATAAATTCTTGGAAGTATTCATTTTATCCACTAAAATGGCTCTCTCGACAAGGACACAAATTTGTACAATAGACCTCGTGTTCTAATTTAGATACATGGGAACTGAACATATTAAAATTCTGAATGAAATATAAATGTTATATACAGAGTTTAGAAATGGCAAGTGCTATCATTTGTACAAGGACTAGTTCCTTTCATTTAACTACATTCCACCTTTGATAACAAACTTACATATAAATGTCCTCTGCTTTCATTATTCACTACCGAAATAAGAAAATAGACACCTCCAAAGAGGATGTACACAGAAATAAAATAGTTACGTGGGATACTGATATAGAGTAGTAAAGTCAATTACTAGAAGCACCATGGAGTTCGTCAGCCGATGACAAAGGTCATGCAAGGTGCACGTGAGTATCATACTTTTCCCAACGGAATGGATTTCAGGTCGTGTCTCCACCGACGTATCGGACGAGCAGCTACTTTTGATAGCACAATGATCCTTGTTCAAACTAAGATATGTGTTAAGCCATAACTGTGGCTACGACGAAACGAAACCCTTTGCTCCAAGCTGGAGTTTAGTGAGTCTAAGTTTCGTGGGGAGTCCTCTTACACCTCATCATTGTGCAACGCGTGTCTGTAGATGTGTTGAAAGACACCGTTAAAGTAATGAATGGCGCAAAGTTGTGTTTTGTGAAGAGATGAGATTCCACATTTGAGTCAGATACGGTCGCCTGTGAGTGCGGCTTCGATCAAAAGAACACCAACTACCGAAATGTATCAGGTGGTGGCATACAGCACTAACACCGAGAGTCATTGGTATTGGAAACGTCTACATCTACAGCTACCTCTACATGATTACTTCACAGTTCACAATTAAGTACCTGGCAGGGGGCTAGTCGAACCAACTTCAAGCTGTTCTCTCGAATGGTGTGCGGGAAAAACGAGCACTTAACTGCTTCTGTTCAAGCTCTAATTTCTCTTACTTTGTCACGATGATCATTTCTTCTTATATATGTAGGCGCCAATAGACTCTTTTCGCAACTGGAGGAGAAAGTTCGTGATTGTAATAAATTTCACGAGAGGAACCTGTAGCAACGCAACCCCCTTTGTTTAAATGATTGCCACCCCAATTCGCGTATCACGTCCGTGGCACTCTCTCCCCTATATCGCGATAATACAAAATGGGCTCCCTTCTTTCAACTTTTTCGATGTCCTCCATCAGTCCCATCTGATGCGGACCCACACCGCAAACAGTACTCCAGAAGAGGGCGGACAAGCGTTATATAAGTAGTCTCTTTAATAGATCTGTTACGCCGGCCGCTGTGGCCGAGCGGTTCTAGGCGCTTCAGTCTGGAACCGTGCTGCTGCTACGGTCGCAGGTTCGAATCCTGCCTCGGGCATGGATGTGTGTGATGTCCTTAGGATAGTTAGGTTAAAGTAGTTCTAAGTCTAGCGGACTGATGACCTCAGACGTTGAGTTCCATAGTACTTAGAGCCATTTGAACCATAAATCTGTTGCATTTTCTACATGTTCTGCCAACAAATCGCAGTCTTTGGTTTGCTTTACCCACAACAATATCTGTGTAATCGTTCCAATAAAGTTATTCATGATTGTAATCGTTAACTATTTATTTGAATTTACAGCTTTGTGTGATTGTTCTTCTTCAGTGACCATATACATCTATTTTCAGTTAAAGGATCACTAAACAGTACAGAATACACCTAAAATAACGTCCAGTACATTTTTGTCGTTAGCACAAAGGCGTGCTCTTCCAACACTACAGTATGATATAACCCATCGTAGTCACCAAGATGTTCGTCAAATCAGCTGACCAACACATTAATCGGAAGTTCCTCCTATCTAGCACGTGTGAAATACGATAAGACGGCTTCTAATCTGCTCTGCATTATCTGCATCATCCCATGACCGTCTGCGACAGCAGTTGAAACTAGTGAAGAACACAGTTTCTCAAGATGACGTACATCTCGACATTATTTCTCTGCATAGTTTATGGACTGAAGTGCGTAAAGTAGCGTTCATTAAGAGCTACCATAATTTAGTGACGTATTACACGGGCGTGGAAGTTCCACGAGTCGGTTTCTGAGAAACAGCGAGTCTTCATAAGGACCGAGTGGTGGATGGTGAAAGCAATACACAAATAAGAACGGACGAAAAATGAGTAATCCAAAACGTGAAAGCCAAGAATCGTCAACAGCGTACAAAGACGCAATAATAAACGGAGAGGAAAACAAAGAGCAAGCGATTATCAGTGTGCGAAAATAGCGTCGGCGATCGGACGCCCTCGGAAACGAGCACACTTTCCTTCCAGCTTACACCTCCAGAGGGTCTGTCCAACTGACGCGAAGTCCACGTTGTTGGGCGCAGTAAGGACGCGAAACCAAAGAACTTTGGATGGCCCACGCTCGTGCATCCATCTCGATCTCGATGTCAAACTCCGGCGAGAACACTAAACATGGGTTAACATCCCAGTCATGTAGACAAATATCGGGTTAGAGCAGAGGTGGGTAATAGTTTTGGCTTGTGGGCCAATTTGTGGAAGCAGAGGTTAGAGGAGGGTCTCACCTTATAAAATGATCGTATGCGTTAGTTAACTTTACGTTTCAGAAAAGATATAAATTGTAACATAAAAATTATGACTGTCTTGGCTGGCCGCACAAAAATCGTTAGCGAGCCACATACGCCCCGCGGTCCGCTATTTTACTGCGCCGGGGGTACAGCTTTCCTTGTAAAATAAATATTCCTTTTGTTGTGAGGGCAGGTGGGGGCGGATGGGCTCCTCATATAATATGGTAATAAATGTTTACTGTTTCAGTAGACTTTCTGGAACTATAAAAATAGTTCTTACTTAATAACTTTTAAACTGTTACTTTGTACACTAATATTACTTAATATATGAAGTGAATCACAGAAATTACTTTATTACAATAGTTTCGTGATCTTACGAAATCTACAGCAAATTTTGCTTTAGGAGTTTAACATACAATAGCCTAACTCGAACTACAAACAAAAATACTTATAATGACAGGGCCCATAAATTTAAAGTAAACCACTATCCTATAGAAAAGAAAAACCTAAGTTAAGGATTCCCACCATCAGTCCTTCCATTATCAAAGCGTCCTCAAAACATCGTTGCGCCTCCTTAGAATGGTTCAATTGCCTCTGAGCACTATGGGACTTAACATCTATGGTCATCAGTCCCCTATAACTTAGAACTACTTAAACCTAACTAACCTAAGGACATCACATACATCCATGTCCGAGGCAGGATTCGAACCTGCGACCGTAGCGGTCGCGCGGTTCCAGACTGAAGCGCCTAGAACCGCTCGGCCACACGGGCCGGCTTTCAGACGTTCTATACAACTTTATAAACAAACATAGCTATTAAAATCAATAAATATTATACATTGTAAATGATTATTTTACTAACGATAACATGAAATGACATGCTGAAGCAAGAAACGAATGATGCAACCCAAGAAGCAGATCATAAAACTGTGACGATTGTAGATTTCCCCACAGACGTAAATTTTGTCTCAAGTTTTGCTTGCGCGAAGTATAGAAATTAGGGAAAGGAAAATGCCTGTGTCACTGTTTGTTTCGAATATAATACTTCATAAAACTGCATCGCCGGCCGTTGTGGCCGAGCGGTTCTGGGCGCCTCAGTCCGGAACCGCGCTGCTGCTATGGTCGCAGGTTCGAATCCTGCCTCGGGCATGGATGTGAGTGATGTCCTTAGGTTAGTTATGTTTAAGTAGTTCTAATTCTAGGGGATTGATGACCTCAGATGTTAAGTCCCATAGTGCTTCGAGCCATTTGAACCATTTGAAAACTGCATCATGGTCGATCTGTAAAGCAGAAAAAATCTTAAGTAGGATTCACTCATATTAAAACTGATGGAAAAAATTATTTGACTGAATAAAGTATGAGACGGAGAGGTTCAATAGCAGAAATTTTTCTTCGAGAAATCTTGGTAGATGGGGACTAAAAATGATAAAACTCTTTCAGATGCATGGTGGCTTGAAATAATTTACTGAAAAGGGAGGTGATTTAAAGTATGTTGAAAGCTGAAAATTCAAAATAGGTATCAAGGTAGGTAACAACGTGGGTTTTAAAAGGTGCAACCCTGGTTATAGAAGGAAGAACCTATGAGCTTCAAATGTGGGTAGCAGGAGAGAAATGGGAATATCTCATACGTCTAGCTCCAATTTACAGAACACTTGCTGTGTGGTGTTTAACAACGTTCTACAATTTGTCTACTGGGGTAAAAAGAACACCCGAAAATTGACTGGTGTGCAAGTAAGTCTACCGGGCTCTCAGCATCGAGAAAAGCTTATAAGTTATTCTCTGTCTGCATACAGTTTTAATTATCTACCTGTAAACTATGTGGAGGTTCTTAACTCTGACTCCAACAAAGACAATATAAGTATAATGCATAAGTGTTATGTTAAAGCAGGAGAAACTTATTTTTCTCAGTCTAGAGCTGTGTTCTCGACAATACCGTCTGATATAGATATCGCCGTATTGAGACTGGTTCCTACAAATAATGTTATACCCCAAGTCTTAAGAAAAAGCGCCAATGTATCAAACAGACTTAAACTAATCCCCATTAAAGAAATTACTGCTTTAAGTGCAGTTAATGTATTAAGTGTACGGTAACGAAACTTGGAAATGGAGGACCTCGAAGTAAAGAAAAGGAAACTGGAGTATATGAAGAAGATAACTGCTGTAAAGGAAGAATATAAGCTGCAATTGGAAAAGGAAGAAGCTATTGCCGATGTGCAGGCCAGGTTTATGTACGGTTTTAAACTTTCTGTATGGAAAAATCTGACTATGAAGGGGGAATACAAAGTACTGTCATTTACAGTAAACAGCCATGGAAACTGGTCACGTGTTGGTGTTCTGGCCGAAATCAGTGGAATCGAGAACGTTTACTATATTAAGGGATACACGAAAAATGTGTTTATTAAGCTCTATTCCCATTTGGATCGGCTTAAAATGATGGTTATATTCTATCTAAGTGTGGTGAGCTGGATGTTGTCCACCTAGCTACAGCACAGCCATTTGCCGATTTTAAAACTAGTGGAGTAACTTCATTTAATGGCAATTCGTTTGAAAAGGCTGTAAACTTAAAGTTATACACAGAAATCCCGCAAGAATATGAAGCAGAAGAGTTGCCGATATACACACAGCAAGACGTGGAACGCTTTAACAATAGCGTCATGGAGGAGATACGAGGAAAAATTAAAATCCCCGAATGCTCTCGCATAGAAGAACTACATGAGGGATCAGAGCTAATAGTTAAAGTGATAAAACCAGTATTTTACAGAAACAAAATTAGATATGTACTAGCATTCGAGGATATATCTCCGTGTATTTGTCAAATAACTGGTTGGAGAAAGAAATAGATGATTCAGATGTGGATTTAAGTTATAAGTTAAAAGTTGAATTGGACATTATTAAAATTACACCCAACAAAAATGAGTAAAGAGTTGTCAAGGTATGAATTTAAAAACTGTGGCTTCAAACTCATGGAGCATAACAGCATTTTGAATTTCGTCAGCATGTTCTCAACTATGTCGATATACTTTGGGCTGTGGTTGTTTCCCATGAAGTTTCGCACCACACACTTAAAAGTACAGGCTTCTCGCCCCACAGCATTCACTGAATGAAGGAATCTTTCATCTAGCATTAATTTCCGATTATCAGAACCAGTGAATGCGCCCTCTTTCAACTTAGATTCTGACAGGTTCAGGAACTTGTAACATAGGTATTTGAAACAGCTGCCACACTTAGGTAATGCCATGAGAAACTGCTTCATCACGCCCAGTTTGAAGTGCAGAGGTGGCAAGAGTATTCTCTCTCTCTCTCTCTCTCTCTCTCTCTCCACTAGAGGGGTCACACTTGATATTTTTGTCTCCTGCCACCAACTCCAACCTCAGGGCCACTGGTTTTGCTCCAAATGTTTGTCACAAGCTCAACTGTCCCATTCACAGATGAAACAGCGAACTTGATAATCCTGATTGTTGTGCTAGAAGCGTACCTAACACTTTCAAATCACCACACGCCATTCAGTTGTGATCCTCATATCCTCATAATAAATGCTAGTAAGGAGCACATTAATGTTGTCATATGTTTCCTTCAGGTGTACAGAATGGCCGACAGGTATCGATGTTTACATGTTACCATTGTGCAGCAGATCTGCCATCACACTTCTTTTAGATGAGTCAATAAATAGTCTCCACTTAGCTGGCGCGTATGGTATGTTGAACTGACCCACCACACCTAGTACATCACTGCAGTACACTAAAAAGTCGTTGTGAGCAAACTATTGTGAGAATATCAAGTCCCTTTTTCTGTAAAATGTAACAGAAATGCTACCTGCTAACAAATGTCTTCCATGCAGTCTTGACCCTAGGAGCTATGCTTTTTTCTTTGTCAGTCGCAGATCACGGACTTAGTCATTTCGATCTGGCTGGATGAACAGAACAGGACAGTTACCTGTGCCTACTTCAGGGTCAATGTCATCCATCTCCTCCGCAGTATCTCTGTCATCACTGTCGTGCGTATCTAATGTCTGTGGAGGCAGGTGTAAGTATATCCAGTCCATGTGTTACAGGACGAATCACTGTGTCGAATGTTGTTCAGATACTCAATAGTCGTCTTGTTTTTCTGGTTGAGACAGGTAACCTTACAAGAGCAGAAATAGCAGTCGTCGATACGATTGTGTTGCTTCCACCAGGCCATAGGGATGCCCAGTCTTAGTGACTCATTCTTTCCTGCCGCCCACCGTCGTAAATCTTTACACACTCTACACAGACGCCCTGTGGAGTCCATGCTTTACTGATGTCGCCTAGTTTCACATCAAAATAGGCGTTGTTGATCTCTCTCACGAAAGCAGTAATGTTTGTTCGGTCTTTTTTTCACCACAAGTTCACCACAAATATGACAAAAACTGTTAGGAGAATTCGCATAGCTCGTTTAGACATTGTACACTAACACTAGTACGTACTTCCTTCCACATACACAACACAGTGACGGACAGGCAGCGCTCATTTGCAATATGACGGCTCGTTGTGTCCCGCTAGAGGGGCAAGTGTTGATTAGTTGAAAGCGATGCGCGGCTACTGAGTTTCATATGGTGTTTACGTGTATATTATCGTTACTCCAGATGTATGGAAATTGTGCAAAAACTGTGGGTGATACGATGTTTTGAGTCTCATTTTAGAGTTCAGGGAGGTTGAAATACAAAAAGAACGCCTACATTTTCAAAAAAAAGGTTTTTGTGACCTTGCAATTTGTTACACTGCGTAATTAATTCATTTGGTCCTAAGTGCATCATCCACAAGACCTGTCGCTGTAAGGGATACCTTATTCCTTTCAAACAACAGAGACTAACGCAAGTTGCAAATTAATCCATGCAGATCAGCGTATTGTATAACCCCTTCAAAATATGCAGAAACTGCATTCTGGTGTTTCTAATACTGTCACAGTAGTGGAAAACTGCACTCTGTTGTTACTAATACTGTCACACTGTTGATGAGTTCAGTGAAACAACCCACCGATGCGTTATCTGTTTATTCTGGTAGCATACATTCAGGTCTGTCGCTGAGACACGTGTGATAACCCTCTCCTGCGGTAAATAAACTATGCCAGGCTGTTCTCGTGGCAAACGCATTCTTAGTATTTCGGAAGAAACAAAAGTACTATATCACAATACGGTATATCAGAATGCAAAAATGGCTCAATTGGCTCTGAGCACTATGGGACTTAACTTCTGAGGTCATCAGTCCCCTAGAACTTAGAACTACTTAAACCTAACTAACCTAAGGACATCACACACATCCATGCCCGAGACAGGATTCGAACCTGCGACCGTAGTGGTCACGCGGTTCCAGACTGTAGCGCCTAGAACCGGTCGGCCACCTCGGCCGGCCATATCAGAATGCAGATAAACGAAACAATAATTTAATAAATGAATACTGTAAATCAACAAGTAGGTTCTACGTCCATAGTCCAACATTTTATTTCAAATAAACTAAATTTTTACGTTTCATCTTTGCTTCATGGCTTATTTCTTCTGCCATTAAGTTTATGTATCGTATAGCACACATCACCAAATAAGAGTACCTCACGTAAATTAACAATACAGCAATAAAAATATGTAGGTAATGAAAACGAAAATGTGTAACATAAGAATATACCAGAATATACAATTGACAATAATAATACCACATAGTTAACGATTAGATGTCTAAGTTGTTAAAATAATCATTAACATTTGGAGTCACAGCCAGAAAATCATTCGAATGACCGCCATATGTCTTCAAGGTTGCTTTATCGCGGGATGTGAAGGATCGTTTATCTTTCGGCGCCTCAGTACTACTGTGGGCAATGCAATTTATTCCACTTGTGCAGCGCATTCAGAATACCTGTCATATCTTACATGCCAATTCAGAGCCTGCTAGGAAGCTGTTAACGCACGGCACGTTGCGCGGTTTGGGTTGAGCTGCTTGGACCCATGTCTGCCTCGCCTCATTTATTGGGTTGAAATCAGTGGTAGTCAAGTTTTCAGCCATTCTTACATAAAGCAATCCTAAGTGCAAGTTATCTCTCAATATATCATTAATATTTATTGGTAGTTGTCGGCTTTGAAGAACTTTGTTGCACACTCTGACAAGGGTAATAGACCTGCGTACCGCTGAAAATGGAATATAGCGCAGAGCTGGTAGCCAGCAGCTTGTTTTTTTTTCGTACGATGCGTCGTTTTCGAGATATTTAGTGGTCTTAAACTAAAACAAAACCGATCCTGTGGAAGCTCGGCGTCAGAACAAGGTTTTCGACTCTTGTCAACCAAAATCAGTTAAAATATTTTGCTAGCATTGCCAGATGCAAAGAGGGATGGAATAAACGATGGTAGAGGGAAAAGTCGACGGCAGAAGACCTAGAGGACGCGCATCATTAGAGTGTATAGACCAGATTAGGAGCCTGACTGGGATGATCTTGCAGCAAATAAGTCACCATGCTCAAGACAGAGCTTCAAGAAGACAAATCGTGAAAGGGGCTAACTACGAGATGCCCTTACAAAAAAATGTTCAAATGTGTGTGAGTTCTTAAGGGACCAAACTGCAGAGGTCATCGGTTCCTAGACTTACACACTACGTAAACTAAGTTAAACTAACCTATGTTAAGAACAACGCACACACCCACGCCCGAGGGGGGACTCTAACCTCCGACGGGAGGACCCGCGCGAACCGTGTCAAGGCGTCTCAGCCCGCGCGGCGCATTTTAAATAAAATTTAGAATCGAATGCGTAGGTTCTTAATTGTAAAAACAGCCACACTTGATATTTGTCGATTACAGCTTCATCTGCCACGAATGGAAAACAATTCTTTGAGCATACCATACACATGTTTCGACGTAAAATCCGAATATGCCGGGGACTGATGACCACGCAGCTTAGTCCGTTTACCTTGCAGACCAACAAACCAACCGAATATGCCATTCATAAAAATGGGTGGGGGGTTCCCATTTGAAAATACAAAGCTTATCCCACCCTGCCGGAGGGTTGGGTAGGAGGTGGTCAGTTGTAGCCCAGACAGATATCCCTAATACTAATACTAACTTTCCACCTACAACGTTTTTTCATACGATGCATCAATTTTGAGACATTTAGCTGTCTCAAGTTAAAACAAACATCTTCTATAAGCTGGTGGGCTAGTATATATCCAATGGCAGCACTCCCACCCCAGAACTCGGAGCAGGCTAGAACGGCAGGCCATCGCCAACTGGCGGCAAAGACTATTTTCTCTGGCTTCTTGCATGTTCAGTTCCTCCAGTGCCCCGCTGGAGCTGTAAGAGTTCTTAATTTTGCCTGTCCGAGGCGCTGGCTGCCGTCTTCTCCTTCGTCAGCCACCTGAATGAGTGCTCGTACACTTTCAATACGCCTTCTTGTGCAACAGTGCCGGGACTTCAGGCTAATGACTCCCTCTCTCTCTCTCTCTTCGAGGTCATTCTGCTGATTGAGACAGGACAGTTCATCACCCCATTACAGTTGTGGCGCAACAACTGATTTCAAAATTTATTTGAGCACAACCAGATATTTAGTTGAGATCACTGTGCTCAGCGAGTAATTATTTTCGATTCCTAAAACTATACATACAATCTTTTATACATTCCTTCCTACTCACCTTCTTGCTTGAAGGCATCAAGGTTTCGTCCTGGATACTCTGGAGTCATACGTCTTCGAAACAAAATAAAGATAAAAGCAGCAGCGTCTCGTGGTTACGAACGGCCTAGTGCTTCTGAATGGACTGTTAACTTGGTATATTTAATTCCCTTGCTTTACTTCAAAAAAGTATCTGGCTAGATTTCTAAATAACTGAAACAAGTTTTCGGCAGTTGTGTATACTGTATAGTAGTAGTACAATACATACAAAATAATTGTTTCACAGGTTGTATGGTGCTACATGTCTGCGAGCCTGATGGTGGTGGTGGTGGTAGTTAGTGTTTAACGTCCCGTCGACAACGAGGTCATTAGAGACGGAGCGCAAGCTCGGGTTAGGGAAGGATTGGGAAGGAAATCGGCCGTGCCCTTTCGAAGCAGCCATCCCGGCATTTGCCTGAAACGATTTAGGGAAATCACGGAAAACCTAAATCAGAATGGCCGGAGACGGGATTGAACCGTCGTCCTCCCGAATGCGAGTCTGCGAGCCTGAGTCTAATTGCTCTCGCTGTGTAGCTACGACCAGCTGTACTTCCCGCCGACAAGACTATTAAAGGGGAGCCTTTTCCATACATCTCCTTCGTCTCAGCCCACATCAAAACAAAACAGTAGATCAACTGGCTGAAGATTCTTCTTTTAAAGCAGTTTTCAGTGCCTCTTCTTTGTCCTTTTCTAGTTATAAACTCGTACTAGAGGAGATGTACTTGATAAAAAAGTATAATCTGGCATGAATTCCTCTTCCTCTGCTAAAACTGTTTTTCGCGTTTCTAAAACAAAGGTGGCGAGAGACCGAGTAGCATCGATTTCAGTGAGAGCAGTTGATAGTCACGTCCACCCACCTAGGCGAAATGGGTACTACTCCCGTCAGAAGTTGGGCTGGAAGGTAACGCTGCCCGATTGCGAGGAGAAGAA
Organism: Schistocerca cancellata; assembly: GCF_023864275.1. Lineage (NCBI taxonomy): Eukaryota > Metazoa > Arthropoda > Insecta > Orthoptera > Acrididae > Schistocerca > Schistocerca cancellata. The sequence goes on along the minus strand of NC_064629.1, from coordinate 507,416,670 downwards.
AATGTGCTTCAGTTCTTGGCATGGACGAGACACCATTTTGCCCTGTTGGCACGTTACTCTGGAAAAGACTTCCATATCATCATCCGCATATAATAAATCAAAAATATTCACATTCGTCATCAGAGATAACTCCCGATCATTACTTATACAAAACTGTCCAAATTCAGTTGCTTTTCTTCATTTCCAAGTGACCTGAGTCGGGTCAGCTGCTCATCTTCTGATCCATTATAAACATTTTTTTTTAATTACGTTTGGTTCAAATTACAGATGATTTAAGATTTATGTTTAGAGAGCTTAAAAACCCTAAAGAAATTAGTAACTGTGAACTTTCAGTTCCATATCCGACAGGTCACTCTACAACTGTAACAAATGGTATGTTGATCGGCTACTGAACACTAACTAATTTCTTAAGGATTTTGAAGCTTTCTAGACTTAAATCTCAAACCATCTGTAATTTGAAACAATTGTAATTTAAAAAAAATGTGCAATGGAACTTAATATGGACAGCTGAGCCGAAAGCGGTCACGAGGAAATAAATAAAAGCGATCTAGAGACTGAATGTGGCCAGTTCTTGTACAAAATAGTAACACTAAAAAATTGTCAAATTTAGGTCCCACAATTAAAAAGTCGTATGATCAGAACACCGTAGTAGAGGCGTGTGTAATAGCGCTATCAGAGCTATAAGATGATGACAATGAGCTTACACCAATAAAACCCGAATAATCACAAATTTATAAACCCTTGTCGCCAGTTTTCTAAACGCTTCGTCGCTATTGCTGTGAAGGGCGAGTTGCCACTGTTGTTACGGTAGGCCTAGTTTGTGCGTTCGTGAAACGGCTTCTGGGGCAGTACACCGCTAAGACAGTTTCTCCGTGTCACCATTACACAGCTGTGCCCCAGGATCAGCTAACAGGATAGGAGAACGAAGGTTCTACAACACACCAACAAATTAGTAACGAAGTCACACAAATGAGTTAAAAGGTTTACTTATCTTCGTGACTTGTTGAAAAATGAAGTTGGCAGCACTGCATGTAATATAACACAAAAAACTTTCTCAATGGCTAAGTGCAAATTATCGTGGGTAAACTTCACAGTACATAGCAAATACAATTTACAAAAAATGTCTGTTCACTTCTAAGAGTTAACTATACGACGTTCCCTGCCTAAGTCAGCCCTAGACGATGATCTACAACCAAGTGGGCGAGAGTTGCACGTCTGTCTTCCGAGTTGGCCTCTGTCCGTTGTCGTCCGGTCATTGGCGGATTGTATCGGCCGGCAATTGGCCGAGGCCGAGTCGGTATCTTCACGCGCAGCGCCAGCGCCGCCTGTGCCGCTGGTGGAACTCGCTCAAGTGGCGAGTCTCTATGGTACCAGCAGCAGCTCGCATCTTTGCGCCTATGGTGCTTTTACCCTGGCTGAGTCTTGTTCGGACGACACAGCAACAAGTGAACAGAGTACTCCCTAAATAAAATCTTCACATTTTACAAGCTGCTCCACATCGAATGAAGCACTGGAGCTTTCGATAGCTGACTCCGCCATCGTCATCACCAGTTAAAATCACTGGCTTCCGGGGCTGGCGCGGTGTTCTGCTTTTATAACTGTAATGGTAGTGTGTGCGTGTGAATTCCTAACGGACCAAACTGCTGAGGTCATCGGTCCCTATACACTACTAAAATTAATTTACACTAACTTATGCTAAAAACAACACACACACCCATGCCCGAGGGAGGACTCGATCTTCCGGCGGGAGGGGCCGCGTCATCCGTGACATAGAACCTCTAACCGCGCGGCCACTCCGCGCGGCTGTAATGGTAGTGTCTAGAACCTTCTGTAGAGGGCCGGATTGACGCATGCGCGGAAGGCAAGTTGGACAGATCCTAGCAGCTCCATCCCATCGCGGGATCGAGTGATGTCACGTGGCGTGAGGGGCCGGCGCCACGTTTGAACCCGTCGCGCCCGTGTCCCTACAAGCGCCAAGCGTACGTCTTTGCTTTCGCACAATGTCCAAAGCCCGCCCTCGTGCTCTACTAAGTGTGTACTCCTGGTCTCTACTAAGACTGCTGCTGTTTATTCTAATTTCGGTCGCTTTTTTGTAATAGAATCACAGTATGACGGTGTTTGAGCCAAAACTCTCGTCTTTTCAAACTGTATTTTATGCCCGTTTCCTAGCAATGTTCACCCACGGCCGACGTCTCACATTCCCTTTGTTTTATATGTCGTGAATGCTCTGTACAACGCTCAGCGACAGTGCGAATAGACTGACCTATGTAAATGCTACCACTTTCACAGAGGACATCGTACACTCTAGGAACACGAAGACCTATGTTGTCTCCAACAGGATGTAACGTATCTCTTATCTTGGTGGCGAGCCGGAGCTCTGGTCTCAGTCCATGTCTCTTCAACACGCTTCCTACCTAGCTAGTAGTTGCTCCACAGGAGTGCTGCTGGCTTCGTCTCTTCGCCTCTTCCGCGTCTTTCATCGGTGGGACTTGAAAGCTTTTGCAGTTTCTCCCTTGCTGTGACCATTTTATCTGAACACGCGGTTCAAATGCCTAAATGCAGACTCTAGTTGCTCGTTGTCATAAATAATCTTTGCCCTGTGTAGTAATGTGTTCAGGACCCCTTCCTTGTTTACACGGTGTTGAAAACTGTTGGCGTTCCAAGACCGGTCAGTGTGTGTAGGTTTCCTATACACTGAATGACCAACCGGCCTCTTTCCTTCCGTTCAACTGAAACACCCGAGAACGGAAGCTTGCCATCCCTCTCCAATTCCACAATAAATTTCATGTTGGGATGGACACGTTCATGTGGTCGACGAACTGCTGCAGTGCATCTTTACGAAGGGACAATATCAAAGAAGTGTCGACAACGTACTGTAGTAAGTAAGATGGACGCAACCTCACAGAGTTCAGAGCTTCCGCCTCAAACTGTTCCATGAAAATGTTTCTACGGCTGGAGGCGGTGGGGATCCCATGGCTATACCATCTGTCATCTCAAAATGTTCGTTGCGCTGCAGAAAGTACGTTGTCGTTAAGACATGACGGAACAGCTTGACGACCTCAGGTGGAAATTATTGGGCCAAAAGACCCAGCGTGTCTTGTACTGGCACTCTCGTGAAAAGTGACTCAACGTCCAGCCTAACTACTAGTTAACAACGTGATGAGGATTTGGTAGTCTTGCCAGCCGATATAGGAAATGCCACTGTAGTTTTGAACACCGAAGACTACCACCTAAAGGTGCTGCATTTATTAGAAGATGATACATACCATAAGGCTAGTCGCGATCCAACACAGATTATAGTCGAAAAAACAAGGAAGTTAATGAAGGACTCCGGTATGCCAGAAGCAGTGACGAAAAAATTAATGCCACGGGCCGCCAGACCCCCAGGCTTTATGGATTGCTGAAGGTACAAAAAGATTCGTTGAGACCTTCAGAAAAATAAGGATAGGCCAAAATGACGTAATGGTTAGTCTGGACGTTGTGTCACTCCTGCCGTTCTGGAAGGTTCAAGACACTGCCATTAAAAATATATAAATAGAACACCGTGTCAGCCCTGGCAGTCAGCGGTTTGAACTCCCGATAACGATGGCGGTGACAGCTATCGAAAGCTCAAGTGTTTTATTCGAAGTGACGCGGCTTGTAAACCGAGAAGATTTTATTGAAGAAGGTAACCGCGAAAGACTCCAAAGACACGGAGTATTCCTTAGTTCGCGGATGTTTCTTTCCTGCTTATTAAATGGATTATAAACTATCGTACGAATAATATGCGTTACCTCGATAGCTGCGGAGTCAGTACATCTGAGTGCCATGTTCATGACTGATTCTCGATACTTCAAAGAATTTTTCCTTGGTGAGAGGAATGGAACTGGCTGAAACCTCGTGTTGAGCAGCTACTTTAACAAGACATTGCTACTCCAAAGGTCGGAGAGCTGAAACGGGCCAGTATCGCATCATTTTCATGGACTGATCGCGTTGTTAGTTACGAATAACATGATTCTTCAACTTCCGCTGTATTAAGTTTGAAATTTGGCTCAACGGTGCCCACAACATTCCTCTGTAACGGTGCAAAAGCGTGGCGCCCTGCGACGTTACCCTCGAGCTTGACGACGCATGGGGAGAAAAGGCCACAGTTCAGAAGTGTATAGTGTGTTAATGATGTCACATTGGCACCTAATTCCATCACCATTCTGTGCAGCACCAACGCTGACGTGTCACACGATGGGATGGTCGTCACAACCACTCTTACCCTTCACCTCCTCATTTGAAGAGTCTGCGATGGTGGTCGGAACCACGACGCTCAGAGTTTAAATCAAGCGATTTTCTTATGAGCGGCCGAGGAAAACATTCCAGACACACCACCGCTCAGAACTGGCACAAAACGGCCTTAAGGAGAGATCTAAAGGGCGTCAATGAAGCTACTCCTTTGCCTGGGGCGTTGATACCCACACATTTCGTGGGTGAAAACGACAGTTCGCAGTGCGGTTAGCAACAGGAAGACTTTATTGATAACCTTTGACACTGCTGAAACCCCTCAGACATTTCAGCTCTTCTGTAAGTACATTGTGGTACTGCAGCCCCATTAAACGCGATTGCACTTCTTTGCAGTGCATCGCGACCGCAGTTTTTGCTCTCGAGTACAGGTTTGTACCATAGGGACTGTTCAAAACCATTGGACGAAATTTCAACGTGATCGGAAACATCAAAAGATGCTTGTGGTATTTTAGTCAGCCTTCTATTTCACGTCCTCCCGTGGCGTGATCACTGGGAGGGGGGAGGGGTGCTTCATTGCTACGTGAATAAAACGGCGAAGGGTTCCTCTAAGACGGCAAAACCCTTGGTGTCACCCGCCCTTCTTTATTGAAAAATTTAAAAATCAACGTGTACGGAAAATGGAAATTCCGTGTGGTTAGGGCCTCCCGTCGGGTAGACCGTTCGCCTGGTGCAAGTCTTTACAGTCGACGCCACTTCGGCCCCATGCGTGTCGATGGGGATGAAATGATGATAGTAAGGACAACACAACACCCAGTCCCTGAGCGGAGAAAATCTCCGACCCAGCCGGGAATCGAACTCAGGCCAATAGGTATAATACGCCGTCGCGCTGATCATTTTTTTTATATATATACAAACAATCTTTATTCGTGCAATTGTGCTGTCCTAGGGATAAGAAAAGTATCGAGACAGCAAAAACAATTTGGAAACCATAAAATGAACGCAAAGGCCGCCCTCTTTGTTTCTTTTTTTTTTTTTTTGTAACAGATATAAAGTAAATGACAATCCTAGTCACGGGCGGTAGTGAAAATGAAGTTATCATCTGCATCACAATCCCTGCAGCACGCGGTGTCGCATCATAAACCTGGCAGAAAGCCATATAATCTTGACCATTTCTGCCAGTGTGGGCGGTATGTATTTCTCCTGCATCGACCATTCGAAGGACCAGTATCTGAGGTGGTTTCGGTGTTTACCATCGTTGTGTGTGTGTGTGGTTTTTTTTTCGCGTTAACATAATGCAGTCATAACTGGCACCAACAGGTAGGGGCCAGTTTTCTTCTCAGTGTGCTATATGCCAATATAATTAAACCGCGCAGTACTGTCTCTAGTCGTTCTGCTGCAGGAGTCTTCCCAGTTCTGGGACACCCCAGCTGTCGGGCGGATTGTGAAAAACACTGCCTAAAAATTGGAAAAGTAAGTCCTGTATTTCGTATGACTCCGTATGAGCTCGTGTTGTTCTTGTAAATACATCCAATAATCCATCACGGACTTAATATCGTACGAATACAAATATTTCGTCGCATGTCCAGCGATCCAATTGACCGCATACGTCTTTTGTTTGGGAAAAAAGGTCTTGTCTGGTAGAAAAAGTACATCCGATGTGATTTCTGTGTAGTTAGTGCGCCGAAGGAAGGCCAGTATTCGACGCGTCAGCATCCAGACGTCCCTCGCTGCGCCACACACTAAACCATGTTCTTCCGTTGCTAACAGTCCACAGTTTGTGCAATGTGGAGAATCGACCATATGAATTGTATGTAATCGACTCCTGGTCACAAGTTTACGGTTTATAAGAATATACCACATCGATCTCGCTGCTGTTGACAGTAATGGAGTATGCACTGCACACCAAATGTGGTTCCACGTTCTCGACGGGTATTTGAATTCCATTATGTTGCGGCCATGGTGATCCATCAAGCATCTATAGATCTCCCGAGTCGTGGGTATTCTCGTCGAAGGTACTTTCAGACGAACATAACTGTAATCAACAAGAAATGAGGCAATGTGTGCAAGAGAAGGCGAAATATTGCCCACCGCAATAGGGGGTTCGTACGAAGGCGGAACAAGTACTTCTATCAGAGCTGACGTTATGGTATGCTTTCTTTGTTGCCAATTTCGTATCATCGCTCGCATGTAAAGCGCCAGAGCTTTGTTTCGCACGTTTGTGAGGTTGAGGCCACAGTTCCGGAACTGTAGCGTTAAAGTATCATATTTGATCTTAAATAACATCCCAGTACTAACATAGTAACCAAAGGCAGCCATGAGGCGGTCTGCGATACCCTTCGGTATTGGTAGGATCTGCGCTAAATGGGGCAGTCGTGACGCTATGTGAATGTTGGTGTATGCCACACGTTGGATCATGTCAAAGGCTCTCAGTGAGTTGTTGCGTATCGTCAGACGAACATTCTGCAGAAGCCGCCGAGAACTCGCCGCCGCTGACCGCCGTAGTGAACGGGTAAATGTAATCCCCAGACATCTCAGCGATTCCACCGTCTGAAACGGTCCCGGTACGTCTTCCAGACCCCGTCCAATGTGCATAATTTTGGATTGCGTCGTGTTAACGACACTGCCTGCCGCCGTCCCGTAAGAGTCTAGATGTTCAACAGCCTGACGCACTTCATGTCCTGATCTGACAAGAAGGATCAGGTCGTCCGCGTATGCGCGACAAACGAAAGAGTTCTCATTAAGCGCTATCCCAGTAAGTGAGCGCCTCATAACACACATCAGCGGCTCAAGCGCTATCGCAAACAGCATCATGGAGAGTGGGCACCCTTGTCGGACTGAGCTGTTAATAGGAATCGAGCCCGCTTCCCGACCGTTTACAATCACCTTCGATGTAGCCCCTCGTATTAGCCTCATAACGATGGAGATGAAAACAGGTGGAATCGCCATTCGGCTCATGACTGACGCCAAGAAGTCATGGTTTATCCTGTCGAACGCACTATCGAAGTCCACAGATATCATAGCTGCTCGCAGTTTACACGTTTCCGCAAGGGCGATAACGTCACGGTATTCACTTAACGCCGAGGAGATGTTGCTTCGCACCCCTAGGCAAGCCTGATCAGGGGATATTGTCCTGGATATCGGCAGCTTGAGACGAGACGCTAGTAGTCGTGCAAAGATTTTATAGTCGGTGTTTAGCATAGTGAGAGGCCGATATTGATTAACACTGCGACTCCCCGCCATCTTCGGGATGGGGAGAAGAAAGCCCGTCACAAAATCCGACGGTAGGCGCATGTCAGGACGCATCGCCTCATCGTACATCGACACCAACTGTGCCATCATCATGTCCACGAATTCTCGATAAAACTCTAGCGTAATCCCATCTGGCCCTGGTGATTTAGGGGCCGCTCCTTTTGTGAGTGCCACCTTTATATCGTCTTCTGTGAGTGGCTCCATAAGCGCTGCCTTATCCGTCTCTGTCAGTGTCGTTTGCAGATGTTGCAGTATCTCTTCCCCCACCAGACGGTCCATCGGTGTACCGGCATAGAGGTGGCGGAAATGCTCTAAAAATTCATTTGCAATGTCCTGTTGTGTTGTCAGTTGACGGCCATCTAAACCATGGAGCAGTGTTACCAATGCCCGGCGGTAACGTTTATGTTCCCGCGACACATGGTGCATCGAGGTACGTTCCCCAGTGATGGTGTCGAGGCATCTTGCCCGTATTGGGATGCCACCCAGTCGTCGTCGCGTGATCGATAGGATTTGTGCCTTGACACGATGAACTTCCGCATGATGTTCTGCCGACGGCACCTGGAAGGACAGCTCACGAAGCATGGTGTAATAATAATCAAGAGTGTCTCTTTGCCATCCCGTCCTATCTCGACCATACTGTATGAGAGCTCTTCTTATTGCCGGCTTAGCACACTCGAGCCACCATTGAAGCACGGAGGTATATGTTGGTAGACGGCGTTGACATGTGGCCCATACCTCCTCGACTCTCTGACGACATTCGGGGTCCGCCAAAAGTGACGAATTGAGCTTCCATGTCCCGCGGCTTCTCCACACACTTTGCCTAGGGAGTGATATGGCACAAATGTAAGCCAGATGATCAGTAAATGCCGCAGGCCATCGTTCCGCGTCGACCACCTTATCCTGTAGGCCAACCGATACATATATTCGATCGAGCCTGCTCGCCGAGTGACTGGTATAAAAAGTATATCCCTCACGGTTCCTATGAATCATGTCCCAGGTGTCGCGTAACTCCAGATCCCGGTAGAGCACATGCAATTCACGACAGGTATTGTAATGTGGAGTCTGGTCTTTTTGGGCTAAAACACAATTGAAGTCACCACCTATAATGAAATGATCGAATCTGCCGGTAAATAAGGGCACAATCTCTTCCGAATAATATCTCGCACGCGCCCGTCTGTTGTCTGTGCCGGAAGCGCCATAAGCATTGAGAATGCGAATTCCATTAACAGTTATCGCCAGTCCTCGTGCCGAAGGTAGATAAGCCAGGTCGCGAACCGGAATCCCGTCCCGGACCAATATCGCCGTTCCACTGTCGTTGTTCGAGTGCGGCGAGGTGTAGGAGATGTATCCATGGACTTCCTGGAACTCAGGAATGTAAATTTCCTGCACCATCAGTATATCCACATCCGACGCGTATATCATGTCCCTAAACAACTGCTGTTTCACGGGCGATCTGATGGTATTTACATTCACTGTCCCTATTCTGTATGCCTGGGGTCGAGTAGCCGTCATCTCCACACGATGTTAAAATGACAAAGTTTCACCGTATCGATAGTCCCTTTGGACATCCGCAGAGGGTCGCCCGACGGACGTGTCCCTGTGACATTAGGTTTCTTGAGATGCGGACGGATGCGAGTCCCCACCAGTAGAACGGTCCGCATCGGTGATTTCGTCGTCCTGCTCATACCAGCTGATATTATTGGGGTGCTCCAAATTTTCCTGTGCGGCATTGATGTGTGACATCTGTTGTTCTTTCGCAGCTTGAGACTCCACCACAGAAGGGGTAGCAGGCCCCTGAGCGGATGCGTCTTCTGCGCGACATGACATCTTTTCACTGTCCGAATTCATATGGTCTGCGACATCCGAAGCTTGTGGTTCCAAGTCAGACAGGTCCATAGTGTTAGACTCATCTGGGCTCCCAAGAAGAGAAGGGAGCGTCTCCGCAGAGTTTAGTCGGCGCTTCTTGCGGCGCTTTGGCGAGCGTTGTTTGCGGACCCTAACCTCGGCTTCTAGTGTTGGCGAATCTTGCATCACCTGCGCTCTCGCCACCGTCACAACGCCCTGGGGCCGTTCCACTTCAGCTTCCATGCCTGTTGTGATGCTGTCATCCTCTTTCTGCACCACCTGTAATGTCTGGGATTGGAGATTGGTCGGAGCCATTCCTTCTTCAGTGGGGTCCGAAGGCGCCTCAATCAACTGCGGCGTCGGTTCGATAGTGCGCTCCGATCTCTGCGTCACCTCCCCGCGAAGCGCCGCCACGTAAGTCATCGGCAGTGACGTCGGTGTAGACGGATTCTGGAGGTCTCCGCTGGGGAGTTGCACGAGTCTCCTCTGCATACACGCAGATCGAAGATGTCCTTCACCACCACACACGGAGCATGTCCGGGACTGTCCATCATAGATGACAATAGCTCGACAGCCGCCAATGTTGATGTACGATGGCACATGTTTCGTAAGCGCAATTCGCACCTGTCGGACACCATTGAGCACTGGATACGTGCTAAAACTTGCCCAACGTTCGGCCGTATGACTGATAACTCTGCCATATGGCTGGAGCGATTCAGTGACCAAGGATTCTGGTACCTCGAAAGGCAGCTCGAAGACTCGAATCGTACGCACGCCCAGGCCCGAATGAGCGACTAAAACTTCGCCAATATGACCATCGGAGTGTCGGAACTGGAATCCTCGTTTGGCGGCTTCAATGATCCTATCGCATGCTGCGTCGTCAATCATCTTTACGTAAAGAGTGCTGCTCACGATTGATAAATGAATTCCAATCATCTCCGTGTAATTAAGTTGCACTTCGTCCCTCAAGAAACGTTCGATTTCGAAAGCCTTCGGTCGTGCATACTCGTTACAGAACGTGAACTGTATCGTGGTTTTTCGGAAATTGTGTGCCATTGCGTTCGATTCAAACAATAACACACGCGAGTGACGACGGTGTAAACACCGCTTCTTCCGCGAACGTTCGCAGCCGGACGTAAACAAGTCCGAGCTGCTCCGCAGCTAAAGGCGGACTGCCCACTCAGCTACCAGGGGCGGACAACGTGTACGGAGACAACCCGTAAGGTATTCCGAGGTGCTTGCAAGCAAGGACTGGATTGGCACAACTGTCAAGGCGTTGCCTACCTACAAGCGCCTTGGACTACTTTACAAGTTGTTTCTCTATATTTTCATTTTTAAAATTCTCTACTACTTTAAGAGTTGCTTCTCTATATTTTCATTTTTAAAATTCTCAATGAAGTTGTACAAGTGCCACCGAGGGTTTTGCCGAACTGGGAGGAGGGGGTCTCATAAAGACCCTTTACCGTTTTATTCAAATGTGTGTGAATGTTAGTGTCAACTATCCCCAAATTCTCTCTCCTCCCCCCCCCCCTCTCCCCGTAATCACGCCAGGGGGGGACGCGAAATAAAGGGCAGAAAGAGCATAAGTCTCTCTTGCGGCTTCGGATCACAGCCAAATTTCGTCGAATGGTTTTCAACGGTCCCTAGTGCTTCCCACCTGCACACAAGAGCAAAAATTGCGGTCACCCTGCGCTCCAAATCACTTTCAATGCGGATGCAGCTTCACAATGTCCTCAGAGAAGGGTTGAAACGTCCGACGTTGTCAGTAGTGTCAAAAGGTTATCAAGAAAGCCTTCCTATTGCTCATCGCATTGTGAACTGTCGTTTCCGACCGCGAAATGTGTGGAAATCGACACCCCAGAGAAAGAAGTGGTTTCTTTGACGACCTTTATGCCATGCCCAGAGGCCTTTTCGCGCTGATTCTGAGTAGCGATGAGTTTGGATACTTTCCTTGGCCACTCATAAGAAAACCCCGTGATTTCAAAGCTGGCCGTCGCGCTTCTGAAGTCCATCTCATAAGCGTCAAAAGAAGCGGTGGAATGTGGATAAGAGAGCGTGTGACGAACTTCCCATCGTGTGACACGTTCACAGTGGTGATGGACAGAATTATGGTAGGGTTTGGTGGTAATGTGAAATCATTAATCCACCTTGGACATCACAAGAATTTCTGAGTTGTGGCCTTTTGTCCACATTTGTCAACGCCTTGCTGTTTGAAGCGTCGTCGAGCCCATGGGTGACGTCACTGGGCGACATGCTTTTGGACCATTACAAAGGAAGGTTGCAGACACCCTTGAACCAAGTTTCAAACTTACGTGTAAGTGTTTCAAACTTACGTGTCGCAGCGGGAGACAATTACGGGGTTTCCAAAAAGCTATCGTTTAATGCTGTTGGTCCGCCCCGATATCTGAGAGGTCAGCGCGGTGGTCTGTCACTCCAAGAGGCCCGGGTTCGATTCCTGACTGGGTTGGAGATTTTCTTTGTTCCGGGACTGGGTGTTGTGTTGTCCTCATTATCATTTCATCATCATCAGTGGAAAGCAACTGGAAACCACCACTGGAATCACTTCCGTAGACACTCATGCGGTGGACTTCTCTGACGAGGCTTCCCCCATACAAGACCTGCCGTAATGCAGAACACAATTTTTTTTAATACTGTTGCGCAGTGTGCGTCTTCCTCAAGGAAGTGTATAGGCCCTCTATTGTTCCTGATCTATATTAACGACATAGGAGACAATCTGAGTAGCCCTCTTAGATCATTTGCAGATGATGCTGTCATTTATCGTCTTGTAAAGTCATCAGATGACCAAATCGAATTGCAAAATGATGCGTGGTGCGAAAAGTGGCAATTGACCCTGAATAAAGAAAAGTGTGAAGTTATTCACATGAGTACTAAAAAAAAATCCGCTAAATTTCGATCACGCGGTAAGTAACACAAATCTGAAGGCTGTAAATTCAACTAAATACTTAAGGGTTACAATTACAAGTAACCTAAATTGGAACGATGGCATAGATAATGTTGTGGGTAGAGCAAATCAAAGGCTGCGATTCATTAGCAGAACACTGAGAAGGTGCAACAGATCTACTACAGAGACTGCTTACACCACACTTACCCGCCCTATTCTGGAGTGTTGCAGTGCGGTGTGGGATCCGCATCATATGGGTTTGACGCATGACATCGAAAAACTTCAAAGAATGGCGGCTCGTTTTGTATTATGGCGAAATAGGGGGGAGAGTGCCACAGACATGATACGTGAATTGGAGTGGCAATCATTAAAACAAAGGCGTTTTTCGTTTCGACGGGGTCTTCTCAAAAAATTTCAATCACCAGTTTTCTCCTCCGATTGCGAAAACATTCTGTTGGCATCTGCTTACGTAGGGAGAAATGATCATCACAATAAAATAAGAGAAATCGGGGCTCGCACAGAAAAATTTAAGTGGTCGTTTTTCTCACGCGCCTTTCGAGAGCGGAACGGTAGAGACAGCTTGAAGGTGGTTCATTGAACCCTCTACCAGACAAAATGGTTCAAATGGCTCTGAGCACTATGCGGCTTAACTTCTGAGGTCATCAGTCGCCTAGAACTTAGAACTAATTAAACCTAACTAACCTAAGGACATCACACACATCCATGCCCGAGGCAGGATTCGAACCTGCGACTGCAGCGGTCGCTCGGTTCCAGACTGTAGCGCCTAGAACCGCACGGCCACTCCCGCCGGCCCTCTGCCAGACACTTAATTGTGAATACCAGAGTAATAGATATAGATGTAGATGTAGACCTATCACACATTACTGTGTTCACGAAGATTTTAGTCTAGAAACGTGTTGGTCCAATGGCATTGCTAGATAATAACTTGTATTGCGTATTGAGAGCAACCTACAGCTAGGGAGTCCTCGACTGAGGTCAAGCCAGTCGTATGTGTTGCAGCGGAAGACTCAGTGACAAGACAGTTTCCATGGGTTCTAACGCGTCTCAGTGTTGTGGCTTCTGCCACAGGTGTCCCAGCGTCGCTACAACAGTTTGAATTCTGTGGACCGTGGTCTGTGACCAATACACATTCTAGGAATTTTCGGGCCGTAGCCAATTCATCTTTCGTAAGCACCCAACACGCAAATACCCACCTATTTCCTGCTAGGAAACAACTACATAAAAATCCAAAGAAACTTTATTAACCAAAGCAGCCATGGACTAATTGAGAAAGAACTAGCAGACCGCAACAAAAGATAAAATTATCCGACTATGGTGCTGCACGCGGACTAAATCTACACTACTGCAACTGTAAAAGACAAAAAATATTATGATGAAAAATTAGAATCAGCACTGAAAAGTTATCTCATTCTACAATAATGATCCCACGCCAGATCTTTCCCTAAAATTAATAGCACTCATAAAAATAATATATAAACTGTTACTGCCCCATTTTCATCAGAAGCGCGTAACTTGCGTCGTTTGTACAGTAAAGCAAATGCATCGTTTAGTGTAGGAAGGAAATTGGTGCAACGAGCGTGGGAAAAGACAGCTAAGATGGCCAGCTTCCTCGAGTGACATTTTCCGGTCGAGCTGATGTTACTGGAAAAATTAAATCTTCATAATCTGTGTGAGTGAGACTTCATGGATGTGACATGTACGCTAAGCGACCATCCACTTGTTTACCGTTCATTCATTGTCGCAGGAAGCGAGCATTTACAGTGGGTTCGTCAATATGTACCCGGTACAGCAGATCAATGCACAAAGGCTCTCTTCACATGAATACGGACCACACTTACAAACTGGTAGTTAGAGTGTTTCTATTCGGCTAGAAACCAGACAGTTAACACCCATTAAACGTCCGCGAAAAAGGTGCCATCGTACGAGGCAGTATTTGTGAATACGTACCGATAACTGTTCAGAGAGTCACTAAATGTGCAACGACCTATGTAATGATAGAAGCATTTAGTAAGGCCATTGAAGTAACAAAAATACCACAATAATATTCGGGATGCTGATAACTGGAAATGAGAGTTTCACTCTGTTTTCGTGTTCTTTCTATTCATCACTGCGACTGGCGGGTATTTAATGGGGCTCAAACACATTAGTCACCTAGGAAAGGATATGCCTTTTGAATATGCTATTGATGCAAAGGCAAAATTTGTATTTTGGGAACATCACCCGAATAATGAGCATTGAAGGCGGGTAGAAGAGGTAATCAGGTAATGAATACGCACCAAAATCATTCAGCGTACTAAGGGAGAGACGCAAAAACGTCAAAAATAGTGACATAAATCTAGAAGATATGACACTGACAGGCCGTTTCAGAGGCTACAGGCCTGAAAGTGGAATGACGTGGAGTGATCACCATACCACACTACGCCATCTCTGGAAAGGAAACGCAAGAAAACACAGAACACGAGTGCAATACAGTATCAAGAAAGCTACCTGGAAACACATTATATGAGTCATTCGTGGTCCAGGAAGTCTACCGCTGGGAGATGACGTGCATTTGAGTGCACAAGAACTCACAGAGGTTATAATTATTGCAAGGGTATAGTGATACTTTTGAAAAGGTACCATCTATCTCGAACGAATATGTTTCAGCCAACTTTTGTCGCATCGTCTAGGTATGTTCTGACAACAAACGCCAAGATGTTGATGTAAACAGATGTGGTGCAGTCGATAGGAATGACGCTGACGCCGGCTACCGACATCAAACGGATGCTCGCGGCTACACCGCTGGCCACACCAATAAATTGGAAGTAGCAAGACAGAAGTTCTCTTTGCCACCATCGGCGTCCTGTTTTGAAATTGACCGACACATGGACACGAGGTAAAGTCTCAATTCTACATCAAGCTACGTGTCAGTCACCACCTATTCCACAGCAAGCAGCGAGAAGGCTACCGTTTCCGGCGACAGCAGAGTTAGAGACAGTCAGTTAGACTCTTAAAGTTAATCTGCATTGCATGTGTTTGCGAACTTTGTCTTTGAACAGTGCTACGAGAAAGAGTTCCTAATGAGCAGTACTTCGTTCATTTTGACTGTAAATAAATTACAATTCTTACATTTTACGTGTGCGATAATCGTGACATTTATTTCTGTTTACAACCCAATTCATTTGTGACAGCCCATCACAACAATAGGGGCGCTCCCAGTCAAACACGAGGCACGCGTACCTGTAAGCTCAACTACTGAAATAACAACATCTCTACTTCCAAAACACACATTCCTTCAATAACAAACAAATACTCAACTTCAAGACGTCGTTGTAAAATCTTCCTAACCTGTGACAGTCTTACTCTAAGGTTAAATCCAATTGGTACACACTAACGCCTGCAAATCCGGGGTAGTCACTGCCGTGGCGGCGTCGTGTGTTGTCGGCGAGTGGCGGATCGTTCTTCGGTTAAGTGAGCTGTGATGAACTGTAGCGGCAGTGGCGACAGCGAATGTAACTGGAATTCCGACGAGCTCCATCTGGAAGAGGATTACTGTTGATATTACGAGAGGGTATTTTCCGGATGAGTCGGACAACATATTGCTTCCTCCTACACACTTCTTGCGAAATCACCACGATCAGAAAATACTATAAATTAGAGCTTATACAGAGGCATGCCGACAGTCATTCTTCCCAAGAGCCATTCGCAAGTGGAAGAGGGAAGGGGGGGATCAGTGAGTGGCAGCAAAAGTATCCTCCACCACACACCGTTAGGTGGCTTGTGGAGTATGATGCAGATTTAGATGCAGATGGAGTCACCATAACGTTAATATATTTATCCACCGTGCGGCAAGGTGCTCAATGCCATCATGAAAAGATGTTTCCAGTTGCCTATGGAACCATGATTGTACCTAGACGTGCACCTCTTCAGTCGAAGCAAATCGACGGCCACCAATTTTCTTCTTCAGGGCTCCAAAAGTACAGAAATTGCATGGGATGAGACAGTGACCGTATGGAAAATATGGAAGGGCTTCCAAGCGAAACTTATGTAACTTAGTCGAAACAACCCAGGCACCACGGACCCGCATTTGCTCAGGTTGTTTCGACTGCAGAAGTTCCCCTGGGAAGCCTTTACACATCCTCTATACAGTTCCGATGTCTCCCTATGCGTTTTCCGTGTTTCTTGAGCCCTGTAGCGAGACATTCGTGGCCGTCAGATTTGCTTCAGAGGAAGAGGTGCAGGCCTGGGCACAATCATGGTTCTGTAGACCGCCGCAAGCGTTTTTTCATGAAGACAATGCCGTCATGTCTCACAGTGGCATAAAAGTATTAACAGCTATGGTGATTACTTCTGAAATAGTAATATTATACATATGTATGTTGATTCGACTGGTTATCTCCCAGTCAATCACGTCTTTACAGTGATATGCCGCTAACCTATTAAACAGCGAAAATGCATAATCTCTATACGCATATGTGTCTTTTGTTGTCATTTTGGCGACGTTTATACGCAATGGTAGCTCTCTGCCATAGGGGTCTGTAAGTCCTTTCATGCTACATAATGGAAACACTAAATTGCCAAGAAATGGGAGGCTGTTGTACTAACACAATGGTTGGATGAATAAAGCGAAAATTGGTATCTTGTTTCTGTTTCTCATGATGCAATAAGTAAAGTGTGTAGCATATGACACGAAGGGTATTAGTTGTAGCATTATGAGTTCGAATACAATGACATTCATTGAAACAAAAAAGTTGAGTCCACAAATCAGCACAGATTTAGAAACCATCTATCGTGCGAAACTCAGCTTCCCATTTTCTCGCATGACATCCTGTGCACCATGAATGAAGGACAATATACAAATGTCATATTCCTACATTTCCAGAAAGCGTTTGACACGGTGCCCCACTGCAGACTGTTAAAGAATGTACGAGCATATGGAATAGGTTTCCAGATACGTGAGTGACTCGAACACTTTTTGAGTAATAGAACTCATTACGTTGTCCTCGACGTTGAATGTTCATCAGAGACAAGTGTATCGTCAGGAGTGCCCCACGAAAGTGTGACAGAACCGATCTTATTCTCCGTATTCATAAATGATCTGACGGACATGGCGAACAGCAATCAATTTTCGAAAAGTGTAGCTCAGCTATAAAGGAGACGGCTTATAGAATGCTAGAGCGACCCATTCTTCAGTACTGTTAGAATGTTAGGATCTCCACCAGGTCGGATTACAGAAAAATATCTAAGCAATTCAGAAGCGCGCTGCTATATTTGTTACCGGTGGGTTCGATCAAAACGTTATTATTACAGAGATGCTTCGTGAGCTCAAATGGGAATCCCTGGAGAGAATACGCCTCTTTTTTCGCGATGCACTGCTGCGGAAACTTAAAAGCACAGCTATTTGTGCCGACTGCGGAAAAATTCTACTGCCGCTATTCGTGCACTTCTTGTAAGGACAACGAGAAATTAGGGCTCATACGGAAGCTTTTATACAGTCGTTTCTCGCTCGTTCTATTAGCGAGTGTAAGAGGAAAGGGAATGGCTAGTAGCGGTATGTGGCACTCTCCAGCAGGCACCGTAATGTGGCATGCGGAGTATGTATGTAGATATGGGTGCAGATCAGCGCCCTGATGGAAAGTCAGCGTACCATTCTCTTTCGGGCTAGGTTAGATGAATGCTGTTCCCACATGCGGAGAAGTTTACTGTGCGTTCTCCGCCATCTTAGCTAGGTGGTACCGTGCTCGCCTCCCATGCAAGCGGGCCCAGGTTCGATTCCCGGCCGGACTGGAGATTTTTCTCCGCTCGTGAACTGGGTGTTGTGCTGTCCTCAGCATCATTTCATCCTCATCACCGGCGCGCAAGTCGCCCAATGTGGCGTCGAATGAAGTAAGACTTGCACTTGGCAACTGAATTTCCCCGACTGCCATACGCTCATATCCATTTTCCATTTTCTTTACAGTACGTTAACATGCAACATGCAGTTGCCCTCTGGAGCACTTTAGAGATGAGGCCCAACAGTTCACAAAATATCAGACCTCTTGTAACACATCTGTCAGTGTCGGCGACGATGGTGGGCAGATCTGCAGGCAAGCCGAGGGCTGTCCTGATGTCAGTATATAAGACACACGTAGCCGTAATATGCTGAACTGAAAGTGGCACATCACAGAGAGGTGGGTACCCCCGCCAGAGGACGAAACCGTGCATTGAAGGACTATGCGCAGTCTGGTGAGCAGCACTTCCTTACGTTGGCGAGGCTTGCATGAAGTCCGCCATGTCTATGTGCTCGATTTCAGTGACAGCAGTTTGTTTTCCGACACCTTCAACCATTCAGTTTCTCACTGATGCATGAGTCGTCTCTGAGATAATGAGATGATGGCACGAAAAGGGACGGGATATCGCCGTACAGCACCACCTCGACATGCTTCTTTGGCTGTTTTGTCGGCTACGTCGTTTCCCTGTATCCCGATGTGTCCAGGTACCCTGAAAAATATTTCCTCCGTGCTACGGTGTTGGAGACACTGCAAGGAATCATGGGTGAGCTGAATCAACTGGTCTACCGGACACATTTAGTGGACCGCCTTTGGCGCACTGAGCGAGTCAACAGACAAGAAACATTGTACTGTGATGCCTGTGACTTCATTCCAGGGCCGTCATAATGTTACATCAGTTCACATCATAATTTGTAAATTGTTCCGGAAGGTGCACATTGAATACCTTATCACGAAAAATAGTTGAACAACCGAGAGAATTCTCTTAATGGAATCCTCCCGTATAAACAACGACATAACAGTGGTGCGTACTTAAAATTGAATAAAACAGGTGTAAGAACGTAATCTGTTCTGCATCAAGCTTAAAATCGCTTCTGGTCTCTGAAGACACCAGGCGGCAATTCGTTCCATCCCTGACTGTGTGTTCGGAAACCTGATACAGTCAGAGTCTTGAAACAGTCAGTAACACGGATCACGAATAGCTTGGTTGCATTGTGCGATTCGTCAACAGCCATTCAAAGCGCGGGTGGATCGCCGTACTAAGTACCAACGACTAAGGCAACGCTGAGATTTTCAGGGCCTGTCGAGCCAGAAGGAGGTGCCGCCGAGTCCAGAATTCCAGAATAACTTCACCAGCCTCTGCACACGGACTCTGAACTCGGCTACCGTCGATATCCGAATGCCCCCAGTGTGGACAGCGGGTAAGATCTGGAGGTAGGAAATACGGGGTAATCCATAAACCACGTTACCGTAATTAATCGTGATCTAACAGATGCCCTATAAAACTGTATGAGGTGGGGTCTCTCAAAACTCCAAGCATTTCCGCTGAGACGTTTCAAAATATTCAATGATATGAAGCCCTTTGTACACAGATCTCTCATGTGCGAGAGCTGGGTTAATTTCGAGTCATATAGTACGTCCTAAAAGAGCACAGTGTTCCTCAGAATTTAAAATACTGTCCTCCATTGTGAGCTCACGTTGGTTAAAATTTCAACGAGCATTGTTAAAACTGAGAGACAGAGACTTCTCTGGTGAGAACGAAAACCAGTTTTATTGGCCCAAGCTTCCAACCTCCTGATTGTAAGCTGTATGGTTGTAAGATTGGAGGAAGAGTAGAAGACTGCGAGAGGTTTGCACCTTCCTCCAGGCGGTGATGCCAAGGCCACTGTTCTTCGTAACACACACCGTGTCACTGCGGCGTCTACCGACGGTCCCTGAAGTATGGCCAGAGTAAAAGGTAGAAGAAATTAGGCGGCCCTGGTCAGCCCCAGCTCAGGATACTCGGGGTCGCCGTAACCATACCCAACCATTGCCGGCGGAGCTACCTTGGAAGAACACAGCCCTCTCTTCTCTAATTTGCGGGACATCCTTCGCCAGGTCCCTGCGCTGAAGCCTTCTTGGGTGACCCTGCCAATAGATATGCTAAGGCCGGCGTAACCCTCAGCGTCACTGAGACACGCGAAGACTCCCGCCCGGCACTACAGATTTCTACGATAAGGCGGTGTCTTCTGCGAGCACAAATAAATTGTTAGTAACTTTGGTTGCTATTCTGTAACATCTTCCTGTTCCGCCCTAGAAAGGGAAACACAGACACAGACACAGACACACACACACACACACACACACACACACACATACACACACACACACTTAACTAGAATGTTCCTTTCTAAGCCATCCCATTCGTGAGTAATTTAATTTTCCAGTGTCCTCAAACTCTGTCTGCTACTGAGTTATACAGGGTGTTACAAAAAGGTACGGCCAAACTTTCAGGAAGCATTCCTCACACACAAATAAAGAAAAGATGTTATGTGGGCATGTGTCCGGAAACGCTTAATTTCCATGTTAGAGCTCATTTTAGTTTCGTCAGTATGTACTGTACTTTCTCGATTCACCGCCAGTTGGCCCAATTGAAGGAAGGTAATGTTGACTTCGGTGCTTGTGTTGACATGCGACTCATTGCTCTGCAATACTAGCATCAAGCACATCAGTACGTATCATCAACAGGTTAGTGTTCATCACGAACGTAGTTTTGCAAATGCGGAGTTGGCAGATGCCCATTAGATGTATGGATTAGCACGGGGCAATAGCTGTGGCGCGGTACGTTTGTATCGAGATAGATTTCCCGAACGAAGGTGTCCCGACAGGAAGACGTTCGAAGCAACTGATCGACGTCTTAGGGAGCACGGAACATTCCAGCCTATGACTCGCGACTGGGGAAGACCTAGAACGACGAGGACACCTACAATGGACGAGGCAATTCTTCGTGCAGTTGACGATAACCCTAATGTCAGCGTCAGAGAATTTGCTGCTGTACAAGGTAACGTTGACCACGTCACTGTATGGAGAGTGCTACGGGAGAACCAGTTGTTTCCGTACCATGTACAGCGTGTGCAGGCACTATCAGCAGCTGATTGGCCTCCACGGGTACACTTCTGCTAATGGTTCATCCAACAATGTGTCAATCCTCTTTACGGATGAGGCTTCATTCCAACGTGATCAAATTGTAAATTTTCACAATCAACATGTGTGGGCTGACGAGAATCCGCACGCAATTGTACAATCACGTCATCAACACAGATTTTCTGTGAACGTTTGGGCAGGCATTGTTAATGACGTCTTGATTTGGCCCCATGTTCTTCCATCTACACTCAATGGAGCACGTTATCATGATTTCATACGGGATACTCTACCTGTGCTGCTAGAACATGTGCCTTTACAAGTACGACACAACATGTGGTTCACGCACGATGGAGCTCCTGCACATTTCAGTCGAAGTGTTCGTACACTTCTCAACAACAGATTCGGTGACCGATGGATTGGTACAGGCGGACCAATTCCATGGCCTCCGCGCTCTCCTGACCTGTACCCTCTTGACTTTCATTTATGGGGGCATTTGAAAGATCTTGTCTACGCAACCCCGGTACCAAATGTAGAGACTCTTCGTGGTCGTATTGTGGGCGGCTGTGATACAATACGCCATTCTCCAAGGCTGCATTAGCGCATCAGGGATTCCATGCGACGGAGGGTGGATGCATGTATCCTCGCTAACGGAGGACTTTTGAGCATTTCCTGTAACAAAGTGTTTGAAGTCACGCTGGTACGTTCTGTTTCTGTGAGTTTCCATTCCATGATTAATGTGATTTGAAGAGAAGTAATAAAACGAGCTCTAACATGGAAACTAAGCGTTTCCGGACACATGTCCACATAACATATTTTCTTTCTTTGTGTGTGAGGAATGTTTCCTGAAAGTTTTGCCGTACCTTTTTGTAACACCCTGTATATCCTGCAAGTCCCTTTGACTATGTTCCCCTCTGTACTATTTTCATCGACGTACAGTGTGATAAAAAGCCTTCGGTTGGGTCCTCGGACGTGTATCAAAACGGCGGCCTCATCATCCTCTGAAGGTGTACCTCTGCTTTCTCTTTCTCCTCAGACCACCTCCACGCACACGGTCGAAATGCAGTATACATTAATGCTTGTTACGCGACAGAAAACTCGGTAGATCTCGTGTTACTGAGGTACTCCTCAGAAAATAGTTGTAAAAACTCGAGAAACTCTGATACACGACTGGTCGTTTCAGCACGATGGGTATGGCTGATATTCAGTTTTAGGCAACACTTACACTTCGAAAGCTATTACATAGATCGGATGCTCTTTTGTTATTTGTTATTGTTGCTAACATGTTAAAAGACATTTTCTGTACGTCTGTTTACTTCAATGCAAATTCTGTTAATCACTGATGCGTGTATCGTCAAAAATACGAATAATATAACACTTCCCTGACTTTACCATTAGCATGAGGTTCATAGTAAAAATGTGAGGCAGCCACACATAACTGCTGAAGTATTTTATCGAAACTAACTAATAGGTGCCAACATGACAAAAAGACGTTGAATTTGTACGCAACATTTCATTCATGGATTCCATAGGTATCTAGTGTGTTTTATAACTCTTAAGATTTATAAGTACTATCGTTTCATTCATTTAAGAAATGTGCCATTATTATCACACGTTAAAGCACAAACTCAAATACATCCACTCATCACACAGCTAGGTGTGGAAGTTAACCTAAGATGTTTCCTCTCAGTCACAGTCTGGTGATTACGTGACGCAAATGTTTGATATTGCACAGTGACAAAGTTTTTTTTCCACAGATATACGAAACAACTGTACCCGCATGGATCACCACCATGCTGCGGCATTTCAGATGCTCTTACTCATGAACTAGCAGTGATTTGATTGATGAAGATTTCACTCGTGGTCTGATTTTGCTACCGCCGTGCAGTATCCCAACGGTGTGTATACATGTGGAAAATCAATAAGGACTGTTAAAGGACGAGGTATATCTGCAGAGATTGCTTTTAAGTGCTAGAATCTGATCTTTCCATAGACAACTATGTCATCTTCATCTGTGATGCAGAATCTCTTCGCATGATACATCTGACTGAAATTTTTCATCAACATCACACGATAGGACGCACTGTCCATCCATAAAGATCTTTAGCGTGAAATGTGGCGTCAGTAGCTGTTTATCGCTTTCCGAAAATGAAGGACGTATCGGGAGCTTTGTTTGTACATCACTGTGCGCCCGGCAATATCCCAATTTCAATCGCATTTCACTCTCAAAAGCTTTAATTTCCTGCATTCACAAAATATCAGTGTAATTAATAATATAGCCCAATAAATTGTAATTCGTTCCATGATAAAATGTACTTTGCCATGCTCATGTAGCGAAACGCACCTCTGTGACATCTATTGCACGAAACATTATATGAAAGCCCTAATGCAGTGTGTTTGTGTGTGTATGTGTACTGCGGTCTTCAGTACAAAGACTAGTTTGATGCAACTCTCCATGCTACCCTCTCCTCTGCAAGCCTCTTCGTCTCTGAGTAACTGCTACAACCCACATCCCTCTGCTTACTGCATTCATCTTTGGTCTCCCTCTACGGTTTTTACACCCCACGCTTTCCTCCAGTACTCAATTTATGATCCCTTGATGCCCCATATGTCCTACCAACCGATCCCTTCTTCTAGTCACGTTGTACCACAAATTTCTCTTCTCCCAAATTCTATTCAGTACCTCCTCACTAGTTATGTGATCTACCCATCTAATCTTCAGAATTCTTCTGTAGCACCACATCTCAAAAGCTTCTATTATCTTATTGTCTAAACGGTTTATTGTCCATGTTTCACTTCCATTTATGACGACACTCCAGACTTTCAGAAATGATTTCCTGACACTTAAATCTATACTGAATGTTAACAAATTTCTCTTTTTAAGAAACGTTTTTCTTGCCATTGCTAGTCTACATTTTACATCCTCCATACTTCGACCATCATCAGTTATTTTGCTTCCCAAATAGCAAAACTCATCTACTACTTTAAGTGTCTCATTTCATAGTCTAATTCCCTCAGCATCACTTGATTTAATTCGACTACAATCCACTATTCTTATTTTGCTTTTGTTGATGTTCATCTTATATCCTCCTTTCTAGACACTGTCCATTCCGTCCAACTGCGCTTTCAAGTCCTTTTCTATCTCTGACAGAATTACTATGTCATCAGAAAACCTTAAAATTTTTATTTCTTCTCTCTGGACTTCAATTCCTACTCCAAATATTTTTTTGTTTCCCTTACTGCTTGCTCAATATACAGACTGAGTAACATCGCGGATAGGCTACAACCCTGTCTCACTCCCTTCTCAACCACTGCTTTCCTTTCGTGCCCCTCGGCTTTTATAATTGCCATCTGGTTTCTGTACAAATTGTAAAGACCCTTTGGCTCCCTCTATTTTACACCTGCCACCTTCAGATTTTGAAAGAGAGTATTCCAGTCAACATTGTCCAAAGCTTTCTCTAATTCTACAAGTACTATAAACGTACGTTTATCTTTCCTTAACCTATCTTCCATGAGAAGTCGTAGGGTTAGTATTGCCTCTCCGGAATCCAAACTGATTTTCCCCGAGGTCGGCTTCTACCAGTTTTTCCATCCTTCTGTAAAGCATTTGTGTTAGTATTTTGCAACCGTGACTTATTGAACTGATAGTTCGGTAATTTTCAAACCTGTCAGCACCTACTTTCTTTGGAATTGGAATGACTATATTCTTCTTGAAGTTTGCGGGTATTTGACCTGTCTCGTACATCTTTTTCACCAGCTGGAAGAGTTCTGTCACGGGTGGCTCTCCCAAGGTTATTAGTAGCTCTTACGGAATGTACCCCCGTGACCTTGTTTCGACTTAAGTCTTTCAATGCTTTGTCAAATTCTTCACGCAGTATCATATCTACCTTCTCATCTTCAGCTACACCCTCTTCCATTTCTATAATCTAGCCCTGGAGTACATCTCCCTTGTATAGGCCCTTATATACTCCTTCCTCCTTTCTGCTTTCCCTTCTTTGATTGGTTTGCGACCTGAGCTCTTGATAATAATACAAGTGATGTCCTTTTCTCCAAAGATCTCTTTAATTTTCCTGCATGCAACATCTATCTTACCACTTTTAAGGTTCTACATCCTTACATTTGGCCTCTAGCCATTCCTGCTTAGCCATTTTGCACTTTCTGTCGATCTAATTTTTTAGACGTTTGTATTCCCTTTCACCTCCCTCATTTACACCATTTTTATATTTTCTCCTTTCATCGATTTCATTCAATATCTCTTGTGTTGCCTAAGGATTTCCACTAGCCCTCGTCTTTTATCTATTTGGTCCCCTGATGCCTTCACTATTTCGTCTCTCAAAGCTACGCATTCTTCTTCTACTACATTTCTTTCCCCAGTTCTTGCGATCCGTTCCCTAATGCTCCTTCTGAAACTCTCTACCACCTCTGGTTTTTTCAGTTTACCCAGGTCCCACCCCCTTAAATTCCGCCCTCTTTCCAGTTTCTTCAGTTTTAATCTGCAGTTCATAGCCCATAAATTGTTGTCAGAGACCACATCTGCCCCTGGAAATCTGCTACAATTCAAAACCTGGTTCAGAAATCTCTGTCTTACCACTATATAAGCAAATAATCTATATAATCTAACGCAATATCAAAACTATAAAAATCTTAATTTTCACGTATTGCCACTTTTCTGTGGTGTGATATTTTGGTATGATTTCAGTCAATCTAATATTGCCGTTGTTACTACTTACTCCTATTAATTTAGTTCAGTGTGCTTATATCTAAATACAACCAGAAGACAAAAAACGCAATCAAGTATATTTTTACAGTTTTCTTTTGTGTTAACTCACTGATCTGGTGCTGTCCTCAGGTTATTCGTTAACTGATACCTGTATCTTCATCTCTGTATAAGCTATTTCAGCGGTAAATACAAATATTAAAAAAGGTAGGAAGATTTTTCTGTTTAGCAAAAGTGACAAAATGCAGATTTCAGAGTACTTGACGACTCAACACAGAAGTTTTGTCTCAAGTACAGATAGTGTTGAGGATCAGTGGACAAATTTCAAAACCATCGTACAATATGCATTAGATGAGTATGTGCCAAGCAAGATCGTAAGAGATGGAAAAGAGCCACCGTGGTACAACAACCGAGTTAGAAAACTGCTGCAGAAGCAAAGGGAACTTCACAGCAAACATAAACATAGCCAAAGCCTTGCAGAGAAACAAAAATTACGCGAAGCGAAATGTAGTGTGAGGAGGGCTATGCGAGAGGCGTTCAATTAATTCGAAAGTAAAGTTCTATGTACTGACTTGGCAGAAAATCGTAACAAATTTTGGTCTTATGACAAAGCGGTAAGTGGATCAAAACAAAATGTCCAGACACTCTGTGACCAAAATGGTACTGAAAGAGAGGATGACAGACTAAAGGCTGAAATACTAAATGTCTTTTTCCAAAGCTGTTTCACAGAGGAAGACAGCACTGTAGTTCTGTCTCTAGATTGTCGCACAGATGACAAAATGGTAGATATCGAAATAGACGACAGAGGGATAGAAAAAAAACTAAAATCGCTCAAAAGAGAAGAGGCCGCTGTACCTGATGGGATAATAGTTCGATTTTACACAGAGTACGCGAAGGAACTTGCCCCCCTTCTTGCAGCGGTGTACCGTAGGTCTGTAGAAAATCGTAGCGTTCCAAAGGATTGGAAAAGGGCACAGGACATCCCCGTTTTCAAGAAGTGACGTCGAACACATGTGCAGAACTATAGATCTATATCTCTAACGCCGATCATTTGTAGAATTTTGGAACACGTATTATGTTCGAGTATAATGACTTTTCTGGAGACTAGAAATCTACTCTGTAGGAATCAGCATGGGTTTCGAAAACGACGATCGTGTGAAACCCAGCTCGCGCTATTCAAACCACGCGACTCAGAGGGCCATAGATACGGGTTCACAGGTAGATACCGTGTTTCTTGACTTCCACAAGGCGTTCGATACAGTTCCCCACAGTCGTTTAATGAACAAAGTAAGAGCACATGGACTATCATACCAATTGTGTGATTGGATTGAAGAGTTCCTAGATAACAGAACGCAGCGTGTCATTCTCAATGGAGAGAAGTCTTCGGAAGTAAGAGTGATTTCAGGTGTGCCGCAGGGGAGTGTCGTAGGACCGTTGCTATTCACAATATACATAAATGACCTTGTGGATAACATCGGAAGTTCACTGAAACTTTTTGCGGAGGATGCTGCGGTATATCGATAGGTTGTAACAATGGAAAATTGTACTGAAAGGCAGCAGCAGGATCTGCAACGAATTGACGCATGGTGCAGGGAATGGCAATTGAATCCCAATGTAGACAAGTGTAATGTCCTGCGAATACACAGAAAGATAGATCCTTTATCATTTAGCTACAAAATAGCAGGTCAGCAACTGGAAGCAGTTAATACCATAAATTATCTGGGAGTACGCATTAGGAGTGATTTAAAATGGAATGATCATATAATGTTGATCGTCGGTAAAGCAGATGCCAGACTGAGATTCATTGGAAGAATCCTAAGGAAATGCAATCCGAAAACAAAGGAAGTAGGTTACAGTACACTTTTCCGCCCACTGCTTCAATATTGCTCACCAGTGTGGGATCCGTACCAGATAGGGTTGACAGAAGAGATAGAGAAGATCCAATGGAGAGCAGCGCGCTTCGTTACAGGATCATTTAGTAATCGCGAAAGCGTTACGGAGATGATGGATAAACTCCAGTGGAAGACTCTGCAGGAGAGACGCTTAGTAGCTCGGTACGGGCTTTTGTTGAAATTTCGAGAACATACCTTCACCGAGGAGTTAAGCAGGATATTGCTCCCTCCTACGTATATCTTGCGAAGAGACCATGAGGATAAAATCAGGGAGATTAGAGCCCACACAGAGGCATACCGACAATCTTTCTTTCCACGAACAATACGAGACTGGAATAGAAGGGAGAACCGATAGAGGTATTCAAAGTACACTCCGCTACACACCGTCAGGTTGCTTACGGGTTATGGCTGTAGATGTAGATTGATTTATCAGCAAAATTTGGATACGTTATTACACATTTATTCTTCTACTTCGTAATTTTTCCAAAGACTCATTTTTTCACTGCCCATCTTTCTTCCTTTTTAATCGACTGTCGTGATATTTAATGTCCTGGAGCGCTAAATATCAGATTCACCTATTTCTCAGCCATTCTTAAAAGCCATGATCCACTACCGTGTGTCTAGTAATAAATTCCATAGACATAATTTTAGAAACTTCGTCTTTTATTGCAGGTCATTGTTTCACGGCACCAGATTTGTGAAAATTAACGAATGTTGTGTGACAAAGTTTGTTTTACAGGTCTGTATTACAGAGTTAATTTATGCAAACTTGCTTTTTAATTTACAAAGTTCCTCCTTTTCTGCATTTCCATTTCTGCTATTAAGCATGGTATTCTTGTTTCTGCTACCTTCATCACGTTTGTCTTTTTTCTCATTACGCCAGGTTCCTTACATTCGATCTAATCTAACGTAATGAAACTATAAAATTCGTCTCTCCTCTGAGCTGCATAAGTATTTTGATGGTACGTACATCTTTCAGTGGTATTTATGCCGATGCACATCCTATGTTCTCTTACTATGTATGCCAATTAGAAACATTAAGTTCTCCACCCTGAAATGACCATCATGCTAGAACACCCTTTCTTTACAGTTACAGACACAATAAATGCAAAAACAAGATATCAAACCAGTAACAGCGAAAGTCGTAGTGCAATTTTCGGAAACACGTATTTTCTAAGAGTAGAGTAATAATAAATCTGGAAGCTACGTTAGTGGTCTTTGCGTCGTTGTCTTACAACCCCCTAGCATGTCACAGAAGAAAAAGTTATAATTTGGTAGGTGCCAGGAACAGCCTTTTCTGAAGCAGCTGACGTACGTGAAGTGTATCCTATCATGGAAACCATACATATGTCAATGTATGCCTAGCGTAAGCGTTGTTAACTGACTTTGCAGACATAGATTGAATAGGCACAATGGAATTAAAGACATTAGCTGCCAGTGGTTAGTGGTATCTATCAATGGTGCAATTTGAACATTTGTGTCGGATTGGGACTTCAACCCGAGTCTCCTCCTTACTAGGCAGATGTACTGACCACTACGCCATCCTTACACTGTGGTCAAAACAATCGCTCTGACTATCCTAGCATGCCTCCTGTCAGACCCAATATCTCAACTTATACCACGCACTACTGATGTAGTGCCCCTGCTCATTACCCTCATTACGCGCAGCATTTCGCCGATTGCTGTATAAATTCGAGTTGTGCATCTGCACCGAACGCATCATTGGCATCATTGGCCGTCATCGCCGTAATTATATATGTGTGGTGACTGTTCTTTCGGACATGCCTGAAAGAATAGGCACACGCATTGTAGACCGAATACTCTTTCTTTGTCAGACTGTGACCAGACAGATGCCTACAGTATGGCCATATTTGTCTTTCAGGAACGAAATATCAAGATATCGTATAATGGCTGTCCTTAAGACATTAGGTAAATATACGTGTCTGTACATCTTGACTAAGCTGTATATTGCTGTTTGTACAGAGGATTCAGCAAAGCTGACCTTCTAAAATATTTCCGGAACAGTTCAAGAAATAATAATTCTATTTTCGTCAAAATAAACTGCGAAAAAATTCTCGCTAAATGACGTGTAATCTCTTGCAAATCTGTTTTAATTACGGAGATATCAGCATAAATCTCGATTTTTAAAATGAAACTGTAGTAGTTTCTACTGCTAGTATCGTAGTTCTGAAAGAAACAAATTCAGAGGAGTATCGTGGTTCAAAATTCTATTGGCAGTTTATGAGAAACTACGATATTTAGAACTTGGGATTTATTTGGTTTGAACATGAAAGCGATTCCGGTCTTCTTCGGAAGTTCGTATTATTACTCAGAATTGTCACGTCAGGCTGATGGGGTGCAGCTAAGGAAGTATACTTACAAAATCGGAATAGTGGAGAGCAGTTTAATCTTATCTCTGTATGCCCATCTTTTTACAGATTGTTGCGGGACTCGACTGTTCGATACAGGATGTCAAATTCAATATCTTTCAGCCGTCTAGTTTTCAGACTTATTTTATTTGGGTACCAGTTTCAGAATTTTACCACGCCATCTTCAGGCCCCTGACCGGCGTGTAGGAAGTCTAATCTTAAGCTAACATTAATCACACTTGCCTACTTGTGGTTGGGCCGACACATCAACTGGAAGCCAAAGGACCTGGCATCTCCAGATGATTCATCAGCTAACTACGGTAGCAGTTCTGTTCTTGTTCTTGAAGAAAAGTGGACGTCAAAATTTGAATGGATTCGTAAAACAGAGAATTGAGGTTTGAAGATTGTTAAATAGAAACTTCGCGTCATGAGCTTAATGTCAAGATACACACATTGTATTTACCTGAAACTGCCTGTATATAATACTATCATTCTCGCGATAATATGTATGAAAACGTAGTTTTTTTGGTGCTGTTCATGCTAACACAATTTGATCTATGGAAACATATTTCAATCATTGTTTGAGAGTTCAAAGAACATACGTTGTTAACATACGGGCATTTATTGAACATTCCGTCGGTTCTTAGAGGACATAGACATATCAGGAACTTGAATTCATAGTTTTGATATTCCACAAAAAACTGGCTCTGAGCACTATGGGACTTAACTTCTGAGGTCATCAGTCCCCTAGAACTTAGAACTACTTAAACCTAACTAACCTAAGGAGATTACACACATCCATGCCCGAGGCAGGATTCGAACCTGCGACCGTAGCGGTCGCGCGGTTCCAGACTGAAGCGCCTAGAACCACTCGGCCACATCGGTCGGCCCAGCTATTTATAATAGGAATACTGTTGCCCGCATTCCTTGCAACGGTAAAGACAGGATTTCACCTTTAGAGCAGAGTGGAATTTACAGGATTCTGAATGGCAAACTATAAAGGGCAATCAAAAAGTTTCCACTGGAGTGCGCTACTGTGGCGTTCGTGTGTTTCCGACGTGCGTACAGCAAATGTGTAAATGTGAAATACGTTGACGTTATTACCAACTGCATCCAAACAGGACCAACGTGCTTCAAAAGTGGCTCTGTGCACTAGGGGACTTAACATCTGTGATCATCCGTTCCCGAGAACTTAGAACTACTTAAACCTAACTAATCTAAGGACATCACACACATCAATGCCCGAGGCAGGATTCGAACCTGCGACCGTAGCGGTCACGCGGTTCCAGACTGAAGCGCCTACAACCGCACGCCCACACCGGCCGGCACCAACGTGCTGTTACTCTTTTCATCGCTGCAGAAGGACAAACACCGGTAGACATCCATCTGAAAGCGAAGAGTGTGTATGAAATTGAGGAGGAACATCCCGGAAACTGCTACATGATAACGCACGTCTCCATATCGCAAATGTTGTAATGCATAGCCGCGCGGGATTAGCCGAGCGGTCCGAGGCGCTGCAGTCATGGACTGGGCGGCTGGTCCAAATGGCTCTGAGCACTATGGGACTCAACATCTTAGGTCATAAGTCCCCTAGAACTTAGAACTACTTAAACCTAACTAACCTAAGGACATCACACACACCCATGCCCGAGGCAGGATTCGAACCTGCGACCGTAGCAGTCCCGCGGTTCCGGACTGCAGCGCCAGAACCGCTAGACCACCGCGGCCGGCACGGCTGGTCCCGGCGGAGGTTCGAGTCCTCCCTCGCGCATGGGTGTGTGTGTTTGTCCTTAGGATAATTTAGGTTAAGTAGGGTGTAAGCTTAGGGACTGATGACCTTAGCAGTTAAGTCCCATAAGATTTCACACACATCTGAACATTTTTTTGTAACGCATAAATTACGCCAACTTGAGTGGGAGACACTCGAGCGCCCGTTTTACACTCCTGATCTCTCTCCATACGATTATCGCTCCTTCGGTCGCTTCAAATAGGTCTGGAGGATCGACGCTTCCTATCACACGAGGATGTGCAGCAGGACACGGTGTTTTACTAAATGGGTGTTTTCAAGTTGGTACTGCCCCAGTCTTTACGGTGGTTTTACCTGATTCTCATACCGACCGTACAGCCTTCGAACAGAGACTTGTTGATCGCTCCGTCAGGTAGGGCTATGAGACTAACTGAGCATGAAAGGAATTGGAGGCTGAAAAAGAGATTCCACCTTCGCTGAAGATACTCTGAATGAATGTCATTCTTACGATAACACATGTTAAGTTCTTCATAGAAGAACGAAGGGCATAAAAATGGCATTACTCATTATTCTGGCTATTAACAAACGCCAACCAAAAAATCCTGACCTAATCTTTAATGGCCATACACAGTTTTATCATTCATCCTAAGTAAAGTACCAGCGGCCAGTTAATATTTTTCTCATCATTAGATAATACTATTCTTATAACTGCCGCACACCCAGACTTTACAGATTCACTTCTCCACTTGCCCCCCCCCCCCCTCCCCTCATCTTTTCCGGTCTCTCAATCACATCCATATAACATATTAGGCCTATTATGTGCTATGACTCACTTCCGTAAAGGTTTTGGCTTATAAATTCGTATACTTTTAATCTTTGATTATGAAGTAATATTTATTTGTTCAGAGTTCCTTTGTGACTTAATTTTGCTTGTGTTTCTATACCGATATACAGTTGTAAAATGTCACACTCTTTGGAATACTATCATTGTACAGCTATGAACTCTTGCTAACGTTGTGCGAACTATCTACTTAATATTTAGTTATCTGAGCATGGCCTAGAAATCCGAAAGCCGGTTCATAGCGAACTCTTAAATAAATGTTATTGTGGAACATTAATACCATGTATTCCAGATTTCAGTAAGGCATTTCTTATGCAAACTTATTTTTCATATGTGTTAATGTACTCTCAATAGTAACGAAATGTTTTCAAATGCTTCTGTTCCTAAATCAGGTTGTCTAGATCAGGAAAGGTCAAGAATTCGGTTCGGGAGCCGTGCTCTGGCACAAGTGCCATAGCGCTCTACCTCACTGCACATTGCTCCCGCCGCCATGCCACACTGTCTGTGCTCATGGAGGGGGAAGAAGGGCAAACTCAGAGCGTGCTGCATTTAAATATCGTACGACTTGGTTCTATATTTTACATTTCTCAACAACATGGATGATAAATAAGTTTTCTGTATTATTTAATTATTTTTGGAATGCTGAATACATAATATTACTTCTACCTGCAACAAACTGTCGGCATACTGACAGACGCAGACAGCTTCACAGATATTAGCAGTTAGATTGTCACATAATCGTGACTTTAGTTTCATAATCGAAAAAAGGTCCTTAAGCCAATTGCACTGGTGCCCAAAATTAAAGCAGCACACCGCTATTTCCCCGTGTCTAGTTCACGATAAAATCATACAAACTGTCAATAGACATCCGCACGATAGCGTTCTGCACAGAAGATTGCATTTCAGTCAATGGACAACCACATCAGTGATGACGTCAGGGCACCTATCAAACGGGTTAGTGTTTGCCGTGCAGTCCCACAGATAGTGCATTATGTGGCAGCGAAGACGCCTATCAGGCTCCCTCCGGTGGAGGGCCATGGGAATAAGGGAAGCAGGACAGTCGCAAACTGGCTTAATGTGAATCGTTGTGTTGTTTCTCGGGTGTGGCGACAGTTCATAGAGACCGAAGCTTTATACCGAAGATCAGGGCAGGGCCGACCACGCGTGACATCAGGAAGAGAGGACCGTTATTTGGCTGTAAGGGCACAACGGTACTGCCTTAGTACTGCACGGCAGCTGGTATCTGACCTCCCAGCATCCACTGGACGTGCTGTATCGAGGTAAACGGTGTACAGAAGGCTTGGGCAGAGTGGCCGTTATTGTCTGAGACGTGCTGTATGTGTACCCTGACGTGTCTTCAGAGAAGGGAACGTCTAGAGTTGAATCGTTCACATGCCACCTGGATGGTCGAACAATGGGCCAATGCACTCTTCACAAATGAGTCCCGATTTGGTCTGGAGAGCGATTATAGACGTATTTGCATCTGGAGGGAAGCTGGAACACGATTTTTGGACCCAATCATAGTCTAAAGGCACCGATATCGAGGAAGATCGCTATTGGTGTGAGCAGGGATCATGTTGACCGCTCGAACACATCGTCATGAAATTGTACGGGCGAATCGGCAAGGTTTATTGCTGTCAGGTATCATGATGAGATCTTGGGATCTCCTGCGCGGTTACTGCAAGGTGCTGTGAGCCCAGACTTGGAATTAATGGACGATAATGCTCGACCTCATAGAGCACAGATGGCTGACGTTTTCTTGGAAACGAAAGATATTGCACGCATGGCGTAACCTGCGCGCTCTCCCAATTTGAATCCCATAGAGCACATCTGGGGTGCACTTAGTAGACGGGTTGCACCACTTCACATTCCACCGACCACACTCAAAGATTGAAGACATCATTCACAGCACATCCTATCGTTGTAAGGCCTATATTGTTGCCAGTGGTGGTCAAACCCCACACTGAAGACATTAACCAGCTGTGTGCAAATCCGTTAAGTTGGAAGAAACGAAGAAAATTTTTTTCTTCCGTTACACATGTTGCAGTTGTTTACATTCTATGTTCTTTACATTATTTTAGTTTACTGTCACCTGTTTACACTGTTTTGTGGCAAAATAAACGCAACCATGCAAGATTTCCGTTTGTTGCATTAATTTTGGACACCAGTGTACGTCGCTCGAAATATTGTAGCACTTTTGCAACCTTATTATGGACACGTAGAAACCCTGTCTGAGGAGAACCGTGTAGACGTCCTGGACAGCTTTAACGTAAAAGGATTTGTCATTAAAACAGGAATTACGTTACAGGTCAGTCCGTTACATGAACTGAAACTGCAAATAGTCTCGAAAACAGTTCGAAAACGCATATAAGATTCGCAGTGTCCTCAAAACTTTTAGGAAACTATCCTTGTAATTTGTTAAAGGCCACAATGAATACTTCAAACCTCGCGTTTTCTTCAACAACAGTAAGCTCAGGGAACTAGACTGCTTTTCTAAGAACGTATCCCGTCCATAAAATTATTTTATATTTAAATGCATCCTCAGCAAATCAGAAAGACGTTGTTTAATACCTTACAGTGTCTACTGTGGGCAGCGTACAGTCAAGTCCACCTAAAATGCGAGGTTTTCAATCCATTCCGGATGCTCTAATTTTCACTCTGGCACTCATATTTCCTTTAGAAATTCATCAATATCGAGTTTAAATCTAAAAATCGTTCCAGGCATGCCGCTTGATGCAACCAACGAATTTTGCAGTAATTTATACCGACTTACTAAAGTCATGGAATAGCGATGACTAGCGATATGCATGTATACAGATGCCGATAGTGTCCCGTACACAACGTATAAAAGGGCATTGCACTGGTGGAGCTGTCATTTGTACTCAGGTGATTCATGTGAACGGTGTCCGATGTGATTATGGCCACACGACGAGAATTAATAGACTCTGAACGGGGAACAGTAGGTGAAGCTACACTGAAGAACCAAAGAAGCTGGTACAAATGCCTAACATCGTGTAGGACCCCCGCCAGCACGCATAAGTGACACAACATGGCGTGGCAAGGACTCGACTGATGTCTGAAGTAGTGCTGGAGGGAAATGACACCATGAATCCTGCAGGGCTGTCCATAAATCCGCAAGGGTTTGAGAGGGTTAAGGTCTCTTCTGAACAGCACGTTGCAAGGCATCCCAGATAGGCTCAGTTATGTTCATGCCTGGAGAGTCTGGTGGCCAGCAGAAGTGTTTAAACTCAGAAGAGTATTCCTGGAGCCACTTTGTAGACGTCCTGGACGTGTGGGATGTCATACTGTCCTGTTGGAATTTCCCAAGTCCATCGGAATGCACAATGGACATGAATGGACGCAGGTTATCAGACAGGATGCTTACATACGTATGACCTACTAGAGTCGCATCTAGAGGTACAAGGGGTCCCATATCACTCCAACTGCACACGCATTACAGAGCCTCCACCAGCTTGAACAGTTCCCTGCTCACATGCACTGTCCATGGATTGATGAGTTTGTCTCCACATCCGTACACGTCCATCCGCTCGATACAATTTGAAACGAGACTCGTCCGACCTGGACATACTTTCAGTCATCAACAGCCCAATGTCGGTGCTGACGGGCCCAGGCAAGGCGTAAAGCTTTGTGTCGTAGTCCTCAAGGGTACACGAAAGGGCCTTAGGTTCCGAAAGACCATATCGATGATGTATCGTTGAATGGTTCGCACGCTGATACTTGTTGATGACCCAGCGCTGAAATATGCAGCGATCTTCGGTAGGGTTGCACTTCTGTCACATTGAACGATTCTCTTCAGTCGTCGTTGGTCCCACTCTTACAGGATATTTTTCCGACCGCAGCGATGTCGTAAATTTGATGTTTTACCGGATTCCTCATATACACGGTACACTCATGAAATGGTAGTACTGGAAAACTCTCACTTCATCGCTACCTCGGAGATGCTGTGTCTCATCGCTCGTGCGCCGACTATGACACCACGTTCAAACTCGCTTAAATCTTCAGAACCTGAGATTGTAGCAGCAGTAACCGTTCTAACAACTGCGCCAGACACTTGTTGTCTTACATAGGTGGTGCCGATCCCAGAGCTGTATTCTGCCTATTTACATACCTCTGTATTTGAATACGCATGCCTATACCAGTTTCTTTGGCGCTTCAGTGTAGACGCATGGGACATTCCATTTAGGAAATCGTTAGAGAATTCAATATTACGAGATCTCCAGTGTCAAGAGTGACAAATTTCAGGCATTACTTCTCACCACGGAGAACGCAGTGGCTAACGGCCTTCACTTAACGATCGAGAGCAACGGCGTTTGCGTATAATTGTCATTGTTAACAGACAAGCACACCGTAGGAAACAACAGCTGAATTCGAATGTGGGGCGTGCGGCAAATGTTCTGTGTCGTCGTAACTGCCGTCTGCTTCACGTCTGCTGTGCAGCGAGCTACCTTAATTTAAGTATTAACTGTATTTTTCTTACTTGTAACTTCTTCTTCCGTGTGTATTTGCTTTTAGGAAGCTTTAATTGTCGGGTGCTATTAATAGTGTTCCATAGATTTCGTGTTTGTTTTGAATACAGTCACAGAGAGTCCCTTTAGTCAACCATAGTGCCAGTAGTGCTAGTGAAACAGAGGATGACAGACTAAAGGCCGAAATACTAAATGTCTTTTTTCAAAGTTGTTTCACAGAGGAGGATTGCACTGTAGTTCCTTCTCTAGATTGTCGCACAGATGACAAAATGGTAGATATCGAAATAGACGACAGAGGGATAGAGAAACAATTAAAATCGCTCAAAAGAGGAAAGGCCTCTGGACCTGATGGGATACCAGTTCAATTTTACACAGAGTACGCGAAGGAACTTGCCCCCCTTCTTGCAGCGGTGTACCGTAGGTCTCTAGAAGAGCGTAGCGTTCCAAAGGATTGGAAAAGGGCACAGGTCATCCCCGTTTTCAAGAAGGGACGTCGAACAGATGTGCAGAACTGTAGACCTATATCTCTAACGTCGATCATTTGTAGAATTTTGGAACACGTATTGTGTTCGAGTATAATGACTTTTCTGGGGACTAGAAATCTACTCTGTAGGAATCAGCATGGGTTTCGAAAAAGACGGTCATGTGAAACCCAGCTCGCGCTATTCGTCCACGAGACTCAGAGGGCCATAGACACGGGTTCACAGGTAGATGCCGTGTTTCTTGACTTCCACAAGGCGTTCGATACAGTTCCCCACAGTTGTTTAATGAACAAAGTAAGAGCATATGGACTATCAGACCAATTGTGTGATTGGATTGAGGAGTTCCTAGATAACAGGACGCAGCATGTCATTCTCAATGGAGAGAAGTCTTCGGAAGTAAGAGTGATTTCAGGTGTGCCACAGGGGAGTGTCATAGGACCGTTGCTATTCACAATATACATAAATGACCTGGTGGATGACATCGGAAGTTCACTGAGGCTTTTTGCAGATGATGCTGTGGTGTATCGAGAGGTTGTAACAATGGAAAATTGTACTGAAAGGCAGAAGGAGGATCTGCAGCGAATAGACGCATGGTGCAGGGAATGGCAATTGAATCTCAATGTAGACAAGTGTAATGTGCTGCGAATACACAGAAAGATAGATCCTTTATCATTTAGCTACAAAATAGCAGGTCAGCAACTGGAAGCAGTTAATACCATAAATTATCTGGGAGTACGCATTAGGAGTGATTTAAAATGGAATGATCATATAATGTTGATCGTCGGTAAAGCAGATGCCAGACTGAGATTCATGGGAAGAATCCTAAGGAAATGCAATCCGAAAACAAAGGAAGTAGGTTACAGTACGCTTGTTCGCCCATTGCTTGAATACTGCTCAGCAGTGTGGGATCCGTACCAGATAGGGTTGATAGAAGATATAGAGAAGATCCAACGGAGAGCAGCGCGCTTCGTTACAGGATCATTTAGTAATCGCGAAAGCGTTACGGAGATGATAGATAAACTCCAGTGGAAGACTCTGCAGGAGAGACGCTCAGTAGCTCGGTACGGGCTTTTGTCAAAGTTTCGAGAACATACCTTCACCGACGAGTCAAGCGGTATATTGCTCCCTCCTACGTATATCTCG
This sequence comes from Schistocerca cancellata, assembly GCF_023864275.1. Classification (NCBI taxonomy): domain Eukaryota; kingdom Metazoa; phylum Arthropoda; class Insecta; order Orthoptera; family Acrididae; genus Schistocerca; species Schistocerca cancellata. Next base: position 507,377,896 of record NC_064629.1, on the reverse strand, counting down.
CGAAGAGATCATGAGGAAAAAATCAGAGAGATTAGAGCCCACACAGAGGCATACCGACAATCCTTCTTTCCACGAACAATACGAGACTGGAATAGAAGGGAGAACCGATAGAGGTACTCAAGGTACCCTCCGCCACACACCGTCATGTGGCTTGCGGAGTATGGATGTAGATGTAGATGTATAAATGTATCCGTTAGGACAGTGCGCCGAAATCTGGCGTTAATGGGCTCTGAGAGCAGAAGATAGACGCAAGTGCCTTTGCTAACAGCACTACATCGCCTGTAGCACGTCTCCTGGGCTCATGATCATAACGGTCGGAACCTAGACGACTGGTAAACACTAGCTGGTCAGAAGAATTCCGATTTCAGTTGGTAAGAGCTGGCGGTAGGGTTCGAGTGTGGCGTAGACACCAAGAACCCATGGACACAAGTTATCAACAAAGCAATCTGCAAGCTGGACGTGGCTCCATAATCGTGTGGGCTATGTTTACATGGAATAGGCTGGGTCTTCTGGACGTTCGACTACTTGGAGACCATTTACCTCCATTCACAAACGTCAGGCTACCAAACAACGAATTTATTTTTACGAACAACATGCGCCGCTTCACCGGACCACAGTTGTACGTGATTGGTTTGAAGAACATTCTGGACAGTTCGAGCGGATGGTCTGGCCACTCACATCGCCTCACATGAATCCCATCGAAGATTTATGGGAAATAATCGAGAGGTCAGTTCGTGTACAAAATCGTGCACCGGCAACACTTTCGCAATTACGGACGGCTATAGAAGCAGCATGGCTCAATATTTCTGCAAAGGACTTCCAACGCCTTGTTAAGGCCAACCACCTAGAGGTGTTGTACTACGCTGGGCAATAGAGCTTTGAAAATCCTCACCTTCCAATCCAAGTCGCTCAAGAAACTGTACTGACCCGATTTTTCTTGTGCTGCTCTGTCAGCTGTTTTGGGACTCATATTGCGCATTTTCTTGTATTCGAGCGTTTGTGTGTGTGTTTCGTATAAGAGAATTCTGAAGAGTTGTGGAACCGTCGCAGAAATTTCATCCCCTGTCAGTCGGCGGTCTTCACGAATATTTTCCTCCATTTTTTGCATCATCTCCAGTCAAAATGGAAGGTCGTCCACTCTCTGTGCGTCTGAAGATCTGTTCTGCCTCCACCAAACTCTATACACCACTTAAACGCACTCGTTCCGTTGATAACATCTTCACCGTGAACCGTTTTGACTCGCTAAAAACTTCCGGTAGGTGTTATTCCTTCCGGCAGGAGGAAGCGGATCACAGCACGTGGTTCGCATTTGGCGAGATTTGTTACAGACGTCTTTCACTCATCTGGATACTACAACGGGAAGTTAGGCACTACCGTGTTCCTACGGTGCTCTTTCTGGTCAAGCGATCCCCCTCTACTACCCAGTGTTCTCAAACCTCAAGAAACTAAACGGACAAAAAACGGATCGTTATGGTCACAGTACATTTATTTTCCGAACGTGTCTCGTATTTTCAAAAGTTGGGCCTAAAGAGTTTTTGGAGGGTTAAAGCGGCAGCAGAGAGAGGGGTGCCAACAATGGTGCGCCCAACGACAACACTGAACACCGGAGACGTACCATGTGCTCTTTTGAGATAAGTTACCGGTTCTACGTACAACATCACGATGGACGTTTCTCAGTGAGCGGTCTCCAAAGAGAACGAACTTTTTGTTTGCCGTATTGCAGCATCTTTGTCACAAAGACCCATCACCTTGCTTGATGGTATAGGGTGCCATTGGGTACATAACACCATCACCTCTGGTTCACATAGCCGGTAGTCTGGCCAGCAGGTGTTACACTTCTGATGTGTTAAGGCAGGTGTTGTGTCCTATATTCGGAGTCTCCGTCACGTTATCTTTTAACAAGCTAACGTGAGACCGCATATCGCTCGTGCTGCCTGATCTACCTCGATACAGAGGATGTTCGTCTGTTACCCTTGCCAGCATGTTATCCAGATGTCTCACCCATTGAGAACATCTGGTCATGGGTTTCAGAGAGAGTGACGCGCCAGCCACTAGCCAACCAGTACGTTTGATGAACTTCGACACTGTCTAAGGAGCATGTAAGAGCATACCCGTATCTGTCATCTAAGCTCTGTTTCATTCGATACACACCCAGCTTAGAGCCCTTGCTACTGCCGGAAGTGGCAGTTCAAAAATGGCTCTCAGCACTATGGGACTTAATTTCTGAGGTCATCAGTCCCCTAGAACTTAGAACTACTTAAACCTAACTAACCTAAGGACATCACACACATCCATGCCCGAGGCAGGATTCGAACCTGCGACCGTAGCGGTCGCGCGGTTCCAGACTATAGCGCCTAGAACCGCTCGGCTACCCCGGCCGTCGCAGCTCAGGGTACTAAATTTTGCACACAGCAGTTTTTGTGCTTCTAATTTTGAGGACTCTAACAACGAAATAAATTAGCACGTGATAGTCTATTAAAATATTTCATTCACTGGATTACATAACTGTAATAGAAATACAGGGTGTTTCAAAAAAAATGACCTGATTTCAGAGCACCATATTTATTGATAAAAACATACTGCAAACATGGGATGAATTGAAAAATACTCATAAAAATCTTAAGTTTTATCTATGCTATTATAAATTCTCTATGTATATACCAGCATCAGTAGCACGAAAACCTTTTAGACGATAGCTAAATTCGTCATAAACCTTACACAATGCATCTGCTTTTACAGGATTTATGGCAGGTGTTATTCTGTTCTTAACTTCTTGTATGTCACTAGATACAGGAAGATACACACATTTTCCTTTACACATCCCCACAAGGAAAAGTCGCATGCGGTCATGTCTTGCGATCTTGGAGGCCTAGAATGCAGGGCAGTGACTCGTGGTCCCGTGCACCTTATCGAGAGTTGAGATATCTTCAGATGTTGCCGAGTTGGCTTTTTCCACAACTGCAGGAGGTTCCCGATGACTCTATTTTCCAACAAGATGGAGCTCCACTGCACTGTCACAACAATTTACGTCAGTTTCTCACTGACACTCTACCTCAGAGCTGGATACTGCACACGGGACGCGAGACACTGCCCTGCATTCGTGGCCTCCAAGATGGCCAGACATCACCCCATGCGGTTTTTTTTCTTGTGGGGATATGTGAAGGAAAATTTGTTTACCTCCTCTACACCTCTTGACATAGAAGAGGTGTAGAACGCAATAACACCCGCCATAACTTCTATAAATGCCGATACATTGTGCAAAGTTTATGACAAATTTAACAACCGTCTAGATGTTATTCGTGCTGCTGCTGGTGCACACAGAGGATCTGTAATAGTATAGCTGCTAAACCTTAAAGAGTTTGTGAGTATTTTTCAATCCATGCCGTGTTTGTAGAATGTTCTTATCAACAAATATGGAATGTTGAAATCAGGCCATGTTTTATTAAACATCCTGTACGGTGATACATGGAATTTACGTCGCTTCTAACACTTCTATGCACCTAGCATGGTAAAGATAAGTTTCTCCAAAGACCAATCTACCGCTAGTGGATTACTCCGTTACAAGGAAAAAGTTAAGTAAGAGATATTACAGCCACGTAATTCGAAGTAAAACCTCTATGATGACAACTTTGAAAAATGCCGCAGTGTTTTAAGTCCCATTTTTAAGAGACGTCTGGGAAAAGAAGCAGTACATACTGCTTCAATTTTATGAAAATAAATACGTTTACACACACACACACACACACACACACACACACACACACACACACACACACACGCGCGCGCGCACGCACATACATAACTTTTCACCTTTTCCTTTAGTTGCTTATTGTCTTACAATAATCTTGCACTTTTATTCTTTGTCATTTATGGAGGAATTATCTAGTTTCAGCAGGTGTGTCCTAAAATTCTATTTTTAATTAATGCATTCATTCATTCGATTTCTCTGTTCCTGCCATAGACTATGCTGAATAATAAAAATAATGAATATTTTTACTTTGAATAAAACGGGCTATTGCATTTGTGACTCCACAGGGTGTATTAATTACAGCTGCATACAAACTAACACAATACAAATAAGATCCAATAGAATGAAATTTAAGCTACGTGTGACTGAAGTAGAGAACGTCGCAGTGCTTTAGCGCCTGGGGGATGTCGATATTTCCGTCACAGTTCGTCACTGTTCGGCAGGCGAAATCCCAGCTGTCGATGGGAGAGGAATTACCGACGTTCACATGAGAATGTTACCGCACTTGGTATTTGACAAGTGGAGAGCATGGGCTGCGATTGCAGTTCTAGTTTGAGCATCGAGTGCGCCGGGTAATTACAGCGCCGGAGCTCCGAAGCGATATGAGCGTCCAGGTCCCGCCCTCTGCATTTATTACGAACGAAGCTGCAACGCGCACCTGACAGCGCAAGAGCGGTCTGTCGCGAGTTTCTCATGAAACGAATGTTTAAGTAAAAAGCTGACGACTGCAATATGTAGCACTCGGGCACAGCAATACGTAGCAACACAGTGTGAACACTGTATTTCATGTTACGTTAAAAGTCAATATTTGCTTTAGCAATGTTGTTCTCCAGAAAGAATTTTTCACTCGGCAGCGGAGTGTGCGCCGATATTAAACTTTCTGGCAGATTAAAACTGTGTGCAGGGCAGCGAATCCGGGACCTTTGCCTTTCGCGGGCAAGTGCTCTACCATCTGCGCTACTCAAGCACGACTCACGACTGGTCCTCACAGCTTTGCTTCCGCCAGTACCTCAGCTTCCATACTTTCATAGTAGCGTAAACACCGCTGTAGAGTGAAAAATTCTTACCTGAAACAGTCCCCGGGCTGTGTCTAAGCCATGTATCCGCCATATCCCTCCTGCCTGGACTGCAAGCTTCGCAGGTGAACTCCTGTGGAGTAAGCAGGAGACCCGGGTTCGAATCTCGGTCTGGCATAAATTTTCTCTTTCTCCCATTGATTTCAATCAATGCCCACTCGCAAGCCTGACTTTATGGTATGGGGAGCCAGCGGGCACAACTTCACACCATCGCTAGGATTGACAAACGGCACAATGCTACGTCACGGAGTCCTAATATTTGGCCTCTCATGCAACAATAACGCGGTGCCACTTTTCTACAGGACAACGCTCTTCTACACCTGACATAAGTGTCTGTGAGCAGTCCGCATGTTGCTGAGGTACATCTGTGGCCGTCAAGTTCCCCAATTCTGTTCCCCATTGAACATATGTGGGACCAATTCGGACGTCAACTCCGTCTCAGTGTTGCTAGTATCTGTTATCCCAAAAAGTAGTTACATCAGTTGTGAGCCGTCTTGCCACAGAGGAGGACACACCGGCTATGACACCATTCTCAACAGAATCATTTCATGCATCCAGGCCCGAGATGAAGCGACTTCAGACTGGTAAGAGGGCTCATACTGCCAAGTTCTTTGCAAATATGACTCGATTTTATAATCACAGCAATAACTTCGCATATGCTCTCAACTCGTGAAGTTTCATTTTGTTTCCTATTCCCCTTCTGTCTGCTTCACTTTTTGTGAGGCAATGTGTTATCGAACTGGTGACAGTTTCCGCAGAGAATTTCACTCACTCTTCAGCATAAGTAAAATGAGGTGAACGCTTTCGATCAGATGCCTCCCGGCTGATATTAAAAATCCAGTTTCTTTCCTGTATTTAGACAGTTTTCAGTAAAAAGTAGTTCTGCAGTGTTATCCCTAGTGGAAGTGTGTTATGTATGTCATTTCAGTTACATATAACTTCTAACGTAAAACATTTATAGGACCAATCAACGTACATCTAGTAGTTCATAACATTGCGATGTTGGAAAGGAAACGAGAGATAGAAATAGAGAGGTTGGGAGAGGTCGGGAGAAAAAAAAGAAATTCTTGAGTAGTCGATTATGCCTTCGAATTTACCGTATGTTCCTGATTCCAGGGCCGGCCGCGGTGGTCTAGCGGTTCTAGACGCTCAGTCCGGAATCGCGCGACTGCTACGGTCGCAGGTTCGAATCCTCCCTCGGGCATGGATGTGTGTGATGTCCTTAGGTTAGTTAGGTTTAAGTAGTTCTAAGTTCTAGGGGACTGATGACCACAGATGTTTAGTCCCATAGTGCTCAGAGCCATTTGAACCATTTGAACCTGATTCCAGCCTCGTAAGTATGACACAAACAATGAATCGAAAGAGAAGCAGAATGCATCAGAAATATGAATGTCTTATTTATTTCATTTGCAGAGCCAGTTGGGTCAGTGGTGGAGGCACTATACTAGCATTCGGGAGATGTATGTCTCATATCCACAATCGACCATCCTGATGTATGTAAATCATACATTCCTCTGTATCACAGGGTATATGCCAAGATTATTTCCTTGAAAATGTCGCGTCTGATTTCCTTTCCCATCTTCGTCCAATCTGTGCTTCTGCATAATTTCTAATGGTTTCGTCGTCAATGTGGCGGTAAATTCTAAGCTTCCCCTCATTTCCCCCATTCATTCAAGTCATTTTAAATCACTATATGACTTAAATGATATTAATAAAGTACATACTTTTGCCTCGACATCGTCCTTTTGTAAGCGAAAATTCCCTGAGGACGATACTCATTTTATACCAATTCACATGTATTGAACTTGCTCACGACATTTTTTAAGATTAAATTTCGTAGCAACTGTGTCTAAAATCCCATTTAAACAGTTACAGTTCACTCAATATGGAACCAGAATCCTAACACAAATGCTTATACACTGAGGAATCAAAAAATTATGTCTAGCTGCATAAGCGTGAGGTGGTCTTCCTTTGCAACGTAATACAGCAGCGATTCTGCACTTTATGGATTCGAAAAGTCCATTGTAGGTTTCCCGAGGTATGTGACACCACATGTCTACTACACAGGTCACGCAATTCTAGTAAATTACTGGCTTGTGGTTGCGGAGCTGGCGTCCGATACCCTCAGTTCCTGCACATTAATACTGCTACACCAAGAAGAAATGCAGATGATAAACGGGTATTCATTGGACAAATACAGTATATTATACTAGAACTGACATGTGATTACATTTACACGCAGTTTGGGTTCTAAGTCCTGAGAATTCAGTACCCACAACAACCACCCCTGGCCGTAATAACGGCCTTGATACGCCTGGGCATTGAGTCAAACACAGATTGGATGGCGTGTACAGGTACAGCTGTCCATGCAGCTTCAACATGATACCACAGTTCATCAAGAGCAGTGACTGGCGTATTGTGACGAGCCAGTTGCTCGGCCACCATTGGCCAGACCTTTTCAGTTGGTGACAGATCTGGAGAATGTGCTGGCCAGGGCAGCAGTCGAATATTTTCTGTATCCAGAAAGGCCCGTACAGGACCTGTAACATGCGGTCGTGCATTATCCTGCTGAAATGTACGCTTTCGCAGGGATCGAATGAAGGGTAGAGCCACGGGTCGTAACACATCTGAAATGTAACGTCCACTGTTCAAAGTGCCGTCAATGCGAACAAGAGGGTACCGAGACGTGTAACCAATGGCACCCCATACCATCACGCCAGGTGATACGCCAGTATGGCGATGACGAATACACGCGTCCAATGTGCGTTCACCGCGATGTCGCCAAACACGGATGCGACCATCATGATGCCACAAACAGAACCTGAATTCATCCGAAAAAATGACGTTTTGCCATTCGTGCACCCAGGTTCGTCGTTGAGTACACCGTCGCAGGCGCTCCTGTCTGTGATGCGCGTCAAGGGTAACCGCAGCCATGGTCTCCGAGCTGATAGTCCATGCTGCTTCAAACGTCGTCGAACTGTTCGTGCAGATGGTTGTTGTCTTGCAAACGTCCCCATCTGTTGACTCAGGGATCGAGATGGGGCTGCATGATCCCTTACAGCCATACGGATAAGATGACTGTCATCTCGACTGCTAGTGATACGAGGCCGTTGGGATCCAGCACGGCGTTCCGTATTACACTCCTGAACCCACAGATTCCATAATCTGCTAACAGTCATTGGATCTCGACCAACGCGAGGAGCAATGTCGCGATACGATAAACCGCAATCGCGATAGGCTACAATCCGACCTTTATCAAAGTCGGAAACGTGATGGTACGCATTTCTCCTCCTTACACGAGGCATCACAACAACGTTTCACCAGGCAACGGCGGTCATCTGCTGTTGGTGTATGAGAAATGGGTTGGAAACTTTCCTCACGTCAGCACGGTATAGGTGTCGCCACCGGCGCTAACCTTGTGAGAATGCTCTGAAAAGCTAATCATTTGCATATCACAGCATCTTCTTCCTGTCGGTTAAATTTCGCGTCTGTAGCACGTCATCTTCGTGGTGTATCAATATTAATGGCCAATAGTGTACCATCAGTTGCCTCCTTTACAAACTAATGTCATATTAAAGAATGCTGTAGAAGTTACATATATCTATGCAAACCAGACCAGAGTGGTATGTGTCATGTTTTGCTGTTCGTCGTGAACAGATTTATTGTTAGGTGCCGGTTACGGAATCATTATTCTATATCTATCTCAAACTCTTCGTGCACAAGTTTCGGATATCACTGCTTTAGCTTCGAAAAGCTATTTGATTTCCTCGTAGATGCATATGTCTTATTGTAATTATGGATTTGTTACTCGTAACCTGGATACATGAGAAATTGTTTCTTTTGTTGTTGATATATTTACATTTGCCACGTTTTTCTTAACTTGTTATAGCATACGTTGGCAAAACGCGAGAAGAATAGAGGTGTGTTTTAAAAATGTCTACGTTATGAATGTGTGATGAGCCAATCTCCTGTTGTATAATATGAGGTAACAATGAGCTTAAGTATTCAAAATTTGCGCTCTACCGTTGGTCAACAGCATCAATGCACACTGATTTAATCTCAAGTATACATTTAGTAGGTGTTATCAGACACTTATAATATAATACTCAGTTTCTAGACAGTTAGAGAAAAACAATTTTTTAACATTGAGAGAAACATCTGGTGAAAGTCCAACAGCGACCAACAAATTTCAGTTGTGCTAAAAAGGACTTTGCAAATATTGAGGTATTAATTAAGGAGGCCAGCAGTTCTCTAAATATACATGTAACGTACTCTGAAAGACAGCCATTATCCCGAACTGCGTGAAAACTGAAATAAAGGTTATCTAGATTAAGTAATTTCAATTATGGCCCCTTAGTTATCAAGCTAAAACGACGTGAGCGGCATAGCTGGACGCTGCCGTCCGCTAAAGCAGAAATAATGTGGTGTTCATCTCGTCACTTTGAAGTTTTAGTGAAAAAATCTCAACGTCTGTACCGCTGTCGCGCAAATTCTAATGGAGATTTGACAGGGACGTTTGCAGAAAATTCGTCCTTACCCCATGACTGACTAACCATGAGTGTTTTCTTCTTTTTTTTAAAAAAAAAAAAAAGAAGCTAGTGCTCCACACATTATTGTGCTGTTCTGACGTGCCTTTACTTACGAGACCATGTTAAAAATGCATTTCATACGTGGAAACTCCGCACTGCAAATTCTTTCTACGTTAGTATTTTTTATCCAAACTGCTTGTAAGTAGTTGCAAAAAATAAAAATGTTGCTCTATTCTGTACATGCAGAATCATATAAAATTATTTCAATACACATATCACTTGAAAATGAGGAGAAACTATGAACATTACTATTAATCAAAAGAAATAACACTTAGCACCACGAGTAAATACAGACGTCTAATATTAGCTATCCTAGTGTAATCAGAACATTTTACTAGTAAATTACGTCATAATCGGTCAACTACCGAAGTTCATTACAAACAGTCATCAAATCTCAATACTTCCGTAAGGTACACCATCAGTAACAAATTTAGAATTATTACTTATGGCTTGAAATACACTCTGGAATATAATGAACTATTATACAGGATAAAGCGATCTGATTACAATAAAGATACGGAGATCGCTTTTGCAAAAAAAAAAAAAAAAAAAAAAGGGGGGGGAAATCATTTAACAGTGATATCTTGCTGAATATTAAATATGAATTGTGAACTGTGAGCGACTAGTTTATTTCAAAGCGCGAGGAAAAACATCTACCCCCATTTCTAAACTCAAAAAATATCCCTTAATAGCAATTTTTCACTACTTCTTGATGAACTACATGTCTCTGTCGTTTGATCAACACTGAGAAGTGCTAATTGTGCATCTACCCACCGTAAGATCTCGAAGAAAACTACATCTTGTCAGACTTACAGTACAATCTGAAATTAAAGATTCCACGGGAGCACGCCAGTGAAAGGCATCCCTGAGATACTAGATTCTACGGATGATATGAGCTCACTGAGTGGTTTCATTCAAAATTGAATCTCGCAACATATGGCATTTTTGTGATTCAGAAGGGAAAAGCTATTGCTAAAAACCAAAATCAAAAAATACAACAATTTTAAGTTGAGCTCCAATCTCTGAACTGAAAAGTAATTTGTGTCACAGACCACTGTTGTAAAGATACAGAGATCCAACATGCAGTACTATCATTGAATGAAAGGAAGTACTCTTACTGTAGGACTACTTCAAAGGGTGGAGGATAATGCATTTGTACCAGAAAACGAACACTATTCAAATCAAGACATGACCTTAGTATAGTAAGTGAAGAAAAACACTTTGAAATATCAGCTATTGCATTAATATAACTTGCTATCACCAAGAAATTAAACATTTTGCGTGTGTATCGATCCCCCACATTTTTCCAGTAAATTAATAGAAGTCCTAAAGCGTCTCAAGTAAAAACGTTAACACAGTTATGTGTGGAGACATAACCATAAACACAAAAATCATAAATGAAACTCGTAGCACCCTCATAAATATCTTTCAAAGTTTTGGCATGCCCTTGTTGGTCGACAGTGCAACAAGGGTTAATACAATGACTGCATCAGTCATGTAGCACAAATATGGACAAGGAAAAAGTGTGATGTAGCTGTATAAGATCTTGGACCGTCAAACCATTTCTGTTACATGATAACAGTAAAATTGGTTATGGAAAAATTGCTTAAACCGAAAGCCTACAAAAGATATTTATCATATACCAAAGTTCAAAAATTTCAAAGAACTAGTAAATAGAAATTGGGATTAAGTGTATAGAGGAACCAATGTAAATGTGAAATTCTCTAAATTATCGACATTATTTAAACTGGACTTCGAAAAGGCGTTTCCTAAAGTATCCGCATCCGTGTAAGGGCCTCACAAAAACAAATGAATAATTACAAGTATTAAGAAATCCTCCTAAATCCAGAAGTACCTCAGTTCCATGAAAAAGAGTCATAATGAGCCAGAGTTCTTGAAGTTCTATCATAGGTAGATAAAAATTTTTGGAAGATGCTGACTGCTGTAAAAAAAGTCTTTTAATAATATACAATGCAGAGAATAAAAGCAAAGCAGTCTGGAACGTCATAAATAATGTGTTCAGTAATGTCAGCACTAATCGTATATACATATCCCGTAAACATGGACGGGGAACGGGATAGGCGGCGCTAGGTTGGAATGTGAATCGGCCGGGGAGAGTGCCAACATAGTTCGCACATTTACGAAAACACTGTGTCCGAGTGGCACAGTGGTTAACGCAACTGCCTTGTAAGCAAGAGATCCTTGGTACTAGCCCCAGTCTGGCACACATTTTCACTTGTCGTTGATTCCACACGAAATCCCGATGTAACTGATATTATTAGTTCCTTCCCTTTCCTTCCCATTCTCCCCCTTCACCTTCAATTTACATCACAAATATCTACGACTTCCCCAGTAACGTTAGAAATAAGGAAAAAATTCACACTGCTGATGGAAGCACTATTCTAGTCACTTAGAAAACAAGAGAACTCCTTGTAGAGAAAGCAAATGAAACCTTCAAAAAATTTTACAAGTGACAATGAACACAAAGACAACTAATGCCATGAATATCAGTATAAAAAGGGAAAACGACAGTATTAAATTAAATTTAGGTGGCACCTCTATAGCATGTGTAAGAAATTCAGAATTTATTGGACTAAATATCTATTCTTAGTTGAAGTGGTGTGAACACATAAAGATAGTTGGAACCAGAATGTCATCAGCATGTTATGCACATACAGTTCTGTCGTCAATATGCAACAGCCAGTGTCTTTTAGTTACATACTATTCATTTGTACACTCAACTCTTAGCTAAGGCATTCTTTTCTGCGGAACAAATGCACCAAATTTAAGTACAGTTTTCAATCTACAGAAAATGGCCATAAGAATTATGAACCGAAAATGGTAGTCGAGCTCATTGTAAAGATATGTTCAAAGTACTGGGAATTTAACTGTACATTGTATCTGTACCAATCATTTGTAAGCATCAAAAGTAACATTCATAATTACTGCACAAATAACTCCACAGAACAAGATATAGACGGAAGTTTCATTTACCAAAAAAGGACAAACATAAAATTCAAAACAATATTGTGTACCAAGGAATAAAACTGTACAATAAATTACTAAAGGAAATTAAAGAAATTTCTGAGACAAACTTATTTAAAAGGCAGTTAAGAAGTACCTGTTAACCCTTACATTCTATACGCTGAAGGGTTACTTAGAATAGATTAGGTGTTTATTTTGATTTTCCATGGTTTCCCTGAATTACTTTAGGCAAATGCCGAGGTGATTCTTACTGTACGACTACAAGCGACTATCTGTCCCATCTGGCCGAGCGGATCTAGGCGCTTCAGTCCGGAACCGCGCTGCTGCTACGGCCGCAGGTTCGAATCCTGCCTCGAGCATGTATGTGTCTGATGTCCTTAGTTTAGTTAGGTTTAAGTAGTTCTAAGTCTAGGGGACTGATGGCCTCAGATGTTAAGTCCCATAGTGCTTAGAGCCATTTGAACCATATCTGTCCCATTCTTGTCGTTCTTAACCTGTAAGTAGTCGTATGTGTGTGTGTAAGTCGATTACTTTATTTTTGTTGTTCCTAAATTCTAATACCAAGGCATGTTCAGTATCCTGTTCACACATTCAAATGTACCAAGTTCAAATGTTTTTTGAACATTATATTGAAACCACATCAAAGAAAGGAAAATACTACATGAGTAAATACATCTATTAAAGTGAGATACTCTACGTGAAAGTAATTTTCGGTTTAGGATGCTCCCCAGTAACCAAGCACCTTTGCGAGGTGGAGAGGCTTGCGTGCCGCTACAGTACAGATAGTCCTACCATAGGTGCAACCACAACGAAGGGGTATCCGTGGAATGGTCAGAAAACATGTGGTTCCTGAGGACGGGTAGCAGCCTTCTCAGTAGTTGCAGGGGCAACAGTCTGGATGGTAGACCGATCTGGCCTTGCAGCATCAGCCAACGTGGCCGTGCTGTTCTGTCACTGTGAACGATCGAAAGCAAGGCGAAACCACAGCCGTTACTTTTCCCCAGGGCATGCAGCTCTACTGTGCTGTTAAATCACGATGACATTTACATCTACATCTGCATGGATACTCTGCAAATCACATTTAAGTGCCTGGTAGAGGGTTCATCGAACCACCTTCACAGTTCTCTATTATTCCAACTACACATAACGCGTGGAAAGAACAAACACCTATATCTTTCCATACGAGCTATGATTTCTTATCATGGTGATTGTTTCTCCCTATGTATGTCGGCGTCAACAAAATATTTTCGCGTTCGGAGGAGAAAGTTGGTGATAAGAATTTCGTGAGAAGATTCCTCCGAAACGAAAAACGCCTTTGTTTTAATGGTGTCCATCCTAAATCCTGTATCATTTCAGTGACACTCTCTCTTCTATTTCGTAATAATAAAAAAAACGTGTTGCCCTTCTTTGAACTTTTTCGATGTCCTCCGTTAATCCTATCTGATAAGGATCCCACACCGCGCAACAGTATTCTAAAAGAGGACGGACAAGCGTAGTGTAGGCAGTCTCCTTAGTAGATCTGTTACGTTTCCTAAGTGTCCTGCCAATAAAATGCAGTCTTTGGTTAGCCTTCCCCACAACATTTTCTATGAGTTCCTTCGAATTGAAGCTGCTCGTAATTCATATGTATTTAGTTGAATTTACGGCCTTCAGATTTGACTGATTTATCGTGTAACCGAAATTTAACGGATTCCTTTTAGCACTCATATGGATAACCTCACACTTGTCGTTATTTAGGGCCAGTTGCCAATTTTAGCACCATGCAGATATCTTTTATAAATCGTTTTGCAATTTGTTTTGATCTTCTGATGACTTTACTAGTCGCCAAACGACAGCGTCATCTGCTAACAACCTAAGACGGCTGCTCAGATTGTCTCCGATGTCATTTATATAGATAAGGAAAGGCAAAGGGCCTATAACACCACCTTGGGGAACGCAAGAACTCACTTCCGTTTTACTCGATGACTTTCTGTCAACTACTGTGACCTCTCTGACAGGAAATCACGAATTCAGTCACATAACTGAGACGATATTCTATACGCACGCCATTTCACTACAAGCTGCTTGTGTGGTACAGTGTCAAAAACATTCTGGAAATCCAGAAATACGGAATCAATTTGAAATCTCTAGCCAATATCACTCAATACTTCGTGCAAGTAAAGAGCTAGTTGTGTTTCGCAAGAACGATGTTTTCTAAATCCATGTTGACTGTGTGTCAATAGACCATTTTCTTCGAGGTAATTCGTTATGTTCGAACACAATCTATGTTCCGAAATCCTCTGCATATCGACGTTAATGATATGGGCCTGTAATTCAGTGGATTGCTCCTACTACCTCTCACGAATATTAGTGTAACCTCTGCAACTTTCCACTCTTTGGGTACGGATCTTTCGTCGAGCGAACGGTTGTATATGGTTGTTAAGTATGGAGCTATTGTATCAGCATACTCTGAAAGGAATCTAATTGGTATTCAGTCTGGACCAATAGACTTGATTTTATTAAGTGATTTAAGTTGCTTCACTAGTCCGAGGATATATACTGCTTCGTTACTCATGTTGGCAGCTTGATTCGAATTCTGAAATATTTACTTCGTCTTCTTTTGTGAAGCCACTTCGGAAGGCTGTGTTTAGTAACTCTACTTTGGCAGCACTGTCTTCGATAGCATCTTGCGCAAAGAAGGCACTGATTGTCTTAACTCTAGCATACTTCACATACGACCAGCATCTCTTTGGATTTTCTGCCAGGTTTCGAGACAAAGTTTCGTTGTGGAAACTATTATAACATCTCGCATTTAAGTCCACCCTAAATTTCGAGCTTCTGTAAAAGATCGCCAGTCTGGGAGATTTTGCGTCTATTTAAATTTGGCATGTTTTTTTAGTTGTTTCAGCAACAATGTTCTGTCCCGTTTTGTGTACCAAGGAGGATCATCTCCGTCGGTTGTTAATTTATTTGCTATAAATCTATCAATTGAATACCTTCTCTTGCTGACAGTACGGGTAAAGTAACGGATGATGAATAACAGAAGGCCGAAATTCTAAACCTAGCTTTCAAAAACTCGTTTGCGGTAGAGGACTGCAGCACCATTCCCGCTTTCAATTATCGAACAAACGCAAGGATGGCTGACATAGTGTTAAATGTATCTGGACTGTAAAACAGTTAAGATCCGTAGACGCCAGGAAGGCACCTTGGCCCAGACGGTATCCCCGTAAGACTATATGTTGACTATGCTACATATATAGCACCATTCTTATCCATCATCTATCAGAGATCATTGGAACAGCGGAAAGTTCCACGGGACTGGAAGAAGGTCCAGGTCATAGCAATCTATAAAAAGGGTAGAAAATCGGATGCACATAATTAATGGCCAATTTCACTGACATCGATTTGTTGTAGAATCATGGAACATATTGTGTGTTCAAACATAATGACCTTTCTAGACTCTGAGAAGCTCATCTGCAGAAACCAGCACGGTTTTATGAAACAGACGTCATGAGATACACAGCTGACCCTTTTTGTGCATGATATACAACAGGCTCTAGATAGTGACTCCCAGGTTGATGTCATATTTCTCGACTTTCGAAAGGCGTTCGACTCAGTTCCGCACTGTCTCTTGCTCCAAAAAGTGCGCGCTTACGGTCTATCCCATGACATATGCGGTTGGATAGAAAGTTTTTTAACAGAAAGAGAGCAGTATGTCATCCTGAATGGGGTGACTTCAACAGAAACAAGCGTAACTTCAGACGTGCCCCAGGGCAGCGTAATAGATCCGCTGCTTTTTACGACTTCCATAAACGATCTGGTTGATGATATTAACAGCGGCATTAGACTGTTTGCCGATGATAGTGTAGTCTACAGGAAAGCAGTATCACACGAAAGTTGTGAACAAATCAATGAGGATTTGCAGAAAATACATGTGTTGTGTGATGACTGGCAGTTATCTCTCAATATTAGTAAGTGTAACCTACTGCGTGTAACAAGGCGAAAATCCCCATTAATGTACGAGTACAAAATAAATGCCCAGTCCTTGGAAGCGGTAACATCCGTCAAGTATCTGGGTGTGACTATGCGAAATGATCTCAAATGGGATGATCAGACTACACAAGTAACGGGCAATGCGAGCTCTTGATTGCTGTTTATTGGTAGAATCCTGAAGCGATACAGTCCTTCAACAAAGGAAATTGCTTGCAATACATAAGTTCGTCCAGTCTTAGAGTACTGTTCGTCTGTATGGGACCCTCACCAGTTGGGTCTCATTCAAGAGGTAGAAAAGGTCCAAAGAAGAGCTGCAAGATTCGTGACTAGTACATTTGGCCATCGCGAGAGCGTTACAAATCTCATAGAAAGTTTGAAGTGGGATACACTTACAGATAGACGATGCGCTAAACGGAAGGGGCTGCTAACTAAATTCCGAAATCTGATCTTCGCCGAAGATGTAGAGCATATATTATTACCACAAACTTTCAAATCGCACAATGATCACCATTCAAAGATAATGGAAATTAGAGCTCGTACTGCGGTGTTCAGACAGTCGTTTTTCCCTCGTGCGATCCGCGAATGGAATAGAGGGGGGAAATATGTCTTTGGCGCGAATTGTGCCCTCCGCCACATACCGCTTGGTGGCTAGCGGAGTATATATGTAGATTACAGCCGATACTACTTCTTTCAATTCAAGCCACATCTGGTCTACACTTATGTTGTTAATTTGGAAGGAGTGGAGATTGTCTCTCGGGAAGGCGTCAAGTGAATTTTTATCTGCGTTTTTGAATCGGTATTTTTTCGTTTATTTTTGTAGCATCTGGGGTTTGCAATATTCACTCTCGCTACGGCAACCATGAGTTCACTAATCCCTGTATCCTTTTTGATGCTAGTTATTAACTCAGGATTATTTGTTGCTATGAGGTTAAGTATGTTTTCACAAACGATTACTATTCGCGTGGGCTCATGAACTAGCTGCTCCAAATAATTTTCAGAGAATGCGTTTAGCACAATTTCGAATTATGTTTTACGCGTACCTCCAGGATTAAACATGTATTTGCGCCAACAAATGGTTCAAATGGCTCTGCGCACTATGGGACTTAACATCTGAGGTCATCAGTCCCCTAGGCTTAGAACTAATTAAACCTAACTAAGCTAAGGACATCACACACATCCATGCCAGAGGCAGAATTCGAACCTGCGACCGTAGCAGCAGCGCGGTTCCGGACTGAAGCGCCTAGAACCACTCCGCCACAACGTTCGGCTTGCGCCAACATATCGAGGGTAAATAAAAGTCACCACCAACTACAGTTGTATGAGTCGGGTACGTGTTTGAAATCAAATTCAAGTTTTCTTTGAATCTTTCAGCAATTATATCATCTGAATTTGGAGGTCGGTAAAAGGATCCAATTATTAATTTATTCTGGTTGCCGGCATCCTCTTGGGTAAAACATTCAAGGGGTAAAATAGTTCTCCATTCGGATCTCAGGGCGGGGTTTACTCAGGAGGATGTCGTCATCAGGGCAAAAAAATATATCTAGCACCGGTGGCAATGCACAGAGATTAAAACCCAGGTAAGAGATGAGCAAAAATTTTACTGGATTATTCGTAAACACATAAAAGGTATATTTCTCAGTTGGAAATTCAGAATATCAGTATTCTTAGAATTCACATTGATTTCTTTTGGACGGAGACAAATATGTGAAAACACATGTTCACAAAACTGTCAGTTTCCATAACCAAAGATTTCATCAGTACAGAACTATCCACCGTCGGAAAATATCGCGGAACTGACATACGTTTTATTTTTCAGTACTTTCAGGTTATTGGTAGCTTTTATTATGTTGCTGTTTCGCAGAATCCAGCTTCATATGATGTATTTCCGATTGTTTCCCAAAGACTAAATTCTATATTTAGCTAACCATGCGGCGTCCACCGAACATTGGTCCAGCAGTCTTAACCAGAGCCATTTTCAACATTTACTGTTCTACAAATTTTGTCTCTGTTTTTTGTTCACACCTTTAGCAGTTTCATAAGTGTGAAGAGTGCTCTGTGTCATGTCTATCGTTCAGCTCGTGGCAGTCGCAAATGGAATATGAAATTAGAGTTTCCTCCTGTCCATACATACGTCGCAGTAAATATGACCTAACTTCCATAGTCACTAAATGGTAATATAAAGTGGTAACGAAGTGTTCCTACAGTCCTTGACTTTGTTTTAGTTTGTAGTTAATTGTATAAGTGACACACTACTTCAAGTGTCTCCAATTCATGTTATTCAGGATTACTAAAAAGCTTTCTCATGTGATGAATAGATGGTTGGGAATCCTTGCTCACCACATATTAACCCATCCCCATAAAGATCTAACACATTAGAGAGATGACGCGTTTTTCCTAGCAGTGCCCGTTACATACACTTATAAGACTACACGCTTAACTGCGTGCTGGTACATCTTTGGAACGCAGTTCGGCAGCTATTCTGCGTGGCATGGAATCGACAGGTCCTTTGTAGATTTCTGGAGGTATGTGGAACTATATGTCAACTCGCAGTGCACGTAATTCCCATTAATTACGGGCCGGTAGTTTGTAGACGCAGAGTTGGCTCCCGATAGCGTCCCCGATGTATTCCATTGGTTTCACATAAACCGACTTTGGCGCCCTAGACATGTACATGAGCTAGCTGCCACGCTCGTCAAACCACTACTGAACGATTATGTCATTGTGACATGGACAGTTATCCTACGGGAAGATGCTCTCGCTACCGGGAAAGGCATCAAGCATGAAGGGATGCGAGCTGTCCACAATAATATTCTCGTAGTCCACAGCTGTCATGGTGCCTTCGATTACTACCATAGGCTATGGAAACCCAAATGAATGTCCCTTATAGCATAATAATGCCCCGACGGGACTGCGTACGTGGCGCAGGCCATGTTTCGTCAGAGTTTCGCCTGGATGACGGCGTGCCCGGATAAGACGATCGACCTCGTGTAACAAGAAACGTAGTTCGTCCCACCAGATGAGACATTTCCATGGATCTACAGTCCAACCTCGATGATCCCGTGCCTACCACAATCATAACTGACGAATTCGATGAGTCAATTTACGAACACGCTAGATTCATTTTCAACAATGTGCGCTGGACGGTGTGCTCGGAAACGCTTGTGCCTGCACCTGCATTGTACCCTGTCGTTTGATCTTCCAAAGACCGCTGCCTGTCGTGCTTTACAGATCGGGCTAGTCTCCGACCTGCACATTCAGTTCAAATGGCTCTGAACACTATGGGACTCAACATCTTAGGTCATAAGTCCCCTAGAACTTAGAACTACTTAAACCTAACTAACCTAAGGACATCACACACACCCATGCCCGAGGCAGGATTCGAACCTGCGACCGTAGCAGTCCCGCGGTTCCGTACTGCAGCGCCAGAACCGCTAGACCACCGCGGCCGGCGCACATTCAGTGATGATGCGTGACGTCCATTACCTTGCCACCTAATCGTGATTTCACCGTCCTTTAACCACTTTCCATACATGCCCACGATTGCTGTACGTGAAGAGCCTACCAGCTTCGCTGGTTCCGAGATGTTTATTCCCAGGAGCCAGGATGTAACAATCTGCGCTTTGTTAAAGTCGCTAATGTGTAGAGTTGTAAGATTGCCGTATGCTACCTGAGACTATCGTAAGTAAGTAAGCGTAGACTACGGCAGCTTCCCTGTTAGATTTGGTCAGTAAATGTCGTACCCACGTTACCTGTACATCAGGTGTGTTGCATACCTAGTGGGCGTTACCTCATAACAATCGCTTTCTTTGTGTATGGGATCAGTGTCTTACCAAAAAAACTAAACTCCGCCAGAACAGGCCATGAAGGCCCAACGGTACCGACCGGCCGCCGTGTCATCCTCAGCCCACAGGCCTCACTGGATGCAGATATGGAGGGGCCTGTGGTCAGCACACCGCTCTCCCGGTCGTACGTCATTTTACGGGGCTGGAGCCGCTACTTCTCAATCAAGTAGCTCCTCAGTTTTCCTCACAAGGGCTGAGTACACACACAACAGCTCTCAGCCTACCGGATGGTCACCCATCCAAGTGCTAGCCCAGCCCGACAGAGTTTAGCTTCCGTCATCCGACGGGAATCGGTGTCACCACTACGGCAAGGAGGTTGTTGATCAGTGTATTATTAAATTTCCCTAATAACCGTAAGTGGTGAACCATCCAGAAACTTAGTGAGGACAAATAAAGGGCTGAGTAAACTACAGAACATTTTTGTTCCGCGTTGTTACCCTCCTGTCTATTACTTAAAAGTAAACAGTGTTTATTGCAAAAGTTAAATTGGCTATGTTTAATATAGGTTTTATTCGAGAATTTTTCATTTGTAACGTGAAACAGACGAACGTTGTAGTAAAAATAGAAAAAAAAAAAATATAGATTTATCATATAGTGATAGAAAACGCAATTTTCTCAAAACAAAAAAGATAAAATTACAGAAAACCGCAATACAAAAATATATCAAACATCGCTTCATTAATTCGTCGAACTTATATAATACATATTTCTGTTATTCATAAACAACTTTGCTACTTACCAATAATTACAGGAAATTGTTGCCTTTGACCATGATGAAGAACGTTCTAGCGCGTACAAATTCACAAAAATTATTATGTAGATTTTTTATGTTTATGCATTTAAACTGTACTTGTATTAGAAGTAATTGCTTTGGCTACATAAAAGCGCAAAAGGTACGCGATCCACTAATTTTTATTACTTACGAGAAGCTATTTATATTCTGTAAGAATATAAAATACGCAATGGACTAGCACTGAACAATGCGGAGATCAAATTATGTGCTAAACAAGCAACCAAATGTACAAAAAACAAAGAGAAGTCGTCGGCTCCCAGTTTCTCTCCTACGCATTCATGTATGTTTCTTTACTTACCAGAGCTACCAATACTACCGGTAATCCCACCATTTACTACGTCGTTTATGTGGTGTACGAAAACTACCGAACCGCAGTTTCGGCAGAGCGTACTCTATTTACGTCAGTGGAATTTCCTATTTGCGGCCCGTTTCATGACTAGAATTATTCTCCATTCGACTTTGCTCCGCTCAAATACTTTCCTTTCCGCGTCACGTGCTCGCATCGCCATCGGGAGGCATTCAAGTCTCTTGGTGGACAGTGGTCATAACGGTTTGTCTCAACAGTGTAGACGCTGCAGTCACTGTAATATCTGGAGGAATTCTGTCCCTCACACACATTCAAGTTTATGTGATGAATAGTCTCAAAACTGCTGTGAGTTATTGTTACAAGATGCTTAGACTGATTTTCTGTACTTATTTTACTTCAGTTACAGGTAGAAAGAAAAGGGGGTACTGAAAGCAACGTTTTATTGCTTTTTATTTTTTGAATCTTCTACCAGAGAAAAAACATTTTATTTTATAGTTTGTAATCAGACAATACCAAGGACTGTTCATCTAAAATGAAGGTTGCGTCTCTTCTGTCATTTGTAGAAATGCCTGTAAATTATTTGTGCCTCTTGTTACTGATAAGATTTCAGAGAGAGCATTGAAACAAATTAAGGAGGGCTGAATTAGTGTGACTTTTGAACTGGACCTACGTACCTATGTAAGCAACTCATTAGTTAGGCAGCAAGTAAGAACTTTTAGTGTACTACATCTGTTATTAATTGACTTATAAACAGTATGACAGCAATGCAATGAAACAAAAAAGTTATGGACAGCATTGAAACTCTAGGTTACAAAGCGAAAGTAAAGTTTTTCCGTTGAAGATCCTATAAGGATAATCGTAACGGACTTGATGTACCTACACAACGTTGAGATAAATCTTCAGTAAATAAAGGTGGGTTGCTTGTCAGTCAATCAGTCACTGAGATACTTAGTTACTTAGTTAGTGAGCGTTTAGACAGTTACTCAGTGGGTTAGACAGTTAGTCATTATGTCAGACAGTAAATGAGTTATGCAGTTAGTAAGTGATATAATACAGTTATTCAGTGAGTTGGACACTTAGTCAATGAATTACTGAGAAAGATAGAAAAAAATGAGGTCTTATCAGAATGTCGGCTATCAAAACAGCCTTTGCCCATTCAACAGATTTCACTGCATCGTAAAATGAGAAAATTACAAAAACAAGGGAAAAACTAGCACAAGAGCGTTTTACAGATCCCTTAAAAGGAAGAGGAATACATCACCAGGAGACTGACGATTACCAATTAACGTTCATTGTTTGTTCCGAAATCAGTGGGAGTGAACACCGGAAATGTCCCATTACCAACGCCACAATCTGCGTTCTTTCAAATCTTGATCAAGTCAGAGTCAAAACGGTTCAAACGGCTCTGAGCACTATGGGACTCAACATCTGAGGTCATCAGTCCCCTAGAACTTAGAACTACTTAAACCTAACTAACCTAACGACATCACACACATCCATGCCCGAGGCAGGATTCGAACCTGCGACCGTAGCGGTCGAGCGGTTCCAGACTGAAGCGCCTAGAACCGCTCGGCCACACCGGCCGGCCTAAGTCAGAGTCTTCAATAGCCTAGACGTAACAGGGTGGTGTCTTAACCCTCCTTATTAGTGTGGCCTGTGATACCGGAAACGGTGCAAAACGTCGATCTCGTTAATCGCAGAACGTTAGCATTCGCTACTGCCCCTACAGTGCCACCGAAAAGAATTTATAAATTAAAAAATGTGTAACGGTCAAAGTAGGCATGCTAGCTTGAGTTTAGAACTAGTTTCGATCATAAATACGTAATTTGTAATAATTTGGATTCTCCTCGGTTCATATACTGCCTGATAAAAAAGTGGAGCACCCAGAAGACAAAGTTGAATGTCAGTGTAACTTCGTAGACATGTGCACCATCGGCGGATATGTAAATGATTAGAGCAGCAAATACCTGTTGGTTGGTTGGTTTTTTGGTTGGTTGATTTGAAGGAGGGGACCAAACAGCGACGTCATCGGTCCCATTGGACTAGGGAAGAATGGGGAGGAAGTCCGCAGTGCCCTTTCAAAGGAACAACCCCAGCATTTGCCTGCAGCGATTAAGGAAATCACGGAAAACCTAAATCAGGGTGGCCGGACGCGGATTCGAACTGTCGTCCTCCCGAATGCGTGTCCAGGGTGCTAACCACTGGGATATCTCGCTCGATAGCAAATGTCTGTGACCACAAGAATGTGTTTGTGTTGTTCATGTTTAGCGTTGTTACCAGTCCTAGTAGGGTATATAAGAGGTCTGAACAACGCCAGGTGCTGAGTGATCTCTGTGAAGGACACAGAGATGCCCCGTACTCGTGTGAGACAATGTTATTGGGACCTCACGGAGTGCGATAGAGGCCTCATTGTGGGGTCTCTACTTGGCCAGCTGGTCTAATAGCGTACTATCCAGATTTGTAGGGCATCTGGATGTGACAGCGACCCAATGTTTGACTGAATGGGAACGAAGGGCAGTCACGTTTGTCGTCAGGTTGTAGGTGACCACATCTGACCACCACAAGGGAGATGCGACGTATTGTGCACCAAGCATATCGTATCACCTTCACATTTCTATTTGTCTCCGAGAACAAGTAATGGACTCCCGCACCATTGGTCGGAGACTAGCAGCAGATGGACTGGATAATTACCAGCTCATGCCTGGGGTACATCTACGACCACAACACAAATGGCTGCATTTTGAATGGTGCCATGACTAGGAAGCATGGACTGTTGATGAATGGCGTCACATTTTGTTGAGCGATGAATCGTGGTTATGTTCTACTCCGGATGACCATCATCGATGAGTATGGTGGCGACCTGGGGAGAGGTCCCATTAATCCAATGTTTTGGAGAGACACAGTAGTGTTACGCCTGATATCTTGCTGTGGGGAGCCAATGGTCACGGCTGCACAACGATACGTCCAGGACATCCTGTGACCTCATGTGTTATCTCTCGTGCTACAGGATCGTGGTGCAGTTTTTTAATAGGTAAATGCTCTTCCACACATGACAGGAGTCTCTGTAAATTATCTACGTGATGTTGAGGTACTCCTGTGGCCATCGAGATTCCCAGATCGGTTCTTGATAGCATGTGTGGGAACAACTTGTACCTTAATTCCGTTCCAGTGCCAGTATCCCGGATATTAAGAACTATTTAGAACAGTTGTGGGCCATCTTGCCTTAGAAGATGATTTAACGGATGTATGACACCCTTCCCAACTAAATCAATGCTTGCATCCGGGCGTCATAGTGCTAGGTGGACTCACAGTGCCAAATTATTTGTATACTTTACATTGTTTGTATATTTTACATTATTTGTATGCTTTACATACGACCAGAATCTCTTTGGATTTTCTGCCAAAGCACTCCGTCTTCAGCCCAGAAGTGGCCCATCGGAACCATCCGACCGCCGTGTCATCCTCAGGTTAGGATGCGGATAGGAGAGGCGTGTGGTCAGCACACCATTCTCCCGGTCGTTATGATGGTTTTCTGTGACCGGAGCCACTACTATTCGGTCGAGTAGCTCCTCAATTGGCATCACGAGGCTGAGTGCAACCCGAAAAATGGCAACAGCGCATGACGGCTGAATGGTCACCCATCCAAGCGCCGGCCACGCCCGACAGTCCTTAACTTCGGTGATCTCACGGGAACCGGTGTATCCACTGCGGCAAGGCCGTTGCCCCAGATTTTCTGCCAGATTTCGAGAAAAAGTTTCGTTGTGGAAACTATTAAAAGCATATTGCACTGAAGTCCCCGCTAAATTTCGAGCTTCTGTAAAATTTCGCTAATCTTGGAGATTTTATGTTCTTTTAAATTTGGCATCATTTTTTCGTTCCTTCTGCAGCAGTGCTCTGACCTGTTTCTGGTACCATGAGAGTCTGTTCAAAATGGCTCTGAGCACTATGGGACTTAACAGCTGTGGTCATCAGTCCCCTAGAACTTAGAACTACTTAAACCTAACTAACCTAAGGACATCACACACATCCATGCCCGAGGCAGGATTCGAACCTGCGACCGTAGCAGTCGCGCGGTTCCGGACTGCGCGCCTAGAACCGCGAGACCACCGCGGCCGGCTGAGATTCTGTAGCGAGATTTTGCGGTCTTTTAAATCTGGCATCCTTTTTCGTTGCTTCTGAAACAGTGTTCTGACCTGTTTTGAGTACCATGTTTAGTGTATCGCTTCTTATTAATTACTCTAACATAAGTCTATCATTCGCCATCGGTACCATTTCTCTGAATTTAATCTTCATTTGATCTACGCTTGAATAGTTTGGAACGAATGGAAACTGTCTTTTTTGTAATACGCCAAGTTAATTTATATCTATTTTCTTAAATAGATACACTTCGCGTTTATTATTTGTGGACTAAAATGTTATGGAATTCAGTCTCGCTCTAACGAATTTGACACTAATCACGGAATCCGCCATGATGGTCCCTATACACTCAGAATCGTTTGTTGCTAAGAAGTCAAATATTTTATCGCAATCATTTACACTTCAAGTGCGCTTCTGAATCGTATAACTAGTCTCGTTTTTATAGCCCTTAATATTTCACTGTATTAATTATTCATGTAGCCAGGTTCAGCTCCAGAAGTGGTTATGTATGTTTCGTTCATACTGACTTAATTTACTTAGTCTATTAGTATTAATTTTGCTTTCGCTTAGGTCTCTAGCCTACCTGACTCTGTGTGTTTCATGAGACGTCTGACTAACGTTAAACCTTTACCGAAATGAGCTAACAGTAGTTCCGGTTCCTATATGATTGCAGTAACATGTCTAAGTGTGCTACCAACAGACCATTTCGCGTTATTCCACAGGTGCTGCAAAATATCGTCTTATTCGTGTTAGTCAACGTCCATCAGGCAGTTGTACTCCATAGAAGATACTGCTGTTCATCTGTAACGATGTAGAAATTTACTCTTCACACAGTCTACAAAATAGGGATGAACAGAAAAATTTCACATTTGTCAGTAACTGGAGATCTATAGGGGCAAACAGCATATGGGCATTCGCATAGATGAATGTTGGAACATGGGAGTGACAGTGCGTTGTAGGATATACTTTTTCTCGTTAATATATTGGATCGTGTATGGGGTGGGACTACAAATAATAGCTATTATACTACTGACAGAGAGTTAAAACTGATATAAAATCACAAACCTCCTCACTCCCAGGTACACTGCTACGTTTAGCTGCTGTCCCCTAAACTACCATGGTATGATGTAGTAAAAAACACTAAAATACTAAGTGAAGGTGACTGAACTGGTAACTGAAATGGCTTTTCACAAATTCGAGGCGGAAGAGGACGAGGAAGAGTCTTATATACAGACGATAACGAAGTCATTACGGACGATTCCAGAATGCAGTTCTTGTGACTCAAAAGGCGCCGTAATATATTTTTTAATCCTGTGCCTTATCACAACACTGTCTCATCCAGTTTTATGAAGCTTTTCATCTTCAAAACGAATAATAATACAATATCTGATCAAAACTGTCCGGAGACATGGACACACATTAATTGTCAGAAATATGGGACGTGTGCAATCTTCGCCTTCATGACAGCTTGAACTCTGCTGGGCCACTTGCAGTGAGGTGTATGAAAGTATGCGAACGAATAGCAGCTCATACTTCCTCGACAGCCGAAACCGGAGAAGATAGTGATGTTGGACGCTGAGTCTGAAGCGAAACCGACGTTCTAAGTCATCCCAGAAGTGTTCCCTTGGGTTCAGGTTGGGGTTCCTGGTAGGCCAGTCTTTTTCAGGAATGTAATAGTCCACAAACCATTGCCTCACAAATACTGTTTTATAACAGGGTGCATTATCAGGCTGGTACACACAGTCATGGTCTTCGAACTGTTCCTCTGCTGTATGCAGTATACAGTACTGTAGTGTGTTCATGTCCTTCTCAGTTGGGTGTTTTCTTAAGCGGAATAAGAGGACTACACCCTAACCACGAAAAACTCCCCCAAACCGTAACACTATCTCCTCTGTACTTCACTTTTGTCACTACACATGATGGGGGTAATGTTCTCAAGGATTCACCAAACCCAAAGCCTTTCTCGGAATTGTCTCAGAGTATAGTGTGATTCATTACAAATCATTCGTTTCCGATAATCCACTGTCCAATGGCTTCGCTCTTTAATCCCGAGTGTCGCTTAGGAGCTGCTCGACTACCATACCCCGTTCTTTTTAACTTTTTACGTACTGCCATTGTGCTAGTTGGACTTGGGGCAGCACTTTGGATCTCACAAGCGATTCCTTCCGCTGATTTCATGCGATTTTTTACAACCACAAGCTGCAATGTTCGACAGTGCCTATCCGTCAGTGGCTGGTCTTGGTTTAGCTTTGGTTGTTCCTTCACGTTTCCACTTCACAGTCACGTCACCAGCAGTCGACTTGGGCAGCTTTAGAAGGGTTGAAATATCCCTGATGGATCTGTTACTCAAGTGAAATCGAATGACTAAACCATATTCGAAGTCACTGATCTCTCCTGATCTAACTACTCTGCTGTTACTTTATCTCTACTGACACCACAATCCTCCCCGCCTCCTTTTATATCGGCGGGTCCGCCTCTCGTTACATCTAGTCGTCAATTACGCATTACATAGGCGTAACCAGATACTTTTGATGGGATAGTGTATATTGATATTATGACAGAACTGATATTTGAAAGTAATTATCCCTCATTGTACTAACTCTTGCATAAATTGCATTAAATATAATGGTCAAGTTACTCTTTTGTGAAACACTGCAGACAGACATGGACGCTTTCAGTCAGTAATTGACATGATATAGGACATTCTGCACTACGGTTAGATTAATAAGTTCCAAGCTTGTACAGTATCTGATCAGGAATGCGAATCGACTGCAGATTTTTTGACAGATAGATCCAAATCTGCTGTAGTAGACGGATAATGATGATCATAATGAACACTGTATGAATACTTGCAGTAGGAGAGCATCATACTTTTCCTGTCGTTCAAAATATATATTATTGTTGGGTTATGTAAGTATCGTCCGTAGAAAACATGGTCTTTTTTATGGGACTGTGCAATATTTGTAAAAAAATTTGCCTCCATAACGGATTTTAAACGTATGCAGTTGTGCTTTACTAGATCAAAATACATAAATTGTTGAAAAACATAATCAGTGACAAGTCATTCATAATCAGTGACGCCGATCGAATGCTTTTAATGACCGTTAAGAGCGATTCATGTCTAAATGACCATCTTAACAGTACTGTCTTGTCAGAAAATGATGTATGGTTAGTTTAGCTTCCGTACGAAAGCAATAGTT
The DNA here is from genome assembly GCF_023864275.1 of Schistocerca cancellata. NCBI lineage: Eukaryota > Metazoa > Arthropoda > Insecta > Orthoptera > Acrididae > Schistocerca > Schistocerca cancellata. Next base: position 507,349,247 of record NC_064629.1, on the reverse strand, counting down.
TACGAGAGCATCTTCTTGTCTGCATGATATACATGATAAAAGATGCGAAGTATAACGCCTACAGCCGGCCGGGGTGGCCGAGCGGTTCTAGGCGCTACAGTCTGGGACCGCGCGACCGCTACGGTCGCAGGTTCAAATCCTGCCTCGGGCATGGATGTGTGTGATGTCCTTAGGTTAGTTAGGTTTAAGTAGTTCTAAGTTCTAGGGGACTTTGGAGTCACAAGAACTGCATTCTGGAACCGTCCGTAATGACTTCGTTATCGCCTGTATATAAGTTAAGTCCCATAGTGCTCAGAGCCATTTGAACCATATAGCGCCTACACATAAATTAAGTAGGTGGCAGAAAGACTTGAATGCTGGAAATATGCTGCCAATAAATCCTGAAACTGAGCACTCATGGAGGGAAAGATTTGCTTATCGTCATACGTTCAAATAACTGCGCCAGCAATGGTGGGCTTTTTTGACCCACAAGTCACAGACATGCTCAGCAGACTACAGACGGAGATTCAACAAAAAATGAGCCGTACGTTATGTTGAACGCTCATTTTAAAGTTCTTGGAACATGCCTTCAAAGAAAATTACCAGACAATATACCTAACTAGCCACGCATGAACACCGCGCGACTGTCGCAAATATTGCAAACGGTATGTTTTTCGCACTGTTTGTGAGTAAATTAGTTATTTAGTTATAATTAGTTAGTTACTATTCCACAGGGCAAATTTACGATGAATGCTATGTCAACAGAACAAAAATAACACATGTATATACAATTAAAAAAATAAAATCAAAAATTAATAAATATATTTATATGGGTAAATACTGGCCAGTTACAGTTTTTTTTATTAATTATCTCTACTCGAAAATTCCTCTAGAACGAAATGTTAAGGAGAAACATCTTGAATCCAAATTTAAAAACACTTATGCGATATGTCAGACATTTTATTTATACGGGAAATTTCTTTAAGAACAGCGTAAATAAATCGAATTATACCCACTCACCACCACACACCATATCATAGTTCATGGAATAAAAGTTAATATGGTTAAAGAAATGCGTCTTGCTATCCTCGTCCTCCTTCGTCTCCTTCGCAGTTTGCTCTCATGAGCTTAGCTCCTAAGCTGTTCGGACATCAGAGTTGCCGTTTCTTCTCGTTCTTTATCTACCCAGCTCCGGACGTCCGTTTGTTTTGCAGCTGAGCCGCCTCCTTAGCAAACATCTTTTGTTCATTTTTAAAATGAGTTCGTGCCATCACTCAAATTCCACAGACATGAGCAAGACGTCGACTACTTGTGTTTGCAGGTGCTGCTACATAAGCAAGCTTCATGTGTGAAGACTGTCATTCTCCGTTGTAGTTCATTTGTTTTTTATTTGTTTCTGAATATCAGAAAATTTCCCAGTGCATTCAGCATGAGCAGCTATTCAGGTGATTCCCGTAAATCTCTTAAGGCGAATTGTGGAGTGGTTCCTTACATAAAGACAGTTCGAATTATTTCCGTATGCTTGTCCAGTCTGAACCTGCTGTTCCTTGTATTTCTAGTGCCATTGTACAATACATTGAGGACAATGGTATTTCCCATGTAGTAATTTCATCGTTGATGAGAGCAAACTTCCAAACATTCTGGAGAAAGAAATATTAACTCTTTTACGACCTTCCTGTAATTACGACGTTAATTTCCCATATTTTTACTCAGCGACGTTTTTCAAACAACTGGTTTATCATATGTCTGCAGTAAAATTATCAGAGGTGGAAGAGCTCGGATTTGACAAGCATTACGGAATCTCCCTACCGAGCCTTACCTAAATAAACATGATCGTAGCCTCTTACTTGGCTATTGATATTCTGATTTTTCCTGGAATCATTTAAGACAATTGAAGAAAAAGAGAACAAGAGCGACTAGTTGGAAACAACGTCAAGCTGCTCGTGTTAAAAACTCAACTATCTGTAACTGAGGTTCTTCCTATTTCCTAGGCTGAATAGAATGCACGATTTTTGTCTCGTGAATGTAACTTAACTGAGAATTAATTATTAACCGCTGTGTTAAGCCTTTCAAATTCGATAGGGTCCTCGTGCTCAAAGTTCATCATATTCTCCTCACGCTGATTTTTCGCGTAGACGTATGTTAAAATTTTGCTACTCAGCGATTATTCCTAACGTGAGTACAGTTTGGGAATCCAGCTCAAGATCAGTCACTAAGTTAGTTCAGTCAGCTTGGATAGTATTGTGTAGTGGAGGCAGTCAGCGGTTTTTGATACAGTACGCTACAGTGTTTCTTTTAAAAACAGCAGCATAAAACACTTTCGTTTACAGTAAATAGCAAATTTAAAACAAAAACTTTACAATGGCAGCTATTCTATGTTTACGTTTTACAAAATGATTAGCCAAAGCTACTAGTGAAAGGTGCGTGTTTATGCATGTTCCGGAGCAGCACGCAAAGAATAATGTACGCTGGTGCTGCTGCCTTGTACGGCTTATGCTGCTGCGCAGTGCGTGCTTCATTCAGTGTATGCTAGGCGGGGACGCTTCAATGAAATTATCTCAGCTGGTACGTCCTAATGCGCGTAACGGTGTGCCGGACATGAAATGTGATTATGGCTTTTCCGCTGCGGGCGGTCAGTCGGTCTTTGTGTGGCAGAGCCTAATTATATTAAACTCAGTCTCTTGCTTCCCACAAGCGCGTTCCAACGGATTCCACGCTGTTGTGGAAGCTGCACACAAGACGACACTAGGTATTACACTTTGATAAAGAGCTACTTTCATCACATGTGGGCTGTAATGAAATAGCACATTATTAAAAAGACACTAGCAAAGGTATTTATAACATCAGAATCTCAAAGTAAGAAATGTACACTGTCTATTAAAGACGTTTGAAATTCTTTGACATAAGCAACTGTTTCTTTCTTCAGGTACACAACAAAAATAAAGAGAATATTTTGTTAATTCCTGGATTGTAAATTTGAAACAGTGACCGGCACTCGAAACAGATCATTTTCAATCGCAGTCAGTCCTCTAATCAACGAAGTTCCCTGAGCACGTTTCACGGCTCTGTCCGTCACACAGTTTTAACATGCTAATATGTTTCATTATAGTGTGCAGCAGGCGTCTGAGCAGAAAACAAGTCTCTTCCAGGACACTCACAAAGCGATTGGACTGATGGCGAGGTTTTGTTCATTAGCTTACTCGTCTTTGGTTTTCTTTTCATATAGTACCTGGTTTTGTGTTATCGAGTTTGATTTTTAATTCTTGATTTTGATATAGTCATTAATTAGTACTTCAGTTTATAAAATCGGGGACAGTGTTGTATCTTGGTACGCTTTTAAGAATTTCGCCTCTAGTCAGCCTAGTAATTGAAATTTAATGTAGTTCTTATTCTGTTTCTAATTACTTTTTTATGCGGTGCAGTCTTTTTCTGAATGTACAAAAATTACTCCGGAAAATTAAAGTTTTTAGAAATGTGAAAACATGTTGCAAGGTATACCATGGTCATGTACCTAGGAAAAAGATATTCGATTGACATTTAAAAGCGTTGCGATGAATAAAATCTTGTCAGTACTGTATTTAATAGTCTACTGTTGCATTATAACTCCACTACACATTAATAGTCAATAAATGAAATAAAATTAAGCAAAAGTGTTATCAAAACCCAGTTACAAGTTATTACATTTTAAAATATTGGAAACTAATACAGATTTCGATTTCAAGACAAGTAAAATTGTTAAGACATTGAAGATACTCAGATAATTTGCAAATATCACATGTTTCGTGGAAAAGGCCTTTTTTTCTGCTTCGAGGTACAAGATAGTGCACAACCGACGACGTATGGCTTAATTGTCCATATGTTATATAAGCAGTTCTAAAATATACAGGATTTTGTTCGCCATTAAATTCTTTACATGAAAAATTAACAATATCTTACTAGTATATTATACGGCAATATATGTAGACCGCCCAAAACACAATCTCATGTCCAACAATAACAAAAACTGTATAAATCGGCGGAAACTGCTTATGACGGTCTCTTGTGCGCGTTCCTTCATGTGATTCTAACATCGCCCACTAGACTGAAGTATCAACCAAGAAACATCGTGTGGGGCTAGGTACATTATCCTCTAGGTACAACACTCTACCCTACTGATAATATACAGGGTGAGTCACTAACTATTGCCACCTAGAATAACTCCGAAAGTATAATAGTAGATGAAAAGTTTGTGGGATAAATGTTGCACGGGACAATGGAGGCCATAATATGACGTTGACTTTTTTTTCTAGGTATTGTCGGGTAAGAGATATGAAGGTCAACTTTGTTTTTTTAAATGGGATGCCATTGTCTGGTACTCATTTGCTGATAGTGACCATCGAAACGAATCTATTGATGTGTAACAGTAAGGTCTTTGAAGGTCAGGGCAGTTATCCAGCCGGCCGGAGTGGCCATGCTGTTCTAGGTGCTACAATCTGGAACCGAGCGACCGCTACGGTCGCAGGTTCGAATCCTGCCTCGGGCATGGATGTGTGTGACGTCCTTAGGTTAGTTAGGTTTAATTAGTTCTAAGTTCTAGGCCACTGATGACCTCAGAAGTTAAGTCGCATAGTGCTCAGAGCCATTTTTGAGCAGTTATCCAACACCAACAAGGCTTTCTGAGGCAAATTTAGCTTCTTGAGGAACTTTTTGAGCGATAGCACGAACTCCTCGTGAAACCACTCACAGAACAAATTCCGTGTCATCGAAGCTTTTTCTTGTGTTTACATTTGAGTGGTAGATGTATAGCATTTTTGAACGTCCTAGAATTTTTTGGTTTTCCTATGACAAGCAGCTCAAGTCTGTGCTTTCCACTAGCATTGGAGAATGACATAAATGTGAGTCTATCCATAGACATTTTTCTGCAACGAGCACTTGCCTCTGCTTTGTGGACGAATTTTTTGTTGGATAAGTCTCCAGAAGAATCCGCTTTCTTCCGCCTTCTTCAAAAAAATTATTGAAATTTTGTTTTTTCGGCTCTACAGCTTCGAAATCAAAAGAGTTTTTCTCCTGTTGTGTTTAGGAAGCGGATACGAAGTCTTTTTTTAAGCTTATCAAGCCATCCGGCACTTACGCAGAAATCGTCTTTTTTCATAATTTCTTTATAGAAAAATCTCGCTTTTTCTTTCATAAGATCTTATGAAATTGGAATGTGTTTACTATGTTCCTCAAGAACGTGTTTTGAAAGAATCTTTAGAGATCCAGCTACATTAACCGGTTCAGACTGTATACAGATTACATTCCTGTTTGAGTATTCTGATATACAGTAATAGCTCTGTACTTAACAGTCATACCAGATCTGTATCTAAAGACAGAAAAGTTGCCCAAGTCACACCAATAATCAAGAAAGGAAGTATAATTCGAAGAATTACAAAGCCATATCACTGGCGTCGGTATACTGTGTTCGAACATTAATGACACATAGGACGGGTTCAGAAAATATCGTTTTTGTGAATCATAACAAGGTCTTTATTCTCACGAAAAAATGAGAGCTGCAGAAAGAGGATCTGAAAACTGATTACATATTTCTAGACTTCCAAAATGCTTCTAATACCATTCTTCATAAGCGGCTTGTAATTAAATCGCGTGCCTCTAGAGTTCCGTCTCGGTTGTGCGACTGGATTCGTGATTTCCTGTCAGGAAGGTCACAGTTCGTGGTAACTGACGGAACGCCATCGAGTAAACAGAAGAAATATCCGACGTTCCCCATGGAAGTGTTATAGGCCGTCTGCAGTTCCTACTGTGTATTAACGATTTATGAGACAATCTGAGTAGCATTCTCTGATTGTTTGCACATGACGCTGTCATTTTCCGTCTGGTAAAGTCATGAGAAGATCAAAAACAATTGCAAAATGGCTTAGACAAGATATCCGTATGGTGAAAAAAGTGACAATTGACTCTAAATAATGAAAAGTTTGAAGTCATCCATGTGATTGCTAAAAGGAATCTGCCAAATTTCGGTTAGGGCTACACGATAAATCACACAAATATAAAGGCTGTGAACTCAGAAAAATACTTAGGGATTATAGGTACGAATAACTTACATTGGAACGATCAAGTAAATAATTTTCTGGGGAAATCTAATCAAAGACTCTGATTTTTTGGAAGAAGACTTAGAAAATGTAACAGATCTACTAAAGAGACAGCTTACACTACCCTTGTCCGCTCCTGCAGGAGTATTGCTTTACGGTGTGGGATCCGCATCAGTTAGGATTGACAGACGATATCGAAAAAGGTCAGAGAAGGGCAGCTCGTTTTGTATTATAGTTAAATAGGGGAGAGAGTGACATGGATATGATACGCGAATTGGGGTGGTTATCATTAAAACAAGATCTTTTCACGAAATTTCAATCCGTGCGGTTCTAGGCGCTCCAATCCGGAGCCGCGCTGCTGCTACGGTCGCAGGTTCGAATCCTGCCTCGGGCATGGGTGTGTGTGATGTCCTTAGGTTAGTTAGGTTTAAGTCCTTCTAAGTGCTGGTGGACTGATGACCACAGTAGTTGAGTCCCATAGTGCTCAGAGCCATTTGAACGAAATTTCAATCTCCGACGTTCTCCTCCGAATGCGAAAATCTTCTTTGACACCAACCTACATAGAGAAAAACGATCATTGTAGTAAAATAAGAGAAATCACAGCTCGCACGGAAAGATTTAAGTGTTCGTTTTTCCACCCTCTAGTGCAGCGGTCGTCGAACTGCGGCCCGCGGCCCGCATGCGGCTGGAATTAAACACTCGTGCGGCCCACGGTTCTCAGCCACTTTTTATAATAATATGCACCTAGCAACAAATAGACGAATCCAAAAATGTCAACTAACGTTAAGAGTTTCTTAAGGGTGCAGTTTTCCTGTTCAGTAACAGACAAAAATACTTACAGAGACACTAATATTTTGAGACGTGCTTCTTAATTTTAATTGAAGTTATAAATTCGGCTGTGTGCTATGTGAAGTTGGCAACTTACCTTAGGTACAGACGTGTAAGTAGTGCGGCCACTCTGATCTTAGAGGACGTGAAAAGGGGGATGTTTTACCGTTCGCTTCCAGAACTGACAACTCACGGGCGTGCGCGACTAGTACTGATCAGCTGCTGAGCTATTGAATTTGACACGGAAGTAACACGGATCAGTGAATGCACATTGTAAAGACTGTCTCCTTGAAATGCGATAGTTACACTACTGGCCATTAAAATTGCTACACCACGAAGATGGCGTCCTACAGACGCGAAATTTAACCGACAGGAAGAAGATGCTGTGATACACAAATGATTAGCTTTTCAGAGCGTTCACACAAGGTTGGCGCCAATGGCGACATGAGGAAAGTTTCCAACCCATTTCTCATACACCAACAGCAGATGACCGCCGTTGCCTGGTGAAACGTTGTTGTGATGCCTCGTGTAAGGAGGAGAAATGCGTACCATCACGTTTCCGACTTTGATAAAGGTCGGATTGTAGCCTATCGCGATTGCGGTGTATCGTATCGCGACATTGCTCCTCGCGTTGGTCGAGATCCAATGACTGTTAGCAGATTATGGAATCTGTGGATTCAGGAGTGTAATACGGAACGCCGTGCTGGATCCCAACGGCCTCGTATCACTAGCAGTCGAGATGACAGTCATCTTATCCGTATGGCTGTAAGGGATCGTGCAGCCCCATCTCGATCCCTGAGTCAACAGATGGGGACGTTTGCAAGACAACAACCATCTGCACGAACAGTTCGACGACGTTTGCAGCAGCATGGACTATCAGCTCGGAGACCATGGCTGCGGTTACCCTTGACGCTGCATCACAGACAGGAGCGCCTGCGATGGTGTACTCAACGACGAACCTGGGTGCACGAATGGCAAAACGTCATTTTTTCGGATAAATCCAGGTTCTGTTTACAGTATCATGATGGTCGCATCGGTGTCTGGCAACATCGCGTTGAACGCACATTAGAAGCGTGTATTCGTAATCGCCATACTGGCGTATCACCTGGCGTGATGGTATGGGGTGCCATTGGTTACACGTCTCGGTCACCTCTTGTTCGCATTGTCGGCACTTTGAAGAGTGGACGTTACATTTCAGATGTGTTTCGACCCGTGGCTCTACCCTTCATTCGATCCCTGCGAAACTCTACATTTCAGTAGGATAATGCACGACCGCATGTTGCAAGTCCTGTACGGGCCTTTCTGGATACAGAAAATGTTCGACTGCTTCCCTGGCCAGCACATTCTCCAGATCTCTCACCAACTGAAAACGTCTGGTCAGTGGTGGCCGAGCAACTGGCTCGTCACAATACGCCAGTCACTACTCTTGATGAACTGTGGTATCGTGTTGAAGCTGCATGGGCAGCTGTACCTGTACACGCCATCCAAGCTATGTTTGACTCAATGCCCAGGCGTATCAAGGCCGTTATTACGGCCAGAGGTGGTTGTTCTGGGTACTGACTTCTCAGGATCTATGCACCCAAATTGCGTGAAAATGTCAGTTCTAGTATAATATATTTGTCCAATGAATACTCGTTTATCATCTGCATTTCTTTTTGGTGTAGCAATGTTAATGGACAGTAGTGTATTTCCAGCAAGGAATATGAAATTAAATTAAGGCTGTTATCTACCTTATTAATCAATTAATTATCCGCTTGCTCAGACAATAGAGCTTCACATCGTCAGTGCAACAACTTTGTGGTCATTGAAGGTTGTGGCAGTCTGAAACAGAAAGCAGTCGACATGAAGTGTTCCGAGTAGTGACGACTTTTAACGATGAGTGCTTGGAGGATACAGAAATGGAGCGTCATAGGGTCAACACACCGCTCTCCCGGCCGTTGTCAGTTTTCGTGACCTGAAGCCCCTACTCCTGGCCGAAGTAGCTCCTCAACTGGTATCACGAGTTTTGAGTGCAACTCACTAAGATTTGTACGTTATCAGTTAACTGACGTAGTGAACAGGGGCCGTTACGTCAGTAGTGTGCGACTAGAAGGATATCTGGGGCGGCCGCGGGTTGAGTCCGGATAGCCGAAGCGGTCAAAAAATGTTCAAATGTGTGTGAAATCTTATGGGACCTAACTGCTAAGGTCATCAGTCCCTAAGCTTACACACTACTTAACCTAAATTACCCTAAGAACAAACACACACACACACACCCATGCCCGAGGGAGGACTCGAACCTCCGCCGGGACCAGCCGCACAGTCCGTGACTGCAGCGCCTTAAACCGCTCGGCTAATACCGCGCGGCCCGAAGCGGTCAAGGCAACCCTTAGCGAGAAGCAGGACACTGGGGTTCGAGACTCGGTGCGGCACAAATTTTCGCTTCTCGTCACTGAAATTACACTCCTGGAAATGGAAAAAAGAACACATTGACACCGGTGTGTCAGACCCACCATACTTGCTCCGGACACTGCGAGAGGGCTGTACAAGCAATGATCACACGCACGGCACAGCGGACACACCAGGAACCGCGGTGTTGACCGTCGAATGGCTCTAGCTGCGCAGCATTTGTGCACCGCCGCCGTCAGTGTCAGCCAGTTTGCCGTGGCATACGGAGCTCCATCGCAGTCTTTAACACTGGTAGCATGCCGCGACAGCGTGGACGTGAACCGTATGTGCAGTTGACGGACTTTGAGCGAGGGCGTATAGTGGGCATGCGGGAGGCCGGGTGGACGTACCGCCGAATTGCTCAACACGTGGGGCGTGAGGTCTCCACAGTACATCGATGTTGTCGCCAGTGGTCGGCGGAAGGTGCACGTGCCCGTCGACCTGGGACCGGACCGCAGCGACGCACGGATGCACGCCAAGACCGTAGGATCCTACGCAGTGCCGTAGGAGACCGCACCGCCACTTCCCAGCAAATTAGGGACACTGTTGCTCCTGGGGTATCGGCGAGGACCATTCGCAACCGTCTCCATGAAGCTGGGCTACGGTCCCGCACACCGTTAGGCCGTCTTCCGCTCACGCCCCAACATCGTGCAGCCCGCCTCCAGTGGTGTCGCGACAGGCGTGAATGGAGGGACGAATGGAGACGTGTCGTCTTCAGCGATGAGAGTCGCTTCTGCCTTGGTGCCAATGATGGTCGTATGCGTGTTTGGCGCCGTGCAGGTGAGCGCCACAATCAGGACTGCATACGACCAGGCACACAGGGCCAACACCCGGCATCATGGTGTGGGGAGCGATCTCCTACACTGGCCGTACACCACTGGTGATCGTCGAGGGGACACTGAATAGTACACGGTACATCCAAACCGTCATCGAACCCATCGTTCTACCATTCCTAGACCGGCAAGGGAACTTGCTGTTCCAACAGGACAATGCACGTCCGCATGTATCCCGTGACACCCAACGTGCTCTAGAAGGTGTAAGTCAACTACCCTGGCCAGCAAGATCTCCGGATCTGTCCCCCATTGAGCATGTTTGGGACTGGATGAAGCGTCATCTCACGCGGTCTGCACGTCCAGCACGAACGCTGGTCCAACTGAGGCGCCAGGTGGAAATGGCATGGCAAGCCGTTCCACAGGACTACATCCAGCATCTCTACGATCGTCTCCATGGGAGAATAGCAGCCTACATTGCTGCGAAAGGTGGATATACACTGTACTAGTGCCGACATTGTGCATGCTCTGTTGCCTGTGTCTATGTGCCTGTGGTTCTGTCAGTGTGATCATGTGATGTATCTGACCCCAGGAATGTGTCAATAAAGTTTCTCCTTCCTGGGACAATGAATTCACGGTGTTCTTATTTCAATTTCCAGGAGTGTATTTCAGTGCCTAATTGCAGCCGAGTTAGAAATTATTTCATTTCTTAAAGCAATAAGAAGACTGCAGCGGTGATTGCACATAGGTCCCTGTGGCATAGCGTTATTTAATCACTCACTAAGAACCAACATAATTATCTGTCACTCGATTGCGCGCAGACGTCTTCCTAGTAAACTGTTCCCTCGCTATGCTTATAACATATGGCATGCTGCTGTGCGAGTACATAACGAGTCCTCAATCAGACTAGATGAACTTTGTCTAATCTAGTACATAGGTAGTAATAAAACTTTACACAACAATTTCAGATAACAATTATAGATCACCATTCACATCACAAGTTCATAACATTAAAGACTGCTGAGATAAATAAATTTGCTTAAAATTCGAAATTATCAGTCTTTCATTAGGAGTCGCTGCCTGATGCACTCACTCACGGTCCAGTCACATTAATGTCACGCCGGCTATGTTCGATGTCAACGTGCAATAACCACTCACAGACGGCAAGTGGCAGCACTATCAGTGGAGGGTATATAAAGCTAGTCGGGAGACACGGGAAAAACACAAGCATTTCATGTATGGCTTGTCGAGCCACTTGGTGCATTTACTTGCTAGTTATCTGGAGGGTAGGACCATCGTTGTGCCAATTGGAATACCGCCTCCGCGAGACGCTGTGTCTTTGCTGGAGTCGCGCAGGGCTGGGTGTTGGGTCCTGTCCTATACAGTGTTTACACTGCTACCTTACCTACATCACCTCGAGTTGCAAAATATATCTACGCTGACAACACTGCCCTGAATGTCGTCACGGAAGTCCGGTGGCGGTTCATTGCCGTCTCCAAGCTACCTCCCGTGGCATCGAGGAATGGTCTTCTAACTGAAAAATCATTTTCATGTTGCTAAGAGCCATACACTACTAGCGTGTGGTAGTGGACACCCTCATTCCTTGGGCACCAAAACCCAAGTACCTGGGAGTCACCCTTGACCGGCAGTTGACCTGAAACCATCATGTCGACGACACGTGGAAGGAGGCGTCACCTGCGCTCCGAGATCTTCCTGCTGAATGAACGCTCCAAATTGTCGGTTAAGTGTGGTCTTCGAATACACAGAGCGCCCATCCGGACTATCATAGACTATGCCTGCCCAGTGTGCGGACAGCTGCCAACAAACATATAGCGAAATTGCAGTGCCTCCAGAATAAAGCGTTTCGGCGCATTTTCCACGTGCCACAAAATGTCCCGCAAGGCACCGAAGATACCAGTTGTACTCTCGCGATTTCAGGAACACGCAGCGAAGCTGTATCAGAAGACATAATCATCAGCAAACGAAGATTAGGACGGCATAATGGAGCAGCTGAACGCTTTAAGTGACCCGCGGCCCTACCTGATAGGCAGTAGGCCCATATGAGTTTATATTACTATTAATATCTCTTTATGGCACCCACGAAGAAAACCAATATCCCTAGAAGTCCATAGTACTTACTATAACAGATCATAAACGACAGGTAGTAACTTTGGGTAATATACTACACTCAGTAGACCAATAGGGGCTATCTGTTCAGAACAAGCCTTCGAGCGAGAGTATAATCGTTGTCTTTCGGGCCAAGGGTGGAAGCACTTCCGAAAAGGCTATGTTTGTAAACTGTTCGCGTACCGCCGTGGTTAAAGCATATCGCACGTAGCAAAACGACGCTATCTAAAACCTGCGCCGAGGCAATTGCGGTGCACAACGAGACGTAGACGGCAGGGGTGAACGACCCCAGATGTGTGCGGACGAATATATGTGTAGCTGTTGAGCAGCTGATTGTCCAGATGAACCGAGGCGCCACCATCGGTGTCTCCTCAGCTGTTCACTGGTAACGAAGGCTGGAATTTCCACGCCAGTACGGCAACTGGACGTCTACTGAGTGGCGACAGGTGGCGTTTTCGGATGACAAATTGACTTTGGTGTGTACACTGTCAAACTTATGAAAGCAAACACCCTGCAACAATCGTCGGAAGGATCCAGAACAGAAGAGAGAGCATTACGGTCGGGGGAATGTTTTCGTGGCATTCCCTGGGTAATCTCGTCATTCTGGAAGCCACAATGGATCAACGCAATTATGCATCTATCCTTGGGGGGCAAATCTACCCTTATATGCATTTTCTTTTCCCACGGCACGAGAGCATCTATCAGTAGCACAATGCAATGTGTCACGCAGTTCGCAGTGAACTTGCGTGGTACGAAGAGCACCAGCAATGGGTTTACCGTACTCCTCTGGCCACCAGACTCCCAGAATTTAAACCCAATTTACGATCTCTGGGATCACGTTCGATCACGCCATGGATCCTCAACCGAAGAACCTAGCACAGCTGGCTACGGTAATGGAGTCAGCATGGCTCCACAATCCTGCAGGCCTGGCAGCGGTCTGTCCTGCAAAAGGTGATTATTCATGCTTTTGACAGGTGGTCACATTAATGTGACTGGACAGTGTGTAATATTGCATATGTATCATAAATGAAACTACACTACTGGCCATTAAAATTGCTACACCAAGAAGAAATGCAGATGATACACGGGTATTCATTGGACAAATATATTATACAAGAACTGATATGTGATTACATTTTCACGCAATTTGGGTGCGTATATCCTGAGAAAACAGTACCCAGAACAACCACCTCTGGCCGTAATAACGGCCTCGATACGCCTGGGCATTGAGTCAAACATAGCTTGGATGGCGTGTACAGGTACAGCTGCCCATGCAGCTTCAACACGATACCACAGTTCATCAAGAGTAGTGACTGGCGTATTGTGACGAGCCAGTTGCTCGGCCACCATTGACCAAACGTTTTCAGTTGGTGAGAGATCTCGAGAATGTGCTGGCCAAGGCAGCAGTCGAACATTTTCTGTATCCAGAAAGGCCCGTACAGAACCTGCAACATGTGGTCGTGCATTATCCTGCTGAAATGTAGGGTTTCGCAGCGATCGAATAAAGGGTAGAGCCACGGGTCGAAACACATCTGAAATGTAGCGTCCACTGTTCAAAGTGCCATCAATGCGAACAAGAGGTGACCGAGACGTGTAACCAATGGCAGCCCATACCATCACGCCGGGTGATACGCCAGTATGGCGATGACGAATACACGCGTCCAATGTGCGTTCACCGCGATGTCGCGAAACACGGATGCGACCATCATGATGCTGCAAACAGAACCTGGATTCATCCGAAAAAATGACGTTTTGCCATTCGTGCACCCAGGTTCGTCGTTGAGTCCACCGTCGCAGGCGCTCCTGTCTGTGATGGAGCGTCAAGGGTAACTGCAGCCATGGTCTCCGAGCTGATAGTCCATGCTGCTTCAAACGTCGTCGAACCGTTCGTGCAGATGATTGTTGTCTTGCAAACGTCCCCCCATCTGTTGAATCAGGGATCGAGACGTGGCTGCACGATCCGTTACAGCCATGCGGATAAGGTGTCTGTCATTTCGACTGCTAGTGATACGAGGCCGTTGGGATCTAGCACGGCGTTCCGTATTACCCTCCTGAACCCACCGATTCCATATTCTGCTAACAGTCATTGGATCTCGACCAACGCGAGCAGCAGTGTTGCGATAGGATAAACCGCAATCGCAGTAGGCTACAATCCGACCTTTATCAAAGACGGAAACGTGATGGTATGCATTTCTCCTCCTTACACGAGGCATCACAACAACGTTTCACCGGGCAACGCCGTTCCACTGCTGTTTGTGTATGAGAAATGGGTTGGAAACTTTCCTCATGTCAGCACGTTGTAGGTGTCGCCACCGGCGCTAACCTTTTGTTAATGCTCTGAAAAGCTAATCATTTGCATATCACAGCATCTTCTTCCTGTCGGTTAAATTTCGCGTCTGTAGCACGTCATCTTCGTTGTGTAGCAACTTTAATGGCGAGTAGTGTAGTTAAATAATTTACAGACAAACGGTCATAAGACAGCTATTAACAACAAATGTACATTTTCCCATATAATAGATATTTTGGAGAACTCAATTTCGTTTGCTGTTGTTTTTAGTTAATACGCAGGGACCTCGGAAAGTAAATTACACATGTCGGCTCATTCAAAGACCTTTGCTGAACAAGAGTCGCGCACTGTCAGAAGAAAATACATGTTCCGAATTTCCTGCAGACATAGTTCTCCTGCATTAGAGATAACAAGTACATCACCGTGTGGGACTGAAATGGCGTACCAAATGGAAACCTACTCCGAATTTAAAGCACGCAAAACAGTACGCTTCTTGTGGGGAAAACGACTAATTTGCACCCAGATTCACCATGAAATTATACGGTATAGGGACCAAATGCAATGTCGCGTCCAGACATACTCAAATGATGCCAACAATTTGATCAAGGTCTCATAGACGAGGGTGATGCTGATCTGGAACTGCAGGTGTTGCCCCATGCGATTTCCATCTTTTCGACAAGCTGAAAGGACATCTCGGAGGAAAGAGATTTTCTAACAATGAGAATGCTCACACAGCTCGTCTCGAATGACTCCGTGACCAAGGAGCGGATTCCTACCGCCGAGGAATTGAAGAATTGGTAGAACGTTCCGATCATAGTTTACAGGGACTTGGTGACTGCTGAAAATACTATCACTTATCTGTGTCACTTTGAAGCGTAGTGCAACATTCATTAAATGTTAATTCGTCTGCCATAGAAATGTGTTACTTACTTCTTAAAGTCCCCTCGTGAAATACCCTTGTTATGCTGTCAGACTGTGTGTTGGAGTGAGTGAAACGTGTAGGTGAAGAATGAATCTTAAATTTGTATGTAATTGAGTATAATGTTGTACAGCTAGAAAGTGAATCACGTTTCCTGCATGAAGGGCACATTCTAGAACTCCAGTATTTATATAGAGAAAGTAATATATTTATTTCAGAAAATAAAAGAAATTGTTATACAGCGCCGCCGCATACTGCAACGAGTCTGGACAAATATGTAACACAAGAAGATTTTGTGGTTTGCATAAACAGGCCGAACCCAAGTACTGTAAATACGGCTGCTGTTAGAGCAGCAAATACCGAAGAACAACTAAAATAATCAGTGTAAGGCTACCTGCCATCTCTAAAATTTTATACTGAGGGTTGGGGAGCACTGTATGTTGCGTGTAAGATGTGAGCACTGTGAAAGGACTTACGACACTTTTTTATTTTTTATGTTTGCTTCTTCCCCGAAGATAAAACCAAATGGGACACCGAGAATTGTCTGGAGTCATTTATGGTTGTGCTCGTTTGTTGCAGACGGCAAGGTGCACATGATGCCGTCTGGGGAGCTACTGGTGATGGCGGTGAACGCGGAGGACGCGTTCTCGCGCTTCGAGTGCCGCGTGACGCACCGGCTGTCTGGCGCCACTTACACCACCGTATTCAGCGCCGAGGCGGGCATCACCGTGGTGGAGCCGAGCGGCGTGCAGAGCCCGCGCTTCTCGGAGCGCGCCCTCTCCGTCCAGGCCCGCCGCGAGCAGATGTTCGTCTTGCCCTGCGTCGCCCAGGGACACCCGCCGCCCACCTACACGTAATTATTATCATCCACTATTATCTTCATAGTACACTGAGCTCAGAAAATCACAGGCTGCCTCATAATATCATGTCGGACCTCCCTTTGCCCAGCGTAGGGCAGCAACTTGACATAGCGTGTACTCAGTAGGTCGTTGGACGTCCCCTGCAGAAATATTGAGCCATGCTACGTCTACAGCCGTCCATAATTGCGGAAATGTTGCCGGTGATGGATTTTGTGCACGAACTGATCTCTCGATTATGTCTCATAACTGTTCGATGGGATTCACGTCGGGCGATCTGGCTGGTCAAATAATTTGCTCCAACTGTCCAGAGTGTTCTTCTAACCAATCGCGAACAATTGTGCCTAGTGACATGGTGCATTGCCGTCTATAAAAATTCCGTCGTTGTCTCAAAATGTTCAAATGTGTGTGTAATCTCATGGGACTTAAATGCTAAGGTCATCAGTCCCTAAGCTCACACACTACTTAACCTAAATTATCCTAAGGACAAACACACACACCTATGCCCAAGGGAGGACTCGAACCTCCGCCGGGACCAGCCGCACAGTCCATGACTGCAGCGCCTAGACCGCTCGGCTAATCCCACGCGGCGTCGTTGTCTGAGAACATGAAGTCCATGAATGGCTGCAAAAGATTTCCAAGCAGCCGAATGTAACCAATGACCGGTCAGTTGTAACAGAGGATCCAGACCATTTCATGTGAACACAGCACACACCATTATGGAACCACCAACAGCGTACACAGTGCCTTCTTGACAACTTGGGTCCATAGCTTCGTGGAGTCTCCGCCTCGCTCAAACAATACCATCAGATCTTACCAACCGAAATCGGGACTCACCTGACCCGGCCACGGTTCTGCAGTAGTCTAGGGTTCAACCGATGTGGTACCGAGCCCTGGAGCGGCGCTGCTGGCGGAGTTCTGCTGTTAGCAAAGTCAGTCACGTCGGTCGTTTGCTGCCATAAACCACTAACGCCACATTTCGACACACTGTCCCAACGGATACGTTCATCGTATGTCCCACATTGATTTCGGCTATTATTTCACGCAATACTTCTTGTCTGTAAGCACTGACAACTCTACGAAAACGCCGCTGCTCTCGATCGTTAAGTGAAGGCCGTCGGTCACTGCACTGTCCGTGGTGAGAGGTAGTGCCTGAAATCTGATATTCTCGACAGACTTTTGACACTGTGTATCTCGGAATGTTGAGTTCCCTAACGATGTCCGAAGTGAAACGTCCCATGTGGCTAGCTCCAACTAACATACCGCTTTCAAAGTTTATTAATTCCAGTCGTGTGGCCATAATCACGTCGGAAACTTTTTCACGTGAACCACCTGAGTACAAATGTCAAGATTCGCCAAAGCATTGCCCTTTCATACCTTGTGTACATGGTACTATCGCCATCTTTATATACGCGTAACGCTATCCCTTCACGTTTGTTACCTCAGTGTAGCTTCAAGTCTAATTTTCGTTTATTTTAATTTTCATTAACTCGCGCCCCCGATAATAAGGTGGGTTCCCAAATCGACGACTCCTGTGGATATACTTAGCTTGAAGCCGTTCGTTATCAGGGTGCAAATCTACGCTTTCATATGTATGTTCGAGGTGATGTGTTAGCTTACTAAATAATAAACAAACACTTCGAATAATCTTTCTCGATTGATCTTCTGTTTAAAAATAAAGTGATATCGATGCACTGAATGACTGCCCTTGTGAGTCAGTGTTAAACAAACACTTCGAATAATCTTTCTCGATTGGTCTTCTGTTTAAAAATAAAGTGATATCGATGCACTGAATGACTGCCCTTGTGAGTCAGTGTTGCCACCTACACCCAAGGCGAAAACAACACATTTGTATTCTGCTATAGCATCTCCCAAGACACTCACCACAACGGCACCCACGCAAATGCTACTGCCAAAAACATTCCACTTCAGATGAGACCACTGCTTTTATTCCAGTGGCTAACGTTGTCATTCCCATGGTATCGGACAAGCTGTGCGTTAGAGTTATGACGTGTTTTACGCTTCAAATGAAGTATTGTGTAAATTTAAATTATTTTGGTGGCTAATGATATAGACAGTTCACTGCACCCAAATGTCATTGGCAATACCTCAAAAATTGGAGGTTAGGGTCGTATGTAAATTGTGTTTTCAATGTTTTGATTAAATCGGGTTGAAGGGGGTGGAATGGACTAGAAAAATAGCTGTCACATCACAGTCGCTCCCAGCCTCCTCGTTGTAAGGGCTTAAAACGGCAGCTTTGACTGTACATCTGCCGCCAACTGCGAAATTAGTTTGGAACGTACAGAATATACCGCCGATATGAATATATCGTCATTTCTTACTAGTGTGTTAGATGGATATAATGAGCAAGGACATGATGTCTTAAGAATACATCAAAGTTTTGGAAGATCAGCAGAAAGTTCTCCATGAAATGCGCAATGGGCGTTCGTCCCTCATCGATGACGACTTCGTGGAACAGACGCAGCAGCGCGTTATGGATAATCACCGCTTCATGGTTATTGAACTCAACGACCATTTAAGGCAGATAATCCGATCGCAGTAGCTGTAACATATCGTCAGAACACGAGAAGCAGGACGCTCAGTGCAAATGCGCTGATTATCAACACTGCTCGCCCACATATGGCTCTGCGAATATCGTATTTGTGTTCATCGGGTAAATAATCTGACCATCTATACTGTATTCTTGTTTTTGCTCGCATTTGTTTCCATCTTTTCGTACACCCGAGGAAGTCCATGTCTCTCGACATTTTCACACAAGGGATGATAACGGCTATCACATACTGGTTCCAAGCCCCAGACGCTGACTTTTATGAGTCAGTTGATTTCACGGGAAAGCAAGTGCCTCAGTTCTGAAAATATTTTGAGAAGTTGCTCAATGATTTCTGTATGTGATTAAAGCTTCCCAGCAACAAAATTTCCTTCCTTTCTGCATCAGAAGAGAAACTTACTCTCTGGCCAACCGTAATAAAATAAACTAATTTTTGCATTTCTTCAGCGTCAGGTGATGTCTTCTAATGTCAGGGGGACTCACAGTGAATAAACCTGACTTTTGACACTAACGAAACGAAAATGTCAATCATCTGCGAGACGCTTCGTAGGGAGCCCTTATTTTCCAATTTACGTTTTGTTGGGTTATTCGACGTTAATTCTGCCAGAATGTAGTCTGTAAAAGGTCCCGTGCTGATACTCATTTTGGCAGAGATACAGCGTGCCCTCTGTTATTTCAGTAGCTTTAGCCAAGTTAATATGTGTAATTTCTTTAACTACATATGTACCACGCGGTAAGGATCGCACTGGACCTAAAGAGCAGTGAAATAGCACTGGAGTCAGAAAATTTAGGTACTTACAAGGAAAGAAGTAAGATATATTTCAGATAACGTGGAAACTGGATACTATCTTTGATTAATGGAGTGTGGGGAAGTATTATTGTTTGTGCACTAAAAAATTCTAAAAATTAATGTTATTTCCAAGGGTAGCAGTACTTCGTAAGTAGACAGTAAGTATAGTACATCTGCTGTTAGTAATGGAATACTAACAGACAGTTCCTTCGTTCAGGTTTAACACAGAGGATGTTCGTAATGTATCTGGAAGAGGTCTGTAACTATCAGTGACTATCAAGTGGTTGCTGCTGCTGATTATAGTGAATCCGTTAGTCCAGGAACTATGCTGAATAATGTTCGTTACAATTTTTTCGGTTAAAGTATATTATTTTATAAAAGTAATGTAAATAAAACAAGTACAGACGACACTGAGATAAAGGACGATTCTTCCGAAAGTTTCTCTGAGCAGGAATCGGTTGAACGAACGCACTGTACGACTGGTTATCTGATTCGGTTCCCAGCACAAGGATAACATTTCCGAAGTCTCTGTAGTAATATAGACGCATGCGACAGCTTGCGAAGTTGACAGAGTGGTAGGCCAGAGATGTTTTAGTGGATTTCTTGTTCAAAGAAGAAGAAATTAACCCCTTAGAATTTGATAAAGGTCTCTGCACAGGTAGGTATGGTAACATTTTATATTAGGATAAGATGACCACGGTCCGCAGCTCGTGGTTTTGCAGCAGCGCTCTCGCTTCCCGCGCACGGGTTCGATTCCCGGCGGGGTTGGGGATTTTCTCTGCCTAGAGATGACTGGGTGCTGTTGTGGCGTTTTCATCATCATCATTCATTCCCGTTACGGTCGGAGGAAGGCAATGGCAAACCACCTCCGCTAGGACCTTGCCTAGTCGGCGGTGCGGGTCTCCCGCATCGTCCCATACGCTGCTCGGAGTAGGGGACCTCATCATCTTATGACCATGACTACCCACCCACACTACCACCCACCCTCACACACTTACACTATGTGATCAAAAGTATCCGGACACCACAAAAACATAAGTTTTTTATGTTAGGTGCATTTTCCTGCCACCTACTGCCAGGTACTCCATATCAGCGACCTCAGTAGTCATTACACATCGTGAAAGATCAGAATGGGGCGCTCCGTGGAACTCACGGACTTCGAACGTGGTCAGATGATTGGATATCACTTGTGTCAGACGTCTGTACGCGAGATTTCTCCACCCCTAAACATCCCTAGGTCCACTGTTCCCGATGTGATAGGCCTAGTGAAGTGGAAACGTGAAGGGACACGTACAGCACAAAAGCGTACAGGCCGACCTCGTCTGTTCATTGACAGAGACCGCCGACAGTTGAAGAGGGTCGTAATGTGTAATAGGCAGACATCTATGCAGACCACTACACAGGAATTCCAAACTGCATCAGGGTCCACTGCAAATACTATGACAGTAAGACGGGAGGTGAGAAAACTTGTATTTCATGGTCGAGCGGATGCTCATAAGCCGCACATCCCGCCGGCCAATGCCAAACGACGAATCGCTTGGTGTAAAGAGCGTAACCATTGGACGATTGAACAGTGTAAAAACGTTGTGTGGAGTGACTAACCACGGTACACAATGTGGCGGTCCGTTGGCAGGGTGTGAGTATGGCGAATGCCCGATGAACGTCATCTGCCAGCGCGTGTAGCACCAACAGTAAAATTCGGAGGCGGTGGTTTTATGGTGTGGTCGTGTTTTTCATCAGGGGGCTTGCACCACTTGTTGTTTTGCAACGCACTATCACAGCACAGGCCTACATTGATGTTTTAAGCACCTTCTTGCTTCCCACTGTTGAAGAGCAGTTCGAGAATGGCGACTGCATCTTTCAACACGATCGAGCACCTGTTCATAATGCAAGGCCTGTGGCGGAGTGGTTGCACGACAATAACATCCCTGTAATGCACTGGCCTGCACAGACTCCTGACCTTAATCCTATAAAACACCTTTGGGATGTTCTGAAACGCCGACTTCGTGCCGGGCCTCACCAACCGACATAGATACCACTCCTCCGTGCAGCACTCCGTAAAGAATGGGCTGCCATTTCCCAAGAAATTTTTCAGCACCTGATTGAACGTATGCCTGCGAGAGTGGAAGCTGTCATCAAGGCTAAGAGTGGGCCAACACCATATTGAATTCCAGTACTATCAATGGAGGGCGCCACGAACTTGTAAGTCATTTTCAGCCAGGTGTCCGGATACTTTTGACCAGATAGTGTACACTGTAGAAATGAATGAAGATTTGTGTGTATGCGCGAGCGTGTATGTGTGTGTGTTTGGGGGGGGGGGGGGCGGAAGAGAGTGAGAGAGAAGGGGGGGGGGGATTGGGGGCTGCGGGGGGAGGAGGGCTCAATGTAACTTGCAGTGTACACGCACTCTTTCAAAATATGCCAGCGGACCTTGCAACATTATGGAGAGGAAAGAATAGGAACCGTACCTTAACATTCCCGCATTGTAAGTCGATCTCCCATGAAAATAGATAACAACATTTGGGTAAGGACCAATGAGTAAAGACGAGTATTACTGAAAGCTATCCCTGTGCATTTTGAATTTTGTTTCATCTCCCAAGCTCTACTCTCGTAGTCAGGACTCGCTCACGCGCATCAAACTCGCCACCCTGTGTGCCAGTCGAACGAATTACATATCAATGTAATGGGTCCAGCAAAGTAAATGATAAGAAATCTGTTTCCAGCATGCATGCCCGAAAGAGCATTGTATCGTACATCTGAACAACACAGACACTGAAATATCTTATTTATCCGCTAACATTGGACAAGCGACATTCAATTTAAATGTCTCTCCTGTACGGGAATATACATAATGGATGTACGAGTGCAGGTTTTAGACACATGGTTGACGACGTATGGAAGTTTTGGTCTGGCCGTGAATCGTACTCACTTAAATTAATCGTAAGGCGACTGCTCGCCATAAGAGGGAAATCGGGGTTCGAGTCTCGGCCCGGCACAAATTTTCGTTGTCCTCATTCCATTATACAGCCGATGGTTGTCCATATGCGCAACTGCGAATACATTTTATGTATTTTATAACGGCTGTTCCTTCAGAACTGCATGCGTGTCGGAAGGAATCGCGTCGTAGAACGGGACAACACTGGCACCGCTATATATAATTTAATATCCATAACAATTAGTAGCTTCCTTTGCAATATTGCTAAGTGTTAACAATGAAGATAAAATTGAATTAATTTCTTTGTGATTTCTTCACATATGCGTGCTAATAGCATCTGACCTTGCGCATGTTCCAGAGTTTCACAGTAATGTTAATGCAGTTAATGTTTTCAGCCTTGCAAAGCTAAAATATGAAGAACGTGGTATGCAACAAAAATCACCTACTTCTCCTGAAGACGTACATATGTGCTATTTATTAGGTAGTTTCTTGGACATTCATTCCAATGATGCTGACATTGCGTTAGGAATTTTGGAAACATTAGAAGAAACAGGAAATAACTCGAGCAATTCCATGAACTATGGTTCGAACCATGATCGTTGTGCTAATTAAAGTCCAGAACAAAAATAAAGTACCTTCCAAGATCAAAGAAAACATGTACAGTAATAACTTTCAGTGACAAAGAAAAGGCTGAAAATTATTTGTTTCATCGAAGGAAGAAGGAAACGCCATCTGAAAAGCCTGTTTCGTTTCGTTAAATCAGAACATGAATTATATAAATGGAGGAACGATTTACTCGAAGTACGAAATATGCGCCAAAATTAAACTCGCAAAAGTGTGAAAGAAAAACTATTTGAAAGGTTTAGAACAGTTCGTGGGAGTCAATGCATCGTTACCGAGAGAGAGACTGGGCGCTCTGAATTGCAAGTGGGATGAACATTACTGATTTCCAGGCTTCTTCGATCTGGTTAATCAGAGTCAGGAAATTATACGGTAGAAGAAGTCGCAAAATTACGATGTTTATCTCAAGTAAATATGTCATTAATAGGTAATGCAACAGAGAAATTTGTAGTTGACGTGAAGACCAAGCCTCCCGTTATCCTCTAAAAGCTATATGTAAAGCCAATCGTGCAAGTTTCATGCAAACAACACTTCAACACTTCCAACAAAAGAAAGACAAAGTCGCTTGTGTGGTCCATGAATGATGTGACACAATCGTATCCAACAATGCCAGTGATAAGTTTCAGTCGAACACAGTTTCCACAATTTTGTTCCTGTCTTCAGGAATATCAAGGCAATTAAAAAAAAAAAAAAACAGGAATGTTCGTAGCAAACGTCTTGCAATCTACGTAGAAAATTCTGGGAAACTGCAAGAAAATAACGTCGTCTTACCATCTGAAGAGAATAATTCACTGCTTTTGTTGGACTCTTGTCCTGGACATTACGACACGTCTTTCTTTAGGCGGACGACGAAAAGACTGTTAATATAATTTGGATTCCACCCGAAACTAATAGTGTGATTCAGCCTCTCGATACAAAATTGTTTCAGCAGTATAAAGCATTTTTCAGATCATTGTCGGACATTATAATTTCCGATGACTCTTTATTATTTCAGATTTATCAGCAGAACAGTACTGTTAAACTTCATTCATTTCTGCATTCTCAGTTTGCATCACCACATTTTGCGAATTTGATTAAGTATGCCTGGTACGCAGTACAATATGCAGAACAACGACCATGACCATTTCTTACTCCATTCCAGTTCTGTCTAAATAAAACCAGTGATTGTTGTGATGTGCCTGAATGCATTAATTTTTCTTTTATCTGGTGTGCCTGTTGTAAGGAAAATGTTTGTTTTCGTCTCGCGACAGGCATCTCGCATTTTTTTGACGACTGCTGTTTCGTAGTTAGAAAAATATACATTATTCAAAAATTATCGTAAGAACTGCGCTACAGGAACTGTTATAAAATGTTTAATTTCAACAAATTAAAGTCCCGATTGATCGATATCGTCTGTGATGTAACATCATACAACTATCTTGATTTTGTTTCTTCTGTTAGTCACTTGTGTGACAATTACATCTGCAATAGTTTAGCTGTCGATAAGATCTCCAAGTTACTCAAAAAATAAATGATGAGATACATTTTTAGTATGGTCTGAGTGCTTAAAATTCACTTGTGTTCGAACTTAGCGCTACGCGGCGCTACATCCTCTTGTAGGACTGTACAAACCGCTGTTACAAGCGGTTCTTCATGCGGCAAAGATGAGTAACTTAATATTTAAAAAAAAATACTTATGGTGCGACTTAGCAACTACAATTATAACAGTGTATTTCTCTCTGTGTACTCTGCATGAAAAATTTCACGGTAGGATTCGACATGGCATATTGGACCATTCCCTTATTAGTCCAAAATCGTCTGTTTTTACACCTAAAGACTACATTACCCTGCCGGCACTACCTCGCACTGCTGTCTTCCACAGGTCTTTCACTTCCGAGCGGTGAAACTGAAAGGAGCTTGTCCCTGTTTCTGGGGGAGGTAAATATTAACAGGCTGCCGCGATTTTAAATGGACTACCCAGCCACTATCCGATCGTGTAAGACGCTGGTAACTGCCCTACTTGCAGGGATCCATGATTCGTTCGGACACTGGGTAAAATTGGGAGCTTATAACAACACTAATAAGAAATAAATTGAGAATTAATAAAAACAGAGATATTCTGAAGTCAGAATTTAGCAGATCACAATATAAAGACGAGGGAAGCCTTCAGTAACGCTACACACTGCCAGATGGCAAAGAGAACACTTACTGACACCATAGATAGACACACAGAACTACGATCATATCGGAGTAAGAATGTTGAAAGATGAGAGGCAGATCAGGGTAACAAAGAGGGGGGGGGGGGAGTTTGGTGAATCTTATCACATGGCTGGCGCAGTGGAATTGCAGTTGTAGCGCGGTAATCGCGCACACCGTGTGAACGAAACGGCGTGCGTATTCGAGGGTTGCTGCTGTGTTCTGAACTAATGGCCATTTGAACTGCTACTGCTACATGTCAGTAAATTCTACAGCCTTTGGTGTGCCTCGAAGATTCAACTGAGTGAGCCGGACGTGGCGACAACCGGACCTTTTATGGCATGACTGGAGGCACACTCTTGTAGTCTTCCAACTTCAAAGAAATAGTGCCGTTGCCAGGTAAGTTGGAGGCTAAGGGCTCCGGAGCCTGACTGATGAGGTGTAATAACTTACCACGTCCTTTTTCCCATAAAGGCTTCGTATACTGGCACAATTCCAACCATCAGGAAGACGGATTTCATTGTATCACCACACCTCTCACGAAGCGGCAGCGGCCCGTTTAAACCTTGAGTAGTTTTTAAGGTTCTCTGCCGTACTGCGTAAACGATTAACTCCTCTCAAAATGGCAACAACGAAACCTGATTCCAAATTTCAGTGCCTCGGATTTCTAGGAATCACCATTACGAAGTATCTTTTGTCTCGGAAATTTCATTAGTGATTTAAATCACAACTGAATTATCAAGCAACTCGAAATAGAACTAATAGAGAAATTACGGAAACATCGGTGCGTTGTTCGTTACACATGGATCCTAAATTTCTCATCGGACTGATTGCTTCTTAATTCCTACTTGACTCTCCCTTAGTTTGCGGCCTTGTACGGCCGACTACGCGCATGTCTCGGCGCACGATGGTCCTGGGAATGTCCGATGAGTTACACATTTCTGAGAATGCTTAGGTGTGTTAACAGCGACCGTCCCAAAGGTACCCAGTGAAAATGCAACTTCGATAAATAGCTTTAGTCCCACTGAGTCATGTGGGTAGCTGCGCAAATTAGTGGTAAGTTTTTTGTAATTACCTGAGGAATACTCAGAGCTGGGACTACTTTGATACAGATGACGACAAAACAGGAGCTGAATTATCGAATATCAAAGTGAACGCAGTGGTCCTCGTTTCTTAAGTTATTCGTTACTCTTATCTTCACCATCTCTTTCAGTTCAGATTTAAAAAATTAAGGACTGTGGAACTTCTATTATTAAATGTCTATTGGAAATACAGGGTGTATCAAAAAGAATCATACGATTTAAAAAAAATCGTAACTGTTATGTTATTTGAGATATGTACGCGAACAATGTATTGTTCGAAAGAGCTAACTTTCGAGTTTTACATGGTTCCCGCTAGAACTTCAGTTCTACTAAAAATGGTGTCGGAACAATAAAAAGCGTTTTGTGTTCTACTTTTTGCGCAGTGCGGGTCAGTAATAACTGTTCAGCGTGACTTTCGTACTAGGTATGGTGGGGATCCTCCTACAGCACAGAATATTAGACGATGGCATGAGCAATTCCGAGAAACTGGTTGTTTGTGTAAAGGCAAATTGCCGGGCAGTCTCCGAGCGTCTGCCGCAGACGTCGAACGCATGCGCCACTGTTTCACAAGGAATACGCAGAAATCCGTTCGTCGACAGCTCAACATGCGCCCGACGCCCGTCTGACGTATGTTCTGTCGACGTTTACACATGAAACCATATAAAATTCAGCTGCTGCAAGCTTTTCGTGAAGGTGAAAAACAACAACGTGTGAAGTTCTGTAATTTCGTTCTTGGCAAGATGGAGGATGACAGTTTTCTTACACGCTACTGTTTAGTGACGAGGCAACACTCCATTTAAATGGAAAGGTGAACCGTCATAATGTGAGAATATGGGGTAAGGAAAAACCACATGAAGTTGTACAACATGAGAGGGACTCTCCAAAATTGAATGTGTTTTGTGCAGTTTCACGGGAAAAGGTGTATGGTCCATTTTTCTTTGCCGGGAACACTGTACCGACAGGATGCGACACCGTCACACTGGAATCTGGAAGTGCGGGAATTTTTAAATCAAAGGATTACTGAACGATGGGTCGATCGCACTGGACAAAATAATTCAGCCTTACATTATTGGTCTCCAAGGTCACCGGCCTGACAGCAGCTGTGGAAACTGTAACTCGAACATACTCGTTGCAGTGTGGGAACTATCTTAATACCGCACTGACATATGCCGTGTATCTCAAGGGGTGCATGTCGAACACCTATGAAAAGGTATGAAAAAAGAACTTTTTTAGTTTCCCGTTCAACAAAAAACCAAATTCATGGCATATGTTTATTAGTTTCAGAAACATAGACGTGCCAAATCGGATGATTTTTTTTTCGATACATCCTATATAATGATCAACCACCAATGATTTATTGGACTAAAGAAGGTGAATGTACCGTAAAAGGTAGATTCGAAGTCCTTATACCCTCTCCGTGAGAAGCCTTTTGTGGGACTTATTACATTGGTTATCGAATTTGCCAATTTTCGCTATGCGTAATAGCGTATTGTCCGTTACGGTCCCTAGAATAGCTTTAGTATCACTTTAACGTTTTTTAGTCCTGGCTAGTTCAGAGTAAATACTTGCAACATACAGAAGGAAAGACCTTGAGCTGTACAGTTACCTATCTTCTTATTTGTCTCATGTTTAGTTGTGGGTTATTAACCGATAAATGTGAATAATATACAATTGATTTACGAAAGACTATGTACTTAAAATCGATCGACCATGTAAATTTCAAAGTGGAATACGAAATATTTATGTTATCTTTTTAAAAAATTATCTGCTTTTCTTTCTATATGGGATACATCTACTCCGCCATTAAATGTGCAATTTAATAACATTACGACATGACAAACGCAATTTCATACGGTAATTAAAAGCGAAAACGCGAGGTCATAGCCTCATCAGTTTAAATTATTCACTCCGGCGTGCCTCGCGCCCTCTGGCGTTCGTTTCTTTCCTCATATTTCAGCCTTTAATATAAAGCTCCTTTGAAAAAAATTTTAAAAAATTATTATAATGATACAGCTCATTTTCCTGTGCTTCATGTGTAAGCTTACCTGGGATTGTGTTCAGACGAAGAGCGTTTAATTTGACACTCACGAGTCTGTTCCCTCCGACCCATCCTCCTAGCTGATACTACATCTCTTTGATGCGAGAAGTCCTATCAAGCATTATAGCACATCGCTGACGCTAATACCTCGTACAAGTTATGTACTCAAGAGATTCATGATGTGAACTATAGGGTGTATGAAGCCTTCTACAAATGTGATTACATATGTATGACTCCTTTCCACCCCAGTTGAAAATAATGATACTTAATTATGTTGGTGTCCATTATGCAGCTTCGCTGTTATTGCATACTTTTATAATGCTTTCTTAAACGAGTTGAGGTTGAAATCTTACTATTATCTCCTTAATGTACATCCTGATGGGAAAACTTAACCGAAAGAACATTTGCCGGTACCGTAATATGTGTAAAATAAGTTCTGACGAGGTAAGCTGAGTGAAATGATACTGCTTTGTTAAATGAACATTGGAATTAATCTGAGATTGGTTCAATGCCTCTGTATTCCCCTAGCTGGCCTGCTACTTTGGTAATTTGGATCAGCAACAAAATCTCAGCTGACATATTAATAAACTAATGTCGCACAGTGTAAACGGCTTCTAGCGATCAGATGGTGTTGACCTGGGGGGAAAGTGGTGGTTTGCTTTTGCATCAGTGATGGGAGATTTGTATCTATTTCAAATAATCTTGGTTTATTAAGACACGATTAACTAACTGAACACACATCTGGAATACGAACACCAGTTCGCAAACAGTGAACGACCACCAAAATGTTACATGGCGTGGAATGGTCTCCCTTGCACAGACACTTTGTAGAAAGTTTGGAAATACACTCATGAGGAGACAAAAATCAGCAAATCCTTTCTTATAAGAAGGGAAAATATAATTCTCTCTCATGCCTTGAAGATACACCTGAGAAGCATGCTTCTCCACTAAGTATAGACAGCTATTACAAGCACCGGTGACAGTGAAGGAAAAAATACGGCCTAGCGGGGAATTGAAAACCATTGATATGTTTGTTGAATCTAAAGTCATTATGAGACATAATAACGACCTCAAAATTCTCCTTCATTTGGCTGAACCAAGTAAGCAAAAACGAAAGTGACGAAAACGCGACCAGTCATGACCTAAACTCGGTCCTACCAAAACACCAGAAGATCTTCCACAGTCACTTCGGTGCTCTTACTGCAGCAACCAAATGCCAGGTCAGCAATCGTGTCTCACCTTCCGTCATTGCCTCGCGCTCACTCATCACTGCTTCGGAATCACTCGTGTAATTCAGGCCATTCCGTTGACCTTAGGAGTGGGGAAAAGCAAAATGCCTCAAGTTTGAAAGTGACCAATCATGCTCTCTCCCTCCTCTCGAAATTTGTCCATCCTCGCCTGAAATTGTGGCTCACTCTGTCCGCTGCTGCCCACAGTATCTCACGTCTGCTGTTCTCGAATCGAAAGGGATGGGGTAAAATCTCCTTAGATTTTAAAATGTCCAATCATCCTCTGGCTTACAGCTCTGTGTTCCTTCTCTATTTCACCCACTGGCCATATTCGTCACCTCCAAAATGGTGTTCAATAGTAGGTAGAGAGGGAAGAGCTACGGTGGATTGGAAACACCCCAGTCATGGAAGGTGAGTAATCCCATCGGTAGTAATCCCATTAGTTTTTTATTATTCTAGCCTATCTAGATATCGGCTCTAAACAGCCGTCTTCATTGCGTGTGTGTTACAATCTAATCAACTCGCGGCAGTCCATGTTACCATACGATCTTACTGGTTTATGCACTCCAGTCAGGGGTTGTTTAATGCTACGAGCTTTACTGTCCCTTTTCCGTCCTGCACTTCCCTCTCATGCCCAAAACTGACACTGCCTGTCGAGTGGTAGCGAAAAGCTTTCGTTCAAATTTAAACACGTCCCAACTAACAATACCCTCACCCAACTACAGTTGCACGTGGAGTAAGGAATAAAGGAACTTAAATGATATAAAGCTGGCCAGATGCGAGAAGGACTCGCGTACTAAGGGTTCCGTACAGACTTAATTATGTGTATAGGCAATTCATCTACTCCGGGAACAGATATTGGAAATTTAAACAAAGACAAAATACGGTACTGCAGGTATAGCCAAAACTGGCTTGACATTAATGGAAGAGTGATTCACATAAGAGGCACAACAGTAACATACTCCACAATACAGATGAAAACCCACATCATGAACATTGTTACGAAGCAAGCATCGTGACCTCCTGCAGTAGTAGCATACTACAAAAACTACTCAAAATTAAGAAGGAAAATTATTAAAATTAAGAAGGAAAGTTA
The DNA here is from genome assembly GCF_023864275.1 of Schistocerca cancellata. Taxonomy (NCBI): domain Eukaryota; kingdom Metazoa; phylum Arthropoda; class Insecta; order Orthoptera; family Acrididae; genus Schistocerca; species Schistocerca cancellata. The sequence continues at coordinate 507,318,450 of NC_064629.1, read as the reverse complement.
TTAAAAATGAAGCCACGTGCACATAATGTCAGAAATCAGTAATTCCGACAGCAAACTTAAGGTTATGGAGTTTAATGAAACGACAGACCGGTCAACCAGCCAAAGAAAAGGATAATGTCGCTATTGAACTGAATGGAAGGGCTATAACTGACGAGTATGAGGTAGCAAATATATTTGATAATGATATCTTACGTTTAGCAGCAAGTACGAAGACAAATAGGTCAAAGGAAAAATCACAGCAGAGTGCTGAAAAGGCAGCTCTCATGAAATTCAGTCATATGAATGTATCACCAACTTCTGCTGCTGAAATTAAGAAAATTCTGAAACTCAAATATGCCGTCGTCAAACTCCTCCATAAGAAAGGTGATAGAAGTGATGTCAATAATTAGCGACCTGTTTCACTGCCGACATCATTTTCCAAAATTTTTGAGAAAGCAACGTACTCTAGAATAGTATCTCACCTGAGCAACCGTAGTATTCTCAACAAATCACAGTTTCGATTTCAGAAGAGTTGCCCTACTGAGAATGCTTTTTACATGTGCACTCACCGAATTTCACAAGCATAGCAGCTGTTGGCATTTTCTGCAACATATCTGACAAACTACGTAAGATGATTGGGCTGGGTTTTATGTAAAACGCAACGCCTTCAAATACCACGCTCCAGATGTTCATAACCTCTCACTCGTTATGCGAAAACTATTAGTCCTGCAGAAAAAATTAACATGAACGTTTTGTAGGAAATTTAATGTAGTTAAATTTTGTATTTGGATACGTTTTCGCTAGAGGCCTTAGTTTTCGAATTATTCAAGAAAAACGAACACGTCACTTTCAAACGTGATTTTCTTGAGTAATTCGAAAACCTTGGCCCACAGGAAAAATGTATCCCAGTACAAAATTTAACTACATTAAATTTACTACATACAGGTCCCGTTCATTTTCTCTACACGACTAATATCTTCTGCATACCAAGCGAGGAAATATGAAAATCTCGCGTGTGGTTTTTGAAGACGTTGAGAGTTGCACAATATCCAGCCGAAGGGGCAGCTGAAACATCCTGTATAAAAACATGCAAAATATAAAATATTGTGGCAGTAGAGTGTAGTGTACTGAAATTCACATGTCTGTCTACAGAAAAACTGATGGAAATAACGAAGGAGCAAAAAAACGCGAGACATAAAAAAATAAAATTAATATTAAACATGAGATCTGTTTATAATCTCGTTAAACACATATTCAAACAAAACCACAATTGTTACAGTGACCAATGAAGATGCTTTAAATTATGGGAAGCGTGTCTGGTCCAAATAATACTTTTTACAGTCGCAAAACAAGGAATAACTCCCATATTTAATTCTTCATGCTTTCCCAGCGATCTGTTGACATCTTGGATATTCGGGAATCCAGCCGGATGTTCGCATCGTTCTCGCACGATATTTCAACAGCGTGCCTCACTGTCTTCTTCAGGTGCTACCTGAGACTGGTCCTTGGGCGCCTGCCGTGACTTCTACTAGGCTTCTTGCCTAGTTGATACGTAGGTTAAGCAAATGGTCCTTGGGTTTTTCTTTTTGGTCCCAAGTCTACCCGCCTTCGGCGGTCTCTACTTGTTTTTGTGTGTTTCAGGATAGGGTAAGTTTTTCATAACTTTATTTTTAAAAACATTCAGAAGAACCTGGGCTCTCTCTTTTGGGGTCCTTTGTTCTTCTGGGATTTTGTCCTTTCTTGTTAGCTTAGAAATTTTAATTTTTTCTTATTTTCTTGCTTAGGAAATTTCAGCGCCTGATTTCTTGATATTCTTGTTGCAGTTGATGGTCTTGATATTGAGGTTAATTGTCTATTTGATTTATTTTGTTTTTAAGTTAGCCTGGTACTATTGATTTTGGTACTTTATACCTGTGCCACGGTTGTGGTGCTATTATTGCAACGGTTCTAAGTTGAGGGGTAGAATCTCGACATATGTCTATTTTTCGGAAAATTTTTTGTGCATGATCTTGGATTTTTTTCTCTTACTGTCTTTTCCTGTAATTGTGCATGCATTTCAGCTACCCTCGTCCATCAAGGTACTGCAAGAGACCACGTCAGGCATGTATTTTGAAGAATTTGTAACTGCTTAATGTTGGTTTGACGTGTAGTGCCCCATGCTGCCGCTCCGTATAGTATTGCTGGCAGAATGGTTGACTTGTATAATTGTAGTTTGGTTTTCGTGTTAAACTCTTTACTTTTGAAGAACGGAATGAGCATATTCATCATTTTTTGAGCAGTTCTTTTTCTTTCTATTGTGTTCTCTTTGAATGTTAGTGATTTGTCCAAATGTATACCCAAATATTTTGTCTTTGAGCTCCAAGGTATGTGTTGGTCTGCGACTTGTAATTGAGTTGTTAATCTTGGTAGTCTCTTCTTTGTAAAAAATACTACAGCTGTTTTTGTAGCGTTAAAAGTTATTTTGTTCTGTTTTTCCCAGTATTCCATTATATCAATTTGTATTTGTGCTCTTGTTGTAATGACTTCGATGTTTCTTCCGGATGTGAGGAAGGCCGTATCATCCGCATATAAGGTTAGAGTTACATGTGGTAGAGTCGGTATGTCGTTGATATAAAGATTAAATAATATTGGCGATGGTCCTTGGGTCGATCGAGTCCAGTATTTATGCCTGGAAGCAGCTGGGTGATCCCTAATCGGTCCTCGCCGAGTCGAGTGTTCCGTCTGTGGTCCGCGCCCGCCATACTCGTCTTCATTGGGGTCCATTGAAGCCGAGTCTGGTGGGCGCGGACCACAGACGGAACACTGGACTCGGCGCGGACCGATTAGGGAACGCCCAGCTCCTTCCAGGCATAAATACTGGACTCGATCGACGCAAGGACCAGTCTCAGGTAGCACCTGAAGAAGACAGCGGGGCACGCTGTCGAAATATCGTGCGAGAACGACGCGAACATCCGGCTGGATTCCCGAATATCCGAGATGTCAACTCCCATATTACATTCAAAAGCCACCTTTACATGTAAAAGTGCCTCTCAGCCTGTTGGTGGCGACGCACGCTGTCGGTGGCTACATGAGGTCTGTTTGCAGGTGGGAGTTCGCAGACGCGGAGATGGTGGACGACGAGACGCGCTACATGTCGTCGAGCGGCGCGCTCGTGCTGGTGCGCGCTCGCCCGTCGCACTCCGGCCGCTACTCCTGCCTGGCGCGCAACGCGGCCGGCGCCGCGCGGCTCGACGCCACGGTGGAGGTGGTGGCGCCGCTCTCCGTCCGCGTCACGCCGCAACTCCTGCTTGCCGGGCTCAACAAGTAACTCACTACCACTCTAACGCTTTCTGTACTAATCCCTTCGCTGCTGAATGCCCGAAAAAGCGAACGGAAGCGTTCGATACCACTTCGCCTACTCACAACCAATCAGTTTCCAGTATTCGCATTCATTGGCTTCGCCGAATCACAACCGAATTATAATGCAGCAAAGTGACATAGACTTCAGACTAAGCTACAGATCAGTATGACACCACATCTATGAATTTGTATTTACTTTCATTGGCTTCACTAAGTCATCTATGACGTTATACGGCACATCGTTACAATTCGGGACAAAGCCGATATCCGTTATCGGTTGGTTTAGATGCCCAGAGGCAGCTGTGCCTGCCGTACTGGCCGTGATGAGCTATGCTTTGCAGTGCGTGCTGCACTGACATACAGTTATCATACGCTCTTATAATGTACTTATTCCCACAAAGAGGTTTTTAAAATAAAGTAAATATCAAGTAGGCTTATTCTTTATTCTTCACATTCCTCAAAGTAGATAACTTTACAAAGAATTAAATTTGAGAAAATGTGTTATATGATTCAAAATTAATAGCAGCACACAGGCCGACAACACATTGTTTACAGCAGTAACGAGAATCTTCTCATGTATTTATCCCAGTTGCATACGATGAACCTTACCAATCGGTTTTGTTTTAGGGAAGATCCAACAGCGCTTATAAAGTGCCTCTGCGAAGACGCAATGGATTTCCCTGGTGATGGTTCTCTAAATCTCACGAATAAGACTGAATTGAAATTCAGCGATTATTCCCGGTATGAACGTTGTAAATGGCATGAGATCACAGTACGCACGTGTTTAAGGCCTCGAGCTAAGTAACGTGTCATATCTGACCGCTGCAACAATAGACTCGTTGTAATCCGACACACACATTGGTTTCAGTTTTTCCGAATTAGTTTGGCGGTTCAGTTTCCCAGTTTATATGGTTTCAGCTGTATGACATGTATATTTACAAGTCCAAGTACGCTGCTAAGTTTGATTGCCTTTACTTTTTACAGTAGACCTATTTCGATGAACTGCCATCATCAGGTTATCTGTAAGTAGATGTTACATAATTTTCGTACATTATTTCTAATTTTACTTGTAATTATTAAGTGAATTTCATTATTATACGTTTTTACATACAGTACGTCTTATGGTTTTGACATCCATGTGATATGGATGGTACTGACACTATCTATTTACTTGATAATTACGTAACTGAAAAAAACAAAGGCCAAAAATAGCCTACAGAACAGATAATTCAGTACAGAGAAGATTAAGGGCAACCAAAACGAAAACAGGTAAATACAACATGTCTAGTATTTTACAACTAACATGCCAGGACTGCATTACAATTTGTGTAAGACAGACGAGCATAAAATTTAATACCAGATACTTAAAACACAGAAGAATATTAAAAAGTAGCAGCTATCATTCTACATTTCCTGAAGAACTTATGGACATTAAACACACCCCAACAAACATCAACACCAACTTGAAAACTCTCAGAGGCACCAATAAGTCCCCACAAAACCTAATAATTGAAGAAAGCTACCAAATACAAAAATCCATAATCGAAAGAAAACAAATAATAAATGAATACACAGATCTCTGATACGGAGTTCTGTTCTACACTCTCAATGAACTATCAGATAACACCAACCCATAAACACTCAAAGAACTATCAGATAACACCAACCCATAATCACACACACACACACACACACACACACACACACACACATACATACATACATACAAACAAACAAAATAATTAAACAAAGCACACAAGCCGGCCGGTGTGGCCGAGCGGTTCTAGGCGCTTCAGTCTGGAGCCGCGCGACCGCTGCGGTCCAGGTTCGCATCCTGCTTCGGGCATGGATGTGTGTGATGTCCTTAGGTTAGTTAGGTTTAAGTAGTTCTAAGTTCTAGGGGACTGATGAACTCAGATGTTAAGTCCCATAGTGCTCAGAGCCATTTAAACCAACCAAAGCACACAAACCTTCTCCTAACTATACACACACACACACACACACACACACACACACAAACTCAATCGTGAATAGCTTTTCTACATCAAGTTCTATTTGGTTGTACATGACAAACTGTGAAAGGAAACAAGTGCAATAAGAAACATAAAAACCCAAGTAAACCACAGCATAACATAACAAGGTACACTATTGGCCATTAAAATTGCTACACCACGAAGATGACGTGCTACAGACAGAAATTTAACCAGCAGGAAGAAGATGCTGTGATATGCAAATGATTAGCTTTTCAGAGCATTCACACAAGGTTGGCGCCAGTGGCGACACCTACAACGTGCTGACGTGAGGAAAGTTTCCAACCCATTTCTCATACACAAACAGCAGTTGAACGGCATTGCCTGGTGAAACGTTGTTGTGATGCCTCGTGTAAGGAGGAGAAATGCGTACCATCACGTTTCCGACACTTATAAAGGTCGGATTGTAGCCTATCGCGATTGCGGTTTATCGTATCGCGACACTGCTGCTCGCGTTGGTCGAGATCCAATGACTGTTAGCAGAATATGGAATCGATCTTATTCGCATGGCTGTAACGGATCGGGCAGCCACGTCTCGATCCCTGAGTCAACATATGGGGACGTTTCCAAGACAACAATCATCTGCATGAACAGTTCGACGACGTTTGCAGCAGCATGGACTATCAGCTCGGAGACCATGGCTGCGGTTACCCTGCATCACAGACAGGTGCGCCTGCGATGTTGTACTCAATGACGAACCTGGGTGCACGAATGGCAAAACGTCATTTTTTCGGGTGACTCCAGCATCATGATGGTCGCATCCGTGTTTGGCGACATCGCAGTGAACGCACATTGGAAGCGTGTATTCCTCATCGCCATACTGGCGTATCACCCGGCGTGATGGTATGGGGTGCCATTGCTTACACGTCTCGGTCACCTCTTGTTCGCATTGACGGCACTTTGAACAGTGGACGTTACATTTCAGATGTGTTACGACGCGTGGCTCTACCCTTCATTCGATCCCTGCGAAGCCCTACATTTCAGCAGGATAATGCACGACCGCCTGTTGCAGGTCCTGTACGGGCCTGTCTGGATACAGAAAATGTTCGGCTGCTGCCCTGGCCAGCACATTCTCGAGATCTCTCACCAATTGAAAAGGTCTGGTCAATGGTGGCCGAGCAACTGGCTCGTCACAATATGCCAGTCACTACTCTTGATGAACTGTGGTATCGTGTTGAATCTGCATAGGCAGCTGTACCTGTACACGCCATCTTAGCTCTGTTTGACTGAATGCCCAGGCGTATCAAAGCCGTTATTATGGCCAGAGGTGTTTGTCCTGGGTACTAATTTCTCAGGTTCTGTGCACCAAAACTGCGTGAAAATGTAATCACATGTCAGTTCTAGTATAATATATTTGTCCAATGAATACCCGTTTATCACTTGCATTTCTTCTTGGTGTAGCAGTTTTAATGGCCAGTAGTGTATAAATACATGCATAACAAGGTATATATACAAAACTTCAAATGGTTCAAATGGCTCTGAGTACTATGGGACTTAACATCTGAGGTCATCAGTGCCCTAGATCTTAGAACTAATTAAACCCTACTAACCTAAGTACACCACACACATCTATGTCCGAGGCAGGATTCGAACCTGTGACCGTAGCGGTCGCGCTGTTCCAGACTGAAGCGCCTAGAACCGCTCGGCCACTGCGGCTGGCTTACAAAACTTCATCTGTTTTTTTCAAATTTGTAAATAATATCTTAAAGACTCAAATTTATAGGAGTACAAATAGTAAAGAGCATTTTTCCTGTTTAATAGAAAGAAAATGAAAGCCCACTGATGATGAAATTTCAGCGAAACATGTCTTGCATGTAGAAGAAAAGAGAAAATTGTGTAATGCTCAAGGGGTCACCTTCTCCAAAACCAAATCTATTTGTAAGCAAACGTGGACAAGAGAGCTTCAGCCTCAAGATGATGATTGTCTTTCTTGTAATCTTGTTCATTACGAAGATATTGTTAGAAGACCCACGATTTTTCATCCATGGAGAGTGAAACAAGACGTCAGGACGACAGTAGATCTGTTTAATTAACTTCTTTATTCTGGCCCTCGGCCGTAGTAGATGAGGAACAGTTTGGTGGAGGAGTCCAGTTGCCTCTCATGCGAAACAGTAGACGTCCGGCATTGCTGACAGTCAAAGAGCGGGGCAGAGCCTAGCGTCACCCGAATGCCATTGTCAGCGACGTCTCCGGATGCAACCGTGATGACAGCGCGGCTGCGCGTCTGGCGATACCGCGAAGGTGGCCGTGACCTCCCTCTAGCGAGCGGCCGCTTCTCTGCTCCGGCGGCGACTCCCTCATGACTCAGGGCAGGCTGCCCTGTCCAGTGGTCGAACAGCGGACCTCATACTGCAATACAGGATGTCGCCCCAAGCGTCACAGACTCGCGGCGTCGGCTGTGATACTGAGACGAAAATATTTTAGTACACGAATGGTTGAGTACTTACACGCTCCAGACTATGTTTGTTTACGCCTTAAGGCACACACACTAAACAATTCCGTGGTGGCAAGTGAGGGAAGGCTTCCAGTCTTCCGGTAGTGTATTGCAGCAACGGCTGTTGCTATACCGTTTCCAACTGGCTCTGCTTCACAACACCCGTCAGCCTTATTTTGCTTCGCAATGCATAACACTCTTGCCTGCCTGCGGCTGTCTCTGTTGCAGTTCACTTTCGCTCTGGCATACACTTGATACGCTACATTGCCCTCCTTTTTATCAAGACCCGGTCGCTTGGGTCGAGCAACTTAGATTACCTTTTACGCTAGAGTTCCAGGCGACTGGTCCTTCTGATCCTGTTTCGCCTCTTAAGGATTATTCTAACAATTGGTTTGCTTAACCCTATCACTTAATCTCACACATTTCTATGGGGCCCTTTGCCGTGCTCCAAGACTCAAATACCAAGGGACTTATTTCATTACTAGTCTTCTGCCATAATAACCTCTAATCCTCTGTTCCAAACTTACAAGTTAAATTGAATCAATTACACTTAATACCCCCACCCCCCCCCCCCCCCCCCCCAATGAACCATGGACCTTGCCGTTTGTGGGGAGCCTTGCGTGCCTCAGCGATACAGATAGCCGTACCGTAGGGGCAACCACAACGGAGGGGTATCTGTTGAGAGGCCAGACAAATGTGTGGTTCCTGAAGAGGGGCAACAGCCTTTTCAGTAGTTGAAGGAGCAACAGTCTGGATGATTGACTGATCTGGCCTTGTAACACTAACCAAAATGGCCTTGCTGTGCTGGTACTGCGAACGGCTGAAAGAAAGGGGAAACTACGGCCGTAATTTTTCCCGAGGGCATGCAGCTTTACTGTATGATTAAATGATGATGGCGTCCTCTTGGGTAAAACATTCCGGAGGGCCGGCCGCGGTGGTCTAGCGGTTCTAGGCGCGCAGTCCGGAACCGCGCGACTGCTACGGTCGCAGGTTCGAATCCTGCCTCGGGCATGGATGTGTGTGATGTCCTTAGGTTAGTTAGGTTTAAGTAGTTCTGAGTTCTAGGGGACTGATGACCACAGATGTTAAGTCCCATAGTGCTCAGAGCCATTTGAACCAAGCCATTCCGGAGGTAAAATAGTCCCCTATTCGGATCTCCGGGTGGGGACTACTCAAGAGGATGTCGTTATCAGGAGAAAGAAAACTGGCGTTCTACGGAACGGAGCGTGGAATGTCAGATCCCTTAATCGGGCAGGTAGGTTAGAAAATTTAAAAAGGGAAATGGATAGGTTAAAGTTAGATATAGTGGGAATTAGTGAAGTTCGGTGGCAAGAGGAACAAGACTTCTGGTCAGGTGACTACAGGGTTATAAACATAAAATCAAATAGGGGTAATGCAGGAGTAGGTTTAATAATGAATAGGAAAATAGGAATGCGAGTAAGCTACTACAAACAACATAGTGAACGCATTATTGTGGCCAAGGTAGATACGAAGCCCACGCCTACCACAGTAGTACAAGTTTATATGAATACTAGCTCTGCAGATGACGAAGAAATTGAAAAAATGTATGATGAAATAATAAAAGTTATTCAGATAGTGAAGGGAGATGAAAATTTAATAGTCATGGGTGACTGGAATTCGTCAGTAGGAAAAGGGAGAGAAGGAAACATAGTAGGTGAATATGGATTGGGGGTATGAAACGAAAGAGGAAGCCGCCTGGTGGAATTTTGCACAGAGCACAACCTAATCATAGCTAACACTTGGTTCAAGAATCATAAAAGAAGATTGTATACATGGAAGAAGCCTGGAGATACTGACAGGTTTCAGATAGATTATATAATGGTAAGACAGAGATTTAGGAACCAGGTTTTAAATTGTAAGACATTTCCAGGGGCAGACGTGGACTCTGACCACAATCTATTGGTTATGAACTGTAGATTAAAACTGAAGAAACTGCAAAAAGGTGGGAATTTAAAGAGATGGGACCTGGATAAACTGACTAAACCAGAGGTTGTACAGAGTTTCAGGGAGAGCATAAGGGAACAACTGACAGAAATAGGTGAAAGAAATACAGTAGAAGAAGAATGGGTAGCTTTGAGGAATGAAATAGTGAAGGCAGCAGAGGATGAAGTAGGTGAAAAGACGAGGGCTAGTAGAAATCCTTGGGTAACAGAAGAGATACTGAATTTAATTGATGGAAGGAGAAAATACAAAAATGTAGCAAGTGAAGCAGGCAAAAAGGAATACAAACGGCTCAAAAATGAGATCGACAGGAAGTGCGGAATGGCTAAGCAGGGATGGTTAGAGGACAAATGTAAGGATGTAGAGGCTTATCTCATGAGGGGTAAGATAGATATTGCCTACAGGAAAATTAAAGATACCTTTGGAGAAAAGAGAACCACTTGTATGCATATCAAGAGCTCAAATGGAAACCCAGTTCTAAGCAAAGAAGGGAAAGCAGAAAGGTGAAAGCAGTATATACAAGGGCGATGTACTTGAGGATAATATTATGGAAATGGAAGAGGATGTAGAAGAAGATGAAATGGGAGATATGATACTGCGTGAAGAGTTTGACAGAGCACTGAAAGACCTGAGTCGCAACAAAGCTCCGGGAGTAGACAACATTCCATTAGAACTACTGACAGCCTTGGGAGAGCCAGTCCTGACAAAACTCTACTATCTGGTGAGCAGGATGTATGAGACAGGCGAAATACCCTCAGACTTCAAGAACAATATAATAATTCCAATCCCAAAGAAAGCAGGTGTTGACAGATGTGTAAATTACCGAACTATCAGTATAATAAGTCACGGCTGCAAAATACTAATACGAATTCTTTACAGACGAATGGAAAAACTGGTAGAAGCCGAGCTCGGGGAAGATCAGTTTGGATTCCGTAGAAATATCGGAACACGTGAGGCAATACTGACCCTACGACTTATCTTAGAAGCCAGATTAAGGAAAGGCAAACCTACGTTCCTAGCATTTGTAGACTTAGAGAAAGCTTTTGACAATGTTGACTGGAATACTCTCTTTCAAATTCTGAAGGTGGCAGGGGTAAAATACAGTGAGCGAAAAGCTATTTACAATTTGTACAGAAACCAGATGGCAGTTATAAGACTCGAGGGGCATGAAAGGGAAGCAGTGGTTGGGAAGGGAGTGAGACAGGGTTGTAGCCTCTCCCCGATGTTATTCAATGTTTATATTGAGGAAGCAGCGAAGGAAACAAAAGAAAAATTCGGAGTAGGTATTAAAATCCATGGAGAAGAAATAAAAACTTTGAGATTCGCCGATGACATTGTAATTCTGTCAGAGACAGCAAAGGACTGGCAAGAGCAGTTGAACGGAATGGATAGTGTCTTGAAAGGAGGATATAAGATGAACATCAACAAAAGCAAAACGAGGATAATGGAATGTAGTCGAATTAAGTCGGGTTATGCTGAGGGAATTAGAATAGGAAATGAGACACTAAAAATAGTAATTGAGTTTTGCTATTTGGGGAGCAAAATAACTGATGATGGTCAAAGTAGAGAGGATATAAAATGTAGACTGGCAATGGCAAGGAAAGCGTTTCTGAAGAAGAGAAATTTGTTAACATCGAGTATAGGTTTAAGTGTCAGGAAGTCGTTTCGAAAAGTATTTGTATGGAGTGTAGCCATGTATGGAAGTGAAACATGGACGATAAATAGTTTGGACAAGAAGAGAATAGAAGCTTTCGAAATGTGGTGATACAGAAGAATGCTGAAGATGGGTAGATCACAAAACTAATGAGGAAGCATTGAATAGGATTAGGGAGAAGAGAAGTTTGTGGCACAACTTGACTAGAAGAAGGTATCGGTTGGTAGGACATGTTCTGAGGCATCAAGGGATCACCAGTTTAGTATTTGAGGGCAGCGTGGAGGGTAAAAATCGTAGAGGGAGACCAAGAGATGAATACATTGAGCAAATTCAGAAGGATGTAGGTTGCTGTAGGTACTGGGAGATGAAGAAGCTTGCACAGGATAGAGTAGCATGGAGAGCTGCATCAAACCAGTCTCGGGACTGAAGACCACAACAACAACAACCCTTAATACTACCCGCTCGTGCGTTTATCTTCCTTCTGGTACTTTTGTGCTCGGGGTACTCAATCCACTGGACTCTGTCTTGTGTTTCGTATTCTGTGCCCCTCCTTTATTACCATATGCAGACAGACTGTAATTTCCCCTTGCTAGAATTTCTGTAACTTGGCTTCCTCCATTTCTACATTCCTTCCCCTGTCTTTTGCAATTAATAATAGCCGCTGCGTTTTTGCTCTTACAATTTTCACCAATATCCCCCACTCGACAGGATACGCATGAACTATGTAGCACTCGTAACATGCTCGCTTCCCTGATACTGGTCTAGAAACGGTAAACTTTTGCTCCATCAGTCTCACAGATTCTGTGGCTATCTTGAAACAAAAAACGTAAGTTCTTATGTTCGGGTTTTAAAACCAACCCCAACTCCGGCGGTAGTTCCTTCCGTACTTTCTTCAGACCCTCTAAATACTGCTCTGGCGACAGTAAGTTTACCCCTGACTGATCTCTTACAGCCTGCTGAATAGTCACCTGTAGTTCTGTTACTTTTCCTCGTGATCCCAAACACTAGTTTCTATGGAGTGCAACCATTTTGTCATTACTGCTTCCCTATAAGACTCTTACTTAGGTTTGTAGTTCCCTGATGTTCTGATCAACTGCATCTTCTGTAGACTTGGCATATCGCATTACTTCCCCAGTCAATAGCCGTAGTAGTCGTGTGTTATTTAATACGTCCTTCTCTAAACTTGCATACAGCGTAGTGTACCAATCACTAGTGCTTTGTTCCCTTTTGCCCATTAATTAACCTATTCTACGGTGTTGTTCATCCTTCGAATGTCTGCCTCATCAGCAGCGACAAATATTGTTTTCATAAACCGACCTCCAGCGTCGAACCAACTCCACTTCATTCGCGTACGTGGTATAATCCCCATTACCTGGGTCATCTCACTCCTTAATTTATCGTACTCCTCTTGTACTCTCTTACATACCACGACAGTTCCTTTGAGTATCCCATGCCTTTCCGTTCCCTGACGGAATTTCACGAATGCTTGTTCCAATCTTCTCAACTCTTTACGCGTTTCCCATGCTTTGAATACCACCTGTATCATCCAGCGACGACTCGTGATCACTACGTCTTCCTGCTTGGGGAACAGAATTCCTACTTTCAGGCGCTGGTTCCGTAACGCATCCAGCCCGACGAAGATCAGTAGTCCCGCTATGAACTACATCATCTCCTCTTCTCTGCACCTCACTCACGGGCAGGAATACCTATTACTTTCCGCCCCCTTAAATATCTATATCTACATCTACATCCATACTCCGCAAGCCACCTGACGGTGTGTGGCGGAGGGTACCTTGAGTACCTCTATCGGTTCTACCTTCTATTCCAGTCTCGTATTGTCCGTGAAAAGAAACATTGTCGTAATGCCTCTGTGTGGGCTCTAATCTCTCTGATTTTATCCTCATGGTCTCTTCGCGAGACATACGTAGGAGGGAGCAATATACTGCTTGACTCCTTGGTGAAGGTATGTTCTCGAAACTCCAACAAAAGCCCGTACCGAGCTACTGAGCGTCTCCCTTGCAGAGTCTTCCACTGGAGTTCATCTATCATCCCCGTAACACTTTCGTGTTACATCCTGTAAAGAAACGCGCTGCTCTCCGTTGGATCTTCTCTGTCTCTTCTATCAACCCTATCTGGTACGGATCCGACACTGGTGAGCAGGATTCAAGCAGTGGGTGAACGAGTGTACTGTGACCTACTTCCTTTGTTTTCGGACTGCATTTCCTGAGGATTCTTCCAATGAATCTCACTCTGGCGTCTGTTTTACCGACGATTAATTTTATATGGTCATTCCATTTTAAATCACTCCTAATGCCTACTCCCAGACAATTTATGGAATTATCTGCTTCCAGTTGCTGACCCTCTATATTGTAGCCAAATGATAAAGGATCTTTCTTTCTATGTATTCGCAGCACATTGCACTTGTCTACATTGAGATTCAATTGCCATTCCCTGCACCATGCGTCAATTCGTTGCCGATCCTCCTGCATTTCAGTACAATTTTCCATTGCTACTCCACAGCTGCTAGTACTAATTACACTAAATTTAAACCTAACCTTAAAAAATGTTAAACGACTATCTTCTAGGCCTTAATCCATACGGGTTCCTCCTTACCGTTTCATTCAAAGCCTTTTGTTTATATTCCAGTACCTTCCTCCTCACTCTCCCTTTCCTGTCCGTATTTCCTATCCCTGAAATAACTTGCGGACTCCCTCGAAAAGGTGTCAAGCGCAGTATATGCACAGTTGTCCTTCTCGTTGGCAACTGAATCTTGACATTTACTGGCGACGTAGGCTCTACCACTTGGTATGACCCCTGATACTTTGCAAGAAACTTCTTTGTCTTTTCCTTCGTCATATACGAAGTTGATAGCATCACTCCCTGACCAACACTATACCGTGGCGCTCTTTCCGTATGGCCCATTGCTTCTTACAATTTCTCTAGTGCTCGTGTATTTGCTCTCTGTACTCTATTTCAAATTTCCCTAATCACTCTGGCAAATCCCTTAACAGACTCTCCAGTCCTCCCTTTTTTCGTTTTCAATATGTCGTACGGTGATGGCATTTTACGACTGTATACAACCTCATATGGCGATAATCCTGTATTCGTATGCTGTTTTGAACTGTAGGCTGAAACGACGTACTTCAAATAGACATCCTAGTTGGTTTTATGTGACTCAACGTAGTATCGAAGCATCTTCCAAATTGTTCTATGCACTCTTTCAGTTCTTCCATTGGTTTGTGGATGGACAGAACTCGTATTTAACTTCTTCACATTCAACAACATCCACAATTCCTTGAATACATCTGAACTGAAGTTCGTTCCCTAGTCTGTTACTAATGTTTGAAGCATTCCAAACTTCAGTATCCAATTGTCCACAGGTGCTTCTGTTAGTGTTGCTGCCTGTTGGTTTGGCATTGCGACCATTTCTACGTATCTTGAAAAATGGTCTATGATTGTGAGCACGTACTTATTACTTGCAGGTGTTTAACAGAATAGAACTAAAGCATCAATCTCCAGAAATTCGAATGGTTCTAAAGCTTTAGGTAACCACAGCAATGGTACTCTGGTTCGAAACAAATCCGCTCTCCGAGCGCACTGTATGAAATTCCGTACTTACCGGTTTACGTTCATCTGCCTATTCCTCCACCAATAACTTTCTAATATGCTTCTGTTGGCAGATCTGCAACCTCCATGACCTGCTAATATGTGACAATGGGCTTCTTGTAGTACTCTATTCCTTAGCTTAGCTGGTACCACGACTTGCGATCCCAACTTGGTTTCCTTGCGTAGCAACACATCCTGCATCCGAAACTGTGACTGCTTAAAATGAAGCTTACATTCGTCATCCGCTCTCTGTGCAAGTTTTCATTTCTTATTCTCATTACCCTCAATATGTAGTATGCTACCTTTCTACTCACGCCATCCACATTTCCGTTCTTCTTTCCAGGTTTACGCGTGACTTCTAAATAAAATTCACTTAGTCTTACTCCTCAACGCGTCAACCTACTAGCAGGATCCTTTAACCCCAACAATCGTTTTAATGCAGCATGATCTGTTATTATTCTAAACTTTTTACCACACAGATGACATTTGAACTGTGTGATTCCATAAATAAGGCTTAACAACTCTTTCGCCGTTGTGGGATAATTTCTTTCTGCAATTTAGCTGTCTTGATACGTAAGCTACCGGATATTCTACGCCTTCTACCTTTTGTCATAACACACAGTGAAGTGCATGGTGTCATGCATCACATGACAAAATCAATTAGCTATTAAAATCCGGAAATACCAATATCAGACTCGAGGTTAAAGCTTTTTTTTAGCACCTCAAAAGCATGCTGGCAATCTTCTGACCTCACAAACGTAACACCTTTTTTTAACAGTTGTGTCAATGGTCTAGAAATATCTGCAAATCCTCTTTCTAACCGGCAGTAAAAGTTCGCGTCTCCTAATAACGACTACTACAAGTCCTTCCCTTAATCGGTGCATACGCTGTTCCGTATCACTTCCACAGACCATTACGTCATCGAGATATACTAAGCATTACCCTGACTATAACGTTTGAGTAATCCGTCCAACAATCTCTGAAACATTGTAGGTGCATTTTTTTAAATCCGAATGGCATTCTTCTGAATAGGTAGTGTCCCCAGGGTGCCGGAATCACTGTTCTGTATCGATCCTCCGGTGCAACCTCTGTCTGGTAATAACCACCCTTCAGATCCATTGTTGAAAATATTTGCATTGCACTAAATGATCCAAGGTTTCTGTGATGTTTGGCAAAGGGTAGGCGCTGGTTACGGTTTTCTCGTTTAGATGTCTGTAATCACAACAAAACCTAAATCTTCGTGTTCCGTCTGTTGATTTTTTGGGCGGACGACTATTCATGCCTTCCACGCACTATTACTTTCTTCAATTATTCCATCTTCCAGCTGTTGATTGATAAATTCCTCCAGCATTGGCTTAAGTAGCTAGGTATTCTGTGTGGTTTGCGGTAGACTGGTGATTCATTTTTCTGGTAATGGCCCTTTTGGAAAAAATAAATCCTTAAATTCCGCAAGTAATTTCTCCATTCGTTCCTTATTGCTTCTCTCTAGATGCTTCACTTTTCCCTTTAATGCAGCTTCAACAGCGTCCGGCGATTGACCGTGGCTGACACATCTCGCGTCCCATTCTTCTCCCTCTAGGATATCCATATTCGCGATTAACGACCCCTTTGTTAATTCTATGCCCTCTACGCTAAAATTATCTATAGAAACAGGTACCTTCTTTTCGCTGTTTATTTCTTGTGCGCGTACAATACCTCTTTCAAGTAAGCAACCCGCCCGACCCAACACTTCACTCTTTTCTAACGGTTCCGGTGATGATGATGACGTTTGGTTTGTGGGGCGCTGAACTGCGGGTTTATCAGCGCCCGTACAAATTCCCAATCTTTGCTCAGTTCGATCTCGCCACTTTCATGGATGATGATGAAATGATGAGGACAACACAAACACTCAGTCATCTCGAGGCAGGTGAAAATCCCTGACCCCGCCGGGAATCGAACTCGTGACCCCGTGCACGGGAATCGAGAACGCGACCGCGAGATCTAACGGTTCTATCACAGACAAAATTGCTACCGGCAAGCTAGACTCAACACCGACCCAAAATGATTTCCCGGTACCCTAGGTAAACAACCTTGCAAATCAAGTCTCTGTGTTACCGTTCGCGGTTTAATCGGTTCGTCTTCCACGACAGACTCCCCTCGCGACATCGCTACACTGGCAATGGTTTCACCTAACTTAAACATTTTTCGGTCAAGTTCCTCCCTATGTTGCCGAAGATCGATTATGGCACAATACTGGTACAAGAAATCTGATCCTGTCGTAGCCCTCACTCACGTGTGGCAGTCTTTACACATTGTTTAACTTGAACTTCTAGGCAATTCGTTGTGTACAGCGAAGACAGTCCGTTATCCTACTCAGGCAGTGAAACGTTACAGAGAGTGATATCGTGAAAAGAACATTCCTTCCCGACGGATGTTTCCACTTCCTCTTTCTGACACTTCAGCAGCAAACTGGAAAACGGGACGTTTCACCCCAAACTTAAATTCTCCATAGATGATCAGCATTTCTACCTTCTCTTCGTTGTAGGTTTTACTCTGACTGAAGATGATTAAATAACCTGTGTACATCTTCCTCGTATTTCCCATTCCTTTACTGTCAACTCCAGCAAGCAGACGCTTTGCGTTACCATGGGTACCCCTGTGACAGCTAGTGCTAGTATAGAAGGATCATAACCACTTTCGTATTACATTTTTACTAATGCGATGTTTGCTTGATTAGTAGACTGATATGCGTTTCTGAATAGGTCTTGAGGATAGTAAATGGATTGCCGAGTAAAATATATAGGGTGGTATTGAAAAAAGACGTGCTGTTGTATCTTCGAAACGAACAAAGTTCGAAAGAAAGGCAACGAAGCTGGTTACTGTCGCCCAGGTATTTGCTTGGCATATGAGTGGGGAGTGGAAAGTAGCACACATAATTTTTTCTACCCTGGTATTATAGCTGGAATGGTGAAATTTCACGACGATATAGTTTTAAGTTTGCGCTACGGAGGGTATTTTGGTTTCACGTGTAGCTCTACCGAGAGAAGCCTGAACAGCGAAACAAATGTGGCACCCATGTTACTGTCGTCGACCTGTGAAAAGCAGCGAAGTGTAGTTCGATATAACTCTAATAACTTTCTGCCTATGTCCTTATGCGACCTCGTCTTATTTCACAAGATCATAGTGTGTGGTCCGTGTGGTCCTCAAATATACTTGACAGGTATCAATACATGGAAACAAGACGCCACTTAACGAGTGAAGGAAGAAGATTTGGACATGCTCCGTTAGATAAGTAGTATAAGGATTAACAGCAGCTTCTCGCTGAAACACAGGAGATTCGATACTTTGAAGAGTTAATGGGAGAGTATGGCTAAGTGTCGATGAGAGCGCTCTATGTGGCTGAACTTCTTAGAAAGGTCAATTATCCTTCAGCCAGACAGCATGGGGCATTTATGACTGGCCACGTCTCCGACGTCATGCACCTCAATTGGATCTAATTCCTCTAGCGAGATGCTTGTCAATGGGGGCAGGTGAGTCTCTAGAAAACTGATATCACAGGGGAAAAAGGGTTCACGACTGTTCATTTTCGTGAAGTGTGCGAGATATCTGAGAGTTTTAACATGAGAGTCAAAACAGATAGAGATTTGGTTGAACTAGTACAAAATTTGGCTTTAACAATTTTAAAAGACAGCTCTCCTATCATAGCGTGTAATTCATACAGATGATAACTGGCTTTGTATCTCAATTATGCTCTGCTTACTTCCACCGATTAAGCTGCTAGAATGTGAATTTCATGACTCATATTGTCTCCCTCTGGGAATCACAGTTGTCAGCCAATAAATTCAGTTAGGAAGATCTATCACACATTAAGTGAAAAATCAATTACGTAGACTGATCGAACTACATAACTACGATCAGAGAGAAACTGAAACACTTTAACAGTTTATTAGCTCCCAAAGAGGCCAGTAATAATCTCATATCAGTTACTGAAGAAGATATATAAATGTCGAAACAAGACAAAAAATTACCGCATTGACGAGCAACCACTTACTTCGAAGAATTTAAAGTGCTCTACTGTTACAGACAATCGGAGACTTACATACAGTAACTTTCGCAAACAACCAAGCCTTGCACAGCAGCGTGCGTTCGAAGATTAGAATAAAAATATCTGGAAAAAATTTTGCACCTCCTCCAAGAAAAATGTCACTGATCGAGATCTGACAAAAAAAAAGGGGGGAAAAAGAGACTGCTCGCTTTACAAAGGAACTGTTTGTCGTATATGTTAGTGCTCGGCTGTTTTTTAACGTAGGACTGTGCTCTTAGGTCTTGAGAAGTTTCATCAGAATCGTTCAGGTCATTGACTGTGGACGAAGAATTTACCACAGAATGATTCTTGTGCTCAGGTAGTAGAAGAGTATTTCGAGGCAGGGAGACAATGGTAGGAAATAAGTCTTTCGAATCAGGTCCTGAACGGGAAATGCGTGTGATGCCCGTGAATGTAAGCAGCGTTTGATTCACAGCAAACAACTGTCTGACGTTGGAGATTCTACCGTCGAAAAGAAGATAATGATCAGCGAGTTGTAGTGCTCAGTAAAGCGAATTAGTATACGAAGAAACATTTCACTAAGACGTAATGCTAATCTAAAGAAATTTATCGCTATGGACAGAAACATACGAGAAATTATATTATCCAAACTACAGAGAGTTAACCCAGATTCTCGGCAAATAATAGCTCCTTGGAAGTAAGAAGGTAATATGAGTGACAAAATTCTGACTTTATGCTAATTTTGGTAATCATTCATGTCTTTGTCTCCTGAGATTGGAATCTAGCCCTTTGTAGGACGTTTATGGTGTTACCAGTGTATGCTACGACCCTCATTAAGTAAGCTCCATTCAGTTAGTCTAAATTGCAGTTGGCTCACTTTTTCTAGCCTCACCTCGTATCTTCATTCACGGGGTCGGCATCTCATTCTAGATTAGTCTATGTTAGTGTTAGAGGACGGCCAAATTCCCTTCTCGTCGCCACACCTCCCTACGGACGGAATTAGTGTTCTCATCTGTCTACAGCTACCTAGTGTTATCACACATAGGAATGAGAGACGTGGTCGAAATAACTGCGAATAACGTAACTGACTACAGCGCCCGGTATTCACCTAGTCGGATGTGAGAAACAGCCTAAAAACCACATCCAGGCTGACCGGTACACCGGCTCTCGTCATTAATCCACCGGCTTGGATTCGATCTGGGGCCGGCATCTAGCATCCTTACAAGATAGGATTAATAGAGAAGATCCTAAAACTGGGAGCAAGTTTCGTTGCACATTTCTATAGGGAGGGCGAGAAGGTCATGCAAATTTCTCCTTAGTCGCCAGTGGCAGATGCTGTAAGAGAAGATTTCTTCATCACAGAGAGGTTTCTATGGGACCTGTGTTAGTGACCGGAGGCCCCATGGTAGCTCATGGACTACGTGAAAATTATTGTGGACTACCTACTTCCCTTCATGCTTGGTGTCTTCCTCCACGGTAATGACATCTTCCAGCAGGATAGGTGTCCGTGTCATAAAGACAGAATCGTGCTACAGTGGTTTGAGGAGCATTGCTGTGGACTCACGTTGATGTCGTGCCCACCAAATTTGACTTGTCTGAACCAGATGAAACACGTGTGGTACGGTAACGTGCGCGAACACCAAGCCCAAAGACCATCGTCCTATAATTTACGGAAAGTGCGTCACCTATACGTGGACGTCTAGTGCTACATACGTTGGGAAACCTACCAAGGACTTGTCCAATCTGTGCCACGAAGTATCACAACTGTATTGAGTTACCAAGGTGAACCAACGCCCTATTCATCAGATGGTCATAAAGGTTTGGCTTATCAGTGTAGAAGGAAATGTGGGATAAATGAATTTTCTAGAGACCATATGGTCATGACATCCAGTACGTTTTGACACCGTCTTCACTTTGGTCTGATATATATGTTCAAAATGGTTCAAATGGCTCTGAGCACTATGGGACTTAACTTCTGAGGTCATCAGTCCTCTAGAACTTAGAACTACTTAAACCTAACTAACCTAAGGACATCACACACATCCATGCCCGAGGCAGGATTAGAACTTGCGACCGTAACGGTCGCGCGGTTTCAGACTATGGAGCCTAGAACCACTCGGCCACTTCGGCCGGCGTAATATATGTTCCTGGGCACTGAATATAAGCTCCTTGTTCAGAGTTGGTTCCACAAAATCAAATAAAATTATCTGTACATATGTGGTGGTCTTTAGTTACTACTAATTCCACTGAAGACCACGTAATTCTTTACATCCAACATGCACAAGACTTTCTACTAGTGAGAAACAGCAACTGTGACAATACATTATTCCCATGTTTCGCCAAGGTATTCAAAATCCTAGTGTTCTCCTAGGATAAAGGTTGTACTCATCATATTCGTAATCCTTGAACTCCAGAAAGAGACCTGTAACCATATATTCCCCCATGGTAGCAATTCCGTTAAATCCCTTGAAACTTTCTAAACTTTTGTAGCCACTATTACCAGCTTCTGCCTGCAGTGGGAGCAAACTTAGACTGATTTCTGACATCTTGGATTCGAAAACAGAGCATCACCCATGAACAGGGAAAGAAAGAAGGGAAGGTAAAACGGAAGGTAACGAAACTGGCTCTTCTCATATGATGTGACAGGTGAAAATACATTATTAATGCTTCTGCTCAAAGGGAAGAACTACCATGTCAGAATACGCTTCCATTACCTTTATTTATATTCATAAATACGATGTCCAACAATTTCCACCTTCATTTCCTGTACTGCACTGCAGCAGGGAATGCTTTCATGAACTTTCATTGTTGCCTAAATAGATGTCTTCTATTTAGTACAGTAACGTAATTTTTGACATTGGTATAGTACTGCGGTGCCAGTTCGCCCCAGAAGCATGGTGGAATACTTTGTTTCCATATCTTCGTGTATGCCACACATTTCTGTATGAGCTTCTCTTCTTGCTTATGAATCCACGTATCTGAATCGCTCCGACAGGCGTGTTATCCGTGTTCGTTTAAAGTCTTTAGCTGCGCACTTTTCTTCTCTGTGTTTGTTTCTGTGAATGGGATTTTTCTGCGGAAATTCGGTACACAGAACTCAGCGTGCGGTAGCTATTTCATACAGTAACTTTGTTACAGATGCAGACGGTGAGAAGTTAGTGCCGCGCATTTTATCACAGCAGTAATTTGCTATACGCAAATTCTGGAGGGTGGGAGAGCTGCTTTCTTTTCGTGGCCTCCCCACACAAATTACAAATTTTCATGGAGTCCCGAAACCACAGTCAATAAAAACTGATTCCGTCTCTTTATGAAGACAAAGTTTGTCAGATTTCAGTTAGTTATTTAATTGCTCCAGAGAAACACCGATGCAGAAGGGGTATTAACACAGTATATACAGTTCCACACAGTAAATGGAATGACAGCATTAATAAATATAGACTTCGATCAGAAATCAGTATCTAAGGTAGAATATTCAGAATTTCTAAGTTTATGCATTGACGAGGGGTTGAACTGGAAAAAACACACTGAAGATCTGCTGAAACGTTTGAGTTCAGCTACTCATGCTGTTAGGGTCATTGCAAATTTTGGCGATATACATCTCAGTAAATTAGCTTACCACTCCTATTTTCATTCTCTGCTTTCGTATGGCATCATATTCTGGGGTAACTCATCACTGAGTAAAAGAGTGTTCATTGCACAAAAGCGTGTAATCAGAATAATGGCTGGAGCTCATCCACGATCATCCTGCAGGCACTTATTTAAAGAGCTAGGGATCTTCACTGTAGCCTCACAATATATATATTCACTTATGAAATTTGTTATTAACGGTCTGAACGAATTCAAAAGTAATAGCAGTGTACTCAAGGTTAAATCTAACTTTGGCTCAGAAGGGGGTAAATTATGCTACCACAAAAGTCGTTGGTCACTTACCTAATCGCATCAAAAGTCTGACAGATAGCCATATAGCATTTAAAAGTAAATTAAAGGAATTTCTGAATGGCAACTCCTTCTACTCATTAGATGAATTTTTGGATATAGTAAGTGGGCAATTTCCCCATCCCCACCCAAAAAAAATTAAAAATATTAAGTGTCATGTAATATTTTGTGTAATGTGATATCTTGGATAGACACCTTTAATTAACCTGACACGTTCCACATCATTACGAAGTGTCGTATTCATGATCTATGGAACAAGTACTAACATAATCTAATCTAATCTAATGAAAATGCGTGGGAAGGATGGAAAGTGTGTGACTCAGGTGAGTTTAAAAGTCTCTTGGTCAGAGAAAACAGAGCTACGACATGTCGTATAGATGAGTCTTGATTAGTACTTACTTTTCATCGTCGCCCTCTTCAATCGAAACCTTATGTGACACGACTACAGGCTCGTAATTTCAAAAAAATGGTTCAAATGGCTCTGAGCACTATGGGACTCAACATCTTAGGTCATAAGTCCCCTATAACTTAGAACTACTTAAACCTAACTAACCTAAGGACATCACACACACCCATGCCCGAGGCAGGATTCGAACCTGCGACCGTAGCAGTCCCGCGGTTCCGGACTGCAGCGCCAGAACCGCACGGCCACCGCGGCCGGCTCGTAATTTCAAGAAAGAGTAGTAACCTCATCAGTTTCTCTAAATAGCATTACAATAATTACTCTGTAGTAACCTCGGTATAATCTACTCTAGACGCTATGCCTAAAAAAGAAAGAATAAGGTAGCAAAACGATGGATAACTATTATTAATGTGATCTCATTTCCTGTCTACTGTTATGATACATAAACTTGGTGAGACACTTCTCGTAATCACCTCGCCTCTAATTTACATTTAACTATGTGTTGATAATAGTGATCTAGTAGCTATTTTTATAATATATGCCTTACCTAATTTCTTTAATGCTGTGATGATTACCACTCAATTATTTCTAATGAGCTCGAGTATCCGGACACACCAGCGACATACGTTTTTCACATTAGGTACATTGTTCTGCCACCTACTGCTAGGTAAACCGTATCAGCGACCTCGGTAGTCATTACACATCGTGAAAGATCAGAATGGGGCGCTCCGCGGAACTTACGGACTCCGAACGTGGTCAGGTGATTGGATGTCACTTGTGCCATACGTCTGTACGCGAGATTTCCACACTCCTAAGCATCCCTAGGTCCACTGTTTCCTACATGGTAGTGAAATGGAAACGTGAAGGGACACGTACAGCAGAAAAGCTTATAGGCCGACCTCGTCTGTTGACTGACAGAGAACGCCAACAGTTGAAGAGGATCGTAATGCGTAATAGGCAGACACCTATCCAGACCATCACATAAGAATTCCAAACTGCATCAGGATCCACTGCAAGTACTATGACAGTCAGGCGGGAGGTGAGAAACTAGAATTTAATGGTCGAGCAGCTGCTCATAAGCCACACATCACGTCGGTCAATGCCAAACGACGCCTCGCTTGGTGTAAGGAGCGTAAACATTGGACGACTGAACAGTGGGAAAAGGTTGTGTGGAGTGACGAATCACCGTACACAGTGTGGCGATCCGATGGCAGTGTGTGGGTATGGCGAATGCCCGGTGAACGTCATCTGCCAGCGTGTGTAGTGCCAATAGTAAAATTCGGAGGCGGTGGTGTTATGGTGTGGTCGTGTTTTTCATGTAGGGGGCTTGCACCCCTTGTTGTTTTGCGTGGCACTATCACAGCACAGGCCTAAATTATTGCTTTAAGCACCTTCTTGCTTTCCACTGTTGAAGAGCAATTCGGGGATGGCGATTGCACCTTTCAACACAATAGAGCACCTGTTCATAATGCACTGCATGTGGCGGAGTGGTTACACGACAATAACATCCCTGTAATGGACTGGCCTGCACAGAGTCTTGGCCTGAAGCCAATAGAACACTTTTGGGATGTTTTGGAACGTCGACTTTGCGCCAGGCCTCACAGACCGATATCGATACCTCTCCTCAGTGCAGCACTCCGTGAAGAATGGGCTGCCATTCCCCAAGAAACCTTCCAGTACCTGATTGAACGTATGCCTGATAGAGTGGAAGCTGTCATCGAGGCTAAGGGTGGGCCAAAACCATATTCAATTCCAGTGTTACCGATGGAGGGCGTCATGAACTTGTAAGTCATTTTCAGCCAGGTGTACGGATACTTTTGATCACATAGTGTATATTGTTCCTTCCAGTCTTTCTTTGTCCGCTATTCTACGTACAGATTACGTGGAATGTATTGCTGGGCAGCTAGTAGCCATGCTGATTATATTTTCCACATTCCACATTGTAGGTGTTCCCACAGTCCAAATGCACCTTTATTTTACCTTCCATATGAATGTTCCGGACTGGTCTTCCTTCTTGTTTCTATGCGCTCGCAGAAGCTAGGAGGAAAGATCGCCAAGACTGCACAACTTGTCACAACCGGTCACTTTTTCCGCTTACAGCTCAAACTAGATATGACGGGTAGCTGTACACGTTGCCAATATCGGCAACGCGTGGTTCCAGAAGTTGAGGGTTTTTTCGTTATTTTCCCCAAAATCGTTAATATAAATCAAGACTTAAGTGCGTCATTGTGGGAAAATAACATGACTAGATGGTGAGGTTCCTCAATGTTTCTTTAACTGGTTAATTTTTTCTTTGTTTGTAGACAATAAGTACACGAAGAAAAAATAACTATGGTTGTCGACTTATTGTCCATAGTATTATGCGATAAACAAGCGGCTCTAGGCGCTTCAGTCTGGAACCGCGCGACCGCTACGGTCGCAGATTCCTTCCTGTCTCGGGCATGGATGTGTGTGATGTCCTTAGGTTAGTTAGGTTTAAGTAGTTCTAAGTTCTAGGGGACTGATGACTTCAGATAGTAAGTCTCATAGTGCTCAGAGCCATTTGAGCCATCTATCGTGCGATATTCGGAATAATTTTCCTGATTTATGATTCACCCTGTATATTCAGTAAGATATACGGTAACATATCCAGGACTCTTCTAGCTGAAAATGCGCTTTTCCTCTTTCTTTACCACTTGTTTCTGGGTACCAATTCACGTTGTGGGCAGCGTTCAGCGCCTTTCAGCCATCACCTCCTACCCATAGTTCATAAATTTCCGTAAATTTCTTGTTTCCCGGTTCTGTTGCAGTTTTCCATTATTTATTATGTTGGTTTTACTCTTACGATATTAACATATTTTCCTACACTGTACATCACATTTTGTATCAACACCGTGCCTGGTTATATACTAAAACGTAAATTATAAAAAATCGGGGTCGTACGTATCTTAATTGGAGTTTATGAAGCATATTGTCTACATATCGATAGACACCTCATTAAGACTACAAAACAATAAAGGAGCTGGCGTTTTGAAAATTCAGTATAGTGAGAAGCACCAACCTGTTGCAATCTGTGACTCTGCGCGTCATGTGGCATGCAATTACAGAAATCTTGGCTATTTTCCAGAGGGATATTTCTCCAGTTGGCTTTTCTGCGAGTCAAAGCGTCAACAGTGGCTGCTGAAGGACCGTGTTGTACAAGTAGCCGATCAACCATATCCCGGGCATGTTCGATGGACGACATACCGGGCGTTCACGCAAAGCAGAGTGCAGTGGTGCACGTCGTTCATAGGCAAAGCCTGCACAGTCGTCAACACAAGTATCCCGGCAGTATCCTGCTGGAACGTGGCAGGTGGGGGCGTTTGAAGGAAGAGCAGTAACGTGTGCTTTAAAATCTTCGCGAGGTTGTTCATTCTGTCCATGCTTCTCAGCAGAGAGGAGCCTAGATCACATGTTCTATTCCGTGGCACCTCAAATCATCAAAATCTGAGTTCTCCGTAACGTTCCTTAACAACGCAAGCTTCCACATTGTGACGTATTAGTCGACCACAATTTTATGGCACCTGGAAGTGAGAGCGCTTCCGTCGGCTTATCGGGAGTTTTTATCGTGATGTATCACGAGGACACGCTGGACGACTTGAGAGTACATGCACAACTGTCATGAAATCAATCACAATATGATGCGCTTTCCTTAGTTACCACAGCACTTGTTAAGTGTAACGCCACCGTGTGTTTCCCATAACGGCTACGGAGGCCAAGTGCAATAAGATCGCGATCGAATGACACATATACCTGTGACCGTTTCTGTAGGGCAGTTTTAAGAGGAACTCGTCCGAGAATATTATATTTTTGCTATCAGCACACCTAACCTGGGGATGTTGATGATTTCTGCAAGCTGAAAACCAGCATGACTGCATGAACGCCACTGTTCTAGCCCCCAGCCCGAAGCACGGCTTTGCGTCGTTAGCACTGACATGTCCACTATCGGTCGTAATATTCCAGCGTCGAGACAAGACTGTGGACCAAGCTATACGGTCTGCTGTCCCATATCAACAAGACAGTGTTCATACTGTGCTGTGGTCGCATTGCGTAGTACAGTACCCGCTCGTTGCTACATACCATCCCATTCTATCCCCTGATATGGCACTCGCATCGCTGTTGTAGCAACAGGCACTGTTCAAGTCGAAGTTTTACGGTACGACAAATCCATTTCGTGAAGGCCGGTCCTTCTTCTCTGTTAGAACTCACTCACTTGCTAATCAACTACATTTTGATGTCTATGAGACATACTGGCATTCGTTTTTTCGTTAACACTCTATTTGGCACCTCTTTACTTGTAGAGTTTCGTATATCGCTCACCATTCCAGTCACATGAGGATGCTGCTGAGTCTGTGTGTACTCTCTCCGTATCTTAATCAACTATTGCTAGAACACTTTGCGACACATCCTCGAACTTTGTATGCATTTGGAATGTTCTTTGTGGGTGTTACACTTTTCGCAAACTTTGGAGTACAAATGGAAAAAAAGGGAAAGGAAAAGGAAGGATATCGGATGTGTACTTTTCAAAGGCACCATCCCAGCATTTGCCTTAAATGACTTAGGGAAACAAAGGAAGACTTAAATCTGTGGGGCTTGGTTTCGAATGCGCGGCTAGTGCCTTACCACAGCACCACTTCCCTTGGGCAGAAGTGCATCCATTGATCGTGGGAACAGCACCTGTAGTTTCAATCATCAAACAATCATGTACTTCTATAAAACAATTCTCAGCTCCTTTTTTCCTTTCTTTGTAGCACTGTTAATGTCAACACAATTGTAGCTGACTTGCGCATAGCACAATTACCAAAGTGTGTTTCCCCATGTCCATTCCGTTTCCCTTCGTTCAGTTTTTGTTCTTCGTTTTCTCTTTATTGTCATTTCATCCTCCTCACCCAACTCGGAATTTTGAGAGAGGGAGTTTACTGCCAGAGGCTACAAATAGCTGCTCTAAAAATTTTACATGGCTTTAAAATATTGAATGTCTGCACACAAAAAAGTAGAGATGGTGAGTTGCGTTGGCGAGAAGATAAAAGGCTGATTCCTTGATTCCGTTAAGATAATTACACAGAAATGAGTGAAGTGATGAATTTATGTAGACTTCCAGGTGTTAAGGTATTTTGAGATTTTTATGTTTCTGGGTGATGTGAATTATGAAATTTATGGGGATGGATGTTTGACTGAGTGATAGGGGAGGATGATGAGGATGAACCTCCGAACCAAGCCTTACGATGTGTGTAGTAGGCAGTGATGAGGACGTGAGTCCTGATAAAGGGAGATCTGTCACGACGGATGTATAACTGAGCGAATTTCATTGTCAGCTAAAGGGGGATGGGTGTATGGCGTATAGCTGTGTGGTTTTGGAAGGATAACTGGTGGCTTCCGATTTAGGTATCAATGGATTCTCTGTCCTTCATTCAAATTCGATGTTGTTTTTTTATAGTCCCACTTTAGTAGCAAAATATACAGGGTGGTCCATTGATCGTGACCGGGCCAAATATCTCACGAAATAAGTGCAAACGAAAAAACTACAAACTTGTCTAGCTTGAAGGAGGATACCAGATGGCGCTATGGTTGGCCTGCTAGATGGCGCTGCCATAGGTCAAACGGATATCAACTGCGTTTTTTTTTTAAATAGGAACCCCGATTTTTATTACATATTGGTGTAGTACGTATAGGAATATGAATGTTTTAGTTGGACCACTTTTTTCGCTTTATGATAGATGGCGCTGTAACAATCACAAACGTACAAGTACGTGGTATCACGTAACATTCCGCCAGTGCGGACGGTATTTGCGTCGTGATACATTACCCGTGTTAAAATGGGCCGTTTACCAATTGCGTGGAAATTTAAGAAGATTCAATATGGATGTGTGTGTGTGATGGGCCATTATTTCCACTCATGTAAATTGTTCGGTTGACTGCTTCTTCACATTTCATGTCTTTATTTAGTTGAGAGAACATCGAGTGTGGTGTGTGCATCTAGCAGGTGGAAGACACGTTTGCTGGTTCTCTGAACATGAGAAACACATTATTTGACTTTGTAAATTATAGGGATGATTTGGAATCTGTTACATCACCGACATGGGTATCCCCCTGTCACATCTTCGGTGTAAAATCGAGACTTCAGCTTCATAACTAAGTTATGAGGCACTGCAATCCCCATGTATACATTTGCCTGATAGATGTGCTGTTTACAGAGTTAGTGGCGGAATGACTTCTAATTTTCACATGTAGGACGCTGCTGCTATGCATTTATCTGTTTCCTTGTAATAGGTATTCCCCGTTATTAACGATAATTTTATATAGGTCTGATGCAAGCATAGTATAATTTCTGAAGCGTGATCGGATGTGAACCGTGGACACTGTACATCTCTGGAAAGCTGTACCATGCTCGTATCACACAGAGCCGATGTTTTAAGGAAGTAGTTTTTTCGTTTTACGGTTCGATAACATAGTTTATCGTAGAGAAACTGGGAAGAAGGATGTATGTCATGTGCTTGAAGTACCGGTTGATCAAAAAGTCTGTATAAATTTGAAAACTTAATAAACCACGGAATAATGTAGATAGGGAGGTAAAAATTGACACACATGCTTGGAATGAAATGGGGTTTTATTAGAACCACCCCATATTGCTAGACGCGTGAAAGATCTCTTGCGCGCGTCGTATGGTAATGATCGTGTGCTTAGCTGCCACTTTCGTCATGCTTGGCGTCCCAGGTCCTCAGACCTCAGTCCGTACGATTATTGGCTTTGGGGTTACTTGAAGTCGCAAGTGTATCGTGATCGATCGACATCTCTAGAGATGCTGAAAGACAACATCCGGCGCCAATGCCTCACAATAACTCCGGACATGCTTTACAGTGCTGTTCACAACATTATTCCTCGACAACAGCTATTGTTGAGGAATGATTGTGGACATATAGAGCATTTCCTGTAAAGAACATCATCTTTGCTTTGTCTTACTTTGTTATGCTGATTATTGCTATTCTGATCAGATGAAGCGCCATCTGTCGGACATTTTTGAACTTTTGTGTTTTTTTGGTTCTAATAAAACCCCATGTCATTCCAAGCATGTGTGTCAATTTGTACATTATTTCGTGATTTATTCAGTTTTCATATTTATACTGACTTTTTGATCACCCGGTATATTTCTTACATTGGAATATTAACAACGCTACATTCCATATGACTGATAGGTCGGAAACGCAAGCGATCTAACATTATAGCCCATTTTAAGTGCGGAAAGTTGTAGCCTTAGGAGTGCGTGTGTTTATGTTCTCTCTTACCAATACCTACCGGGTACTGATCATAGACTCTGGAACCATACTTTAAATTTGATAGTTTGGTTGATTTACGTAAAAATGCTTCAAACTCCATCCGTCTGGAGCTCCACCGCGCATAAAAATCAGCCGTTTCTTGTTCTTCTTAACTGTCTGCTATTACATCACAACACTTTCAAATCTGTTACTATACATTGATAAGGAGTGCTAACCTCCTCGACATGGGCACATATTGAGAAATCTTGTGCACTTGGATGGGCGAGCACTCGGCAAGCTCCATTCATTCACAAGACGTGAAATGTAGCAGTCTACTTCTGGTCGATTTCAGATTAAACTGGTAATGGTGTTGCAGGGCGGGTTTGTCAATGATAGTGTGAGGGGGTCTTTCAGTCTCTAATTTTACCATAAGACTGCGAGAATGCTCTGTGACCCCCATCAGTATAGAGATAAATCGTAAATTAAGCACTATGCTCGAAGTGTTAGAAATACGTAGAGCACTGTCTGATATACTTTGATGATGGATGGAAGTAACAATGCATTGATATACTGAACAGTCCTCTATCCACATTCGCAATAAAGGGAGAGGGTGGTTTAGCTATGATACTGAAATTGGAAAACATTCTGTCACATCATTGATAGGTGTTGAAATTACTGTAAAATTGGTAAAATTGTTCACGCAAGCAACTTTTATGCTTAATACTTCAGTACATCAGGAGTGTCTTTTCCATCCCATCTGTCCACTGGCACGTTGTTCGTTACCATATAATGGTTGACTGACAACGCTTGTTTGAGTTGGAGAAAGAGTTTTGGTGGAGTGGTGACACCTTCTGGGGATGGATAACACCGAAACGGTGATCGCGTACATGACTGCAATATGAGGAATCAGTTGAAATGGAACGTAGAGCCATCAGCTATTCCATCAATGTGACAGATGAGTTTAAATGTTGTTTGGAAACCCACGCCAACACTGCAAATCTCTTCCAATTTCCTTATATTGTAAATGACTTTTATTTAAAATCATCCAGTGTGTGTGGTGCATTATGGTAACAGCAGTAACAATATGATTTACACAGTGCGACATCTAGAGGTAGCCCAGTTGACCTATCTTCCCTCCAAAATTCAAACTTCCCGCCAGAGGGCTTGGGAGGGTGAGTGTGACACTTTGCAGACGTCTTGGGTAACGGTACTCGCATCATCAGCTGACGTCACAGTAGCCATCTTGAATGACATCAATCACATCATCAGCTGGCGTCACAGCAGCCATCTTGAATGACGTCAATCACGTCACAGTGTGACATCTTGAATAATGGTACTTTGGGGTGATGTCCTTGTTGTCTGCGAGAGGTCGTGGATCAGAACGTCTTAATGTCAGTTTAGAACCTGACACAGACCTCGAAGTCGTGGCAGCAAAACAAAATGTTTGGCAGTGTAAAAAGCATGTTAGATCCAAAAAAATGTTTCAAACAACGAGACAGGGCCACAGGGGGCATTTCTTGGTCTCTTGCGACTTACACTATAGTCGGCGGGACACGATCATCTTCCTACAGCAGAGGTGATGAAACTTTAAACTGATCTCTGCAATTGATCAATAACTGTATATTTAATAGGATCGTCACATGTGCTCGATGCCTGCGTGCATGCGGTATTTGTTTTCGATATATGGGAGGAGAGAGATGCGGTAAAAATCTTATCTAGTTCTCTATCAGATGAAGTTAGTTGAGCTTTTAAAGTTCGTAAATTTTCTCTGATGAATGGTAAAGGATAACGAAGATAGCATGTTGTGGAGACAGATGTGAATGGATGTGGATCTGTAGTACTTGTATGTAGTTTTGAGGTGCACCACAATGAGGTAGCAAAAATGCTCATTTTTCTCACAGTTCCCGGTTCTATTGAATGGTCAAAACACAGTCCTGTTGCAGTAACGCAGCTTAGCCTGTTTCTAGACGGTATGCAAAAGGTGGTAGATATAGTATCCTCCGACTTCTACTCAGTTCCGGCTTACATTGGAACGATCACATGCGCAAAGCTGCAGGGATGGTAGCGCAGAGTCTGAGAGGCCTGTTGCATGATGCATAGGGACTACCCTAAACGAAGCTGGAATTTTACTGTAGCAGATAGGTTCGAGAGAGGTGACTCGTTTCGAGATATGAGAGTGTCAGAAATATGATTCACTAGTGGCTGTAAACATTAAAGGAGTTCTCCATAGGATCCAACGCAGGTATGTGCTTGAATGGAGGGCCCTAATTCCAAATCATAGACATCATTTCTAAGAGATAGCGTGACACTAGAGATCTGAAAAGCTAGTGCACATTTCTTACGACGTCAATCAGCACAACATCTACTACTGTTTGTGATCCTCCTCAATCAGTCATCGCCTATGATTCAGTGGATATATCACCGAACCTCTGTCATGGTACCGAGACAGAATGTGTTACAAATACTGCAGAAATATCTAGCAGCGTGAAAGAGTTGCAAATACTGGTTTCATACCATGTTCCTTAACCGAATCACTTTCAAAATTCAGCGATTTTATCACGAGATTGCATCATGGGTTACATGTAACAGGACTGCTGGTCTGATAATATACACTCCTATGGTGTTTGTCTGGAAAAACCAATTCATTTGGAGGTAATACCATACCTCGATTTATAAAGCCAGTATAGCTTTTAACATAGAAACTTGAGTGCACCTGTACAACTATGACCGCTTGTGATGAAAATATGGTCGTGTTTTTTAACATCTGACTGCTTGTAAGACGATTACTACTCTCTTTTTAAGCCACAGTGGTACCACTCACAAGAAAACTAATGAGACATGTCCCCCCCCCCCACCGCTGATTTTCGGTCAGTATTATTTAGTATCATCTGAAATCAATTATTTGCGAAGTATTATACTTAGTAGTAGGGGATGTGTGATAGGATCACCTTGAGCATCAGGCTTACAAAGTGTGTGTTTGTGTTCTGACATGTGTAAAGGAAAAAACTGTGGAATACTGTGATAGCAAAGGGTAGAGTATGTCAAGTCATAAGAATAGTAAAGATATTTCTATTTCCAGAGCCACAGCTGTCAGTAGGGTGTACGTCCAATACTTCACTCATTGTCGAATGTCATTCAGTGGAGACTGCAATCATAACATTTAATTGTAAGTATAGTGTTCAAATATATATGAGGCCGGTTTTTTTCCAAGGATGATTCTGCCTATGCATGCTTGGCATGCAGCGCCGGTGACAGGAATGAGTCATGTTTCCCGTTAGTGGCAGGAGCTGTCCAAAGTATAAGGCCTGTTGGAGTGTAGGAATTTAGCTGATTTAACTGTGTAGTCCTCTAGACAGCTAAATAGCGAACTAATACTTAATATGTCTGGGCAGCTTTCGTGATTGTGTGGAAATTTGAGAAGATTCAATATGGATGTATGTTTGCATGGGGTCATTAGTCTCACACATGTAAATTGTTCAGTTGACTGCTTCTTCACATTTCACTTCTTTATTTAGTTGAGAGAACATCAATTGTGGCGTGTGCATCTAGCAGGTGGAAGACACGTTTGCTGGTCCTCTAGATGTGAGAAACACGTTATTTGACTTTGTAAATTATAGGGATGATTTGGAATCTGTTACATCACCGACATTGGTATTAGCGAGTGGAAGTATCAGTTTACACTATTTTCTTATGTCGAGTTTCTTCACATAAAGGTATTTGCAGATGGGATAAGTTTCTAGTTACTTTATAGTTTACAGCATGCTCCACCTAGCTAAAGTTTCGGGTTTCTATAGTATTAATTTCCAATCTATAACTTCAGAAATATATTGTGCGAGCGATACTGCTATACAAGCGATACTGATATGTGTTTGATATCGAGAAGTACCACGAAAATGGTATGATATTCTTGCAAACCATGCGAAATTAGATATGTTCTTGTAGTCATAGAGTCTGGAGATGTGTGTAGAAAAGCGAGCAAGCAAGCAGGTCAGGACCAGAAACAGTAACGCATTTGTACCGATGGGGAACGAATTAGTCTTTGTACAACAGTTCCGAGAGTGACTTTGAACCACTGAGGGCGCTATGGTGATGTGTTGGGATTGAATGACTGCCTGACCTCGCGGGAAATATCTAGTGCCGCGAGTATACCTATGGTGCATGTGCTTATGCTGTGTGTCTTCATGATATATGTACAAATGATGCAAAAGGGGTGATTTTGTATGGCACAGGATACGAATTGTATGTTTACTACATCAACACAGTATGCAGTGATATGTTGCTGGGTTTTGGAGATCGGTTTCATGATCTAATATTCACTCCCCTGTCCTCAGTCGGATAGCAGTGTCATTGAGTAAGAGTCTTTCCATATTTGACGATATGTAGGGCACTTTGAAAGGTTTAATTGTGGGTCAATATGGCTATCTGTATCAAATAGATTTTTATGGCTGAAAGTCTCGTCTGCAGAGAGAAAAAAAAAAAAGGCGAATGGTGCTTACACACTTCCGGCATCAGTAATACGGCGGGAAAATTCGATAAGAGCCAATTATAGTCCCCCATTCATTCACAAGAGATCCTTCATGCTGGGATATAGGAGTCTCCGCATAGTGGTGAGAACCTTGTGTGTGTCGAAAGGAAGAAGGGTAAGACGTGATGGACAGGGTGAGACGTTAGGACCACGAGGGAGAATTAATTCTATGTTATTCTGGGCTATTTTCTTAAACCGATCCAGCCGGGAATCGAACCCAGGCCCTTAGGATTGACATTCTTTCGCACTGACCACTCAGCTGCCGGGGGTGGACTAAAGATAGTTATACTCCTGAAGAAATTGTGAGTGGTAACAAGAGGTAGTTCACCAATGTGCTGTATTTCCCCACATAATGCGTTGTGATAATTGTCTGATTTCCACATTGTTCGTCATCTCTCAAAGAGATAAACAAAAGATTTTTATTCGATAGAGATTGCAGATTTCATTATCAATCAATTATTGTCGCCCTAGTCTAACATGAAGTGTGTTATGCGTAAAAAAATGTCAAAGATAAGAGTGAGCTGACGATGAGGGTGTGTGGGAGCGCAGGCCGGCGCAGCTGAGCTGCCAGATCACGGGACACCCGGTGCGGTCTGTGACGTGGCTGAAGGACGGCCAGCCGCTGGCGGAGCACACGGAGGAGCTGCACTTCCACAGCGTGGGCCGCGACGACCAGGGCATGTACCAGTGCTTCGTGCGCAACGACGACGACGTCGCGCAGGGCACCAGCGAGCTCCGCCTCGGAGGTAATTGCCCCACTTCTCCTAATCATTCACTTCCATACCTTTCTTGTGATTATTGCATGCTTACTGTTGTAGAGGGGCTAAGAAAAATTCTAAAGTCATTCCGAGTTATAATGTACAAAATACTGATATTTACAAAAATAATGGATAATATTTGATAATTAGCGGTTAAATAACCAGTATCATTTTTAATTTCAGAGTTACATAAAAAAAACCTCTTATTCTGTTGCATTCGACACATTTATTCAGGTAAAATGTACGAATAACGAATACAGTTGTGAAACTATAAACTACCTGTATCATTAAATTTTAGTGTTAACTATTAGATCCTACATAAGAACTGCATTTGGAACCGACTAAAACTTCGTGCCAGATTTATATGTTGCTGCAGGAAGTCACAAATGAATTATGAAACGGAAAGTGTAGACAATTTTAGAAGAGCACTGTGGTAGGAAATAATAATTACACGAATACATCTAGTACTTTTCGCAAAAAAAATTGAAGATCTAGCTCGCTTTCAGTAAACTTGTAAACTGCCAAATATTCGAAATTCATGTCTTATATTTTCTATGTGTTCCTAAGTACTATATTCACAGTACGCCATAATTATTAGCGAAAACTGACGTGGGTGAAAGTTTACTATAATATGAGCATAAACGACCCAGTACAGACTGTTCAGCGAACAAGCCGGCTGCGAGATAACTGAAGAGTGGAAACGTTAAACGTTTCAGTTTTTCAGAAAATGTATTTTCAGAGCTATTGCATTCTCGGTACGTTGTTGAATGTTGCTAGACTTGTTCCAAGTGCCAAATCGTGGATAAAATGGTTGACACATTCATTACTAGCTGTATATCATGCTGTACTTCATCTGAATGGCCAGCCATGTGTTTCAGTTGCAAAACAGAAACACCTGTTGACGATGTAGACATTTCTCCCTCAACAGGTTAGGGAGCTCTGCAGTACACTTTTCAATATCTGATCTCAAGAAAGGAGTTGTGTAAGAAACAGAAGTTAGTACTTAACTTTTTTAAATTAATTTTCTTAGTCTCTCGTGCAAAATTTAAAAGGTATGAGAAATTGTTTTTGTTGACTCGAGTTCCGCTGGTTAAAACATCACTGCCGTACTTCAGAATTTGAATTATCACAAATAAAATGTGGTGCCTCAGTACTAATGACAACGGAAACAAAAACTTTCTTATTGGCGCTTAGAACCAGTTAGTTCCTTGGTGTGGCACCTAGAACTTTTTGATAATTTATTTCCTAATTTGTCTAATTTTGTTTGCTGTGATGAGGTGAGCAGCATTGTTCTGTAGTATCAGAGCACCTTCCCAGTTATTTGTATACAGGGTGTTTCAAAAATGACCGGTATATTTGAAACGGCAATAAAAACTAAACGAGTAGCGATAGAAATACAC
Source organism: Schistocerca cancellata (assembly GCF_023864275.1). Classification (NCBI taxonomy): domain Eukaryota; kingdom Metazoa; phylum Arthropoda; class Insecta; order Orthoptera; family Acrididae; genus Schistocerca; species Schistocerca cancellata. The sequence continues at coordinate 507,281,129 of NC_064629.1, read as the reverse complement.
CGTTTGTTGCAATATGCTTGGGACAACAGTACATTTTCAGGCAGACAAACTTTCGAAATTACAGTAGTTACAATTTTCAACAACAGATGGCGCTGCGGTCTGGGAAACTCTATAGTACGATATTTTCCACATATCCACCATGCGTAGCAATAATATGGCGTAGTCTCTGAATGAAATTACCCGAAGCCTTTGACAACGTGTCTGGCGGAATGGCTTCACATGCAGATGAGATGTACTGCTTCAGCTGTTCAATTGTTTCTGGATTCTGGCGGTACACCTGGTCTTTCAAGTGTCCCCACAGAAAGAAGTCACAGGGGTTCATGTCTGGCGAATAGGGAGGCCAATCCACGCCGCCTCCTGTATGTTTCGGATAGCCCAAAGCAATCACACGATCATCGAAATATTCATTCAGGAAATTAAAGACGTCGGCGTGCGATGTGGCCGGGCACTATCTTGCATAAACCACGAGGTGTTCACAATGTCGTCTAAGGCACTTTGTACCGCCACAAATTCACGAAGAATGTCCAGATAGCGTGATGCAGTAATCGTTTCGGATCTGAAAAATGGGCCAATGATTCCTTTGGAAGAAATGGCGGCCCAGACCAGTACTTTTTGAGGATGCAGGGACGATGGGACTGCAACATGGGGCTTTTCGGTTCCCCATATGCGCCAGTTCTGTTTATTGACGAAGCCGTCCAGGTAAAAATAAGCTTCGTGAGTAAACCAAATGCTGCCCACATGCATATCGCCGTCATCAATCCTGTGCACTATATCGTTAGCGAATGTCTCTCGTGCAGCAATGGTAGCGGCGCTGAGGGGTTGCCGCGTTTGAATTTTGTATGGATACAGGTGTAAACTCTGGCGCATGACACGATACGTGGACGTTGGCGTCATTTGGACCGCAGCTGCAACACGGCGAACGGAAACCCGAGGCCGCTGTTGCATCACCTGCTGCACTAGCTGCGCGTTGCCCTCTGTGGTTGCCATACGCGGTCGCCCTACCTTACCAGCACGTTCATCCGTCACGTTCCCAGTCCGTTGAAATTTTTCAAACAGATCCTTTATTGTATCGCTTTTCGGTCCTTTGGTTACATTAAAACTCCGTTGAAAACTTCGTCTTGTTGCAACAACACTGTGTTCTAGGCGGTGGAATTCCAACACCAGAAAAATCCTCTGTTCTAAGGAATAAACCATGTTGTCTACAGCACACTTGCACGTTGTGAACAGCACACGCTTACAGCAGAAAGACGACGTACAGAATGGCGCACCCACAGACTGCGTTGTCTTCTATATCTTTCACATCACTTGCAGCGCCATCTGTTGTTGAAAATTGTAACTACTGTAATTTCGAAAGTTTGTCCGCCTGAAAATGTACTGTTGTCCCAAGCATATTGCAACAAACGGTGTATTTCTATCGCTGCTCGTTTAGTTTTTATTGCCGTTTCAAATATACCGGTCATTTTTGAAACACCCTGTAAAAATAAGTTATGTACAAAATGAGATACATTGTTTTTGGTACCCGTGAAAAAGTGAGATTTGGCAATTAAAATGTTTAACATTTCCACTCTTCAGTTGCGAATTTGTGGTTACGAGTCGCCACTGACTTCCGCTTGAAATATTTTTTTGGTTGGTACAAACATGTTTGAAAGGTTAACTTTCACAGTTAAGTTCCCATCTAATTGAGCTCAAATTTCATGTGATTTTGATTGAGATAAATACTATCCTTCAAATTGTACTTGACCAAAAACAATCATTATTTTCCTCTTAGTTTGACACTAGTTGAAACAAGGGAAGCTCAGATGCCATCAGGTGGAAAAAACTTACTCTGTTCATTTCTCTTACTGCACTTAAAACTATACATCGATTTGATGTTTTACCGGATTCCTGATATGCATGGTACAATCGTAAAATAGTCGTACGGGAAAATTCTCACTTCATCGCTACCTCGGAGATGCTGTGTCCCATCGCTCTTGCGCCGGCTACAGCACCACTTTCAAACTCACTTAAATCTTGATAACCTGCTGTTGTAGCAGCCGTAACCGATCTAACAACTGCGCCAGACAGTTGTTGTCTTATATAAGCGTTGCCGACCGCAGCACGCACGCCTGTTTATATATGTCTGAATACGCATGCCTATACCAGTTCCTTGGTCCCTTCAGTGTATATCGTCCACATAGACTCTCTTCATATGCAAAGAATTAGCCATATTTTGGGCAATCACGAGCCCCTTGCATGCTTTAATCCTTCATCCACACTCCAACATTACAGGGACTGCGTAATGATCAAGTGAAAGTAAGAAATTCTTCACTCTAATAATTAATTTTTACATATATATCCTGAAAACATTTGGCTGACAATTTTTCATAGTTCATGATTACATTCATTATACCCATGTTGCAATAGGTCTTACTCTGAGGTGACAAAAGTCATAGGACAGCAATCCACACACGCACACAGATGGTTGTAGTATCGCGTATACAAGGTATAAAACGACTGTGCACTGGCGGCACTGTTATTTGTATTCAGGTGATTCATGAGAAAAGGTTTCCTGCGTTATTATGTCTCACGCACGACGGAAATTAACAGACTCTGAATGCAGAATGGCAGTTGGAGCTAGACACATGAAACATACCATTTCGTAAATCGTTGGGGAATTCAATGTACCGAGATCTGCAGTGTCAAGAATGTGCTGAGAATAGCAAATTTAACGCATTAACTGTCGCCGCGGACAACACAGTGGTCTTCGCTTAACGACCGAGAGCAATGACGTTTGTGTAGAGTTGTCGCCGGTAACAGATAAGCAACACTGCGTGAAATAACCGCATGAATCAATGTGGGACGTCCAACGAACGTATCCGTTAGGACAGTGTGGCGAAATTTTGCGTTAACGGGCTATGGCAGCAGACGACCGACGCGAGTGCCTTTGGTAACAGCACGACATCGCCCGCAGCCCCTATCCTGGGCTCGTGACCATATCGGTTGGACCCTACACCACTGGAAAACAGTGGCCTGGTCATATGTGTCTCGATTTCAGTTGGTAAGTGCTGATGGCAGAGTTCGAGTGTGGCGCAGATCCCACAAAGCCATGGATCCTAGTTGTCAGCAAGGCACTGTGCAAGCTCTTGGTGGCTCCATAATGATGTGGGCTGTGTTCACATGGAATGGACTGGGTGCTCTAGTCCAATTGAACCGATCATTGACTGGAAATTATTCTACTGAGCTACTCGAAGACCATTTGCAACCATCCATGGACTTCATGTTCCCAAACAATGACGGAATTTTTATGGATGACAATGCAGCATATCACCGGGCCACAGTTGTTTGCGACTGGTTTGAAGAACATCCTGGATTATTCGAGCGAATGATTTGGCCAGCCACGTCACCCGATATGAATCCCATCGAACATTTATGGGACATAATCGGGAGAGCAGTCCGAGCACAAAATGCTGTACCGGCAACACTTTCCCAGCTGTGGACGGTATACAGACAACCTGGCTCAATATTTCTGTAGGGCACTACCAACGACGTGTTGAGTCCGTGCCACGTCGGGATGCTGCACTACACCGGGCAAAAGGAGGTCCGAAACGATATTACTAGAGACCCCATTAACTTTTGTCACTTCAGTTTATATTTATTTAATATGAAACCTAACACTTCACAATTGCAATTAAAGATTTAAAAATAGTAATAGCTCTAGCAGGAAAAGCAGCAGTTTATATTTATTTGTTCAGAGTAAAGTCATACAGATTTAGTGGTGTAGAATGTGTGCAGTGGCTGTAATGGACGTGATTGGAGAGACAGAGGAATATGGTGAAGAGGTGGACACTAGTAATGAGAAGACGACAATAATAAAACAAGACAACTTGAGTGACAGAAAAACGAAAAGACAAACAAACGTGACTGGAAATAGTCAATATTTGCTTCATTGGGAAACAGGTTAAGGCTGTACCTTCGCAAAGCTATAGCATGGCACTCTAGTTCCATTGTGTGCAGCGATATGACCTCTGCTATTTTGTGGAAGAATTTCTAGAATGTGAGTGTTGAGAAGACAAAATCGGGAACTGTTTTTCATGTCCCAGCTGCTGTAATTACCTAAATAATTTTGAGGCCAAACATCCTGCTGGGACATCCTATCGCCTGTGAGAACCCGCAAGCCACGTACCTAACATGGAACCTTTAAACCAAAAACACGTTACAGTAAACGCAACAACAAAAGTAATAATGAGACTCTCTTTTGAAGCGATAGGCAACGACGGTATCAGCATGGTGTGAACACGGTCAAATGGTTCAAATGGCTCTGAGCACTATGGGACTCAACATCTTAGGTCATAAGTCCCCTAGAACTTAGAACTACTTAAACCTAACTAACCTAAGGGCATCACACACACCCATGCCCGAGGCAGGATTCGAACCTGCGACCGTAGCAGTCCCGCGGTTCCGGACTGCAGCGCCAGAACCGCTAGATCACTGAACACGGTCAAGAATGTCACGGAGAACATAAGAACAGTCTAGACAGACGTGTTTCATTTTTACTTTGGGAACGAAATAAATATCATTCGATACAAACTAAGCTAACTCCGATCCAACCAAAAGAATAAAAGCCCGCCATCACCTTGTGATCAACATTCTGTCCTCGAATATATTTAATCATGATCAACTGGGTAAATACAATACTGAAGCGCGATCAGTTTACATGACAAAGACCGATCTAGTTTCTTTAAACACCATAGTACGACTACCGCAATAATTCAGGAAACTGATGTGTTGAAATGCGCTACGGAAAACGAAGAAACCGCAATACTGGCATCACTATATTTCAGCGAAGCATATGATAGTGTCAATTATAGTTGCTGCTCACAAAAATGGCAAATCTTAGTTTTCAGATATATCCCTGAAGAAGTTTCTACATCTACGTTATTGCTCTGGAGTTAACACATGATTGTTTGGCAGAGGGTGTAAAGAACCAGTTTCCCACTGTTTGTTCAGATGTGTGTGAATTTCTAAGGGACCAAACTGCTGAGGTCATCGGTCCCTAGACTTACACATTACTTAAACTAACTTATGCTAAGGACAACACACAAACCCATGCCTGAGGGAGGACTCGAACCTCCGGCGGGAGGGGTCGCGCAGTCAGTGACTTGGCGCCTCAAACCGCGCGGCCACTCCGCGCGGCCTCACACTGTTTATCTACCGTTCCACTCTGTAACAGTACGTAGAAAAAATGAGCTCTTAAATCTTTCCATCTGAACTATGATTTCTCTTATAAGATGCTTATTTCTCCCAATAGAGATATAACTCAACAAAACATATTGTCATTTGGAGGAGAAAGTCGATGACTGAAATATCCTGAAAAGATATTATCGCAATGAGATACGCGTTTGTTTCAATGCCACCACAGTTAGCTTATCATATCCCTGACACTCTCTTCCCTATTTCGTGATAATGCAATATGAATTGCTCTTGTCTGAACTTTGTAGACGCCATACGTCAGCCCTATCTTGTTAGGATCCTGTAACACGTATCAACACAACGGAAAAAGCAGACCACAGCGCGTCGCCGTGCGAATGAAAAGTCGTCCTGTAAGTATCTTGAACCAAGAGTGCCATAGACGTCAGTCCTCGGCCAGAAGCTGCTCACCTTGTATATCAATGACTTCCCGTTGGTATTTTCCTCTTATAAATACCATTTATATGCCTATGACCACCGGCTTTGCTTAAGTGTTTCGTATGAAGATATTTATCCTTGCTGCCATTGTCCACAAGACTGATGTCCTGTTTTCAGTGTTAGGATGTGAACAAAGCCTGGTCGTAAAACTAGATGAGTAGAAGTACCAAGTACTTTTAATATTATAACAGAGGTTAATTAGCCCTAAAGTCACCAACACGTGCCCTCTATTCTTCCTCACGATATCCCAACATCTGATCAGAAAACGCAGAAGGATGTGAGTTTAATTTTGAATGAGCTCATGAATCTGCACTCCTATATGCCTTCTAAACATTTCAAATAATATTTCCACGGATGCGAAACGGGAACTCGTGCAATCACTCGTTCTATCAGACCTCTGCTGTTGCAATTTAACTCAACGCAAAATGAGCAGCGAAAATTCTAAACCTTTAGTTCTAACTATGAATGCTTGTGTGCGTTACATATACACCATCCGCCTGTTTGACAATAGCAGTGTCTCTCACACAATAGTTACTACCAAACAGCTTACGTGTCTACAAGTCATGTCTGTTTCATTGGCGTTTTAGAGTGGACGCCCCTCAGCTTCTCGATTCACTGATCACGTACTTATCCCACCAATATAATCACACAATATCTCATTTATCTGTTAGCCTACCCGTACCCATCCATAAAACAAATATTTTCAATTGCTCTTCCTCATCTACTGTTGTCAGCCTCTGAAACAAGCTACTCTGCACTCTACGCTCAGATCAATACTCTATTACACTTAAAACAAAGATTAAGTACATGCGTTCAGGGATCGAATTTGATTAAACGTCTGCGAGCAGCATCCTTATTGTTCATCACCTGACGTAAATCGGTTGTCAGTCATGAAGCTGGAACTTACCTCACACGTAATTTTATATATCTGGGCAAGTTTTACATAGAGAGCCTTGAGCTTACCAGTCATTTAACGTATTTAGCTAACTGTTGTGGGGTCTCAGGTTATTTGTTGCGACTGGTTCTCTGAGGAATCCCCTTTTAAGTGCATCAACATTGACGTTGTTAAAAAATGTTTTCGATGCACTTGCATATCTGCGAAACAGTATGCGCTTAGATACAGAATGGGCAAAATAAAAGTATACCAAAAAATACTCTCTAAGACAAGAAACGAAGCACCACGAAGGAATTATCCGAATCGGACGGCAATTGGTAGATGTGATGTACATGTGTAGACAAACAAACGATAACAGTTTCAGGAAAATTGGATGATTCGTTCAAGAAAAGAGCTTCACAAATTGAGCAAGACAATAACGACTCGGTCCACCTCTGGCCCTTATTCTGGCAGTTATTCGGCTTAGCATCGATTGATAGAGTTGTTGGATTTCCTCCTGAGGTATATCGTACCAAACTCTGGCCAACTGGCGTGTTAGATCGTCAAAATCCCGAGCTGTTTGGAGGATCCTGCCCATAATGCTCATAACGTTCTCCATTATGGAGAAATCCGGTGATCTTTCTGGCCAAGGTACGGTTTGGCAACCAAGAAACAACCGGTGAAAACTCTCACCGTGTGCAGGCGGGCATAATCTTGTTGAAATGTAAGCCCATGATGGAAACAGAACGAGACGTAGAATATCGTCGACGTACCCCTGTGCTGCAACGGCGCCACAGGTGACAGACAAAGGGGTCCTGCTATCAAATGAAATGGCTCCCTAGACCATCACTCCCAGATGTCGGGCCGTATGGCGGACGACAGGCGTTTCCAGATACGTTTTCGCTGGTCATCTGGATTAATTTCGAAGCGGCACTCATCATTCCTACTCCACTGTATGAGATTCCAGCGCGAAGATTCCCTAGAAAATTTTTAATGAAATTTTTATTTATTTATTCATTTGTATACCTCATAGTACGTATCCTGTACTTTTCCTAACAATATTTATAATATAAATTAATTTGATCGAGCTTACTAGGAGATGTTAAATTATATCACGTAGCAGGGCTCGGCTTGCCTGTTGACAGATGCTCTTTACTTTTCTGGAACTGTGGTTGATACCCACCGGAAAAAAAATTAGGTAATATATCCAAACGCGACACCTTTTCAGAAATGCGAAGTTGTTGTACATCATCTGCTCAAATGTTCAAATGTGTGTGAATTCCTAAGGGACCAAACTGCTGAGGTCATCGGTCCCTAGACTTACACACTACTTAAACAAACATATGCTAAGAACAACACACACACCCATGACCGAGGGAGGATTCGAAACTCCAGCAGGAGGAGCCGGGCAATCCGTGACATTGCACCTCAAACCTCGCGGCCATTCTGAGCGGCTCAGCTGCCCAAACAGGATGCTAATATATGAGCGCAGCCATTCACTCCCGAAGTCATTTTCAGTAAGATTCTCCTGGGGAGCCGGTCGGAGTGGCCGAGCCGTTCTAGGCGCTACAGTCTGGAACCACGCTACCGCTACGGTCGCAGGTTCGAATCCTGCCTCGGGCATGGATGTGTGTGATGTCCTTAGGTTAGTTAGGTTTAAGTAGTTCTAAGTTATAGGTGACTGATGACCTCAGATGTTAAGTCCCATAGTGCTCAGAGCCATTTTTCTCCTGGGGATGTGACTGTGTCAATACAATAAAACTGTCGACATTTTGGCTGCTACTGCAGGCAGTTTGCATTGGTGTTACTACTTGGTGGTTTGATATTGTTACTTTACGTATACTATTGCGTCCCCAAAAACTACGTCCCCGTCCGTCCGAAAATGACGGACAGATACCTGAATGTCATGCCTCATCGGCACCTAAAGCACAATAACTCAATAACTCAGTGATTCATATATTAACCCTTTCACTACCATTGGGACGTATGTGTTCCACGACAGGTTACCTTAGAACCAGTGGGAATTGCTGCGTGTTATTGGTATGTACCATGTGTCAAACTGCTTTGGCCAAAAACTGTTTCACATAATTTCGTTAGTTGAAGAATCGATGTCACTGTGGCATGAGACACTCGACTTTTCATGTAATAATACAAAGCCTGACACTTGGAATAATCTATTAAAATATCAAACATTTGTAATCATAAATACGATCCGAGTGTTTTCTGAAAACATAAGGCACAACTGAAAATATAAAACGGTCGCTGATTTCATTACCATTTGTACATATAGGCGACAGGTCAAAATACCAGTGGAACATATACAGGGGTTGGACAAAAGTATGGAAACACCGACAGAAATGCATGCTCGAACATAAATGCAGATTCTAGCCAAGCCTGCAGGTCGCGCTGGTGTATTTGACCTCATACGGCACCTGTACACAAGTGCCTCAATACGCTGGAAGTGTCAGTCGGAATCAGAATAGCGTTCTGTACAGTTGTAACTGCGTTAAGTTGAGGCTAAGTGAATTCGAATGTGAGCATATTGTTGGTGCTTGTATGGTGGTTGCATCCGTAACCAAGGTAGCTGCAATGTTAGGTGTTTTAAGAGGCACCATATCGAAGATTTATACCGCATACAATGAAAGCGGAAGGACATCGTCCGCTAACTCACAACACGGACGAAAGTGTATGTTGAGAGATCGTGACGGACGGTCACTGTAGAGGACTGTGACGGAAGAGAAGAGGACGGCAGCTGCAAATGTCTCTACAGAACCGAGTGTCGCACTCTCGAATGCTGCCAGCACAAAAACAACACGAAGGGAGCCAATAAGATGGGGTTTCCAGAACGAGCTGGAATTCCAAAATCACAGATCAGTGATACAAATGACCGTAAGAGAAAAACGTGGTACTGAAGCCATAAAACCTGGACTGCGGAGCAATGGAAGAATGTCATTTGATCTGATAAGTCTTGTTTCTCAGTGTTTCCAACTTCTGGCTGAGTTTACGTCCCAAGAGTGAAACACGGCGGGGGTTCGGTGGTGATTTATGTAGCCATACTGTAGTGTTCCATGAGCCGCGTTGTTACTCTGCAAGGTCACATTACTGCCAAGGGTTACATGACCATTTTGGCTGTTCAGGTCGATCTCATGATACAGTGCTTATTCTTCAATGGCGATGCTGTGTTCGCACAGTTCGTATCGTTCAGGACTGGTTTTGTGAGCACGAAAATGAATTGTCGCATCTCCACTGGTTACCACAGTCACCAGATCTCAATATTATTGAGCCTTTTGGTCTACTTTGGAGAGAAATGTGCGTGCTCGCTGTCCACCTCGATCCCTGTTTCGAGAGCGTGCCATTATTCCATTGAAAACCATAAAAGACCTGTATTTATCCATTCCGAGACAATCGGAAGCTGGAAGCTGTTTTGAGTGCCAACGGTTTACCTGCACCGTATTAGGCATGGTAATGTATTGTGCTTCTGGTGTTTCCATAATTTTGTCCACCCCCTGTAAGAACCACGTCAGAGTACGAGTGGATCACATAATCCTTCCCCTCCATGCGTTTTTTCGTGTTGTTATTTCTGATGACGACCTTAAGTAAAATACCCACACGTTAATGTATTTTATGCCTAAAACAAAATATGTGGCCGGCCGGAGTGGCCGAGCGGTTCTAGGCGCTTCAGTCTGGAACCGCGCGACCGCTATGGACGCAGGTTCGAATCCTGCCTCGCGCATGGATGTGTATGATGTCCTTAGGTTAATTATGTTTAAGTAATTCTAAGTTCTAGGGGACTGATGACCTCAGCTGTTAAGTTCCATAGTGCTCAGAGCCATTTTGAACCAAAATTTGTGGTGAAAACTACTTTCAGGGCAAATCGTTATAGTGAGAGTACTATAAACAATGCTGTTACAGCAAGAGAGTACGTCAAAAGAACCTTCGAGGAATAGCTGCTGCAAATCGTCCGCCTACCATTTTTTGTAAGTGTTACTGACAGGGTGGGCGAGATTCCATCCCCAGAGGAATCTAACCATTCCATTACAACAACAAAATAATAGAGTTTCTGCGTTCCACTAAAGACGTCGTAGATAAAGTTCCCACGCCAGGAGTCTAGTAGGTTAAGCTGTCCAAATGTTCAAATGTATGTGAATTTCGAAAGGACCAAACTGCTGAGGTCATCGGTCCCTAGACTTACACACGAATTAAACTAACTTAAACTAACATGTGCTAAGAACAACACACACATCTATACCCGAGGGAGGAGTCGAACCTCTGGCGGGAGTGGCCGCGCAGTCAGTGTCATGGCGCCTCTAACCGCGCAGCCACTCCGTGCAGCGAGATCAGCTGTAATTCTGTACTTTTCTGCATTGGCGAGGCGTGGGACTTCATCAACACACACATTACGGGGCACGAGCGGCGTACATGATTTTGGTCGGTACTAAATTGGCCGTGGCAGAACAATAAGACGACTGTGGTGGGCCCATATAATTTCAAAAAGCGCGTGCTTTAACCAGGCAGACGCTTACTATTAAAAGGAAAATCAAAGAAGCCGTCGATCTAGCAAAGCGGCTCAGCACATGAATCGCAAAAGGGCAACAGGCCCTTGCCATATTGGTTGCAGGCGGACCGACCGTGCTTGGCCAGTGTGGACCTGCCACTGCCCGACCCTCCCGATGGCGAGAAGTACCAACTCATCTCAGGCGCCACCGTCTAACCCATAAGCGCCACCACGTCACGACGTACTCGTCACAGCATTTCCGATGCCAACCTATAAAATTAACATAAAATATTCCAGTCAGTAAGCATTTGCTGTATCTCCCTCTTGATCCTGTCACCTAATCAACATACAGTATGCCACGGCACCCGAACGCAATTTTAAAAATCAGTAGTCACCTTGGTGACTGTTACCTGCAACACTACTCGAAAAGTCGCAAGTGTCGAGGCATCATTACGCTCTCACACACCCAGAAGAATCTTACTGAAATGGACACCAACCGCAGAGATCAACGCTAAGATAACTTGCCTGTAAATCACTTATTTAAGAAAAAAACACTTTTATAGGTTTCATAATTTTCCATTTCTTCAGATGATCTCACGATATGACGTTTCTATACGTGCTGCACTTAGACGACAAAAATTTATTTTAAATGTGAGAAAAAAATGATGGAAATTGTGTTTCAAAATTTGTAGAATATTATGACGTGGGTCAGTTGCCACTTAGAAGTCGTATTTCACGCATAATCAAGCAACAACGCAATCACCATCTTATTGAAGCATACTTAATTACACACAGTAGTCATTTGTACTACTTGTTTCACAGCAAAAGCAGTGCCACAGAACGCCATGTGCTTTAAATTTCATGCAATGGATGTAAACAAAGTGGTTCCAACAGTATTCCGCCATGAAACGTAGATACACTATAAAGAGATTACGTGTCATGAGAGAAGAGCACATGAATGCTACAATTAGAGTCGTGCAGTATATTCTACTTCTTATGCCGTTTTTGTGTTGCTTTATGAATTAACACTGAAAGCAAATTAATGTTAAGGAACTACGTAAAATGAAAGTCTGATACAGAACAGAACAATAAAAATGCTTTTAACTAACATGAAGTGAGTGTAAACAAAGTGGCTTCGGAGAAATTCTGGCGTCCAATATTTGATCACAGAAGCATGGAAAAACGATATGACATGTAAAAAGAGAAAGTACATTACTACTGGAGCAAAAACATATAGTGCATTATACAAACTTTTGCTATTGCTACATTGCACTGAAACTATTACAAATCTAAATGCGGTTTTAGTATGAATCCCGCAACAAATAAGCCATTTAACAGCAGTTAGCAGAACATTACTACACTTAATTATTATACAGGAAAGTAAGTGAGTATGCCTGGAAGTTATATAACACTGTAGAAATAGTAACCTGATGTGCTCATACCGTGAGAATCCTTAGTTACTGTGTGTATGGATAACACTTTGTTTGGAATTCTTAGGGATATAGTATTCTTAGGGATATAGTATAATATGACCCAGAAATATAAAAAAATTTTTATTTGTTGTTTAGATGAGCATTATTTGTGTCCGAAGTGGTTAAAATAAATGTCATCCAAAGTTACAGTAAGTTGCTCCCCATTGCCCAGCCAATATAATGTTATAGCACCTCTTGCTGATTTTAAGATAATCACGTGGGCAAGCATTGTCATGAAGCGACGCTTTCTGTTGCTTTTCTTGAATTCATCGATGACTTGTGCAAACAGATTTTTGTATATGATTAAGCAGAAATTGTTCTTCGCCTCTCGAACGCAGTGGTCATGACATGTGCAGAATAAACAAAGAAACGAGCTATTATTTTCGTGTAAATGCCCCATGAACGAGCTAATTTTGTCTGTTTCGGTACATCTACGAATACCTAAAGCGCTGATTGCTGCTTTGTATGACTACAACGAAATTAAGCAAACCAATTGCAAACAGTTTTTGAAGATGTGTGATTATCACAAGCTGATTAAAGCGATTCAAGGCACTATTATTGATTTAGGCATTTTCGTAAAATCATCCAACTAAATCTTTAGTGCGAAATTTCCATTCTTCAACGCTTATTATAGGCTTGCTGCTTGGACAAATTCTGAGCTGTCACTGCTTCTACACATAGGAAGTCCATATTTTAAACCACAGTTAGCTCAGAGACCTGGGTTTCCGGGTACCGCGTAACATGTCAGCGCTGCACGACAGGGTATTGCGCTTAAATCCGGAGAAATTTCAATTTGAATTTCCCGCCATATCGTAGTTCCGCTAGAGGTCGAGACTGGCGTTCTTGAAAGCAATAGGCATCTAGTAAACAGTCATGACCTCAATATGGCCGAGATGTTACGGACAAGAGCGGAGTTCAACCGAAGAGCCGCGTTTATCGAAAGTCTTCGCGCTGGGCGTTCGCCCACTAAAATTGTTCGATTCTTCTGGTAACCGAGATCAACTGTTTACGATATTGTGGTCAAGTCTAATGCTTCGGAGAAGTCTGGGGAAGGTTCCGCTAACCCGGCGAGGAAACCTCTTTCAAGGAAAAGCGTTTCACGAACTGCGGCAGTCATCGAAAAGGCTCAGGCGCTGATTTCGGAGGACCCAGGGAAATGGCTGAGGAAACAGACGTCAGTATTGAATGTATTCGAGCGAACAATGCGTCGGATGGCAGAGGAGAGCCTCATATGAGCCATTTAGTCCAAAACTGGCTCTCGGATGACGTTGACATGTTATAGTCAAAGGAGTTCTGGCCCCGAATAGCCCGGATTTGAACCTCCTCGACTACTATGTTAGGAGCGTAGTCGAAAGAGTTACCAATAAGAGGAGGCAACCTAATGTTACATTTCTAAGCACCGCTATCGAAGCAGCATTCGCGAATATGGACAGCGCTGTTTTAAAGAGTGCGTGCGAGTGTTTCAGGACAAGACTGGAGGCGGTCATTGCGTCTGAAGGGGATTACATCGAGTAATATTCCTCCTGAAAGATACCACTACCTATATGTAAAAGGATTTTCATTTTCATTGTATTTTCTTTTAATAAATTTGCTTTTAAAAAAAGTTTCATTTGTCCGGATTTAAGCGCCGCACCCTGTGCACACAGGAAGTGGCTACACGAATAGCGTGGACTGTTTGGAGGGGCCTGGGCGGTTTTTTTGGTTGGAGGGCCTCAAGAAACTAAAGAAAGCCCGTCTAAAACGGTGCAGGGAATACACAGTAAGGTAGACCTAGCAACAATTGGTATTGTAGTTGTAAACTGCCGCACTGTGTTTGAAAAGAGCCAGTGCTCCAAGTGCTAACAGAACGCACTGAATCTCAAATCGTTATAGGTGTGGAAAGTTGGTTGAAGCTGGAAGTAAGTTCACCCGAAATGTTGTGTTTGAAGGACCTAACCGTGTCAGAAGTAGTTTACCTTGTAGTGAAATTGAAGTAGGTATTTCGTGTCAGTTAGTATGGGTAGAGGCTATACTTGACAACCGGAATAAATTAATAATTGGTTCGTTTTACCGGCCCCGGACTCAGATGATGCAAAAAAAAAAAAAAAAAAATTCAAAGAGAACTTGACTCTCATTTCAAGTAAGTACCCCACTCATACAATTATAGTTGGTGGTGACTTCAGTCTACCCTCGATATGTCGGCAAAAATAGATGTTTAAAGTCGTAGTAGGCATAAAACGACGTCCAAAATTGAACTAAATAAGTACTCCGATAATTATTTTGAGCAATTAGTTCAGGAGTCCACCCAAAGTGTAAATGGCTGTGAAAACACACTTAACCTCTTACCAACAAATAATCATGAGCAAGTAGGGAGCAGCGTGGCATGTACAGGGATTAGTGACCCCAAGGTTGTTGTACCGAGACTGAACATCGCAACATCCAAACCCAACAAAAATAAAAGCAAAATACATCTACTTGAACAAGCAGATAAAAATTCGCTTGACGCATTCCCTGGAGACTGTTTCCACTCCTTCCAATCTTACTATGCAAGCGTAGACCAGATGTAGTTTAAATTAAAAGAAATAGTATCGACGGCAACTGAGAGATACATACAAAATAAATTAATAAGAGATGGCACTGATCTCCCATGGTACACAAGACGGGTGAGAGCACTGTTGCAGAACGGAAAAAGCATGCCTAATTTGAAAGAACGCAAAAATCCCAAGTTTAGAGAAGTTTTAGAGAAACTCGAGCTTTAGCGCGAACTTCAATTCGAGATGCTTTTAATAGTTTCCACAACGAAACTGTGTCTCGAACTCTCGCAGAAAACCTACAAAGATTGTGGTCATATGTAAAGTACACCAGCGACAAGACACAATCAATATCTTCACTGCACGATGACAATGTTGATGTTACCGATGACAGTGCCACTAATAGAGGGTTACTAAACACATTTTTCCGAAATTCCTTCAGCAAAGAAGACAAAGTAAATATTCCAGAATTCGAATCAAGAACAACTGCCAATACGAGTAACATAGACGTAGATATCTTCGGTTTAGGGAAGCACCTAAATTAATAAAGGCAAGGCTCCTGGTCCAGACTGTATACCAGCATGTTCCTTTCACATTATGCTGACGGTAGCTCCATACTTAGCATTCCTATAGAACTGGGAGAGAATGGACTCGAAGACCTTACTGAACATGGAGGTGAGGCAGATGGGACGATAGGAAGAGGTGTCAGATGCTGTTTGTTGGGTTTAGGGAACAACAGGACATGGAAAGTCTTCCCCGGGCCAGGGTAAAAGCCAGTGGAGAGGAGGACGTTGTACAGGGTAGCAAGGGCAGCCAGTAAGGACGAGAGAGTTCCTTGAGGTGGCAGTAGGTGAAAACGTTGTGACCAGGGGCAGTGTTGCATTTGGAGCGGAGGACGAGTTTGATGTTGTGTGTGGTGATGGGAGTGTTCATGTCTGAGGGGGTTAACTGATACAAGTACTGCAATTTTAGGGGCGAGCAGTGGGACAGAGATCAGTGCGTTCAAGGACGGTGGGGAAGAGGGAGTAATCAAAATGGAGATCATCAGGAATAGAGAAGACATCGGATAGGTGCGAAGCAAAATGGTTAGCCTTATTGAGGTTGTCAGAGAAGGGGCAATTATCGTGGAGAATAGGGTAATGCAGGGTGGGATGGGTACTAGTAAGGCGGTGGAAGGCTGACCAGTGCTTTAAGGAGTTGACAGGGAGGCTGGAGCTGAGGTGTGTGTGCATGTCTGGCGCCAGCCCCGGCGTTTATTTGTTGTAAAGAGGTTCTGGATGGGTCGTTTTAATTGCCGGTGTATCCTGGACACGGTTGTGGAGGAAGGAGTGGTATAGCCTGTGGGATTCATGAAGAAGAAGGATAGCCTGCGGAGGAACCGTAGGGTGGTGAGGGTGGATGAGTTTTGTAGGAACGTGGGCCTCCACAACGTCAGTGATGGTCTTCTGAAGGAAGGAAGAGGCATGGTTGATGTCAGCAGGTGAAAGGTAAGAGGGTGGCTTTCGACCTGTGAGGCAAAGGATTTCCGGTAGGCATCCCAGTCTGCAGAGCAGTAGTCGTGGACAGATGTTGGAAGGGTAGCTGGGCAGGGGGCTGCAGGGGGGCCACAGGCAGAGGAAATGGTGAGGACGGGGAGGTGGTCACTACCAATGGGATCGAGGATATCTGCAGCGATACGACCAAGAAGGTTGGGGGAGGTGAGGATAACATCTGGGATGGAGTTACTTTCAGGACAGGTGTGTTGTGGGAGAGGAACAAGGCCACCATGGAGGGTGGCAAGGAACTGATGCCACCGCCGAAGGGTGGCAGGGTAACGACTGCGGATGCTAAGGTCGGCGACAATCACATAGGTGGAGAAGGTATGGTCAACATGGGAAATCAAGTCGTAGGGGAGAGGAGCTGTGGGACAGATATAGATGGTGGCACAGGGTGAGGGAGGGAAGAAAGATGCTGAAGAGAAGGTGTTCAGTTGGGTCATTGAGGAGGGATTGTATCCCCACCTCAGGCAAGAGGAAGGGGATTGCTGGTGCAGTAAAGGAGATAGGGAGAGGTGCAGACAACATGGTTAGGTTGGAGGAAGGTTTCATTAAGGATGAAGGAGTCAACCTGGTGCCAGGATAGGGTATGCATGAAGAGATATTTGTTGGCATGGAGGGAGCGAATGTTTGGGTACAGGAGATGATACTCTTGGCGTGCCAGGAGGTGGGAGGCGGGAAGGAAGTGGGGGGAGGAGAGAGAGGCTTAAATGAGAGTGTCTTGGTGGGTGAAGGTAAAGTGATCCTGGTTGTGTGAGTAGGTGGCGTGAGATTCTAATGGAAAACTGAGTGGTCAGCAAGGGAAATCTGCTGGAGGGTGTGGGGTGTTGGAAGGGGTGGATGTTCTGCAGGATGATAGTCAGGAACTGGATAATGTCTTCAGCTGTAGGGGGAGGGTGGAGGGAATTGTTGGGGTGGATGGGCTTGTCCATGGGGTGAACTGGGACAATGAGCTCATGGTTGGTGGGAGGGGGTTTGGCTTTGCATTTGGAGGAGTTGGTGGGATGGGATTCGTTGCAGGTGCTGCAACAAGGAGGAGAGGCGAGGTTATGACACTGTTTAAGGCAGTGGGATGCCTTACAATGGGGGCAGGTGGGGAGGGGGGTCTTGCAGCTTTGGGTGAAGTAGTCATTGTACAGGAGACAGCATTGGCAGCGGTAGGACTGAGGAGGGGAACGAGACAGGTCAATAGGGTGGCGGCGGTTGAAAATCAGAGCTCCTTGAGTGAGAAGGTGATCTATGGAGGAGGCCGACTCTGTAAAGACGTGCATGAGGAAGGTAGGGTCAGAGGAGTTTTAGGTATGGTGGGCCGAGTGGATTTCCAGAGCGGAGTGGGCGTTCAGTTGCGCCAACACCACTGCCTCTGTGATCACAGGGCTGAGTTTTGTGATCACAGCGGAGAGGTTTGGTGGATGTCGAGGGGGTTGGGGCTGATGAGGAGAGGAGGATGTAAGGAAAGGGGTGAGGGACGTATGGGGACCAAAGGTGACGTCGGGAAGGCAATGGAGGAGATCAGTATGGAAAGAGGGAGAGGGGGATTTGATGAGGACAGAGTCTCTGTGGAGGTGATGGGGGCACTGGTGATGTATTTACAGATTTTGAGGGTGAGGGTGTGGGCAGCTAGGAATTTCAGATCAGGGTTGGCAATTACGAAGGTATACAGGGCAGGGGTGGTGTCCATTGGGGAATTGTAGGAAAGAGGGATGGTCAGTGGTTTTTTGGAGGAGGGGGTGGAGGTGAGGTCGCTGCTTGGGCGCTTGGGAGGTTTTTCTAAAGGGTGGGGTCTTGGAAGAGGGGTGAGAGACTGGATGGATGGGAAGGTGGTGGGGGGCAGGCCCCTCTTGTGAGGTGGCGGCACCAGCAAGGGAGGTGGGGCGCTCTGTGGTGGTGACTGTGGTGTGGCGGGCAGTGACTCTGGTGGGGAAAGGGGTAGCAGTTGTTGCAGGGCAGGTGGGGAGGGGTAAAAGTCTCCATGGCGGGCGATAGCAGTGGGAGGAGGGACAGGAACAGGGGTAGGGGCAACATACAATTGGTGATACAGGGATGAGGAGGAGATAGAAGGAGAGGAGACGGTGAGGTGGGGAGGTGGTGTAAATGGGTTAAGCCCAGAGGAGGCACTCCACGAGGTAAAATATTTTGTTACCAAAAAAAAAAAAATGGTTCAAATGGCTCTGAGCACTATGGGACTTAACTTCTAAGGTCATCAGTCCCCTCGAACTCAGAACTACTTAAACCTAACTAACCTAAGGACATCACACACATCCATGCCCGAGGCAGAATTCGAACCTGCGACCGTAGCGGTCGCGCGGTTCCAGACTGTAGCACCTTTAATCGCTTGGCCACCCCGGCCGGCTATTTTGTTACCTCCTACTTACATAAGGAGAAATGATCATCATAATATGCGGTAGCGTTCTCGCTTCCTTGTGCTGTCCTAAGGTTAGTTAGGTTTAAGTAGTTCTAAGTTCTAGGGGACTGATGACCATAGATGTTAAGTCCCATAGTGCTCAGAGCCATTTGAACTATTTTGATCATCATACTAAAATAAGAGAAGTCAGATCTCACAGTGTTTGTTTTTCCTGTGCACTGTTCAAGAGTGAAACGCTTGAGAAATAGCTTGAAGGTGGTCCGATGAACCCCCTACCAGGCACTTAATTGTGAATTTCAGAGTAATAATGTTGATGTACATATAGAGATAAATGTAGATATCTGTAGAGCCATCTGGTGGTCGTTTGTGAAAACCGAAGAGGCGAGGCTCACAGGAACTAAATCAACAGTTTAGAAATTACTTTTCTTCGTGGTACGTCATAGTAATTTAACTCAAAATAATTCATGTACCTGAACATAATTTATGAAAATGAGGAAATGTCTTTGAAAGTAAATAATGAACTAATCAGAGATAGTCCCAAAACACTTCTAATACACTATGAGATCGTAAGTATCTAGACACCAATTATTGGACATTAATAAGGGATTTGTCCACCACTCATTCGCCTTTATGGAGGCTTGAACTCTGCTGGGAAAACTTTCAACGAGTTTTCTGAATGTCTGTGGAGGAATGGTAGCCCATATCGAGACAAGACCCGAAACCTTAGAAAGTAGTTATGTGGGATGCTACGGTCCATTCAGTTCGTGTCGGGACTCTGAGCAGGTCAGTCCATTTCACGATTCTTATTGCACACAAACAATAGCGTCACAGATTTTGATATATGGCATGGTACATTGTCATATAGATACAAGCAGCCATCGTCTCCAAACTGTTCTTCTACTACACTCAGTATACAATGCTGTAAAATACGTTCATAACCTTCCAAATGTAGCGTTTTCTTAAGCATAATAGGGATATCATGCCCTAACTACAGAAAACACCACCTCCTCCACACTTCACTGTTGGCGCTACACGTGGTGGAAGGTAACATGTTCCAGAAAGTCGCTAAACCTAAATCCTCTGAACGGTTTAGCCCAGGGTATAGAGTGATTCATCACTCCAAATCCCTCGTTTCCATCCATCCACTGTCCAATGAGGTCAGTCTTTAAGCTGTGATGGTGCTTAGTACTGACCACTCAAATTTGTGGCTAATGAGAAGCTGCCCGATTATCGTACCCCATTCTTTTTATCTGAGCCAACGGCCTTGCCGTAGTGGTAACACCGGTCCACGTCAGATCACTGAAGATAAGCGCTGTCGGGTTTGGCTAGCAGTTAGATGGGTCACAGTCCAGCTCTGCCGAGTGCTGTTGGCAAGCGGGCTACATTCGGTCCTCGTAGAAGCAGCGGTATCAGTCACGAAAACTGGAAAACTGACAACGGCCAGGAGAGCGGTGTGCTGACCACATACCCCTCTGTATCCGCATCCGGTGACGCCTACAGGCTGAAGATGACAAGGCGGCCGGTCGGTACCGTTGAGCTGTGTCTGTCTGTTTTTTTATATGGTTATGCACAGTCATTGTGCTAGCTGGACTGACTGTAGCTCTTTGGAATTCACGAGTGACTCATTCCGCTGGTTTCATACGAAATTTTACAGCTATCCTCAGCAATGCTCAACGGTCCCTGTCCAATGATTAGTTCACTTTCGAAATCAGTGAGCTTTCCTGTCCGTTACATTCTGCTGTTACTGCTACTCTACCATGATATTTTCATCCGATTCTTAAAATATAATGGAACTGTAGACTCGGCAGGATCATCGTTTTTCTCTTATCTACATGAAAGAAAGAGGAACGTATCAGGTCCTTGTCGATGGCATTTCAATAGGTACTCACAATTTGAAGTAATCAGATATGTCTACCAGAGGATCCTCTTTGGGCTCTCTGTCGTTTCTGTTATACACAAACGATATTACAGTCCCATTGTCAGAAGATGCAAATTTTGTACCTTTTGGAGGTCATGTAGTTGTAGGAATAAACCGTTGTAGCGGACCTCTTACGATAAAATCAGGTAACGAAATATTTGATAATATAAAGCAGGTGACTCTGCAAGCTTCCATTTGCATGAGTTAGGAACGTTTCATGGGGAAAGTCTATTGTTCAAGGATATTGGTGTTTTGACAATATATTTCCTTAATGCCCTTTATTATTACCAATATTTCTGTTCTTTTTTTGTGTTTTTAATATCGAAAGGCGTGAATTTAACACCTGTACCAAAAGTAACCTATACAAAAACTTCAAGATACATGGGCACATAAACATTCAACAACATACCAGAGTATCGTAAATGGCTTGTAGGTAATATAGTGGAAGTTTGTACTTTCGTTGTACCACTCCTACTTCATTGAGGAGAAACTTCACAGGAACTCTTGAAACTAATATTTTAGATTACTTAAAATTAAAATAAGCGCTATAATACAATAATATGTCATAACATTAAGCCATTTAATAGTATTTCACCTAAATAAAATGCACATCTTCGACTTCTCTCCACGTCCCAGACACATTTTTACGCAGAATCCACGGACTACGACAATGTAATGTTACATATAGCTATAACTTGGTGTACAGAACTCGGACTGGCATGTAAAAATTGAGTCATCACCCAATTCGTCCGATTGTGAACAGTATTAGCAGTGCGTAGCATGAATTAGCTAGGGCCGGCCGAAGTGGCCGTGCGGTTCTAGGCGCTGCAGTCTGGAACCGCGAGACCGCTACGGTCGCAGGTTCAAATCCTGCCTCGGGCATGGATGTGTGTGATGTCCTTAGGTTAGTTAGGTTTAACTAGTTCTAAGTTCTAGGGGACTAATGACCTCAGAAGTTGAGTCCCATAGTGCTCAGAGCCATTTGAACCAATTAGCTAGGTTGCTTCGCGGAAAGATTAAAAACTCATACGTCTTCCAAAATAATTATTCAAGAGCAAAGAGTGAGATCTTGGTGAATAAAATTAAAAACTTAAAATGTAACCAAAAGACAAAACTAATATCGTTTGATATTACTAATTTGTAAACTAATATATCAGTCCAAATATCTGTAGAAATCGTGGAGAAAATCCTGCGTCTCTTCAAAAAAGATATAACAGAGGAACAAATTACGGTCTTGGTACAGTTACTAGAAGTGGTAGTTAAATACAACGATTTCGAATCAGCAACCAGAAGGTCTTGCAATGGGTAATACGTTAGCGGGCCTTCTAGCAGACATTTTTATAAATTCGATACAAGAAATATTTTTCAGATGTTATGCTGCAACAGAATTAGGTATTCATTCCTACTCTAGTTACGTAGATAATATCTTGATTATATGCAGTGGAACTAATGAAGGAGTTAACCAACTATTTTAAATATTTCATGAGAAAACAAGTTCACTTGCGAGTTAAAAAATGGAAAACGAGATTTAAATTATTTGGATCTAAATTTAGCCATAGCAGATGATAGCTTGGTGAGGCAACGAATACTGATCGGAATGTGCCTTCAGATTCAACACATCCTCAGTCACACAAGACAGCTACCTTTCATTCAGCTATTCATCGCGCTATAGTCACGCCACTATAACCAGTTAAACAAAAAAAAGAAATTAATATATTTAAAACAGTGGCTTTCATAACGGTTACGAACCCTCATTAGTGAAAAAATTTTCAAAGCTGAGACCACTAAAAGTAATCACTACTCTAGGAAACGTTCTGAAAGAGGATATTGGTAAAGAAAAATGTATTTCACTACATTACACAGGTAACGTATCATGTAGGATTCATCGTCTGTTCCTTAAAAACATGGCTGCAAGATTATTTACTCCACTAATAACAGTTTATAAAAAATTTAATCCATAATTTGAAAACAACAAATGGCCCTTTATGTAGTTCAGGAGTTTACAAAATCACTTGCGATAGTTTCTCGGTGTTTTATACCTGACAAATCGGTAGAGATTTTAACAAAAGATATAAGGAACACTTTCTAGGGAAGAAAGGCACTAGTGTTGATAATTCTACTTTCGCAGAGCCTTTATTAACATCGGGACGCAATCCAAAAATAGTAGAGGAAATGACCAACCTACATAGAGAGAAGAAAGGGTGGAAACTTGATGTCTTAGAGAAACTTGAGATTTTTAGACATATAGTCAGTAAAGATGGCCTCATCTTAAGTGAACAGCTGTAGTTAAGAAGCAAATGCTTCTTTAACGCCTTTAAGCCACTGTTCGCAACTTCATGGTGCGTTGGTTTTGGTTTCCATTCTTTTCCGTTTCGGAACCGTTGTTTCTCCCGTTCCTCTACGTACTCAGTACTCGCTTACAGTTTGTACCCCAGAAGGTATTGCATACCACATTCTGTTTTGTGAAGTTTATGTAAAACATGTTTCTCCCCTTTTTGTAATTAATCATTTTACTTATTTTGCTACTTTTTGTTGTAGTCATTTTTATAAAAATTATTTTTACTCCTTTTGTATTTTTTGTAAATCCTGTTTTTTATACTACAAACAATTATTTTGTTTAAAAAGTCTAAATATTTATCACATGGGTGTGTTACTGTAACAGTTACGTATTTTATACAGGTGAGCGTTTATCACGCTACTAGCGCTCAGTAGCACGCCCCACACCATATTTATTTGGCATTGTAGCTAGTTGTCAAATGTTCAGTCTAATGTCTGCTCTTTTAACAAGCTGTACCTTTTGTAACAATTTTTGCTGTTCCCATGGAGGATTTTATTTCATCTTTTCTGCTGTTTGACTTGAGCTCCTTAGCTCATCATGTATATTCACAAATTTAACGTCATGTAATTTATGTAAGTACCAGTTTTATTCCATGATCTCCTGTTCAATGTGGCCAAGTATTAAGTAGTTTAGACGTTTATTTTATAATATGGTAAAACATTATAGATGTCCATCTGAGGAAGACGCCCGTAATGGTATCGAAACCTGGTTAAGGTTTTTACGTTAGATTTATGCAACCTTTTGGCTGTAAACTTTACACAATGAAAATTTATTTACGTTTGCTGCTGTCAGCCATGTTTAAAACTGTAATTTGTTTGTGACACATATGATCCTAAGGCATATTTGTTGAATTATAAGTGGTATCTCCGCATCCTTCTTCTGTAACCGTCTTTCGTGCTATAAATGAACGTTCGCTAAATTATTGTTTAATTTTAGATTTTCTTTTCTCTTTTCCATTTAACAGAGTTAAAAAAGGAGAACTTGCTTTTTCACTCGAATCTCCAAAACATTTATTCCTATTTATATTATCACATAGTGATGACACAGGTTTGTTAATATCTCATTATTACGTTCCTTGCAGTAACGCCGCCGGGCTTTCCGTGTCATTTCAAATAGTTCAAATGGCTCTGAGCACTATGGGACTTAACTTCTAAGGTCATCAGTCCCCTAGAACTTATAACTACTTAAACCTAACTAACCTAAGGACATCACACACATCCATGCCCGAGGCAGGATTCGAACCTGCAACCGTAGCGGTCGCGCGGTTCCAGACTGCACCGCCTAGGACCGCTCGGCCACCCCGGCCGGCCGTGTCATTTCGAACGTAATGAATTAAGGAGCAATTATGCTTCGTTTTTCTCTGCCACAAAATTCATTGATATATCTTGAATATCAATGATAATATATATGACAACACGTATGAAGGGAAGCAGTTCAGTGTCGTTCGATTCATTCTCAGCTGTATTCACGGGTGTAATGCAGTTTCTATGGCGCCGCATGTGTTGTGTTGTATTTGTCTTACATCGCAAGCGACAGAAGAGAAAATTCGGGAACCGTTGTTCAGTACAAATGTTTTCATCATGTGGTACGTTGCCTATGTTAACTTACAGTATGTCGCCTGTTGGCTTTCACTTGATGATGTAAATGAGTATAAGGAAAACATCCACGAGGAGGCATTTCCAGCAGGGGAAGCGATTGCTAAAACTAAATTTTCGAAAAAATACAAAGTGAAACATGTGGATGTTTTCGAAAACTTAAATCCACATTTAGTTACCAATAGCAGATGTCAGTACGAAACACTGTCAAGCAGTGATGACAATTTTCCGCCGTGAACCCGTTGATCTGTATGTTCCGTAACTTTGGCCGCATCGTAGGAAGACCGTTGGCTAGCAGTTAATTTCTAGTCCGGGTGTCTGGTGGTAGAACATGTGATTACGGGTGGGAAGGCCCAGGTCCGATCCTTCGATAGGGCGGAGATTTACTTCGCCGTAATTTCCTCCGGGCGACTCCTGGCCCCCACACTGTCTATTGTCCATGTCAGACCAGGAGATACAGGCTTGTCAAGACGGAGTTCCGTTCGATACCAGTAAAGAAGGAAATAGAGTTCCTCGCTTTGGTGTTATTTGAGAACAAAAGTATTCATTATACAGGTGTAATGATTTTCGGGTTAGATAGAATTTGGAAAATAGATTTTGCGTCCATTACTCGGATTTTACTTCAGAAAAAGATTGTCGATTTCATAGTAAAGAATGTAGAGTCTAACATAATAAAAAATGCAAATCAATTTTCAGCGTCCTACAGTTCGAGGTGCGTGTTAAACATAGCGCCTTAGAAACACCCATTTAATGTCTCTGATGTACCCACGATAATGTAGGGCGATGAAGTGTGGTTCTCAGTCGCGCGCTTCTCCATTCCGTCCTCTAAAAAAAGTTGTAATCAGTGTTGTATATGTCTTCTAAATTTAACATACCCGAATGGACATCCTTCGCTACTAGCGGTTTGTTAACAGTCCGGTGCTTAATGTCAGAGGACCTGAGCAATGTGATTCTCAAAGTTTCTCCCGCGAACAGAATGTTCCAAAAGTTTCCGGGTATGCAACCGGGACATCATTAAGCAGTTAATAAAAAATTGGTCAAATGGCTCTGAGCACTATAGGACTTAACATCTGAGGTCATCAGTCCATTAGAACTTAGAACTACTTAAACCTAACTAACCTAAGGACATCACACACATCCATGCCCGAGGCAGGATTCAATCCTGCGACCGTAGTTCTATGGGACTGATGACCTCAGAAGTTAAGTCCCATAGTGCTCAGAGCCATTTGAACCATTTGAACTGTGGGACACATCTCACAGGAACACCAGGTAACGTGTACCAGTCAGACGGGGAGGTAGCAAATAAGGTCGTATGAGATGATCTTGGGCAATGCCTGCTCATACGTTGACAGAAAATCGTTGCTGGCGGCCACCGATGTAGGTAGCGTGGGGATTCTTCTCACTCCACTCCAGACGTGGCTTTTACAGCTGTTGAAAGCATCAGCACAGGTGAATGAGGCCTCATCTCTGAACAATACAAAGTGTAAGAAGCTCCGCGCTACAGCACTGCGGTGGATAATCCTCTGACAAAAGTGAACGCGGGGCCCAAAATCCATTGGTTCCAGTGCTTGCACACTTTCTTTATGATAGGGGTGTAATACCTGTTACACCAGTACTCTCCACATTGTATCCCCAAAAGCGGGTGTTTTACGGGAAAGTTGACTGGTGCATATTGCTGGGTGCCCGGCGACACGACCCAACACATCTCCTCAAAGTCTAGTATTCGGACGTGTCTGTGGCGGGAATCTTGGCCGGCTCTTTGTGCCGTGAACGACCCCGTCCCTCAAAAGTTGGTGTCGTCGGAGATAAACTTCTGACATTTAGGATGACGCCTATTGGGAAAGCGTTCTCTGTATATTTGTGCTGCTTGACGGGCACTACATCCTAGCACATCATACATTAAATGCATGTCTGTCAAATTTCGTGACGAGTAACATTCCACTGTTGACTACACGTCATGTACTGTACATAGTAACACACCTCACCAGGGACACATCAGAAGCTGTCTGACGCAATGGACAACTGACCCCAGAGATAGTGGTGTGTTTGCGGAACAGGTCAATGCGCCGGTGCGATGCACGCGGTCTTCACATGACACACGTGCTATGAGCTAAATTGTGTACAGTATATCTTTTTTTTTTTTTTTTTTTTTTTTTTTTTTTTTTGGCCGGGAGTGCACGCTGTTTATCACCTGCTGCCTGTTCCAGTGTACAACAGACATCCGAGATCTTTTCGAGAATGAGGGAAAACTGCATGCACTTTGCAATATGTGCACTAAGACGGACAGTCGTCGCTTCGAACAGTTACAACGAGTTACAACGAGGGTACGCTGTATATATCCATGACATTATAAATACGCATTTCCGACCATTGCTTCCCTGTCTCAGTATAATCGATTGTGGACACACTGTCACTTTAGAATCGATGTGACATAAGTAGTAGTAGTAGTAGTAGTAGTACGGCAGTGAGAGTGCTCACTCAAATTTGGAGTGAAAAGTTCTCAGCTAAGTCTTAGATAAAAAGTGAAAGGAGATCACGGGTGGTTTGATGCGTCAATCTCAAGACCATCAGTTAGCCACATGAGGTCACTAATTAGCCCATCCACGCACACAGCTAACGGCTTTCCCTTTCCACACAGACAGTTAAGTCCAGCTATTTTTCAATCATGGGGGCCTGGGTTTAAGTCCTGCGGTTGATATTTTTTCAATTTTTGATAATTTTCTAGCAATTATGGGGAAAATCCAAGAAGACAGAAAGCTTAGGTTAAAAAGGTTGAATTAAGATTCCAGTGGGAATATACATCTAGCAGGTCCTGGTCTAAATCTACGTGAGCATTTTAGGTATTTCAACCCTTGCATAAGCACCTGTTAGGATTAAGTTTCAGGTCACTGATTGGAGTTTTGATGTTGTTTTTTTACAAATTTTGTTGCTTTTTACACTTATCTATTTCACATGTGTCTTTTTGCTTCTAGTTATTTACACTGCGTTCCTGGTTCTTAAAGTTGTCAAATCGCAGTGCAACTCAAGCGCCAGATGTTGTGTGTCAGCATGTAGAGCGCGTCTCTCGTAGTCAAACAGGGCTCGACATTGAACAACTGCAGCGCTAGACGCGGAGGGTAGTCGAGCGACGGGCAGTTGAGTGGAACGCAACACCTGCCAGTAACAGAGCCGGCCGCCGCCTCTTGTTCTACTCGTCTCAGGGAAATGGGAATTCGAAGAAAAAATGTACATACTTCAGTTTCCCTTTACAGTCAACTCATGTGTTCTTTGGAATGTCCTTCACTTTTATGGCAGGATTGAGAAAAAACAAATTTACACATATCCAACTGGACTGAGGTGTCCTTGTTTCATACAGTTGCAAAATCAGGGCTGGTTCTAGATCATTTTTCCGCATAAGCGACTCATCATTTGGTGCCCTCCCCCCACATCCCCTCTTTTCCCACCTACACTTTAACCCGTGTCGGTTTTCGCTACTGACTGTGATATGCACCGTATACAAATCTTGCCCTTGTACTCCCCTGACACCCCTCTCAGCTGCGCGACACAAGTGACTGCTTCTAATTGCCATACATCCTGTATAGACATCTTACAGTTGTGGCCCCTCTGGCGCATCTCTAAGCTTGGCGCCACAAGCGACCGCTTCTAATTGCCATACATCCTGTATAGAAATCTTACAGTTGTGGCCCTTCTGGCGCCTCACTTATCTTGGCGCGACAAGTGATCGCTTCTAACTGTCGTACATCCTGTATGGAAATCGTACAGTTGTGGCCCCTGTGGCGCCTCTCTGAGATTGGCGTCACAAGCGGCAACTTGTGGCGGCTGAGCCTTAAACAGCCCCTGTGCAAAAATATTGTGTGAAAAATGAATTCATGAACACGAACCGAGCGAGGTGGCGCAGTGGTTAGACACTGGACTCACATTCGGGAGGACGACGGTTCAATCCCGCGTCCGGCCATCCTGATTTAGGTTTTCCGTGATTTCCCTAAATCACTCCAGGCAAATGCTGGGATGGTTCCTCTGAAAGTGCACGGCCGACTTCCTTCCCCATCCTTCCCTAATCCGATGAGACCGATGACCTCGCTGTCTGGTCTCCTTCCCCAAACAACCCAACCCATGAACACGGATGGACAAGCGAAAATTTTTCTTTTGTGTGTGTGTGTGTGTTAGTAGTTCTCGTTTCAATTCAGTGGTTCAGTAGCAAATGCGAAACGTATGCATACATTTTGCAGATGATGCAAGCTTCTCAAAGTTCTGAATTCAAACAAGACAGCCTAGACTCGCACCATTTAAATGCAAACTTACGACACGTATTTCTATACAGGGTGTTTGGGAATTCCAGTTACAAACTTCTATATCTTGAAGAGGGGAGTTAGTACCTAACATTTTGAATAGGAACCCATGTCCGGAAACAGACCGTTTCCGTTTTACAATGCTTTCAGTTCAGATGCGTAATGCGTCCACGTCTACTTGGGGAAAGAGATAAGTCTTAGAGTTGCTCGTCCTGGTATGCAATAGGATAGACGGCATGAGATGTACTACGTCAGAAGGTCATCTGGTGTTGAGTCTTACGCAAAATTTAATTTTCGAGACTCTTGTAGAGACAGGGGAAGACCTGCTGGCAAGAGTTCTGGCCGCTGCACTAGAAAGTGATGAGGCACCATATGGGATAGAGAGTGTCTACCAGAACATGCTTCGTGGGTATAATGTCTGTAACAACGTTGGTGGTCGCCACATCGAGCCACTGTTGTACTTCATCAATACTGCTCTTTTTTGTTCAAATGGCTCTGAGCACTATGGGACTTTACATCTGAGGCAATCAGTCTCCTAGAACTTAGAACTACTTAAACCTAACTAACCACATTCATGCCCAAGGCAAGATTCGAACCTGCTACCAGAGTGATCGCGCGGTTCCAGACTGAAGCGCCTACAACCGCTCGGCCACACCGGCCGCCTCTTTTTTGTTTTGGAATTTTGTAAACACGTGATGCTTAAACACAAATGTGCTAAATGATAAATAGATGTTTCGTTATGTTACATAATAATTGAACTGCATCACACCTAATTCAGTTCCTCAAGCAGAAGCGAATGAACTAAAGATCTAAACTGGAATACAAAGGAAACAGTACATTTCAGTTCATGGGTTCCTATTCAAAATGTTATGTAGTCACTCCTCTCTACAAGTCCTAGAAGTTTGTAACAAGAATTTCCGAACACCCTGTATAAATTTTTTCTTCAAATCTCAGTAGCAGCTGCCATTAATATTTGTGTGACAGAATGTACGGGAGGCGTGGAAATAAATCTTCCGTAAGTAGAAATGGCTTAGGAAATGACACGAGAGCTGTTTGTATCTACCTCTTTAGTTCCCACACTTACAGATTACAGTAGTAGATATTTCCTGTTTAATACAGATTTTTTTTCCAGTATACGGAATGTTTGTCTCATCGCCCAGTGCATATACAATAAGGTGACATACGTCGTGGGATAGCGATATGCGGAGCTACAAATGACGATAGTATCGCATATTCAAGGTATAAAAGAACAGTGCACTGGTGGAGCTGTTATTTGTACTCACGTAATTTATGTGAAAATGTTTACGATACGATTATGGTTACACGACAGGAATTAACAGACTTTGACGCGGAATGGCAGTCGAAGATAGATGCGTGGGAAATTCAGTTTAGGAAATCGTTAGGGAATTCAATATTCCGCGACCAAAGTGTCAAGAGTGTGCCGAGAATAACAAATTTTAGGTATTACCTCTCACCATGGACAACGCAGTGGCCTGTGGCCTTCACTTTTGGAGTGTGGCGCAGACCCCATGAAGCCATGGACCCTAGTTGTCAATAAGGCACTGTGCAAGCTGGTGGTAGTTACATAATGGTGTGGGCTGCATTTACATGGATCCGTTACTCCAGTGAACCGATCATTGACTGTAAATCGTTATGCTGGGCTACTTGGAGGCCATTTGCAGTCATTCATGGACTTCATGTTCCCAAGCAACGATGGAATTTCTAACATTCTTGACGATTCAAGCGAATGATTTGTCAACCCAGATCGGCCGACGTGAATACCATCGAACATCCATGGGATACAATAGAGAGGTCAGTTCGTACACAAAATCCAGGCACCGGTAACACTTTCACAGTTATGGATGGCTATAGAGAGGGCATGGCTCAATATTTCTGCAGGGGAGTTGCGGCACTACGCCGGGCAAAGGGGGTCCGACACGATATTAGGAGGTTACCCATGACTTTTGTCACCTAAATGTAAATAGACAGTGTACGAAACTGCGGTTTCCTTGAATAAGCAACCGTGCTGAAAGTTTTACATCACATGTTTTCCACTTCTTTCACTCACTCTCGCTTATATCAATGAGCAGCTGCCGATGTATCGCGTGATCTCGTGATGGTAGAGCGGCGGGGTGGGTCGCACTCTCACTAACGTTAAACAATCTGAATAGGCTTCAGGTTGTCTGCCCCTTCACTCTGCGATGATAGATACTGGTTTAGCCGGCAAAAACAGCGTTGACGAAAAGTCAGCTAAGTACCTACCACGCAAAGTCCACATAACTCCAGTCCATGGGCAGCATCTGAAAGTTAGTTAAAGTACTGGGCGTTCGGGATTCTTGCATGACTCGTTTGAAAAATATCTAAAATTTCCAGTAAGCTGGTTTATTATCCTTAAAACATAGAAAATGGCTATCAAGTCCTTATTTAATATCCCGACACTAATCATGCAATGTTACCGACTGTCTCTGTAAGAAGTTCACACTCAAAAGCAGCCAGTAGATATTAAGTCCGACACGATATTTTAAACCTGCAGCGCAACTGTATTTACTGAAGTTTAAACAGGTCAGTAAGATACACTTAACGTTCCTCACCGTAAATCTATTCCTCTCATTTGTCCACTGTCACGATAGCAAACTGAAAACTCTTTCAACATTTGCATTGTGGGCAGGGAGTGAAAAGAAGTACTACGCTATATTAAGCGATTCTCTGAACTGTTCATTACACTGGCAAGATCTGAAAAACCTACACCATTTTTCATGTGCCATCAACTGATTCCATTGTTCACTGTCTGTTTCCACTCGACTGTATATGAACTATTTCATCAAATAAAAGGCTGTCATTTACTAGAATGCCCTTTCATTTAGCCACATTGAAGTATTTTCAACTACTGACCATTCTGGTGGTTCTGTGAGCATCATCCATGAGAATACAGAAAACTCAGCTATTCCCTGTAACCATGAGGATAAACAGTCTACTGAAGCATCATAAAACGTTGATACTGCTATGTCAAATTTCTTAACAGACTGATCATCACAATCATTCAGCAGTTTTTTTACACTTAGTGGTACAAAATGTTCATGTTTCCTTGAATTTAGACTTGTCAAAGCTTTATTTAAGACTGCTATTACTTCACATATGGAATTATTCCGTTTCTCAATTCTCAGAATGGATTGTTAGAAAACAATCATTTGTGAATGTACAAAAAGTAAATAACATTCATTTATAGGATCACTGAAAAAACTCTTTAAGATTGCAGGGCACTTTGAGTTAGACTGTGACAAAAAGTAAGA
The DNA here is from genome assembly GCF_023864275.1 of Schistocerca cancellata. NCBI lineage: Eukaryota > Metazoa > Arthropoda > Insecta > Orthoptera > Acrididae > Schistocerca > Schistocerca cancellata. The sequence goes on along the minus strand of NC_064629.1, from coordinate 507,248,784 downwards.
TTTCAAAGGTTTATACATTTTCAAGATCCTTTCTATGGCTGGCAACAATGAAAACCACCTTGTTTTGGGAAAGGAAAGTAAAGTTTTGTAAGTGACACCAATAAATTCACAGAATTCAGTGAGTTCTGCAACACGAATAGAAAAAATATGAAAATGGTTGTACAACTTCATGACAATGCAGTCAATGTCAACAGGTAAAACATCACAAGCACTTTGAAGTGTGTTATGAACAACATGTGCTGGACAACCTATGCCAACAATGTTAGAGTTTTTTAATTTTTCTTTCAGATGTGTGAAAACATTATTACCCTCTTATTGTCTGCACCAAATGCAGCACACTTTGAGATGATACTGAATGACTGTATAACATGAGAAAGATAATTGGAAATTGTTTCGGACTTTTCGTTCTGCAATTCATCAAGATCAATCAATTTCGTCTGCAGTCCACCCTCACTTACAGAAAAATACTGAACTACCACAGGAAAAATTTTCTGATGCCCATGGTTGCTAGCATCAGTAGATATTGAAAAGTATTTTGCACTGTTTACAGCAGCTATTACCTGTTTCTGGGAATGCGGAGTTATAAAATTGTTGATAATTGCTTCACACTTTGTTCTTCCACACGAAACATTTTCTGCAATCTTAGAATCAGGAATTTTTTTGTTTAGTTGAACACTGCAGTCAATAGAACGATAGCTTTGGTGGTGTTTAACAACATGGAATGACAGGGTTCCTTCTGCTGCAGCTACGTTTTTCTGTTCCTGTGTATTTGAAGTTATAAAATATCTTGTCATTTTTTGCGAGGAACCTGCCGATCGAAGATTCTTCCTTTGTTTCGCTGATTCCATATGATGCTTGAGATCTGCAGCACCACCATGAGACACGGATACAGCACAGTTACATACGTTACATTTTGCTGAACAGACATTGTCTGTAGCAGTGAAGCAAGGAAATTTCCTCTGAAGCTCTTCCGAAAACTTTGATTTTCGTTTCGGAATCGCCACGACGTGCTAACACTTCAGGAAACTGATACTGAGTGCTGACAACAATGGCAAGCAAAAGCAAAGAAAATAAGAGTACGCAACAATTATAGTGCTTAAGCTGTACATTATCAGGGGGTACCAACGTACGGAATGTCAGTTTCAATTGATAGTTTCTAAAATCGACACTCAGAAAATATGTTAACCACTTTGTAAATGTCTGAAAATAATCCTTGAAAATCGGGACAAATTGCTTGTTTTTTTTAAAAAAAAAAGAACTCGGGACAAATTTTTGAGCCTCAAAAAATGGGACAATCCCGATTAATCGGGACGTATGGTCACCCTAGTTACATTACTATACACGATGTTTCTAAATCCGGTTACAAACTGCTACAGCGTGTGGTGATGACGGGTGGGAAATGATTTTGATAAGAAGCCGAGATGGTTACCCAGCAATTTCTGTGCCACAGGAACAAATGTGTAAAACAACGTATTTGTCTCTCCTGTGCCCCCATGAACCATGGACCTTCTCGGGGTGACTTGTGTGCCGTACCGTAGGTGCAACCACAACGGAGGGGTATCTTTGAGAGATCAGGCAAACGTGTAATTCCTATAGAGGGACAGCAGCCCTTTCCGTAGTTGCAGGGAAGCCAACAAGGCCTTGATGTGCTGATACTGTGAACGGCTGAAAGCAAGGGGAAAGTACAGCCACTATTTTCTCGAGGATATGCAGCTCTACTGCAGGGTTAAATGATGATGGCATCGGCTGGGGTAAAATATTCAGGAGGTAAAATAGTCCTCAGTACCGATCTCCTCGGAAGAACTATTCAGGAGGATGTGATCATCAGGGAAAACAAAACTGGTATTCTGCTGGTCGGAGAATGGAATGTTGGATCCATTAATCGGGTAGGTAGACTAGAAAACTTGGAAAGGGAATGGACAGGAGGAAGTTATATAAAGTGAGAATTAGTGAAGTTCGGTGGAAAGATGAGGTCATCTAGTCAGATGAATATAGGGTTATAAATACAAAATCAAATAGGTGAAATGTAGGAGAGTACGTCTGAATAAGAAAATAGGATTGCGGGGGAGCTAAAATGAGTAGTATAGCGAACGCATTATCATAACCCATTTGATGATTTGGAACAGAGCATAATTTAACTATCGCTAACACTTGGTTAAAGAATCATGAAACGGTGTTGTATGTGTGGAAAAGACCTGGACACCAGAACATTTCGTACTGATTATACACTGGAGAGCCAAAGAAACTGGTACACCTGCCTAATATCGTGTAGGGTCCCCGCGAGCACGGAGAAGTGCTGCAACACGACGTGGCATGGACTCGACTAATGTCTGAAGTAGTGCCGGAAAGAACTGACACTATGAATCCTGTAGGGCTGTCCATAAACCCGTAAGAGTACGACGTGGTGGAGATCTCTTCTGAACAGCATGTTGCAAAGCATCCCAGATATGCTCAGTAATGTTCGTGTCTAGAGAGTCTGGTGGCCAGACTCAGAAGAGTGTTCCAGGAGCCACTCTGTACCAGTTCTGGACGAGTGAGGTGTCGCATTGTCCTGCTGGAATTGCCCAAGTCTGTCGGAATGCGCAATGGACATGAATGGACGCTGGTGATGATACAGGATGCTTACATACGTGCCACGTGTCAGAGTCGTATCTAGACGTATCGGGGGTCCCATATCAGTCCAACTGTACACGCCCCACACCGTTACAAAGCCTCCACCAGCTTGAACAGCCCCTGCTGAGATGCAGAGTCCATGGATTCATGAGGTTGTCTCCATACCCGTAAACGTCCATCCGCTCGATACGATTTGAAACGAGACTCGTCCGACCAGGCAACATGTTTCCAGTCATCAGCAATCCAATGTCGATGTTGACGGGCCCAGGCGAAGGGTAAAGCTCTGTGTCGTGCCGTCATTAAGGGTACACGAATGGGCCCTCGACACCGAAAGCCCATATCGATGATGTTTCGTTGAATGGTTCACACGCTGACACTTGTTGGTCCAGCATTGAAATTTGCGGAAGGGTTGCACTTGTATCACGTTGAACGATTATCTTCAGTCGTCGTTGGTCCCGTTCTTGCAGAATCTTTTTCCGGCCGTAGCGATTTGGGTGATTTGCTGTTTTGCCGGATTCCTGATATTCGGGAAACGGTCGTGCGGGAAAATCCTAACTTCATCGCAACGTTGGAGATGCTATGTCCCATCGCTCGTGCACCGACTATAAAACCACGTTCAAACTCACTTAAATCTTGATAGCCTCCCATTGTAGCAACTGCGCCATATTCTGCCTGTTTGCATGTCTCTGTATTTGAATACGTGTGCGTATTCAAGTTTCTTTGGCGTTTCAGTGTATAATGATAAGACAAAGATTTTGAAGAAATCGTGAAAAGGTAGGAAATTAAGAGATGGGACCTGGATAAGTTGATAGAATCAGAGGTTGTTGAGAGTTTCAGGAGGAGCATTAGGCAACGATTGACTGAAACAGGGGAAGGGGATACAGTATAAGACGAGTGGGTAGCTTTGAGAGAAGAAATAGTGAAGACAGCAATAGAAATCGTCGAATGTCGCAGGAGATATTGTATATAGGAGAAAATATAAAATCGCAGCAAATGAAGCAGGCAAAAGGGAATATAAAAGCCTAAAAAAATGAGATTGACAGAAAATGCAAAAAGTTAAGCAGGAATGACTAGTGGGCATATGCAAGACCACAGAGGCATGTATAAACAGATGAAAGATAGATACTGTCTAAATCAAAATGAAAGAGGCCTTCGGAGAAAACAGAAGCAGGTATATGAATATCAACAGCTCACAAGGGAAACAAGTACCATCCAAAGAAGGGGAAACACAAAAATGGGAGAAGTATATAGAGGGGCTTGACAAGGGATGTGAACTTGAAGGTAGTATTATAGAAATGGAAGAAGACGTAGATGACAATGAGACAGGAGATATGATACTGCGAGAATTTGGTAGAGCGTGGAAAGGCTTAAGTTGAAACAAGGTCCCTGTTGCAGACGACATTCCATTTAAACTACTGACGTCCCTGAGAGAACCAGCCATGGAAAAACTATTCCCCTTGGTGTGCAAGATGTATGAGATAGGTGACATGCCCTCAGCCTTCAAGAAGAATGTAATAATTCCAGTTCCAAAGAAGGCTGGTGTTTATAGTTGTGAATATTACCGAACTGTCAGTTTAATAAGTAATGGATGCAAAATACTGCCATAAATCATTTACAGAAGAATAGAAAAACTGACAGAAGTCGACCTAGTGTAGGATCAGTTTGGGTTCCAGAGAAACGTAGGAACACACGAGACAATATTGACCCTACGACTTCTCTTACACGGGGGGTTAAGGAAAGGCAAACCTATATTCGTAACATTTGTAGACTTAGACAGAACTTGAGACAATGTTGACTGGAACACACTCTGAAATTCTGTGGGTAGCGAGGGTAAAGGTAGCAAGGGTAAAAAGAGGGAGCGAAAGGTTATGTACAACTTGTACAGAAAGTAGACAGCAGTTATAAGGGCGAAGAGCGTGAAAGTAAATCAGTCACTGGTTGAGAAGGGAATGAGGCAGGATTGTAGCTCTCCGGTACTATTCAGTCCGTACATTGAGCAAGCAATAAGAGAATTCAAAGAAAAAGTTGGAGTAGAAATTCAAGTTCAGATACAGGCCTCCAAAGATGACACTGCGAACACCATTTTGAAGATGCGAATTTCGGAAAAAAAATTTAAAATGCTGTAGCTCTGTAACAGTTTTAGACATTTTGTTAGATTTTTTCTTTATTTTAAAGATAATTGCTTTATGATTACAATGGTATCCTCCGTTTGGACGTATCTGAGAAAGTTCTTTTACTGTCGCCATTTGAATTTTTTTATAATTTACAGAAAGATTTTTTTCAAAAATGCCAGTCCAGAAAAGTTAGATTTTTTTCTGTTGATTAGTACCATGTAGCACTATATTCTTTGTAAAGGAGTGCTTCCACTTTTAAGTTGGACAGGTTATATTTTTAAAATATCACTTTTTTAACTTTCAAGGGTACCGTAATGTATCTCTTCACTGAAGTTGTTTCTTACTGATTCCTGCGTTACAATGTTTATTTCTATTGTGTTTGTTGCAGTTATTTCTTATCAGTTTCTTTGTTGCAGTTATTTCTTTTCGCTTTCATTGTTGCAGATATTTATTACACTTTGTTGTAGTTTCTTGTCAGTTTCTGTGTCGTGGTTGTTCATTGCAGGTTTCTGTACAATAGATGTTCAGTGTTAATTTGTTTACTTAAGAGGCTTCTAAGAAATCTGGGACCATCCAGTGAGTTCTGTGTTTTCGTGAAGAATTTGCCAGTTGACACCGTTGCATTGTCTTTTGTGAAAAGGAGTGTTTGAAATGTCTTCTGACTGAGGCCACAGGAAAGTGAACTATCCTATTTGCATATCCATAATAGAGTGATATACAAGACAAACAAAAAAACAGACTTTGTTCAAGTTGGGAATAAGTGTTCTCATTTGCAGACTGTTTCAAAGTGAAGATGTTTCCAGTGACGAATTTTTGTGTTCTAAGTGTTTTGACAGAATAACAATAATGATAGTATCTGAACAAGGTGAAGCCTCCCACGGTGCAGATGATGCAGATTTTGCATCAATAGAGGAAGAATTAAATACCCTGAATCACTCAGCTACAGAGGTAGGTGTTAGTCCTGTTAAGAAACCGTGGTCAGCGAAGTCGGGTCATAAGCGCTATGCATCAAGAAAGCGCAGAGAAATTACTAAAGCTATGGATGAATACACTACAGCAAAACTGACCACACTCTTCAAAGTAGAAATTTCATCTTCAGAAGAAGCTGAACAAAAGCACTCTTGCACCTCTGGCCATGAATTTTTCGCAAATATCAATTCAACTGTTGAATATTGTGCATCCTGCAGTGAAAAGGTGCAACTTTTAACTATTATTCCAGAGACATTTTCAAAGAAAACAATTCGTAACCACGTTCCATCAGTATCAAAGTACATGGTAGACAAATCAAGAAATGTGAGGTCTGTAAAAGGAGTCTTTGGAAGACCAGATCCCTATTATGCTCATCCTGTAGAAGCGGCTCAGGTTCAAGTAGTGCAATCATTTTATCTGGAAGATAAATGGGACTGTTCTCGACAGAGTGCCAACAAAAAAGACACTATAACTGTAACAGTTGAAGATCAAAAAGTTTTGAAAGTGGAGAGGTACATGACTCGCAGTATTAAAGAAACTTTTGCAATTTATAAGAGCAACCATAGAACTTCACATATCGGAAGATCAAAATTTTATGCACTACGACCTGAGTGGGTAGTTCCACACCCACCTAGAGATGTCTGTTTATGTGTGCACTGCGCGAATTTTGAACTTTTTGTGCTAACTTTGAAGAACTTACTGGAGCACGTGACATATGACACCTTGGTCGGGCCTGTGAAGTCATTAGTAGTCTGTGACGTAAAACGAGAGACTTGTTTGTTTCAAGAATGTGGCGACTGCCCTGGAAAGGGGGAACTGTCTCTACAGACACTTGGCCTGGAAGACGTAGCAGATAACTCTGCAGAAATTACATATGCGACATTGGTGGAAAATAAACTAATTAAGAAAACTATTGCCTTTTACAGTTTCATTAATGAACTTGGTAAATGGTCAGTGAAAGCAGTAACACACTAGCATCTGAAGAAATTGCAGCAACAACACATTGCAGAAGTGAAAGGGTGTGTACAGGCTGGAGAACTATGTTTAGTGCTTCAATGTGATTTTGCTGAGAACTGGTCTCCAACAAGAAGTACAAGGGTATCATTGGAGTAATGACCGGATTTCAATTTTTACAGGAGTGACGTATTTTCAAAACAAGACTTCAAGTGTTGCAGTTATAAGTGATGACACAGGACATGACTCAGCACATGCTTTGCTAGCAATGCGCAAAATTCTTCAACTGCAAACAGGGGCAAAGAAGATCTTCATTATTTCTGATTGTGCTCCTAGTCATTTTAAAAATCGTTAACAGATGTTTGAATTGAGTAAGTCGCTTCTGCCAACTGAATTGGTATACAGTGCTACTGGTTACGGGAAGGGGCCTTGTGATAATGTAGGGGGCGTGCTGAGCCACCACGCTACAAAACATAATCTTTCCAGACCAAATACAGCTGCGATTCAGAATGCTGAGTATTTTACGAGAGTCGTGAAATCTTACACATCCACAGCCCTCATTCTTTGGTCGAAAGAGGAAATCGAAGAACTCCGTGAGCAACAAAAAGAAGAATGGTCGAGACAAACGACTCCTGTGAAAGGAATTCAGAAGACACATTTCTGGACTCGAAGTGATGGGCGAACTCATATTGCACGCACTTTAAAGAGCAAGAAAGAAGAAATTTCGTTCGTTCGGCCAACACCTCAGAAACAGCGGGATAATATTCATATTCACAACCTGGGAAGGAGGATGTTTGTTGCGTGTGTGTATGATTGTGATTGGTGGATTGCAGAGATTATAGACACCAGTTATGAGTTAAACGAAATTGTAGTGAACTTCATGCTACCACATGGATCAGCTGCTGAAAATAGGTTTCCAGCTGGACAGCAACAACGGCATCAGGGCTCACTTCCTGTTCACAATGTTTTGTAGATTGTTAAGTGCTACAGGTCCTGTTGGTTCAACAGGAAGGCATCACTCTATATCAAAGGAAGATACTGAAGCCGTGGAACACATTTTTGGTTCATTGACTGTCTAATTTCAGTACAAAACAGAGTGCACAGAAGTTGCATAAATTGAAACCTTTGGACCTTTCACATAAAGTTTGGAACCATTTGAAATGCTTGAAAAATGAGTTTCTTACTCTTCTTTGAAAACTAAAATTATGTTAAATAAGGCTAGGTTTTGATTTTTATGAGTCTGTTATATGATAGTATGAGAATAACACAGGTTTTATGTATGGCAAAAATTTCAGTTGTTAATAAAACCTGTTCAACCTAAAGGTGGAAGCTCTCCCTTTCAGGGAAAGTAGAATGTACTAATCAACAGAAAAAATCAAAATTTTATGGTTTGGAATTTTTGAAAATTTTTTTTCCATAAATTATAAAGTAAGTTCAGAACGCTATAGAAAAAGAACTTTGTCAGATAAGACCAAATGGAGGATTTCTGCGTAATCATAAAGCAATTCTCTTTCAAATAAAAAAAAAACAAATAAATATCTAAAACTGTTCCAAAGATACAGCATTTTAAATTTTTTCCGAAATTCGCATCTTCAAAATGGTATGCGCAATGTCGTCTTTGGAGGGCTGTATCTCGGAGCAGAGATTTTTTTGGAGACAACAAAAAAATACGTGTTCCTTACTTATTCCTTCATTTTAACATATGCTAAATTCAATAACATCCGAGACTATGAAGGTAAGATTTTTTCTTAGCTTGCCTGAATTAATATGAACTATGCCTTTTCATCTTCCACTCAATATACGTGGGACAGTGGAACACACTGTTGTACACGTTTGATCCTGCAACATGGAAACGGGTAACATCTGGCGTCCTCTGCACATTTAAGAGTTTCGCCAAAGAATTTAGAAAGACAATAGAAAAAAAGGCTGACGGAAGATTAAGGTTTAAGTCCCGTCAACGGCAAGGTCATTAGAGACGAAGCACAAGCTTGGATATGATAAGGCTAGAGAAGGAAGTCAAACTTTGTGTTCTGCGTTACGGTAGGTCTTGTCATGGGGGAAGCCTCGTCAGAGAGGTCCACCGCATGAGCGTCTAGGGAAGTGATTCCAGTAGTGGTTTCCCGTTGCCTTCCACTAATGATGATGACATGATAATGGGGACAACACAACACCCAGTCACTGATCGGAGAAAATCTCCGTCCCGGGAGGACGAAGAAAGTCAGCTGTATCCTTAAAGGAACAAGCTCGTCCTATAGCATCAACGATTTGGGGAAACCGCAGAAAACCTAAAACTGGGTGGCGGGACGGGAGTTTCCGACTCATTCGTCCCGAATGTGAATCCAGCGCCTTAATCGATGCGACCCCTGCTTGAGCGAATTTAGGAGCACCCTATTGATGAGATTGTCGGGACACATAGCCAATAGAGATTTCCATAGAAAATTACGGAACAATGGCGTATTATCCGTAACGGAAGGACGAGTGAAACACAACAGAGTGATCTCTTGAATGATGTAGAAATACAGTACCGATAACAAAATTGGCAAATGTTGCTATTTTCACATCTCGCGAGACACTGTATTGGAATAAATGAAATACGTCTCTGACTACTAAACAACACGGAAATGTGACGAGATATAGCAGCTTATCTGTGACTCTGTAAATGAAAGAACTCGAGTCTTCAAGCAGATAGAAAGTAGTCGAAACTGATCCTAGCCTATACAAATGGCAAGGGCTTAGCTGGAAGGATTTAGCTTATAGCATCAGTGCGAATTCTCTGCCTATTTAACTAACTCTAAGAACGCACATGTACACCGTACCGTTGTATAATGAGATTCAGATCTTGTTTCACTAAAGAACGCCATTACAAAGAAACACAGTTCTCCTACCAAAGTAGCCGTTGATTTTACTGCACGCTAGAGAATATCTTCGGTTCTCGTAAAAAAAGTCATAATTAATTATTGAAAAATCCCTCCATAGATAGTCCTTGAATCCTCTGTTTCAATGTACTCTTCGAGCTAATGTTAATACTGCTGTATGTCTTTGATCACGGAACAGGGTTACTAATGTGCCTACCGGACTGCTGTACGAGGTGTGGCTCTAAAATAATGGGACTGTTGCTGTAAAACATTTTATTTCATAAACATACATATTTGGTTATTCCCATTCTCAACAAGCCCCCTCCTCTATCCCTTTAACGCTCCATGCGAATTTTCCATTGATGGAAACTTCACTCGTTGATGACGCGTGCCACTTTTTTTTTTCACTGCTTCAACGGACTGAAATCTTGTTCCTTTTAGTGCAGATTTGGCTTTGGGTTCGTTGGGTTGTTTGGGGGAAGAGGCCAAACAGCGAGGTCATCGGTTTCATCGAATTAGGGAAGGACGGGGAAGGAAGTCGGCCGTGCCCTTTCAAAGGAACCATCCCGGCATTTGTCTGGAGCGATTTAGGGAAATCACGGAAAACCTAAATCAGGATGGCCGGACGCGGGATTCAACCGTCGTCCTGCCGAATGCGAGATTTGGCTTTGGAGAACTGATAAAAGTCACATGGTTCGAGGTCAGCCGAGTAAAGTGGGTGGTCTAATAAGAGGATGCTGTACTGCGTTAGAAAACTCTTAAAAAAGACAATGCGGTATGTGCCGGTGCATTGTCTTGATAGAGAACTCATGACTAGATTTTTCCACAATTCGGTTTTTTTTATTATTTTCTCATGTAGTTGAGCAAGAACCTCTGGATAATAATGTTGATTAGTAGTTTGATCTTCAAGCACACAATGAAGATATACAGTTCAATGCATTGCGAAAGCTGGGCCCTTCCAATACATGGATTGGCGCTTTGCTTCTGAATCATAATTGGGAAACATAGATTTGTCACATGTGATCAGACTTTCTAAGAAATTAGGATCATTTTCAATGGTATTGAAAGTGTCAGTCCAAACAATTTCACAAGTTTCTTTTTGATCGACTGCGAGAATTTTCGTCAGTAGTTTCGCACACACTTTTCTCATGTTACAATGAATATGCAAAATTTGGCTTCCGCATTCTTTGGCGATTCCTACAGTTTCAGCAATCTATCGAACACTCAATTACCAACATTTTCGATATTTTCATACGATTTTGCTGTCGAAGGGCGTACCGGGCGGAAGTCATCTTCAACTTGTTCTCGGCCATCTTGGAAACAGCTGAACCACTCAAAACCGCATGTGTGATAAATAGTCTTCGCCATACACATTTTTTAGTAAAAGATAGGTTTCAGTAGCAGTTTTTCCAAGTTTCATATGAAACTTAACAACAATCTGTTGCCCTGTTTTTACACTCATCATGTTTCCTGCATAACAAAATAACAAAATAACGAAGGCCACGGCCACACTGATTTGTCTGCAAACACCAGAGATCCCACTTTCGACTGAGAAGGCATCATGCTCCACAGCTATTGGTCGCTCAACTTTGGCTCATGTGTACTTACTCTGTAAGAGCATCAGTACTGTTATTTTACAGCCACACTTCATATTATATGTCTCAAATGAAAAGATCGTTTCTATCAAATTTATTTACTCAAGAAATGACCACATTATATTTCTTTTTTCTTCTTCTTAAACTGTTTCCTCTTTCATTGACCGACACTTCCTGCACAACTTCCTACTCCTCAGAGTGGCATTAGGAGTAATGCGTACTGCTCTTGCCTTCTTCCGTAAAACGGGATTTACAGTATGAACGAACACCATGTGGCCAAAGGATGTCGATTACTACAACGCTTCAACGCGCGCGTGAGGTAATACGGTGCGATGTGTAGACATCAGAGTAAGTCGGCGGTCAAAACTGTGAGTGTGTGAATAGGCCTCCACTGTAGAGTCCTGCAAGATCAGGCATTTCGTTGTTGCAGGAGAGGCAGAAAAGTCACTGGCAGAGCTACTTCTCGAGAAACAATAACATTGGGTTTCATGGTCGTGCAACTGCGCAGTAGCCACTGGTCACAACAAAAGTTGCGCAGCAAGGCTGAATCTTTCAAATTATGGAGTAATTAGCCTGTATAATATTGTAAAATAGTTTTATGAGGTGATGAGTCTAGATAATGTGATACTCAAGGAGGCCTGTGTGGACCTGGCTAGAGCTGCGTTCTACCAAAACTACGGTGCAGTCGTTTAGGTACAATACGTAAATGACGTAGTAAATGAAAGTATTACCGGTAGTATTGGTAGCATTGTTAGGGAAAAAAACATAAATGAATGTGTGAGAGAGGAACGGGGAGCCGACGACGTTTGTTGGTTTTTTGTTTGTTTGGTTTGCAAATATTTAGAGCCACACATCGTTCAGTGTTAGTTCATTGTGTATTCTATATCCTTACAAAGTATAAATTGTATTTGATAAGTAATAAAAATCAGTTGATCGTGTAACTTCTTCGCTGTTATCTAACCAAAGCAATTACATTTGATGCAGGTACAGTTTATACGCACAAACATAAGAAATTCATGTTATTGTTGTTGTTTTTGTACTAATAGCACGTTCTTCATCATGATCACAGATAGGAGTTTCCTGTTATCATTTATAGCCAACAGCCTTGCCCCAGTGGTTACACCGGTTCCCGTCAGATCACCGAAGTTAAGCGCTGTCGGGCTGGGCTGGCACTTTGAGGGGTGACCATCCCGTCTGCCGAGTGCTGTTGGCAAGTGGGGTGCACTAAGCCCTCGTGAGGCAAACTGAGGAGCTACTTGATAGATAAGTAGCGGCTACGGTCTCGTAAACTGGCATACGGCTGGGAGAGCTGTGTGCTGACCACATGCCCTCCATATCCGCTTCCAGTGACGCCTGTGGACTGAGGATGACACGGCGGCCGGTCAGTTACGTTGGGTCTTCGGGGCCTTTCGGGCGGAGCTTAGTTTTTTGTTATTATTGATAAGTGCGAAAGTTTTTAAGTTGTAAAACAATGTTGCTTTTTACTCAAAAAATGGTTGAAATGGCACTAAGCACTATGGGACTTAACATCTGAGGTGATCAGTCCCCTAGACTTATAACTACCTAACCCTAACTTACCTAAGGACATCAGACACATCCATGCTCGGGGCAGGATTTGAACCTGCGACCGTAGCAGCAGCGCGGTTCTGGACTGAAGCGCCTAGAACCGCTCGGTCACAACGGCCGGCCATGAATAACAGAAACATGTTTTTTTATAAGTTTGACGAAGTACTGAAGCGATGCTTGACATGCTTTTGTTTTGCTTTTTTTTATTTCACATTTTTTGCAGGAAATTGCGTTTTCTAGCACTGTGTGATAAATCTGTAGTGTTTTTTCATTTATTTTCACTATAATATCTCTGTGTTTCAGTTTACAAATCAACTTTCGAATAAAACCTGAATTAAATACTGACAGTTTCAATACTACTATAGATACTGTTTATTTGTAACAGACAGGATGATAACAATGTAGAACAAAAATGTTCCGTAGATTACGTGACCCTTTATACATCCTCACTAAGTTTAGAGACGGTTCATGGAAATTGGAAAATTGTCGTAAGGCCTTATGGGTCCAAATTGGTCCCTAGACTTACACACTACTTAATATAACTTAAACTGACTTACGCTACGGACAACACACACACCTATGCCCGAGGGAGGACTCGAACCTCCGACGGGGGGAACCACATGGACCGTGACAAGGCGCCCTAGACCGCGCGGCTACCCCGCGCAGCGACGGTTCATGCTTCCGATTTCTAGGGTATCTAGTAAGACACTGATCACATACGCAAACAAAGCGATCGAAATGAGGCAACGAGCGATAAGTGGTATGCAACACATTTAACGCACAGGTAACGCGGTTGCGATTTTAACTGACCAAAGCTATTAGGAAGAAACCGTCGTCTAAGCTTTCTTACCATAGTCACCATAGCGTACGGTAATTGCTCGCAGATGCCCAGCTAACGGTACTTAAGTGAGTATATTGTACCAAGAGTGAAATTCTATGCAGGTAGCATGCATGGTCTGTGGCTGTTTGTCCTCATCTGCCCTCAGAGCATTAGTTTTGGTTGGTAGTATAAAAACACGTTAGACAATAGCAGTGTTTCCATGTTATTTTAACACTTTGGGATTTAACGCTGCGCACGCAGTCACAACCACCACAAACTTGCACAATGCTTTGTTGACCATGAAGACCCACGGTGTCATATGGTCCTCCCGGGATCTAAATTCGATCATTAGGTGGAAACAACAGATAATGCGCTTATTTTTCAGGTTTAGATGCAGAATTCTTCTACTCCCTTGTCCTTTGAAGAGGATGGATCTACTCGTTTAGCGTAATATGCAGCATGATAACTTGAAAGACTGGGAGGTGAGCCAGACACGAATCGAATCTGCGTGGCAGATAAACAACCGTCGGCTGGTACACTGGCCAGCCTGAGCGTAGTCTTTAGGAGGTTTTTCCACGCTCGTTTAGACAAATGCTAGACAGATCCCAACATTCTGCCTCAGAGAATGCAACATGCAAGGAGGTAAAATACAATAACGCACTAAACATAGTTTACACAACTCGCCAATACGTCTTCCCCCTTCCCCCTCCTCCTCCCCCTCATAAGTTACCGTGAAAACTGTGGCGTCGGGAAGTGCGCCCGGCCACATAGTTAAATAATAAATAGAAGGTGCCAAATCCTGGAAAAGTGGACCTCGTAATAGACGGGATAAACGCTAGGGCAAAGAGAGATATCCATTAAAGAGGATGAACATCTCCCTCTCCTTACAGGTACATGTCTAATATTTCCTGCAGTGAAGTCAGGTGTCATTTTAGTCAGTGCGGCTTATAAAGTGATTCGATCAATTCAGATTATTCGTTTCGGGTCGCGAATGCGGAACAGCTGTAGTCATGGTTACTGTGTACACGGAAAACTGGGAATCACTGAATTTTAAAAAACGGCGTTCCTACTTCATCTGCTACTTACACTTATTTTTGTCAAAAGTCAGCAAATTTAGATCTTTTTTGTTCTAAGCAACCTAATTAATTTTCAAATATTTTAAACAAAGACATTGGTAATTGTAAACATTGCAACATCCAAAACAAAAAATAACTAAACTGTATGGATCCAAACTAGTAGACTGCGTAGAAAAGTGCAGTACTGGTACTAATAAATGACACTCTCTCATAAAGTTGGACACGTAAGTCAATCAGCTCCCTCTCTTATGTGATCTACAAGTAGTGAAGAATCATCAGATTGGAAATATGGATGCAAGTGTCAGTAGAATCTACTGTCTTCGACGTCAAAAAGCGCACTATTAATATATGAGTGAATTCGAACATGGAAGAATGATCAGACGGTGGAAAGTGGATTTGTTAAGAAATTTCGGCTCGTAAACGGAATTGTGCTACAACAGTAAAATGTGTTTTTGGAATGTACGCAGCAACGAACAAATAATGAACCACGGAATGTGATCATAGCAAGGAATGATCGACATTGAACTACCATAACAAACCGTTCAATTCCTGCCGCAATGTAATTTCGACGTTGAGCACTTCCATGGAGATGGACCTGCCTGTGTTGTCATTTTGATACCGTCTGCTGAACTTCTGAAAATTGTACGTGTAAAATGTGATGTGCCCAATATTTATCCAAAAATGCGTCATCAGTGCTATTGTGTTCTCGGTACTCTGTCGCATGTCCTTGTACTTGTTCAAAGTGTCAAATCATGAAGGAAATGTTCCAAACATTCATTACTAGAGGGCACATGGTCTTTGTACCAAGCAGTGCTCCCCTCAGGAGTTCCAAATGCCAGCACAATTCATGCGCGTACGGTCTCCAAATGTGGTATCATCGAAGTGTCTCACACTCTTCCATCTCAAATAGCTGTTAAAAATTCTTACTCTGAAACAGAAGACTGGAAGAACCTCAGTGTATTGAAAATAGGAATGACCACGGCAGATTTAAGCCTTGCCGTACTTCATCTGAAAGACCAGCCATGTTTTTAAGTTGTAAAACAGAAGGACCTGTGGACAATGTTGCTTTTTATTCAAAAAATGGTTCAAATGGCTCTGAGCACTATGGGACTTAACATCTGAGGTCATCAGTCCCTTAAACTTAGAACTACTCGAACCTAACTAACCTAAGGACATCACACACATCCATGCCCGAGGTAGAATTAGAACCTGCGACCGTAGCAGCAGCGCGGTTCCGGACTGAAGCGCCTAGAACCGCTCGGCCACAGTGGCCAGCGCCTTTTATTCCTCCACAGCACAGGGAGTTGTACAGTAAATTTTGTAGCATCTGATCTCAAGAGTGGAGTTGTGTAAGAAACAGAAGTCAATATTGAGAGATTTTATCATGAATTTAATTTTGTTATTCCCTTCTAAAAACTGGACACGTGCGAGATGGACTCGCGCTCTCTGAGAGTTCCGTACAAACATAATTATGTATAGTCCTACAGGTAGTTCACCACATAAATAGATGTATCCTCTGATAGCACTGACTTAGAAGTTTAAATTTTGTACAACGCCAAGCTACCGTAGACCTTAGTATTTTACTTGAATTTCAGTTTAATACCTCCATCCGTTCCTGAGAAAAAGGAGTCTGAACTGACGGACAACAAAGCGATCGTATAAGGGTTTCGTTTTTATGTATTGAGGTGAGGAACCCTAAAAAATGTAAATAAAATGAGAAATTGTTTGTGTTGACTACAGTTCAGCTATAGTTAAAACATTTCTGCCGAATTTAGGTACTTTTTATTACTACAAATAAAACGTAGTGCCTCTGTATTAATAACACTTTGAACCTTTCTTATTGGCACTCAGAACCAGTCAGTTTTCTGAATGGCACTTACAACTTTCTTAATAAATAACCGAATTTATGTTCTAATTTGTCTCTATTTTTTGTAGTGATGAGATGGGCAGCATAATTCTGTGATATCAGAATATATACTCAGTGTTATTGATATAAATAAGTTATGTACAAAAATATACACTGTTTTTTATTTTCCTGAAAAATGTGAGATTTGACATGTAGAATGTTTTCCACTTCTGCCCTTCATATGACTTATCGTTGGCTTCCATTATCCAGAGAGCACGAAATTTTCTTACTGCCATGGTATATTAACAGCGTTGTTCATGCACTAATTGGCAAAATGTTATACTCCCTTTGTTAGAAAAGTTCCAGGACAGTATTAAAAAAAAATTAATAAAAAATTTCACCTACCAAGTCATGAGCCTATCGAAGTTGACCCCTTGCCTATCTATATACGGTTGCCAACGTTTCTGAAGGTCTTGGATGTAAGCAGGGAAATTTTCAGTTGCGATGCTTGTAAGCTCATTTGTCACGGCCCGTTGGATGTTTGTGATATCTTGATCAAGTTTTCTTTGAGTCGCATTTTCACTCGCGAAAAAAAAAAAAAAAAAGAAGAAGAAGGAAAGAAAAGAACGCAAGACGAGAGTTTGGGCGACTATGGCGGATGTGGGATGGCAATAATAGGATGTCTGGCCAGATAGTCGGAAACAGATACGGCAGTGTTGGGATTTGCATTGTCATGCAGTAAGAACCAGTCCTGAGAATACCACAAATCAGCTCGGTGACATCCAATTGCTTGTCGCAAACGTTTCAAGACCTTGATGTAAAGAGGTTCACTGTTTGACCTGGAGGAACATACTCACGGTGAACTATTCCTTTACTCTCAAAGACTGCAATCTACATTGTCATTCCCAGTTATAACCTTCGACAGGAATGTGGGCTAACGTATGGTTCTATCCAGGTGGGGCCAAATTCGAATCATCAGTTGACATTTGAATGCGTGCAAGGTGTATATTGCACGCTAAATGCCATGGCCGCTAGATGAGCAGTCGGCTGGGGAAGCATGGGGAGGCATGGGGAGCGCAGCAGTGGCGGGGACTCGCTTAGAGCGATATAGGGGAAATCCCGAGCGCTGGATTGAAAGTGCGACTCTAAACTGAAGCGTACACTCACATTTTTGGTAGATATTAAGCGGCGCCCCTCCATGCCCACACTTGCGTGGTGGCCATTCAAAAAGATCTGTCACCTCTTCTTTGGTTGGTATCTAAAAATAATTCCGCTGAAAATACAGCGATTTATCTTCGTCTGGTTTGTTAACCATTTGTAGCTTTCAGAGAGAAGTCATAGGTGGAGAATTTTGAGTAAACCCTACACATTTTTCTTCTTGCCATGTTAAAATTTGCTCACTAACACGTTGTGCAGACGCAAATGCGAGAGAATTCTGAAATAGTGGTTTAGTAAGTGGGGAACTGAGGAAAAGCACATCCTCAGTACAAAATAAACGTGTAATGACTCCACTTACGTTGTTCCAAAACCCATAGCATTTCTCATTTCACCAGCTATCAATGTCCCTTAAAAATTACATTCTTTCAGCTATAAAACCTGTAGTTATTGCCATACGGCAAAGTACTCCGCTGTTTATGTGCTACCATTTCCCACAATCTCATTTCGATACCTCAAACTGTTTATGAAATATGGGGAATGTTGTGGATATTTCACTCTGGCTTTATTGCTGGACCGGTGCGATCGCAAATAAGTAAGGTATGTCAGATCAATTCTCTTGAGATTGATGTCAGATAGAGACTTCCAACCAAGTATAAAGAAAAAGTCAATATGTTTGCTAAATTTCATACGCAGCAACATATTTGTAATATGCACCAGACACACCATCCTAGCGACCCTATTTTTCATTGCAAACTTTCTCGAATTTCACGCAAGGTCTTACTTCCACGTAAATATCCCAATAACTATGACCTCTAATGAAATGATTGTCACATCATAATGAACCTGACATATAAAGCAACAAGTAAAGCAAAAACGAAATTTTTTACCTAATAGTTTCTATAAAATCGTTTGAGAAAGATTGCAGGGCATGCGTGTCAATTCTGTCATTGCCAACAGGCCAAAAGATGGCAAACACTTGTCGGCCTCCCCTTCTGACCTCGCCCAGCTCATTGGACGAAAACTGGTCACTGCAAAAAGAAAGAAAAAAAAAAACTTTCTCGCAGACAAAAGGGGACATGGCTATACGAGCTGACCCGAATAAACCCGAACGGGTGAATGCCAATCGCTGTTTGTTTCTGTAGTTGATTTGGTGTGAGAATGATAAGCGTTGTTATAATTATTAGCGACATCCATAGATTCAGACTACCATAGTGGAAATAAACTATTATCAGGAATAACAGGTAAGAAAGATTACGTATTATCTTCTCGGTGTATCCAAGAAAATAAAATTTTGCCAGATCACTAAACTACCAAGGGCCAGTTAAGCTTAATCGGGGAATAAACGCTGGATAACTGAACCGGTGATTCTGGCACGTTTAGTGAAGTTAATGGAGAATAAGTTTTGACAATGACAGGAGTAGTTACGGAATTAGTGATGACAATATTGTTTGTGAGAATGAGGAAGGAGAAGAAACAAGGACATCACACAAATTATATGGAAGCATATGACAGTTCCAAATTATATAATAATTTCGTACTACTACTTTTCGATCTCACGTTTGAGAAACAGGAGCATATGACTGAGATGTGAAACTATTTCCTAACATAAAACTTTTTGCATGTAGTAGGCCTAACAGGCGTTTGATATTGGTACTTCGTGAATTGTATTTTGTCGTGTTATTTATGTAAATAAGGTGGATAAAAATGACCATATGTGCAAAAACAGCCTCCCTTATTTGGCGTGTGTTACAACTGCTGCAACGTTAGAAAGACCCATTCCGTCTTATCTGGCAGACCATGACGAAATAGACGTAATCAAATGGTGAAACCACAACAGTCTTGGTTACTATTTGTATTAACGGCTTTTTCGGTATTAGACAACGACATTTTTACGTTTGACGAACTTTGATGAGGTAATAGATTATTTCGCAGAAAGGAAAGCACGCCATGTACAGCTGTTGCAAGATTACAGAGAAAAACATGGACGACTTGAAGAAATGTGTGCTGTCTTGCTTGTCTCTTGTCTTTACTGGTTTTATGTTTCCTATATTTAATTTTTGATTACACAAAAGAGAAAGTTATTAGCTAATAGGCAATAAGGAATGCAAATTTTCTGAAGAGTTCTTATTCGCGGATATTGAAGTTTTTATGTATGTGTGCTACAGATAGGGCAACCTGACTATCATATGGACAAGGGAGAAAAGTACGTTTTAGTAGACCTAATATAGGAATTTCACACCCATCCATTTCGTAAACAGTTTGATTTACAAGCCAGATACACCCGACAGCTGCCGCTGGGGCGCGTTGAGATCGCATATTACACATTGGGGCCCACTTACCGAATGCACAAGTCGCATCGTTTCTGAGTATTCAGCAGCACATTGAACTCGGGACGCTCAACGTTAACGTTCGACGGCACGGTCCGTCTGCCGGCAGCCTTACACGCTCCACGTTTGCATCAGTATGTGCTGTAGGCGGGCGTTCAGCTCTGAGATCGTCTTGCTCTGAATCTGTACCTTTACGAAACCTTTTGTGCCACCCGAAAACACGATTTCTTGAAAGTGCCTCACCTACGTATGTTTCCTCATAGTTATCCTAGATTCACAAGGATTTTTCCGAGCTTAAAGCAGAACTTAATATTCACTCTTTGCTCACAATCAGCACCTACTGAGTCACCACAACTAATTCGCCAAGAACCCAAACAGTGTGTTGCTAAGCAGAGACATGCCACCTAGTGAGTTGGTGCAGAAACATGGTTTAGGTCATTTCAAGCACGTACACATACTAGGTAACAGTAAAAACATTTGTTCGTGTTTAGATATTGCGAACTCAGAAATAAAAAAGTCCTGTCCTGGAACTTTTCATTCAAAGGAAGTATATTTGGAGTCCTACTGTGATGGGATGGCTGGCTATATGTTTGATGCTGCTGTGGTGACCGCAAACTGGCAGCCTTCAGTGTTGGGAGGCATAGAGGACAAACACCAAATGTGATGTATCTAAGGCTCACTGATACACTATTCGAGCTTTGATTATTATACATACTTTCATAATTTGCCTGGCAGCAACTCAACATGGCATGGATTCAACAAGTCGTTGGAAGTCCTCTGCAGAAATATTGAGCCATGCTGCCTTTATAGCTGTCCATAACTGTGAGTGTTGTGCCAGTGCTGGATTTTGTGCATGAACTGGCCTCTCGATTATGTCACATAAATGTTAAAATAAATGTCGTGTGACTAAGGCCTCCCATAGGGTAGACCATTCGCCAGGTGCAAGTCTTTCGATCTGACGCCTCTTTGGCGACTTGCGCGTCAATGGGGATGAAATGATGATGATTAGGACAACACAACACCCAGTCCCTGAGCGGAGAAAATCTCCGACCCAGCTCGTAATCGAACCCGGGCCCTGAGGAATGGCACTCTGTCGTGCTGACCACTCAGCTACTGGCGGCGGACACAAATTTTAGACTGGATTCATGTTGGATGATCTGGATGGCCAAATGATTCGCTTTAACTGTCCAGAAAGTTCTTCAAACCAATTACGGACAATTTTGACCTGGTGCATTGTCAACCATAGAAATTCCAGTGGTGTATGGGAACATGACGTCCATGAGTGGCTGCAAATCATCTCCCATCACCATTTACATTCAATGATCAGTTCAGCTAGATCAGAGGATCCAGTCTATCCCGTGTAACCACAGCCCACACCATTGTGGGGGACCACCAGCTTGCACACTGTCTTGTTGACAGCTGGTGTCCATGTCTTTGTGGGGTCTGCACCATACTCGTACTTTACCATCAGCTCTTGGCAACTGAAATTGGGACTTATCTGATGAGGTCACAGTTTTCCAGCCATTTAGAGTCATTGTCTTAATGGATATGTTTGTCATACATCCCACATTATCTCATGCTTGCTTGTCAGTTAGCACTGACGACTGTGCACAAATGCCGCTGCTCTTAGTCATTAAGTGACGGTGATCAACCTCTGTGTTGTCTGCAGTGAGAGACAATGCTGAAGTTTGGTATTCTTGGTACACCCCATCGTGTTGCCATAAGCACGTGAATCATAAGCTGTCCCATGACTTTTGTCAGCTTAGTATATAATGAGGAAAGGGTGAGTAGTAGCTGGTACATGAGAGAGGTTTTGGTGTCTAAAGTACTGCCCTTCCTTTAGGGAACTCCACAACCCTATATTTCAGTGGGATAAGGCCCAGCCCATGTAAATAGGGTTGTGGAAGTCTTTTTCGAAGAAAAGGTTTCATGCTGTTCGTGTGAACCATAGACCATTGAACATCCAAACTGTCTGGCTGCAGGGTGGGATGGGGGGGGGGGGGGGAAGGAGGTTCTCCAGAAATACACACAGGTCCTCTTTGAACTCAGGCCACTACTACTGAATCTTGAAGTCTGAGATCAACCTACGATTTTGTAATGCTAATGACTGTTTTCACTGAACTGGTACGTATGAGGCCATTTCAGTCACAAGTCTCATTCCTGGTGTTGCAGTTTTCATGTATGTTAGTGAAACTTCAGCTGGTCTGCACATTTGAAAACCATTTATCAATGTCTCTACAGTCTATATCTGAGGTCTAACAACAAACTTCCAGAGGCTGTTCAGGGAAGTCTCTTGAGTGGTTTCCCATGATTTCCCTAAATCATTTAAGACAAATGCTGGGATAGTTCCTTTGAAAGGGCACATCTGCTTTCCTTCTCCATCTTTCCTTATTCCAAGTTTGTGTTCTGTATCTAATGACCTTGTTGTCGATAGGATATTAAACACTATTCTCCTCTTGCTCCTGACTGTTTTCGTATCTTAGACCCATGGTGTCCTCTGGTTTTTTTACATAGTAATTTTCTGTTGACCTTTTATATGTACAATGTCTCTGGGATTATCCAAGGTGAACTTCTGTTTAAAAGGAAATAAGTTAATTGTTTATGTTATTCTTATGTCCATCATATCATATATAAAGGAGCGAACAACCAAAACTCGAAAAATAAAAATCATAAGTAAAGTGATAACCATCAGACAAAACACTTGCATTTTTATTGTTGTACTGTTCAATGTCTTTTCTAATTGTCAGCAGAACTGTTTCCTTAAAGCAGCTGTTCTGTATTACAACCAGTATGATCACAGTAGACTACACTATCTGTCACATTATTAACAGTTGCAAACACTTTAGCATCACCATGATAGGATACAATGCCAGTGATTTCAGTTATTCTGAAAACCAAGTCTATGATAGTGTCAACTACAAAGTAATCTAGATATTTGACAAAAAATTCTAAGTGAAATGGGTGGACATTCATTTGGACCACTGTTCAACATCAAAAGAGTAACACTGGACAGAGCTTTGAGAGTGGAAAATATTGTGTAAACACTAAACACAAATGTCTGCAAGAAATTGTATTTTTCGCAAATTTGTTGATACAAACTCGAAAAACCCAACTCAGCTCTAGAACTTCTGCACAACATGTGATGCATGTTCTGTTTGGTGTAGGTTGCACCATAGAGAACAAGTAGACACTGCCTGAAATGAAATGTGTGAAATGTTTGCTGATTAAGACCAACTCACTGTGATAAAGAATATATTCTCTCAGATATTGCATCCTCAGGTATCAGTTGAGATCAGTAGGCAGAGAGAGCTGAGCAATGTCTGATGCTCTGCCAATATGTGATCCATATCATCTCAGAGATGTAGACCAGGCACTCCCAACTCATACATCAGAAAGACGCACTAGGACATGAAGCAGCATGGACAATATCGAAATCCCTAAATACTTGTACATTGAGATTTGGACTTGAAACGTCCAAGGCACACCTCAAGACATGTTTTCCATGTAAGACAACTCTTAGTGATTGTGGAGAGTAACATTAAAAGTGTTCACCTATGAAAAAGTGCACCTCATACCTTGTAAAGTCCACCATGGAGAATCAAGTTACTGCAGTATCAAGGGGTTGTGACATTACTAAGTACTGGCTTGATGTGATTTAGGAAAAGTCTTCCTTCTTGCAGCTGCGAATTCAGTATTCAAAGAAGCTGTTAATATTATGTATGTTTCTAGACACTTCATCTATGTGTAATGTGCAATGTATGGTATACAGTAATAACTGTTCATGTACAACCTTCATTGTTCCTGGAATGAACAGAATAAATATGAGTCCAAAGGAAGTAAGATGTAAGTATCATACCTGTTGAAAGAGCTGGTCATGGAACAGAACCACTGCAACTAATTCATCATTGTGTTAACCGCATCTGAAAGTGGTCCTTAATGTCACTTATATTGACGCTTTGTCATGTTAAAATGGCGTAAAGATATGAATTATCAATGTCACGTCATTTACAAAGTCCCTTTACAAAGGAGATGTCCAAGGTATGTTTCTTAGTCCTCTTCAGTCAGTAAGAACAATAATCTTTTCTTGGCAGCAAACTGCTGAAGTTCATGCTTATTTCAAGCCACTCAGCAAAAAAAATCCTGAATAACCTTTGAAAGATTGTTGGTTAGCAACATATCCATCCTATTATTATTGGTACTGTCTCACAGTGAATGTTCAGTGTGTTTTGTCCAGTCAGCATCCATGCATGCAAGCCATATCCTGAACAGACTGACTTTTTGAAGATTACTCAATATAATGCACTTACCGTATTTACTCGAATCTAAGCCGCACTTTTTTTCCGGTTTTTGTAATCCAAAAAACCGCCTGCGGCTTAGAATCGAGTGCAAAGCAAGCGGAAGTTCTGAAAAATGTTGATAGGTGCCGCCACAACTAACTTCTGCCGTCGAATATATGTAGCGCTACACAGGCATCCTTTGTACGCACAAAGATAAATACTGGCGCCAAACCTCTGCGTCAGTAAATAAAATTTTAAAAAAAATTGGAAGACGAGTTTTTTTTCTCCGCCCGAGTTTCGACCACTGCTTTTTGATACATTATCCAACGAAGTAAATACAAATTCCGTATTGTTCATCTTCGAATTTCAATGTACTACGAAAATCCGACTGGTAATACTGGGATTTTTGTCAATATGGCCAACTCTACGTTCTGAATTTTTTCCTACCTGTGAGAAGAGATGGTTGCTAATAGGAACCTGATGAAATGTGAATCACATGCAGTATTCTCTTCACCATAAGAATAATACGAATATAAACATTTTGCCATGTATTCTTTCGTGTTTGCTTCTATCTCATTTAAATCCTGTCTGACAAATAAACTACGAAACTAGAGTGAGACAACAGCAAACGCGGAAGAATATACGTATCGTGTCATGTTTATATTCGTATTACTCTTATGCCTAATAGTGATACAGTCAGAAATGAAGCACGGCAACTGACTAGATTTTTAAATCTAAGATGACTAATTTCTGTGCAGAATTTGATGTACTAAAGAAGCGGCCGCAAAGAGTTTCAAACGGAGAAAAATTTTCGCCAAACTCTCGTTCAGAAGATGTTCTATCATACGCAGTCTATTATTTGGTTCTTGTTGATCATTATCAAAGAAAGCAGCAGTGTAAGTAACAACAAATAGCAGTCTCTTGCCATTGTTTCGCTAATGAGACGATTCCTCTCTTTTTTTAATTGTAGGCGGCGGTAGCGCGCACAAAAGCAAGCCATGCCGCGAGCAGCGACAGGCTGTAAACATGCACTATCGAATGCGTCAAACAATGCATGACACAGTATAGTAATGCATTTTCAGCTTAGAGTGACTGACGTAAACACCTATAACATAGAAAACGGCACTTATCAGATCAAAGCAAAATAAGCAATCAATTCAAACCAGACGAAGCACGTGAAAAAGGAAGGGTATCCGTATAAATACGGACGGAGCGCCTGACGCATAGCAATGGCTACCTGGTAAAGCTTAACTGCTAAGCTTTCGACTCGAACCAATCTACTGTAGCTGTATCGTCATTCATTCGACCTAAATTGTGTCTCATATTACAATGGACCAACTTTGTTTCGATTTGGAGGTGCGGCCTAAAACTTTACTCTCCCCTTGAATTTCGAGTCTCAAATTTCAGGTGCGGCTTAGATTTGAGATTTTTTTTTTTCCCCTTTATTTCGAGTCTCATTTTTCAGGTGCGGCTTAGATTCGGGTAAATACGGTAATCTATCAAATTATTTTATTATCATGTCAAATTATAAGCATATCAGCATTATTAGCATATCAAATTAATTTGTTAGCGTATTTATGATTTCTGATGCATGTCTTAAACTTTTAAAATTCCAAAATTGTTGATAAGCTGCTATGAATCACTGCCGTAAGTTGAAATGATTTGGTTTGTCATTCCATAACAAAAAATTCTTTGTTAAATACAACTAACTTTTATAACTGATATCATTTACTGAAACTGAAAATTTATGTATTACTCATTCAATGGTTATCTACATTTTAAAAATTGTCATTTTTTTTTTTTTTTAATTTCAGACACTCCACCACAATTTGTTTATCGCTTCATCAGACAGACAATTCAACCAGGTCAACCAATTTCACTGAAATGTGTTGCTTCTGGAAACCCCACTCCCAACATAAAGTGGGCACTTGATGGATTTCCATTACCACATAATGAAAGGTAAACTGACAGAAGTTTGAAAAGAAACAGACTCAAAATTTTAAATAGTCTTCAAAATGGTGTCAGCTGTAATCAGTTTGAATCTATCCAGTAGCTTCAACAAAGGCTTATTCAGCTTCTTTGTTTACTTGTGTTTTGTTTTTGCAAACTCTAAAAGTAGTGTTGTGGATAAGTATGATATTGATTAAATTACCCAGTAATTCAGTTTCTGTAAATGGTAAACAACTCATAAAAAACACAAATACATGTGTTACACCATATTTCAGATAACTCAATCCTGTTACTGTTAGTGTCTTGTATAGACCAATAGAATGAAGAACTGTTAAGTTTGTAAAAATTTTCAGCTCCTCATTCCCTAGTCACTCATACTTTCACATTCATTTAATTAAGATGTAACACTATATACTGATGGTACAAGTAGTGCATGTACTTTCATTAGCTTAGGGAAAAGACACTAAACTATTGAGCAGCTGTATACATTAAACATTTAATAAACTTAAGATAAAGCATGATGCTGTGAATAAGGAGCATGATTTTGTCCAGAACATTCAGAGAGTAGTTACGTTTTTTTATGCATCCTGCTATGTTGAATGTGCTGTGAAAGAGATTCAAAACTATTATAATTACATGTGCAGTCTTCTTGGAATGAAGCATTTACTCAGACCTTTGAGAAGCTTACTGCTAACCTTACATCCCGGAAGGTTTACCAGAAGTTACTGCTAACTGTTCCAGCAGTGAACTGTCCAGGTCATTTTCTTGCAGTGATATGTAGAATAATGTAACATCACCATTCAAATTTGATTTCTACAACAATCTCAATCTTCATGCCTCTCAGATATGACATCATTGCAGAAATTTCTAGAAAAAGCAGCACTCTGTACAGGGTGTCTGAGAAGTCCTAGTACCTATTTTGACTTTGTACAATTGGGGAAATAAATAGTTGTTTTATTATTGATATATCACATTTGAGGTGGACAAAACATTGTTACCAATATCAGTGTTGTATTAGTCTGTTTCAATATTTTATTTTTCCTGTTGTAGCCTCACATTATCAGCGGGGGGTTTGTAGGACTCCTCTGATAGGTCAGGGGTGCACTACACAAAGGAAGCAGCTACTCAGGTAACAGAGTATTTGTGGAGTGCACATGAGGGTTTTTTAGGCTAGCTGGTAGTTTGAGGTACTCTGATGAACACTTGCCAGTCAAAACACAGCAAGGAGAGTCAGATCACATTCAGAGCAGATACACTTCAACTGTCAAAATTTTATCAGAAAATTGTCAAAGTATTCATAACAATGTTCCCAAATTTACTGCCCTCCAGGAAAGTTCTTGCTCTGAAATTGTTCTCGGGACCAAGAGCTGGCTGAAACCCAAAGCGGAATGCTCTGAGATATTTAGCAAATTATGCAACATATACTGTAAAGGCAGATTAGGGGCCATAGGACAGGGAGTGTTCATTGCAGCTGACAAAAATATTGTCACTACTGAGGTCGAACTTGAGTTTACCGGTCACCCGATTCTGCTGTGGCGGTTCTAGAGTAATTTAAAGGAAGTCTGTTGTCAGTAACATGGAAATACCCAGTCATGCAATATTAGTTGAAGGTGACTTTAACCTACCGAGTATAAAGTGGGCTCTCTATGGATTCACTGCAGGAAGTACAGCTAGACAGTCATGCAAAGTACTTTTGAACACTTTTTCTGCAAACTGTCTTGAGCAGTTAGTTCAGCAGCCCAGGCATAAGGGAAATATTTTAGACATTGTAGCTACATATAGGCTGGAACTTATTGACATCAGTGTAGAAACAGGGATTAGCAATCATGATGTCATTTTAGCAGCTATGGTTATAAAAATTAATAAATCAGTTAAGAAGGTTAGAAAAGTTTTCTGCTAGAAAAAATCAGATAAGCAGTTGTTAGCATCTCACTTAGACAGTGAACTGATATCACTTAGCTCCAGTAAGAGGGGCATAGGGGAACTTTGGGCAAAGTTAAAGCAGATTGTAAATCGTGGTCTGGAGAACTAAGTGCCTAGTAAGTGGATCAGGAATGCAAAAGACACTCCATGGTTTAATAACAAGGTTTGGAAAACGCTGAGTAAGCAGAGGCTTTTGTACTATCATTTCAAAAGAAAATGTGCAAATGACAGCAAGCAGAGGTTAGTAGAGATTCATGCGTCTGTGAGAAGATCATTGCGCAAAGCATACAAAAATTATCATCACCATATGTTAGCAAAAGATCTGGCAGAGAACCAAAGAAAATTCTAGTCCTATGTCAAACTGCTAAGTGGCTGTAAGATTCCATCCAGTTACTTGTTGACCAGTCTGGTGTGGCAGTTGAAGATAGCAAAATGAAAGCCAAAGTTTTAAATTTCATGTTCAAGACATTGTTCATGGAGGAAAATCATACAAACATATCGGTGTTTCGACAGTGAAATTTTCAGTCTGCAGCAAAATGTGTGGTGTTATGAAACTTCTTGGCAGATTAAAACTGTTAGCCAGACAGAGACTTGAACTCAGGACCTTTGCTTTAGGGGAAAGTGCTGTACCAACTGAGCTACCTGAGCATGAGTCGTGACCCGTCCTCATAATTTTACTTCTGCAAGTGCCTCATCCCCTACAGTCCACACTTCACAGAAGTTCTCCTGCAAAACATATTGGACTAGCACTACTGAAAGCAAGCATATTGTGAAGACGTGGCTTAGCCACAGCCTGGGGTATGTTTTGAGAATGAAATTTTCTCTATGCAGCAGAATGTGCGTTGAAGGTAGGAGATGTGGTACTGGCAGAAGTAATATTGTCAGGATGGGTCATGAGTCATGCTTGGGTACCTCAGCTGGTAGAGCACTTGCCAGCAAAAGGTATAGGTCCTGAGATTGAGTCTTGGTCCAGCACACAGTTTTAAACTGACAGGAAGTTTCGCACCATTGTTTGACCATTGAACAGACTCCTGTATGGACAACATAGTAATAAGCATCCTTGGCATAGAGAACCAACTGAAAGAGCTGAAAACAAATAAATCACCAGGTTCAGATGGAATCCCAGTCTCGTTTTTCAAGAAGTACTCTACAGCAATGGTCCTTTAACTAGCTTGCATTTATTGAAAATCTATCTCCCAGCACGAAGTACCAAGCAACTGGAAGAAAGTGCAGGTGACTCCTGTGTATAAGAAGGGCAAAAGAACAGACACACAAAATTACAGACCAATATCCCTAACATCAGTTTGCTGCAGAATCCTTGAACACATTCTCATTTCGAATATAATAAATTTTCTTGAGACCAGTAAAGGTTTTAGAACACATCGCTTTTGCAAAAAGATTGCCCTTTTCTCACATGATATACTCTGAACTATGGATGAAGGGCAACAGGCAGATCCCTCATTTCCTGAAAGCATGTGACATGGTGTCTCACAGCAGGCTGTTAAAGAAGATGCAATAGGTTCACAGATATGTGAGTGGTTCAAACACTTCTTTAGTTATGGAACCCAGTATGTTGTCCTCAACAGTGAGTGTTCATCAGAGACATGGGTATCATCAGGAGTGCCCCAGGTAAATGTGATAGGACTACTATTATTCTATACATACATAAATGTTTTGGCAGGCAGGGTGGGCAGTAATCTGCTGTTCTTTGCTGATGATGCTGTGGTGTATGGTAAGATGCTGAAGTTGAATGACTGGAGGGGGATACAAGATGACTTAGACAAAATTTCTTGTCAGTGTGATGAATGGCTCCTAGGCCTAAGTGCAGAGAAATGTAAGTTAATGTGGATGAGTAGAAAAAAACAAATCAATAATGTTCAGATACAGCATTAATAGTTTCCTGCTGGCACAGTAACATCATTTAAACATCTGGGCATAACATTGCAAAGCAATATGAAATGGAATGACTATGTGAGGATTGTGATATGGAAGGTGAATAGTTGACTTCAGTTTATTTGGAGAATCCTAGGAAAATGTGGTTCACCTGTAAGGCAGGCCGCATATAGGACGCTAGTGCAACCTATTCTTGAGTACTGTTTGAGTGTTTGGGATTTGTATCAGATCAGATGAAGGGAAGACATTGAAGCAGTTCAGAGGTTGGCTGCTAGATTTGTTACTGGTAGGTTCAAACAACATGCAAGTGTTACGAACATGCTTCAGGACCTCAAATGGTCCCTGGACGGAATTCGTTATTCTTTGCAAGGAACACTGTTGAGAAGATTTAGAGAACCAGTGTTTGAAGATGACTGCATAATGATTCTACTGCCTCCAATGTACATTTTGCATACGGGCCGTGAAGATATGCTATGAGAAATTAGGGCTTGTATGGTGGCATATATACAATTGTTTTCCCCTCACTCTATTTGCAATGGAACATAGATGTAGATGTAGATGAGAGGACACATCAGTGACTAGTCACATGTATGTTCACAAATGTAATGAAAAATGGAAAACAATGATATAGATAATGAGTGTCTTTAGATTACTTAAACAAAGCTCCACCTCTTAAATCAACCCTGCTTTTATTTCAGGGAGTGTTAAGAACAGGTTGAGTAGTAGAAATAAGAAAATGTGAGAGGAAATGTGTGCCACCATCATTCAAGTTATTGAGGAGTTTCCAGTGAAATGTCTTCACAAAAGAGCAACTGAACTTCAAGTAATGCAGTCAACAGTATATTACCGTAATAAAAAGATATTCAGTAATGAAAGTATTTAGACCAATGTCTGTGCATAAATTATATAACAATAACATGGAGCAGTAAGTTGCAGCCTGCTGTACTTTGCTGTCACATTGTCCAAATGCTGTCTGTCACTCTTGAGAGTAATATTTTGTGATGAATGTGTGATACATTTTTGTTTTCAAGGGTTTAATATGGTTTTCTGATTTAAGGAATATGTGAAGAAGTTGGAAAGGAATGCACATCATGATATGCACCAAGATGTCATCATAATACTTAAAAAAAGACAAAGAGCTCAAGCATCATGGGTTTACAAGAGGATGGAGATCAGCACACTTTGCTAATCGGGTTCATGAGTTCCTTGTTGAACGATTTTGAGGCCACTAGATTGAGCAATGGTTCAGCAAATTCTCCAGTGCCATTTGCATTGAAATGGCCACCATGAAGTCTGGACAGTACCACACCAGACAACTCGGCCCCCATGTAGCTCAGTATTGGTACAATACTAATGAGGAATTGTTCAAAAGTGTTG
The DNA here is from genome assembly GCF_023864275.1 of Schistocerca cancellata. Lineage (NCBI taxonomy): Eukaryota > Metazoa > Arthropoda > Insecta > Orthoptera > Acrididae > Schistocerca > Schistocerca cancellata. The sequence goes on along the minus strand of NC_064629.1, from coordinate 507,217,471 downwards.
AGAAATCTTTCAACGCATAACTCCTGAGATGCTGTGCAAGATATTGAGGAGGTCATCACAACATATAGATCTCTGTGTAATGCACTGTGGTGTACAACCAGATCTGCTGGATACATTGTTTTTATACATACGTACTTTAAGATGCAACATACAATACACTGTTTTAGCGTACATGTACAAGGACTTCTCAGACACACTACAGAGTAACTTAACATTAGTCAGCACTGGTGCTTACATTTGATCCTTGCAACAGTGTTGCCCTTCAAATGGCTTTGCTAAGAAATAATGAACTATATGTTTTTTGAAAGAGCCACGGTCATTTATGGTGTAGAAAGCAAATTGAAAGTAACTAGAAACCAAATTAAAACGTTATACTGATGTTAAAACTGGAAATGAATATATCTCTTTTTATCAAAGTTCAACAAGTACTATCAGAATAGTAAGACAATAAATTAAACCAGTGAGAGAAACACTGGCACATATTTGCAGTTGCCAAGTTAATCACTATGTCACTAGCCAATGTAAATAATACTCGGTAACTCTGTAGCATTTGATGTAACTATAATATATGTTTTGCTCCACTTTAACAATACTATAACCACAGTTTTAAACTTAAGTTCTTTAATATGCTAAAAATGTTCACCAAGGACTGTGGACAAATGTACTGACTTAAAACATAGTTAATATATTGAAGATGTAGCAATGTATTTATTTTTAAATAAATAACTGTATTATTAGTGGTTAACAGATGACAACATCCACATTGCAAACAATTAATGGCATCATTATTAACAGTAAGCCAAACATAATTGAGAGAGAGGGATTTCATCAGTTGGAAATGCCACTGTCAGATATAAATGAAATCAACTGAATTATTATACTCGTTGCATCATTTGTAAACTCTGTATGTTAAAAAGACGTGGCAGATGTGGCAGTTCATTGATGAATTTAGTTGTTACTATTGGAAATTTATTCATTTCATTAGTTCTATTTCCACTTGTCTGTCCTGCTCTGTGGCTGTGAGATCACCGATTCTGGATGATTTTTGCATAGACTTCTTTGTGCTTTGTGGTACTTCTGAGTACTTTATTTTTTTAGAATGATTGGTTGGCACCCACTCAGTATCTTGAGAACATCTGAGAAGCCAATATAAAGATAACATGTGGCCTCTATTTTATAAGCTAAGGTTAACAATGGCTGAGAAATATTTGTGCTGCACAAATGTCATTGTAATGTCATTTAAACCAGGAAGTGAAGAATATATGGGTTGACATGTGATGGATCTAAAACACCTGTATGAGTAACCAGGCAATTTGTTACAGTTGCAGTTTCCTTTCCAAACTGTAACCCTATTTCTGTAAGTTTCCCAGTGTCTTCCAGCAATACACTTATTCTTCAATATGTTACTTACTTTAATCATTTGGCAAATGCTGCCATATGAATGCTTAATTACCTTAAGTGTTCCTGTAAAGTTGTGCTTGAACAGGTACTTATATTCTTTCCTTTCTTGGTCTTCATAGTCAGAGCCATTGGTCAGTGCAGATGAGATTTTCACTGTATCTTTTGTTTTTCCCTTATTAGCTCCTCTCTTCATCCATTTTCTTCATGTGATCAGTAATCAGCATGTTTTGTTTTTAGTATCCCTTCTGATGCCATTGGTTCCTCAGTTCCTTGAAGTGAAACAGCAGTACATCTGAATCTGTCTTCAAATAACAAGTGAGCTGTTACAGTTATTGAGGCTTTCCCTCATGTTTGTAAACAGCAGAGTTCAAGTCCCCATCTGCACTTTCTGATTCAAGTTGTCTGTGATTTTCCTTCAACAGTGATAAGGTTGCTGTTCTTTCCTATTCTTGACCATCTTAGTTACCACTCTGTGTGTCCTTTCTTCAGACAATACATACCACAGTTCAACATAAAATCTAATGTTAGTTCCTCATTTAAACAGTATTCTCATTTATGTTGCCAGCCAGAATATTACAACTACATAACTTTCTTGCAAGTCAGTAATATCTTTCATTACAGCTAGTGGAACATTTCAGAGCTGTAGGGCTATGTCAGAGGAATGAAGGATCTTGCAATGATAAACCTTCACTTCGAGTTACCTGCACCTTCCGACATAAAATTTTATCGCTATACATTGTTGTTGGAGACTGAATAGTAAATGTTGTAGAAAATTTCCAGTGGAATGTGAATACCTCTGAAATGAAGGAGACTACACACTGAAAAGCAAAAGTGCTGAGTTGTTGACAGGCACACACAAAAAGAAAGAAATCTTGCTATCTTCTGGAATAATACTTTCGCTACCTCGAATAAAATACATACAGAAACACACACACACACACACACACACACACACACACACACACACACACACACACACACACACACACACACACAAGCCTTTGCCCCTATATAGTGCCGGCTGGTATCTGTTGTTGGCTGGGTTAACAGTGCCAGTGCTGCATTTCGGCAAGACTGGTTGTGGTGTGGCTAATGTTGGGTGGGGTGGGTAGAGGGAGAGGTAGGCAGGAGGCAGGCAGAGGGATTGTGGATGGGTGGTGAGCAGCTTGGATGGAGGCAGCCTGTTTGTCAGCTTGGAATGGGGGAATGAGGGCTGCCGGTGTATGGGCTATGTGGTGTGATGCATGATTGCAGGAACCAGTGGTGAGTGGTGCACTCTGAAGGTGAGATGGGAACATGAATTAGAAGGAGGTTACAGGACAGAGGAAGGAGAAACTGTTGGGTGGAGGGTGTGGGTACTGTGGGTCACCTGAGATTGAGGCCAGGATGATTACGAGAGCAGAGAAAGTGTTGTAAGGTTAACTTCCATCTACATAGTTCAGAGGAGCTGGTGGTGAGAGGAAGGATCCAGATGGCCCAGGTTGTGTAGCAGCCATTGAAATAGAGCATGTTGTGCTCAGCTGCATGTTGTGCCAACAATTGGTCAACTTCGTTTCTGTGAAAAGATTGTCAGTGGACATTCATCCTGGTGGACAGCTGGTTGGTAGTCATACCAACATAAAAAGCTTTCCAGTGTTTGCAGCAGAGTTTGAATATGACTTGGTTGCATTCTTGGGTGGCCCAGCCTCTGATAGTGTGGGATAAGCATGTGACAGGACTGGCTGGGTTACTAGATTGGACAGGTGTTGCACTTTGGTCTGCCACAGGGATATAATCCATACATCATGCGTTCAGGAGTGAGAGTGGCATAGAGATGGATTACGATGTTGTGTAGGTTGGGTGGGCGATGGTACCCCACTTTAGGAGAGGTGTAAAGAGACTTGTCAAGGATGCCCCTCATTTCAGGGCATGGTGAGAGATAATAAACCTGGTAAAAGCTATGGTTCAGTTTTTCCAGTCGTAATCTCCCCCTCCCTCAACAATTTGTTGTTGTCACTCCTATTTTTGATGGTAAAGTATCTTTTCCAAAAATACGAGAGGAGTAAGATTTTCAATAAACTTTTTACTTATCTTCTTTTCTTGCAGCTGGCTCCCAGTTCTTCATATCTAGGGGCTGATTCTTGAAGCTGAAATTTTCATATTGTAGGATCTCATGGTTCCATCTGACATAATTAACTCTGAAGAATACATGCACTGTATTTTTTGTTTTCATGAATATTTTATTCTCTCACATTTTTCTATATCAGACTGTCTTTTGAATTTTCACATTAACAAAGACAAAATTACATTGTTCTTCCCAAATATAAAAACTTGGCTTGTCACGTCAGAGGTATGCCCACTACTATTACACTCTGCAGTAATAACAATATTCCAAAGGGCTTACAAATTTTCTTGACGAATGAATTTCGATTATTATTTCAATTATTATTTATGAATGAATCCAGAAATAAACATAATAAATAGTATCAGATTGCATAATTTGTAACAGAAATTTTAAGTGTGCCAAATATTTCTTAATTTCAAATGTTTCTAAATTAAAATAATTTCAACTGTACAAGGTGCATTCAAGTTCTAAGGCCTCCGATTGAAACTGGCGTTACTTCTCGACGTTATCGCCCTGCAGACATACACATTTTTCACAACGCTGACGCCATGATTCCATGGCAGCGACGAAGGCTTCTTTAGGAGTCTGTTTTGACCACTGGAAAATCGCTGAGGCAATAGCAGCACGGCTGGTGAATGTGCGGCCACGGAGAGTGTCTTTCATTGTTGGAAAAAGCCAAAAGTCACTAGGAGCCAGGTCAGGTGAGTAGGGAGCATGAGGAATCACTTCAAAGTTGTTATCACGAAGAAACTGTTGCGTAACGTTAGCTCGATTTGCGGGTGCGTTGTCTTGGTGAAACAGCACATGCGCATCCCTTCCTGGATGTTTTTGTTGCAGTGCAGGAAGGAATTTGTTCTTCAAAACATTTTTGTAGGATGCACCTGTTACCGTAGTGCCCTTTGGAATGCAATGGGTAAGGATTACGGCCTCGCTGTCCCAGAACGTGGACACCATCATGTTTTCAGCACTGGCGGTTACCCGAAATTTTTTTGGTGGCAGTGAAACTGTGTGCTTCCATTGAGCTGACTGGCGCTTTGTTTCTGAATTGAAAAATGGCATCCACGTCTCATCCCTTGTCACAACCGACGAAAAGAAAGTCCCATTCATGCTGTCGTTGCGCGTCAACATTGCTTGGCAACATGCCACATGGGCAGCCATGTGGTCGTCCGTCAGCATTCGTGGCACCCACCTGGATGACACTTTTTGCATTTTCAGGTCGTCATGCAGGATTGTGTGCACAGAACCCACAGGAATGCCAACTCTGGAGGCGATCTGTTCAACAGTCATTCGGTGATCCCCCAAAACAATTCTCTCCACTTTCTCGATCATGTCGTCAGACCGGCTTGTGCGAGCCTGAGGTTGTTTCGGTTTGTTGTCACACTATGTTCTGCCTTCATTAAACTGTTGCACCCACGAACGCACTTTCAACACGTCCATAACTCCATCACCACATGTCTCCTTCAACTGTCGATGAATTTCAATTGGTTTCACACCACACAAATTCAGAAAACGAATGATTGCACGCTGTTCAAATAAGGAAAACGTCGCCATTTTAAGTATTTAAAACAGTTCTCATTCTCGCTGCAGGTGGTAAAATTCCATCTGCCATACGGTGCTGCCATCTCTGGGACGTATTGACAATGAACGCAGCCTCATTTTAAAACAATGCCCATGTTTCTATCTCTTTCCAGCCCCGAGAAAAAAAAATCGGAGGCCTTAGAACTTGAGTGCACCTCGTACATTCAGAGCTAGTACATATCGATTGTAACAAACAAAACAAAGTAATTTCTTTTTATATATTTTAGCTTGAAATATAGCACATTGTACACAAACTCATATGAAAGTTTTTAGAGAAACAGCTGAGATAATATTGACCTATTCAGAATTTGAAACTATTTCTGGTATTGACTACTTCTGTTGAGGAAAAGTAATGCTGGAAGAGTGTGTCCCTTCACACAGTCCAATGTGATATTGGCTGATGAGGGAGGCATTCCTTTGTATCTGGTTCTTGGGGGTGATGGGAAGATTGGGGGTGTGTAAAGATATGGTGTGGGAAACCTAGTTGTGGACAAGTTTTGGGGGCATGCGTACCTGTGAAGGCCTTCGTGAGGTCTTCAGCATACAGGGCAAGCAAGTTTTTGCCACTGTATATTAGTCTTCCACGGGTGACCAGGCTGTATGGGAGGGATTTTTTGTGTGTGGAAAGGATGGCAGCTGTATAAATGCAGGTACTGTTGGTGGTTAGTGGACTTAATGTGGATAGTCTTGTGGATGGAGCCATGTGATAGTGGGAGATCAACATCCAAGAAGGCTGGGTAGAGGAAGATCAGGTGAAGCAATGAGAAAAAAAGTGTTGAGGTTGTTAAGGAATGTGGATGGGGTGTCTTGGTCTTGAATCCAGATCATAAATATATCATCAAAGAACCTGAAGCAGACTAGGGTTGGGCGTTTTGGGAAGCTAGAAAGGCTGTCTCTAGATGGCCAAGAAACTGGTTGGCTTAGGTGGGTGCCACATTAGTACCTATGGCTGTGCTGTGGGTTTGTTTGTATACCATTCCTTCAAAGGAAAAGTATTTGTGAGTCAGGATATAGTTGGTAAGGAGTATAAGAAATGAGGTAGTGTCTTGGGAGTCTGAAGGAAGTTACGAGAGGTAGTGGTTAATAGTGGCAAGGCCTTGAGCATGAGGAATGGTGATGTATAGGGAGGTGGCATCAACAGTGATGAGTGGGAGGCTAGGTTTCTGGCTGTTGGTTGGAGATGTTGGTCAATAAGAGCTGAAATTCTTTCAGTGGGAGCACAATAGCCAGCTGCAACGAAGCATCCAGGATTGATGTGTTTCTGGATTTTGGGGAGCATGTAGAAGTTGAGTGTGTTGGGTTCTGTTGGAGTGAGAAGGGAGATGGATTTGGGGAAGACGCTCTGGGAATGGCAGGAACTGGAGGTTATGCTTGACAACTGGGATGGGATCAATCTAACAGAGATTGGTGGAGGTGTGAGACAGTTTGCAGGGCCTTTGGTCAGGTAGTTACTGCAAAACATCATGACAGTGGCGGAGCCTTTGTCTACATGGACAATGTTTAAGTGAGGCTCTGTTTTCAGGGTGTGTATGACTGTCCTGTCTCCAGTTGAAAGGTTAGTGTTCTTAGGAAGGGACCTGGTGGTGGCGGTGGCAACACCAAGTTTGAGGTAAGGAATTCCTGGAAGGTGACCAGGGAGTGGTTAGGTGGGAGAGGAGAGAGTCACTGTTGGATGGTATTATGAATTGGGAGAGGCAAGGGTCAATGTTGGGATTATGTTGATTTTGGTTGGATGGACTAGTGGCAAAGAAGTGTTTCCAAGGTACTTCGATTGAATAATTTTTCTAATTGACTCATGGGGAAATCCAGTTAACAGAACAATTCATTATATACTAGCTTAATTTACTTTCCAAGCAGGTTCTGACAGTATTGCTTCATCTGCAATCATGAGAACTGTGTATAGTCCCTCTTCTCCACCCAGCTGTCAATCACAATGTTTTCTCAGTCACTTTATGCTCTACTCCATATACCTCAAACTTGGTTGCATACATTTAAAATGGCATATCACAAGATGCAGGCTTAATAACAAAAAATTATTTACTTTGTAAGATCTATTAAATCTCTGAAGTTTCTCGGAGATCTTGCATACAAAAATTCCTTTCATAAATTTACATGCACCATTCACCTATTTCTTCCTATGCTCTCATGTTCAGTGATATGTAGGCTGTTCCTCGCTATAATGAGAACATAATTAAAATAATTTTGTTACTTTTATTTCATTAACTCTGTCCTTTCTGTGAAAATCCACAGTTCACCAATTCTTCTCTCTGTATTGTCAACTGCTTAAGTGGTTTATATTTTGCTTCCCTAACCACAGAGGTATTTACTAGATTTGAATTCCACTATCACTTTCTCAATCAGATTTCATGTTGAAAATATCATATTTGATGTTAATATTAAATCTAAATTAATAATTTGTCCTGTTACCCGTTTCATTTTTATATTGCTCTTTATTATTTTCTTACACTGGTGAAGTGCCCTTCCTGACTGGATAATTGAAACACCTGGTTAGTAAAAATTGTTCTTTACATAATTTATCACCTATTTTCTGTATTTAATCCAACTGAATACTTTGAATATAAATGGTATACATGCAAAGAGAAAAATTCTTAATCCATGAGTATATAAAATTTCATTGATGCCAAATATACACTACTGGCCATTAAAATTGCTACACCAAGAAGAAATGCAGATGATTAACGGGTATTCATTGGACAAATATATTATACTAGAACTGACATGTGATTACATTTTCACGCAATTTGGGTGCATAGATTTGGAGAAATCAGTACCCAGAACAACCACCTCTGGCTGTAATAACGGCCTTGATATGCCTGGGCATTGAGTCAAACAGAGCTTGGATGGCGTGTACAGGTACAGCTGCCTATGCAGCATCAACACGATACCGCAGTTCATCAAGAGTACTGACTGGCATATTGTGACGAGCCAGTTGCTCGGCCACCATTGACCAGATGCTCTCAATTGGTGAAAGATCTGGAGAATGTTCTGGCCAGGGCAGCAGTAGAACATTTTCTGTATCCAGGAAGGCCCGTACAGGACCTGCAACTTGTGGTCGTGCATTATCCTGCTGAAATGTAGGGTTTCACAGGGATCAAATGAAGGGTAGAGCCACAGGTTGTAACACATCTGAAATGTAACGTCCACTGTTCAAAGTACCGTCAATGTGAACAAGAGGTGACCGAGACGTGTAACCAATGGCACCCCATACCATCACACTGGGTGATACGCCAGTATGGCAATGACAAATACATGCTTACAATGTGTGTTCACCATGATGTCGCCAAACACGGATGCGACCATCATGATTCTGTAAACAGAACCTGGATTCATCCCAAAAAAATGACGTTTAGCCATTCGTGCACCCAGGTTCATTGTTGAGTACACCATCACAGGCGCTCCTGTCTGTGATGATGCAGCATCAAGGGTAACCGCAGCCATGGTCTCCGAGCTGATAGTCCATGTTGCTGTGAACGTCATTGAACTGTTTGTGCAGATGGTTGTTGTCTTGCAAATGTTCCCATCTGTTGACTCAGGGATTGAGTCGTGGCTGCACGATCCGTTACAGCAATGCAGATAAGATGCCTGTCATCTCAACTGCTAGTGATATGAGGCCGTTGGGATCGAGCATGGCAATCTGTATTACCCTCCTGAACCCACCAATTCCATATTCTGCTAATAGTCATTGGATCTCGACCAACGCGAGCAGCAATGTCACGATACAATAAACTGCAATCATGATAGGCTACAATCCGACCTTTATCAAAATTGGAAACATGATGGTATGCATTTCTCCTCCTTACATGAGGCATCACAACAAAGTTTCACCAGGCAATGTTGGTCAACAGCTGTTTGTGTATGAGAAATGGGTTGGAAACTTTCCTCATGTCAGCATGTTGTAGGTGTCGCCAACCTTGTGTGAATGCTCCGAAAAGCTAATCATTTGCATATTGCAGCATCTTCTTCCTGTTGGTTAAATTTTGCACCTGTAGCATGTCACCTTTGTGGTGTAGTAATTTTAATGGCCAGTAGTGTATAAACATCAGTGTCTCATTAAATGTGTAAGAAAGATATGGTCTTTATTTTTATCCTGTGTCCATTGGTACAATTGTACAGGTACCAAGATGAAGTGTAGCCAACTTCAACCTCCTCAGAAGACACTGGCTTTCTTTAGTCTTTTGACAGTTGACAGAGTTGAACTAGAAGACACCTGAGGGTAGTCAGTATGAGGAATCTCAAAGCCTCAGTCTGGGATCAAGAACTGGGATCTCCATCCAAGACTCAAAAATAATTTCACATAACCTATTTAAGACAGCCTATATATCAAAGCAGATCCTACATTAGTAATTACATCAGAAGGCTGCTATCTAAATATGAAAAACTATTAATATCCAGGTGAAATGAAACACTCAGTATGGTTGTGCTGAAGGAAGTTTATAGGATAACATAACAGTATCAAGGTACATTACAGACTCAGCAGACCAGCCTGTAGCTATTCAGATCCACATTAAACTTCACTTTCTGTCAAGATGGGTTGCATCAGATAACAGAATACTGAAACAGGAAACATATAATTACATAGTTGTTAGTTTAGAATGTTTTACAAAGCAATTATAAATTATTTATCTTCTTGGCTGGTTGCTTTGTTTGGGGCAAGGGATCAAACAGTGAAGTCATCGGTCCCATTTATCTTCTTGAACTGTGTATGAAATGTTATGTCAGAAGTGAATCTCTGGATTAGGATATATTTCTGTTTATGTTTTTCTAATGGCCTTAATGTCAATCGGACATAAACCCTAATCTTCCTTCCTCCTTAATCTTTCTCTTGGAGGTGTCAACACTGGTACCTGGGAAATAGTAGCTCCTTAATATAACTAAATACTAAGACAAATATGAGATATTTTTTCTACCACAAAAGCTTTTCTTACATGTTAAACAGTTATGTGTTTGCGACCTCACAAAAATCAAAACACACTGTTTCAGTTTCATTTTATTTTGAGCTACTTGCTCCATCAATAATCTATTCTTCTCAGTTATTAATCTAATCTAATCAATCAACCTATCTGAACACACACCTACAGTCATTATATCCAGATGTTGATTATCACTTGGACTTAACTGTAGTAATTTGTAGATTACACAGTGCACTCAAAAACAATGATTTCTATTGGGCAGAAACACTGTTCAAGCAGTTTGACTGTTAACAGTCAGAAACACCCATATCAAACCAAATTATGAAACCTCTAGAAAACAGCAGACTGGTATTGTTTGTATTTATCTGCCCTGAAAAATATAACTTCAGTATGAAGGTAAAACAGTGCCTGTAATTGTATACAAAATGACAACAAACAAGTAAAATGAAATGTGGTTGTGTATAAAAAAAACTCTTGTCAGAGAAGTATTGATATCATTGAAAGTCTCTCTCTTGCATTATTAATTTCATAAATAGTCATAACATCTTACAAAAGCATCTGAAGAAAGCCAGGTATTGCCCAACATTTACATACCTTGAACTACCTATGAGAAAATTAGTAATTTTCACTACAGTCTGATAAAATCATTTTATTCCAAAGGAAAATTCGAACAGCTGCATCCAGATTTTTGCAATATGAGTATAACTTTCTTCCTATCACAACACTAATTGAATTGCTTTGATAATAGTCCAAAGAAACTGCATTACCAGTCAGATTCTATGGAACATCAGCTAGAGTCTGATAGTGACTCATAAGAAATACATATCTTATTGTTACTGCTCAACTTGAAGTGCCAGCATTTTACATGGAGACTAGCAAATGCATGACATGAGTGCCTCTTTTGCTGGAATCGGTTTTCCTTATAATCAGTATTTACTAGGTATTTTTGAATTTCAAGCTACTATATGAAAATCTCATGTTATGGCTCTGATCTCATAATGAAAGATATATTCTGAATTCTGTAAATCTACAGTTAAATTATTGCCAGCTGCATACATAAAAATCTGATGTTTGCAATGTATGCAGAAACTGAACTAACTGATGTCAATGAAGATGCGCTGAGATGAATGAAGATACCATCGTACATCCAGAAGGTCATATCCAGAAGCTTTTTTCAGTGTCTTCAGAGAAACACAACTTATTGTAAAACACTGCATATGGGGCCAAATTATGCTTATCCTTTCAATTACTAAACTATAAGTTTAGTAATTGAGTTGTGGTTCCAAAATACTAACACAAATTATTTATATAAGAATGGAAAAACTGACAGAAGCTGACATCAGGGAAGATACGTTTGGTTCCAGAGAAATGTAGAAACAGGTGAGACAATCCTGTCCCTACTACTCATCTTAGAAGGTAGCATAAGATTTGGAGAAATCTTTTGACAATGTTGACTGGAATACACTCTTTGAAATTTCAAAGGTAGCTGAGGTAAAATATAGAGGAAGTTATGTGCAACTTGTACAGAAACCAGATGACAGTTATAAGATTTGAGGGGTTTGTAATGGAAACGATTGTTGAGATGGAAGTGAGACAAGGCTGCAGATTATCAGCAGTATTATTCAGTCTGTACAGTAACAAGCAGTAAAGAAATCCAAATAAAAATTTGGAGGAGAAATTAAAATTTAGGAAGAAGAAACAAAAACTTTGAGATTTGCACATTTCAATTCTGTCAGAGACAACAAACAACTTGGAAGAGCAGCTGAATGGAATGGACAGCATCTTGAAAGGATATAAGGCCATCATCAACAAACGGAAATCAAGGATAATGGAATGTAGTCAAATGAAATCTAGTGATACTGAGGAAATAAGGTTAGGAAACAAGACACTTAAAGTAGTAGATTACTTTTGCTATTTGGCCAGTAAAATAACTATGATGGCTGCAGTAGAGAAGATAAAAATGTAGACTGGAAATGGCAAGAAACGTGAGTCTGAAGAAGAGAAGTTTGTTATCATTCAGTACAAATTTAAAGAGTTCAAAAGTCTTTTCTGAAGATATATGTATGGAGTGTAGGTTCTGAAGATATATGTATGGAGTGTAGGCTTGTACAGAAGTGAAAAATTAACAATAAACAGTTCAGAGAAGAAGCGAATGGAAGTTCTTGAAATGTGGTGCTACAGAAAAATGCAGAAGATTGGATGGATAGATCTCATAAGTGATGAGGAGGTACTGATTAGAATTGGGGAGAAAAGAAATTAGTGACCCAATTAATTAAAAGAAGGGTACAGTGAAATTAGTATCGGAGAGAAAAAAATGTGGAGTGAGACCAAGAAGTAAATACCATGAACAGGTTATGTAGAGATGAAGAGTCCTGCACAGCTTAAAGTAGTTTGGGGAAATTTATCAAACCAGTCTTCAGACTGAAGACCACAACAACAACATGCAAAGTCAAACTTGTGGTGAGACAGCTGTATAACGTTGAATTTTCCTCGATAAAAAGTTTGTCAGAGGTGAAAAATCGTTTTCAATATTTTGAAATGATGATTGGATAATCATCATCACTTTACAGTAATTAACAATAACAAGAGCTTACTCTGCTTTCAACTACACAATTACACAATCTACTGTGATAATCAACAAGAAACCAGTTGAAGAAGTGGGTTAAAAATTAATTTCCAGCCAAAAGTTGTTTATTCATTGACAGAGACAATCAAGAGAAGTGTTATAAAAAAGCTTCAAAAATATATTGTAGCCTGTTGCAATAGTAAACATATTATGCTGCTACCATTTCTCAGATGTTATTAAGGCAATAAAAATAAAAATTTTCATGGAATCATGCGGGAAAAACTTATTCCATCATTCCAACCATGGACAGAACAAGACCCACAGTCTCTCTTATTCTTAATAGATATCTACCATCATAAGGTGAACTTTGTCTCTTTGTATATGGAATAATAATGTGTTAGTGTGAGTCAGCCATTACTCAGTAAAACTACAAACAGATCCTAAGATTCTGTATCTCTGATTAACCTTTCTTGGGTCTCAAACTCTGTGACAGTATTCATTCAGCTTCACAAGGCCAACTACTAGCAACCTGAAGAGAGAAACTGTCATACATCTAATGACTCAAGGGAAGTGATGTGTAGATAACATGTTACTCTTCTGAAGATGTTGTGTCCAACAGTCTGAAATGACCACCAGCTTAAGAATAACAAATGTCACATGTTGTTGGTTCAAGCCTAACACAGGAAATACAACAAAAACATGGGCAGTAATCAATGTTTTGTCTCCCGTCTGCTGCATATGACAACTTGGCTCAGATTTATTCTAGCACTATGCTCATAAATAACACTGATTATAGTTTTCTATAGTATGTATATTCAGCTGTGTGCTTTATCAAAGTTTCAGAAAGAAATGACAAGTGAATGTATTCAACAACATTATACAAGTGGAAGTACTCTGAATGAATTAACTGTAAGAATTTCCTAATTGTGATGTCACAAAAAAAAATAGCAGAAAGATACAATCTAAAATTACTGAAAAGTACTTTTTTGTCTTGAATGGAACTTGAGCTTTATATGTAGTGATCCAACTACAGAACTACACAAAAAACACATTGGAGGAGCACCTATCAATTGATATATCACATTGGTTTGATAAATGTATCAGAAGACTTGAGAAATGTAGATGCGATATGTGAAACTGGAATAAAGAAATGATACTTTCCATGACTGTGAAAAGTAAAGACTGTTATTTCAATAAAATGATGGTTAATTGAAGAAATCAACTAGTGATTAAGTGTCAACTACACATTGTTACTTGTCAACAAAACTTTTACTGGAACTCTCCCTAAAGAGCATTGTCAACATTAGACAAAGGTATCTAACTAAGCAGGAAATATGTTCAATATTTATCAAAAATATAATGTATTTTATACAGAAAACAAGGAAACTGGGACTATAAACATTAAGCATTTTCCCAAAAACTGTGCAGATTGTTAGTACTTATTAAAATATGCCAGTCATTATGTGCAAACTGAGAATATAAGAAATTGGAAATGGTAAGTTAGAAGAAAACTTTTGAGTGACCACTTTCAAAGCAAAGAGGAGTATTGAACAAACCCCTGAATATCAGTATCTATAGATACAAGGAATTTCAGTTTCATGATTACAGTTGGAAAAGAGGACCTCCTCAGACTAACAGTAAGTATGTTGAAGAACAGCACTAATGGAGACAGTGGAATGGTGAACTCATACAAGTACCCACGAGTAGGTGGTAGAGGCTTCAGCTTTCTGTCAAACTTTGCAGTGAGGGAAGTAACAATGAAGCATTGCTTCAATTCCTTATGTTTTAACAAACTCTGGTGAGATATTCATTTGAGCCCTGTAGCTAATTAAAACTACCTTAAGTTATCTTTTTCACAGAACCAGGAATTGCATAATTCCAGGTCCAAGGCTACTTCTGTGAAAGAGTGACTAAAGCAGTACTGAATTTATGATATACAGTGTATGCACAAATCCTAAAAAGTTCTTGAATGACTGCATCACTGAATCAAAGGAAAAGCATTCTTTATATTGTCAGTTTCAAATATAAAGCAAATACTTCCATACATAAATTTTTAGCAGATAACTAAAGTAAGAGATTTGATTATGTAAAAACATGAAACCCAATGCCATTTTCAGTGACTGGAAGATATAAAAAATGAAAATGAACAAATCAAAAACTAACAGTGCCAAAAAGAAACAGGAAAAAGTTATGCAGTCTTAATCAAACATTCTAATCTGAAGATCCTCAGGGGATCAATAAGGAAAGCTGGAAAATAAACTGAAAGGTGAAAATGTAATGTAGTAGATTTCGTGAGTTGTTACTGTTGGTTTTGGAATAATACTGCAATCAAGCACACATGAAATATAGTAACACCAAAGAACAATTGTGTAAAGTAAGAAACTGAGTGGAGCAGAAGATGCAAAGACAAAAGTGGAAAGAATCTATGTCGTTCTTAAATGTCCCTCACACAAATCATGTCTTCGTTGAATTTTAAGGTATGTTAACATTAAAATTATTTAGCTCAAGAGGGAAAAACACAATTTTCAATTGCAGTTATTTGCTTAAACTGTGAGTGGACCATCCATATATATCGCAGTACTGCAGGTGAACTTATTAACTGGCTTTTAGCAGCAGATATATCTGTACTTTAATAAACATTACCCAATCACACAAAAACTGAAGAACTGAATGGATCAAGTGTAAACTTTCAATAAAATTTTGCATCTTATGATGTCCAAAAATAAATTCAGTGCTTGCCAAAATAAGTGTTTTACAGTGGATGCTGTCTATAAATATTAGTAAATGACAATCATATTACTACCTCTGGTTGTAATGGACATTGATCTTAATCTTAAATTGTGATGTAGCTAGAAAAAGATGTTAACAACTCCTGAATGTGATTTGTATCAAGAAATGAAACAGTATAAGAATTAACAAAAGACATAACCAGAATTACAGATTCAACAATTTCAGCAAATTTCAACACAAATATGTTGCAAGAAAGAGACAGAACCAAAAATAATTCAGTGGTAAATTATCCGTCATTTGTGTACAAGAATATTCCTTCCATAAAGCAGATAAGCTCAGTTCATTCTACAGTGTACATATACAAATGTGATTAATCCTGTCACCATGGGTAACTTCCACATTTTATCAGGATGAACACAGGTGCCTCAGTTAGGTTCTGTTACATATTTGAGACCAAAAATGGAGATCCGTATTAATCTCTCCATATCATTGTCATACAAATACAGGAGCCATTAGTAAGAAAGGTCACATGTGTGATGAATGCCTCACATTTGGAAATTCATAAATATTTAATATTTCATAACAGTTTCAAGCCACTGTGAGTCAATTTGTAATTGACTATGAGATTAATGCCTCTCCCTCTGTGCTATATTTTTAAAAAAATTCAACACAAGAACATGACAAAAGAAAGATGAAATGCAAGTGCACTTGTTTTGCATTTTCTGCTTATTTGAGATCTATGACAGTAGGATCCTAATACACTGTAGACTGGTTGGCATTTGCACTTTTTTAATCATTCAGCAAGCAGAAAGCTTCGCCTGTGTTTATAAATAAGAGTCTAGCATCAATACTATTTCAGTTTTTACCTTTCAAGCAAAAGCAATGTGTCTTCAAGGGTGAATGAAGTTAAAAATGTCAAACATTAGCAAAAGTAGTCATTGTAGGATTTTTCAGAAAGTGTCCTTTAAATTTTTCAGACTACTGCATTTCAGTTAATATCCGAACATTCAATGGCAAAACTGATTAAAAATTAGGTACAACATTTTGTGTCAGCTATCAGAAATGATCTGTGAATGCAAAGATGAACCACAGAAGTTATTTTAGGAGGCTGAGCAACTCTTAAGATATGGGCTGTAACTGCTGACTGGAGTTTCTCCTGAGGCTGAAACAGCTGGCTACTGAATATAGAGTGAATTATCTTTATTTTTCTGATTCCTCCTACATTCACTCAGCCTGTTGTCCAAATGATTTTGTGCATGTAAGCTGCCTCTGAAAAGAAGAGAGACTACCTGTAACCTACTAGCGAAGTACCCTTACTGTGTGATTTTTACAAATAAATGTACTTTTGTCAAGGCCTGGTGCTATCTGAGATTGTCAAAACCTTCAGCCATCTCATATTTACAACAGGCTGTTTACTTTCCTTGATCATTTCATACTAACCACCCACGAATGTTGTCTGTTGTTCATGCAGGAAAATAAAGTAACATAAATACTGTACCATGGCCATAGAGGAAGAACCAAATTACTTAATTCACTTTGAAGTTTTACACTGCTAACACTACAGCAGAGTGAAAGAACTTGATGGAAAACTACCACATAAACAAAATTTGAAAGAAACTTTGCAGATAATGTTATTTATATTAGTAGTGTAAAGAAGCTACACATAGGAAAGCAATAAAATCACACAAATAAATTATAAATTTACTTCACTCAGTCAACTGTACTGATAAACCGAGCAAGTATGAAACTGAATGTTCCATTTCCTGGGAGCTAGTACCTTATACATTTAATCTGATTCTTATCTGGCTCCAAGATAAAAAAGAAGAACATTAATTCTCATCTAGTTAACAAATTTTCAGTGTATTGATTGAATATAACGAGTTTATTGATGATTGGCAGATAATCAGGTAAAGCATTAGACATAATGTGGAAAAAATAACTGAGCAGTTCATTTGTGAATTTCTCCTCAAATGTATAATGCATCATAATAATTTTAACACCAGGAGAATAAATAATAAAACAGTAATGCACAGGAAAATATACAGGAGCTACAACTAATAATTCTGAAGACTAGCTAGAGTAAATAGAGGAACATAATGAGTTTCCAAATAGTGTGTTGTAACATGTACTGCAAGTAACCATCTTGAATAAAATAGAAGTGTAAAAAGTTCATTTATTGAGGGTTGTATGTTTAGTATTCAATAATGATTCATATTCCCCACTCAGCCCAAGTATCAATATGGAGGAAAGGCCAGAGATACTTGGGTTTCATACTGCAGCTTCAGCTTATTGCCACGGAGGGTGCTGCCACATCCACAGGCACCTCACATGGGCCCATCCAATGACATTACAGTGCCTATAAATACCATGGCCCTGCACTTTTCCAGAAGTTCTCACTATTCTCTAAAGCCGTTGATATGTGCCACTGATAACAGGAGATCATTGACCTTGACCATACTCACATTTTTTCAATTTGTATTGAACCTTGAACTGTTTGAGCATGCTTAACATGACTTTCACCATGCTCTGGGCTTTGCTTTTTGCTAGCCATCCACTTCATTGGCCACAAGAACCACCTGTCTGTTCAACAAGTCCCTGTGACACTGCCAGTGGAAGTGATAAACTGTGTTTACCTATGCAGAGTAGGATAAAAAAGTATGTTCACACCAGTGTGACAAGTTTAACTTATTTATCTAGAAAATCACACCAACGATAAAAGATAAGTGTGTCCGACTTATTATGTATTTTTCAGTTGATGAAGTAGTCACTGTTATCTACTAAGCTGATTGTTTCATTTTATGGAAGCCCTTCTTATTGTTGAACAGTTGTATTTGAGTTCAGATTTTATTAAATTTTATCATAATTATATCAGATGTCCTGAACAGAATGAGTTAAGTGTGTGTTGTTACAGGTGTGAAGAAAGTCATTACAGAAGTTTTAAACATTCACCTAGTAGAACTTGAGCCTACATTTGCATCATTTGAGAGATAAACCAACTGTTTGCAATTACAGAAGTTTCATTAATGAAGTGCATTACAGTGAACCACAATTTTCAGGTTTGTAATTGGCCAATATGTGCCATCACATGGGGATGTCATTAGTCATGTGAATATTACAAGTGTTCGTGTTGAAGATGGAGGGACATATAGATGCTTAGCAGTGAATCGAGTGGGAGAAGTGGAACACAATGCTCAACTTAATGTCTACGGTTAGTATCTGCACTATTTCTGCTTGGAAATTTTAGCATCATTATTGCTGTGTACCAAGGAAGGAGCAAATATGTTTTGCTTTAACTGGTGGTTCTTCAGTGGCATAGTGTTTCACAAGTTCTGTTATCTCTCATAGTATCCTTTTATGAAGTTATTTTCTCTTATCCATAGCAGCATATCTGATAAGCAGATAAATATGATTTTACAATTTTGTTGTTATGTAACACCATTATAAAAAAGGAGAGTAAATACGGTTGCCATTATTGAGCACTGAAACACTGAATAATGACATGTTTCACATTGATTGAGTAAAAGTCATCTGTGTGGAATTGCTATTAGCAGTAAAACAAAGCATCCTTGAAAGTATTACTAAACTGTTCATCATGTTGTAGACTACTCCAGCTTTTGCTTACAACAATTTTTTTCAGAAAGTGAGATGTTTCTAAAATTAAAACTGTTTCATTTGCAAAAGAATTAGGATTGGGTGATTTTTACTGGATTTAATGTTACAGTTCTGAACTGAGTAACAACCACTGAAGGGGCATTCTGCAGGAAAAAAAATTAATGATTGTTTTGTGTCATGTTACAGAATTCAGTATCATCTTCTGTAACAATTTTCTTTGAGTAATTCAGAAACTCCTTATTTATGGCATTGTTGTACTTTATTTTTCTCTTGCAAACCTAGTGCCAGAAACTTTGAACAAATAGTTTTACCGCCAGCCAAACAAATAGACCTATTTCAAAAGATACATATCAGAGTTATCTCGCAATCCTGAAAAAATGCGTGTAGTCCTAACAAAAACTCATGTGACTTAGTGGGACAGTGATGTGTTACAAATCCAATGTCTGGTAGTTAACCTGAATTGTCACTAGTTGCTCATTACTTTTTTTCACATCTGCAAATGATTTGTTAATGAGAAAAGTGCCAGGTTGCAGTTGATTCACAGTCTACATTAAATTGTATTCTATAAGTGGCTGGGTAATTCAGTCCAAAAATCATAGGAAATCAAAGCATAGTGATTTTAAAATCAATCTGGATTGTGGACAGTTCTACCATGATGTAGGTTCTGTAACAATTATTTTGAAATACAAGAAACTATTAACAATTATTTTAAACCAATAATAGCAGCTGATGGAACCTACATCTAACATCAACATTGCAAAGTTTTTTCTTACTAGTCATTACATAATCGCTGAATAAATATTCAGTTTCTACTATAATAGTATTGAAAAATGTGAAATGTACATGTACAAAGACCAAATAACGATTACTCAAAAATGATGGAGAATTATTATTTCAAAAAGCAGATATTTCCAATTTTTTGCTACTTTCATGGTTTTGTAAGTTACATATGAAAGAAGTATGAAGTTTATTTTCTTGGCATACATCAGTTTCCGTAAGAAGCTCAACTGCAAGTGGAATGCACTTATTGTAATTAACTACATGAAGATATTTGTGCTGAACTGTATTCAAAACAGACTGGGAAAATATGTATATGTGACAGCTGAAATATCCAGATAGAAATGCCTGAAATACATGGTTCTCCCCCTTTTGTTATAGACCAAACTGGATTACAGAATGTATTGATGCTCAGACTGTCCAATGGATTGTGAATACAGTGTCATATTCTATATAATAACATTACATGCCTGCCTTCCTACTGTATGACTACATTCTAAAAACACTCATTTGTATATATACTGAGCAGAGTAATTCTGTATAAAGAAATTACTCATTAGCCTTGTGTCATAGTATTAAATATTGCAGCATATAACATTTTTGTAATGGTATATTGAAAATCCTGAGTAATCTTACTTCCATTTCTGACACACTTGTGTTTCATTGTCTTTCTGAATAAAATAAGACATCACAATTGAAATAAAGAAAGCATATTCTCATGAGCAATGGAATCAGTGATAGATTCATTGTTGGAGAGAGAACGTTCCTGCCACCACAGCAAATGAGATAGCCAAGAGGTTGTCATACCTTATATTGGCCATTGGTGTGACTATTGATCACAGGGTGGGCAAGATGCACAGTATAAGCACATTTTGTTGTGACCAGATCATGCCCAATGCATGTGATACTCCACCTCCAATGTTATGCAGGAACTGGAATTTTCACATGAATGTCCATTTCCCTCAATCTGTGTCAGAATGGTTGTGTGTATGGATGCATGTGTGGGCCCCAAAGCACCTGACAGTAATCATGTTAAACATGTCAAGATGCAGTTGAACTAGGTATGTGTGTAACTGAGTCCGTTCTGGATATTATCCGTTAGCTGCAGATTGTAGTTAAGGTAGCTATGGACAAGAACAGCTCCTCAGTGCTCTCAGCATTTTGTGGAGTCATTTCATGATGTGTTGCTGCCATGAAACTAGGGTGTAAATTGCTACTGGTATGTTTGTCTAATTTTATAGAAAGAGTCTACAGTAAGATTCAGTATGGCTGTTGCTGATAATAAAAGCAATTTTGAATGTAAAATTATATATGAAATGGAGACTTTCACAGTGTCCTCAATGAAGCTGATTTCATGTGGCAATAAAAATAAAATTTTCACAATTATGATGACAGTCACCTTCTAAATGTATATTCACAGCCATAAATTATCATCTGATTCTCTGCAGATAAATGAGAGTAAGTATAATCAGATAAATAATTATTAATTATACTAATAGAAAAGAAAGTAAATTCTGTAGTACTCCAGGCAGAGGTACTGATGCTTTTCATCCGTTTTAATAATTTAGGAGATGATCTTTAGTAATGGTAATTGTATACTGCTGAACATTCACAAACTCATTTTTAGTTTTTGTTTTGTAACAAAAAATGTACACACTAAAATTTGAAGAGGCAAACTCTCTCTCTCTCTCTCTCTCTCTCTCTCTCTCTCTGTCTCTGTCTCTCTCTCTCTCTCTCTCTCTCTCTCTCTCTCTCTCTCTCTCTGAAGATTCAGTTCAGTTCTCTACTGTTTTACTGTGTAATTCAGATACAATCAATAATTTGGAACAAAAGGTTTTTGCCGACAGTGTCATTTGTAACAGATTTCATTTGTCACATAAATTGCTCCTAAGAGCTGATGGTTACATTAAAGTACCATGTGGATACCTAGAGGAGTATTTAAATAAATATACATTTACATTACCAAACTTCACGTTATTGATGTTAATATTTTTGTATCTGGTGCTAATGGAACAGGTCCACCACACGTACGTGAAATGGGTGAAATATCTGCTATAGCAGGAGAGACTTTACGAGTAGATTGCCCTGCAGCTGGTTATCCACTAGAAAACATTACATGGCATAGAGGTAAACATTTACATACATTTATTTTAAATAATAAATAAAATATTTTTAATGTGAAACTTAAAACATCAGTAAATGCACAAAGTTGCTGTTTTAGCATCGTCAGTGTCCTATAATTTTTGTCCCAGCACACTGTCCTCCATTGGGCCACACAGGTTGTCAGATCCAAGCTGTGCAGTAGGCAGATAACCATAGGACATCTGAATTTGCTAATTAGCTGATTTGTTGCAAAAGAGAAGTTTGACATGCATTAACATGACACTTGCTCCTGATGACTTCTTTAAACTTGAAGTTTTCATTATGCATCTCACTATTGCTGGTATATATCTGTTCCATAAATTTAAAGAAACTGTGTCCATGACTTCCTGTGAATGCCATTCCATGGAATGAGTATATGTCTAGAGATCTTAAAAATATGTTCCCATATTATATTGTCACTAGACAAAAAAAAGTGTTCTTTGCTTTGACCAGAACAAACTCCCACCATTCTCTCTCTCAAATCAGATTTCAATTGTCAAGGTACCCACTTTTCATACACTTTCCAATACTGCTTGATTCTCATCATTTTCTGTATGGTGTAACTCGTGTTTGGTTGTACAGCAGTGTCACAGATTGTGATATATGTGCCTTTTTATGTGAAACAACATATTAAAACATTGTCAGTTTGTGTTGGTGGCCACAGTTTATGGTTTTCATTGCACTGTTTATCCCATCTGCTAATATTTTATATCTACCTGTGCACATAGCTCAACTCCAGTGTCATCACTTCACATGCTGTTGCTTTCTATGTTAGTCAGACAGCTTGCACCCTCCTTAACAAACATCTCAGTGGCAGATTTTTGCTTCTGGTTGGAGTCCGTTATTCATCTGCAGTGAAAAAAGAATTCTGGAATGTCTGTAAAGAGAACAAGCCACTATAAACATGTGGTTGAATTATAATGGCATACAATATTTAATTTAGAAGTTATGACCACTTTTGCATTACTTTTGATACTGCCTTCATAATCTTGATGAGAAACACATTTTTTCTAACTAACTCATAACTCATGACTGCAGATGTAGTAATCAGAGATAATCGTAATAATTTGAAAAACTTCAGAAAACACAACAGTTAATCATTTTTCCTTTATACTAGTGTCAATAATCAACACCTACCTTATAAATGAAGTACAGAATGATTTGGAAGTGTGTATAACTATCATTTAGCTATCACTATAGTTCTTAATGAGAAGGAGGTAGGCTCAGTTGTCAGAAAAGTATCCCTGATTATTCTGATTGACAGCACTAACTGATTTTAATTATCTACATTGGGACTACTACTGGACATATCTGTTCTTTAATAGAGGTATACAAAATGCACATAACTCAATCTCAAGATAAGTAAGTGTTTTTCATATTTGTACTGTTCATTTTCCCTGCTATTACTACCATTGTAATATATCTTGATACTCAGTTATATTTTGGATGCTCTCATAACAATATGAACAGCTGAAATTCAACAGATTCCCTCATTCATTCATTCTGATGTGGTAAAAAGTATTCTCAACTTCTGAAAATAATGATGAGGTAAAAATGTATCAATAAAAACCCAATTAAGTCCAAATAATTAGAATATAAGCTCAGATTAGTATAAATTATAGATAGCATAAACTAGTTTATCTTGCATTACAAAAATCATAGTTCTGAATTGTTAGAACTAAGTATTTGTTAAAATAATAAGCTACTTCAACATTGAATATTTTAGGAGACAGACAGCTACCTTACAACAGACGGCAGTTAGTCTTCCCGAATGGATCACTTATAATAGAGAAAGTACAATCAGCAGAAGATGATGGACCATATAAATGTGTTGCAACAAATAAACAAGGATATGTTTCAAGTGGAATAGCCAAGATAAATGTAATGGGTATGTTTTTTTCCAGATTTAACCAAACTGATAAGTCTAGAAATATATACAAATAACTTACTGTTTTATACCAAAAATGTGTTTTCAAAATAGTTGAGTGAAGTGCAGCTGGAGACTGTTATGATGTAATACTGATATTGTAAATTCTCAGGTTTCAAGCCATACAAATTTGCTTGGGCTCAGTAACATTTCAAAAAGACATTCTTGGAGATGGTATTTCCTGAATCTTGTGGAAATATCATTTTACTCTTTCAATTAAGAGAGCACAAAATTTTCAAGAAAGAAACCAGAGGCAACAGTAAGCTGACAGCTGATATTTAAACTCCAGGGCACTGATAATGAGTTGAAATCACTCAAACATAACAACTAAAGAAAATGTTTTAAGGAGTAGCTAAGGTAGCAAATAAAAATAAAGATGATATAAAATACCAGACAGTGATGAAAAGAGAGTTAATGCAAATTGTAATTACATAAGGGTATGAATAATGACTCTGGAAGAGAATGAGCAAGGGAACAGTGTTGAAACTAGCATAAATTAAAACTAGATGAATTCCAAGATTTGGATATAGGCCCTATACTGGCAAGCCATGGGGCAGGGGGGGGGGGGGTGGACTACAGGGGAGAGCAGAGAAGTAGAGAAGGAGAAAGTACTACGCAGGTATGCTGGTGCAATTTCAGTAATGATATTAATTTTCTGTCCATTGAACTCTCTTTAAATGACTTCCTTATTATTCACCATACAATTTTTGAACATTAATTTACAAAAAATATGAATTACTAGTTGTGACATGTATGTGCACCCTTCTTTTTGTGCATCCTGTTACATCCTTTGCTGTGAATTTAACCAGGGTGTTTGTATAATTTCAAATGTCATATTATGCCTGTTTACTTATTGATATTGAGAATTCATTGATATAAATCAAGAAAATAGGTAGTCCAAGGACCACATCCTGAGTGAATGCCTTACAAAATATTCCCTTGTCACAGATTTACAGATGTGTTTGCTCCTGTTGTTCAGCTAATAGTTTGCTGTTATTTGAATAAAAATATAAGTAATTATACAAAACATATGTCCTTGGTGTCATAGTAAAT
Source organism: Schistocerca cancellata (assembly GCF_023864275.1). Lineage (NCBI taxonomy): Eukaryota > Metazoa > Arthropoda > Insecta > Orthoptera > Acrididae > Schistocerca > Schistocerca cancellata. Next base: position 507,192,650 of record NC_064629.1, on the reverse strand, counting down.
GATATAATTTTGTATTGTTTCATGGTTTCTATTATCATAATTTTTTATTTGATTTTTATTGATGCCAGAAATTCTATTGTTTCTTGTTAAGCATGGATATGGCACAACACACAGTTACATTTTCTATAAATATTATGACTGACTCGTAATATGAAAAAGAATAGTTGCAATGGTAGAATGAAATACATCAGCTAAAAACTTGTGGTATTTAAGATAATGTTGAACTTTATTCTTTCAGACCCATAATACAAAAAATGTTGGTTAAATCTGTTGAGTCAACTAAATCACCTATGAACCTATGGCACATAAGAAAATATTTTAACAATGTTATTTTTGCAGTGGCACTGAAAATGTGCACCAGCTATTTCTAAGAATTTATTCCACACACACTGTTTTATTTTGAAGTATGAATATAGCTTTATTTGAGGAACATTTTTTTGTGGAAGAAGCCAGTAAAAATCTTTTGTGAATTCTCCTATTTTACAGTAATTTTTCTTCATTTTCAACATTTTCCGTGTATGTCACTGTTTCTGTTGATTGGACCCAAGCACCTGCATTTTTGTGGTGAGTTTCCAGAATTACTACATCATCTTTTTCCTGATCTCTACATGAGAAGATTTGGGAATTCTAATAGTTTAATAAAATTAGTGGTCATGCAGAAAGTGCTGCACTAATAGGCACAACTGCAAAGTATTTTTCGTTGTGTTTGCATTCAACAGTGAGAATCCATTGGAATCAGGAACAGCTTAATGAAACAGTGAAGAGCAAATTCACAGAACTAAAACTCTGCGTAACTTATCCATCCCTGATGACCTCATTATCAACAAGACCTTAAATTTTAATCTTCCTTTCCTGTTTTCTAAATGTCTTTGTATCACACTTGTTGAGAGTAGTAGATATACACTTGTTCTATTTTTATGCATGGTCTACATGACATATAATACTAGTGTTGAAATACTTTTGAAGAGTTTGAGTACTTACTTAAAGCAAGGATGGATGTGTGTCTTTGCTTTATGGATTACAAAGAAGCTTCTAGTCATAAAACAATGCAGCACCTCAAATATTTTTATACTGATTAAAAGACATCTAAATTATTGAAAACTTATATTGGAACCCATCAGATGAATTTGCAGTTGTGAATAATGACTTCCATCAGAGGTAGAATTGAATGACAACAATGAACATTTGTGCCAGACCGGGACTCGAACCTTGTGTATTGTAACCAGTCTGTGCACATAAAATCAGATGATGCTGTGTCTGTCTTAATAGAAACTTATCAATATTTGAGAAAGGGATAATTACTAGTTCCACTTTTATTCAGCCTTAATTTAGAAGTGATTTTTGAAGAAAATTGGAAGGATGACATTAAAAGTAAACACAATCAACAAAATAGAAGACTTTGAGATGTGAGTATATTGAAGACTACTTAAGATACAATGGCTGGTGAGAATGACAAATAAAGGAGTCCACAAATCTGTCAGCAAAGACCAGGATCCATCAAGAATAGTTATGAAGAGAAAGACAACGCATTGAGAACATATCATATTGAATGAAAATCTATTGCAGGTGATTACTGAAGGCAGAAAAGGAATTGGAAGAAATAAGATGTCATTCCTGTGAAACATCTAGCACTGAATGAGACAGGAAACCAAGAAGCTCTAAAAGTTGAAAGGTAGACATCCATTAGTGTGTAGGGACTCCGCCCTATAGCAACATTAACCCCTCTGGAGTGACAGATAGTGTAGCAGCATCGCTGACTAGTTAGTCTGATCTCTAACCTCAGTGGGTATGGACGTGTGCATAAATTGTTAGAATAAATCACATGTATTACATTGTGTATGCATGTCTCCACCTCACTGTCAGTATACAGTGTCTACATTGGTGAACCCTAGATTACTTCTCTGATGAGTTTTCGTAACTGCACAATTTCTGTGCATCTTTCATGTTTCTGATTGTGCCCAACAATGCTGCCTAATTGTGACTGGTTACAGTGTGACAGTGCAGCGCATGCAGGAAACTACTCACAAAACACTGAAAATGTACTGGACAATTTCTTCTTCCATGAGTCTGCAAACTTTAATGTCTCTCAAGTAATTCCGCCGCTCGTGGTCTCGCGGTAGCGTTCTCGCTTCCCGAGTACGGGGTCCCGGGTTCGATTCCCGGCGGGGTCAGGGATTTTCACCTGCCTCAAGATGACTGGGTGTTTGTGTTGTCCTCATCATTTCATCATCATCCAGTAAAGTGGCGCAATTGGACTGAGCAAAGATTGGGTAATTGTACGGGCGCTGATAACCACGCTGTTGAGCGCCCCACAAACCAAACATCATCATCATCATCACATCTCTCAAGTGCCTATCTCGATGAAAATTATGCAGTGTACATCTCAAGACTACCTGCACTATGTGAAGCCAGCATTCATATCAAATGCAATGGCTTTGGACTGCCACTTCTGGGAAAGTTTTCCCCTGTCAAATACGTTTCGTGATGATTTTCTCTCAATTGCAAACCTTGAAACATCTGTGTCTCCTGCATCATGTCAAAATCCATTCATTCCAGATGGAACACAATGCCAGTCATACTACTTCCCACAAAAAGGACAGCTTGAGCCAGTGACTAGAAGCCTTACTGGACTTCCACCGAACATGGGGCCAACCATCTCTTCCATATCAGTCGCTCCACAGGCTACAGCCTGCCATTTCGCAAGGCCCACCTACAATCCAGCAGAACATGCTTTCCAATGAAGGACAAAATACTTTGGTTCACATCCCTGAAGCTATTTCTACACCTATAAGAGGGATGACACTCCAGTACAGGCTTGGACTATGGGACTTTAATACTGTATACAACAATTTTGCTACAAGAATCCTACTGTACACCTACTCATCTCCATAGAATCAAGCTACCAGAGTTTGACCCCCTCCACATTGAGGCATGGCTCACTACAGTGGAGTTAATAATGCAGTATAACGATGACCTTGACGATCAGGTGAAGTTTGTGATGCTGATTGCACACCTAAGTGGACCCTCCAGCTCACGACAAGATGCAACAGTGAAGTGTGCCATATTAGAACATTTATCTCTTTCATGAGAACAGCAGCTGACACAGATTATCTGTTATGAAGAACTAAGCACATGGACACTTTAGGAATTGTGGCATAACCTCTATGCAATCGCAAACCCTACTGTACCATCTGATGCTGTATTATAGGCTCTGTGACTACTTAAGCCTACTCTGTGACTACTTAAGCTCCCAACACTCATCCAGTCATCACTCCAGGTCTGTGAGGATTGCCCTACAACTGAACACATCACAGGATCAGGAGACACAACTACAATATAAACAAGCCGTCTTTCTTCAAAGACAGCTGGCCAGAGTGGCCGAGCGGTTATAGGCACTAAAGTCTGGAATCGCACGACCACTACGGTCGCAGGTTCGAATCCTACCTCGAGCATGGATGTGTGTGATGTCCTTAGGTTAGTTAGGTTTAAGTAGTTCTAAGTTTTAGGGGACTGATGACCTCAGAAGTTAAGTCCCCTAGTGCTCAGAGCCATTTTTGATTTCTTCAAAGACACCACACCACACATCTAGTGCATGCACGGCACAGTATTTCACACAGCATCAGCTATGAACTGGCTACACCTACCAAGCACCTTCACTGACTGCAGCCGAACATAGCTGACTAACTTCAGCACTCGCTCAGTCTGTGTCCAACTGGCAGACTGCATGCTTGTCAGCAGTGTGCAAACAAGACTGACTGACAGCACAAAAAACACCCCATCATCTGTGTGTCAACTGCTGGTCTCATACATGTTTCAGTGCGCGCCTTTGGAGCTGTAAGCAACCATGTCAATTTCCAAAATAATATACTGGGCTAACAAGGGTGCACCATGCTGTTGCAGTGCATCATGATGCCTAATGTCCACATTGTGTTTCACTGCCTCAAGTCTGATTCACTCACCTGCCTCATGCAGGTTATATCTTAACACACACAACAGAAAGACTTTACCTTGTGGACGCAGGTTCTGACGTGACTTGTACTCCCTCATGTACAGGCTTCTCCATCTTCTGGCACACTTGATGACTGCCTTATGAGCTACTAATAATTATGTAATTGAAGTTCACGAATCTACCACTGCCACAACTGACTTGGTGTTCAATCTACAACTGATTGTAACTTCCTGTGCATGACAGTCACTGAACCAGTCATTGGGGTAGACTTCATGGCTTGTTACAAGTTGGCTCCTGACCTCACCCAATCCATGGTCACGTACTTCTCTATCGGATTGATTATCCAGGGATTTGTGCTTGCTGCAGGCACTATGCTCTCTATGGACATTGCAGTGGGCTCTTTATCTTCCTCTCTACATATGCTGAGGGATCTATGGATTTGTTATTCCAACTACTATACTTGGAACGATTATGAACAGACAATCTGGCTGATACTGTTAAACTGCAACTTGAAATTAGCACCCTGCATAACCACGTAGCCAAAGTGAAAGTCTCACTCAGTGTGACATGTGACATCGTTGCAAACTATGACTCCACACACACATTACTACAGTTGCATTCGCACTTGCCCAGGCAGAGCTTAGTGCAGTGCCCAGTACAGTGGATGCCACTGTGCAGGTCACATGTGATGTTCCAGCTCATTTGGCCCATGCCAGCTCGCTAGTAATAATGGTATATTCCACTGCATTATAACCACTCCTGGGCTCCCTCCAAGGCCGCAAATGCACCACTTAACTCCTGATCACCTTAGGGCTGCTAAAGAGATAGTGAATGAAATCAGTGTTACACCTACTTGCATGATGTATTAGTATTTTCAGCTTCCCCAGATGAACGTAAACTACACCTCAAATGAGTTTTTGAGGTTTTGGACTGGATGGGAGGTAATTGTTATTGAAGAGAAGTGACAACTACACAAACCAACTGTGACTTTCCCAGGTTCCCCCTCAGTGTAGACGCTTACAAGCCAACTGATGATTGCACTGCTCTTGTTAGTTCACTGCTGCCTCCTCCAACATACCAATAACTCTGTAGCTTCTTGAGGTTGGTAAATCTCTATTACAGGCGCCTCCTGCGTCCTGCTGCATTTCAGCTTCCACTAATTCAAGCCCTCACTAGCAAAGACAAATCTGCAAAAAAACAGTCCCATGGACACCCACATGCAGCTTGTTTTCAATGATTTGAGACAGTGCTTTCAACAAGTTGTCACTCTCACAGTACCATATTCTCATGCCTATCCCACTATTATGTCCAAGGCAAGTAACACTGCCATTAGAGCTGTTCTCCACCAACAAATTGATGGAGATCTCCATCCCTCCCGTTCTTCTATAAAAAAGTTTCAGAGTCTCAGAAGAAGTGGTCAGCATATAACTTTATTCACTGGTCACTGTCTGTTGGCAGAGTCAGTTGCCATTTCACCCTACAACTGCTCATCGTGGAGGTTAAGACATTTACCCTTTATTTCTCAATTCAGCAATGACTTGTGCCATGTGAACAGTACCGATAGGCCAGTTGCAGATTATCTGTCTAGACTGTCATTGATTGTCAATAACCTTTTCACAAGCCCAACTCATAGATACACAACTGCAGACTCTTATCTTGGACCCAACTTCTAGTCTTAACACTGTGTGTCAAAAACTGCATGGTACTGATTATTATCTTCTCTACAACATTTCTACTGGTAGGACAGCCCTCTGGTCTCATGTGATTTCTTATATGTGGTGTTTGACATGTTACATAGCCTGGCACACCCTGGTGTATGCATAACTGTCAAACTTCTCACTGAATGCTTCATTTGGCCTAGGATCAAACAGTACTGTAAACTATGGGCCAAGGTGTGCATATCATGCCAACAAGCCAAGATTGGATGCCACACTACCAGCCCTCCAGGCAAGTTCAACATTCCATCTTTTTACATAAGCATTTGGACTTGGTATGACCCCTACCTAAATTTCAAAGGTCCTGCTACATACTGTCTGTCACTGACCAAATTGCAAGATAGGTGGTGGCCATGCCCATTAGTAATATTACAATGGAATATATGGCCTGTGCATTCATAGATACTTGGATAGCCCACATTGGTTGCCCCACTGTTATCACCACTGACCAAGGGTGGCAGTTCAAAGCAAGCCTCTTCAATGAGTTGTGCTGCATGTGTGGTGTTCAGCATTTCCACACCACCACCTGCCATCCTGAAAGTAATGGTTTAGGGGAATGGTGGCATCACACACTGAAAGCCACACTCATGTGCTATGTCAGAGAATGTAGTGACATTCTCCTATCTGTTTAACTAGGCATCCGTATGGTGTTCAAGAAGAACCGAAATGTGTCATTAGCCAAGCTCACCTATGGTGAACCCATGCACCTGCCAGTTGAACATTTTGAGACTTCACCAACTGTCTCAGCTTCGGATCTGCCTACACTAGTACGCAATGTCAGTCAGTACATCTCACTATTAAACACACCCCTGCCTCAGATGCACTCCATCGCACGCATCTTTGTCCATAAGGATTTGGACATGTGCCAGTACAGTTATGGGATGACACTGTTCAACTGGTGCTCACCCCCTCCCAATACAAGCCCATTCCATTAATTGTTTCCATTAATTGGCTGTACTTCATGATCACACTGAGGCTGCTGCAGAGAAAAGTGAGGAACCTCCATGGGCTGAACCCCCATGGAGTGTCACAATTAATTTGGAAGGACACCACTCCTAGTCAGTTTCCATCTCATCCTACCAGGGCTGCATCTTAGTGAGTGCATCACTGTCTGACAACTCTCCACTGCCTCCTCTGTTTCATCATGTTAGGCTTTCTCCTGAGGTTGACAAATCACCTTGCTACTCTGACTCAATGACACACTCTCTATTTTTGGACAACACCACACCACTTCCATCTTGACACCACTGAAAGCTGACTCAACCTCACCAGATGACATCACTGACACAGCCATCAAGACCTTGCTTGACAATACAGCAACCGCAGGTGCCACAAAATCCAGGTTTGGCTGACCACATTGTTGACCAGACCACTTCCAGGACTACCATATGTACAGTATTAACCTCACTTTAGGCTCGGCACCCTACATGCTGCGCATGTTCAGCTTGTTGTTATGCAGGGACTCTGCTCTGTAGCAACACTAACCTTTCTAGAATGAAGGATAGTGTAGTAGCATCACTGACTAGTTAATCTGATCTCTGTCCTCAGTGTGTGTAGACTCATGTATCATGTGATAGGGTAAATCACATATCACAGAGTGTATGTGTGTCTCTATCTCACTATCGATACCCTGTGCTGGCAAGTGGACATGGGTTGAAATAATAATAATAAAATAAACTTCTTTATCTCATTTCAACAATTAATAGATGAAAGTAACTTCTAGGAAAGGTCTAACAACCATGATGGATATGGATTATACCTCAAAGACAAAAGTTAAATAAGTGCAACACTTAAATGTCAGAATGGTGTATTGCTTTCAGTGTCATCATTTTGTAATCATATGTGTTTACAGAAACCTGTATTATTTCTCTTTTATCCAGAATTCTTCAGCTGTTTGATAGTAATTAAATTGTCTGCTGTCATTGATAGAATAGAATAGAATAGAAAGATTTTATTCTGTTCTGCTAATGACTGTAGGTTGTCTGGTTATTGTGATCTAGTATTGCAGCTAGTCATTGCTATCTTTCATGTTCATTATTGTATTTATAATTTTTTTCTGTTTTGCTCAGAAGCTATAGCTGTTTCTTGCTCAAGCCATTCATTTTTCATTGGTGGTAGAGGATAAAAATTCATCTCTGGAGATCATTCCTACAAAGCTATCGTGTTCTGCTTCTGGGTTATATATAAATGTTCAGTCCCTGTTCTGCAATCATCTGACATTGCACACAGTTTATTTAACAATAGATGGTCATGCAAAATATATGGTGATCAGGGACACCCCTGCATGTGAACCTTGGACAAAGCACAGGACATACTCCAGAGAACAAACCAAATATGGAACAGCTATTGACCTTCCACGTGAGGTAACTGCCTTGTTCACTCATTAACAGTCAGGTCATAGCAATGTTATTGTTATGTCAAGTATAATACCAGCAGAACACCCATGAGGTTTTTACTGTTACAGCAGCTTCTGGTCCAAGCGCTCTGAAGTAGTATCTTACTCTCACATTGCACTAGAATAACATGATGTGGTGGCCTGTTAGCTGCTTTAGAACTGTAGCTACTTTAGAACAGTGAACATTACTATTCCAAATTTAGGGCACATTATTGCTGTATATTGAAGGTTTGGTGCAATACTAACCCTTCAGTCTATCTGGACATTCAGACATGAATAAATACATCTGGCTATTAAGTCTATACGCATTCAATTAATTAGTCATTCATTCAGACATTGCTTTCTGTCAATCCCAGCTTGAAGGAAAATCTTCATGGATGTGATATGAGTGAATGAATACTTTAAGTAGAGTGAAATGCCTATTACAAACTATTTTTCTGTGCTACAGTAGACTTCAGATATAAATAATAATCAAGAAAGGGAACATACTTAATGAAGAGGATATCAGAAGTACTACATGACAAGTTAAAGCTTAATCACACAAAATTTGGCATACAACACCTTAATACAACAATTAATCATAACTCAATGTTAACAAACATGCAGACATGTAATTACTTAGAGGTCTAGTTAACTCCATATCATCATAATTCACTACACATGCTGCACACATCTTTTCAGCTTACATCAAGTCTGTGATGATACCCTTGCCTCTCCATTGCATAAAATGACTGTGTCATGTAATATTTCACTTGCTTTAAAGTTCTGTAAAAGTATCAACAACATACCATCTGATACCATCTTCTCACTGTGTTTTACAGAAGTCACTGTCAAGAATTAAACACTTCTGCTAACAGTACTTCACAGGGCAAAGAAAATATCACAGCCATTAGAACACTGATGCTGAATACCTAAAGCTTGTGAAGAGATTATGTGATTTTATGAGTTATATAACATATTGATAAATGTAGATTAAATTAGGAAATAATTCAGAAACATAATGAAATGGACCTCTCATACTGTCAGGACACAATTCAGGCTGTAGACGACATTCTTATATTGAGGAAATGGGAGCCCAAGTATATGCTTTTATCACTGGTCATAGGTAAAGGAAAATGGATGTGCTGGCAGGTAATATTCACCCATTGATCAGGTGACAGTATCCAGCAAAACCATTCAGCACTACATTATCTTGAAATGTGACAAAACTGCTTGATGACCACTTAACACATGTTGCTGTTGTTGTTCTTGTTGTGGTCTTCAGTCTGAAGGGTGATTTGATGCAGCTCTCCATACCCTGTGCAAGCCTCTTCATCTCTGAGTAACTACTGCAACCTACATCTTCCTGAATCTGTTTACTGTATTCATCTCTTGGTCTCCCTACATGATTTTTACCTCCCCCCCCTTTTCCCACACACTTGCCTCCAGTACTAAATTAGTGATCCCTTGATGCATCAGAATATGTCCTACCAACTGATCCCTTCTCCTAGTGAGGTCGTGCCACAAGTTTCTTTGTTCCCAAATTCTATTCAGTACCTCCTCATTAGTTATGTGATCAACCCATCTAATCTTCAGCATTCTTCTGTCACACCACATTTCAAAAGCTTCTATTCTCTTCTTGTCTAAACTGTTTATTGTCCATGTTTCACTTCCATACATGGCTACACACCATATAAATACTTTCAGAAAAGATTTCCTGACTCTTAAATCTATACTTGATGTTAACAAATTTCACATCTTCAGAAACACATTTCTTGCCATTGTTAGTCTGCATTTTATATCCCCTCTACTTTGATCATCATCAGTTATTTTGCTGCGCAAATAACAAAACTCATCTACTACTTTAAGTGTCTCATTTCCTAATCTAAATCCCTCAGCATCACTTGATTTAATTTGACTACATTCCATCATCCTTGTTCTGCTTTTGTTGATGTTCACCTTATATCCTCCTTTCAAGTCCCTGCCCATTGTGTTAAACTGTCCTTCCAAGTCCTTTGCTGTCTCAGAAAGAATTACAATGTCATTGACAAACCTCAAAGTTTTTATTTCTTCTCCCTGGACTTTAATTCCTACGCCAAATTTTTCTTATGTTTCCTTTACTGCTTGCTCAGTGTACAGATTGAATAACATTGAGGATACGCTACATTCACTCCCTTCTCAACTCATAACTGCCACCTGGTTTTTGTACAAATTGAAAAAAGCATTTTGCTCCCCATATTTTACCCCAGCCACCCTCAGAATTTTAAAGAGAGTATTCCAGTTAACATTGTTAGAAGCTTTCTCCAAGTCTACAAATGCTATAAATGTATGTTTGCCTTTCCTTAACCTATCTTCTATGGGAAGTCATAGAATCAGCATTGCAGTGCATGTTTTACATTTCTCTGGAATGCAAACTGATCCTCCCTAAGGTCGGCTTCATCAGTTTTTCCATTCATCTGTAAGCAATTAATGTTGATATTTTGCAACCATGACTTATTTAACTACCTATCAGCATGTGCTTTCTTTGGGACTGGAATAATTACATTCTTTTTGAAGCCTGAGGGGTGTTTCACCTGTCTTCTACGTAATGCTCACGAGATGGAAGAGTTTAATTATGACTGGCTCTCCCAAGGCTATCAGTAGTTCTAACAGAATATTGTCTACTCTCAGAGCCCTGTTTCGGCTTAGGTGTTTCAAAGCTGTGTCAGATTTGTCTCACAGTATCATATCTCCCATCTCGTTTTCATCTATGTCCTCTTCCATATCTATTATACTGCCCTCAAGTGCATCTCCCTTGTACGGAGCCTCTATTTACTCCTACCACCTTTCCCTTCTTTGCTTAGTGCTGGTTTTCCATCTGAACCCTTGATATTAATGCAGATGCTTTTCTTTTCCCCAGAGACCTATTTAGTTTTCCTGTAGGCCATATCTACCTTTCCTCTAGGGATATATGCCTCTAAATCCTTACATTTGTCCTCTAATCATTCCTGTTTAGCCATTTTGCACTTTCTGTCAATCTCATTTTTCTGACATTTGTATTCCCTTTCACTTGTTTCATTTACTGTATTTTTATATTTTCTCCTTTTATCAATTAAATGTAATATATCCTGTTTTACCCTAGGATTTCTACTACAACTTATCTTTTTACCTGTTTGATCCTCTGTTGCCTTCACTATTTCATCTCTCAGAGCAACCCATTTTTCTTTCCTCTGTTCTTGTCAATCATTCCCTAATGCTCCCTCTGAAACTCTCAACATTATCTGGTTCTTTCAGTTTATCAGGTCCCATCTTCTTAATTTCCTACCTTTTTGGAATTTCTACAGTTTTGATCCACAGTTTAGAACCAATAAATTGTGGTCCGAGTCCACATCTACCCCTGGAAATTTAAGAGTGAATAACTGCTTGGTCCTACTTCTTGTGTAGTTTTAATCATGTTGAGTAGAGCAGGGATATTGTCAAATGAATGTGCACATTTTGAAAGCTGCTTTTGAACATTTTTGATGGATTGTGGCTGTGTCCATTGTCTTATTGTATATAAAGCTTTTGAAGTTCCTCCTTGTCAATTTAAAATAGGGTGCTATGTATCTGAAGTGTAAATTTTAGTGACAACTGTATGGTGGTTCATTTTCGATGAATAATGTATATGCCAGATAACTACACATGTAAAAGAAAAACATCTGCTTTATAATTGTGTTCCTGTGTCACTGTGCAAACCTGTGAGATACAATGAGAACCTAATATATTTAAACTCTCATATTTTGCTGAGGTCATTTCCTGCAAGGTCTGCAATGTCAAAATAATCATAATGCAAATAACGTTCTTCTTGTGAGATTCAAATTCTATTTCAAAAAGAATTTCATCATTTGTTAATTTAATTAATTTTAACCATTTACAGCTGCTTCAAATTGGTGCCATATGATTTCAGCTACAGCTGACGAAAAAAGGTAGCTCTTTGCAAGTATCCCAGTATCAGTCAAAGAATATTGTGATGTACGTCATGACAATGGAAGAAAGTATGTAACTAACACTTCTGATATTCCAGACATTTTTACACGGCTATAACAATTCACTCCATAAATAGATTAAATAATGTATTATATAAAGAAACTGGTATACTGCAGTGTACAACATTTTTCTCAATATTATGATCATGCAACACTGTGAAGAAAATTAAGACACAAAGGAATATATTTAAAGAGCAAATTGTCGTAATTATGCTTCTTCAACAGCACAGGATGTATTAAGCACAATTTATTGACAGTTAAATCAGAAAAAGTAATAGTTCCTGAATTGTCTGGAAATACACAAATTGACAAACTTCTGGCAGTAGATACCTCATAGTCAATGCAGTATTCTGAATGTTTGTTAAGTAACTCAGATGTCAGTGCAGGAGAACACTGTTTGTAGGTTCACCTGGGAAACACTTGAATATAAACCACATTCTTGGTGCACCTATATGCAATCAGTTCATTCACTGAAAACACAATAGTTGGTTGAGCAGTGAGTAAAGACAATTCTGCATTTGACAGCAGGCAAATCCATGCACTAGCCAAATGTTGTTAGTAGGTAGCAACAATGTCCATATTACAGCCCAGAAGGGAACCATGTAGTGCAGAGCCATTATGAAGAGATATACTGGAGAGCTTGCTGCAAAAATTGGATGATTCGTATGTGAAGCTGTGACCTAGCACTGGGGGATGTGTCCTTCTGCACTGCACCTTGTGAGCTTACCAAATATAAGCACAATTATCTTGATTAGTAAATCAATTCACCTGACAGGATTACAGGAAAATGATGAAATTATTGTAGAGATTGCAGTACTATGATGATGCTGCCACTTATCAACTTATTTATTCCATAGGTGAATAATTTTCTTTGTATATCCACCATGTGAGGGACAGCACTTTGCTGACAATAATACCAAATTTTCAATCAGGCTTTCACTTCAATTGACTCCCGCTGTCATACACAATGATATTTCACCAGTAGTGATCATTAAAAACAATGACTAATGTTTTGTGGCTATGCCTATTTCACTATTCAGATTTAGTATAAAAAATTGAGACAGACGCAAATACAAGCAAATAACTCAACTTACTTTAATATAAGGAAGTATTTTCTTTTCAGTTTATATATTTGATGATTATTACATATTTACCTGATTTTTTATCACTGATGAAAATGAATTTTACTCCAAAACTATATATCTGATTCGCAGTGCTAGTGTAACTGAATTAGATGGTGAAAATGTAAAAAGGACAAAGCATCAAGGCTCAAAAACTTTGCAAAATCATGCGAATGATGCTGTTTCCTTACACTTCAGTCATGGATTAAATTCAAATTTCAACATGTCAGAAATAAAAGGTAACAGAAAGAATGAAAATTCTTATCAGACAACTATAGCTGAAAATATTTGTCTTTTTTTCAGTCCCACCAAAGATCACTCCCTTCAGCTTCCGCTCAGATGTCCACCTGGGAGAGCGGGTAGGTGTTCAGTGTGTCGTGAGCAAGGGGGATGCTCCTCTGCAAATACAGTGGTTGAAGGATGACAGTGAAATAGGGCACAATTCTGCGATCAAGGGTGTACTTGTGCGCCATCTGGACCAGTTCACTAGTGTGCTGAGTATTGCAGAACTTGATCAATCACATGATGGGAACTACACCTGTGTGGCCAGCAACACTGCTGCCCGTGCTTCTCATTCGGCCCCTCTGTCTGTTAATGGTATGATTGTATGTATCACCTGAAGGCAGCCTCAAAGTTCCATGATTAAACTGGCCAGTAATTGTCTGCCTAGATGTGTTTAAATCTGTTTCAGTGTGTTAAATAGAAATTTGTTTGTACTGGAGTAAAGGATCTTAGGCTGCCTAATTTCTGCTGATATATAGGACAGAATTGTATCTGTAGAAATGACGGATTACTACAGCCATAAGCAAGAATAAATTTGAAGGAAGTAAGTTACTATTCATTTGACACATTATAGTTTGTATTAAAACCAGAAAATGCAAAATATTATCAGGCAATAGTGGAACAGTCACAGAGAGAGGGGGAGGAAAAGAAATATATATAATTCTGTAGTGCTCAGTTTCTTCGGAGGTGGATATGGTGGAAATCAGAACAATATTGCGCTAAAAATCATGGTATACTGCACTCATTCATGATATGAGATTTTAATTTACATGTTGATTTAAGTCTTGAGGGGTTTAGAATCTTATATTTCATTCTGTATGAGGAAAATCTCACATTCTTATGTTATAGGTACATTTTAGTAATAATAATCATATTCATACAGGCTAGAGCCAGTACAAACAAATTTAGCATTCTTTGAATGAATTCAACCTGGAGAAGCTGTAAAAATTGAGAATTTACTGGCCTGTTTCTTCACTGGGTCCCTTTGAGGTCAGTAGATTTGTGTTTGGCTTGAGTGTGTGTGTATATATGTGTTTCAGTGCCACCAGCTATTACTCCATTCTCATTTGGAGAGTTATCTACTGGTGAAAGAGTACGGGTGACCTGCAGTGTGAAGCGAGGCGACCCACCACTAACATTCGAGTGGCTCAAGGATGCCCATCCTCTCCCGCCAACCCCAGGCCTGCATGATGACCCTGACCTCACGATCCGAGATTACGAAGATTACTCTAGTGTCCTGGCGATCAGTAGCGTTAGCTCTAGACATAGCGGCAACTACACATGTGAAGTGAGAAATCCAGCCCGAGTCACAACCTACACGGCGCAGCTTCTGGTCACGGGTAACTAGCAATGAAATGGAGGGATCCTGCTACATGCACATAGTGCTAAACATTGCCTTGCCCACTTAACACTTTATGTTATTTTTATTTCTTAATTTGGTTCCTTCTTTCATGTATTCATATTCTCACTTTTATGGGAGATTTTTTCGTGTTATTGCCAGACTTGTTATTATATTTCTTAATTTCACAGAAAGAAGTGTAATGCGAACTAAGTTCTTAAACTGTTGAGGCCCAAATCATGCCAGCTAAATGAAAGAAATAAGTTACAGTGATTAGTCAATCATGTTCATCTGTTTTCAGACATTTTTGTTTATGTTCAAAGTGCATAATTTATTTGTTCTTCAATTTAAACTTGCAAAGTGGTGCTGGGCAAATGTGCTGAAAAGGCATAGAAGCAATGGATCCCTGCAGGCCATGTTCACCCCTATCCCAACCTAGACAAAGCTTGCATGCTGAACTGTCTTTTCACCCTTCTTGTGTTGCTTTCGCAGTCGAGGAATGAGATAGCTGTGCGTTACTTGATTATCACCGCCTTGGATGACATGCGGTTGACAAAAAGCTCCTACTTCTTCAAGCCACGCAGGTAACCTAAAGCTTATCAGCATGTGTAGTTGGTTCATGTCCTTCACTTATTCATGTTCCTTTCTACTGATTATTCAATACTATTTCTTGTGTGGTTTTATTTATTACTACTGTTTTACCTTTCAGCCTTCAAGATATTAATGCCTCAGTTGTTGAAACCTCACAATACGAGGCCAACAACTTCTTTACATTACCTGCACAAGACAGTGGTTATGTTCCTAGAAATAACTAATAAATATATTGGTACAATGTATATGACTACTTCAAAGAATATTTTTTATATAAGTTACAAGATTTATTTGTTTAATGAACAGCACAGCAACACTAAGTTCTAAAGTGTATTAATGAAATTTTCAAATAGTTAATTTCATTTTGAGTATTTACATATTAGCATTATTGGCCTTTCCATTTGAAATATTGTCTGAATAAATATGAATTCCACTGAAGCAAAGCGTTCTCTTTGGAAATGTTGTAGGTAGCAGAAAAAGAAAAATACTCTTTCACATATAGCCTTTCATATGGATGAGATTGCTCTGACCCTCTTTTAAATACTTTTTCAGTATATATTGTTGTCTACCATAAAAACATAAAAGTAGTTTATATGGAATGTCTATAAAGTTGTCATGAATAAAATAACAAAAAGATCTGAATTTGTAGTATTTTTGTTTGTTTGGAAAAAAGTTACTTTTCAGAAATTCATTAACCAAGAAATGATATTTTATTAACTTATCAGTAATACTGTAGTTTTCATCTCTAACCCTGACTCCAGGTATGCTGTTTACATAAACAAATTCAGGTTTACAATACTGACACTTCAGACAGATTTTTTCTTTTTCATAGGAAATATGTCTTTGATTTGTATAAGATATGAAATTTTTTTTTTTTTTGCCCCACTTGACATTAGTAAATTATTTGTCGACTATATATGACAATCTCTCAGTAGCAGGGATGTTATCTCAGACATTGTCTGCCTCTGCAGCTGAAGCCATGCAGGGGACCCAGGTTTGATTCCCAGCTGGGTCATAGATTTTATCCACTCATGGACTGAGTGTTGTTTGTCCTCATCATCATTTCATCATTATTGATGCGCTAGTCTCTGAAGTGTCGTCAAATAAAAAGACTTGCATTAGGTAGCCGAACAACCCCAGATGGGGTCTCCCAGTCAATAATGCCATATGATCATTTCATTTTTTCATCTTAGACATTTGTTGAAATAACTATCACTAACTGGGAAAGATACAAGACCCACATGATGTTTGAAACTGTTGTTTTTGGTAGTCTATGAAATGTGGGAGTGAAATGATGTATGTTAACTACCACAAGATCCGGACATTCCAGTAAAATTTTTATGGCCACATTCATTCAAATGTGAAATGCTTTAATGAATCACAAAATACTTTAATATCTGATGATGGTTCTATGTTGAGCTAGTGCTAAGTGTTCAATATTCTGTGTGTTATAGAAAATTATATTTACTTGCATGGTAACCTACATCTTGAATATCATTGTATTATGAGCATATATGCTCATACTTTCTATCAACCAAATGAAATTTGAAAAAGTCTCGAACTTGAAATGTAGCACCAGCTGCTTAGTCACATAAACATAATAAAGCAAATTAATTTGAAGCAGTTGGTGTGTAGACTTAGTAAATAACTAGGCATAAAGATCAGCCCTGACAGTACCATTGCATTACACTGTACCATTAGTACAGTGGTTTCCTTTTTCCCTTTTTTCACCTCCTTTGTATTTTCTACCATCCTTTGAGTTGTTGTATCCATTTTCATTAAGATGAAATTTCATATAAGCTTCCTATCCTTCCATTTTACCCCACCAAAGAGAATTAATATGCTGAAATATAAAGAGAACATACTTCACCAGGTGCCAAAGGTAGTGTATAGGACTGTAAAAGTTGGTGCTAACTCAGAAAATGACTGTTATTAACTTTATATCTGCTAAATAAGTATATTGTCATAGTACTTATATTACAGAAATTAGACTGCTTTCAGAAAGCTTGTCTTGGAACATCTGATCTTATGTTATTGCAAAAAGACAAGTATCTGTGCCAAGCAGTTGAATTACTAGCACTGTTTATGAATTACCTTTTAGTAAATATGGCAGAGATGATTCCTTCTTTGCTTAGCAGCAGCTTGTTTGCCACTGTTGATCTATTTTTGCCTAACTACAAAATCATCAGCCTTCACTTTATCAAAGCAAATAGTAGTGTGTTTTTAAAATCATAGCACAGCTTCTATTTGTTTGCAGATTTTGCACCAATCCTTTAGAACTAAGAATATAAGTTAGTTGATGCACACACATATAACTGCATTTCTCTTACTGTTAATCTGCTTGTCTTATTTAAACAATTGTGTAACATATAGTTAACTACAGCACAAGATGCTGTGAAAATAAATTATTTATTTTTGTGGTAATCTGAAGACTGAAAATGTTGTTAGCCCTTACAATACCAATGTATTGTTCATAATGCAGAGTACAAAGGGTGCAGGGATACTTTGTGTCTACCACAGAATTTCTATAATTCAAATTTCTTTAATTTTTATTGACCTTTATTAACAAAGTATTGTAAAAAGAGTTACTGATGTGTGATAAAGGTCCAGAAACTGTAAATTTCCTTCAGCAGTCTCTACAAAAACGTATTTAGTATTTTTCACTTTTGTCATCATTTAAGTTTTTCAGTCTTATTTTCTTGAGCAGTAGCTTTCTACATTGGTAGTAAAAGTCATTAGAGAGTTATTCAAGAACAATTCATTATAATTCAAAAATATTACAGATATTTTAGGCTAATTTCAGCTGTTTACATTACATATTTTCTGGGATCACTTATTTGTCACTTTCTTTGGAAATGTCTTCTCGTTTTGAACATATAACAGTTTTCTTTCTGTATTTACTGCATTTGTATCTCTTACAGTTGTTACAGATCAATGTTGTTTTGTTCACTTTGACGTACTTCACTGCTTTTGACTGCCTTTCAACAATGCAAATGATGACATCTTCCCCTTCCTTCTCCAGTTTCCTTTGCAGTGAACTTCTGCTTGATATTCCTTACTGAGAATACCGCCCATGGCTGAAACCACACGTTTCTGGAATCCTCTAATATTCATAGCCCTTTCTTCACTGTATGATTTTGTGAGACGGAGTGCCAAATCTTGGAGAAAAAGCTGTCGCTTATTATATTTTGTCTTATTCCACTCTGGGAAGTTGATCAGAAACAATGCATAACCATTTGATGCTGCTATGTCCCCAAGAGTATAGAAAATATATAGTGGCCACCTTCTTGTAGCCCTCTTAGTTAAAAATTTCCTCACCATTTGATCAGTTGTGTCAATGCTGCCTTTATCTCATTGTAATACAGATTTATAACTTTTTCATATTAGTGTCAGTAGGTTAACCAGTTGCAGCTTCGTAATATCGAGTCGATAGCAACAGAAGCCTTCTTTGGGAGTTTTCACAGGGGAACAATTGTGACTGGGATATTTCCAGTACTAGAATCACTGAAAACAAATTTATTGAAATATCATTCTCTTCTTGAGATATCTTTCAGTTCTTAAGAGGGAGAGTTCTTGAGGTATATGCTTTCCATCAGCTTGTAATGTTCCCACAGGAGTTAAGTTGTGATTCCTCTACAAATCATTGGTCAGATCAATACAGGTGTAATATTATGCCCAGAATCACAGTATTCTATGGACTGTAAGACGCTACAACTACAGGATGCACCTAAATTTTTAAACAGCTTTTTAAATAACACTTTGCCAGACTAAAAACAATCTTAGTTTATAAAACTGAACCGACCTTTAAAATCCCTGAATATCATCTGAACCTTTTTCTTCTTATTTTTCTTTTCCCTCTTCGTCATCATTGTTATCCTCTCTATATACGTATAACATGGTCTTTACTGCCATCAAAAGCGTTACTTGTGCTGCACTTCTTGAAAGATTTAACAATAATGTCTTCTCCCACTCTAGACCATGACTATTTTATCCACTGACACACTTGTTTGATTGTAAGTCATTTTAAAGCACCCTTCAGCATGAATTCATGTTGGGCTTCATACATCATCCATTTGTTGCATTCCTCTCTTAGTTTTCTTTTCTCGTTTTTCATTTATTGAGACTCCAGGAGGCTGAAAGTGTGAAGCAAGTTCTCCTAGAATAACAGCAAGCTCTATATTTCCCTGTCTAAATTCCTCTTTCACAATTTTTTTCAAATGACTACTAAACTGATCTAGCACAAGAAAGGAACTCTTCTTTAATAAAGCACATTTCCTTCTCTCCCACACTTCAGTTTCACTCACCACCTCATCACTGTCACCAAATTCAATTTTGGAAGCTGTAGATTGTTGTAAAATGTCTAATACTTCCCTCTCCATAAGAGAGCGATGGTATATTTTCAAACACAGTTGTCTCTAATACTGGACAAAACATCACTGAATAAGAGGAAACAAGAAACAATCAGAAACCAAAGAAAAATGAATTATTGTTTCTACTCAAACAGACAAATTTAATGCCCAGAGGGCCTACACTGCAAAAATGTTATAAGTGTGTCATTCATGTCTACTACTAAGGAGCAGACTTTATGATGAGCACCATTAGACTTAAATTAATGTATTAAGTTTAGCTGAAAAATTTATATATTTACAAAATCTGGTATAGAAAATAAAAAAACAGTAAATAATTTTATCAGAATTTTAAATATGAAATGCCAATCTAAATTAAATATTTACACAAGGGGGGCACAAAGTACACTCCCCCACCCCCTTGGTACTGCAAAGGTTAATATACCTGGGGCTATTGGATATTTTATCACATGTATAATATAACTTACATTAACATCACAATAAATACAATTCCTACAATGGATAGCATAGTATTAGATAATATTAATGTTGAAATAGGCAAGTATATTACAATAGTTGGATATTTTAATCTATATTCTCAATAAATACAATTCCTACAATGGATAGCATAGTATTAGATAATATTAATGTTGAAATAAGCAAGTATATTACAATAGTTAGATATTTTAATCTATATTCTGTAACATTTTGAGGAGATGGCAGGGCTGGCCTTCACTTACTTTCAAGAGGAAAAGTTTCATAGCTACTAATAGATACATTAAATTCACAAAATATATATTCCTAGCTTTCAGAACTTTTTGTTCTTTTAGGGAAGTAAGAGAGAGAGATTTTGGAAGCCTGGGAAGGATTGACAGGTTGCTCAAACTCCAGGATGAAAGAGGCCTGCCTAACAGTTCTCAATCAGTGGGGGAAATAAAAAAAGAGTTAAATTGAAAACACTAGCTAGATTAGTCAACCTTAGACAAAATTTCCATGACCTCTGTATGTTGTAAAAATCATCTGGTTGCACATTTTCAAAGAAAAATATACCAGTACTAAGCAAAGTTTCAAATTAGAACTGTAAAATCTTAGGAAACAAATCCATAGTGAAGTAATTGCACAGTCAGCAAATGTAAGCCATTTATCCTGGAAACTCATTAACAAACACTATAGAACATTTACAAACACTGAAGGTGAAGCAATAACTCCCAGAAATAGTCATCTGATACAAGACCATAAAATTGTTTGTAATATTCTTAATAAACATTTTATCTTCCCAGCTGCCACCATAATTTGACACACATCGACTCAACATCCAAATACACTGCTATACAACAGACAAGGGTTTTGATTTTGAGTAAATAAAAGAACAAGAGGTAAGCAAAATAATTCTGCAGCTAAAAAAACAAACAATTAAGTGCTTGGGATGGTCTTTTCAGCACAATAATTAAAATATGTTCAAATGTTGTGGTTAAACCAATTACATATCTCATCCAATTGTAGCATCAAAGAAGGTATGTTTTCTAATGCATTGAAAAGGAGCCCTCTCAGATCAATATATAAAAAAGGGATCAAAGGAGGGAGCATCAGACAACAGACCAATATCTCAGATTCCTACATTTAATAAATTTTTGAATCAGTGATGCTGGCACAGCTGAGTGTCTTTATCACTAAAAACAATCTCCTCACAAAAACCCGACATGGATTTCAAAAAGATCACAATACCATAACAGCTTTCACAGGGGTGCTGAGTGGAGACACCTCTATATTGTCAGGAAGGTATTGTGGAACCTGCAGAGCATATTTTGGTGCTGATAAAACATGATTAGGAAGTTATTTATTCATTCAGATTTACAGTTATGTGTCTCCTTGTCAGCCTTGGTTAACACCTCATGCCAGTGACATAGAGGAATTCTGTTGACTCCTGTTGTCAGCTCAGTGGTTCTGGTTAACAAGGCCGCTGCTCCAGCAATTCAGCCAAAGCCTGGCAGCCAAAGCCATTGTTTGAAAGTATGGTCCCATGCTGGGTTAGAACATCCTTCATCATGTTCCAGAAGATAATGATAATCCACAATATCCCATCAGTATGTACTGTGTTGTTGGAAGCAGTGTAGTGGGATGACAGTGGCACCACCAGACAGGTAGGCTCTTGCTACTTGGAGGTGTCCACAGTGTTGATCAGGAATAAAGGCACCAGACAGCTCTATCACCCAACAGTGACTATGATGTTAGTGCAACAAGCACCATGAGATGTACTGGTGATGAAAGACCCTCTGTCCCCCCATCAGTGATGTGGTAGGCAACCAATGTGAAGTCCCACGAGTGACACTTTGTGGTTACTCAGATGATGTCATCTCAACAACAGCAAGCAGTGTGTTCACAAGATGCGCTGGACCACCTAATACACAGATGTCACTACATCGTAATCAATCATTAAATTGAGTGCTTTGGTATGAATGCCATCAATTTGAATAACCAGCTGAATTCAGAACTGGAGAACTGGATATTTATGGGGAATGGCAGAAGGATATGATGTGAAGCTCTGTTCATTGTGACTCAATGAGACTCACTTTTTTACTAGTTGTTAGCAGCCCATGTTCCACAGTGTCTGCTTAACCATTTGTTACAGGCTCATAACTGCTCTGTCAAGTCTATGATTGTTGTTCTTGCAGCCTACATATTGCTTGTTGCTTAACGTAACAAGAGTTAACAAATATATCTCTGTCTGTCTCCCTCAGTGGACATTGTGCTGAACGTCTAACTTGTGCCTAGCTGTTGGTTCCAATGTAGCAACCTCTGCTTGTTTTCATGACAACTTACAGTTCTAATGGTTTCTTTCTGCTGTGTAGGTATGTCACCACCTCTGCCTGGTGTTGCTGGTGGCTGTGCTAGCATGAACTTAAGAAAAATTTTAATTTATTCCACTTTTCAATTCTATCACATAACATTCTTCACTTTTTAAAGAAAGAATTAACTAGTTAGTACATAATTTCAATTTACAGTTTAATATTACACTAAACTCAGTCCCTTGGTTGCTTCTTGAGCTGAATCACACGGCTCTTAGTCTTTGTTAACTTATTTATGTAACTTACATTGTCTTGTTAGTCTGGTTTCCTATTATTAATACACTTAACATTCCTATTCTCAATTCTTATTACTAGTTTGTATTGATTCCATGGGTATTTCATGAAGTAACAGTTTGTTTGAATGGAATATTTTGCATTTCAAGCAGAAATAAATAGCAAAAATGAGTACTAGAATCATTATATCACTCATTGTGGACACACAAATGATTACTGTGTTTTGTTTGCATTTCTCATATTGCTTTGCATGTTGCAGCATCTGATCAACTGAAATTTTTCCCTTTTATGAGAGTATCAGTTCATCTAAAGAGTCTAACTGACTGTAATCCAAGGTTTTGTGAAGGAAGGTTAGGTTCTGTACAAGTAACATGTGTAATGGTTCCTCTGGCCTATACAACACTGTTCGAGAAAAGGATGTCCTTGTTGTTCCTGTGATAGTGGCTGGAAGACGAAGTCATGTTATGGCTATGTCACACTTTGTTCTGTTGATTAGTAATCTGTTATTTCTCAATTCAAAATTTGTCATCCCTGTTGATTTTCCATTTCTGTGGCAGTTGACAATCACTGTTTCTGGTGAATATGTGTAGTAAAACCTATGGTACCCAATTTTCTGGAAATATGGGAGCAAGACTAATAATTCTCTTTTACACTTTACTGCTTCCACTTTCCCAAGAAACTGTTGCATTTCACATGCCTGATCACCAGTCTGAACAACCTATGGTTGGACGAATGGTAACACCCTCTATCATACATTTGGTTAGATATGCTGTGGACGTGAGTACATGAGCTTCTTTTCCTTCTGAGACTAATAACACTTCATAATTTGTGAGTAGCTTCATCTGGTAGTCACAAGAAAGAAATGCCAGTGTTCAGAGGCTGGTTTCGAATTGTACCTCCACTGTAAAAGTGTAGTAATATCATGCCCAAGATAATCCTTCTGGACCTCATCATTGGTACCATACTTAAGAAAAACAAATTTCCATGAATCCCCGCAGTCCTTTGGATCAGTATATATCTACAGAATCAAAGATAAGCAAATGAAATATAATGTTAACTGAAGTATCCTAACATATAGCCCATCATAACCCACTTACACCTAAAGTATGAAATGTGTAGATTGACCCTATTTTCCCCCACATCCAAGTTCATGTGGTACATTGTGTGTATCTTTTCCTTTCTAAGGCAAATTCTCCTTTTCTGGTTCTGGTAAAGGAAACTGTGGTAATGCAGCAGTCACTCTTTTAAATGGTTTCACTCTAATGACATGGACTACAGACGTCTTAGTCAATAGTTGTTGTTTTACATTACTGATGAAGTAACTCTGATGACCTGGTATGGAACCTGACACTTCATTAAGAACTTTTTTGTTTTGCCCTTTTGGGTATAAGGGTTTGCTAGCAGTGTCCATTGCCCTATCCTGTGTTGCAGTAGTTTGCTTGGACATTGTCCAGCACATTCTTGATTTTCCAAAGCTTTAGTGTTGACACAATTTACGCTTTGCCAGGCTTTTCTTAACTGCTCAACAAATTGTTTTACCAGTTCACCTTGTGTCCCTAATTTTGGATGAATCACATCAAAAGGTGATGGCATTTTCTGCCAATACACTACCTCACATGGTGAAAGACCTGTTACTGTGTGAACTTTTGAACTATGCACACTGACTACAAAACTTAAATAGCTATCCCAGTCCATATGTTACATAGCTATTTATGTAATGGCTTAGCATTTTAGATATTGTGCAGTGAACTTTATCTGTTTGTTCATTTGTTTGCAGATGGAATGGATTGGTACATAACTTCTTGATTCACAGTAAAGGGCATAGCTGTTTCATTAAATCAGACACAAGGTTAGTCTCTTGGTCCATGATTGTGCTGTCTTGTACACCAAACTGTAGTAAGCAGGTGTTTGCCATTGCCTGTATGATGGTACTAGCTTTATGATCTGGAACTGCAGTCATTACTAGATATCTTGAAAAATGACCTGTCATCATGAGTACATATCTGTTACCAGCTGGAGTGCTATTTAAAGGTCCTAACACATCAACTCCTACCACTGAAACTGTTTTCCAGCTTCTGGTAATCTCTGTAACTGTATTTTCTAATGACTTAAATGTGCTCATTTAGCACACAGAATGCAGTTTTTGATAACTGCTCTACATCAATACACTGTTCTTCCACAAAAAATTCTGTGACTTGTTTATCAGTTGCCCTTCTACCTCCATGACTTGATAATACATGGTCATGTGCCTGTCATAACACTTCCATTCTGAGTGCTGTAGGAACAACAGTGCTTGGACCACACTTTGTAGATCTCCATATTACACCCACATGTGTTATGAACTGAGATTATGTTTTAAATATTTGGCATTCACTGTTTGCTGTCTGTGCCTTTTTCCATTCTGGTTTGGTCTTACCTAATGCCTGTAATGCTGTTACTTTTCTACTTAGAGTTTCTGTGTTTGTATGATTTACTCCTGGCTTGTTAACCACTTCATAATCAAACTCTCTTAGTTTGAGTGCTCATCTTGTTAGCTGACTCAAAGGGTCTTTTAGCCCAAACAACAACTTCAAGAATGCATGATCAGTTATCACTTCAAATTTCTGACAACACAAATAACAACAAAAATAAGAAATTCCATGTATTACTGTCAACATGTCTAGCCACACATGCCACTGGGCATTCATTTCTGTTATAATCCTGACTCCGAATACAGCCTAACACACTTTTACTAGCGTCATAGGAAAGTATGAATCCCCTCTTGTTATCAGGGGATACTAATACAAGATCTGATATAAGTTTTTCCTTCAATTTCTGAAATGGTTCCTGACATTATGCTGTCCATTGAAACTTAACTCTGTTCTGAAGTAACCAAGCCAATGGTTGTGCAGTTTCAGCAAGTCCCTTTAAATATTTATGATAATAGCTATATAAACTAAGAAATGACTGCAACTGTTTTGTTCTCTGTGGTGTTGCAAAATCAAGCTTAGCTAAAATGAGACAAGGATCCACCCTCACTCTCTCTTGACTGATAACATGACCAAAGTAATTAACTTTTGTTTGAGCAAAATAACACTTCCTTATGCTAGGTGTGAGATATGCTTTTCTCAGTCTGCAGAACACTTTATCAAAGTGTTTAATATGGTGTTCTAAATTTCTTGAATAAACCATTATATAATCAAGATACACCATACAGATCTTTGGTTCCAACCTGTGAAGTACTCCATCCACAAGCATTGGAATATATCAAAAGCACTTTTTAATCCAGATGGCATCCTGTGATATTGATAATGGCCAGATGGTACAGTGAATGCTGTTTTAGGCCTGTCTCCTGGATATACTTCAGGTTGGTGGTAACCACTTCTAGCAGCCATTGTTGAGAAATATTTGCATTGTCCCAAGTTCTCTAATGTTTTAATGATGTTTAAGACTGGATATACATCTGTTATAGTGTGTGCATTTAAAAAACGGTAGTCACAGTAGAATCTTCACTTCCTGGTCCAATCTAATGACTTTTTTAGCACAATGACAGTATTACCTGCCAAGGGACTATCACTACATTCAATAATTCCTCCAGTTACATGTTGACCTATAAATTCATCTACCGGCAGTTGTAGGTGCTTTGCTATTTCATGAAATAGCACTGGAGTCAGTAGATTTGTTTTGTGCTTTCAAATTTCTTTATTCCAGCTGTCCACCGAGATACATTTCAAACAGTGGCAATGTGACTGAGGCACCCAGTTGTCTTCTTAGTGTGTGTGCACAATGCCCTGCAATGCTGACAGAACCTGGCATGACCAAGAATTGGCGTAACATGACTGATTCCATCAGTAATGTCCTCCAGGCTCAGTGGCTGAGGCAGTGGCAACTGAGGCACGACTAATGTCTTGCTGCATAGCTTCCCATAGCTCTGCTACCTCTCTTTGTGCTTCTCTCATGCTGTCTTCCGAGGACCGCAACCATACTGTTACTACTCCTTCCTTGTCCAGTATGTCTACTTCAGTTTGCAACTGCTTAATGTTCTGATTCACTGATTCTTCCAAACTTTTGGCACAACTCATCACTTCCTCAGTCAGCTGGCCTAGTAATCAAGTATTGTTCAACATATCTTTCTCCAAAGTCACATTTTTCATGGTGTGCCATTCACTTTCTGCCCTGTTTCCTTTCAACCATTGTTTTATTACTTCTATTGTGTCATTCAGTCTCCTAATGTCCGCCTTGTCAGCTGTCCCAAACGGAGTTTTCATAAATCGGGCTCCCACATAGATCCAGCCTCTCCTCCTTTCCATATGTGATATAATCCCCAGAACCTGTGTCATCTCATCCCTTAATTTGTCCTAATTCCCATGTACTCTCCTACACACCCCAGCAACCCCTTTAAGTATCCCATGATTCTCTGCTCCCAGTCAAAAATTATCAAAGGCTTCTTCTAGTCACCTTACCTCATTCCATATCTCCCGTGCATTAAGTACCACCTGTGCTCCCATTGCTGGTTCTGTAATGCCTCCACTCCAGTGACCAGTAATCTGGTTATAACCCATATAACCTTGTCCCCTGTTGTATCTCACCTGAGGACAAGGATACGTATTATCCTTTCCTCCCCCTGAAGTTTTCTACTGCCCTGCAGCAGCTCATCTCACTTGTACTAAATATTATTCTACACCTATATCTAACATACAAAAAACATTCACTTATTCTTGTCTCCTAGGTCTTAACCCATATTTATTTCCCATTGCTGCTTCACCTACAGCCTCTCATTTGCTCCCCTACACATTCTTTTCCAGTTTTCCTTTCTGGGTGCCCCTCTAGTTCCAGGGATAACCTCTGGACTCACTTGAAAAGGTTTCAAACGTTCAATGTGTATAATTGTTGTTCTTGTTGGCAAATGAGTCTTGGTATTCACTGGTGTCATAGTTTCCGCAACTTGATATTTCCCTTGACACTTCAAATTTCTTTGTCTTCCACTTTGGAGTGTATGAAATTGATTACATCACCCATTTTCCAACCTTCTGTTGTGGCATTCTTGCTCTATGGCTCATTACCTCCTCTTACTTTTCCAGTGCCCATGTATTTGCCCTGCGCACCATGTTCCAAATTTCTCTTATCACCTTTGCAAACTCCTTAACCAATACTCCTGTCTCCTTGTTCTTGGATTTGAACATGTCAAATGATGATGCCATTTTACAACCATCAATTTTGGCACAACATTTATACAAGAAATACAATCCCAGAATCGTGTCATAGCACTCACTCACAAAGGGACACAGTCTCTACAAATTGCTTGTACTTATCTGTACCCAGGCAAAAATCTATGTCCACTGATCCCAACAGTGTGAATCTTTATCACCCACTTCATGTAACCTATATTTTGATAGGTTCCATTGTATATGTTCCATCAGATCACCACTGGGAACTGGCATATGTGCCCCTATGTCCAACAGTGTCCTGCAATTCCTTTCTTCAGCTATTCCTCTGACCACAGAATCCACCTCTGCATATGACTCTGTAGCATCTAAACTTGCTGGGAATGACCATAGTTGGATGCCAGGCACCCTTTGGCATTTAATACCTGGTTCTTCCTCGTCTCCTGCCTCTGAAACTACTGTGACCACTGCCTCTACTGCCTTTGTCCAGAGGCTGGTGACATTGCCTCCTCACATGCCCTATTTTCCCACACCTGTAACATATTATATTCGTGGAGAACACTGTTCATTTAACCTGCACTCTGGCTGACATGTCAGTTTCTTCAGATTCTATTGTCATTCTGACAGCTCTGCACAAATCAGTCAGACCCCCTCTCCACACTCATCACAACATCTCTGAAGGTAATCCTCTGAAAAATGTGTCAGATGCCCTCTGCTCCACCTCTTGTAAAATCACCTCATTTACCACAGTATTCCATCCCCACTCTTTCTTATTCTGTTTGCAAATTCTTCCACTGACTCTGCATGCTTCTTCATTACCATGCCCAATTGTTCTCTAAAATGTCTGGTACTATTCTACTCCATACATCTCTGAACTAACCCCTTCTTAAATTCCTCAAACGTTCTAGCTCCCTTGACAGCCTCCGTAGACCACATAACTCCACACTGTTTTCTGTCAACTGTGCTACCTTTTCCAGTAATATGTGAACTGCCTCCAGTCCTGACACACCTTGTGTCCCTGACTGAGCAGAAGCCTTGTTCTTCCTGACACTTGTTTTGAAACACCAGTACTTACAAGACAGACAAAATAATATATATTAAGTTAGATCTTACATCTAATCATTAAACATTTGGACTTTTGGCACTGCCTATCCATATACCCACAGGGCAGGATGCAGTAGATTTGTTTTGTGCTTTCAAATTCCTTTATTGCAGCTCTCCAGTGGGATACATGTAAAACAGCAGCAGAGTGGCTGATGCATGCAGTTACCTCCTTTGTGTGTGTCTGTGTGATGTCCCACAATGCTGACAGAGCATGGCATAATTGAGCAGTGGCATAACACCACTGCTTCTGCCAACGGCGTCCTCCAGCTCCACAGCTGAGGCATGGCTGATATCTCCAGTGCTGGAGCAGCCATGACCTGGCATAGGAGCCCTGTGGCATGCTATGTCCCAGGATGCAGTGGGTCGTGCGATGTCTCTGTGCCTTTTGTCTCAGGGCAGGCTGACCTGGTCCGAGGTCAGACTGTGGACCTTGTACATCATTCTGAATGGTGCCCCAAGTGTCTCAGCCCCATGGAGGTAGTACTGCGGTACTAATACAAGAATATTTCAGTGCAAAAGTGGCTGGGTATTTATATGATCATGGGCTGTGTTTGCTTGGGTTTTGCTATGCCTTGCCGCATATACATTAAACACTTCCAGAGTTGCTGGCTAGCTCACCTCACAATACGTGATGACTGTGCTGTATTTTGTAATGCTTAAGAACCACACTCATCTGCAACTAGCTTGGCTGTAATCTACTTCCTTCTTTGTGCATTTCTGGCCAAATATGTATAATTTCTTATAGACTGCTGTATTATCATTTGCTGGAATGCAGTGTTGTGTTATGGGTGTTGCTGGCAGTGAACAATCTGAGTTGAACAGATCTGAGTATTTGAACGACAATGTTTCCGTGGCTTCCCATTCACAATCTTTCAAGTGACAAATTTCAGCACATAGAGCAGATGCATTGATGGTTTACTTGAAGCTTTGCTCATCTGTTGATCTATCAATATCATCCTCATCAATTACCTCTGAATTTGCTACTATTAATCCTTTAGGGGTTCTCACATCTTCCATCCAAAATTATCCAGGCTTACCAAAACCAATAATTTACCATTTACTTTGCTAATCCACACTTCACTACCATGTATAAAATAACACTTCTCATCTAGTGCTTGACTGTACTGCAATGGGTCAAGCATACACAATACTCATTGTGGTATGTTGATATTCATTGTTAGCCAAATCAATGTCTCTGCATCTGCTGGTACTTTGTCATGCAAAATTATCCTTAATTCACATTCTCAAAGTTCAGTTGGTGACACCTTTGTGATTGCTGTACCTTGAAATGTAGAAACACTGGCAGCAGCTGCACACATTGGAAATAA
The DNA here is from genome assembly GCF_023864275.1 of Schistocerca cancellata. Classification (NCBI taxonomy): domain Eukaryota; kingdom Metazoa; phylum Arthropoda; class Insecta; order Orthoptera; family Acrididae; genus Schistocerca; species Schistocerca cancellata. Next base: position 507,162,273 of record NC_064629.1, on the reverse strand, counting down.
ATTTCCACTAAGTTCAACTGTATGCCGCCAAAGATCAATTTTGGCATGTTAGCTATCTAGGAAGTCAATTCTGAAAATCATGAAATATCCATGTCTCACAGGTGGCAATACTTCCATGTGCTCAGAAAACCCTATACTTCCTAATTTAAAATCGAGCTGTGTTGTCCCCCATGACTCCACATCATTATTTCTGATTCTACATAACCTCTTGCCCACAAGCTTCAGACTAATGACGGACACATGAGCACCAGTATTGGCCAGAATTTTATGTTCCCTGCCCTGTACTAAGCCCATCAAGCAGCAGTCCATCTCTGCGTACCAGTCTGCACTACTGTGATTTACTGGGGATGTTTCCTAATGGAACAGACATTCCCATTTACATTTAACACCTGCTTATGTTTATTTCATTTACTTTTTTCCTTCCTTCTACATTCATTTACCTTGTGACCAAAATGTACACAACTATAACACTATGACCGGCGACATTGTGCCTTCAAATGTCCCTTCTTTCCACACCAATAATGTTCTTGTTCAGAAACAAAGATCTGTCAATCATTGCATATTTTTGTAGTAAAGTCAGTTTCCTGCAAGTGCATAGCCATGTGAAGCACTACAACTAAATCATCAGGATTTTCCACATGAGCTCTGTGAAAATTCCACAAGGACTCCCCATAGAAGGATGTCTCGAACCCTATTTTCCACTTCCATGAGTATGACTTGATCTGCTTCTGGATTTTGTGTCAACTCGTATGCTTATGCATTCACGTTTTGAATTCTGTCAGAGAAGGCTTCAACTCATGTTACCTCAATTGGCTTTCTGCACTAACCTACTCAACATCTCTCTGAAATATTTAGTACTGTTCTGTTTATGGTACCTTTTTTGCAAGCCCTCTGCTAATTGTTCGAATTGTGTGTTGTCCTCATCATTTCATCATCATTTGTGAAAGTAGCTCGACTGGACTGTGTACAGATTGGGACTTTGTAGGGGCGATGATGACTGCGCAGTTGAGCACCCCACAAACCAATCATCATCATCATCATCATCATCATCATCATCATCATCAAATTTTTCACTTTCCTAAGTATCTTGTGACACATCACATAAGTTTTAGCCTCACCTATTAGACATAGATTGGCCATCAACACAGCTGTTTCACCTGACCGATTACTCATTTTAGCTGTGGCTAAAACATCATTTATGAATACTGTCATGTCCTCTGTTGTTTTACTGAAGAAGGGCATTATTAGATTAGCCACTGAATGATCTATAGCGTAGGAGGGTACATTTACTACAGCCTTAACCCCATCTGAACATGACTGTGAGTGTTGCGTGGCTTGTAAAGCTTCTAGTTGCTTACTTAACTCTTCACTATACGATTTCTGTAATTTTGATACCTACTTCATCAGGGCAGCTACAGCATCACTCATGTTACCTCAATGTGTTTTCAGCATCTTTTAGCAATTTATTACTACTTTTTCATTTACATGACTAATACAAATGAAACACTTTCTCTTTTAAAAGCAACAGCAAAACTCAACATATATAATCTACATCTACATCTACATGGGTACTCTGCAAATCACATTTTAAGTGCCTGGCAGAGGGTTCATTGAACCGCTTTCACAATTCTCTATTATTCCAATCTCATATAGTGTGTGGAAAGAACAAGCATCTATATCTTTCCATACGAGCTCTGATTTTCCTTATTTTATTGTGGTGATCATTTCTCCCTATGTAGGTCAGTGTCAACAAAATATTTTCACATTCGGAGGAGAAAGTTGGTGATTGGAATTTTGTGAGAAGATTCTGTCACAACAAAAAACGTCTTTCTCTTAATGATGTCCAGCCCAAATCCTGTATCATTTCAGTGACACTCTCTCCCATATTTCGCGATAATACAAAATGTGCTGCCCTTGTTTGAACTTTTTCGATGTACTCTGTCAGTCCTATCTGGTAAGGATCCCACACTGTGCAGTAGTATTCTAAAAGAGGACAGACAAGCATAACGTAGACAGTCTCCATAGTAGATCTGTTACATTTTCTAAGTGTCCTGCCAATAAAACACAGTCTTTGGTTAGCCTTCCCCACAACATTTTCTATGAGTTGTTTTCAATTTTAGTTGTTCATAATTGTAATTCCTAGATATTTAGATGAATTTAAGGCCTTTATATTTGACTGGTTTATTGTGTAACAGAAGTATAACGAAAGCCTTGTAGCATTCATGTGGATGACCTCACACTTTTAGTTATTTAGGGTCAACTGCCAATTTTCGCACCATTAAGATATCTTTTCTAAATTGTTTTGAGTTTGTTTTGATCTTCTGATGACTTCATTTGTCGATAAATGACAGCGTCATCTGCAAACAACCAAAGATGGCTGCTCATATTTTCTCCCAAATTGTTTATATAAATCATGAACAGCAAAAGGCCTATAACACTACCTTGGGGAACATCACAAATCACATCTGTTTTACTCGATAATTTTACATCAATTACTATGAACTGTGACCTCTCTGACAGGAAGTTACAAATCCAGTCACATAACTGAGATGATATTCCATAAGCAAGCAATTTCACTATAAGCCGCTTGTCTGGTACAGTGTCAAAAGCCTTCTGGAAATCCAGAAATATGAAATCAATGTGAAATCCCTTGTCGATAGCACTCAACACTTGATGTGAATAAAGAGCCAGTTGTGTTTCACAAGAACGATGTTTTCTATACCCATGTTGAATGTGTGTCAATAGACCATTTTCTTTGATGTAATTCATATTGTTCAAACACAATATATGTTCCAGAATCCTGCTGCATCTCGACGTTAATGACATGGGCCTGTAATTAAGTGGATTACTCCTACTATCTTTCTTGAATATTGGTGTGACCTGTGCAACTTTCCAGTCTTTGGGTACAGATCTTTCGTCAAGTGAATGGTTGTATATGATTGTCAAGTATGGAGCTAATGCATCAGCATACTCTGCAAGGAACCTAACTAGTATACAGTCTGGACCAGAAGACTTGCTTTTATGAAGTGATTTAAGTTGCTTCACTACTCCGAGAATACTTACTTCTACTTTTCTCATGTTGGCAGCTGTTATTGATTCGAATTCTGGAATATTTACTTCATCTTCTTTTGTGAAGGCATTTTGGAAGGCTGCGTTTAGTAACTCTGCTTTGGCAGCACTGTCTTTGATAGTATCTCCATTGCTATTGTGCAGAGAAGGCATTGATTGTTTCTTGCCGCTAACATACTTCACATATGACCAGAATCTCTTTTGATTTTCTGTCAGGTTTTGAGACAAAGTTTCATTGTGGAAACTGTTATAAGCACCTTGCATTGAAGTCCATGCTAAATTTTGAGCTTCTGTAAAAGGTCACCAATCTTGGGGATTTTGTGTCTGTTTAAATTTGTCATGTTTGTTTCATTGTCTCTGCAACAGTATTCTGACCCGTTTTGTGTACCAAGGAGGATCAGCTCCGTTGTTTGTTAATTTATTTGGTATAAATCTCTCAATTGCTGCTGAAACTATTTATCTGAATTCAAGCCACATCTGGTCTCCATTCATATCATTAATTTGGAAGAGGTGGAGATTGTCTCTCAGGAAGGTGTCAAGTGAATTTTTTTATCTGCTTTTTTGAATAGGTATATTTTTCATTTATTTTTGGAGGATTTGGGGGTTACAATAATCAATATTGCTACAACAACCCTGTGTTCACTAATCCTTGTATACATTTTGATGCTTCTTATTAACTCATGATTATTTGTTGCTAAGAAGCCAAGTGTGTTTTCACAACCATTTACTATTTGTGTGGGCTCATGAACTAACTGCTTGAAACAATTTTCAGAGAATGCATTTAGCACAATTTTCGATTATGTTTTATGCATACCTCCAGAATTAAACATGTATTTTTGCCAACATATCGAGGGTAAACACCAACTATTATCGTATGATTGAGGTACGTCTTTGAAATCAAACTCAAGTTTTCTTTGAACCTTTCAGCAACTGTATCATCTGAATTGGGAGATTGGTAAAAGGATCCAATTATTATTTTATTCCAGTAGCCAACAATGACCTCTGCCCATACTAACTCACAGGAACTATCTACTTCAATTTCGTGACAAGATGAACTACTTCTAACAGCAACAAACACACCACCGCCAATCGTGTTTAGCCTATCCTTTTGGAACACCATTAGGTTCTTCACAAAAATTTCAGCTGAGCTTATCTCCAGCTTTAGCCAGCTTTCAGTGCCTATAATGACTTGAGCATCAGTGCTTTCTATTAGTGCTTGGAGCTCTGGAACTTTCCCAACACAGCTACAGCAATTTACAACTGTTATACTGATGTTTCCTGTACCTATGTTATTCCCGTGTTTGGCCCTGCACCCTTTGTGGCTGAAGCCCTTCTTGGGTTTTCCCGAGACCCTATAACCCAAAAAAAAAAAAAAAAAAAAAACAGTCCATGCCACACAGCCCCTGCTATCCATGTAGCTGCCTCCTGCGTATAGTGGACACCTGACCTATTCAGCGGAACGCGAAACCCAACCACCCTTTGGTATAAGTCAAGGAATCTGTACCCTACACGGTCGCAGAACTGTCTGAGCCTCTGATTCAGACCCTTCACTTGGCTCTGTACCAGAGGTCCACAATTAGTCCTGTCAATTATGCTGCAAATGGTCAGCTCTGTTTTCATCTTGCAAGCATGACTGGCAGCCTTTGCCTCTTCTGTTAGCAGCTCAAAACATAAACAGCTAATCTTAACTAATCTTTAGCGTCTGATCATTGCCCAGCAACAGTCGCTACTATTGTATGCTGCATGATCATAATGCCTACAAATGGTGCAAGTTACTGGTACCATTCCACTACATGGTACACTATATCCCATTAAATTGCAGCTGTCACACCTCATAGGTACCAAATAATTTTCTTTAAAATTCTCTCGAAACTGTGACAGATCTACAGGCTCCTCAGATTTGACAAAATTCACTTTCCATGTTGAATGCCAATCTCTATGTCCTATCCTGACCATAAAAAAAGAAAGAATAAAATAGGCCAGCAGATAATACTCTTTGAAATCACTGCAATGCTGTCATAGCTGAGGCATGTGGACACCATTTGAGACATCATGAGACATGAGATGGCTGTTACTGATGCTACAACATCATCTCCTATTTTGTCAGTCCCTCCAGGACATCAGTGCCATGTTGAAGTCACCAAAGAACCATTTCTGGCCCAAATTATAGTAATGCCAAGTGGAGACACCTCTACATTATCAGAATTGTGTTGTGGATCCTGTAAGCACCTCTTTGATGCTAATAAAACATGATTACCAAGGTATTAATTATTCATTCAGATTTAAAGTTTCTTGTCTTCTTTCGAGCATCAGCTGACACCTCGTGTCAGTGACACAGAGAAATTCTGCTGACACCTATTGTCAGGTTGGTGTTTCTGGTCAGTGAGACCATTGTTCCAGTAATTCAGTTGAAGTCTGTTCGGCTACCACCTATCAGGTGAAGCCATGGTGCGAGAGTATGGCCTCACACTGGGTTAGAACATCCTCAACCCCACTTCAGGAAATGATGACCTGCCATGTCCCAACTGGATGTACCATGTTGTCAGAAGACATGTAGTCAGATGATCCTGGCCCCACTGGATAAGAAGGCCCTGAGCTCTTGCCATGTCAATCAGGAACAGAGGCACTGGACAGCCATCTCACCCAGTAGTGACAGTGATATTAGTGTGAAAAGCACCCTGAGATGTACTAGTGATGGAAGACCCTCTGTCCCCCCATCAGTGATGTGGTAGGTCACCATTGCCAAGTCCCACGAATGGCATGTCGTGGTTACTTGTTCGCTGTCATCTCAGGAATGGCAAGCAGGGTGTTCACGAGAAGTGCTGGAACATCTAATACATGGATGTCACTACACCACAATAATCATTGAATCAAATGCTTTGGTATGAACACCATTGATTCCAATGACCAACTGAATTCTGAGCTGGAAAATGGAAATTTGTGGTAAGTTCCTATGGGACCAAACTGCTAAGGTCATCGGTCCCTAGGTTTACACACTACTTAATCTAACCTGAACTAACTTAGGCTAAGGACAACACATAAACACACACCCATGCCCGAGGGAGGACTCGAATCTCCGACGGGGCTAGCTGCGTGAACCGTTGCAAGGCACCTGAGACCACATGGCTATCTCACACAACTCAGGGCTGGAGAACTGGGTATTTATGGGGAGGCAGTGATGTGAGGCTCTATTTGTTATGATTGAATGTGGCCTGTTTTTTTTCTAATTCTCAGCAGTCCTCGTTCTATTGTGTTTTCTTAACAATTCATTGCAGGCTCTTAATTGTGCTGTCAAGTCTCTGATAGATATTCTTGAATCTTACACATTGCTTGTTGCTTAGCATAATAAGAACTAATGAATATATGTCGCTTACTTCCTCAGTGGATGTTCTGCTGAATGTGTAACTTGCCTGGCATTTGGTGTCACTGCACCAACCTTTGATTGTTTATTGACTGACATGGTTTTGATTGTTTCTTTCTGCTGAATAGCTGTGACACCACCTCTGCCTGGTGATGCCTATGGATGTGCTTGTGTGAACTTCAGAAAAATTGTAATTTCTTCTGCATTTCTATTCTGTAACATAACAGTGCCATTCTCATGATAAACAGTCTCCTCACAGAAACCCAACATGGGTTTCAAAAAGATCACAATACCTCAAGAGCTGTCACAGAATTTTTTCACCAAGTCATTTAGATGAAGGAAAGCATACTGCAGGCATACTTTTAGATCCCATACAGGTTTCTAAATGGTCAACATGCACTTCTGATGAAGGAACTGAGGGCATCCAATATCACCAACACATCTCTTGAACTCCTATCTACTTACCTAAAAAAGCATAAACAATGCACAAATATAAATTATCAAAATGGGGTGAGAAAAATCCATATTTGGTCTACAACTGAAACAGTAATGCAGCATGTCAAGTCAAAAATGCGTTGGTCCACCTCTGGCCCTTAAATGGTTCAAATGGCTCTGAGCACTATGGGACTTAACTTCTTAGGTCATCAGTCCCCTAGAACTTAGAACTACTTAAACCTAACTAACCTAATGACATCACACACATCCATGCCCAAGGCAGGATTCAAACCTGTGACCATAGCAGTCGCGCGGTTCTGGACTGAAGTGCCAAGAACCGCTCCGCCACCGCAGCCGGCTCTGGCCCTTATCCAAGCAGTTATTCAGCTTTGCATTGACTGATAGTTATATTTTCAAAATGTAGAGCTGGTTTAATTGTCCTAGCCATAATGCATCAACATGCTATCAATATGTGCCCTCTTTACTATCCTTGTCAGCTACATGGGCAGTATTACACATTCATTCATCAACCAACAAAGTTTATAATTTTGTGTTTTCCATCAATACCTATATGAATATCAATTTGTGGTCACTTTGCATGACTCCTTTGTCTTAGAGCATATTTTAGTAACCAAAGTCCAAAAGTAAAAATCATAGTTCACAGCAGGAAACTCATGCCACAGATGTGCAGGTGTTATTTGTGGAATTTTGTATACAGGCAGTGAAGACTGCAAATTTCCTGGTCTGCACTTGGATGGCTATCTTCAGTGGGAACTCTATGTTAACTACATATGCAGGAAAATAAGCAGTATATTGTATCTGCTTCACCAACTGTGCGAATATGTGTGTAATAAAACACTAAATACAATGTACTATGAGACAGTTTTCCCAATTATCAGTTACAGGATAGAACTGTATGGGTGTGCCGCTTATGTGCACTTGAACACAATACTTGTACTACAAAATCTGATAAGACTGATAATTGATCTGAGATACAGGGAAACCTGTCATCATGCCCTTATAACAAATAAATATCTATCTGTGTACTCACTGTATATACAGACTTATCATATTTTTTGTAAGCCATCAGTGTGACACATCCAAATGCTATGATGTAATAATGACAACACAGTATTATGAAAAGGATAATTGCTACTCACCATACAGCAGCGATTATGAGTCACAGATAGAAATTTGACCATTGATGTGAACAGTTCTTCTCTGTATGAAAAAGTGGAAGACTTTTTATTTATGCAGAGATAAAGAACATTCTTTTTGTAAACATACGTACATGTGCAACTGATGGAACTGCATTTTTATGTAGTTTCAACATTTTGTTGGGGAAGGACCAGGCACTTAAGATTTGATAATTCTTTATTAAAAGTTCTTTCATAGATGCATTTAATTGATACTGGTGACTAGTTTTGAATGTGGCCATTCATTTTCAGACCAGACGTGCCCTAAAAGTGCTTAACAAAGCAAAATTCCACTGACTTACTTAGGTAACATTCACACAACACAGTCATACGGCACATAGGGAATGATCTTATTACATGTGTGATACAATCAGTGTATCATTTGGAGACAAAATGATTGTCATTAAGGTTTAAGATTAATGTGGGTGACCAAAAATCATTGGAAGTGATGTGTCATTTGAAGAAATGCAGTGTATGACTCCATAATGTTGTAACTAGATGCAGCATATGGATTGAGTGCAGACACAGTATCTGAGCAGTTTGTTGCACACAGGTATGCAGTGAATGTTCCATCATGTTGTGAATTAGTTGATTGTGAGTGGTAGATACTAGTCATTGCCACATGCATGTCAGAGATTTCACAAAGAATCGGGTTTCCTAAGTCAACAGCATCTAGGGTGGTTCTTCAGTAATGATGAGACATACTTTCCACACACTATAACATCTGCAAAGAACAGCCACAAGTGTTTGAAGGCCTTGAAGTCACTTCTGCAGGGCCATGTAGAACAGTTGATAGCTTACTGTGAAACAGATCAATGCCAATTTGAATTTTATTTATCAGGAACAAATTTCTATCAGGAGATGCTTTAGTAGATGACTTCTTGCCACTTAGTGTATAATACCTTCATTCATTGCTAAACTGTACCATCTGTAAATAACTTAAGTTGACACAAACTTGCTCACTATCGAATCTTCATGAATGGTATACAAAGATATGAACATTCTTATACATTCAGATGTATATGTTTTTTACTCATACAAAAATAAACCAAAGATGATATGCAATCTAGTTTTCATGACCTATGCACCTTTGAATACAAATTTGAGAACTCAGTCTATTTTCAGTACATAGAGACAGTTTTATCAAAGGTTGCAAGAGTAATGTTGATGTCTTGGAACACAACTGCAAAGCCCAAATGATTTTCCAGCAACAGAGCTATGAATGTTTGTAATTGAAAGGGAATAATTCCTACTGTCCTCTGTGGTGGAAGCTAAGTTACTAATTCTAGCTTTTCCATCTACCTACTTAATGGAGAAGGGGTTTAGTGTGGTGTAGTAGCTCATGACAGAACAAGAAATAAAAGTCTAATATATGAAAGAGTTGACAAAGATGTAACAAGATATCAAAAGGTTGACAGAGGCATAAAAATAGTACACCCAAGGTTTCCAATTCACTCAGTATTTATTGCACATGGGGTACATGAAATGATCACACTTACAGATCAATAGCACAAGTGGTTCAGTTCTGAAGTACCAGGTATTGGCCCATGCTGAAATACCCACATTAATATGTGGTGTATCTTCCACAGTTGGCAACACAGGTGCTGACTCTGGCATCTAGTTGATCATACAGGTGGCAAATACTGTCCTGAGATACGTCATGCCATGCCATGTAGTTCTGTAAGAGCTGTTGGTTGAAAAGTCACACGAGTCACTTCTTGTCCCATCAGATCCCACATGTACTTAATTGGAGACAAGTCCAGAGATCGTGCAGGTCAGGGAAGTTGCTGCATGCCTTGCAGAGCGTGTTGAGTTTCACAGGCAGTGTGTATGCAAGCATTATCCTGTTGGAACAACAAATGATCCTCCTGTTGTAAGAACGACAAAAGAACAGCTCTAACAACATTCTGCATGTACTGAGCACTGGTTAGTGGCCCCGGCAGAAACACCAAAGGTGAACAAGAGTTGTAGCTTATCACATCCCAGATCACAAGGCTGGGGCCAGTGTGTCTTGGATTAATGCATTCTATGAGACAGCACTCACCAGGTCTACGCTGTATGCAGAAACAATGATCACTCGCTTGCAGGCAGGATCTGCTTTCGTCCCTTAAGACCATCTTCCAAGTGACCCACTGACAGCACCATTGTAGCCATGTACATCAATACTGTGCAGTGGGTGGAAGACAGGCTAGAGGTGTGTGTGCCCATGGTCCTACTGCTAATAACTGGTTTGCAAGAACTCATGTTGACACATCTGGGCACACAAGCCCTCTTATCTGTGTTGTGGTAGCTGTATGATCATAGCCAGCCGCTGTGGCCGAGCGGTTCTAGGTGCTACAGTCTGGAACCGTGCGACCGCTATGGTCGCAGGTTCGAATCCTGCCTCGAGCATTGATGTGTGTGTTGTCCTTAGGTTGGTTAGGTTTAAGTAGTTCTAAGTTCTAGGGGACTGATGACCTCATAAGTTAAGTCCCATAGTGCTCCGAGCCATTTGAACCATTTTTGTATGATCATACACATCTGCATTTACTGTACAATAATCCTGACAGGTGTCTGTGCTGTGTGTATATGCAGGATCTCATCTACAGGTTCACTGATACCAGCATAATTGCACAACTGATGCAGCATGTCCAACTTGTGTGACAATTCTCGTAAAGGACCATCCCATATCTCAGAAGGCTACAGTCTGACCCCTTTCAAATTCACTCAGTTGGGTGTAGAAAACAAGATCGCATCTCTGTGGCATGGTTGCCTGCTTGCTTCACATGTTTGCACCACACTGAGCTGTGAGCATTCCCTATTACAGGGTGGACACAGATGGCACTCTGGTAGCTGTGTCGCTACACTATGTGTTTGCAGACAATGTTGAAACCATTATCAATACATCTACTATTCACCAGGTAGCATATGCCATCACTGAATCAAAACTGACATCATCTTTCCAGGTACACTTTTTTTTGTGACAGTGTGTGTGTGTGTGTGTGTGTGTGTGTGTGTGTGTGTCCGGCATCAGCGTCTTCTCCTAAATCTCAGGGTCAATTTCAACCAAATTTGGTACGTAAACAGAAAACTTAACAACTATCGAAACAGTAGGGATTGGAACCTTCTATCTCTTGTAGGAATAGAGATATGGACAGAAACATGTTTTTTAACCCCTGCCATGTAAGCTGCCCAGCATGACAGGGTATAGTATTAGCTTGCCATATCAACCTGACTTGCAGGGTGGCCTACATGTCAGACGTACAAGTGTAGAGGACAGTCAGAGAGAGTGAGACAGAAGGAGATGGTCAGATAAAATGTGGAGGGGGTGATGGGCAGAGAGAGGAACATGTTATGTGGGTATTATCAGCATGGCTTTCAGGAGCTACACATGTGGATGGGAATGACTTTGCCAAGAGAAGTGTCAAGGAGATGGACAGAAACAAAGGAGGAGAAAGAGGTGGACCAAGTAAGGCGGAGAGGAGGAGATAGACATCAGAGAGCCAGAGGAGATGATGGACAGTCAGAGGGTAAGGAGGAGGTGTACAGAGAGAGAGAGAGAGAGGAGGTAATGGATAGTAGAGGGGGAAGAGAAGGAGATGGACAGAGAGAGTGTGGAGAAGGATAACATGGACACAGAAAAAGGGGGGGGGGATAGAGGTCATGGGCAGTGAGAGGGGTGAGGAGGGGGCAGACAGAGAGAGAGAAGGAGGAAATGTACAGAGAGAGAGAGGAGAGAAGAAGGTAATCAGAAAGAGGAGGAGCGAGAGATGGATAAGGATGGGGGAAGAGGAGATGAAGAGATATAAGGGGAGGAGGAGATGGACACTGAGAGAGGGTCGAATAGAAGATGAAAAAAGTGAAGCAGAGGAGGAGACGGTTGGAGTGATTGGGAAGGAGGAGATAGAGAGGCAGAGAGAGTGGGAAGGAGGAGGTGAAAAAGCAGAGCTTAGTGGATGACATGTACAGAGAGATGGAGAGAGGAAGTGGTGGGCAGACAGAGGGGGAAGAGGAGATGTGTGCAGTATATGTGTCAAACATATATGTGAGTGAATCCAGGGGGAAGGGGGTAATTCTTAATAAAATTCAAATTCTTGTATTAACATTCATCTCTTGTAGATAAAATCAGTCACATGGAGATTAATGCATATTTTCTAATGTGATACAAATTTTGAGATGCAAAATCATTTTAATTATTTGAATGAAGAGTGTACATATAAGTGTGACTGTGTCAAGCTGAGGGAGCTGAATTTAAACAGGAAAACCCCCTGCAGTAACTAAGTAGACAAAACACCTCAAATGCAGAAAATTAATACTCTAAGTGGTGTGTAACATGAGATATTTCTCATGTCTTCATTTTAAAACAATTCTGTTTCTAGACTCAATGAATAACTCATTCACAGATGTCGATTCTTTATTGGTTCAATTTGCAAATGATGCTTCTGTACTAATATAAGGTAATGATTCAGTAAAAAATCTTGATTCTATTGAATTCACCCTTAATATATCCTGGTTTGGGGTAAATGGATTAAAACACACACACACACACACACACACACACACACACACACACACACACACACATTAGAGCAGAGAGAGAGACTGGGAGATCAGCGAGCTTGCTTAAGACTAATGTCAGTTATTTCTGAATTTTTACTAATTGTAGAAGTTTGTAAGTTTTATTTTTGAAGAGAAAGATTATCTAAATGACAGACTAAAATGATATAAAGGCCAAAGACTTATTCGCACTGGATATGTGAAAGTGTTTCTGCTGTGGGTCATGGGAGGAGACTAAACAAGTCCAGAAATGTCAAACTAGGAAGACGTTATGCCCCATAATTAGCAGCAGGTTCACAAGCCACCTGATTTGAAGAAAATGTCATTTATTTTACAAAGTATATTATTTCCTATGACTTCTTCCAAGAACTGCAGATTAGGGATAAGCTTCACTTGTTAACACATTTATTATTCAGTAACATGTACAAGTAGTCTGAAAAGTGGTTTCAGGTTTCAGAATGTTAATTAAGTTTTTTTTAAGATCATTCAGCATTATGATGACTATTATTCAATCACAGGTGGGTTTAACATATTAAAAGATTCACATTAAATGTTACTTGAAAATTTTACCCTCTCCAGTGTCTCTAAAGCTGAAGGTAGGTGGACCACAAATATAAGGATTGTCCACTTGATAGATTACCCCAATGGAAAGTATTTTATTGAAGTTGAACACCATTAACACTGCAGACTGTATTTTTACTTCTGAGCCACCAAATGAGGTTACTTCTGCAGCCACACCTTGCTGAGTTTCCGTTTGATCAAAACAGCTGGTTTTCTTCTACCTTTCAATTTAACAAATAATGTAAAACACTTACATCAGTAAACTTGTAATCTTTCCAAGTATAATATAAGTACCTTACATGTTTCTAAAATACATTTTACCTCTATACATTCTGTTTTCACAGTTAAATGGACTGCCATTGAAGGGAGAATGATATGAGCTCTTAGAGATGAAATAAGTCTATAAATATGGACAAATTCTGAGAACTAATTGAGTTTGTGTGTACATGTTTACTGACTGCTGCATCCTGCACCTCTCCCTTACATACTGATGAACTGTAACAAAACTAAATCAGATAAGAAAACTTCTGTTCCTTCCATTCCATAATCAAAGAACAATCAGGTATCCAAAAAAAGGCACTGTGATTAAACCACATTACTTTAACAGTTGACTGTATATATTGAGGAAACACAATTTGAGTTTTAAAGATTTGTTTCTTGTTATTAGTTTTGGATCATTGTCCCAACCCTCAGACATCTTGCTCCAACTTGTAATTCCCTTCTGTCCTGAGTCTTCTTCATTTAGTTGTTCTGATTTCCCATTCATAATTGTACTATTTTTAAAAGAGAACCAGTTGCCATTGGTATTTGAATCCTGTTTACAATCAGTGTTACAAGATCACAAAGAAAAAATGCCAAAAACCAAAATGAACTTTATATTAAAGTATTTTTTTTGGTATTAAAGTGAGTCCTTTTTTTTAATTTTGGTTGCTGGATTTGCCTCAAACTATTTTACACAAAAATGGTACCAGTATCTGGTGATTTTAACTTTCATTATCATGCCAATGAAATCAAGAAACAGTTTTCATGACTGAATGGATTCATGATATACACTCTAAGATAAAAAAAAGTGACATACCACAAAGGAATTATCCAAATGTGATGGAAATCAGTAGATGCGCTGTACATGAACAGACAAACAAATGATTACAATTTCAGAAAAATTGGATGATTTATTCAAGAGAAAGAGCTTCACAAATTGAGCAAGTCAGTAATGTGTTGGTCCACTTCTGGTCTTTGTGCAAGCAACTGTTTGGCTTGGCACTGATTGATAGATTTGCTGTATGTCCTCCTGAGGGATACTGTGCCAAATTCTGTCCAATTAGCATGTTAGATTGTCAAAATCCAGAGTTAGTTGGAGAGTCACACCCATAATGCTCAAAATGTTCTCCATTGGGAAGAGATCCAGTGACCTTGCTGGCCAAGACAGGGTTTGGAAAGCATGAAGACAAGCAGTAGAAACTCTCACCAAGTGTGGACGGGCTTTATCTTCCTGAAATGTAATCCCAGGGTGGCTTGTTATGAAGGGAAACAGAACGGGGTATAGAATATTGTTGACATATCACTGTACTGTAAGGATGCTGTGGATGACAACTGTAGGGACCCTGCTATTAAAAGAAAGAGCACCCCAGACCATCACTCCTGCTGGTCAGGCTATATGGTGGGCGACAGCAGTCAGGTTGGTATCCCACTGCTGTCCATGGAGTCCCAAGACATGTCTTTGGTCTGGAATCCATTTAACTGGAGTAAATTGTCTTCAGTGATGAGCAGCAAAGATTTGTATGGACATGCCCCAGACAGATTTGGTATACCAACCTGACTGTCACCTGCCATATGGCCCGACAAGTGGGAGTAATGGTCTGGGGTGCCATTTCTTTTCATAGCAGAACCCCTTTGGTCATCCACTGCATCCTTACAGTACAGTGGTACATCGATGATACTCTACAACCCATTTTGTTGTCCTTCATGTCAATCCATCCTGGCATTACATTCCAATAAAATAATACCTGCCCACACACAAGAAGAGTTCTACTGCTTGCCTTTGTCCTTTCCTAACCATACCTTGGCCAGCAAGGTTGCCAAATTTCTCTGTAACTGAGAATGTTTGGTGCATTATGTGGACAATCTAACATTCTGATTGATCAGAATTTAGCATGATATCCCTCAGGAGGACACCCAATAACTGTGTCAACCAATGCTAAGTGCTTGACTAAGAGCCACAGGTGGACCAACACGTTATTGTCTTGCTCATGTTGTAAAGTTCCTTGTCTTGAATTAATTATCCAATTTTTGTGAAACTGTAATCATTTGTTTGTCTGTGCATGGACATCACATCTACTGATATCTGTCCCATTTGGATAATTGCTTCATGGTGCATCATTTTTTTTAAATGCCACTAAGCAACTGTTACAAAACTGTCAAAGGCACTTCCAAAAGTCATTGTGTGATTGAAAGCTCTTTTGTCAGGCATCTTTAACTTTTATTCTTTTTCTGGCAGAAACAAAAGACAAAAGTGTTGCTGCAAGTTTTCAAACAGTATATTACCAACCAATAAAGATGGTTTTCAAGTCAATTTAGAAACCTCTTAATGGTTTTCAGTACACAGATAGTGAAAAAAGAGACTCTAGCTTCAGTAGAATTCTTATATATACATATGTATAATATGTGCTTGGAAATATGTAGCTAACAGATAATTTGTTGCCTTACAGTTCCACCAACCTGGGTGGTTGAACCAAAGGATACCTCAGCCAAGCTGGGACAGTCTGTAATCATAGACTGTAAAGTAGATGGTTTCCCACAGCCCACAGTGTCATGGAAAAAAGCATCAGGTAATGCATTTCTAATTTAGCAGGCCCCCGTCTCTCTCTCTCTCTCTCTCTCTCTCTCTCTCTCTCTCTCTCTCTCTCGTTTAATGACAATATATAATTTCTCCTTTTAAACTGAAAAGTGTGTCTTCAGAGAGTATATCAATGACATAACATGTACGTAACGTGATTACATATTAACAAAAGAATAGTACTGCAAACCTCCGTCCCACCTTCAGTGATTCCTCCTCTTGATCCTGGGTTATCTGATACATTTACTTTGTGCTGGTAATAGTCAATCATATTTTTCTATACAGCTTTAAGGACATTGTGTCCTTTTTGCTTTATTCAACATTCATTTTCCCATACATCATTTATTTAGTTTTTGCAACATGGTATAATAATTTAAAAGTTTTGCCATCCAATTGTCTTTGATTAAAATTAAAACCACATTTTGTCGACAGCCTGAAGGTTTGTTTGAACACCAAAGTGCTTTACTAGTATGATATTAGATATGATTTTGCCTAGGACCAACTGAGAATGGAAACTCAAATCTTTGGATATCTAATCTGACAGTTACCCACTTACTCTCTGATTCACACAATTAACTTAATGCACTTGTAAATATAAATTTCTGTCAACCGATAAATTCAATAAGTAATGAAACACATTTTGTTTCTGAAAGCAGGTTGGTTTTATTCAGGATTGCAATATACCATATTATTCCCTCTCTGTTGGGTAGAAAATCCTATTTTTCAATATAATCTCTATTAAAAGAGATGGCCTTGTGCCATCTTACTTTGAGGACCTGTATACCAACATGGTACCACTCTACTGGTTGACTTGAGAGCCATTGTCTTGCTGCATCAATATCTCCCCATCAGCCAACTGCTTCCCTTGAAGTGCATCCTTCATTGGGCCAACAGATGAAAGTCAGAAGGTGTGAGATCTGGGTTGTAGGACTGATGAGGAAGAACAGTCCAATGAAGTGTTGTGGACTCCTTTCAGGTCTGCAGACTTATGTGAGTCCTTGTGTTGTCATGGAGAAGGAGATGTTTGTTTGCATTTTTGTGGCAATGAACATGCTGAAGTTGTTTCTTCAGCTTCCTGAGGGTAGCATGATACATAATAGAATTGATCATTGCACCAAAAGGGAGGACGTGAAATAGAATAACCCCTTCAGAGTCCATGAAGACTGTCACTACAATTTTATTTTGTGTGGGTGCAGCTTTGAACTTTTCCTTTGGAGGATAGGTGATGTGGCACCACTCCAGGGATTGGTGTTTTGTTTCTAGTTCAAAGTGATGAACCTATGTTTCATTTCCTGTGTTGATGTCTCATAAAGAATTGTCACAATCAGCCTCATAACATGCAATCAATTCCAAAAAAAATGGCCCTTCTGTCAGACAGTGGTGAACCCAGTGGGCATACAACTTTGAGTACCCCAACTGGTGGATGAGTGTGTCAGCACTACCAACAGAGACATTCAGTTATACAGCAAGGTGTTTGATTGTGATTCACCTCAAAGGAAAGTGTATGTATGATCAAACATTGTAGGAATCACTGGATGGCCAGAATGAGGGAGATCAGACAGGTTGACGCAACCTTATTGTGATGATGTCAGATACCTCTCTCTATGACTCACCATTCTTTTGTTCACTGCCAGGTCTCCATAGGCATTATTCTCCATGAATATCTGTGATGCTCTGGTTTTCCCCCAAAAGAAACTCACTGACAGCTCTCTGCTTTGAATACACCTCCATTAAAGATGCAATTTTGAAGGCTATGTATAGCACAGCCACCTACTGGAATTTTGTGAAACTATAGGGGTGAAGCAAAATATTCCACAATGTCCCACAACAAATTCTGAATTTTTTCAACTGAAATTGGCAGAGATAAAAATGTGTTGCCTTACTTATTATACAACCCTCAAAAGTAAGTTATGTGCAATTTACACGGCAATACAAATGTTGTTCAGAGGCCTACTTAATTTGTATTTTTATGATGTTAGATGACTTAAATACAGTAAGTGTTTTGTCATAAAAGAATGAAAAATATATACCCACTACTACAAACCTGAAGTTGTTAATATACCATTTCTTTTTCAGGTTCTAAACCTGGACATTACTTAGATTTAGCTCATCAACACAGAAAGGAATCAAAACTGTTAAAAGTCAATTCTAACCCAGAACCAGTTCAGGTTTTAGCAAATGGCTCCTTATTTATAGAAACAATCTCTCAGGATGATGAAGGACATTATCTGTGTGAGGCGAGCAACAATATTAGTGTTGGACTGAGTGCTGTAGTCCAGCTAACAGTACATGGTAGGGCCTATATCAATTATTTGACTAAGTAGTACTTAAAAAGTATCTTCATATTCTCAGTAAGTTTTCTTCAGATGATGTTTAATTCAAACAACTTATTCAGTAGTGTTATGAAACTACACTCCTGGAAATTGAAATAAGAACACCGTGAATTCATTGTCCCAGGAAGGGGAAACTTTATTGACACATTCCTGGGGTCAGATACATCACATGATCACACTGACAGAACCACAGGCACATAGACACAGGCAACAGAGCATGCACAATATCGGCACTAGTACAGTGTATATCCACCTTTCGCAGCAATGCAGGCTGCTATTCTCCCATGGAGACGATCGTAGAGATGCTGGATGTAGTCCTGTGGAACGGCTTGCCATGCCATTTCCACCTGGCGCCTCAGTTGGACCAGCGTTCGTGCTGGACGTGCAGACCGCGTGAGACGACGCTTCATCCAGTCCCAAACATGCTCAATGGGGGACAGATCTGGAGATCTTGCTGGACAGGGTAGTTGACTTACACCTTCTAGAGCACGTTGGGTGGCACGGGATACATGTGGACATGCATTGTCCTGTTGGAACAGCAAGTTCCCTTGCCGGTCTAGGAATGGTAGAACGATGGGTTCGATGACGGTTTGGATGTACCGTGCACTATTCAGTGTCCCCTCGACGATCACCAGTGGTGTACGGCCAGTGTAGGAGATCGCTCCCCACACCATGATGCCAGGTGTTGGCCCTGTGTGCCTCGGTCGTATGCAGTCCTGATTGTGGCGCTCACCTGCATGGCGCCAAACACGCATACGACCATCAGTGGCACCAAGGCAGAAGCGACTCTCATCGCTGAAGACGACACGTCTCCATTCGTCCCTCCATTCACGCCTGTCGCGACACCACTGGAGGCGGGCTGCACGATGTTGGGGCATGAGCGGAAGACGGCCTAACGGTGTGCGGGACCGTAGCCCAGCTTCATGGAGACGGTTGCGAATGGTCCTCGCCGATACCCCAGGAGCAACAGTGTCCCTAATTTGCTGGGAAGTGGCGGTGCGGTCCCCTACGGCACTGCGTAGGATCCTACGGTCTTGGCGTGCATCCGTGCATCGCTGCGGTCCGGTCCCAGGTCAACGGGCACGTGCACCTTCCGCCGACCACTGGCGACAACATCGATGTACTGTGGAGACCTCACGCCCCACGTGTTGAGCAATTCGGCGGTACGTCCACCCGGCCTCCCGCATGCCCACTATACGCCCTCACTCAAAGTCCGTCAACTGCACATACGGTTCACGTCCACGCTGTCGCGGCATGCTACCAGTGTTAAAGACTGCGATGGAGCTCCGTATGCCATGGCAAACTGGCTGACACTGACGGCAGCGGTGCATAAATGCTGCGCAGCTAGCGCCATTCGACGGCCAACACCGTGGTTCCTGGTGTGTCCGCTGTGCCGTGCGTGTGATCATTGCTTGTACAGCCATCTCGCAGTGTCCGGAGCAAGTATGGTGGGTCTGACACACCGGTGTCAATGTGTTCTTTTTTCCATTTCCAGGAGTGTATACAGTCAGTTAAACATTAATGTGAGAAATCTATTTCACAGTTGAGTACCAAAGTATGTGATTCCAACATCCAAAAATGTTGGTAGAAAGTGAAATACTTAAATTTAATCTGTTACAGTATTCTACCTGGGCAACTGACAAAATATCAGCAATAATAAAAACATATTATAAACAAAGTAATTTTACATGATTTTTCTGCTGGATAGCTTAAACACACCATAGTGAAGGAATGATGATTTTATGAATTTCCTCTGCATAAAACCAGGAAAGTTTAAGTATTAGATGTGTAAATTCTCAGTGGAATTTTTTCTTTCTTAAAACTCTCTACCAAACTGTCACTTGGACTTGATAAGCAACACATGAGGTATGTGGCACATTTTGTAAGTCACCAAGTAACTACTCATTACATAACAATTCATTCTGTGACGGTGTGTAACTGTTTCGCGCAACAAAGTGAGTCACTTCTGACTGCTGCCAAATATGTACTCAGTTTTGTGGTTGGCAGGAGAGCCAGCACTGTGTTACTAGAGGAGGCTGAAATGCATGCGTTTTAGCTGACGCAGGCTGGCGTGAGGTCTGGAACAGGACAAGGAAATTAGAATTTAGAAAAACGGACGTAGCTGGTGGAATACTTAACTTCAGTCCATTAATGATGAACGTTGGTCTTGACGGTACATGATTCACAATATCAATAGTAACTGATAATGGCACCTTGCTAGGTCATAGCAAGTCCAACGTATACTAACAGACCGCGGCCGATTTAAAGGCTACCACCTAGCAAGTGTGGTGTCTGGCGGTGACAGCACATTCCTCCCCCGCAAATCGGTGTACGGTTGTGGTATAAGGCTTCCGCCTGCTGTGGGGAGGACACCATGTTGACGTATGTGACGAGGTGGGGAGCCTAACAACAGGTGAGGCTGTGCCACCCGCACCCTGCCATTCAGACCGCGGGGAGCTAGAAAACGCCTGAAAACCTGCTCCAGGGTGCACGCCAACATGCGGTGTATGCACCCGCAGAGAGACAAGAGGGGCCAAAGGGTCGACCTCCATCAGGCTGGGGCACCCGATGGGCAAAGACGACATATGGTCCGGAGCGGGCAAGAGTTCCATGTCGGAGGACAACTGGTCACGGGAAGCGACCGGCGGCGTGTGACCGAGGGAGGCGCCCGGCGATTGCAGCAACGTGTCCACTGCGGGCGTCGCCGGTGGGAGAACAGGTAGCGGCGGCAGCGTTGGCAGAGGTGGTGGCGGCGCGTCGCCATGGGGCAAAATGGAAGACAGCGTCGGTAACACCTGGGGCTGAGGCAAGCCAGTAGATGGGTACCCAGGGCGCTGAACGGATGGCACCGTCGCTGAAAGCAGACCCCGAGCGGCAGATCCCGTGCGACGACAGAGGCGCAGCTGATTGAAATGCCAACGCATTAGCCAATGCCGTGAACCTCGATAGTGGCGATAGTAGACAATGTCGCCTGGAGCAAAAGCAGGTGTCTGCCGCTGCACAGAAACCTGATGCGGCGAATGTAGCAAAGACAACAAGGTTTGATGATGACGACCGTGGAGCAACTCAGCCAGAGAGCAACCATCTCGGGGTGAGAGCGATATGAGGACAAAAAGAGCAATAACGCATCCTCCCGAGAATGTGACTCTTTCAACTTCAACATCTGTGACTTGAAAGTCCTGACCAATCGTTCAGCGGCACCGTTTGACTGTGGCGAAAATTGTGCAGACGTCAGATGTCGAATACCATTGGCCTTGCAGAATGACTGAAATTCTGTGGACATGAATTGTGGACCATTGTCAGAAACAATAGTCTGTGGATGACCTTCAATGCAAAAGATAGCAGATAACGCTTGGATGGTGGCAGATGACGTCGTGGAAGGCATCTGGACAACAAAAGGAAAATTACTGAATGTGTCTACCACAACCAACCATCGAGCATTCCAGAATGGACCAGCAAAATCGATGTGTAAGCGCTGCCAAGGGGAAGTGGCTGTTGGCCATGCAAAGAATTTCCGCGGTGGTGCTGATTGTTGTTCAGCACACACCATGCAAGAGGAGCACATTTTCGTAATCGCGGCATTGATTCGGAACCAAGTACAGTGCTGACGAGCAAGTTGTTTCATTCTCACTATACCCTAATGTCCTTGGTGGAGAAGCTGTAAGACAGAGGACTGTAACGAACGTGGGACCACGGCCCTGGACTGATCATTATCAGAACGCAACAGCAAAACACCACGTCATACAAAAAGTCTCTCCGGGTGAGCAAAAAATCGACGAACCAACGGATCCTCGATCCATGACTTTGACAAGAGCCATTGCATAGCAACAAAATGCAGAACGGTAGCAAGGACAGAGTCGGCAGCCGTGGCTGTAGCTACACGACGAAAATCAATTGGAAACAATTCGATCACGTCATCGGTTTCCGAATCAATGAACATGCAAGCAAGTTCGGAGGAATCGAATGCCCTATCCTCAGCAACAGGCAAGCAGGACAATGCATCAGCGTTTTCGTGCTTAGCAGTGGACCGATACAAGATATCGTAGCAGTACTGCGAGAGGAAAATAGACCAACAAATGAATTTCTGCGCTGTACGTGGAGGTACAGGCTTGGTCGGATGAAAAAACGATGTCAAAGGTTTGTGGTCTGTGATTATGGTAAAGTGACGACCATACAAGAAATCATGAAACTTTGTAACACCAAATATGAGAGCCAATGCGTCTTTCTCGATCTGCGAATAATTTCTTTGCGCAGACGAGAGCAATTTGGACACAAAGGCAATAGGGCGATCAAGCGATCCATCTTTGTGTGCAAGCACAGCACCGATCCCAAAATCCAATACACCCACCATCAACAAAAGTAGCTTCTGGGGATCGAATGGCGTAAGGCAAGTATTGCAAAGCAACGCCGATTTCAACTGGCAAAAGGCGCATTCGCATTCCATTGTCCAGACGAACGGAACACCTTTATGCCGTAAGCGATGAAGCGGAGCTGAAATGGAAGAGGCGTGTGGAACATATTGGTGATAATAGTAGATTTTTCCCAGCACACTCTGTAGCTGCTTCAAATTCTGCGGCGAAGGCAAGTCTTGTATGGCACGGAGGTGCTCAAGACTGGGATGTATGCCTTGGGCATTGAGTACATGTCCCAGGTATGGCAAGTCACGAGTAAAAAACACACATTTGTCCTTCCGCAAGTGAAGACCATTTTGTCGCAGACCTGAAATAATGTTCTGAGATTGGCCAAATGTTCTTCTTCCATCTTTCCGGAGATCACAATATCGTCCAGATAATTTGCTGCAGTAGGGACCGACGCACCAACAGTTTGTAGATATTTCTGAAACAATGCAGGGGCGGATGCACACCCGAATGGCAGTCATTTGAATTGATACAAATCAAGATGCATGTTAACCACAAAAACGCGCTGGGATACTTCGTCCACCGGTATTTGCAAGTACGCTTCTGCTAGGTCCAACTTCGAAAAATATTTACCCGGGCACAGTTTGTCAAAAAGATCGTCTGGGCAGGGTAAAGGAAAAGTTGCAATCATGAGTTGTGGAATCACTGTTGCCTTGAAGTCCACACAAAGTCTCAATTTTCCCAAAGGTTTTGGCAAAATTACTAAGGGTGATGCCCAGAGAGAAGCCTGCCCACGTTCAATTACACCTTGTGATTCCAATTCGTGTAATGTTTTTGCGACCTCATCACGCAATGCATGGGGAACATCGCATGCTTTGAAAAATTTCGGTTGCAGGTTTACTTTCAGTTCCGAATGTGCTTTATAGTTCTTAGCGCAACCAAGGCCCGGTGCAAAAATGTTGGCAAATTCTTCACATAGACGAGAAACACTGTCTGAAGGCACAGTCTGGTTCACTGATAGTACCTGATTTACTATAGACAAGTTAAACAACTGAAATAAATCGAAACCAAACAAGTTCACTCCAGAAGAAGAACAAAGGACGTAAAATGACACAAGTTTTGTTTGTCCTTCGTATGTTGCAAGAAGGCTGCACTGTCTTAACACAGGGATCTCTTGACCTGAATAGCTAGTTAACTTAACATTTGCGGCATGCAACGGAGGTGTGCCCAGCAGTTTGTAAGTGTCATGATTGATTAGTGAAACTGCAGCCCCAGTATCAAGCTATAGTGGTATCACTTTGCCGTTAATGTCCAAGTCCACAAAAAGTTTATTGTCCTGCTGACGACAAGAGCGACTGTCTCGTGCAACGTGAACCGACACTGATACAAAATCACTTGTGACGTGATGGGAGTTCTGGCGATGTCGACGCGCACTATTTGTGGGACGAACACAGTCACTGTTAGAGAGAGTGGCACTGGGCGGAGTGGCATGAACTACATGAATTTCCATGGGCAAAGTTTCACGAGCCTGAGTATCCTTGGTTCGATTCCGATCCCGGCATGAAGCAAAGGGCCTGGAATGGTTTTGAGCTTCCGATCTGAGCTTTTTCTGGCAAACACTCTGAACATGTCCTTTCTTATTACAATAAAAGCAAATAGCTTGGCGTGACGGGCAATTCTGACGCGAATGTCTAGTAGCACACCGCGGGCAGGATTTGAGCACTGCATTTGCTTGCCGGCACGGCACACGTGGCTGAGAGCCTGGCGGCAGTGACGCGGCCGGCTGCAAGGGCTGTTTACTGCTCTGTGCAGCTCTTCTGGTGGGCTGCTTAACCTGACATGTGGCTGGTGAAGTTTCAAATGATTCCTGAGCAAAGTCAAGTGTGTCCTGCTGATCCAATATGTCCATCACTTGTTGAAGGGAGGGACTGACTAGTTTCAAAATCTGTTCCCTTATACGAACATCAGAAACGTTCTGTGCAATTGCATCACATACTATAGTGTCTGAATAAGGGAGTCCACACTGACACTCAAAAGCACAATCCCTAGTAAGGCCTTTGAAGGTTGCAACCCACTCCCGATTAGTCTGACCTGCAGTACATTTTGTATGAAAGAAGGTATACCGTTTCGCAACTACATTGACTGATTCTTTGAAATATGCATCTAATGCAGACAAAATTTCTTCGTAGGACAGAGTTGCTACGTTGCATCGGGGAAATAATTTGACTATCACCCGGTACGTGTTCACCCCGACTGATGATAACGAAAAAGGCTGCCGCTCGTTACCTTGAATTCTGTAGGCGGCGAGATGGAATCCAAATTGGCGTGACCACACCGTCCAGCTTTCTAGTGCAGCATCAAATGGTCGAAAAGTTGGTGCAACTGCGTTTTGTGGCTGTGTTAGTGGTGGAGCGGCTGCTGCCACATCATTTTGCATCGCACATTGACCCTGGACGAGCTGTCCAAGGGCATCCAGTAATGCCTGCGTCTGCTGATTCTGTAAGCAATAAAATTTGAACAGTACATATGGAGATTGTGGTGAAGCCATTACACAAGTAAGTCAGGGCAATATCGATAAGAACATGGTTGTGCCTCGTCGCCAATGTTGTGGTTGGCAGGAGAGCCAACACCGTGTTACAAGAGGAGGCCAAAATGCAAGCGTTTTAGCTCACGCAGTATGGTGTGAGGTCTGGAACAGGACAAGGAAATTAGAATTTAGAAAAATGGACGTAGGTGGTGGAATACTTAACTTTAATCCATTAATGATGAACGTTGGTCTTGACGGTACATGATTCACAATATCAATAGTAACTGATAATGGCGCCTTGCTAGGTCATAGCAAATGACGTAGCTGAAAGCTATTCTAAACTATCGTCTCGGCAAATGAGAACGTAAGTAGGCAGTAAACCATCGCTAGCAAAGTTGGCTGTACAACCGGGGCGAGTGCTGGGAAGTCTCTCTAGACCTGCCGTGTGGCGGCACTCGGTCTGCAATCACTGATAGTGGCGACACGCGGGTCCGACGTATACTAACGGACCACGGCCAATTTAAAGGCTACCACCTAGCAAGTGTGCTGTCTGGCAGTGACACCACACTCAGAAATAAGAAACAAGATAGAAGAAACAAAAACTGAAAAAGTAAGGATGGAGGCTTTTCTACGAACCTCCTATAAAAAAAAATTGAATGGAATAATAAGAAGATCAAATAAAAACTTTCAAGATTGTCCCCTAACTATCAAAGGTGTTTTGTATACTTTGGAAAAATACTCTTCAAGTACAGATAACAACTGGAACACAGATTATGCTCAAAACAAAGAGTGAAACTTATATGGGATCTAGTGACTTGATAGAAAAAGTCTTCTAAATTTCAACATTTCTTCAAATTATAGAACATGAACAAAAAAATGACCCATTGCGAAGAAAGAAAATGTAAGTAGATGCAGTGGGTAGTGGAAGTGAACATGATTATCTTTCCTCAAGGGAAAAATTGAGAAAATGAGTCCTGGTTGTAGGATGAAATTGTTGGATTGAAGACAGGTCCACTGTAATTAAGAGTGTGAAATGGAAGACTGTGTGGTGTATTACATGGTGAACTGTTTACAGGTGAAACCAGTGATGAATAGAGCAGTTAATGCTGGAAATTCAGTATATCAGTGGATTGAAAAGCAAGAAATGGAAGGCTATTATGTGGCTCTATACAGGGCAAAAGCAGCCTGGACTGATATTTTAGCCACTGTAGTGCCACCTATAATATACACACATCAAGAACAGCTTTGCATCACCCCAGTTCCCAGAACTCCTGAAGATAGACATTGACTGAAGATATTGTATCACAGACACAGTCCCTCTGACTGTTCAGAGATTTCACTAAACCTGTCCAAAGATGTAAACAACCATGCATGAGCAGTGCCTATTAGATGGAGGGGGTCCGACAAAAAATCA
The DNA here is from genome assembly GCF_023864275.1 of Schistocerca cancellata. Lineage (NCBI taxonomy): Eukaryota > Metazoa > Arthropoda > Insecta > Orthoptera > Acrididae > Schistocerca > Schistocerca cancellata. The sequence continues at coordinate 507,135,647 of NC_064629.1, read as the reverse complement.
GTTCCAGTCATTCCACCAAGAAGGAGGTACACAGCTCATGTTGTCTGTAGTTCATCCATGCCTAGATGGTCAATAACGTGGTTCAATTGCATCCACATTGTTACTTTGCGCCAGGAAGGGCTCTCAACAAGGATAGTGTCCAGGCATCTTGGAGTGAACCAAAGCGATGTTGTTTGCACATGGAGGAGATACAGAGAGGTGGGAATTGTCGATGACATGCCTCGCTCAGGCTGTCTAAGGTCTACTACTGCAGTGGATGACAGCCACCTATGGTTTATGGCTTGAAGGAACCCCGACAGCAATGCAACCATATTGAATAATGCTTTTTTTGCAGCCACAGGACGTTTTGTTATGACTCATATTGTGTGTAATAGGCTGCATGATGTGCACCTTCACTCCCAATGTCCATAGCGAGGTCCATCTTTGCAAACACGACACCATGCAGCATGGTACAGATGGACCCAACAACATGCCGGATGGACTGCTCAGGATTGGCATCATGTTCTCTTCACCGATGAGTGTCATGTATGCCTTCAGCCAGACAATCGTCGGAGATGTGTTTGGAGGCAACCTGGTCAGGCTGAACACCTTAGACACACTCTCCAGCGAGTGCAGCAAGGTGGAGGTTCCCTTCTGTTTTGGGGTGGCTTACTGTAGCAATTGTACGAGGAGGTACAGGAGTACCTAATGTTCCTGGACTTGAAAGCTTTGTTGATAGAGACATTATTGCTTACCGTACTTACCATATGGCTGAACTTGCAAATAAAGACTTTGGTAAATCTGCCTATATGTCTACCTCTGCATTGTCATTGTATACACGTAACAAAAGAAAAATATCTGTTAATGAGTCTGTATTCATTTGGGTTAAAGGTAAAGGAGTATGTGAATATGTAAAATTGGTTGGTGCTGTAATGGCTGTATGATACATGAATGGCATCCTGTGACCAATACTGCAACCATATCAGCAGCGTATTGGTGAGGCATTCATCTTCATGGATGACAATTTGCACCCCCATCGTGCACATCTTGTGAACGACTTCCTTCAGGAAAATATCACTTGACTAGAGTGGCCAGCTTGCTCTCCAGACATGAACACTATCGAACATGTCTGGGATTGATTGAAAAGGGCTGTTTATGGACAATGTGACCCACCAACCACTCTGAGGGATCTATGCCTAATCACCAGCACCACATTTGAAACTGTTGCTTCCACCTCCACATGAGCATCAAGCATCTGTCTTTGCTTTCACTTGATATCTAAACGCTACCCCCTTGTGTACCCCTATTCTCGGTTAAAAGCATTGCTGTTTATTGTTAATTTAGGTAATGCTCAGCCATAGGTTACTTCTCATGTTCCATTTGTTTATGGAGAACTTAGAACTTCAAGAAGAAAGCTCTGAACTCTATACGGTTGCATCCATTTTGCTTCCTGCAGTATGTTGACAACGCCTTCCTCATATTGCTTGCATTCCTCATATGGTCTTTTGGAGAAACTGCACTGCAGCATTCTCAGTTACGGAGAAATTTGGCAACCTTGCTGGCCAAGGTATGGTTAGGAAAGGACAAAGGCAAGCAGTAGAACTCTTCTTGTGTGTGGGCAGGTATTATCTTATTGGAATGTAATGCCAGGATGGATTGACATGAAGGACAACAAAATGGGTTGTAGAGTATCATCAATGTACCACTGTGCTGTAAGGATGCAGTGGTACCAATGTTTGGTGCATTATGGGGACAATCTAACATTCTGATTGATCAGAATTTAGCATGATATCCCTCAGGAGGACACCCAATAACTGTGTCAACCAATGCTAAGTGCTTGACTAAGAGCCACAGGTGGACCAACACGTTATTGTCTTGCTCATGTTGTAAAGTTCCTTGTCTTGAATTAATGATCCAATTTTTGTGAAACTGTAATCATTTGTTTGTCTGTGCATGGACATCACATCTACTGATTTCTGTCCCATTTGGATAATTGCTTCATGGTGCATCATTTTTTTTAAATGCCACTAAGCAACTGTTACAAAACTGTCAAAGGCACTTCCAAAAGTCATTGTGTGATTGAAAGCTCTTTTGTCAGGCATCTTTAACTTTTTTTCTTTTTCTGGCAGAAACAAAAGACAAAAGTGTTGCTGCAAGTTTTCAAACAGTATATTACCAACCAATACAGATGGTTTTCAAGTCAATTTAGAAACCTCTTAATGGTTTTCAGTACACAGATAGTGAAAAAAGAGACTCTAGCTTCAGTAGAATTCTTATATATACATATGTATAATATGTGCTTGGAAATATGTAGCTAATAGATAATTTGTTGCCTTACAGTTAGGCAGTCACGCAGTGACACCCCAGCGATTTGGTACATGCTATAGTTCGCATGTGCATCTTGGCCATACTGTGTTCCAGTTCTGTGTGCTGAGATAGATACTGTCATTGTTTGGAGTGTTCCTGCATTGTTGTTGTTTTGCCATGTTTATCACCTCAGTTCTTGCTTGCTTACTTCGTGTTGTGTCCTGGTCAGTTGTAGTGTTTGTTGTCCCCTACTTGTTTGTGTGTCCTGTCTGTTCATTGTTGTGATACCTCCAGCGGCTTCCCGCCTGGCGGCTTTGCATCTCTTTTCTCTGCTATGCACCATTTGCTGGTCACTCAAAGCTATAAGATTGGTGATGAGGTAAAAGGTTTTGTAGCATCGAGGCTACATTGGTATGGCTCTTGGAACAACAGTAGTGGCTCATGCAGCAGCAGCAGCAGCAGCACCAGTTAGATGTCTTACAGCAGTCCTTGCAGTTGCTGATGGACAAAGTCAGTGCAGGGGAGTCCGACAGCACCAGCTCCTGGGTGTCCTGGTTTCAGACACTTCCCCATGTCTGACGTTGTTTCTGCCCTTTAATGACGTTAAGGAAGACTAGGAATGCTACTTTCATTGTCTGAAACAATTCTAAGTGTTTCAGGCTACAAATGACTCCCTAAAGCTGCATTATTATTGTCCTGGGCATCACCAGACACGTTCTTTCTGCTGCGCAAGTTGGCACCATTGTCAGACCCCGTGGCTCTCTTCTTTAATGAATATGTGTGCTGCTGACTAACTACTATTCCTAGCAATATCATGTTGTGGCATCTTGGCTTGAGTTCCATCAGTACCATAAACAGCCTGGTCAATCATTCCATTCTTGGGTCGTGGACTTGCAGGGTCTCAGCCACAAATGTGACTTCACTTGTGCCAATCAGCATTGAAGGGTGTCATATTGTTGGCGGTAGAGTCCACCGTGAGGGTACTTCTCTTGTGCCATCGTTGTGGTACCACCCACAGAGAGCAACATTGTTTGGACTCCTCCTTGTACAATGTCTCTATGGGTTCAGAGCCACCAATCGATGTCACATCAGTTACTTCCATCTTGTCCACAGTGCTTTTTTGTCCACTCTTGTGCTGGCTGTTCCCATTGCTGGAAGATGTGCATGGGTTGTCAGAAAGATGGCCGTCTCCAATCAGTCTGTCCCAGCCACTCAACCCGCACCTGCCCTTCACACATGGGTCATCAGGATACCGTGCATACGCTGCAATCAGTCATTCCACTAGAAGACCCATTGACATGGAAGTTGTCCTTTATGCTCTGCATTTTTAATGTGGACGTTCATTTCCAGATCAATACGGGGGGCACCAACTCCTTGATCAATCTGGCGAAGTATACATGCCTTTGTACCCCACAGTCATCTCCCACCTCTCGGTGATTGGTCACATATGGTGATGGTTCTATTCCCTTCTATGGGAAGTTCTCGGTCCCAGCCACCTATAAACACGTTCCCCATCTCCTGACACTACTGGTGGTTGACCATCCATTGGCTTCAAACATGTTTGGACTCAATGCTTTCACATTATTTGGCTTTTTGATTTCTGATGGAGTTAAGGTCATTTCCACTGCCATCCCATTCCAGGACCTCGATGATTTGTGCTTGGCCTATGCCTCTTTGTTTCAGTCTGCCTTAGGGTGTGCTTTCGACTTCAAGGTGCACATTGCTCTCTGACCAGATGCTCAAATGCAGTTTTTCTGGACTCAACCCCTTCCAGTGGTCTTAAGTTCAGCAGTCAACAAGACCGATCGACTGCAGGCTGCTGGCATCATTGAGCCCATGAAATCGAGTGCTTTGGTGTCCCTGTTAGTGGTGGTCAGTAAACCCAATGGCTCCCTTCGCCAATGTGGGGATTTCAGAGCTACAATCAATGCACAGTCTCTGGTTGAAACTTAACCCATTCCCCAGCAGGAAGACCTTGTCACCAAACTTGTGCTTGGCTAGTACTTCTCTCAGGTTGACCTGGCAGAGGCTTACCATCAATTACCCTTAGATGAGGAATCCAAGAACATCATTGTCATCAACACACCTTTTGGATTATGTAAATACAAGAGCCTTCTGTTTGTTATTTACTTTACACTGGTCATTTTCCAGAGGTACCTGTGGCACTTCACACAGCCAATCCCAGCTGGTGCCAATTATCTTGATGACATCTTGGTCACCGGCCATAAACGCTATAAGCATTTGAAAACGTTGGTACCTTATTTCATGCCCTGCAGGCCATAGGCTTATACTGTCAACTGAACAAGTGTAGTTTCTTTCAACTGGAAGTCGAATACCTGGGGCACTGGCTCAGTAAAGACGGCATTTGTCCATCGGATCACAATGTCACAGCCATCAACTCCCTTCCCCAGCCCAAGGATTTATCTGACCTCCAGGTGTTTTGGGCAAGGCTAACTACTACATAAAGTTTTTACCCCAGGCTGCTGATGTTGCACAGCTCCTCAATCGCTTGTGTCGCAAAGGAGTGCCTTTCAACTGGACTCCTGCCTGTGATCATGCTTTTCTCCACTTGAAAACTATGCTGAAGTCTGCTCCTTGCCTGTCTCCCTTCTGTCCGGACTGCCCCTTGGTTGTGGTGGCTGATGCTTTGACCTATGATATTGGTACAGTCCTGGCTCACAGGAATGAGGATGTCTCAGAACAGACCATTGTGTATGCCTCCAATATGCTGTCCCCAGCATAGAGGAACTATTCTCAGACTGAGAAAGAGGTTCTGGTGATAGTTTTCAACATTCAAAAGTTTCACATCTACCTGTTTGGGATGAAGTTCACTCTCCTTACTGATCACAAGCCTTTGGTTACCCTATTCAGCCACCCCCCCCCTCCCCCCCCCACACACACATACACATACACCTCCCAGAGTGAACAACTCAACGTCTCCAGCACTGGGCTCTGTTCTTATGAAGTTACACGTACGTTATCCAATATAACCCCACCTCTCAACACTTCAGTGCAGATGCATTGTCACATCTCCCCTTGGGCCTTGATCCCAAATTTGACCAGTAGGGAGTCCTCTGCTTTCACATTGATACACAGGATGGATTTCCTATCACGGCTGCACAGGTCGCCATTGCCACATGCCAGGACCACATCCTAAGGCAGGTTCTCTGCTACATGACCCATGGATGGCCCACCTATCTTTTCGCTGGTTGAAAACTGAATTCAGCCCCTGGCGGCATCTCTCACACAGACTATCGATTGTGGTGTGTGTTCTTCTCTTGGCCGCAGAGGCTGACGTCCGTCGGATGATCATCCTACCTGATTTGTACCACCATGTCCTACGCTTGCTACAATGCAGACTCTGGGGGATGTCCTGTATGAAGGCATTGGCTCACTGGCATATGTATTGGCCCGGCATAGATGGCAACATCAAATGCTTGGTACATGTGTGCTCGGTGTGTGCGCATCACCAGGCCAGCCCTTTGGAATCATTTGCACCCTGGCCCATGCCTCGCCACCCCTGGGACTGCATCCATCTCAAGTTTATGGGCCTGTTTTTGGGATCGCTGTGGTTACTCATTGTGGATGCATACTCCAGATACACATATGTGGTACACATGGCGTCCATCATGCCTGATGCCACACTCATGGCCTTGGCTCAGGTTCTCACTATCGAAGGCCTGCCTCATACCTTGGTCTCTGATAATGGCCCCCAATTTGCAGCAGCCTCCTTCACGCATTCTGTGAGGCCAATGGTATCAAACACATCTGCACCCCTCCATTCCATCTGTCCTCCAATGTCACAGCAAAATGACTGATCAGGACGCTTAAACAACAGCTGACAAAAGCAGTTGAATCCTCTGCCACCGTGTCGGCCATACCTTATTCCTGAACACTTATTGCACCACACCAAATTGTGGTCATAGATGGGCCAAACTCCTCCATGGGTGGCATCCATGACCCTGGTCCATCTGCTGACACCATCACCTTCTGAGCCTCACCTCTGACCCTCTCAGCACTACACCCCAGCACAGCAGTGTGGGCCAGCTCGTATGGAGGCAACGCTGCTTGGACTTCCACCACAGTAGTCGCAACCCATGGGCAGCTTGTGACATTGGTACAGACTTAGAAGGGGCTCGAGCACCACCACCATAACCAACTCCAGCCTCATACCCCTTCATGGCACCTCACCTCCCCTAATGCCCTCCACTTCCTTCTGGTGTGCACGAGGTCCTCAAGCCAGCCCCACTGCTGATGGCTGCTGGCTCCCGGCAGGCATGTCAGCACTCCTTCCTGCATCCATAAGGATCGAAGGTGCTGTGTGATGCCCTGCACTCTGGTGATGTTTTGATGGATTCCACGGACTGCTATCCCAACACATTGCTGATGGTGATGACCGAGGGTCTCCCTCCATTCCCTCTTTTTGCCCATCATGGCCTCCGTCTGGGTCGTTTCCACCCCTATGGACAAGTTTTGGGGGGGATCAGGAATCTGGTGTTGGATGGTGCAGAAGTTGAATGTGTGCCAGAGTCTGTGGACCTGGATACCCACTAGGGGTTTCTGTGCTCTGGCACGCACCTGCACCGTGAGCCTCCCCTTGTGAGTGTGCCACTCTCTGTACTACGCTAAGCCTGCAGCCAATTGTGTTTCCCATGGTCCTGTATTTAGATGGCTGCATGGCACTACGCTGGCAGTCTGGTACTTGCTGTAGTTCATGTGTGCTTCTTGGCCTTACTGCATTCCAGTTCCATGTGTTGAGATACATACTGTCATTGTTTGGAGTGTTCCTGCATTGTTGTTGTCTCACTATGTTTACCACCCCAGTTCTTGCTTGCTTACCTCGTGTTGTGTCTTGGTCGGTTGTAGTGTCTGTCATCCCCTACTTCTTCGTCTGTTTTGTCTATTCGTTGTTAGCAATACCTCCAGTGGCACCCCCACCTGATGGCTTCATGTCTCCATTCTCTGCCATGCACTGCTTGCTGGTCGCTCGCAGCTATAACAGAACCGATACTCCATAGGTATACAATTTGATCAGAAGCTGCTTGTGAAGAACAGTATCAAAAGCCTTCTTAAAATCTAGAAATATGGAATGAATTTGAGATCCCTTGTCAATGGTGCTCATTACTTTGTGTGAATAAAGAGCTAGTTGTGTTTCACAATAACATTGTTTTCTGAATCCATGTTAACTGTGTGTCAATGGATCATTTTCTTTGAGGTAACTCATAATTTTTTACCATAGTGCTCCAGAATCCTACTGTAAATGGATATAAGTGATATGGGCCTTTAATTCAGTGGATTGTTCTTATTTTCTTTCTTGAGTGTTAGTGTGACCTGTGCTACTTTCCAGTCCTTAGACACTCTTCTTTCATTGAGCAAGAAGTTATGTATGATTACTAAGTATCAAGTCTGCCTGCATATCTGAGTGGTAACATGTTTGCTTGCCATTTAATGGGACTGGGTTCAATTCCCAGCCAGGTTGAGTATTTTCTCTGCTTGTGGACTGGGTGTTGTGTTGTGCTCATCATCATCTCATCATTACCGACACACAAGGTGCCCAATGTGGCATCACCTGAAATAAGACCTGCAACCCAGCAGTTGAAACTTCCCTGGTTGCCAGTGATGCCACATTATCATTTCATTTTTTACTAATTATTGGGCTCTTATATCAGCATACCCTGAAAGATGTGGCATTGGTCCCTCATGCCCCTGATGTCTCTCAGTCCCATGGTGAGACAGAAATCCTATTAGCTGGCCAACTTGTTTTCCACACCTGCATCACTTCCACCCATTCCGGAAGATTTTAGATGCTGCTATCACACCTATATAAGTGGAACACTGTACCAGCCCTGGCAGTCAGTTTTTTAACCCCTGATAATGATGGCTGAGTCAGCTGTAGAAATCTTTGGTGTTTGATTAAGAGTGATGTGGCTTGTAACTTGAGAAAATTGTATCTGAAGCATGCCACTGTGAAAGAATGAGGTCACATGAAATATAATCAGTATTTCTAGCAGGCAATTAGTGTGGCTGCTGTGTGACATGAATAGGTGTTGTGTGTTACATGGGTCATTTTTATGACCATAATAATGTGGCACAAATAAGCTTATATGCTATTTAACACAATTTGTATTTAAGTATGGCAATGCATTAACCTGTTACAGATAAATGCACACAACAGTCGAAAATACTTAATTTGAAAGGCCTATAACTGTTTTTACGGCATATAATATAAATTATTGAATAAAAATTCTTCTATACAGTTGAAGAAATTGCTTAGAAAGAAATTTTTTAGCTCGTAGTGGGTAGCCAGAAGACTTGTAGAGGACAGATGCTTAATGCAGGGACTGGCATCCAATGCTCGGCATTGATAAATCTAGCATTCACTTTTGGGCAACAAAAATTTATTTCTTAGACATGAGATACTCCAAGTTATTACACCAGATGGCATTATCTGGTGTAAATTATGAAAGTATGTTAACTGAATACTTTGTTGCATACAATTTAAATTCCCAATAATTTGCATATCCTAAACATTACATACGAATGAATGCTGTCACAGTGATATCAACTAATAAAATATTCTGTGGTTTCAAACCATGTCAAATGGTTAACTGCCCATGAGCTCTTGCCAGAGATCTCCTCTGCCACTGTCATGTCGCTGACTGTTGTGTGAATGTTGCTGCCATTCTTATACAGCCACGTCGCCACCAGTAGCATCACTGGTGTCCAGTCCTGCACCATAGATAGCAATGTTGGACTGTCACAACCACTTCAACCCCCCAATCACAGGATCCCAGGCTGTACTTAGCTGCAATCCACTGTGTTTATTGAGGCTGTTATTTGATATTCTTATCTCTATTGCTTCATTTATTATGCTATTGCAGAAGCCATTGTTTCTTTAACAATAGAAGTATCATTGAATGCAATCTGGTGTCCATTATCCAGTGCATGCTCTATTACAGCTGATTGTTCAAGATAGCACAGGTGGAAACACATTTGATGTTCCATTTATCACTGTTCAATAGTGCAAACAATGTGACTGATATAAGACTGCTCACACCCACGCAGTATTTAGTATATTCCAGGTGTTCTGAGGCCTACATAATAATTCACAGGCTTCATTAGTTGCTGGATCTATGCTGGGGATCCCAAGACTGTTGATTTTATGCCTCTTCAGAAGATGGCTAATCATCCCTATTATTGAGCCACAAAATGCTAAAAACGCAATCTTCTTTGTGTCTTCTTTGGAGGTCTTCCTTTTGAGGCTTAGCTGAAACTGCTTGTGAAATTTGTCTGTTGTTATAACTGTTTTCCTTGAAAACTTTATGTATGTGGCTCAGTGCCTTTGGCAGGTTTTCAGCATGAGAGGTGGTTTCAGCTTGATGTATCAAGGTCCTGAGAACATACAGCTTGTGTGCTGGGTGATGGTAGCTGGTGGCATGCAGATATCAATCCATGTGCATGGGCTTCCAATCAACAATGTGACTGAGACATCTATTGGCTTTATGGCAGACAAGAACATCCAGGAATGGCAAGGAACCATCTTTCTCCACTTCCATCATGAATTGTATGTAGTCGTGGATGTTGTTGATGTGTTCCAGACACTTTTACAGCTCTTCATGTCCATGAGGCCATATAACAAATGTATTGTTGATGTAGTGACAAAAACAACCAGGCTTAGCAGGAGCCATGTCCAAGGTGATGTCCTCAAAATGCTCCATAAAGAAGTTGGCTACAACCAGAGTAATAGCCTCCCCATCACAACACCATTCATTTGGCTTAAATATTTTCCACCATGTGAAAAATACAGTGACATCAGGGTATGTTTAATAAACCCATGATGGTGTCATCAAAGAACCGGGACAGCAAGTCTGTAGAATCTTGATGGGCACACATGGGAGTAGGGAAAGCACATCAAAGCTAACCATAATATCTGCTTCACTAAGACATAGACATTTAATTGAATCAATAATGTTTGCTGTATTCTTTATATGGTGCACACAATGTCCAACGTGCATCAAGAGGAAACCAGCCAAATGCCTTGCAAGTCTGTTGGTCAGCAATCTGATGATGCTCACTATAGGCCTTAAAGGTGTATCCTTCTTACACATCTTTGGCAGACATTAGAATGTGGGTGGACTGGGTGCCTGGGGGAGGTGGTTTTTAATAGCACTCTCTTCCAGCGATGACTGTTTGAGAAGCTCCTAAGTCTTCATTACTATTCTGGATGTTGGGTCCTGAGGCACTCTTTGGTACATATCTTCCTCCAGCATCCATCAGATTTTTGTGTCAAAGTTGGCTTGTTCCATCAGGAAGGCAGCATTACCCTGGTCAGCTGGTGCGACTATGGCAAGAGAATCATTGTGGAAGGCACAGAGGCCATTGCACTCAGCTCTAGTCATGTTTGGTGCTGGCAGCTTGGATTTTTAAAAAATGTGGCTCTTTGCTCTATGAATTCCTTCTGCAGTTTCACTGAGAAACTTAAGAATTGCTTGTTCAACGCACTTAATATGTCAATGAAAGGGATACATCATGGTGAAGGAGCAAAGTTTAGTCCCTTCTTAAGTGCTGAGATGGCACCCGTGTGAAAGTTTCCTGGTGCCATATTGATTACGGTATGTTATGCAGTTTTTTGTCCCACCATATAAAGAATATGCTGGACTTCACAGATCAAATTAAACATCTATGCCTTGGTAAGGGGATAGTGTGGTTAGTTTTGATGTGATTTCACTGTTCATATGCATGCCCATATGCGTGGCTCTTTGACAAGACCATCGTGTATTTATTTAAACGTACCTTGAGGTCATTGCATTTTTTATGTAGTGGAGAATATTTCAACCAGATGGATGGTGTCACAATGTGGAGCCCATTAACTCCAGTTGCAGCCAACCTCTGTATGGAATGTTTTGAGGATATCACATTGGACATGGCTCCTGTAAAGCCAAGTTAATTTTATTTCTGCATCAACAATACCTTTGTCATATGGCCTCATGGACATGAAAAACTAGAAGAGTTCTTGTAACACTTCAGCAACATCCACAACTGCTTAAAGTTCACAGTGGAATTCTAGAAGGATGGTTCCTTGCCATCCTTGGATATCCTTGTCCACCGTAAACCCAATGAGTGTCTCAGTCACAGCATTAACCGTAAGCCCGCCCACACAGATTGGCATCTGCATGGCACCAGCTACCACCACCCAACACAGAAACTGTCTGTTTGCAGGACTTTGGTACATCAAGCTGAAACCATCTCAGATGCTGAACACCTGCCAATGGGATTGAGCCACTTGCATAAAGATTTCAAGGAAAATGGTTATAACAACAGACAAATTTCACAAGCAATTTCACCTAAGCCATGAAAGCAGTAGGTCTCCAAGGAAGACACAAAGAAGATTGAATTTTTACCATTCTGTTGCTCAGTAATAGGGAAGATTAGCCATCTCCTGGAGTAACATCAAACCAACACAGTCTTCAGATCTCCAGCAAAGATCCAGCAACTAATGAAGCATGTGAAAGATGGTGTAGTCCTCAGAACACCTGGAATGTACAAAATACTGCGTGTGTGTGTGTGTGTGTGGGCAGTTTTATGTCAGTCACACAGTCCACACTATTAAACAGCAATGCATAGAACATGAATGGTGTTTCCACATACACTATTCCGAAAAATCAGCTGGAGCAGAGCATGTACTGGAAAATGGACACCAAACAGCATTCAGTGATACTTCTATTATTAAGTGGACCAACGGCTTGTGGGATAACATAGTCAATGAAGCAATAGAGATCAAAATATCAGACAATACCCTCAATAAAGACAGTGGATTGCCAATAAGTACAGCCTGGGATCCTTTGATTGGGAAGTTGAAGTGGCCAGGGCAGTCATACCACCAAAACATTGCCATATACAGTGCATGACTGGTGGCAGTGCAGTTATATAAGCACAGTTGCAGCATTCAAATGGCAGTCAACCACTTGACAATGGTAGAGGAGACCCTGGCCAAAAGCTCATGGGCAGTTAACCACCTGACATGGCTTGAAACCTATGAATACTTTATTAATACATCCAAAACATATGAAATTTCTTGTTAAGTTATGAACCCTTTTGAATGCATGACATTTATTGTTGTTATTTCACCATTTTATGGGTAGAAAAGGATATGCCGTGGTTTCTTGTAATTTATTTATTTTAAGTGAGAGGTATATTATATTCAAACACATTATTTACAGTTTCCTTTTGTAATGGTCGCCTGGTCTTAGATATTGCTAATTGCTATAATCGCACTATTTCACTCCCATTTACGGAGCTTGTTATCACTTGATGTTAGGTTGGCGCCATTAAAATGCATTGTGTTGTAGTAATCGCTGCTACTTGCTGGATCGCTGCTGTCTCTCGATGCTGATGCTGGCTCTACATCTGGTTGTCTAGGGTTAAAAACATGAGGTCCCGTGTTTTTATGTGCTTTTGATGATAAAGAACGAGCAAAACCAACAAATATGTAAACTTCAAATATTTATTATTCTGGTGGCCATCTTCATTCCACTGTCCACCAAAGACCATGACACAACACAACTTCCTTTACATGTTCTTTGCATTGTTTATCCACCTCAAACAATAACACACAAACACACTGTACCAAAGTGACATTCCGACTGCCTCTCGACCGTTCTTGCTGCTTGTATTTATAACATTGTCAAAGAACTACTAAAAAGAGATATAGTTTACAAGTCACATGTACATCTGTTATCATAATTTGTGCAGAAAAGTTATTAATTTGCATCGAGTGACATAATTTAACATGTTATTAAAATGACAGACAGATTTGTTGACTTGACAGAATAATTCTTTGTTACAAAAAGTCCGTTTTTTAGAAGTTTGTCAGTTGACTTCTCTAATTTGCATAAATAAGTAAATAACATGAATTATTAAGAATTACATTGGTTTTCATCTAAAATAGGATTGATTACGTGAATACTGAGTGAAAACGCTCCTAGTGAACAAATAGGTTTCACTGGGTAATTTTTATTTAAGGAGATCCAAAATACCTAAGTTGGCCACTATTTTTCGTACTTCATATTAATTATTTAAGATGAACTCAGTGTTTTTACATGATGACATTTGCTGTATCAGTGATCAAGTGATATTAACTTTTGTGTGGGTCAGTTATTCAGTATAATTTAATGGGTTGACTGTTTATGGAGACATGTTACGCAATCATTGTTAACATACACAATAACTTTTCTATAATCATAAATACTCATTAAACTGGTTGAATTTGGAGGGTATCACATACTTCGGTACAGTAAAGACTTTAATATGTTCCGTTACAATACCCCCCTCGGGTAATATCATTTACAGAACATTAATGATATTAGCCGACTAGGACAAATGTGCCAAATTGTTAAAATTTGGAAAAGTACTACTTTAATAATTTTTTTTTTTTTTTTTTTTTTTTTTTTTTTTTTTTTTTTTTTTTTTTTTTTTTTTTTTACTATGCATAATGTGTATGTATACAAGGACCGTTACAACGTTTCAAAATTACTTTTTCCTGCAAATATTTTAGTTGTGTTGTTTCAAATGCACTTTGTGTTATGTCATTCAGTATGACAGCATAATAAAAATATTTAGTAATATATGAAAGTAAAAAAAAATGTTAATCTTTGCTCCCAGTGAGCCACATGGAAAATGATCAAAAACAGACACAAATATATCATCTGCGATTTTAAGATATATAAACAATATATGTAAATTATTTCAAAGTCAGTTCTCATTGAGTCACAGATTAATCAAGATAATAGAAGGAACATAAATATATTACATAGATGGACAGGTCATATGTCCATAGGAAAATATTGCAACTGTCTGCTCTTTTTGAGCCACATAAAAAAAATGAAAACAAAGAACATAATTGTAAGTATGGACATGATATATAAACACAAACACTAGAGAAGTCACATGTATGAATATAATATGCATTTTAAAAAAAGGAAATATTTAAAAAACTTGTCTCCCCTTGAGACACATAGTCTAGACAGTACAAGAACATATTAATACTAAAATTGGACACTTAAATTGGTCACAACATAACACAAACATCAAACTTGGTGAACATCTGATTAGCTGTAGAAAATTGTACACAAATCTTATGCCTAAGAACACAATAATAACCAAAAGGTGGGTCTTGCACAACAATTTTTACATTGTCTTTTATTTGGTGCAAGTATGTCCCATATTCAATAATACAAAAGAAAAGTAATAAATGTTTGTCACCTTCTTGCCCATTGCAAGTAAAGAAGATGTCTCAAAATTTAATATTCAATAGTGACAATAAAAATATAAAAACACTCTCTCAGAGATCGGAACTTTTCCAGGGTCTGTAGAATGAGTGGTAGTTGCTATTTGACACACCCAGTAAAAATGTTTGCTGATAACATGCTTTATGGAAAATGGGTAAGTAACTGTATTCAAACAGGGAAATGTGCTTAATCATGTTTATATGGTTTCAATTCAGTGATGTTTCTTAATCCAAATAACTTTCTTGATCTGGGAAAGATAAGTCTATACGCATTAGGATGTGGGCTTTCTTTTATTTCAAATGGACCAATGTAAATATCAAAAAACTTTTTAAGTTCGGCTGACAATAATTTTGATTTCTCTTGTGTCTTGACGAGTACAAGGTCCCCTGGTTTGAACTGTGTAGCTTTTCCCTTGGCTGCATGTCGCCTTTTTCTCAATTCCCCTTGTTTTTTCATGGTTTCCCGTACACAGTCTTCTCTTTCTTGGGGTGACATAATTTTGCAAGGTGGATACTCTATGTTTTCAGTGAAGAAACTAGCGGGGTATTGGTTGTACATTATTTTGTGTGGGGAAAATCCAGTGGAAGAGTGCTGTAAGCTGTTCATTATTTCTTCAAAACTATTTATGTACTCTAACCAATTAGTGTGGTTCTGGCTACAGTAGGTTCTGCACAGTCTTCCAATCTCTCTCATGTATCTCTCAGCCGGGTTGCTTGACGGGTGGTAAGCAGATATTAAAATGTGTTTAATTCCCGTGTCTTCAATAAAAGTTTTCCAGTATTTAGAGGTGAACTGAGACCCATTGTCTGAAAGTATTGCCTTAGGTTTTCCCACAGTGTTGAAATAATTACTTGTAATTTTTGAAACTATCTGTTTGCTGGTAGCTTTCCTTAAGGGATAAAGCTTTATAAATTTGGAGAAGATGTCTACCATGACATAAATATAACTGTAACCCCCCCTTGTCTTGGGTAACGGTCCATAGATGTCAGTTGCAATGAGATCGAGTTTATTTGTGGGTAATATGTTCTGCATTATTCCCCTGGTGGTTTGGTTAGTCACTTTTACCCTCTGACATCTGTCACATGTTGATAACTTTTTCTTTACTCTTCTGCTAATGTTGTAAAAATAAATGTTCTCCTGTATTTTCTGAATACACTTAGTGGTGCCACAGTGGCCAAAGCTTTCATGTACATAAGTAATGAGCGTATCTATTTGTTGCTCAGGCCAACACAGTTTCCAATAGTCTAAATCCAGTTTAGGTCTTCTGAATAGTATCCCCTTGTGTACTTTATAATATGCTTCTACCTTTTCTCCTCCAGTTTTTCCTATGTAACTTTTGACTAGTTTCCAGTTGTCATCGTGGTTCTGAAACCTCCTAATGTCGTTACAGATTTTTTGTATTTCCTTTTCCTCTTTAATGCCCTTTAGATACATAATTTTGAAAATTCTCTCATCCTCCCCACTACTTCCCTCCAAATCACTTCCCAAAGGTAGTCTTGATAAAGCGTCTGCTACCACATTTTGTTTTCCCTGAATGTACCTCACTTCGTAATCAAACTGCTGGAGAAACATGGCCCATCTGGTGAGTCTGTTATGGTATAACATGCACTCTTGGAGATTGCTTAATGCTTTGTGGTCCGTCTGTACTATTACTTTATGTCCCAAGAGGTAATTTCTAAATTTTGTAAAACCCCAATGTATAGCTAGTAATTCCTTTTCTGCCACTGTGTAGTGTTTTTCATGTTTTTGAAGAATTCTGCTGGCAAATGCGATTGTTCGGTGTTCCATTTTTCCATTTACTTCCTTTTCTTGAAATAAATGTACTCCTAACCCTGCATCGCTGCTGTCAGTAGCTAGCCAGAAAGGACTTGACATGTCTGGTCTATGTAGAAGTTGGCTGTTACATAGTTGCGATTTGATTTTGTTAAAAGCATCTTCACATTCTAGTGTCCAATCCCACACTACATTTTTCTTAAGTAAGTTGTACAAACAAACTGCATTTAATGCTTGATTACTGATGAATTTTCTGTAAAATCCTGTGAAGCCGAAAAATGATTTGAGTTGTTTCTTGTTTCTAGGTGTTGGAAAATTTTCTATGGCTTTTATTTTGTCTTTGTCTGGCAAAATCCCTTGTTCTGTGATGATGTGTCCCAAAAATTTTAACTCCTCTAGCCCAAATTTACATTTTTCTAATTTTAATGTCATTCCTCCCTTTCTGAGTTTCATAAATACCTCCCTTAATAGTTCAAGGTGTTCTTCCCAAGTTTTCCCAGTGATTAAAATGTCATCTACATAAATGGTTAATTTTGAACAAGTTTCATGACCAAGTACAAAATCTAATGCTCTGATGAATTCCGCAACTGATACATTGAGACCAAATGGTACGACTGTGTACTGATAACATTTACCATTATATAAAAAGGCTGTATATTTTCTCGAATCAGGACAAAGTTCAACTTGATGAAAACCAGCGGTGAGATCTAGGCTTGTCATATGTTTGACACACTCAAATTTACCTAACAGCTTATCTATACTTTCTGGGTGGTCGTTTTCTCTGATGAGATACTTGTTCAGATGTCTGGAGTCTAATACAATCCTAACGCTATTGTCTCCCTTTTTTACAATGACCAACGGATTGTTGTAGGCACTGCGACTTCTTTCTATAACTTCCCAATTTTCCATTTTTTGTATTTCTTTTTCCACAGCGTCTCTTTTTGCAAATGGTATTCCATATGGTTTCATAAAGAAAGGCTCATGAGGTTTTAACTGTAATTTACATTGATAATATTTCACTCTACCAGGTCTATCATCAAACACATCCTGGAATTCCCATAATAACTCTTTTAATTTTTCCTTTTGTGTACTATTTAGGCTTTCAGCTTCCCCCAGTTTTTTCTCTACTAACTTCTCAAACTCTTGACCCTCTGCATCTTCCTCTAAGTTCTCATCCAGATAATTAACATCCTCATTTTCATGATACACTGATTGAATGTGGTTACAGCTGTCACCACAGTTTAAAATTAACAAATTCACTACACAGCTTTGTTGCGTAACAGGTTCTATAATACACATTTGTTTTTCTGTAAAATTAAACCCAGCATTCACTTTTAATATCCAATCCATACCTAAAATGAAATTTTCATTCAGGTCATCTACTACTAAGCATCCATGTTCAAAATTTAGGTTATCAATTTTAAAAGTAAGTAACACTTGTTTCTTAACTACCTTGCTGGCTCTGCCTGTAGCTCCTTTCACTTTTAATCCAACAACTGGCATCTCAGGAAAATGTTGAGAATTTCTGAGCTTATCTCTAAGTCTAGAAGTGATGGCAGAAACAGGACTTCCTGTGTCTACTAACACTCTTCCTTCCCACTTGTCAATGTTTACTTTAACATATGGACAACCTAACTCAACATCTTTGTCTATTTCTGTATCTTCAAACAATAGATCATTTTCAATTTCTTTAGTTCCTAAGTCTAATGTCTCTTTCCTACACTTAGACACATCCCTCTCTGTTTGCAAAGCATTGACATTTAAACATAAACCTTTGTTTTCATCTGTTCCTTTTAAGACTGTGTTGTCACTTAACAACCTACTGTTTTCACCCCATTTTTTATAAAGTCCACTACGGATTCTTGTCCACCATGTAGGATACAAGGTTGCACTTACCTTTGCTAATTCTTTCCAAAAGGCATCTTTGTTTATACAGTTTCCATAGCTGTTCCACAAAACTTCTAAAAACTTTTCCCCTTTCTCTTGAAAACACACATTTACATTCCATCCCTTTATATTTTCTTTAATATTATTATTACCATTCTCATAGATTAGTGTTTCATAGTTCCCAATAGACAATAGCTTGTCCTCAGATACACATTCCCTAGTCTGCATTTCACTTACATTAACCTCATTATTACCCATGTTTGTCACATCACTTACCCTTACCTCATCATCACTTTTCAATTCGACAAATACTTTTATTTCTCCCTCCACACTCTCATCAATAACATCACTTGATTTAGGATCATTATTTAAATGTCCCTCTATTACTTCTTCCTCCTCCTCCTCCGCAACAACCCCATCTTCTGTTTCCCCCCTATGTATCTGAATCTCAGCAATTGAGTCTTTGGCTCCATTAAACACTTCGTCATCCCCCTTCTTATCTAATAAACCCCCCAAAATAGATTCTATTTGTGGTGTGTCTGACTTGATATTAACACCAGTATCTTTTTCAGCCCAACTATGGAACTCTGCAATAACTTCAACTTCTGCACTTTCACTAACTACCTGTGCTTGAACACTGTTTTTATTAACTGTATCACTTTTACTCATAGTATCCCAAAACCTTTTATTAAATTCTAATTTATTCATTCTAACAACATCAGTGTTTTCATGGTACTTACTCTTTACATTGTATCCTCTCCTTTTCCAGTTCCGGTTATGTGTTGTCCTGTCATAATATTGTCTAGCCCCAAAACTACGGACATCTAGTGGGACTGTCCACCGTTTCCGGCTGGTTCCCTCGTTCTGTCCGTTTGTAGTTGTCGTTTTGTTCATTAGTTTCAACAAACCCCCTTCTACCTTGTTCTCTTCCCCCATACCTATTTCTATCATTCCTGTTATCTCTCCTCCATCCTCCCTCCTGTGTATTGTTTCTGAAATCATTTTCATATCTCCTATCTCCCCTATTTGGAGCATTATTTCCAGAATTTTCAAAGTCTCTCCTCCCATAATAATCTCTGTTTACATTCCTGTTCCACCCCCCATACTGGTTATTGCCAGAGCCAAAACTTTGGTTATTTTCTCTTTCCAAGGCCCTATCTAATCTATCTACAAATTTCAGGAACTCTTCCATTGAATCGTCTGGTCCATGGACCAATTCCCACTGCAGTCTCTCTGGTAACCTTCTTTTTAAAACATCAATTTGTGTCATAATATCAAAAGAGTTATTCAAGTGAGCAAGTTTTTTCAATTGATCTCTGCAAAATTTTTGCATTCCCCCTACTTTCCCTCTATACACTGGTCTATTTAGAAATTCTGACTTTAATCTGGCTTATATGGATTGTGACCAAAATTTGCAAATAAACTTAGCTTCAAACTCTTCAAAAGTATTCCAAGAATCATTATTCTCATTTGCCCAGGATAGGGCCTCCCTTTCTAGAAACCGTTTTACTAACTTAATTTTTATGTTATCTGACATTCCTACAACAAACATATCCTTACATTGGTGAATAAAGTCAATAGGGTGCAGATTTTCACCAGGAAAGCATTTCACTTGGATGTGCCCATACATTGTATTTTGATTGAAAATCGTTTGTTTGGACATCAATGCGTCCTCCAATTGAATACATTTAGTGTGTATATTTTCTACTTTTGTATCTACATTAGTGGTATACAGGTTGTATTCTTGTTTAAGGTTTTCTGAAGTTTTGTCTATTCTCTGATCTAATCTTTCAACTTCAGTATCTACTCTGTTGTAGATGACAGCCATGCTGTCTGTGTTAGCTTGTATGTTTTCATTTAAACTTTCAACTTTAACTTGAAATTCTTTTCTGAAGTGTATCAACTGTTCTCTAGTGTCCTTACTGAGGGTAGTTTTAATTTCCTCACACTTCGAATTGAGATGATTACTTAATAGATCAAAATCCAAACTTAACTTATCCAGTCTATCGGTGAGTTTCAAACTTACTTGTTCACTTGATTGTTTAACATCCAAACGTACTTGTTCAATTGATTGTTTAAGTTGCGAGCTTATTTGAGTTGCAAACCCTGCTAGCCACTCTGTTAAGTTTAATTGTTCACCATCCCCTGATTCAATTTTTACATTTCCTACTATCTCATCACTCTCAGGTAGAGACATGTTAACTATTAATCATTTTAAATGACAACAACAAAATACCTTGCTTTATATGCTATGATGTCGTGATCGGTGTTCTTGCTGGCTTTCTTTACTTATATTCGGTTTTATCGAAGCTGAAGTCTTGATTGATGAATTCCATTGACATAATCCAGACGTTAATCTTCCGAGCGGTGTGATGATGGTTTTTGGTAGTCACACAACCACACTTTATTTATTTATTTATTTTTGACATATTTTCACTGTTGCCACATTGCACAAATAAACTTTTTTGGAATGCTAAGCACTTACGAAATTTATCGCTGCACTATTATCATCGATGCACTTAAAGATCCCGGCTGAGCCCCCACTTTTGTAATGGTCGCCTGGTCGTAGATATTGCTAATTGCTATAATCGCACTATTTCACTCCCATTTACGGAGCTTGTTAGCACTTGATGTTAGATTAGCGCCATTAAAATGCATTGTGTTGTAGTAATCGCTGCTACTTGCTGGATCGCTGCTGTCTCTCGGTGCTGGTGCTGGCTCTACATCTGGTTGTCTAGGGTTAAAAACATGAGGTCCCGTGTTTTTATGTGCTTTTGATGATAAAGAACGAGCAAAACCAACAAATATGTAAACTTCAAATATTTATTATTCTGGTGGCCATCTTCATTCCACTGTCCACCAAAGACCATGACACAACACAACTTCCTTTACATGTTCTTTGCATTGTTTATCCACCTCAAACAATAACACACAAACACACTGTACCAAAGTGACATTCCGACTGCCTCTCGACCGTTCTTGCTGCTTGTATTTATAACATTGTCAAAGAACTACTAAAAAGAGATATAGTTTACAAGTCACATGTACATCTGTTATCATAATTTGTGCAGAAAAGTTATTAATTTGCATCGAGTGACATAATTTAACATGTTATTAAAATGACAGACAGATTTGTTGACTTGACAGAATAATTCTTTGTTACAAAAAGTCCGTTTTTTAGAAGTTTGTCAATTGACTTCTCTAATTTGCATAAATAAGTAAATAACATGAATTATTAAGAATTACATTGGTTTTCGTCTAAAATAGGATTGATTACGTGAATACTGAGTGAAAACGCTCCTAGTGAACAAATAGGTTTCACTGGGTAATTTTTATTTAAGGAGATCCAAAATACCTAAGTTGGCCACTATTTTTCGTACTTCATATTAATTATTTAAGATGAACTCAGTGTTTTTACATGATGACATTTGCTGTATCAGTGATCAAGTGATATTAACTTTTGTGTGGGTCAGTTATTCAGTATAATTTAATGGGTTGACTGTTTATGGAGACATGTTATGCAATCATTGTTAACATACACAATAACTTTTCTATAATCATAAATACTCATTAAACTGGTTGATTTTGGAGGGTATCACATACTTCGGTACAGTAAAGCCTTTAATATGTTCCGTTACACTTTTCTGTAGTATCTGTAATGCTGTGGATTATAATATTCTACAAAACGAACTTATTTCTGCCATTATGCCACACAGCAGGCATAGTCAGTTACTGCTGTAAATACTGTGAATTGTTCATGCTTTGCCTTTCATGTCAATAAATATGTTTTGTTCAATTTTGAACGATACTAAATTAACACTAATTTATTGACTGGACACACAAAAATTTTAAAACTGTTTTCCATACAATGATAATCAAAATGACATTTCCCAATGACTTCTAATAAGAAGCAAAAGAACAATTGGTGTTGACGCAAGATAGTATATCAAACATCTCATCTGTCTGAATTGACTTTGTACATGTACAATAAAAAAGAAAGTGAACATATATTCATAAATACCCACAGAAGACACATGATGACTATCAGAAGGGACACCATATATATGCTCTGTTTTTACTTGTACTATTGTTCATTGTATGGTAAGTGTGGTTCAGTAACTTGGCCCATAAATAGCAGACTGCAAATGTAAAGGTCTGGAGCCTGGTTCCCAGTAAGTTATAGGATTTTTTCTAACACTTTATCATTCCTTTCACCTTCAGCAGTAATTTATCAATGTGAAAAATGTCATGTTCTCTGTGATTTGAGTCCACATAAAACTTTAGGTCCCTCTATAACTTGCTGGGTGAATCAATCAAAGGTTGGAGGAAGGCAAGGGCATACTTTCAACAACAGGATGATGTTATTCAAACTAACCTTTCGATTGAGGAAAACTTTAAAATAACCATAATTTATGGCTTTGTATGGAAATCCACTCTTACTAAACAAGTAAGAATTCTTGTACAACATAATCTCATGTCATAGGTAGAGGCACTTGTGTGTGGTAAATTGTACAAGAAAATACATCCAAAAGAAAAGTTTGTGGATTGATTACATAATAATTTTTCACTATTCCTGCTTGGTTCCCAAATCTGTATTATTGTGAGTAAATTAGAATTATTTTTCATCTTCTTTTTAACAGTGAATGTTCTAATCATATAGTGCAGGCTTTCATGGTTAATACATGCATCCTTGATGATTTTAGTTTTGTGAGCTCTTGGTCAGGGTCAAAGGCATGTTTCCATGCCTGACATTGTCTCCAATTGCTAGATACATCATCAGAGGCTATAAAGCCTCAGCTAGCAGTTTCAAACTTAAATAAGATCAATTTTAAATTTCTGTCTGATTCTTTATAACCTCTGCTAATGTTTCCAGCATTAGAAGACAAAACATTAGGCAGAGAAACATGTCTTGGACAATGGGCTAATGCTCATAGAACAAAAATTAGCAACAAATGTTCTGTCCCTTTGATTTATTGTCTCCTGAGTAATGCTGCAACCTTTGGTGTCCTTTTACCACTCTGTTTATGCACATAAAGGTAGCTGTTTCAGTTTATTAAATAGCAGAAACTTAAACACTACTCTACTAATTTCTGTGAATTAACTGACTTCTCCATTGAGGACCATATGAGAGGTCATATAAAGTTAATAAGCCTCTGAGGCCACTGGAGAACACTGGATACAAACTTCTCATAAAAATAAAAATAAAAGTGTTATTTTCTAAAGGCACAGTAACAAAAACAATGGATTTTAAATAAATTAATGACATAGTCCAAAAACTATCAAGTTAATAATCATTTCCTTTCTTCAAGTTATGTAAATAATTGGAACCATTTTCCTGATAATTCTCGCAAATTCTTTTCAGCACCAGTCCGCTTCAAGTCCAGATCTCATAGGGAAATGGTTCGCAAGAGTGGGACTGCTGTTCTCAGATGTGAAGCTACTGGTGACTTGCCTATAACTCTGTCATGGCGTAAAGAAGGAAGTCCTATTGAAATGCAGAGTCATATGAGGTACTGTTCAGTATTGTTTCATATTTGTAATTATTAACTGAACCTGTTGCTAAAGGATCTTACTGTAATAAATATACTGCCTGACAAGAAAAGTGAAGCACATAGAAGAGAAAGTGGAAATTAAATGAAAATTCATGGGTTGAGAGGGTATGTGGTGTTATCTCGTTACTTAAAAATTAAGTGAAATTTACAAAAAAAAATTGGCAGTTTGAGCCCACTTACCAATACAATGTTGCAAGCTATCTGGCATAGATGTATGCACTGATTTGCTGGGGAAGTGTGTCATAAAGTCATTGTATCCTTTCCTGAGGCAAGCTGGCCCACAACAGTTGTAACTGGTCCTTGATATCCTGGATTCTGCCACTGGGATGAACTCGACATCCAAGCTGGTCCCACATATGTTTTGTTGGAGGGGGACTGGGGATCTTGCTGGCCCTGGGAGCCTATTCCAAAAGCCCATGCTTCAGCACAAATGGAGGCTGCTAGTGTCAGCACTACTTGCTGCATTTGTAAGTAATGTTGTATGAGTTTTGTTATTCCAAAATCCATAGCTTCCCCAAGAACATCAGAAAAGACCACAGCTGCTGATATTGTAAAGCTTCTGGCACCTCAAAAGGGCTGGCCGGACTGGCCGTGCGGTTCTAGGCACTGCAGTCTGGAACCAAGCGACCGCTACAGTCGCAGGTTCAAATCCTGCCTCAGGCATGGATGTGTGTGATGTGCTTAGGTTAGTTAGGTTTAATTAGTTCTAAGTTCTAGGTGACTGATGACCTCAGAAGTTAAGTCGCATAGTGCTCAGAGCTATTTTTTGAACCTCAAAAGGCAGACTCCAGTAAACAGGCCAGCACTGTTCTTATCAGTGCTGTGGAGATTCATAAGAAGCCTTTTCTGGCAAAAGCAACCAAATGGGATGTGTCCTTCACAGAAGAGGACAGGCTGTAAACTGTGACACCATGTAGACCTCAATCACTCTGATGGTTCTAATGATTAGGCTTTGGAGACAGTGGAATATGAATCTGTCTGTGGCAACCAACTAGCCCCCCTGACTAAACTTCCATCAATGCAAGATCCCCAAACCCATTGAAAGACAGGGTTAAAGAGAAACCTGACCAATAAATGGCTCCCACACTACAGTGGGTTCAGGGTGCTAGGGGAGGAACTGAAAATCCTAGTGCAGGAATGTACCCTGAAGTTGAGTTCATGAGAAACACATTTTAAACCTTCAGAAGCCTCTGTGCTATGGGTGCTATACCCTTCTTGACAAGGATGACCAGACTGGGGCAAGGGCCAATATAGTAGTAGGAGTGCTTATTGATAACACATATGGATCCTCTGCTCTATCCTTGGCCACTAACCTGCAAGCAGTTGCAGCTGAAATTCATGTGGGTCTAAGGATCACTGTATGCTCCTTGTATTTACCACCACAGGAAGCAGTAGATTCTGAGGTTCTCACAGATCTTATAGTCCAACTACCCTGAACATTTCTACTACTAGGAGACTTCAGTGCCCACAATTATGGGATTCACAGTCTACTAGCCCAAGGGGTCAAGTTTTAGAAAGCTTCATGATGTCTCAGAAGCTTTGCCTCTTCAACACATGCAATCCCACTTATTTCTCTGCTGCTGTAGGGCTGTCCTCACCAACAGACACCTCTTTATGCTCCCCAGTCCTCACAGACTCTGCTCAGTCACTACTTTCCACTCTGTTTTCACCTGCCATGCAGGGTAATCATTGCAAGGAAACCACCAAAATGAATAATCAGCAGAGCTAATTGGACACTGTTTAGCCAGCTGGCTGTGTCTGAACTCAGAGGCACCTTCCAGGAATCAGTGGACCATATCAGATGTGTGATACACCATGCCACCTATCACAAAGTCCTCATGTCATCTTAGAAGTCAGCATGTACCATGGTGGACTGATGCATGACACTCAGCAATTCAGATCAGGCATGCAGCTCTATAATGGTTTAAGTGCTGCCCAACAGTAGAAAACTTTGCAGACTTTTGAGTAGTGAGAGCTGAAGCTTGATGCATCATCAAGGATAGCAAGAAAAGGTTATGGTAAGCATTCCTGGGCTCTCTCAATTATTAGATTTGTTCTACAAAAGAATGGGAAGCCATCGGATGGATTTCTGGCCAGTGCAGTTGGTTACCTATAGGAGTGATGATGAAACAGGGGTGTCTCAGAACAACACCCAGAGACATCACCCAGATAATGGCAAACCATTTTGTGATGACTACTTCCACTGAGAGCAAATATCCAGCAGTCCATCTCTATTGTACCACCATGGAGAGGGGTGGGTTCCACTTCAGGTCCAACAATTTTGAATCCTACAACTGCCCTTTCTTGACATGGGAGCTGAATTTGGCATTGTCTGAAACTAATGATGCTCACATAGTACAGTTTCCCAACTCATAGAGGGAGACAATTTTTAAACCGCTTTTCATATTGGGAATGCACCAAATGTGTCCCAGCAGTTACCACCAAGTCACCTTAACAAGCCATGTAGGACAGAAATTTGAACAAGTGGTCAACTACCATATAGTCTGCATATTAGAAACCAGGCAGGTTCTCACCTGCTCTTTGTTTGGATTCAGAAGATATTGTTCCACTGTTGACAACCTGACCCTGTGAGAGATGGCTATCCAACAGGCTTTCTTACATAAACAGCATTCTACAGTGATATCGTTTGACATCAGTAAGCAATTCTAGGACAGGTGCACAAATGAGACTTTCATGGTCACCTTCCTATATTCATTCAGTCATTTATTAGATAATGAGTTGGTGAAGTGCTGTCACAGTTTTGAGCAGGAGACGGTGTTCGCTGGGGAAGTGTTTTAAGTGTTACCCTTTCTGCTGTGGCCATAAACAGTGTGTAATGCCTATGGTAAGGAGTCTGGGCACTGCTCATTATTTGCACACAATTTTTCAGCTTTTTGTTTCTCCTCCAATACGTATCATTATAGCCATATTTCTAATTTACCTGATTTGTATGAGGGCTATCCACAAAGTACATTATGTTTTGGAATTAAAAATAAAGTATTGGAATTTTTTTATTATATACAGATGAAAGCCACACTTAAATACTACTTTTCTACATAGTTGCCATTTAAATTAAGGCACTTATCATAGCGATGGATGAGCTTGGAAATTCTTTCGTCTTAAAATTCGGCCGCCTGCACCTTCAACCACGTGGTTACCTCTTCTTGAAGCTGTGCATTGTCATCAAAACGCTGCATAGCCAACCACTTCTTCATTGCTGGGAATAAGTGTAAGTCACTCAGTGCCAGGTCGGGACTGTATGGCAGATGAGGAAACAACTCCCACTTAAAAGATTCGATAACTTCACGAGTGGCATTTGCCGTGTGGGCCCGGGCGTTGTCATGAATCAGCAAGATCTTTGAGCCCAACTTTCCCCTGCGCTTGTTTTGTATTGCTCTTCTGAGGTTGTGCAGAGTTTGGCAATACCTTTGAGAGTTTATTGTAGTGCCTCTTTCCAGGAAATCCACAAAAATCACACCTTTTCTGTCCCAAAAGAAGAGGTAACCACGTGGTTGAAGGGGCAGGTGGCCGAATTTTACGATGAAGGAATTTCCAAGCTCGTCCATCGCTACAATAAGTGCCTTAATTTAAATGGCAACTATGTAGAAAAGTAGTATTTAAGTGTGGCTTTCATCTGTATATAATAAGAAAAATTTCCAATACTTTATTTATTTTTAATTCCAAAACGTAATGTACTTTGTGGATAGCCCTCGTATATTAGGGACATCATTCTACATTTTAAGGACTTGATGAGGTTTCTGGGCCTCATTTTTGATTCAGAAATATTGTGCTTACCACATTTAAAGGACCTGAAGGCAAGGACCCAGAAAGTGATCAATATCTTAAACTGCCATAGCCACAGGTCTTAGAGAGCAGATAAGGAATTCCTGTTCCAGTTTTATAGGAATTTCTTGCAATTGTGACTAGACTATGAGTCCATACTGTATGGATCAGTGATATATTCTTACCTGAAGATCATTGACACTACATCCAATGAGGGGTCAGTCTGGCTGTGAGTGCTTACAAGATCAGCCCTATCCCCAGTCTCTGTGCTGTGACTGGGGAACCACCACTCACCATCTGGTGGCAAGTCCCCAAGATGCAGTAAGTGTACAAATTCCTCACTACTCCCTGCTCACCAGTATACCACACTGCTCCTCGTCCAGCTATGGAACACATTTCCTCCAGATGTCCATAAGCAACAAGACCATTTGGGATCCACATGAAGCATGTGCTTTACTCACTAATGTGGGCCAATTACAAAGACAAATCCATAGTTTTAACTGACTGCAACAATGATTATTGCAGAGACCCTAAGTAATTTCACACTTAATGCAATTTCCACCTGCTTAGCTGAGGGATAATGTATTTGCCTACCATGCAGTGGGTCCAGGTTTGATTACCAGCTGGGTTGAAGATTTTCTCATCTTGTGGACTGGGTGTCGTGCTGTCTTCATCCTCATTTCATCATCACTGCCATGCAAATCACTCAATGTGCCATCACCTGAAATAAGACTTGCACCTAGCGGCTGAACTTCTCCAGATGGGGCCTCCCAGGCATCAGTGCCACATAATTATCTCATTTTTTTACTTAATGCAGTATGGAAGAGGATGCACTCCTGCATGTGTTTTTAGTACAATGTTTTATGACAGTTTTAATGAGCTCCACAACTCTTAAGCTGTATTCACGGGTGGGTCTAAACATGGCAAGTTTGTTGATTGCTCTGTTGTTTCCTCTGATTGTGTTCTCATGCCATGATTGCCTTAAGGCAATGCAAACTTATACGTGATCATTTGGGCTCAGCGGCAGATGAGATGTGTTGTGTCCCAACTTCTTGAGTTCACTTAACTCTATACAACACTTATACGCAGCAGATAAAGTAGTCCAGGATATCTGGGATGCTCTTCTCCATTTACAAAGACTCAGCAGATAGATGTCTTTCTGCTTTGTGGTGTGGCATGTGGGTATTAATAGAAACAAAATGGTGGCAGCCAAAGACGAATGCTGTGATCCCCAGATAGTTCAGTGTGCTACCTCCTGCATGCCAACCTCATTGTTGAGGTACAGGGTCAGGCATCAGTGGGAAGAACAGTGGCTCATTGTGACAGAAGACAATAAGCTGCATCCGATAAAGTCAACAAGTCGGCAAAGGTGCACCTCTTTCCAGCCACACAGGTGGGCTGAAGTCCCTGTCACTCATCTTCACTTAGGATACACCCTATGACATGTGGCTTCTTACTCTGGCAAGAGGACCCTCCAATGAGTGGTTCTTATGGCATGCAGATCAAGGTGTGCCACATGTAGTAGACCCTGTTTTGTATTCAGATCAGAGGGCAGCAGCTCGTTTTCCAACAAATTTTCCCTCTATTTTAACTGACAATCAAATTCATGTGGTGCTGCATTTCAGGTTTTGTGAATCTCTGGCTTTTTCTCTAAAATTTTGGAGAGAAATTTGTGGTGTGTTATCGGAGTGGCTGGCTCACCCATGTTTTTTGTAAGTGATCAGCTAGTCACATTTCCCTGTGTAATTATTTTAGCTTTTCTCTTATATTTCATTTGTTTTAAGTGCCAGTTTTGGAATGTTTGAACTTTTTTATGCTGTTTTAAAGGATGTGAGCTAGTGTGACCGAGCGAGGTGGCGCAGTGTTTAGCACACTGGACTCGCATTCGGGAGGACGACGGTTCAATCCCGTGTCCGGCCATCCTGATTTAGGTTTTCTGTGATTTCCCTAAATCGCTCCAGGCAAATGCCGGGATGGTTCCTCTGAAAGGGCACGGCCGACTTCCTTCCCTAATCCGATGAGACCAATGACCTCGCTGTTTGGTCTCTTTCCCAAAACCAACCAACCAACCAACCAGCTAGTGTGTGTGTATGTGTGTGTGGATGACCATGGGTGGGGTTGAAAGAATTTGTTTATATTTGTGTAAGACTTGTTCTTCCTTCTTTTATGCCATTTTATAAGCACACTTGTGAAAGAAAAAGTAAAAAAGGGGGAGGGGAGAAGCTGTGCATGTCCCTTATACAGAGCGGTTCTGTGATGCCATTAAAAGTTTTCAGGGATGATAGAGAAGGGTAATTGTGCCAATTTGAAGTCAGTGACCCTGGTTTGGAAATGAATGAGTTGAAAGTTAGAAGTGAAAATCTTTATGACACCTTTGACAGTAGACCTCTTCTATTGCAAGCTCTTAACCTTCCATATTTAGGGAGGAAGTAGTATGTACCAAAACAAGAAAAAAAAATTCTGGTAAACATGGGCTCTAAAGTGCATAGCATAAGAGCTATGAGCAATCGTTCATTTTGCTACTGTGCAACACCCTCTCTTCAACTGGATTTGCTAGACACTTTTGTCTTGTTTTGGTTCATACAATATGATCACAAAATATGGAAAGCAAAGATCTTGCAGAAGAGGAGGTCCCCTGTCAGAGGTATCAGAATGATTTTTGCTTAAAACTTTTGACTCGGTTGTTTTTGGACCATGGTCCCTCACTTGAAATTGATGTATTTACCCTTCTGTATCACCCCTAAAAATTTGGAATATCATCACAGAATCATCCTGTGCATCCTACCAGGCCTGGTAACAGCACTAACCATGAATAACAGTAATGCACTCTACAGGCTGTTCTACCTGTCAGAGAATTTCAGTTGCAATGATTTAAACAACTATTGATGGTGAGTACATGTATGAAGTTACACTGCCTTCTGACCATGTCTTCTGAGTGCTTCACTTTTTTGACAGGCCGTCTACAATAAAACTTCATGGAAAACATGTGTGAAATACATGTACAGTTACTTACTGTTATATTAATTACATTAATTTCCATATTTAACTCAGTTAAAATTTTAATTTTATTTAAAATAAAAAAGTCAAAGAAATTCCAATATTATAATGATTCACTGTAGTTAATGATGTTTAACTTCACTAGTAGTTTGAAATTAACTGATATACACTTATTTGCACACTAAAAATTATATGTAAGATATAAAGTTCCCTGTGGTACCTAGTAATTGTGTGAGTGGTAGCCATAAAATTTTAATTATCACTACAAAGCAATAAAGTCATCTAATTAACTTTCTTATCACTTATGTGAGTAGTCACACACACATTGAAACCCCCACGCCACTGTACCACAGCAGGCCACTAGTGGTACCTAAACAAAATGGTGCATCCCACTGATGAAGTGGAGTACCGTATGTCAATTCATATTCTACATCAAAGACACTGCATCAGTCTTAGTGAAATATTTCTGGGTGTACTGCCAATCATCTTATAAAAAACTTAAGATATCAAAACAACCAATATTTTTCCATGTTACATAGCCTTCTTCAGGGCATAGACATGCTAATTTGGTAGATGTGTACAGAAACAATGAACCAACATATGACACAGTGGTTAGGGGACACAGGTGCTTCCAGTGTGATCATACATGTCTGAATGATGGAGAATGATGGAGCAGACCATGTCTCTATGAAGAGCCAAGGATTGTCGAGAGGTGGAGTCCCTGGTACTCACAATAGAAGCAATAGAACAAAAAGTGAAAATCAGTCATGAATCAGTTTTTAACAGCTTGCATGACATTTTGAGCATGATGAATGTTGTCAGCCACTGGTTTCCTTCCAAACTGAGGCAACAGTAGATCTGTGTCAGACCAATGCAGATGACTTCTTTAGCCAGATAATCACCATGGATGAATGCTGAATGTATCACTATGACCTTGAGAGAAATGGGCAAAGCAAGCGACATGTGGATTCACCAGCAGTAAAAAAGTGTAAAGACCCAGCCATCACTAGGAAAGTTGATGTTAATCCCCTAATGAGGTTATGGGAGGCTGTTAACATGAATCACTGCCTAAAGCTGTCCAAGTGGCTGTTTTTTCCGCACAAGAATACCCCAGCTCTGTACACCCAGGAGATAGTCATACGTGCTGATTCTTTGAGCAATCAAATGTTTGCCCCCCCCCCCTCCTCTCCCCCAACCCCTTTCTTACTCGTTCTCCTGCCATAGTACATGAGAACTTCACCTAGTAATATGTATGTTCACAAGCCATACAATAACTGCTGTAGTCAGTTTTAACAGGAAATCTTGTGAATCACAGACCTGAGAATTTCTTCTGAAGGGATGTTGAGTGTTTAAAGGCAGTATAGACTTAATTTCCTTGTATGTATGACTACATGCTGATTATCTAAAGATTACTGTATTACACCATAGCTTAAATTTAGTAAAAGTAAACATACCACTCTCTGACACTAATCATGTTACTGATGAAAACATATTTAAACTTAAAAACAAAAGTAAACAGCTTTGTCTCCTACCTACCCATGCATTTAGTTTTTAATTAGATAAAATAAGAGTAGTTGTTCAGAAAAAATTTCAGTTTAGATTTCAAATTTTCTCTGCTACATGTCAGCATTTTCTGATATTTTTTAAATGACCAAGATATCTGAGAATGCAAGTTGGACACCTTTATAATACATTAGCAGCTCTAGTGATGAGTATTTTTGTTCTTCTAATATTGTGATGGCTTGTTTATGACAATTGTTATTATTATTTGTATATTTTGAAGTACCTCAAAGAGGCACTTACAAAGTGAATGAGAGTGAACATCACATATTATTCTCACTACTTCCTTTTGTGCAATTGATACTTCTTGTCTGTGTGATGAGTTACAGCAGAAAAATTATGCCATTAGACTGTTATCAGTTGCGACATTCACAATGTTATAAAATGTTGAGATGTTTAGTTCCAAAGCTAGCAACTATGTGAAAGGAAAAAAAATTAATTTAGCTGTTTGAGAATCTCAGTGATGTATTTCTTCCAGTTCTTATTTTGGTCAATCTGAAATATTTTCCTCCATTCACTGACTCCTATTGATGTGCTTCCATAGTCATTGGTGTTATTCTGTTCATTGCATATAACCAAAGGTACTATGTATTTATTTTGAAATAAAGCAGTACCTGTTCACAGATAACCACTTAATAATTCTTTGAGAGGCATAATATTTTTTCTGTTTGTGTCCCACTGATAGCTACTGTATCATCTGCACAAAGTGCAGCTCATCTTCAGACCTGTGAAATGAAAGTTTATTCATGTATACAGGATGAAGTAGCTAAGACAAGGCACTCCAAGTACATTTAGAATGAGTAGGTATATTGAAGTGCATTTTTTTCTAATTTATGGTGGACAGTGTGTCAAAGTTTCTGAATGATGAAGTAATTTTTAATGTTTCTGGCTTCCATGTTATGATACCTTTACTTAAGGAAATGTACACATTTTCTTTTCCATTGGGAAAGTCATCGAAGAGGATTTCAGAGACATCTACATCTACACCTTCGTGGATATTAT
The DNA here is from genome assembly GCF_023864275.1 of Schistocerca cancellata. Taxonomy (NCBI): domain Eukaryota; kingdom Metazoa; phylum Arthropoda; class Insecta; order Orthoptera; family Acrididae; genus Schistocerca; species Schistocerca cancellata. The sequence goes on along the minus strand of NC_064629.1, from coordinate 507,102,520 downwards.
GCAAATCACATTTAAATGCCTGGCAGAGGGTTCATTGAACCACCTTCACAATTCTGTATTATTCCAATCTTGTATAGCACACAGAAAGATGAACACCTATATGTTTCCACACGAGCTCTTATTTCCCTTATTTTATCATGGTGATAGTTTCTCCCTATGTAAGTCAGTGTCAATAAAATATTTTCACATTTGGACGATAAAGTTGGTGTTTGAAATTTCTTGAGAAGATTCTGCCACACCAAAAAACACCTTTGTTTTGTTATGATGTCCACCCAAAATCCTTACCATTTTCATGACACTCTCTGCCCTATTTCTTGATAACACAAAATGTACTGCTCTCCTTTGAACTTTCTTCATGAACTCCATTAATACTATCTGGTAAGGATCCCAGACATTGCAGCAGTACTCCAAAAGAGAACGGACAAGCATAGTGTACACAGTCTTTTTAGTAGATCTCTTGCATTTTGTACGCATTCTGCCAATAAAATGCAGTCTTTTGTTTGCTTTCCCTAAAACATTGTCCATGTGTTCTTTTCAATTTAAGTTGTTTGTAACTGTAATTCCTAGGTATTCAGCTGGCCGCTGGTGGCCGAGCGGTTCTAGGCGCTTCAGTCTGGAACCGCACGACCGCTACAGTCACAGGTTCGAATCCTGCCTCGGGCATGGATGTGTGTGATGTCCTTAGGTTAGTTAGGTTTAAGTAGTTCTAAGTTCTAGCGGATTGATAACCTGAGATGTTAAGTCCCATAGTGCTCAGAGCCATTTGAACCTAGGTATTGAGTTGAATTTATGGCCTGTAGATTTGACTGATTTATCGTGTAACTGAAGTTTAACTGATTCTATTTAGCAGCACTGATGTGGATGACCTTTCACTTTTCATTACTTAGGGTCAGTTGCCAATTTTTGGAACACACAGATATCTTATCATTTTGCAATTGGTTTTGATCTTCTGATGTCTTTATTAGGTAATAAACAGCATCATCTGCAAACAACATAAGACAGCTGCTCAGATTGTCTCATAAATTGTTTATATAGATAAGGTACAGACCTATAACACTACCTTGGAGGATACCAGAACTCTCTTCTGTTCTACTCAATGACTTTCCATCAGTTACTATGAACTGTGACCTATCTGACAGGAAATCATGTTCCACTCACATAACTGAGATGGTATTCCATAAACATGCAATTTCTCTACAAGTTGCTTGTGTGGTGCAGTGTCAAAAGCTTTCTAGAAACCTAGAAATATGGGACCAATTTAACATACCTTGTCAATAACACTCAACTCTTTGTGTATGTAAAGAGCTAGTTGTGTTTCACAAGAGCAATGTTTTCTAAATCTGAGTTGACTTTGTGTCAATAGACTGTTTTCTTAGAGGTAACTCATAATGTTCAAACACAATATATATTCCAAAATCCTGCTGCATATCGATGTTAATGATATGGGCTTGTAATTTAGTGGATTACTCCTACAACCTTTCTTGAATATTGGAGTGACCTGTGCAACTTTCCAGTCCTTAGGTACGGATCTTTTGTCGAGCAAATGGCAGTGTATGATTGTTAAGTATGGAGCTTTTGCTTCAGCATACTCTGAAAGGAACCTAATTGGTATACAGTCTGGACTAGAAGACTTCCTTTTGTTAAGTGATTTAGTTGCTTCACTACTCCAAGAATATCTACTTGTATGTTACTCATGTTGGCAGATGTTCTTGACTGGAATTCCAGAATATTTACTTTGTCTTCTTTTGTGAAGGTATTTCGAAAGGTTGTGTTTAGTAACTCAACTTTGGAAGCACTGTCTTTGATAGTATCTCCACTGCTATCACACAAAGAAGGCATTGATTGTGTCTTGCTGCTAGCATATTTCACATGATATGTGTGGTGCTTGATCAGATAGTAATAGGATAACAGTATCACAAGCATCTACCCTGCTATAAAAAATGTAAGCAAAGTTGTGTGTGCCTCATGCCCATCAGTGTGTGCACTGCCATTCTAGCAGTCAGCCAATTTGCTCATGAAGCTATTCAAAATTTCACAATGTATGTAACAATTTAAAAATTGGATATGATTTTTGTTTATGATGAATTCCACCGAACTGTTAGAGCAGTGGGGAGGTTGTATACTGGAAAGTATCCAGATACCAAGCCCACACAATCTGTCTTTGCAAACATTATTTTAAGAATTCAAGAAATTAGATGAGTCAAGAATAAAATTTGTCAGCAAAATAGAACAGAAACTCATGGGAACTTATATTTTATCTGTCCACATGTCATTGCAAGGCAGCCTGAATGTATGAGTGGTATGATACAGAGCAGTGTTCTGCAAATACATTCCTTGCCACAGTGTGCTCTATCAATAACTTAATGGCAACAGCTTTCAAAATTTGCAATATTCCTCCAAATTGTGTCAAAGATAACTGCAAAGTTATGTAACATTTCTATAAAACTTATTGTTTATGTGTGAAGGATTGTTTACAAACCATGGGAAAATTAATCTTTTCATTATGCACTACTGATCAGGTGAAAACTCACATTGGCTGAGAGAAGTGGCCAACAATGACTTTCACTTTTCAACAAGTGGTGTACTCTTTTCAACAATTTCATCATTGGTTTCTGCTTTATTGACATGTCCATATTCAGCCAAAAGTTGGTCCCACACTGCAGTTTATACCCTGGTTCAATTCGTGATGCCCACAATGCCCTTTGATGCTGTTTTGTTTTTCAAAGCCCATACTTATATTCCCTGAAATGCAGATTCTGTGATGGCAGCAACATGTTAATCAATAGAGTGCCTTGTTTAAATTGAAATCTCCTTTCATATCTATTAGTTTTTCAAACATTGGGTAGATAAGCGATTCTTAGCATTTCTTTTTCTGTGTCAGTCTCAGTTTCTTCCTCAGGTGTTCTTGAGTGTGACTTTAACACCCACTCAGTTTTATGATTTGAGCACCCATCCCTATGGAACACTATTTGTAGGTATTGTAATTATTTGATAAGGCTGCCCATTTCTAAATATGTTCTACCTCTGTTGACCAGTCTAAAGCATTGAATTTCTGGATGATGGATGGTAATGGCTTGAGGCATTGAGATAGAGGTTAATGTGCATGGGTTATGTTTATACACTTTGACTCACAGATCTGTCCAGTGTTCTCTTAAGTAACACATCAAGGAAAGGTAACTTTCCCTCTTCTATATTATGATAGAATTTAAATGGTCTCAGAACTCTTGAAGCTCTTTCTGTTCTTTATGATGACATCGCAGATGTCTAGTCTATGTATTAATAGAAGTGGAAACAACTCAGCTGTATACATGGAAGCATACTATTAACGTACATTTACCTTTTCTATGCATGTGGTTACATAGTGTTCAGCTGCGCGGGATTGGCCGAGCTGTATAGGGTGCTGCAGTCATGTACTGTGCGGCTGGGCCCGGTGGAGGTTCGAATCCTCCCTCGGGCATGGGCGTGTGTGTGTTTGTCCTTAGGATAATTTGGGTTAAGTAGTGTGTAAACTCAGGGACTGATGACCTTGGCAGTTAAGTCCCATAAGATTTCACACGCATTTGAACATTTTTGAACATAGTGTTCAGAAGGACCAAACATCCATCTCCTCATAATTCTGTAAATTTTCTAAACATGCATGTAGTCCCATCTACCTCCTTTCTTAATCTTGTTATGTTATAATTGAAGTTTAACATCAAAATTATGTCAACAAATTGTTAAAACTGTTATCCAGGATGGAACCAAGAAAGTTGATGCATTGGTGAGACACTGGAAACACTTTTGAGAAGATAGTGCTTCAGATCCTCATACAACCACCTAGATTTTGATATTATGCTTTCCCTGAACTGATTAAGGCAAATGCTGCAGTGGTTCCTTTGAAAGGAACATGGTTGATTTCATTCTGCGTCCTTCCGCAATTTGAGCATGTGCTCTGACTAATGACCTCTTTTTTAACAAGGAGAAAAGCTCTAAATATCCTCTCCTTTATCCATGGTGTAAATGTATTAGACTTGTTAGCAACAAAGATACCTGAGTTCTCCAAGGACTTTCACATTAAGAGTGGTATCAGTGCTTATGAGGCAGTTGCAGGAATAGTGTTCACCAAAGAACAATTATCTTCAAAAATTTCAGGAAAATACAGAAGGAACAAGCTAGCTCATTTCTCAAGTGAGGAAGTAGAATAATTAATTGAGGTAATGAAATTTTAGAGGAACTATGACTTGACTCCAAGCAAATAATTGATCAATCTCCAAAAATTGTGTATCTGGCAGGATAATGGAAGATTATAAAGACTGCCTTTGGCATAAAGGAATATGAGGAAGTTTCTTCAAAACACAACTCGTACTGCACAAGAAGTAAAGGTCAGAGCACAAATTGACATATAAGGTGATACTGATTGAAATATACCTGACTATCTGAAGGACGATGCATGGACCCTTGAAAAACTACTGCAACAATATAGTATCACAAGATCTCTCCCAAACCCATGATAGACATTGGCCATGTATGAAAGCTGTCACAAAAATTAGTGTTCAGATATTGCTATACAAGATAGACTGAAATGAGGAACAGCAAAATAATAATGGAAGTGTCGAATTCTGTCTCCAGACCAACTGATGGCTGTTAAAACTGGAACACCATTAAGGTGGCATGCAACAAATGTCAAACTGGTGTGAAGTGTACTATAACTAGCATCTTAGTGCAATTGCATGAAGTATGTAGGAATAATGCCCTGTAGTTGTTTTGGTCTTTAATTTGAAGACAGGTTTGATGCAGTACAATATCATGTGCAAGCCTTGTCATCTCTGTGTATCTACTGCAACCCACATCCTTCTGAATCTGCTTACTGTATTCATCTCTTGGTCTCCCTCTACAATTTTTAGTCCTCACACTTACTAAATTGGTGATCCCTTTATGCCTCAGAGTGTGTGCTACCAAATGATCCCTTCTTGTAGTCAGATCATGGTACAAATTTCTTTTCTCCCCATTTCTATTCAGTACCTTCTGATTAGACGGGCTATCTACCCATTTAATCTTTAGTACTCTTCTTTAGCACCACATTTCAAAAGCTTCTGTTCTCTTCTGTCTGAACTGATTATTGTCCACATTTCAGTTCAGTACAAGGCTACAATCCAGACAAATGCTTTCGGAAAAGACTTCCTAACTCTTAAAGTCATATTAAAAGTTAACAAATGCCTCTTTTTCAGAATTGATTTTCTTGTCCTTGCCACTTTACATTTTATATCACCTCTACTTTGGTCATCAAGCCCAAGCCCAAATAACAAAGCTCATCTATTACTTTGAGTGTCTCATTTCCTAATCTGATTCACTCAGCATCATCTTATTACATTTGACTATATTCCATTCTTCTTCTCCTGCTTTTGTTGGTGTTGATCGTATATCCTCCTTTCAAGATGCTGTCCATTCCATTTAAAATGCTCTTCTGAGTCATTTGCTGTCTATGACAGAATCAGTGCCATCAGCAAACCTCAAAGTTTTTGTTTCTTCCTATCGAATTTTAATTCCTTCTCCAAATTTTTCTTTTGTCCCCTTTACTGCTTACTCACGATACAGATTGAATAGTATTGGGGGTAAACTTTAACCCTGCCTCACCTCCTTCTCAATCACTGCTTCCCTTTCATGCCCTTGGACTCTTACAGTTGCCACCTGGTTTCAGTAAAAGTTGTAAAAAACTTTCTCTTCCAGTATTTTACCCCTACTTCAGAAATTTGAAAGTGTATCCCAGTCAACATTGTCAAAAGATTTCCTCAAATCTACAAATGCTATAAACACAGGTTTGCCTTTCCTTAACCTATCTTTCAAGATAAATTGTATGATCAGTATTGCTTTGCACACTCCTAAATTTCTTCACGACCCGAAGTTATCTTCCACGAGGTCAGCTACTACCAGTTTTTCCATCTTCTGGAAAGAACTCATATCAGTATTTTGCAACCATGACTTATTAAACTGATATTTGAGTAATATTCACATCTGTCAGCACCTGCTTTCTTGGAAATTTGGGTTATTACATTATCATTTATATATAAGTGTATTTCCCCTGTCTCATACATCTTGTACACTGGGTGGAGTAGTTTAGTCATGGCTGATTCTCCCAAGGATATCAGCAATTCTGAGGAAATACATTTTCCTCCAGGAGCCTCATTTTTGCTTAGGTCTTTCAGTGCCCTGTCATATTCTCTTATAGTATCACATCTCCCATCTCATCTTCATCTGCTTCATCTTTCCTTTCTACAATACTGCCTTGAAATTCATTTCCCTTGAATAACTCCTCTATGTAGTCATTCCACCTTCCAGCTTTCTCTTCGTTGCTTAGTATTGTTTTCCATTTGAGCTCTTGATATTCATGCAGCTGCTTCCCTTTTGTCCAAAGGCTTCTTTAATTTTTCTGTAGGTGATATGCACCTTTCCCCTCTTTATACATGCTCCTAAGAACTTACATTTACCCTTTAGGCTCTCCTTCTTAGCTGTTTTGCACTTCCTGTCAATCTCATTTTTTAGACATTTGTGTTCCCTCCCACCTGCTTCACTTGCACCATTTTTATATTTTGTGCTTTGATCAATTAAATTTATATCTCCTGTGATACCCAATGATTCCTACTAGGCCTCTGCTTTCTACCTATTTGATCCTCTGCTGCCTTCACTATTTCATCTCTTGAAGCTACCCACTCATCTTCTATTGTATTCCATTCCCCTGTTTCAGGCAATTGTTGCCTAATGCTCCCTCTACAACTCTCAACAACCTCTGGTTCTTTCAACTTATCCAGGTCTAATCTCTTTAATTTCCTAACTTTTTGGCAGATTCTCCAGTTTTTATCTACGATTCATAACCACTAAATTATGGTCAGAGACCACATTAGCATCTGGAAATATTCTAAAATGTGTCTTACCATTAGACTGTCAATCTGAATCCTTCCAGTGTCTTCTTCTTTCATGATTCTTCAACCAAGTGTTAATAATAATTAAATTATTCTCCAAACAAAATTATACCAAGTGCCTTACTCTTTCAGACCTTTCTCTCAGTCCATATTCTCCTACTATTTTTCCATCTTTTCCTATTATTGGGTTTCAGTCACCCCTACAGAATTACATTTTCCTCTCCCTTAAGTATCTGAGTAATTTCTTTTATTTCATCACACATTTTTTCAAACTCTTGAGATAGGTGGTAAACATGTACTATGGTGCTGGGTCTATCATGGCTACAACAATCTCCAAGATTGGTAATCTTTGACAGATACTCATAATTATGTATGATACTCATAATTATGTATGGACTTGAAAGCAAGATGCTTATAATAGTTTCCACAATAAAACTTTGTCTCAAAATCTGGCAGAAAATGTAAAGTATGCTTGTGGCAAGACACAACCATTGTCTTCTCTGCTTGACAGGAATGGAAATACTGTTGATGACAGTGATGCTAAAGCAGAATTACTGAACATAGCCTTCTGAAATTCCTTCACAAAATAAGACCAAGTAAATATCCAGAATTCGAATCAAGAACAGTTGGCAACATGAGCAACTTAGAAGTAGATCTGCTTGAAGCAGTGAAGCAACTTAAATCACTTAGTAAAAGCAAGTCACTAACTTTCTTCTCTGAATGCAAAACTATTTTGTTGATGCTCACCTACATAGGGTGAAATTATCATCAAAATAGAATAAGGGAAATCAGAGCTTGCACAGAAAGATGTATGTGTTCATTTTTTCCAGACAGTATACAAATTAAGTTCCTTTAAGAGTATGCTGATGTAATCGCTCCATACTTAACAGTCATACATAACCACTCTCTTGAAGAAAGATCCATACCCAAAGATTGGACAGTTGCACAGGCCACTCCGATATTCAAGAAAGGTGACAGGAGTTATCCACTTAATTACAGGTCCATATCATGAATGTCAATATGAAGTGGGATTTTGGAACATATATTGTGTTCATGCATTATGAATTACCTCAAGGAGAATGGTCTATTGGTACACAGTCAACATTGATTTAGAAAACATCATTCTTGTAAGTCAGAACCACCTCTTTACTCACACAAAGTGTTGAGTGCTATTGACAAGGAATTTCAAATTGATTCCATGTTCCTGTTTTTCCAGAAGGCTTTTGACAGTGTACCTCAGAAGCGACTTGTCATCAAATTGCATGCTTATGTGATATTGGCTCAATTATGCAACTGGATTTGTAATTTCATGTCAGAGAGGTCACAATTTGTAGTAACTGGTGGGAAGTAATCAAGTAAAACAGAAGTGATTTCTGGCATTCCCCTAGGTAGTATTATAGGCCCTCTGCTGTTCCTTATCTATATCAACAATTTAGGAGGCAGTTTGAGCAGCTGTCTTCAATGGTTTTCAGTTGATATTGTCATTTGTTGTCTAGTAAAGTCATCAGAAGATCAAAACCAATTGCAAAATTGTAAGGTATCTGTATGTTGCAAACATTGGCAATTGACCCTCAATAATGGAAAGTGTGAGGTCATCCACATGACTGCTAAAAATAATTTGTTAAACTGCAGTTATACAATAAATCAATCAATTCTAAAGGCCACAAAATTGAGTAAATACCTAGGAATGAAAATCATGTCCAACTCAAGTTAGAAAGAACACACAGAAAATGTTGCAGAGAAGGTGAACCAAAGACTGTGTTTTATTGACAGAACACTTAGAAGATGCAACAGGTGTACTAAAGAGACTATGTACACTATGGTTGTCCACCCTCTTTTGGAATATTGCTGTGTGGTGTGGGATCCTTACCAGATAGGATTAATGGTGTACATTGAGAAAGTTCAAAGAAGAGCAGCGCACTTTGTATTTTCAAGAAATAGGGGAGAGAGTGTCACAGACATGATACAGGATTTTGAATGGACATCATTAAAATAAAGGTGTTTCTCATTGTGGGAGGATCATGTCACAAAATGTCAATCACTAACTTTCTTATCTGAATGCAAAAATATTTTGTTGATGCTCACCTACATAGGGAGAAATGATCATCAAAATAGAATAAGGGAAATCAGAGCTTGCACAGAAAGATATATGTGTTCATTTTTTCTTCAGACTGTTCACGAGCAGAACAATAGAGAATTATTGTGAAGATTGTCCAGTGATCCTGCTGCCAGGCACTTAAATGTGATTTACAAAGTATCCATGTAGATGTAGATGTAGATAATGTGTTCAATATGCTATTCATTTTAGCATAGCCACATCCATATTTTCTTATTGATTATTCTACCTACTCCTCTATTTCCTCTACTTGATTTTCTATTAATAACCCTGTACTCAACTGATCAAAAGTCCTCTTCATCCTGCCACCGAACTTCATTAATCTCCACTATGTCTAACTTCAACCTATCCACTTCCCTTCTCAAATTTTCTAAACCACCTACCTGATAAATGGTTCTAACATTTCACACTCAATTCTGTAGAATGCCAGTTTTGTTTTCCCTGTTGACAACAGCATTGGGGTGTGACTAGTCCATGCCCAGAGATGCAAATGGGAGATCTTTTTACACCTGGAATATTTTACCCAAGAGAATGCCATCATCATTTAAGCAGTAGGCTTGCTTTCTGCCATTTGCAGTACCACCACAACAATGCCCTGTTGTCAGATATAACAATGATAGATCAGCCAATCATCCATATTGTTTCCCTTGCAACTGATTAAAAGGCTGCTGTCACTTTCAAGAATCACATGTTTGCCTGCGCACACTACAGACACCCATCATTTGTGTTTGCACTGCAATACAGCTATTTGTATTATTGAGGCACATCAGAAGTGTCTGTGTTTCAGTAAATGCCCCATACATTTTATATATAAGGAATGGTTGTGCTTTGTATCTCTCATTCAGGTAGCACATTTGAATGTCAGCTGTTTGTGAGAAGACCATGTTATGCTGTGTGTAAGAAGGAGAAATGCCTACCAGCATGTGTTGTAATTTCACAGCAGCAGGACTGAGGCCTGTTCAGACTACCATTTATCATTCCACAGTATTGCTGCTGTGTTGTTTGGGATCCCTTGACTGTCATGCAGTATCTCAATGGCTACATGCAACTGTCTCCTGAGAGGACAATTATATTGTTTGCTCAGATATGCAGGATCATATGGCCATGTCATGTACCTGGACTTCTGGACTTAAGAAATATTCTTGTTTACAGTGAAACAAGCATCCACACAGACAGTGTGATAGCATTTGGGTGGCCATGGACTGCCAGTATGGTTATAACTGTTGTGGCTTTCCTTTACACAGCAGTAGCAAGAGGTGCACCGGCAGTGGTGCTCCCATCACCAGCAGTGGGCACAGAATGGCACCACCTCATCTACTCAGATGTGTCCTGATTCTATGTATGGTATAGCAATAGATATATATGTGTGTGGAGGATCATACGGGAACCAAAGTTACCAGGCTACAATTGTCATTGTCACACATGCCCAGCAGCCTGTGTTACAATGTGGATGCTATTGGGTACATAACACAATAACCTGGTTTGCTCAGCCAGTAATTTGGACAACAGCTGTTACAGTTATGACATGGTAAGGCTGATGGCTGTGCCCTATTTTTGAGGCCTCCAAGATGTTATCTTCCAATGAGATAACATATGACTGCATGTTGCTCATGCTGTCCTGACTTCCTTGATAGAGAGTGTACAGCAGTTGTTGTGGCCAGAAAGTTTTCTTGGTCTGTCACTCACAAAATACAACTGGGCACTGGGCTGCTGAGAACTGGTAAGCCACTACTTGCCAGCCACTACAGTCAATGAACTCTGGCATATAGCTGAAGCAGCATGGAATGATGTAACAGTATCTGTCATCCTAACTCAGTTTGACTTGATGCCCATTTGGTTTAGAGCCATAGTTGCTGCCAGAGTTGGCAACTCTGTGTGCTAAATTTAGCACCATGCAGACCCACAAATCACCTATAAATTTAATCATGTTTCCATCCTACTACACATTATGTGCACAATAAGCAAAATCTGTTATCCTTCTAGTGTTTCAATTGTAATGGCCATTAGTATGCCTTTCCACAAAAGAAAATAATTGGATATTGGTACTGTACAATTGTACTGCTGCAAAGACAAATGGCATAGTATATGGTGCTACTAGTACCTAAGTATTTCTCAGGGCCAATGGAATTATTTTCAATGTCTACATAGAATGTGCAAATAAATTAGCTCTGCAATTGACTGTAGTTTACTTAAGGAGAGAACTCCTTCCTATAGTTGCTAAAGAGCATTTCTCACACTATGTTACAAAAAGTTGGTAGAACCTAATCCACAGAACAATCATCACAAATTCCTCATTCCTATTGATAGCAGAAGTATGCAGAATACGTTGTGCGAAGTATGGAAGGTGGGAGAAGAGGTACTGTCAGAAGTAAATCAGTGATGACGGTTTGTGAGTCATGGTTGAATGACTTAGTCAGCAGAAACAAAAAGAACAGTCACAAATCTGAATCCCAGTTCAGCACACAGTTTTAATATATCAGTATGTTTTGGCATTGAGTACTTACAAATAAGAGTGGTGTTGTTTGTCACAGGCTTGTTTGACTGGTTGGAGAGTATCAGAAATACTGAAAAATTTCAACTGACAGGCTTGCAAAAAAAAGTATGCTGCATGTCTGGCAAAAACCTGATTAAAAAATTCCAAGAAACAGCTTTAAGAATGAAATCTAAAAATATTATTCAGAACCTTAATATCAGTCTTATTGGGATCATGTCGATAAACCTAGAACAATGATAGCTCACAAAAATATGTAGAGGCAATGATTTTTCCCTTGCTTCATCCATGAATGAAATTGAAAAAAGGTAATATGTGGTACAATAACTGTGCTCTTTGCCAAACAGAGTCATATGGATGTACATGCGGCAATTATTTTCAGAGTTGTCAAATGCAAATTTATTTATGGGGGTGTAATCTTAACTTCGTATCCTCTCTTTTTTTTTTTCTGCTGGCCTTTTGTGGCTAAAGTTACTCATAAACATTATTCATGTTATTTGATAAGTGTTCATGACTTTAAAGTATTTTCTGTATAGTAATGCATTATAGTACAAATCACTGTAATTACTTTAGATCATTTTGAAAGTAAATCATGGCTAAAGGTAGGAACTTACTTCTCCACACCTTCAGTTTCAGTTTCAAAGTCATCCTTGTGAGTGTAGGAATCTCAAAACCGTCTATATTTCTGTGTTTCATTTATGTTGCCATGACTTTGTTTCATAACTAATACCTTTTGTGTTGAGAAATGTTGTGTGTAGAAAGACAGCTGCATCTCACTAGAAGAAAACAGGAATCTTGTTTTATAATTTTATAATCAATGCATAGGTCAGATAATGTATTTTTTTGTTGTGATGACTGGTTTCAGTTTAGTTAGGCCATCTTCAGATAAAAAAAATACAGTGAGAAAGGTAGCCATCATGGGTATCAATTGGTACTGGTACTGATGCTGTTGATGACACTGGCTGATATAAGTGATATCTGCAGCTGCATCTTCATTTGTACTCTACAAACCACTGTAAAGTACATGGCTGAGGGTATGATCCATTGTAACACTTATTAGGGTTTCTTCCCATTCCATTTACATATGGAGCACAGGAAGAATAATTGTCTGAAGGCTTCTGTGTGTGCTGTAATTATGCTCACAATCCCTATATGAGTGAAAGGGTTGTAGTATGTTCTGAGAGTGGTCATTTAAAGCTGGTTTTTGAAACCCTGTTAGTAGACTTTCTCAGGATAATTTTCATTTATCTTCAAGAATCTGCCATTTCAGTTCCTTCAACATCTCAGTGACACTCTTCTGTTGGTCAAAAAAATCTGTGATCATTTGTGTTGCCCTTATCTGCCTACATTCCATATCCCCTGGTAGTCGCACACAATCGAGCAATATTCTAGAATGAGTTGCACAAGTGATTTATAAGTAATCTCCTTTGTAGACTGAGTGTATTTCCCTAGTATTCTACCAATAAACCATTACTATGTGTGTATTTTATGAAGTGCACCATTTTACTTTTTTGAACATTGAAAGCAAACTTCCAATCATTGTATCACTTTGAAATCTTACCGAAGTCTGACTGAATATTTGTGCAGCTTCATTCAGACTGTAATTCACTGTAGATAAGTGCTTCATCTGTGGAACTATCTGAACTTAGTGTTAATATTGTCAACAAGACCACTGACAATACGACATGCTTCCGTGGGGTACATTGAAAGTTACTTGTACATCTGTTGATGACTCCCCATCCAAGATAGCAAGCTGCATCTTCCCTGCCAAGATATCTCAATTCAGTTGCATATTTTGTCTGATAACCCATATGATCATACTTTTGATAATAAGTGTAGGTGTGGTACTGAGTCAAATGCTTTTTGGAAACCAAGAAATACTGCATCTATCTGACTGCCTTTATCCAATGCTTTTAGGCTGTCATGTGAGAAAGGTGCGAGTTGTGTATCACATCATCTATTTTTTGAACTCAATGTTGGTTGGCAAGGAGGAGATCATTCCGTTGTGTTTGAGCACAGAATTTTTTGTGAGATTCTAGAACAAATTGATGTCAAGGCTTTTGGACAGTACATGTGTAGGTCACTTCTACTATGTTTCTTGTATACAGGCTTGATCTGTGCTTTTTCCAAGATCAGGGCATGGTTTTTTGTTAAAGGGCTCCTTGACAGATTATAGTTAGAAAAGGGGATAACTCGGCCCCAAATTAATTATAGAATCTGATAGGGATTCCATCAGGCCCCAGAGCTTTTTCAGTTTTAATGATTTCAGCTGTTTCTCAACACCACTAACACAGAGATTTATTTCATTAATCTTTTCAGTGATTAAAGAATTACATTGGGGCAATTCTCCTGGGCTTTCCTTTGTAAAGGAAATCTGAAAATGGAATTAAGCATTTCAGTTTTGGCTTTGCTACCCTGAATTTCAGTTTTGGCTTTGCTACCCTGAATTTCAGTTTTCATTTCATTCTCTATGAACTGGACTCTAACTTTGATGCCACTAGCAGCCTTTGCATATGACCAGAATTCGTTTGAGTTTTGTGAAAGATCATTTGATAGTATTCTGCTACATTAGTCATTGAAGGCTTCATGCATTGCTTCCTTGACAGCCAAATGCATTTCATTCATCATCTCTCTTTTTATAGCCCTATTATGCAGTAATCACTGTTTCTTTAGATGTTTTTTTTACAGTGACTATATACCATGGAGGGCTTCTCCCAGTATGAACTGTTCTCCTGGGTACATATCTATTCAGTGTATGATCAATTATTCTTTTAAACATGAGCTGTAGTTCTTATATTTGCTACTACCCTGTGCAGAAAGTTTCATTTTCATCACTAAGATATAACATTACTGACCTTTTATCTAGTTTACTGGACACATACTGGGTGGTCCATTGATCGTGACCAGGTCAAATATCTCAGGAAATAAGTGTCATACAAAGAAACTACAAAGAACGAAACTTGTCTAGCTTGAAGGGGGAAACCAGATGGCACTATGGTTGGCCCGCTAGATGGCGCTGCCATAGGTCAAACGGATATCAACTGTGTTTATTTAAATAGAACCCCCATTTTTTATTACATATTCATGTAGTGCGCAAAGAAATATGAATGTTTTAGTTGGACCACTTTTTTCACTTTGTGATAGATGGCGCTGTAATAGTCACAAACATATGACCCACAATTTTAGATGAACACTTAGTAACAGGTAGGTTTTTTAAATTAAAATATGGAATATAGTCATTTGAACATTTTATTTCGGTTGTTCCAATGTGATACATGTACCTTTGTGAACTTACCATATCTGAGAATGCATGCTGTTACACTGTGATTACCTGTAAATACCACATTAATGCAACAAATGCTGAAAATGATGTCTGTCAACCTCAATGCATTTGGCAGCACGTGTAATGACATTCCTCTCAACAGCAAGTAGTTTGCCTTCCGTAATGTTCGCACATGCATTGACAATGCACTGATGCATGTTGTCAGGCATTGTCGGTGGATCATGATAGCAAATATCCTTCAACTTTCCCCACAGGAAGAAATCCGGGGACATCAGATCCTGTGAATGTGTGGGCCATGGTATGGTGCTTCGACGACTAATCCACCTGTCATGAAATATGGTATTCAATACCGCTTCAACCAGATGTGAGCTATGTGCCAGACATCCATCATGTTGGAAGTACATCACCATTGTCATGCAGTGAAACATCTTGTAGTAACATCGGTAGAACATTATGTAGGAATTCAGCATACATTGCACCATTTACATTGCCATTGATAAAATGGGGGCCAATTATCCTTCCTCCCATAATACCACACCATACATTAACCTGCCAAGGTCGCTGATGTTCCAATTGTCACAGCCATTGTGGATTTTCCATTGCCCATTGGGGACTTATGACCTAAGTTGTTGAGTCCCATAGTGCTCAGAGCCGTCCATTGCCCAATAGTGCATATTATACTGGTTTACATTACCACTGTTGGTGAATGATGCTTCATTGCTAAATAGAACATATGCAAAAAATCTGTCATCATCCCGTAATTTCTCTTGTGCCCAGTGGCAGAATTGTACATGATGTTCAAAGTCATCACCATGCAATTCCTGGTACATAGATGTATGGTATGTGTCCAATCAATGTTGATGTAGCCTTCTCAACACTGACGTTTTTGAGATTCCCGATTCTCGCACAATTTGTCTGCTACTGATGTGCGGATTAGCCGCAAGAGTGGCTAAAACACCTACTTAGGCATCATCATTTGTTGCAGGTCACGGTTAAAATTTCACATGTGGCTGAACACTACCTGTTTCCTTAAATAACGTAACTATCCGGTGAACGGTCCGCACACTTGGATGATGTTGTCCAGGATACCGAGCAGCATACGTAGCACACGCCCATTGGGCATTTTGATCACAACATCATATCGACCTTTTCTGCAATTGGTAAATGGTCCATTTTAACATGGGTAATGTATCATGGAGAAAATACCGTCCACACTGGCGGAATGTTATGTGATACCACGTACTTATACGTTTGTGACTATTACAGAGCCATCTATCACAAAGCGAAAAAAGTGGTCCAACTAAAAAATTCATATTTCTTTGCGTACTACATGAATATGTAATAAAAAATGGGGGTTCCTATTTAGAAAAACGCAGTTGATATCCGTTTGACCTATGGCAGCGCTATCTAGTGGGCCAACCATAGTGCCATCTGGTTCCCCCTTCAAGCTAGACAAGTTTCATTCTTTGTAGTTTTTTTGTTTGACGATTATTTCATAGTGGTTCATGGTGTGGGTTCCTGTAGTCATGTCCTAGTTCATGAACCATGGGCAACGTATGAGTGGCCAAGTAAGTGGTCCCGACAGTCGGGATACCAGTTACTTTGGAAAAAGGCTGGGCATCTCGGACATATTCTGAGTCGTGGTCACCTTTGTGTTCATACGGCAAAGATTACCAAATCCACCGGTTAGTCCCTCAGCTGTTAGGGGTAAAACCCAATGGGAATCGGGGCAAGTAAGGCTAGCAACCTGCTTCCCTGGTACTTTAAATATGATGCTGGCAACAATCAGAGCAAAATGCCTCGGACCTTTGGAGGTGATGGAGTCCCATCTCTAACTGACAAACCAGGGACTCCTAAGATACGACTTGGCAAACAAATGGTAATGAGATGGGGAGCTATTAATATCAATGGGGGCTACTCTGGGAAGAAGGTAGAGCTGGCAGAGGCTGCAAGTAAGATGGGGCTGGACGTTTTAGCTGTTAGTGACATTCGGGTAAGGGGTGAGAAAGAAGAGGAAGTGGGAGAATACAAGGTCTACCTGTCAGGAGTCAAAGCAGGAATAGCACAATGGAGTGTAGGGCTATACATCAGGAAATAAATGGAACCCAGCATAGTTGCAATAAGGCATGTAAACGAACAACTGATGTGGATAGATTTGACAGTGTCTAGCAAGAAAATTAGGATTGTGTCAGTGTATTCGCATTGTGAAGGGACAGATCAAGATAAGATGGATAGTTTTTATGAGGCACTCAGTGATTTAGTTGTTAGAGTAAAGGACAAGGACAGTGTTCTGCTCATGTGTGATTTTAACACCAGGATTGGAAATTGAACAGAAGGGTATGAATAGGTTATGGGTAAATTTGGAGAGGATATGGAAGCCAACAGGAACGGGAAACAACTCTTGGATTTCTGTGCCAGTATGGGCTTAGTAATCACAAACTCCTTTTCTAAACATAAGAACATTCACCGGTATACTTGGGAAGGCAGGGGAACCAGATCTGTCATTGAATATATGATAACAGATCAGGAATTCAGGAAGGCTGTGAGGGACCCGCGCATATTCAGGGGATTCTTTGATGACACTGATCATTATTTAATCTGCAGTGAAATTGGGATTGTGAGGCCGAAAGTGCAGGAGGTAAGGTCCATATGTAGGAGGATAGGAGTGGAGAAACTTCAGGATAAGGAAATCAGGCACAAGTACATAACAGTGATCTCAGAAAGGTACCAGTTAGTTGAATGTAGTCAATTACAGTCATTGGAAAAGGAATGGACAAGGTACAGGGACACAGTACTAGAAGTGGCTAAAGAATGTCTTGGAACAGTAGTGTGTAAAAGTAGGATGAAGCAAACAGCTTGGTGGAATGATACAGTCAAGGCAGCCTGTAAAAGGAAAAAGAAGGCGTATCAAAAATGGCTACACACCAGAACCCAGGTAGACAGACAAAGTTATGTTGAAGAAAGAAACAAAGCCAAACAGATAATTGCAGCATCCAAGAAGAAATCATGGGAAGACTTTGGAAACAGGGTGGAGACTATGGGTCAAGCTGCTGGAAAACCATTCTGGAGTGTAATTAGCAGTCTTCGAAAGGGAGGTAAGAAGGAAATGACAAGTATTTTGGACAGGTCAGGAAAATTGCTGGTGAATCCTGTGGATGCCTTGGGCAGATGGAGGGAATATTTTGAAGAGTTGCTCAATGTAGGTGAAAATGCAATCAGTAATGTTTCAGATTTCAAGGTAAAATGGGATAGGAATGATGATGGAAATAGGATCACATTTGAGGAAGTGGAAAAAATGGTCAATAGATTGCAGTGCAATAAAGCGGCGGGGGTGGATGAAATTAAGTCGGAACTCATCAAATACAGTGGAATGTCAGGTCTTAAATGGCTACACAGGATAATTGAAATGGCCTGGGAGTTGGGACAGGTTCCATCAGACTGGACAAAAGCAGTAATCACACCAATCTTTAAACATGGAAACAGAAAAGATTGTTACAACTACAGAGGTATCTCTTTAATCAGCGTTGTGGGTAAAATCTTCTCAGGTATTGTTGAAAGGAAAGTGTGAGTATTAGTTGAGGACCAATTGGATGAAAATCAGTGTGGGTTTAGGCCTCTCAGAGGTTGTCAGGACCAGATCTTTAGCTTATGACAAATAATGGAGAAGTGTTATGAGTGGAACAGGGAATTGTATCTATGCTTTATAGATCTAGAAAAGGCATATGACTGGGTTCCTAGGAGGAAGTTATTGTCTGTTCTACAAGATTATGGAATAGGAGGCAAACTTTTGCAAGCAATTAAAGGTCTTTACATGGATAGTCAGGCAGCAGTTAGAGTTGACGGTAAATTGAGTTCATGGTTCAGGGGTAAGACAAGGCTGCAACCTGTCTCCACTGTTGTTCATATTATTTATGGATCATATGTTGAAGACAATAGACTGGCTGGGTGAGATTAAGATATGTGAACACAAAATAAGCAGTTCTGCATATGTGGATGACTTAGTTGTGATGGCAGATTCGATTGAAAGTTTGCAAAGTAATATTTCAGAGCTAGATCAGAAATGTAAGGACTATGGTATGAAGATTAGCATCTCCAAAACGAAAGTAATGTCAGTGGGAAAGAAATATAAACGGATTGAGTGCCAAATAGGAGGAACAAAGTTATAACATGTGGATGGATTCAAGTACTTAGGATGCATATTCTCACAGGATGGCAACATAGTGAAAGAACTGGAAGCTAGGTGTAGCAAAGCTAATGCAGTGAGCGCTCAGCTACGATCTACTCTCTTCTGCAAGAAGGAAGTCAGTACCAAGACTAAGTTATCTGTGCACCGTTCAATCTTTCGACCAACTCTGTTGTATGGGAGTGAAAGCTGGGTGGATTCAGGTTACCTTATCAACAAGGTTGAGGTTACGGATATGAATGTAGCTAGGATGATTGCAGGTACTAGTAGATGGGAACAATGGCAGGAGGGTGTCCACAATGAGGAAATCAAAGAAAAAGTGGGAATGAACTCTATAGATGTAGCAGTCAGGGTGGAGAGACTTAGATGGTGGGGTCATGTTACACGCATGGGAGAAGCAAGGTTACCCAAGAGACTCATGGATTTAGCAGTAGAGGGTAGGAGGAGTTGGGGCAGACCAAGGAGAAGGTACCTGGATTCGGTTAAGAATGATTTTGAAGTAATAGGTTTAACATCAGAAGAGGCACCAATGTTAGCACTGAATAGGGGATCATGGAGGAATTTTATAAGGGGGGCTATGCTCCAGACTGAACGCTGAAAGGCATAATCAGTCTTAAATGATGATGATGATGATTATTATTATTATTATTATTATTATTTCATGAGATATTTGGCCCGGTTACTATCAATGGACTAACCTGTATATATTTCTACTTGTTTTAGTTGTCCTTTGTGCTTTGGTAACCATTGTTGCCACAATCTTCATGATCACTGATATCAAAGAGATCAGATCTATTTGTTCCCAGTAGATTCAACATATTTTCATCACAAGTGGTGTTCCAAACTATATGTTCTAGGTAGTTTCCAGAAGACATTTAGCAATATTCCACAGGATGTCTTATCATGCCTGTACTAACGTATCCAGTAGTCACAGGCCCTGCAGACCATTTGCTGCTTCCACAAATTGCCTCAATTCCTTTCTGTTTTGTGCTCAGTTCTTCCAGCTGTCTTCAGTCTCCAGGTCATCCATCCAGTATTGCATTCGTCATACTATGGGCATGTGGTGTGCCCCCAGATGCTTTCTTTGCCTGTCTTTCTTCTGACTTGTGGGCTGCATGGCCTGCCCTCTGGATTCTTTTGCTTTTCAGCTTCTGTAGTGTTGTTGGTTGTTGCATCAAGAGGTAGATTTTCTCATTCCTCCTCCTTCTCCATTCTCATTTATCTGTGATTGGTCTCCATATCTTCCTCATTACTTTCCTTTCAAATATTAATAGTTTTTCCTTTTCAAATTTTGTCATGCTCCACATTTCTGAATCATACATGACTGCTGGGAGTATTACTGTTTTATAGGTTCTCCTTGTAATATTCACTGACATAGATTTTGAGCTAAGTGCCTCCCTGAGGGAATAAATGCATTTCATTCCCATTGCTACTCCTTCCCTGATCTTCACTTCTATGTTGTTGTTACTGGTAAATCAAGTTCCCAAGTATGTGAACTCGTGAACTCTCTTGAACCTTTTACCATCTATCTCAAGAAATCCTCGCTGCCCTTGTCTCCTTCCTAATTGCATGAACTCTACTTTGTCTTGATTCACCTTTAACCCAAAATTCTGTGCATATTTGTCCATTTTCTGGTACACTTCTTTCAGCTTGTGAATTAATTAGCTTAGCAGTATTACGTCATCTGCATATTGTTATAACTTCAAGTTGAACAAATATATTTCAAAGAAGATGCAATACATGAAAGTCACAGATCAAGTAAACAGAGTGAGATGTGTGTACACTGTAACAGTCAAATCATAACTGAGTCCAAGTCTAGCAGCAACTGGCTGGCTGGCCGCTTAGGTGGCACTGCTGCTGCATGGCTGGCAGACAGAGCCTCATGTAGAGGATGCGCGTAACTGCTTGGTGGCACTTTGAAAGATCGGTGAGTCACAACACTTTTCCCCCCTTTGAATTTTTTGCAAAGGTCTTGATGGAGGTGGCCTGTAGATTGCTAACGTCCACAGATGTTGTTTGACTGGCCGTAAAGTCTCGAGGAGGAGGCTTCCCATACGGACGGAAGTGTCCCTGATGATAACAGGTCGAGATGACAGGAGACATGAAGGTCGAATCTGCTGGGGCCCTGTGCACCAATCTGCCCATTGCAACAAGTCCAGTTGTTATAACAAGAGACATGGATGATGTGTCCACATCCGTAGGAGAAGGAGGCGAGTAGAGTTGCTCTGACAGATGATGGTCATCTGGTTCCTACATGGGCATGTCTCCTGATGGCGTCAGTTCTTGTGCTGGCACTGATATGATGGTGAGTTTCCTCATCTGAGCCTTAAATGTGCAGACCAGTCGTTCAGCCTCACTGGTTGACTGTGGATGGAACAGAGGGGCCGTGACATGCATGACACCGTGACAGGCACAAAAATCCGCAAAATCGGAAGAGGCAAATTGCGGACCATTATCAGTAACAAGAGTAGAGGGAAGGCCTTCCAAAGAGAAAATGCGAGCTAGAGCATTGGTGGTTGCTGCGGTGGTAGACGACGTGCAACGCACAATGAAAGGAAAGTTAGAGTAGGTGTCAATAATGAGAAGCCAATAAGTACCTAAAAAAGGTCCCACAGAGTCAGCAGGAATACGCTCCCAGGGCTTCTCAGGTGAAGGCCATGGTGACAAAGATGACTTCGGGGCAATGGCCTGTGTTGCACACGGGCCACAGGCAGTGAACATGTGTGCAATTTCAGAGTTGATGCCAGGCCAGTACACATGACAGCACGCCAGAGATTTTGTGCAAGAGACACCCCAGTACCCTTGGTGAAGGAGGCACAAGACCGAAGCACGCAAAGACGCAGGTACCACAACACGTGGCGAAGCATTGTTGGTGGAAAGGATGATAACACCATCCCTAGCCGTGAGGCGGTAACGCAAAGCATAGTAGTTCCGCAATGGAACAGAAGTCTTAGCAGACAGATGATCTGGCCAACCCTTATGAATACAGCGTAAAACCCAGGAGAGGGTAGGGTCAGAACCCGTAGCAGCCGCCAGCCGGTCCCCGGTGATGGGGAACCCGTCCACAACCCACTGCTTGGCAACATCCAGTTGGAAACACAAAAGTTTGTCCCTATTGAATGCCAGATCAGGACCCATGGGAAGGTGAGACAGTGCATTAGCATTTGCATGTTGAGCCGTTGGCTGGAAATGAATCTGATAATTGAAACGAGACAAGTAAAGGGCCCAACACTGGAGGCGGTGTGCAGCCTTGTCCAGAAGTGACGTTGATGGATGAAACAAGGAAATAAGAGGTTTGTGATCCGTAACAAGATGAAATTTGGATCCATAGAGATAAACACCAAACTTATGAACAGCACAAATAATGGCCAAAGCTTCTTTTTCAATTTGAGAATACTTTTGTTGGGCATCCGTGAGCGTTTTGGAGGCATAAGCAATGGGTTGTTCAGAACCATCAGAAAAATGGTGCACAAGGACTGCACCGACGCCCTATTGAGAGACTTCTGGGGCAAGAACAAGATGCTGGCCAGGCACGGGGCCTGTTTCAGCATAGTCTTCAGTTTCTGGGAAGCCACATCACATGACGTGGACCAGTGAAAAGGCACGTTTTTATGCAACAGGCGATGCAATGACTGAGCCACCGAAGCAGCAGATGGTAAAAACTTGTGATAGTATGCTATTTTCCCCAAGAAGGCCTGCAATTCCTTAACAGATGTAGGGTGAGGAAGGGCATCGATCGCAGCGACAGTTTGCTGAAGTGGATGAATACCATCCCGAGAGAGTTGAAACGACAAGTATGTGATAGATGCCTGAAAAAATTTTGATTTTGGAAGATTACACTTAAGACCGGCAGTCTGTAAGAGATGAAAAAGGTGTGCGGAGATTTTGAAGATGTTCGTCAGTGGTGGAGCTAGTGACAACAATTTCGTCCTGGTAATTTATACACCCAGGGACAGTGAGCAATAATTGTTCCAAGAATTGCTGAAAGAGAGCAGGGGCACTGGCAACCCCGAATGGCAATTGTTGGTATTGATAGAGTCCAAAAGGCGTGTTAAGGACCAGAAACTGCCGGGAAGCAGCATCGAGAGGAAGTTGATGATAAGCTTCTGACAGGTCAAGTTTAGAAAAATACTGACCTCCAGCAAGTTTAGTGAACAATTCTTCAGGTCGAGGCATAGGGTAAGTGTCAATAAGGCATTGAGCATTTGCAGTGGCTTTGAAATTGCTACAGAGACGAATATCTCTATTTGGCTTAGCAACAACAACGACAGGAGAGGACCACTCACTGGAAGTGACAGGAAGCAAGACCCCTGAAGCAGTGAGATGATCCAGCTCCCATTTGACCTGATCAGGAAGGGCCACAGGTATGGGCCATGCCCGAAAAAACTTAGGCCGAGCAGTGGGTTTGAGCGTGACATGAGCATCAAAGTCATTTGCATGGACAAACCCAGGAGAAAAAAGGGACGAAAATGTCGTCGACAAGGAATCCAATTGGGCATAAGGAATAGCATCAGAGATGATATTGACAGAGTCATCTATGGAGAACCCAAAAACGTGAAAGGCACCGAAACCAAAAAGATTCTCTGCATTACTATGGTCTACCACAAATATGGGAACAGTGTGAACAACAGATTTGTAAGATACCTCAGCATCAAATTGTCCTAAGAGAGAAATCTTCTGTTTATTGTAAGTCTGTAATTGCCTAGTGACAGGTGACAGTATTGGAGAACCCAACTGAAGATACATCTGAGAACTGATGATAGTGGCAGCAGAACCAGTGTCCACCTGCATGCGAACATCTCGACCAAGTATTTGGACAGTGAGGAATAACTTCCCTGAAAGGGAAGAAGTACAATTGACAGACAACACAGAATCAGAATCAGCATCATGTTCATGAACATCATGTATGTAACTTCCTGGCAGATGATTTCATTCTGGAATCATGTATGTAGTCAGATTTGCAAACAGATGACACATGACCCTTTTTTTGCATTGGTGACACACGGCCCAACGTTGTGGACAATCTTCTTATGAATGTTTTGTAAAACACCGCAAACATGAAGGAAGTTGCTGTGGGTTTTGCTGCAGTCTCTTAGAGGTTTTTTTTACAGTTAGGCCGAGGCTGCACTTGGGAGCATACTGCGGCCACGTCGGCCGGCGGGGACACGCCACGTGCTTCATCACACAGAGGTTATATTTCCCCGACATCGCCCCATGCCTCTATTTGCGCTCCAGCAGCGTGAGAAATTTCAAAAGACTGAGCAGTGGATAGGACTTCATCTAGAGTCAGATTTGCCAACTGAAGGGCACGTTGCCTAACTTCTTTGTCGGGCACCAATCGGATAATAGCATCCCGCACCATGGAATCGGTGTAGGAATCTTTGTGAACTTCAGTAACAAATTGACACTTTCTACTGAGGCCATGAAGTTCAGCAGCCTAAGCGTGATAGGATTGATGTGGTTGTTTTTGACAACGATAAAAGGCTACCACATGTGTTTGCTTTTGAAAATAGATGGACAGAAGTGAGCACATTTCAGCAAAGGACGGAGATGTAAGATCTTTCAAAGGAGCCAATTGTGACAACAACCGATACATTTGAGGTGAAATCCATCAAAGGAACAGAGACTTACATGTTTGTTCATCCGCGACATGAAATGCCAAGAAGTGCTGTCAAAGACGTTTTTCGTAATCAGACCAGTCTTCGTTGTCTCGTCATAAGGAGGAAAAGTAGGTAGAGACAACGACGAGAGACGCCCTGTATTTGATGCCGCAACAAAATCATGAATCGCATTTGTGAGAAGCATTTGCTGCTCTATGAGACCTTGCAATAGTTGCTCTAAAGTAGGCATGGAAACATGTGGGTCAACGATGGAAAAGAAAAATCACTACCTCATCGCCAATTGCTATAACTTCAAGTTGAACAAATATATTTCAAGGAAGATGCAATACATGAAAGTCACATATCAAGTAAACAGTGTAAGACGTGTACACTTTAAGAGTCAAATCATAACTGAGTCCAAGTCTAGTAGCCGCTGGCTGGCTGGCCGCTTAGGTGGTGCTGCTGCTGCATGGCTGGCAGACAGTGCTGCATGTAGAGGACCCGTGTAACTGCGCGGCGGCACTTTGAAAGATCGGTGAGTCACAACACATATGTGAGACAACTGAAATTTCCGTCCATCTGTACTCCAGCCCATTCCTGTTGCCTACATTCCCTCATTATTATCTCTAAAATAACATTGAACCACATGGGAGAGCATCTTCTTGTCTGAGACCTGTCTCAATCTTGAATTCCTCTGTCGTGCCCCTTGGAGACACACAGCTGTCCTTGATCCACTCATATAAGTTTGCACCACTCTCTGCAGCTTCTCAGGGTTTGTGAAGTCGTCCAGGGAATTGCATAGACTATTCCTGTGAATGCTACCATTTGCACATTGAAAATCAATGAACAGACTATAGATATTTTTATTGTATTCTCAGTTTTTTTTTCAAACAATTGTTTTAGGGTGAGAATTTGATCTATTGTTGATCAGTTTGGTTGAAAGCCAGCTTGGCTTTCCTGCATGTTATTCTCTATGAATAGTTGTAATTTTCTGAGGATAATGATAGGCAGTACCTTGTAGGTACCTTGTAGGTACATTCAGCAAGCTGATACCTCTGTAGTTACCACATGCCATTTTGCTTGCCTTCTTGAATATCAGGCATATTACTGCCACTTTTCATTGTTATGGCAATGTTTCATTCTTCCGTATCAACTGGATCAGTTTATATGTTTGCAAGTACAGGCTCTCCCCTCCCTCTTTCATTAATTCACCTGTTATTCTGTCATCCCATGGGGCACTGTTGTTTCTGAGTTTTTTGTTTGCAATCTTCACATTTTCTTCAGTCGCTTCACGTTGTTCCTCATCCTCTCTTTCCTCGATGATGTCTGCAGGTGGCATCTCATCTGGATCTGGATGATTAGGTTGCATTCTGAAATCCACGTTTACCATTTTTAATGCTTTGGAAAAATTGTCTTGAATTCTTGTTCTAATAAACTGGTTAGATATACACCCACCACTAACAAAACTGTAATTTTTCCAGTTGATTCTTAGATGATTAAAGTCACTACCAATGATTACAGTATGATTGGACAACTTATGTACAAGTGAAATGAGGTTTTCTCTAAAGTTTTCAGTTACATCAGGAGATCAGTCCATTGCATAATAGAAGGTTCCAGTTATCATTTTATGCCCACCCCTGGTACTGGGTCTTTGCCAAATAATCTCACATGCATCTTGAATTTCTATTTCAGTGGGCTTGAGCTTCTTGCCTACTGCAACAAATACACCAGCTCCATTTCTCATTTACCTATCCTTTTGATATACACTTAATTTTTTCCTCAAAACTCCCACTGCTATTAATTTCAGGTTTCAACCAGCTTTCTGTATGTAGTATTATGCGAGCTTCATTGACTTTCAGGAGTGCTCCAATCTCTGGCACTTTGTTGTGAATGCTTTGGTATTTAACCATTAGGATTTTAATACTGTTACCTATGGGAGGCATTTCTTTCTGTCTTACACTGGTGCTTCTGAGTTTCCTACAGCTGTCTGGATTAGATGGAGAGTCACCTAATCTAAAGAACCCTCGTGTGAATCCCACACACATTCAGCTACCTGATGCATAGTAACACACCTGACCCATATCAACTTTCCTCTTGTACTTTAGATCTGAAGTTGGCCTAAACCCCCACTGCTATCATCACACTAGCAAGTAAGTGTTCTACGCTGTGAGCTGTTCATAAAATTTTCTACAATTCTTCAACAAAAACGAGTTTTATAATAATAGTGTAGAAAAAATAAATATTGTCATAGTCTAAACACAGTCAAGTCCAAATCTGATATTAAGGTCATCAGTGAAGTACAACATGTAGCACTGAAAGCACATTTATTATGAACACCAACACGCAGATAGAAAGGAACTGACCTCCAGGATGGAGCAAGCTGTTTATAAAAATATCAAAAGATACAAACACTACAAACATAAGAGATTTCTAGAATGTTCCAGAAATGATAGATATTTAATCACTTCACCACACTGCACACAGCACTGCTCACTTTCCTGCAGAGTGAGTGACCCACTGTTTCACAAGTTCTCAATGGAGCCAACTACTTACACACTGATCTAGACATCCTTTGTATGGCAGCACTGGCAGCTCCTCAACTACTGGTTATGTGGTCACATCCTCCTCAGTATGATAAGCACTGAAAATAGCCTCTCATGTTGAAGTTTCATGGTCCTTGGGAGGGTCTTCAGGCCCCACACTGGTCTGTGCTTCAGGACTGTAGCAGGATTTCGTGCAGAGGACATAGATGACATCTCTGCACTTCTGTCTTTTTGATGAAGGGTCATAGTCCTCAGCTTTGAATGTGATGTCCAACAAACATCTGTTGATATAATACCATACAAAGTAGCATTTTAGTAACTATTGATATAATATCACACAAAGCAGCATTTTAGTAACTTGTGTCAAAGTACCATTTCTGAGTCAATTGTCTTCCTTCTTCAGTCTTGGCGATGAGGTGAATCATGTAGTCATCCTGAGTACCTTCTGGTTGAAATGGAAATACTGAATCCATTATCATTTTACCCTCAAAATTGTGGAGCATAAAAACAGTAGGAAAGCTGTCATGTCTTGCTTTGCTGTATTAAATGTTACTTTCACAGCTGGTAGTATTGTACCCCAATCTCTCTGTTTGACATCAAAGTACATTGAGAGCATAACTACCAATGATTTATTAATGCATTCTATGGGGCCATTCACCTGTGATGTTAGTCTTCAACATAAATTTTTTCCCACAAACAGAGATCGTCACTCTAGGTGCTCCATGCTTCAAAATGATGTCTCATACAAGTAATCTTGCAATTTCTGGACTTTCAGCAGTTGCCACAGCTTTGGTGGCAGGGTCACAGGTGTGGCACACTGCAGATTATTACCCCTCATTTTTTGACTTTGAGAACCTTCTCTAGAGGTAGATTCCGATTTGTGTAGTGGTGCCCTGAAGGTGTAAAAGGTGCCAGACGCCCAAGAGGCAATTGTGTCACATGTTTCCCTCACAGGCATTCCTTACTGTGGCTAACATAATATGTAACAGATTGTTAGGGATATGGCCAGTGATACCTGCATCAGATTCCATCTTGAGTCCTCATGAATCCCATATGGCCAGTTGTTGGAGCATCAAGAAAAACTTCAAGATAGCTGGCCTAGATAAGCTGAGATAATGAGCAGCCATTTTCTTCCCATTGGATGGCAGTTCCTCTTGTACAATATTCTGTTTATTAATTGGAATACTTTTTTGGTCGGTTCCTTCATTTTCAAAGGTTATACAGTTTTCAGCAATGATCTATTTTACCTCAGTTCAACAGCAATGTAATGTAATGCAGGAATGACTGAGATTTCATTCACACTGCTCTGTTCTGTCAAAAGAGTTCTTGAAAGGCAGTCAGCGTTCTTTTGTAAGCATCTGTTTTTGTATACCAGTGAGATGTCATACTCCTGAATCCTCAATGCCCATTTCACCAGTTGACCTTTTGGATCCTTCAGGCTATTCAACTGGCATAGAGAATGATGATCCGTCACAGTGGTGAATGGTTTGCCAAATAAAGGACATTTGCCATGAAGGAAATGGCTTGCAAGGCACAAGGCACTTGTTTAAATGATTTTTTAGTGTTGTTCATCAATATGGGATCCTTACCACGTGGAACTGGTAGAAGAGGTAGAGAAGGTCCAATGAAGAGCAACGCACTTCATCAGGGGATCATTTAGTCAGTGCAGGAGCATTACTGAGATGCTCAACAAACTCCATGGGCAGTCATTACAGTAGAGATTTACTATTGAAATTTTGAGATAACACTTTTCAGGAAGAAACATCTGCAAGGCACTTTTTCTTGTGTCTAGATTAGTTCATCTCTGACTTAGAGAGTACTTTGTAAGGATAATCTATCACTTTTCCAGCACTTACCTGTGTTTATATTAGAACTGCATCTATCCCATACCGCCTAGTGTCAGTGTGAAGTTCTGTCTTCACATTATCATCATACATTTGTAGGACTGAGGAAGAAGTTAGTGCCTCCTTAAGGATGAGGAAGGATCCTTCTTGCACCTTGTCCAGGAAAATTTGTGATCTCCCTGCAGTAGTTTTTGAAAGGGACATGCGCTGGTACAGAAGTCCAACATTGGTAGTATGAGCACATCCCAAGAAAACTTCTTGCATCAGAAATGTTCCAAGGAATCTGAAAATCTGTATCTGCTTTTATATTCTCTGGATCTGAATGGACTCCAAAGCCATTAACTAGTTGCCACAATATTTTTATTTCTTGAGGGATGAAGACACACTTTTTTTCAACTCAGGTAGAGGCTTGCAGTCTGAACACACTTTAACACTATTTTCAGGCAACATAAATGTTCTTCAAATCTCTTTCATCTGGATAGCTAAGACACATTGTCCATTTAAGGTATGAGAGCAGGTTGTCTATCATATACTTGTAGGTGGCTGGAGCGTTTCATAATACAAATGGCATAACTTTGAATTTATAGAATCCATCAGGAGTTGTGAAGGCAGTCTTTTGCTGGTAGTCGGTCTGCACGTCCATAGTCAAGAAATACTTGGCTCCTTTCAAGCAGTCTATGATAAAATCAGTGTGCAGCAGTGGGTAGAAATCTCTGTTCATGATTTTGTTCAGTCATCAGTTGTTGATGTACAAATGCCACGTGCCATCCTCCTTCTTCACTAACACCACAGTAGAGAACCAAGGCCTCCCTAAAGGTTCAATAGCCTTGTTCTGCAACATCTTCTCCAGTAATCCAAAATTATTCGCCATTCAGCTGGTGACACCCCCTACAAGTGCTGGCTAATTGGCAGATGTTGCTCCGTGTTGATACATTTTTTTAAATCGTTGGCTGCCTGACCTGACTTTTCTTCACTCCTGTTTTCAAAGCAACCAAAAATTGATGCAGAATGGCAGTCACTTGCTGATATTGTTCCTAGGTCAGGCAAGGTCGTATTGGCAGTTCAATAGTAGCTTCTCTCACTGTGTTGTGTGTAGTGCTAGCAGTGCACGATCCTTCATCAGTGGCACTGAGCTGCCCATCCCTACATACCTGTAGGGGTGAGTCATTTTTATCTATGACAGTTTTCTGAAGTTGACAGTGATCTAAAGTTCTCCTTGACTACCTATGATGCCGATGATAATTACTGGTATATAGATTTATTTTGTGAGTCAGAGTAGCTTGTTATAATTGACAAAAGCTTTTAATTTTAACTGAGCCCCTAAATCAATGACTGAAATGTGTCTTATTGATGATGGTGGGTTAATAAATTCTTCAGTGGTCAACAGAGGCCGAGAGCAATCTTTAAGCGTGCTTGTTGGAATAGCTTTGTCAGTCTGAAGCTTTGATCTTCCTCATTCTAAGACTGCTTGTGATGCCTGCATGAAGTACCATCCAATAATAACACCATGACTGCATTCAGCTAAAATGACAAATTTGAATGGGTGCCTTCTGTCATTGAGGAGCAGGCACTTAAACAAAATTGAAAATCTTTCTGTAGTTATGGGCAATGTCTTTCATCAACTCTCTCTCTCTCTCTCTCTCTCTCTCTCTCTCTCACACACACACACACACACACACACACACACACACACACACAGTTATATTGTCCCAATGCTAGTTCTCAACTGCTCATTTTAACACATATAATGTTTTAAATCCGTCAATAATGCAAATTTTACTTAGGTAGTCTAAAAAGGATTAGACAAGTTTTATGACAGTTTATTATATATGCAGCAAAATGTAAGGTGTCAAATTTTATTCCTGCTAACTTATACAGAAATGGAAAGCTTTGTATCTTAAAATATTTCATCTGACAGTGTATTTAAAAACAATGAAGCAGGAAGTGCATGTGATAGTTTTTTACGATACAGTGCCTTGAGGTCACTTATTAAAGAGACTAAGATACCAATTAATCCCTCTTTTTGTTCAGAAATACATGAAAACACCATGAAATCATTGTGAGTTGCCTAATTAATGTAATTCTGAATCCAATTGCAGTTTTAAAAGTTGCAATGGGATGACATTTACCTTTAATATTTGAAATATTAGAAATATTGGATGCATCTTGCTCCTCAACAAAATATAAACATGTGATGAAACCAAGACACAATAACTGTGAGACATAAAAAAATTAACCTTTATGATTCCATAATTGTTAATAGGAATTGTGTGGGACCTTACAGTGTATCTGGCCCTTAATTCTAGTTTCAGCAACTGATATTCAAATAAGGCAATATCAGTGAGGTTTCAAACATAAAATGGAAGGCTCATTGACTGTCACAATAGTTTTGAAGTTAGTAATATAAGCTCATATGCTGAAATCAAGTTCTCATTTTCCTTATTTCTGTCTCTATAATTTGTCATTACATTTTCTTTATATGATAACATTATGTTGAAACCTAAAGAATTTCATGAAATCTCTGAAACTGATATTTTTTTTCCATTGGGTGAAACTGAAAATCCATGTGAAATGAATGAAAATATTTGGAAGGTTCCTTTGCCTCAAACAGTGAAACATGATTAATTAATTGTGTTGCATACAATTTTCAGATCATTTGATTTAATGTATAGGAGATATGTCAACTGTTACAATAAGATCATTTTAAGTGAAATAGAAAAGTGTACGTTATTTTACATAAATTTCTGAGATACAGCTACACTAATACTTATTACAGTATTCAGTATACAAAAATAAAATATCTTATTCCCTTGTTCAAGCTGTGAAACTGTCCTCAATGAAGTCTTCAATAGAATAATAGCACTTGCCCACCAGAAGAGCAAACAGCAGTTATTTTCAGGGAAGCAGGATCCATCTTAATTATGTTACTGGCTTTTATTTTAATGTATATTTTTAACCCACTATACACATGTGTTTGGGCTTAGAGTTTGAAACAGTATGTTGGAAGGTTGAAGTTACCTTAGTGGTGATTGTTGTAATTGTGACGGGAACCGAAAGTGTCATGTATGTTTGTTTTTGTATAACAAAGTCAATACCTCATATATACAGGGTGGTACAAAAAGGTACGACCAAACTTTCAGGAAACATTCCTCACACACAAATAAAGAAAAGATGTTATGTGGACATGTGTCCGGAAATGCTTAATTTCCATGTTAGAGCTCATTTTAGTTTCGTCAGTATGTACTGTACTTCCTCGACTCACCGCCAGTTGGCCCAATTGAAGGAAGGTACTGTTGACTTTGGTGCTTGTGTTGACATGCAACTCATTGCTCTACAGTACTAGCATCAAGCACATCAGTATGTAGCATCAACAGGTTAATGTTCATCACGAACATGGTTTTGCAGTCAGTGCAATGTTTACAAATGCGGAGTTGGCAGATGCCCATTTGATGTATGGATTAGCACGGGGCAATAGCAGTGGCGTGGTACATTTGTATCGAGACAGATTTACAGAATGAAGGTGTCCAGACAGGATGACGTTCGAAGCAATTGATCTGCGTCTTAGGGAGCACAGAATGTTCCAGTGTATGACTTGCGACTGGGGAAGACATAGAACGACGAGGACACCTGCAATGGACAAGGCAATTCTTCGTGCAGTTGACGATAACCATAATGTCAGCGTCAGAGAAGTTGCTGCTATACAAGGTAACGTTGACCACGTCACTGTATGGAGAGTGCTACAGGAGAACCAGTTGTTTCCGTACCATGTACAGCATGTGCAGGCACTATCAGTAGCTGATTGGCCTCCATGGGTACACTTCTGCGAATGGTTCATCCAACAATGTGTCAATCCTCATTTCAGTGCAAATGTTCTCTTTACGGATGAGGCTTCATTCCAACGTGATCAAGCTGTAAATTTTCACAATCAACATGTGTGGGCTGACGAGAATCCGCACGCAATTGAGCAATCACGTCATCAACACAGATTTTCTGTGAATGATTGGGCAGGCATTGTTGGTGATGTCTTGATTGGGCCCTATGTTCTTCCACCTATGCTCAATGGAGCATGTTATCATGATTTCATACGGGATACTCTACCTGTGCTGCTAGAACATGTGCCTTTACAAGTACGTCACAACATGTGGTTCATGCACGATGGAGCTCCTGCACATTTCAGTCGAAGTGTTTGTACGCTTCTCAACAACGGATTCGGTGACCGATGGATTGGTAGAGGTGGACCAATTCCATGGCCTCCACACTCTCCTGACCTCAACCCTCTTGACTTTCATTTATGGGGGCATTTGAAAGCTCTTGTCTACGCAACCGCGGTACCAAATATAGAGACTCTTCGTGCTCGTATTGTGGACGGCTGTGATACAATACGCCGTTCTCCAGGGCTGCATCAGCGCATCAGGGATTCCATGCGACAGAGGGTGGATGCATGTATCCTCGCTAACGGAGGACATTGTGAACATTCCCTGTAACAAAGTGTTTGAAGTCACGCTGGTACATTCTGTTGCTGCGTGTTTCCATTCCATGATTAATGTGATTTGAAGAGAAGTAATAAAATGAGCTCTAACATGGAAAGTAATCATTTCCATACACATGTCCACATAACAAATTTTCTTTCTTTGTGTGTGAGGAATGTTTCCTGAAGGTTTGGCCGTACCTTTTTGTAACACCCTGCATAAAGAGAAGTAGTGGATAGTATTTTAAATTTTTAACAGTGGTCAGCAGTACTCCCATTTTGGCAACAGACATATTCATAATTATATTCTTTTGTAATACTGGGAGCCTTTAGACATTTGCTGAATTTCCTTAGAAGATTACACCATAATGAATAACTGACTGAGAGTGGCAGTGGTATACTATTTTTCTGGTGCCTGTGTTTGTGGCACACATTGCAAGTGCTAAGACATTCAGTTTGTTTTCCAAGTAGTCAATGAGTGCCTTCCAATTCAAATTTTTATCAAACTTTCAGTCTATGTGATTTATCATTCCAAGTCTTTCTTTTTCTTTCTTTCTTTTTTTTTTTTTTTTCCTTCAATCTGTCCCAATGATTTAGTTTCAGATGGTAGCATTTTGGTTTTATTTACATTTAGTTTTAGTCCAGTATGATGGAACCAAGATTCAAGTTGTCCTAAAGTACTTTGACACTTTCTGTGATTCTTTCAGGCATCTTATTTTCAATTAGAACTGATGTATCATCAGCAAATAAAACTGAATGAACATCAATAGTAAATGGTAGGTCATGCATGTGGAAAAAGAACAGATAGGAACGTTGTGGGACTCCTTGGCAAACAGTTTTCAATTTGGGGGAGTAATTGTCTGAATTTGAAGTTAAAATTGGTTTCTTTGCTACTTGTTAAGTAAGAGTTGAACCATTGTAAAGCAATGTCTGTGATTATGTATATCAGTAATTTGTGTATTTTTAGGGAGTGACTGACTGAATGAAATGCTATGTCTTTTGAATAAACTCATTGATGACATTTACAATGCTCTTTCCTTGTTGAAATCTAAAGTGGTTTTGAAAAATTATGCCATTTATAGTACCTAAGAAATGTTTTGATTTGTTTTGCTGCAATCTTTACAGATGCTTAGAGAAGACAGGCAAAAAAATACAGAACAGTAATTTTCCATATCTTCTGTTGATCGATTTTTGTGCAGTGGTTTTACATTGGTATATTTCAATTTATTTGGAAACTATCCCTGCTTGAGACTGATTTATAATAATCATACAAGCCCTTTATTCAAATGTATTTCATCCCATGTGGATGAAGTTTTATCTTTTAAACACAATATTTAGGTTTGCACAACTCTTTCAGTGATTTTTTCAATTTTGTAAAATGTGTTCTCATTGCTTACCATGGGATTTGCAGTGTCTTGATTGGCTTCCATATCTAAATATGATCTTGCTACATTTGAGAAGAAGTCATTGATATAGTTACCTATCTAAAAAGAGATAACTATAATACCATTATCAAATCTGATTTTCAGAATATCTTATTTTTTGACTTTGGTCCTAATTCAGACTGAATAATTAACCACACTGATCTTGTCTTCGTTCTATGATGGAGGATGAATGTATTATTAGCCACTTTTTAGCAGGTGGTACAACTTTTCTGAAAAGAGCTTTATAGCATTTAACGTACCAGTACGTAACAAAATCAGCATTTCTGCAATATTACGAAAGGAATAGATTGCTATTCACCACATTGAGGAGGCGCTGGGTCACAAATGAAAAAACTGCTAAATATTTAAGCTTTCGGACAAATGACTCTTTTTCAGAAATAGAAAACACACACACATTCACACACTCAACTCACACATATATGGCCATTGTCTCTATTCACTATGGCTGGACTGGTACGTACTTTCTGTTAGGTAAGAGTGCTTGTGGTTTGGAATGCTCCCCACACATGTGAAACAATGCTGTTAGGAATACCAAATTCCTGGGTTACACTGGTCACACTTCATCCTTCTTCCAGTTTCCTTATGGTTTTTCCCTGTGTGAAGTCATCTAAATGGGGTCTTTTGGCCATAATAATTGGATCCTTTTACTGCCCTCCCAACTCAGATGATACAACTGCTGAAAGGTTCAAAGAAAATTTGAGTTTAATTTTAAACATATACCTGACTCATACTATTGTACTTGGTGGTGACTTTAATTTACCCTCAGTATTTTGGTGAAAATACATATCCAGAGGTATGCATAAAACATCATCCAAAATTGTGCTGGACACATTTTCTGAAAATTATTTTGAGCAGTTAATTCATGAGCCCACATGAATAGTAAACAGTTGTGAAAGTTGACCTCTCAGCAAAAAATAATCCTGAGCTAATAACAAGCATCAAAGCAGATGCAGGGATTAGTGAACACAGGGTTGTCATAGTGAGATTGAGTATAGAAACTCCAAAATTCTCCAAAAATAAACAAAAAATATACTTATTTAAGAAGCAGATAAAAATTCACTTTACATCTTCCTGAGAGTCAATCTCAACTCCTTCCAAATTAACAATGTAACCATAGATGAGATGTGGCTTGAATTCAAAGAAATAGTATTGACAGCAATTGAGCAATTTATACCAAATAAATTAACAAATGACAGAGCAGATCACCCATGGTACACAAAACGGGTCAAAATGCTGTAACAGAAACAATGAAAAAAGCATGCCAAATTCAAACGAATGCAAAATCTCCAAGATTGGTGATTTTTTACAGAAACTTAAAATTTAACACAGATTTCAATGCAAGGTACTTATAACAGTATCCTCAAGAAAACTTTGGCTGAAAACCTGGCAGAAAATCGAAAAAGATTCTGGTCGTATGTAAAATATGCCAGCAGGAAGATGCAATCACTGCCTACTCTGTGTGATACCAATGGAAATACTATTGACAACAGTGCTATCAGAGCAGAATTACTTTCAAAGCCTTCTGAAATTCCTTCACCAAAGAATCTTCAGAGTAATGAAGCAACTTAAATCACTTAATAAAAGCAAATCTTCTGATCCAGACAGTATACCAATTAGAGTCCTTTCAGAGTATGCTGCTGCAATAACTCCATACTTAACAATCATCCCTGCTTGCTTGACAAAAGATCTATGCCTGAAGACTGGAAAGTTGTACAGGTCACACCAATATTCAAGGAAGCTAGTGGGAATAATCCACTAAATTACAGGTTAATATCATTAACATCGATATGCAGCAGGATTTGGAACACATATTGTGTTCAAACATTATGAATTACCTTGAAGAGAATGGTCTATTGACAGATAGTCAACAAGCAGTTAGAAACCTTCATTCTTGTGAAACACAACTAGCTCTTAACACACACAAAGAGTTGAGTGTTATTGACAAGGGATTTCAAATTGGTCCCATATTGCTAGATTTCCAGAAGGCTTTTAACACTGTACCACACAAGCAACTTGTAGTGAAATTGCGTGCATATGGAATATCATCTCAGTTATGTGACTGGATTCATGATTTCCTGTCAGAGAGGTCACAGTTCATAGTAATTGATGGAAATTAATTGAGTAAAACAGAAGTGATTTCTCGTACTCTCCAAAGTTGTGTTCTAGGTGTTGTGCCTTATCTGTATAGTTAATTTATGTGACAATCTGAGCAGCTGTCTTATGCTGTTTGCAGATGATGCTGTTTATTACCTAGTAAAGTCATCAGAATATCAAAACCAATTGCATATGTTCCAAAAATTGGCAACTGACCCTAAATAATGAAAAGTGTAAGATCATCCAAATGACTGCTAAACAGAATCCATTAAACTTCAGTTACATGATAAATCAGTCAAATCTACAGGCCATAAATTCAACTAAATACCTAGGAATTACAATTATGAACAACTTAAATTGAAAGTAACACATCGAAAATGTTTTGGGGAAGGCAAACCAAACACTGCATTTTATTGGCAGAACACTTACAAAATGCAACAGATCTACTAAACAGACTGAGTACACTATGCTTGTCTGTCATGTTTTGGAGTACTGCTGCATGGTCTGGTATCCTTAACAGATAGGAGTAACAGAGTACATCAAGAAAGTTCAAATTAGAGCAGCATGTTTTGTATTATCAATAACTAGAGCAGAGAGTCTCACAGACATGATAAGGATTTTGATTGGACATCATTGAAATAAAGGTGTTTTTTGCTCTGGCAGAATCTTCTCAAGAAATTTCAATAACCAGCTTTCTCCTCCAAAGGCAAAAATATTTTATTGATGCTGACCTACATAGGAAGAAACGATCACCATGATAAAATAAGAGAAATCAGAACTTGTACGGAAAGAGAGAGGAATTTGTTCTTTCTGTGTGCTGTTTGAGATTGGAATAATAGAAATTACTGTGAAGGTAATTAGATGAATACTCTGCCAGGCACTTAAGCGTGATTTACATGGTATCCATGTAGATGTAGGTGTAATGAAGAAAACCACCTTTGTGCACCGTAACGGCACACACTGTCTTTTTCCCATTCATTAACCTGCCTTGTGTTGCAGGCTCAGCCCCATCTGGTACTAAGGTCATGATAACCTCTTGCCATGTGACATCTGACTTTCTGTGCATGATTGGGTGACTAGCAACATGTTCGCACAGTTTCACCCATTTCCACAAAGTAGTTAATATGTTACATTTGTTTACCTATGTGGTCCTTAAGTTTTTCAGAGCTGTGTATTTGGTTTATTAAGCAGCAGATGTGAAAGTACTTTAGTTTATAAACCATCTACATACTATAGATACAGTGACTCTGATTTCTGAATGAAAATAAATTCAGCTACATAAAATCATTACTTTCTGTATTCATAATGTTTTTTATGGAAAATTTAACTATGCTCCAGAATGTTATTCTGTAGCAGTGGCTGGCAACCAGTGGCCCCTGAAACCATTTTGTGTAGCCCACAGCATTATCATTGTTGTGGTCACAACACATGGAACTAAATTACCAGTTTTTTATGTGTTTTTCATACAAGAAATTATGTATCAGAATAATTTGTTTGAAACAGTGATGCTAGCATGATCAACAGATTTCAGCCTTTGCGTTGTTCATCACAGCACAGTGAGGTTCCAGTAACATAAGTTTTGTCACGACATACACAGTGACAATCATAAACAGTAGAGCAGGTTCATCTTCATTTGACATTCATCATGTATCACATATAGTTTGATCAATAAGAGCCAATAGAAGTATGTACTACTCATGTAACAGTGTCTTTCAACTAATTGCTCTGTGGTTTTGGGAAAGCCTTGCAGAAGTCTAATAATCACTGTTACTATCAAATTTTGAACACTATACTTAGCAGTGAATACACCAGTACATATACTTTAAGTTGAAATAATCATTTCAGGTTGCAGAAAAGGAAAATAGAAGTGATCACAGAATCTTTTATGAACAATGGATAGAGAGATATTTTGTGTACAGTCTAAGAGTAAACCACTTTACTTACTTTGTGGAGGAAGTATACCTGTTTTCGAGGGATGTAATTTGAAGAGACTCTGCAAATGGGTGCAAATGCATTTGTATCTATTTCGTGTAGGTGATGCATATCAGGCCAAAGTTAAAGATAAATCTGATCTTCCAAAATATCTTAAAACAGAAACCAATGAAAACATTGCTGTTTATGATCTGTTTACCATGTTACTGATATAGTAGGTATGTTGATAGACACACAAACAAACACAAACACACACACAAAATTCAAGCTTTCGCAACCAACGGTTGCTTCATCAGGAAAGAGGGAAGGAGAGGGAAAGACGAAAGAATGTGGGTTTTAAGGGAGAGTCATTCCAATCCCGGAAGCGGAAAGACTTACCTCAGGGGGAAAAAAGGACAGGTATACACTCGCGCACACACACATATTCATCCGCACATATACAGACACAAGCAGACATATGTAAAGGCAAAGAATTTGGGCAGAGATGTCAGTCGAGCCGGAGTACAGAGGCAAAGATGTTGTTGAATGACAGGTGAGGTGTGAATGGCGGCAACTTGAAATTAGCGGAGGTTGAGGCGTGGTGGGTAACAGGAAGAGAGGACATATTAAAGGGCAAGTTCCCATCTCCGGAGTTCTGATAGGTTGGTGTTAGTGGGAAGTATCCAGATAACCTGGACGGTGTAACACTGTGCCAAGATGTGCTGGCCGTGCACCATGGCATGTTTAGCCACAGGGTGATCCTCATTACCAACAAACACTGTCTGTCTGTGTCCATTCATGCGAATGGACTGTTTGTTGCTGGTCATTCCCACATAGAAAGCTTCACAGTGTATGCAGGTCAGTTGGTAAATCACATGCGTGCTTTCATACGTGGCTCTGCCTTTGATCGTGTACACCTTCCGCGTTACAGGACTGGAGTAGGTGGTTGTGGGAGGGTGCATGGGACAGGTTTTACACCGGGGGCGGTTACAAGGGTAGGAGCCAGAGGGTAGGGAAGGTGGTTTAGGGATTTCATAGGGATGAACCAAGAGGTTACGAAGGTTAGGTGGACGGCGGAAAGACACTCTTTGTGCAGTGGGGAGGATTTCATGAAGGATGGATCTCATTTCAGGGCAGGATTTGAGGAAGTCGTATCCCTGCTGGAGAGCACATTCAGAGACTGATCCAGGACTGGAAGCTTGAATTTTGTGTGTGTGTTTGTGTTTGTTTGTGTGTCTATCAACATGCCAGCACTTTCGTTTGGTAAGTTACATCATCTTTGTTTTTAGATAGACTTTATAGATTTTTTGATGTTAATCTGCGAGTATTGGTTCACCTTTCTCCTGATTTCATCATATTATTCAGTGCTTCATTGAGAAGATTAAGACTCATCTTCTAGTTAAAAAGTCCAGTTTCATCATCTTTTTTGAATTTTGACTTTTTCTTTTTTCTACGCTTTCAGAATATTAAGTCAGATAGAATGGTGTCCCACAAGGTATTTACATTTTAACAGTGTGGACCATAGGTAATAAAAGATTGCCAGTGTATGTGTCAAAGAAAAGCTTCTATCCCAGATCCTACAGCAAATAAATATCTGCAATGTCAATCTCAAAATCTATGCATTTGTCTTGACTTCCTGTGCAATGTAATGGAAAAATTAAATAAAGCATTCAGTTGCTATAAGGATCACCTTAGTACTTGTGAATTGCAGTCCAAAATTATACAAGTAGACTGATATTTTATTTATTTATCAGAACTGCTGTGCGTTTATGGGCTTCACTTTATGTTTCATTTTTATGATATCATATGCTAGGCAATAAAAATAGAAAGAATTTTGTATGTAATTATGATGTGTAACATTCCATTGATGATGACGTGATTATTCATTCACTTACAAGTGAGTCTTTACCTTCACTTATTTTTTGTTTATTGGTACTATCCTGGTAGTTTTGTTGTTGTAATGGCTTGTGGAAAATTTATATGCAGTAATGATCATCCCACAAATGGTTGCTTTAATGTTTTGAAAGACTGAGGTTATTTCTTCCTTTTTGCTATATTTCTTGTTTTATGGCAATGTTAAACAACATTCAGTGATCATTAATACACATTGTGGTTCATTATTAACTGTGATATTTAAAATTTGATTGTTTAAATGTTTCAGCATGAAAAATATTACAAGTAACAAAGGACTGACATCAGAGCTAACAATACAACATGTCAGAAGTGGAGATGGAGGCATTTACTCATGCCTTGCTCTAAATGAATATGGCCATGATCAGACAACAATACATCTCCTGATCCAAGGTAATTATCACACCTGTTATCAAAGTGGAAATTACCTTTAGGTTAGGATGATAGATTAAAATACATACCCACTCCTTTGAGTTTCAAGGAGATCTCTGTACTGTTTTTACGCCATTGGTATTTCTAATTATTATATCATGATATTAAATAAACTGATAACTTATGTTTCAAATAGTTCCTAAGTAATATTTTAAATAAGGCAATATGAATTCAGTCTTTGATTACTGCATACAAATTTTGACAATTTCAATTCATAAAATGTCACGTACGCAAATATAATCATATAATGTATGCTAGAAGTGTGTTCCAGAGAGACAGTTACTTGAAGCAAGTGAAGAACTAACTGATGAAATTTAAAATTGTGTCACAGTCCAGATAAGCTAAGAAAAACCATGTCTATGTTACTGCTTAAAGGACTGTGCCTAATTTGTTTGAACATATGAAATAAATGCTTCAGAAATAATGACAGAATCCCACACTTCATGCAGGAAGTTGTGTTTTCAAAGTCAGTGCCCTTGCTGTATCTCTACAAATGCATGATGAAACCATCTGTGTGTACTCATTTATAGTTACAGTGTGTACAGTGCCAGATATTTGATGGCGTTATTACATATTCCTCTTTAGAGTGGTTAGAAATTTGTCTGGACAATCAACCAGCTCATTATACTGAAAATACCGACAAAAAGACACTCTAAATCTTGGCTATTTTCACTGAATCTGGTAGGCAGGAATAATCAAGCAACAAATAACCAACAGCTAAATGAGAAGTTGTAACATCTCATCATCAGCAAATTTATGATATATAATGCTAACTCGTTTGGAGAATGATGGGACAAGAAATGATTTGTGACTTTATGAAAAAAATATTCTGACCATTTACCTGAAATTATTTAGGTCAGCCACAGTACGCTCAAATCACAATGGCTAGATGGATATTTGAATCTCTGTTACTTCTAAATACATATCAGTGACCAACAGTTTTGGCTCCTGATAGAGTTAAAGAAAGTTTCTTGTAGCATGGTGAAAATTAAGTAACTTTTACTTTCCTGTTATAACGAGAAAAAACAGCCATGGTATATAGCAAATACTAGTAGTTGATCAGAGGAGGAAGTTAGTTTCTTATGATCAGATGATGTGCCAACACTATGAAGTTCCATACCTCTCTTAATAGCTATATCCAGTGAGACTATAAGACAATGTGGATATCCATTTATGTGTGTGGTGGAAACATTAAAACATTTGATACTTGTGATGCTTTCCAACTGCAGGGGACATGCTGGCACTCAGTTTACACCCTTCATCTTTATTTTCAGCAGCAACATCATACTTTATCCTCAGCCATCAGTCATTTGGAAGAAGTTATAGTATGAATAGTGGGTAGGCGAGAAAAACTTTCGATTTCTATGGTTAGAATGATTTTCAGAAACTGTTAATCATTTGTGGTATAAGAACATTACATTTTCCTACAATAACATCAAAATGAAAACAATGTGGACTGCATTTAAATCTACATTATACTCTGAAATCTACCACAAGCTGTTGATTGAGAGACATTGTGTTCCAAGATCATTCATTCTATTCATAACCTATTCACATATGATACATGGGAAGAATAATTGTCAGCATCACTCTGTGTAAGGTCATATCACATAGTCACTAACCAAGACTCAAATTGCAGGAAGTGTTGTGTTTATTTACTCATATTGGATTGTAGGTTCTCAGAATTTTGAAAGCAAGGCTCTCAGCAATGTATAACACATTTGACCCAATACCTGCCACTAGAGTTTTCCAACCAGTTCTATGTTCCTCTCACAGTAACTGAAAAAACTATGTAAAATCATGTGCTTGCAGCTTTTCTTTACCTTTCCTTCTTTTTTTGCTCCAATATAATTTGGTGAAGGTCAATGATCAACAATCAACATTTAGAAATTAAGCAATGGGAACTCCAGGTTTGAATATCAACTGTGTTACTTACTGTAAAGATGAAATGTTAGTTAAAGACAGATACAATTGATAGACACTTATCTTAGCTTTTAACCATGGCCTTTGTCATAAAAAGGAAGAGAAACACACAGATATTCATTCACACAAGCAAGCACAACTCACACACACATGATTGCCATCTCTGGCAGCTTGGACCAGAATGACAGTCATGTGTGCATGAGGTGTGCTTGTTTTTGTGAATGAGTGTATGTTGATTTCTCTTTCTTTTTCTCACAAAGGCTGTGGTGCAAGGTTAATGTGTAAGTGTCTTTTAATTGTGCCTGTCTGCAACTTAACATGCCATCATTATGGTAAGTAGCAATATATCTTTTCCCTGCATTGTTACCGAGCGAGGTGGCGCAGTGGTTAGACACTGGACTCGCAGTTGGGAGGATGACGGTTCAATCCCGCGTCCAGCCATCCTGATTTAGATTTTCTGTGATTTCCCTAAATCACTCCAGGCAAATGCCGGGATGGTTCCTCTGAAAGGGCATGGCCGACTTCCTTCCCCATCCTTCCCTAATCTGATGATACCGATGACCACGCTGTTTGATATTTGTATCATCAGTAAACAAAACAAACTTAGCATCTGGTAATGTTAGTGATGAAAGGTCATTGATATACCCAAGAAAAACTAAGGGCCCTAACATGCAACCATGTGGGACCCGACATGTAATTAGTTCCCAGTTGGATGATGCCTGATAGTTTAATACATGGCTCTTTCCTAATAACACCCTTTGTTTCCTGCCAGAGACATAAAATTTGAACCATTTTGCAGCATTTCCTGTTACACCACAATATTCTAATTTACATTAAAAGGATATTGTGATTTACAGTCACATCCCTTTGACCCATCACAAAATATACCAGTTGCCTGAATTTTTTGTCTAATGAATGAAGTACATTTTCACTGTAAGTGTAGATAGCCTTCTCAATATCAGAACCCTTTAGAAATCTGAACTGTGACTTTGACAGTATGTTATTTGTGATAAGATGGTTATAAAATTTTTGAGAATGCTGGCAAAAGTTAAATTGGATGGAAATTTGACGCAATTTCTTTATCTCCCTTCTTAAACAGTGGATAACTTCAGCATATTTCAACCATTCAGGAAATATTCCACTGATAAACAAGTGGTTACACAGATAGCTTAATATGTTGCTTAACCCAGAATCATATTCTTTAATTAACTTTGTTGATATTTCATTATACCCACTACATGTTTTTCATTTTAAAGATTTTGTGATGGACATTACTTCTGCTGCAGTAGTGAGGGTCAAATTCATATTATGGAAGTTACTTGAAATGTCTGGTTTGAGGTATCCCATGGCAGCATCTACAGAACCTGACAACCTCATTAACAGTAACAGTAACATTTATAAAATGTGTGTTAAAAGTTCTGCAACAGTATACACATCTGTTACCAATGTATCATTTACTCTTAATGCTATTTGCCCCTCTGCAGGCCGGTCGCTGTGGCCGAACTGTTCTAGGTGCTTCATTCCAGAACCGCACTGCTGCTTGGCCACAGGTTCAAATCTTGCCTCGGGCATGGATGTGCGTGTGGTCCTTAGGTTAGTTAGGTTTAAGTTGTTCTAAATCTAGGGGACTGATGACCTCAGATGTTAAGTCCCATAGTGCTTAGAGGCAGAGTCCCTCTTCATGTCTGCTTCTACTGGTCTCGTCTTTCACCATATCC
Source organism: Schistocerca cancellata (assembly GCF_023864275.1). Taxonomy (NCBI): domain Eukaryota; kingdom Metazoa; phylum Arthropoda; class Insecta; order Orthoptera; family Acrididae; genus Schistocerca; species Schistocerca cancellata. The sequence goes on along the minus strand of NC_064629.1, from coordinate 507,057,662 downwards.
CATATTGTCTTTATTTTGTTATCTGATATGACTATATTCTCCTTGTAATATATTTGCTTTGATATCCATATTACAGTCTTCAATATTTTGCAGTATTTCTTGTAATGTTCTATGGCATCAAAATCAGAACTGTTTTGGATTGACAAATACAGTTTTCTTTTTGTTTTATGAGATACTTCTATTCCTTGAGTAATCCATGGCTTCTTTGTAGACTTTGCTCTAACCTTGGTTAGTTTTTGGGGGAAACAGTGTTCAGATAAGGTAAGCACTTTATTAGCAAAAGTGTTATATTTTTCTTTCATGCCATGAGCACTGTAAATATCACTCCAGGGAATGCCTCTGAGGAGTGTCCTAAAATAATCCATTTTTGGCTTATTGATTACCCTCTTGAGTTCAGATTTAATAGATTTTATATCCTGTTCAGTATTAACATTTAACAGAAGGAACGGCATGTCATGGTCTGAGAGCCCATTGACTATTGTTTTGTAACATAATTTTGTTCATTGTACTTTTCTATAAAGATATTAACAATGGCTGTTTGTGAGCAATTGGCTACCCTAGTGGGTAACTTAACAGTCAGAATTAAGTTGAATGATAGTGTTATTAAATCAAATAAGTTATTATTGGGAGAGTCTTTAAGGAAATCTAGATTGAAGTCACCAGAAACCACTATTTCTTTGTTTTTGGTTTTCTAAATGGGCCAGTACAGCTTCAAGGTGGTTTATGAACAGATTAAAGTTACCTGCAGGTCCTTGGTATACACTTAATGTTATGAAGAACTTTTTGTGAAATTCTACTTGTGTTGCACATGCTTCCATATGCTGTTCTAGGCAAAATTTATGAATGTCTGTGTTCTTAAATTTATGTATGTGGCCACTACTCCTTTCTCCATTTCTACTCTACAGAAGTGAGATGCTAACCTAAATCCTGTAACACTTAAAAGTTCTATACCAGTGGTCACATGATGTTCAGAGAGGCAGACTATGTCAGCTGGGTTTGAGTACTCTAATTAATCTATGCAGATAATTAATTCATTAATTTTAGTTCTCAGTCCACGAATTTTTTGATGCAATGAAGATAGCTCACATTTTACTTTACTGAGTTAAACCTGGGTTCTGCTGATTGTTGAAAATTCTTAACCAACAGCTGTTTATGCTGATGTAATAAACTAGAATTATGTTTTTTTGGTTTCTTTCTCAAACTGAAGGTTTGTCTCAGTCTTTTAAAACTTGGTTTCTTTCTGTCTTTCCTATCCTAAAATAGGGTCTTTTGTGAACCCTATAACCACTGGTATTTTATCACTCATGACATTGCCTCCTCCCTTTAACTTTCCTGCTACTTTCCCAGCCAGTTTACCCTTCCCTTTCTTGTTGAGGTGAAGGCTATACCTAGTATAATCCCACCTATTGAGAGAATCAACAGGGATCCACACTAATGTGCGACCCTGCACCCGACATAAGCAGCCATACCAACTCCAAATTAACTCCCCCGACAGAAGAGTTCAAATGAGGTCGGTCATAGTGCCCAAGAACAGATACAAACTCAACACTAGTATGCTTTGATGCTGATGTAATCTTTGCCATGTCACACTCTTACCTTCCCAGGATCTCTGTCAGCACTATTACCTGGCCCACCCACTATAACCACAGTGTCTTCCTTAGTGAAATCTTTGCAAAGTGATCCTAAATCCTCTGTCACCTGTTCCACACCAGCACTAGGTTTAAAAGAATTGGTGACCTGGTATTCTGATCCTAGTTAATCCTGCAAAAGGTGGCCAACACCTCTTCCATAAAAACTACCTAACAACAACACTTTCTTTCTCTTTACTGATTTCCCTACATCCTTACTTTTCAATTTTCTGCTGAAAGTTTGGTGTGCCCTGTCTACACCTACAACTGCTTGAGGCTCACCAGCTTCTAACTGAAACAACAGGTCAAATCTATTTTCCACATTCACCATGAAGCTGACAAATTTCTAGGCCTATTCCTCCTGTTGCCAGTTGCCACTTCCTATCTCTCTGTGCACTTGTCCCTTCTAAACCTGTCAAGACCTCCCCTGGACTTGTCTAACTCAGCCTGAAGGGTGGCAATTTACCCCTCCTCTTCTAGTATCTTCTTATCTCTACTACATATCCTACACAACCAATGATGAGTCTCATTTACTTCCCCTACTCCCACGGCACTATAGTCACCCACATGGAAACAACTACAGCACCCATCACACAGAGGCCCCAATCTAGCAATTCTATGGCAAGTCAAGCACTTTCCACTCAGTCCACTATTGGTTAACTTTTGATAAGCCTCATTAATAGTTTGTAGGCAAACATCAGCATACTGCTACAATAGTTTACTGTTGTATTTCTATGAGCAGTAAAACCCTAACCACACAGTTCACAATCTTTCAAATACATTGAACAGACACTGTCATTGTTTTAACACATGGCGTACTGGTGTTACACTTATTTCACAGTTAAGTTGATGCATTGTTGTTGACCTAACCAATACAGCTTCCTTGTCTGAAAATCAGCCATGGACTGACTATCTTGGGACCAAAAATTGGGCCTTTATACACTGCTGGCCATTAAAATAGCTACACCAAGAAGAAATGCAGATGATAAACAGGTATTCGTTGGACAAATATATTGTACTATAACTGACATGTGATTACATTTTCATGCAATTTTGGTGCACAGATCCTGAGAAATCAGTATCCAGAACAACCACCTCTGGCCGTAATAACGGCATCGATACACCTGGGCATTCAGTCAAACAGAGCTTGGACGGCATGGACAGGTACAGCTGCCCATACAGCTTCAACACGATACCACAGTTCATCAAGAGTAGTGACAGGCATATTGTGACGAGCCAGTTGCTCGGCCACCATTGACCAGACATTTTCAATTGGTGAGAGATCTGGAGAATGTGCTGGCCAGAGCAGCAGTCGAACATTTTCTGTATCCAGAAAGGCCCGTACAGGATCTGCAACATGCGGTCTTGCATAATCCTGCTGAAATGTAGGCTTTCGCAGGGATCGAATGAAGGGTAGAGCCACGGGTCATGACAGATCTGAAATGTAACGTCCACTGTTCAAAGTGCCGTCAATGCGAACAAGAGGTAACCGAGACGTGTAACCAATGGCACCGCATACCATCACACTGGGTGATACGCCAGTATGGCGATGACGAATACACGCTTCCAATGTGCGTTCACCACGATGTCACCAAACATGAATGCGACCATCATGATGCTGTAAACAGAACCTGGATTCATCCGAATAAATGACGTTTTGCCATTTGTGCACCCAGTTTCGTCGTTGAGTACACGATCGCAGGCGCTCCTGTCTGTGATGCAGCGTCAAGGGTAACCGCAACCATGATCTCTGAGCTGATGGTCCATGCTGCTGCAAACGTCATCGAACTGTTCGTGCAGATGGTTATTGCCTTGCAGACATCCTCATCTGTTGACTAAGGGATCGAGACGTAGCTGCACGATCCGTTACAGCCATTCGGATAAGATGCCTGTCATCTTGACTGCCAGTGATACGAGGCCGTTGGGCTCCAGCACGGCGTTCCGTATTACCCTCCTGAACCCACCGATTCCATATTCTTCTAACAGTCATTGAATCTCGACCAACGCGAGCAGCAATGTAGCGATATGATAAACCGCAATCGCAATAGGCTACAATCCGACCTTTATCAAAGTCGGAAACGTGATGGTACGCATTTCTCCTCATTATACGAGACATCACAACAATGTTTCACCAGGCAACAACGGTCAACTGCTGTTTATGTATGAGCAATCGGTTGGGGACTTTCCTCATGTCGGCACGTTGTAGGAGTCATCAGCGGCGCCAACCTTGTGTGAATGCTCTGAAAAGCTAATCATTTACATATCACAGCATCTTCTTCCTGTCAGTTAAATTTCACATCTGTAGCACGTCATCTTCGTGGTGTAGCAATTTTAATGGCCAGTAGTGTATATCATCAAAATAATAGGTACTGAACCTATACATCGTTTGATGTTAAATTTACAGAAATTACAATTAAAACACCACTCATTCAATTAACTGAATATATCAAAAAATTCCTTCTTTTTAACAATTTCTTCCACTATGAGGGTTAAGCTGAATTATATGTTTAAATGATAAAATTAACAGATATAGTTATACAAACAATACTTTTGACATACCTGGTAATTACTTTGTAATCAATTGAGGGCTGGCTTTGCTATCATATATTTGAATAGAGCCAAATAGATACTTTAAGAATACTAGTGGTTGTTCCTCCAAAGGTTTATAATTAGTACAGAATTTATATTTGTTTGTAAGTCAACAATAGAATTTAAGTTATGGAACAATTGCTGATTTCACCCTATAACTAAAGATATTAACTAGGAATAGTCAAAATGAATTAGAAAATCAATTACATACATAAAACTAAACACAAAACTAGATCTGGTGCTATATTCTTTACAATTGAGGGCCAACCTTTCTCTTTTATGAAAGTGCAGATTACACTCACATATGTTAATCTTAATTAGTTAAAATGAAAAAAATGAATTTAAGGAGGCAGATGGCTAAACAAGAGGGTAAGTAACAAGATCCCAGCTTGCTTCATCACCTTAATCCCTGATTGGATTGACCAGATAGATGTTGCAAATAGCTAACTGGGCATTTAAATGAGCACAAGTGACCCCAGAAAGTGAGTTAAGAATCTACACACAAAAAATATTACATAAGAAATCTCATCAAAAACTACTCTACATATGTAATTCAAATTTCTTCTTATATGAAATGGCCATACAAAATATGTACATACATTGTATTGTACAATGGCACCAAATACCCATAAGCTATACTTTTAATAAAAATTAGGCATCTTGACTATAGTACAAAAGATGGGGACCAGTAAAAATTTTAAAATCAGGTACACATTACACTACAAAACATTACTCTAGGTCATAACTGTCTGAAACTGGTTAAACTTGAAAGATTTGGGCTTCTTTCCCCTTTGCAAAATCACTGAAATGCCAAGTCCTGGTTGGAAATTGACATACACTCCTGGAAATTGAAATAAGAACACCGTGAATTCATTGTCCCAGGAAGGGGAAACTTTATTGACACATTCCTGGGGTCAGATACATCACATGATCACACTGACAGAACCACAGGCACATAGACACAGGCAACAGAGCATGCACAATGTCGGCACTAGTACAGTGTATATCCACCTTTCGCAGCAATGCAGGCTGCTATTCTCCCATGGAGACGATCGTACAGATGCTGGATGTAGTCCTGTGGAACGGCTTGCCATGCCATTTCCACCTGGCGCCTCAGTTGGACCAGCGTTCGTGCTGGACGTGCAGAACGCGTGAGACGACGCTTCATCCAGTCCCAAACATGCTCAATGGGGGACAGATCCGGAGATCTTGCTGGCCAGGGTAGTTGACTTACACCTTCTAGAGCACGTTGGGTGGCACGGGATACATGCGGACGTGCATTGTCCTGTTGGAACAGCAAGTTCCCTTGCCGGTCTAGGAATGGTAGAACGATGGGTTCGATGACGGTTTGGATGTACCGTGCACTATTCAGTGTCCCCTCGACGATCACCAGTGGTGTACAGCCAGTGTAGGAGATCGCTCCCCACACCATGATGCCAGGTGTTGGCCCTGTGTGCCTCGGTCGTATGCAGTCCTGATTGTGGCGCTCACCTGCACGGCGCCAAACACGCATACGACCATCATTGGCACCAAGGCAGAAGCGACTCTCATTGCTGAAGACAACACGTCTCCATTCGTCCCTCCATTCACGCCTGTCGCGACACCACTGGAGGTGGGCTGCACGATGTTGGGGCGTGAGCGGAAGACAGCCTAACAGTGTGCGGGACCGTAGCCCAGCTTCATGGAGACGGTTGCGAATGGTCCTCGCCGATACCCCAGGAGCAACAGTGTCCCTAATTTGCTGGGAAGTGGCGGTGCGGTCCCCTACGGCACTGCGTAGGATCCTACGGTCTTGGCGTGCATCCGTGCTCCGCTGCGGTTCGGTCCCAGGTCGACGGGCACGTGCACCTTCCGCCGACCACTGGCGACAACATCGATGTACTGTGGAGACCTCACGCCCCACGTGTTGAGCAATTCGGCGGTACGTCCACCCGGCCTCCCGCATGCCCACTATACGCCCTCGCTCAAAGTCCGTCAACTGCACATACGGTTCATGTCCACACTGTCGCGGCATGCTACCAGTGTTAAAGACTGCGATGGAGCTCCGTATGCGACGGCAAACTGGCTGACACTGACGGCGGCGGTGCACAAATGCTGCGCAGCTAGCGCCATTCAACGGCCAACACCGCGGTTCCTGGTGTGTCCGCTGTGCCGTGCATGTGATCATTGCTTGTACAGCCCTCTCACAGTGTCCGGAGCAAGTATGGTGGGTCTGACACACCGGTGTCAATGTGTTCTTTTTTCCATTTCCAGGAGTGTAGTTTATGGACTCATCATCTTAGTGTCTAAAATATGTACATCACCTCTAGCAAAAACTCAAGATGTGTAGTAGCATAGATTTACAAAATGTTACATTATGAAAAAAAAAATAGTCACCACCTCATGACTTAATTACTATTCAAATCAAAAACAAGGGGATGGAAGTTGTACCAAATCATTGCCCTACTTCTCCATTCAACTCTGAGTGCTACTCTCATTCAACCAGAAAATGAAATCCTTGCAAAATCACAAGATGTTACCAAATAGTTGACCTGTCAGATTATTCACAAGACTCTAGCACCACCATTATCAGTTAATCACCAAAATTACTTTTTTTCATCCCAGTATTACCACTTTGAGCTCATAATTACTCAGAACACAAATAGAAGTTTTCAGATAACCTATAGATCTGATAATGCAGTGTTATATGACTTGTATCTCACTAAAATATTGTTCCTTCTATTAAGCTTTCATTCCCAGCTGCAGTGTCATGAATTGCACAATATACACAGTACTCATTGTTGCCTAGTTCAAAATTATATCATGAATACAGTTACACCACATTTGTTTGTGTACAGTTAGCTTTTTCATTACTCAATCATGTCTGTCAGCTCCATTATTTTACTTACCTCTCTTACCTCGTTAACTAGTGGAGTGCATTTTCAAAAAAACATCCCTACTGCAAAGACAGGCACCCTAACCATTAAGACCCTAACATGATTCATTATTTTATTATTTCATTATTGCTTAATTATCTAATAAGCGCCTGCTGTGCTTATTCAGTGCAAAATTGAGACTACTGAAAAACACTCCACAGTAATAGATCCTTATGCTAAGGCAAACTGAGCTCTTATTACTGACCATACAAAACTATCAATTAGAAAAACTTATTTCACTGTGTTCCATCAAATTGCTTGAGATTCTAGCCTGAAGTGCAATATACATACAAATCTTGCATATTCTTTCCACACGCATTACTGCAGGCACCCATGAGCTGATTAATTCAGATGTTAATGATAGTTTTCAGATAATCTACACCTTCTCCACATATGCTAACACATTTCATTTTCAGTTTGCCTTACCTCTTTGTTTGACAGAATGTCTTTAACCATGCTACCAATTTACTTTCTTCCATCTTATGATTCCATTACTTATAACTAACACAACATAATATACAACTTGAGAAACCTTTTCTAAAATATTCCTATACTAAAGTATCCTGCTGTACAAAATCACATGAAAGCCAAAGATGTAATGTTGCTGATTCACTTATAACCTACAAATAGAATAGGAGAAGAGTTTGACTGTCTCAGGAAACATGAAAGTAGAGACAGACAGCTGAAGTAAGCATTGTCACCACTTAGTGAATCCAACACAGAATGTTGAACCACCTACTTGCTATTTGCATAAGAAATTAGTCCCAAATATTACCTCTATGCTGGGATTTTAAATTACCAAGAAATTGCACACAGGCAGCTGTCCCGCCAATTCCACAGTTAATAGTACTTCTTGTTTCACACTCCTTGATAGCTTACCAGTAGCACCAACAATTTTTATTCCAGACACATGCATCAGGTGCCTCCTGTGTTCTGTGTTCTTAATAGATTCAAAAAATGCCTGTGAAATGCCATTCAAATCACTACCACTGTCCAGTAAATGCTTAACATGTATAACTTGTACACTTGCTGTTATTACAGGGTGCCACACTTCCTTTTTGCTTACCATGTGATCTTCTTCAGACAACAAATCTTCATTAATCCTTTCCCTGGAAATATGGCCAGTCCACTATTGGTTAACTTTCGATAAGCCTCATTAATAGTTTGCAGGCAAACATCAGCATACTGCTACAATAGTTTACTGTTCTGTCATTGGTGTTACATTTATGTCACAGTTAAGTTGATGCATTGTTGTTGACCTAACCAATACAGCTTCCTTGTCTGAAAATCGGCTGTGGACTGACTGTCTTGGGTCCAAAAATTGGGCCTTTATATATCATCACAATAATAGGTACTGAAACTATACATCGTTTGATGTAAATTTAAAGGAATTACAATTAAAACATAACTCATTCAATTCACTGAATATATTGAAAAATTCCTTCTTTTTAACAGTTTCTTCTACTACAAGCGTTAAGCTGAATTATTTGTTTAAATGATAAAATTAACAAATATAGTTATACAAACAATACTTTTGACAGACCTGGTAATTACTTTGGAATAAATTGAGGGCTGGCTTTGCTATCATATATTTGAATAGAGCCAAATAGATACTTTAAGAATACCAGTGGTTGTTCCTCCAAAGGTTTATAATTAGTACAGAATTTATATTTGTTTGTAAGTCAACAATAGAATTTAAGTTATGGAACAATTATTGATTTCACCCTATAACTAAAGATATTAACTAGGAATAGTCAAAATGAATTAGAAAATCTATTACATACATAAAACTAAACACCAAACTAGATCTGGTGCTATATTCTTTACAATTGAGGGCCAACCTTTCTCTTTTATGAAAGTGCAGATTACACTCACATATGTTAATCTTAATTAGTTAAAATGAAAAAAATGAATTTAAGGAGGCAGATGGCTAAACAAGAGATCCATAACTCGAAGAGGTGACATCATTTAATGATTGAATTGTCTGATGATGATGATGATGATTATGATGTTAATAGTAATTAGTTAAAATGAAAAAATGAATTTAAGGAGGTAGATGGCAAAACAAGAGAGAAAGTAACAACATCCCAGCTTGCTTTGTCACAAGTTGCTGTATAATTCTTTTATATTCACAGACTTACCATCTCAACCTACTAATGTCCATGTACTAGGACAAGATAGCAGGAAAATCAGCATTGCATGGAATCCACCAGATGATGGCAACAGTCCAATAACTCGATATGTGCTGCAATACAATCCTACTCAAGGTGAGGTCATATTCTAGCCACTATTGTGTCACTAAAGAGGTAGTTTGTGTATGTCATATCCACTTACATTTGCACTTCTTTTACTTTCCATTTTTCAGTTTCATGGCAAGGTCCATCTCAAGAAATGACTGTTGATGGCAAACAGAACAGTGCTGTGGTGTCTCAGTTGCACCCAGCAACACTCTACAGCATTCGTGTGGTTGCTGAGAATAATCTTGGCCCTGGTGCCCCAAGCCAAGAAATGCTGGCACGCACTGAGGAAGAGGCTCCTACAGCACCACCACGCCATGTAACTATTGATGCTGTAAGCTCCACACAGCTTATGCTTACTTGGGATGCACCTCCAGAGGATCACCTGAATGGCATGCTGCTTGGACATTATGTTGGTTTCCGCCAAATAGGGTGAGATTCATTACACCTGTCTCAACTGCAAGAAGGCCAATAGTACTATTGTTACTGAATCTGCAAGTGATAAGTGAGAATGAAAGGAAGTGAACACATATGTTCCATTGCAAATGAAGCAATCTTCAGGCTTTCACTCACTTGCAGTGTGTTACAAAAATAAACATCTCTCTGTAGTGGCTATTTCATGAAAAAAAAAAATTAAGATGTGTACATAAATGCCAAATAGCCAAATTATATTGCAATAACATGGGATATTTAGTGGATGCAAAAAAGATAATGGCTAACAGTCATAAGTTTGTTTGACTCATGAGAGGGTATTTAGAATTTTTTTTTGAGAAATCTGAACAGAAAGGTACTCGAACAAACAAAATGTCTATCAGCTCACAAAAACATGCATACTGACACATTCACTTCTGACCTAGTTTATGTTTGTTGATGAACATCAAGGTGGAAAATGACTGTGGCTTAAAAAATGAATCTAGAATCCAAAATGCAAAAAATTGTTGACATACATATGGAATTTCAAGAACTCTTTTGTACTGATAACTCTGTGAATGTGTGTCAACATGTATAGGCTTCTTTCTATGTGTGTTCATGTTTTGGTACCCTACTTTGTGCAAACACTCTGTATTTCTTAATCCTGGTGATTTATGAACATTATCTGCAGCTGCAATTTTGTTGCTAAAACAGATATATTCATTGTTCTAATTTCAGAGAATCTGAAGGAAAGGTACACTATAACTATACAACAGTACCATGGAAAGGATATGGGAAAGAAGAGTACCATCTAGAATCATTAAAGAAGTATAGCAAATATGGTGTTGTTGTCCAAGCTTTTAATAGCCGAGGACCAGGACCACTTTCAGAAGAAGTTGTGGCTCAGACACTGGAAGATGGTGAGTCACAATGTCTATCATTTTTCAGTTTTGTTAGGGAGTTATATTTTTGGCATTGCAATATCCACAAGATTTCATGATTAATTCATTTGCAGCCTGTATACATTCTGGTACATGGATCTCCTGTGATCACTGTGTTTCAGACAGCACTGAGGTTGGATTTTGCATAACTGTAACTCACTTGTAATTTCCCGGTTTGTTTGAAAATGATTTAATTAAAATGTCAATGTGGATCTGAGTACTCATCAGTGTAGCTTTGGAAACAACATCATGAATCTGAACATTGATTTTAAGTTTCTGATAAATATGAAACTACTTATTATGAAATCATGATAATCTTACAGCAAGTTAAAATCAGTAATGTTGTGCAAAAGGATAAAATTTTATCTTCTCATCTCTGCCCACATGCATATATGCATGGGTAAAAAGGAAGTGTGGAACAAAGATTAAAGTTTACTATTTCAAAACGTTGAAGTCATTATGATTGGTACAGTCCGCCGCTCGTGGTCTCGCGGTAGCGTTCTCGCTTCCCGAGCACGGGGTCCCGGGTTCGATTCCCGGCGGGGTCAGGGATTTTCACCTGCCTCGAGATGACTGGGTGTTTGTGTCGTTCTCATCATTTCATCATCATCCAGGAAAGTGGCGAAATTGGACTGAGCAAAGATTGGGTAATTGTACGGGCGCTGATAACCACGCAGTTGAGCGCCCCACAAACCAAACATCATCATCATCATCATGATTGGTACATGTGCTTGTTTGGGCTTAATGAGATTAAAATTAGCCATGGGGTAATCAAAAGACACATCATACATTGACTTGAAATGATTTTGGCAAAATCATGGAAAACCTAGTTCTTGTTAGCCAGACGGGGGTCTGAAATTCACTCTTGCCAAATGTTGGCTTCCACTTAATAGGTCAGGGGCCATTTACATACAGGAGGCTGCTACGTGGGTAGCAGTGGATGTGTGGAGTGAACTGGATGGTTTTTCTGGATTAGAGGGTCTTGGAAAACTGGAGAAATGCTGCAGGTCAAACACAGAATGACAGTAGATCTAGGAACAATTAGTATTACAGCTGCAAATTTTCATAGCTGTGTTAGGAAAGAACCACCACTCCAGGCACTAATAGAAAGCACTGAAGGTCAAATTGTTATAGGTACTGAAAGGTGGATGAAACTGAAGATAAGTGCACTAAAATCTTTTTACAAAGGTCCTAATGGGATTCAGAAAATATAGATTAAATACAGTTTGTGATGTAGGGTTTGTTGCTGTTAGAAGTAGTTTGTTCTGTAGTGAAACTGAAGCAGATAGTTTCTAAAAGCTTGTATGATTAGAGGCTGTGACTGACTACTGGAATAAATTAATAATTGGTTCCTTTTACCAAACCACTGGTTTAGATGATGCAGTTGCTGAAAGGTTCAAAGAAAACGTAAGTCTCATTTCGAATAGGTACTCCATTTATGCAATTATAGTTGGTGTTTACTTCAGTCTGTCCTCAGTATGTTGGAGGGAATACATGTTTAAAGTTGGTGGTAGACATAAAACATTGTCCATATCTGTACTAAATGCTTTCTCTGGAGCTTATTTCAAGCAATTGCATCAGGAGCCCTTTTGTAGTGTAAGAGGTTGCAAAAATTTATGTGACCTTTTAGCAACAAATAATCCACAGTAAATAATGAACATCATGGTAGATATAGGGATTTGTCAACAAAAGATTGTTGTAATGAGACTGAATATCATAACATCCTAATGCACCAAAATTAATTGCAAGGTATATCTATTAAAAATAGCATATAAAAATTCACTTACCACCTTCCTAAGATATAGTATCCACTCCTTCCAAACTAACTATGTAAGTACACAAAATATGTGACACACATTCAAGGAAATACTATTAATGGAGAGATTTATGCCAAATGAATTAATAAGAGATGGAACTGATGCCCCATTGTATACAAAGCAGTTGAGAGCGGTGTTGCAGAAGCAACGAAAACAACACGCCTAATTTAAAAGAACACAAAATCTGCAAGATAGACAATTTTTTACTGAAGCTCAGAATTTAGCATGGACTTCAATTGAGATGCTTTTAATAACATCCCCAATGAACCTCTCACTCGAAATCTTACAGAAAATTCAAAGAAATGCTGGTCATATGTAAATTACACAAGTGGCAAGACATGATCAATACCTTCACTGCAAAATATCAGTAGGAATATTACAAAAGACAGCACCACTAAAGCAGAGTTACTAAGCATGGTTCTCCAAAATTCCTTCACCAAAGAACATGAAGTAAATATTCCAGAATTTGTATCAAAAACAGCAACAAACATGAGAAATGTAGAAGTCTCTATAGTCAGTGTAGCAGAATAACTTAAATCACTTAATAAAGCAAGTCTTCTGGTCCAGATTGTAGAAGTTAGGTCCATTTCAGAGTATGCTGATACAATAGCTACAAACTTAGCAAACATATAAAACCCTCGTATAACAAAAGATCCATACCTAAAGTGTGGAAAATTGCACAGGCCACACCAATGCTCAAGAAGGGAAATAGGAGTAATCCGCTCAATTATAGACCCATATCATTGACACTGATTTGCAGTAGGACTTTGGGGGCATATACTATGTTCAAACATCATGAAATACCTCAAAGAAGACAATCTATTGACACAGTCAGCATGGATTCAGAAAATATCATTCTTGTGAAACACAACTTATTGTTTATTCACACAAAATAATGAGTGCTATTAACAGAAGATCTCAAATTGATTCCATGTTTTTAGCTTTCCAAAAGCCTTGTGACTCCATTCCTTGCACATGGCCTCTAATCAGAGCATATGCAAATCGAGTATCATCTCAGTTGTGCAATTAGATTCATGATTTCATGCCTGAAATGTTACAGGTCATAATAATAGTGGAAAGTCATTGAGTGAAACAGAAGCTGTATCTGGCATCTGCAAAGGGCCTCTGCTCTTTCTCTGTTATATAAATGATTTAGAAGACTGTCTGAGCAACCCTCTTAGACTGTTTGCAGATGATACTGTGATTTACCATTTAGTGAAGTTATCAGAACATCAAAATCAATTGCAAAATGATTTCAAGAAGATATTTGTATGTACAGAAAGTGGCAATTGACTCTATACAATGAAAAGTGTGAGGCCATATACATGAGTACTAAAAGGACTCCATCAAATCTCATTTGCATGATGAATTATACACATCTAAAGGCTGTTGATTTAACTGAATACGTAGGGATTACAGTTATCAACAACTTAAATTGGTATGATCGTATAGAAAGTGTTTTTGGGAAGGTGAACCAAAGACTATGTTTTCTTGGCAGAACACAGCTCATTTTGTGTTATTGCTAAATATGGGAGACAGTGTCATGGATATGATACATGAGTTGGGATGGCAATCATTAAAACAAAGTGAAAACATTGTGAGGAGATCTTTTCATGAAATTTTGATCACCAACTTTCACCTCCAAATACAAAAATATTTTGTTGGTGCTCACCTACATAGGGAGAAATGATCATCATCATAAAATACAAGAAATCAGAGCTCACACAGAAAGATTGAAGTGTTCATTGTTCCTGAAAGCTACTCTGTAGTGGAATAGCACAGAAATAGTTTGAAGGTCTGCCAGGCACTGAAAATTGGAAAGTAGTCATATAGGTGTATATGTAGATACTGCTGTACATGTTAGTTCATTTCATTAACTGCCATGCCATCTGTGTTGGTCTTACTTATGTTTCAAGAGTGACTGTAAAACCACTATAGGAACATAAAATATTATCATCTTAAAGAAATGAAAGAAGTGTGCGTGCAAGCATTCTCCTGCCGGAAGACAATGTAGAAACAATAATGGCATTTGTTGGATGATGTTATCAATGAATCCTACGCTATTTTTTGTTTCCCCCACAAACCTGTTTTCCTGGATGCCATGAAGAGCACAGGGTGCAGTCAACTGCATATGGTTGCTCACATCAGTACCAGTGATGTGTGTCACTTTGGATCAGAAGAGATTCTCTCTGGTTTCGAGTGGCTAACAGAAGTAGTTAAGGCTGCCAGTCTTGTTTGCAAGATGAAAGCAGGGCTGACCATTTGCATCGTAGTCGACAGGACCGATTGTGGACCTCTGGTACAGAGCCAAGTGGAGGGTGTGAATCAGAGGTTCAGACAGTTCTGTGACTGTGCAGGCTGCCAATTCCTCGACTTACGCCAGAGGGTGGTTGGGTTTCGGGTTCTGCTTCTACATCTACATCTACATTTATACTCTGCAAGCCACCCAACGGTGTGTGGCGGAGGGCACTTTACGTGCCACTGTCATTACCCCCCGTTTCTGTTCCAGTCGCGTATGGTTCACAGGAAGAACGACTGTCTGAAAGCCTCTATGCGCGCTCGAATCTCTCTAATTTTACATTCGTGATCTCCTTGGGAGGTATAAGTAGGGAGAAGCAATATATTCGATACCTCATCCAGAAACGCACCCTCTCGAAACCTGGACAGCAAGCTACACCGCGATGCAGAGCGCCTCTCTTGCAGAGTCTGCCACTTGAGTTTGCTACACATCTCCGTGATGCTATCACGGTTACCAAATAACCCTGTGACGAAACGCGCCACTCTTCTTTGGATCTTCTCTATATCCCCCGTCAACCCGATCTGGTACGGATCCCACACTGATGAGCAATACTCAAGTATAGGTAGAACGAGCGCTCTGTAAGCCACCTCCTTTGTTGATGGACTACATTTTCTAAGGTCTCTCCCAATGAATCTCAACCTGGTACCCGCCTTACCAACAATTAATTTTATATGATCATTCCACTTCAAATCATTCCGCACGCATACTCATAGATATTTTACAGAAGTAACTGCTGCCAGCATTTGTTCCACTATCGTATAATCATACAATAAAGGATCCTTCTTTCTATGTATTCGCAATACATTACATTTGTCTATGTTAAGGGTCAGTTGCCACTCCCTGCACCAAGTTCCTATCCGCTGCAGATCTTCCTGCATTTCGCTACAATTTTCTAATGCTGCAACTTCTCTGTATACTACATCATCATCCGCGAAAAGCCACATGGAACTTCCGACACTATCTACTAGGTCATTTATATATATTGTGAAAAGCTATGGTCCCATAACACTCCCCTGTGGCACGCCAGAGGTTACTTTAACGTCTGTAGACGCCTCTCCATTGAGAACAACATGCTGTGTTCTGTTTGCTAAAAACTCTTCAATCCTGCCACACATCTGGTCTGATATTCCATAGGCTCTTACTTTGTTTATCAGGCGACAGTGCGGAACTGTATCGAACGCCTTCCGGAAGTCAAGGAAAACAGCATCTACCTGGGAGCCTGTATCTAATATTTTCTGGGTCTCATGAACAAATAAAGCGAGCTGGGTCTCACACGATCGCTGTTTCCGGAATCCGTGTTGATTCCTACAGAGTAGATTCTGGGTTTCCAAAAACAACATGGTACGTGAGCAAAAAACGTGTTCTAAAATTCTACAACAGATCGACGTCAGAGATATAAGTCTATAGTTTTGTGCATCTGCTCGATGACCCTTCTTGAAGACTGGGACTACCTGTGCTCTTTTCCAATCATTTGGTACCTTCCGTTCCTCTAGAGACTTGCGGTACATGGCTGTTAGAAGGGGGGGCAAGTTCTTTCGAATACTCTGTGTAGAATCTAATTGGTATCCCATCAGGTGCAGTGGACTTTCCTCTGTTGAGTGATTCCAGTTGCTTTTCTATTCCTTGGACACTTATTTCACTGTCAGCCATTTTTTCGTTTGTGTGAGGATTTAGAGAAGGAACTGCAGTGCTGTCTTCCTCTGTGAAACAGCTTTGGAAAAAGGTGTTTAGTATTTCAGCTTTACGCATGTCATCCTTTGTTTCAGTGCCATCATCATCCCAGAGTGTCGGGATATGCTGTTTCGAGCCACTTACTGACTTAACGTAAGTCCAGAACTTCCTAGGATTTTCTGTCAAGTTGGGACATAGAATTTTACTTTAGAATTCACTGAACGCTTCACGCATAGCCCTCCTTACACTAACTTTGACATCGTTTAGCTTCTCTTTGTCTGAGAGGTTTTGGCTGCGTTTACACTTGGAGTGAAACTTTCTTTGCTTTCACAGTAGTTTCCTAACTTTGTTGTTGAACCACGGTGGGTTTTTCCCATCCCTCACAGTTATACTCGGCACGTACCTGTCTAAAACACACTTGACGATTGCCTTGAACTTTTTCCATAAACACTCAACATTGTCAGTGTCAGAACAGAAATTTTCATTTTGATCTGTTAGGTAGTCTGAAATCTGCCTTCTGTTACTCTTGCTAAACAGATAAACTTTCCTCCTTTTTATATTCCTATTAACTTCTATATTCAGGGATGCTGCAATGGCCTTATGATCTCTGATTCCCTGTTCTGCACATACAGAGTCGAAAAGTTCGGGTCTGTTTGTTATCAGTAGGTCCAAGATGTTATCTCCACGAGTCGGTTCTCTGTTTAGTGCTCGAGGTAATTTTCGGATAGTGCACTCAGTATAATTTCACTCGATGCTCTGTCCCTACCACCCATCCTAAACATCTGAGTGTCCCAGTCCATATCTGGTAAATTGAAATCTCCACCTAAGACTATAACATGCTGAGAAAATTTATGTGAAATGTATTCCAAATTTTCTCTCAGTTGTTCTGCCACTAATGCTGCTGAGTCGGGAGGTCGGTAAAAGGAGCCAACTATTAACCTAGCTCGGTTGTTGAGTGTAACCTCCACCCATAATAATTCACAGGAACTATCCACTTCTACTTCACTACAGGATAAACTACTACTAACAGCGACAAACACGCCACCACCGGTTCCATGCAATCTATCCTTTCTAAACACCGTCTGTGCCTTTGTAAAAATTTCGGCAGAATTTATCTCTGGTTTCAGCCAGCTTTCTGTACCTATAACGATTTCAGCTTCGGTGCTTTCTATCAGCGCTTGAAGTTCCGGTACTCTACCAATGCAGCTTCGACAGTTTACAATTACAATACCGATTGCTGCTTGGCCCTCGCATGTCCTGACTTTGCCCCGCACCCTTTGAGGCTGCTACCCTCTCTGTACTTGCCTGAGGCCATCTAACCTGAAAAAACTGCCCAGTCCATGCCACACAACCGCTGCTACACATGTAGCCGCTTGCTGTGTGTAGTGGACTCCTGACCTATCCAGCAGAACCCAAAACCCCACAACCCTATGGCACAAGTCGAGGAATCTGCAGCCCACACGGTCGCAGAACCGTCTCAGCCTCTGATTCAGACCCTCCACTTGGCTCTGTACCAAAGGTCCGCAGTCAGTCCTGTCAATGATGCTGCAGATGGTGAGCTGTGCTTTCATCCCGCTGGCGAGACTGGCAGTCTTCACCAAATCAGATAGCTGCTGGAAGCCAGAGAGGATTTCCTCCGATCCATAGCGACACACATCATTGGTGCCGACATGAGCGACCACCTGCAGATGGGTGCACCCTGTACCCTTCCTGGCATCCGGAAGGACCCTTTCCACATCTGGAATGACTCCCCCCGGTATGCACACGGAATGCACATTGGTTTTCTTCCCCTCTCTTGCTGCCATATCTCTAAGGGGCCCCATTACATGCCTGACGTTGGAGCTCCCAACTACCAGTAAGCCCACCCTCTGTGACCACCCGGATCTTGCAGACTAGGGGGCAACCTCTGGAACAGGACAAGCAGCCATGTCTGGCCGAAGATCAGTATCAGCCTGAGACAGAGCCTGAAACCGGTTCATCAGACAAACTGGAGAGGCCTTCCGTTCAGCCCTCTGGAATATCTTTCACCCCCTGCCACACCTCGAGACGACCTCCCACTCTACCACAAGTGAGGGATCAGCCTCAATGTGGGCAGTATCCCAGGCAGCCACAGTCGTAGTCCAATCAGGGGATGTGTGGGACGAGCTGGCCGTCCCCGACAAACCCCCATCTGGACCCCCACAGTGACGCCCATTGTTAACAGCCTAAAGCTGTGTGACCAAAGCCAACACTGCCTGAAGCTGGGAGCGAAGGGATGCCAACTCAGCCTGCATCCGAACACAGCAGTTGCAGTCCCTATCCATGCTAAAAACTGTTTTGCAAAGAACATCTGAACTAATCTACAGAGAGCACAAACAATTCGACACAAAATTTAAATGGTTATTAAAATACAAGATTGCGTAGTAAATGCAGTAATGCTGCTACTTTCGCACTGCTGACACACTGCTCGGCGGCGGAAGGAGACTATGCGATTTTACACTATTCAGGTACTAAAACGTGATGCTACAACTCCCAAATACTATAATACGCCCAAAATTTATGAATTAAACAATGCAAATACCAAAAACACGCAAAGAAGTTAAGAATTAAACTATGTAACAAATAAGTGAGCTAAGAGTAAATGACTTGCTGCTGCTGCTGCAGCTGCTTATCCAATGGCGTCAGGGAGTACACTGGCTGTGACCAACCGACACTGGCCATTCAAAACAAAAACAGAAGACAGATGACTACCCGAATTTACACTATTCAGGTACTAAAACGTGATGCTACAACTCTCAAATACTATAATACACCTGAAATTTATGAATTAAACAATGCAAATACCAAAAACACGCAAAGAAATTAAGAATTAAACTATGTAACAAATAAGTGAGCTAAGAGTATATGACTTGCTGCTCCAGCTGCTTATCCAACGGCGGCAGGGAGGTTAGGTGTCCACTATACGCAGGAGGTGGCTACATGGGTAGCAGGGGCTGTGTGGCATGGACTGGGCAGTTTTTTAGGTTAGAGGGTCTCGGGAAGACGCAAGATGGTCTTCAGTCACAAAGGGTGCAGGCTGAACACAGGAAGAATGTAAATACAGGGACCATTGGTATAACAGCTGTAAATGGCCATACCTGTGTTGGGAAAGCACCAGAGCTCCAAGCACTGACACTCAAATCATTATAGGCACTGAAAGATGGCTAAAGCCAGAGATAAACTCAGTCAAAAGTTTTGCAAAGAATTTAATGGTGTTCTGAAAGGATAAGCTAAACACAGTTGGTGGTCGTGTGTTTATTGCTGTTTGAAGTAGTTCATCTTGTTGCAAAATTGAAGTAGATAGTTCCTGTGATTTAGTATGGGCAGAGGTCATTGTTGGCAACCAGAATAAAATAATGATAGGATCCTTTTTTCGACCTCCCAGTTCAGATGATGCAGTTGCTGAAAGGTTCAAAGAAAACTTGAGTTTGATTTCAAACACGTACCCAACTCATATGATAATAGTTGGTGATGACTTTAATTTACCCTCGATATGTTGGCGAGAATACATGTTTGATTTTGTTGTCTTGCAAATGTCCCCATCCACTGACTCAGGGATCGAGACATTGCTGCACAATCCGTTACAGCCATGTGGATAAGATGTCTGTTATCTCGACTGATAGTGATACGAGGGTGTTGTGATCTAGCACAGCATTCCGTATTACCCTCCTGAACCCACCGATTCCATATTCTGCTAACAGTCATTGCATCTCGACCAACGTGAGCTGAAATGTTGTGATACAATAAACCGCAATCGTGATAGGCTACAATCCGACCTTTATCAAAGTCAGAAACGTGATGGTACACATTTCTCCTCCTTACACAAGGCATCACAATGACGTTTCACCAGGAAATGTGGGTCAACTCGTGTTTGTGTATGAGAAATCGGTTGGAAACTTTCCTCATGTCAGCACGTTGTAGGTGTTTCCACCGGCACCAACCTTGTGTGAATGCTCTGAAAAGCTAATCATTTGCATATCACAGCATCTTCTTCCTGTTGGTTAAATTTCACGTCTGTAGCATGTCATCTTCATGGTGTAGCAATTTTAATGGCCAATAGTGTACTTTTTCATGATCTGTGTCAGATTGAATTGACTGATTTAAAGCCACAATTGTTAGAGGAATTTCCATAAAATTGTGGCGCTAGGTAGGTACTCAAAAGCCTCTTCAGTACACGATGCAACTTAAATTTTGCCAGATCTTGTAGTATATAGAGATATTTGATTCCTATGAAATTTGACTTTCTTATTAAAATAAGAAAGTCAAATTGCCTAGTAACTCTACTTGAAGAAACAGTATACTGAGAGACTGAGCATATCTGTGTTTTACACTGATCTTAAAGTGATGAAAGTGATATGTGCATGTTTGTGGTACTTGCATTGCCAAATTTGCTTCATAATAATACCCACACTGAAAATTTTCAGTCTGAATCCTGCTCATAAAACTCATTTGGAATTTGGCTAGTAAGGAGAAAACAGATAGTAGCATACAGTCCATTATCACTACACACTGCACCAAGGTCTTGCATTAAATGACAAGCACGTTCACAGAACTTCCAGTAAGGATATATGGCTTTGGTTCATGAAATCATCTTTCTTGGTGTGTTTGTTCAGGATTAAGTTGTGATCTGGTGTGGACTTTCGTTGTCTGTCTTCTTTTGATTGCATAAACCTGGAGGGAAGAAGAATAAGAGCATGTAATTTTTAATTGTTTAATATGTTACTGTACAGTGGAAATCTTTAATGAAATTTTGAATAATTATTTTCCATAACACATTTTTTGGCTTATGTCTTTCACCCTTTGTAATCAAATTTCCATTGATTGTCATTTCTGAGAAGTAAAGTGCCATATTCTGAATTAGAATGGTTCCTAGTCTACCACTGCAAGAAAAATTAGCAACTTGGAATACTCCATCATAATGAACTTTTTATTAGCCAGAAGTGAAGCTCCTACAATTAACATTTTCTGCAATAATGTATCAAATTCAAATGCATGTTAGGAGCAGAATGTTTATCATTTATAATAATTTCTGAGAAATGTGGTTTTATATTAAAAAAAGATAGTATTTTGGGTTTAACGTTTCACCATAACTCACATATTTCACACTTCTTCCATGCTTCCTGTACATTTATTTAGTCAGTCATGTTTTACGGCCAACAGCAAGATCGACAAGAACCTGGAAAATGTCAAGGAAAACTGGTGTAGATTGAAGTAATTATTATACACTTGCTTTCTATGCTGTTTAGCCCTCAAGTGGACTCACCTATGTATAAAATGTGCCAATCACAAATAACTTTGTCTTGCACCCTTCTGTTGTTGTTTTAGAATTGTCAGCCCATAACTATTTCTCCATTATTGCTTCAGTTGACACAGTAATAGGTTGTGTTGTCATATGTCCAAGTGGGCAGCAGTAATATAAAATAAACAATGAATTAGGTGAGGAAAAATTTATGATTCATGCAAGAAAATTTCCCAGATTATGAGCTAGCAGCACAAGCCCATAATGAGGCAGTTATCTACAAGATAATTAGTAATCAAATAAGCATTTTACAGGGATCTGATGCAGCTGCACTGTTTAATGCTTTGAGTGGGCCGTTACTGTGGGTAAAGTTTTTTTCATTAATGTTTAATTAATGAGTGATTAAGCTCATGTGATGTAAGTCTATTTTATCATTCTTTATTAAACTAAGATTAATCTGTGATTCTGCTCATATGTGTTTACCTTGGTAACATAAAGACATCTATTCTGTACGTGTGTACAAAGTGTGCTGTGCACCCACTCTTGTTATGGAAAACAGTGTGCCTGCTCGAGGGTTAACTATTATCTGTTGTTAATTCTAGTTTACATATATGTAATCAATCAGAAGTATTTTCCTTACTCTGTTTTCACTTTCAGTGTCTGATGGATATCACATCAAATATTCTCAGGTCTGATGCTGTATTATGTTGTGTAAATCTAAGTACATTTTTTGAGGCAACTGTTTGACACCTTCCAGTGGCTACTGTTCATTACTGTTGACTAAGTTCTGAAAGTCACACATGCATAACATAGTTGCTATAAGATGGATGGTGGAAGCATTTAAGATCCCCCTGATTGGAACTAAGGTGTGGCCTTCCACACATGCACAGCTCCTTAGATCTTGCCAGACACAGCAGTGACTGAAAACTGAATTATATTTGGATTTCTGTAAGAGTCCTACACTATGCTGTGATTGGACTGTCATCAGAAGTTCTTGTCCTGCTTGATGCAGCGTGATGGTAGAAAGTGCAAAGGTAAAAACTGTACTGAATTGGAACCCAGAATCCATATTGATGATTGTTTATCATACTAATATGTATTGCCTCATTTGCAACATACTCCAAGATAACTGAAACATGGGATATATTTTTGGTCTTCTTATTTTCATTCTGATGTCCTGTGCTAAGACATTTCGCTGCTAATGCAGATTTATCTGGTAGGATGAAGCATTAATGATGATGATATTTATCACAATGATCTTTCATCATGAAGCACATTTGGGCTTCATATGACATTCCACACTCAATTGGAATTTCATATGAGTCTTCTACGCTAAGGTTGAAATTGTTTCTGTCAGACCCCAGTATTTTTTATGTTTTTCAGCTGAATGAGTATTCTTCCAATTCTTGAAAAACTATGATGTAAGTATAACAAGAAACTCACAGTTGGGCTGTCTAGGTTTTTTTCCCTTATGTTCCCTGTGCTACACTCTCTTCAATTGAAGTGGAGCATGAATGTGTTTTCTAGAAAACCCATCCTGTTGGAAAGCCACCCTCATATGTTGAAGCTCTTCCAGTAAGTTTTTCAGATTTGAAACAGTACTTTCTCTGCGGATTCAAGTGCAAAGTACATCACTGCCTTGCGCAGGCCAGTGACAATTCAAAGTCTGCAAATACGTTGGAGTTTCAGATAGAGTAATCTGATCTGAGAGACTGTTTCTTCTACATGAATGGTTAAAGGCTCTCCTTGCAGAAACTAGCTTGCTCATTTACTTGTTCTTTCAGCACCCAATGATGACAGGGTGATAACACAGCAACAAAAGATATTTTGTGTTCTCCATATCAACAGGTGCTATTTAGTTACAACTATGTGGCATGATTTTTGTCAAGGGTGTGGCATTGCACCTTTCACAGCTTGAAACAGTCAATGATGATACCAGCGGTTTCAAGACACCTGTTTATTTAAGAGAAAATCCATATGTTTCTCCCATTCACTTATTCAAAACTTATAGTTTGAGACTTAGACACTCAATAGAGTTTTGTTCATCTTCCATGCGAGAGAGAGAGAGAGAGAGACCAGACTAAGGCTGAGAGCTGGATAGTGTAAATCAGGGCTTCACAACCTTTTCAGCTGGTGGACCCCCTTTAAATTTCAGAGCGAAACCCATGGGAACTGAAAGCTGAAAGCTTCTTAATGCAAGTACCATGTGTCCCCCCCCCCCCCCCCCCCAGCCCACGAAGTATCAATAGTCTTTGGTTTAGAGATGAATGAAAACAACTTGAAATTAACGATCCAATTTGAATTACCACTGTATCCAGACACTTACTAGTGGATTTCCTCCCTTTGTTCAACACACTATAGCCTGATTAAAATTACTTGGTGATTGACATTTCACACATTGGAGCTGCCTTCCTCCAAGAGCAATCAACGTCACATCCAAACTGTTTGCTGTTGACAAGCTGCCGCTTGTGGTCTGTTCACTTCCACTGTTTGGCTGCAGTTGTGTAAGGAGCATGCATATTTCGTAACAGTCATGTGTGTGTGTGTGTGTGTGTGTGTGTGTGTGTGTGTGTGACGGAGGACTCGAACCTCCGGTGGGAGTGGCCGCGCAATCCATGACGACATGGCGCCTTGGACTGCTCGGCCATTCCACGTGGCTGTGAAGAAAAGAGGCAGACCCATGATTCGGGACACAAACACATCATGAAAGCAAAGAGGCCAAGGAATTGCCTTTAAAGGACTATTGTGACATCTGTTGTGCAATGTGTGGGAGTACATTCACCCAGTTTACGTGCCTTTCCAAAAGCAGATTTCATAAGCCGATGTCCCAGTTCCGCTTTTGGTTGGTCAGGTAAACACTTCAAAATCGATTCTGGAAATCTGCTTCTATAAAGCCGTTTCCCTGTTCCACAATCAATTTTTGTGCCCATGTAAACAGTTCGGGAAGTCTAGTTATTTTTACGTCTTTGCGTATCTATTGAATGGCAGCTGTCAGTCCTTAGCCAGCAGCTAGCAGGTGCCTTTGCAACAGTGTACTGTCAGTTGGTAGCTGGCAACTGGCAGGCGGCGTGGCAACAGTTTAGCCACAGCTGACAACTTCAACTACTACTTGGACACCATATCGTGGCAGTCAGCCTTGACTGTAAACAATTTAGGAAAACAAACAAACAGACTCTCTTATTTCTGTATAAGAAGACAAAGCATTTCACAGAACGTAAGACTTTATTTCTCAAAGGAAACAATTCTGGCAGAAGAGGTTATTTTCACATAACAAATCTGGCTGTGGAGCTTCTTGTGATTGTTCTTCCTTTGGTCGTCCTCCCTCCTCATTCATTTCAACTGGAAACTTCCCTTGTTGTGAAGGTGATGGAGAAACTGCACCCTTCTTCAATGATTCTGACTTGAGCCACCGATCCATGTTAGAAGTAATAAACTGATCAAAAATCGACTTATGAAATAGGTAGTGCACTGGCAAAGCAGGTTTAACAGTTAATGATGCCTGGGGCCGCATATGTGCCAGCGAGTGCTGTGATTGGTCAACAAAGATCGCTCCGTGCATGCGTAACAGGTTTCAGCACATCTAGCACCATGAGCCGGTGCAAAAACGACCCCCGTATAGTTGCGAAACAGTCGATCAGAGAAGGCGCATTCTCTGGCACTAAATTGTGTATGTGTTCTCACCTAGGAACTGCAAAGGCTGCTTGGGAATAGGACCTGAAGTAAAAAGTACACATGTTTTTCACATGAAAACTAAAATAGTGATGAAGTTGATTTTCACGTTTTTATTCACTAGTTTTACTCATTGTTTTACATTATTTGGTGAAAGGTGGTCGCGGACCCCCTAGAAAGAGCTGGCGGACCCCTGAGGGGTCTGCGGACCACCCATTGGGAAGCCCTGGTGTAAATCATTAATCCTTCTAGTATTCTGTTTATCAATGTTACTGTTGTTTTCAAACTATGATTGAGTGTTGTCAACAAACACCATCAGGGAGAAGATGTACTGAGAGACTGTTTTCAGTTTGACCAACAGTTTAAAGAACTACCTACAAGAGATCTGTTGAGTGAACACCACACATTATCCTTATCACATGCTTCTGTACAATGAACACTTTATTCCTCAGTGATGAGTTACCCAAGAATACAATGCCATGAGGCATCACTGAACGTAAATAGGAAAAATAAATCATCTTTTTTACATTTTCATTTCCAAAATCTAATGTTATCTATAATGTAAAAATTGCATAGTTTAGACATTAAACACAATCTGTAACATGTAACTTCCAGTTCAGGTTCTTATAAATATGAACATCTAAGAATTTATGATGTAATATTTCATTTATTGACTTACCGTCTCACATTATTTTTAATGGCGCAGCCAGGCCATATGTAGTATGAATTGAATGTATTATGTTTTGCCTAAATTCTGTTTGTCTACTCGCATTTGGGAGGACGACAGTTCAATCCCACATCCAGCCATCCTGATTTAGGTTTTCCGTGATTTCCCTAGATCGCTCCAGGCAAATGCCGGGATGATTCCTTTGAAAGGGCACTGCCGACATCCTTCCCCATCCTTCCGTTATCTGATGAGTCCGATGACCTCGCTGTCTGGTCTCCTCCCCCAAACAACCCAACCCTCTGTTTGTCTAAATTCTGTTTTCAGGGAACCAGCTATTAATTTTCAAGAAAACATTATTTATGTTTTCCTGTCTTGAAAATAGTCTGCTAGGTATGATTATAGTACTTGCATCACTAGCAAAGTGAATTGTTTCTGCTTCTTGGATATATAATCATTTACATGTAACAAGAACTAAATATTGGTCTCTATGGTGCCTCTGTAGTGAGTATTTCCAGTTCTGAATTTAGTGTCCCTGCCAGTGGATATCAATAAGGACACACATAAAATTGCATGGCTCTCACAGCAGAGTAGTGTTGTAAGCTGTTACAGATGGAGTGTGTAAAGCACTGTACGGGCAGAGCTATATAGTCAGGTGGTTACATGTCAGCAGCAACAGGCCAGGGCCATCAGTTTTTAGGCTGATTTCAACTACTTGGCCTTTGCCTCCTGCTGTGCTCTGCTTCCACATACTTAGTTGTTCAGTCACTCGCACTGGTCATGTTTGGTGTTTATCTCCTTGCTTGTCTCCAGTGTTCAAACTGTCTGCTCCCTGTATTTAGATTCACACATAGAGTTTCGTTCCCCTCTCCAAGATTCAGCTCCCCAGTTTTGTAGTCAGGCCATCATTGGCTAGTATAGTTACATACTTGCTGACAGTGATGGTTTTTGACATTGTCATGCCCTTTGCAGATCCAAAAGTGCCAATGTAGGACTTTGTTATGCATGTGATGCTTTCCTCATTTTCATGGTGTTAATACATTACTACCATGGTCCTAGCATTTTTGCAGTGCTGGCAGAAGGAGATGCACCTAGAAGAGCAGTAACAAAAGCTGCAGCAGGAGCAGATATGAGCACTGCTCAAACAGAATGGCAATTATTCCATTCTCACACCATGCTGATGGTGGGCCAGGTGTCTGCAGACAAGCCTTTTCCCTCATCTTATTTTATGCCATTTGGCAGCTCTGATGATTCTGCAGAAAGTTGGGAGGACTACCTGTGCCAGTCCTTGTGGTACTGCCAGGTAAGGTGAATCATCAATCCAGCTGATAATGCTGCTGAGTTGTACAAAATGCTGCAGAATATGAAGTCACCCAGCAGTTACTAGAAACCTAACTCTGAGGTACTCTGCCAGTCATTCACACAGAATTTTGCACACAAGACTCTTTTGCCAGTGGCATAATTGCAACTTAACCATCACCATGAGCTCCCCAGGCAATCATATACAGCCAGGGTGACCAGTCTGCAAGGTACAGCTTACACAATGGGTACAACTTGTGCTCTGCAGTACCAGCAGTGGCTACCATGGATATGGGCTTGGAGGTAGAGCCTTCCTTCAGCCTTCATACCCATTGCCATTGTTGCTCCTGCTATCACACCCCAGCGGCTTCTTCCCTCCCACTGGACAGTTTCAGTATCAGGACTCCTCTGGTGCCTTCCATAGCACCAGCCTGGTGCTTCTGGGCCTACACACCCTTTTCAGTGGGGATGTATCTGTATCCTAACCTGGTGAGTTTGAAAGCCCATCAGAAGGCATGAATCTTCATGACAGCCACTGGGAAGTACTGCTTCAATCTTCAAGAGCTGCTGTCACTGCTGCAGCACTGGCTACAGAGGCATGCCTATCCTGCTGACCTGTCGGCACCAGTTACTGCTCTTTGAAGCCAGCAGCATAGCTGATCAGTCAGTCACTCTTGATTTCCCTGTGCTGCTGTACTAGTCTTGCTACACATTGTTGTTTTGTTTCTGGATTCATTGTGTCTTAACTTTTTGATCTTGGTTTGCTCATTGGACTTTTTATTCTGCTCTGCCATCTCTGTTGTACATCTTTTTCTTGTTGTTGTCCTCTTGTTTGTTCACTTCATGGTGGCTTGCTGTTGACACCATTAGTCAGTCAGTCTCTGTAGGTTCTCAAGTCTTTCCCAGTCTTGTACGGCTTAGGTCACTGTACTTAGTTCTGTAACCTTGTCTCCATTATTGATCCTTTTCGGTCATGGGCATTGCTGGTGGCAATGATTCTGTGGTTTTGCACTGTCTTGTTGTCACTTTTGGGAACATTAAAATATCATTCATGTTGTTGTTGTCTCATTGCCAGTGTTGGATACTGACTGAAAATTTTCAGCAAAGCTATAAACTTTGTCTCATAATCAGTGTTGGTAATTGGCAAAAAACTATTAACAATTTTCACTTTTCTTCATTACCAGTGTTGGGATATTGTAATTGAATGTTTCTCGCAATTCATCTCAGACATCCAAAGTTGTAGAACATATGATATATTTCCTGTTATGGTTCCACCAAAGGTGGCAGCATTAGAACAGAAATGTGACAACACAATAACAAATAATTAATAACATTTAGTTATAGTTATTGTGCACAGTTTTACTTAATTATGGTAACACTTGGGTTCTATACCTAATGCAATGAAACTCTAAATAACTTTGCTCTCTCCTGACAGTCTATGATTCAGCCACTGTGACAGAAAGTGTTATTCAGATACTCATAGTTAACTGTTCCTATTGCTCCATAAATAGTGAGTGCTAAGTTGGAACTTTAGTATTCTGAATTGAACTCCCAGAGCTTCTGGAACTGTGTAACTTCAGGAACTGTAGTTACTATAGGAACTGCTGGCATTGTAGAAATTGGGTGAGTGTTGGCATATCGTCTTTCATGCCTGTTGGCAGAAGGATCTCCATCCATGGCAGTACTAGACAGATTCAAAACATTCCATGGTTGACAGCACTCTCTCTGGTAGCTCGCAGTACTACCAGTGGATGAAATTCATGCTTCAGTGGCTATGGGGTGAAAGCAGAAAATAGTCCTAATTAGTGATTATCATCTGGAGGCAGCTACTAGGAATTGAGGAGGTGCCTGGTGTGTGGTTGCGCTTGTGTGGTAGTGGCCTGTTGTGTATTCCTGTGCACCTCTTGAGACATGTTCATAGCAAACTCTTACAGTTTTATTTTGTAGTTTATTGATTTGTTCCCTTATATTTATGTTTTCTAATAACAAACTCTTTACATTGTTTGTTAACTGTCTATGAAAGAATAATATACAATTTATAGTATTTTAGTGTTGCAATAATCTGTAAGTATTCTTAAAACCTGACAACATTTGTGCAGTATGTAATGATGTATTTACAATTGCTGCATGATTTTCCCACCATGAATAAATTACAGTCCATATCAATGAGAAATTTGTGTAGGACACTTGCTGAAATCCATGGCTCCAAATTTCACCTGTTCGGTAGGTTCTTATCTGCCTCTTAAGTTGCTGACATTCATCCACACTCTTTTTTTCCATGCATTCACTTCAAACAACTATCTGTAACCCAAATTTTGTTGTCTAATATAATTACCCGGTTTTTTGCTGTAGACCAGCCTCACATTCTCCTGCAACAGAAAGTGTTAGTGTTATCTGTCAGAAGCACTGTTCCTGTTGCTGCTGACTGCACTAGTAAATTGATTAGAAATATGTTTTAAAGAGTAAAACACACAACTCAGAAATTTAAAGTCCCTTGCAGTTAATTTTTATTGATATTTTCACAACCCAGTGTATGCTGTTGGTATGATATACTTGTACAAGATACAGGGCCTTAACAAGCCATATAAGATTCACCAAACACTGAAGCAATATGACATAGCAGAAATTCATAACTGATGAATCAAAGGCTTTTTATATGTCTGTAAATGACCCAGAATTTCTTTCATCATTATCTGCAGCACCAATGACCAGCTTTAGAAAGTTGGTTACTGCAATGTCAGCAAATTTGTTTATTTCCAAAGGCATTCTCTGCATTGGACACTACTGAAAATTTAGACAAAATGACATTCGTGTGTAATTGGTGAGATCAGGCCTGTCATCCTTTTCTTTAAAACAATCTGAATCTTGAGGTAATATTCACATGAAAATTAATGCTTTGATAATGCATGTAAGACTGTGGATTATGTTTCCTGCAATACATTTGATTACTTTGTCCTGTATATTATCAGTTCTATGAGACATTTTGCTTTTTAGCTTGCAGGTAACATATTTTACTTTTTTATTTTTATTGGCATTGCTGGATGTATGGATATAGTTTTTCATCCATAGAAACATATAATTTAGTTTGTAATTATTTCTTATGTGAGGGGGGGGGGGGCTGTTTCTGAGTAATATTAATTAACCATGTTAGTAAGTTTTACCAAATCTTCAACTAACATGCCTTCAACCTGAATGTAATGATGCTATTATTATTTGCCTTGTTTCGCTGATATCACTGTTAATACTTTTTCTATCTGATATAGTTTTATTTGTTTACTTTCCTAAGATATAGATCATTGCTTAATATAATTTCTGTAGCTTTAACATTCTTGTATATTCTTTTGTAGTACTGAGCACACTAGGACATTTCGCCTTACCAGCATATTGAGAATTCTCACATCATGAGATGATTTTCTTATACACAGCACAACTTCTGTTCTTGTTTCACACTGTATTTTTACTCTTCTAGTTTAGAATGTGATGTAATAATAAATTTTCTATTACATAAAGGCAATTAAAACAAATCACCTGCATTACTGTAGGTCTCCAGATTCCAATTTGCATACTTCAAAAGATTATTGAATGTCCTGTTATTATCTTCACTTATATAACATACACATGTATTTGTTACTAATTATGCTCTTCACATCTGTTATATCACTTATTGTTACTTCGATAGCACTTTGATTAGAGAAACCATAGTCTGTGAGTTAACATCATAACCTCGTTTCTACTTGTCAGTAAAAATATTCTTAATGATATTTTACCACTGTGCACCTCATACAAAGCTGAAATAAAATTGTATGTTGTGGTAAGGTTTAGTTCATCTTTGTCCTTCCAGAGAAAGCTTGAAGGACCATAGAAATCAAGCTCTTTGAAATAGCTATTATGATAATAAATTGTGATGAAAATCCATTGTAAAACATGGTATTGCTCAGCAATAGAGCCTTGTCACATTATAGTTTGTATGTCTGAAAAATGAACTTATTCTAAACTCTCTTATACACAATGCTTGGAGGCCTGTATGTAGATTTCTTGGGACTTAAGTAAAATGGTATTTGTTTGTTGTTCTGCTATTCTTTCTGCAGAGGTTGACAATTAGCTGGTTCTTAGTAAGTTAATAACGAGTCCTGAAATGCTGTATTTTGTCATATCATTACTTTCTTATCATGAGAAATCTTTCTATAACCTCTGTGAAATTTGTCCTGCATTGTTATTGTGACGTAGTTCAAATGACAGTCACAGACACATTGAGCTTTTACCTGATTTGCGAACAGTTCCAGTTTCTTGGAGATTGCAACTACAACACTAGAGCCACAACTCCATAAAATAGGACCAGCAATTTAATTTATTAAAATTATGTTTCACTGGTGAATTTGGCAGTAAATACCAAGTTTTAACTTTTTTTCTTTGTTCCATCAATGTTGCAAATTATATATACCCTCTGGGAATAGAATATTAATACTGATATCTACTTATGTTCTTTGTTATTTTGATTTGATATAGATATTACTAACACATGTTTGTTTGGCATATGATATGTATGAATAGTTTATTTTTATTTAATGATGTACTGTACAGTTTAAATAACTAGCTATACTTCTGATGTAAGATTTGGATGTAAAGTATATAATGCTGACCAAAGAAATTACTTTACATGTAGATGCCATAGGACATTAAATAATCAAAGGAGGGTTAACTTGAACTCAAATAAATTATATATTCATGACATTCCAAGTTTATCAATGTTATGAAGAACATTTACTAACATTTTTGTGAAGTTTCTATGTTTTTCTTTACATTTAAAAATTTGGTGTATGTTGTTCTTCCATACTAATGATTCTTCATGAGTCAATACTGTTTTCAACTGTTGATTTTCCATAAAATCTCAAATCAGTTGTTATGTAATAGTGTTTGCGAGTATTTCTAAAACAATATCTCATTTGAAAATTTTCTTTATCAACTCTGTCTTTAATCAGATCCTGTTAGTGTATTTCATAATGCCAAATATGATGGGGGAAAAGCCATAGTATGATTCACCAGGTCGTTTCTTTTTTGAGTTCCTCTTGAATAGGTATCATTGTTTGTGTTTATCAGTTGACATAATTATGTAGCCATCTTTACAACCATAAAATATTTATTTTATTTGCTAATTGATTTCATTCAACTTTCTGAAAGAAAGTCACTCGGGTCATTGAGGAAAAAAATTTCTTTCAGTCCTAGCATTTTTTATATGATATCCCTATATAACACTTTGATGACTACAGTATCACATTTAGTATACTGTATTTCATTTATCTCAGTAAGGTGCATAACAGCAGTTATTAAACTCTCTTTTGTGTTTTGGATCCTTCAGGAAGTAGAATATTTCATAAAAACAAGAATACGAAATAAATATTTACAAAAAAATGCTAATGCACCTTTCATGGAGCTCAAGTGCAATAATCCTTATACATGTGCAATAAGTAAAAAAATATCTTAAACGTATTTTCATTTAAAAGGTAAGAAATAACTTGTAACAAAACATTATGCTCAGTATTGTAAGGTGCATATGATAATATTAGGCTATTGTAACAATTCATCATAGGGTAGAAAAATTATTTTACAGCAGTTACTTACATGGATCACATTACTGTATCAAGTTTGTACAGAAGTCAGGTGAAACTAATATATTATTTGACATTATTAGCAGCATGAACACATCAATTGCTTCTACTTAGAAATTCCCCAATGGAGAAGGAGTTGGCCACCAGTAAGTCCTTTAGGCTTCTCGTAAACTGAACCTCATTAGTAGTTAAACTTTTTGTGACAGCTGGAAACTTATTGAAAATAAGTGTTCCTGAATAAGGAACACCTTTCTGGGTCAAATTAAGTAACATTAAATGTTTTTGAGGATTATTCTCAGTTTGAAAAAAGATATATTTTTAATGACAAATGTTATTAAGCAATAAGTATATTTGGAAGTAGTAGTTAGTATTCCTATGTCATAAACCAGCCTGTGCAGACTGTTCCTGAATTCACACCACAAATAATTTTTATTAGACTTTACTGGACCTAGGAAACATTAGCTTGGCTTGATGAGCGACCCCAAACAATTTTCTCATATGACATTGTGGAATGAAAGTAAGCATAGAATGCTAGTTTTATTACTTTTATATCTTGTATGTCTGTCAACATTTGCATTGCAAATAGAGATTTCTTTGGACACTTTACCATTTCTGCGATATGCTCATCCCAGGTGAATTTATCATCAAGCTGTAAGTCCAAGAGGCCGGTCGGTGTGGCCGTGCGGTTAAAGGCGCTTCAGTCTGGAACCGCGTGACCACTACGGTCGCAGGTTCGAATCCTGCCTCGGGAATGGATGTGTGTGATGTCCTTAGGTTAGTTAGGTTTAAGTAGTTCTAAGTTCTAGGGGACTTATGACCACAGATGTTGAGTCCCATAGTGCTCAGAGCCATTTGAACCATTTTTTTTGTAAGTCCAAGAATTTAATGCTGTCAAATTCTTCTGTCTGTGTGTCATCGTATTTTAGGCACACACTGTTGGAAATCATATCACGAGCTCTAAATGCTTGTAGTGTGTTTTTTCAAAGTTTAGTGACAAACAATTGGCTAGGAATCGTTTATTAACATCCATGAAAATTTCATTAACTAATCTTTCTAAGATTGCACTTGTTTTCTTGATTTTTTATTTATTCAGTATTTATATCATCTGTAAAACGAAACAAACTTGACATCTGGTAATGTTACAGATGTTGGGTCATTGATATCGACAAGAAAACTTAAGGGTCCTATGGTGGATCCTTGTGGGACAGCACATGTAATTCGTTCCCAGTTGGATGATGTCTGATAACTTGATATATATTTCTTTCCTAGTGACACCTTTTTTTCCTATCAGAGAGAAAGGATTTGAACCATTAGGCAACAGTTGCTGTTACAGCATAATGTTATAATTTATTTAAAAGGATATTGTTATTACACAACCAGACATCTTTGTCAGATCACAAAATATACCAGTAGCCTGTGATTTACTGTCTAATTAATTAAATACATTATCATTTTGTGTAGACAGCCTTCTCAACCCTTTAGAAATCTGAACTGTAACTTTGACAATGTGTTATTTGTTGTCAAATGTCGAAGAAGCAGATTTTATATTACATTCTCTAAAATTTTCAAAAATGCTGGCAAAAGTGAAATTGGATGGAAATTTGGTGGTATTTCTCATTTCATTTCCTAGAAAAGGCTTATCTTCAGCATATTTCAATCATTTAGGAGATGTTCCACTGATAGATGATGATTAACACACATAACTTGAACTGAGCAGTACACTCTTTAATTAACTTTGTCAATATTTCATCATAACCAATAGAGTGTTTTGATTTTAAAGATTGTTTGGTGGACATTACTTCTACTGTGAGGGTCATATTTGTGTTACTGAAGTTATTTCTAATGGCTGGTGTGAGATATTCCATGGTTGCATCTACTGAACCAACAACTCCATCTTTTCTGTGCCAGATGGGAAATGCTTGTTAAAATATTTTGCAGTACTGAACGCATCTGTTACCAATGTATCATCAACTCTGAATGATATCTACTCCTCATCATATCTGGTTTTACTAGTCTCCTCTTCCACCAAACCCATATTGCCTTTATTTTACTACTCTTATATGATTATCTTCTTCTTTTAATGCATTTGGTTTGATGTTGATATTACTAACTTTAATAGTTCCTGTATTTCTTGTAATGAAGTGTAGCATCAATGTCAGAGCTGTTTATGACTAATAGATACAGTTTCCTTTTTTTTTAGAGGATACCTTCATTCCTTGAGTAATCTATGGCTTCTTTATAGAATCTGGTGTACTCTTGTAACAATAATGGAAATCCGGACAGAGCAATATGTGAAATATTGGAAAGGCAACCGCTCACCTATGGTGGAGTGATGTTTGAAGCACAGAGGCATGTAACAGTAAACATCATTCACACTAGCTTTTGAGCTTTTGCTCTTTTTCTAGCAGAAGTACATCCATTCACACACACAACCACACAATGTACACTCCTGTGGCCACAATGAGATTGATTTTTGATACTCAATTATTGAAAGCAGCTCCCTTTGCTGCTGGAGGTGGGGAGAGGGCAGCAAAGGACACAAAAAGAGGGGTAGCAGGATAGATGTAGATCTTTATATAGATGACTCCATGACCATACAACAAGATCTAGGATGGTGGCTTGATAATTTGAGAACCACAAGGTGAAGCAAAAGAGCAAATGTTTTCCTTGTCGTGAGTTCACATCATTAAGACTTTGTCAATGAATATGTAGCAGGCAAGAGGTTTTAGGAATTGACTGGCTAGTGCAACAGAACCTGGAGGGTGAGAGACTAACTTTATGTGATGTGCCATGACTAAGTGCAGACCTAACACTCATTCTTCAGCTGGGCAGACACCCAGCGTAGACAATTACATGACTCATTGCTCCGCAGGGGTTCAGTTATGCAGTGTCACCTTTTGACACAATTAACACAAAATTAATGTGACATGCAGAGTAGTCAGTCAGATTATAAACTTGATAATCAAGCAATTATAAAAAGTTCACAGATGAATTAATAGAATAATGATAAAAAGAAAAATTATGTCATGGGGTAAATACTGTGGGTAAGGATGTGGTTGGCTAGGTGGATTAGGTATGAAGTGGTGAGTTTGCCATTAGGAGGATGTTGGAAATGGTAGTGTTCCAAGGCCACAAGGTCATGGGAATGGGGGATGTTGATGTATAAGGTCATAGCATCCACAGTGACCAACAAGGAGTCTGCTGGTAATGGGACAGGAACTAGCAGTGAATGAAGTGAGTGGTGTCACTAGTGTAGGATAGGAGGTTATGGACAATAATTTGGAGACATTGGACAACAAAGGCAGATGTTCATATTGGGGGAGCATTGTACTAACCCACAATGGGACAACCAGTAGGGAGACCTGCGGAATTGGCTTTGAGGTGTTTGGGGAGTAGATAAAGGGTAAGGGTTCAGGTGTTTACTGTTGTGAGGAGGAAGGCAGATTCAAGTATCATGTTTTGGGATGATGCTAAGACCTTGAGGAACTCCTTCAGTTCATGCTGGACTTCTGCACTGGTATCATAGTCATGCACATGCTCCTGAAAATCCATCCTATAACACTGTTGTCAATCTTTCTACCAAACCTCTGACCCTTGCAGAAATCTCTACTTTTTGAAGAGCTCACCTTTAGCCCCACACATAATTTCAACAATGCTGAATTTGTAAAGGATGCCCTTTTCGTTACTCATTTTCTACAGTGGAAAAATTTCTTCACCACACACCCTACTGGCAACAGCCAACAAAAATCCCATATAGAACCTTGTTTAAAATGGTTTCAACCTCCCTTCAAACATGATCCTCCTGTCCTTTCACACAGCCGCCTCCTGGTAACTTTTCAGGAATTCCTCACTTCTAACCTGGCCTCACCTTCCTTTTCTGAATTCTTCCTCAGTGCATCCAACATCCCTCTAATTGTACACACTGCTGCTCATAACCTGAAAGACAATCCAGACCTTATTATCACTCCTGCAGACGAGGACACCACCACAGTGGTCATGAATCATAGTGGCTATGTGGCTGAGGGCCTCTGTCAACTTCCCGACACCTCTGCATACAAACCTTGCAATCATGATCCCATCCTAGAAGTCCAAAATGACCTCAAACAACTCCATGAGGCCCTTAGGTCCAACCCAAAACTCATAACATGAATCTATCTCCCTAACACCAGCAACCCCATGCACTCTTATCATTTACCTACTGCTCAAACTCCACAAACTCCATAACACTGGGTGTCCCTTTGTGGCAGGGTACAATGCTGCCCCAGTACAGACCTCTATTTTTTTTTACCAACACCTCCAAACTATTGACTGTAAACTCTCATCTTACTTTCATGACACTGCTTGCTTCCTTCATTGACTCTCTACAATTCCTGCTTGATTAAAAATGGATTCCTTATTGGTTAGTGTGGATGTGATGTCCTTGTTCATCAATATCCCCCCATGTCACTGTCCCATACACCCATCCATCACCTCCTACCACAGTCCAGTCACAGACGTTTCTCACCCAATAGAAGACAGGAAACATTGTAAACACTTTACAACATTCTATGTGGGCACGGCAAGTAAGCAAGTGCCTGCTTGTGTGAATGGCCACTGCCAAACTGTGGGAAACCACAAACTTGACTATCCAGTTGTTAAACATGGTGCACTCCATAACGCAAATTAATTCAACAGCTACTTTACCATGTGGGCCCATCCAGCAAAAGTTTCTCTAGACTACAACAATGGCAGTTGTTTCTCCAGCATACTCTGCGTTCTCACAATCCCCCTGACCTAAACTGCTGCTAACCTGCCCCCAGTGCCTCATCTTACATTTTCCCTTTTCTCTCCCGTCCACATGTCTGCAACCTTCTTCCCCATCAAGATTGTGCACTGCTTTCTCCTACCTCTTCCCTCCCCTCTCCCCCCACCCCTCATGTGGGCATTCAGGCATTTTCTCTCTCTCTCTCTCTCTCTCTCTCTCTCTCTCTCTCTCTCTCTCTCTCTCTCCCCCTCTCCCTCTCCCTCTCCCTCTCCCTCTCCCTCTCCCTCTCCCTCCCTCTCCCCCTCCCTCTCCCACCCTTCTTGTTTCCCTCCTTATTCTCACCTTATCTCCATCTTGATCTTTTTTTTCCCACCCCAGTCTCCCTCTTCCTATATCTCTTTTTCCTGTACCCTTTGTACTGATTTTGTCTTATTGTGTGGCCATGGACATCTGTCTCTGCCCCACATTCAGCATCCTTTGCTGCCCCCTCCCCTCTTCCATCAGCTCAGGCAACTGCTTTCAGTAAATGAATATCCATAACCAGTCTCACTACGGCGACAGGAGTACATGCTTGGGTGTCTGTGTGGTTGTGTGTTTGTATGTGCATACTTTTCCCAGAAAAAGACCAAGTGCCCAAAAGCTACTGTTCAAATTGTTTCCTGTTTCATGTCTCTGTGCTCCTCCTAGAATCAGTCCACTATAGGTGAGTGGTTGGCTTTCCTTATTTTATGTATTGATCTACTCTTGGTTAGTTTTAGGGAAAACAGTATTCAAATAAAATAATGACTTTGTTAATAAGTGTTGTATTTCTCTTTCATGCCATGAGCACTATGTACATCATTCCCAATTCATGTCTTTGAGGAATGTCCTAAGTTAATCAATTTTTGGCATACTGAGTACCCTCTTGAATTCAAATTTAATAGATTTTATATCCTGTTCAGTACTAATATTTAACAAAAAGAATTTACTCAATCAGATAATAGTGCCAGTGACACTTATTCTTCCATAAATTTCTTGTAATGGTGTTGCAGTACCCAAGGAGGCACTTTGCCTGAAATTTTCCGTGCTTGTTGTTTCTTTTTTTCTATATGAGTTCACACATACTTTTTATGATAACCTTGCGAGTGCATTGAATTTAATCAACATTATAGCAATTTCTGAGTTAATTGTAGTCTGTATTACAATCACTACTGTACAAATTAAGTACTAAAATATTAATTACAACATTATCAAGCAGCTCCAAAGGGGCATATTTCTCTCTTCATTACTTGAAAATATGTATGTCACCCTGCGCCCTCAGGAACTGACATCAGTGTAAAAAGTTTAAGCTATATATAAATGGATATGTATTTCTAAACAGTATGTACTCTATTTATAACTATGCCTTTGGAGCCTACTGTTTGTTTTCACAACAATATAATTTTTTATATACCTGACAAAGCGTAATTATAAATTGTCTTTCCGGTATGACAAGCAACAAAATTTTAACTTAAGTGAAAGCCTATTGATTTCAATTTAAAGGCGTATCAGTGAAACAATGGCATTATTTGAATATTTTATTTTAATGGCAAATATTTTAATTCTAGTGATGAGGGAATAAGTTGTATGGCTTTTTGTTTTGTAGTTATGGGCATTAATGAAACAATCTCAGTTTAAATGCTGCGTGTAAATTAGGAATCAGTTTCATTTTTTGATGGTGCTTGTCATCATTTGCATTAGAAGAAAATGATCCAACTGCAGGGAACATTGTATTGTTGTAGACAATGTTAGATGACTGTTGTCGATATTGATGATCTCATTGTTTGTTTGCTAAGTATATATGCGAGAAGACAAGTCTGCAGGCTGTGTGGATTGCAGTTTAAGCAATGCAACTGATGGTTAAGTCTTCCTCCCACTCCCAAACACTCTTCATTCCCTTGGGAGCCATGAAAATATATCCCTTTCATTTCCAGGATGTATAGAAAAGTTCATGTGAAGCTCTTCTATTCCCACTACAATTTTGTAACCATTAATTTACGTGATTGGTGCATTGTGAATATTTAATAAAGT
This sequence comes from Schistocerca cancellata, assembly GCF_023864275.1. Lineage (NCBI taxonomy): Eukaryota > Metazoa > Arthropoda > Insecta > Orthoptera > Acrididae > Schistocerca > Schistocerca cancellata. Next base: position 507,017,866 of record NC_064629.1, on the reverse strand, counting down.
AGTTACATAATGTTGACAATAAGTACCTTACACAGCACTTTTTTCTGTTAATAAAGGAAATAAATAATATTAGTGTGTCATTACTGATGTATCAGTTAAATCCATCATTTGCTTCAGAGCACATTACAACATAATTATTGCCTGATGCAGTCATACAATATGTCTATATTCCACATATGTTACCACATTTCTGTTGCACTCTATTATTCTGAATTGCTTTCCTTGATGGCTGATTTTAGTATTTAAAAATATGATTCTCTTTTTAATATGTTAAAAAAAGAAAACATAATAGCAAGAGGAAAGTAATGACACTGATTACAACATAAAAATAAAATATTTTTAGCAAGATATATCTAAATTTCTTGTGTATATTTTCTTCTCTCAATTTATTAGGGCACATTGGATCCAGATTTAAAGTGATCTATTGGTCCTTAGTTCATTTTCCACACTTGACTGTCAAATTTTTGACCTACAAGTTGAAGAGCTAATTTTCATTCTGTTGTGTAGTTATTTTGCCATCAACTGTCTGATGGCAGTAACATTTGTGCTGCAGTCTGAACTTATACTTTCTTCCTAACAACATAGTCTTGTAAACTGTTTAAATACAGAAACATCCTATTCTCATTTGTACCTTCGGTAAAGAAAAATATCCCCTGAATGATATATTGTGGCCAAAAAACTCCTCTCCCTTAGTTTCACAAAAAAAGACATGAAACTGTGATGGTACAGGTGAATGATTTGAATTATGTGGCTTTTATTTTTCTTTTACTTCTGTGAAGACCACCAGCATTAATTTCCATGGGCTGTTAAATTCTTGGGAAATTAGATTGCCATAAATAAAATGAAAACACTAATGGTGCGAAACACTTCATTAGATACTGTTGAAAGCTGAGAAGGTACTTCCTTCCTGAGGATCCTCAACCACAGTGCCTGCAGGACTTTCGAGCTGCTGCTGCTTCCAAGAGAAAACCAAACACAGGGACATGAGGATTGGAGGAACATGAGAGTGAAGAAATAGGCAGTAAGTAATTCAGACATAAGACTCATAGATGAGTCATTATTGCTTTGTAGTATTCAGATGAAATACTCACCACAGTTGCTCCAGTCCTCCATGGATCCTTAATATTAAGTAAGTTTTAGTCTTAGTTCTGACACAAAAAATAAATACGCAGTACTTGATTATCACATAGTAGCGTGCTTCAGGATTTCAATTAAAGCTGGACTACCATGTGACAGCAGTCAGAAAATGCACCTGATTCAGCTGTATTAAGTTCCTGCTTGTTTCACAAAATCAGCTGCTTAGAAACTGTAGAGAGAGCTGTGAACCACATGTACAGACCTACCCACCTACCTAGAATACACGGACTTCCCCTGCACTCATATTTTATAAAAGTAAGTTTCACATGACAGTTGCTGCATGTGACCATTCAAAACACGAAAGCATCCATCACACTCAATTTCCAGTGCTCTTACTACAACTTATTCTTATCTGAAGCATGATCCCAGTTTGATTTGAGCAAGCTTGCTCTTAGGCTAGATGGAAGAAACTGCTGTTGCATGCATGTTACAGTTAAGTGATGAATGCAGTCAGAAATGAAAGAAGGGGAAATTATGCGCTTTGCCTTGGAATTTTAATATTTTTATTAATAACTTTCATAACATAAGGCACTGCAAGAAGCAAGGAGAATGTAAATTTATTATATATAAAATGAAAGTTCTAAGTAATTAAGTAACATCAAATAATAATAATAACAATAATAATAATAATAGTAATAGCTTTATTCAACATCGAATGGTACACTGCAAAGCTACAAAGAAACAGTAATGATTACAGTTTTTTGTACAATACACAAGACACATTCTTCTGAATACGTCATTAATTTACAGCAAAATTACAATAAGATGTTTACTGATTTCTATTTACATAATTTCACAAAGCATTTGTTGTTCTTCATGTAAGTATGGTACTCTTCTAATGCGTAGAAAGGGTGTTTTACTAAAAATTTCTTAAGCTGATGTTTCAGTTTTATTGTAGGAAGAGCCATGACTGCACTAGGCAGTGCATTAGCTAATTTATACCTGCGTACTGAGACCCCTTTTTGTAAAGTGCTGAGGCTGCCGATGTAAAATCTTTCTTTATTTCTAGCATTGTACTGGTGGAAATTCAAATAAGTATTTGGGTGCAGTCTTTTCACAAGCAATATGGCTTTTAGAATGTATGTGTTTATATCGGTTAACACCCCTGTTTTTGGGAACAAGTTGCGACAAGATTCCCTATATTTTGCTCCACAGATTATTCTCACAACCCCTTTTTTGAAGAATGAGTAGCTTATCTAGATTATCTTTGGTTGTTGCCCCCCAAATTTCAATACCGTAGTTCAAGAGAGAGGAGAAAAGAGCATGGTATGCAGTGTTTAGGACTACAGTGTCTTTGCAGAACTTGCTAATAGTACTGATTGCAAATATATTTTTTGAGAACTTAGTTGCTAGGGAGTCAATATGTGTGTCCCATTTCAGGTTGCTTTGGATTGTTAGGCCAAGGAATTTTACACTAGACTCTTTCTTTACCAATTCGTTGCCAATGTATAATTTAATTTCGTTATTCAAACTACTTTTGTTAAACTCCATCAGACATGTTTTATTGGTGCTTACATTTAAGTGGCTTTCATTAAAAAACTGAACAATTTCTTTTGTCACATTATTACACTCAGTCTCTAGTTCATTATGTGATTCCTTTTTACACACAATGGATGTGTCATCAGCATACAGAACAATTTTGGAATTTATAGCACAGTATTTAATATCATTTACATAGCTCAAGAACAGAAGGGGGCCCAACACCGAGCCCTGAGGCACACCATATTTTATGTTAGTGATCTCTGATTTGGAGACACCACTTTCCATTTTAAGCAGAACAAACTGTTTTCTATTGCTCATATAACACTTTATTAGGTCATAAGCAGTGCCTCTAATGCCAATTTTCCTTAGCTTGTCTAATAGGATGTCAACATTCACACAATCAAAGGCTTTTTCCAGGTCTAGGTATACACCCACCACATGTTCCTTGCTTTTGATACCCCCCAACACCTCTTCAGTTAGTTGATCAGCTGCAGTGCTAGTTGATTTACCTTTTAGGAATCCATTTTGATTTTCAAACATCAGGTTGTGTTTGTTAAGAAAGATTATAATCCTGCTATATATAACTTTCTCAACTATTTTGGAAAAGACAGGAAGGATCGAGACTAGTCTGTAGTTTTCTAATTTGTTATTGTCACCTTTTTTTAAAAATGGATGTTACCTGTGCTATTTTTAGTCTGTCTGGAAAGGTGCCTGATGCTATTATATTTTTGACTGCTACAGACAGAGGTACAGACACATTTTGGCTACAGCCTTTTAAAACAATAATATTTAGGCCATCATGCCCACCTGAATTAGAGGGTTTTAGAGAGCTAACGATATCCATTATTTCTGTACAGTTTGTGGGGGCTAGATATATTCTCTGGTCACATGCATTTAATATGGTAACACTCTGTATGCTGTTGTATTGAAATTGAAAATTTAAAGTTCTGCACAACATTCAAAAGGCACATTGTTTGAAAAAATATGAAATCATTATTCTTGGGAATGCTTGTGAAGACACTATGTGAAAACATCTCAGAAGCAAAAGTATTACATCAGAAATTATTTCTATAGCAGCTTGTCAGTTTGGTAGCTCAATGAAGCATTCATCAGTTAATTTATTATAACTTTTCACAAAATTATTTAATCTAAGGTAATCGTCAGCTAGAAATGAAGACCATTCTATAAGTCATACTGTAAGGTATTACAAATTCCTCACAGTGAAGCCTGATACAACACTGCTACAGTTTCCAGAGAAAACCAGTACAATAAGTGTAGGACACTTTCACTTGTAGGCTTTCAGTGGAGTCAACATGACAAACAACAGAGCAAAAATGGTCAGTGAGTGCTGTGACAGTGCTGCAGAATAAGAATCTGTGGCAAAGTGGTGTGGGTGATTCTGATGTCTGCAAACAGTTTCCTCAGATGGGAACTGGAGTGACAAAAAGTTGTAAGTGAGAAACTGGGGGATATGCAGCAAAAGTCATGTAATTGTTGTTTTTTAAGGATCAGACGGAGTAACAGAATGAAGTGAAATGACAATTGACCAATAATAAGCAACATTACACCATGTTAGTGCAATACCAAGGTTGTGAATGCTATTTTCCAATACACTTTGCTGTCTTTGTTTACATTAACATTATGAATGATACTTAAATACACAAGATATTTTAGGAAAAATCCAGGGTGATTAACAAGACACTCATATAATGTTCTGCACAAAACATCAAGAAAGGGTACTTCAAACTCATCAAGCAAGGGTCCACAAAAGTTACAAATAAATGAGGGACTGTAGGTAATAATTTATGTTTCTTAATAAATAAACTAAGTAGAACAACATCAAGTGAAACAGAGTGTATCAGCCTCCAATAATAATGTTTATACTACACAGAAATGACTTCCTAAGAAACATACATCAGAAAGTTACCATGTATGCTGATGACAGATCATTGGCTTATACAGCCCATTCTGAGGATGAAACTGAAGAAAATAGTAGTGAATATTTTGTATAAAATCATCTCTCTATAAACCAGTAAATAATTTTGTACCTACGTTCCAAGCCAGACACTCTGAAATTTGCAGTACAGAAATATCAATAAATAATTACTCTTCTAAAGAAGTAAACTACAAAATATATTTAAGAACTGATAAGCACCAGAACTGGGCAGACCACAAAGATAATGTTTGCAAGAGAATTAGATTTTTCTGATTTGTGGTACAGCAAAGTTTGTTGTGACTATTACTTCAGTGGAAGACAGTAAGAAATTGGAAATTTGTGGTAAGGTCTTTTGGGACCAAACTGCTGAGGTCATCAGCCCCTAAGCCTACACACTACTTAATCTAACTTAAACTAACTTAGCCTATGGACAGCACACACACTCATGCCCGAGGGACAATTTGAACCTCCGATGGGAGGAGTCACACAGACTGTGACAAGGCACCTCAGACCGCATGGCTACCCCACATGGCTGAAGACAGTAAGACACAACTTCCTAATAGTACAAAACTGTTTAGAATTTCACGACCACTTGTTGACACATTACCTGTTGGTTTCTGTCTTAAATTCATTGGGTGATGTTTGTTTGAGATTTTCCTGACATTTCGCCAGCACATATGGCTGGCATTGGCAAAGGTTCACCCTCCATTGCTGATGGTGGACTTTATGGAAATATCCAAGACTGTAAAATGAGAGTTACTGTACAAGTCAACAAAACATGAAACTAGCAATGGGCAATTGGCAGCTGTATAGCTGAGAGAAGGTTATTCAACTAATTAGTCAATATAAAATTAAAAAAACGAAGGAAGCTCTTTGCTAATGCTGTTAAAGGGTATCTAATAGAATATGTATACACAAGAAATGTGAGTGCTAGTAATATAACCAGACCAAGATATCTAATGCAGGCATTTTTACAAAAATCCACTACTACATGTCATTTTAAATATGGTGTCATGAAGTATTACAAACATAGTTTCCATTCACTGACACTGAGCTCCCAACTAATATGAAACCATTATTCTTCCAGAAATGTCTTCAGTACCTAAGTTTTATATTGAACATATTTTAGACACACACACACACACACACACACACACACACACACAGACACAGACACAGACAGACAGACAGTTGTTGTATCTGAACCAAGAAAAGGACACTGCAAATACAATGATTCAAGTTTACATCTCAATTTAGGTATAATGGTTAATCACTGCACTGTCATAACCATGAAAACCAAGCTGTACAGCTTCTTGTGTAAATGGGCCATTATGTATGAAAATCATCTTCGGATGTCAGTTGTTAGAACACCTGATATCTACAGATGTCACAATGTCTATACTTGGCCTTAATGGTGGAAAAATAAGTTTATCAACATTGGGAAAGCGCAACAGGGGCAGGAAAACTGGTTATGTCCCTGATGTTGCAGATATTAAAAATCTTTTAATTTTCCAAAGAAGAAAACTATTGTTCTGCTTCCTGGATATTAGCTGTTTATTCTGTGATACATCATCTGGTGGATCTAATTGTTGAGTTCCTTAGAAATTTGCCTGCAGAGAAAAGAAACCCTGTCCCAAACATATAATGTATATCTGAACAACAGTAGTAGGTAGTAGAAAAACATACAGAGCCACAAATACTCCAAATAGACTTCTATACGTGAAGACCTAGACATTTAGCATAGGAACATCTAAACATGTATAATCATCCAATGTTAAGCTGTCAGCAGCCAGGACTTCCTTGTTTATATGGCTAATAAAATAACAGCAAACATGAGTACAAACTTTTTAAGGGATTTCATCTTGCTTTCAGCTGTTAGAGTTTTATTTTGTAATTGCAATTTAGGCATTTTGCCATTTTCATGTGTTGTTATTAATGCAGCTAAGGTAATGTACATAAGTGGAAATACATTTATTAAACACTGAATAGCTAGACACAATACAGTAGAAAATGTGAGTGTTACAGCACATAAGAAAGCTGGCATTGGACTCCACCAAATAAAGCTGTTCACAGATAAAATACACTTGTCACTTATCAATAGTCACCACCGAGACCATCCCTCCCCCCCCCCCTCAAAGTGCAGTGGAGGGTGGAGATGTCGTTCGGAGGCCCTGTGATGGTGGAGCTAAGGGGACTGGCTGCAGTGACATATAGTAGTCTTCATGCCAGTAGGGCAGCTGAATATGGCATCCAGCTCTAGAGATGGGATGTGCATCAGCTTGCATTGGTTCAGTGGGAACATTGTCACTGTGTTCATGTATCGTCTTGGGGCAACAGAGGAGCCTGTGCCTCAAGGGAGCCTTTCAGGGTCCAAGCGGGTTTTATGCGGTGCACTGATAATGTTTGAAGTTAGCTATTGAGCATGATGTGCATAGTATTGGTGTCACACATGAGCACTTTATGTGGTCCTGATTGGGCATGTTGAGGAGCTGCACATACAGAATCATTCCATAGTATCGTGAAGTGGCAAGTTTCCAAGTCCTTATGGAGGAATATGTGTGGAGTGGCATGTGGCTTAGGTTTTGCAGTCTGAATGTTAGAGATGTGCGCATAAACATGCTCGACCAGGCCAGGTAGTTCACCTTAAGAGGGAAATGGGATGTCATCCACAAACTAGGCAGGCAAGATTAGTGGGTTGCCATACAGGATTTCTGCAAGTGATGCATCCAGGTTCTCCTTGTGCACCACATGTACACCTAAAAGTACCTATGGAAGTGCTTCAGACCAGGCCCCCCATGGCACATGAGCACAGCCTTGAATGTCCTGTGCCAGCTTTAAACCGTGCCATTGCTCTGTGGGTGGTAGGGCATGGTGTGGAACTTTGACACACCAGACAGAGCACGCAGATGGTCGAACAGGTTAAACTTGAGCTGGTAGCCCTAGTCCATTGTCAGGGGCAGAGGGCAGCCAAATCAGGAGATCCACATGTTGATGAACACGGGCAATGTTATCAGCCATGATGTCCTCCAGAGGAACCACCTCAACCCACTGGGTGCCCCAGTTGATTGAATACAGTATGTATTTGAAACCCTCAGAGGGAGGGAGGGGACCCGTGAGATCAATGTGAACGTGCGTGAGCCTGTCAAAGTGAATGGTGATGGGAGGATGAGGCATGGCTGCCGACCTTACTATGTTGGCAAGGGATGCACGCCCTCACCCACATGTGGCAGTCATGCTTGACTCCCTATTAGATGTAATGTTCAGTTACCACTGTGGTGGTTGCTCCTATGTCTGGGTGGGTGAACTTGTGGAAGGTGACAAAGTGATGACTGGTTGGGCCCTGCCTGTCACTGTGTCACAGAGCACTGGTGTCATTGCTCCAGGAAGGTTGCGCATTTCAAGCACGAGTGAACTCGATCGGTCAGTACATACCCATTCGATTGATATGTCGGCAGCATGCCGGTGTTCCAGGTCTTTGAGGTCTGTAGGCATGACAGTGACATTGACTTGTGAGAGTTAGTGCACCACCACATTCTCTGCACCATGGATGTATCATACATCTGTGGAATACTGGCAGATGAAGTCAAGATGGCAAAACTTTGGGGAGGGAGATCCTGAGATGTATTGTGAATGGTTTCAGCAAGAGGTTCATGGTTGACATATATAGTGAAGGGGTGCCCTTTGATATTGTTATGGAAGTATTTGATTGCCTCATACTCTGCTAAAAGTTTTCAATCATATGTTGACCACTAGCACTGAGACATTGTCAGTTTTTTTGAGAAGGAGTGGAATGGTTTCATAGTGTTACTCACATGCTGTTGTAGCAAGAAACCGATTGCCACATCACTGATGTGTGCTGTGAGAGACACGTGTTTATGGGACAGGGGGGGGGGGGGGGCAAAGGCTACAGCCTTGAAAAGTACAGTCTTCAGACTGTTGAACTCGTCAATCATGTCGTTTGTCCAAGGAAGATGCCATTTGCATGACATGTTCTTCCTGGCCAATGCATCAGTCAAAGGTATCTGAATGGAAGATGCGTGGAGGAGGTGTTGGTGATAAAAATTGACCATGCCTAGAAAGTGTCTTAGTTCAGAATAATCTTCTGGGAGAGGCACGCTGAGAATGAGGCCGACCTGGCCTGAAGTGGGGTGCACTCCATCAGATGAAACAGTGCGCCCCAAAAAAGTGAGGGTGGTGCTACTAAGCTGCAACTTTTCATGATTCATCTCGATGCTGTTTGATTCCAGGGCCATGCAAACTTGCTCAAGGCACCATTCATGCTCACAGATGATGAAAACAAGAGAATATTGTTGAGGTATGCATAGACAAAGGGAAAGTTAAACAACACTGAGGTGATAAAATGTTGCCATGTTTGGGTGGCGTTTTTAAGGCTATAAGACATGAATTGGTACTCAGAGAGCCCAAACGAAATAATGGTGGAGGTCTTAGATATGTTGGGTGGGCGCAAGGGAGTTTGGTGGTATGCCTTACAGCAGTCAAGCACTGTAAACACTTGGGCATCATGTAGCAACTGTATGAAGTCCTGGGTGTAGGGAATATGGTAGTTATTTATGATCATGCAAGAATTTCGGACTCTTCTGTCTGAGGGCTGTAGGATACCTGCATCAAGTGAGTCTTTGACAATGTATTCAGTGCAGCATAGCTTGAACACATTAAGGCACCATGCCTTCTGTTAAACCAGAGTCCTCTCCACTTATTTTATGACAGGTGCCACTGGTGATGGTGCCTAGGAAACAAGTAAAGCAGGAAGGGAGGTCAGGTAGCATGTGCTGTGGGTAGCTGATAGAAAATAAAACATATCATTGATGGGAGATGGATTGTTGTTGTGTGAGAGATGGGGATGGGTCCATTGGCAGTGTGACTGATATGTCAGCTGATGTCGGGAAATCCCGGGCGAGGTGCATTGCGATGTGTGTGGTGGTGCGCTAGCTGCAAGGACTATGTTGGAATTGCTATGCACATCACCCAGAAGTGGGTGCAGCTGCTGGGCCTTGTGTAGTGGAGTCGGTGTAGTTGCTGTGGATGGAGGGAGCAGCATGATGGCCAGGGTTGCAATCATCTGGCCGAGATCATGTTCAGAAGTCCAGGCATCAGTAGAGAGGTGACAGAAGTCCGCCAGTACATGTGACAGTTTGGGGGATGTTTCTGTGACGTGTGAGAGCAGCTTCAAATATTGTGTGCAGAGGGATGCTGTCTGAGAGAGCTCATGTGAGAGCTCAGAGAGCATGTTCATGAGCTGAGAGGTTAGTGACTCACATTCCGTGAGGATTGACAGTTGTGCGGCCAAAGGAACAGACACTGGGTGCAGTCTATGGCTGTTGTCATACAGGAGATCAAAGCACCTGTAGTGTGGTGAAGTGAAGCAGCTTGAAGGTCAGGCGAGAGGTCATGATGATGGAGAAAGTCAAACATTACAACAGGTTCATCGATTTCTGCCACGTAAAAAGTCCATGGAAAAAGCTTATTGTGGGAAAGACAGAGTGATAACCTGAGAGAGCCGTGAACTGTGACATTTGACCTGTTTGCAAAAGTGAGAAGTTATGAAACTGGAGAGGGATCCAATAGGCATTGCAATGGCAGGGATGACGCTGACGTCTGCTCCTGTGTCCAAAAGGATGCGAAGGCTGGATGCAATGTCACACATGTAGAGGTGGTAAGCATGTGTGTGAGGTTTACACTGTGTGACCTGGGCTGGTAGGCGCCATGTAGCAACAAGGTGGGACATTACGACTAAACATGACCACCATTGGCATTTGGGTGACTGCATGGAGGCTTGCAATTGTTAGCAGTGGCACCAAATGTTGCATCGAACCAACAGTGCAGATAGGTAGGGAGGGGAGGCGGTGTCAGTAGACAGGCTGTGTCATTGCTGAGCATTCGGAGGCCAGTTGGGCGTGGCTTCAGTTGAAGTCGTTGAGTGTCAGTTTGTTGACATTGGCAGTGCAGGCTGGAGGCTACCAGGTGGCAGCAGCATAGAAATGGTGGACTGACCTGGGTGAACAAGGCTCCAGCAGTGCAAGGGAGGGGGTAGTGTGGAAGGCACTGACCCCCACTGTGGTCAGCGACAGTGCTTGAGCCAAGCGCTGATAGTAGCAAATAATAGTGAATGCTTGCTCAGCAAAATGGTGGCATGACTCCAGAGCAGTCGTGACATGCAAAAGAAATTGCAGCTGTAGCTGTTAAGGAAGTCTGAGAGCAATGTCAGGCATAACTTCACTGTCTATTTGAGAGTGAAAGTTCCACCTGAGCTGGGACGGTGTGCGCTCACCTAATAGTTCGTCATGAATAATGTGGTGTGTAGCATCTGTAGAAGGATGGGACAGGTGCATGATTAGTTTATTTTTAGCCAACATATATCTCCAGTCCTTAGGCAGCAAAAGGAGTAGATCACTGATGAGCTCGATGTGGCCACGCAAATGACTGATTAAGCAAATGAAATGGCTCTGAGCACTATGGGAATTAACATCTGAGGTCATCAGTCCCCTAGAACTTAGAACTAGGTAAACCTAACTAACCTAAGGACATCACACACATCCATGCCCGAGGCAGGATTCTAACCTGCAACTGTAGCAGTCGTGCAGCGCCTGACTGAAGCGCCTAGAACCGCTCGGCCACCACGGCCGGCCAAGAAAATGAACCTCTTGCTATCATGTGAGATACCATGGAAATTGAGAATATTGTCCAATAGGGCAAATTGCATCTTAGGATTGTCATTTTGCAGGGCTGGCAGCTTGGGAAACCTCGAAGGGATAGTATTATGAGTGGATGATTAAGCAGCCAACGTGAAACGAGGTAGGAGAGCCATACCAGAATGTGGTGGGAAATCATGATTGAGTGGCTCAAGGGTCGTTATCAGACCATTGACTGAAGCAGCAGAAGCCTGGCCTGGCTAGTAGTCAGATGCATGTGAAGTTTGCTAATGTCCTGAATGGATGTATTTGAAACACATGATCCGGTGACAGGGGCATCAGAGAGTGGTGAGCAGGAGCAGGTGTGGGCAGAGCAGGGGTGGCATAGTCCATAGCAGCAGGGCCGTGTACGTGGGCAGCAGCAGCAAGTTGAGCAGGTTCGGACAAGGTAGTGGAACCACAGTCAGAGGCAGTAGGTGCAAACAATGCAGGCATGAACAAAGAAGGGACGTGAAGGCCCAAAGCAAAAGGAGTGGGTGTGAGTGAGGGAAGCTTGATGGATGCTGCAGTGCTATGGACTGGAGCATTTGAAGAGGGCACGAGCAGAGTATGGGCATCGTAGGTTGGTGCAACAGGAGTCAGCACAGAAGACATGAGAGCGAAGGTGTTCAGTGACAGAATGGACTGGCATCACTGAAAATTCATGGGAGTTGGAAGCGAGATGCATGGAAGGCATGAGAGTGTAGGTGTCCGGTATGGCAGAAGTGACCGGTGTTGCCGTAAATCCATGCAGGTGGGAGATGAGATGTGTAGAAGTGCAGGCATCCAGTGTAGAAGAGGTGACTGGCATCATCACTAAAATGTTCAGTGGAGCCAATGCAGGAGAGGCAGAATGCAATGCCTGGTGAGCATGCTGGCAAAATGATGTGGTGGAGGTGACTGGCATCACCAATATAGCATGTGAAAATGAAACCATGTGACTGGAGCCTGTTGTGGCAGGTTGGTGGGCATTTTCGACACAAATTGTGAGAACACTGCAGAATGAAGAGTTGAGTGGAATGTGTCAGCAAGCTGTGGACTCACCAAATGAGCCGTGTAGCTCCAACCTTGTCATTTAGGTGGCGATGTGGTGTGGAACAGCATGGCGACATCCTTTACAGGAGAGACGAGGTTGGTGAGCAGGCCACTCAGTGTAGCATGGTCAGCATGCAAGTCAGCAGGCAAATTTGGCCATATTGTGCCAGGTGAGGCTGTCTTGGTGGTGGCAGAAACCGATGAAATGAACTCACATAATTCCGTCTTAGCTGTGAGCAACAAGGCAGGTATGATAGCAGGTTCACAGTCAAACTACACTGTTGACATGGAGAAGTCTGAACCTGAAGGAACAGTGTGGTCCATGTTGGCAGTAACAACAATGGGCTTGCCACCGTGGCAACACCAGTTCCTATCAGATCACCGAAGTTAAGCGCTGTCGGGCTGGGCTAGCACTTGGATGGGTGAGCATATGGTCTGTCGGCAAGCGGGGTGAACTCAGCCCTTGTGAGGCAAATTGAGGAGCTACTTGATTGAGAAGTATTGGCTCAAGTCCCGTAAACTGACATACCGCCGGGAGAGTGTTGTGCTGACCACATGGACCTCCGTAGCCAAATCCAGTGATGTCTGTTGGCTGAGGATGACACAGCGGCTGGCCTGTACCATTGGGCCTTCCAAGGCCTGTTCATACAGAGTTAAGTTCATTTATGTTGGCAGTAAACAGTGGTAACTGAAGCACATGAAACAAGGGTGATGGATACTCACAGTTTTCAATGTTACTAATGGTTATCGGGATGAACACTGTTGTTATTAATGCAGTTAAAGTAACATGCATCACTAATAACACACATTTTGATGGAAATACATTGATTAAACACTGAATAACTTGACACAATGCTACAGAAAACATGAATGTTACAGCATGTGAGAAAGTCGACATTGGACTCTACCAGATAAAACGCACTTTTCACTTATATATAGTGCCACATCACAGCATCTGCAGAACATAATACAACATAATGAGAACAATTTACAGTGGCATTAACAGCAGGACAACAGTTTTGAAGTTTTCTGACATTCATGTACTGCACTTACAAGGTTACTTAATGTTGTAGATCTTCATTTAATGCATATCTATGAAACTATAATCATAACACCAAGAACATCATGGAATCTTTAAAGACACTACACAGGCAGATTAATGTACACTCTAGAAAAAAATTTAAATGTATAGTGCCTTGTAGAACAACCACAATACATTCTCAATGAACAAACAGACCTCAGAAATAAAAATTTTCCTGACTGTTTTAGACACTTACTCTAATCTGTTGTAAGAGCACACTCATAGTTACATGACATACACAATCCACTCAGAATCGCAGCACATAAAATGGGACATTGACTAGTATTGCTGACTACACTGTTGATGGATTGTAGCAGCTGTGGCTAGCTATACGCAGGGGCCCAGCAGAGGTGTGCATCTATACACACTGAATGTTTGCTGGTAGAGCTATCTATAAACAACTCGGTGTAACATTAGGCATTAACTAGCAGCTATAAGGAATCTTGAACTGGAAGACTGGTGCCAAGGTGCCCAGGAGTCCAGCACTTATAACACCACCCTCACGATCTTCATTGATTGATGGCCTGGAGGTTCTTCATTGGTGGCGATGTTCAAAATGCCACTCACAGCACCCACAGGAGTCTTCATCCAAAGGACCCTTTAAGGCACCAGCTCTGGTAATATTGATAGGCTACAATACTACACTCTCCCCCCCCCCCCCCCCACCGCCCTCAAACCTCCTCACCATCATCATGTATTGACAATTACTGCAACAACAATGGGAGGGTGGGGGGGGAAGGGTGGGGGGCAGATGTGGATGCAGGAATTGATAAGGAGACACAAGCCAAAGCTGTGGCTGATGGTGCTGAGCTCCTGTCTGTGCCCTAGCATTCACTTTGAGACCATTCCAGAATGCCAGCTGAGAAACAAGACAAAGGGCATGCCCCTCATGCAATGACAGTTTGAGGTATTCTGGTGGTCAGATTGCAACAGCATCCTGTAATGGTGGTTGCAGAACTGAATGGACCTTCAGCTGGGGACATCTGCTTTCTGCTTGGTGACGGATGAGGTGTAGGATCCAGGTCCATTGGTTTAGGGCCAGGTGTTGGCAATATGGGACTCCATGTAGTCAGAGGGGATGCAGGCTGCATCATGCAGACACGTAATGAATATGTGGACAAAGAGTCAGTGGCAGGATCATGCAGTTTACAGGGGCAAAGTTGATGTAGGTGGTGTCTCTGCAATCTGCCTGGACCCTGTATCAAAAACATGCAATTACCAAGAACCTTTATGACAATTCTGCATTCCTAGCACTTCTAATCACTGAAAAAAATGGGTCATTAATGTGATACATTGTGTGAGTGGGCAGAGTAGGTGCCAGTCACTGCAGTGGATGCAACAGCTGTAGCAAGGTGTGGTGCCACCATCTTTGATGCAACTCTGCCAACATTGCACCATTGTGGGGCTGGGAGCAGTAGGATAACAAGAAAAGCAGCAAAGCTTGGTGCAACATGTGGTGGGCCCCCATCTGCTGCTTATAAGTGTAAACAAAGTGTTCTACTTCTCTGTTGGACTCTCGATGAAAAAGCACACTGGTGGTGTGATGAATCTCATGGGCTGTGCAGAAGTCCTTGAATTCTGCAGGCACAAAGTGAGGTCGATTGTCAGTCACAAGCAGCTCTGGTGGACCCTCTAGGCAAAATATGGAGTCCAGACTTGAAGGGTGCAACATGTCATCATAGCATGCATGGGAACCACAAAAGGAAACTTGTTAGTGAAGTTAGGAGACGAGATACTGGCAGAAGTAAAGCTGTAAGACCGGGCGTGAGTCATGCTTCGGTAGCTCAGATGGTAGAGCACTTGCCCGCAAAAGGCAAAGGTCCTGAGTTCGAGTCTCGGTCGGGCACACAGTTTTAATCTGCTAGGAAGTTTCATATCAGTGCACACTCTGCTGCAGAGTGAAAATCTCATTCTGGAAACTTGTTATATACTTCAATGAGAATTAGCCAAAGAGTGTTCCAGTAAGGTCCAGCAAAGTCCATATGCAAGTACTGTCAAGGTGCTTCAGGCTTTGGCCAATCAAAGAATCATTGAGAAGGGGCTGCCTGATGTTCTGCACAAGCATGACACTGAGCCCTCATCTGCTCTATCCGAGAGTTCATGCCAAACCGTGTGCAATGTTAGTGAGCTAATTGGTTGGTGCTGATGCACCCAGTGACCCTGATGAAGTAAACTAAAAACATGCCTCTGGACAACCTTGGTGACAGGATGGGCATCTGGCTGCCCCTTAAAATTAACATGCCACTTCCAATTAATCAGCAGACCCTGCAAGTCGGGATTAATGCTTGGAAAAAGAGAGATGCCTCTTGACAACCTCTAGAACCACCACACATGATTGTTCAGATTCAGTGTGTAGCAGTAGGACAACTAAACACAGGCAAATCACGCCACCATGCAAAGTATTGGTGAAACACATGGCTGACAAGTTGATTCACAATGCAAGGTCAACAGTGGGGATGTTGCACAACAGAATTTGCAAGTCTGCATTTGCTGCTGTGGCCTGGTTGATATTTGGTGATCTAATGGAAGCTGGTACAGTATGGCTGTGTCCTGTGCATCAATATGGCAACAAGATGCTTCTGATGTGTCAAAATCCACATCCAGTGCTAAGAGAAGGCAAAGAAACATGTATGCCTTGGTGTGCTTGGATGTGAACCTGTACATTATCTCATACAGGTAGTGTGATATGATGAGAGCCCAACATTGCAATTTCTCCACAGTGCTTGGCCAGGTTTAAAAATGAGTGCAAAGGCCTGTGGTTGGAGACCAAGTATAACTACCTTCTACACAAATACTGATGAATCTTAAGTCATTCCATAGATGATGGCAAGAGCCTTCTTTTCTATTTGCAAATAGTTTCTCTGGTTAAGCAATCTGGAGGTGAATGCTATTGGTGCTGTTAGCAGAATCTGTCATATGCAGGAGGATAGCACCAACACAATACGATGAGGCATCCATGGCTAAGACTATAGGTTTCAAAGGATCAAAATGAATGGGGCAATGATCACTGAGCAAAGTGTCTTTGAGTTGTCAGAAAGCATTGTCACATTCCTGGGACCACACAGAAGCTACATTCTTGTGGCAAAGGTGGTGCAACAGTGCCTCAATCTGAGCTGCATTCAGAAAAAACCAGACGTAATACATCAGCTTCCTTAGCACTGACTGTAATTCATTAACATTCCTTCAAGGTTTGAGATCACAAAGGGCTACTGATTTGTTGGGCTGTGAACAACCACACTTCTGTTCCACACTAGAAGTTCTGTTTGGTTCTGAATACACAACATGTACATCAAAGTTTGATTCCCGTGGGCATATATTATGGGAGGGAGCCTTCTTTTTCTGCAAGAATAGCCCCTGAACATGTCCATTCTTGCCACATAAAAAAATTGCATTTCGTTAAGGGTGTATGTGATGCTTATGCACTGAGAAGCACTATGGGTAAGACATCATGCTGGTACCTTGCTGACCTGATGCCTTGGATGACTGGCTATGCTGATTTTGAGTGGGCCACTGTGTGCTCAACTTGGAAGCCGTATACTTACATGGCCATGCAACGCTATTGCTAGGCATTACAGCACAAATGCTGACTGAGTGAAAACTGTCTACAGCACTGTCACAAGAGTCTTGTCAGTCAATAAATTTGGAAAACTTGCTGCAAGAATAGCTCAGGATACTTGAGAACCTGTTCCCTTATTTTATTATCAGTCATTATCTGACTAATGGCATCATGAATCATGAGGTCACTATTATACTTGCTACACTCACATTTAAACTTACACTACCTAGTAAACCCTTGTAAGTCTGTCACCCACTGTCTATATGTTTGTCCTGACTGCTGCTTTAGCCTCAAAAATTTAAATGTGGCAGCCAGCACAGAGACTTACTTATCACAGTATTCCTTCAAAACTTGGATTAATTCTTCATAGCTCACAAGTTCTGGCTGCAAAGTGGGGAATAATGTTCAACATGTTCTGTACACTGACACACTGGCTGTTGATAAGATAAAAGATTGTTTAACAGTACCTGGTACTTTGTGTGCAGATAGATAAGCTTCAAACTGTGCCAAGTATTCATTCCAATCCTCTTTGTCCCCTTCAAATGGGCAAAATGGAGGCACTAATGAGGCTGTGTAAATAGTGGTGCTGCCTGTAATTGGTGGCATCTGATTTCAATTCTCACTGGCTGCTGCCTGCATTTGAATGAAGCCCCTTATCATAAGCTGTATCATATGTTGCATATGTAACTGAAGAAACTGTCTTAGATCAAGTGTTGGTGCCAAAGGTACTTGCAATTGTGGTGTTGCTAAGTGTGAGGCATACATGCATGGGGCTTCATGCAATAGGTTAGCCAGGAAAAAGCAAAAAATACTAAAGCTAAATCAATATGTGGCAGCACGAACAAGCAAAATGAATTAAAATGGCAAACACAGATCTTAAACAGAAATATCTACAAGCACAAATGATAAAAGTGAAACAAAATGTCTAGAAAGCGACTAAAAGTAGGCAACAAAGGAACTAAAACAATGTGTCTTCATAGAGTAGACAAGATTCATTGCAGATGTTATGATTTGTGCCAGCAGCCACTATGTTATGTCTTTGCTGCTAATGGTAAATGGGTGGAAGGTGACCAAAGGGATCTGTTACCATAGGAATGTGGACTGGCAAGCAAAAGATTAGTTGGCACAAGCATACTTTAAATAAATGTGTTGTATGCAGCTTTTGGATGAAGAAACGCTACACTGTTGATAACTTGTGGGAACTGTTGCTAGCTATAAGCGGAGGCTCGACACGGACATGCATCTATTTACCTGACTGTTTGCCGGTAGAGCTATCTATCAAGGAATTGCTGTAACGTTTGTCATCTGATGGCAACTAGGGGTAATCTTGAATTATTTTGCTGGTGCCCATGCACCAACCACTTATAACACCATTGTTGCAGTCTTCATTGGTCAACAGCCTGGACATTCTTCATTGGTGGTGATGTTCAGACCACTGCTTGTGGCACCTTCAGGAATCTTTGATGCACTGGCTCAGGCTGTATCAGTAGGCTATGATACTACAGTTTGTATTATGGTATGTGTTCAAGACTGTGGCTACATTTAATCTCATTTGATACACAATTTCACTGAGCAAAGTATATTGTATTTTTATTTTTATTTTTTACTCTCTCTAACTTTCATGCTTAAGCAAATGTTTACTTTTCTGAAGAAGCATACTTTTTCTCTGTCATTTACAGCCATCCATTTGTAATCATATAATAAATTTATGCTAAAGTAACTCAATTAGAACCACAAATGCAGAAGTTTTTGTAATACATTTATAATTTAACACTGGGATTTGGTAGTTCTATCCTGCTCCTTTGAATATACTATACCATTGACAGTATTATGTCATGTTATTCAGGTTATAAATGTGAAAATACAAAACACATAGAAGAAATAGTAATAAAAATCTAATATAGGAGATAATTCTGTAAGTAAAACTATTAAGAAACTTTGAAGTATACATTTGAACAGCATATATTATATTATCAAAGTGTAGGCTGGGAATTATAAATTCCTATTATGCATTCAGGCAGTGCCCTTACTGAAGGAAAGCTTGCTTTTCAAAGGATGTACCACACTCTAAAAGCCCTCATATGGAATTTGGTAAAGAGTAGAAAATATATTTTGGAGTCTCATATTTTGTACTCAACTGCACACCATCATAATCAGTAAATTTTCCCTCTTTGTACAGTTTATCTGTCTAAGTGGGTTCATGATAATTTCCTTCATACACTGATTTGAATCATTGGCTCTGAAAGACCAAACTGTTTCATCAGTTTGGATGAGCACTGTAGCATTTGTTATCATGAATAAGAATTTCAGATCTAGAAATTAAGGTACACTCTATTTATTACCTTAACCACATTGTTATGAATGTATAATTTTTATTGGTCAGAATATTAAAAAATAGTAATTTTGCCATGTGACTCTGGTATTATGAGATTCACTGTAAATATTCGTAACCGATGCTGTTTCATAGTCATTTAAATGTTTGAGTACCTGAACATTTATGTTGGTGACAAAGGTATGAGTCAATGTGCTATTCATAGACAAAAAGTCCGCCCCCGGTAGCTGAGTGGTCAGCGTGACAGACTGTCAATCCTAAGGGTCCGGGTTCGATTGCCGGCTGGGTTGGAGATTTTCTCCACTCAGGGACTGGGTGTTGTGTTGTCCTCATCATCATCATTTCATCCACATCGACATGTAAGTCACCGAAGTGGCGTCGTATCAAAAGACTTGCACCAGGCGAAGGGTCTACCCGATGGGAAGCCCTCGTCACACGCCATTATTATTATTATTATTATTATTATAAACAAAAAACTTAGAGAGAAGTAAATATTATAAGTATTATTGTTATTATTATTATTATTATTATTATTATTATTATTAACAAGGTAATTTTTACTTTTATCTTAATAATTTTTCACCTGAAACTGATAACTTAACTCATATTACAACTGGCAGCTTTCCTTCATATCACCATACCCCAATGTATTCCATGTAAGTATTTATTAATAGGAGTGATAGCATCTAATGGAATGTTGACATAACAATATAAAACTTCCTCCAGATGGATCACAAACTAAACTAAATATTAAATGACATAACTGCAAATTTTAAAATGGCTTCTCAGTTCAGATAGTTTCCTTCGATATGCCAACTGTCTCTGGAGTAATGATGTAGTAATTGTGACACGTTTCTTAAGGTAGGCTTCTTAAAACTCTTGCATTTTTTAAATAATAAGCAGTCCTTCATCTGAAGGAATAACTGTGTTCAGTAATTTCTTGAAAAAGAGAAGCTAGTTGTGATATACATTCCATACAAGTTTTATCGGCCATTGGTTTGTAACTTTGTAACCCAGTGGATGATGGAAAGCCGGAGAGACTGACTGAACAAAGTAAAATTGGTTCAGAGCATAACAACAGAAAGGATATAATGAAAATAAATGATTATGTATCATTTCCCTATGTCTCCATACTATGTTATGGTGTCAATACATGATGAGAATTCTGAAAACTTTTATATCTCACTTAGTACATTGACAGATTCTTTGTGTTTGTAAGATCTGATCCATGAAACAGTGTCTGTGTTGTGCCAAATACATTGTCTTTGCATATACAAAATGAATCTTGATTCAGATATGAACTTAATTGTTTGACTGCACAATTGAAACACTAAACCCATCCATCATTCAATACACTGTTGGTACAGCACTAAATAACTTTATATATAAATATTTTGAGATTTATACAGCCAGGAAATGCAAACTGAATAACATGCATATGTAACCATCTAATATTATTTGTTACACATAAGAAATGATTCACATTAACAAAAACCTTCTAATTTCCATTCTGTTATGTTAAACATAATGAATTTCAAGAATTTATTCACGATTCCACGTGTTTTGCGTTTGGACATAAATGGTTGATAATCCTATTGGTTGATAATCCATTTGTAGGTTTCTCTTAGGTGAGGTACAGCATTTCTGGTTTGCTTCATCTTACTTTGCAGGCATGTTACACCAGTAGCACTGTAGAAACTTCCTCATACATTTCATCATCAAGCGACATTATCATTTAATCCAAATATTACCTCATGCTATGTAACTGCTGTGTAAAACTTCGACCATCTTAAAAATAAAAAAAGACTTTTCTACCTCTGGGATGAATGCTGTCATTGAACCACAGGAACACTTCATTTGATCATGCACAATAATATTGATTTTTATTGCACAGTGCATGCTTTCTGATTTTTTGATGACACATTTGCTTTTTGGCTGTGATATGTTACCAATTCTTGGCTGCTACTGTTTTCATAATGTGGGTAAAAATATCTTTTCCTGTTTTTTTCTGATCTTATGTAGTAACTATCTTTCCCTTTATTTCTACTACTTCTCCATTTTATTTAATATTTAACAAAAGGATAGTTATGAAAATAGGCTTCATGTTTAAAGTAACTGCCAGGTAAGACATTTTATGGCATCTGTGTTCCACAAATTCAAAGTAGTTTGATCAGATTAGTACTTGATGCAGAGAACTTAAAACAATATTGTCAAATGTGCATGTCTAGACAATTCATTTCATTGTTTGTTGAAAACATAAAATCTTTATGGATGTCAGTCAGTAGACCACTTGCCCACACAAGGCCAGTGTAAGTCACAAGTGGCTGCTTTGGGTGCCAAGCTGAGAGGAGTGGGGAAAAAAAAAACCCACACACACACACTATGTGCCAAACTTGTGCACAGGGTGTATCATAATTAGTAGTGGAATCAAGAAATTTCCACACTAACTAAATTTAGATTTTCAAACATGTTACCAAATGCTGAAGGAACAGCAAATAATGTGTGGTCGAGGAAAGGAGAAGGTTGTGGGGCAAATGATATGTTGTGGAAAAATGGGTGGTAAGGGGGGGGGGGGGGGGGCACTCAGTGTTACGTTGCTTGTGTGAAAAAAATGTCATTGAACCAGGCGTGTGCACAGAAAAGGCAAATGTCCCAGGTTTGTGTCCCAGTTTGGCACACAACTTTAATCTGCCAGGAAGTTACTCGTTAAATAAGTTAAGTGACTGTCAAGATAAAAAGCCATTATGGTGAGACTGTGCAGACTTAACCTTGGCAGTACAACACTTAAACAAGTAACATTTGTGCTGTGCTAGTACAAGACAGCTTAGTGTGCCTAAAGTTGTCCACGTTGTCTAAGATCTTCAGCATAGTGGTTCCAATAGCATGTTTTGTGTGTGTTTGGTACACAGTATTTGAGATCTGAGATATAGGGAAGCAGGATGTCATGGTTAATACATATGGATGATGAGAAATCAGTGACGGAGTTGAATTTCCACTATGGAGTTCTTTCGTGCTGCGGAGAAGATATCAGGAAAGAAGTCGTAATCAGTGGCACTACAAAGAAGTAGTCACTAAGTTACTGACACTAGTATCACTATCTTGCCTGACTGCCTGAAGATGACCAACAAGCAAAGAACCTGCCCCAGGTAGAGTTCTTGTGACAGCCTCTTCGTCATTCACATTCCATGAGTCTGTGTATCATCAGCTTTGAGAGGTTGCTGTGTCACACAAACAAACCATTTCTTTCAGTAAATATAGTAGCTTGACCCCACTGTGAGCTCATCCAGGATCCAGGATAAAAGGTTTGCAGTCTTTTTATAATGAGTGGCAGTGAGTCTTACCTTCTGCTCATCTAGTGGCCGATGGTACATAGTACATACATACCAGTACTGTGGAAATTGACTAATGCAGTGGCTCATGAGTTCTTATTTCAGATAGTATTGTTGTTCAATAAGTGCACACTACTGCATGTTTCACCTTTGGATGTTGTGCCAACTGTGGTCTATAGAGATGACTTCCTGTTAGTGTACATATGCCTATTTTTTGGTGCAAATGGACCTAATGACAGCCTGCAGAATTCATGAGAAATCTTCATTTACTAGAAGCAGTAGTGAATGAAATACTAACCATACTGACACATATTAGAAGGCATTATTACCTGTTGTAAGAAGACTGGATATCAGCATGATTGCTGGATTTAGTATACACCTAGGAGATACAGTATGAAAGAAAACAATGTTGTGGAAAGTATGTTTATGGTAGTGCTACAACTGGAAAACCACTAAAGCAGGCAAATCCAAATAAACGCTTTAGTGGTATCTAGAGCATAAAATCTGGACTATCAATGAATGGAACCTACAATGTGGTCTGATGAATCTACTTTAACCCATTTACTACTACAGTATGAGATTACACATAGAGGGTACCAGAGAAATTTGGCAGTCTGGGTGTTCTTCTTTGAGATGATAAGTAAAACATGGATTTTTTTAGTGGACTTGGTAGTCATATCATTGTTTTTAGTCAAAGTAAGATCACTGTGAATGGAAAGATAGTGGGTAAATGTAGGAATCTATTTTATGTGACCATGTTCATAAAATTACACCTCATAGTTCCATGTAAAGGATTTCTTCATTTTTTAGAACAAAAATACTTGCATCCATATTCATAAAAATAACAGAGATTTCATCAGTCAGCATGAGGACAGAACAACATATCATACATGAATCACACGTTACTGCACTTGCATATATCAAGCCATTAGTATCCCTACTGAAATAAAATTTGTGGACTTGTTGCTGTCCAGAAGTTTTAATAAAAGAACAAAACAGTTTTTTTGCGAGTCATAGTATAATCCATGCCCATCTTTCATGATTTATGATTCAAAGTTATCTGGATCCCAGAAACTGCCTAAATCATATCAGTAGATGTTTATTTTAATTTGTCCAAAGCTTGGAAGTAAACAGTAGATATCAAGCTTTCTGAGTCACAGATTCCTTCTTGTTGGTAGGAAGAGAGATGTGAAGATGTGATGATGAGTGGATCAAGACAAGTTTTCAGACTCATCACATGTAGGAAACTAACAGGGTTCATTTGAAAAAGATGATAAGATATGAGATTGTGTCAGCCAAAGTGTAATTGAGAGCCCGTTCATTCTCAAAGGTGTATGATGCGAAATGGGGAGAGAGAAAAAAATAAATAGACAGATTATTCTGAAGGTACAGAAACAAACTTTAAGTAAAGACACATTAACCAAAGATTTGGAAGCCACAACTGTTATAGCAACTGTTAAATAATAAATAAAACAACTCACTACATACATTATCATGATCAACATAGACTCACAAATAAATACACTTCAGTAGGTATCTTACTTCTTATGTTGATACAGGCAAAGGACTAAATTGTGCAGTATATTGTCAGTATCAATGTTAAGGGAATTCATGATGATTAACAGTTTCTAATTTTTGTAAGATTTATTTATTTTTTATTTATTTATTGAGTCCTTTGATCATATGTAGTACAGTGTGCAGGATGATATTGGACTTATTACTAAGTTTAAAATGATACATATTTAAATAATCATTTTTCAACATGCTACCAATTTCAATAGTTGTATTTCTTACAATGATACAATGTTACAAATTACAGTAGCTTTAGTTCTTAACAGTTATTCTGGTCCAAGTATTCCTTTACTGAGTAGAAACAGTGGTACTGTACATATTCTCTGACAGATCTTTCAAAAGCACTAATATTTTGTAAGCATTTTATACTATTTGATAGTCTATTATAGAGTTTAATGCCCAGGTAGCATGTACCTTTCTGATACAAACTGGTACTGGCTGGGGGTATGTGCAAGTTATATTTTATTCGAGTATTATAATCATGTATATCTTTGTTTTTTAAAGTATTACCATCATTTCCAATCATATACTTTTTTTACATACATTAGTGTGTCAACAATAAACATACACGGTAGACGTAGTATATTCAGTGCTTTAAATATTGGTTTGCAGGGCTGTCGACCACCACTCCCAGTCATAATCCTAATGGCTCTTTTTTGTATTCTGAAGGTCCCTTGAGCTGCTGGGGAATTTCCCCAGAATATGAGTCCATACTTGAGATGGGATTGAAGTACGCAAAATAGGCACACAATAGTGCCTGTTCATTTATGCATCGTTTGAGAACCCTAAGAAGATAACAGCCCGTGCTCAGCTTGGCATTAATTTGTTCTATGTGTTTGTCCCATTTTAAGTCTCTTTGTATCCAGATGCCGAGATATTTTGTAGCCTCATCATTTCCAATAGGGTGTTGATTGATTTTTATTTCTGGATATATCAATGTAGTGTTTTGGTGGTTATGGAAATTTAAGGCTACTGTTTTGTCGTAGTTTATTATCAACTGATTTTCTGCTGTCCAATTACTTATATGTTTTGTAACTTTGTTTACTTCTTCTTGTATATCTTCATTTTTTGCTGCTTTTACCAGTATTGTTGTGTCATCAGCAAACAGTATTACTTTGTGGTAATCAATATGTATATCCAAATCATTGATATATAACAAGAAAAGTAGGGGTCCCATTACTGACCCTTGCGGTACCCCGTAAGTGATTGGGCTTTCTGATGATTCATATTCTGTGATTATTCATGCTTTATCATCTATATGTCTGATGGATACTTTATCTTTATGGTTGCTGAGAAATGAACAAATCCAATCATTTGCCAACCCCCTAATTCCATAGTGCCCTAGCTTCTTCAATAGGGTTTTGTGGTTTACCATGTCAAAGGCTTTGGTTAGGACCAAAAATATACCTGTTGTTTGTTGTTTTTAATCTATTGTTTTTAATACAGTAGATATGCATTCATAGATTGGTGTCTCCGTTGATTTCTTGCTTCTAAAGCCATGTTGAGTATTAGATACCACACTACTTTTGTTTATAAACTTTAACAACTTACTACACATAATTTTTTCTATTAATTTTGAGAAACAGGATGTTAATGTAATGGGACGATAGTTTATTACTTCATCTTTGTCACCAGCTTTGAAAATAGGGATGACTTTTGATGTTTTTGGTTGATCTGGAAAGATGCCTGACTCTAGGGAACAGTTGCATAAGTGAGTAAGGGGGTCAATTATATTTTGGATACAGAGTTTTAGGATTCTGTTCGGTATACCATCAGTTCCTTCTGAGTATGTTGTCTTTAGTTCTCTGACAGCCTTCAATGTCTCTTCCCTGTTTACTAGGTCAACAAACATTGAAAATTTATTACTGTTGCACTTGATGCTGAGTTGAACTAAAATTAGTTTTTATTAAATTTTCAGCTATCCCAGTGAAGTATTTGTTGAATATGTTTGCTGTTCCTCTAGGCCATAAAATCTTTTTATTGTTGTGTATCAAGACAATGTTCTCCTCAGTTCTCTTATTTTTGCCAGTTTCTTTTTTAATGATGTCCCACATAGCTTTCACTTTATTTGTAGAATTATTTATATAGTAATCATTGTACATTCTTTTTGCCTGTTTAATGACCTTTTGTAAGATTTTTGTGTATGTTTTGTAGTGAGTACGCATTTCCTCAGTTGCATTATTTTCTTTGCAGATTCTGTGGAGCTCCATTTTTTTCTGGCAAGAAGTTCTGATTCCCTTAGTAATCCAACCCTTTCCTCTTGTCTTCTCTCTTATATTTACCATTTTTTGAGGGAAGGCTGTATCAAAATGCTTTACCAATTTTTCTAGAAAAATATTGAATTTCGAATTCAGATTTTGCTTTTCATAGACATCAGACCAGTCTTCAGTATGCAATAGTGAGTTAAAGTGGTCAATGCTTTTCTGTCTGTAGAGCCTTCTCTTGACCTTTAGTAAGTTATTCTTAACCGGTCTTCCTTCCTTTGTGGTGGTAAGTATTTGAGCTGTGTGGTCACTGTATCCTGTGTTAAACACTTTTACTGACCACTCCAATTTCTCTTTATCAATCAGGGTTTGATCTAAACCTGTCTGAGTGGTTGGTGTTATTCTCGGAACTTTAACTGTGGCTGTCAGGTTATGTGTTTTAATGAGATTGCCAAGGGTGGTTTTCTGTTTACATTTACTAAGAAAATCTATGTTAAAGTCACCACATACTACAACATCACACCTCGTTTTATGCAGCTTATTTAAGAAAATTTCCATTTTTTCTAAAAATACCTCAAACTTTCCCGTTGGAGAGCGGTACACTGTAGCTATTATCAAACCTAATTTTGGAATTTTTATCAATGTAATCTCAAAGTCTTTTTCACAACTTAGGGAGGTGACATTATCTATTTTAGTAACCTCTATATTATCTTTTACATATATGGCTACACCTCCATAGTGACCACTAGGTCTACAATAGTACTCAGCCAGAGTGAAATTGTGTAGGCAGACAGATTTAATTAAGTTCTTGTCAAGCCAGTGTTCTGAAAGACACATTACGGAAATATTCTCTAGTTCATGCATTAATAAAATATTTAGTTCTTCTACTTTCCCCCCATGAACCATGGACCTTGCCGTTGGTGGGGAGGCTTGCGTGCCTCAGCGATACAGATGGCCGTACCGTAGGTGCAACCACAACGGAGGGGTATCTGTTGAGAGGCCAGACAAACATGTGGTTCCTGAAGAGGGGCAGCAGCCTTTTCAGTAGTTGCAGGGGCAACAGTCTGGATGATTGAGTGATCTGGCCTTGTAACATTAACCAAAACGGCCTTGCTGTGCTGGTACTGCGAACGGCTGAAAGCAAGGGGAAACTACAGCCGTAATTTTTCCCGAGGACATGCAGCTCTACTGTACGATTAAATGATGATGGTGTCCTCTTGGGTAAAATATTCCGAAGGTAAAATAGTCCCCCATTCGGATGTCCGGGCGGGGACTACTCAGGAGGACGTCGTTATCAGGAGAAAGAAAACTGGCGTTCTACGGATCGGAGCGTGGAATGTCAGATCCCTTAATCGGGCAGGTACGTTAGAAAATTTAAAAAGGGAAATGGATAGGTTAAAGTTAGATATTGTGGGAATTAGTGAAGTTCAGTGGCAGGAGGAACAAGACTTTTGGTAAGGTGATTACAGGGTTATAAATACAAAATCGAATAGGGGTAATGCAGGAGTAGGTTTAATAATGAATAAAAAAATAGAAGTGCGGGTTAGCTACTACAAACAGCATAGTGAACGCATTATTGTGGCCAAGATAGACACAAAGCCCATGCCTACTACAGTAGTACAAGTTTATATGCCAACTACCTCTGCAGATGATGAAGAAATAGATGAAATGTATGACGAGATAAAAGAAATTATTCAGGTAGTGAAGGGAGACGAAAATTTAATAGTCATGGGTGACTGGAATTCGTCAGTAGGAAAAGGGAGAGAAGGAAACATAGTAGATGAATATGGATTGGGGGGGAAGGAATGAAATAGGAAGCCGCCTTGTAGAATTTTGCACAGAGCATAACTTAATCATAGCCAACACTTGGTTCAAGAATCATAAAAGAAGGTTGTATACATGGAAGAATCCTGGAGATACTAAAAGGTATCAGATAGATTATATAATGGTAAGACAGAGATTTAGGAACCAGGTTTTAAATTGTAAGACATTTCCTGGGGCAGATGTGGATTCTGACCACAATCTATTGGTTATGAACTTCAGATTGAAACTGAAGAAACTGCAAAAAGGTGGGAATTTAAGGAGATGGGACCTGGATAAACTGAAAGAACCAGAGGTTGTAGAGAGTTTCAGGGAGAGCATAAGGGAACAATTGACAGGAATGGGGGAAAGAAATACAGTAGAAGAAGAATGGGTAGCTCTGAGGGATGAAGTAGTGAAGGCAGCAGAGGATCAAGTAGGTAAAAAGACGAGGGCTAATAGAAATCCTTGGGTAACAGAAGAAATATTGAATTTAATTGATGAAAGGAGAAAATATAAAAATGCAGTAAATGAAGCAGGCAAAAAGGAATACAAACGTCTCAAAAATGATATCGACAGGAAGTGCAAAATGGCTAAGCAGGGATGGCTAGAGGACAAATGTAAGGATATAGAGGCTTGTCTCACTAGGGGTAAGATAGATACTGCCTACAGGAAAATTAAAGAGACCTTTGGAGAGAAGAGAACCACTTGTATGAATATCAAGAGCTCAGATGGCAACCCAGTTCTAAGCAAAGAAGGGAAGGCAGAAAGGTGGAAGGAGTATATAGAGGGTTTATACAAGGGCGATGTACTTGAGGACAATATTATGGAAATGGAAGAGGATGTAGATGAAGACGAAATGGAGATAAGATACTGCGTGAAGAGTTTGACAGAGCACTGAAAGACCTGAGTCGAAACAAGGCCCCGGGAGTAGACAACATTCCATTTGAACTACTGATGGTCTCGGGAGAGCCAGTCATGACAAAACTCTACCATCTGGTGAGCACGATGTATGAGACAGGCGAAATACCCTCAGACTTCAAGAAGAATATAATAATTCCAATCCCAAAGAAAGCAGGTGTTGACAGATGTGAAAATTACCGAACTATCAGTTTAATAAGTCACAGCTGCAAAATACTAACGCGAATTCTTTACAGACGAATGGAAAAACTGGTAGAAGCCGACCTCGGGGAAGATCAGTTTGGATTCCATAGAAATGTTGGAACACGTGAGGCAATACTGACCTTACGACTTATCTTAGAAGAAAGATTAAGAAAAGGCAAACCTACGTTTCTAGCATTTGTAGGCTTAGAGAAAGCTTTTGACAATGTTAACTGGAATACTCTCTTTCAAATTCTAAAGGTGGCAGGGGTAAAATACAGGGAGCGAAAGGCTATTTACAGTTTGTACAGAAACCAGATGGCAATTATAAGAGTCGAGGGGCATGAAAGGGAAGCAGTGGTTGGGAAAGGAGTAAGACAGGGTTGTAGCCTCTCCCCGATGTTATTCAATCTGTATATTGAGCAAGCAGTAAAGGAAACAAAAGAAAAATTCGGAGTAGGTATTAAAATTCATGGAGAAGAAGTAAAAACTTTGAGGTTCGCCGATGACATTGTAATTCTGTCAGAGACAGCAAAGGACTTGGAAGAGCAGTTGAACGGAATGGACAGTGTCTTGAAAGGAGGATATAAGATGAACATCAACAAAAGCAAAACGAGGATAATGGAATGTAGTCAAATTAAGTCGGGTGATGCTGAGGGAATTAGATTAGGAAATGAGACACTTAAAGTAGTAAAGGAGTTTTGCTATTTAGGGAGTAAAATAACCGATGATGGTCGAAGTAGAGAGGATATAAAATGTAGACTGGCAATGGCAAGGAAAGCGTTTCTCAAGAAGAGGAATTTGTTAACATCGAGTATAGATTTAAGTGTCAGGAAGTCGTTTCTGAAAGTATTTGTATGGAGTGTAGCCATGTATGGAAGTGAAACATGGACGATAACTAGTTTGGACAAGAAGAGAATAGAAGCTTTCGAAATGTGGTGCTACAGAAGAATGCTGAAGATAAGGTGGGTAGATCACGTAACTAATGATGAGGTATTGAATAGGATTGGGGAGAAGAGAAGTTTGTGGCACAACTTGACTAGAAGAAGGGATCGGTTGGTAGGACATGTTTTGAGGCATCAAGGGATCACAAATTTAGCATTGGAGGGCAGTGTGGAGGGTAAAAATCGTAGTGGGAGACCAAGAGATGAATACACTAAGCAGGTTCAGAAGGATGTAGGTTGCAGTAGATACTGGGAGATGAAGAAGCTTGCACAGGATAGAGTAGCATGGAGAGCTGCATCAAACCAGTCTCAGGACTGAAGACCACAACAACAACAACTTTATTGCTTAGGGACTGAACATTTTGGTGAAAGATCTTTATTACAGAATTTGTTGGAAAATCTACAGTACCACCTACCTTCAGTTTAAATGTTTCTAGTTTGTGCAATTTGTAGCTACTGCTTTTGGCAGTAAAAAATCATTCAGATGAGGAGGCTGCCTGATGTTTCTTCCCTAGTGATTCATTTCTCCAAAGTACTCTGATGTGCAATCTTTTTGTGCTTCTTGTCACTCTTGTTTACAAGACGGCAGATTTCTTCAGCCAAGAACTGTTTGCCATAGTAATTCAAATGTAGGCCGTGACTGGTATGCATGTCTCTGTTTAATGTACTGACATCTATTAGATTCACGTAATGATATTTTTTGCACAGTATTTCTCTTTTGAATGCTTTAACAGTGACTCTGAAACAAATTTTGATAGTTACAATAGCACTGATGCACATATTGTGAGTATTCTGTATAATTTATGTCTAGATATGTCTTCATATTACAAAGAATTTTGGAAGTTATCTTAATGTACTACTGAGCATGCTGGCGCAGTGGTTATCACACTGGACTTGCATTTGGGTGGACAATGTTTCAAACCCGCATCTGATTTAGGTTTTCTGTGATTTCCCTAAATTGCTTCAGGCAAATGCTGGTATGGTTCCTTTAAAAGGGCATGGCTAACTTACTTCCCCATCCTTCCCTAACCCAATGGGATCGATGAGCTCACTTATTGGTCCTCTCCCCCAAATCAACCAACGTTACATGTACTGTTGTACTGTTACAGTTCTACTACTTACTCGAGAAGCTCTTGATCAATTTTAAGGATTCTTGGTCAACTTCACCATTTAAAAAAACTTGCTGACTACTTTTATTCAACATATTATTTTTTTTTTCCATTTCTCAATTCAAGTTAACGAACTTTCATTCATTTCACTATATGAGTATTTCTCACTGATTATCAATGGGTTTAAGAGTATGGCCCATGTCTTTGTATGTGTGTGATAGGGAAGGAGTGAGTGGAAACTTACGGTAGACATTTCTGGTGTGTTATAATTGTATACATTAACATGTTCCTTATTCTTTGTATGAATTATGTGTCCAGTTTGACCAATGTAAAGTTTTAAGCAAGCTATGCATAGTGTTTTCAAATACAAGCACTCTAACCTAATTGAAACTTTAAATCAGTGCCACTTAACTTTTCAAGTGTGTCTCCTGTATCTTGTAAGAGTCATAATTAAATAATGGTACATGTTATGCAACACTCAAAGTTCTTTGTAAAATACAGGAAAAAGTAGCCATAGAAGGTGACATTATTTCCATTAAAGAGAATGAGAACATTGTAAAAGTAATTTCATGTGCATTGGATATTTTTAATAATTACGTTCTAAAATTGGGTGAAAAGAATGGTGCAAATAGCTCAGAAGAGATAACAAAACAGAAAAAGAAGCAATACAGATGACATATAGTGAATTAAAACTTCATGTCAAAATCCCGTTTGAAACACTGAAAACCCTCTGTGTGGACAGTCCTTGAATATCCAATGCTACCAACCACCTGCCATGTCATCCTCAGCCCATAGGTGTCACTGTATCCATATATGGAGACGCATGTGGTTAGCATGCTGCTTTCCCAGCTGTTGTCAAGTTTCATGGCTGGAGCTGTTACTCCTCAGTTGATCCAGACAGCCACTCATCCAAGTGCCAGCCAATCTCAACAGTACTTAACCTCAGTGATCTGATGTGAACCAGCATTACTGCGGCAAGGTCATTGGCAAAACAAGGAAGATAACTCTAAAAAATAAAAGTTCTTATTGAGTGGACAATCTTTCAAATAAGACACTGAAATGTTCTGGCCCTATAGTACGTAATGCTTTTAGTCACTTAGGTAATGCATCATTAACACAGCATGTTTACCCAGAAAGACTGAAATATGTGATTGTTAGGCCTCTCTCTAAAAATAGTGACACCACAGATGTCATTACCTACCACTCAGTGTCACTCTTCACACCATTTTCAAAATTTTTGAGAAGATAATGTACTACAGAATTGTCACCTACCTGCCCGTTTGCTCTCTGGAACAAGCTCCTAACTAAGAAACTAATTATCAATAGTACATTTATAACTTTTGTGCCACATTTCAGTCAGCTGCAGGTAAATGGTTACTTTCTCTTTGTTTTGTTTATGGCATGTTACCTTTGAAGCTCATTAACAAATGTATTTATTCAAAGTGCAAAATAATGCTTCAGAGTGATACAGTTTTCACATTAATACTCCATGGGGACATATGAAATATTTTGGTTGTCATGCAAAACCACCAATCCAAAAGTTGCAGTTTCCACATCTGGTTGGTATTTCAATGGTAATTTAAATCACTAATAGCACCGATAGTCTGCATGTCTTTCTGAATAAGTTACTGACTATCTTGAGAGACTTTTAACACACCTGACACTAATTTCCAATGGTTATGCTTTAGCCATAGGATTTTGTCAATAATTTGATTGTAACAAATCCATATTACACACTGATCAGCCAGAACGTTATGACCACTGACCTACTATTGATATAAACCCATCCAGGCTTTAGCAGCATCACCAGTGAAGGAATGACAGCTAATCAGACACACAAATGATGCATGATGTGTCAATGAGTTTGTTATCCATATGTAGAATGGGGAAGGCATGCCATCTGTCTGAGTTTGACTGGGGGCAGACTGTGATGGCCTGGAGGCTTGTCACTAGCATTTTGGAAACTGCACAGCCTTTCAGGTGTTCTAGGAGTGCTGTGGTGAGTATCTTCAGTACGTGGTGAAACCAAGGTGAAATCACGTCTAGACATCATGGGGTTGGGCGGCCACCCGTCATTGCAGATGTCAGATGTCATAAGCTGGGTGCACTGGTAAAACAGGAATTAACATCAGACTTTAAACTGAGTAGAGTACAAGTGTGTCTGAACACACAGTGCACTGAACACACTTAACGATAGGCCTCCACAGCTGACGACACATGCAAGTGTCAATGTTAACACCAAAACATCAGCAACTATGATTGAAATCAGCACAGTGGCCAAGCATTACATGGTCTTATGAATCCCAATACCTTCTTCATCATGCCAGTGGGAGGGCACAAACTCGAGGTCTTGCAGGGGAACAGCTCCATTATACCTGTACTGCAAGAGAAAAGCAAGTGACAGCTCCATTATGCCTTGGGGAACATTCACGTGGGAATCTATGAATCCAGTGAAGCTTGTGCAGGGCACCATGATGGCCAAGGAGTATCATATACAGATTGTAGATCACACACACCTCTTCATGGCGATTATGTTTCTCGACGGCAGTGTAAATTTTCAGCAAGATAATGCAGCATGTCACAAGGTCAAGAGCGTGATGGGGTGGCTTGAGGAACAGATTGGCAAGTTCCAATTGATATGCATACCCCCAACTCACCAGATCTAAACATGATCGAACGCATCTGGGATGTGATTGGACGTGGCATCAGAGATCATCGCCACCCTCCCTGGAATTTGCGGGAATCAGGTGACTTGGGTGTCCAGATGTGGTGTCATCTCCATCCAGCAACCTATCGAGGCCTCATTGCTTCCATGTTATGATGTGATACTGCTGTTATACATGCCAAGGATGGACGTGCTGGCTATTAGGTAGGTGTTCATAAAGTTCTGGCTGATCAGTGTATTATGATGACTATTTGGTGATGTGGCTGCATCACAGTGAGGTCTTCAGCTTCTTTGTATTATCCTCACACCAATCATTCCATGAAGTGACTATTTGCTTTTATAGGTCCATTGTATCCCTTCCTGTGCCATTTCTTATTGGCTTTTGCATCAAAGTTCATTTGCAAAATTGTAGCACTCACAAAATTTCATGATTTAGTGAACTGTAAAATACCCCCACTTACGAGAAGTATGCAGGTAATTGACAATATTTAGAAGTTGTATTTATCACCACCGACAAGGCAGTAACTGTTTATTTTCCTCCACTGAGATGTATAGTTTTTATTATATACACTAGCCATCATTCAACATCATTGCAGAAAGTGTGGCTTCATTTTTTTGATTCAGTATATATGGATCTGTTACTACTCATTTATAGTTTCATTTACTGTTCAGAAATAATTTTACTTCATTTACCAATATTTAAATAAAACCAAGTCATGCTGCTCTTCTCTCTCCTACCAACTGACTGTTAACTTCCTATTTCACTATGGTATCATTGGATGGCAGTTTCATTAATGTGTCACTTTCATATTTCTTTTGGTTCAGTACAGCCATTTACCTCACATCTTTCTTTATTTAATTTATTTTGTGCTTGTTTCTTACACTTGTATAGAAATATATTAATACAGTGTATGTGTTTGAAGAGAACATGTATTCTACAGTTATGGAGCAGAAGAGGCAACAGGAAAAAAATGAAAGATTTAAAAATTGGGCAAAATGAAATAAGAGTCAATGTCTATCAGTATGGCAAGAAAGCAGTAACAGAAACATAAAAGTATGAATTTAATGTCAAATGAATTGCAGATATTTACTCATAAGAGTAAAATAAAAAGAAAAGCAAAATTTATTTTTAACACCTAAATTTTATTAGACTCAGAAACAAAAGAATGGATTTTCCTCTCATGTTTAAGTCAGTAAAAATGACATTTTAGAGTAATTTTTTATATGCATTTTGAGATTATCTGATCATCATTTATAAATGGTGTGTATTCCCAGATAAACTAGGCAACAAAATCATTTCATATTTGTAACTGTTTCCTTCCTCAAACATTTATTTGGTTATTATCATATCAGTAGTACATCTATAATCAATGTATCTCATAATCTGAACTAACCAACAAATTTGAGATTTCTTAGAATGTGTTGCTCTTGTTGTTTTTGTAGTGATCTTGAGCACAAAGACTAGTTTGATGCAACTCTCCATGCTACTCTATCCTGTGCAAGCCTCTTCATCTCTGCATAATTACTGCAACCTACATTCATCCAAACCTCCTCCTGTTTTCAAGCCTTTCTCCTTGTACAGTTTTTATCCACCATATGTCTTTTCATGTCTCAGAATGTGTCCTATCAACAAATCCCTTCTTTTAGTTCAGTTGTTCCAATTTTGTTATTCAATTTCATTCCTTATCCCATTATTAGTTATTCAATCAGCCTATCTAAGCTTCAATATTCATGTGTACCATTACATTTCAAAACCTTTTGTTCTCTTCATGTCTGTACTTCTTACCATTCGTGTTTCACTTCCATAAATGGTTTCCTTAAATATGAGGTGAGTGGGAATATATTTATTGATTTGTAGGCATGGAATTGTAATCCCCTCCAAAGTAATCTCCTGGTAATCACACACTTCTCCCAGCACTCAAGCTGTTGTCAGAAACGCTTCATGAATGTCTCTTTGGGAATGGTTATCAGGTGGAGAAACCAAGATTTAGCCCCCAAAAATCCGGTTGTTTGTACCACAAAGTATCATGACCCTCATTTGCAAGTTCTCATACTGTCATACAAAGGTCTTCAGTGACCAAATTATGCACCTGCTCAGTGACATTGTCATTTCTAATTGGTGAGGGTCTGCCACAAAGCAATCTGCTGTTTGCTGATATGTGACCATCTTTACAGTGGCTGTACCACTCATCCTGTACCCATGAGATGCTTAAGACATTGCCCCTAGACTGACACTTTCTGGTGGTGAGAAAAAGTTGATGGCTGTGTATGAACGTCCCCCACCCCATCTGCACCAGAGAAAGCCTCACGTAGTTCATTGATTTACAAAGGAAACAAGAATGTTCAATATCTTTTGAACACACACTCCAGGAAATTACCATCAGCAAAGACTTTTAATACTTAAATTTATGTTAGAAGTTAACAAATTCCTGTTTTTCAGAAATGCTTTTTGTGCTATAGCCAATTGGCTTTTTTTATTCTATGTACTCTGGGAGTTGTCAGTCATTTTGCTAACCAAATAGCTAAACTCATCTACTGCTGTTAGTGTCTCATTTCTTAATATCATTTCTTCAGCCTTGCCTGATTCAGTTCAACTAAGTTCCATAACCCTTGCTTTACTGTTTAGATTAGATTTACTTTCATTCCAATTGATCCATAGTGAGGAGGTCCTCCAGGATGTAGAACATGTCAGAAAAACAATAATACATGACAGATATTTACAACCGAAACAAATAAGCTAATGTACGTTCCACAGGTCCCAAGTGGAATGATTGTCATTTTTTAAATGAACACTATATCAAACAATCATTTTACAAACACTAATGCACTGAATTTAAAATAAAAAAGTTTTTCTTTTATTTATAAGGTAATAAACATTTAATAGAACTACTATAATACTTATTTACAATGAACACATTACTACAGAAGTTATGCTGTGTATATTTAGGCTTCTCTTGAACCAAATTTCATTGGTTGTTAAGCTTTTTATGGCTGCTGGCAAGTAATTGAAAATGTCTGTTCCTGAATAGTGCACACCTTTTTGTACAAGAGTAAGTGACTTCAAATCAGTGTGATGATTATTCTTATTTCCAGTTTTGTTTCCATGAATTGACCTGTTAGTTTGAAAAAGTGATATATTTTTAATGACAAATTTTGTTAAGGAATAAATTATTGGGACACAGTAGTTAGTACCCATAGTTCACTAAACAGGCTTCTTCAGGATGTTCTTGAGTTCACACCACATATAACTCTTATTGCACATTTTTGTGCCCGGTAAACTTTAGCTTGGCTTGATGAATTACTCCAAAAAATCATTCCATATGACATTATGGAATGAGAGTAAGCATAGTATGCCAGCTTTTTCATTTTTATATCCACTATGACACAATTCTTATTGCAAATAGAGATTTGTTAAGACACTTCAGCAGTTCTGTGGTGTGCTCCTCCCAGTTGAATTTATTATCGAGCTGTAATCCTAAAAATTTAACACTGTCCACTTCTTCTATCTACTTGTCATTGTATGTTAGGCATATACTCGTCGGACATCCCTTACAAGTTCTGAATTGAATGTAGTGTGTTTTTTCAAAGTTTAGTGGACCAGTGATTAATGTCCACAAATATTTTATTAGCCGATCTTTCTAAGACTACACTTGATTTGCTGTTTATTGCAATGTTTGTATTATCAGCAAACAAAACGAACTTGGCACCTGGTAATGTTAGTGATATACACAAGAAAAAGTAAGGGCCCTAAAATGGAACCTTGTTGATGTTCACCTTACAAAATCTGTTCAAGGTACTGTCCATTCCATTCAACTGCTGATTCAAGTCCTTTGCTGTTTCTGACAGAACTACAGTGCCATTGGCAAACCTCAAACTTTGTATTTCTTCTCCCTGAACTTTAATTCTTTTTCCTAGGTTTTGTCTACTTTATGCTCAGTGTGCAGATTGAATGATGTCAGGGATAGCCTACAACCCTGCTTTCCTTTTGATTCTAATAACTGCAATCTGGTTTCTGTCCAAGTTGTAAATAACCTTTTGCTAACCATATTTTATGCCTCCTATCTTCAGAATTTCAAAGAGTGTATTGTGGTTAACATGATCAAATGCTTGGTCTAAACCTGCAGATGCTATAAATGTAGATTTGTGTTTCCTTACCCAATCTTCTAAGATAAGTCATGGAGTCTTTATTACTTCACATGTTTGCTAAATTTCTCCAGAACCCAAACTGACCATCCCCAAGGTCAACTTCTACCAGTTCTTCCCTTCTTTTGTAAATAATTTGTATCAGTGTTTCAAAAACATGGCTCATTAAACTGATAGTGTGCTAATATTCACAACTGTCAGTATCTCCCTTTTTTGGAATTGTGAAATTAGTATAATAACATTCAATAGCAAAATAACAGCAGTATGTAGAAAATGTAACTTTCATAAAATTCAGTCATATGAAAGTATCACCAACTTCTCCTTCTGAAATTTAGAAGATTACACATTCTCTCAAAAGTAAAAGCTCATCTGGTTTGGATGGTGTTTCGACTAGAGTACTAAATATTTGTTCTCATGTAATAAGCCCAGTCTTATCTGAAATATGTAATGCATCACTAACTCAAGGCATTTTCCCAGAGAGACTGATATATGACATTCTTTGAGAAAGGTTATAAGAGAGATGCCAATAATTACTGACCTGTTTCACTGCTGACACCATTATCCAAAATTTTTGAGAAGATAAAGTATTCTAGAATAACATCTCACCTTAACAACTGCAGTATCCTTAGTAAATCACCTTTTGGCCTTCAGAAGGTTTGCTCTACTGAAAATGCAATTTTCACATTCACTCAACAGATTTCATTTCATTTCATTTACATTTTCATTTTATTATCTTCCTGTAAATCATTTACATGATGTAGGAATTGTCACAACAAAGTTATCATACTAGTACAAGTACTACAGGCATAATAATGGAATATCACTTTCAAGGCATTTTTTAAAAGTACAAATTTAGACATATAAATTAAAATTTTTGGCAATAAATTTGCACACAATCAAAGTACTCACATATGTCATAGAAAGTTTTACTTAAAAGGTAATTTTTAAGCTCAGTCTTAAATTTTACTTCATCTATTATTTCCTTCATGTACACTGGCAGAGCACTGTATAGTTTTATTCCAAAATAACTTACATGCTTTTGGGTTTGTGTTGTCCTTACCCTTTCTACATACAAATTCTTACGAGTTCTAGTATTATAATTATGGCAGGCCTCATTTGTACATAGATTTTTCATATGTGTTCTTGTACACAGAATGCTTTTAAAAATATACAGTGATGGTATTGTGAGTATTTGCAGTTCTTTGAAAAGGGGCCTACAATGAGTTCTTGGAGAGCTATATGTTATGATTCGTATAGCTCTTTTCTGAAATTTGAAGATATCTGTTAAGCTTGATTTAGTTTTACCCCAGAACACTATGCCGTAACACAGGATGGACTGAAAGTAAGCAAAATACACTAGTCTAGTACAGTCTGTGCTGCATACTCTAGATAATATCCTCAATGCAAAACATGCTGAATTGAGCCTGTGGGATAAGTACTTGAGATGGTCTTTCCAGCTTAAGTTTTGATCAATGTGCATGCCCAAAAACTTTTTGGATTGTACACTCTCTATCTTCTTATCCATTAGTTTTAACTGAAGGTCCATATCTTGAGTTGCTTTGCCATACTGTATATAATTTGTTTTACTTAGATTAAGTGTTAACTCATTAGCATTAAACCAATGTTGAATACATTTCAGGTCCATATCAGTTGTGGTGGTTAATGATTTTTTATCATCACTTATAATTATGCTAGTGTCATCTGCGAACAACATTATTTTGGTAGAAATATTACGATTTTTATGTCATTTATATAAAGCAAGAAGAATAAGGGACCAAGAACACTGCCCTGTGGGACACCTATTTCCAATTTCTTTGCATCTGAGACCCACTTGATTTTCTGATTTTTATGTTCTGCAATGATTTCTACCACCTGAGTTCTATCTTGAAGGTAAGATTCAAACCACTGCTTCACAACTCCCCTTACACCTACTGCCTCCATCTTGTTTAACAGAATTTTGTGATTTACTGTATCAAAAGCTTTAGATAAATCTAAGTTAATTCCCACTACAAATTTTTTAGTGTCGAGACTCCTGACAATCTCTTTGGTATAGGCATGGATAGCTGATTCTGTGCTGTGGCCCGAGCGAAAGCCATGTTGATTGCAGTTTAGAAGTTTGTGAGCATCTAAGTAATTTATGAGTCTGGTTTTCACTAATTTCTCTAGAATTTTTGAAAATGATTGGAGAAGGGATATTGGTCTGTAATTTCCTACCTTGTAATGATCTCCTTTTTTAAACAGAGGTCTAACCTTAGAGATTTTCAACCTCTCAGGAAACACACCTTCGCTGAAAGACAAATTGGCAATATGTACCAGGGGCTTTATAATTTGTTGGGCAACTTTTTTTATTATTGACACAGGCATTTCATCCACACCTGCAGACATTTTTGAATTTAGACTCTTTATCACCTTTAATATTTCATTATCATTTCTGGGAGTTAACAACATACTACTGTCTACTTTTGGGGCTGTTAATTTCTCATTTTTAGTAAAGTTTTTACTTAATAACACTGGTACACTTAAAAAGTAATTATTAATGTAATTTTCCAGAGTTCCATCTTTTAATTCAATATTTTCACTATTTTTAAGTACTATTTCCTGATCCTTGAGGCCCTTACCTGTTTCCCTTTTCACAATTTCCCAAATAGTTTTTGATTTATTCCCTGATTTTCTTATTAATTTATCATTACTTAGTAATTTTGCTTTTGTAATTACTTTTCTGTATGTTTTTGTGTAATTTGTTACATGTTCTTTAAACTTGGGGTTAGTCCAACTTTTCAGTCTATAGTCATTTTCATGGTCCTGGAGGAATTTCTAATACCTGTTGTGATCCAGGAGTTAGCATGTGTATGCCCATATGTGTTTGTTTTGACAAGTTTCTTAGGAAAACACATTTCAAAATTCAACATAAACAGGGAAGAAAAAACATTATATGCAGTGTTTGTGCTAGTTTGTAAGAGTACTTCTGCCCATGATTGGTTGTTGTTGTTGTGGTCTTCAGTCCTGAGAGTGGTTTGATGCAGCTCTCCATGCTACTCTATCCTGTGCAAGCTTCTTCATCTCCCAGTACCTACTGCAACCTACATCCTTCTGAATCTGCTTAGTGTATTCATCTCTTGGTCTCCCCCTACGATTTTTACCCTCCACGCTGCCCTCCAATACTAAATTGGTGATCCCTTGATGCCTCAGAACATGTCCTACCAACCGATCCCTTCTTCTGGTCAAGTTGTGCCACAAACTTCTCTTCTCCCCAATCCTATTCAATACTTCCTCATTAGTTACATGATCTACCCATCTAATCTTCAGCATTCTTCTGTAGCACCACATTTCGAAAGCTTCTATTCTCTTCTTGTCCAAACTATTTACCGTCCATGTTTCACTTCCATACATGGCTACACTCCATACAAATACTTTCAGAAATGACTTCCTGACACTTAAATCTATACTCGATGTTAACAAATTTCTCTTCTTCAGAAACGCTTTCCTTGCCATTGCCAGTCTACATTTTATATCCTCTCTACTTCAATCATCATCAGTTGTTTTGCTCCCCAAATAGCAAAACTCCTTTACTACTTTAAGTGTCT
The DNA here is from genome assembly GCF_023864275.1 of Schistocerca cancellata. Lineage (NCBI taxonomy): Eukaryota > Metazoa > Arthropoda > Insecta > Orthoptera > Acrididae > Schistocerca > Schistocerca cancellata. The sequence goes on along the minus strand of NC_064629.1, from coordinate 506,976,167 downwards.
CATTTCCTAATCTAATACCCTCAACATCACGAGACTTAATTCGACTACATTCCATTATCCTCGTTTTGCTTCTGTTGATGTCCATCTTATATCCTCCCTTCAAGACACCATCCATTCTGTTCAACTGCTCTTCCAAGTCCTTTGCTGTCTCTGACAGAATTACAATGTCATCGGCGAACCTCAAAGTTTTTATTTCTTCTCCATGGATTTTAATACCTACTCCAAATTTTTCTTTTGTTTCCTTTACTGCTTGATCAATATACAGATATTGAATAACATCGGGGAGAGGCTACAGCCCTGTCTCACTCCCTTCCCAACCACTGCTTCCCTTTCGTGCCCCTCGACTCTTATAATTGCCATCTGGTTTTTGTACAAATTGTAAATAGCCTTTCACTCCCTGTATTTTACCCCTGCCACCTTTAGAATTTGAAAGAGAGTATTCCAGTCAACATTGTCAAAAGCTTTCTCTAAGTCTACAAATGCTAGAAATGTAGGTTTGCCTTTCCTTAATCTTTCTTCAAAGATAAGTTGTAAGGTCAGTATTCCGTCACGTGTTCCAGTATTTCTACGGAATGATTGGTTAGCCAGTGTATTTATGAAGTGACTGCAACTATTTGTGGAGAAGGTTCTTTTTTACATTTGGTATGAACTATTTTTGGTCACAGGGGCTATGGGAAATTTAAGGATGAGTGCATTGTGATCAGATATTCCTAGGTCAACATTTATTACATCTACATCTATGGTATCTATATTTGTGATGATATTATCTATGAGACTTTTTGAAGAGTTTGTTATTCTTGTAGGGTTAGTTATATATGGATACAAATTGAAGCTCTGTAAAACATTCAGGAACTGATCTTTGGATGCACCTTCAGTCAATAAGTTGACATTAATATCTCCACTTATAATTATTGTTGATTTTTTATGATGTAATATTTTGAACAATGCCTCTAACTTATTTCTAAAAATTTCAGGATCACCACATGGTGATCTGTACACTGACATTATTATTAATTTACTCTTTTGCATATTCAACTGTATTTCTGCAGCCTCAAAATGATTTTCTTCACTCAAGGATTCGGTTACAGTCATATTTTTAACCTTTACTCCAGGTTTTACACAAATGCAAACACCACCATGTCTTGTTTCCTTCCTGCAATAATGACTTACTAATTTGTATGGGGAAATGCAAATATTTTCTAGTTCATAACTCTTGCACCAATGTTCTTGAATGCAAATACAATCTATACTGGCTTCACTGGCTGCAATCTCAAGTTCTAATATTTTATTTTTAATGCATTGTATGTTAAGGCTCATTATTTTTAAATTATTGAAATTAGATTGAGAGGAGTTTGTACTTATGTTTCCCAATGTTACTGGCTGTTCCTTGCTGAAGCTGGGTACCAAAAATCCTTAAGAATTACACGTTTCCTGCTCCTTGTATTTCTTACCTCTGGACGTGCCACCATACTTGTTGTATCTGTAGTTGTAGCTGCTGTTTCAGTGGATGCTGGAGGTGTTTCTGAAGCTGATGATTCAGTAGATGTTGAAGATGCTTCCAGTTTTGATGCTGAGTCTGTTTTTGTAACTGATGTTCCAATTGATACTGGAACTTTCGCTGAAACTGTATTTTCGTTTAAATCTTGAACTACAGTTGGCACTGACGTTACTGTGGCATTGAAGCTGCGTATGTAGCTGATAAATGATGCTTCAATGGTGTTGATTTTTCTTCTATTGATGATATCTGAGTGGCATTTTGTACCACTGGTCTTGCCTCTGTTCTTCTGATTGATGGACTAGTCACAGATTCTGGAATTTGAATTTGAATTGAATTTTATTTGATCCTGTAAGATTACATTGTGTACAGTAAATGTACGTGTAATGTAGAACATGTCAAAGTATTAACATTCTTTATCACTTATTTTTCTACACCTTTAGCTTACATTTTTACATCACTGATAATGAGTAACAATATATACAAATTTAATGGCATAAGTATTCTGCAACACTGTAAAACTCTTTTTCAGTGAGATAGTCTTTAAGTTTCTTTGGAAAGTCATTGTGAAGTACACTATCTTGCAGGGTTTTAGGCAGACTTCTTAGTAGTCTGATACCAGAGTACTGGGGTCCTTTTTCTAGCATTGCCAGTCGGTGGGGTATGCTCCGTACTTCATTCTTCTTTCTTGTATTGTGGGTGTGTACACTAGCATTTGTAACCCAGTCCTCACTACCTTTTGTGATGTACATTATTGTTTTGTATATATACAACGATGAAAAAGTTAAGATACCTAAATTCTTGAAACAGTTTCTGCATGTTTCAGAGGTCTTTCTTCTTAAAATGGTCCTAATTGCTTTTTTTTGTAATGTGAACACTCGTTTTGTCTCTTGTTTGTTTGAGTTTCCCCACACAGTCACTCCATACTGTAAGTATGGTTCGAAAAGTCCATGATACACTGTACACAGAAGGTTCTTGTCTGAATACTGTGATAGCTGCATCATTAAGAATATGACAGAGCTCAGTTTCTTACAGACATTATTAATATGTTTTTTCTATTTCAGTTCATTATCCACAAGAATACCTAAGAATCTAGCAGATTCTACTTCTTCCGGCCTTGTTCCATCAACCTCTAAATCCATGTCTACAGCCTTTTCCTTGTTTTTAAACACTGCATACATAGTCTTTTTTAGATTTATAACCAGTTCATTTTCCAACAGCCATTGAGCTGTGACATTTGCAGATATGTATGCTCTTCTCTCAAGCTGTTCCATATTTTGGTCACTATTTAGTATTGTCATGTCATCAGCATACAATATTTTCTTTTCTTCCTCCTCAACATCTATATCATTAACAAATACATTAAATAACAATGGCCCCATTACCGAACCCTGCGGCACTCCATATTTGATGGATTTGGTTTCTGATTGGTACGAGTTTCCTAATTATACATACTGCTTGCGGTTGCACAAGTATGATTTTATCCATTCACTTGGTTGCCCCCGAATGCCATAGTTGCTTAATTTTTGTATCAGCATTTCATCGTCAATGGTGCCAAATGCCTTTGAAAGATCCAGAAACATTGCAGAGACAACCTTTTTCTCATCTAAGGACTGTAAAATGTATTCTGTTAGACTGACAATTGCTGATTCTGTAGATTTACCCTTTCTGAAACCATGTTGTGAGGTCATGAGAATGTTATGTTTGTCCAAATAGTTAACTAATCTGGTACACATAAGCATTTCTAGGATTTTTGAGAAACCTGATATCAGTGAAACTGGTCTGTAGTTGTTGGGATCATCCTTACGCCCTTTCTTGTACACTGGCACTACCTTCGTTATCTTCAGTTTTTCCGGAAAAATTGCATCTCTGAAAGAACAGTTTGCTATGTTCAGCAGTGGTGTTATTATCTCCTCACATACCAGCTTTATTACATGATTTGATATTTCATCATCACCAGCTGATTTCTTGGACTTCAGTTTCTGTATAGTTTTCCGCAATTCATCTTCCGTGACTGGTCTCAAGAACATAGTACTGCATGATCTTTTTGGTACCTTAATACCCTTCTGTTTTTGACTATTTCTTTCCAATTTTAGGTTTTCTACTACACTGATATAGTTATTATTCAGTATGTTTGCTATTTCCATACCATCTGTGACCACTGTGTTGTCTACTTTAATTGACCTAATACCTTCTTCTTTGTTTGACCCATCTTTTCCCTTTCTTTCAGCATTGATTGCATTCCAAGCTGCCTTTGCCTTGTTTTTTGAGTTCGCTATAGTGGTGTCAATTGCTCTTGCTTTTGCTTCTCTTATTGTTTTTCTATACTTCTTTTTTAACGTTTTATAGTTTTCAGCCTCGCCCATCTGTCTCACGTCTTGAAGCTTCCTTCGCTGTTCTAGTATTTCACTGGTAATCCACTGTGTTTGATCTTGCTGCCTTTCTTGTCTCTTTACTTTGGGAAATGCTACATTAAAATGGTACTTAATTGTTGAAATAAATGCATCATGTTTTTCATTTACACTCTGGGCCTGTAGGGTTTCATTCCAGGTTTCCTTACTTAACATTGTTCTAAAGATGTTGATATTTTGTTCACTGATGATCCTAATTTCTTTGGTTGTTTGTTTTGGTTCTGATACTGTGTCATTACTTCTGCAAAAGCTGATTAGTTGTCCATGATGATCAGATATTTCTGTCTGAACTACATGTGACTCATAGTTACACATATTAGTAATTATGTTGTCAATAATTGTCTCACTTTGTGAAGTCACTCTTGTTGGTGCAGTCATTGTCACTTTCATGTTATGCTGTATTAACAATTCTTCAAAATCCTGTCTTATTTTTGTGTCTGTTCCCATGTCAATGTTGAAGTCTCCACATATAATAAGATTTCTTTTCATATTCATTCTCAATAAGCTAGCAACTTTTTTTAGAAAGATGCTAATATTGCCACATGGTGACTTGTTCACACAAAACACTCTAAAATCCTCTGCCACTGTACCAGTAACTTCAAAGTCTTTTTCTCTAGCTATGGGAAATGTAGCAGCTTCACTGTTTACATTCTTTAATAGAGTACCTGTTTTAATACATATACAAACGCCACCACCCTTATATTTAGATCTGCAGAAGTAACTAGCTAGTTTGTAGTCCTTTATTGCCACATTATGTATTTTACTTTCAGTTAGTCCATGTTCACTTATGCATAATATGTCTGGTCTTACTTCACTCAGGAGTACTTCTGCTTCTAATTTTTTGTTACCAAAGTATTGAATATTTTGATGAAGTACTTTTATGTAATTTTTCTTTTGTTGGTTTACATGTTGTGAGCTGTATTCTGGGGCAAATTCTTTAGTATCGTCTTTTTTTGTATGGTGCTTATATTTTTCTTTTCCAGCTGGAGTGTATGATTTTTCACCCCCTTCAGGCCATATTAGTTTCCCTTGCATCTAATGATTTTGCAGACATCTGCAAACATTCTGCTGAACGTTACAGACCCCAGTCTATTTAAATGCAAGCCATCCTTCGCTAGTGAGTTTTCATATAGGAATTTGTTTGGGTCTATAAAAATTGCCCCAAGACGATCACATTGTTGTTTAAGAGCACAGTTTATTTTGGCGATATATTTTTCACTCACCGACCTTCCGTTTATGATTCCGCTAAGTATCAGACGAGATCCTGCAAACATATTTCTTGCATAACGAATCATGTTTCTTGTTTCGCTTGCCATTTCTTCCTCACTGCTGCTCCTTAACGAATTCGTTCCAACATGTATAAACACCCCATTATAGTTATGTCTGGTTTCAGAATCTGGTTCTGTAGTATCTTGTCTTGCATTTACCATATTTTTAAAATGTTTACCGAGTTGATGCGTTCTAATACCAGGTCGTATGTCGATCTTGCAATTGGGGACAGCGATATTCTTCAGCAGCGAATCGCCAATTATTAAAAAGTATTTTCCTTTTGTTGCGTATCTGTCGCCTTGTTTTACCTTTTGCTGTATGTCACCACCTCCCATTTATATTTATCTTCCGGTTTTTGGCTTACTGAGTTTACCGAGACATCAACGGGAACACTTGAAATGTTGTTTTTAAAGTACGATCGGTCATTCGTATTTTCGCGATCTTCGTGCTTTTCCGTTTGATGGCTTTTACACACACAGGACTTCTTTTCTTGTATTAATGTATCGTTTTCTTTCTTGATGGTTGAAAGTTCGGTTTTTAATGCCTCAATGTCACTTCGTAGTAACTTTATAATTTCGTTTTGTGTATCAACTGCACTTACAAGATCGGCCGTTTCGTCACGTAAACAACCGTGACATGTCCACGGAAAATCATCGCTGACGAACTTTAGATTTACTTTCTCGCACTTTTCGTGTAACCAGAAGTTGCATTTGATACACAGAATACCCTTCGTCACACGCTTTTTACATTCTCTACACGAAGAACTGTTCATTTTTTGCCTTTTTAACGAGAGAGAAGCGTCACTACACTTTCCTGTCGGCGCCATCTTACTATCTTGATTTTGAACGTGCTGGGGAAGGTGGTACATCTGCTGCTGATGATAATGGTTCAGCTGTTTTTGATGATTTCGACACTACTGACAATTTGGCTGATGTGGCTGCTGTACTGGACGACACTTCAGATTTTTTTACTTCTACTAATGTCAAAGAATCTTCTGTTGCTACCAATGATTGTGGGACATCAGCCCTTCCTATTTCCACTAATGTTGATACTTTAATAAGGCCGTTTTCAGACAGTGTAATAGTGTTTCATTCTACTTTAGAGTCTTTAATAGCATTCGATATTTCAGCACTTATGGCTTCTTTCCCTTTCATGTTTCTGTGAAGTCCATGCTCTGTAAAATGCTCTCTGCAATCACTATTTATCCTAACATATGTAGCATTAGGATAACCTCGACATATCTTAGCGAAAAGTCTATTGGCGGTAATAACTTCAGATGAGCTCTAAATAATAAAAGAGTGCCAGTTGGTATTTTCTGCAACCTCCCTAAAGCATTTGATGGTGTGTATCACAGTATTCTCCTAGATAAGTTGACGTTTTATGGTACTGATGGTATAGTCAACCAGTAGTTGTCTATATAGCCGAAAGAATGCAGAAAGTTTTACTTAGTAATTCATACAATATAGTCCAGGGGCATAATTCTCACTGGGGAGAAATCGTGTGTGGCATTCCCTGGCAGAATTAGGGCTTTTTCAGATGCTGCTAGTATTGTAATCAATCCAAGCATACATACAGAAAGAGAAGGAATGGTTAACAAAGTTCTTAAAAATATCATTGACTGATTCTCTGCAAATGGTCTCACCCTCAATTTTAAAAACACATCATATTCAGTTCCACACATGTATAGGTAGGCCTACTACACCAATGACAAGTGTAAACATGGCAGCTAAATAATAAATAGGGTGCAAACTTCAAAATTCTTAGAAGTCCATATCAATGAGAATCGAAATTGGAAAAACCACTTTTTTGAACTGCTAAAACAACTTAGTTCAGCCATATTTGCGCTTAGAATCACTGCAAATCTTGGGGAGAGTAAATCAGTAATTCATTCAATTATGTCATATGGAATAATGCTCTGGTGTAGCTCATCTCTAAGAAAGAAAAATTTTATCGCACAACAATGTAAGAATGTAAAAATGTAAGAATAATATATGGTGCTCACACACAATCATCTTGTAGACATTTGTTTAAGGATTTGGGCATTCTGACTACTGGCTCACAGTAAATTTATTCCCTCATTATGTCTGTTGCAAATAAACCACTACATGTCAAAAGGAGCAATGAAGTACATAATTATAATGTCAGAAGGAAAAATGACATTCATTACTCCACATTACTCTTTAGCAGAAAAGTGATGCACAGCGCTACAACAAAAATTTTTTGATCACTTACCCAGTGATGTAAAGTGTCTGACAGACAGTAAAGTAAAATTTGATTAAAAACTGAGAAAGTTTCTTCTTGACAACTCCTTATATTCCACCAAACACTTTCTGTTACTGTAACTTGTAAAAGGTGGTGAGTAGGAATTGCTTACCACATGTAGAAATTAATTTGTGATGTGAATGTGGAATGAGATGTTCCACATCATTCCGATCTAATGTGCAAAATGGTTCATGGAACGTGTAACTAACTAACTCACAAAGTCATTAGCAAAGAAGCACAAGCTTTGATTGAAGAAGGATATGGAAGAAAACTGGTCATGTCATCTTCAGTGAAAAGTGAGATGACATATGAGATGACATATTTCCCATTACCACTACTTTCCTGTATAGAGGAGTTTCAAAAGTTTTGCTGTTTCTGTTGCTGGTACACCTATTAGTCAACAGATTATTGGAGATCATAACATATTTAGAGGATATTATTTTGACTTTTTTGTTCTTTTGGATGCTGTGTTTGGAGGACATAAATGGTTGACTGTAGTAACTGTTGTTTGAAATCATGTAGACTTTGGAGATCTGATGGAAACCTTTGAAGACAGGACCATGATATCATGGAGCATATTTGGGATAACAGAAACCTGAATTATGTTGGTTAGATGGAGATTGAAATGTTCAGAAACTAAATGTAAATTCAGTAACAGGTCTGTTTTTTATGAGCTCCTGAGGCAGTTCCTTCTGGCAAGGTCATTTTGTAGTTTGGAAGAGTTTCTAGATCATAATCAAAAACACCCCTGGAATGATAAGATCTATATGTGACAGAATCCAATATAAGCTTGATCAATTATAGAAGTACTTGTGTAACATACTGTAAATATATTTTTCAGTGGTGCCCTCTTTATGTTTCTCTGCTCGGTCTACATATAACATAATCTCATGGCTTATCTTTTAGATTGTAGATCAACAAATATAATCAGTTATTGAAAATATAATGTAATTGGACAGATAAAAAAACCTACTCACTAGCAAAAGCAGGAGAAAACATGTATAAATGTCAAGTAAATGTACAAGCTTTTGGAGCCAGTGGCTCCTTCTTCTGGCATAAGAGTTAAAGAGGATGGAAGAGTGATGAAGGATAAGAACTGGCAACATTTAGGAACTGGAAAGAGTTCAGTAAAGTCATCCACTACCCCAGCTAAGGAGAGACTTAAATGGGATTAGAAGGAAAGAAGCCTTTCCTTCTCATCCCATCTGAACTCTCCCCATTTCCTTAACCTCACCAGTCCTTTTCCTTTGTCCCTGTTTCTTTTCAACGCTTCTACCAGAAGAAGAAGAAGTCACCAGCTCCTAAAGTTTGCTCATTTACTTAACCTTTGTACATGTTTATCAATCCATTTACACTTCTGTAGTGTGTTATTCAAATATAATTTTACTTTTGTTTCTTTTGCAACATTACTGTCAAGCTAATTGTGTGTGTAAAAGGATCATGTCATCATATATAATAATTTAAAAAACTGACACACTATATCATTGCGAGCTTATCACAGATGGAGTGATGAAGGAAGAAACCAATTAAAATAAATAAGGACTGTGGTCTTCCCAAATGTGAGACCATTTTATTACCAGTGCACCACCGTCCTCGATATTGTTGTAGTGGAGGACCTTAGTCTGCAGCACTTATGTAGCATATTATGTTATTAATATTTATTTTAAATTTCATTGTGAACAAGGTTTTGGCTTTTTAGTCCATCCTCAGATAGCCTAAGAGTAAACATATTGTCCACATGACATCAGTGAGAGTTTATAACTGTACAAAGATTGTTTTCCCAGAGATATGTGACCATTTTATGACTATATATATGTATGAAAAACCCAAGCATACTGAAAGAAGATATGTAAAAATAAACCTTATATCACATTATACTGAAAGATTAAAAGCATGAAAATGTGAAGTCAAAACAGTACACAAGTGAATACTGGCACAGACTACAGTGTTAAATGTGGATGAAGCAATGGGTGACTGCTATGAAGAGACAAAGAAATGAGTGAATAATGGAACTGTATTTGAGCATTATGGATTAAGTCAGGATTCTGTGATTAGTGTTTGTTGGAAGCCAGAATTTTGAGAAAGCTTAGTTTTTTGCCTTTATATGCTCCATAGAAAACATCACATATAATATCATAAGGATGATATTTACTCAGAGCATCTTCAGCATGTGTGGAATCTTCCTTTTTCAGTCTTCAGCTCCATTCATGTTTAGTTATTCTAGTAATTACAGCCCCACTTGTTTGATCAACATGTAATTTGCCATGCAAATTGAAGGACTTCCTATTATACTCCACTCAAAAGATGGATCCTTATCTTTACAGTTTAACAGAATTTGAGCAACAGTATTCTTAGTATAGATAACTGGTGTATGCAGGCTGTTCATTTTAAATGAAGACATTGAAACATCTTGAAAGCAAGATATCAGATGAAAAAAAGTTATAATTCCAATTAGTTGTCTCAGAGGGGGCAGCCAATGATAACACACTTGACCCACCGCCCCACCCCGTGCATGGGTGGTGGGAGCAAAATTGAAATCTTCAATGCAAACACCTGCTTTTTATTGCAGATTATGATTCTACAGCTAAATCTACATACGTTTTGTCTGAAGCATTTTCTTTATTTAGCCACACATGGCACTCTCATTGGAGGAATAGAAATGGGTACACAACCACAATTTACAACATGTTACTCAATGGCCCTCAAATATCCAATGCCACATGGGACCCCACCTCCATGCTACAAGTGTAGAACAGGCCAGTATTTCATAGCTTCTAATTGGAAACCCATTCACAACATTGTATTCCTCCAACATATGGAACAGGGCACTACTAAATGTGCCAATGGCCATGTAGCGAACTAAGATGTATAGTAACAGTCAGTACACTGTAATCAGAGCTCATGTATCATGCAGACGTAGAACAGATAGTGGCTCTAAACATTATAATATTTGTACTGTGTTTATTGCCTGCACACCTACCTACCATTTGGAGAACAAATGTGCAAGTGGATTATGAATGTTGCAACCACAAAATAAAAAACTGAAATGATCATAATTTACAGAGAAAGTAGAAGAAATGTTAAGGCTGTCAAATGTTTTGCAGAGAAAACTCACTCTCATTCATCCTTTTACATGGTTGTGAATTCTTTTATGTCCAATGGTAGCAGGCAGACATACTAAAGGAAATGAAAGAAACACCCTGTTGCTGGAGAGGCTAAGGAAACAGCAGTAGTAACGGCAGCACACCACAACCCAGGGATAAACACCCAGTAATTACACTGCAATTCCCATATGTCCCATAGATATTATTGTCACAATACTGCTTCATCATATTATCAGCCATATCATGTGTCACTGTATCAAGAATGTCTTGATGCTGATTTCCGTTACTGGGTAGTGCTTTGTGAAAGGGCACATCAACAAATGCAAATGACCACCATGTTCTTTGCCAAAGTACTATTTTCCTTTGAGTCTACATTCACAAACCACAGTAGAATTAACTGTCATAGCATACACTACTGGAGTGCAGATAATCACAACTAATTACAGCAAGTTATCCATCAGTGTCCTCGGTTGGTATCATGGGAAACAAACTCATTGGACCACATTTTATCAACAGCACATTGAATGGACACAAATATTGAACATTTTTGGAATAGGAACTACCGGTACTACTGCAGGATGTGGCTCTGGACATTCAACAACATATGTGGTTTCAGCATGATAGTTGTCCTACATATTAAGGAATTGAAGCACGGGAGGCATTACACTGTATTCACACTGGTCAGTGGATAGGCAGAGGTGGCCCTATTAATTGGGCTTCTAGGTCACCAGATTTGATGTCACTGGATTTATTTCTGTGAGGATAATTAAAGATAAGGTGTCTCAGCAAGTGCCAACAGACCATGAAGACATGGACAACACATCAGAAATGTCTGCGCTTACATTCCCGCAGATATGATTCTGTCCTGTGTATGGTCATTTGAAAAGTGGATCAGTAAGTGTATTGAAGTTGGAAGTACTACATTTGAACACTCACTCTGATAGTAAAAGTAGAGTAGCATTCACCTCCAGCCATGGTCCCAGTGGTGTGTCATGTAGCCCCTGTTTGAAATGTTGGGGGAATACAATGGAGTTTGCAATTAGAAGTTACGAAATACTGGCCTGACCTATCCTTGCAGCACGTAGATGAGGTCCCATGTGCCATGGTATAGTCAAGGACCATTGAATAACATTATTAATTATGGTGGTGTACCTGTTTCTATACTTCTGATTACAGCACCATCTGTGGCAAATGAGGAAAATGGTTCAGACAAAATGTATGTAGATTTTGCCATATAATCATAATCCGCAATCAAAAATGAAGGTTCCTGCTGAAGATTTCAAAGTTGCCCGACCCCTCACCACAGCTCATGCATGGGGTGGTTTGGGGGTTTTAGTGTGGTATCACTGGATGTACACTCTAAGGCAAACAAATTGGAATTATAATTTTTTTTGATGTGATGTGTAGTTTTTGAGGTATTTCAATGTCTTCAGTTAAAATGAACACCCTGTTTATCCTGGATTTTAGTATGCTGGCAAGTACCTGTGAAGACCTACCTAAATATAGCATGGGGACCCATTTATTGTCAGTGTGGTTTATTGTTTTCTGAGGAGGATACAAAAATGCTGTTATCCTCTGTCTCTTCATTCTAAGTATCTTATAAATTAGGGTAGGACTATTACTGTATAAAACTTCTTTAATTATTTTAAATTCATTTTTAAAATCTGATTTGGTTTGTAGTATAAATATCAGGCAGTGTACCATGGAATGGAAGGTTGCATGTTTATGTGTCACAGGATGCCAGGAATTGGCAGGCATTATTGTTTCTGTAGTAGTTACTTTGCTGTATGTCTTTAATAAATATTTTTATTTCCTAATGCCAGTGGTAATGTCTAAGAAGTAGATTGAGTCCTCTCCCACCTCCACTGTAAATTTGATTTTACTGTGGTATGAATTTAAATATTCGAAAAATTTGTTTAATTGTCTGGTGGTACCTGTCTACAAGCATACTATGTCACCCACACACATGGCCTGGGACTGAAATAGAACTTATGAGCTCTTCATGAAAAAACATTTTTTCGAAATTGTCTATAAACATTTCAGCCAACAGAATGCTCAGAGGGGATCCCACTGATAATTGATGTGACTGACTGTACAGTCTGTTTAAACTGGAAGTAGCTTTACTTTAAGCATGTCCCAGTTGCAGATCTTGTAATGTCTGTCTCCAGGTGTCCCTGTCCTCAATTTGACAATCATTCCTAGAGAAAAAATATTTGAAGCTCATCATTTGAGCAAATGTACTACATAGTTTTTCACTTAGTTTACATAAATATAATTTACATGAGTAACTTAGAAGTAGATATCCTCGGTGTAACAAAGCAGCTAAAATCATATAATAAAGGAAAGTCTTCTGATCCAGATTGAATACTAATTACATTATTTTCAGAGTATGCTGATATAATAGGTCCATAGTTAGCTGTCATATACAACTGCTCACTTGATGAAAGATGCATACCTATCGACTGGAAAGTCGCACATGTCACACCAATACTGAAGATGTGAAATAATAGTAATCCATTGAATTACAGACTAATATTACTGACACTGATTTGCATCAGGATTTTGGGACATACACTCTTTTCAAACATTATGAATTACCTCAATAAATGGAATAAATAAATATCATTCTTGTGGAATTTATTTTTATGATGTAATGAGTCCTGTTGACATGGGATCTAAGATTGGTTCCATATTTCTAGAAGGCTGTTGATACTATTCCTCAGAAGTTGCTTTTAATAAAATTGTGTGCCTATGGAGTATTGAATTAGATGTGTGACTAGAGTCATGATTTAATGTCAGAAAGCTCACAGTTCATAGCAACCTGGCACTCCCCAAGGAAGTGTTCTAGGTCTTCTACAGTTTTTAATTTCTATAAATGATTTAGGATTTGATCTGAGCAGCCATCATGGATTTTTTGCAGATGATGCTGCCATTTACCATCTGAATACACCCTCAGAAGAAAAAAAAACAACTAAAAAGGTTTAGACAAAATATCTGTTTGGTGTGAAATGTGGATATTGACCCTAAATAATCAAAAGTGTGAGGTCATCCGTATGAGTACTAAAAGGAATCCATTACATTTTGATTACACAGTAAATCACACAGATCCAAAGAATGTCAATTCAACTTAATTCCTAGGGATAGCAGTTGTGAAAAACATAAATTGAATGATCACATGTTGAGGGGAAGATGAACCAAATTTCTTCACTTCATCTGCTTCATTGTCCCCAAATTTGATGTCAAGTTTATTGCTAATCCCATTCATGCTACTCCTCATTACTATCACTTTCTCTTTTTTTCTGTTAGTTAATACTGTGTGCTTATTATACTGTTCATTGCATTCTATTCTACCTCACTTTCACTGAGGATAGTAGTAATTTCATCAGCAAATCTTATCATTGACATGCTTTCACCCAAAAGTTTAATCCCACCCTGGAACACTTCTTTTAATTCTATAAGTGCTTGTTAGTTGTATATATTGATCAATAGGGGTGAAAAATGCATTTCAGCACTTTTTTGTTGATCCTCCATTCTTATTTTTCTCTCTTTGTTCTTGTGCATATTGTGTATTATCTGACAATCCCTATTTATTATATGCATTTTTCTGAGAATTCAGAAAATCTTGCACAATTTTACATTGTGGAATGCTTTTCCTGGGTTGACAAATTCTCTAAATCTGTTTTGATATTTCTAAAGTCTTGCTTCTGTTACCAAATATAATGTTAGAACTGCTTCTCTGATGATTTTACCTTTCCTAAGGCCACAGTGATTGTCATCTAACAGATCATCAATTTCTTTTCCAATCATCTTGATATTATTCTCTTTAGAGACTGGGATGATGAGACATTAAGCTGATTGAGAGATAGGTCTGATGGCGTGTCTACAGAGTCCTAGATTCTACTAACCATCTTGAATATTCATGTTGTTGCCACTTCCCCAAATGATTTTAGAAAATCTGAAAGAATGGTATCTATGCCTTCTACATTATTTGAACTCAGGCCTTCTAAATCTCTATTAAACACTGACTTTAATGGTGGATCACTTATGTCTCCCATATCCACCACCATTTCATCTTTTATCACATCATCAGACATTTTCTCCCCTTCATTGTGGACCTCAGTGTACTCTTTCCACAAACCCATTCTCTCCTTTGGGTTTAATTGTGGAATTCATCTTCCACTTTTAATATTGATATCTTTGCATTTAATTTCACCAAAGGTTGGTCTGATTTTTCTGTGTTCATTTTGCTAAAGGTTGTTTTGCTTTTTATGCATGCTGAATCAATCCCTCTGATGAACATTATTATTATTATTATTATTATCATTGCAGCTGATTTGTCTTCACTGTCCTGCACTTCATATTTATGTCACTTCCTAAGTGACTTTTGTTGCTCAATTCCTTTTCTTCCCGAACATTTTTATACTTCCTTCTTTAATGAATCAACTGAAAATACTTTTGTTGTTACTCAATATTTCTTCACAGCTAGCTACCTTCTATCTGTCTATATCTGTTTGTCAGGCTTATGTGATCCATCTTCTTAGAGTTGTCCATTCCTCTTTGAGTGAAGTGCCTATTGTAGTATTGGTTTTTACCTCAAAGAAATTCAGATGCAGCTCATCATTCATCAGTACTTCAGTATCCCACTTCATTCCACATTGATTCTTCCAGACTATTCTCTTAAACTCTTTATCTTTTTAACTCTTCATCAAATCTCTTAAACTCTTTATCATTACTAAGTTGTGAATTGAGTCTATACTGTCTCCTTTGTATGCCTTACAATCCCGTATCTGATTCTGGAATCTCTATCTGACTAAGATGTAATCTCTATCTGACTAAGATGTAATCTTCCCATAGCTCCAGGCCTTTTCCAAGTGAAGAGTCCACAGGAAAGAGGAGATAAGTCAGTTCTTCTTAATTTTTCAGGAAAGAAGATTTTAACACCAATCCTTCTGTACCAAATGCAATTTTTAGCAAATCCTCTTGAAATTTATCTATAGCGTAGCCTTACTTATAGTCGTTAGATACCTCTACAAGGTTTTTGTGTAAAGGTACTGTAACATCCAAAAGAAAATATTATATTCAATAACTTCAATTTTTTGTAGGGAAAAAGGGGGTAGGTCATTATCAAAGGGGGAATGACAATAAATCTTGCTAATTCTTTAACTGTGCCAAACCTAGTGCAATTAGAACTAACGATGCAACAAATGAATGTGCAGAAGTTTATTAGTTACGAACAAAACATTAATGTCATAAGACAGAAAATTATAGACTAGAATTAATTCTTTACAAACAGAACAAAACTTTGTAGGCCCAAACAATTTCTTTGTAAACTATGTTCATCCATTGTTTATTCATTTTCTCTCTGGGCCTTCTTCTTAGCACTTGCACTTATTGGTTTTGGAAAAATAGTGTCATCTTGATGACACAGTTTCTCGTTACACTTTTGTCCTTTTTCCAGTTTTGGCAGCTGGGTAAAAAACTGCCTAGCCTCTTCTCCACAAAATATCCTTAACTGCTGTAGGTCTGCACACTTTCATAAGTAATAGGTTGTGCACCTACAACAAAAACACATTCTTGTAGGTTTTGTACAAAGTAAATGTAGTGGTAGTTGTTTACAAAATTTAAAATAAAAACTGTTTTAAGTAAGTAATACAAAAAATATATGATAATACAAATAAGGATGAAACCGAAAAGACTCTCCCTTGTATGCATAATCAGGTAAAAAGAACTCTTCTTGAGGCTGAGGTTGTTCTGTTGGAACCATAAGTGGCTTGTTGATAATGTGCCAATCCCAATGGCCATGGAATGTACTTCTGTATTCCAAGAATCGGGGATTCTCTTTTGCAGTCACTAATTCTCTTATTGGTCTAAAAGGAAATGGGCATTTCTTGAAATATAACTGACTGAGGCGTGTAGACCAATCTCTCACAATCTCCCTGTCTACTTCAACAACATGAAGAGGTGCGGATTTTGCTCTTGAACTCTCTATTTCCTCTATCCTGTCTTTAGGCATTCATTTTTTTTTTCTGGCCATGTTATGATCACATTTGAAATACGAGTGGCCACAGATTCGAAAAGTCATTTTCACATGCTCAAGTCTCTTGACATGATGAATGATGTAATGCAGCAGGCAGAAAGTAGTTCAATTCCTGTTCTGCCCCCCACAAGATTCTGAAAATACATCTAATTTTCTAACAGAGGTATCAAGAATTGTCGTCACAAAATAAAACAAAAAGTAAGAGACCTTGTTAGATCCTTTGTAGGCTACTGTTTCATCATACGTGAAGAAATATGATTCATCGGTTGACAATATATGAATATTAAACATGCACAAAGTTAATTGTCTCTTGTAGTACATGTCGTTAGTTGTGATGTTAGGGAAAGGTAAGTTCTTCTGTAAATCCATAGTAATAGTTTCACATTCTCTTGATGCCATGCTGTTTACTTTAAAACTTTTTTTACAAATATAAAACATATCAGATTTTAATAAGTGAAGTTTTTTCACGTTGACAGTTAATTGATTTTTTTTTTCTGCACTCATCCTAGACCTGGTGGGAGATACTCTTTCCTAGAGGTTTTCAAGCTGTAATGGCTTTGTTCACCTTTAAATGAACTAATGGGTTGGTGAACTGCGTCAAGTGTCTCTGATGTCACATGATGTTTCTGATTAGAGTATTGGCCTTGACCATCCTAAGGACTCACACCTTTTTTCAGATGACGTTGTGTTACTTCTATTTTTTTTTTTTTTTTTAGATATTCCATGAAAAAATGTAAAGGCTTTAGAACAAACATTTACTTCAGTGAAAAAATTTTCCCTCTTCACTCTTTCATGATATGAATAACTGTTGTCACAAAATTTAGCTTCATTTCCTGGTCACCTAGGTCTCCTTTGCAATATACTATTTACATTAATTAGGCCTGCAAAGTAAGCATTCTGCTCATTCACAGTCATTTTGTTATAATTAGATATAATATAACCCATGTCCTGCGTCAGTGGTACTCTGAAAACATTTACAGTCTGTCCTTAGTTCATGGGTGGATGATAAAAGTTTTTTTCTCATGTTGGAAAGTTGACCTGTTTTCTATGTTGAATGTGACAGTTAGCTGAAGGTGATACTTTCCTCATCTTCATTTTCCATGCTCACTTCCACAGTTCAGTTAAAATGTAAAAAAAACTAACGAATTCACACAACACACAACCTCTCCAACAACACATACTCAACACCTGATAATCATAGACAATGGAATGTAAGCAACAGTTGTGATCATTGGTGACAACTGACTAACCTCATTTTTTTGTAGTTTGTCATTGACTTACCTCCTTTTTCCTGTGGGTGCTATATTTTTAAACCGTTTGAACTTTGACGCTATCCCCCTACTTTCCATGAAACAAAAACTGATAAAAGCAGCTTGTTGAAAGCTTTCTGAAACTGTACTAACATAATTTTTTCCCCTTTTTCCTTTGGACCCTTCAAATATAAAAAATTTAATTTACTGAAAGTATCCATTCCTTGTTCCTCTGGTACAGACACACTTGCCATTCCACAACTTGTCTATCTGTCTTCTCTCCATTCCTTAGTAGTATAGTGTGTTTCCATTTTTATTTATTTATTTATTTGTCCATATAAATCCCTTTTTCAGCACATATATTGTACACAGGATATTGGACAGAAAACCTTTTTTAGCTATTGGTTTTTCAAATGTCAAACATACATGATTTAAATTTTTATGACAAATTGGATCTATAAAGTTAATAATTACAAATTTCTGAAATACTGTATATTTATAACTTATATCTACAATTAAAGATACAAATTTCATTTTTTCTTGTATAAGATACTGTGAGATTGAACAGTAGCAGTTTTTCAGAAGGTAGGCTGTCACATACTTTTTAAAGCTTTGTAGTTCAGGAAGAGATTTTATATGTCTTGGTAATCTGTTGGAAAGTTCTGTTCCAGCATGATATACACCTTTTTGGCATAATGTTGTGTTACAATGATTAACATGTATGTCACTGACTGACCTGGTACTGTAATCATGGACACTTTTGTTTTGAGGAAAAAGGTTTTCTTTTCTCAGTATGCTTTTTTTGACATGCATGACTACCTCCAGTATATAAATCAGGGAAGGGGTAGATTGTAGATTGTATTTTATTGGTCCTGTTGTCTACATAGCAGCTTATGCATAAGACATTGGACAAGTCAAGTTATAAATATACAGGCTGAAAGTAATTTCAAGGCATACATATTTAAGCTTACAATAATACACTTTACACAGAAGTATTTATATAACACATTTCATAAATTTAAATATTCTTCAATGGAATAAAAGCAGTGATGCTGTAAAAATGACTTTAGAGATTTTCCAAATGTATTGACCTCAGTGATAGCTTTTATGTTTTCAGGAAGTTTGTTATAAATCTTAACTCCCATGTGAAAAGTACCTTTTTGGCACAGTGCTGTGCTGATTTGAGTCATATGTAAGTTCCTGTTTTGTCTGGTAAAGTGCTCATGTATATCACAGTTTTTTTGTAGCCTCTGGTCCTTGCCTATTACATTTAATTTAAAGAACAAAAGGGTTTCCATAATGTATACACACGGTAATGGGGGAATACCAGATTTCTTAAACAGGGGTTTACAAGAGTCTCTAGGCTTGCACCCAAACAAGATTCTAATGGCCCTTTTTTGTAGTTTAAAAGTGCTATTAGCTATTTTAGAGTTTCCCCAGAAGGTGACCCCATATCTAAGACGAGAATGAAAGTACGCATGATATGCATTCAATACTGTTTTCTCACTACAGCATGATTTTAATGAACAAAGAAGATAACATGTTTTGCTCAGTTCTGCATTGGGACATTCAATATGCTTATTCCATCTGATGTTACTCTGCAGCCAAAGTCCTAAGAATTTGGTTTCAGTACTGTTACCAACTGGTTCGTCATTGATAGAGACTGATGGGATAAACATGTCCTTGTTAGGAACATTGTGGAATTTTAGAGCAACGGTTTTCTTACTGTTTATTACAAGCTGATTACTCTGTGCCCAGCTGCTAAGTTGTTTCGTGACCGTGTTTACTGTCTGCTGTAACTGTTCATCGTCGTCTCCTTTTAGTAGAATCGTGGTGTCATCTGCAAATATGATTGATTTGTGTGCATCAATATTTAAGCTTAGATCATTTATGTACAGAAGAAACAGAAGGGGTCCCAATACCTATCCTTGGGGTACACCACATTTTATTTGTTTATAGTCAGATAAGTGATTAGACACAGTTTTTAGTTCAATATTTGTGTGCTTGACGCACACTGCCTGCATACGATTTGTCAGGAAGGAACTGATCCACTTGTTGGACAGACCTCGAATACCATATCTTTCTAGCTTTGATAGCAGAATTTTATGGTCCACCATGTCAAAATCTTTTGACAAGTCAATAAAGACTCCTATTGTTTCCTGTTTTCTGTCCATCAGGTTTAGGATGGAATTGATGCACTCATAGACAGCAGTTGTCGTTGACCTCTTATTTCTGAATCCATGTTGTTCATTACATAGGATGCTGTTTTTATTTATAAATTTCATAAGTTTCTCATACATAACTTTTTCCAGTACTTTAGAGATGCAGGAGGAAATTGTGATGGGTCTGTAGTTATTTACATTGTCTTTATCCCCTTTTTTATATACAGGAATAACTTTTGATGTTTTAACACATCAGGGAAAGTGCCTGCCTGAAGTGAGCAGTCGCATAAATGTGTGAGTACTTCAGTTAGGTTTGATGCGCTCTTCTTTAACATTGTTGCAGGTATACCATCAATACCTGCCGATTTGGAATTTTTTAGCCCTTTTATTGCTTTAGCTACTTCATCTTGTGAAACAGAACTGATGTACATTGATCCTCTACATATACTTATTTTATATTCATTTGCCTGGATGCTCTTAAAGTTTGATTGTAACATATTTTCAGCAACACCTGTGAAAAAGTTGTTAAATGTGTTAGCTACTTCTAAGGGGTTTGTTACTTTTTTATTTTTATGTGATAGTGTTATATTTTTCCAAGGTTGTCTGTGTTCTCCACATTCTTTTTTTATAACACTCCACATAGCCTTTGATTTATTAGCTGAATTATAAATGATTTCATCATTATGCATTATTTTTGCTGCTTTTATTACTTTTCTTAATATTTTGGAGTATTTTTTATAGTATGCGCGTACTACAGGTGAGGAATTTTTTGAGTTACATATTTCATGAAGTAGTCTTTTCTTCTGGCATGAAACCCTTATTCCCTTTGTGATCCAGCTGTTTGTTCTAGAGTTTCCCTGTATGGTTAATGTTTTCAGTGGGAATGCAAGTTCAAAGAAATGGGTTAATGTATCAATGAAAGTGTCGAATTTTTCATTTATATCGTTCATTTTGTACACTCCTAGCCATTTTTCTTTCTGTAATAAGTTGTTGAAGTAGTTCACATTATGCTGATTATAGCTTCGATATGCTGTTCTAAAAGACATGTTGTTAATAATACTGCCTTGTACTTTTATGCTTAATATTTGAGCAAGATGATCACTAAAACCTGCATTGAAAATTTTTAGTGAGGTGTTGTGTAAACTCTTCTTTACTAGAAACTGATCAAGAGCTGTTTGACAAGTTTCTGATACTCGGGTAGCTGCTTTTACTTCAGCCTTTAAATTGTAGGACGTTGCAAGGTTCAAAATGGTCTTCCTATTTCCACTATTCGTGAGGAAGTCAATATTGAAGTCACCACAGATTATCAATTCACAATCCATTTTATTTACTTTATTTAGCAATGACTCCATTTTGTTTAAGAAAAGTTCAAAATTCCCGGACGGTGATCGGTAAACTGTAGCAATAACCAGGTTGAACTGAGTAATTTTTATAGCTGCAATTTCATAATCCTTTTCGACATTGCCCTAGTTAAGTCAGGTAGTCTAATAAAATCTACATTATCCTTTGTGTAAATTGCTACCCCACCCTGTTTGCTGTTATTCCTGCAGTAGTAAGCAGCCAAGACAAATTTGTTTATTTTCGTATTCTGGATTAATTCTGGGTTAAGCCAGTGCTCTGAAATGCATAACACTGAGATATCATTAAGTTCATGTGTTAATAGAACGTTAATTTCATCGATCTTATTACGCAGGGATTGCACATTATGGTGATAAATTTTTAGTTCGGGCGTATTCACGATTTGATAATTGGGAATCATATTTACAGCATCACATACCTCTAGTTTAAATTAGGAACGTCAGCAGCGTTGTATTTTCGTTCTTCTTTCTTGTTTATTTTGTTTTCCTCGCTGTTGGAAGGATGTTCAGGAAGCTGATCAATTGTTCTATCCCTTACAAGTCTTTCTTTGATTATTTCACTAACACGATCACAAACAAATCTTTTCCCATCATAGTTCAAATGCATTCCATGCTTCGTGTACAGATTTCCATGTAGCTTGCTTATATCCAGTACATCGCACTTAGTGTATTGAGAACACAGTTTCCTTATTTTAATGTTTGTTTTCCGAATTTCTTTGTTTACACACGAATTATAAATCAGATCATGCCTATGAGGAAGTGTGGCAACTACTGTGTTTCTGCATTTATTGGCTTGTAAAAAATTCTGTAGCGTTTTCACGCAAACCTCTGCTTCATTTTTTGCCACATCGTTTGAACCCATTATACAGACGATAAAGTCATTTTCTTGCATTAATTTCGTCTGAGAGTTAATGTCTACAACATTTTTACATCCCGCTCCCGGTTTCACTACACTAGTCACTGCTATGTCGCGATTTTTCTCACGGAGCATGCTGGATAGATACCTGCCATGACTGTCTGTAGTAATAGTACACTACTCTTTTTCCCTGATGATCTGTGTTTGTTGTTGACATTATTTGAAAAAACGCTATTCATTTTCAGTTCACTGTCTTTTTCAATTTCATGATCATTTGGAGAGTCGTTATCACAGTCACTTGTTTGCAAAACATGATATTTGTTTTTCTCCGAAAATGTGACATTTTTAGCAGATTTTGTTGATCTTTTTGTAGTTGGAACACTATTTTTGTACGGCACTTTTACCCACTCGGACGATATATTACTTTTGTCTTGCATCACTTCACTTAGTGTTGGCTTCGATCGCAGATCCCGATTTTCTTTCTTGAGTGAGTCAATATCGCTTCTTAAGGAACTGACTATGAATTGTAAGCTAGCAATTCGTTCTTTTAGCGTTGTTATTGCAGTGTTACAATTCTTACAAACACCCTTTTTAACAGCATAACTATAACTATTTCTCAAGTTAGATTCACACACTTCTACACTCGCGGCCATCTTGGATAGGGTAGGATCTTTAGATCTTTAAAGAAGGGTTTCCATGGTTTTCTGCTGCTCACTCGTTTCATTATTCTTATAATAGCCTTTTGTTTCCTGAAAACTGTTATGGCCTGGTGTACATTTCCCCAGAAAATGATACCGTACTTCAGTATTGAATGCACATGGGCAAATTATACAGCCCTAACTGTTTCTACACTAGTATTGTTGCAGATAATTCTTACTACATAGCTCATTTTTGCTAGTTTTGAATTTAGGGATGTGATGTGAGTGCTCCATTTAAGATTCTCCTGGATATGAATCCCAAGAAATTTAGTTTCATTGATGGCACTAATGTTTTGGTTATCTATACATATTACAGGTTGTGCCAGATTTTTATTTTGATCAGTGTGGAAATTCATGAGTACGGTTTTTTGGGGATTAACTATTAGCCTGTTTCTGGTAAACCATTCAGACACTCTTTTTTTAATATTTTTTGCAAATGCAGTAAGATTTTCTTCTTCATTCCCTTCAGTCAATAGACTAGTGTCATCTGCAAACAGTACTGGTACAAAATCCCTAACGTATGATGGGAAATCATTAATGTAGACCAAAAAAAGAAAGGGACCTAAAATGGAGTCCTGTGGAACACCTTGGCTTAGTCCACATGATTCTGAAAGGTGTACTTGGAGGTCATTTCCTTCTGTGTACTTAATTTCAGTTACCTGAGAGCAATATTCCAAATATGATTCAATCCACTGATTTGGCACACCTCTTACACCATACTATTCAAGCTTCCTCAGGAGTATAAAATGATCAATCACATCAAAAGCTTTTGTTAGATCCAAGAATAAACCTGAGATATTTCTGTGGTTGTCCACGGCATTTAAGACATGGTTTATCAGACTGAAAGTGGCTGTTTCAATTGATCGCTGTGGCCTGAAGCCATGTTGACATCCAGAAATATTATTCTTGTCGAAGAATGTAATTAGTTTTGAAAGGAACACTTTTTCAATAATTTTCAAATACCCCTCTTTATCTCCAGGAAAAGAAATGTGCACACCTGAAGATCACTTATTGGGTCATTCTTATTGAGATCTTATTGTCTATTGATCATGCCAAAAATTTAAGGTTGTTCCATGACAAAAACTGTTTTATTTATTGGTACACAATTCAAATGTAAATTATGCTTTTTGTGAAATTTGATCATTATATTTTTGCAATTTTTTTATGTGGCCATGGATGCCTTAAATCATTTGTACATTACCATATTATTTCCTTGGTTATACATGGAAATTTATGTGAGTCTATAATTCCCTTCTTGTCTTCATTTCTTGATCTTCTTTCTTTTTTCATTTGTGTAGTTCCAGAGGCTGCTCCCAGAGATGTTCGATGTACAGCACTGTCTTCAGAATCACTCCAAGTCAGCTGGCAACCTCCGCCAGAATCATTGGTACATGGTGTAATCCAAGGGTACAGACTTATTTATGAACCAGTGTCACCCTCTCAACAGCAAGGTAATTTTATGTGATATAATGGTTATAAACTTGTGAACTGTGATCACTGATGTGTTCTATCAAAGGATATCTTTATTTTACAGACATAGATGAAACAAGGACTAAAATGACACCAACACTTACTACAGTTTTGCATGGTCTTTTCAAATTCACAAACTACAGTGTTCAGATACTAGCCTTTACTCGTGTTGGTGATGGTGTAAAATCACCAAAAGTGTTCTGTATGACAAAGGAAGATGGTAAGCTTTGTAATATATGTGACTAGCTTCAATATAACCTTTCCTAATGTTTATTAATTGATCCATTTTTAAAAATGAGTTTGGTTATTTGCTATTAAAATGGTTTTAGTTCCAGGTGCTCCAGCTGGAATTAAAGCACTACTACAAGCACCAGATACAGCAGTGGTTACTTGGTTACCTCCAACTCACCCAAATGGCATTATAGTGAAGTATGTCATTTACATACGTATTGTAGATAATGGGCATCAAGTAGATGCTCGCTCAGCCCTTCATCTGTCAATGTCAGATTTACGATTTACTCTTCCTGGAGTTAAAAGACGATTGAGATATGAGTTCTGGGTTACTGCTTTTACCAAAATTGGAGAAGGTCAGAGTACACCAGTGGCATCAGTGACACCAGAGTCAAAAGGTAATCTATGTGCAATTTCAGTAAACTTCATCAAAGCTGCATAAGTCTGTTACAATTTTTTATGTTCTCACATGAAATAAACTGTATGAATAATTTTATCCCTGCATATATAAGATTTGAGCACCTCTTTTGTTACAATGGATTCGATTTAATTAGCACAGGAAGACACTGTTGCCCTCACTAAAACTGATTTTATTGTGCATTTTCGCCCCCTGTGATTCTAGTAAAACTAACTGGCACTCATAAAGAGTTGAAGGAGATGCTTTACTAATTCCTTATTCAACATGATTTTTTCAGAACTTAATGATCCAAATATACTGTGTCTTTTGCCCACCAGTGTTTCACATTGGAAGATTAGGTGTGGTGTGGTCTCGTCCTCCTCACCACATAGTTTACACTTAGTGGTCCTTCCTGTATACCCATAGTATATAGGTGTTTCTTAAAGTTTTCATGGTCAGTCATGTGTCTTACCATCACTTTATTCTGTCTCCTATTCAAGTACAGGATTATAGAACTTCTCTCAGAACATGCCTTCAGCATCATTAACTTGCCACAGTTTTGTTTTCAGATAATAGTCCAATATTCTGTGTGTTACCTTCTGATCGAGCTACATAATTTTGATTTTCATATCACATTAATGATGGCTAGAATAGATCCCACGCCACAAAATGGAGTCATAGCACCTGTCCTGGCCAGCCTATTAGCTTGTCCATTGCCATGAATTTCTGAGTGATCAGGAACCCACAGCAGGTTTACCCTCTTGCATTTCACTAGCCTCACAATGGCTTCATGGCATTCTGCATCTCTCTTTGATCTTGTTGGAGGGGCTGATAGAGCCACCTGGCTTTCTGAATAACTGTGGATGCGATGATCCATGTAGCACCTAAACAAGTACTCCTCTGTGTACATTCTGATAGCAGATATTCCCATATGGAATAAAGTGAGCAGCTTCTCTAGAGAGATTGCTCTCTCTAGTATAGTCTGTACCCTATGTATCCTGAATGGTTTTGGGGTTCATTCTTCCACTGCTCCCTCCTTCAAACAGTTACACTGAAAGGTTTATTGAAGAAGCTAGAAGTTATTGTATGCTCAGCCAGTATTTCCCTGACCATTCCCATATTTACCGCACTCACTATACTGGTGTGTGAGATACTGGGTATCCTTAAGGTATTTAGTTCTTTCAGTTTTTAAACTGAGTACCCCTACCTCCATTGAAACCCAAAGGTATAATGGCAACACGTCCAGAAAGATCTCCACCCCAGCAGTGGTTGTGCTGCTTGTTCTGCCTGTTATGGCTAAGCAGGCTGGTCTCTGCACCTTGCCAGTCTCCTGAGCAGCCACCTTCTGTTCTACTTCATTCCACCCTGCTGTAGCCCCATAAATTATCATAGCTCGTACTACAGTGTAGCATATTCACTATACCCCAGTTTTTACTACAGGCCCTTCTAATATTCATGAGAGGTTCTTTTGCCTTAGAATGTATATTCTTTATGTGAGAGTTCCATGATAGTTTCACGTCCAGGGCTACCCCATTCAGATTCAGATTACCATGTAAGAGCTGACTTTAACTATTTAAATGAGGATTCTACTTTCTTGGGGTTGGTATGTTTAATTAAGTAACATAAATAATGTTATAATCCCAGTTTATAGAATCCAAAGGAAAGACACAACAGAGCATTTCCTATGTAAATTTTGTTTTTACAAGAACACCTCACTAAAAAGAAATAGAAAAAAATATATATAACTGCTGCCAATTTCAAGATCAGTGTGAAAATGGTGAAGCATTAAAATTCATTAACTTAATAAAAAAAATACAGTTTCAAATTAATTTTTTTGAAATCAGTGAGAGAAAATGCACAGTCACATACATGTATTGACAAAATTTTAATGAATTATTAATGAATTGTGTTTTTAAAGATGTACAAAAATTTTGTTTGAAATTATGAGTTTCTGATCATTCAGCATTATTCGTTGAGCTGCCAGATCACAATCATGACAGGCTGAATGAGATAGAATGGCACTTTGAGCAAAATACAAGGTGTACAACTTTGCTTCAGCCGTTTGCCGATAGGTAGTGACAACGGTAAGTAGTGGTCGAAAGAAACTGATCGCAGACCTCAGGCAGTTAGCTTGGACCTGAGTCAACATAACCTCATTCAGACATTACTCAATTTGTGTCTTCATCATAAAGTTGTTCTTGATTGAAAATGTCACTTTATGAGCCTAATTCTCGTCATTTGCGGGAGGTGTTACTGTTTTGTTTCAGTATGAAGAAAACAGCAGCTGAGTCTCATTGAATGCTCTCAGGTATGAATGGTAAGGACGGTATTAGTGAAAGAACGTGTTGTGAGTGGTTTCAATGCCTCAAGAATGGTGATTTTAGCGTCATAGACTGGCATAATGGTGGAAGAGAGAATGTTTTCAAAGATGCAGAATTGGAGACATAGCTGAGTGAAGACTCACATCAAACTCATCAAGAATTGGCACAATTAGTGGGAGTGACACAGCAAGCCATTTCAAAACAACTCAACGCTATGGGCACAATTCAGAAAGAAGGAACTTGTGTCCCGTGTGAGCTGAAACCAAGAGACATTGAACGGCGTTTGTGTGTCTGTGAACAGTTGCTTCAGAGGCAAAAATGGAAGGGATTTCTGCATCACATTGTGACCGGGGACGAAAAATGGGTTCATTATGATAACCCTAAATGCAAAAAATCATGGGGATATCCCGGCCATGCTTCCATGTTGACAGCCTAACCAAGTATTCACGGCTCCAAGATCATGCTCTGCATTTGATGGAACCAGCTCGGTGTCATGTACTATGAGGTGTTAAAACCAAGTGAAACAATTGCAGGTGCTCATTATCAAATGCAATTAATACATTTGAGCAGAGCATTAAAAGACAAAAAGCCGCAATACAATGAGAGGCACGATAAAGTGATTTTGCAGCAGGACAATGCTTGAACCCATGTTGCAAAAGAGGTCAAAACGTACTTGGAAACATTGAAATGGGAAGTCCTACCCCACCCACCATATTGTCCAGACATTGCACCCTCTGACTATCACCTGTTTAGATCAATGGCGCATGGCCTGGTTGACCAACACTTGCAATCTCATGAGTAAGTCATATATTGGATCGATTCATGGATCGCTTCAAAAGATGAACAATTTTTTCAATGTGGGATTTGTACACTGCCCAAAAGATGGCAGGAAGTAGGGGCCATCTATGAAAAATACTTTGAATGATACATGTGTAACCAATTTTTTTCATTAAAGCTTCAAATCTTGGAGAAAAAATGGCGGAAGCAAAGTTGTATGACTTGTAGTTCAAGTAGTGCAAATTTTAATTTTGTAAATGTTTTCAGTGAAACATTTCCACCTAAAACTTCTTTTAATAAAATGACAGAAAAATTGAAATCGATCTCTGAAGGTATAGAAATCTCTAGTGCTTAGAAGAGAGAGCTACATAGTGAACCAAGATATAATAAAACTACTGATTTGTTGAATGTGCTAGATGCTATAAAATTACATTTAAGAAAGTCAGTAAGGCAGCAAAGCAAATGGCAAGAAGTAGTTTATTTTTAAGACATGAGAATAAATCAAATGCAGTGTGGTCAGTTGTGAAAACTGAATTAGGTATTGGGGCCCCTAGCCATGGAATTTGTGCAAACAAGCTTGATGATGAGGTTATTGTAAATACAGCTCAGATCTAAGAATGCTTGAATGAATTCTTCATTAATGTAGCAAAGTGAGATGTCAGTGTTGCATATTATGACAACAAAGTATGTCCCTTCAGAGTAGATCAAATGTCCGAATGCGTCACAAATTTTAAACAGTATCAGCACTGGAAGTAGAAAATATTATATTAACATTGAAAAACGAAAAATTCTGCAGGCTGGGACTGGATACACACAAAAGTTCTTAAATTTGTGTATAAAATAATAGGACTCCCATTATCTATAAAATAATCTAATCTTTTGAACCATGATGTTTTCCAGAGGTACCGGTACTGAAATATGCAGAAGTGGAACTGCTGTTCAGAAAAGGATCAAGAAAGAGTATGGGAAATTATCATCCCAATTCTTTCTTCCAATTCTGTCAAAAGTATTCCAAAACGCTCTTGCTATCCATATTCAAAATTTTACTGAAAAGTATGAGATTATTTTGAAAAATCAATTTGGCCTCATGTGTCAAAAAATCTCTATAGATGCAATTAACAAGTTTGTTGACAAGATTAGCACATCATTAGACAACAAAAATAAAGTTCCAGGGGTCTTTTGTGACTTCACAAAAGCCTTTGGTACACTAAATTAAGCACTTCTTACACATAAACTTGACAGCTATGGAACTGGGGGTACTGTTCTACATTGGCTTACGTCATACTTGTGCAATGGGAAAGAAAGAATGATTGTCTCTACAAATGTAACAAATTATTCTTTCGGAATTGAAGACAGTAACACAAGGTGTCCCTCAAGGTTCTATCCTAGGACCTATTTTGTTTCTATTCCGTGTGTGTGTGTGTGTGTGTGTGTGTGTGTGTGTGTTTGTTTGTGAGTGTGTGAAATCTTATGGAACTTAATTTCTATTCTGCATTAATGACCTATCAATCAATATAAATACCACATAAGTTTTATTTTCAAATGACATATCTGTATTAAGGACCATGAGCCAGAAACTATCTGTGTCTGCATCATGAATACAATATATCATTTAGAGGCATGATTTCACCTCAATGTATTAACCATGAACAGTCCCAAAAACCCATGTGATCCAGCTGATAACAAATGGTGAACAATCCAGGAAATTAAAATAAACCATAAAAATCAAAATCTAGAAAAAGTGGATTCTGTGAAATTTTTAGGATTAAACGTTGACAAAAATTTAAATTGGAACAAATATGTGGAATTTCAAGTAAACAAACTATGTGGCTTTACATTTGCAAAGGATCACTGAAGCAGAGTATCATGTAGCTTTCTTTCAGTGATGCAATTTTAGCTAAAGCCTCTGATATGAACACAAGGAAAATTGCATATCATAGCTACTTCCTGTCAGTTACAAGGTTGCTATTGTTTTTGGAGAAATTCAAGCAACTTAATGTGCATATTAAAATTGTGGAAATGAATTATTGGAAACATGCGCTCTGCATCCAAGGAAATCATGCCACCTACCATTTAAAAATCTGAAATTGTTAAGCACCCACTCCAGCTATCCATGGTATTATCATTGTTTATGTAGCAGTTTAGAATGGAGCATGGAGAACTGCTTTGATTACAATTATAATCAAATAAATAAAGAAAATTTTAAACTCTCTGCTTATCATTTAAACTTAGATGCTCAGATTTCCGAGTATATGGGAATGAAAATTTACAACAAACAAAATGCCAAGAAGATTCTGAGTATGAACCTAGATTCACTGAAAGAAAGCTACATGATACTCTGCTTCAGTGGTGCTACTACTCAGCTGAAAGTTTCGTAAATGATTAACTGAATATTTGAGCAGGATGCAGTTTGTCAATTTTCTTGGTATGTGAATATGTAAAAGGTATCTTTTTGCAAAAGAGTTACATCAATATTTAAATATTACTCCGTATTATTAATTACAATTTTACATCAGTGAAATTGTATTAACCATATTTTAATGTGTCTCCTGTACTCTAACAAAATGATTAACATCTGTATGCTACGAGACAAAGGCAGTGTGGTCCGTTGTCAAATAAGAGTTAGACATTAGAATTAGTAGTAATGAAATATCTAGGATTAAAGTAGATGATAGCATTATTGTAAACCCAGCTCAAGTGCCAGAGTGTTTAAATGAATTGTTCATAAATGTGACAAAGTCAGATGTTGGTGTAGCAGAGTATCAGAGTAAAGTAAATCCTTTTGGACTCCGCCAAGAAGCTGAATTTGTCATGGATTTTAGGTAAGTCACAATAAGCAATGTGGAAAATGTTGTATTATTGTTAAAGAAATAAGAACTCATCAGGGTAGGCTGGGATACCTACACAGTGGTTAAAGCAGTGTGTGACATAATAGTACCTTCCCTAACTAAAATATTCAACTGATCTTTTGAACAGGGATGCTTTCCTGATGTGTTGAAATATGCCAGAGTCGGACCTCCATTCAAGAAAGGGATGAGGGAACATATGGGAAACTATCACCATATTTCTATTCTTCCAGTTCTGTCCAAAGTGTTAAGGAAAGTAGCTGGAAACTAGATTAAAATTTTGTTGTAAAAAATGACGAAGTAACCACTTTGGGTTTCAACCAGGAAAGAACACTCTGGATGAAGTGAGTAACTTTATTGAAAAGATATGCAAATTGCTGGATCAGAGGAGTAAAATTGCAGGTGTCTTCTTTGATCTTACAAAAGCATTTGACTCCATGAACAATGCCTTGCTTATCTACAAATGAGACAAATATGGGATTAATGGCAATGCTCTAAATTGGCTCATATCTTACTTTCAAAACAGAAAATGTAGGGTAACTATCACCTCAAATGCAGTGAATTATTATTCTAAATGGAATATAGTATCACAAGGCATGCCTCAAGGCTCAATTTTGGGGCCAATCCAGTTCCTGTTCTATGTAAATGACTTACCCATAAATACACAAATTACCCATCAGTTCTGTTTGCAGATGTGAATTCTATTTTAATTGAAGGTGACAACACAGAAAAAATTCTGAGCTCCATCATAAGCATGATGGATACCCTAGAAAACTGGTTCCAGTTAAATGGGTTGAACTGAACATTGCAAAAACCCACATGGTACGCTTCAAAATCAAACATTCTAAATTTGTGGAACATACAAAAACACAACAATAGTTATAGAAAAAGTTGAGATGATCAAATTCCTGAGACTAAATGTGGACAAGAATTTAAGCTGGAATACGCATATTGACTGCCTGACAAATAAACTAAGCAGTTTTGCTTAGTTTATTTGAAAAATTGCATATCATAGTTATTTTGAGTTTTACATTGGATATAGTATAATTTTCTGGTCAAGTTCAAATAGTGTATCTCTGATACTGAAATTGCAAAAGAAAATTGTCAAATAGATGTGCACTGGTCAGCAAAGAGAATCTTGATCCCCATTATTTCAGAAACTACAAATCCTAAATGTTCTCTCCATATACATTTAGGAAATTATGATCTTCCTACACAGCAGACAAACATTATTTGAAGAGAATCATTTTAACTACACATATAACATGTCAAATAAAAATAATTTTGTGCTACCAACACAC
The DNA here is from genome assembly GCF_023864275.1 of Schistocerca cancellata. Classification (NCBI taxonomy): domain Eukaryota; kingdom Metazoa; phylum Arthropoda; class Insecta; order Orthoptera; family Acrididae; genus Schistocerca; species Schistocerca cancellata. The sequence goes on along the minus strand of NC_064629.1, from coordinate 506,943,922 downwards.
CAGCTGAAATTATACGCATGTCTGCAGAGTATATTGGGATGACAACATGTAACAAGTTAATCAACAAAAACATATTTAATATGAAGCCAGAGGTTTTAAAAATAAGGCTAAAGCAGATTTTGTGGGATAAATGCTACTATTTTATGGAAGAATTCATAGAGGATGAAATGATAATTTGAGTGAGGGGTAATACAGTGTTAGATCTTATTGTGGTATATGTAACAAACTTCTATTATATTATGATATTGTTTCTTAACATCAGCTGTTTTATGTTTATGATGAACTTTTATCACAATTTTGATGTGTCTCCTTTGTGTGTCTCAAATGATTTAGGGTATGTACATTATGAGACTAATAAATTAGATTCATAGTTCTTATTGAGAGGATTGAGATTCCAGTATTGTGTGGCATATGCTTCCTTGTAAATGATACTACAGCAGTTTTCTTGAGACTGACCATTAGATCCTGTTTTCTGCATAAGTTTTGCAAATTAAGCAATTGCTCTAACAGTACTAACAAATTTACCATTTATTACTGTGACTAAATCATCTGTGTCTCCTTGCCAAAACTAGCCTGCAGTATTTAATTCTTCAGTGAGTTCATTCACCACTAGGTTCCACAGTAGTGGGCTGTGCCTTGGCACAAGTACAGTATTATACACTTCATGATAACTGTACACTTATTAAATGTGGAGTTTTCACCAAGTGTGCATTACTGTAATTGTGCCAAACACAGCACATTTATGTGGAATGTGTTCAGACTATTATGACAGCTATGTATGTTGTACATTTGAGTGAGTCATATTTGACAAAAATGTATTTTTGATCCATTAGTGTACACTATTTTTCTCCTGTGATGATGGTTGTAATAACCAAAACCAGTAGAGAGTAAATATAATTGTACAGCTGATGACAGAAATATGATTTTTTCAAAAATCATTAATAATGGTGGCTTCTACCTTTCTTTTGCTTAGCATTGTCTTAATCCATCTGGATATGGTGCTCTCAGTGTTTTGCTCTTGTGCAGCTTTAACTTTGAATTTGAAGATATTGCTAAAAGTCCCTCTAATATCCTGGCAGACCCAGAGAGCAATGTACTGAAAGTGTAGAGTTTTTCTCTACCACCCTCACGAGTTGACACTGTTTCACGTCCTCCAACCATTAGGAATGATTTCTGATGCTAGACTCACTCTAAACAGTCTGCATATGAATCTAATTAAACTCGTTCCTGCTTTTTGTAGTAGAGCTGGAAAGAATTCATCTGGGCCTGGTGACCTGAGTGGTTGAAACGTTCCCACTGCCCATTGGATTTTGTTTTGAAATCAACACATTCTCTGGCAGATTTCCAGTTTTCACTGTGATTACTTGTAAACTAGTGCCTCAGTGGAAATGACTCCTGTTCTGGATTATCTGCCAGAGAACATTGAGAGAAATGTCTTGAGCGTATCACTCATTTTCTTTGTATATCAACCATTCTCTTTCCTTAGAGTACCTCCTGGATTAGTTGGTATTCCAGTGAGAATTTTATGAAGTCGAGCACAATTAGCTGTACATTCCACTTCCTCACAGAATATAGCATGACATCTTCTCTTGATTGATTGCAAGATTGTATTTGACAAGAGCCTCCTGATATTTTGCCTATTGCCCTTTCTTTCTTGCAAGGTTGAACTGTCTTTGTACCTGCATCCTTTGCTCTTTCATGTTGTTGTTCCATCAAGGTACATTTATGTTTGTGTACTTCTTGGTGATTGGACAGGCTTCTTAAAGTGATGTCGTAATGGCAGGTGTCGCTGCATCTGCCATTTTCTCAAAATCTGCTGAGTTCTTTATTAAAGTTCTGACTTCAGATAAGCATGAGTTTAGGTCTTTTCTATCTATGTCCAAGTCTGTTTTCCTAGGATTCCTTTAGGCCACAGTCTCTTTATAACACCCTTTTCAACCACAAACTTAATATAAGTGTGGTCAGATAAGGATGACTCCAATGCCATGTGCTGTTGTTAGATGTAATTAAAGTAGACCCAAAAACTGTGTCAATTACTACTTCCCTTCTTCTATTCCTGAAGGTACAGTCCCTACACATGATTTCCAAATTACATTCAAGTTAATAGTCACATTGGTGCTCCCATCTGCTTTGGTGTCACTACTTCCCCATACCAGGTCCTGGGCACCTGCATCACAATAAACCAAGCTGTCTACCATTCTCCTCACTTCCTTTGGAAAAGGAGTACTGTTCTCACAAGAAAGGTAAGCTGAGGCCAATACAGTTTCCCTCATGCCTCTTTTCTCATGCTGTTTCATCCTGAAGGTCATCAAATCTCAGGAACAGAAGCCTTCAGCAAGAATTAAATTCCATTCTTAACATAAATACATGTTCTAGAGTTCTTTCTATTTCTAGCATAAATCAACTTACCTTCAGTTCCTCCAAGGTCTGAAATGCCTCCTTTATATAGGCAGGGTTCCTGGATCAGGGTCACATCGACTTTCTGCCTCCCCAGAAGGTGAGTCGTTGTGGCATTTTCTCCTTTACTGTGTTGGAGATTTATCTGCAACACTTGTAGCCCCCAACTTGCCAGTATGGTTGCTTCTAATGTCTTTGATTATCATAACAGTAACCTGTGAGAAACCTAAATACCCTTGGCAGGAGTATCCTTTAGGAGTTTTGGTATCCAAACTGATATCTTTGTGATCTTGAAGAGCTCAGCTACTGCCTTGACTAGCAGCTTCTCCTTCTACCATGGAGGCATCTTGGGTACCATCTCCTTAAACCAGTCCACTGTTCCTACTCCCTTGCACGCAAAGAAAAGAGAATCCTTGTCCAGGTAGACCCTTCTGAATTTAGGGCCTGCACTTTCATCCTCCCAAATCTTCTCAAATAGAACCATCTGAACAAGCTGCACCTGATGCAAGGCTATGTTTCTTAGTGGATATCTCTGTTGGGTAACCACCATCCTAAAAACTGAGGCTGCAGTACAATAAATCTCTTTCCCTGTTTCTTGCCTCACCTTTTTGTGGCTCTGTTTATCCTGAGATGTGGAAGCATTAGATTCCTCTCTTGTTCTCTTGTTATCTGTCTTGGATGCAGAAAGTGCTCTATTATCTCATTCACTCTGAGGCAGTCATTATTGGAGATGTTAGGTTCAAGACCTTTTAGTTCCCTCCATTTATGTTTAGGAAGCCATTCTTTACCTTCCTTTGCTCTTTGTTCTTTGAGAAGTTTCCTTCTCTGAGCACTAGACAAAGATTTGATCTTGACCTTGTCCAACTTCTCAGTGATGATTTCCACTTGTTGGACTGGTCTGTCACCCAGTCCAATTGAGGAAATAGTTTCCATCAGTTCCAAACCTGATGCTCTTGTGCTTGACATTTCATTAGCATTTTGGTTTGCTCACTGTTCTTCATTTTTGTTCCACAAGCATTGGAGATTTATTTGATAGACACCATGTAGTCCCACACTAGCTAATTACTCAGAGAGGTTGCCCAGTACCTATATCCCTGATACTCTGTTAATAACATGTCTTCCCATGTGTCACACACCCCTCGGCATGGGTTGCATCACACTTTGGCTTGTGTATCTGGAACACTGGGGAAGGATTAGGAGGATGTATATGGGAGTGATGTGGCCTTGTGAGACACTCTTTGTCTGATTAATCCACTGAGGCCTGTCCAGCATGGCAGGCACTGGAGACCCTGCCAGCAGCTACACTATAGCTGAGATAGCCCTCAGCTTCATGGGAATACACAGACCTCTCCACTCATATGGTCAGTACTTCAACAATGCACAAGCATCTCCAGTTGTATAGTCACTACTTTAAAGATATTTGTGAGTCAGATGCACAGTGGGCAACCAACATTGTTTTTGAGAGTAACTGGCCAGGCTCCCAAAAAATGGTTAAGCATATTCAACTGTGTCGTTAAATGTAACTGTTGGGAAATATAGTACAGCAGTTGCTTAAAAAAAAGAGAGAGAACACTCAAGAGCTGTGACAAATTTCACTCAGAAATTAAGAATACATTTGCAGTAGGTCCACCTAGCCAAAGAGCTATTAAAGAACAGAGCCCATTACTATGCATAATTGACACACTCATGTGTAAAATGATGTAGCTCCTAAATATGATGGAAGTTACCAAATATCCACACTTAAATTGCCCTTTTCTGCCCAACAGGACTTAAAAGTCCACTTTCTAGAGTCATAGAAAGCATGGAGCAGAATTCATGCAGTGGCATCCTATCAGGACCCCTGTCTACCTCTGCTGTAGCACAGGAAACTCCTTGGCTGTGGTAGTTCAATATCACTGGTTACAGTGGACAGTAAATGATAGATTGTCACATCATTGCACTATTATTTGTTTCCTCATAAGAGTTTATGTGCCCTGTTGATGTGAAAGGACATTATCTTGAGTGTTTTTGTATTGCTTTAGTTCCTGTAAACTGATATTATTAATGGAATAAATAAATAATCTGACCAGATACACGGGCCAGAGGAAAATATGGAACACCATGAGAAATTCATGTTTGAACATTAATGTGGATGCCAGCCAAGCCTGAAAGTTGCATTGCTGTATTTGATCATGAATGGTGCCTGTGCAACATTCTCAACACATTGCAAGGGCCAGTCATGGTCAAAACAGTGCTCTTTGTGGTTATGAGTGCATTGTTTTGGAGCTGAGTGACTTTGAACAAGGGCAAATAATTCATCATTGTATGGTGTGTGCTTCTGTAACAAAGGTGTTTGGTGTTTCAAGAAACACCATATCAAAGATTTATACTTCATATAGGGAAAGCAGAAAGATGCCATCCACTAAGTCACAACATGGATGAAAGTGTGTGTTGACTGTTCACGACCAGTCATTGAAGATTATTGTGGCAAAAAATAAGAGGATGACAGTTGCAAAAGTCACTGCAGTACAGAACATTGCAGTCAAAAACCATTCATAAGCTGGGAACTGCAGGGTGAGTTGCAATTCCAAAGCCTCTCATCAGTGATGCAAATGCCCATACCAGAAAAACAGGGTGCCAAAGCCATAAACCTTGGATTAGGGATCAATGGAAAAAAGTCATTTGGTTGGATGACTCTTGTTTCACAATGTTTCCAACTTCTGGCTGACTTCATGTCCCAAGAGTGAAACATAGTGGGGGTTCAGTGATGATTTGGGTGGCCATATTATGGTATTCCATAGGCTCCATGGTTACTGAGCAAGGTCATGTTACTGTCAAGGATTATGTGACCATTCTGACTGATCAAAATGATCCCATGATACAATGTTTCACAGTGGTGATGCTGCATTCCAAGATGACAGGGCACCTGCTCACACAGTGCTCATCATCCCAGACTGATTTTGTTGGCACAATGACGAATTGCTGCTTCTCCCCTGGCTGCTAATCACTAGATCTCAATATTAGTGAGTCTTTGTGGTGTACTTGGGAGAGAAGGGTGTTTGATTGCTGTTCACTGTTAACCTCCATCATAATCACCTGAACTTGCCACTATTTTATGGGAAGAATGATATAATATTCCTTTGAAAACCACACAGGACCTGTATTTATCCAGTTGCAAGATAATTGGAAGCTGTTTTGAATGTCAATGGTTTTCCTGCATTGTACTAGTTATAGTAATGCATTGTGCTTTTGTCCAATCCCTCCATGATCTGATGGAACTCGAAAGTCCCACTTGTACTCTGCACACAAATTAAAAAAAAAAGTATGTATTAAATTTTTGATTTGCTTTTGTAATATCCTCCCCAAATATTAAATCCTTTGGTGCAGTTTTTCATAGTTTGGGTATGAAAGGGCTAGGGGCAGAACAGTAGATATCTATCAGGTGCTTATTTTGTAGGATGTCATCACAACAGAGGACTTCGTGAAGTGTTGCCAGGGCATTGTGGCACTGTGTCATTACGTAAATGCTGTTGTTATATATTAATTTGTAATACATGTAAACTCGAGTATTGATATATTGTTTTTGTAATACTGTATATACAAACAGTAATTGTAATGTAAATGTAATGTTGACAAGTCCCCAGTTCATCAGATCTGTGAATTGACTTTGTATGTTATGGGATAATAAAAATTCTGATTCTGTCCAAAAAAAGAGCACACATGAATGATGTTCAACAGGCTGTCATATCGATGGAAGTCATGGAAGACTGTCAGGACCTCACTTCTTTAATATGGTAATAATAATAACACAGATAATAGAAGTTTATGATATCCCTTAATCAAGACTGCCTCTGTAACAATATTGACTGTAAAAGCCAACCAGAAGGAGATATCATTGTTAATTCAAGAAGAGGTTCAGTGACCATTGGTACAGATACCTACAAGAGATAACAACATTGGTGAATGAAGTCATAAACCTCACACTTATGCCACAACTGTCACATAACATCCAAGAGTGTTGATGACATAAATAAAAATGGCTCCCTTGCCAGTTCGATTACTGCACAGAAAAACAGACATTTGGAGAAGGGTCACCACTCTGATATGTATTCGTTGTGGACACCTTGGCCACATCATATGCTATAATAAAGAAAAAAAGAAGACTGTTCAATACCTAATAAATTTCAAACAGCAGGACTATTCTATGCACACCAAGCAACTGCAGATGACTACAACTGACATGCAGAATGAATACCATCACTTTACCTGGTAGAATTCACACTTCGGTGTGCCAAAGTTGCTCCTGAACACTGTGCAGGGGTTCCATCTACTTGCCCAACTGCTAAAATGAGAAAAATGTAATAAGTTGACCATCTATGGAGGTGGGGCTGCCTCCATGGACAGCAGTTTGAAAGATGTCAGAAAATCACATTGCTGGCATCAATGAACAACTTTTCTGGACACTAGTCAATTCTGGCTCATCACTTCCTGTGATATTGGTTGCTTATCACAGTCATCTGAAAAATATTATATTCTGAAATTAAACAGCCACTGTGTTGAAAGTTGCAAATATAAAATATGTCAAGCCAATAGGGATAAGTTTTGTGAGAATAGTTATCAATGACAGAACATGGCCAATCAAGTTTGTCATTTTACAAGAATGTAGCCATACAGTTATCCTTGGATGAGACTTCTTGCAGGTATCACAGGCAGTCACACACTGTGGTAGGCTGGAACTCCAGGTGATAAAATTACGTCAACAAGTTCACAAAACACTGAAGATAAACTTATCCTTCCACCCTCAGTGAGATGAGTTCTAATCAATAGACTTACTCAGTTAACCTGTGGAGTGCTAGACAAGTGTGGAAAAGTACTCAGCCTCACAAATGACATCTGTTTACCAGTGAGGATCATAACCATCACAAGTGGAGAAGGACAGCTCAGGGTCAACAACTGCCATCAACAACCACAACTCATCCCTAAATTCCTGTATGGGTAGATCAGGTCAGTGCCATAGATCGTGGCTCATTCTACTCTACTATTGTTGACAACTCAGTAAGGGAATCATCTACCCAGTTAGCAATAGGACATGGCTTGAGGAAGGAACAATATCATTTCAGTGCTGTCCATTTTGAATAAATTTTTTAATGTAGTCTGGTCTGAAGCGAAAACAGGACACACCAGATGATCCAGATGACACAATGTGAAACATTCATCATTTACCACTCATATAGGGTGTCACTATCTAAACAATGGATTATTCAGTAGCCACTGGAAAATATACTGTGAGAGGACATTATTCAGTCATCAGAGACGTCTTTGTCCTCACCTGTGGTTCTTTTGAAGAACAAAAATGACACATAGGATCCCTGCATACATTAGCACTGGACAAACAAAATTACCATCACCACAAATTGATGAGACCAGATGAAACCTTTTAATTTGTTTCGAATATGTTTGTATAATGGCTTATACAACCAAATAAAAAATTCAAAAACATGGGGTAAAATTAAATTGTGATTACTTTATACATAGGATAGGTATGTATAGAAATATAAATATTTATGCACTTTGTTTTCATGAGTATAAAATCACTGAACATTATGACATCCAAAGTTCAGGTTTTCCATAAAGTAACAATTTTAAAAACCAATAAAGTTATAAGAAAAAACTTAAAGCACCATTAAAGGTACAGCTTACAGAAACTAATGATTTCATAAATACATTTACAGGTTTTATAGTTGAAAGGACGTAGAGATAATTGGAGTGAGAAATAATCAACTGTCTTCGTGTAGTGTTTTCACCCTTTCTTTTATAGTTATGCACTCCAGTGAACAAAAATGCAGGATGTCATATTCAGCTGTACAGTAATTGCAGTTCATAGAGTGTATTACCTTTAACAAGTGTTTTGTTTTGTTTGTAGCCATGTATTATTAATGGTGACAATATCCTTCCACATCAGCCAACTTTTACGAAACCATGGGGTATGAGGTTTGATAGCTCTGTACTAAGTTCATTTTAAATTAGTGTCTGGGTTACATTCTGATGGCTATCCTCTCTTCCCTTAACTGCATGCCATTGATAGTAGTCTGACTATGGAAAAAATATTATAGTGGGTGCAAGTTGTTGTATGTTTATAAAAATCTGGTCAGAGTAATCATCCCCCTTATGTCAATGTGGCACAGTATGCACTGGAAACAGATTAATTTATAGTGATATTTCAGTCTTAAGATATTCTGCTCTACGTAGTTTGCAATTTTCCCCCAAGCTACTCTTCAAAAGATAACAGATCACTTGTGGAATTTGCACATATCAGGATTCTGTTGACTCTTAGCTCTGTTGAATATAGTATGATCTGTAAGGTCACAAATTCCTAAGCTGTTAGCATCAATGTTTCATTGGGAAGCACAAAGTCTAAGCCATGCCCATCTACTTCATAGCTGACCACAGTTCCTGCAGGGATGTCTGTCACTTTCAATCCATTCGTAACAACTCTGAGCCAGCCATACCAAAAGGAATATACCTTAGATAGAGTGCTGACTTGTAAGTCATTCTTAGATACCATTTCTTTACTAATTTGATAATCATGTACTGAATAGCGAACATGAGTGGGAAAATCACTTTATTAGCACCATGTTTTCCAAGTAATGATGAAATTGGCATTGGACTGGCAAGTATCCCAGTATGATGTTGATGACAATAGTTCATGTTTTTTTTTCCAAAAATATTTAATCATCCACAAGATATTTAAATCTGGAAATTGTCCATTTCTTTGTGAATCATTTATTTATTTAGTTTATTGAGTCCTTTAGACCTACTCTGTCTGTTTACATATTGGACTGTTTTTAACCATTTTGAAGTTGTTAGATTGAATACAATATTGTGCCTTAGTACAGTAACAGCAATAATTTAATTTTGTTCTTCATAATCAATGTTCTTTGAAAGCCTGCAGCTGTGTCATTCATGATTTAAAAAACAAAAATCTGCACTTGTTACTTATTTTTCATGTTTAGCACTATGTGTGCTTTCAGTATTTATTCCCATTCCCAAGTGCATTTGTTTAGGTAAATATTTTTTGTTATGTTTGCATGTGAGATTTTCTACCTCTCTTACACTGTAGTTGTCTTTTTGGGGTTATACTGCAATTGGAAAATCAGAAAATTAAATCTTGTACTGTTTTTTATGTGTTAATGTTAGAGATAGTATTTTTGTCTGTCTAATTACAAGTATGGACGAGGCACAATACTTGTATGTAGACACTCAAAAATACTATCTCTAACATTATCATATAAAAAAATTCCAAGATATATTTTTCTGGTTTTCTGATTTCAGTGTAACATCAAAAAGACAAGTACAATGCACAAGAGTCAGACAATCACATGTATAAATATCACAAAAATATTTTTGTAAACAAATGCATTTGAAAATGAGAATAAATTCTCGAAATGTGTGGCACAATGCACAAAAAAGTAACTGGTGCAGTATTTAAGTCATGACTAGCATAATAATAATAATAATAATAATAAATCAATGAGAAAAAAAATTGCTTCTGAAGTTAGTTATGTGAGCTGACTGGCAGAAAGTGGAAGTTTATTAAATATTCATAAGCTACTGATTAGAGAGGAAATCCCTGTTCTTACCAGCCTGTGTAAGAGAACTGAAAGATTATATACATATGCAAATGTATTTTTCATTGCCAGGGATGATGTAATGATGATCTTTCTCTTAAGATGAGCTCTATACTCAAAGGCTTCCATCTCAATTTGAATGAGGGGATAGCCAATTCTGCATACATAGTTGAAGTTGTAATGTTGCTTTTACAGATATACAGACCATCAATTGAATGGATCTAAAACTGTAAACGTAGAAGTCATACTTCATCTTACTGCAGATTAAAAGCATATAAAAGGTCTTCAGATTCAGATTTAGATTCTTAATTTACCATTGACCACCTGAGATGGAACAGGCATTTTACATTGATAACATATTATATTTTCCTTCAATAGTACCTTAAAACTAAATAAACATTCCATATTCCATATAAAACCTAGAAATGATAGGATAAACAGCAAAACAATAAACAAATACTGTTAGTGATGTTACATAGCAAAAACATTAAAAATTAATGTCAATTGATTTTATGTTAATAAATTCAGTGATATCATAAAAAGGATTAATAGGTAACCAGTTTAATAGCTTGCTTCTGAAGTTAGTTATGTGAACTGACTGGCAGAAAGTGGAAGTTTATTAAATATTCATAAGCTACTGATTAGAGAGGAAATCCCTGTTCGTACCAGCCTGTGTAAGAGGATTGCAAGATTTTCTCTCCTGTCAGTACATGCCTGAATTTTTAAGTTATTAATCATCTTAACAATTTGTTGTTGGAACTCTTTAATACATTTCTGCCATGAAAGAAGTAGTCAAGTGACATACTAATACATTTTAACATGCAGGGACAGAGAGAGTGTGATTGTTGATTTGTGCAGATTATTTGCAGTTTATTTATTTATTTTATTTATGCATCCATTGACAATAAATATTGTATGGAAGTTGTCAAGGGTACATGTAAGCCATTTCAAAGAAATGGGACACAAACAATATGTATGTAAAAAAGTACAAAACAAAATAATACAATGAAGTTAATAATAATACAATGAAATTAATATAGCCTATATACATCACTGCTTGTTATTTTAAATGCATAGTCTGTTTTTCATAAGGCTTTAGTTTTGTCCTCCCTAAACGGCAAGTCCTTATATACACAACACTGCTTAAGTATATACACTCCTGGAAATGGAAAAAAGAACACATTGACACCGGTGTCTCAGACCCACCATACTGGCTCCGGACACTGCGAGAGGGCTGTACAAGCAATGATCACACGCACGGCACAGCGGACACACCAGGAACCGCGGTGTTGGCCGTCGAATGGCGCTAGCTGCGCAGCATTTGTGCACCGCCGCCGTCAGTGTCAGCCAGTTTGCCATGGCATACGGAGCTCCATCGCAGTCTTTAACACTGGTAGCATGCCGCGACAGCGTGGACGTGAACCGTATGTGCAGTTGACGGACTTTGAGTGAGGGCATATAGTGGGCATGTGGGAGGCCGGGTGGACGTACCGCCGAATTGCTCAACACGTGGGGCGTGAGGTCTCCACAGTACATCGATGTTGTCGCCAGTGGTCGGCGGAAGGTGCACGTGCCCATCAACCTGGGACCGGACCACAGCAACGCACGGATGCACGCCAAGACCGTAGGATCCTACGCAGTGCCGTAGGGGACCGCACCGCCACTTCCCAGCAAATTAGGGACACTGTTGCTCCTGGGGTATCGGCAAGGACCATTCGCAACCGTCTCCATGAAGCTGGGCTACAGTCCCGCACACCGTTAGGCCGTCTTCCGCTCACACCCCAACATCGTGCAGCCCACCTCCAGTGGTGTCGCGACAGGCGTGAATGGAGGGACGAATGGAGACGTGTCGTCTTCAGCGATGAGAGTCGCTTCTGCCTTGGTGCCAATGATGGTCGTATGCGTGTTTGGCGCCATGCAGGTGAGCGCCACAATCAGGACTGCATACGACCGAGGCACACAGGGCCAACACCCGGCATCATGGTGTGGGGAGCGATCTCCTACACTGGCCGTACACCACTGGTGATCGTCGAGGGGACACTGAATAGTGCACGGTACATCCAAACCGTAATCGAACTCATCGTTCTACCATTCCTAGACCGGCAAGGGAACTTGCTGTTCCAACAGGACAATGCACATCCGCATGTATCCCGTGCCACCCAACGTGCTCTAGAAGGTGTAAGTCAACTACCCTGGCCAGCAAGATCTCCGGATCTGTCCCCCATTGAGCATGTTTGGGACTGGATGAAGCGTCGTCTCACGCGGTCTGCACGTCCAGCATGAACGCTGGTCCAACTGAGGCACCAGGTGGAAATGGCATGGCAAGCCATTCCACAGGACTACATCCAGCATCTCTACGATCGTCTCCATCGGAGAATAGCAGCCTGCATTGCTGCGAAAGGTGGATATACACTTTACTAGTGCCAACATTGTGCATGCTCTGTTGCCTGTGTCTATGTGCCTGTGGTTCTGTCAGTGTGATCATGTGATGTATCTGACCCCAGGAATGTGTCAATAAAGTTTCCCCTTCCTGGGACAATGAATTCACGGTGTTCTTATTTCAATTTCCAGGAGTGTATTTACATGACACAACAGCTGTCCTTTAAGTATGTAAATGTAATGAATGATTAGGTAATGAATGATTAGGTAGAGATAGAGCATTTTCCATTTTGCCTTTTTAAATATCATCAGAAAAAATTTATAGAACTACATAGTCATTTACAGAATAAAAACATTGTTCTACCAGAAATTTTTTTTAATTCTGTTTTAAATTTGTTATCATCTTCTAACTTTCTGATGTTGACAGGCAGTGCGTTGTACAGTTTTGCAACAATATGGCTCACATGCCTTTGTGTATTCATTCTTTTTTTTCGCTGAGTATGGAGTGCTGTGCTATTACGGGTATTGTAGTTATGAAGGTTGGCATTTGTCTCAAAATCTGCAATGTGCATCCTGACATACAATACACATTTATATATGTATAATGATGGTATAGTAAGTATTCTAAGCTTTTTGAATATGGGTTTGCAGTGTGTCTGTGGATGACTGTGAGTTATTATTTGGATGGCCCTCTTCTGCAACAAAAAAATTTGTTTTAGGTGCTTTGTTGTGGAACCTCAAAATATTGTTCCATATGTGGCAAGAGATTGAAAATAGCCTAAATATGCCATTCTGGCACCCTCTGAGGTACAAACATTTGCAATAATTCTGAGGGCAAAACAGACTGAATTAAGTTTCTGTGCAAGTTTTATTACGTGGTCAGTAAAATTTAAGTTTTCAGCCACATGAATCCCCAGCAATTTTGTGGATGTCACTCTGTCTAAGGCTTTGTCACCCCACACCAGATCGAGATTTACATTTTGACATATTTTCCCAAACTGCATATAATTTGTTTTATTTACATTCAATGTCAACCTGTTTGCCTTGAACCAAGAGTGGATGTAATTTAGTACTTTATCAGCAGTTCTTGGTAGCAATAGCTTTGGTGCACTTATTATCACACTAGTATTGTCTGCAAATATTATTGCTTTGGCTGCATCATCTGGGGTGTGAAAATCATTTATATAGACAAGAATGTAATTAATAACAGACTGGAAATGTTTATAGGACGTAATACAATCATTATAACAGAGTACTTGGTTTCTGTAGCTCATGCCTGGGAAGAAACACCTGTTGACATTTCCAGGTACTATTTCGATTCCCTTATCACTCATAGCAGTGTTACCTTACTGCCATCTTTTGGTAAAAAGCTGAGGGCTCAGCCTTCAAATTCATCCTTGACTTATACTATGAAATTGTTTGTATACTGTGGGATGGTGACAGGATACCATAATCTGTTGTCACAGTGTATAGACCAAAAAACAGCAGACTTTAAGGATCTCCTCATGGTAAACCCTTGGACAGGAGTCTGGTAATCATCTAACCATCTACCATGCTTATTGTTACGATGCTGTGGTGAGGGTAGTGACAACACCAGTTGATAATTTTTGATGGTATGCTAATATAGCACTACACTTGTTGAAGAATAGTATGATTGTTGTTTCCATAGGTGTGTTTGGTATCTAAGAAAACTGCAATTATGCAGAAATTATCAGTGAAGTTCAGTTGCACATTGGTTACAAGTGTGTAATGAGCATCAATAGAACTGAGTTTTTTACAGAGACAAAATACTAAATTATAAAGGATGTTATAATTTCCTACAAACTATTCAGATTTTTTGCACATAATCTTACAGAGATAAGAGATCAAAGAAACAGATCAAAAGGAGCTTGCATAGACTGGTTCCTGCCATGTTTGGTCACAGGCACAATGTTGACTAGCTTCCACTGTTAAGATACAAAGGTTATTTTGAATAAATCATGAAACAACTCTGGAAGTATAGTTTTCAATTTTCAAGAAAGACTGAAGATCAAGGACTATACAATCACATTAGGCACCTGTGTAGCACATTAAAAATAAACTGCTGATGGAAATTGATTGTATCATTGATACAATTTTTGGTGTAAGCTGGAGCTAAGACATCCACAAATGACACTGCATGTTAAATACCTGCTTTAACTGTATTATTATCCTATGTAGGACCTCTAAAACTTCTGGCTTCCCCACAAAATGCTTGTGCGGACATATTCATCCATATTTCTAAGCAAAACTTGGTTCAGTTTGCTTTCTTTGCTTTTTGTACATATTCCAGGCCCAAGATGTCATCTTCCCCACAACAATAAAGTTTTGGTAAGTTGATACAGCTGAGAACACTGTGATTACTAGCTGTCTCTCAGCTACTGTGTCACAGCATTCAGAAGTCCAGCAGTGCTTGTACTGGTGACATGTAAAGAAAAGCTGTCATGAACTTGAAGATTACAGTGCTTTACTAGACATTGTCTTATTAAAGATGACCTACAAACAGACTTACTGAAAGGTCAGAAGAAGGCAGCAGAATACCACCTGCAGTGAGATGAGGCCCAGTAAAGTGACATCTAGGATTCACTGAAATATTCCTAGATGTGCTATCAAAGTGTACCTAAGGACAGAATTCTCAGACTAAGGGTACCAGCCCCACAAGTTGGCATTAGGTACATGTGATTCAAAAAGCTCGCTTAATATTGTTTTGACACCCATTCCAATTTTTACTCTTGCAGTTAAGACTGATGTCACTCATGTGGGCATGCTACAAGGAACTGGAACAATCACTAATATTTTAATGACAAGAAGGTCACTATCTAAAGTGTCTGTGAGTGATATCCACTGGTATTTTAGAGATAAAGAAAGACATGCTAACAAGATGTAAGGGGGATATTGCCATTGAAATGCAGTGCCTTATTTAGTAGGCTGGATTTGTGTTAAGTAAAAGTAAATCTGAACAATCTAATGAATCATTCAACTTCCATACTACTGAAGTCATTTAGTGTGTGAGTTTAGATCGCTAATGAAGAAACATTTCTTTGGTAACTTATAGAACAGGTGGATGGGAGAAGAACAATACTAACCACAACATTCCTGATGTCTTGTGAGTTCATAATATCAAGTGATAAAATGCCAATATATCTGTTATTTTTTGGAGACTATAAGGCATGTAAAAGATACTTTAGTCTGTAACAATGGTGACTCCACTGTTGCCATTACATCTGGCTTCATGATAAATTTTATACTGGAAGTCCCTTAAATTCATACTGCCAGCTAACCAAACTTAGGAGATTAAAACAATACTTGCATATAGTTGAGTCTAATTAGGTAAAAAGTCATTCAATATTATTTATAATCTGTTTTGATTGCAAAAATGTTTATTCACATGACCGGTTTTGGATCCTCTAGAACCATCTTCAGATCTGCAATTACGGTTACAGGAGTAACCCATCCACACACAGCAACCTTCACATGCCGCGTCACATTAAATTGCAGATGGTTCTAGAGGAACCGAAACCGGTCACGTGAATAAACATTTTTGCAATCAACATGGATTATAAGTGACATTGTATAACCAGTAATTGCGGTATCCCTTCAGACATTATGTATGTTTTTGCAAAAAGTCATTCCATTTACTTCCTAGACTCTGTGCGTTTCGCTGAAGAAAATTGAAAGATAAATTCTTGCACAGTGTTTTGTTCTAAACTTACTATTTTGTGAGCCATAATCTGTCCCCGCTATGACCCCTATTAATGCTTTTACATCAGATTAAGTAATGCAGCCAACTAGTTCTTAGTTCGTGTGCTGAATTACATTCATTAAAATATGAAACCATTTATCACTAATATTTAAGCTTCGACAGATGTTAACTGATCCCACTGTAGTTGAAGGAGGAGGGTGCTGGAGTAGGATTTTTCATAATGAAAGTGATAGGTCCATTATATTAAAAGAGCTTGTTGGCTCTATGTCAGTTTGTGTGGGAAGATGTATGGTCTTGGAACGTTATCTGATGAGTGCTTAGGTAAGGGGATTTTTGTTGAATGGGGAACCCCATTTAGCACAGCTACACTATTTCCTGTGTGTTGAACACTAGGTAGAGATATGTTGTTTGACTGCAGAAAAGGAGCTGCCACCTCGGAATTCAATTAAATAGATTTAAGTGAAATTCATGTACTAAAAGCCATTGACAGAAATGATTTTTGCCATAATTTTGAAAATAGTGGACAGATGTGGCCCATAGATAAGTGACTGCCAGAGTAACAAATGCAAGTAGTTGCTTTTGTAGATGTGCATTGTTTTATATATTGTTCATCCACACATTTTGCACATTGGGTTTGACTTTGACACTGCACATGTACGTGACAGAAATGAAGACGGTCATGACATTGTCTAATGGGTTTCACATTGGGCATAACTGTGCCTGTCAATACAGTACAGATAGACATATGCTAGGAGAAGCTCAGATATAAATGTCTGCAATACAACTGGGATGGGGCCACATAATATGTTTTGATTACAAATGTTTTTCTTTAAAAACTGTTTGACCCTTAATATGGGCAATTGAGACCATGAATCTTTTAAGACAGGGCAGTGCTTTAGATGCTATTGTATTTTTCTCAGTCCTGTAGTCTACAAAATTGCTTTATGCATAAGACATTGAAAGTCAGTTTATGTGTATATAGGTGAAAGTGAATTCTGTGCTTATATATTTGAAATTACAAATAATGCACTTCATACATTAAATATACTCCAGTGGAATAAAAGCAGTGATGCTGTAAATATGAAATTAAAGGTTTTCCAAAGATTTTGAACTTGGTATTTGCTTTTATGTTTCTGAGAATTTTATTGTGTTGTTTACATCATATTTATTTGGATTATTCTCTGACTAGTGTTCATAAATAGCAGAAATAGTTTTGCAGTTGTTGTTAGTATGATTGATGTAGCTTGCTTAAGATTGCTCAGCAAGCATTGGGAGAGACCTTGAATTAAATAATTTTCAAGCTTTGACTCCAGACTCATATGATGAACCATGCCAAAAGCTTTTGATAGGTCAATAAATGCTCCTGCCAATTCCTATTTCTTGTCAGTCAGGCTCAGAGGCTCAGTATGCAGTCACAATGGCAGTTACTGTTGGCATCTTATTTCTGAATCTGTGTTCTTCATTAAATAATATTTTCTTTTTATTTATAAGTTCTTTTAGTTTATTATACATAACTTTTTCTAATATTTTTGAAATTCAAAAGGAAATTGTGATGGACCTGTAGTTATTTACATTATCTTTCACACCTTTTTTTATATAATGGAATTACCTTAGATGTTTACAATGCATTATGGGAGGTCCCTGCTTGAAATGAGCAATCACAAAAGTGTGTTAGTAGTTTAACCAGGTTCTGAGTACTCCTCTTTACTACTATTGAAGGGACACCATCAATGCCTACAAAGTTGGAATTCAGTGGGGTTTGTTACTACTTTATTTTCTTGTGAGAGTGTAAAACTTGTACATGATGCTCTGTTTTCACCAGTTTCTCAGTTTGTTAACACTCCACA
Source organism: Schistocerca cancellata (assembly GCF_023864275.1). Taxonomy (NCBI): domain Eukaryota; kingdom Metazoa; phylum Arthropoda; class Insecta; order Orthoptera; family Acrididae; genus Schistocerca; species Schistocerca cancellata. The sequence goes on along the minus strand of NC_064629.1, from coordinate 506,925,971 downwards.
TCTGTGATTTTTTCCAGTGTTATGTTGTCATGGTCTTCAGTCGAAAGACTGTTTATTGCAGCTCACCATACTACTCTATCCTGTGCAAGCCTCTTCATCTCTGAACTACTGCAACATACTTCCTTCTGAATCTGCTTACTTTATTCATCTCTTATGATTTTTACTCCCACACAATTCCCTCTAATACTAAATTGCTGATCCCTTTGGTCCCAGAATGTGCCCTATCAACTTTTAGTCAAGTTATGCTACAAATTTGTTTTTCCCCTATTCTATACAGTACCTCTTCATCATTTATGTGATCTACCCATATAATCTTCAGCGTTCTTAGCACCAGATTTCAGTAGCTTATATTCTTTTCTCCTCTAAAGTGTTTATCATCCATTTTTCACTTCCATATATCATTACACTCCATACAAATACTTTCAGAAAAAGACTTCCTGACACTTAGATCTATATTCAGTGTTAATATAGTTCTCTTCTTCAGAAACTCTTTTTTGCAATTGTCAGTCCACATTTTATATCCACTCTACTTCAGCCATACTCAGTTATTTTGCTGCCCAAATAGTAAAACTCATATACCACTTCAAGTGTCTCATTTCCTAATCTAATTCCCTCAAAATTGCCTGCTATATTACCCCCTGCTTTTGAATCATGGGAATTGGTACATTACATTCCAAATTCTTTGCTTTTAGCAATGCTGATATAACCACTAGACTGGCAGCACTAGCAGAATTAAGTTCATCTCTAATTTAGTTGCTTCCCATTCTCTTGATTATTTCTATAGCTTTCTATAGCATACATCACATCCCTTATACACTAGTTTGTTTACAGCCGTGGGATGTAATTTTATTATGAAATTGTTTTTACTCTTAATGTAAACAAAACAAGCCTCCATTAGTAGCATGACAATGATTACTTTTAGCTATATTGATTGCATTGCCATCATTACTTTTAGCTATGTCGATTGCATTTCCATCATAAGCTTGCTAAGGAACTGATGTTTGGTGATTACAAGAAAAATTATCTTGAATTATCTAGGACACATTATTGGCTCTGTGCATTGGACTATGTGTATGTAGTTAGAGCAGCTTTTGAAAGCACATTTTGTATAACATTTCAATCATGTGATATCACATTAATAGTGACATCTAATCTACCAGAATAGGCCTAAAACTTGTGAAAATGTTACTCCATATTGCAATGTACTGCCAGCTGCATTTGTTCAAATACCCAAGTTAATTTGCCTTTCTTAACACAGAGGCTAATATCAATACCTTTCTTCATCAGTGATGGTCTGGGATGAAGCTGTTGCTGCTATGCACTGACAATATTACCGGCATTTCAACATTTGTGAGAGTCATGCTGTTGCCAGTGATTCTGCTGTAACAACTCATCCTGTCCCCTTTGCTGTTGCTGTGAACCACCATGTTGCTATGACAGCAGCTCATGTCAATATAGCTGCTGCTGCTTTTGTTATTCCTGTAGCCATTTTTTAAGCTATCTGACCTTTAGATCTACATACATTACACTTCGGATGCTCAAGCTGGAAATGTTTACACTTGCTCACTCCAGAAAGAGAGAAGTAGATCCATTCATGACCACTGGTTTCTAGAATTCACTTTATTTTACACTATACTGAAAAATGATTTTCAGTGATTCTATAAATGCCACAGTTTCTTAGGCAGACTAAAACTAATGAAACACTTGTAAATGACTGAGCAGAAAATGATTAATTTCTGGAAATGATATTGAATACTGATTGATATCTAAATTAACATTTGTGACAGTTTGGATGCATAGTAATGCAGCTGTGGAAGGTGATAGGGCATATGTTTGGTATAAAAGTCTGTAAATAAAAATTAAGCCCATAAACAATCAAGCCCATAAATACCCAACAGATTTGGTAATATGAATAAACCATCATATGAGAACCTGAAGTATATTTTCTCCATTTGGCACTTCATTCACTACAGGAAACAGCTGCAAACTTCAGAGAATATCTCAGTCCTGTTGTACTGAAGCTCCTTACAGTGGTAGTAGAAAGTACCAGTAGCAGAATAAAATTGAAAGAAATTCATTTTCAAGTCAGGGGCAATATTACATGTAAAGTTATTTCTAGTCATTATCATCTTCATTAAAACTTCTCTAGGTGTTCAACCAAATTACAGTGACCAACCAGAACATTGTAACCACTGACCTACTATCAATATAAACACATCTAGGGGATAGCACCATCATCTGGCAAGGAATGAGTGCTAATCAGATACACAAATGGTGCTTGTAGTATCAGTGAGAGTGCTGTCCAAGTGTAGAATGGAGGAGGCACATCAGCATTTTGGAAACTGCACAACTTGTCATGTGTTCAAGGAGTGCTGTGGTGAGTGTCTCCAACATGTGGCAAAACCAAGGTGAAACCGTGTCCAGACATCGTGGGGTTCGACGGCAACCAGCATTATAGATGTTGGACGTCATAGCTTGAGCAGATTGGTAAAACAGGACAGGCAGTGAACTGTGGAGGAGCTAATATCAGACGTTAATGTTGGGCAGAGTACAGCTGTATCTGAACACACAGTGCACCAAACACTCCTGACAATGGGCCTTCACAGCTGATGTCCCATGCATGTGCCAATGTTAACACCGCAACATCAGCCGCTGTAACTAAAATGGGCACCTGACCATTGAGACTGGACATTTGTGCAGTGACAGAGCATTGCATGGTCTGATGAATCCTGATACCTTCTTCATCATGCTGATGGGAAGGCACAAGTCCATCATCTTCCAGTGGAACACCTCCATGACACTTATACTACAGGACAGAGACAAACTGGTGGCAGCTCTGTTATGCTCTGGGGAATGTTCACATGGCCATCCATGGGTCCAATGGAGCTTGTGCAAGAGACCATGGTGGCCAAGGAGTATCATATGCTGATTGATGACCACGTGCACTCCTTCATAACGATCACATTTCCCGATGGCAGTGGCATCTTTCAGCAAGATAATGTGCCATGTTGCAAGGCCAGGAGTGTGATGGAGTGGTTTGAGGAACATAGTGGCAAGTTCCAATTGACGTGCAAGCCCCTAACTTGCCAGATATGATCCTGGTTGAACAGAGGTCATCATCCCGCTCCCCAGAATTTATGGGAATTTGGTGACTTGTATGTACAGATGTGGTGCCAACTCCCTAGAGTTGCTTCAATGCCACAAAAAATTGTTGTTATTATCCATGCCAAACGTAGACATACTGGTTATTAGGTAGGTGGTTATAATATACCTACTCATTAGTGTATGCTCTTATAAAGGCAAATGCTATGGCAACTTGCAGAAGTGGCTTTAAACTTGGTCTATATAACAACACTAAGCACTATCAAATATCAAGTAAAGTTTTATTCATGGAAAAAATGACTCCTTAAACTGTTCTCAAACTTTACTACAAAAAATGACTCCATTAAATTGTGCATAAAATGCATACAACATAATAATCCCTTGTATTTGTTGATTCTGCTCACACAAAGACTAATGTCATTGACTACAGTGCAATGGTCGTAAATGTAAGCATTTAGTTTTTTCATAGTACATATAAAAATACTGTAATGTAAATTTAAATTTCTTTTTAATCAATATTTGGAAAAAATACAGTGTATTAAGAGAGAGAAAAGTCCAGTTTGTTGCAGCACAAGTAATACTGTGACAATGCTAAGAAAAAACAGACTTCATACATGGCTGACAAAAAAAGTAAAGCACCCAGAAGTAGGGGGGGTGGGAGGAGGAAATGGAACTAATGGCCAGAGGGGATATGTGATGTTAATTCAGTGGTTACCAAGTCAAATTTACAAAGAACTTAGGTGTATGAGCCCTTATCAATATGACTTTGCATTCCCTCCTGTCTGGATGTATGAACTTGTTCTGTTGTGAAGGATATAACAAAGCCATTGCATCTTCTCTTGAGGTAAGGTGGCCTACAACTGTTGTAACTGAGCCTTGAAAACCTGGACATTGATGCTGGGATGGAGTTGACATCTGAGCTGTCCTCACATGTTCTATCAGGGAGAGATTTGGGAATCTTGCTTGCTAGTCGAGTACCTCAACATCATGCAAGCAGTTTGTAGAGATGTATGAGGTGGGTAGATGAGCACTGTCCTGTTGAAAAATGGCACCACAATTTCTCACATGGGAGTGTAACACCGGAGGATGGAGAATGTCTGTGATGTACTGTTATGCTATCAGAGATCCCTCAGTTGACATCTGTGATCTGTAGTCATATCTGTGATCTGTACTCATATGACCTGAAATTATATCTGATGGGTCCACAAAACATGATGGCAGAAATAGCACTGCTGTGCCTCTACATAACATTGGAAGAACTGAATTTCAACCCAGACCACCACCATACTCGTCAACTTTGGTCATCTGTTGTAGGGCAGAACTGTGATTCATCTCTCAACAAACTGTGGCATTCATCAGCATTCCACACTTTCTGGTCATAGTACCATTCAAGACACAGCTGTTGTTTTGTGGTGTTAACAGCAGCCTATGCATGTCACAGTTATTTCCTAGTCTGTCTGCTGCTAGTCTCCAATCAGTGGTTTGCAATGTCACATAATGTTGCAGAGAATGCAGTACTTTTCCTCAGATGACACACAGATGTGAAGATGTTACTCTGTACTTGGGGTACAATATGAAGATCTTATATTGTGGTGGTCAGACGTAGTTGACTGGAACCTTGACAACAAGTATGTACACTTTGACGTTCCCATGCAGTCTAACATTGGGCCACTGTGACATCCAAATACCTCATAAATCTGGATAATCCATGAGTCAGCCAGCTGGCCAAATGGTGACTCTCAATGAGGCCACTTTCAAACTCTTGTCAGGTGCTGATAATGCTGTCTCAGACTAGTACATGGCATTTTTGTGTCCTTGGTACTCAAGACCTGACACTTTCATGCTTCTTATATACCATCTCAGGCCTGGTAACAATACTAAACATGAAAAACACTAATGCAATCTGGTGGTCATTCTACCTTCCGCAGAAAAATGCTACTCTAATCACTTACATACTTAATGATGATATGTTCATGTGTTAAGTTACATTGATATGTGACCATGTCTTCTGGGTACTGCACTTTGTTTTTCAGGCATTGAAGATGAAGAAGCACAGGAAAGTATTTCAGTCAAAAGCACTAGTCTGAGGGCTCTTTGAATCTCAAAAACCATTGATTCTTATTAAAGCAGAAAGTAGTAAAAAAAATTTTTTAGAATAACAGAAAATATTCCATTTATATTACATTTATGGATTAAATTTTTCAGGTTTTTTTAAGGTACTAACTCAGTGTGTGATGTTAGTTGCAGTTAGGGCAGGAATTATTTCATTCGGGGGACCAAGGATGGTGACGTGGAAGAGCGATGTACGTTTACCATGCCAAGCTGTAGGCATCCCTGAACCTAAACGGCGATGGCTAGAAGCTGGAGATGTACCATTAAACCAGCACCCAAGAATCAATTTTGCTCCTGATGGTTCTCTTCTCCTGTCAAAAGTACAAAGAACTGATCAGGGTGAATACACATGCCACGTCTCTAATGAGTATGGAGAAGATACCATTGTTTATCAACTTTTAGTTCAAGGTATGTACACTATCCCTGTGCTGTAGCTGTCATCTGCTTACCATTCCATACAAATAAGAGAGTTCATCATTAAAAAATAAAGAAATGTGTATGATAGAAATATTTCATGAATTCTAAGATAAGAGATATTTGTCATGCTAACTTCACTTCATGTTGACGTCATATATGTTAGGAAGTTCTCAGTGCTTGTATCCTTAATTATCTTGCCATTTTAGTTACAAATTCAATAAAGTGAAGAAGAAAATGTTACCATTGGGTTTTACATTTTGTCTCTGATGGCTTTCATTTTGAATCTCAAAATTAACATGCATGTTGTGAATTTTAATGAAAGTTGTAAGTGTTGCTGTATGTTACTTCTTTCCTCATGCTTTAGAATAGTTTGCCTATCATGAACCAATTTCAGCTCATATACAAGCTGAAAAAAAGCCACAGAAGCTATGCAGTAGGGAATGGATGTGCAGACTCATCAATGTTCAAGTCTCATTTGTTCCAACCTTTTTCTTTAGTTAAAGTGTCAAATTGTGTAGAATTTATGCCTCCACAATGTGGTAGCTTGTGTATTACTTTCTGTTACTCTTTCTTTTATTTAAACAGTAAGAAATAACATGAACTTCTTCCACATGTAAACGACCACTTTGCTTCATCCGTGGCACAAATAAAGCCAATATAAAGTAATATTGGATGCAGAAACATCGTCTGCATCCAGTGAGGTTCACAAAACACAGTAGGCAGTCTAGGCCGTATTGCACCTTATTATACTACACACAACAATTCCATTTTGTACATTTGACATCCAGGCTTACCTTCACAGAGCCAGTATGAGCACAGACAAGAAGATGTTCAAAGTAACCACCTTACATTTGCCAAAGCTTCACCACTCTCTGGCTCATACTTTGCTGGTCCTATGCAACACACCTGCATCCACCATTGGCGAAGTGGTATGCTAGTGAGCTATTAGGTCATGTACATCCACAAGTTTAGTACTATAAACTTGTTCCTTTAACTGATCCCACAAATAAAATTCTAATATTTGAGCACCAGGAAACACTGAGGACAGAACATTGGATTTGTGCCACCAATCCATTTCCCTAGAAACACTTCATTCAACTAGTTACATACATTAATTCCAAAATGAGGCAGTGCACCATCATGCTGAAATTATAGATGTTGCCAAACACCGAGTGGAAGTTTTCTAATGCATTAAGCAAAGTACTGCAAAGAAATGTATGATACAGAGGTGCATTCAACTTGTCCACCAACATAAAAAGACCCAAAAGCTCTCCTCCTGCAATTCCAGCCCACAGGTTTGTACTAAAGAGTGCCTGCAAGCCACATTCATGAGAGTGACATTTGGGTTGTGCTCTGACCAATAATGGATGTTGTGGAGGTTGAAAATACCTTCACGAGTGAAGTTAGACTAATAAGTCCATATCATGTCATTTATAAAATGTTCATCATCTTCCATTCACAAACCTGTAGTCATTGAATGTGGTCTTCTGGTTGCTGGTGTTGAGTTAATATGTAATGATATGGATGCAGTTATTCATCATGCAACACTTCAACAACCAGTCTTTGAGATATCTGGAATTGCCTTGCATTAACACAGATACTTTGCCAAGGTGATTGGTGAATGGTTTTAGGAAATATGTCCTCTATTTGTCGAGTGTATCTAGTCCTTGAATGACCTTTGTTCATTACTTGTGGATGAAAATTACCATTCTCCTGGAGGCATGACTTCAGATGACAAAAAGCATTCTTATTAGGATGGCACCTTTGAGAGTACCGTGCAGCATACACTCGAGCTGCAGCAGACTGGTTATCAGATGCAACCAACAACAAAAGCATACTGACATATTCATCATTTGTGTACTCCACCAGAAAGCTGCCCTACATGAACTTGACAGGATCAGTTATGGTTGTGCACTGCATGGTTAGTAGACACATGCACGCAGTGTCATAGGTTCCATTATGATTTGATAGGCTATTGTTATGTAACAAAATGATGTCCTACTTGTACATGACAGGAACTAGGGAACAGATGGCTAAAAAATGGAAAAGGAACCTGACGAGGATTTGAACTATAGTTCCTTGGCGGATGTGAGTTTGAGGTCCCAGAAGTCTACCCAGTAAGCTACGACAGCTGGTACCAAAGTATGGGATTATACACATTCCTCTGTACATTGTGATGTACTGCATGATGTGACAGTGTTTCCAGCTCCTTGTTTACATTCATATGTTTTCAAAATGCACCCAATCCGATTTTGATAGATAAACTTTTGTCTTAAATTGGAATGAGGAATTGGGTACTGACCTCCAAGTGCAGCATTTAGCTTCACCTTGTATATTTAGTATTATTTTATTCATTTCCAGTAACTGTAGTTTATATGTCAGAATAAAAAATAGAATAGCTAAGTCTCAGGATAAAATTAAAACCATAAGGTCAGTCGTAAAGGAAGTGGCTGGTCTGCAGAGACAGGTCGAGGATATAGAATCACTGCGTAGTGGGAATGTCCGTGTTACTGATAAGTCACATATATGTACAGTATTTAATAATCACTTTCTGAATATAGCGGGTGAACTAAATAGAAACCTAGTCCCAACAGGGAATCATATAGCGCTCTTAGAAAAAAAGTGTTCCGAGACTGTTACCTGAAATGCTCCTCCATGATACTGACAAGAGGGAGATTGAGTTAATAATTAAATCACTAAAGACCAAGAACTCTAATGGATATGACGGGGTATCTAGCAGAATACTGAAGTATTGTTCTATGTATGTTAGCCCAGTACTTAGCCATATATGTAACTTTTCCTTTAGGAGTGGTCGGTTTCCTGACCGATTAAAGTACTCGGAAGTGAAGCCACTTCATAAAAAGGCAGACAGGGATAATGTTGACAATTATAGACCTATTTCTATGCCATCGGTGTTTGCTAAAGTTATCGAGAAGGTTGTATATGCAAGGTTACTGGAGCATTTAAATTCACATAATTTGCTGTCAAATGTTCAGTTTGGTTTTAGAAATGGTTTAACAACTGAAAATGCTATATTCTCTTTTCTCTGTGAGGTTTTGGACGGATTAAATAAAAGGTTGCGAACACTAGGTGTTGTCTTTGATTTAACGAAGGCTTTTGACTGTGTTGTCCACAAAATGTTACTGCAGAAGTTGGACCATTATGGAGTAAGGGGAGTAGCTTACAATTGGTTCGCCTCTTACCTTAAGAACAGAAAGCAGAAGGTAATTCTCCACAATATTGAGAGTGGTAGTGATGTTCAGTCCCAATGGGGCACTGTTAAGTGGGGCGTTCCCCAAGGGTCGATGTTGGGGCCATTGCTGTTTCTTATTTATATAAATGATATGCCTTCTAGTATTACAGGTGATTCAAAAATATTTCTGTTTGCTGATGACACCAGCTTGATAGTGAAGGATCTTGTGTGTAATATTGAAACAGTATCAAATAACGTAGTTCATGAAATAAGTTCGTGGCTTGTGGAAAATAATTTGATGCTAAATCACAGTAAGACTCAGTTTTTACAGTTTCTAACACACAATTCAACAAGAACCGATATTTTGATCAGACAGAATGGGCATATTATAAGTGAGACGGAACAGTTCAAATTCCTAGGAGTTCGGATAGATAGTAAGCTGTTGTGGAAAGCCCATGTTCAGGATCTTGTTCAGAAACTAAATGCTGCTTTATTTACCATTAGAACAGTATCTGAAATAAGTGACACTTCAACACGAAAAGTAGTCTACTTTGCATATTTCCATACGCTTATGTCATATGGTATTATTTTTTGGGGTAATTCTTCTGATTCAAAAAGGGTATTTTTGGCTCAAAAACGGGCTGTTCGAGCTATATGTGGTGTAAGTTTGAGAACCTCTTGTCAACCCCTATTCATAGTCTGGGAATTCTGACATTGCCCTCACAGTATATATTTTCTTTAATGTCGTTTGTTGTTAGCAATATTAGCCTATTCCCAAGAGTTAGCAGCTTTCACTTAGTTAATACTAGGCAGAAATCCAATCTGCATGTGGAATGCACTTCCGTGACTCTTGTGCAGAAAGGAGTGCAGTATTCCGCTGCATCCATTTTCAATAAGCTACCACAAGAACTCAAAAATCTTAGCAGTACCCCAAACACTTTTAAGTCTAAACTGAAGAGTTTCCTCATGGCTCACTCCTTCTATTCTGTCGAGGAGCTCCTGGAAGAGCTAAAAAATTAAGCAAATTCCAGTGTTACATTGTTGATTTTCTTTATTTAAATTTACGACTTGTCACCTGAATATGGTTTTTTATATTTCATTTTATCTGTTTCTAATATCGTGTTATAATTTCATGTATTGACTCGTTCCATGACCATGAACACTTCTCCCTAATTTGGTCCCACGGAACAATAAATAAATAAATAAATAAAAATAATCAGTTCCAAATGTACTTTTATTTCACTTTGCTGGTTTCAGCAACTTAATTTGTCATCTTCAGTTGCTTAGTATTGGTTTAGCAGATGTCAATATCTTCTTCATAGAAGCATAGTGCTGTAGTATGTCCAAAAATGTTCATATTGCATGTGGTTACAATAATCTGTAAACCAGTACTGAGCTTGTGAAGAATTCAACTTAATTTGTCAAAGCCGGTAAAGCAAAATAAAAATATATTTACTATCAATGACTGAATCTTACTCCGAAATGTATAAAGCAGTTGCATGTTTGCCTATATCTCTGTACAGAAGTCTATGTAGTCTTTATTCTTTCCTTGCATATGTTGTTCAAACATAACGAAGTTCTGATTCTAAAATGACATTTCATTTCATCAGTTATATTCTGTATATCTCATAGAGAGAGGCCCATTTGATGACAAAAGAAGTCAAGAATGTACATTTTAATTAAGTGCAGTACAATTAAATGGCTTAACATTATTGTTGATGGTTAACATTAATCATAAAATACCATAAGATTAAACATAATTTTAATAGTTTTCATGAAGATACTCTTCATTATTGTAGAAGAAGTTTGCTAAACAGGAAGTTCATTATTTCAGTCTTTAACTCCTCCATATTAGTCGTAAGACAACTAATATGTCTTGAAAGGTCAATGAATTCATGTGTACATCTTTGTGTGACTTCTTTCTACACTAGTGTTGTGCTTTTAATATCCTTGTTCAGGTAATTCACATTTTACACTATTTTTGAGAAAACATAGATATTGATAATGGACATATGTACTGTGAAACTGTTGACAAAATAGCAAGTTTATTTAAAAATTTAATGGAGTTTGACAACAGCTGCAGAAGTGATAATGAACATTGCACATGTTTATGATAAAGTCAGCTCCATTAAATTGATGTAATTCTCAGAAAATTAAGGCCCAAGTTTTCTACAGAATGCTTAAATATAATCTCCCAAAGAATATTCACTCAGATCTATATTTTAAAGAAGTGAATGGAAAGCATCAATCAACAAAGAAGGATGAGAATAACAAACAAAATATTTTAACAAAAATAATCAATTTTTGAAAATATAATGGAATAGGATTGATAAAAAAATCTACTCCCTAAGTGTTGTCAGGAGAACACACATATAATGGTAATAAAGTTTGCCAGCTTTCAGAGCCTGTGGCATCTTCTTCTGGCAGAAGGGTTGAAGGTGATGGAAGAGGGATGAAGGAAAAGGACTGGTGTGATTTAGGAAAGGTGTAGAACTTCGAAAAGTCACCCAGAGCCCCACATCAGAGGCAACTTACCAGACAATATGAGAAGGGATGACTGGTTGTTGGGGCTGCACAGGACTAGATTTGAATACGTCAGAGCTTAAAGGTTGAAGGTAGGGTAATACACATGACAGAGATTACTTTCAAAACATCGTGCATGAGTTAATAAGTGCAGAAAGCAAAGTACATCAGTGTCAGAAGTGAAAGATATAGAAAACTGAAGTTGAGTGAATAAAGGAATAGTTATTGTGAAGAAAGGCTGAGGCTGAAGAAATTAAAGTAAATTAAGGCCTGGTGAGAGTTGAGAGTCAAGGACAGAATGTAGTGCTAGTTCCCACCTGCAGGCTTCTGGGAAACTGGTGTCTGGAAGAAGTCATGACTGTAGTGTTGTAGAGCATGTTCTGCAACAGGATATTGTGTGTTGCCAGTATATAACCTCTGCCTGTGCCCATTTATCCTAACTGATAACTTAGAATTATTCATGCCAGTGCCACCCTCCTGGCTTTAATTTACATTAATTTTTTTGGTCTCTGCATTTATTCACATTAACTATTCCTTTCTTAACTCCATTTTAGTTTTCTGTATCTTTCATTTTATGATCTGTCAATTTTTTGCCTTCCCCCTCCCACCTCTGTCACATACAATGCACTTTAGCTCGCCACTCTTATTAACTCATGGATGATATTTTGGAAGTTATCTCTGCCTTGCATTTTACACATTTAAGCTCTCAGGTTTTCAGATTGCATTTGTTGCAGTCCACAACAATCAGTGTTTCCTTCTCATCCTGTCTGGTAAGTCTCCCTTATCCTGGTGTCCTGAGCAACTTTCACAAACTCTACCCCTTTTATTAAACCCACCAATCCTTTTTCTTCACCCCTTTTTCTTCCCCTTCAACCCTTCTGCCAGAAGAAGGAGCCACTGGCTACGAAGAATTGCAAACTTCAATAACTTTATATGTGTGTTCTCCTGCCTCCACATCATGAGAAGATTTTTTTATCTATCCAAATAAAATATTGTGAGTAGATTTTTTATCTATCAAAATAAAATATGTTAAGACTTGAGACAAACCAAAAGGGAGAACCTTGATTGCTGAAATAAAACATCCATAATTGAAGGCAAATAACTCAAAATGTGTAAAATACCATAGCAACAGGTGAAGATATAACTGTGACAGCTTGCTGCTATTTTTGAGATTACACTTTGCAGCACATTGAATGTAGAAGAGACATTAAAATCTAGCCCTTCTGTTCTTACAAATCTAAAAATTTTACCCTGAAGCAGATGATTTCAGTATCATTCACATGCCATATTACTGCATGATTGATACATTCGTAAGCACAAAATCTGAATTCTCACTAAGAGAGAAGACAATGAAATAAATCTTTTGATATCACTGGATGATAGGCATGGTAAACATTCTGTGAGAGAGTACAGTAATTCATAGAGGGTCTTTTATGATAGTAAATGAAATAAATTGTGAATGAGTTGAAATTTTTCTATTTTTTACTCAAATATTTACTGCATTAAACGTTTGTGTCAAGTTAAATGTCTACCAGAAGAGTGCTTGGACACAGATTCATAACTTTCGTGAGCAGGGTTCCGTGTTCAGTTTCAACTCAGACAGTAAATTTGAACTTATTACCAAAGTTAAATATAGTCTTTCACACTATTTGCCAGTTCTCACAGATTCAGAATCCAATTGGTCCACAGATGAAAAAATATTAAGGTGAGTGAAAATAACTGACAGATCATTTATGTGTGAGAATTAAAGTTTTGTAGATAGGTCTGGTGAAAGACTCTGATGCTTTGATAGATCTGTATCAAAATCAAATTATCTATTTATTCAACACAGTTGTAGATTCTCTTAAATAGTGCTTGATTTGTAAAATAAGAGGTTCTGCTACTGTGACATTCCAAGGAGTGTTTTTGAAATTTAGACTTGTTAAAATGTTATCTTAATGCATCTCTGAGCATTTTAAAAGTGTGAATACAGCATTTGTTTTGCATTGCTTCAACTGCAGGAAAAGTTCTATTGCATCACATCTCAAAATCTGCAGCTCAGACTTTTTTCCATCAGAGATACCTATACAATATACCAGTGCATACTGTCAAAAATCAAGCACTACCCTTATATATATTAGGATTTTTCAACTGCAGACTATTCACATAACATACTTATTTTCCCAATAAATGGTCAGTGACTTCCATCAGTCTGATTTTTCTTTTTTTTTCACTAAACTGGTATTTCTCCAGTATGTTGTTGCTATTGTGGTTCAGTGCAAATGGTTCAAATGGCTCTGAGCACTATGGGACTTAACACCTAAGATCATCAGTCCCCTAGACTTAGAACTACTTAAACCTAACTAACTTAAGGACATCACATACCCGAGGCAGGATTCGAACCTGCGACCGTAGCAGCAGCGCGGTTCCTGACTGAAGTGCATAGAACCGCTTGGCCACAACAGCCAGCTGTGGTTCAGTCCACAGACTGTTTTGATGTATCTCTCCATGCTAGTCTATTCTGTACAAGTCTCTTCATTCTCTCCATAACTACTGTAACCTCAATTCATTTGATCCTTCTTTTTGTACTCAAGCCTAGGTCTCTCTCTACAAATGTTACCCATCACACTATTTTCCATTACTGAACTGACAATCCGTTGATGCCTCATTATGTGTCTATCAACAAAACACTTCTTTTAGTCAAGTTGTGCCATAAATTTATTTTCTCCCTGAACTTGAATTCCATTTCTGCTTTCTTTCGTTTACTGTTTGCTTAATGCACAGAATGAATAACATTGGGATAGGCTACAACCTTGTCTCATTCCCTTCTCAGCAACTGCATACCTTTCATGTAGTTAACTGTAATAACTCTGGTCTAGTTTCTCTAAAACTTGTTGATAACCGTTACATTCAGGTATGTATTCCACTGTCAATCTTTTCCTGCATCCACAAGTGCTATAAATGTAGGTTTGCCTTTCTTTAAGCTATCTTCTAAGATAAGTCATATGATCAATATAGCCTCCCTTGTTCCTAATGTTCTGTGGATCAAAAGCTGATCTACTCTTACATATTCTTCTACAAGTATTTTCATTCTTCTGTGAATAATTTGTGTCAGTGCTTTGTAGCCATGATGTATTAAATAGATGGTTTAGTGATGTTTATACCTCTCAGCATCTGTGTCTTTGGAACTGGAAATTATTACAGCCTACTTGAAATCTGTGGATATTTTGCCTGTTTCATAAATCTTGCGCAACAAGAACAATAGTTTTGTCATGGTATATTTTGTCAAAGATCTCAATAATTCTGAGGGACTGGCTTCTACTCAAGGTGATTTGTTTCATGTTAGGTCTTTCAATTCTCTATCAATTTTTTTCTCACATAATCATATATTCCAGCAGTTTTTCATCTGCTTCCTCTTCCCCTTTCAAAACATTGTCTTCAAGTTTGTCTCCCTCGTACAGCTTTTCTACATATTTCTTCCACCTTTTAGCCTTCCCTTCTTTGCTTCGTACTGGTCTACTTATCATCTGAGATTTTAATATTCATACTTGTGCTTATCTTTACTCCAAAGGTCTTTCTAATTTTCCTACAGGTGGCATCTATGTTTCCCATACTAACACCTGCTTCTAAAACTTTGGATTTGTCTTCTAACCATTACTGCTTTGCCACCTTGTGCCCTGTCAGTTTTTTAGACACACATATTTCTTTTTACCTTCTTCATTTGCTGAAATTTTTATTTTTTAACATTTTATCGACTAAATTCAATACATTTTGTGTTATCCAACAATTTTTACTGGCTCATGTCTTTATACCTATTGATCTTGTGTTGTGTTCACTGTGTCATCCGTCAGTGCTATCCATTCATCTGGTGTTGTATTCATTTCCCTATTTTAGTTGCTTATTGCTTCCTTTGAAATTTTCGACATCCTCTGGTTCTTTTAGTTTGTGGTGACCATAGATTGCTATTGACAATAGAATGAGGAGTGCTCTATCTTGGGATTTAGTGAACTTTGTATCTTGTTGCGGACAATGTTTGTATTCACCTCTCTTGTGCTATTTTCTGGTTATTATGTGCAAATAAATAGTGTGTCATCATAACTGTTGGTTATTTCTACCCAGAAGCTAATCGGTGTTGATAGAAAACCCACATTGATGACACCAACGTGATTTGAACACGGAAGACCCCAACATGATTTGAACATGCAAACTTCTGATCTGGAGTACATTAATGTCAATGAGTAGTGCTTGAGCAGGAGCATATTTATTACACTCAGGGGGTTTAGCAGCAAGTCACTAATAAGATTGGGGTGGTCATGTAAATGGTTCACCAAACAAACAAAACGAGGGCTGTCATCTAAGTTTCCATGTATGTCAAACAAGTTGTCCACCAAGGTAAACCACATCATGGTGTTATTCATTTGTATCAGCAGTAGCTTTGGAAAATGGCCATCCATATACTTCCCACATGACTGGATATCTGCCCCCCCCCCCCCCCCCCCCCCCCAGTTTTCTTGCACTTGGCCGTGGACGTTTATTATGTTATAGGGTGACACTGTCAAACCAGCACTACAGCTGCTTTAATCTGGTCTGCATCGGGTATTGACATGCATGGTTAATATTATGGACATCCTCATCAACAGCTGGTGTCAGACAGTTTCACTTCAGTGGGGTAAACCAGTTTAGACAATCGAGGAGTCCGTCCCACCACAACCTCTCGTCAAGCCAAGTTCCTCACCATTGTGCACCGAGTCAAGTTCCTCACCATTGTGCAATGACTGTGAACCAGTAAATACCACCCCTCAGCCTGTGCATCTACCTGATCTTGCATGTGTTGAGCCTATGTCGATCAGTAACTTAAGGGTTGCACATGATGGACCCCTCCCTTGCCTCACTCTGACTCTGCGTGTGATGATCCACTGCCTCAGTTTCAAAAACACATTGCATGTGACAGTCCATCATTGCAAGTGCTTTCATCTGCTGTCCCCCATTGTGCTCTTGTGCTTCTCCCAAACTATAATATTTTTCTTCCATTTATTTTAGAGTACAACCTGTCACTACCATCGATGAGATCTGCTTTTCCATCAATACTTCTGGGTGCCTGCACAACAAGCTTTCCTTACTGCTCCAAGATGGATCACTCTTCGTCCTTCATGTGTGGGGCACATCCCCAAGGCCATGCCCACTTCACATATAACCACCCAATGGACATTCCCTGTTCCAGATGGGATGGATGCAGCTGGAATAACAGTGACACTTGGCATCAATGGGATGCTCAAGATGTGTGTCCCCCTCTTCGATGCTCTTCCAACACTGTCACCTCCCATGTAGGTACAGTTCACATTTGCAGGGTGACCAGTCTCTCCTCCTCACTGGATGGTGGACTATGTCCTCTCTAGTCCACCCTGCATGGTCCTCCCTGACCCCATGAGAAATGGTCCACCCATTCCTTCCATTCAAACCAGCCACAACATGGGTGGTCTTGGTTCCTTGCACAATCAGGCAAAACCTGTTGAGTGGCCCTCAACACCCCTGCATTCAACAACGCCCACTTACTCTCCCCAGCGCTCTGCACTCCTGGGGCGAGGGAGGCTCTGTGGCAATCATAGGTCACCAGTAATTATAGAATGTGGTGTGCTCTATCGTGGGATTTAGTGAGCTTTGGATCTTGTTGTGGACTATGTTTGTATTCAGTTGACTTCTGTTATTTTCTGGCTGTTGGGCGTAAGTAAAGAGTGTGTAATCAAAACAGTTGGTTATTTCTATCCAGACACTTGCCAGTGTCAGTAGAAAACCCACAAGTTTATCCAAATCTCATTATCTTAATTTTCTATCTTTTCAAAATCTGTATTTTGTAATCAATAAATATGGCCAGAGTCCACATCTACCCATGGAAATGTTTTGCAGCTTAAAATTTAATTTCAAAATATCTGTCTTGCCATTATGACATAATGTGTCTGAAATCTTCTGGGGTTCTTCAGGTCTCTTTCACAAGTACTACCTGCTTTTTTGGTTCTTGCACCAAGTGCCGGCAATGATTAAATTATGCTCTGTGCAAAATTCTATCAGGTGGCTTTACCCTTCATTCCTCTCCCCCAGTCCATGTTCTTTTACTATTTCTCTTTCTCTATTTTTCCTACTACCAAATTCCAGTCTCCAAGCACAGTTAAATTTTCATCTTCTTTAATAGTTTGAATAATCTCTTTTATCAGCTCATACATTCTTCCAGTATCTTCACTGTCAGTGGAGCTGTTAGGCATGTAACTTGCACTACTGTGTTGGGTGTTGACCTTGTATCCAGAAAAGCAAGCCAAATATTGCCAATCCATGGTTATTTTATACTAATCACATGATTATCCTTAAATAATGCAACAGTCTCTGAGTATTTTTATGATTTAACACCAATTTCTCAAGCTTTTATTTAGCAGTTTCACATGCATTTTTTCCATGTGTACCTAACTTCTAGAAATTATAGTAAGTTGTTTTCACATTCCTATGGGCTCCAGATTACAATAGTACATATATTCTGCTTTGAATCTACAGTATATCTACATCCGCATCTATTTCTACTGCAAACATACTCTGTGAACAACTGTGAAGTGCATGGCAGGGAGTACATCCCACTGTACTGGTTATTAGGGCTTTTTCCCCATTCCATTCACATATGGAGTTCAGGAAAAATGATTGTTTGAATGCCTCTGTATGTGCTGTAATTACTCCAATCTTATCCTTATGATCCCTAGGGGAGGGATATGTAGGGGGTTGTAGTATATTTCTAGAGTCATCATTTAAAGCAGGTTCTTGAAATATTTTTATTAGACTTTCTTGGGATAGTTTCCATGTATCATTATGAGTCTGCCAGTGCAGCTCTTTCAATATCTAGGTGACTCTCTCATGTGACATATGACCATTCATACTGCCCATCTCTGTATATGTTCCATACTTCCTGCCAGTCCTATTCAATATGGGTCCCACATACTTCAGCAATATTCTAAGATGGGTAGCACAAGTGATTTTCAAGTAATCCCCTTTTTAGACTGATTGCATTTACCTAGTATTCAGCCAATAAACCAAAGTCTACCACCTGTTTTACCCACAACTGAATCTATGTGATCATTCTGTTTCGTATCCATACTAAGTACACCCAGGTATTTCTATGAGTTGGCCAGTTCCAACAGTGGCTCATTGATATTATAGTTATAGGATACTACATCCTTTCATTTTGTGAAATGCACAGTTTTACATTCCAGAACATTTGGAGCAAGTTGCCAGTCTCTGCACCATGCTGAAATCTTATCAAGATCTAACTGAATACTTATGCAGCTTCTCTCAGATAGTACTTCGTTATAATAACTGCATCATCTGCAAAAAGCCTGATTGTACTATTAATATTGTCTGCAAGGTCATAATATACAACATGAACAGCAGGGGTCCCAACAAACTTCCCTGGGGCACACCCAAAGTTAGTTCTACATCTGCCAATGACTCCCCATCGAAGATAACATGCAGTGTCCTCCCTAACAAAAAGTACACAGTTCAGTCACAAATTTAACTTCATCCCCCATATAATCATACTTTTGACAATAAGTGTGGATGTGGTGCTGAGTCAAATGCTTTCTGGAAATCAAGAAATACTACATTTACCATGTTGCCTTGATCCAAAGCTTTCAGTATGTCATGTGAGAAAAGTGCATGTTGGGTTTTACATTATTGATGTTTTTCTAATTCATGCTGGTTGGCACTGAGGAGGTCATTCTGTTCAAGATATCTCATTATGTTTGAGCTCAGAATATGTTAAAAAATTCTGCAACAAATGGATGTCAATGATATTGGATGGTAGTTTTTTGGATTATGTCTGCTACCCTTCTTGTAGACAGATGTAACCTGTACTTTCTTCCAACTATAGAGCACAGTTTTTAATTTGAGGGATCTATGATGGATTATAGTTAATGGAGGAACTAACTCTTCTGTGAATTGGGGATAGAAGCAGCTAGGGATTTGATTGGGTCCTGGGGATTTATTCACTTTCAACGATTTCAGCTGTTTCTCAACACCACTGACACTAACATCTATTTCACACATCTTTCACATGCCTTTCCATAAATTTGCTGAAACCTCACAAAACTGATACTGGCCTATGATCAGCAGTTTCACATTTGTCACCCATTCTAGGCAGAGATGTTACTTTTGCAGTTATTGGTCTATTTGGAAATACACCACTCTCAGATGATGAATCATTCCTGTATAGACCTCGAAGATGCTGTTCAACTAATTAGACCATGCACAGAGCCATTAAAGAATCATTCTTCCTGCAGTCCATATGTGGATGGAATAGGAAGAAACTTCAATTTACGGCACAATGGGAAGTGCCTACTGATATGCACTTCATGGTGGTTTGGTTCGCAGAGTACTGATGTAGATGTAAATGTAAAAAAACAGAAAGTTTATTAAAGCTTTACAGTACAGTTAAGATTCCTCTGCAGCGCTTTATTACAAGATATGGTGTAATGTTATTAGGAAATGTAAGTGGATGAACTTTTTGCAGAGGACACAAACTGAGAATAGTATCAAAACGATATTGAGAATAATAGCAGAATGGTATGGAATATAGTGGAGACTGTGTCAGAGAATCACTATAAATGTGCAATACTGAACTCACTGAAATTCCAGAATTAAAATATCTCAGACATTTCTGTGATATCCAAAATCTTTGATTATCACTTATATGAGCAACATGAATTAAAACTTCTCACACATCAATTACATAACTCATTTACAGAAGACCCTTACTAGACACTTACTGGAGTCTTAACAGCAAATAAACTGAGGCAATTATTACATCTCTGAAGTGTACAGTTGCATATGGTTAGGATGAGGTACCAAGAATAGCATTTATGATATGCATGTCCTGCATAAACAAGATATTTAATTACTTACACAGCACAGATATACAAGCAGGTCTTTCAGATATAAAAGCTGGGGAAAATATGGTATTGATAACTACAGACCAATGTCATTGTCAGTTTCATAAGGACAATGTGCAGTAGACATGTTACTTGTTTCTCTCACTTCAACTTATTGACAACTTTGTAGAATGGTTTTAGGAATACATCATCAATCAACCTTGTGGTATATCCATTCATTCATGGGCTAATAGAAGGTCATGATAAAGAGATTGCAGCCATTGGACATCTTTTGTGACTTAAAAAATGAATTTCTAAATAAATTTGAACATCATGGAATTGAAGCTGAGGCATTAAGGTGGTTTCATCCTATCTAAGCAGTAGGGAACAAAAGTTTGCTTTATACTCTCACATAACTGGAAGCAAGTGTGGTGGAGACATGTGGACTACACCTCAAGGTTTTAAACTAAAGCTACATATTCTGTTAACATATATGTGTAATCTGCCTTCAATTATAGTTTGTTTGTTGATGATACGAGTGAAATGAGCTGAATCCATATCTATATTTTACAAAAATGTATGTACATATGTATGTTCCACATCACCTCCTAGACAACTACATCAATTTCAGGCAAATTTGGCACACTTATCACTTATTGTATGAAAACAACCACTTGGGAATAAAAACCATCAACCTCCCAATAGTGGGTGAGGAGGCTGATAGAAATGGGAAGGGGTGTGAAGAGGCAGATAGAAGAGTGACAGGTTGTGAGGAGGCTGGTGGAAGAGGGACAGGGTGTGATGAAACAGAGGGAAAAGGGAAGAGAGAAATTGAAGGGGCATGTAGAGTAGGAAATAAATTCAAATTTTTCCTGATTTTTTGGGATGAAACTATGTGACAAAATTTGTAATATACATGACTCATATGTCAATATGTTTAGAGACCAAAGATTGTGCGAATACCACAAGTAAATTTAACTTCATCTCTGGAGTCATATGGTGTGAAACAGCAGAGATTCAGTCATATGTGTGTGACATACACATACATGGGTAAAGCCATGGCTAAGAAGATAATACTGAAACAAAGCGTTACTTCAAAATAAAAGAACAATTTGTGCAGGAAATGACATCCTGCAAGAAATATACAGCAGTTGTGAGCCCATGTGTAAAAAAAAATAATGTTATGGATTCGGGACAGAAATTCAATATCACAGAAAAATTGTGTTGTGTTGAGAACTACATTTTGATTTACTATTAATGAGCCAGTTTATAACTGCAATTACTCATTTATTCATTCACACATCATGTTCTGTAAGTCTCTCATGAAGGAGGGTGGTCAAGAATGTTGAATTAGACAACTAATACATTAAGAGGCAGAAGCAGCCATGGCAAATTATGTCTATATTGTATACTAACAACAAATAAAGAAATACAGTACATCCAGTTTCTTACACACAATTTGGTCTGTGCTGATAATACAATCTCTGAAAAACTATGACACAGTCAATGAAGCCTAATTCACCTCATTTACGGTACAATATAATAGATTAGGTAAATTAGAACTTTTCAGTTTGCATATCTCATTCCTTGATAATGACTTCATGTTGATCTTTTTGTAATAGGCTTCAGATATCTACGTGCCTTTGTAGCTCTTCTTGCTTATAAGTTTTTAGTTCAAAACATGGATTTGTTTATAAGAAACAGCAGCTGACATGCAGTCATCACAACACAAATGTCAACATAGTGATGGCATTAATCATTAAATATTGTTAAAAAAATTCAGATTTCTGGAACATAAGTTTTGAGTAGCTTTCAACAAAAATTTGTGTTTCTTGTTGGGATTTGTAGGTTTTCAAAACCACATTGAAGGCTATTCCCACAGAAAATTTTTTCTACTTCCCTGTGTTAATCATTGAAATTAATTAAATTTTGGACAGTATTGGCAAATACAAGTACTTTATGCATATTTGATCATTTTGTTGTAATTGTTACTAAGTAAAATACGTTGAAAGGTATGGAAAACTGTTCATGTTAAGAGAATGAAAAATTGGGTGCATGATGTACAAAAACAGTGATTTCAAATGACACATTCCCCTTTTGTTCTCCACTACTACAGGATGTAAAATGAAGTAAATTCTTTTACTGTGTATTTGTTATTGTTAGAGTTGTTTTCAATGACATATTCATTGTGGATTTCTGTAACTTTTATATACCTTCCCAGGCAATCTCTAATGATGAAGTTGGTTAAATTTTTGGGTTAAGTTCAAATCAATATTGCACTATAGTCTTATAACTGGGAAGATTAACTACCTACATTAAATTAATGTATTTATCTTTATTTGGCACTCATATAGATAGTTTGCAGATCA
Source organism: Schistocerca cancellata (assembly GCF_023864275.1). Classification (NCBI taxonomy): domain Eukaryota; kingdom Metazoa; phylum Arthropoda; class Insecta; order Orthoptera; family Acrididae; genus Schistocerca; species Schistocerca cancellata. Next base: position 506,903,376 of record NC_064629.1, on the reverse strand, counting down.
CCTCCATCTCATTGTCTATATGTGTACATTTGTTATAATACTGATTGAAATACTTTTCAGCATTTTACTTCTTGTCATTTATTTTCTTCTGAAACACTCCTTAGAAAACAATGTAGTAAAAACATAAACATCAGAAAAATATTTTTGCAAAGCTCATTTCAACAAGAGAATGGCTAAGTGAGTGGACTGCTAAATAACATCTGAACTTCCTAATACACTGAAAACATGTGACTGACTAAACATGCATTTGGCCTACTTTGCATCTATTTATAACCTAGTTGTTCATGCCAGAACATTTTAGAAACATACACATTTCAATCACAGTAATATTCTAATTAAAACATAATTTTTAACAGAAGTATACATTTTGAAAACTATTATTTTAATGCTACAAAAGATAGTACCTGTATCTGAAGAATTTACTGGAACATAAAAGTTTCTTTTATAAACATTGTTTTTAAGAGACATGTTTTTTGATTAAATCAGGTCATTTTTTGTCAGTAGATAAATGATTCAAATGACTCTGAGCACTATGGGACTTAACATTTGAGGTCATCAGTCCCCTAGAACTTAGAACTACTTAAACCTAACTAAGCTAAGGACATCACACACATCCATGCCTGAGTCAGGATTCGAACCTGCGAGCGTAGCAGTTGCGCCGTTCTGGACTGAAGCGCCCAGAACCGCTCTGCCACTGCAGCCAGCTAGTAGATAACAAAATGTATCCTGTGATATATGTGACAAGTAACAACTTTTGTCTATGTAGAAATCTTATATAATCTCTAGTTTGTTTATGTTGACATTTTGTGATTTTTTTCTGTAAATAGCACATTTTCAGTGGAGTCAGTTACAGTATTACAAAGAGGTAACAGATAACTAAGTCCTGAATAATAAATTCCAAATGAAATCATCTTAATTAAGTTTTTATAATTCCAGAAATATTGACTACATGTCCCTCATTACAAATTCCATACACTGTATGACAGAAGATAACAGTGTATAGCCAATATTTTTCTTTTTTTTTCTTTTTTTTTTTTTTTTTTTACCTTCCTAAGTATCTCATCTGTTTGGAAGTGAATGATGAGATTTTGAACCTTTATTGCTATATGTTATACATATGTATTGCACATGACAGTAACCCAAAAGAACTCTTCCTATTAGTTACAAACCATACTGAACAAAATGTTTACTTTTATGTTATCATCAGTGTCATTTCCTACATATGTATATCATAAAGTATACCTAAGATTTGGATTGACTACTCTGTCTCATTTTAAGGAAAGTCAAAAGCTTTCCTTTCATTTGTAAATGTAGCTTCCTTTACTTAAGTTGGTAACATTTATTCATCTGACGTCCTACTGTTGAGTGTAACTTCCTTTCACTTTAATGATTTAATGCATCTAACCTGCATCATTTCATATGATTGTTGCTCTAAATGCAGTTCCAGTTTTTCATTCTTAGTTGTAATAATGTCATTTGTTAATTCATTGACCATGAACTGTCACCTTTAAATGCACTTAATTTACTCACTACTGCAGTTTTCACACACTTCATTTTTAAATTACAGGATTGTAGTTTTTCTTCACACTAACATAACACTTTGAGAAAACCTAATTCTTGCAGGAATGATGGAAAATTATGTGATGTTAATATTTAATGAGCCTAGTGGTAGATATTTGGAAAGACAATTTCTGTTACTCATACTAAGAAGATTATTAAAATTTATGTGTCTGCAAGTTATTATAGTAAACAGTAATGTAAGTGGATCTCAGTTATATATGAAATTATTATATTTGTAATAATGTTTTCAGTTCCACCAAGTGCACCATTACTTATAGTTCCTACAGCTTCACATGATACACTGCATTTACAATGGAAGCTTGGTGACAATGGAGGAAGTCCTGTACGTGGCTTTATTGTACATTTTAAACTGGAGCATGGTGAATGGGAAGAAATCAAACTAGATGCATCACAGAACACACATGCTTTGACCAATCTTCGTTGTGGGACACTCTATCATGTTTTTATAACGGCTTACAATAGAGTTGGTAGTGGAGATCCCAGTAAAACACTGGCTGTCAGAACTCGAGGCGAGCGTCCACACTTACCGTCTCCTTATGATGTTCTGGTTATTAATTCTACAAGTGTTGGGCTACGTCTTGCCACTTGGCCAGATGGAGGATGTCCTATATTATATTTTGTTGTTGAATATTCAAATTATGTACCTAGAGGATCAGACAACTGGATTACAGGTATTACTAATAGTTCTCTATTCAGCTGATATTTAGCATGAAGGTACACATGCTTTGTAGTTTTCATAGAAAAAGTGATAAAATGTTTAAGATAATACTCAAACATTTTGAAAAAGTAAATTATCTGTGAAAAGAGGTCAGTTTTCATTTGAGTAAGTGAATGTCAACTTTTTAAAAGTGCAGTCATGGAAAATTACACTAACTTTAAAATTTAATAATGTTATGGAAACCACAGTTCTACAGTTGGATATTCATTTGTTTTTCTTGTGAAAGTCAGCATATTCTCATGGTGGTAATAAAGTCCAGTAAACTCTGAGAGAAAAATCTGAAAAAATCTAAGCAGGTCATGAATTTTTCATTTTTACATTTTTGTGAGCTTTCAGTTAAATATCTTAATAAAATGTAGCAGGTCACTACTTATTTACTGGCAAAGAAAAAGATCAAATTTCTCTAACACTTGTGTAACTATTACTGATTTAATATTGGATAATACAATTCATAATCACATTATATGATCACAGAAGATGATTAATGAAGACTGACCACTATTTATTTCCTATTTGAAGTGCAGATCATTGAATTCATTTTTTGTATAAGATTAACTTCATCCTGTAGATAGTGCACTTTTCAGTGTTCTTTTTTCTATCCTCCAAGACTATGTTGCACTTTATTCACCTACATTGCCACAATCCTCAGCCTACTACTTGCATAGCACTAACTTAAATATGAAAAGGGCATTGATAACAATAAGAAAGCATGTGATTAATGCATCAGCCAGTAGATCACAAGACTGTCAATAACAGCACAAAACCATACAAAATATGATGGATTACTAACAGTATCTCTATGTTGTGTGAACTGCAATACATTTCAGTCATTCATTCACGTGTCTGGGTGCAGCCTAATATCACAATTATTCCATTGCAGTTAAACTTCCATTTGTGGCGTTTGGAGCTAGGTACTGAGGACACTATCACACAGTTACACGGAAGTAAAAAGGTGGCACTCTATATAGTGGCCAACTTTTCTACACAGAATGAAAAAAATAGTCTTTGTTGTTACAGTGAAAAAATTCAAAGCACTGAAAAATTGCAGTTGTCTAGTTTTATCACATATTAAATGCAATATCCTGGATAAAACACAAACTAGTTTAAAAGCAAATTTCCTTAATTACTGTAGAATGTGTATTCAGCATATAACATTCCTTTTCTTTCTGCAGAGGTTTGACTTTTTAGTGAACTATTTTTACTTTGGGAACTAGCTTAATTATAATGTTATGAATGTGGAACATCTGCAGAGTAACTTTTATGGAAGGAACATGTGAGATTCTGTAACAGAGAATCACAGTCCTACCATCAAAAAGAGAAAAATAGTCATTCTGATTGGAAGGTAAGAAAGAAAGATTAGATTTTAATGACATGCTGGTCACATGATCATTGGAGGTGCATCATAATCTCAGATTAGCCCTACAAAGTGTTACACCCAGCTATTTGTAAGACATGATTGATTCCAGCAGTGACTCATTGATATTATAGTTGTAAGATACTATGTTTTTGTGTTTTGTGTAGTGCACAATTTTACATTTCTGAACATTTACAGCAAGTTCTCAGTCTGTGCACCGTGTCAAAATCTTACCAAGATCAAACTGAATGCTTATGCAGCTTCTCTCAGATAATACTTCATTATAATAACTGCATCATCTGCAGAAAGCCTGATTTTACTATTAATATTGTCTGCAAGGTCATTAATATATATCATGAAGAGCAAGGGCCCCAACGCACTTCCCTGGGGCACACCCAAAGTTACTTCTACATCTGATGATGACGCTCCATCCAAGGTTACATGCTGTGCCCTCCCTACCAAAATGTCTTCAGTCCAGTCACATATTTCACTTGTCATCCTATAAGCTCATACTTTTGATAATAAACATAGGTGCTGTACTGAGTCAAATGCTTTTTGGAAATCAAGAAACATTACATCTACCTGGTTACCTTGATCCAAATCTTTCAGTATGACATGTGAGAAAAGTGCGAGTTGGGTTTCACATAGTCGATGTTTTCAAAAACCATCCTGGATAGCACTGAGGAGGTCATTTTGTTCAAGATACCTCATAATGTTTGACTCAGAATATTTTATAAGATTCTACTACAAATCGTTGTCAAGGATATTGGACGGTAGTCTTATGGATCACTTCTAATACACTTCTTTATACTGGCATGACCTGTGCGTTTTTCCAAAAGCTGGGCATGGTTTTTTATTCAAGGGATCTATGATAGATTATAGTGAGATGATGGGCTAACTCAGCCACAAATTCAACATAGATTCTGACAGGATTCCATTGGGGCCTGGAGCTTTGTTCAAGTTTAATGATTTCAGTTGTTTCTCAACACCACTGACACTATTACTTATTTCATTCATCTTTTCGGTGGTACGAGGATTAAGTTGGGTCAATTCTCCTCAGTTTTCCATTATAAAGGAACATTTGAAAACAAACTGAAGAATTTCAGCTTTCGATTTGCTACTCTCAGTATCAGTTCCTGTCTGGATGCTAAGTTTGGCGCTGCTAACAGTCTTTACATACAACCATAATTTCTTTGGATTTTGTGAACTTGTATTTGACAATATTCTGCAACAGTAGTCATTGAGGCATCATGCATTGCTCTCTTCACAGCCAAATGTGTTTCATTCAACATCTCTCTATCTATAGCCCTCTACTTTGTTCTACGCCTACTATGCAGTAATCTCTGTTTCTTTAGATGTTTCTTTACAGTTACTGTATACCTTGGAGGTTCCCTCCCATTATGTACTGTTCTACTGGGTACATATCTATCTAATGTGTAGTCAACTATTCTTTTAAGCTTGAGCCAGAGTTTATCTACACACTCCTGGCCTGTACTGAATGTTTTGAGTTCCTCATTGAGATTTGACATTACTGATTTTTTATCTAGTTTGCTGAACACATATATCTTTTAGCTTGTTTTAGTTGTCCTTTGTACTTTGGTAATCATTGTTGCTGCAACCGCGTCATGGTCACTAATAGCAATTTTGATGTGGATATCCTCAAAGAGGTCAGGTTTGTTTGTTTGTTTGTTACCATTAGATCCAATATATTTCCATCGTAGGTGGGGTTCTTAACTCTCTGTTCTGAATAGTTTTCAGAAAAGGCATTTAGTAAAGTTTCACAGGATGTCTTATCATACCCACCACTACCAAATTGTAATACATCTCAATTTATTATTAATCTGGATGCCCAAGAAATCCACACATGGAGCCTCATCCAGTATGAGCCTATTGATATCTATCTCTAGTACCTGTAAGTTATTTTTATTTGTTTGGAGTACCACAATGTGAGAACCTCGAAGATTATGAGTTATTGTTTGCTGTGATCCACTTGTTATTTTGTTTCATTGTTCTGGTTATTTCTAGTGTGGATGTATTTGGAGCCTTTATTGGTATATTGATGTCATCAGCAAACTTTGCAGGTTTTGAAGAGTCCTCAACTGTCATAGGGAAATGATTTATACAGGTGTAGCACAGGCACAAGACAGACATCAACCTTTGTGTGACTCCATGTATGATGTTTCCCCACTCTTAATTTAATCTTTTTCCTGTGGTATCATCTGTAAATGTAATTCAGTTTGCCTGATGAGGCATGATTCCATCCATGCAAGGGGGTTGCCTATGCTGCCACAACATTTTAGTTTCTCTTGTAGAATTTAATAATCTTCACAACCAAAGGATCAAAGTATCATATAATGTGGCAAAAGGGTAATTGTTCTTATGTAGTTCTGCCACAGCTGAGTTAGTGATACCATGTATTATATTTAAGCTGCTTCCTAAAAAAAAAAAAAAAAAAAAAAAAAGAAAGAGAGAGAGAGAGAGATAAAGTGTAGGATGTTCGAAAGCTCTTCATATTTGGGATGACAGTGCTTCAAATCACCAGCCAGCCATTCAGATGTGAGTTTTCCATGATTTCCCTAAAACACTTAATGTAAATTATGGGATAATTTAAATGGCATAGGTAAATTCCTTTGCCAGTCTGATTTTCTGCTCTTTCACACTAATTATGTCATCATTAATATGCACCAGCATGCCCCGTACGGTGGTGGTGCTTATTTTTTTTACACATAGAAGTTTTCATTTATGTTTTGGGTGGAGTTGAATAAAACATATTGCAGATGTTAAAAAAAATATATTTCCATGATATTAACTGTTGTTCTTGGTGTGAAACATTTTAAAGTGTGGTGCTGCACACAAGGAAACTTTACGTTTTGCACATTAGTTTGAAGCCTCTTAATGAAGGCCTTTTTTCATGCACAACACAGCTCCTTCGTGGTCTTTTCTTAATTGTGGGTGGCAGAAGGTTTGGAAACTGCCTGGCTGCAAGGCTTGTTGCTTTCAGTGTTCGAGATGGGCATCCTACCAATGTCTCTTGTTTGGTGAAGATATAGCCAACTGTTTGCTGAGACTAATCATGAAGCTCATTTTACTTTGTTCGCCATCATGCTTCTTGTACAGAACGTAAGCACCGAAGCATGCAATGCCCAACAAGTGGTGGAAATCTTCTTATGATATTTTTTTCAGCCTGCTCCTGGTCGTTTGAAAGTTTTGCATCCCAGTATTCTTGTTGTAATCAATGACTTTTGAATGAGTCCCTTCTTTGAGTTGGCATTTAAAAATGTATATTCATGCAAGGTGCTGACCATAAGAACATTTCTCTGGTTCTTCCGTTTCATTATCTACTGATTGCCTCTGTATCATGTTATGTACTCTCCTTTCTCTGGTTTTTCCTTCTTTATGAAGTCAGGGAATCCCTTCTTGTCCTGACACATTGTACCAACAGTGTTGGTGTTATTGCTGGTTAGTTTTTCTACCAAACCTGGACTGGTGTACAAGTTGTCAAGATAAATGAGATGGCCTTTCCTGAGTAGATCATGTGGAAGCTACCATAAACACTGTCCTTTCCAGTGCAAACAATAAAGTCCCATAAATACCCAGAGCTGCTTTCACAGAGTTCATAAAATGTGATGTCTGCTGTACTTTTATGGAATAAATGGCCTCCATCCAAGCACCCTTTCCAGAGCAACTGATATTACTTTCTGTCATGTATAACAATCTGAATTTATGCAGCTGATGCTCCCTAATTGAGTGAATTTTGTATAGCTCCCTGCTGGTAGTGCCTAGTGGGTCATATTGTGTATTGTCACCAAAGTGGAGGAATTTCAATAAAAGATGAAACCACTGTTCACCCATCCGTTTCCTGATGAAAGGTGTGTCAACTGATTCTGTCTTTGAAAAGCACATCTTGTGTTCTGGTTTGTGAAGAATTCCTTGAAGTATGAGCATTCTAATACATGTTTTTACCGCATCACGTGTAGTATCTTGCCAACTGCGAACCTAGGAGCATACCGCCAAATTGAGATGGGAAGCTATAAACCATTTTGCATATAAGTTTGTCTGTTCAGCTATTATTTTGCACAAAGCATCACCCACAAAACACATAAATAACTCATCATATGATATTGTTTTAGAGGCACAACTGTACTACTGCTACCTCTGAACAAATGTCGATTACACATTGAACTAACATGCACAAATGTACTGTCTGCTGCAGTAGTGTCTCATTGACAGATGTTTCTGAACCGCACTCATTGTCACTAGCCTCAACATCTATCTTGTAAACCTACAGAACTGTAACTGAAATTATTATCAGTTTCTGAAAGTAGCTCGTCTATCTCTAAGTCTGGTAAGTGACTTGACTCCTTTTTACCATTGCAAAAAATCGCTTACTAACCTGGCAGCAAACATAGACAAAAAAGGCATGCATCAAAGGCTGCTTCACTGGATGCATTCTGTCAACATGCACTTGAGTGGAAAACATTACAACTTGCCCAGAATATGCTGTGCTGCTGGAAATGTGCTGCCATCTAGTGGGCAAAGCTCAACTAATACCAAAGTTTCAGTATCAGGCTGATAACTCACCATTCTCACTAGCTACTAGCCACAGAATGCAGAAGCTGGATATATGTGTCCAAGTAACTGTGAATTAGCAGAGCATGGATGGGTATGTCAGTCATACCTACTTAAAGGGTTAATCAAATCAGTCTTTTGAACAGAAATGGATGATCAAACACTCCACCTTCAGAAATAGCTGTAGTTCTGACTTGATTGATGACATTCTACAGTTGTACATGCTAACCAACTCCAGTTGCTAATGCTGCAACATTTCATGCATTGGAAAAATTTCAGGGGCTCCCTCCAAAAAAGTTAAGATATCCTAAATATAAACTGCCATTTTATCATAACAGTAAAATAGTTAAGATGTTATTCAGCACTATCTTTCGCACAATGTTGCAAGTCATCTGCAAGGTCAGTGAAATATTATGTACAGGTCAATCAGACAGAGCTGTAACAAGTGTGTCATCCAGACATGAGAAAAAGACAGAATACAAAAAACAGATTCCACTCTTGCCATATACCTTGAAAAACCATATGATGTAACATGTGTTCTTCATACAGCAAAGTAAGTTATAAAGACAATATCATAGAAATAAATAAACTGATGATGCAGAATGCTCACTTGGGTTTAAATAAACAAATTAAATTTCTTCTGATAAATTAAGTTTTATTTCATGCACATTCAACAAGCTCCCAATTACCAGAGTATGGATTGCCTGGTTTGCAGATTATTCACCCATACTTCAGCCAGTTTTGAAAAAACTGCAGATTATACCTGAAATATTCTCCTATAATTAGAATGAATAGTTTTGTTCATAACATATTATTATACATGTGACCCAAGTTTTATAGCCAGAAGACAGTGAAAGCCGCAATCTCGCCATCAGACATTCCTGAAATATTTTTCTGTTGTTTGGTATTTAATCTTGAGGTAAATGCAGGGACTCTTAACTTTGTTATATGTCCACATCCAGTTTCCTGCAGAAGATGTGCTTGTTTCAGTTGCTGGAATGATAGTTACGAGGTTCCTATCACCTTGAATTATGTCACTCATACAGATACCCATGGTGTGAATGCAGCTATGAAATTTGGAAAGATAGCAGAAAATATACATGTGTGTAGTGAAAAACAGAATAAAAGTTATAGTTTTAGAGTGAAAAAAGGAATTCATGGACAATACAGTAATGAAACAGTGAAAATTCATAAGCGCCTACTCGTTTTACAAAAAAGCATGGACGCCTTAAATCTGGAAGTACTAAATCTTCAAAACAAAAATGAGGAACTGCAACAACAGCTCCACAGGTCCGCAATTGTTAATCAGAAGAAAGTGATCGTATATGATAGATCACAAAATATGGACTCATGCATTAATGACTGCTGAGTGCTGTGAGTGCGATGAAATCATAACAAAAGGCTTTCAGACATGTGCAGAATCTCAGCAGTGGGTACAAACTAACCATTCTTGTTCAGTAAACAAAACAGCAGCTTTAAAAAAGTGCGATGAAATCATAACAAAAGGTTTTCAGACATGTGCAGAATCACAGCGGTGGGTATGAACTAACTGTTCACATTTAGTAAACAAAACAACAGTTTCAAAAAAATGTGAAGTGGGAAAGATAGCACAAGAAAAGCATGTAAATACATCAAAGAAGTTGCAATTGTTTGATGAGTTTGCAGATATAGAAATTTTCTCGGACAGTCACGGATGAAGTCTTGCAGCAATATTTCGCTATGACCTTAATGTGAAAGCATGCAGACACGTTAAACCTGGGGCACCTATGAAGGTAGTTACAAAAAAACATAGGATTAGTAATAACAGAGAAGAAAAATAGAAGCATCTTATGGATTGTGGATGCAAACGATGTTTACAGAAATGAACTAGAAACTGCAACCTACAACCTAAAGCAAGCCTTACATCTCACAAGAGAGGGGGTCATTGTCGTTAGTGGAATACCTCACAGATATGATTTAATGACCACCTCGTGTGTAAATCTTGAAATCAGAAAGACAAACAGACAGATCCATAAGATCTTCAAAATGAACCAAAATGCACATTTTCTCAGTATGGACTTTCTTGAAAGGAGTCACCATACAAAACATGGAATGCATTTAAATAGAAGTGGTAAAACTCTATTAGGTAAAAAAATACTTCATATGTTAGAAAAACTCAGTCAACAAGGAAATGGTACCATCATCCCTGTGATGTCCTCAACAGCAAAAGAGCAGCCTTCAACACCAAATAACTGCCAATTCAAATGCGATGTACTGTGAATACTACTTTACTGGATGCACAAAGACAGTGTTGTATGTACAGAAAATAGCATTTTCTGGTAAAAACATGTGTCTTTTGGATTAGCTGTATTATCTGATTATCTGTGCTGTCTTGGTTTTGTGTTATTCCTGATAACTGTTTGCTTTTCTTTATGAGAAATCAGTGAATCAACAGCAGTATCACTTCTTGAAACGTAACAATTTCTTGCCTCAGAAATTTAAACCTGGTCAGTGAACAAATAAAACTTGTTGTAGAGCATAAATATCTTAATCAAAGTGTTTCTTTTTTGTTATTTCAAATAATGATTCCATTGAATTTGAATCTGTATACTCCAACAGTTAGTTTTGTGGCATTATTCCACTTGAAGTTACTGCAGCTGGTTATACCTATGTCCTTGATTACCGTGACTTGTTTACTGGTTGTTGTGACTTGACCTTCAGAATCAGGTAGCAGTCTTAGGAGAGAATGTGTGTGTGTGTGTGTGTGTGTGTGTGTGTGTGTGTGTGTGTGTGTGTGTGTGTGTAGGCGTGCATGTGTGCGTGCATGCGTGCATGTGCATGTGCATGTGCATGTGTGCATGTGGGTGGGTATGTCTGCAACCTAAGTTATTTCACTTCCTTTTTATGTGTCTATCAAACAATCAGCGTGTATGGTATTTGGTGACTAGTGATCTTACATATAGAACTATTATTGATGTTTGCACTAGATAAATCTGATGTTGCAAACAAACTGATACAATGAAAATTGAGAGTATTAAATGATTATATGACAGTTAAAGATGTTGAAACTGTAGATGTCTAAATACCCTTAAAAACCTCTTATGATAAACTTAGTAATGGAGGAAGGAATTTTCCCAGAGATATTAAAAAGGAATATGGTGGTGCCTATGTTTGGTGTCCAACTCACCTTTTTCTCACAATAAGTCAATTCCTGTCAACCTTGGATCTGAGTGACCTGCACCTGCTTTGCAACTTTTTCCAACATATTTCTCTTTTCCCCTCAAAATTCTAAAAGTGCCAAGATTTAGGTATGGTTTTCCTGCACTTATATGTTACAGTCAGGAAACACTTGGAATTTTGTCTGTTGAATGTAAATACTGGCCAATCATACTGTCTTCTTGCAATTTTACAGTTTTCTCAATAATATTTTTCTTTTGATATAATTATTCAGCTTTTTTCCATATAAATATTAATGACAAGAGCACCAGATCTAAATGCGACTATCAAATTAATGATACACTTCTTGAATTCAATGACATAAACCTAGTAAAAATTGAGACCATATTCTATAGTAAGGTCACAAACCAAAAAATTTATAAATTTCAATACTTATGCTAATTTTACTTTTTAACTACTCAAACATTGAGGTTTAACAGTATGGCAGCAGAATTATATGAAATAATAAAAAATTAAATTTTAATATGTGTGTTTCTGTTCATATGCAGTAATAATAAATTTCATTGCTATCAAAATCCAGGAAGCAAAAAACGTTACTAACACTTAAATGTCATTCCTTTGTTATATTTTTAAACATCCTTATCTTAAGGGCCTACTGTTACATTGAAGAATATGTTACACAAATCTTTGTAAAACTAAAGCCAATTAAATATAACATATTTCAGTGGGAAATAACATTGGCCTTGAGAAATTATTCCTGATTGTTGGTCTAAGCCCTGGAACAACATACAATCTTAAAGTTACTGCACACAACTCAGCTGGTTCAAATGTTGGGAATTACCAATTCACAACACTTAGTATCAATGGAGGTAAGTAGGAAGTTTATTATATTTTTATAGAGTGAAACATACCTAGTTTCTGAATGAACGTAACTCCATCTTCTATCTAGAGTGTGGGACTACAGCTGGTCAATTTCCAATAATACAATATCAATCATCATTATTTAGGTTTTATTTTTAGGCTACTAGTTTCAACACTACATTATGTCATCTTCAGGCCTGCTTAAATCTAGTAACCTTTGTGTTACAAAATATAGCACCACTTTTAACTGGTCTCACAAAGATTATTATGGGCATGTGTGCTCCTTGGACAGAGACCAGTTAAAAGTGCTGCTATATTTTGTAACATGAAGGTTACTCAATTTAAGCAGGCCTGAAGGTGACATAATGTATTATCAAAACTGGCAGCCTAAAAATAAAACCTAAATAATGGTGATTGGTATTGTATTATTGGTATACCTAGTTTTTTGTCAGATCTAACTTTATTTTCCATTGTTTGAGTCTTGTAGAGTACCATTTTGTTTTCACAATGAGTTGCATATTTAGTTCACTTTTATTTTATTTTGTGGATGTCTGAATACTGATATTGTTTTATTTTGTTACTGGTTCTCTTATTATGTGGTTTATATTAGCTACATAGTATGTCAAACAGATGGAATAGTAAATTTATTGTGTGTAAAATATTTCTGACAACCTATGCAAATGAATGACTTGTGTTTGCATTTGACTTTAAATTCATTGCAAAAGACATCAAACCATTTCAAGAAATATAGTTATTTGGACAAAACAAAATAAATACTTTTCACAACCTGAAATTTGTAGTTGCTTGTTTTATGAAATACATAGCAACATTTGTATGTTCAAAATACAAGTGAAAATACTGTAAGGTATTTTTTGGTCTGCAATGATTATTAAGATGATGCTATTAACCATGAAACTTTATGCAAAACTGTGAATTACTGCAGTGAATTGCTAATGATATCATCAGAATGAATTATTTAGTTATACCTAGAAGGCCACATGTAATTAATAATATACTGAAACATGATGCTAGGGAACAAGTTATACCATTGGTCATGTGTGTCTGCCTCACTTTTTATTTCTGAATTGTACATAATTTTATCAATTAGCTACAGATCAAGTTTCTCAACTCATATAATAATATCTTTATTTAAGATTATGGCACTATTAGGAAACATTACAGTATCTGCTCATGGGATTGGAATGACTCCTTACCCTCTCCCTTAAAACCCACATCCTTTCGTCTTTCCCTCTCCTCCCCTCTTTCCTGATGAAGTAACCTTGGGTTGTGAAAGCTTGAAATTTGTGTGTGTGTTCGTATGTTTTTTATTGTGTCTATCTACCAGCGCTTTCTCATTTGGTAAGTCACAGCATCTTTGTATTTTATATATATTTTTCTCACGTGGAATGTTTCTTTCTATTATGTACAGATCATATCAATATTTTAATATGGATATGAATGTAAATCATAGCCTGCATGTAAAAATTTTCTGTTGTTTCATCAAAATAATCAAAAACTTCTCTTCACCAGGTGTGAATACCCCAAACCAGATATTAGTGAATGGTGATGAACAACTACCACTACATAAGGATTTGAAAGTGATACTGTTATCAGTTTTTTCTGCTTTGGTTGTCATAGCAAGCATCTTTGGTGTCTGCTTCTGTGTAAGGAAAAGTAAGTTCATATATCTAAGACACAGATATCATTTGTACTAGGAATCACAGCTAGACGAAGAAACATTTGCTATTTTGGTAAAATTTCAATATTACATAAAATAGAATAATTTGATTATAATTGTGGAATTCATTGTCTAACTCCAAATACTTGTTAGCAATAAGTTTCAGGGAATAACGATATTAGTAATAATAATAATAATAATAATAATAATAATAATACAGATATGAATTAAGATAAAACATGAAGCAAGTTCCACACAATTTGAATCTTTGGTTGATGCCTCCTACCCAACTCCAAAAAGAAAGATGCAATAAATTCTGAGAAGAAAATGTTGTAAATTGCAAGCTGTGCTTCCACCCGGAATGTGAAGCTAGCTGCCTTGAGCACTTCAGTTAAGTATCTATAATAACAATGTATGGCCTCTGAATCCATTGCCACACTTCAGCCACATGAAAGTGAGCCGCAATCTAGCCAGGTGCACTCAGTGTCCTTGATAGTAACAAGCAGAGCCTCCTTCAGATCTAACATGTGACACTCCTACCCTCAAGCAAACATACCAAGTGTACACTGATCTCATATCCTGAGATTCTAGTTACAATGTTTAGGGATACAAGAGTAATGAACAAATTAATTAGGAGAGTCTCTAAGGAGCTTAAGTCAAGGGAACAAGCCAGGGTGTGGGGGGTGAGCAAGAGAGAAGTTAAGCTGATAACAGCAGCATGTTGGCAACAGAGAACTTTTGGAAACCTGAGATGTTTTAAGTACCTGTAAGGACAGTTAATAAATCAGAATTAAGGCATGTAGCATGTGAAGGTAGAAGCATAAATGAAGCAAATGGGGACAGTGATGGAGAAAAATTAGAGAAGAAGCAATTTTTCAGAAACAGCAGCCGAGAAAAGATGAGACATGACAAACAACAAAGTGGACAATGATGTTAGTGACAGTGTGTGTGTACAAGGGAAGGAGGGGTGGGGGGATCAAGTGTGGTTGAAATGGAACCGATGTAGATAATATCAGCAGTAATTAGTATTAGTTGAAACAACATAGGTGGTGGGATCCTAACAAATGCTGTAAAGGAGATCCTTTATTCCAATATTTTGGTGTACTGGTGCTGGGAGGAAGATTTCAAGTTACACACAAGCCAGGAAGTTTTCAAATTATACACAAGCCACAAACAGATACCAAAGCTATGACCACTGTGCATCAGTACATACTCTCTGCTTGGAAAATTCTTTACTCTTCTTTCTCTTTCTTTTTATTAGTTCTGGTACTGGATGAGGATGAGATGACACAGGAAGTTCCCCATTTTTTCAGGTTAGTGGGGTGATAATCCAATGTGAAGACAGTGGTTGAACTGGCTATGCATTCACACAGATTCATTTGGAAAGGGTGTCAACTGCAAAAGTGGAACCACTGCTTTTTGTCTATGGGTCTAACATTTCTGGAAGTAAAAACTTGGCAGATCATCGGACTGAGCTCAAGATTTAGGAAGATGGCATGAGATTTAGAAAAGGATCAAATGAGTAGTATGTGTGAAAAAATTTAGATTTTTTTAGACACTCAACTATTCCATATCACAAATCAAGACAGTGGAAATATCATCAGAACTTCAAAACCAAATTGTGTATCTATTTCTCTCTCAGAAGAGTACAGGTTAATGGTACACACAGACTGATTAAAGTGAGAGGAAAATACATCATAAGTTTGGTTTCTAACATTTTGAGTAAGCAGGAGACAAGCCACATTCTTGGTTATAAAGAGAGGTGACATAAATGGCAACTAGGTGCATGTAAGAGGGATGGGAGTGGAGCTATGACTGGCGCACAGTTTACTCACTTCAGGTAATATTTCTGATTTTACTATATGAGGAAAGGGAAGATCAGGATTTAACATTCTGTCAACAATGAGGTAATAGATGTGGAGTACTTACTGAGACTGGGGAAGCATGCAGAAGGAAACTGGCTGTGCCCTTCCAAAGGAACCATCCTGGAGTTTAGGAAAACCATGGAAAACCTAACTGTAGATTCCCAAATGGGGATTGGGATCGCCATCTTATCACTGCAACAACTAATTCAGTTTTTAATATATATATTTATTTATTTATTCTTTGCCCATGGACTCCAGCTGAAAATCCAGCTGAGAGTATTGGGTGTGTCATACAATAGGCTATTAACATCAAACTTAATTTCATTAAATATAAATGAAACAAATAATTAAACAGAAATAGTCCATAAGCATACAAAGGTATTACATGTTTCACATTATATATACACACAAATCCAAACAACATACAGAAATGATAATTTTTAAAGGTACATTTCAGTAATGATGTGACATATTTAAACACCTTCTTAGTATTCACTCAAACTGTATATACATTTCTCTGTGAGATATAGTTTCAAATGATTTTCAAAACATTTTGGGTCTGTTTCTTTTTTAATGATTTTGGGGAATTTATTACACTCCTGGAAATGGAAAAAAGAACACATTGACACCGGTATGTCAGACCCACCATACTTGCTCCGGACACTGCGAGAGGGCTGTACAAGCAATGATCACACGCACGGCACAGCGGACACACCAGGAACCGCGGTGTTGGCCGTCGAATGGCGCTAGCTGCGCAGCATTTGTGCACCGCCACCGTCAGTGTCAGCCAGTTTGCCGTGGCATACGGAGCTCCATCGCAGTCTTTAACGCTGGTAGCATGCCGCGACATCGTGGACGTGATCCGTATGTGCAGTTGACGGACTTTGAGCGAGGGCGTATAGTGGGCATGCGGGAGGCCGGGTGGACGTACCGCCGAATTGCTCAACACGTGGGGCTTGAGGTCTCCACAGTACATCGATGTTGTCGCCAGTGGTCGGCGGAAGGTGCACGTGCCCGTCGACCTGGGACCGGACCGCAGCGACGCACGGATGCACGCCAAGACCGTAGGATCCTACGCAGTGCCGTAGGGGACCGCACCGCCACTTCCCAGCAAATTAGGGACACTGTTGCTCCTGGGGTATCGGCGAGGACCATTCGCAACCGTCTCCATGAAGCTGGGCTACGGTCCCGCACACCGTTAGGCCGTCTTCCTCTCACGCCCCAACATCGTGCAGCCCGCCTCCAGTGGTGTCGCGACAGGCGTGAATGGAGGGACGAATGGAGACGTGTCGTCTTCAGCGATGAGAGTCGCTTCTGCCTTGGTGCCAATGATGGTCGTATGCGTGTTTGGCGCCGTGCAGATGAGCGCCACAATCAGGACTGCATACGACCGAGGCACACAGGGCCAACACCCGGCGTCATGGTGTGGGGAGCGATCTCCTACACTGGCCGTACACCACTGGTGATCGTCGAGGGGACACTGAATAGTGCACGGTACATCCAAACCGTCATCGAACCCATCGTTCTACTATTCCTAGACCGGCAAGAGAACTTGCTGTTCCAACAGGACAATGCACGTCCGCATGTATCCCGTGCCACCCAACGTGCTCTAGAAGGTGTAAGTCAACTACCCTGGCCAGCAAGATCTCCGGATCTGTCCCCCATTGAGCATGTTTGGGACTGGATGAAGCGTCGTCTCACGCGGTCTGCACGTCCAGCACGAACGCTGGTCCAACTGAGGCGCCAGGTGGAAATGGCATGGCAAGCCGTTCCACAGGACTACATCCAGCATCTCTACGATCGTCTCCATGGGAGAATAGCAGCCTGCATTGCTGCGAAAGGTGGATATACACTGTACTAGTGCCGACATTGTGCATGCTCTGTTGCCTGTGTCTATGTGCCTGTGGTTCTGTCAGTGTGATCATGTGATGTATCTGACCCCAGGAATGTGTCAATAAAGTTTCCCCTTCCTGGGACAATGAATTCACGGTGTTCTTATTTCAATTTCCAGGAGTGTATAAAACTTTTTGCCTGCTTCTTCAGATGTAGATTTAGATTTAGATTTCTGTTTATCCTGTAGTAATTTTCATTTCCTCTTGTACCGAGTTTGTGTACATCTTTATTTAGGAGGTGTTTATCGCTTGACCTTACCGCCATTATGCTTCGGTATATGTACAGTGAATATACTGTCGTAATATTATAGTGTACAAAAGCTGGCCTACAGGTCTGTCTTGGTGGTATTTTTGCAATGTATCTCACTGCCCTTTTCTGAATTGTGAATATTCTTTTTAACTGAGGACTTTGTCATCCACAGTCTTTGCTGTTTTATGCATGATGAAGATCTGTTTGTTTAACTTTTTACACAGTGCATCTATGTGCTCCCCCCCCCCCCCCCCATGCCAAATGTTTGTCTATTATAGTTCCTAGAAAGTTTGTGCTGGTTACTTCTTTAATAGTCTTTCCTTTTATATTATAATTTTCACTATGCTTGGTCTGAAATACTACATGCATTGTTTTAGACTGATTCAAAAACAGGTTGTTTTTTGTTAATTATTTATTTGCATTTTCGATATTCATGAGTGCTTACTTCTCAAGCTCCTTCTTTGTGTCATCTGTGCAAATGATAGTTGTGTCATCAGTATACATTATAAGTTTCTGATATATATAGATAGGGAAATCATTTAAGTAGAGTATAAATTGTATTGGCCCAAGCACCAACCCTTGCGGCACACCATGTTTAACTATTTGCAATTCTGATCTGTAGTTTGTTATATTTCCCCCACTAGTATGTCTGATTTCCGTGCATTGTTTCCTATTTGTAATGTATGATTTAAGTATGTCATAGCCTTTTCCTCTAATTCCATACTGATATAATTTCATCATTAATTTTGAGTGGTTCACACAATCAAATGTCTTAGATAGGTCCATAACAATCCCACAAGTCTTTTGTTGCCTGTCAAGTAAATTAAGAATGTGCTCAATTATATCTGTTGATACTGTTTTTCTTGACTTCCCTTCTCTGAAACTACATTGTGATGAATACAGTATACTGTACTTTGACATTAAACTTACTATTCTATTCTTTATTATCATTTCATAGATTTTAGCAAATGTTGAGATCAATGATATTGACCTGTAATTTCCTAATTCATTCCTGTTCCCTTTCTTAAATATTGGCTTCACTTTACTTACTTTCAGTGAATCTGGAAATATACCTTCTTCTATCGCAGCATTCAGCATGAGTGTCAATGGTTTTAATATACACTCTCTGCATTCCTTTATGAGATGTGATGTGACACCATCCAAGGCAGATGAATGTTTAATTTTAAGTTTTTTATTAGGTTTGACGCTTCTGTATCTGTTGTAGGTATGAAAACCATAGTATGATTTGTATGTGGGGGGTTTAACAATTTACATACTGCATTTGTTTTATTTTGTCTTATTAATTTGTCTGCTACAATAATATAATATCTGTTAAAAGTATTGGCTATTTCTATAGGGTTTGTGTTGCTTTTCCCACTCATCAGTGGGCAGATGTCCTCTGCCTGATTTCTTACTTTTCCTCTCGCTTCATTAATGAAAGACCATAAACCTTTTGAGTAGTTCTTTCCCTTACCTATAGACATCCTGATGACGGATGCTTTAGTTTCTCTGATAAAACTATAGCACTCTTTCTTTTCTACACTCCTGGAAATGGAAAAAAGAACACATTGACACCGGTGTGTCAGACCCACCATACTTGCTCCGGACACTGCGAGAGGGCTGTACAAGCAGTGATCACACGCACGGCACAGCGGACACACCAGGAACCGCGGTGTTGGCCGTCGAATGGCGCTAGCTGCACAGCATTTGTGCACCACCGCCGTCAGTGTCAGCCAGTTTGCCGTGGCATACGGAGCTCCATCGCAGTCTTTAACACTGGTAGCATGCCGCGACAGCGTGGACGTGAACCGTATGTGCAGTTGACGGACTTTGAGCGAGGGCGTATAGTGGGCATGCGGGAGGCCGGGTGGACGTACCGCCGAATTGCTCAACACGTGGGGCGTGAGGTCTCCACAGTACATCGATGTTGTCGCCAGTGGTCGGCGGAAGGTGCACGTGCCCGTCGACCTGGGACCGGACTGCAGCGACGCACGGATGCACGCCAAGACCGTAGGATCCTACGCAGTGCCGTAGGGGACCGCACCGCCACTTCCCAGCAAATTAGGGACACTGTTGCTCCTGGGGTATCGGCGAGGACCATTCGCAACCGTCTCCATTGAAGCTGGGCTACGGTCCCGCACACCGTTAGGCCGTCTTCCGCTCACACCCCAACATCGTGCAGCCCGCCTCCAGTGGTGTCGCGACAGGCGTGAATGGAGGGACGAATGGAGACATGTCGTCTTCAGCGATGAGAGTCGCTTCTGCCTTGGTGCCAATGATGGTCGTATGCGTGTTTGGCGCCGTGCAGGTGAGCACCACAATCAGGACTGCATACGACCGAGGCACACAGGGCCAACACCCAGCATCATGGTGTGGGGAGTGATCTCTTACACTGGCCGTACACCACTGGTGATCATCGAGGGGACACTGAATAGTGCACGGTACATCCAAACCTTCATCGAACCCATCGTTCTACCATTCCTAGACCGGCAAGGGAACTTGCTGTTCCAACAGGACAATGCACGTCCGCATGTATCCCGTGCCACCCAACGTGCTCTAGAAGGTGTAAGTCAACTACCCTGGCCAGCAAGATCTCCAGATCTGTCCCCCATTGAGCATGTTTGGGACTGGATGAAGCGTCGTCTCACGCGGTCTGCACGTCCAGCATGAACGCTGGTCCAACTGAGGCGCCAGGTGGAAATGGCATGGCAAGCCATTCCACAGGACTACATCCAGCATCTCTACGATCGTCTCCATGGGAGAATAGCAGCCTGCATTGCTGCGAAAGGTGGATATACACTGTACTAGTGCCGACATTGTGCATGCTCTGTTGCCTGTGTCTATGTGCCTGTGGTTCTGTCAGTGTGATCATGTGATGTATCTGACCCCAGGAATGTGTCAATAAAGTTTCCCCTTCCTGGGACAATGAATTCACGGTGTTCTTATTTCAATTTCCAGGAGTGTATTTTATACAGTGTGTTGTAGGCCTCAGTATTTTTTTGTTTGGAGAGGTCATAATACACTCTCAGATTACTTCTGGCATGGATTACTTCTCCAGTACCCAGCTTTTCTTTTTTGTTGCTTTTTGACAAGCCTTTTACTAACAGGACATGTAACATCATAGTAATAATTGGATAAAGAAAAAAATTGGTTCCATTTGGTGTTTGCATCTTTAGCTGCATATATTGTTTCCCTGTTTTCTGCCTCTAACATCTCTTTTAGCAAATTTATGTTATGTGAGTAGTTCTGTCTTCTCATCTCCCATATCTTCTGCACTGAATCCCTAGTCTTTATATTTATGTCTATCATGATCGCAAAATGGTCTGCTAATGTGGAGTTTATTACCTGTGTGTCACATTAGCATGTAGGAATCTATGTTATTACGTGATCAATTATAGTTTCACTATGCTTTGTTACTCTGGTTGGTTTATCTATTTTTATTTTTAGATTGTATGTGCTCAATAAGTCCAGTAGGGTCTTAGTATTGTCTGTATTTTTACTTGTGTCTATGTTCAGATCTCCTATAATGATCAAATGAGCATATGTTTTTGAGAGGCATTGGAGTAAATCTTCCAGCTGTTCAAAGAAGGTTTTAATTACACCATTTGGTGATTGATACAAACCTAATACACAGCATAATATCCCAGCAATTTTAGTTTCCAGTGCTGTAGCTTCAAAGCTCAATTCTATAGTATACTTTGTTATATTTATGGCTTTGGAGAGGTCATAATACACTCTCAGATTATTTCTGGCATGGATTACTTCTCCAGTACCCAGCTTTTCTTTTTTGTTGCTTTTTGACAAGCCTTTTACTAACAGGACATGTTAGAAAAAATGGCAACCCCACCACCTGTATAGGAAGTTCTGTAAAAATGGCTACTTTCACATAATTCTTCAAGTTGTACATTCCTATGTGATTTTCTTTTAGCCCATGTTCTCTAACTACTAGAATGTTTGGCCTATATTCCTGTAATATTACTCCTAGTTCTTCTGTTTTATTGTTTATGTATTGAATATTTTGGTGAAGTATTCCAATAGTTGGCTTTAAATTTAATAGTTCCCCTTCCTGTAGTATACTAAGCACATCACGTGCTCCCTTTGCTTCTGATACTATGCAGTGATTTATTTCAGTTTGTGTCATATCTTTGTCCTATGTTTATATTCCTCTCACTATTGTCAAACTGGTATTTCAGATGGACAGTTTTACTTATATCTTTTTCCATGTTCTCTTTCTGCTTACTCGATACGATAAAAATCCTCACTTGAGGTAGCAGGTCTCCTACTTCTCAGGCATCTGTCTTGATTGGAAGCTGCTTCTACTATTGATCTCCCAGGCCTCAGGTACCTCTTCTGTGTGGTTGCTCTTGCTGGTGGCTCCTGTGCTCTCCGACTTGGTGACTGCCCTACTTGGTTAGCTGCTGCAGCTAATGACTCTTGTATGTTTTTCTCACAAGCATTTTCATTGCCTTGAGATAATATTATGGAGTCTGCTGTTCTGGATGCTGTTGCTGTTGACGACAACTCTGCTGATGATTGTGGTGATTCTGCTGCTAGTGGTTTATCTGACACTGCTGCTGAGAATATCAGAGACTCTGCTGCTGCTACTGGTGTTTGTTGTAGCTCTCCTGCAGATAATGATGGTTCCACTGTTACAAACAACTCTCATTTTGACTGAATTGGGATTGGAGACCCATCCGTTACAGATGACTCATTAATAAATTTAAGTATTTCGGCACTAATAATCTTTTTCCCTTTTACGTTCATGTGGAGACCATGTCTTGTGAAGTGCTCTCTGTGAACACTGTTAATCCCTACAAAAGTCGTATTCTGGAAACCTCTACATATTTTCTCAAATAGCCTGTTTGCTGTAACAGTCTCAATGTTTACACATGAGTTTTCCATCAGATTGTGTCTCCTAGGGATACTAACAATGTAGAAATGCACTCGAGGCATCCTTTTGATTGTTTCCTTTAGGATTCTTGTTGCACGCCAAGTTTTATTACAGTAAATGTCATTTGCGCCTCCTATTATGATGCAGCTGTTATCGGTCATCAATATGTTGTCACTGTTTTCCAAAATTTCACATAGTGGCGCGCCTGGTTTGATGATGCCCGTTACATTAAGGTCTGGGTGATTTCTTCTCATAATTTCTGTAACTCCTCTCCCATGACTATCTGCAAAAATATATGTTTGTTGCTTGTGTCCTTGCTTGTGCATAACGTGGTTGTTTACTTTTCTTTCTTTACAAATATTTACGTTGTGTTTTTCTCCGTTTAATCCACTTGCATCTTTTTGTGTGGATAGTTTGTTCATATTTTTAGCCATAGACGCACTATTAACACTTTCTTTTCTTGTGATTAATTCACTTGTGTCTTTTTGAGTGATCAGTTGATTCATATTTCTAGTTACAGTCGTACTGTTTACACTTTGACATTTGGTTGTGCAGACTTACGAATTTTATGGCTAGCATTAATGTGATCTTGTTGCCTTGACAATTCAGACAGTTCCCGTATGTTTAGTGCCACATTTTCCATTGTTTTTATATATATTTTTTATAATGTCAATTTCTTTTTGAAGTTCGTCATGCACGCTGTCTGCTAATCCCGCGTAGCACTTTTCACTCGCAATCTCGTGGCCGTTACACTCTATGACACATTTACACTGTATTTGTAAATCTTCCTGAGCAAAGCAGTTTGAGTGGCACCATTTATGTTTAAACGTGCATATTCTAATTCCATTTAGCACTGTTTCGTCACATAGAATACACTTGATTGAAATTAAGTCCTCAAAAACTGCAGAGCGGTCAACGTTACGTGTACACTTGCCGCCATATGACTGAAGCTTACAGTGGAGATGCTGATTGACTAAAGGCGAAACATATTCAAAGTCAGAGATGGACATTATTGAAACAAATTTCTATCTTGGTAATTATTTGAATAAATAAAAAGTAAACAGAATGTGCCTTGGAAGGTTCAGCAGTACCGATTGACCGCCATGTCATCCTCAGCCAATAGGTGTCACTGAATGCGGGTATGGAGGGGCACGTTGTCAGCACACCAATTTCCCAGCCGTTTTCAGTTATTGTGCTACTTCTTAATCAAGTACATCCTCAGTTTGCTCACAAGGGCTGAGTGCACCTCACTTGATAACAGCACTTGATAGACCCGTCCAAGTACTATCCAAGCCAGACAGGTGATCTGACAGGAATGGAAGTTCCACTGTGGCAAGGCCATTAGTATTTGAATAAATAGATCACTCAGAGAACTGTATTCTTGAATAAATTATTCCCAGATATATAGGTTATTCCTCACTGAGTACAAATAATTATTTGTTATTTATTATTTGTAACTTAAATAATGAATATGTTACAGTATCATTACATGTTCCTCGTTTACTTCTGAGACACGTATAAACATTGTTTGTTCCTCTGGTTCAGCACAGTTTTTATGAGGTAAGTATTAATGAATGGTGCAGTGGTGTGTTTCAGTGGATCAGTGGGTTAAGTTCAAGACTACAGATATAAACTCTGGTGCTCAATCCCCCCTTTGTTCTAGCATTGATTCTGTCACTTCTGACTTCCTTCACCTCTATCAAAGAGAAAAATATCAAGTTAAGTTGCATCACATTTCAGAGCTCATGTTAAGCAATAGGTTGATGTATAACTGCCTGGAGAAGTCAGGTCAAAAACTGGAGGAAGGCACAAGCATACCATCTCGAATAGAATAGTACCAAGTAAGGAAATACAGTGTTCAGGTGAACATTGTGGTTGAACACAAATTTGCAGTGTAATAAATGGAGCATAAAAAGCTTGAAAATTAATACTACCAATGAGGCCCAATCCAACTGACTCTGCGCTTGCCAGTACTGCGTTCTCCCCCTGGTAACTAGGAAAGATTAGAACACAGCTAATCTACAATACCTTCCTTAACATGACAAGATTGCTAATCACAAGATTGCTAATGCTATTAAATATGAGTGTATTGTTGATATAATCATGCAATTCCCTCACACTTGTAGTGCTGCAGAATGAGTGAACAAAGTAATGTCTCAGAGGCTGAATGTGACTAAAATCAACTGACTTTAAATCTACAGTTTCCTAAAACAGTATTAATCAAAGAGATTCACAAAACTACACAAAAATGTGGGATGCTGCTGAATATCTAAAGGCATTTGAAATAATTGAAAGTCTTTTGGAACAACCTCTGAGAAACCTTTGCCTTAGAAGATGGAAAAGTTTTTCAACATGATGTACATCTCTGCAGTTACATAGAATCTTGCGATGGAAAAATTTTGTAAGAGACACTGGGTTTGACTACCTAAAACGGTTCATAATATTGCAGCTCTTTGGCAACTTCCTATTGAGAAAGTTTCAATAGATGGTTTGAAGGCTTCTTTCACATTTATGCCCCGAAGAAAGAACATACAACTATTGCAGCACTGTTTTGCCCATAATTCAAAAACAAATAGTTCACTTGTATTGTTGTGCATGTATAATGGAGGTGTACAAAAAACTACAGACACATAATAGCCAAAGAAACTGGTGACAAATTTCAGATGAAGTTTTCACATAAAATGAAAATTTATCTTTCTATTTTCAATGGGATATTAGGAGATAAGGCTGATGTGGAATCAGAATAAAGCTACTCACCAAAAAGTAGAATGGAATTGGTGTTTTCTCAAATTTTTGCTGAAAAATATCATATTTTAAAAATCTTACATTGTTACCAAGAAATAAATGTGATTTTCAGAAGATGTAATACTCTTCTTTGGCATTTGTAGGTGGTATTTTTTAGATATCATAAAGGCAGATCTTCCAAAATCAAATCAACTCTGATGACATGTTACAGAAAAGAGTTGTTCTGAAGATTAATTAAGAACCAACAAAAAATACTAGTACATTTGTTTTATAAATAACAAAAAATTAGAACAAGAAATTTCTTTGGATTTCAGATTTATCTATTATTCATACCCCTTTTTAATCACAGGTGATAAATGAGTGTTTTTGTTGGTCAATGAATAATATCTCAAATAATAATTTCTATTTATATTCAGTATTCACCATTCAAATAAATTTTGGCTGCTACACTCAGTTGATACGCTAAAACTGTAAATTAAAAGGCACCTGTAACAGTAAAATTTCTGTTTGTAACATGCAAATGATGTGAGAAAGTCCTGGGTTGAATACAAAAAATGGAGAGAGTAAAGATAATCATTTACCAAATAGATGAAGTGTTGAGCAGTAGATAGATACATGAACAAGATTTAACTTGCAGTTAAGCTTTTGGACAATTTCTGAGAGAGAGAGAGAAAACTACTTGCCACGTCATTGATGAGAGGGTGTGTGGTTGGAAACAGTAAAAACAGCAAAAATGTTGGGAGAAGGAAGGCAACAATGAAGGAAGGCAGAGTGAGGGTGGTGGGAAGGAGAAGCAACACGGGGCTGGGATAAGAGTGAAGCACCAGTGAGCTCACACTGGCAGAGGAAGGGGAAGGGGCAAGTTGTACATGAGCAAATAGGTGGGGGGGAGAGGGGGAGGAGAAGTGGAGTGCAGGATAAAATTGAGGAAGAGGCATACTGCATCAAGAGCAGTAAGGACATACTCAAACAACGGAAAATCCAGGATGGAATGTAACAGTACCAGAGAAGGAAAGTTGCTACTCACCATATAGCAGAGATGCTGAGTCGCGATAGGCACAACAAAAAGATTCACACAATTAAAGCTTTCAGCCATTAAGGCCTTTGTCAGCAGTAGACACACACACACACACACACACACACACACACACACACACACACACACACACTCACACTCACATAAATGCAACTTACACACACGTCTGCAGTCTCAGAGAGCTGAGACCACACTGCCACAGTGCAGCGTGGTCTCAGATGTCTGAGACTGCAGACGTGTGTAAGTTGTGTTTATGTGTGTGTGTGTGTGTGTGTGTGTGTGTGTGTGTGTGTACTGCTGAGAAAGGCCTTAATAGCCGAAAGCTTTAATCGTGTGAATCTTTTTCTTGTGCCTATCGCGACTCAGCATCTCCACTATATGGTGAGTAGCAACTTTCCTTCTACAGTAAGGATATAGATTGTTCTACATATGGTTGTAATATTCAAACCACCAGAACCCATCAGTTATAAACATGCACAGCACACATTATCAAATACCACCCCAGAAGAACTTCTTAAATGCAACACTTTCCAGGTCTTCACTACCTTAACATTTTTCCATGAAATGAGGGATGCCAAAATCCTTCCCAGATCACAAAAAGTCATGTGCTGATACCTAATATATCTATGACATATCTCGGTCAGCTCTAAATCCATAGTTACTCCCAGCCCTGTGCCATGTGTGTTATATCTGCTTGAAGACGTTCCATGAAGAGTATCCTAAGAATACCAGAATAGTCCTATTCACAATATTCTTTTGCAGGTGCACTGCACTTGTTGTATACACCTATTTACTTCCTCAACAACTGTTTTTATACAGGCTGTTCATTTTAACAAAAGACACTGAAATATCTCAAAAACTACACATCATATCTAAAAGTTATAATTCTAATTTGTTTCTCTTGGATGGGGACATCGAATGATGCCAAACTCAACCCACCACCCTAACCCATGCGTCAGTGGCGAGGATCAATATTGAAATCTTCAACAGGAACCCCCATTTTTTATTGCAGAAAACAGTTCTATGTCAAAATCTACATACATTTTTTCTAAAGCATTTTATTTGTTATCCCACAGATGGCACTGCAATTAGAGAAATAGAAATGGGTACACAATTGTAATTTATAACATACTACTCAGTGGCCCCTGAATACCCATTGGCACTTGGGACCTCACCTCCATGCTAGGAGAGTAGATCAGGCCAGTATTTCATAACTCCTAATTAGAAACCCATTCACAATGTTGTATTCCTCCAGCATATCAAACACGGGACTACTTCAAGCACCACTGTGGCTGTATAGCAAACTAAGACATAACATGCAGTACACTGTGACTGGAGCTCATGTATCATGCAGATACAGAACAGATAGTGGCTCTAAACATTACAATACTTGCGCAGTCTTTATTAGCTGCACATATGCCTATCATTTGGCGAACAGATGTGCAAGTGGATTATGAGTGTAGCAACCACAGAAGAAAAATTGAGATGATCCTGATCTACAGAGAATATAGAAGAAATGTTGAGGCTGCTGTTGCCTTGTGTGCCAAGCATTTTTCAGAGAAAGCTCATTCTTGTTCATTCTTTTACAAGTTTGTAAATGCCTTTATGTCTGAGTGCATCATACAGACTGGCAAAAGGAAATGAAGGCAACATGTTACAGGAGAAGCTAATGAACTAATTGTACTCATGACATTGCACCTCAACCCACAGATAAATTCCTGGCAATTACACTGTATTGTGTCATTATACATTATCATCCATGCCACGTGTCAATGCATCAAGAACTTCTTAGTACTAATTCCCATAGTATTTTGTGAATGGGCATGTCAACAAATGCAAATAATCCACCCATTCTTTCCCAAGGTACTATTTTTCAGTGAGTCTACATTCATAAACCATGGTAGAATTAACTAGCATAACATACATTACTGGAATGTATGCAATCCCCACTGGTAACAGCAAGCTGATCGTCAATGTCCCTTGGTCAGTTAATGTATGGTGTGGCACTAATAACAGGTCCATATTTTATTGATGGCACATTGAACAGATACAAATAGAAAACATTTTTTGAACAGGAACTACTGGTACTACTACACAATGTTGGCCTGGATGTTCAACAGTGTATGTAGTTTCCACATGACTTTTGCCCACCACATGATGCAATTGAGGTAAGGGAGGAATTAGACCATGTTTACACTGGTTCATTGTGTCATCAGAGGTGGCCCTATTAATTGGCCCACTAGGTCACCAGATTTGACATCACCAAATTATTTTTGTGTTTGTTGTCCTCGACAGTGAGTATTCATCAGGGTATTGTCAGGAGTGCCCAGGGAAGTGTGATAGGACCACTGTTGTTCTCTATACACATAAATGATTTGGTGGACAGGATGGGCAGCAATCTGCGAGTTGTTTGCTGGTGATGCTGTGGTGTATGGTAAGGTCTCGAAACTGAGTGACTGTAGGAGAATACCAGATGTTGTAAACAAAATTTCTACTTGGTGTGAAGAATGGCAGCTTGCCCTAAATGTGGAAAAATGTAAGTTTATGTGGATGAGTAGGAAGATCAAACTTGTAATGTTTGGATACAATATTAGTAGTACATTGCTCAACACAGTCAAGTCATTTAAATATCTGGGCATAATGTTTGAAGTGGAACAAGCCTGTGAGTGCTGGTAGGGGAGGCAAATGGTCGACTTCGGTTTATTGGGAGACTTTTAGGCAAGACTGTTTCACATGTTAAGGAGACTGCATATAGGACGGTGGTGTGACCTATTCTTGAGTACTGCTCAAGTGTTTGGGATCTGTACCAGGTCAGACTGAAGAAGACATCAAAGCAATTCAGAGGTGGGCTGATAGATTTGTTGTTGTAGGTTCAAACAACATGTGAGTGTTACAGAGGTGTTTCAGGAACTCAAATGGGAATTCCTGGAGGGAAGGCGACGTTCTTTTTGAGAAACACTATTGAGAAAATTTAGGGAACTGGCATTTGAAGCTGACTGCCAAATTATTCTACTTCTGCCATCATACATTGCACTTACGGACCAAGAACATAAGAAATGAGAAATTAGGACTCATGCAGAGGCATATAGATAGCCATTTTTCCCTGACTCTATTTGCAAGTGGAACAGGAAAGAAAATGACAACTAGTGGTACAGGGTACCCTTGATCATACACTGTACAGTGGCTTGCGAAGTATCTGTGTAGATGTAGATAAGGTGTACCAACAAGTGCCAACCGGCTGTGAAGGTTGCAGATATGCTTCTGTCCTGTGTATGGTCATTTGAAAAGTAGATCACTAAGCTTATTGAAGTTGGTGGTACTACATGTGAACACTTACTCTAATGGGAAAAGTAGAGTAGCATTCACCTCAAGCCATGGCCACAGTGGCACACTGAGTAGTCACCTGTTCAATATGTTGTAGTAATACAACATTGCAAATGTGATTTCCAATTACAAGTTGTGAAATACTAGCCTGTGCTATCCTCACAGCATGGAAGTGGGGTCTCACATGGCATTGAATATTCAAGCGACATTGAGTAGCATGTTATAAATTATGATTGTGTTCCCATTTCTATTACTCTGTTTACAGTGCCATCTGTGGTAAAATGAAGAAAATTCTTCAGGTAAAACATATGTAGATTTTGCAGTAGAATTGTAATCTACAATGCTGGTTCCCTTTGAAGATTTCAAAGCTGGCCCCAGCCACCGACACATGGGGTGGTGTGGAGGGTTGAATGTGCTATCATTGGATGTCCCCCTCTGAGACAAACAAATTGGAATTATAACTTTTTTTGATTTGATGTGTACTTTTTGAGCTATTTTGATGTTTTCAGTCAAAATAAATACCCTATATACACTAAAGGTTGTTGAAATTACAACACCAGGAATGATGGATATGACTGAAATAGATGTTATACCATCAATCAAGTACAGACCATGCCAGGTGAATGTGCAGGCCAAGGAAGCAATGATACACATCATTCTTTGAAGAAAGTGTGGGACCCCAACCTCCTCCCTCTCCACCCCCCCTCCACTCCCGCCTCCCTGCCCCTCCCCCCCTTTTCACACACATACGCACATGGTTGGATGTTGTCCCACAGAAGTATGCCTCGAAAGCCTCCAAGATGTAGCAGTTGCTGTTGAAATTATCCTTTAGGTGCAAAATCTAAGAATGTATGTTGTACTCAGTAGTGCTCCAAATAATCATACACCTATGCAAGCTTGTACATATAGAATCATTGTTTGAGGGAAGGTTGAAGAATAAATCAACTAGATACCTAAAAGTTTGTCACTCAGCTTTCCAGAAATTCGATTCACATGTCCATTGCAGCCTTGACAATGAACACCTCCAGTCGAAACTTAAACAGAAACAATCATTGATAGAAGGAGTATTCCACAAATATGAGTGCTCAGATGTCAAGTCAACATGTAGGACAAAGTGAGATGGTCTGTTAAAGATGTGCAGAAAAGGTGGCAGTCATTCCATGGTCACATTGCGTGATTTAGCCCCCATGCATTGCTGCATATACCCTCTTCAGTACTCTAGTGCCACACATGCATCAGTGTTATGGTACCTGTCCTATACAAGTAAAAATATCGTGGTATGACAAAAACAATTCATGGAGACTAATCGTGGTCTCAGTGGCCAGGACAATGGTCATGCGTGTATGAGTTGTGCTTGTGTGTATATATGTGTGTGTTGTCTACTTTAGAAAAAGGTCTTTTGGCCCAAAGGTCAACATGAATGACAGTCTTTTTGTTGTGTCTGTCTGTGACTCAACATCTCCTCCGTATGGTGAATGGCAATGTTTCCTTTTCATAATTTTGTCATTATTCCATCCTGAATTTCTCATTGTTTGCTTTTAGACTAATCATTTTGTCTCATTTCAACTTACTCTCATGTCAATATTGCACTATTTTATGTCATTTAGGCATACAGGCACTTACATTCACATATACATTGTGTTTCATCTGCTGAAAATACCTGTCCTTGGTTTAACACTGATTTTCCATAGAAGACATGGTGCTAATAGACCTACACATGTTGTTGGTACACTGTTCTTCACATCCTCCGTTTGGGCCAGTCTTCCTGTGGGTTGCAATTTTCACAAACATTAGTGCAAATTTATTACTTCATAATATCTCACCAATTCTACAACTAACTATAGTGTTCAACAAGTCTCATACAGTAGATATCACAATCTGTGTCCATAATCTAAAGTTTTGTTTTGTATATGCTATGAATAATTTACTTACTAATTGTCTGATAGTTTGTAGCTGTAAAGAAGCAACTCTAATTGCTTCAAATTTTATTCCTGTTGTACTTATTGCATTGACATTTGAGTTGTAACCATATCGGTCACAGCAGTAAGTGATATTTAATTAGCATAGAACAGGAACAGATGAGACCCAACATCATACCCTGTGGATATCAAAGAAAAATTGTTTTTTCAGTCAGATGAGTAATTGCTTAAATTTAATGTTAGACTTTCTCTTTATTTCCTATCTGTTGTGTATGAGCTGAACCATTGTGAAGCACTGTTCCTGATTCCACCAGTTAGTGATTTTTGACTAAGCAAGGAGTGATTCATTGAATTCAGTGCTTTTATTAGCTCACAGAATATTCATGTGACATTTTTAACATTATTTAATATGGAGCAAGTCTCTTGAATAAACTGACTTACAGAATTTACAGTGTTGTTTCCTTGCTGGAAGTCAAACTGGTTTTTAATAATCATGCCATTTATTCCAAGGATTACTCTTGCTGTAATATTTTTAAATATTTTAGAGAAGAGAGAAAGGGTAGTAATTCTTCTCATCTTCTGTTGACACCTTTTTGAATACAAAACTGTAGGGCCTACCTGTCTTTTGCACTACTACAGAAGGAAAAGTAATGCACAGTTTATAAACTTTGTTTATAACTGAAATCTTATTGCAAC
The DNA here is from genome assembly GCF_023864275.1 of Schistocerca cancellata. Taxonomy (NCBI): domain Eukaryota; kingdom Metazoa; phylum Arthropoda; class Insecta; order Orthoptera; family Acrididae; genus Schistocerca; species Schistocerca cancellata. The sequence continues at coordinate 506,870,841 of NC_064629.1, read as the reverse complement.
AATTTACAATACACCAATATGCAATGCTACCATAAACAGTATTGTTTCCTACTAAGGTTGGAGCTGACTGAAAACATGACAGTAATGTCTGATTTCTACTAAGCCTCCCACTCCCAGCAGGATTCCTGAGAAGTGACAAGTTATTACACATGTGTAATAATCTCAGAAGTTGCACCTTGTGGTGTAATGAGTAATAATATACGTGTAGACGAAATTATATTTCTCTGTAACTTTACTTCAATTATCACATGTCCACACATACTGTTTTCAAGTAGAAATGACTGCAAAAGAGGCCTTATTTTTAAAGTGAGTTATATTTAATATCGGAATCTATACTTTGATTTCTTCATTTCAAACATATCCATACAGAATATTAGTATATCCACAAATGCTAGATGATTTTGACCAATGATTAAAAACTGTGTGAGACTACAAGAAACTAATAATATCTAATGAAATATATCAAATCGTGTATATATTCCCTACCACAGGTCACATTATTCATACCACATTATACATCTCAGTAACAAACACACTTGATATTCACTACTAGATAGTGGTATTGATCTCCATGATGGCTACAGCTGAAGATGGCTGTCATGTGTGAACTGCAAATTAATTCTTGTGAAATAATTTACCATGAATCATGGAAGTGTGATTATTGGTTTGACTTGTTAGGGAACAAAAATAAACTGTACTCAGTTCATATTGTTGTATTGTTATTTAAGAATCATTGAGCAGTGACTGTATGGGCAGTGGACTTATAATCGGGCTTCACTCATCAGATTGCCAACATGGATGGTGGGGCATTTGGTGAAGGAGAGAATATTATTTCCCCTGATAACAATAGTGTCAGTGATCTCATGGTAAGTGCTATGCACTGTTTGAACAGTGACCTAAGTAATCATGTAGTTGAAGATGATTCAATTGGAAGAAAGTGACAAAGTACAAAGGAACAGGTCTCCCCCCACCACCACCACTACCACCACCACTATCAAGACAAGCACTGGAAACAAAACAGACTGTCGAAGCTCTCAGAGTCATAAAGTATTATACATATGACATGTGTCAAAAAAATGACAGGACACCCTCTAATCAATGGCATAATGAAATATTGGTCAGACACTAAAAATTTAACTATTTCTCTGGAAATAAAAGAAAGTCATTAATTATAAAATCTCTTGAATGGTTGATCTAGTACCTGTGGAAGTCGAACACGCGGCAGAACAAATGGACGTGGTTAGCCCATAGAGGGCTCCACCTCCGTGGCGGCTATTCCACGCAGCACCACCGCTAAGCCATGTGCAGACAGCAGCCAATAGCCGCTCCCTCCGGTTTCGTATATATGGACCTGCTCTGCCCTAGTCCAGCAGTCTGGTACTTGCTCTGGATTTTGTTTCTTTCTCGGCGGTACTGCGTTCTGGTCGTTGCTCGTTGTTGACATTGCCTGGCTCTGGTTCTGAGTGGATTTACATTTGGTGTTTGGTGTTGTGGTTTCCACAAGCCTCCGTTGTTTATCTCTTCCGTGTTGTGTCGCTCATAGTCGGTCGTGGTCAGTTGTTGTCAGTTGTCGTTGGTCTGTCATCCAACTCATACTGTGTATACCCGGTGGTGTGTGATCCACCAGCGGCAGCAGCCCCGCCTGGCGGCTCCGATCCGCAGCCCAAGGCATTCCCACTGTTAGTTGTGGTTACTACAGTTGATCTGGTATGAAAATAAAATACAGGAATAAATGTCATACCTGAATTCCGAGCCCCCTATAACTACTGAGAAGAAAATAAACTAATCTTTGAAAATATTGTACAATACAAAGATTCTTCAAATTTGAAGACTGCAATCAGCATTTTGCTCAATATTATTTTCCAGGATTTGATAAAGATTTATATGGGTATCTCCAAGACCATGTCTGACTTAACTATCTAGAGACTCTATGTATATTATTACTATTATTATTCTTTCTTTTTTTCTTTTCTCAGACGTTATGTCTGGTCAAAAATGGAAAGTGACACAGACCTTAATCAAACGTGACTTCCTTTTAACTGTACCGTATATGTTATATTGCATTTAGGAACTTTCGGCTAATTGAACATGTATCAATAATTACGGATTTCTGTAGTTGTATGTATAAGTTTGGATGTAGCTGTATTGCATTGATGTACTGGTGGATATTGTGTGGTATGACTCCTGTAGTTGATAGTATAATTGGTATAATGTCAACTTTTTCCTGATGCCACATGTCCTTGACTTCCTCAGCCAGTTGGATGTATTTTTCACTTTTTTCTCCTGTTTTCTTTTGTATATTTGTTGTATTGGGTGTGGATATTTCAATTAGTTGTGTTAATTTCTTCTTTTTATTGGTGAGTATGATGTCAGGTTTGTTATGTGGTGTTGTTTTATCTGTTATAATGGTTCTGTTCCAGTATAATTTGTATTCATCATTCTCCAGTACATTTTGTTGTGCATACTTGTATGTGGGAACATGTTGTTTTATAAGTTTATGTTGTAAGGCAAGTTGTTGATGTATTATTTTTGCTACATTGTCATGTCTTCTGAGGTATTCTGTATTTGCTAGTATTGTACACCTGCTTGTGATGTGATCTACTGTTTCTATTTGTTGTTTGCGAAGTCTGCATTTATCTGTTGTGGTATTGGAATCTTTAATAATATGCTTGCTGTAATATCTGGTGTTTATTGTTTGATCCTGTACTGCAATCATGAATCCTTCCATCTCACTGTATATATTGCCTTTTCTTAGCCATGTGTTCTATGCGTCTTGATCGATGTGTGGCTGTGTTAGATGATACAGGTGCTTGCTATGTAGTGTTTTCTTTATCCAATTTACTTTCTTCGTATCTGTTGATGTTATGTGATCTAGAGGGTTGTAGAAGTGGTTATGAAATTGCAGTGGTGTAGCCGATGTATTTATATGAGTGATTCCTTTGTATTTTGCTAGTTTCTGCTCATTCTAGAAAGAATTTTCTTAAATTGTCTACCTGTCCATAATGTAGGTTTTTTATGTCGATAAGTCCCCTTCCTCCTTCCTTTCCGCTTAATGTGAATCTTTCTGTTGCTGAATGTTTGTGATGTATTCTATATACACTCCTGGAAATTGAAATAAGAACACCATGAATTCATTGTCCCAGGAAGGGGAAACTTTATTGACACATTCCTGGGGTCAGATACATCACATGATCACACTGACAGAACCACAGGCACATAGACACAGGCAACAGAGCATGCACAATGTCGGCACTAGTACAGTGTATATCCACCTTTCGCAGCAATGCAGGCTGCTATTCTCCCATGGAGACGATCGTAGAGATGCTGGATGTAGTCCTGTGGAACGGCTTGCCATGCCATTTCCACCTGGCGCCTCAGTTGGACCAGCGTTCGTGCTGGACGTGCAGACCGCGTGAGACGACGCTTCACCCAGTCCCAAACATGCTCAATGGGGGACAGATCTGGAGATCTTGCTGGCCAGGGTAGTTGACTTACACCTTCTAGAGCACGTTGGGTGGCACGGGATACATGCGGACGTGCATTGTCCTGTTGGAACAGCAAGTTCCCTTGCCGGTCTAGGAATGGTAGAACGATGGGTTCGATGACGGTTTGGATGTACCGTGCACTATTCAGTGTCCCCTCGACGATCACCAGTGGTGTACGGCCAGTGTAGGAGATTGCTCCCCACACCATGATGCTGGGTGTTGGCCCTGTGTGCCTCGGTCGTATGCAGTCCTGATTGTGGTGCTCACCTGCACGGCACCAAACACGCATACGACCATCATTGGCACCAAGGCAGAAGCGACTCTCATCGCTGAAGACGACATGTCTCCATTCGTCCCTCCATTCACGCCTGTCGCGACACCACTGGAGGCGGGCTGCACGATGTTGGGGCGTGAGCGGAAGACGGCCTAACGGTGTGCGGGACCGTAGCCCAGCTTCAATGGAGACGGTTGCGAATGGTCCTCGCCGATACCCCAGGAGCAACAGTGTCCCTAATTTGCTGGGAAGTGGCGGTGCGGTCCCCTACGGCACTGCGTAGGATCCTACGGTCTTGGCGTGCATCCGTGCGTCGCTGCGGTCCGGTCCCAGGTCGACGGGCACGTGCACCTTCCGCCGACCACTGGCGACAACATCGATGTACTGTGGAGACCTCACGCCCCACGTGTTGAGCAATTCGGCGGTACGTCCACCCGGCCTCCCGCATGCCCACTATACGCCCTCGCTCAAAGTCCGTCAACTGCACATACGGTTCACGTCCACGCTGTCGCGGCATGCTACCAGTGTTAAAGACTGCGATGGAGCTCCATATGCCACGGCAAACTGGCTGACACTGACGGCGGCGGTGCACAAATGCTGTGCAGCTAGCGCCATTCGACGGCCAACACCGTGGTTCCTGGTGTGTCCGCTGTGCCGTGCGTGTGATCACTGCTTGTACAGCCGTCTCGCAGTGTCCGGAGCAAGTATGGTGGGTCTGACACACCGGTGTCAATGTGTTCTTTTTTCCATTTCCAGGAGTGTATGTGGCATTGTGATTGTGTAAGTGTATTGAGTGCTTCTAGGTCTGTGTTACACCATTTCACTACTCCAAATGAGTAGGTCAATATTGGTATAGCATAAGTATTTATAGCTTTTGTCTTGTTTCTTGCTGTCAATTCTGTTTTCAGTATTTTTGTTAGTCTTTGTCTATTCTTTTAGTTCTTCTTTAATATTTGTATTATATATTCCTATTTTTTGTCTGTACCCTAGATATTTATAGGCATCTGTTTTTTCCATCGCTTCTGTGCAGTCGCTGTGGTTATCCAATATGTAATCTTCTTGTTTAGTGTGTTTTCCCTTGACTATGCTATTTTTCTTACATTTGTCTGTTCCAAAAGCCATATTTATATCATTGCTGAATACTTCTGTTATCTTTAGTAATTGATTGATTTGTTGCTGCCAGTAGTTTTAGATCATCCATGTATAGCAAATGTGTGATTTTGTGTGGGTATGTTCCAGTAATATTGTATCCATAATTTGTATTATTTAGCATGTTGGATAGTGGGTTCAGAGCAAGGCAGAACCAGAAAGGACTTAATGAGTCTCCTTGGTATATTCCATGCTTAATCTGTATTGGCCGTGATGTGATATTTGAATTTGTTTGGATATTAAGTGTGTTTTTCCAATTTTTCATTACTATGTTTAGGAACTGTATCAATTTAGGATCTGCCTTGTATATTTCCAATATTTGTAGTAACCATGAGTGGGGTACACTATCAAAAGCTTTTTGGTAATCAATGTATGCGTAGTGTAGCGACCTTTGTTTAGTTTTAGCTCGATATGTCACCTCTGCATCCATTATCAGTTGCTCTTTACATCCTCGTGCTCCTTTGCAACAGCCTTTTTGTTCTTCATTTATAATTTTTTTCTGTGTTGTATGTGTCATTACTTTCTGTGTAATGACTGAAGTTAATGTTTTGTATATTGTTGGTAGGCATGTTATGGGGCGATATTTTGCTGGGTTTGCTGTGTCTGCTTGATCTTTAGGTTTCAGATAAGTTATTCCATGTGTAAGTGTATCAGGAAATGTGTATGGGTCTGCAATGTAACTATTGAATAACTTAGTTAGATGTTGAGGTGAACTTCTTTGGCCAGAAATTTGCTATTTTATCTTTTCCAGGGGCTTTCCAATTGTTAGTAGAATTAATTGCTGGGGTGACTTCATGTTGCAAAATTATCACTTCAGGCATTTGTGGTATCATCTTGTATGTGTCTGTTTCTGCTTGTATCCACCGTGCATGCCTGTTATGTTGTACCGGGTTTGACCATATGTTGCTCCAGAAGTGTTCCATGTCTGTTATGTTTGGTGGATTGTCTATTTTAATGTGTGTGTTATATATTGTCTGGTAAAATTTCTTTTGGTTTGTGTTGAATGTTTGGTTTTGTTTCCTTCTATTTTCACTTTTTCTGTATCTTCTAAGTCGTTTGGCCAATGCTTGTAATTTCTGCTTCTTTTCATCTAATTGCTCTATCGCTTCTTGTTGTGAGATTTTACCTAGCCTTTTTCGTTTTTTGTCTGATATTTCATTTATTGTAAATTGTGTTAGCTATCCGATGTCTTTTCTCAGTTTTTCTATTCTGATCTGTAGCCTGTGTTGCCATGCTGGTTTTGTGGGTTTCTTCTGTGTGTTGGTTGGTTCTGATCTCTGCCTAGTGTAGTGAGTGCTCCTATATAAACCAGTAGTTGTGACTCTTCCATAGTTGTGTATTCATTTATTTTATTGTGACTGATTGTGTTGATAGTTTTTATTGTTGTTTCGACTTGGGGGTTATTTGGCGGTCCATGCAAGAATGGTCTAATGTCTGTGTTTGTGTATTTGTATTCTATATATGTCAGCTGAAATTTTTCTTCTATATCTAACATGTGTGTCACTTCGTGTTCTATTTGTGCTTGTTCTGGTGGCTGTCTTAAGATTTTGTTTTCCTCTGATTGTTTAATTGATGTGTGTTGTTCTTTGTTTGTTTGCTCGGGGATGTTTGAGTCCATTACTGTATTTTCTTCTTCTTCTGATTGCACATTATTTTGTTCCAGTATTTGTTGTACTTGTTGTTTGATGTTTTCTAATTCTGACTGGGGTATCCTGTTATTTTTTATTGTTACACGGATCTGATCAGCTAGACACTGTTCTGTTAAAAATTTTAATTCCGGGTATCTGGTAATAGATGTTGTGTATACTTGTGATCTGAATCCAGTTGTGTTGGTTCCTAGGTTTGTTGCTTGGTAATAACAGAACATGAGGTGTCGATTAACTTCATCTGACCATCTCATCCTCTGCCTTTGTTTTCCTTCTAGGGTGGTTGCAGGAAGCATATCCTGCAAAACACCTCTATTTGGATTTAAATCATTTTCCAGTTGGCTAGCAGTGTCGTTACCATTGTGGGAGGGCATAGGGTTCAAGCATCATCCCCGACCATGATGGCACTTGTCCGAGGCTTCTTTAGTTCTGTCCTGAACCAACTAATCACACTAAAAGGGGGGTTAGCCCTATTAGTGGTTTGTTCTTTTCATCGCCTTTTATGACTGGCAGAACATACCGAAGGCCTATTCTTTTCCCAGGCATCCATGGGGTCTATTATTATTATATTTATTATTATTATTATTGTGGTATACTCAATTTATGACTAGTTTATAGTGGGAACAGGTATTAGTTATTTATTAATAACCTATTTTTTTTGTAAATAACCATTCACAAAGTATTTAGTAGAATAACCATTAATTAAGAACCTTTGTAAATGTGGCGGATGGCTGCATGGCAGTGGCCTAATATCAATTTTTTAAAAAAAGGGCTACATACTCTTTGTTAAATTTTATTTGTCATATATCCTCACAGAGGTCATCTCTTTCAGATTGCCCCCATTGTTGATAACCCTCTTGTATCTGACAGATTTTTATGGCTTACCCTTTTTAAAATTTTAGCTGCTAATCCTTCTGTGCTTTTATATATTTTTTCCAGAAGCAAGGGAGCATTCAGAACCAGAAACTTCCATTCCTGAAATTCAAACCACTGTTGCACAAGATAATAAACACAACATAGCTCGAAGAGAACAGTATTATGCAACAGTTCGCAAGTTACCTCCATCCCCTGCAGGACTTGAATGCATTCCAGGTAAAACTGTTGTCCATTTGTAACTAGCATTTAATACTTTCTGTCACATTTATTTTTGTACCAGTTTGTGTGATATGGTTTGCATAGCATAGTCAGTTATTCATTCATTTTAACATTTTATTCTGTACAATGTATTATGAAGGAGAACCTTCTGGAATGTGAAGTGAATGGAAATATATAACTGCAGATAAAACCAGTTGTTACAAACTCAAGTTTTACGTTATGTGAATATCTGACATCAAAATTAGTCTGTTTATGGTGTTAATTCAAAGCTCTACTTAGACCCTATGCACTTTACATATAATTCCAACTGGTGCCAATAAACATGTAATTCAGCAAGGAACCCATTAATTCAAAAATAGATACTATTTTATGATTTATACCAGTTGATCCAACTCAGCTCCTCCACATTTATTTGTGTGTGCTGGCGCTCATAAATGATAAACAGTTAATTGTGTACTATAACAATGTTTTTTTTTTTATTTACTACATTCATGGCTTCTACAATTTCTAACAAGGATTAGCAGAGCTAGAATAGAACTAGTCAGTAAATTTTGCAGTAGTAATGGCTAATGATAAAAGTTTGTAATTTTCAAACAATGGAAAATTCAGGATGGAATGTAACAGGTAAACCTGTTGTCTATTTGTAACTAGCATTTAATACTTTCTGCCACATTTATTTTTGTAACACTTTGTGTGATATGATTTGCATAACATAATCAGTTATTTGTGGTTGTGAGACTGCAGTCGTATGTGTGTGTGTGTGTGTGTGTGTGTGTGTGTGTGTGTGTGTGTGTGTGTGTGTGTGTGTGCATGCGTGTGTGCAAGAGAGAGACAGAGAGAGACTCTGTTGTGTATTGTTGACAAAGCTGTGTGTGTGTGTGGTGTGTGTAAAAGAGAGACAGAGAGAGAGAGACAGATTCTGTTGTCTGTTGTTGACAAAGCCCTTTATGGCTGAAAGCTTTATTTGTGACAGTATTTTTGTTGTGCCTGTCTGTGACTCAGCATCTCCACTATATGGTGAGTAGCAACCTTTCAAGTTTGTAACTTTGTTTCTGATCTCCCTCTTTTTCGCCAAAGGTTTACAAACTCTCTGTCATGTTCCTATGTAAATTGTAAGGGTTGCCCAGAAAGCAATGCACTGCATTTTTCCTCCAATTGTTTATTGAGTGTAATGAGAATTACACACATGAAGAAATGGTGTTTTATCTACACATCCTATTTTTCCGAATAATCTTCATCCTGTTCTATGGCCTTCCTCCAGCATGAAACAAGGGTGTGCATGTGCTTGTCCTGGTGGTGGAGCAAGTGTTTCACTGTGTGAATCATCTCCTCATCACCCTAAAAATGTCTTCCACAAATGGCATCCTTTGATGGTCCAAACAAGTGGAAGTCTGAGGGGGTTAGGTTGGGTGTGACAGTCATGGGTAGTCTCCCTAACTGCTGCAAATCGTGGAGCTCCACCAAAACTGCCTTCTGATGACCTCACCCTCTGTGCCAAGTGACTAACTATACTTCTGTCAACACCAGATCCTGCATAGACTTTGCACGAGTTTATGAATATTCCCCACAGTTTCTTTCTCTGCAGTGAGAAATTCAATGATGGCATGTTGCTTGTAATGTACATCACCTACAGACATTATTTTGAATCTGTCCTGCAGCTACACTATCTGTCGTAACTTACAGAAACTTGGTACGCTCATTAAGGGACTTCAAATAATACATATATGTAATGTTTTACATTTGTAGCAATAGTTTTCGGTTAAGAAAAAAAAAGCAGTGCCTTAAGTTCTGGGCAATTCTAATATATACCCCAAGGCTATGCAGCTAGTCTAGACTTGGTCCTTTGCACTTAATATCACTTTAAATGCTTTAAGTGCTTATTGTATGCAAAATACATGAAGTTTTACAATGGTACAAAGCCCATGTTAAGCTGTGGGTCTTCACATAATTGACTGGATGGCCAAATTTACAGTTCAGATATAAGTCAGAGGATCATGATAGTAAATTACTGTGATTGTTAAAACAGAGCTTTAGGTTGATAACTAATTTAATACCTATATTTGGGCAAACTAGCACCAAACTGAAGAATCAAACTCTAAGTGAAACACATTTTTATAACATAATGTCATGGCTACAGACACTGATAAGCCAAAAACTTTATGACCCTCTACTTCAAAGGAAGTTGCTCCATCTTTTGTACATCATACAGCAGCAGTTTAGCATGGCACAGATCTGATGTCATTGATAGTTGTTAGGAGGTATGTGGTATCAGACGTTTATGCATAGATCGTGTAGTTACTGTCAATTACAGTCTGGCAGTTTGTAGGTGATGAGATGGTGTCCAACAGCATTCTAGATGTGTTCCATTGAGTTCAGGTTAGTTGAATTTGGAGACCAAGACATCAATGTGAGTTCACCGTCATTCATCAAACCACTAGAGCAAGACACAGAACATGTGATACAGACATATATCCTGCTGGAATATGCCATTGCCATTGGGGAAGATCTCAGGTATGAAGTACATGAAATATATTTGCAGTTGCAAATATTGACAAGCACCAGTTATATAATGGAATGATGACAATGGAAATTCAGGACATAAACTTATATTTTCCACTTTTTGTGAGTGGTTATCTTACCATTACACTATATGAGCATGTTCCAAGGTCAGACCAGACTTTCATATGTCATAAACCATGTATCTACAACCTACACTCATACATTCATTATGCATATTCCTGTACAGAGGAAACATTTTAAATGAAAGTCACTTGCCAATGGTGAGCCAACACATGCATGCATGCATTAAATTTTAATTCTGAACAACACAGACACTCAGACACTGCAATACTGTATCAATTCACTGACACTGGGTAAGCGAATTCCAATTAAAATATCTTCCCTGAACAGGAATATACATAATGGATGTACAGCTGCAGGTTGTAGAAACATGGTTGATGACATGTGGAAGTTTGGGTCTGACCATGGAGCATGGTGAGATATCTAATGATAAGGCAACTGCTCATGATAAGTGGGAAATCTGAGTTAGATTGCTGGAATGACACAAATTTTCATTGTCATTTTTCCACTATACAGCTGATAGTCGTCCATATTCTCAACTGTGAATACATTTCATGTATTCCATAATGGCAGTAGTCAGTGTCTGTTGCTTTGGACATGGTTGCATGTCCAAAGGAACATTGCATCATAATCCTGAACAACATAGGCCCTGCAATATTGTATCAAATATGAAGGTATACAGGTGGCCCCAGTTATGTTCATGTTGCCTATAGCTGTCATGGTGCTTTCGATTACTACTACAGGTCTCATGGAAATCCAGGTGAAAGTGTTGCATAGTATGATATTGTCCCAATTAGCCTGTGTCTTTGACAGAACAAATGTTATGAACATCTGATTATCTGAATGATGGTGTATCCAGAAATCATCATTGACCTGGTGTAAAGAGAAATATGACTCATCTGACCAGACCAATCTCGGTTAACCCTCGTGCACTGTAAATTGTAAGTGGTTACATTGTTGGGTCATAATTGTGCCTGCACCAGCATTGTACTCTATCATCAGGTCTGCCACCTATTGTGCTTTACAGACCAGATAAGCTTCTGATCTCCACATTCTGTGATAAGGCTTACACGTCCAACACGTTGTCACTCACTCATGGTTTCACCATCCTTCAACGACTTGTAATAGGTGGTCATGACAGCAGCACATGAACAGCTGACCAGCTTTGCTGTTTCTGAAGTGTTATTTCCAGGTACCAGGCCATAACAAACTGGTATTGTTCAAAGTCACTTGCGTCAGTGGATTTCCCTGTTGGTGGCCCTTATTATTGCTTGAATGATTACTCATTTCTCTCTGCTCCACTTATGTATTTTTCTTGCCTGCAACACCAGCAGTTGGATTTCAGTCTCATGGTAAGCAGTGGTTGGTTGGTTAGTTGGTTGATTTGGGGGAGAGGACCAAACCAGATTAGAGAAGGATGAGGAAGGAAGTCAGCCACATCCTTTCAAAGAAACTATCAAGGCATTTGTCTGAAGCACTTTAGGGAAATCACAGAAAACCTAAATCAGGATAGCTGCACATGGATTTGAAGCATCGTCCTCCCAAATGCAAGTCCAATGTGCTAAACACTGCACCATCTCACTCTAGGCAGTGGTCATAATGTTGTGACTCATCAGTGTACAAACTCACCTCTACAAGAACAGCTGTTTTCAAGGTCCTGGAAACAACATGAGTAATTCACAGTACCCCAGAAAAGCATTCATTGACAGATGTGCTCCTAATGTGATGCTGCCATTGGTGAGAACACTGGCACTGGTATATCAGTTCCTTACCATAATACTACCAGGGTTGTAACTTGTTCCACAGCTGTGTTATGTATATGTCGCGTAACATCATTTCCTGAGTTACTGTCTGCAGATAGAATCTTTTCATAATTAACAAAGTGTAACCCAACAACATTATGACAAGCCAATGTTACTAGTAATACTTTGTGATGGCAAGAACAAATTGTGACTGCTTGTATTGTGTAATCAATAGCACCCTAGCTTGCAAGACAGAAATGTGAGCCAGATCCAGACAAAATGCGTGTGACAGATTAACAACCCCTTCTGGTGCACCAACCAGCCTGAGTGTGGTTTTCACGTAGTTTCTCATGCTCATCTAGGCAAATACTGGGCTGTTCCACATTTTTGATCAAAGAAAATTCAATACACTGACAGTTGAAATATGAAACATCTCCCACTCCATCTGGCCAACTGGTACAGCAACCATATAATCATTATTTTTGAGTAAAAGAATCTTGATTGTGGAAATATTCCTTTAATGGCATGTTTTGCCTTTGTAGGGTATCATCAGATTGTCATGGATTGAGAGATGGCAAGTGCAATAAAGCAGTGATAGAATTGCACACATCTTGCTCCACTAAATGTAGGGCAGTGAAAACCACCTATCACAGTAGATGATGTCGAGAATGCATACAATATGCTCAACTGTATACATGCTTGAAGTATTCTAATTTAATAGATGATTATCATTGCACCATCTTTAGTGAAGCTAGATGTGTGCAATTCTATTAACTGTGGTTGTATCACTGCACCTGCCATCATGAATGTATTGGAGGCACGTGCCCTGGTTAGCTTAATCTGGATGTATGTTTATCCCACAGCATAATAGTTCTACTAGTGTATCTCAATCCATGATAAACTGATGATACTCTGAAAAGGCAAAATGCATCACTAAAGCAATATTTTCAAAAGCAAGACTGTTTTATTCAAAATAAAAAAAAACAGCTAAAATATGTTCTCACACAGAACGAAGCTTATACAATTCATAGGCATGTGGCACACAAGACTTTCCCTCAATACGTAACTGGCAACTATCAACAGGAAGGCCATTGCCACTATGTGAAGTTAAATAAATTTGCCAAAATTTGAGTGCAGCAGAGGCAAGAACTAGATGGGTTAAATGCCAACGAAAAGAAGAAGAAGAAGAAGAAGAAGAAGAAGAAGAAGAAGAAGGAGTGAAAAATTGGAAATTGTGCAAGAAACACAAAAATTTGGAAGAGAAGATAAAATTATTAGTAGGTATAGGAAGAAAATGAATCTTTAAAAAATGTGAAAGATACTAAAATTGTAAAATAGTCATATCATCACTAGAGCAATTGGTACAGCATTGTAAAACAGTATATATAATTATCTTTCTGAAACAGGGCTGTAAGAATCTGCTTTTCTTCTAAAAAAACATTAATACAATGAAATTGATTAATGAAGTAACCAGAAACATTTACATGGGGAAGTTAAACATCCCAACAGTATCAAGAATTAAGATAATATTTCTTCAGTTTTACAAATTTGAAGAAAAGCATTTCTGAAGGAACCATTGCTGCATTCAAGTGAAAGGATATAAGGGATCCACATAATATATTAAAATCAGGATGCTTAGACAGGATTCTAAATCATTCTATTCCTAAATACAAGTCTAGTTTCTCAATGAGTACATCACTCTGCTCAGATATAACTTTTAATTTTTAATTTTAAACATAAAGGTTATTTGGCTGATTGAGAATTCAAAATGTACACCTCAGTGCTAAAAAAACATTGTTCTTGTATCAGCTGGAATGCATTCTATGTATATTAATTACTGTAAGCCTTGCGCTCATGAAAGGCATTTTGTTGCAGAGTACTCAGAAGATATTAGGCCATATGCTACTTTCCATGTTGCTACGCCAGTCAACACAGAAAGCACAAAAATGCAGACATTTGTATACCGTGAAGGTGATGCATCACCAACTAGAAAGGTATTGTATTTTGCAATATAAAAGTAAACTTCACTACAGTTCCAAAATATACTTAAACTTTTCAATAAAGTGTGCACAAAGAAGAAAATTTGCTATTACAATTAATCTTGTTTATGATGTTAAAGAATGTGACATTCTATTAAGAGTTATGTGAACAGCAAATAATAAATCAGTTCCAAAGTTCAGTCACTAGGTTTCTTTAATTACCAAATTAATCTACTTTTATAAACACAGCTTTAAACTGACATGCCATTTAAGAGCAACACAGCATCTATAACAGACACTAAAAATGGAAATGAGTGTATGGCATTGCTTGCTGGGAGGCCCCATTCAGGGGAGGTCGGCCGCCAAGTGCAAGTCTTATTGCAGTTGATGCCACATTAGGCAATTGGCATGCCAGTGATGAGGATGAAATGGTGACAAGGACAACACAACACCCAGTTCATAAACGGAGAAAATCTCCAACCCGGCCGAGAATCGAATCCGGGCCTGCTGCATAGCAGGCAACCATGTAATCACTCAGCTAAGCAGGTGGACAGACACTGTACCATACAAATAAGGTGATAGCACTGTTCTCAAAAGCTTGTAGTTCATTGTAGTTGAAGTTTGCAGAACAGAGTCAATGACTTGCAAACCCAATATAATTATCTTTTTTCTGTGTTTGTACCTTGAACCTTCATCCATTCCTATGATTGAAGTTCTTTTGTTTTCAAGTGTAAAAAGCACAGACTTGGACTATTGTCTATTATTTGGTGTGCAGGCAAAACAATTTTAAAATCTAAAACAAAATTCAATGAAAGAAACTTTTTGACTGAAACCTGACTGAGAATGAAAACAATAAAGGTAATCTGAGCAGGTAAATAAAAAAAACTGCAAGCGCCAGTACTTTTTTCATCATTATACTAAACTTCTAAAAATTTGTTGGCAGAACCAGTGATCTGAGAGTTTTTGAAAATAAGTTTTTAGAAAGATTTTAATCATGATTATTCTGTGTAATGCACTCTTTATCATTTATTTTTTCTAAAAATTACCATAAAGACCCATCACAATTTCTGCAAAAACAGATATTGTGACAGCTATTTCAATTATCTGAGAATTTTGTCTTCATCTATCATCTTCCTATTTCAGAATCAGTAGGAACTGACAGAGTTTGGACTAAAAAACGTTTGACAGTCTTTGTGTTGTTTTCATTTGTTGCGGTATTTCAAATGCTGTGGAAACAGTTCTCGGTCCAACATAGCAACCACCCATGAATAGATAATTTTGAAACTAGGGCAGCCACAACCAAAATAAATATATATGATTGACTGGCCAGATCTTACAGTATATCATGTGTATACAAACTGATTTTAAAACTATTAAAATATAAATCTGAATGAAAAGTTGAATAGTCCATAGTAGCTGTTTGTAGCTGTTTTTATTTTAGTCAACTAGAAAGCAGTTGTGTGAGTCACCGATTGTGTGAATTTCTAATCGATTTCAATAAAAACATCTACTTAAGACTAGTGGACTTGTCATTCAGTTTTATATTTTAATAGTTTTAACACCTGTTTATATGCACCTTATATACTATATGAATTAGTCAATCAATTACCTACACCCATGAATACTCGATGAAGAAGCAGTTACAGCATGGATTGCATGAAACATTTAATCATTTTTTACCTGTACACACTAAGTTCCATTTTTGACAGCGCTATATAAGTCAATGAATGGTTCAAATGGCTCTAAGCATGATGGGACTTAACATCTGAGGTCATCAGTCCCCTAGACTTAGAACTACTTAAACCTAACTAACCTAAGGACATCACACACATCCATGCCTGAGGCAGGATTTGAACCTGCGACCGTAGCAGCAGCACAGTTCTGGACTGAAGCGCTTAGAACCTCTCGGCCACCGTGGCTGGCCTACATAAGTCAGGTGTAGTTTTCTCTTTCTGTTCACTGGAATCTTAAATTTCCTGGTGGAGCTTCCATTCAATGTACTAGACTAAACTCCTATGGAGAATGCAAAAAGCAGTTTCACAGATAATGTAGGTCTTAAATTCTCTTATAGTCTTGTGTACTTAACTAAAGTTTGTACCAGTTTCCATAACATTATAGATTCCACTGAAGAAACTTGTACAATACAATAATTCAGCAAAAGAAGTATGTCATTCTATCTTTGCATGCTCTACTTCTGTCTCCGTAGCTTGCAAATCCCTGTAAAGTACCTGAGAGAAAGTAATTTATATTGTATAATACTAAGCTTTCCTCCTGTTCCATTCAAAATCAGCACAGGGCCAGTGACTTTTATATGTCGCTTTTATGTTATCACATGTAAAGCAAGTGAGCTAGGTTTTTGATGTTCTAGGAATCAGTTATTGTCACCTGTTATCACAGATAAGGTTATTTTGTTCAAGGTAGATCAAACACATGGTTCCTTTTGAGGTGCAGCAGCCTTTTCAATAGTTGCAGTGGTGAGAGTTTGGAAGATTAACTGATCAGGCCTTGCAACATCAACCAAATTGGCCTTGCTGTGCTGAGTATTAACCAAGTGAAAGCTGCTTATTCTTGGGAATAAACTAATATTGGTAACAAGAAGCAACAATAAGGAATATACTTATTGAGAGGCCAATGTCAAAATATCCAGACTCATGAACATAGGTCGACACAAGGTTTGTGAACTCACAACACTTATTGCCCGAACTGATCGTTTCTGAGCCAAAAATATCCTTTTAGAATGGGAACAGTTACCCCAAAATGTAATACCATATGACATAAGCGAATGAAAGTAAGCAAAGTAGACCAATTTTTATGTCAAATGATCACTCACTTCTGATACCGTTTGAATACTAAAAATGGCAGTATTAAGTCTTTGAACAAGATCCTGAATGTGGGCTTGCCACGACAGCTTACTGTCTATCTGAACACCTAGAAATTTGAACTTTTCTGTTTCACTAATCATATGCCCGATCTGTGAAATTAAAATGTCAGGTTTTGTTGAATTGTGTGTTAAAAACTGTAAAAACTGAGTCTTACTGTGATTTAGCGTTAGTTTATTTTTTACAAGCCATGATCTTAGGTCATGTACTGCACTATTTGAAACCAAGCCAGTGTTGCACACAACGTCCTTTACTACCAAGCTAGTGTCATCAGCAAACAAAAATATTTTAGAGTTACCCGTAATACTAGAGGGCATATCATTTATATAAATAAGGAACAGGAGAGGCCCCAACACTGATCCCTGGGGCACCCCCACTTGGCAGTACCCCACTCAGACCCCACATCACAGCCGTTTCAACATTGTCAATAATGACCTTTTGCTGCCTGTTGCCTGCTTCACATTTGCTGTGCAGCGAGCTACAATAATTTAAGTATTAACTGTATTTTTCTTACTTGTCACTTCTTCTTCTGTGCGTTTTTGCTTTTAGGAAGCTTTAATTTTCAAGTACTAGCAATAGTGTTCCATAGATTTCGTGTTTGTTTTGAATACAGTCAGAGTGAGTCCCTTTAGTCAGCTGTAGTGCCAGTAGTGCTATGTTTGTGTTGAATACAGTCCAAACACAGGTAGTGCTTATTTTCATTGTTTTCAAAAAGAAGTGTCTAGTAACCACAGTTTAGTCAGAGATCAGCCTCCTTTAGTGAATTAGCAGTCTAGTTAAAAGTTGATTAACTCTCTAGAGTTGTTGATTTCTTAGGCTGGATGGGATGTGTGACTGCTGTATATGGACAAAGGAGGAGCTGGCCACTGTTCGCGAACAGCTGAACGTGCTGATGGCTGTGGTCAGCCGTCTTCAGGCTGCTGCCTTGAAGTTTAGCAGCAGTGGGGAGTCTGGTGTGTTGCATGGTACACCACAGGTGTTACATGCTTCAACCACAGTCCCTGCTGTCGAGACATCTTCGTGGGTACCGGGCGCGGTTGTGCCAACTTCTCCCCAAGGGGAGTGGCGGGTTCAGCGGCATTCGCGGTGCACAAGGAAGAGGCTCAATGTGGAGGCTGGCCGGATGGCATCACCCGCTCCTTCAGCAAGGTCTGAGCAGGCAAATGGGGGGAGGGGTTTAAGGGGTTTATTAGTGATTGGGAGCTCCAATGTTAGGCGGGTGATGGAGCCCCTTAAGGAAATAGCGGAAAATTTGGGGAACAAGGCCAGTGTTCACTCTGTCTGCTTGCCGTGGGGTCTGATCCGAGATGTGGAGGAGGCCCTGCTGTTGGCGATAGAGAGCACTGGGTGCACTCGATTGCCAATTGTTGCTCATGTCAGCACCAATGACTCCTGCCGTCTGGGTTCAAAGGTCATCCTCACTTCATACAGGCAGTTGGCGGAGTTTGTGAAGGAGGAAAGCCCTGCTCACGGGTTGGAATCTGAGCTAACTATTTGTAGTATTGTTCCCAGAACCGATCGCAGTCCTCTGGTTTGGAGCCGAGTGGAAGGCCTAAACCAGAGGCTCAGACGATTCTGTGGAGATGTGGGGTGCAAATTTCTTGACCTCCACTATCGGGTGGAGAAATGTAGTGTCCCCTGAATAGGTCAGGCATGCACTACATGCAGGAAGCAACTACAAGGGTAGTGGAGCACATGTGGAATGCACATATGGGTTTTTTAGGTTAGAGAATTCCCTCCCTAGGCCCGACAAGAGGCCTCCTGAGACGCAACAAGGTAGTAGTAGGCAAAACGCTACAGGGAATAACAATATTAATGTGGTAATAGTAAACTGCAGGAGCATCTATAAAAAGGTCCCAGAGCTGCTCTCATTAATAAACAGTCACAATGCCCACATAGTACTAGGGACAGAAAGTTGGCTGAAACCAGATGTAAACAGTAATGAAATTCTAAACTCAGATTGGAATGTATACTGCAGAGACAGGCGGAACAGTGAAGGGGGAGGCGTGTTTATAGCGATAAAAAGTGCAATAGTATCAAAGGAAATTGACGGAGATCTGAAATGTGAAATAATTTGGGTGAAGGTGACGGTTAAAGCAGGCTCAAACATGGTAATTGGATGTCTCTATAGGCCCCCTGGCTCAGCAGCTGTTGTGGCAGAGCATCTCAAGGAAAATTTGGAAAATATTTTGAGTTATAGTTCTGGGTGGAGATTTTAATTTGCCGGATATAGACTGGGAGACTCAAACGTTTATAACGGGTGGCAGGGACAAGGAATCCAGTGAAATTTTTTAAGTGCGTTATCTGAAAACTACTTTGAGCAACAGAGAACCGACTCATGGTGATAACATATTAGACCTTCTGGTGACAAACAGACCCAAACTATTTGAAACAGTTAATGGAGAACAGGGAATCAGTGATCATAAAGCAGTTACTGCATCGATGATTTCAGCTGTAAATAGAAATATTAAAAAAGGTCGGAAGATTTTTCTGTTTAGCAAAAGTGACAAAAAGCAGATTTCAGAGTACCTCATGGCTCAACACAAAAGTTTGGCTCAAGTACAGATAGTGTTGAGGATCAGTGGACAAAGTTCAAAACCATCATACAATATGCATTAGATGAGTACGTGCCAAGCAAGATTGTAAGAGATGGAAAAGAGCCACTGTGGTACAACAACAGAGTTAGAAAACTGCTGCAGAAGCAAAGAGAACTTCACAGCAAACATAAACATACCCAAAGTCTTGCAAACAAACAAAAATTACGCAAGGGGAAACGTAGTGTGAGGAGGGCTATGCGAGAGGCATTCCATGAATTTGAAAGTAAAGTTCCATGTGCTGACTTGGCAGAAAATCCTAAAAATTTTGGTCTTATGTCAAAGCAGTATGTGGATCAAAATGAAATGTCCAGACACTCTGTGACCAAAATGGTACTGAAACAGAGGATGACAGACTAAAGGCCAAAACACTAAATGTCTTTTTCCAAAGCTGTTTTGCAGAGGAAGACTGCTCTGTAGTTCCTTCTCTAGATTGTCGCACAGATGACAAAATGGTTGATATTGAAATAGATGACAGAGGGATAGAAAAACCATTAAAATTGCTCAAAAGAGGAAAGGCCACTGGACCTGATGGTATACCAGTTTGATTTTACACAGAGCACGCGAAGGAACTTGCCCCCCTTCTTTCAGCGGTGTACTGTAGGTCTCTAGATGAGCTTAGCATTCCAAAGGATTGGAAAAGGGCACAGGTCATCCCCATTTTCAAGAAGGGACGTTGAACAGATGTGCAGAACTATAGACCTATATCTCTAACGTCGATCAGTTGTAGAATTTTGGAACACGTATTATGTTCCAGTGTAATGACTTTTCTGCAGACTAGAAATCTACTCTGTAGGAATCAGCATGGGTTTTGGAAAAAGACGATCATGTGAAACCCAGCTCGCACTATTCGTCCATGAGACTCAGAGGGCCATAGACATGGGTTCCCAGGTAGATGCCATGTTTCTTGACTTCTACAAGGTGTTCGATACAGTTCCCTACAGTCGTCTAATGAACAAAGTAAGAACATATGGACTATCAGACCAATTGTATGATTGGATTGAAGAGTTCCTAGATAACAGAATGCAGCTTGTTATTCTCAATGGAGAGACGTCTTCCGAAGTAAGAGTGATTTCAGGTGTGCCGCAGGGGAGTGTCATAGGACCGTTGCTATTCACAATATACATAAATGACCTTGTGGATAACATTGGAGGTTCACTGGGGCTTTTTTCGGATGATGCTGTAGTATATCGAGAGGTTGTAACAATGGAAAATTGTAGTGAAATGCAGGAGGATCTGCAACGAATTGACGCATGTTGCAGGGAATGGCAATTGAATCTCAATGTAGACTAGTGTAATGTGTTGCAAATACACAGAAGGAAAGATCCTTTATCATTTAGCTACAATATAGCAGGTCAGCAACTGGAAGCAGTTAATTCCGTAAATTATCTGGGAGTAGGCATTAGCAGTGATTTAAAATGGAATGATCATATAGAGTTGATCGTCGGTAAAGCAGATGCCAGACTGAGATTCATTGGAAGAATCCTAAGGAAATGCAATCCGAAAACAAAGGAAGTAGGTTACAATACATTTCTTCGTCCACTGCTTGAATATTGCTCACCAGTGTGGGATCCGTACCAGATAGGGTTGATAGAAGAGATAGAGAAGATCCAACGTAGAGCAGCGCGCTTCGTTACAGGATCATTTAGTAATCGTGAAAGCATTACGAAGATGATAGATAAACTCCAGTGGAAGACTCTGCAGGAGAGATGCTTAGTAGCTCGGTACAGGCTTTTCTTGAAGTTTCGAGAACATACATTCACCGAGGGGTCAAGCAGTATGTTGCTCCCTCCTACGTATATCTCACAAAGAGACCATGAGAATAAAATCAGAGAGATTAGAACCCACACAAAGGCATACCGACAATCTTTCTTTCCACGAACAATACAAGACTGGAATAGAAGCAAGACCTGATAGAGGTACTCAAAGTACCCTTCGCCACACACTGTCAGGTGGCTTGCGCAATATGGATGTAGATATAGATGCAGATGTAGATGTAGATGTAAGAGGTGAACCAATTGTGAATTACTCCCATATTCCATAATGGTCCAACTTCTGGAGCAATATTTTGTGATCAACCCAATCAAACACCTTAGTTAAATCAAAAAAGATGCCAAGCATTTGAAACCTTTTGTTTAGCCCATCCAGTACCTCACAGAGAAAAGAGAATATAGCATTTTCAGTTGTTAATGACTTCTAAAGCCGAACTGTACATTTGATAGCAAATCGTGTGATATAAAATGATCAGTTATCCTTACGTACACAGCCTTTTCAATAACTTTTGCAAACACTGATGGCATAGAAATAGGTCTAAAATTATCTACATTATCCCTTTCTCCCTTTTTATAAAGCGGCTTTACTACTGAGTACTTTAATTGCTCAGGAAACTGACCATTCCTAAAGGAAAAATTACAATTGGCTATATACAGGACTAACATGTGCAGCACAGTACTTTAATATTCTGATAGACACTCCATCATAGCCATGACAGTCCTTAGTCTTCAGTGATTTAATTATTGACTCAATCTCCCTCTTGTCTGTATCACAGAGGAGTATTTCAGAGGATGACGGTAGAATCCCGCGTCCGGCCATCCTGATTTAGGTTTTCCCTGATTTCCCTAAATCACTCCAGGCAAATGCCGGGATGGTTCCTCTGAAAGGGCATGGCCGACTTCCTTCCCCATCCTTCCCTAATCTGATGAGACCGATGACCTCACTGTCTGGTCTCCTTCCCCAAAAACAACCAACCAATATTTCAGCTATCAATCTCGGAAAGGCATTTGCCAAGAATGTTATATGATTTTCTGTAGAAACTAAATTTGTATTTAATTCACCATAAACGCTCCAGAAAATGATTGTTAAATACTGTACATATATCTGATTTATCAGTAACAGAAATATTTTTACTGCGAACTAGCTTTATTTCATCGACCTTGTGCTGCTGACCAGACTCTTCCTTCTCAACTGACCAAATTGTTTTAATTTTATCGTGTGAATTAGCTATCCTATTTGCATACCACATTCTCTTTGCCTTCCTAATAACATTTTTAAGCACCTTACAATACTATTCGTAATGGGCTACTGTAGCTTGATTGTAACTACTTCTAACATTTTGATATAATTCCCACTTTGTTCTACATGATATCCTTATCTCACTAATCAGCCACCCAGACTGCCCATTACTGCCCCATTTAGAATATTCTAATGGAAAGGAACTCTCAGAGAGCATGAGAAATGCGTTAAGGAAAGCATTGTATTTACCATCTATGTTATCAGCACTATAAACATCCTGCCACTCTTGTTCCTTGACAAGGTTTAAAAAACTCTCTATTGCTGTTGGATAAACTTTCCTACATAGTTTGTAATTAAATATGACATTGGTTTGAGTACAAAAGCCTTTTAGTGTTAAAATTTGTGCATCATGGTCTGAAAGGCCATTCACGCTTTTACTAACAAGATGCCCATCTAGAAATGAAGAATGAATAAAAATATTGTCTATGGGTGTGCTACTGTTCCCCTGTACCCTAGTTGGAAAAAACACAGTCTGCATCAGGTCATACGAATTTAGGAGATCTACAACATCCTTTTTCTTGCACCATCATATACAAAATGTTTATTCAGGTCACCACGTATAGCTAGTTTCTGATACTTCCTACAAAGTGAATCAAGAACCCTCTCTAGCTTGAGCAGAAATTCTCTGAAATTGGAGTAGAGGACCTATAAACAACAACAATTAGAAGTTTAGTTTCACTACATTCAACTACTGCTGCACAACATTCAAATATCAGTTCAGTGCACTGTCATGATATGTCTATGGACTCAAATGAATGCTGTTTTTTATGTACATAGCCACTACCCCACCCCACAAGGAACTCCTTGAGAAACAGCCAGCTAATCTGTAGCCTGGTAAAGGAAGCCTCTGAATTGTCAAATTATTTAAGTAGTGCTCTGATATACCAGTAATTTCAGAGTCAACATCTACAAGCAGTTCACTAACTTTACCTCTAATACCTCTTATATTTTGATGAAATATGCTAATTCCTTCTCTACTTGGAAGCATTACATCCTCGGAAGGTGAGCCCGTAGTTACAGGGACTTCCTTAAAGCAGGTACACCTATCAGCTGACTTCAGCCTAAAAAAGGTGCAGCTCTAACACCAACTACTACACGAATTTTTCCATGATTGACATCACCACCACAACCCACTACACTGTCACCTATAAGCTTAACTAGCCTCCCCTTCCCATACCTATTGATGTGCAGGCCATGCCTAGTGAAACCCGATCTACTGATAGATCCAACTGGCACGACTGAGATGTCACCCATGCCCTCTGCCATCAGCGCCTTCCCCAGCCCCATGTTAACGTGCCTAACAGCTGCATTAAGATGAGCCCAATCATGATGCTGAAACAGTTGCACGAAATGCACATTAGTGCCACCAGTTTGGGTAGCTATCTTAACCAGGTCACCACCTACATCATATTCCCTGTCCCTATCAAGACTGTTCCCTGCTCCACCCACTATCACTACCTGATCCTCCTTCATAAAATTCTTACATAACTCCGCTATGCTGTTAGTCACCTGAGCCAACCCTGCACTAGGCTTCACAATGCTGGTGACCTGATACTCACTCCCCAACACTTCCTGCAACTGCTGGCCCACACCTCCACCATGGGAACTAACTAGCAGCAGAACCTTCTTCTTTCTGATACACTTTGCAACTAACCTAGGCTTCCTAATTGCTGAGCACTGCTGCATGTTCCCTACATCTACAGCTACAAGAGGCTCCTCTCTACTAAACTCTGACAGTTGGCCATATCTGTTGCATGTACGCAAAGTATAATTGTCTGAATATGTCCTCTTCCTAGCTGCCTTCTTGCTAACTGCCATTTCCCATTCCCCACCACCCTTCACCCTCCTCAACCCATCTTGTTCCTCCTTTGCACGTTGTAACTGCACCTGAAGGCCACAGATCTTATGCTCATGCTTCTCTATCAACTTATTTCTACTACAGATTCTGCATTCCCAGGAGAGGATCTCGCTAGAATGCCCACTGGCTTCCCCATGCATTCCCCCAATGAAAATACTTTGAACAAATCCCGAACCGTAACCCAGTACTCACAAACCTACAACAGAGCCCACACTTCTCACTCATGGTAAAATTTTACAGTTACTGACAGAAACTATATGTCTATGTTACCAAAGTTCAGTTACACCAGTAGAACTATTTAAGAAATAATAATAGTGGTCTCAAAATTCTCTGTCTACTAAGAAAGCAACTACTAGTATTAATACTACTACACCACAGCTAATACCAATACCAACAAAACATCACAAAATTATTACCTAAAACCAAAAAATTCAAATGTCCACTGGAACACTAAGCAAAGTTAAAACAATGAACGAAAATTTTACTGAAATATTTCACTAGAAACAATAAGAAACATCAGTTGAAAACTAAAGCACAAAATTTACTAAGCAACTTCAATGCACAGAAAACTCTAAAAAAACACAGTGAGCGAATGATTAAAAAAGTTTATTAAGTCATTATTTCATGACAAATGGCACCCAACACCACTGAAAGCTATTAAATTTAATAACTGTATTACAGAGCACAAATAAGTTTGTCAGTACTTTAGCTTTATAACCACTACAGCTGCAGTGCACGCCACAAAATGTAAACACACTTCTGAGGCGAGGCTTAGACTAACGACGCAAGAACACTCACGAATAATAGACCCCTTGAGTCAATAACACAGGAAGAATGACTGAGATTAATGAAAATCCACTAATAAGTTACTTTTACAGCAAATATTGACACAAATTAATGTTAAAATAAGTAAATGAAGACTAAAATTTTATAAAATATTAACAAGCAATTCCAACAGCAGTGCAGCACACATGATGTCACACCAAAGACAATTGGGCAGCTACGTTAGAAAATTTAAAAAGGAAAATGGATATATTGAAGTTAGATATAGTAGGAATTAGTGAAGTTTGGTGGCAGGAGGAAGAAGACTTCTGATCAGGTGCATACAGGGCTGTAAGTGCAAAGTCAAATAGGGATAATGCAGGAGTGGGTTTAATAATGAATAAGAAAACAGGAATGTGGGTAAGCAACAATGAACAGCATAGTGACTGCATTATCATAGCCAAGATAGACATGAAGCCCTCTCCTACCACAGTAACACAAGTTTATGTGCCAACTAGCTCTGCAGATGATGAAGAGATTGAAGAAATGTAAGATGAGATAAAAGAAATTATTCATATAGTTAAGGGAGAGGAAGCTTTAATTGTTATGGGGGACTGGAATTCAATTGTAGGAAAAGGAAGAGAAGGAAAAATAGTAGGTGAATATTGACTGGGGGAAAGGAATGAAAGGTGGAGTCGCCTGATACAATTTTGCTCAGAGCATAATTTATTCATTGCTAACACTTGGGGTTTGAGAATCATAAAAGGTGGTTGTATATATAAAAGAGACCTGGAGACACTGGAAAGTTTCAGACTAATTATATAATGGTTACACAGAGATTTAGAAACCAGATTTTAAGTTGTAAGACATTTCCTGGGGTAGATGTGCACTCTGACCACAATTTATTGGCCATGAACTGTAGATCAAAAGTGAAGAAAAGTGGAAAAGGGTTTGAAATTAAGGAATTGGGACCTGGATAAGTTGAAAGAACCAGAGGTCGTTGAGAGTTTCTCAGGCAGTGTTAGGCAGAGGTTAACTAGAAAAGGAGAAAGGCACACAGTAGAAGACAAATGAGTAGTTTTAAGAGATGAAACAGTGAAGGCAGCAGAGGATCAAGTTGGTAAACAGAGGATCAAGTTGGTAAAAAGACAAGGCCTAGTAGAAATCCTTGGATAACACAAGAGATATTGAATTTGACTGATGAAAGAAGAAAATTTAAAACTGCAGCTAATGAAGCAGACCAAAGGGAATACAAATGTTTAAAAAATGAGATTGACACAAGGTGCAAAATTGCTAAGCAGGAATGGCTGGAGGACAAACATGAGGATTTATAAGCATATTCCAGTAGGGGAAAGATAGATACCACCTATAGGAAAATTAAAGAGGCCTTTTGGGGGGAAGGGAACAGCTGTATGAATATCAAGAGCTCAGATGGTAAACCAGTCCTAAGCAATGAAGGGAAAGCTGAAAGGTGGAAGTAGTATATAGAAGGTCTATACAAGGAGATGAACTTGAAAGTAAAATTATAGAAAGGAAAGTGGATGTAGATGAAGATGAGATGGGAGTATGATACTGCAATTGACAAAGCTATGAAAGATCTAAGTTGAAACAAGCCCCTGGGAGTAGTTGATATTCCATCAGAGCTACTGCTAGCTTTGGGAGAGCCAGCCATGACCCCTCAGACTTCAAGAATGTAGTAATTCCAATTCCAAAGAAAGCAGTTGCTAACAGGCATGAAAATTACCAAACTATCAGTTTAATAAGTCATGGTTGTAAAATACTAATATAAAATATTTACAGAAGAATGGGAAACTGGTAGACGCCAGCCTCGGGGAATATCAGTCAGGACTTCGGAGAAATGTAAGAACATGACAGGCAATCTGACACTACGACTTATCTTAGAAAACAGGTTCAGGAAGGGAAAACCTGCATTTTTATCATTTGTAAACTTAGAGAAAGCTTTTGAAAATGTTGACTGGAATACTCTGTTTGAAATTCTGAGGGCAGCAGGGGTAAATTACAGGGACCGAAAGGCTTTTACGACCTGTACAGAAACCAGACAGCAGTTATAGCAGTTGAGGGCCATGAAAGACAGGCAATGGTTGGAAACAAGTGAGATATGGTTGTAGCCTATCCCCAACACTATTCGATATGTACAATGAACAGGCAGTAAAGTAAACCAATAAAAATTTGGGGTTGGAATTATTAAAGTGCAGAGAGCAGAAATAAAAGTTTTGAGGTTTGCCAATGGCAGTTTAATTCTGTCAGAGATGGCAGAGGACCTGGAATAGCAGTTGAATGGAATAGAAGATTTCTCAAAAGTAGGATAGAAGATGAATGTCAACAAAAACAAAACAAGGATAATGGAATGTAGCTGAATTAAATCAGGTGATGCTCAGGAAATCAGATTAGGCAACAAGGCACTTAAAAAGTAGATGAGCTTTGCTATTTAGGCAGCAAAATATCTGATGATGGCTGAAGTAGGGAGGATATAAAATGTAGACCAGAAATTGGAAGAAAAGCATTTATGCAGGAGAGAAATTTGTTAACATTGAGTATAGATTTAAGTATCAGGAAGTCTTTCCTGAAAGTATTTGTGTGGAGTGTAGTAATGTATGGAAGTGAAATATGGACGATAAACAGTTTAGAAAGAAGAGAGTAGAATCTTTGGAAATGTGATGCTACAGAAGAATGCTGAAGAATAGGTGAGCAGATTACCTAACTGATGAGGAGGTACTGAACAGAACTGAGAAGCAAAGAAATTTGTGGTACAACCTGACTACAAGAAGGGATTGGTTTATAGGACACATTCTGAGACATCAAGGGATCACCAGTTTAGTAATGGAGGGAAGTGTGGATGGTAAGATCATAAAGGGAGACCAAAAGATGAATACAGTAAGCAAAGCAGATCCAGAAGAATGTAGGTTACAGTAGTTATTCAAAGATGAAGAGGCTTGCACAGGATAGAGTAACATGGGGAGCTGCACCAAACCAATCTTTAGACTGAATACCACAACAACAGTTCACTATGTCTGAATTCAGAATATGTTCTAAATTGTACTATAAATGGAGGTGGGTGGTAGAGGGTGGTAATTCTGTCCATCACTTCTACATAAATGAGTGCTATTTGTGCCATCTTTCAATTTTTGGGAACAGTTCATTGCTCCATAGGTAATGCCATAAATCCTGGTCAAGAATAAAGTTAATTCACTTACACATTGTTTTTGTGGAGAACTTGGTAGGGCCCTATCTTTTTTTGAAACATCGTTGAGCATTAGCACTTGTATTTGTTTTTATGACCACTAGTGTTGACTTTTGTAGTTGCATGGTGGTAGTATTGCTATTCCTTTCATAACTTATATGTTAAAGTAGAATTCATCATTTCACTTTTCTGCAGTCTTTGGTCTCACTGTTACAATCAAATGCCAGGCCATTAACTTATCTGCAGCATTAACACATAACAGAAAATAACAAAATTTCTTAGCACCAGCAGTTTGGGAAACCACACACTGGCTGGATGTTAGGGTACAATAGACTACAGTGGTTTGGCAGCATCCTTCAGTCTGATAGATCCCTTCCATACTGAGTCTTCCATCCTCAACCTACTAAAAAATTCCCAAGGGAGGACACAAACAAAGAATTAACAGACCTTACAGAAGTGGTTTAGAGAGTGGTGGAAGATGAAACTAGAGTTTGGCAACAATTGACTACCATCTGAAGTTGTCCTTTCTTCTGTTGTGATTGACTGACTATTTTATTGTGCATTTTATTGTGTGTTTTTTTTATAATTTTTAAATAATGCAGCTTTTTCTCCTTTTGTAGTGTGGTTATTTCTTTAGTTTTTCTGCTGTAGGCCTTAAAGGGTGACCAGTGCAATAAATAATGATGATGATAATGACCATTGCAAGAAGTATTGACATAGGATTTTCATATGAAGCCATTGCATTTTTTTTTTTGCATTATGGCCAAATATGTTTTTATAAATCTACCTGCTGCTTCAAACTTTGTTTTTCCTTATTGTACTTGAATAATAGTTTCTCGGCTACTTGTTCAGTTTACCAACAATTTAAAATTCTTTGCTTGTTTTTGCAGTCATTTTTAGATTGGTAATCACTGTCACTTAGACTTCATCATTATCATTGATCCTAATCTCTATGCACACATTCTCAGAAATATGTGATTTATCTGTCATTAACAAATTTAATTTATTTCATTTGTGGATGCGTTACTGAACCACTTTTAACAATTTTTGCTAGATGATTTCAGAGAAAACATTTCAGAACATATTTTCAGAAAGATTATCTCATCTCCTACTTATGAGATTGCCATTTACCTAAACAGTGCAGGGTGGTTAAAATCTGCTCCAACGATCATGGTACAACTGGAGAACATATATACTTGTTATACAAGACATGCCTCAAAAATTTCCAAATACTTCTGTGCATTAATCTGGTGGTTACCAGAAGCATTCAACTAAACAGTTTAGCCAAGCTTTGACAGCTGGTCTTGCCCAAATAATTTCACATGCAGACTCATTTTCTAGCCCTGTGGGTTTAAATTTTTATAGGCTTACTGCCCCTTTTCCATGTTATCTATTCTCTCAATTAACACTTGGGTTTAGTCCCAAGGTTTTGCTTCTGACAGGATCTGGTTGCAGCCAACTTTTAGCACTAAGTGTTACAAAAGCCTGCCTGCATTTAAAAAGTTCTTCAAACCCTCACAGTTTCTTGCAAGTATATTTACAGTTGTTCACTAATATCTTAATTTTCTCATTGTAAGTAATTTAGGCGTAAAGGTGAGAACTCACCAAACAGTAGAGACATTAACTAATGAACAAGACTGAAAAAATCACTAGCTTTTGGACATGTACATGCATATGAGTTACCTAGAGAATTTTTCAATCTTGTTGATGTGCCTGTCAGCAATCAAACGTCTCTACTACTCAGTCTGTTCTTACCTTTACTTCAAAATTATTTACATTCTGACGGAACTTTTGATTAGTATGTAAAGTTTATCATCTGTTGAGAAATTATTTTCTTAGTGCCCAATAAAAATATTTACCAACTCACTGCACTAATATTCATCCTCCTCTGTGGAGAGTTGACTAGTCTAATAAATAGTTGAAGTTTTTTTTTGGTGGGGGGGGGGGGGGGGGAGGGGGGTTAACCACCATCCCACAAAGCAAACCCACACGCAAACACACAAATCCAAAAATATAGCCACAGATGCACAATATTATATAAAGAATATCAATGTATTATTGTTGTGCTAATAAAACATTTTATATAATTTTGTTATATAATGACTTAGCTCTGTCACTTCAGTATAATTTCCAAGAAACTGCGGTACAAGTAAGCATTTCATCTGAAAAGCATTTGTCTGAAAATTTGAAAAGTCACTGTGTCATGATCTTGTTTTAATAACTATAATAGCAACAAAAATTCACAAGTTCAACACCTTCAAAATTTATATGGTATGAAATCAAAGTATGCACTCACTGTTACTAGTATTTTACCTAGGGCAAAAACTATGAATGCAGAGCTGCAGACTATAGCCATATGAGCATATAAACAGGGGAAATTCTGTATCTTTCTCTTATTTCCACCTGCACTCTGGAAAGTCAGTATTTCTGTTGGTTTTTTCTTAGTGTATAATCTTTCACCTTCTGTGTTGCCTTCCCGTAACCTTAAGAGTTTATTGGTTTCACCTGTAGGCTCACAAAACATGTCGCATTTGTTGATGGCAACAGGTAAGGTCAGCCTTTGAATGGCTACTTTTCCCTATCTAGGATTTTCTCTATAGCCAGTCAGCCCACAAACCAGCCTGCATGGTCCAGCTTACAGGAAAGCAACTGAGAAATACTTTGTGTTAAACAAATTTTGTAATCTTTTTTTAATTTCTCACCATTTCTGAGAGTCTTAGTTCTTGCAGTACTGTAACCTCTGAAAGTTAGATTAAAAATTTTGTAATTAATATATATAAAAATATAAACACTTTTAGTAAAATGTAGTTTTTTTTTGGGGGGGGGGGGGGGAAGGGTGGATTCTCATGACATCATGACCTCCCCTTGGACCTGCATCACTGGTGGGATGACCTCTTCACAATGCACACTGAGTTATCCAGGCATAAACAATGATGAATGAGCATCATAGTCCTCTCCATAATTTTCCACTGGACTCCTGGACTCCTATTTGGCAAATTGCCAAAGTGTAATAGATCTCTTCCTTTCTGCACCAGTTTTAACATTGAATAGGATGTACAGCAGAGAAATGTATCACATTGTCTCAGGTCCACTGTAACTTTCAGTACTTCATCTTTGTTGGCCAGACTTTCAGATGATGCTGGTACTTCATAAGTGTTGGCAAGAAGAATTATAATGATGTATTAACTTTTCCTATTGGATCCTGGTCTGGAAACCTAGATTGGAAAACCATATAGGGAATATCTTCCCACCAGAAATTCATGTGCTGTAGAATATCCTCCATGAATAAGAAGTCTGACAGAATAGCACCCCACAAAGTTGAACAGTTTGTTTCAGTGCCTTTTTCCTGTTATCTGGGCATTAGCAGCATTGTTCAAAATAATGATGTGTAACTATGTATACTCACACAACTTAAAGTATCTGCAAATTAGAACCCCACCACTAAAATAGCTCTCTTTTTACAATATTTATATGGTTATACCAGATAACATTTTCCATAAAGACAAATGTGTGACAAGAATAACATCGCAAACTGAATGGATGTCAAATCAGAAGGGCACATTTTCCTATTTATTCATGGTCAGATCCTGATGTTGCTGTCTGTGAAGTAACTGGATTACTTTATGTACTTCTGTGAGTGCAAAACTCACAACATGATATGTGCCATATAGACATTCTGTTCTAAGTCTCTGATGCACAATATGTCACGAAACTGTAAATCCTGTGGCAGTTGAAATTCTGCAAACAGTTAATGCAGACATCATTGGAATTTGTCGTGTAGTTAATGTTGGCTGGAGGTCCAGTTGAGGAGTGACTGACCTTGTCCCAACCACTGATGAACATATACTGTATCTTGGGATCATTGCCAAAGTCTTGAAATAATTATTAGCATCTGACCTGTATCAGCATGTCTGACGATTCCAATTAGCAAACCAGGATCCAAATGGTATTTTTGTGGCATTACATTAAAATATTTATGAAGAGGCTACTCTCGTTCACAACCAAAATGAAGACATGAAAGAGACATTATGGGTCAAATGCACTGCTTCTTGTTCTCTTTAAATCAAATTCCTGTTCAGAATAGTGACCACTCCAATTCATGGAGTAAATGAACAGATAACATTAAAAAGAACCAGTATTTTAAGCTGTACCACAAATAACGTATGCATGAAGAAATCTAACAATAAATGTAAGAAGTACGTAAGCCTCACAGCCTAACACTAAAAGTGATAAGCTGTAACGATCAGTTGTTACTGCCCACTCCAGTGAAATTACACCAATAATCATATCTGAGCTTACAAATAAAACCTAAATAACTGTTTTGCTGTTTGTTACTGATCTATATTTCATTTTTAAAATTTCATACCTGACATAACACAATAGAATTAATCTAAGACTATTTTTGCATTCCAGAATTGTGCTCATGCTTATGCACTGTGAACAATGGAAGGAGTAAAAGTGAATAAAAAAGACTGAAATTATTCCAAGGCTTTTGGACAATGTACTTCCTTAGAGCTCGGACAATGTACTTCCTTGGAGCTGACAGACTAAAACTCATGATTTCACTCTTGTTTATTCACATGTGTGTGCATGCATGCCCCCCTCCCCCTTCCCACACACACACATATTATCCCAGAGCTAGTCATTCTACGCACACACACACACACACACACACACACACACAGATATATGATACTGGCACTGCAGACTGACGAGTACACAGATAATATAATGGGGGGGAGGGGGGGGCAGCACACACGCATGTGTATTTCAGTCTGTTAGTTCAAAGGAAGAGCATTGTCCAAATGCTTAACAACAGTTTCTGTCTTGTTTATATTCCTGTTAATCACTTAAGCCTCAGCTGTCAGGTGAGTACCTTTGCTCCTTCCATTGTCTTTATTCCACCATGACTTTCAGTATCATATTTAAGTCCTGGAATTAAATTAAAATATTTTCATTTAATTGTGTCTGACTAATAATTTTAATAAGCTTCCTCCTTTCTATCATAGTCTATGAGGAGTGAGTACTGTCGTGTGAAGAAACCTCGACCAAGTGAGGAGTATGACAGTTTTGGTTCTGAATCTGACACAGAACCTGGTACTTCAAGCCGCACAGAATCATCTAACCAGCTAGATGATGGTGGAATGGTAGCTGCTTATCATCCTCCTCTCCCTCGACTTGTAAAGCCTTCCTTAGATCCTATGTACCCACATCAAGACTGGAGCTCCACAACAGAGGCATCACCAGGGTCTGACAGGCGTCACTTTCAGCGCAGAATCTGTCAGGCTCATCACTTAAAATAAAGCACGTTGAGCAACAGGTAGAAGTCTATCAGAAAATCCTTTTCCTTTACCTGTCAGAAATCAGTTTCAGAGATGAAACTGTCTATTCAGTGAGCTCCATGTTTTAAAACTGTGTAAGATCCAAAGCTGTTGATGTTCGGTGTTTAAATCAATTTCTATGACCTGCCAGAAGGCAATTTCAACTACAAAAAAAAGTCAATCTTAGATGTTAAATGTTTAAAAACAAATTAAAAAGACAAAAAATATATGTGTATGAGCTCTAAACCTGTTGATGTTTGGTGTTTTCTGTGTAATGTCTGTAACCGTCCTAAAATAAGCACTGATACCAAATACGTATTTCTGAATTTTTGAAGAATTTGTTCTCTGGTACTGGTGAATCAAGGAAAGAAATACATTTTGAATTGCTCACTTTTACCTGACGATGTGGGTGTAATCATCAGTATCAATGATTATACTGGTAGTAAACATATATACATATATCAAAAATATATATTTCTCATAAATGTGCCAAATGAATTCTGGGTACAGACAAATATAAAAATGAATATATTCTTTAAATGTTGTGATCTATTATTGTACTATATTTATAAACAAAGAAAATGGATGCTAATATATTAATTTGTATTTTATATAATGATAAGTTTATTTTGGTATGCTCCTTGCCTTTGAAACTGTAACTTATGAAGTCTATGTTACATCAGCAAGTACATATTAAAATTTTGTACTTTCTGTAGAGTTTATACTATAGTGTGCATCTTCTGTAGTTTCCTATCTATCACAAATGAATGAATTTTTATTGGTTTGAAAACCGCAGATGTCATTTCCAGCATTACAGGTGTCAAATGCAATATGGCTATAGACATTTATACAACAAATTTATAATATTTGGGCATTTATCTACAAGTACAAGAATGCACAAATTTCAGTCAGACCATTTTCTTTGTTTCAATCAGAAATTCATCTATTACATAAACAGTCACTTCTAATAGGAATTCCTTAACTTTCTTTTTTAATTACTGGATTAGTAGATAACTGGAATGCTCATGTATGGCATTAAAGATTTTTATTGATTTCTGCATAAATGTTTGTTCATTTTTGTGTAGATACTATGTAACGATATTAGATATGATTGTTTCTGCTATTGTGCTTGTGACCTGTGTCATACTGTTGGATGTTGTTGTAGTTCTCTTTGATGTGTAATATCCAGTGGAAAATAAATGATGATTGCAGCATCATAATTTTAAGTTTTCTAAACCTATGTTCACAATGAGCTTTGTGTGCCATGGTGCATATTACCCAAAAATCCTTGTTCCTTAATTTAAAATCATTGCTTGTATTCATTTGATGGCCTGACATAATAGATCACATGTTACATGAGTCTGTATCAAGGTATAATAGCCAACTCTGACTAGAGAAATACTAAGTCACAGATATGATTTCCTAGGAGGAAATATACCCTTACCAGTTTTGCATACCACTTTATATGATTATACCAATCTGGAATCGGTTGTTATCACAAGGGAACTATCAGTATTTACTCCTTGTCTCATTAGGGTGTAATGATTAATTGACTGATTGATTTTTATTGTTGTAGGGACCTCAGAGATCATCTGAGGAATTACGAAAGTCATTATTACACAGTATAAATGTTACACAAATAATTACAAAAACAAGAAAAATATTACACAATATAAATATTACACAAATAATTATAGTACCTTCACACAAATACAAAACAGAGAAACTTCTTGTACAAATTGATATTGCATAGTAAAGTTTAGCTAATTACAGACTTACTCAGATATAGAAGCATATACAAACTGATCACATAAAGTGTAATCATACCATATACCTTACCTCTCTTAAGAATTCATCAGTTTCATAAATGCTGAGTTCAATAAGAAATTCCTTTACTTTTTTTTGAATTGTTGAATTGGAAGATCCCTGAAATGTTGGGGTATGGCATTAAAAAATTTTATGGACTTGTATAGGAAGCACTTTTGTGTTTTTTTATAGTTACATTGGAAATAAACTATGTCCTGCTTGTTTCTTGTGTTATAAATATGTCACAAATCATACTATTGATAAGTGGAATAGTTTTCCTTAATATGCATTACACACTGTAGTATAAATATTGAGGGTAGGGTCATAATCTGTCTTGCTTTGATATCCCCACAGTATTGTGCCATAGGAAATATGACAGTGTATTAAAGCAAAGTAAACCACTTTAAGTACTGGCACGTTTATACAAAGACGAAGCTTCCTTAGAGCATATATTCCTTTGCTAATGTTACTTACTTTTTCTATATGGTTACCCCAGGATAATTTTGAATCAGTTGAGATTCCAAGGAAATTAACAACGTTTGAGCTCTGCTCAAATTCAGTGTTATTATTACATGATACATACAGGTCTTGTATTTTTTTTCGGTTGACACAAAGGGAATTAGCTTTACACCAATTTTCAACTTTGACCGTACATTGGTCTATTTCATATTTCACCTTCTGTGCTGCTCCTGCAACTATACAGACTGCAAGATCATGTGCAAATAAGTAAGTCCTAGTTGACGGCCCAGCTATATTACATGGTAAGTCATTTATATAAATAATAAATAGAATTTGGTCAAGTACAGAACCTTGTGGGACACCTATGCCCACAGATAAGTAATCTGATTTTGCACCATTAAAACCACCTTCTGCACTCTATCACTTAGATAAGATTTTATCAGTTCCACAGCACTTCCTGTAAAGCCATAGAATTGCAGTTTGTTCTATAAGGTTTCATGAGGCACAGTGTTGAAAGCTTTTAATAAATCAAAGAGTTTATTCTGAACCACTAGCTTGCTATCTAGTTGCTTCACACATTGTGTTAAAAGTTATAAGGCACATTTAATAGTTCCTAACACTGATCTGGAAC
The DNA here is from genome assembly GCF_023864275.1 of Schistocerca cancellata. NCBI lineage: Eukaryota > Metazoa > Arthropoda > Insecta > Orthoptera > Acrididae > Schistocerca > Schistocerca cancellata. The sequence goes on along the minus strand of NC_064629.1, from coordinate 506,834,307 downwards.
CAAATTGACTATCAGTGGAGATTTTGTTTTCTTCAAAGTATTTTAGTTTTTTAATTATTTAGTATAGCTTCTACTACTTTAGACAAGATTGGCACAATCGCAACAGGCCTAATATTATCACAACTTGAGAGGCTGTCTTTTTATGTATCGGAGTGACTTTAACAAATTTTAGTGCCTTTGGGAACTGAGCCTCCAATATACGTGTATTTACTACATGAGTTATCAATTCAGGCAGTTGAACTGAATCACACATTAACATGGCTGAATTTAAACCATAAACATCATTACTAAAATTATTCTTCATTTTCTTCAGTATATTAGTAACATCCTGTACCCTGACCAGTTTAACGCTGAATGTACTTTCAGGCTTTGTGCTGTTTCCCAGGCAGTAATAATAGTCAGTGGCTATATTGGAAGTGCCAATCACATTTATTATTTCTTGCACCTTTTCAGTGAAGAATGTATTTAACTGCACCGCATTCAGATTACTGCTTTCAGCCTGTGAAGTCATTTTCCTGTTGCAGTGACTATTAATGATATTCCACATTGCACATGTCTTATTTTCAGATGTTAATATTATATCTTAATTTTTTTACACCTAGCTTCCTTTAAGGCCTGTATTAATCTTTTCTTTTTCACTGTGAGCATGTTTTTAATTACTTGAGAACCTGTACTTTTATATCAGTCATAATATTGATCACTCCCTCTCTTGATCTTCAGTGGTTTCATACAACATGTGAGTCCTGTACTTTTTCTTCATTGATACAAAGGAAATTCACATTACACCAATCTTCAGCATTAACTGTGGCTTGACTGCTTCATATTTCAATATTGCTAATATTTCTGATGTCACGCAGAGAGCATCATCATCTGCAAACAGCTGCATCGCAGTATAAAGAATGAATAAGACTGGACCCAGTACAGACCCTTGAGGGTCACTAAAATGCTCTCAGTACCGTTAACTTCAACCATCTGCATTCAGTTACTTAAATAAAATATCACTAAGTCAGTATACATACAGCTTGTTCAGTAGTATTTCATAGGACAGTGTTGAAAGCTTTTGATAAATCAAAAAGTGTGTTCTATAGATAACTTATCAATTTGCAAGTTTTTTGATGCATTGTGTCAGAAGTGATAGAGTAGCTTTAACTGTGCCAAATCTTGGTCTGAAACCAAATGGACTATTGCTGAAGAAAATATTTTCTTCAAACATTTTTACAATTGATCATTTAGTACAACTTCTTTAATCCTCAAGTGGTTGTGCCTATGTATAAAGTGCTCCAACCACAAATAACATGGTTTTGTACCATTCTATTGTTGTTTTACAATTGTGAACCCACTTCTATTCCTTCATTATTGCTTCAGGTAACACAGTGATAAGCTGTGTTGTATGTCCAAATGAGCTGCATTAATATAAAATAAACTGTGAGCCAGGAGAGAAAAAATTTACAATCTGTGCAAGAAAATTGCCCAGCCTGCAAGCTAGCAGCACAACCCTCTAACAACACAGTTGCCTATGAGAGAATTAGTAATGGAATAAATGTTTGGCTGTGATCTTATACAGCTGTGCTGTTTAGTGCTCCAAGTTGGTCAGTACTGTGTGCTAACACTTGTACATTACAACATAGTGATGCAAAGAAAGTTTACTTTGTTTTAGCCCATATAATATGAGCTCAATCAAAGTAGAAAAGGATAATGTTGTAAGAGTCAGGGTGTGGAATGCCAGAAGCTTGAACATGATAGGAAAGCTATAAAATGTGAAAAGGGAAATGCAAAGGCTCGATCTAGATATAGTAGGCGTCAGTAAATTGAAATGGAAAGAAGACAAGGATTTCTGATCGGATGAGTACAAGTAATATCAACAGCAGCAGAAAGTGGCATGACAGGAGTAGGATTTGTTATGAATAGGCAGGTAAGGCAGAGACTGTGTTACTGTGACCAGTTCAGTGATAGCGTTGTTCTTTTCACAATCAATAGCAAACCAACACGGACAGTGATTGTTAAGGTACATATGCCAATGTTGCAAGCTCAAAATGAAGAGATAGAGAAAATATATAAGGATATTGAAAGAGTAATACAGTATGTAAAGGAAGATGAAAATCTAATAGTCATGAAGGACTGGAATGCAGTTGTAGGGGAAAGAGTAGAAGAAAGGGTTATGGGAGAATGTTGGCTTGGAACAAGGAATTAGAGAGGAGAAAAATTAATTGAGTTCTGTAATAAATTTCAGCTATTAGTAGCAAATACTCTGTTCAAGAATCGCAAGAGGAGGAGGTATACTTAGAAAAGGCTGGATGATATCGGAAGATTTCAGCTATATTACATCATCATCAGACAGAGCCGCAATCATATACTGGACTGTAAGCCTTACCCAGGGGCAGATATAGACTCAGATCACAATGTAGTATGATGAAGAGTAGACTGAAGTTCAAGAGATTAGTTAGAAAGAATGAATACACAAAGAAGTGGGATACAGAGGTGTTATGGAATGATAAGGTACACTTTAAGTTCTCTAAAGCTGTAGATACAGCAATAAGGAATAGCTCAGTAGGAACGTGGAATGGACTTCTATAAAAATGGCAATCACAGAAGCTGGAAATAAAAACATAGGTACAAAGAAGGTAACTGTGAAGAAATCATGGGTAACAGAAGAAATACTTCAGTTGATCAATGAAAGAAGGAAGTACAAAAATGTTCAAGGAAATTCAGGAATACAAGCCATTGAGGAATGACATAAATGGGGAATGCAGGGAAGCTAAGATGAAATGGGTGTATAAAAAATTTGAAGAAAAAGAAATGATTGCCAGAAGGGCTGATTCAGCATATAGGAAAGTCAAAAGACTTTCAGTGAAATCAAAAGCAAGGGTGGTAACATTAAGAGTGCAACAGGAATTACACTATTAAATGCAGAGGAGAGAGCAGATAGATGGAAAGAGTACAGTGAAGGAGTGAGGGAGAAGATTTGGATAATGTGATAGAAGAAGAAACAGGAGTCGACAGCAGAAAGATAGGAGATCCAGTATTAGAACCAGAATTTACAAGAGCTTTGAAGGACTTAAGATCAAATAAGGCAGAAGGGACAGATAACATTCCATCAGAGTTTCTAAAATCATTGAGTGATGTGGCAATGAAACCACTATTACTGGTTAATGTTACCCAGCCAGACTCCTGGCAACACACCATCTTACTTTTGGAACAATATTATCCACATAATTCTGAAGACTGCAAGAGTCAACAAGTGTGAGAATTTTTGCACAATCAGCTTAACAGCTCATGCATCCAAATTAACAGTTCACAGTCTGGTTGGCACCCAGGCAGTGAGTACACACAACACCAAAACTCACAGTACATGAAGAAGATGGCTGGGTTGGTCATCAAAATATTGAGCATAAAATGGAAACAACTTGGCAGAACATCCAGAAGCACACTATTACTCTTACTAATCAATCAATGTAAAGCTAAATGTACTTTTTTCATTTGCAGTGTTTTCCAAAATGCACTTGTGCTCCGTAATTATATTGTGAATCAATATTCACTATTATTCCCTGTATCTTCTTAGTAAAGAATTTATTGAGCATGTAGCATTCAGATGATTAAATTCGACCTGTCTACCCCTTTTCCTATTACTCCCACTGCAAACTGCCTACAACATTGCATATGTCTTTTTCTACAGACATGAGGATTATTGTTTCATTCATGAAATTTACATTATTTTAATGCAAGACTGATCTCTTGGCATTTGGCTTATATCATTAGAGCCTGTCATTCTGTACCAGTCATGGTACTGTATTCACCATACATAACTGCATCTATGTCTATGTGACTACTCAGCACTTCACACGTAAGAGCTTGGCAGAGGATTCACTGAACCACCTTCAGACAATTTTTTTTACCGTTCCACTTTCAAATAATATACAGGAAAAATAAATACGTAAATCTTTGCATATGAGCTCTTATTTCTGTTAGTTTATATGATGATCATTTCTTCCTATGTAGGTGGGCACCAAGAAAATATTTTTGCATGTGGAGGAGAAAGTTGGTGATTGAAATTTTTAGAAAAGATGTCACCATGACTAAAAGTTCATTTGTTTTAATAACTGCCTTGTCAAGTTGCGTATCATATCCATTACATCCACTTCCCTGTTTTGTGATAATACAAAACAAGTTGCCCTTCTTTGAGCCGTTCTGATGTCTCAACTGTTAAGGATTCCAAACCATGCAGCAATACTCCAAAAGAGGACAGACTAGCATAGTATATAGGCAATCACTTTACAAGATCTGTTGCATCTTCTAAGTGTTCAGCCAATAAAACAGTCTTTGGTTTGCCTTTACCCACAAAATTTCAGTGTGATTGTTCCTGTTTAAGTTTTTTGTAATCATATCCCCTCATATTTAGTTGACTCTGCAATCTGTTCATTTGTGTGATTTGATTTATTGATTATTTGTTGATCATCCATTTTATCATATAAAGTGATATAGGACTTGTCATATGTTGACACAAAAAAAAACTTAAATGATAGTGTCAGTACACATTCATTAAGATAATTAAGTACCAAAACAGAAGAAAATCATACATATACAATCACACAGATAACCAAATACATAAACCATACAAATTCTAAGTTTACATTATATCCAGTAACTTAAGTTATGGATGTCCTCAAATTCATAAAATTTATGTAATCGTCAACACTGTAAAAGCTTTCATTTATAAGTATTTTATTAAGTTCGTTTTTAAAAATGTGCAGCAGAAAGAATTTTGGGATGATCTATTACACTTTTTTGATACATGGCTTTCTTATGTACTTCTCCATGGAAGTCAACTCTTTGTCTAGTTTCATAGTTTTGGTAATCACTATTGAAAGAAAAGAGCTGGAGATGGGATTTCAAAAAGCATAAACTTTCACTGATGTATATAGACGGAAGAGTCATAACTTGCAGTTCTTTGAATATTTCCGTACAAAACTACCTAGGGGTATTCCCTTTTATAATTCTTATTGCTCGATTTTGAACAGTAAAGGAGTGTTTTACTGGGCATGTAAAACCCCAAAAATAAGACACCATGACACAGCAGACTAGTTTTTAACATCCCACTTAGTAAATGAATCGACTTCATTTACTTCCGGTATGATGGACGTGGAAGAATTATGGGCAAATTTTAAACACATTGTAAATCACGCATTGGAGAAATATGTGCCAAAAAAGTGGGTTACGGATGGAAAAGACCCACTGTGGTTTAACTGCAGTTCGGAGAATGCTCAGGAAGCAAACACAGTTGCACTCATGGTACAGGAAAGATTGGGAGAATGAGGACAGGCAAAAGTTTGTAGAGATTTGTCCTTCTGTAAAAAGAGCAATGCACGAAGCATACAACCAGTACCACCATCATACCTTAGCAAAAGCTCTTGCTGAAAACCCAAGGAAATTCTGGTCTTAAATAAAATTGGTAAGCAGGTCGAAGGCTTCCATCCAGTCACTCACTGATCAGTCCGACCTGGCAATGGAATACAGCAAAACGAAAGTTGAAATTTTAAATTTAGCATTTGATAAATCTTTCATGCAGGAGGATCATACAAACATACTGCCATTTGAGTCTTGTACAGATTCCTGTGTAGAGGACATAGTGATAGACATCTCTGGGGTTGTGAAGCAGCTGAATGGGTTGAAAATAAATAAATCGCCAGGTCCTGATGGGATTCCAATTCGGTTTTACAGAGAGTACTCTGCTGCATTGGCTCCTTACTTAGCTTACATTTATCACGAATCTCCTACCCAATGTAAAGTCCCAAGTGACTGGAAAAAAGCGCAGGTGATGCCTGTGTATAAGAAGGGTAGAAGGACGGATGCTGAAAATTACAGACCAATATCCTTAACATCAGTTTGTTGCAGGATTCTTGAACATATTCCAAGTTTGAATACAATTAATTTCCTTGAGACAGAGAAGTTGCTGCCCATGCATCAACACGGCTTTAGAAAGCCTCGCTCCTGTGAAACACTACTCGCCCTTTTTTCACGTGATATCTTGTGAACCATGGATGAAGGGTATCAGACAGTTGCCATATTCCTTGACTTCCGGAAAGCATTTGACTCGGTGCCCCATTGCAGACTCCTAACTAAGGTACGAGCATATGGGATTGGTTCCCAAATATGTGAGTGGCTCGAAGACTTCTTAAGTAATAGAACCCAGTACGTTGTCCTCGATGGTAAGTGTTTGTCGGAGGTGAGGGTATCATCTGGAGTGCCCCAGGAAAGTGTGGTAGGTCCGCTGTTGTTTTCTATCTACATAAATAATCTTTTGGATAGGGTGGATAGCAATGTGCGGCTGTTTGCTGTTGATGCTGTGGTGTTCAGGAAGGTGTCGTCATTGAGCGACTGTAGGAGGATACAAGATGACTTGGACAGGATTTGTGATTGGTGTAAAGAATGGCAGCTAACTCTAAAGATAGATAAATGTAAATTAATGCAGATGAATAGGAAAAAGAATCCCATAATGTTTGAATACTTCATTAGTAGCATAGCGCTTGACACAGTCATGTCGATTAAATATTTGGGTGTAACATTGCAGAGCGATATGAAGTGGGACAAGCCTGTAATGGCAGTTGTGGGGAAGGCGGATAGTCATCTTCAGTTCATTGGTAGAAGTTTGGGAAGATGTGGTTCATCTGTAAGGGAGACCACTTATAAAACAGTAATACGACCTATTCTTGAGCACTGCTTGAGCATTTGGGATCCCTATCAGGTCAGATTGAGGGAAGACGTAGAAGCAATTCAGAGGCGGGCTGCTACATTTGTTACTGGTAGATTTGATCATCACGCGAGTGTTACAGAAATGCTTCAGGAACTCGGATGGGAGTCTCTGGAGGAAAGGGAGCATTCGTTTCCTGAATCGCTACTGAGGAAATTTAGAGAACCAGCATTTGAGGCTAACTGCAGTACAATTTTACTGCCGCCAACTTATATTTTGCAGAAAGACCACAAAGATAAGATAAGAGAGATTAGGGCTTGTACAGAGGCATATAGGCAGTCATTTTTCCATCATTCTGTTTGGGAGTGGAACGGGTGGGGGGAGGGGGGGGGATTGCGGAGTATGTATGTAGATGTAGATGTAGACATGAATGCATAATAGGCACTCATGACTGTTTCTTCACTGCAGGAATTTTTGAGCACTCTTAATATGTAACAGCGTTCACTTAATTTTTTATTGAGGCATTACATGTGTTTATCCTACTCAAGAGGCTTATCTAACCAAATTTCTAGAAGTTAAGTATCTGAAGTTTGTAGCATTTTCTGTTCACCTAACTTCAGTGATATGTTAAGGATTACTTTATTTGATGTATACCTATGATTCATCCACAACATTTTCTTCTCATTAACAAATAGGCTGTTTTCTCTTAACTTTTTAACTACTTCTTCATTTGATATGTCAATTTTTTGTGTAAGTCAGTCACATTGTGAGCTTTAACAAAGAGACTAGTATCATCAGCAAACAGTACAGCACCAGCTTGTGTTAAATAACTTGGTAAGCCATTTATGAATATCAAGAACAACCAAACTTTAATGGATACCCTGTAGTAATCATGTGGATTACCTGACAATTTTTATTGTTTAGAGTCAATTGCCACTTTTCACACCATATCTTGTATAAATCATTTTGCAATTGGTTTTGATGTTCTGATGACTTTACTAGATGATAAATGACACCATCATCTGCAAGCAATCTAAAACAGCTTCTCAGATTGTCTGCTAAATCATTCATATAGGTTAGGAACAACAGACAGTCTATAACACTTTCTTCAAGAGTGGCAGATATCACTTATGTTTTGCCAATGACTCTGTTAATTACCATGAATTGTAACCCTTATGGCTGGATATCATGGATCCATTTAACTGAGACAATGTTTCGTAGTCAGGTAATTTAGTTAGAAGCCTCTTGGGAGGAACTGTGTCACAACCCTTTTGGAAATCTAGAAATATGGAATCAACCTGCGATCTCCAGTTCATAGTGCTCATTACTTTGTGTGAGTAAAGAGCCAGTTGTGATTCACAAAAACAATATTTTTTAAAATCCATGCTATGTGCCAATGGATCATTTCCCTTGAGGTAATTCATAATGTTTGAACACAGTATATTTTCCATAATCCTACCAAAAATTGACATCAGTGACATAGCTCTGTAATTCTGTGGGTTACTTCTATTTCCATTCTTGGGTATTGATGTGTCCTGTGCAACTTTCCACCCTTTAAGTATGGATCATTTGTACCTAAAAAAAACCTAACCAAACTGGTATACAGTCTGGACAAGAAGAGAAACAATGTATTAACATTTCTGGATGGTTTCAGCTTTGTTATCCACAGAATGTTCTAGGTGATATTTAAACATTTCTCCATGAACTATGGATGTTACTAAGGTGAGGTGACCTGCATGCCTCAGTGATACACATAGCCGTATTGTAGGGCAACCATAATTAAGGGGTATCTGTGGAGAGGCTAGACCAACTTGTATTTGCTGAAGAGAGACAAGAAGCCTTTTCAGTAGTTGTACAGGCAACAGTTAGCATTACTAAACTGGACATTATGCCAACATGGTCTTGCTGTGCTGGTACTGTGAATGGCTAAAAGCAAGCACAAGCTACAGTTGTTATTTATTCCTGAGCGTATGTGGCTCTACTGAATGGCTTAATGATTGATGGCATTCAGTTGGGTAAAATATTCCCCTATTTGGATCTCCAGGTGGGTGATAATCAAGAGGATGTAAACATCAGGAGAAACATAACTGGCATTCTATGCACTATAGTGCAACATGTTAGATCCATTAATCTGGTAGATAGGTTGAAGAATTAAAACAGGGAAATGTACATGTTGAAGTTGGACATAGAGAAAAATGTGGTGACAGAAAGAAAAAGACTTTTGGTCAGGTCAGTAGAGGGTTGTCAATGCAGTGCAAAATCAGATAAGGGTAATGCAGGACTAGGCCTAATAATGAATAAGAAAATACATACGTTGATGGTAGAAGGATTACAATACAGGAAATGGTATGGTATTTGGAACACGTACATAATCCAGACTGCAATCATGAGAATCAGAGGACTTAAAAAGGAACTCATAGTTGAGAAGGGAGTGAATCAGCATTATAGCCCAGTCCTATTATTATACAATCTGTACCTTGAGCAAGCTGTGAAGAAAAGCAATGAGAAGTCTGGAAAAAGAATTACATGGAATTCCAGCCTGCTCAATTAATTGCAGGATGGCAACTTATTTATTTATTTATTTAGTCCTTCAATTCCTACATGCATAGAATATATACAAGGATATTGGACATGGTTAGTTCTTTAGAAGATAAAATACACTTTGTATTGCATTCCTAAGGACTAGATATTGAAATAATTTAGCAAAGAATCTTTTCTACAACAAACATTAGAGGCAACATACAAAGTAGAATATTCATAACGCATCATTATTTTGTTTTCACATTTCTAAGTACTCTGTCAGACTGTAAAACCAACGATCCATTAAATATGCCTTTAGTTCAGCCATAAAACTACTGAGTTTACTTACTGATTTAATATGGTTAGGCAGATAATTGTAAATATTTATCCCAGTATGTAGAGTTCATTTTTGGCACAATGATGTTCTCACCTGTTTCACATGAAGCTCAGATTTCTGCCTTGTATTGTATGCATGTATATTTCCATTTTTAATAATATATCTGGGTGTCTATCAATATATTGTTTGATAAAAACTGATATTTCATAATAAAAATGCAAGGAAGAGGAAGATCTGACTGTTTATTGAGTATGATTCTGCATGATTTTATATTGTTTACCCTTTTGCATCCTGAAAATTTAATATTTGTTGTTGCAATGCCCCAGAAGATTATGCCATATTCAATTACAGAATGCACATAGGAGCAGTATAAATTTAACAGACTGGCTTTGCTGCAACAAGTTTTTAAGATCCTTATCATGTAGTAGGTTTTGCTTAGTTTACTTTGCAAATATTCTATGTGTACCTCTCATTTTATGTTGTTCTGGAGACAGAGTCCCAGAAATTTTGTGCTGTCAACACTTTCAAGAACTCTGTCCCTTAGTTCTATTTGTACATTTGGATGGTGTCTTCCTTTTAGATTATGGGAGTTCAGTTGTACTGTCTTTACTTGTTTATAATTAGTTTGTTACAGCTGAACCACTGTTCTACGCTGTTCATTGTTTGGATAGCAGTATTTTAGTTTTTCTTCTGTTTTACTACTAATAAGGAAGCTTGTATTGTCTGCAAATTGGAGGGTAGTTTGGCAATACTTGTTGTACATAAAATCACTGACATAGAGGAGAAACAGAATGGGTCCTAATACTGACCCTTGATGGACCCCAAATTTCACATTTTCACATCCTGAGTAGTAGTAGCTGATTTTGTTATGGTCAGTATATTGCACTTCAACCACCTGTTTGTGACCACATAGGTATGTCCTGGGCCACTCTTTGTATATACCTCTAATTCCTAATTGCTCAAGCTTCTGTAATAGATCATTATGGTCAAGCTTTGGATAAATCAAGACATATGCCCGTCACAAACTCACTTGCATCCAGTTTAGTATAGATTTCATTAAGAAATTCAAATATTGCACTTTCAGTTGAATAGCCTTTCCTGAAACTTTGTTGTGAGGGGGAGAGAACTTTATTTTTATTTAGGAAATCAGACAAGTTCTTACAAAAAAAAAATTTCTAAAATTTTTGAAAATACAGGCAGTAGGGCTATTAGTCTATAATTTGAGGCACAATCTGGATTTCTTTTTCTGAGCAGTGGTTTCAGTATTGCTGTTTTTAAGCATGAAGGGAAGGTTCCTGATGACAAGTGTGTCCAGGGTTGAGCTAAGGCAACACAGCATTTTTAATACTTGCATCTGGTATTCAATCAATTCCACATGAGCACCCTGTTTTCAAGGTTTTTATAACTGATAAAATTTCCTCAGTATTTGTGGGTGAAAGGAACAATGATGTAGTAACATTTCTCATGCTATTGGATGATGGAGTTGATATTTTGTTGTGCTTTTCCAGTCCACTCACCAACTGTTCACTTAAATTTGCAAACTATTTGTTGAAAGTTCCTAGGATTTTTGTTGGCCAAGAAATCATTTGTCCTTCATAACATAAGTTTATATTTTTATATTGTTTAGTTTCACTTGTTGTTTGATTTTTTTATAACTTCCCATACAGCTTTAGATTTGTTTTTTGAATTTTCAATGTATTTGGCATTTGCCATTCTTTTAGCTTTCCTTACAACATTTTTGAGGATCCTCTTGTAATTCTTCAGGTACAAATGACATTCATGAGGCATGTTCTGTGTCTTTGCTATATTCTGTAATCTTATTTTCTCTCTCTTGTGTAACCAGTGCAATATACAAACAACTGAAGCTTTTTATTTAAACTGATGACTAATTTTTGCTTATATGAACCAATTTTCAGATCATCCTGTTAAAGTTATAATTCATCCAATAAACTGTTACAAAATTACTGAGTGCATGCAACAAGATACAGAATGTAGCATATCAGGATGTATGAACCAGTCATACAAAACAGTATTTACCAAAATAGCACCTACACCATGTCAGGATTATACATAGATGTATAAGAAAATCAAGTTTGACCACAAACAATGACAGGGAAAACATATAACTGATAGTCTACTTCCTCCACTGCTACAAGCAAACATCAGGTGGAGGGGGGGGGCGGGAGGGGGTGGCTAACAGGATGTAGTGATTACAACTTCCACTGATCAAAGCTAAAACATTTTTTTCCATTTAAAACCGAGAACCAAGCAGCGCCACATACAGCATAAACAAATAAAGATCATATGCTATAGCAACATGTAACATCATTCATTATTAGTTCATTTATTATCTCATCTAAAATTAAAAAACAAAGAACTAGTGGTTGCTAGTGATTTTAATATAGATGTCCTGAAAAACACTGTCAGTGAACAGTTGCTGAAATCATTTATATTGTCATTCAATTTAATTTCTACTGTAAATTTCCCAACTCGGGTATACAAATGTTCTAAGACAGCCATTGATAATATCTTTATAGACAATTGTAGGTAACTAAGCCACATTACAAAACCAGTAGTAAATAGGCTATCTGACCATGACATGCAACACCTAACATTAAATTTTGAAAATTATCAGGGTAAAATATCTATCAGAACTGAGTACAGAAGGCCAATAAAACAGCCAACAACTGACAAAATTTAGGAGATTGCTCAAAGAAATTAATTGGATTGAAGTTTACAGCATCCAAGACACAAATGACAAATACAAAACATTCATTAATAAAGTTAGCACCTTATTTGAAAATAGTTTTCCACTGAAGGTAACTCAAATTAAGCAGAAGTCTAATAAGAAACCATGGATCACACAAGGGATAAAGATATCATGTAAGACAAAAAGGAAAGTCTATCTGATATGTAGGGACACCTTTGATACTAGCATTATAGCTCACTACAAAAATTACTGCAAAATATTGAAGAAGGTTATCCAGAAATCTAAATACTTGCATTACAAGAAGAAGATAAATACATCAAGCAATAAAATAAAAACAATATGGGTTATAGTTAGGTCAGAGATAGGTAGGACCAGAAATGAGGATGAACAAATAGCTCTAAAACAAAATGAAACCCTGGTAACAAATGCATGTTGTGTGGCAAACCATTTAAACAAGTATTTTGTCTCTGTTACTGATAGCATGGGGTTGTTAGGTTCAGTAAATAATGCAATGGAATATCTGAGACCAGTGCACACAAGCAATCTCAGTAAAATGGAATTGACACTTATCCTACCCAAAGACATAAAATCCATGATAAAGTCCTTGAAATCAAAGCTTTCTAGTGGTTACGATAACATATCAACAATGTTAATAAAAGAGTGTTCATATGAGCTTAGTAATATCTTAAGTTATTTGTATAATCACTTATCACAGGAACATTCCCAGAATGGCTTAAATATGGTGAAGTTATACCTCTCCACAAGAAAGGGGACAAAGAAATGCCATGAAATTATCAACCGATTTCTCTTTTTCCAGCTGTTTGAAAAGGTTATGTTCAAGCGTCTACTTAGGCACTTTAGTGAAAATAACATACTGTCAAAGTCACAGTTTGGGTTTCTTAAGGACTCTGATATTGAGAAGGCTATTTACACTTACAGTGAAAATGTCCTTAATTAATTAGGCAACAAATTAGAGGCAACTGGCATATTCTGTGACCTGTCAAAGGCTTTTGAGTGAGTGAATCACAGCATTCTTTTAACTAACTTAAAATATTATGGCATCACTGGTAGTGCTGCTAAGTGATTTGGGTCATATCTTACTAATAGAAAACAAACGGTGTTGTTACATAACACTTCAGCATCTGACTGGGAAGAAGTTACATGTGGTATTCCCCACGGTTCCATACTAGGTCCACTACTTTTTCTTGTGTATATTAATGACCTGTCATATGTTACATTACCAGATCCCAAGTTTGTCTTATTTGCAGATGATAAAAACATTGCAGTAAATAGTGAATCAAATATAAATTTAGAAAGGGCAGCTAATCAAATTTTTATTGACATTAATAAGTGGTTCACAGCCAATTTACTGTCATTAAACTTTGCAAAGACCCAGTATACGCAGTTCAGAACTTCCAAGAGATTTCCTTCTAGTGTGTGTATAAAATATGATGACATGGAAACAGGAGAAGTTGAGAGTGTAAAATTCTTGGGATTATAACTTGATAATAAATTCACTTGGGAGTGACATACTAATGAACTGCTAAAGTGCCTAAACAAGTCTGTGTTTGCAATGTGAATGATGTCAGACATAGGAGATATAAATATTAAAAAAAAAACTGGTATATTTTGCTTATTTTCACTCCATTATGTCATATGGTATCATATTTTGGGGTAACTCCACAAACCAAGAAAAAATTTTTAGAGTACAGGAGCGTATAATAAGAGTAATGTGTAGTGTAAATCCGAGAACATCATGTTGTAAACTATTCAAAGAACTGTGTATACTAACCAGTGCTTCTCAGTATATTTATTCCTTAATGAAGGTTGTTGCAAATACCACATTTCTTTTTCCAAGTAACTGCTTAGTACACAGTATCAATACTAGGAATAAGAACAATATACATAAAGATTTAAAATCACTTACTCTTGCCCAGAAAGGAGTCCAATAACTAGCAACGCATATTTTCAATAAGTTACCAGCAACCATTAAGAGTTTAGTTTCAGACAAGGCACAATTTAAACATAATTTAAAAGAATTTTTGGTGGCCAACTCTTTCTATTCCATCCATGAATTTCTCAATAAGTGCAGTAGACCATTTTAATGAAAATTTATTATAATTTAATTTTTGACAATACTTGGTTGTAACAGCCAAGTAACTACCTACTGTGTGAGTGATGGATGTATGGAAAGCAGATGTAAGTCTTAAGTCTGTAAACAGTGGAAGTTTAATTTTAAATCTTGTACGTAAATTGACTGTTCTTAACTGAGGATCATTGAAATGGATAATTTACTTTAATTTTTCACAGTACTTGGTTGTAATAGCTAAGTAATTAGCTACTGTGTGAATGATGGATTTAATGAAAGCAGATGTAAGTAAATATTAGAAGTTTAATTTTAATTCATGTACAAAATTTTACTGGTTATTGACTGAGGATCATTAAAGTTAATGAAACTCAATTTTTTCTAATTACATTTTTATCTTGTAGTGAAGTCGAAGTAGATACTTCATGCGAATTGGTATGGGTGGAGGTTATACTTAACAGCCGAACTAAGTTAATAGTTGGCTCCTTCTACCGACCCCCAGACTCCGATGGTATAGTTGTTGAACAGTTCAGAGAAAATTTGAGTCTCGTAACAAATAAATACCCCACTCATATGGCTATAGTTTGTGGGGACTTCAACCTTCCCTCGATATGTTGACAAAAATACTTGTTCAAAACCAGTGGTAGGCAGAAAACATCTTCCGATATTGTCCTAAATGCTTTCTTCAAAAATCATTTCGAGCAGTTAGTCCATGAACCAACGCAAATTGTAAACGGTTGTGAAAACACACCTGAACTCTTAGCCCCAGACAATCCAGAGCTAATAGAGAGCATCATGACTGATACAGGGATTAGTGATCACAAGGTCGTTGTAGCTGGGCTCAATACCGTTTCTTCCAAATCCACCAGAAACAAATGCATAATAATTTCATTTTAAAAAGTGAATAAAGTGTCACTAGAAGCCTTCCTAAGAGACAATCTCCATTCCTTCTGAACTTACTATGCAAATGTAGATGAGATGTGGCTCAAATTCAAAGATATAGTAGCAACAGCAATTGAGAGATTCATACCTCATAAATTGGTAAGAGATGGAACTGATCCTCCATGGTACCCAAAACAGGTCCGAATGCTGTTGCAGGGGCAATGGAAAAGAGCATGCAAAGTTCAGAAGAATGCGAAATCCCGAAGACTGGCTAAAATTTACAGACGCGCAAAATTTGTCACGGACTTCAATGCGAGATGCCTTTAATAGG
This sequence comes from Schistocerca cancellata, assembly GCF_023864275.1. NCBI lineage: Eukaryota > Metazoa > Arthropoda > Insecta > Orthoptera > Acrididae > Schistocerca > Schistocerca cancellata. Next base: position 506,818,756 of record NC_064629.1, on the reverse strand, counting down.
TTCCACAATGAAACATTGTCTCAAAATTCGGTAGCAAATCCGAAGAAATTCTGGTTGTATGTAAAGTACACAAGTGGCAAGATGCAGTCAATACCCTCGCTGCACAGTGCCAATGGTACTGTTACTGACGACTGTGCCGCTAAAGCAGAGTTATTGAACACAGTTGTCTGAAATTCCTTCACCAGGGAAGATGAATGGAATATTCCAGAATTTGAAACACGAACAGCTGCTAGCATGAGATTCTTAGAAGTAGATACCTTAGGGGTTGCAAAGCAACTCAAATCGCTTGATACGGGCAAGTCTTCAGGTCCAGATTGTATACCGATTAGGTTACACTGATACAATAGCTCCCTACTTAGCAATCGTATACAACCACTCGCTCACTGATAGATCTGTACCTACAGATTGGAAAATTGTGCAGGTCGCACCAGTGTTTAAGAAGGGTTGTAGGAGTAATCCATTGAATTACAGACCTATATCATTGATGTCGGTTTGCAGTAGGGTTTTGGAGCATATACTGTATTAAAATATTATGAATAACCTCGAAGGGAAAGATCTATTGATACGTAATCAGTATGGTTTCAGAAAACATCGTTCTTGTGAAATGCAGCTAGCTCTTTATTCACATGAAGTAATGGCCGCTATCAACAGGGGATCTCAAGTTGATTCCGTATTTCTAGATTTCCGGAAAGCTTTTGACATCGTTCCTCACAAGGGACTTCTAATCAAGCTGTGGGCCTATGGGGTATCGTCTCAGTTGTGCGACTGGATTCGTGATTTCCTGTTGATTTCCTGTCAGGAAGGTCGCAGTTCATAGTAATAGATGGCAAATCATCGAGTAAAACTGAAGTGATATCAGGTGTTCCCCAGGGAAGCGTCCTGGGTCCTCTGCTGTTCCTGATCTATATAAATGACTTGGGTGATAATCTGAGCAGTTCTCTTAGGTTGTTCGCAGATGATGCTGTAATTTACCATCTAGTAAGGTCATCCAAAAACCAGTATCAGTTGCAAAGCAATTTAGAAAAGATTGCTGTATGGTGTGGCAGGTGGCAGTTGACACTAAATAACGAAAAGTGTGAGGTGATCCACATGAGTTCCAAAAGAAATCCATTGGAATTCGATTACTCGATAAATAGTACAATTCTCAAGGCTGTCAGTTCAACTAAGTACCTGGGTGTTAAAATTATGAACAACTTCAGTTGGAAAGACCACATAGATAATATTGTGTGGAAGGCGAGCCAAAGGTTGTGTTTCATTGGCAGGACACTTAGAAGATGCAACAAGTCCACTAAAGAGACAGCTTACACTACACTCGTTCGCCCTCTGTTAGAATATTGCTGCAAGGTGTGGGATCCTTACCAGGTGGGATTGACGGAGGACATCGAAAGGGTGCAAGAAAGGGCAGCTCGTTTTGTATTATCACGTAATAGGGGAGAGAGTGTGACATATATGATACGCAAGTTGGGATGGAAGTCGTTAAAGCAAAGACGTTTTTCTTTGCAGTGAGATCTATTTACGAAACTTCAGTCACCAACTTTCTCTTCCGAATGCAAAAATATTTTGTTGAGCCCAACCTACATAGGTAGGAATGATCATCAAAATAAGAGAAATCAGAGCTCGAACAGAAAGGTTTAGGTGTTCGTTTTTCCCGCGCGATGTTCGGGAGTGGAATGGTAGAGAGATAGTATGATTGGGGTTCGATGAACCCTCTGCCAAGCACTTACATGTGAATTGCAGAGTAATCATGTAGATGTAGATGTAGATGTGTTTATCTGACATGTTCCACAGCCGGGAGGATCCCCTCTTTTGTGGGTCTATGGAATTAATAATTAATCTAATCTAATCTAATCATAAAATACTGTGGAAAGAAGCCAAAATATTATGACGTTGAAAAATTATCATTGCCTTTTGAAATATATCATACTCATAAAATACTTAACCGGAAACAAACATAACAGAATATTTAACTACAAAAACCCTTTTATATGGCATTTCATAAGTGAAAAGAACTTAAAATACTAGGCTGTCTCTGACATTGAACCAAATGTTAGGGCCCATAAAGGCACATAGCAACTTAATGAATGTATATATAAACAAACAATAATGTACAGATATCAAAAACATAAATTAAAAAAAGTTTATAAGATAGAAATCAACAAAAATAAAATAAAAGTAATGGAATATAGCCAAATTAAATCATATGGTATGGAGAGAATTAGATTGAGAGTTATGGCACTAAAAGTAGTATATGTTTTTTGCTGTTTGAGCTGCAAAATAACTGTGATGGCTGAGGTAGAGAAGGTACAAAATGCCTTTTAATATGTCTGCTTGTGTCTGTATATGTGTGGATGGATATGTGTGTGTGTGTGTGAGTGTATACCCATCCTTTTTTCCCCCTAAGGTAAGTCTTTCCGCTCCCGGGATTGGGATGACTCCTTGCTCTCTCCCTTAAAACCCACATCGTCTTTCCCTCTCCTTCCCTCTTTCCTGACAAAGCAGCCGTTGGTTGCGAAAGCTAGAATTTTGTGTGTATGTTTGTGTTTGTTTTAGGATGTGGGTTTTAAGGGAGAGGGTAAGGAGTCATTCCAATCCCGGGAGCGGAAAGACTTACCTTAGGGGGAAAAAAGGACAGGTATACACTCATGCACACACACACACATATCCATCCGCACATACACAGACACAAGCAGACATGTCTGTCTGCATTTGCTGCTCAGTCTGAACTTATTTTTGTACTTTTCTCATCTATCTTTTTCAATATATCGTAATTTTATACTTCTAAACCTTTCAATAATCATCTCTTTGATGCTTTCATAGAACTGGCAGTTTGGGATTCCAAATTCTTTGCTAAAGCTGCAATTGGATCTGCATTTTGAACTGTTTGTGCCTCTAACTTTTTGATAATCTCCTTTTGGTGTTGTAATTGAGCTGTTTTTGACAAGGTATCAGCCTGCACCCAAATTGCTGCCATCAACTGCTCAAACATAGCTAACACAGTATCGGATTTTTCCCTTTCATTGTCTGCTGGACCATCTCCTTGGCTTTGAAAATGCTCCTTCATGGCTATGTAGTTGTTGCAGGCAATGACTGTAAATTTGCTCTCTCTAGAATGATAAGAAAAATGGTCAGCACCCACAGTACTAGTAGTGGTTAGTGGGAAACAGGTGTATTCTCATTACTGCTAAATTTTGGTCAAGCATAACAAATGATGTACTAGGGCAGATTGTTCCAAAATTTGTTCCCCCTACCATCAGATTAAATTGACCTCACCTGATAACCTTCTGTCTCTGGACCATTGAGGCATTGAATCTCTTCTCTTTCTGCAAGAGGATTCAGTTGGAAATATAAATGAATAAAGTGTTTTATGAAGGGTAAAGCATGAGACTAAATATCAGTCACAGATGGACAGTGGTAATTAAATTGGACATATTCTTAATGAAACTCAGACATGTGAGGCAGTCTTGTTACATAATGTGGGAAACTGCGAGCCCACAAATGTGGACTTTACAGCTATCTGCAGGCTTGCTATGGACCAACTCAAATGTATATGAAAAGACACAGAAACAAATTAGAAAAATTATTATTTGTCCAGTCCCTAGAGAGTGTACTGATCAGAAAAACAGAGAACAATCTTGAAAATTTAAAATCAAGAAGAAAAGTAATGAGACATAAGTATTCATGATTTGTGAGCATGCAAACAGGGGCAGTATGACAAAGTTAACAGCTCTAACATTGAAGGTACACCAAAGATAATTTCTCAAGGTTCCAATCATATATCTGTAGCTTAATGTACTGTCATAGATCTGGATGTACTGTCATACTGGATGTACTGGATGTACTACAAGCATTCTACCTTGAATGTCTTGAGCCAGGCTTAGTGTAGCTGTACATAGCTCCTTCCAAGGTGACGGAAACCCACACAAGCATTTCAGAAAAGGTGGCAGTTACTACATTAGAGTTAGTCATGAAGTAATGCCTAGAACAGAAACAAACTGAAACTGTGAGAGTAACATGGCTTTCTCCCTAGAGCAGTTTGACTACCCAGTGTGCAGATTGGTGGTCTTGGGGAGGAACCAGTCCACTGACTACGGGAGGGATCAATATCCTTAGAAACTGCAATTGACTTGGTTTGAATTTAAAGTTAACAGCCTGTGAAACTTCTGGTGACTAATGACATCTTGTTTACTTTATGTATTAAGTGATTCATTACCATGAAAATTGCTCCATTCCCTCCAATTGATAGCCTTCTGCTTAGGCAAGCTATTGGCGTCTGGGAAAAATTACTTTTGACATTTAAATAAGCAGGTTAAATTCATTCACTTTATAATTAATTTACTTACAAGACCATAAGATTTAACTTATAATGGCACAAACAGTATTTAACTCGTGATGGTACTGGACTGGAGAGCAACTGAGACTTGATCACATGCTCTAAAGATGTTCAAAAAGTCTCTGGGCTATACTCACCATGTGCTATATTTACCTCTAGATGTGAAGGACTGAATATGTTATGTCTTTTTGAGATTGACTGTGAAACCACTCACAGAAAACCACACAATAATACTTACAGAACATTATTTACAATTTCTTCTGTTGCTGTATGTACTTTTGGAATGATTAAAATTCTACTACAATCTGCACTAAGAACTAATTCTGCTTGTTGTATATTAGTTGGAAGACCAGTTGTGTACATGTGAAATAATAGTCAACCTAAGACTGAACCTTGTGGAATTTGCATAAATATCTCCAGTCAGAAGAATTTCCCATTCTTACTTTCATCAAATTATCAACCACAACTTTACAACATATTGGTTAGATGAGACACTGTCAACTGGTTGGCTATACAGCCAGTTCCATAAAACCTCAATTTATCTAGGATAATATTGTGATTCACATAGTCAAATGTCATATATAGATCACAGGAAACACCAGTCATATTTTGTTACTAGATGCATGTACAATTGGGTGAGGGAATGTGTGGCAAGTGTCCTGCTAAAGATTTTAATTATTGTTTTGAAATAGTAAAAACAGTGCATATATTAAACACTATAACTGACATCAACTGAAGAAGCTGTTAATATTTATTATATTTTATGCTACTGACAAGGGAGTGGTCCAACAAGACATGTCGAAATCTACCATGAAATTTTTTACACAGGAAGAAGAAAATGAAAGTAATGCACTGCCAAAATTTTACCTGCTAACAGGCACTGCAAGTATTTTGTAAAAAATGTTGAGTTACACATTTTTGGCCATGCGAAGAACCGCTTATAACAGCGGTTTCTACAGCCCTGCCTGCCTAGCATACGACTTGGTGAATCACTCAAGCAGCGCTGCATAGTGGAGTTATCTGGTGTTCACAGACATAAATTTCAAGCGCCTAAAGTCAGGTTTACAATGGTATGAATCGAAGCAACCACATGAAAATGAGCATTTGCAGAAAATTCTCTACCTTTCGTTTGTTTATGGGTAGAATCGTTTATACTAGAGAGAACAGAAGAGAACCCAAGGTAACAAACATTGCCTATGAACGCTATGTTATTAGTTTCTAGTTTTTGTAGCTAATATTCGGCATGTAGTAAACAACCCTATCATATTAGAGTCACAACATGAAACTTTGTTATTCAGTGAGGATTGTTTCGCATGGTGAGCACACTGTTCTAGACAGAGTATGCAAAATGATGCAGGGATGGAAGAACTAAAGTGTCTCAATTTCTATGGAAGCATGACATACATGGAGATCGTGCTTTTGACATGGAATTGCTCTTCCATCTCTCCCTTAACACTGGTCCAATAATTTCCTTGTATGTCAGCTGCCATTTTTCCCCAGCTTCTCATTACCATTTAGGGGAAATTTATAAACAGAACGGAGGTGACACAGCTATCGTTTCCACTACACATGTAAGGTCTAATAGTCATATTCTGCTTTGCTTCTTCTACTTCTTCTTCTCTCTCTCTCTCTCTCTCTGTCTCTTTTTTTTTTTTTTTTAAACAAAAATGGTCCAGTGGCAAAGTGCACACTTCAAGATTCATTCCTGCTTCGCCCGTCGGGTCACTAGGTTGTGCTATTAGTTTCGCCTCTACCGTAGCACTGCATACAGGTCCGCTCAGCACCGCTTACAGGTCTATAGTGGTATTCGGTTGGTGGAACTGGTGGTCAAAAAACATATTCTTTCTCATCTATAGGTATGTGGTTATAGGGTCCATATTATGTACAGTGGCCAAGAAGGAACAAGTTATTATTCTAATCAAACCGGTCATTTTCATACTAATCGTCTACGGCATTTGGCGGTATTAAAAGCTACGTACAAACAGCGTAAAAAATTGACTTTAGCTGATCTTCTCCCACAGGATCTCAGACTGAATCACTCCCTTTTACTGAGGGATGTAGTGATCCATTGACAGACACCACCCGTGATTTTCCCCCTCTGTCCTTGCATTGGGATGTTGATGCCATTAATTCTGATGTGCCCACCATGATTTCTCACAACAAGCAGTGCCGAACATATGATGTTGAGGCACATGAACCTTCCCTATGGGCTCCCCCTTCCGATGGGCCTCCAGTAAAGGACCCCCTTTCTCAGTCTGAAATCATGGATGAGGATGCCACAGGTGCTTTCACACCTGTGCAGAAGATCCCGGACACCTTATCTAGCATTGTTCCTGTTGTCGAGGCCACCCCTTCTGAGATGCCTGTGAAGGAACCTGCTTCTGGTTCCCATGTGTCTTCTCCGGTTCTCTCAGACACTTCTCCTGTTGACTCTTTCCCATCCCCCCTCTGCGACTTCTGTTGCCCCCTGTGAGTCACAGCCTTCTCCCATGAGACAACTGATTGATTCTCAAGAGCCAGTGGATCCCATTGTTATTCACCGACCATCCCTCCGTGAACCGATGTCTGCATACGAGTGGTATGTAGAGGCCTCTCCCTCGCAATCTGAAACGGAATACCTACATGATGCTCCCATGTGACCAAATGTGGGAGCACAAGCATTGCAGGGACATAGTACAATCAGTAAACAGCCCCAGAGAGCCGCGTCATGGCCGAAGAAAAAGCAGTGGGAAGATGAGGGTTCTGTTTCATAGTTCTTCTGTTTCTGGTTTGGCTATTGATTCTGGTATGGTTACTTGTATATTTCTCCATCAACTAATGGATCTCTGCTGTTTTTTGTTATTCTTTCTGGGTTGAAATTCCATGCAAGCATACTCATTTCTTACTCTGAATATTAACAGAATATCTTCTGAGCTTTGGATCACCACTTTGTGACTGTTTATATATCAATTTGGGGCAGATGTTTTTTTACGGGAAGTCTTATTCGACCAGTTTTCCATTCCTGGGTTCTCAACCTTTCTTCATGTAGCTTCCGAACTTTCTATGAGCACTGCCTTGTTTTATAGGGAAGGCATTCCATTGATGGATTTTGAAGTACTCAACAGTGGAAGGGGGATCGGGTGCACGTTTTGTGATCTCAGTTTATTCCTTCTTTATTCCCTGTCTGGCACAGGTCGTACCACCGCACGTTTGAGTTTCTATAAAGAAGAAATCATTTACCTGCTTCGAAAATTCCCAACAAAGATTATCTTAGGTGGGGAGTTCAATTGTGTTCTACGGCCGGTGGATCAGTCTCCTAATTTTAATTTCAGTAAAGAAATCAACGACCTGGTGCACTCGTTGCGCCTGCATGAAGTTTGGGTTTCTCCCTATCCTACACTTGTGTGACATATATACATAACTCCCACGTCTAGCAGTCACCTCGATTGCTTTTACATTTCTGATTCCTTGTGTGGGCAACTTCTGGATGTTGATGTAATACCAGCCTGTTTTACTGATCATTGTGCCATAGCCATCACGTTTAATTAAGAGCGGCAACTGGTAAAATTGTTTTGTCCTCCCTGGATGCTCAATATAGCCTATTTGCAAGATACCTCTCTTGGTGTCATCCTGGAGGATGTATAGGTTCGTTGTTCTCGTACTATGGGCCGATACTCGTCTATTGTGGCATGGTGGACACTGCGTGTAAAATGACAAATCCGAATGGCTCTCATGTGTTTTGGAGCTGCGAAGGTGGCAGACGATCGACAAACGCAAGAATTTTACTACTCAGTCTTACGTCAACTGTATGATAGTGCTATGCATGCTCCCCTACAGGTTACTGATATACAGCGCATCAAAGCCAAATTGCTGCAGCTCAAACGCATGCAAATGGACTGTGGATGATGTCTCAACCACGTTCCCTTTTACAAGACGAATTGATGTCACTATACCATCTAGTCCGTTCACGGGCATGCCAGAAACGTGTGTGCCTTGTCTCCCTCAGAACTGCTGACAGGCACATGTTCACCTCTCACCGTGACATTTTCGACTTTATTTACACCGATTTTACTGATCTGTGCAATACCCATGTCCCGGCTGAAAACTCTCTCTATCACTTTACATCCTTGCTGCATCATCACTCCTCAATTAAATGATGCCTTTCTGCATCCCTTTCACAAGGATGAGATATATGATGTTGTTACAGGATCTCAGTCCTGCAAGTCACCTGGATTAGACGGTATTACTAAGGAGTCTTATGTTCAATTTTGGCCACTCATTGGTGACACCTTAACGTCAGTGGTAAATAAAGTAATGCGGGGAGGCCGGCAACTGTGGCAGAGTGGTTCTAGGCTCTTCAGTCCAGAACCACGTGGCTGCTATGGTTGCAGGTTTGAATCCTGTCTCGGGCGTGAATGTGTGTAATGTCCTTAGGTTAGTTATGTTTAAGTAGTTCTAAGTCTAGGGGACTGATGACCTCAGATGTTAAATCCCATAGTGCTTAGAGCCATTTGCACCATTTTTTTATGTGGGCAGTCTCACTTCCTGCTCCTTTTCGGGAAGGTAAACTTGTCCTCCACCCGGTATCCACAGGTCGACCTGTGATTGATTCCCTCCGTCCTATTACTCTCCTTAACTTTGATTATAAAATTGTCACTCAAACGATTAATATCCATCTCTCTAAGCTGCTTGATACCATTATTGCCACCCACCAAAGCTGTGTGCCTGATACTGATTTCTGTTCTTGAATGTCGCGATGTAATCTCAGTGGCGGCTGCCACTAATATTCCAAGGGCTTTGCTTTCTTCTTGATTTCCAAAATGCGTTTGATCGTGTCAGTCATGATTTTTTAATGAGAGTTCTCACCACTGTCGGCCTTAATAATGATGCTCAACAGGTCTTAACTCACCTTTTTACCAGTATCCATGTCTCGGTGATTGTGAATGGTCACCCTACCCCCTGTATATCGATCAGACGGGGTCTACCCCAGGGAAATCCTTTATCCATGTCGCTTTTTGTCTTTTTCTTAGAGCCATGCAATTATGTGGCTGGACTATATTGGGGAACTTTTTTCGGTCCATGCATACGCCGATGATGTCATGGTTTTAATACGACATACCGAGGCTTAAGGATACCTTGGATTCATTTTGTCATCTTGTTGGTGCTCGCATTAATGATCATAAATGCACGTTCCTACCATTGAGAGGCTTCAATCATGTCGTCATTCCTTGGCTGATGGTTGTCAATCGCCATAAGACCTTAGGGATCTTAGTGGATCGCAATCCGATCAGAATGGTGACACTAAAGCAGCGTGAGGTTATGAGTCGTGTTCACAGGGCAATCCTTGAACATGAACGCCATTCACTTAGCCTCTTTCACAAGGTACAAGTCTTAGAAACCTATGTCTTCAGTAAAGTATATTACATTGCGCAGGTCTTCCCGCTTCCTGCGATGATGGCCCGCAGACTGAAACAGTTGTCTGGTAGATTCCTTTGACGCCACCATATCTTTCATGTCCAGTATGAAGTGGTGGCCAGGCTTCAAAAGCTTGGAGGATTGGGTCTTTTCGATATCAAAATGAAGACATCCATTTTATTTGCCCGTCTAAATGCTTTAACCTGTACACGGACTCCACATTCAGTTACCTCTCGTTTACTTTCCTGCCTCCAGCCAGTCTGTCTGACCCTTGCTGTTGATGTTGGATGGATTAATCCTAAATTGCGGCACATTTGTGAATACTTTCTAATTATCGGTATCCTAGGTGATAATATACTTTCTATGATGCATATTAGTACCAACATGCTATCATCCTGTTCAGGTGCACCATGTCCCCTTTCTTCTGTTGAACTTGCTTCCCCATCAACATCTTGGAAAATGGTCTGGTCTCATTTTAGTCTTTCTATATTGCCGATGGAGATTGCTTCAACGTGGTATAAGGTCATTCGCCATCTGATACCTACTGGTGATTGTCTTTTTTGTATTGGCCTTCGTCCAACTGATCAGTGTGAGGAATGTCATCAAACTGCCACCTTACTTCACAGGCTTGTTGCTTGCAGACGGGATCATTAGCTCCGGGTCTGCCATCAATTAACTTTCCTTACCCAAGGGCCTGAAACCGCTTTCCCAGACAAAATTCTCCTACATCTGGACATATCCTTTTTTTCCTCAGACGAAAATGAACACGATTGTCTGGCTCTTGGGTTACTATGTTCACTATGTCGTTAAAGGTGGGAATGCCCCAATCTCCATGTTTTTCACCATTATCTGACAACTGCACATTGGAAATGGCAGTGGTTGCCATGATACCGAACGCTTTTTGCGAATATGCTTTTTCTTGTGTTTAACCATCAGAGTGTTTGTTAAGCTCCTCTGCAATCCCTGTTTCTTCCCTGAGCTTCAGTCCCCTCCATTGTAGCTTGTTTTGTCACTTTTTCTCTTCCACATGTATATGAAAAAAAAATGAAAAGGGTGGGATAATGGGCTAGTCTTTCCATTCAGAATTTAATAATTGTTTGTGCATGAACTAATTTGTTGATTTTCTTTTTGCAGCCGATATTAAATTATGATTTGACTATGGTTGTCTGATTTTCATGAAAATACCAAGTCACCCTTATAAAAAGAAAAAAAAGATCCAGAGCACAGGATCAAATCCAGTTCAGACCAGAACTTTTTCTCTATGATTTTTAACCAAGCAATCACATCTCTCAGATGTTGGAGTGTCCTCGAAAGACATGTGGTTCAGATTCCACATTCAACTGCAGGTCTCCATTTTCTGATTAGGTAATTGGGGAAGGTTGGGGACATGTTAATATCTGCAGTGGAGTCCAGTTGAAAGGCATGCAAGAAGTCTTCTAGGTAGACCAGGCAGAATTCTCTTTTGCTCATGCATGTTAGCTTGTTTGCTCTGGTGAAAAACTGGCTTAAACTAGATAAACATTTTTTTGAATAACTTCATATAGACGGTTCAGTTCTTGCACATGTAACTCTGATAAACGTGGCTAGCAGAGAAAATAAGATAATGGCAGTGTTTGATGTTACAGACGACTTCCATCAATGAGGACTTGTAATTTGTTGAAACGAAATGTGTCATGCAGTGCTACATTTGATAACAATTCCTGTAGGCCATTCTGTATTATAATGTTTGAATATTGTGCATTTTACTATCAGTGAAACAGTTTTTTTTGTTTATTCCTTGTAGTCATCCCAAAAATGCGAAGTGTCTACTGAATGACAAAAACAAACATTTTTCATGTACCAGGCACACAGGAGAAAGAAAAAATTGACGTAGTCAGGCATTTCACAGAAACCATTAGCTTTATTTAGACAGAACTTGAAAGAACTAAGAAACAGTCCTGACTGTTGTTCTGCATATTATGCTGCATACCAGCCCTACTTGATCAAATTTGTAAAGCGTGGCGAAGAAAACTAGTAATGAACAAACGACTGGAGCTTAAGAATACTGTTCCACTAATAAACCTGAAATGAGAAAGAGGTATCAGAAATTATGTTGTCTGATAATTTCCTGAAAAATGCTTTCCACTGTCGAAAAAATTCTTTATCAAAGCGTTGAATCGCACCAGTAGTTCAGGCGGAATCCACATTACATCTATGGATTTTTCGTCGTTCTTCTCAAAAACAGAGGCGTCATTATGTGCAGACCATGAATCTAACAAAAGCAATGAATTAGTTTCTGCAGCTGGTAGGAATATGTTCAGAATGAAATGTTGAAAATTATTCTTTCCCATTTTTCCAGATTTTGATACTGAAGCAGAGATCATGTATGCACCAGCCTACTCACGGTTCCACATCACTCGTACCGACAAACATTCGTCACCATGTGTTCTTAGCCTCGGATCATGTCGGGGTCATCAGTGAAGTGGAGACATGTGGTACACCGCTTACAGTCATTAACATGCAGTGAACCGGTTTTATTGCCATGCCCACGCACTATGTTCAAGGGAGAGGCTAGGTGATGGCATGACTAGAGCAGTTTTGGTCGTGACACATTTATTCTTTGGAAGACTTACACTATGTTACAAATGAAATGCACAGATCCCGGAGGGTATACACTCCAGTGATGAGCCGTGGCGCGACCGCATGGATCGAGCAAGACAAAGGCTGCGTCACTGAATGTCCAGCTCCTAGCACAAGCGGAAGCGCCGCGATGTCCATGGAAGGGAGGAAGGCACTGTCAAACCAAAGGGTGCATTCTGCGAAACGAGTAACTGCATTTCAGACTGCGCTTACACATTTATGGGGGAGTCATGTTGACTTGACGCACGTCGTCAGCGACGGCGAAGTTGGTGGAGCTGAGACGTGTGTCGCGTTGCATTGACCGGCTCACACTGTCTACTAGCCTTGTTCCATGCATCCTGTGCACAACACACTGTTGCCAAAACTCAGCGTAGCGGTATAGCTGCACCCGTGAATGCCGGGCGTTACTTACTTGTGTGGACTGTGCCATAGTTCAGCCCTTCACACGTTTGAACAGTGCGGCCGCCACACAGATCCCCCCCCCCCCCCCCCCCCTTGGAGAGTGGAGCTCCGTAGCTGCTAAAACACGGCAGTCTTTCTGTGGCGTGTGTGTGTTTAAAGTTCGCGTGCTGTGTGATGACAGTGTGGCAGAGTCGGTGGGGGTTGGTCAGCATTGGCAGGGCGGCGGCCCATGACGTCAGTGCACCGGCCCGGCGAGGGTGCGGTGGGCGTGTCCTCATACGCTCGGCTAGTGACAGCGGCATGAAGCACTGGCTACAACTGTCCATAGCATGTGTGACGAAGGCGCCCGCTGCAGGTCATTTGGTATGACATCTTAATAATAACACAGAGCATCCACAAGATCTATAGAAAAAGTTAACTACACTCCTGGAAATGGAAAAAAGAACACATTGACACCGGTGTGTCAGACCCACCATACTTGCTCCGGACACTGCGAGAGGGCTGTACAAGCAATGATCACACGCACGGCACAGCGGACACACCAGGAACCGCGGTGTTGGCCGTCGAATGGCGCTAGCTGCGCAGCATTTGTGCACCGCCACCGTCAGTGTCAGCCAGTTTGCCGTGGCATACGGAGCTCCATCGCAGTCTTTAATACTGGTAGCATGCCGCGACAGCGTGGACGTGAACCGTATGTGCAGTTGACGGACTTTGATCGAGTGTGTATAGTGGGCATGCGGAAGGCCGGGTGGACGTACCGCCGAATTGCTCAACACGTGGGGCGTGAGGTCTCCACAGTACATCGATGTTGTCGCCAGTGGTCGGCGGAAGGTGCACGTGCCCGTCGACCTGGGACCGGACCGCAGCAACGCACGGATGCACGCCAAGACCGTAGGGTCCTACGCAGTGCCGTAGGGGACCGCACCGCCACTTCCCAGCAAATTAGGGGCACTGTTGCTCCTGTGGTATCGGCGAGGACCATTCGCAACCGTCTCCATGAAGCTGGGCTACGGTCCCGCACACCGTTAGGCCATCTTCCGCTCACGCCCCAACATCGTGCAGCCCGCCTCCAGTGGTGTAGCGACAGGCGTGAATGGAGGGACGAATGGAGACGTGTCGTCTTCAGCGATGAGAGTCGCTTCTGCCTTGGTGCCAATGATGGTCGTATGCGTGTTTGGCGCCGTGCAGGTGAGCGCCACAATCAGGACTGCATACGACCGAGGCACACAGGGCCAGCACCCGGCATCATGGTGTGGGGAGCGATCTCCTACACTGGCCGTACACCACTGGTGATCGTCGAGGGGACACTGAATAGTGCACGGTACATTCAAACCGTCATCGAACCCATCGTTCTACCATTCCTAGACCGACAAGGGAACTTGCTGTTCCAACAGGACAATGCACGTCCACATGTATCCCGTGCCACCCAACGTGCTCTAGAAGGTGTAAGTCAGCTACCCTGGCCAGCAAGATCTCCGGATCTGTCCCCCATTGAGCATGTTTGGGACTGGATGAAGCGTCGTCTCATGTGGTCTGCACGTCCAGCACGAACGCTGGTCCAACTGAGGCGCCAGGTGGAAATGGCATGGCAAGCCGTTCCACAGGACTACATCCAGCATCTCTACGATCGTCTCCATGGGAGAATAGCAGCCTGCATTGCTGCGAAAGGTGGATATACACTGTACTAGTGCCGACATTGTGCATGCTCTGTTGCCTGTGTCTATGGGCCTGTGGTTCTGTCAGTGTGATCATGTGATGTATCTGACCCCAGGAATGTGTCAATAAAGTTTCCCCTTCCTGGGACAATGAATTCATGGTGTTCTTATTTCAATTTCCAGGAGTGTATTTACATTGTTGAGAGTGGCAAGTCCAAGTGTTCATACATTACAACGTTCCACAAGTTTACCGAGTGACTCAGTTGCAGGAACACAGTGCAGTATTCTAACCAACCTCGAGGCTCAGGACAACGGAGGTACGGAGAATATTCACGAGTGCTGTACCATCGGGACTCAAACGCGGGTCCGGGAGCCGCAACAGACAAAACAGGCAGTGTGGAGTGCAATGTCGGAGCTCGACAGCGATGCGAATACGTTAAACTGATGCAGATGCAGAACCGGCCTCAACACCCTACGTGGCGGAGGCAGAGGGACACGAACGCGGGTCCAGGAGCTCCGACGGACACGGGAGGCATTGTCCAGAGCTTGACTGGAAGTACCGGCTGAGGGCGCCGGCAGCTGGAGCTGGATCTCTACATTGGACGCCGGATTCTGACAGCGTCCGGTGACTCGGGCATGTGTTTGCTGTTTTGGGTGGCTCAGCATGTTGGTGATGCAGCACGGCTGTTTGAATCAGATGCAGATGCCAGCGTGCATGACGTAGTCTGCTTGAGGCTGTGGTGGGACAACCGGTGCACCTGTGGTGGGCGCTTTCCGGGAGGTCATGCCGGCTGCCTGAGCGGCCTGGTGGGAGGGCACATGGTGACGCAATGAGAGCAGGCTGCAGCTGTGCATCACTGGCAGCTACGGGTGCGTGCTCCATCTGACCGCTGGCAGAGGGAGTGTCGTCTGTAACCAGATCTTCCGCTGGGTCGAAGAAATGCATGGCTGATGGAGCGGGCAAGATGTAACCTGGCTTGACATGATCGATTGACACTGCAGACGGCTTCCCGTTGCACTCAATGACCAGCGTTTTGTCTCCTTGGGCGATCATGTGATATGGTGCGCTGTAAGGCGGCCAGAGAAGTGGCTGTACTGCGTTGGTACGCAACATGACGTGCGTGCAGCGCTGCAGGTCGCCATGCACGAATACCTTCCCAGTGCCGTGCCACGTTGGTGCGTGCACTCGGAGGCCAGCCATGTGGGAGTGGTACTTCCTTGACGAAATCGCCCAGGATTGTCTGAGGCCGTTTGTATACAAGGTCAGCAGGTGACGCATCGATCTCCTCCTTTGGCATTATTCACAGGCCCAGCAGCACCAGTGTGACTGCCCCTGGCCACGAGGTGTCGTAGCAAGTTAAGGCGGCTTTCCGAGTCCTGTGTTACCGTTCAACCATGCCATTCGGCGCCAGATGGTAGCTTGTTGTCCTTTGTAACTGGATGCCACATAGTCTGGCGACGTGAGTGAACAATGTGCAGTCGAACTGGCGGCCACGGTCAGATGTCACGTGACTGGGACATCCAAAGCGTGCCACCAAGGTGGCGATGGTCTCGGCGGTGATGTCCACGACGGGCGTTGCTTCCGGACAGCGAGTGAAGCGGTCCACCATTGTTAGAAGATACTGCTTGCCTTGAGAGAGAGGAAGCGGGCCGACGAGGTCCATCTGCACGTGCGCAAATCGGCGTCTCGCGTCAGGGAAGGTGCCCACAGGTGCGTGGGTGTGCCTCCCAACTTTGGTGCGCTGACATGCCGTGCAAGTGCGTGCCCACTCGCGGCAGTCCTTCTGAAGCCCGGGCCAAACGAAACGCGCAGTCACGAGCGTCACAGTGGTGTTGGTGCCGCAGTGTGAGAGGCCGTGGACACGGTCAAAGGCACTGCACTGGAAATTCTTTGGAAGGAATGGTCAGTGCATGCCGGTTGAGATGTCACACCAAATCTTCCGTGCAGAGCCGGGGACAGGCACCAGCTCCAGTTGCAGGCCGCTGGAAGTGTCGTGACGGAAGCGGTACAGTTTTTCATCACTCTCCTGTACTTGGGCGACGTCCTCAAAGTTCACAGCGGGTGAGATGACGGCACATGCTCGGGACAAGAAATCGGCGACGATATTGTCTATCCCCGAAATGTATCGGATGTCTGTAGTGAATTGCAACACGTACTCCAATTGCTGGAGTTGGTGCGGTGAACACTTAGTGTGGTTGTTGTGGAACGTGTGGGTTATCAGTTTGTGGTCGGTGAAAATTACGAATTGTCAGGCTTCTACGGACGGTCGGAAGTATTTCACCGCCACATGCACCGCAAGCAACTCTCGGTCATAAGTGCTCCAAGTGGGTTGCGATTCGGACAGCTTTTTAGAGAAAAAACTGAGAGGCTGCCAGCTCCCACTGGTGCGCTGTTGTAGCGCCACACCGGTGGCAGCCTGGCTGGCGTCCACGACTACAGCCAAGTCAGCGTCATGTACCAGGTGCGCGAGCATCGTTGTTTCTGCTATATTTCGTTTTGAGTCCGTTAAGCTCTGCTCCATTGCGTCCATCCAATTCACAGGGGTCTTTCGCTTTGAGATAGGACCGTGTGACGCCTTAGTCAATGGCTCTTGCGTGGCGGCAGCGTTATGCACGTGTCGACGATAGAAGTTCAACATGCCGAGGTAACAGCATAATTCTTTGTGTGTCTGTGGATGCGGCACGTTCAGTATTGCTTGCACTTTCTCCAGTAGTGGCGTCAATCCGGTGGGGGTAATTAAGTGGCCAAGGAACTCGATTTCCGTCACACCGAATTTGCATTGCGCTGGATTAATAACGATGCTGGCTTCACTCAGGCAGTGAAAGACAGTCATTACGTGGCGGCGGTGGAGCTCGGGCGACTTGGAATACACCAGGACATCGTCGAGGTACGCGTCACAAAATAGCAAGCATCGCAAGACGTCGTCCAGGAACCACTGCCAAGTCTGGGCAACATTCCGAAGACCGAAAGTCATAAACAGGGTTTCGAAAAGTACAAAGGGTGTTACAATAGCTGTTTTTTAATGTCTTTGGGCGCCACCGGAATTTGGGTGTACGCCTTTGCACAATCTATCTTTCTGAACACCGCGCAGCCTGCCAAAGCATAACTGAAGTCTTGCAGGTGTGGGACTGGGTATTGGTCTGGCACTGTTTGCGAATTAAGGGTGCAATAGTCTCCACATGGGCGCCACGAATTATTTTTTTTGGGTACTAAGTGTAACGCCGATGACCATGGGCTGCTCGATGGTCGAACGGTGCCTTGTCGCAGCATGGCCTCAAATTCTGCATTTGCTGCTTACAAGCCTATCCAGCGCGAGTTGACATGGGCAACATGATGTGGGGGGTCCGGGTGTTGTTATTATGTGGTGCACCGTCGAATGTTTAATGTCTCTCTGTGCGCCGGCTGGGCAGGTGAGGTCGGGGAATTTTTCAAGGATGTCAGCATAAGGTAAAGGGCACTTCACGGGTTTAACACTGTAGAATGCGGCCTGCCAGTGCTGTCCCGCTATCTTTAAATTTGTTGTCGCGTTGATGAGCTGGCCATTTGAGATGTCGGCTAGCAGCCCATAGTGGCCGAGAAAGTCTGCGCCCAGAATCAGCTCATTAACGATGCCCACAGTAAAAGTCCATGAGAACGTGCGGCATAGAGCTAGATCTAAATTGCGGCTGTGTGTGCGGTAAGTTTTAATAGCTGAATTGTTCGCTGCTGCGAGAGAGAGTGCCTTGACCTGCCTGCATTCTCATACCATAGAACGGGGCAATATCGGAAGGTCCGAACCCATGTCAACAAGGTATCTCACACCCGCACCCTGTTCCGCAACAAACAGATGCTTCGATGTTGCACTGCAGCCGGGTGCACTTAGGCCCGGTCACAGCTGCCGTTTGGGTGTGAGCAAGGGGCGCAGCACCTGGTTGCTTCATTGCCGAAGCAGGCGTGGTACCAGCAGTAGCCGCTTTGTGCCTGCTCTGACGTCTGCAGGGTACTGTTGGAGCGGCTGTTGCTGTGTTTCCGGCTGCGCGAGCCATGCCCCTGTAGCCTGCTCTGCTGCTTCTGCAGTGCGCGCTGCACTCTTGCTGTGAGCGCGCCAACCGGTCGACTTGCGTGGAGAGAGCTGCTACCTGTGCGGCCAAGTTTTGCACTAGTTGGTGCACGTCGGCTTCCGATGTGGCTGTAAGAGGCGCATGCCGCCACGGAGGTGGGGGGACAGTGTCGTAAGCTGCCACGGCCGCGGTGCTAGGCGCCGTTGTCAGCGCATCATGCACCCAGTCGGCCAAGTTAGCGATGGTGTCCAGCTGCATCTCCGTCTGTACTGCTATCACTGTCAGCACCTGAGCTGGGAGACTGCACACCCAGATAGTGCGTTACAGAGAATCTGGCACCATGTCGGACTGCATGAGGCTCCGCAAGTAGCGCAGGAACTGTGAGGGCCTCCGGTCGCCGCATTCCTCTTGCCGCAGCAGTTGGTGCACTCGTTGTTCCTCAGACGACGAGATCCGCCGGATCAGCTCCTCCTTGAGTCATTTGTAGGATGACTGCATTGGCGGGGTGGTGATTATATCCCGCACTTCAGCCACGTAGTTCTGATTGAGCTGGCTCACAACGTGTCCAAATTTTGCCAGGTCGCAGGTTACATGGTTGCTCATAAAGATCGCCTCCACTTGGCTGAACCACATTACAGGGTCACGAGGCCAAAAGGCTTGATCAACACCCGTCCAGTGCTTGTGGGTGCTCCGGCAATTGTAGGAGGCGTTGGTGTGGCGGGTGTTTGCGCGCCAAAATTGTCCTGAGCTGTCTGCGGGTGTGCAGCGTCCACGCGTGTAGCCTGTGCTTGTAGCTCACTCTCCAGTCCCTTGTTGTGTGAGAGCAGGACTTCAACGGTCTTTTACAACTCTTCCAATGTCGCCATCTTAGCTTAGAGTTGAGTCCTCGCACAAGGGGAAAGCACACAATGAAACTGACACAACAAAGTAAAACATAATAAAATAACACGAGACTGTTTGGAATGAAGCACACGCACAAAAACAATACAAAATAAGTACGTTAAAAAAAAATGTAGCATTGTTCGGGCGCGATCGTGTATGCGCCAGACTACTCACAGTTCCATGTCACTCGTACCGACGAACATTCGTCACCACGTGTTTTTAGCCTCGGATCACATCGGGGTCACCAGTGAAGCAGAGACGTGTGGTATCACCACTTACAGTCATTAACGTGCGGTGAACCAGCTTTATTGCCGTGCCCACGCACTATGTTCAAAGGAGAGGTTTGGTGATGGAATGACTAGACCAGTTTTGGTCATGACACATTTATTCTTGGGAAGACTTACACTACAGTACAAATACAATGCATCATTAACATTCATCTGTACAGGCATGTTGCCCTAGCAGTACGGCTCGATCACAGATCCCGGAGGGTATACACTCCAGTGATGAGCTGTGGTGTGACCGCGTGGACTGAGCAAGACAAAGGCTGTGTCGCCGAATGTTCAGCTCCTGGCACGAGTGGAAGCAATGCGATGTCTGCGGAAGAGAGGAAGGGTGCATTCCGCAAAACGAGCAACTGTGTTTCAGGCTGTGCATACGCGTTTGCGGGGGAGTCGCATTGACTCGACACACGTGGTCAGCAATGGCGAAGTCAGTGGAGTGGAGACGTGTTGTGTTGCGTTGACCAGCTCACACTTCATTGTATATGAATGTGTCATTGCATTCATTGATTGGGCAACAGACTCCGACTTTTTTTCACCCCAAAATGATAAAATGTGGTGTCCACGCAGCTTTTTCACAAAACCTCACTGATCAGTGATATAAACAACAGTTTCATCTTTATGTCAGCTATGGATGTCTCTATAGCATTGTCTGTCACTGGCACCTGCTCTACACGTTTAAGTGACATAAAGTTGGTAATTTTGTGACTTCCTGATCTGTATGATTTCTTGAACCTGCGTAGCCAGGTCGACGAAGCCTGGAAATTAGCAGTGTTCATGTCAGATTAAATTTGGAGGGCCCAGTCTCATAAATCTCCATCAGTAATGGTGCATAGCCTCTCACGAGCAGTTCTAGATCTTTCAATGAGTTTTTGATTCAGATGGCTTCGGGTTTCCATGTGGCGCATATTTCTTACTTCATGTAATTCATTCTTCCATTTGTACAGTTCATGCTCTGATTTTACGAAACGAAAATGCCTTTGCAAACTGCGTAACATCCAGTGTTTTTCCCCCTCCTTCTTTTAACCAATATTTTGCTGCCTTTTCTTCGTCGCTGAGGAAGGTATTCTTCTTCAGAACTATTACTGGCACATTGACATATGTCAATATCATTCAAATGAAAGTCAACTAACAAATGACACATATGTACGTTCTGAGCAGAAGTAGGTGATTTCAGCTAGAAACAATGTTCTTCATATTTCATCATTACTAAATTAAGAACATTAATTGGATTCCACATTACTGTGAAACTGGAAGAAGAAAGGTACTATTAGCTGGCATGCCTTATGAAAGCACAATATATACCTGCGTTAATTGAGCTTTATCTGTTTTGTCAATACTTACCAATACTGCAAAAAGTAACTGATAATTTATAATAGATGTTACTTCAAAGGTTCATTTGAGACAATAGTAACTGTGTAATATAGTGCCAGAGAAACTATGAATGAACGGTAACCTGAAACGTCCTTTACAAATTACGATCGGATTGTGTCGTGTTTCCTGTTTACAAATGTACCGCCAACCTCGGCTCTGTGTGTGTGTGTGTGTGTGTGTGTGTGTGTGTGTGTGTGTGTGTGTGTGTGTGTGCGTGTGTGCGTGCGTGCGTGTGTGTGTAAAATATCTACCAAGATAATCAGCATCTTTTGTCAGCCCATACTTTTGTATCTACTCTTGCAACTAATTTGAGACGTCTTTCTCGAACATCTCCACAAATTTACTATTGTTCTTAACTTGAACATGTTAACATGTTAATAGCAAATTTTCAGATTCAGATTATGTAGGTCCTGGTTTAAAATGATTTACATTTTTTTTTAAATTGTATTTCTAATAAACTTGGACACTTGCACTCAACTAGATTTTCTTATAAAAACATAATTGGAGAGAGGTGTCCAGGTTTTTTCCTTTGAAATTGAAAAGAAACTAAACTTTTATCTGACTAGGGTGATGATGTGTTGACGTGCATAATGCTACACACATTACACCAATGGTACTGCAAGAATGTTGTGTCAGTAAAATGTGACAATCTTATATTAAATCCATCATTGAAACCACTCTTAATTTCCATAAGCCATTTTTCACATTGAACAACTCTAGTGAATGGATTTTTTTGAAGTTTTTCCTTCATAATTCTACTGAACGGCAGACACCATGTGTAATAGCCATCTAACATGACAATAATGTGAAGAGCCAATAACAAAAGTGCTGTGACAGAGGTGACCATGCATCTCAACAAGCTTTTTTAATGCTAATAGGAATGTGAAGAATGATATAATGTGCCACTTGTTGATATCAAGTAAATGCTCAATAGGATTGTGGCTCAGTAGCCTTGATGGCAACTGAGCTATTTCTCCCCAGAAAATATATGATTCTTAAATGAAGTATCATCCTAACTTATCTCTGTATCCACTTTATTGTATGGTTGAATTCTTCTTCAAGGTAGATGCTTTGAATCTACGTGTAAGAAAACACTTTCATTGCCAGAATTTGACAGTCAAAGAGAGGACAAGTTATGGCATATAATTAATATAAAAAAGTCACAGGTTGCATAATGTTCTTTGCTGGTGCAGAAATGATCATTTCACCTGGTAAGGGCTTCATCAGATTATCTGGAAGTACAATATAAAGTGTCCATAATAAATAACTGGGCATCGTGCTATCTTGAACTACAATACTCAAAAGCAAAAACAGAAATTGTAGATATATAAGATGAAAAGGATAGGAAAGCATGTATAAAATATTATAATTGCTGCCAAAATGCATTCATCAAATATGCGTAAAATGTTTAGTAACAGAACATGATGAACAACATAGAAGGTAGTACAAAACCACTGAAAACAAACCTACAGTAGAACACTTAAAAAGTGTAACTGTGAATTTACCTCATGCAATGTGAATCATCAGTCATAGCATCATCAGGATAAGACCATAAACAGTAAACTGTAAAACTGTAAACTGCTCATAATTTGTAAACATGACCCTGGGACAAAGTGGTGGGGTCTGATCCACACTCACACAGTGCACTCACAGTATGATAGAAGCATAAGGTACTCATAGCAGTAGCAAAGATTACAAACATTCGATGGGTCCAAATGCAGGTACAAAGCCACCAATTAAATAAAAAGTTGTTATCATAGAGATAAAGAAATTCTGTTAAGCAAGCCACATACATGTAAAAATAGGAAATAAATTGGATAATTATTATTACAGAATGCTGCCCAAGAACAGAGGCAGGGGGTTCAAGTACGTGAACATAGCACAATTAGAAAGAAAAGAAAAAAATTAGAAACAAGAGAAAGGATGTGGCAGAGGCACATAGGACAATAAAGTCAGAAATGTGGCAGAGGTGTGTAGCACAATAAACTGAATAAAGAAATTGACATACAGCCAGAAGATAAAGTGAAAAGCATTATAAAATACAACACCCAAACATAAACACCCTAATTAAAACTATATGGGGCACAAGTTAGAAGGCACACAAACAGGAACC
This sequence comes from Schistocerca cancellata, assembly GCF_023864275.1. NCBI lineage: Eukaryota > Metazoa > Arthropoda > Insecta > Orthoptera > Acrididae > Schistocerca > Schistocerca cancellata. Next base: position 506,795,665 of record NC_064629.1, on the reverse strand, counting down.
CTTGTCAATAGAAACCAAAAAAATGGTTTAAATGGCTCTGATCACTATGGGACTTAACTGCTGAGGTCATCAGTCCCCAAGAACTTAAAACTACTTAAACCTAACTAACCTAAGGACATCACACACATCCATGCCCAAGGCAGGATTCAAACCTACAACCGTAGCGGTCATGCGGTTCCAGACTGTAGCACTTAGAACAGCTCGGCAACCCCGGCCGGCCAATACAAACAAATATTGCAGAATGATTAATACCAAAAGAGGGCTGATAATTGTCAAGAGCATATAGCCCAAACCACATTTAGTTTATAAACTTAAAACTGGCTGTCATGAGCAGGAAACTTTGGTATAAATTAAGACAAAAGTGCAAACACCAAATCTTCCATAAAATATAATGCAGCTATGACACTATAATTGTTATGGTTTACTCTGCACTCCCAAAGGGAGGCTACTTAACCTTCTGGAAGAAATTAAAATCACTGAGCACTCATATAATAGGAAGGATGTCTTACTCAATGATCAGTTGATCATGGTCTTATTCTATGCTGCTATGACTAATCACCGACATCACACAAGGTAAGTCAATGGTTACACTTTTTAAGTATTCTTCTGTAGGTTCATTCTTGGTGGTTTTATACCATCTTCTCAGTTTTCTTGCAGTTCAGTTACCAGATATTTCAGGCATATTTGATAAATAATTTTGGCAGTAATTATAAAGAGGCATTCAAAAAGTAATGGAACACTTCTTTTTCTCGGGAAGTTTGAGTAGAGGAAAATGAAGAATTCGTTGTTGGACATCGTGGAAAATTCCTGCTCCAGCCCCTATAGCTTCAGGAAGTTCCAGTACGTGTGGAGCTAGACATAGTCTTCAAAATGTCGTCTGTAATGGAGGTGCATTCCAGCCAGAGGGCCCCCCTGCGGGCTCATTGTCCTTTCGTAAGTACGTGCGTGCAAGCACGGTGCCCCAAGCTATTGCAGCCTTCCTTCTTCTCAGGGCTGCATTTCCTTGCCCTTCCCCTCCTTTTTTGTCCTTGCTCCTTCCCCTTCGCCCTCTCCTCTACCTCTCTTGGTGTCCTTGTTTATGTTGGCCCCACTATCCTCCTGGTTATGTTGGCTTTGCAATTTGGTTTTTGTTGCATAATCACCTCATCCTCTTGGCATTCCCTGGACCCCCTCTGGGGTTTGACCTCCATTACTAAATTTCTATTCTATAGTGTGAGCCATTTGGGGAAGAGCACCTTACCTAGTGTCTTCGACGCATGCCCTCCTAGTTCATTCCACCTCTTCCTTCACGTCGTTGTCTGAGGCTAGGGTGTATAGCCAGCATGGTAGCCAGCCCATGTGGTGAGGTTGCTATGTACCCTATTGGTTGATCCCTCTGAAAACACAGGTATCACACTTCTGATACCTGAGCTGTGACCTCCTCATGTAAGCCTAGGAGTGGTCGCTTGTCGTCCTAGAGCATCGGAACTCCCGGCAATGGCCGTCGTGCCAAACAGCCCTTGCTGTGGCTGCGTGGCGCCCGTGGGGAGAGCCCCTGATTGGAGTGGGTGGCATCAGGATGGATGTTATGCAAATGAAACTCATACAGGTCAAGAACTCTGCCCGTTCTTCTGCGGCTGTCTCTCTGCATGGACATGATTCTTTTAGTGCTGCTTCTTCTGCCCCTTCGGCCTTCCCTTCCATGGCTACCCCCTGGGAGGAGGGTCAGGCTTGTTGGCTAGAGGGGAAACCTTTCCCCCACTATCTGGTTCGCATCAGGACTGATGGGGATACCTTCACCAATACCAAACCTTTATTTTTTGTGGAACACATTGAAAACAAGTTTGACAAAGTGGACTCTCTGATCAAGATGCTGTTGGGTTTGTTGTTGATCAAAACTGCTTCAGCTGCCCAGTCTGCAGCCCTTCGTGCCTGTAACCATCTTAGCACAATTCCTGTGTCCATTGCCCCCCACCAGTCTCTGAATATGGGTCAAGGTGTGATTTTTCACAGGGACCTCATCCTTCAAACAGATGAGGAACTTCATGACAATCTCGGACGTCAGGGTGTTCACTTTGTTTGGTGTGTTCAGAAGGATCTGAAGGACAATTGCATTGATACTGGTGCCTTTATCCTGGTCTTTGAAGAGGATACCCTCCCTGAGAAGGTAAAGATTATGGTTTATCGATGTGATGTGAAACAGTACATCCCACCACCTATGAGATGTTTTAAGTGTTTGCATTTTGAACACATCTTTCCGCTGTTCACAGGCCCCTCTCTGTGGTGACTGTGGATGTCCACTCCATGAGGGGAGTTCCTGCATTCCCACCAGATTGCCCAGTTTATAAGAAGGGAAAGAAGATACAGAAGTATAAGTTCCTTAATCGTCTAACCTACACTGAGGCTTGTAAGAAGTATGCACGTTTTCACCCTGTGTCCATGACATCTAGCTATGCTTTAGTTACATCTTCACCCCTTCCTCCCCCTCCCTTACCCCAGTCCCAAACACCTCTCCTCCTCCCCTCCCCTGTGGCTCCCACACCCTCCCCTCTGGGCGCTGCTTCTCCTCCTCAGCTGGAGAAGTGTCCCACTTCTTCGGCGTCTGCCGGTCAAGGGTGCCCCTCCCAGGACACCCCCTCCTGGCACCTTCCAGGCCAAAGGTATGCTACCACATGACGACCACAAGAACCACAGTCTGTGGGCCCCCAGGTCACCCGATCTCTTTCTGTTCCAGATCTTGCTGCAGCTGGCTCCTTTATGCCACACAGCCCTACTCGATCTCAAACAGAAAAGAAGAAGAAACATAAGTCCTGGGATAAGGAGCCTCTGGGGTCACCAGAGGTCCCATCCTCACCTTCACAACCTGATTCTGACTTGTTGTTCACGGATGTTGGCCCCTTCTTGTCGCTGACAGGTGGTGCCCCCACGGCATGACTGGCTTTAGCCTGTTCAGCCCCCATTTGAATCATCATTCTGCGGTTATCCAATGGAATTGCAATGAATATCACCATCACCTTCCGGAGTTGAAATCCCTTATTTCATCTTTCTCTGCAGCTTGTGTGGTTCTACAGGAATCTCATTTTACTGATGATCACTCACTGACCCTCAATGGGTTCCGTGTTTTCTATTGAAATCGGGTCGACCCCCTGCCGACTTCTGGTGGCGTTTGTACATTGGTCCATACAGACGTTGCTAGCACGTGGATTCCACTTCAAACTACATTGGAAGCAGTTGCTGGTAGGGTCCACCTGGACTCTGAGGTCATGGTTTGCAATCTTTATCTCCCTCCTGCCAGGACTCGTATGCCTGCTGCCTTAACTGCCCTTCTTCAGCAAATTCCTCCTCCCTTCCTCCTTCTCGGGGATTTTAATGCTCATCATCCCTTGTGGGGCAGTGCATTCCCATCTAGTCAGGGTCTTCTCACAGACCAGTTTCTTGCAGACCACGACTTGTGCCTTCTTAATGATGGCTCCCCTACTCATTTCAGTGCCGGTCGTGGTACCTTTTCTGCTATTGATATTTCTCTTTCTTCTCCCTCCCTCCTCCCTTCATTAGACTGGCCACCACACGACGACCTGTGATAGTGACCATCTTCCGTTGATTCTCTCACTCCCTTCCCGCTCCCCAATGGACAGGTTACCTCGTTGGTCTTTCCAATGCACCGATTGGCCTCTATATACTGCACAGGTCGTTTTTTTCTTCCTCTTTGTCGGGTTGTATTGATGACGTCCTACGTGAGGTGTCAGACGCTATTGTTCGCGCTGCTAGCCTTGCTATCCCGTGCTCATCTGGACCATTTCGCCACCGGCAAGTCCCGCGGTGGAGTACGGCCATTGGCATTGCCATTTGTGATCGCTGTCAAGCTTTGCAACACCTTAAGAGGCACCCATCCATTGCCAACCTTATTACCTTTAAACGCCATTGCGCTAAAGCCTGTTACTTAATCAAACAAAGTAAATGGATGTGTAGAGAATGCTTTGTTTCTTCCCTCAGTTTTACTCTCCCTATGTCATGGGTATGGGCTACACTTAGCTCTATCCAAGGTTGCCATCAGCAGTCTATCCTCCCAGGCCTTCACCTCCCAGATGGCCTTTGCACGGACCCGTTGATTTTCGCGGAACATCTTGCGACACATTTTGCAATAGCATCAGCATCAGCCTCCTATCTGGCTGCTTTCCATCACCAGAAACAGTGGGCCAAAGCTTCTGCCTTATGTTTTACCCCTTGTCAGTCAGAATCTAAGAACGAACCTTTTACTGAATGGTAACTTCTTTCCCCACTTTCTTCTTCTCATGATATGGCCCCTGACCGGGATTCCATTCATAACCAAGTGCTTCAAAATCTATGTGCTCCATAACGGCAACATCTTCTAAGGGTGTTTAACCGTATTTGGCTCCAGGGTGACTTCCCTTATCAGTGAAGGGAGAGCATCGTGGTTGCTGTCATTAAGCCTGGTAAGAACCCCCTCTTTGTCGAAAGCTATTGGCCTATTAGTCTGACAAACATTGTTTGCAAATTACTTGAATAGATGGTAGCCCGTCAGCTCAGTTGGATCCTCGAATCTCGGGATATATTGTCCCCTTACCAGTGTGGCTTCTGAGAGGGATGGTCTCTGATCAATGATTTACTTTACTTGGAATCTGCAGTTCAACAGGCTTTTTCCCAGCACCGCCATTTTGTTTCAGTATTTTCCAACGTTCACAAGGTCTATGACAGGGCTTAGCGCCATCACATCTTACATACACTTCATGAGTGGGGTCTTCAGGACCCGCTCCCTATTTTTACCCCCAGTTCCTGATGAATCAGTCGTTCAGCATGCGGGTTGGTACTGTTTCTAGCTCTCCACGGATGTAGGAGAATGGCACCCTAGAGGGTTCCAAATGGTTCAAATTGCTCTGAGCGCCATGGGACTTAACATCTGAGGTCATCAGTCCCCTAGAACTTAGAACTACTTAAACCTAACTAATCTAAGGACATCACACACGTCCATGCCCAAGGCAGGATTCAAACCCATGACCCTAGCAGTCGCGCAGTTCTGGATTGAAGTGCCTAGAACTGCTCGGCCACCGTGGCCGGCTACAGGGTTCCATATTGAGTGTACTTCTTTTCCTCATTGCTGTAGATGGACTTGCGGCCGTCAGCCCTTCGGTCACCCCTGCTTTGTATGTGGGTGATTTCTGCATTTGGGTTAGTTACTGTTTGATGGCCTCTGCAGAGCGGCAGCTCCATCGAGTTATATGGTGTGCCTGTGTATTTATCCTCTCACAAGGGTTTCAGTTCTCTCCTTCAAAATCGTCGGTGGTCCACTTCTGTCGCCGGACTATGGTCCACCCTGATTCAGAGCTCTACCTAAATGCACAACGATTACCTGTGGTCCCACAGTTTTTTTTTCCAGGTCTAGCTCATTTGGCTGCCTCGTATCAGACTTCTGAAGGTAGGATGTTCCTGTAAACTTAATGTCCTTCACTTCCTTGCCCACACCTCTTGGGGTGCAGACTGCTCCATCCTTCTCCGTCTTTATCGGGCTTTAGTGCTGCCTCACTAGGACCATAGTTGTCAAGTTTATGGTCCAGCTGCTCCTCCACACTGCTCCTCCTGGATCCTGTCCACCATCATGGTATCTGTTTGACCACCGGTGCCTTCCCTACTAGCCCTCTTGATACTCTCCTGGTTGAAGCAGGGATCCCCCCCTTTCTGTCCGCAGTCCCAGATTCTGATTACTTATGCAATTGATGTCCATTCCTCTCCCACTCATCCTTCCTATTCTATACTGTTCCCAGACAAAGGACAACACCCTCCTGATTCCCGCCCTCGGGCGGGTTTATCTGTTGGGCTCCACCTTGAATCTCTTCACCTTGATTTTCAGCTTCCTTCTTTGTCCTGTCTCCCACATAGCCTCCCCAACCCACCCCTTCCCCCCTTGGTTAGTTCCTCGGCCCCGGATTCGGATCTATCTCCACCTAGCTCTGAAAGATTCTGTTCCTTCGATGGTGTTCCATTGTTTTTTCCACCGAACTTTATGGGAGTTTCGGGATGCTGTTGTTTTTTACACCAATGGCTCTAAATCTGCTGATCATGTGGGATATGCCTTCACATCCTCTGATGGCATAGAAAATCATCTCCAGCCAACTACATGTGGTGTGTTTACTGCAGAAATGATGGCAATTTCCCAGGCCCTTACCTTTATTAAACAGTCCCAACTCCACTGCGTTTTGCTATGTACGGACTCAATGAGTGGCCTTCAGGCTGTTGGCCGGTGTATTTCCCACCATCTCTTGGTGTCGGTCATCCATGACCGTCTTGCTGATCTTTACCATGCTGCTTGTTCCATTGACTTCCTTTGGGTCCCGTGCCATATGGGTATCCCGGGTAATGAGCTTGCTGATCGTTTGGCTGGCAGGAGCAGTCACTTACGCCCCCTTCTCTGTAACCTCCCCTGCAGCAGATTTACAGCTTCACATCAAATCCCACTTCACACAATCATGGGCCAACTAAGTACAGACTTCCCCACACTTTACCTTTAATATTGGCAGACGATTCCCTGATGGTCGAACTGGATCTCAGTTTCCTCCATGAAAGTGTTTTTTATTCTCAGTTTTAAGATTTTTAATCTCACTTTGGAGTAGGGGCAGGGTGGGGGTGTCTCCCACTGTCAGCTGTGTTTGGAGATTCCTGACTCCCCTCCCTGGCCAAGCTCCTCTTTTCTTTCTCTTTTACTCTGTTTTTATCACTTTTTAGAATTGGTTAGTCTTCTTTTACAATAAGCACTTCTAAATTCTAACGGTTGAATGCTATTAAATAGATGGTATTCTTGCCTCTACTGCATCAGAGGTGGGATATTTCCTGCCTCTAGCATAGCCTTGGGGTTGCTCACTTGCTGACTTCCTTCATTTTGTTTTTACCATTGACAACACAACTGCCCTTTTACGTTTTTTAGCTTTCTACCATTTATTGTTCTGACTTTTCTGAGATGTCAATCTGTCTGAACTGAGCACATCTGAAACAAGAGTCTGATGACTGTGCTGTTTGGTCCCTTCAACCCCAATCATCAATCAATCAATCCAGCCAGAGGGCTGTCATTGCGTTTATTTTTGTGGAAAACCAGAGCATCGCAGATATTCATAGGTGTACGCAAAATGACTATGGAGGCCTGCCTCTGAATAAAAGCATAAAGAGTCACTGGGGTAGGTGTCTATCATCATTGCAAGAAGATCATGCAAACATGTCCAATCATCTGCTAGCCAGCCAGCTGCACATAGTTGTGACTCCTGCGGTATTGGATTGTGCAGACACTCTCATTTAAGGTGGGTGATGGATCACAAACACCTCACTGATCAATTGGATGTCTCTGTTGGCAATGCTGATGCCCTAGTCCACCACTTGCTAGACTCAAAGCTGGGTGCCTTGCATCTAAGAGGAGACCATAAAGAGCAATGAATAACCATCTGTGTGAAATTGCTTGCAGGTGTCTGGCATGAATCTGCCTGGTGTATTAGTGTTGAGGTCCGGTGTGCTGACCAGCCTGTGGATGGTTTTTCAGGTAGTTTTCCATCTACCTTGGTGAATGTAGGCTGGTTCCCCTTATTCTGCTTCAGTTACACTGTGTTGGCGATTGCTGTGCAAAAACCATTTCCATGTATGTGTACACTATAATTATTCTGCCATGCAGACATTTACGGTTACACTCGTCTGGTATGAGGCATTACCGGGGGGTACACTGGGGGCTCAACCACACAATAACCCTCGGTTTGGTGTGGGGCAGTGGTGGGGTGGGTGGAGAGCTGTGGCCTGTTGTGGGTTTGTGAACCACTAAGGGCTATGGTGAGATGAAGCCTCTCCGTCATTTTTAGGTCCGCAGTTTAATACATACATCATCTCAAGTACATTGTCTTCTGGTTCATAGACTGTGATGGAGAATCTAGGACATAAATTCACTACATTATCATAATCATAGAATTGAGTGCTATTTCTGTAAAAGCCATTGATTGCAATAATCAATTAAGTATTTATCAGGTCCTTGTTAGATGTTCTTGTGTCAGAGATAGAGTTTCTTGCACCATGCCTCATGAGCTAACAAATATGCTTCTCTCTCTTCACTTGGTTTTCTGTTGCAGTCTTCTTTTGGCTGAATGTATATTTCTCACCTGGCAGACAGTGTTTTAATGTGTCAAAAGCCTGACCAACTTGTGATATATCACTTCCTGCTTTAACCTCTGTATCTGGCTTAACTTGATATTACCTGTGGCAATGCAAATGAGCTTTGATAAAAATTTCTAGTTTCCTATCCCTTACTATTCTGTGCCATAACGCAGCAAAGGTAGTATTTTAATACACCAAAGAAGAGGAAATGGAACAGTGTAAATATATCCCTGACCAATTTTTAACATATCATCATAGACAAGGAGCCAAGAATATAAAAGTTTGAATGACTTTGCGCCAACAGGAATAACAGGCTTCGATTGTAAGTGTTGCATGCAGTGTTTCTCCAATTTAGATGTCACACAAAGTTGAGTTTGCTCAATATTACTAAGATGACCAAGATACTTTTCTGCAAAAGTTCATTGATGAGCATGGTGTGAAGAGCAAGCCACACTCTGAATCTCCAAAAGCTCACTTCGCTGCCTCATATAATACTTCTGAAGGTAGGATGTTTCCGTAAACTTAATGTCCTTCACTTCCTTGCCCACACCTCTTGGGGTGCAGACCGTTCCATCCTTTCCGCCTTTATCTAGCTTTAGTGCTGCCTCACTTGGACTATGGTTGTCAAGTTTATGGTCCAGCTGCTCCTCCACACTGTGCCTCCTGGATCCAGTCCACCATCATGGTATCTGTTTGGCCACCGGTGCCTTCCCTACTAGCCCTCTTGATACTCTCCTGGTTGAAGCAGGGATCCCCCCCTTTCTGTCCGCAGTCCCAGATTCTGATTACTTATGCAATTGCTGTCCATTCCTCTCCCACTCATCCTTCCTATTCTATACTGTTCCCAGACAAAGGACAACACCCTCCTGATTCCCGCCCTTGGGCGGGTTTACCTGTTGGGCTCCACCTTGAATCTCTTCACCTTGATTTTCAGCTTCCTTCTTTGTCCTGTCTCCCACATAGCCTCCCCAACCCACCCCTTCCCCCCTTGGTTAGTTCCTCGGCCCCGGATTCGGATCTATCTCCACCTAGCTCTGAAAGATTCTGTTCCTCCGATGGTGTTCCATTGTTTTTTCCACCGAACTTTATGGGAGTTTCGGGATGCTGTTGTTTTTTACACCAATGGCTCTAAATCTGCTGATCATGTGGGATATGCCTTCACATCCTCTGATGGCATAGAAAATCATCTCCAGCCAACTACATGTGGTGTGTTTACTGCAGAAATGATGGCAATTTCCCAGGCCCTTACCTTTATTAAACAGTCCCAACTCCACTGCGTTTTGCTATGTACGGACTCAATGAGTGGCCTTCAGGCTGTTGGCCGGTGTATTTCCCACCATCTCTTGGTGTCGGTCATCCATGACCGTCTTGCTGATCTTTACCATGCTGCTTGTTCCATTGACTTCCTTTGGGTCCCGTGCCATATGGGTATCCCGGGTAATGAGCTTGCTGATCGTTTGGCTGGCAGGAGCAGTCACTTACGCCCCCTTCTCTGTAACCTCCCCTGCAGCAGATTTACAGCTTCACATCAAATCCCACTTCACACAATCATGGGCCAACTAAGTACAGACTTCCCCACACTTTACCTTTAATATTGGCAGACGATTCCCTGATGGTCGAACTGGATCTCAGTTTCCTCCATGAAAGTGTTTTTTATTCTCAGTTTTAAGGTTTTTAATCTCACTCTGGAGTAGGGGCAGGGTGGTGAGGGTTGGGGTGTCTCCCACTGTCAGCAGTGTTCAGAGATTCTTGACTCCCCTCCCTGGCCAAGCTTCTCTTGTCTTTCCCTTTTACTCTGTTTTTATCACTTTTTAGAATTGGTTGGTCTCCTTTTACAATACACACTTCTACATTCTAGCGGTTGAACACTTTTAAATAGCAGGTGGTCTTGCCTCTACTGCATCAGAGGTGGAATATTTCCTGCCTCTAGCATAGCCTTGGGGTGGCTTTCTTGCTGACTTTCCTCTTTCTTTCTTTCTTTCTTTCTTTCTTTTTTTTCCCCCCAACACGATTGCACTTTTACATTTTTTAGCCTTTTACCTTTTATTGTTCTGACTTTTCTGAGATGTCAAACTGTCTGAATGGACCACATATGAAACAAGGGACTGATACTGATGAACTTGCTGTTTGGTTCCTTCAACACCAATCAACCAACCAATCAACCAACCAACCAACCACACCCCACACACTGCAGTACTGGGTCCTTGGTATGTTCCACCAGGGCAGTTGGAGTGTGGTATTTATGAAGAGGCTGGCATGTCAACACATCTGTTGGTATGGCATGGATTCAGACACAACAAATATCATCACATCATGCTCTACATATCAGAGCGAGCATCCTGCCCCAGCTAAGCATTACCTTCACTGGCCAATCACCTCTTCCACATGGTCCAAAATACACTTAGATTTTGCTGGTTCTATTTTGGAGGCCTTGTGGTTCATGGCAGCTGATGTACTTTTTTCTCTCTTCTTGCCATGCTACCCCACAAGATGGGTCCTTGTCTATATAAAAATTGCACAGGCATCCACACAGTTCATGGCCCTTCATTTTACACCCTCAGTAGTCCTCATCACATCCTCAGCATGCTCGTTGGCACTGCTTTTCCTTACATAATGCTGTCTGGGTGCTCACCTTTTCCTGATGCCATCCCCAGCGGCTTCCATCTACCTTCACCCACTTTCTTGGCTGAGCCATGCTTGAGGTTGAATTTTAGGACAGCATCTGGTGCAAGAAACATGTAAATCAGGTTCAGCCATGTTGGGGTGCCATGCCTCCTGCAGGAAATCTTACACAACTCTCTCCTCCAGAAACACAACACTGCATGGACTCTCCCACAGATGCTGCCTATCCAGTGCCTCCTCTGGCTGCCACACATCAGCATGATGCTGGGCATTGGGCATATATCATGGCAACCTCATGGAAGTTGACCCATCCCTTGCACTCCCCTTCCCCAGGATGGAGGATTCCACCTCTCCTCCTGGGCCTGAGGGGGAGGGGGGGAGGACATTGGAGAGAAGAGGCTAGGGGAGGGGAGGGTAAGGGAGGGACACCGTGTTGCCATAGAGATCAGGTGCTGACAACACTTCCAAGTCATTTGGGTTGCTGTGAGCCACACGTCTACAGAACAGATGCCACAGGGATTCTGAACTTTGGAACTCTGCAGCCAAATTAGCAGAGGGCAACAACGGTATTCTGATCAGGCCACCAGGTGGTGTGCATGGTGATGGTAGAGATCACTGATGTACTGCCCCCCTTCCTGCATGCACTGAAAATAGACCCACATGGATTCTTCCACAAGATAGCTATTTAGGCCAGTGCACAAGCTTAAAAAAACAATTCTATGCAGTGAGCAAGTGGTCAGAAAACCTTCACTATGCCTCACTCTGGAATCCATTACCGTCTCCTGGGACAGCATGCCACCTCCTTTGTCTGAGTTCTAAGTGTGTTTGGTGATGGGAAAATTGGAAACTGGTATAATTTTTACTGTTTGTTTTCTTAACTGACAAGATAATGCCAAGAATTTACTTTGTGCATCTGTTCTTGCCAGACTTAGAAATTTTTCCAAACTATTTGACTGTTTATGCTTCTTCTGGGAAGCACTACTAAAAGATACTTTGAAAGTGTTTTGTTTCTGTGACTTAACCCAGATTGCAGACTGTTTCCAAACCCAAGAACTTGCTTCAGGCTGAACTTAACATTCTTCAGATTTCAAGATTTAGCTCACCTTTGAAGAGTAATTTGATTAATTCTACATGCTGAGCAACTTAATTATTTATTTTTTGTATTTAGGAACTTTAAATTTGTTTGTCATGAATAACCATTGTTTGTTTGCATACTTGCAGGAGAATTTTGTTTAATTTCAGACTTAAACAAATTTTATCTCCATAATACATTATGATCTTGTTAATATTGTGTTAGAGAAATAAACTTGTGTTACTGACTTCCTGCCTCTTTAATAAACATCTCCATGGAACAGGATACATCAATTACCTTAACTTGTTAGCAATTAATATGGAATAGCTTCTCATTAATAATTTAGCATACTAAATAAACATAGTATTTCTCAAGCAAAATTCATCATCCTATTATTTCATTTGTAGGAAATAAGCAAAATAAAATGAAAGTAGTTCTTACAGCATCATTAGTAATGGTTTTTCTTTTATACTTTCTTCAAAGTACATTTATTTTACAATGTACACTTCACCTTACACAGTTAAGTTGCTGTTCAAAATTTTGGTTAGGAACTACCTAGGACCCACACACCATTTTTTGTCTCTAGTGTGTTGTATTCTGTCTATAACTTCATTATTTCTCAGCATGTATACACTGCTTTGTGTGTCTTTGTTTATTCATTATTTTACTGGTTATTTTGTTACACCCCTTCTTGTATATTTGTTCATATACGAGGGCTATCCACAAAGTACATTACATTTTGGAATTAAAAATAAATAAACTATTGGAATTTTTTTTTATTATACACAGATGAAAGCCACACGTAAATACTACTTTTCTACATAGTTGCCATTTAAATTAAGGCACTTATCGTAGCGATGGGTGAGCTTGGAGATTTCTTTGTTGTAAAATTCGGCTGCCTGTGCCTTCAACCACGTGGTTACCTCTTCTTGAAGCTGTGTGTTGTCATCAAAACGCTGCATAGCCAACCACTTCTTCATTGCTGGGAATAAGTGGAAGTCACTCGGTGCCAGGTCGGGACTGTACGGCGGATGAGGAAACAACTCCCACTTAAAAGATTCGAGAACTTCACGAGTGGCATTTGCCGTGTGGGCCCGGGCATTGTCGTGAATCAGCAAGATCTTTGAGCCCAACTTTCCCCTGCACTTGTTTTGTATTGCTCTTCTGAGGTTGTGCAGAGTTTGGCAATACCTTTGAGAGTTTATTGTAGTGCCTCTTTCCAGGAAATCCACAAAAAATCACACCTTTTCTGCCCCAAAAGAGGTAACCACGTGGTTGAAGGCACAGGTGGCCGAATTTTATGATGAAGGAATTTCCAAGCTCATCCATCGGTACGATAAGTGCCTTAATTTAAATGGCAACTATGTAGAAAAGTAGTATTTAAGTGTGGCTTTCATCTGTATATAATAAAAAAAATTTCCAATACTTTATTTATTTTTAATTCCAAAATGTAATGTACTTTGTGGATAGCCCTCGTAGCATGCTTTATCAGTACAAGTACTTCCCTTAGCATGATGATCCACAAGTGATGATCTACCCCTCTCCCCCCCCCTCTCTTGTCCCAGTTTGTCTTTGCCTTTTAATATTTGCATCACAGAGTTTCCTTTTATAGTATTCCTTCATGTCAGGGGTCAGCTTAAGATATCAAGTACTGGACCTCTTGTACACTGATAATATTTCCTTGATGGATTTTTGTGTTGATGCTCATGCTTGTTATAGTTGTGTATTCTTGCACAAGTGCTTCTCATGCAGTTTTGCACACATTGTAGAGAGTTTTCTATGTTTCCTTAGCCTGCAGGCTCTTTATAAGCCATATGTCTAATGGCACACTGTTTTCTACCCCTCCCCTCTACCTCTTTTCAACTTGTTGGATCCATTGTCAAATATGTGGTATTTTAAAAAGCTTTAAGATAAAGCCGTAAAATAGAGAGCTACTACTTTTAAATCATTTTAAATCATATATTTTAAATGGTGATTAAATGCATGACATGTACATATACTGGACAGAATCAATGATGCCCACATCAGATACAGATAACACACAATGCTACAAGAATATGCTTCACTTAAGTTATTTGTACACATTTCCTGTAATTTTGCTTGTTGTGATGATACAGTCTCTGTCTATTCCACCCACAATGTTGTAATATTTGTCAGTAGTATTCACTCAAACTGTATATACATTTCTCTGTGAGATATAGTTTCAAATGATTTTTAAAAGATTTTAGGTCTGTTTCTTTTTTAATTATTTTGGGGAGTTTATTAAAAAACCTTTTGCCTGCTTCTTCAGGGGCAGTCATAGACAGTTTTAGATTTCTGTTTATCATGTAGTAATTTTCATTTCCTCTTGTACCGTGGTTGTGTACATCTTTATTTAGGAGGTGTTTATCGCTTGACCTTACCACCATTATGCTTTGGTATATGTATAGTGAATACACTGTCATAATATTATAGTGTACAAAAGCTTGCCTACAGGTCTGTCTTGGTGGTATTTTTGCAATGTATCTCACTGCCCTTTACTGAATTGTGAATATTCTTTTTAACTGAGGACTTTGTCATCCACAGACTTTGCTGTTTTATGCATGATGATGATCTGTTTGTTTATCTTTTTACACAGTGCATCTATGTGCTCCCCCCATGCCAAATGTTTGTCAATTATAGTTCCTAGAAAGTTTGTGCTGGTTACTTCTTTAATAGTCTTTCCATTTATATTAACATTTATATTATAATTTTCACTATGCTTGATCTGAAATACTACATTCATTGTTTTAGACTGATTCATAAACAGGTTGTTTTTTGTTAATTATTTATTTGGATTTTTGATATTCATGAGTGCTTCCTTCTCAAGCTCCTCCTTTGTGTCAGCTGTGAAAATGATTGTTGTGTCATCAACATACATTATACATTTCTGATTTATATAGCTACGGAAGTCATTTACATAGAGTATAAATAGTATTGGCCTAAGCACTGACCCTAGCGGCACATCATGTCTAACTGTTTGCAATTTTGATCTGTAGTTTGTTATATTTCCCCCACTAGTATGTCTGATTTCCATTCATTGTTTCCTATTTGTAATGTATGATTTAAGTATGTCATAGCATTTTCCTCTAATTCCATACTGATATAATTTCATAATTAATTTTGAGTGGTTCACACAATGAAATGCCTTAGACAGTTCCATAAAAATCCCACAAGTCTTTTGTTGCCTGTCAGGTAAATTAAGAATGTGCTCAGTTATATCTGTTGATGCTGTTTTTGTTGACTTCCCTCCTCTGAAACCATGTTGTGATGAATGCAGTATACTGTACTTTGTTATAAAACTTACAATTCTATTCTTTACTATCGTTTCATAGAGTTTAGCAAATGTTGAGATCAATGATATTGACCTGTAATTTCCTAATTCGCCCCTGTTCCCTTTCTTAAATATTGGCTTCACTTTACTTACTTTCAGTGAATCTGGAAATATACTTCTTCTATCGCAGCATTCAGCATGTGTGTCAATGGTTTTAATATACATTCTCTGCATTCCTTTATGAGGTATGATGTGTCACCATTCAAGCCAGATGAATGTTTAATTTTAAGTTGTTTTATTAGGTTTGAAACTTCTGTATCTGTTGTAGGTATGAAAACCATAGTATGATTTGTGTGTAATTTACTTACTGCATTTGTTTTATTTTGTCACATTAATTCGTCTGCTACAATAATATAATACCTGTTAAAAGTATTGGCTATTTCTAGAGGGTTTCGTTGCTTTTCCCACTCATCAGTGGGCAGATGGCCTTTGCCCAATTTGTTACTTTTCCTCTCTCTTCATTAATGAAAGACCATAAACCTTTTGAGTAGTTCTTTCCCTTGTCTATAGACATCCTGATGAACGATGCTTTAGTTTCTCTGATAAAACTACAGTAATCTTTCTTTTTTATTTTATACAGTGTGTTGTAGGCCTCAGTATTTTTTTGTTTGGAGAGGTCATAATATACTCTCAGATTTTTTCTGGCATGGATTACTTCTCCAGTCACCCAGCTTTTCTTTTTTTGTTGCATTTTGACAAGCCTTTTACTAACAGGACATGTAACATCATAGTAATAATTGAATAAAGAAAAAAACTGGTTCCATTTGGTGTTTGCATCTTTAGCTGCATATATTGTTTCCCAGTTTTCTGCCTCTAACATCTTTTTTAGCAGAGTTATGTTATGTGGGTAGTTCTGTCTTCTCATCTTCCATATCTTCTGCACTGAATCACTAGTCTTTATATTTATGTCTATCATGATCACAAAATGGTCTGCTAATGTGGAGTTTATTACCTGTGTGTCACAATAGCATGTAGGAATATTTGTTATTACATGATAAATTATAGATTCACTATGCTTTGTTACTCTGGCTGGTTTATCCATTTTTATTTTTAGATTGTATATGCTCAATAAGTCCAGTAGGGTCTTAGTATTGTCTGTATTTTTACTTGTGTATATGTTCAGATCTCCTATCATGATCAAATAAGCATATGTTTTTGAGAAGTATTGGATTATATCTTCCAGCTGTTCAAAGAAGGTTTTAATTACAGCATTTGGTGATTGATACAAACCTAACACACAACATAAATTCCCAGCAATTTTAGTTTCCAGTGCTGTAGCTTCAAAGCTCAATTCTATAGTACATTTTGTTATATTTGTGGCTTTAGTTGATTTATCGTTAGAAACAATGGCAACCCCACCACCTTTATAGGAAGCTCTGCAAAAACTGGGTACTTTCACATAATTCTTCAAGTTGTATATTCCTATGTGATTTTCTTTTAGCCCGTGTTGTGTAACTACTAGAATGTTTGACCTATATTCCTGTAATATTACCTCCAGTTTATGTATTGAACATTTTGGTGAAGTATTCTAACAATTGGCTTTAAATTTAATAGTTCCCCTTCCTGTAATATACTAAGCACATCACTTGCTCCCATTGCTTCTGATTTTTTTCAGTTTGTGTCATTAAACCTGGGTCATATCTTTGTCCTATGTTTATATTCCTCTCACTATTGTCACACTGGTATTTAAGATGGACAGTTTTACTTACATCTTTTTCCATGTTATTTGTAAGGCTAAAAGTTTATTATAATTCATTACTGACTGTTCACTTTACTAACTGAAATAACATAGGTAAATTCACTGCAAAATAGTTTCTTTAAAGTAACAGTCTTGAAAATACTAATGTAAACAAAATGAACTATTTCTAGAACATTCTATTGAAAAGGAGAAATTAAGTGAAAGAACAAATATCATCATTTTGATGCAATTAAATTGTATTTTGACTACATACACATAATTATTATAATTCATTTTTATTTTGCTGTTTGTCAATAATTGGAAAACGTTGTTTTTCTCAGAAATTCATGCATGAAAACAGTCTTAATAAAGGCTGAGGGCACAACAATTAGGTGTCTTTTCTTATCTAGTTACAAGGTATGTAAAAATTATGTGATTTGTTTTGTGAGGAATTAATACTGTGTTAGTTGCTGTAAATATGT
Source organism: Schistocerca cancellata (assembly GCF_023864275.1). Lineage (NCBI taxonomy): Eukaryota > Metazoa > Arthropoda > Insecta > Orthoptera > Acrididae > Schistocerca > Schistocerca cancellata. The sequence continues at coordinate 506,778,341 of NC_064629.1, read as the reverse complement.
TTTCTGTGAAATTTTATTTAGAAAATGTGACTAGAAGAAAAATGAAAATGGATCAGTCTGGAATTACTGGCTTGATTTGCTCTTTAACCAACTTAGGAACCTTGGACATCAGGAACTGCATATAAACTTTAAGCCACAAACACCAGAGACAAGTAATAATATTAAATATTGCTTATACCTCTCACTTTCCACAATAATTTATGATGACCTCCAACAGCTATCATTAATGCTAAAACAACACTAAAGAAGTAATTCCAAGACATAGGTACTGAAACATTATTCAGCTGCATGAAGTTATTTAGAGGCTACAAAAAGGCATACACCACAATATATTAAGAATATAAGAAGTTATAAGAAGAAAAAGTGAAACAGTTTTCAATGTCTGGCACAACAATTTGAACACGATAAAGGTCACCATCCACTGGGTTTCACTGCTAGTCCCAGCCAATCGTTAGAAGCCATTGAAACAAGGCAACTGCGGATATGTTGTAACTATGTCACTCCAATCCAGATGACTTATTTAGTCACCTAATTATCTTATATGACTGCTGGAGGTATCACTATGACCCCAAGACAAAGGACCAAAGCAAGCAGTGGAAACATGGATTCATCACTTCCAAAAACGGGGAAGACCCAACCAACATCATGCAAAGTGACTCTGAAAGTTTTTTGAGACTGCCATGGAGTGGTGCTGAGGGATTATGCTGGTATGGAGCAAACAACGCAGGGCTATATTACCAAAATCTCCTGACAAAGTTACAGAAAGGTATCACAATGAAGTGATGCAGAACACTATCTGAGAGAGTGTTTTTGCTCCGTAACAATGCTCCAGCTCTTTCTGCACAGGTCATAGTCATAAATACTGACTTACTGCTTCTTTGGGCTATCAAACTTTGCCTCACTTAGATATTCCCCTGACATAGTTTAGTCTATATCATACTTTCCATCACTTTTGTGATACAGGAATTGTCATAATACCATACTGCACATGCACAGCACAGTTATACAAATTAATGCAATAAATATAAACCTGCCTTTTTACAATATACTAAAAAATTCATACTATAAACTAATTCATTGATCTTATACAATCTCTTGAAAGAAGTAAATAATTATACAGCATACATGCAGTACACTTTAAGAAACACATTTATCATGTCATGACTGATGACCTGAGAAGTTAAGTCCCATAGTGCTCAGAGCCATTTTTTGTCATGTCATTTAGAGTTAAAAAGTATACAAATAAAATATAAAATTTACAGTAAGAATAGCATGATTCAAATGACAATGAGGGAAATAAAAGTACACTGGTGTCCAAAATGAAAGCAACAAACTGCTATTTCCCAGTACCATGTCTACTTCATGATATAATCGTACAAACTGTCAACCGATGTCTGTACAGTCATGTTCTGCACAAAAGATGGCATTTCGGTCAACAGAAGACCACACCAATGATGGCATCAGAGCATCTATCAAATTGACTAGTGTTTGCTGGGTAACCCCACATCCACGATCACTGTGTACACAGTCAAGGATGGTGCAGTATGGCATAGAGAAGATACCTCCTAGACACTCTGCAGTGGAGGGCCATAGGAAGAATGGAATCAGGACAGTCACAAACTCATGTGGCCCAATGGCTTAATCTGAATCATTCTGTTGTGTCTCAGATGTGGTGACTGTTTATAGAGATCTAATCTGTATTCTGAAGTCTAGGGCGGGGCAACCACATGTGACATGAGAAAGAAAGGACTGTTATGTGGCTGTAAGGGCACTATGGTACCAACTTAGTACTGTGCAGCAAATGGCATCTGAACTCACACCATCCACTGGACGTGTTGCACCAAGGCAAATGCCGTAGAGAGGGCTTCGACAGAGAAGCCTTTATTATTTATAAGTATGCCTCTAATGCAACTTCACAAAAGGGAACGCCTGGAGTGGAGTCATCAACATTCCACCTGAGCAGTCGAACAGTGGGCCAATGTTCTTTTCACAGATGAGTCCCCATTTGGCCTGGAGAGTGATTCTTGGTGGATTCACATCTGAAGCGAAAGTGGAACATGATTTCAAGACCTGAACATTACAGAAAGAGACCAATATCAAGGAGGATCGCTAATGGTGTGGGTAGGGATTATGTTTACCACATGAACACCCATTCATGAAATTGTATGAGTGAATTGGAAAAGTTTAAATGTTATTAGGTATTGTGACAAGGTCTTGGGAACTTGCGTGCCATTGTTGTGAGGTGCTGTGTGCCCAGACTTCATATTGATGGACAATAATGCTCGTCCTCATAGAGCACAAGTGGTTGGTGTTTTCTTGGAAACGGAAAATGCTGAACACATGCATAGTCCACTAAGTCTCCCAATTTGAATCCCATAGAGCACATATGGGATGCATTAGGGAGATGAGTTGCATCACGTCAGCATCCACTCTCTGAGACTTGTGAGCAGCTCCACAGGAAGAATGGGTGTTATTGCCTCAACATGACAGTGATGACAAATTCACAGTATGTTCCATTGTTGTCAGTTCTGTATTGCTGCCAGAGGAGGTCACACTCCATAGTGAGCACATTAACCAGTTGTTGGAATGTGCGTGTAAATCAATTAAGCTGGAAAAAATGAAGTACATTTTTGTCTACTGTTATACATGTTGCAGTTGATTGTGTTCTGTATCCTTTACATGTTTCTTCTTTGATGTCACCTGTTTTTATATATATATATATATATATATATATATATATATATATATTTTATTTATTTATTTATTTATTTTTTTTTTTGTGTGTGGCAAAATAGACACAATCTTATAAAATTTCCGTTTGTTGTTTTAATTTTGGACACCAATGTATTTGTTAGTGACTTAAAGATTCAAAATATTCCTCTATATTATAAAAACAGTTATTTAACATGTAATTTTTAATTATAACTTAAATTTTCCCCTCATCTTCCATTCACTTGATGCAAACTAGTAGCTCCGTATAGCTTTATTCCATAATGGCTCAAATGTTTTTGAGTTTTTGTTTTTCTCACTCTTTCAATGTGCAGATTCTTGTTGATACATGTATTGTAGTTATGGGTATCTGAATTTATATGCAAACTACTTAAATGTGTTCCTGTATACATTACAATTTTGAATATGTAAGAAGATGGTACTGAAAGTATTTTTAGCTGCATGAATAAGGACCTGCACTGTGCTTGTGGAGAGCTGTGTGTAACAATTGTAATGGCCCTTTCCTGTAATTTAAAAATGTCTCAAGCAAGATTTTGTTACATCCTATAACATTGCTTCATAAGAAACAGTAGAACTGAAATAACCAAAACACAGTGATCTTGCACATTCTGTGCTATAAACTCTAGAAATTATTCTCAGCACAAAAAATGGAGAAATGAGTTTTTTGGATATGCATATGATATGTAGCCTTTGCAGCTCAAGTCATGCTCAACATGCAGGCCCAAAAATTTTGCAGACCATATTTTTTCTCTCCCCTTGTCACTCAACAATAAATGGAGGTCATCCTTCTCATTAACTTTACTCTGCTGTCTTTAGTTTTATTTAAATTAAATGTTAACTTATTTTTGTGAAACCACTGATGCACACACTTCAGAACTTTTTCATCTATACTGGGTAAGGATTTTCTGTCATCACTTATAATTGTGCATGTATTGTCTGCAAATAAAATAATTTTGGACAACTGTTGGGGCTTTTAATTTCATTTATATAGATCAAGAGTGATTGGAGAAGGGCCAAGAACACTGTGTTGTGCAACACCTGCTTCTGCTTTCTTAGCATCTGATTACCACTTTATATCTTTTGCCTGTTTCGAGATGAGTTCCACAACATGAGTTCTGTCTTTGAGATAAGATTCAAACAACTTCCTCCCAATTCCTCTGAAGCCTGTGGCCTCCAGTTTGTCAATGAGAATTTGGTGACTTATTGTGTCAAAAGTCTTGGAAAGATCTAGGTTGATACCACACTTTTGTTACTGCCTAAATTTCTAACAATCTCTTCAATTTCTCTTCTGCTTCTGTGTTGTGATCTGTACGAAAGTTATGGCTATCACAATTCAGAAGACTGAAGGTGTCAAAGATTTAGTAAAAGATTGAAGGAGGGATATTGGTTTGTAGTTTTCTACCTTACATGCATCCCCATTTTTGAATAGTGGTTTAACCTTCAGCCTCAGTGGAAACACCCATTCACTGAATGATAAATTGGCAATATGTACCAGCTGTTTCAAAATTTGTGAGGCTACTTTCTTTATTAATGACAGTGGCATCTCATCCATTCCTGCAGACATTTTTGGTTTCAGATTATCAATTACTTTCAACATTTTCTGTTCATTAGTGAGGCTTATTCTCACACTGCTGACTACTTTTGGTGCTGTTATTTTCTCTTGCTTGGTAGATTTCATGCTTAATTTCTCAGATACACTTAGAAAGATATTAATGTAATTGGGCAAGACTTCTTTCTTTATTTTGATGTTATCACTAGATTTAAGAAAACATCCTGCCCCTTGCAGCTTTCTCCTATTTTTCTTTTAACAGTTTCTGATGTAGTTCTTGATTTATTGTCTGACTTCCTTATTAATCTATCATTACATTGTACTTCTGCCAGATTCAACATCTTTCTATATACATTCTTGTTGTTTCTTGCATATTTCTTAAAATCGGGGTCAATGTAAGTTTTCATTTCAGAGTTGAGTCTTTCCTCGGTCTAGAAATAACTTCTTACATCAGATGTGATTGATGAATTTACACTAAGTGATAAAAAGTATTTGGACACCCCCAAAAACATACATTTTTTTCATATTAGATGCATTGTGCTGCCACCTACTGCAAGGTACCCCATATCAGTGACCTCAGTAGTCATTAAACATTGTGAGAGAGCAGAATGGCGTGCTCCTCGGAACTCATGGATTTGGAGCATGGTCAGATGATTTGGTGTCACTTGTATCATATGTCTGTACACGAGATTTCCACACTCCTAAACATCCCTAGGTCCACTGTTTCTGATGCGATAGTGAAGTGGAAATGTGCAGGGACACATACAGCACAAAATCATACAGGCCGACCTCATCTGTTGCCTGACAGACACTGCCGACAGTTGAGGAGGGTCGTAATGTGTAATAGGCATACATCTATCCAGACCATTATACAGGAATTCCAAACTGTGTCATGATCCACTGCAAGTATCATAACAGCTAGGCTGGAGGTGAGAACACTTGGATTTCATGGTCGAGCAGCTGCTCATAAGCTGCACATCATGCCGGTAAATGCCAAACGACACCTCACTTGGTGTAAGCAGCATTAGCATTGGATGATTGAACAGTGGAAAAACGTTGTGTGGAGTGACAAATCATGGTACACGATGTGGCGCTCCAATGGCAGTGTGTGAGTATGGTGAATTCCCAGTGAAAATCATCTGCCAGAGTGTGTAGTGCCAACAGTAAAATTCAGAGGCAGTGGTGTTATGGTGTGGTCGTGTTTCTCATGGAGGGGCTTGTACCTCTTGTTGTTTTGCATGGCACTATCACAGCACAGGGCTACAATGATGTTTTAAGCACTTTCTTGCTTCCCACTGTTGAAGAGAAATTCGGGGATGGTGAATGCATCTTTCAACATGATCTAGCACCTGTTCATAATGCACGGCCTGTGGCAGAGTGCTTACACAACAATAACATCCCTGTAATGGAGTGGGCTGTACAGAGTCCTGACCTGAATCCTATAGAACACCTTTGGGATGTTATGGAATGCTGACTTTGTGCCAGGCCTCACCAACTGACATCGATACCTCTCCTCAGTGTAGCACTCCATGAAGAATGGGCCATTCCCCAAGAAACCTTCCAGTACCGGACTGAACATATGCTATGAGAGTGGAAGCTGTCATCAAGGCTAAGAATGAGCCAACACCATACTGAATTCCAGCATTACCAATGAAGGGTGCCACAAACTTGTAAGTCATTTTCAGCCAGGTGTCCGGATACTTTTGATCACATAGAGTACGAGTATGTGTCTGTGCCTAGATGAGTTTATTTAGACTTATCTTTTTGGAGAGCACATTTCAAAGTTTGGCTTGAAAAGAGAAAAGAAAACATTGTATGCAACATTGTATTTGTTTGTGACGGTACTTCTGCCTAGGATTGGTTAGTCACTATGAAAGACAGTTTTCAGAGGAGAAAATTCTTTTGTACATATGATGTACTGTTTTTGTATTTATTGAAACTGTCAAAACTTCAATGATGAGTTCAATGTCGTTGGATGTTCCTAGATCAATATTAATAGCGTCTGTATTTAAGGTTTCTATATTTGAAGATATATTGTTTATGAGACTCATTGAAGTGTTTGTTACTTTTGTAGGGCTGTTTATATTAGAATATGAGTTGGAACTTTATAGGATATTGAAGAATTCAATTTTAATTGAGCTTTCTCTCAACATATTGACATTGAAGCCACCACATAATTATCGACAGTTTCTCATCATGTAAGATGCACAGCAGTGCCTCACTCTTATTTGTAAATATTTCTGGGTCACCATGTTGTTGTTATTGTGGTCTTCAGTCCAGAGACTGGTTTGATGCAGCTCTCCATGCTACTCTATCCTGTGCCAGCTTCTTCATCTCCCAGTACCAACTGCAACCTACATCCTTCTGAATCTGTTTAGTGTATTCATCTCTTGGTCTCTCTCTATGATTTTTACCCTCTGCACTGCCCTCCAATAGTAAATTGGTGATCCCTTGATGCCTCAGAATATGTCCTACCAACCAATTCCTTCTTCTAGTCAAGTTGTGCCACAAATTTCTCTTCTCCTCATTTCTAGTCAATACCTCCTCATTACTTATGTGATCTACCCATCTAATCTTCAGCATTCTTCTGTAGTACCACATTTCAAAAGCTTCTATTCTCTTTTTGTCTAAACTAATTATTGTCCACATTTCACTTCCATACATGACTACACTCCATACAAATACTTTCAGAAAAGACTTCCTGATACTTAAATCGATACTCTATGTTAAAAAAGTTCTCTTCTTCAGATACCTTTCCTTGTCATTGCCAGTCTACATTTTATATCCTATCTACTTTGATCATCATCAGTTAGTTTGCTCCCCAAATAGAAAAACTCATTTACTACTTTAAGCGTCTCATTTCCTAATCTAATACCCTCAGCATCACCTGATTCAATTCAACTACATTCCATTATCCTCGTTTTGCTTTTGTTGATGCTAATCTTATATCCTCCTTTCAAGACACTGTCCATTCCATTCAGCTGCCTTTCCAGGTCCTTTGCTGTCTCTGACAGAAGTACAATGTCATCAGCGAATTTCAAAGTTCTTATTTCTTCTCCATGGATTTTAATTCCTACTGCGAATTTTTCTTTTGTTTCCTTTACTGCTTGCTCAATATACAGATTGAATAACATCGGGGGATAGGCTACAACCCTGTCTCACTCCCTTCCCAACCAGTGCTTCTCTTTCATGACCCTCGACTCTTATAACTGCCATCTGGTTTCAGTACACATTGTAAATAGCCTTTTGCTCTCTGTATTTTACCCCTGCCACCTTCAGAATTTGAAAGAGAGTATTCCAGTCAACATTGTCAAAAGCTTTCTCTAAGTCTACAAATGCTAGAAATGAAGGTTTGCCTTTCCTTAATCTATTTTCTAAGATACGTTGTAGGGTCAGTATTGCCTCATGTGTTCCAACATTTCTAGGAATCCAAACTGATATTCCCCAAGGTCAGCTTCTAACAATTTTTCCATTCATCTGTAAAGAATTCATGTTAGTATTTTGCAGCCATGACTTATTAAACCATATGGTCATCTATAGATTGCCATAACTATTATTTTCTATTTTTTTACATTCAGTTGCACTACTGCAGCCTCAAAATATTTTTATACATTCAGAGATTCAGCTTCAGGCCTGTTTTTTACTTTAACCCCTGAATTTACATAAATTCACGCACCTCCATTTTTGGCTTCCTTCGCAGGAAAATGACACACCAAGTTATACATGTGACTACTAATGTTATAAAGTTCATAACATTTCCACCGATGTTGTTGAATACAAATTCTGTCAACATAAGCATCACTGGTTTCAGTCTCAAGAGTCAAAACTTTATTTTTGAGACACTGTATATTAAGGGTAACTACTTTTAAGTTGTTACAGTTAGCGTGAGAAAAGTTCATACTTGTGTTGTCTGATGTCACCCGCTTCATTGTGTTGAGGCTGGATTCCAAAAATCCTTAAGGGAGACAGGTTTTCTGCATCTTGTCTTGTTTTATTCTGGATGTGCTACAACTCTTTATGCTCGGATTCCTGTTGAATCTGATGACTTGGATGCTGACACATCAGTTGATATTTTTCTTGATAATGACGCAGTGGTGTAGTATGTACCTGCTTATGATATTGGTGAAGCTGTTGTGGAGGCCTCTATCCTAGATAAATCATTTACATCAGCAGCTTTTGTGGCAAGTGGAGATTCTAGGGCTTGGCCTGCTGTCAGTGACTCAGTTTCATTTCTCTTGTTGGAAATTTTCAGTTGCTGTATTTGTGGCTGGAAGTCATATGGTCAGGCCATTCTTGTCTTTTACTGTTTTCATTGCATTATGGACTTCTTGACTAATAAATGGTTTTCCAAGATTATTTCTGTGTAGCCCATGCCTTGTAAAATGACTTCTTTTCTGAAGATGGTATTGTCACTTATGTGGCATTCAGGAAGCTTCAACAAATTTTCTCAATTTTATTCTTGGTAACTGTGATTTCTTTGTTGACAGAGGAGTTTTCTATAGCCTTACATATCTGTAGAACACTATCAATGAAGAAGTTAACATTTGTAATTTTCCGTAATGTGATTCTCAGCACTCTTGTGATAAGTGTAGCTTCATTAATATAAATGTTGTTTGCACCTCCTATTTTTAGAAAGTTGCTTCCAAGATTAGGAAGCACTTAGTGACTCCTCCTTCTTCTTCTCCTTTCTTTGGAGAAACAAATTACTTCTTCCTCTTTCCTTGGATGAATAAACTTTTGAATGGCTAACATCTCCAGAACTATGACAAGTTGATTTTTATGACGTAAAATTTCCTAAACAGCCAAAAAGCAGACTTCTACCACCAAGGTCTCTCCCAAGTCATCCATTGTTGGGGAAACATGTCACATAGAAGACTGAATATGAGCTTGATTTATTTATTTATTTTTGAGAATGAAAACTTTGTGACTACCCCTCATGGAGGTTTACTTCTAGTATTCATCACCAGGAACCACTTCCATCAGTCATCCCATATGATAACCTACTGAGATTAATAATATTATCTCCAGCTACAACATCCTGCTTTCTATGAATTAACACTCATTCTTTGTCTTTTAAGACCACGGCAAACAATTCTTTTATTTCTTTGAAATTCTAAAAAATAAATGTGTAGATTGACTGTGGATGGGAATTTGTGAAATGTGCTGGCAGCAGTAATGAAGTTCTTACTTCTTCTCAGGTGAGTACGAGACTATAAAATAGGGCTAATGCAGAAGCAGGTCTAATAATAAATAAGAAAATTAAAATGTGGGTAACCTCCTATGAGCAGCATAGTACATTATCATAGTAAAGAGAGACATAACCCCCCCCCCCCCCTCCCTGCCCCCACAGTAATAAAAGCTTATATGTCATGCATAATTTAATCATTGCTAACACTTGATGTAAGAATCATGAAACAATGGTGTGTACACAGAAGAGACCTGGTGACACTGGAAGATTTCAGTGGTAAGGTAGTTTTTGGAACCAGATTTTAAATTGAAAAACATTTCCATGGGGAAAATTGGACTCTGACCATAACTTATTGGTTATGAAGTGCAAATTAAAACTGAAGAAATTGCAAAAAGGTAGGAAATTATGGAGATGAGGCCTAGATACATTGAAAGAAATATTGGTTTTTGAGACTTTCAGAGGAGCATTAGGCAACATTGGACTAAGATGGGAAAGGATCACAATGGAAGACAAATGGATAGTTTTGAGAAATGAGGTAATGGAAGCAGCAGAAGATCAAATAGGTAAAAACACAAAACTTATTAGGAATTCTTAAACAACACAGGAGATACTGAATTTAATTGACAAAAGGTTACAATACAGAAATGCAACAAATGAATCAGACAAAATAGAATACAAACATATGAAAATGAGAGTGACAGAAAGCACAAAATGGATAAGCAGGAATGGCTAGAACACAAATTCAAGGCTGTAGAAGCATGCGTAACTAAGCGAAAGACAGATGCTGTCTCTAGCAAAATTAGAGAGACTTCGGGGAAAAAATGGTCAGCTGTAAGAATATAAGGAACTTAGGTGGCAAGTGAAGGATGAGATTTGTGTTTTAAGTGTATATGATACATGTAGATTAACTGTAATGTGTGTGGGGGGGGGGGGGGGGGGGGGGATTGGGGGGGCGCCACGAGCGCGCACTGTATAATGATGGCAGTAGGGACAGAGTGAAACCCAGTGCCTACTCCTCTTAAAAAGCACGAAGGGGACCACCAAGCATAATGTTTCCATTCAGTGGATGGATTGCCATCAACAGTGTCACATACCCTCACTCCATGAGACACTGTGGAGAGGTTTGGTATTTAATCTGGGACATGGCATGAAGTGTGATTATCCAGAGCATTACACAATGACCCCTCGTCCCCTTTGTTAGAAAGACATAGATAAAATTGCCAATAGCATGTAATGCACCCTGGTGGTCACCCATTCCAGTACCAGGCCCAGCGCTATTTAGCTTTAATTATCTGATGGGAATTGGCGAATTCAATGAGACAAGGCCACTGGCTATAAAGGGAATGAAAAATTACTACACACACACACACAAACACACACACACACACACACACACAGTGTATGATGCCTGTAATTTTTTCTTTATGTTGTGGTCTTCAGTTCAACAAATTATTTTGATACACCTGCACATTATCTCTAAAAGTTATCTGATCTTTAGTATTATTCTGCACCACCATGTTTCCAAAGCTTCAGTTCACTTTTTGTATTATTTGTCATCCAATTTTTACGTGTGTGTAAAGCTACATTGCAGACAAATACTTCCTGCATATACAGCATACCTTGCGAGTTACAGGGACTGCAGTTTGATCTCTATTTGCCCTTCTCTTTCTAGAGAGTCCCATGTCTCCTCCAACAACTATTACTTATTATCCTGAATGTCCAGCACTGATAGAAGCTTTATGATATATTTCCTCCTCTATTTAGTATCAAAGGAACTATTGCTCTACAGTGGATCATAAATACCTCTCCGCCAATCTTACAAGTTTCCTCATAATTCTGTCTCACTGCTTGAGCTATGAAAATGTCTGTTCCTCAGAATTCCATATGAAATGATTATTATTTTATATGTGGCTAAGCCTTGCTTCTCAGTCTTTACTTTCATGTGTAGTTATATATTTTCCTTTCTATCTTCAGAATAGCTGAATTACAAATGGCCGTAGGACTGAAAATACATTGAGCTGACAAAATTCATGGGGTAGTGATATGCACAGGTACAGCACAAGGTATAAAAGGACAGTGCAATGAGAGAGCTGTGCTCAGATAATTCTTATGAAAAGGTTATGTGTTATGGCTGCACAACAGAAATTAACATACTTTGAACATGGGGCAACAGTTGGAACTAGACGCATAGAACATACCATTTAGGAAATCATTAGGGAAATTCATATTTCAAGATCCATAATGTCAAGAGTGTGTTGAGAATACCAAATTTCAGGCATTACCTCGCACCACGAATGATGTAGTGGCTGATGGCCCTCATTTAACAACTGAAGGAGGGGCATTTGCGTAGAGTTGTCCGTGCTAACAGATGAGCAACAGTGCATGAAACGTCCACAGAAATCAATGTGAGGTGTATTAAAAATGTATCTGTTAGGACAGTGTGGCTAAATTTGGCATTAATGGACTATGGCAGCAGATGACCAACTTGAGGACCTATGCTAACATTATAACATCAGCAGCAGCACCTCTCTTAAGCTTGTGATAATATCTGTTGGACACTAGGTGACTGGAAAACTGTGGCCTGGTCAGATGAGTCCAATTTCTGTTGGTAGAGCTGATGGTAGAATTTGAGTGTGGTGCAGAATCCACAAAGCCATGGACTCAAGTTATCAACAAGGCACTGTGCAAGCTGGTGGTGTATTCATAATGGTGTGAGCTGTGTTTATGTGGAATGTACTGGTTCCTATGGTCCAACTGAACTGAGCATTGACTGGAAATTGTTATGTTCAATTAGTTGGAGACCATTTGGAACCAATCATGGACTTCAAATTTCAGTGGCAGCAGCTGTGTAAGAGCACATAAACACCCTAACTTCTGACATATGCAGATTGATTGATTATTTTTCTTTGAATGCTCTTAAATATAACATAGATGCAATAATCTGAAATATACACACTTAAATCTACTGTACTGCTTTGCACTGCTACTCCTCTGCACTCCATGAAACTTGGCATCAGGGTCACGAGCACACCTTCAGTTGTGCAACTGGCACGACGTAATTGCCTTATGGGTCAAATACATATAGATTTGATAAAAAATGTGCATGGGTTATGGTGTGCACAGCTAAACCTTACCACTCAAAGTTTATGTCAATGTCAGAAGATGATAGCACACTGCAGCAGAAGTAAATACCCATTCATTTTGAATAAATGCTGATAGATGATAACACATTCTCAGATACGTCAATTCAGTCACTATATCATAAAATTAGATCAGATGCCAGCACATGTTATAGTTGGAAAAACCAAAATCTATTTTATGGGTTTCTGAATGTGTGATAGTATACAGGGCTATTACAAATGATTGAAGCGATTTCATAAATTCACTGTAGCTCCATTCATTGACATATGGTCACGACACACTACAGATACGTAGAAAAACTCATAAAGTTTTGTTTGGCTGAAGCCGCACTTCAGGTTTCTGCCACCAGAGCGCTCGAGAGCACAGTGAGACAAAATAGTGACAGGAGCTGAGAAAGCGTATGTCATGCTTGAAATGCACTCACATCAGTCAGTCATAACAGTGCTTCAGGACGAAGTTCAACAAAGATCCACCAACTGCTAACTCCATTCGGCGATGGTATGCACAGTTTAAAGCTTCTGGATGCCTCTGTAAGGGGAAATCAACGGGTCGGCCTGCAGTGAGCGAAGAAACGGTTGAACGCGTGCGGGCAAGTTTCACGTGTAGCCCGCGGAATTCGACAAATAAAGCAAGCCGGGAGCTAAACGTACCACAGCCGACGGTTTGGAAAATCTTATGGAAAAGGCTAAAGTAGAAGCCTTACCATTTACAATTGCTACAAGCCCTGACACCCGATGACAAAGTCAAACGCTTTGAATTTTCGGCGCGGTTGCAACAGCTCGTGGAAGAGGATGCGTTCAGTGCGAAACTTGTTTTCAGTGATGAAGCAACATTTTTTCTTAATGGTGAAGTGAACAGACACAATGTGCGAATCTGGGTGGTAGAGAATCCTCACTTATTCGTGCAGAAAATTCGCAATTCACCAAAAGTTAACGTGTTTTGTGCAATCTCATGGTTTAAAGTTTACGGCCCCTTTTTCTTCTGCGAAAAAAATGTTACAGGACACGTGTATCTAGACATGCTGGAAAATTGGCTCATGCCACAACTGGAGACCGACAGCGCCAACTTCATCTTTCAACAGGATGGTGCTCCACCGCACTTCCATCATGATGTTTGGCATTTCTTAAACAGGAGATTGGAAAACCGATGGATCGGACGTGGTGGAGATCATGATCAGCAATTCATTTCATGGCCTCCACGCTCTCCCGACTTAACCCCATGCGATTTCTTTCTGTGGGGTTATGTGAAAGATTCAGTGTTTAAACCTCCTCTACCAAGAAACATGTCAGAACCGCGAGCTCGCATCAACAATGCTTTCGAACTCATTGATGGGGACATGCTGCGCCGAGTGAGGGACGAACTTGATTATCGGCTTGATGTCTGCCGAATCACTAAAGGGGCACATATCGAACATTTGTGAACGCCTAAAAAAACTTTTTGAGTTTTTGTATGTGTGTGCGAAGCATTGTGAAAATATCTCAAATAATAAAGTTATTGTAGAGCTGTGAAATCGCTTCAATCATTTGTAATAACCGTGTATTAAGTTTTGGATTTTATTGCTTCTCAGCAATGAAAAGGATAAAACTTTCCTTCAGAATGCAATGATGGAGAATAGGCTTTTGGCATTAGCAGTGCTTGCAATTGAGAAAAAGGTTGTGAATGATATTAAATACTCCAATAGTAGTGTGATAAAGACATTTGCATGATTTAAAAATAGTCGAATGATTTTCTTTATAAATATGCAATGTTGGTCATGCTGTAGTATAGTTTTCTCTATTTAACATTTACCTGCATTGCAGTGTAACGTTTATTGGCATTAATATTTTGTCTGACTGAATGGAAGGACAGGAAATTTAATAAGAGGAAATTTTGCTATTTTCCTGCTTCAGAAAGTGAGACTTGGTGAAGAGCAATACTTTAATAATACTATGTTAATAATTGGCTGATGAAACTGAGGGGAGTGAAGGATTCACATTATGCCATCCTTGCCCTAAACTAATTCTTTCTTTCATCAGACAAGTATTATTATTCAGTTGTTCAAATGGCTCTGAGCACTATTGGACTTAACGTCTGAGGTCATCAGCCCCTAGAACTTAGAACTAATTAAACCTAACTAACCCAAGGACATCATACACATCCATGCCCGAGGCAGAATTCGAACCTGCGATGATAGCAGCTGCGCAGTTCCAGACTGAAGCGCCTAGAACCGCTCGGCCATAGTGGCCATCTTTATTATTATTATTATTATTATTATTATTATTATTATTATTATGGATTTGTTATGGAAGACACAGTGCCATCTCACTGGGCCACAATTTTTCACAATTGGTTTGAAGAACATTTTGCATGATTTGAGTGAATGATTTGGCCACTCAGATCAGCCAGCATTAATGTCATGCCTTCAAACAAAAAAGGGAAATAACTGAGAGGTCAGTTCATGCACAAAACCTTGCACCAGCAACACTTTTGCAGTTATGAATGGTTATAGATGCAGCATAGCTCAGTATTTCTGCAGAGGACTTCCAATGACTTGTTGAGTCCATGCTGCATTCAGTTGCTGCAATACACTGGGGAAATGGGGTTCTGACACGACATTAGGAGGTATCCCGTGACTTTTGTCACATCAGTGTAAATTGTCTTCCATAACATTAGGGTACAAGCCATCACTTTTCTCTGTCAGTATAAGGAGAAAGAAGGCTAGAATTAAATGTCCCATTGGGGCTGAATTCATTACAACTGGTGCAAGAGTTTTAATTTGGGAAAAATGAGTAAGAACACTGGCTGTGGCGTTCTTTAAGAAACCAGCCTAACACTCTCCTCATGTAATGTAGGGGAGTCAAAGAAAATTTGTCTGGATAGATGGAGATCTGAACTTCACTCTTTATAAATATAGGCCAAGTGAGTTAACAACTGAGCCACTTATTTTAGTGGCACTCACAGCATCTGGTAATAGCATTCTTTTACAAAGCTCATACTTACCTCCCCCTCCCCCTCCCCCACTCACACACACGCATAGAGACTTAATATATATCAAGTAAACTAATGCATCTTTGCCTCTTGGGTTTTGGTAAGATCAATGTGTACTATGTAGCGGGTGGTCCCCCCCCAGGCCCCCTCATACGCAAGTACACGAATGCTGTAGCACATGTGGCAGCTTATGTATAACATAGTGTGTACTCCATGTTAAAGCTCTGAATTTCTCCCAGCCGGCATCCAATAATATTCTTCCAATGTTGATGTGGCAGTGTCATGTAAATGTTGCTAGGCATTGTACGAGGGTTATTCAATATGTAATGCCTCACTTTTTTCTTCTCAGAACATATTTTTTGTTAAGAGTCAGAATTTGGTGACAATATATATCAACATGTCTTGTCCACAGCCTAGTTTTCTACATAGTCCCCATCAAGTTCTATGACTGAATGCCCACATTGTGCAAGAGCGTATATTCCCTGCTGGTAAAAGCACTTGTCCTGTAGGTGTAGCCATGTTTTCACTGCATGGCTGACACTCCCATCATTTTCAAAGTTTGTTCCCTGTAGAGAATCCTTACGTGGTCCAAAGAGTTGTAAGTCCGAGGGTGCCAGGTCTGGACTGCAGTGTGGATGAGTTAGTGATGTCCAACCCAATCTGGTGATATTCCCGGGTTCTCAGGCATGGGTTTTTCATGTTGGAACAAGATTTCTGCTGGACTCTTGTCCAATCAAACACATCAGAAACGGTTCTTGAGTTTATTGAGAGTCTTCACATATGCCTCTGAATTAATGATTGACCCTCTTGGCATCACATATCACATCCATGAGAATCATGTTATCACAATCCCAGAAGGCTGCCACCATGACTTTAGTGGCAAAGGGGGATGTCTTGAATTTCTTCTTTTTTGGTGAATGAGGATGATGCCAATCCGTGGACTGCATTTTTGTTTCTTGCACAAAGTGGTGCACGCAGCTTTTGTCCCCCGTAATGATCCATGACGGAAAGGCCTCTCTGTCGGTCTCGAAATGCTCCAACAATTCAGATGAAATGGCCTTTCTTTGAATCTTGTAGTTCACTGTGAGCATTTGTGGAACCCATTGTGAGCACCTCTTTGAATGTCCAGGAGTCTCAATCATTGCAGACACACTACCAATGCTGAACGACAACTGTAGAGCCAATTGTCGAGTTGTGATGCACCAGTCGACATGAGTAATGGCATCCACACGATTCAGCATGTCTGGAGCACTGGCTGTGACAGGACGTCCCAAGTGTGGCTGATCATGGAGCTTTATTTCTGCTTTTCCTGAGGCTGTAACTTTATTTACCCATCACTGAACTGTACTACTATCAACTGCAGCAGCACCATACACTGCATACAAACATTTAAGGATGTTCACCAAGGTTTCTTTTTCTGCATACAAGAATTCAATGACAGCATGCTGTTTGTAATGTGACTCATATGTAGATGCCATTTTGATGCTGTACTATGGCTCTGCCGTCTGCCAGAATGGTTCAAAACTTCACAGTGCATAGAACAAACACCAAATGTGAAGCACCAAGAAGGACATTTGTCTATGTATATTAATGGTTTTAAAAAAAAAAAAAAAATGTGGGGCATTACTTACTGAATGACCCTCATAGTTGGTCAATGACAATTCAAGCTCAGGCTATATAAGCAGACTTACACGTCTAGAACAACAAAATATTTTTTGCATGCAGATCTTACAGAGACACCCAGTGGCAAGGTTGGTCATGTGATCTTTGTGTTATGCATAAATGCTACTCTCCCACAGTTCACACAGTAGATTTATCTTAAATACAAAGGGCATTTGAAAAGTTTTACACAGTTGTCTCTAATTTTTTTTTTTGTTTTTTTTTTTTTTTTTTTTGTTTTTTGCAGGAGAATGAAAGTTTTTGTGAATACACTTGCAACATTTAGCTATAAGTTGGTAGATAAAAGTATTTTATTTTATTTACAGGTGAGCCATAATGGACCATGAAGTAGATGTCAGGTTGTGACAACAGTCAGTGATGGAGTTCCTCTTCAAGACCGGTGCACATCAATTCACAGGAAGTTGCTCCCTGTTTATGGGGAGGACACAGTGGATTGCAGCAATATCCAGCGGTGGTTGCAGAGGTTTAAAGATGGTGATTTCTCTCTACTGGACAATCCATTATGCGGTAGACCATTGATGGCAGTGAGTGAGATGAATAAGGAGATCATTCATCAAATCCTCCAAAATGGCAGATGTGTGATGACACAACAGCTTGCTAAAGTGATTTGTTTGTCATTGGGTAGTGTGGTATCACTAGTACAGTCATTAGGGTACAGAAAAATCTGTGCATGTAGGGTGCCTAGATTATTGACAAGAGAAATGAAAATGATGAGGAAGAATGTGTGTGAGGGTCTCATAGAGACCTTTACTGAAGAATGGAAACAGTGTTTTGACGGCGTCATTGCCCAGGATGAAACATGGTTGTTTTTGTCCGAACCTGAGAGGAACACCCAATCAATGGAGTGGCGTCACCCGGGTTCCCCTTGGAAGGAAAAAACCAAGACTTTTATGAACAGCAGACCAAAAGGTGATGGCCTCCATCTTACGGGATCAGTGTGGTGTAATTTTCATTGACTTTTTGTAACCTGGCTCCACAATTAACTGGGACTGTTACTGTTTGTCACTGGGCAATTTGTCTGCCCCCAGTAGCTGAGTGGTCAGCACGACAGAATGTCAGTCCTAAGGGCCTGGGTTAGATTCCCGGCTGGGTCGGAGATTTTCTCCGCTCAGGGCTGGGTGTTTTATTGTCCAAATCATCATCATTCCATCCCCATTGATGCGCAAGTCGCCGAAGTGGCATCAAATCGAAAGACTTGCACCCGTTGAACGGTCTACCCGATGGGAGGCCCTAGCCACGTGACATTTTTACTGGACAAGTTGTGACATGCCATCAAGACCCACAGACCACAGCTTCATGATCAGCTTATCAGACTGCACCATGACAATGCCAAACCCCTGCAGCCCTTATGACACAGCAGAAAATCAGAGAAATGGGTTGGAAAATTGTTCCTCATCCTCCCTACAGTCTGGACTTGGCTGTGTCTGATTTTTACCTCTTTAGTCGTCTCAAGGCCCACCTGCACGGTAAAAGATTTGGTAGTAAGAAAGACCTTATTTCCTGTGTCGAGAGATGGTGTAAAAGTCAATCCCAAGAGTTTTACGAAAGTACATTTACATCATGGAAAGAACATTGGGCCAGATGCATCACAGCTGATGTGGGCTACATTAAGTAGGCTCAGGTATAGCTAAATGTTCCAAGCAAGTTCTCAAAAAATTTCGTTCTCCTGCTCCAAAAATAAAAAAAAATAGAGATGACTGTGCATAACATTTTGAACATCCTTTGTATATTTCATATGTTTGTTATATGTGTACACTTGTTACTTCACTGGAAAATTGTGGTCAATGTTATAGAGTCTTGGCATTACTCAGCCATCAATACAGACCAAAGTGAAGACAGACCAACTAAAAAAAATCTTTTGTCAGCAGGAAATATGACTGTGTAGCTTGACAACTTGTTTTGTGGCCAGGGGACTTTTCTGAAACATTCAGGTGTATTACAGAGAAACTAATATGTATTCGCAGTATGCAATTACGCTCAAGTGAACTATGGCACCAAAGAAGGGTAAACCTATTGAAGTATTCCAACATTGTGCAATCAGTCAACCTAAACCCCTGAGGTTCATCATTACCATTCAATTTAGATCTCGGTTACTCCAAGCTGAGGTCTCTCTCTTACCAATTGTTGGGTTTATTCCTTTTCTGCTTCTTATTGGCCCACAGCTAAATTAAAGGTAAGGCTATCCTCAAGCCAAAGGCTGATTTGAACAATGGAATTCTTTACAAGACATGATTTTATTAGAAGTAGTATGCCTTTCCCTTCTTCTGGTCTTTGAACAGACCTACCCAGCCACTGAAATGGTAACCTACACTTTAACAAGGACTATAAAGGCCAACAGCATCTGCACACATATTATTACTCTTATAGTATTACCACTATATGCACTGTAATATTACCACACAGCAGCTCATATTCATGAAAGCCAGACATACAACTCTGCTCAAGCTATGTAATTCACTTGGATAACAGTCGTTCATGAATAACAGTCAATCTCATCAAAAATTTACACCTACCAAACAATGGTACACAATCCTCACTACTCTTCTACAGCCCTTATAACACATATCTAACATGGCTGTTCAGATGACAATGATCAGGGTCACCAACTTTGTGGCTGAAGGAATAAACTGAATAAATTAAAAAACAGAAAAAAATTGGGAAAATTTGAAAACCACCAATTATGCCAATTTTGACATGTGCTCTTGCGTTGGCCCGCATAAGCACAGCCTAGCAGTTCTCGGTCCTCCAAAAACAACTGACAGGTCCACAGTACTGCTCTCTTACAGACATGTTACAAAAGCTTTTGAACATTCTGCCCAATGTGTAATGGCCACAGAGATTTAGACTGCCTACTTTTTGTTGGTAGTTATTCACTCACCCAGTACCATTCTTTGTGGAGTAGCAAGTTTTAATTTAAATTTTTTAAGTGCATAATGTAGTATCATTTAAAATTATTTACAATTAAAATTTATTTTGTTTACTTCTTTGTTACAGTTAGTTTTCATAATGAATAAATTTGTTGTTCACTCATCAATGAAGAAAAGTGATTCAGCTATGACATATGCAGGCATTGGTTCAGGTGGCTCAAGTTCCACTGCTGTATTGAATGAAACAAAGAAAACTGTTCATGCTGGCATTAGCCATTCTTTTCAAAAACAGTGGAGAGACAAATACAAGTGGATCTTATAGACAAGCACAGTGAAGTGTTTTGTTCTATGTGTAAGGAAATGAGTTCCTCTATAAGACGTATGTGAGGAAAATTAAAGAAGATAAAGATTTGTTAAAAGCAGTCTCTGAAGTCAAGTTTTCTTCTTGGAACAAAGTGTTATAAAGGTTCACCTGTCATGAAAATTCAAATTATAGTATTTCTTGCCATAGTAAGAACAGGTCAATCGATAAAAGTAGGACTATGCAGTGTTTAATGCCTAAGGGTAAAGATGAAGCAATGCAATACACAAGAGTAGTTCTACATTATCTCACTGTGCAGTGGTTAGCAGTCTGTGGTCACAAAGATGAAAATTCTAATTAAACGGTTTAAAGTTGGTTGCAGAAGATAATTCTAATTTGTCCATTTGGCTCTAGCATATAAATTACAAATGGCTTTTGTATGGCATAACAAATTAAGAAGGTTTTATAGTGGCTAACAAAGTCTCACCCAGTTTGAAAATGTTTATGAAATAATCCTTGTAATCTTTGATAATCATAGATGAAACTAGAAACTTACGTCAACATGAGCAAGTTTCAATGTGTCACTGGTGATAATTTTCAGATTAATGCATATTATTTTTCGTAACAATATTATGAAAAGGAAAATTGCTACTCACCATACAGTGGAGATGCTGAGCCACAGATAGGCAAAACAAAAAGACTGACACAAATAAAGCTTTCCACCAGTAAGTCTTTCATCTAAAATAGACACTTCCCCCCCCCCCCCCCCCCCCTCCAAAACACACACACGCACATACACGAGTGCAGTCTCAGGCAACTGAAACCACACATATTATTTTTAGGTTTCTATAATACTGAATGTGCTACAGTTGAGGAATTGTTGGCAGTGTTAATGGATGTTGTTACTCATTTTTCTCTAGATGCCAAGTCATGCAGAGATGTTGCTACTAGCAGAGTGGCAAGTATGACCAGCACCTTTTTGGGTTGCAAGCAAAAATCAGAGAAATTGAGCCAAAAATTCACTGTTTGGCCCATTCTTTGAACCTTGTGACACAAGAAGCAACACAGCATGAGACCATGAAGAGAGACTATCTTTCAAATGTGAAAAAAATCGCCAAGTTTGTACATCGCACCACCAAGAGACCATCAATATTTGAGTCTCTGGAAGCTGCCAAAGGTGCTAGCTTTATTCATCCTGTAGCTCTTCAGCCTTTTTCTAGGTTAGTTTCATTGAAATTTAATTTCCAGAATTTTGAACAGTTAATTTTGTTCTTCAAGGAGCTCCAATGTGAAAAATCTTATGACAGTGTTAAAACTAAATGTTTCGTAAATTTTCTGTGTTCTTTTGAATTTATCTTCATCGCTACATTTCTTACCTATTAAAATTTTAGAGCCAGTTGAAAATTTGAATGCTTTTCTGCAAAATTCTTTTCAACAACTCCACAAAGCCATAGATAATAGTAACAGTGTCCAAGATGTTTTGAAGTTATCTTGAACCGACGAAAGTTTTGATGAAGTAATGTTGATCTTGCTGGGAATCGACTAAAAAATTTGGATTTATTTTCAAGTTTTAGGTATTGTGATTCAGGCTGTAAAAAGCTTCAAAGAAATAGAAACATTTCTTCTTTCCAAAACAAACAATAGCAGTTAGGTAATAGAATGTTATAAGGATGACTTTGACCTAGAAAACTTAACTTCACACAGATATATGTTGTTAGATGAGAGAAAATCTAAAAATTATTTCCTTGGAAATATGGAATATAGAGTGCACTTCTTTTCCTCTAATATGTAGATCCCCCCCCATGAACCATGGACCTTGCCGTTGGTGGGGAGGCATGCGTGCCTCAGCGATACAGATAGCCGTACCGTAGGTGCAACCACAATGGAGGGGTATCTGTTGAGAGGCCAGACAAACGTGTGGTTCCTGAAGAGGGGCAGCAGCCTTTTCAGTAGTTGAAGGAGCAACAGTCTGGATGATTGACTGATCTGGCCTTGTAACACTAACCAAAATGGCCTGCTGTGCTGGTACTGCGAACGGTTGAAAGCAAGGGGAAACTACAGCCGTAATTTTTCTTCAGGGCATGCAGCTTTATTGTATGGTTAATGATGATGGCGTCCTCTTGGGTAAAATATTACAGAGGTAAAATAGTCCCCCATTCGGATCTCTGGGCGGGGACTACTCAGGAGGACGTCGTTATCAGGAGAAAGAAAACTGGCGTTCTATGGATCGGAGCATGGAATGTCAGATCCCTTAATCGGGCAGGTAGGTTAGAAAATTTAAAAAGGGAAATGGATAGGTTAAAGTTAGTGTGGCCAAGATAGACACGCAGCCCACGCCTACTACTGTAGTACAAGTTTATATGCCAACTAGCTCTGCAGATGATGAAGAAATCGAAGAAATGTATGATGAAATAAAAGAAATTATTCAGATAGTGAAGGGAGGTGAAAATTTAATAGTCATGGGTGACTGGAATTCGGTAGTAGGAAAAGGGAGAGAAAGAAACATAGTAGGTGAATACGGATTGGGGCTAAGAAATTAAAGAGGAAGCCTCCTCGTAGAATTTTGCACAGAGCACAACTTAATCATAGCTAACGCTTGGTTCAAAAATCATAAAAGAAGGTTGTATACATGGAAGAAGCCTGGAGATACTGACAGATTTCAGATAGATTATATAATGGTAAGACAGAGATTTAGGAACCAGGTTTTAAATTGTAAGACATTTCCAAGGGCAGATGTGGACTCTGACCACAATCTATTGGTTATGAACTGTAGATTAAAACTGAAGAAACTGCAAAAAGGTGGGAATTTAAGGAGATGGGACCTGGATAAACTGACTAAACCAGAGGTTGTACAGAGTTTCAGGGAGAGCATAAGGGAACAAATGGCAGGAATGGGGGAAAGAAATACAGTAGAAGAAGAATGGGTAGCTTTGAGGGATGAAGTAGTGAAGGCAGCAGAGGATCAAGTAGGTAAAAAGACGAGGGCTAGTAGAAATCCTTGGGTAACAGAAGAAATATTGAATTTAATTGATGAAAGGAGAAAATATAAAAATGCAGTAAATGAAGCAGACAAAAAGGAATACCAAAGTCTCAAAAATGAGATCAACAGGAAGTGCAAAATGGCTAAGCTGGCATGGCTAGAGGAGAAATGTAAGGATGTAGAGTCTTATCTCACGAGGGGTAAGATAGATACTGCCTACAGGAAAATTAAAGAGACCTTTGGAGAAAAGAGGGCGACTTGCATGAATATCAAGAGCACAGATGGAAACCCAATTCTACAAAGAAGGGAAAGCAGAAAACTGGAAGGAGTATATAGAAGGTCTATACAGGGGCAATGTACTTGAGGACAATATTATGGAAATGGAAGAGGATGTAGATGAAGATGAACTGGGAGATATGATACTGCGTGAAGAGTTTGACAGAGCACTGAAAGACCTGAGTCGAAACAAGGCCCCCGGAGTAGACAACATTCCATTAGAACTACTGACGGCCTTAGGAGAGCCAGTCCTGACAAAACTCTACCATCTGGTGAGCAAGATGTATGAGACAGGCGAAATACCCTCAGACTTCAAGAAGAATATAATAATTCCAATCCCAAAGAAAGAAGGTGTTGACAGATGTGAAAATTACCGAATTATCAGTTTAATAAGTCACAGCTGCAAAATACTAACGCGAATTCTTTACAGACGAATGGAAAAACTAGTAGAAGCTGACCTTGGGGAAAATAAGTTTGGATTCCGTAGAAATATTGGAACACGTGAGGCAATACTGACCCTACGACTTATCTTAGAAAATAGATTAAAGAAAGGCAAACCTATGTTTCTAGCATTTGTAGACTTAGAGAAAGCTTTTGACAATGTTGACTGGAATACTCTCTTTCAAATTCTGAAGGTGGCAGGGGTAAAATACAGGGAGCGAAAGGCTATTTACAATTTGTATAGAAACTAAATGGCAGTTACACTCCTGGAAATGGAAAAAAGAACACATTGACACCGGTGTGTCAGACCCACCATACTTGCTCCGGACACTGCGAGAGGGCTGTACAAGCAATGATCACACGCACGGCACAGCGGACACACCAGGAACCGCGGTGTTGGCCGTCGAATGGCGCTAGCTGCACAGCATTTGTGCACCGCCGCCGTCAGTGTCAGCCAGTTTGCCGTGGCATACGGAGCTCCATCGCAGTCTTTAACACTGGTAGCATGCCGCGACAGCGTGGACGTGAACCTTATGTGCAGTTGACGGACTTTGAGCGAGGGCGTATAGTGGGCATGCGGGAGACCGGGTGGACGTACCGCCGAATTGCTCAACACGTGGGGCGTGAGGTCTCCACAGTACATCGATGTTGTCGCCAGTGGTCGGCGGAAGGTGCACGTGCCCGTCGACCTGGGACCGGACCGCAGCGATGCACGGATGCACACCAAGACCGTAGGATCCTTCGCAGTGCCGTAGGGGACCGCACCGCCACTTCCCAGCAAATTAGGGACACTGTTGCTCCTGGGGTATCGGCGAGGACCATTCGCAACCGTCTCCATGAAGCTGGGCTACGGTCCCGCACACCGTTAGGCCGTCTTCCGCTCACGCCCCAACATCGTGCAGCCCGCCTCCAGTGGTGTCGCGACAGGCGTGAATGGAGGGACGAATGGAGACGTGTCGTCTTCAGCGATGAGAGTCGCTTCTGCCTTGGTGCCAATGATGGTCGTATGCGTGTTTGGCGCCGTGCAGGTGAGCGCCACAACCAGGACTGCATACGACCGAGGCACACAGGGCCAACACCCGGCATCATGGTGTGGGGAGCGATCTCCTACACTGGCCGTACACCACTGGTGATCGTCGAGGGGACACTGAATAGTGCACGGTACATTCAAACCGTCATCGAAGCCATCGTTCTACCATTCCTAGACCGGCAAGGGAACTTGCTGTTCCAACAGGACAATGCACGTCCGCCTGTATCCCTTGCCACCCAACGTGCTCTAGAAGGTGTAAGTCAACTACCCTGGCTAGCAAGATCTCCGGATCTGTCCCCCATTGAGCATGTTTGGGACTGGATGAAGCGTCGTCTCACGCGGTCTGCACGTCCAGCACGAACGCTGGTCCAACTGAGGTGCCAGGTGGAAATGGCATGGCAAGCCGTTCCACAGGACTACATCCAGCATCTCTACGATCGTCTCCATGGGAGAATAGCAGCCTGCATTGCTGCGAAAGGTGGATATACACTGTACTAGTGCCGACATTGTGCATGCTCTGTTGCCTGTGTCTATGTGCCTGTGGTTCTGTCAGTGTGATCATGTGATGTATCTGACCCCAGGAATGTGTCAATAAAGTTTCCCCTTCCTGGGACAATGAATTCATGGTGTTCTTATTTCAATTTCCAGGAGTGTATAAGAGTTTAGGGGCATGAAAGGGAAGCAGTGGTTGGGAAGGGAGTGAGACAGGGTTGTAGCCTCTCCCTGATGTTATTCAATCTGTCTATTGAGCAAGCGGTGAAGGAAACAAAAGAAAAATTCGGAGTAGGTATTAAAATTCATGGAGAAGAAATAAAAACTTTGAGGTTCGCCGATGACATTGTAATTCTGTCAGAGACAGCAAAGGACTTGGAAGAGCAGTTGAATGGAATGGATAGTGGCTTGAAAGGAAGATATAAGATGAACATCAACAAAAGCAAAACGAGGATAATGGAATGTAGTCGAATTAGGTCACGTGCTGAGGGTATTAGATTAGGAAATGAGACACTTAGAGTAGTAAAGGAGTTTTGCTATTTGGGGAGCAAAATAACTGATGATGGTCAAAGTAGAGATGATTTAAAATGTAGACTGGCAATGGGAAGGAAAGCGTTTCTGAAGAAGAGAAATTTGTTAACATAGAGTATAGATTTAAGTGTCAGGAAGTCATTTCTGAAAGTAATTGTATGGAGTGTAGCCATGTATGGAAGTGAAACATGGATGATAAATAGGTTAGAGAGCAGAGAATAGAAGCTTTTGAAATGTGGTGCTACAGAAGAATGCTGAAGATTAGATGGGTAGATCACATAACTAATGAGGAGGTATTGAATAGAATTGGAGAGAAGAGAAGTTTGTGGCACAACTTGACTAGAAGAAGTGATCGGTTGGTAGGACATGTTCTGAGGCATCAAGGGATCACCAATTTAGTATTGGGGGGCAGCGTGGAGGATAAAAATCGTAGAGGGAGGCCAAGAGATGAATACACCACGGAGATTCAGAAGGATGTAAGTTGCAGTAGGTACTGGGAGATGAAGAAACTTGCACAGGAAAGAGTAGCATGGAGAGCTGCATCAAACCAGTCTTAGGACTGAAGACCACAACAACAACATGTAGGTCAGAAAATTGATTCCAGGGGTGATGAAACTGACAGATAACTCTAACTATACCAATCTCTATATGTACAGCAGAATGTTCTTTCTCGACCATTAGAAGATTGAAAGCTTACCTGAGCAACACAATAATGCAAGAGAAATTGAACGACAACTGTCATGTATGTCCTTGAAGAATCCAAAATTTTGAACCTTGATATGGTGGTGAACATTTTCATCAAACTAACCTGTCAGAGGAAGAAATTCTTTATGAGAGCTATTTAGAAATTACACAAAGATATGAAAAAAATAAGATAACTTTATATGGACTGTGGATTACTTTTTGCATTCATTAATTAGTATGAAAAAATAACCTAATAAACAATAGCTGTTTACCGTTATCAAGTGTTGCTCATTCAAACACATCAAAAACTGGGTTTTCAAGTGGTTTAATTTTCGACATTTTTGAACAGTGATTTAGGCACCCACTCTGATTTTCAAAAGCCAGCATCCCTGGTAATAATTGTCCCACATATATACAGTGTTGTCGGTAACCTAAACAGTTATGTATCATGTCCTGCAATAATCATTTTATAAATTTAATATGATTGACATGTTTTTTCATGATGTTGCTATTTTCTGACAGTGGTGTATAAAATAAATACCAACTGGAATGGGACGTAACATTTTCACATTTAATACACTAGTTTATTTTTCTTGATGAAAATGGATCCATTAGAATGATGTGAAAACAAAAAGAAGATGTAAAAATATCTAAAATCCAAACTTTCTATGTGCTAAACGTATTTTCAGCAAAAAACTTTTGTTTGCTTTTTATGAAAGAAAAAAATGTTTGAAATAATTTGATTTATTGATCCTTTTAATCTTTTCTGTACATGGGTACAATTATATACTGGAAAAGTCAATTTCCTATAAGAATGATGCTATGAGAACAACTTTTAGATGAAATTGTGGGTGCATGGTAATACAACAACAAAGTCTTCAATACATTTTAAGTATATAACATTGCACACTGTACATAAATAAGGTTTCTAAAACAGATGAAATAGAAGAGTAAGATAATAAAGTAATAATATAATGTGAAAATAAGACAGTAATGAGAAAACTGCATACTTTTCAATAGCATACACATTTAAAAGTTGAAGTCCTTATAGCATGTAAGAGAAAATTCACATATTGGAATATCAACAGATGAAAATCTTAAATAATTATGTCGTCGTACAGTTTAGGACAGTATATATGGGGAACATCAATAGGAAATATACATTCTTTGACGGATGATAGTATTAGTGTTTCTGAACAAAAAACATCACATGGAGATATGCCTCATTCTGAATGGTTTCTGAGATAGAACACATTTAATGTACATAGTTATTTATTTTCTGTATTATTGTAACACTGTCATTGTTTACAATGTACCACAGTAGTGGTAGAATTTGCAAGTTCACAAGTAGTGGCTTGAATGAAAATCTGGAAGTTACAACATTTCCTAAAGTTCTTAAATTCTTTTTTTGGAGAAAATAGCAACTTCTGTTGGCAGGTGAGCTGCCCAAGAAAAGAGACGATTCCTCAACAGTGATTCCATCTCTGGGTAGGATATATTTATCATTTTTTGTGTCATACATCCAGTAATAATTTTCACACAGTGGCAGATAATATTTTATTGCTAAAGCTTACATGCTTGTCTCGCTTTAGATATTTCTTGGATCTATATTCCAAGAAATGTAGCACTGTTTGCAGTTTTTAATTGTTTACCAGAGTCTAGGTCATTAATAAACAGCAGGGACAACATTGAACCTAGAATAGAACCTTGTGGCACACCATATGCAACATTGTGTTTCTCTAAATGGTATATATGAATATTATTTTTTTCCTTTTGATACTTAACTTCTACTATTTGTCGTCCATTTTTCAGGCATGATGGTGTTCATTTCAGTCCCAGTCTCCTTATACCTGCTCAATGGATAGTATGGCGTCTGAAGTACAGTACGTACTTGAAGACTGGCAAGAATATTTAAAACTAGTTTGAATGTCATACACTTTTTATTTATGGCATAGGTGGTTACAGGCAATAGAGTGAACACACCCAACTTTCATAGTTTTTCAGGGCTATCTTCTGTGTGTTTTAATATAATGAAGTTACAGTCTCTGGTACCTCATTACAGAGTTATTGCATTTCGTTTGGTTTCTTACCTCAATTACCTTTGCATCTGTATTGCACAGAAAATAGTACACAACAGTGCAAATGTAATGGTATGCACTGTGGATCTTGTTCCATTTGCTCATGGTACCTGCTGTTGACAACAGCAGCTACCACCCACCTTAAATCGTTGCCTTCAAGTCAGCATTCACTACTGCTCAGTTCTGTCTATGGCTTTGTTTTCCTGCTGTGTTAGTTGTGCATTAACAGTGATAAACAACAGTATTATGGACAGGTTTACTAGTGAAGGATTGGTTGAAATGCCTCTCATGTATTGGCTCATTATTCAATGGAAGAGCAGCACAGTGACAATGCTAAGCTGTTCCTGCACTGTAGGTGGCCACATCACAGTACTTTTGCAGACAGTACATTTTATTTTTTGTTGTGCATTTTGCTTACTGCTTATTACAGGCTTCTTTAATGTTGTGAAAATATTTTCACAGAAACAATGGTGACTGCAGTAACTGTAATTATATCATTACTCTGTAATGAGCCACCAGAGGTCATTGGTACTTAATACCAAAATGCTTGGAAAGTATCCGTGAACAACCTCTGAAAGTTTGCTTGGGGAGTTCCGGGTTAACCTGATATGAAATTCAATGATTGTATGGCATTATCGGCCAGGAGGCTCCATCTGGGAAACTTCTTTGATGAGCCAGTACTGTACTTCACAATCGTTAAATGATAAATACACATGGGCATGAAGTACATTCTAAACTGAAAATTATTGGTATTATTCAGAGATGGAAGTGTGGCACATAGAGGTCAGAGGAAGAAGAAAATAACAGATCTGGTGGGCTTCATTCTCAATCCACAGATCTGCTTAGGTAGGCATGGAAGCTCCAATGAACTTTAATTTGCCTTTAGATAATGCTTCAGACCAGTGAAAATTAATTTTGTTCTCATATTATGATTCTGCCACTTTTCTCATAAATTCTATATTCTATGATATGGTCTCAGCAAATTTTTTATTTTTCACAAACATGCAGCTGTAGGCTACTATTGAGCTATGTATATAGCTCACCTTATCAACGAATAGAATAAAAAGGGAAAAATTATTTTTTACTGTGATTTTAGCAGTATATATTTAGAGGATGGAATTTCATAATTGTGAAAACAGAATTATAACGATTGTACTAAAGGTAATGCTCCGCAGATAGTGCTAGTTAATAGTCTTCAGGGAAGGCGTGTAGTTTAAACGGTAGTAGGGCTGTTTAACTTCAAGGGTAAGTGATTGCCGACGTGAGATTCGTACTATTAGGATCATAGGCAAGTTACTAATGCAGCTGATGCCTTAATTTACTTTACAGTATCATTTCGTAAGTCCCGGTGTCAGCTCCATGTTGGTTTCTTTTTAATCGATCCCAGAGAAACTTCTGAGTTTCGTGCTTTTCCGTTCCTACGATCTTTCATCTTTCATTCTTCTTTTTGTATTACACAAAATACGCAGCATCCTTTATTACGATGACGCACGAAAGCACGCCCTCTCCCTTCCACTTCTCGTTAGATAATAACGCTCATAGGGCTATCTAGCCTGGTTTATTGTTTTTAACGGAGTGAAGAGTATCTCGTATACTCTTTACTCCCTCTTTTGCCCCTTGGTGCTCTTATATTCTTCTGGTCTGAGCATTTCGCTCAGTGGCAGACGGTGCTTCTACGGCGTTGGAGATCCAGTATTCTTATCACAGTTGTGATACAGAGAGAAATTCTGAAATCTCTGACAGTTTACCACAGTCATGGGTTACGTTCGTCATTCTACACTGAGCAAAACTTCCTACTACAATCTGCGTGATATTATTCAAACAGGTAAAATGAATCCACAATACGAACGCCGCTCAGAGTTGACGAATAATAATGACGGATACAGCAAGAAATAGCGTAAGCATTAATTATTATAAATCACTGACTCAAAAATTAATCAATAAATTTACTGTAAGCCGTCATTGTATCTGCGACGAGCTATGCCACATCCTCACCCATTTACGTTTTCTGACGTGTGAATATCGTCTGTCGCACATGACGTATGTTGAGTGTCAAGGGGCCCGCACAAGAAGAGCTGGATGAAACATCTCTTCAGAGCCTTTAGCCGTCCGGGGATTTTTGTTGATGGCGTACGCGGCTCATACCACTCAGACGAAATTAAGACTCGTCGATCGATACTCACCATCGCTGGAAGCTCCCTAGCACATCGTCACATTGCACGTTCTCTTTTTTAAGCGTGACTTTTCTTCCACTTATTTCCACAAGGTGCCTGATATGGTGATTAGAGGAAGTTATATTTCGAGAGATACTCCCTCTGTCTTTATACACACAGTCATCTTTCGTTCGCCGTAGACAAAGTGCAGTTGAAGCGATACCGACTCTTATATGCTACTAGACAGATTCTGGCCAAAGTGCGGAAACGCCGGTAACCCTTAACCAAATCATTCAAGAGATTTATCTATTGATATTCTTTTTTTTTATTTCTGAAAGAAATTAACAGACAGAGGTGTCACGTCTAGTTTTCGTTTTCTTTCTCCATGCAGTCATTTTTGTAGCGGCTTCCTTTTTGCTTTTCTACTCTTTTGTCCAGCAAAACACTGCTGAGTCTGTCACCGTCGACAAGGTTTGGAAAAATTGGAACCGCGCTATAGTCACTCTTTTTGGCGACATAATTGTTTTTTATCCGTATTCAAAGTAGTTACATTTCACCGTACGTACATATTTTATGGTGATATGAGTACACATTTAAAATTAATGCTCGAACACGAGTAAACAATTAAGAGAGCGAAGAGCGAAACGGTGATCGGTTGCATATATCGCATTTGCTGCTTTTAGTTTTATAGGTTGATGACTGAAGAAATATTCTATCATTAAAATTTGTTAGTTGTTACTGTTATAATCAGAAAATGAGTTCAAAATATGTACAGTATTTTTATGCCGAAGTTCACATAATGCCTTCCCTGCATGAAAAGTGTTTCTTTTTACAGAAAGTTTCGTAATTTGGAATCTATGACAGCTATGCTCTAATAGATTAAACAAAGAGATTTCATCAACTTTGATTATACATGTGTTGGGTGGCACATTGAAGTCCATCGCGTTTCGTGTTCTTTAACGTTTACTATGGTTCTCCTAAATACTTTTCTGATTTCGTTTTTATTATCTACAGAGCCGAGTTTATCCTCATTTTTGCGAAACGAAATGCCCTGTCGGTACATCTCTGGTTGTCTAAGCGGTATGAACCGGAACTCCATTGAAAAAATTTCGAAGGTTGTTCAGTGTTATTTTCTGAGTTTCAAGTGATAGAGCATAGCAATCAGTCGTCCTTTTCTTTCAGGTCTTATTAGGCACAATAGATTTCGGCTAGTGCCTAGCCATTATCAGTACACTATTTCATGGTATCAATGCACGTCCTAGAAGACTACTAGTCTTGAACGAACTGTGACAGAAGCCCGAACAACAGGGGACTGACGTTATAGGATATGCATTGATAACACTCAGTAGTGCATTGATAATGGCTAGACACTAGTCGAAACCTAAATTTGCCTAATAAAATCTGAAAGAAAAGGACGGCTGACTGCTGTGCTATTTCATTTGAAAGTCATATCACACTCGTTCAGTGCACCCACATTCCTAATGGAAGGTAACTTGATGAATTATTTTCTGAGTATTTTGGCATAAGAGACACATGATCTCCAGGGGTCCTTACAGAGTACTCGATTTCTGACCTCCATTTACGTTTGTATCTGTATTACACTCAAAATATCCGATCAACACCACAAATGTTAACGGTATGTGTTTGTTTTGTTAGGATAGAATCTTGTCCATTCACTCACGGTGCATGCTGCTCACAACAGTAATGGCCACTTTACGATTCACTCTCAAGTTTTCATTCAGTACAGCCCGCTACTGTCTCGGGATTACTTTTTCGGCAGTTTTAGATATACATCAACAGTGATACATAGCAGTACGGACACGTTTACTGATGAAGAGTTAGCCTCGTGTATAGATTCACTGAATGCAAGGGAAGAGCGGTACAAAGGAGCTTTGCTGAACCATTGCGACGGCAACCAGTGTACCTGTTTCATCTGAAAGTTGTTGCGTTTTTGTGTAGTACGTTTTGGTGATAGGACATTCCAGACTTTTTCAACGTTGTGAAGGTATTTTCACGGGAGCAAAGCTAGTTGAGGTAACAAAGAGAATAGACCATTACCATAACATTCTATAATGACCTATCGGAGCTACAGGTCCCTTGTAACCAAATTCTCGCAAAATAACAATGAATTAATTTTCAAAATTATGTCGGTGGAGTTCACGTTCATCATACTTGTATTAAAGTAGCGTGTAGAATAGTATTAGAGAAAACTGCATTCTGGAGCACTTTTGATATCAAATTGATATCAAATTAACTATGCTAATTAATTAATTAATCAATTAATTAATACCCATCCCCTTAGGACATCACGGGTTTTCCCCAGCTGGCACATTGCTCCCTCCCCCTATTCCCGTACCATCGCCTCCCCTCCCCCCTGGAAATGGCGGGAAAACAAAATTTTGCGTGAAATTCGAATTTATTGGTGGAAATATCACAGTTGTGTGTTCACCTTGAGATTTCGAGACCATCTGACCAAGTTCACAACACCACCCCAGAGGACACTATTGGCACTCCACCACTCCCCAATCACCTTCACCTCTCTTCGCCCCCACCCCCCCCCCCCACCCCCTCAGACTGTCTCTCTGTAGAAACCTTCGTATTAGCCCCTAATTTTCTCACTGCAGTCACTTTGTAAAACGTATGTGGTAGGTTGTAATATGTTTGCCCACGGTACTTACAAGAAATGGTACAGAGCTCACCTCTCAACTTCCTTTCATTAAAGTATCGATTACTTACCATAGTCTCACGAGCCTTTTGGTATTCGGTATACAGCATTTAAATCCACCTGATTTCGACGAGTAACACATGTCCCCCACCAAGTTACAGACCCTTGCTAATTCTCTTGTAATCCCATCATGTTCCAACAGCGCGGTTCTGCTAGTTAGAAGGCTGACAGGTAGAGGGCTGCAACAACGAGAAAATTTGTTTACTAATGTACAGGAGGAAATTCGCAACAGTCAGAATGCTCAAAGAAATTCATAAGTGTAGCGCCTACAATTTGTCGATTTCCAATTATCGTCTATAAATATCATTCTGTACATGTTCTAATCTCTTTTATTGTGTTCCTATGATTACCACGCTAGAAATACGACAGTGTAATGGTATCCGAATCTTCATTGGCAGCAACTTCGGGAACGTGACCTGGAAGAGAACTCTATAAGATTTCACTGTGTCCCTCTCCAAGTATATCAGGAAACATTCCATCGGTTAAAGGCACTACAGTCTGGAACCGCACGACCGCTACGGTCGCAGGTTCGAATCCTGCCTCGGGCATGCATGTGTGTGATGTCCTTAGGTTAGTTAGGTTTAAGTAGTTCTAAGTTCTAGGGGACTGATGACCACAGCAGTTAAGTCCCATAGTGCTCAGAGCCATTTGAACCATTTAAACAAAAAAACATTCCATCTGCGTGGTGACATCAACCATATGTGGTGAGCCTATTAAATATATGTGTATTGGTCTACTGGAGCAGGCAATCAGTGATCGAAATTGTTTCCACCGAGCTGTGTAAAGACAATATCACCCATCAGTCACAAGGAGAGGGTTCTTGTGTTGTTGTTTGGTAAGCAGTTTCATACAATGTTTTTTCTCTTTTGTTTTTCTGTAAAAAAAACTGAAGCAGTGTATGACTACAGGGTATGACTTAAGTCTGGGGAGTGTGGTGGCTGGTACAGTACTTCCAAGTCCCTAATCGACCGAACAGAGCAACCACAGCTTGCGCTGTATGCGCCCGCGCATTGTCGTGCAAAATGATGGGTGGGTTGCGCAGAAAGTGTCGTCGCTTCTTTCGCAAAGCTGGTCGCAGGTGATGCTCCAAAAACGAACAGTAATACGACTTAAGTCCTTGTAACTTTGATTTGATTCCGAAGATGAAGGAACCATTTCGTAGCATTCCCTTCAGAAGTGTTCCAGAGATTCGACAGTCAGTAGACCGCTCCATTCGCACGATCAACAGAAAAGGCTCTGCTAACGGTATACTACATCTTCCACATCGATGGCAATGGGTTCTACACAACGCTGTTGACTACGTTGAAGGACAGTAACCGGTGCAAACATGTAACTCTTTTGTATCGGTTATGAATGAACAGTTGCTACTTTTTAAGTTCCAATCCTCATATAGCGACATACAACTAACAGAAAATGCTTGTATATTACGTTCCCCAGTTGCAATATGGGAATCTGGCTTGTACATCTGCGTCAGCTTTTTCTCTTTCCTTTTGTGGTTTTATATTGACTCTTCATGGCAGTTTTTTTTTGTTTTTTTAAATACTCAAGTTTTCGTTTCCTGACTTCGACCTGATCCATTCTCCGTTTTCATTTGCGTGCACTTAAAGGATGGGCAATGGTTTAAACCTGCTCGATACATTGTTTCTTTTTTTCTTAAAAATTGTAGTATAATATTGCTTGTGGGTACCAGACCTAATTCGATGGCATCTATATAAGACGGTATTATCGGGAACAACGTCCTAGGATGGGAAAATATGTTTTTCCTGTTTAATGTACCACTTAAATCTTCTTTGTTGGAGGCAGTGTTAAGAATCTCTACGTAGTTTACAGGTAAAAGGTTAAAACTGTATGCAGACAAAACGTAGTTTATAAACTTTTCTGACTCGGGTGATGATTTGACAGCTTGCACAAATATCATTCCTTGTAACCACCGCATCCAGAAAGGATAGTTGCTGGTCCCCTGCTATCTCCATAGTAAATTTTTACGCAAGTGTCGTAGGGGGTGACCGGGCTGATTCACACCATGAAAGTATCGCTTATAAAACAACTAGAACCAAGTCACTTTGTAAGTCAGAAATTTAATGTTCTGTCTCTTATGAAACTGGTGGATCTTAAGTCGGGAATCTACACACCAACGATCAAATTTCCCATGTCGACTGTGTATAGTTGTATTAGTAGTTGTAGTAGTAATAGTAGTAGCAGTGTTGATTTTGAAGCATCTCAGCCTGCTCCACTAGTAAATGGAGCAATGTAAAACGATAGTGACATAAAACACATATTTTTGGAAGAGAGATTGGCTGATAAGATATCAGAGCAATTTGGCTACATTATAGATCAGAGGTAGGAAATGGCAAGACCTCAATACAAGTGTCCATTAGCTTTTTTTTTTCGTTTACTGTGCCCAACTGAGATATGTAGCAAGAACACTTGTGCAGCAGGTTATAAACTTTATTTAGCCAATACAATTCAGTTCGTATATTATTTTAGCCTAATCATCATCTATTATCATAGGATCAACCTCTGGTTGATATACCACTAAAGCAACTAGAGGAGTGTTAGCTTCTCCTCCCCCTCCTACTCCTCATGCTGCATGTCCACTGTAAATAATAATAATAATAATAATAATAACCATTTAAACATTATGTCCATGTAAATATAGCTACAAGTAGGAGATATGAGATATTAGCTTTTACATTAAACAGTGATGAAAATACTTAAGTGTCAAAATCTATGGAATCGAACTCTTTTACAAAATCGAAGGTGCATGATTAAAAAAAAAAAAAGCTACATCTTCATTTGACTCTGCTTACATTGCATTAGACTGGATGTCATGCTTTTAGCGACAGACTAGCCATGTCCGACAATGGAAACAGTTTTTATTACAAAGTCTTAATTTCTATTTGTGGGATGTAGACTAATATGTTTTCATAGCAAATAAAAGGTTGTACACATGGATTACATATCCAACTGCTGTGTGTCTGTGGTTAACCATTAAAACACAAGCCGTCATCCATTATAGAACAACTCCTCAAAATCACAAGAATTGTCCGACGAAGTAAGAGCACAATCGATGCATTGCTTCTCAGTGTCGTGTTACAACAGACTTTGTTCAAAGTACAGTAAAATATTTGTTGAAACTGCAGCAAAATAGTAATTCATATTATGTTAACAGAATCTTCCTTCGGTTCCTGGTAGAACAACATTATAATAAATGAAAAGCACCAGTTTGCTTTTGTTCAACAATATTACTTTCATTGTCAACCGGTTTTCTTCTTACACGGCCATCTTCAGACAAAACGAAGTCTGAAGATGGCCTTGTAAGCCAAAAACTGGTTAACAATAAAAGTAATATTTTAGACAAAAGCAAACTGGTGCTTTTCATTTATTGTAATTCATATACATTGCTCGATTCTATAATATTGTACATGATGTGAACATATATTAACATACCATCCCTACATAAGTGCCGGCCGGAGTGGCCGTGCGGTTCTAGGCACTACAGTCTGGAACCGAGCGACTGCTACGGTCGCAGGTTCGAATCCTGCCATCGGGCATGGATGTGTGTGATGTCCTTAGGTTAGTTAGGTTTAATTAGTTCTGAGCTCTAGGCGACTGATGACCTCAGAAGTTAAGTCGCACAGTGCTCAGAGCCATTTGAACCTACATAAGTTCCCGTAACAGGTCCATACAATTTCTAAGTGGCTATATCGATAATTTAAGATCCAGCTATCAGTAATTCCGCTATATTTTCGAAGAAGTTATACCAAAACTTTTAAGATATAGTTATCAGACATACTGAATATAAGAACGAAATCACTATAAGAGTATCACCTGTAGCCCAGTCTCAACTAGTTGACACACATATCATGTAATCTATGGCTTCCGCAGTGTAAAGAACTACAACTAACAATTCTCAGTCCGCAGCTCGTGGTCGTACGGTAGTGTTCTCACTTCCCGCGCCCGGATTCCCGGGTTCGATTCCCGGTGGGGTCAGGGATTTTCTCTGCCTTGTGATTACTGGGTGTTGTGTGATGTCCTTATGTTAGTTAGGTTTAAGTAGTTCTAAGTTCTAGGGGACTGATTACCATAGATGTTAAGTCCCGTAGTGCTCGGAGCCATTTGAACCATTTGAACAATTCTCGGCGGGTTTTTACTCTAGGAGATTCGTGAATTGTTTCAATGTTCGACAGAGGTCTACACATGAATTTGAGAACTGTTTGTAGAAGTTAGTGACATTGCACATAATATTTAGTATTAGCTATGCACTGACAAAACAAATACAATTTCCCGAAGTGCATGCATGTGAGCCATAGCTTGACGAGTTTGTAGCAGTTTCCGAGAAAAGAACTCCAGCCTTAATTCAAAAATTAAGAATAGATTTTGTCATACAGAGACTCTTTACCATACATACATTTCAGTTAGTGAACACAATCATTTGGTGATGAATCCTCGGCATTATCAGCCTGCACCATCATGAGAACGTTGTCTATCTCGTTAAATATACGTCAAATCCTGCAGATAAGAGCGAAACTCTCTGTATTACACCACACCTCAAAATTACAATTACATCTATAGATGAAAGCTGCTACTGATATAACACCACACACACACACACACACACACACACACACACACACACACACACACACAACTTGAATGAACGGAAATCCTTCTGTACCTGCATCTGAGACGGTATCCCACTCATCAACACCACCACCCCACAGAAGTAAATCATGGTTGGTCTGCAGTGGAACTGGAAAAGAAGATAAACAAAACACGTTCAGTTTCATCAAACTACAAACGTATGTATACATGTTGCTGTTGTTGTCATGTGAACAATTTCTAAGAGACTTACAGTATCTCATCCATTCCATATTCTGCGCCATGTTAGCTGGGACACTAGGAAATACAACTGAACTGGGCTGTTTGAATCTATAGGGGAATGCCACCTCTCACAAGACACTGTCAATGGCTAACCTGGTCTGGAAAACCCACTAAAAGAGCTGTTGTAAATTATGAGGGCGTGAAAGTTCTGGTCCGCCCCAGGGGATGTGAGCCCTTGATGGAAACGGTAAGCATGTAGGATCAGGCGTGAGCCTGTTCGCGAAAAATCTGAGACAATGAAACAGAAGCCAACATACAAAGCCCTCCACCCAGTGAGATCCTTTGTCATGCACAGTATCGTGAGATGTGTGGCCCGGTCACGATCAATGGACCACCCTATACACAGGGTGTCCGAAAAGTCTTTGCCTGATTACATAAATTGATAACTCAGGCTAGAAGTAAGATACAAATGTGAAACTGGTGTCTAATTGTTTACAAACTATCAAAGTTTTTTTCACACATCAGTAAACTTCCATTTCCATTGTTGTCCAATGACAGTACACGACGATATGACTTTGCGGTCGAAATACTATCACGTATTGAGGACGATGATGGTTATCTCAGACGAATTGCCTTCTCCGACGAAGCGACCTTTTTTGTCAGTGGAGTAGTGAATCGCCATAATGTGTGCATTTGGGGTTCACAACCCCCTGGCGAGGTCATGGAGTGCACCAGAAGCAGTCCAAAGGTGAATATTTGGTGCGCGCTATTGCACGATCGAATTATCGGGCCATTCTTCTTCGCTGAGGCTACCATCACATCTGCAGTGTATGTGAACATGTTGCAACTGTATGCTGTTCCTCAGCTGCTTCAGTACCACCCCGATGTCTTGTTTTAGCAAGACGGTGCACCGCCTCATTTGGGTTTGGACGTCGGTGCCTATCTCGATATGACCTTTCCTGGGCGATGGATTGGTCGTGATGGACCTCCACGCTCTCCTGACATAACCCCATTAGACTTCTTTTTATGGGGGTTACGTCAAGGACGAGGTCTACCGAACACGTGTACCAGATCTTGAAACCCTGCGACAACGGATAACCACAGTCGTTGAATCGATCCCTCCAGTGATGTTGACTAATGTGTGGACGGAAATTGAATATCGCCTGGATGTGCTACGTGCTACCAAGGGTGCTCATGTGGAAGTTTACTGATGTGTGAAAAAAACTGACCATTTTTTTCGCTTTGTGAAAACATATCGCTCACAATTTTAGACGAACAGTTGGTAACAGGTAGGTTTTTTAACTTAAAATACAGAACGTAGGTACGTTTGAACATTTTATTTCGGTTGTTCCAATGTGATACATGTACCTCTGTGAACTTATCATTTTTGAGAACGTATACTGTTACAGCGTGATTAACTGTAAATACCACATTAATGAAATAAATGCTCAAAATGATGTCCGTCAACCTCAATGCATTTGGCAATACGTGTAACGACATTCCTCTCAACAGCGAGTAGTTCGCCTTCCGTAATGCCGTAATGTTCGCACATGCATTGACAATGCGCTGACGCATGTTGTCAGGCGTTGTCGGTGGATCACGACAGCAAATATCCTTCAAATTTTCCCACAGAAAGAAATCCGGGGACTTCAGATCCGTTGAACGGTATGGTGCTTCGACGACCAATCCACCTGTCATGACATATGCTATTCAATACCGCTTCAACCGCACGCGAGCTATGTGCCGGACATCCATCATGTTGGAAGTACATCACCATTCTGTCATGCAATGAAACATCTTGTAGTAACATCGGTAGAAGATTACGTAGGAAATCAGCATACATTGCACCATTTAGATCGCCATCGATAAAATGGGAGCCAATTGTCCTTCCTCCCACAATGCCGCACCATACATTAACCCGCCAAGGTCGCTGACATTCTACTTGTCGCAGCCATCGTGGATTTTCCGTTGTCCAGTAGTGCATATTATGCCTGTTTGCGTTACCGCTGTTGGTGAATGACGGTTCGTCGCTAAATGTAGAATGCGTGCAAAAAGTCTGTCATCGTCCCGTAATTTTTCTTGTGCCCAGTGGTAGAACCGTACATGACGTTCAAAGTCGTCGCCATGCAATTCCTGGTGCAGCATAGAAATATGGTAAGGGTGCAATCGATGTTGATGTAGCATTCTCAACACCGACGTTTTTGAGATTCCCGATTCTCGCGCAATTTGTCTGCTACTGATGTGCGGATTAGTCGCGACAGCGGTTAAAACACCTACTTGGGCATCATCATTTGTTGCAGGTCGTGGTTGACGTTTCACATTTGGCTAAACACTTCCTGTTTCCTTAAATAACGTTAACTATCCGGCGAAAGGTCCGGACACTTGGATGATGTCGTCCAGGACACCGAGCAGCATACATAGCACACGCCCGTTGGGCATTTTGATCACTATAGCCATACATCATCACGATATCGACCTTTTCCGCAATTGGTAAAGGAGCCATTTTAACACGGGTAATGTATCACGAAGCAAATACCGTCCGCATTAGTGGAATGTTACGTGCAATCACGTACTTATACGTTTGTGACTATTACAAAGCGAAAAAAGTGGCCCAACTAAAACATTCATATTTCTTTACGTGCTACATGAATATGTAATAAAAATGGGGGTTCCTATTTAAAAAAAACGCAGTTGATATCCGTTTGACCTATGGCAGCGCCATCTAGCGGGCCGCCACCTGGTTTCCCCCTTCAAGCTAGACACGTTTCGTTTTTTGTAGTTCTTTCGTTTGATGTTTATTTCGTGAGGTATTTGGCCAGGTCAATATCAATGGACTACCCTGTATATACCCCCCTCCCCCCTCCCCCCGTCCTCTCATCTATAACGTAGCCAAATTGCTTTGATATCCTTCCAGCCGATATAACGATCAAAAATACGTGTTTTATGTCACTATTGTTTTCCATTGCTCCATTTACTAGTGGAGCAGGGTAAGGTGCTTCAAAATCAACACTACTATTACCGTTACTACTACTACTACTACTACTAATACGAAGCACCGTCGACACAGGAAATGTTATTCTTGGTGTGTACATCCCCGATTTAAAATCCACCAGTTTCATAAGGGACACAACATTAAATTTCTGACTTACAAATTGACTTGGTTCTAGTTGTTTTATAAGCGATACTTTCATGGTGTGTATCAGCTCGGTCATCTCCTACGACACCTGCATAAAAATTTACTATGGAGGTCGGAAAGGACTAGCAACTACACTTTCTAGACGCGATGGTTACAAGGAATGATATTTGTGCAAGCTGTCAAATCATCACCTAAGTCAGAAAAGCTTATAAACTACGATTTGTCTGCATACAGTTTTAACCTTTTACCTGTAAACTACGTAGAGATTCTTAAATGGCTCTGAGCACTATGTGACTTAACTTCTGAGGTCATCAGTCGCCTAGAACTTAGAACTAATTAAACCTAACTAACTTAAGGACATCACACACATCCATGCCCGAGGCAAGATTTGAACCTGCGACCGTAGCGGTCGCTCGGTTCCAGACTGTAGCGCCTAGAACCGCATGGCCACACCGGCCGGCATAGAGATTCTTAACACTGCCTCCAACAAAGAAGACATAAGTGGTACATTATAGCAGGTGAAACATATTTTCCCATTCTAGGACGTTGTTCCCCATAATAACGCCTTATATAGATGTCATCTCATCGAATTAGTTCTGGTACCCACAAGCAATAATATACTGCAATTTTTAAGAAAAAAAAGGAAACAATGTATCGAGCAGGTTTAAACCATTGCCCACCCTTTAAGTGCACGCAAAAGAAAACGGGAAATGGATCAGGTCGAAGTCAGGAAACGAAAACTTGAGTATTTTAAGAAAACAACAGCCATGAAGCGTCAATAAAAAAATCGCAGCCGAAAAAAGAAGAAGCTATTGTAGATGTACAAGCAAGGTTCCCTTATTGCTTTAAACGTAGTGTGTGGAGAAACTTAGCTGCAACAGGGGAATATAAGATACAAGCATTTACTGTTAGTAACAATTGTAGGTCGTTATACGTTGGAATACTTACTCTAAAGCGCTTTACTTGAAAAATTTAGAATTACACATGGTGAACTAGAACTCTTTCGATAAAATTTCGGAGGCTGTTCAGGGATATTTTCTGAGTATTTCAGTATAAGGGATTTGTGGCTTCATGTGTTTTGTGACGGAGTAATAATGGGGATGGTTTCGTCTTGCGTTATGCGAATTGTGTTGATACTTATTTTCAATCCCTCCCAGCAACTACACATCACTGCGAATTGTAATGCCACCACACAGAAGCTGATGTGCTTAGACCGAGACAGATCTTTCTGAGTCATGTCACTACACCCTGTGTAAGGTTAGATGACTGTTAATTGCATAGGTTTGTGTTTAGTTTCAGTGCTAACGGCTTATATTCACACAGGTTAAACGTGTAAATTACTCGTGTACAACTTAACTGACACTTGTTCCATATTGTCCTGTCAAGATAGATCCTTTCGCGACCCTAGGGCGGCACTGTTGAGTTGTTGAGTTTGTGAGAGATTTCCTCCTATGTTATTAACAGAATTGTTGTGGCCTACAGCCAGCTGGCCAAAAGAAACATAATACTGTTTATCAGGTGTTTGTTTGAACTTACAGCTAGAAATGGTCTCTGAGATCATGAAACGATTGATAACATTGAACACTGTATGCGAATTTGGAATCATAATAATACTATGAGGTCTGAACAATTGTTTAAAGTGTGACGTATGAAGGCTTGAATGACGGTCAATGTGGAATGATGGATGGTGAGTGTTGAATGATGATCATCACCACTTGAATTAAATATGACAACAGAGAGGAAGTTGTGTCGGTGTGGAAAGGCACATTGAACTGATTATTGGCCACGACTTGCAGCGTGGCACCAGTGAAATGAATGGACATTTCTTGACTAAGGCGTGGGCCGCCACTAGGCTTCCCCGAACTGGTCAGTTGGGGTGAGAGTGCCCTGTTGACCCACAAACGTGTTTCCATGATCTATTTGGTCCCCTACATTCAACCATGACAACTACAGAATGGACTGTGATTACGTAGGCTTTCCCGGCGTAATAAGTCATGAAAGTCTCTTCGGGTTTGCTGCCGGATCCTAAAATCAAGCCGTGCGGTTAAAGGCGCTGCAGTCTGGAACCGCAAGACCGCTACGGTCGCAGGTTCGAATCCTGCCTCGGGCATAGATGTTTGTGATGTCCTTAGGTTAGTTAGGTTTAACTAGTTCAAAGTTCTAGGGGACTAACGACCTCAGCAGTTGAGTCCCATAGTGCTCAGAGCCATTTGAACCATTTGATCCTAAAATCAACTTGACTCGATATTTCGGCGATCCAAGTGTTCGCCATC
Source organism: Schistocerca cancellata (assembly GCF_023864275.1). Lineage (NCBI taxonomy): Eukaryota > Metazoa > Arthropoda > Insecta > Orthoptera > Acrididae > Schistocerca > Schistocerca cancellata. The sequence goes on along the minus strand of NC_064629.1, from coordinate 506,734,295 downwards.
TTCAGGAAAATGCTGCTTCTGCTGATGAGTCCCGCTGAGAACTGACGCAAGATTGCAATTTGACGTCCTATACAGGCCACCGTTCAGTACACGGCGCGTGCGCCGCCCATCACGGTTTCTGCCTTACAAAACAGGGAGGTGGCGCCGCCCTTAGTGAAACACTGCTAGCAGCGATATATCGCAATCCATGACGCACCGAAGAACGTTCAGTTTTGATGCGAGATAATACGGGATTCCACGTTTTGCTAAGAGGAAACCCATTGTCTCTGTTGATTAAATTATCAGCCAACCTAATTTCAATCGCCTCTTTATAGACACTATTCCAAAAACCGGAAATGTTGGTTTCCTCAAATTTCATTTTGTGTCCCTCATTTAGGCAGTGTTCTGCTACGGCCGATTTTTCCGGCTGTTGTAGCCTCGTGTGACGGCGATGTTCCACACACCTGTCATGCACTGTGCGAATAGAACGGCCAACGTAAGCTTTCCCACATTGACACGGGATTTTGTACACTCCGGGTTTCCTAAGTCCCAAATCATCCTTCACAGAGCCGAGAAGAGCCCTAATCTTAGAAGGTGGACGGATTGCGATATATCGCTGCCAGCAGTTTTTCACTAAGGGCGGCGCCACCTCCCTGTTTTGTAAGGCAGAAACCGTGGTGGGCGGCGCATGCGCCGTGTACTGAACGGTGGCCTATATAGGACGTCAAATTGCAATTTTGCGTCAGTTCTCAGCGGGACTCATCGGCAGAAGCAGCATTTCCTGAAGATGGCGAACAGTTGGATCGCCGAAATATCGAGTCAAGTTGATTTTAGGATCCGGCAGCAAACCCGAAGAGACTTTCATACAGAATGGACTGATTTACAAAGTGCTCTGGCCATAAATTGTGTCTTCAACGTCATACCTGCAATGATTCTAAGACAGCGACAGGTGATTGTGAGCTACTGCATACCCTGCGTACACATTTGCATGAGAATAATCGTGTGTGGAAAAGACTGTTCTGTTCATGGAGTTAGTGCAGTATGGCGTGTAATTTCACATGTCAAACAGCACAGCCATGCCTTGCCAACACCTTCTTGGTACTGACCCGAGACACTAGAACAATACTACAGAATTGACCACACAGTGGATTTATATAAAATGCTTCAAACTCCATCTGTCTGGAACTCCGTCATGCATGAACCACACGTTTCTGTTATATCAGCGCAACACTCTCATATCCACTATATACCGATAACTAGTACTAATCTCCTCGACGTGCACGCATCTGGAGAGGTCTCGTATACTTAGATGGTTGCCGTGAGTAAAGCTGGTGTAGAACAGTCTTTGCTGATCCGCAGTTACAGACTCAGCTCGCTCTCTGTTCCTTCATGAGACGTAGAATGTGGTGGGTATAGTATCCTCCTATGTCTGGGCTGTTGCAAATTAAATCGGCGACAGTATTGCAGGGAGGGTTGGTCGAAGACAATGCGGGGAGATCTCGTAATCTCCAATTTGATCCTATGAATGAGAGAATATCCTGCGACTCCTATCCATACAGGGAAAGATGGCCAATCGTAACTGTAAATTCCACACTATGATTGAAGTGGCAGGAATATGTAGATAACCTGATTGCAACAGTATAGGACGATGTCCAGTATACTTTCGTGTATATGACCCAGAATTAACCACGAATAAACGTACTGCACAGTCATCTATCTACATTTACAATCTGGTATATGGTACTCGCAAACTAGTGGAGGTGTGGTTTAGTGATGATACAAAAATTGGGAAGCGTGCTACCACGTCATTGGTTGGCATCGAAATTACAGAAAAACTGGTATAATTTCTAAAATTGATTGAACTATCAGCTGTGGTGCTTATTACAGTACATCATCCTGTATTGATGGTGTCTTTTCCATCCCGTCCGTTCGCTGTTACGCTGTTGATTACGACTTAATAATTGACCGACACTACTTGTTTGAGATGGAGAAAGTCTTGGAGAGAGCAACCGCTTCCGGGGATGACCAGCACCGAAACAGTGATCGTATACATAGCTGCCACATGAGGAATCAATGCTGTTGGTCTCTTATAAATGGAACGCCAAGACATCTGTTACCACATCATTGCGGAAGATGAGATTAAATGTAGGTGTCATCACGTTTGGACAGCTATTTGGAAACACTCCACAGTGCCGCAAACTGTTCCAGTTTCCATATTTTGTAATGTCTTCGTCATTTTTGTCCGTAAGAAACATCACCTATGTCTTATTTCAACCATCCTGTGTGTTGTATGACCAGCATAGTTTACACCATGCAAGATGCCTTCTGTGAGAGGCAATGGATCGAAATGTGTTAATGTCGGTTTAGCCCCTGACATAGTCTTCGAAGTCAAGGTAGAAAAACAAAATGTATGGCTGGCTGTGTATTGAGCTGTAGTGATACACTGTTTTGATGTGTTACAGCAAAAAAAAAGTATCAAACTGCTTTTGAAACAACGAGAACACAAGAACCCTCTCCTTGTGACTGATTTTTGATATGGTCTTCCTCCAGTACAGGCGACAAAACATTACACTGGTCTGTGGAAGCAACTTCGATCACTGGTCTCCTGCTCCAGTTAACCAACACATGTATACTTAGTAGGATCACCACATGTGTTCAGTGTCAATACGCAGACAGTATTTGTTTCCCGCTATATTGGAAGAGAGAGCTGCAGTAAAATCTTATTGATTTCTCTGCCAGGTGACGTCAATGAAGTTTTTATTGTTCGTAGATTTACGAGAGAGAGAGAGAGAGAGAGACTTTGCTGTCAATGAAGACTCAGACACCACTACGCTGTCGTGTTTCTAGCTTGGTAATCATGAACATGATGAAGGAGATTAGGACATGTACAGAGTGATATTTATAGAGCGTCATTCGATATCGATGAATTGTAGATGTTACTCTTCTGAACTTCTCTGAGCTGTCCGCATATACTCTGCATGGTTGTGAATTTCCTCCTGTACATTAGTGTGCAATTTTTCTCGTTTTGCCAGCTCTCTACCTGTCAGCCTTCTAACTAATGTGCTGTCGAAACGTGATGGGATTTTGAGAGAATTAAAAGGCGTCTGTAGCTTGGCAGGGGACATTTCTTACTCGTCAAAATTAGGTGGGCTCCAATCCTGTACATCGAAGACCACCGTAAGATTCGCGAGACTATGGTAAGTGATGCTCTGACGAAATTGGAGTTGAGATGTGAGCTCTGTACCGTTTCTTCTAAGTATTGTGGGCAAACATATTACAACCTCTCGCATACGTTTCGTGAAGTAAGTGCAGTGAGAAAATTACGGGCTAACGCGAAGGTTTCTACAGAGATTACCAGCAGCAGAACTTCCGTCTTTTGTTTTCTCGATAAATAAGAGACAACATTCTTCCGTGAGTGTTGTGTGCTTACAAATAGATGGACTGACATCTTAACAGGTAGAATATATTTACATGTAACTATATGCTTGTTTCGCAAGCCATCGTTCGGTGTTTGGGGGAGGGTACCCTGGACGAGTACTAGGCAGTCCCTTTCCTATTCCACTCGCAAATAGATAGAGGGAAAGAGACTGCCTATATGCCTCCCTATAAGAGATAACTTCTCATATCTTATCTCCGTGTTCCTTATGTGAAAATCTACGTTGGTGACAGGAGAATCCTTCTGCGGTCAGTTTCAAATGTTGGTTCTCAATAGTGTTCCTCGAAAAGAACATTGTATTCCCTCCAGTGATTCCCATTTGCGTTCTTGAAGCATCTACCCACTAATTTGGCGGGAGCCAATAGGAACACCTCTATAGGGCTATATTCGGAAGGAAACCTAGGTCCGTAGACTCTTACACGTTTGGGATGTGGCCGTCAGTAGACTGGTACTTTGTTATTGCTCACTGCGTCAACCTTTCTGAGCTATTTCGAAAACACATCTCAGAACGTTTCGTTTTGCAGGAAGGATGAGAGGAAGCACATTGTTCAACATCCTGATGTTTACCCCAGGGACATTTAAGCGCCCAGCCCTTCTGAGAAGGGTGGCACAACTTTTACGAGTCTGGAATCATTAAAAGCTGTCCTGCGGTAGATTGTCGGCCAGGAGCAGTACAGTCCTGGAGGGTGGGTGAAGGTTCTCGACACGGTGGCAGTGGTCGAGCTGTTAGCATGCAGTCCGGTGGCGGAGGCATGGAGGGGTTGGAGAAGTGAGTCAAACATCCCACTGCACTCAGACTGACTGGTCTCAGCATGATTAATTCGGAAACAGTGTACTAGAATTTTAATAACCTTACTTCCACCAGTATGACAAGACTACTGAGAGACAGAATGCAATTAGCGTTGGGTGTCTTCAGCTATTTGATGACGGTTACCACCCAATTTTGGTATGGGAGGAAGTGAGTACCTAGCTTGTGGGAAGCTTCCAGAGATGTCAAATGGTTCAAATGGCTCTAAGCACTACGGGACTTAACATCTGAGGTCATCAGTCCCCTAGACTTAGAACTACTTAAACCTAAATAACCCAAGGACATCATACACATCCGTGCCCGAGGCAGGATTCGAACCTGCGACCGTAACAGCAGCGCGGCTTCTGACTGAAGCGGCCGGCTCCAGAGATGTCATGGAAGCGTCTGTGACCTTCACGAGGCCAGCGTAATGCGACTGTAGGAAAAAAATACCACGCAAGGGAAGTCTCGTGATTAATTTGATGTCAATGACGCGCGGACGGATGGGTGGAAGCGAGGGCGTGAGTACTACGGAAATGATTTGGGAGTTGAAGGGCTAATCAGGTGCTTCTCGTTGGGGTGAGATCTTTTAAGAAAATATCAATCTCCCACCTACGCAGGTAGAGATGACCATGGTAATAAAAGCAGCTACATTACCGATTATATAAACCAATACGTAGTATAAATCACAAATTTACAACTTCTCTGTGCTGTTACCCTGAGACACTTTGCATGTGATGAGCTGTTTACTTTAAGAGAGTTCAAAAATGAGGAGACATGCTGTGACAGAGGTGGAGCATGCTCTTAGAATTCTGTAATGAGTATAATATCGTAGCCCTGTGATACAGGACGGCCGGCCGGAGTGGTCGTGCGGTTCTGGGCGCTACAGTCTGGAACCGAGCGACCGCTACGGTCGCAGGTTCGAATCCTGCCTCGGGCATGGATGTGTGTGATGTCTTTAGGTTAGTTAGGTTTAATTAGTTCTAAGTTCTAGGCGACTGATGACCTCAGCAGTTAAGTCGTATAGTGCTCAGAGCCATTTGAACCATTTGATACAGGACGTAGCAGTTATTAAGTCGATAAGAAAGGGGAAGAGCAGTTTGGATTCCGTAGAAATGTTGGAACACTTGAGGCAATACTGACCCAACGTCTTATCTTAGAAGACAGATTAAGGAAAGGTAAACCCTACGTTTCTAGCATTTGCAGACTTAGAGAAAGCTTTTGGCAATGTTGACTGGAATACTCCCTTTCAAATTCTGAAGGCGGCAGGGGTCAAATACAGGGAGCGAAAGGCTATTTAGAATTTTTACAGAAACCAGATGGCAGTTATAAGAGTCGAGTGGCATGAAAGGGAAGCAATGGCTGGAAAGGGTGTGAGACAGGGTTGTAGCCCCGATGTTATTCAGTCTGTATATTGAGCAAGCAGTAAAGGAAACAAAAGAAAAATCCGGAGTAGGACTTAAGATCCATGGAGAAGAAATGAAAACTTTGAGGTTTGCCGATGACATAATTCTGTCAGAGACAGCAAAGGACCTGGAAGAGCAATTGAACGGAATGGACAGCGTCTTGAAAGGAGGATATAAGATAATCATCAACAAAAGCAAGAAGAGGATAACGGAATGTAGTCGAATTAAATCGGGTGATGCTGAGGGAATTTCATTAGGAAATGGGACACTTACAGTAGTAGATGAGTTTTGCTATTTGGGGAGCAAAATAACTGATGATGGTCGAAGATGAGAGGATATAAAATGTAGACTGGCAATCGCAAGGAAAGCGTTTCTGAAGAAGAGAATTTTGTTAACATCGAGTACAGATTTAAGCGTCAGGAAGTCGTTTCTGAAAGTATTTGTATGGAGTGTAGCCATGTATGGTAGTGAAACATGGTCGATAAATAGTTTAGACAAGAAGAGAATAGAAGCTTTCAAAACGTGGTGCTACAGAAGAATCCTGAAGATTAGATGGGTATATCACATAACTAATGAGGAGATGCTGAATAGAATTGGGGAAAAGAGAAATTTGCAGCACAACTTGACTAGAAGAAGGGATCGGTTGGTAGTGTTATATTCATGAGTGAAATCAAGTCTGAATTGCACTAATAACAACAAAACAGGGAATTGTTAAGGTGTTGTTAATAACAGAATTGAAGAACTATAAAGAAGCAACAGTGATGTATGTAGGCGCAGCGAGAGGAGCCAGAGACCCTGAAGCGGGATGGCTAGGTGGCGCCAGGCTGATAGGCAGCCGTGTTAACAGCATGCTATGAGCTATAAGCCATTATGGCACAAGGAGGGCTCTGTGTACACTTCTGGTAATGGGACCTTGAAGAGGAGTAGAATTAAAGTTAATACGAAAACAGCACTAATAGTAAGAGACAGAGCGTGGGACAAGAAGGAAAAAAAGAGATGGTCTTCTGGTGGAGACAGCCCTACAACATGAGAAGCCAATACAGGGCTTCGGACGCAGTGTATGACCGTATTAAGAGAAGCATCTCAACCCCTCCACCCAGCTGCTGAAGAACCACTGAAAAATAGTTCACAATAGCAGCCAATAAGGAGGCAAGTTGCCCTCGACATTACGTCAAGGCAATACCCGGCGGGGTCAAAGGCAAAATGATATAAAAATCTGCAGCAAGACGCTCCGAGAAAAAAGTAGACTGAGTTAGAGATACAGAGTTAGTCGGAAGAGGCAGTCGATGTACGAGGCTGTGAGGAGATAGTCTGCAGGCGTCGATAGGCAGTAGCTTTGGGACTCTGATTTTTGTGTGGATCGCATTCTAAGACTAGACAGGACGACAGTGTCATTACGCCGTCTCTGCATCAGACTTGGCCGCTCATAGGATAGACCTCCGCCAGAGCTGTATGGTTCAGTCTGTACATTTTCTAATAAACTTCAGATAGTTGAACGTTCTAGAGAGTTGCTTGATTATCTCCCAGCCTTCTGTTACCTTCACATCATTTATCGTCACTTCGTAGTTGGGTCAAGGTCTCCCTCTCACTAAGGCCAACCAGCTAAGTTGTGATTATGGACTGTGTCTCTCAATCTCAGACATAAAATTTTTGGTGCCAGGTGTGGGGTACCACAAAGGCACTCGGGCAGTTGGGAGGTAGGATCCAATGAAGGCAGCCAGTAGGCATTGCTACAGCGACTGTAGCAACCTGTAGAAAGTTGTGACGACTCGCAACTTTCAAAGCAAGTAGGTTATCGGCCTCAGGGCAATAGAGTCCCAGAAGTCCGAGCGAGTGCGAGGCAGCGTAGGACAGCAGCAGCACGACGCAGAGCGACGAGGCACAGGGATGCTTAAGCAGCCAGCGGGTCGAGGGTTCGAGACCGAGGGTCCGGGCCTAGTAGCGGCAGACGCGGCAGCAGCCGTAGCAGCGGCAGCCGAGGCGAGCGACGGGGTCGGCACAGCCCAGCAGTGCGGCGACCGACGCATTGCAGCAGAGCGGGACACCGCGGGCACAAAGCTGCGCAGACCAATGCGGATCAACAGACCAGACAACGCACCAAGAGAAACGGTACACATAAATTTGTTTTAAGAAATTGTAGCTCTAAATTGTCAACAAAGTTAAGTTTGGTAAGATGCCCCAGACTATCGAAGCTTCGTCGTCCACCAGTAGCGGTAACATATCAGTGAGAAGCATTGTGTATTGTTTCGAAAGTGTTTGAGGGGAACAAAAGAGAGCTCAGAGAGTTTACTGAAGATGTGGATGTGGCATTTGAGCTAGTAAAGCCGGAGGAACACGAAACTTTGTTAAAACTTGTGAAAGCAAAAATAAAAGCCAGATCGACACTGCAAGTGCGCGAACGCACGAGCCCGTGGCAAGAAGTGAAGTGCGTGTTAGAAGAGAATTATGCGAGTAAGCGCACCGTAGACTGTTATGCGTGTAAGATTTTTCAAGCGAGACAGGGACAGGGAGAGCCAAATGCGCTGTGGGCAAATCGAATTGACGAGATGCACAGATTTCAGGGAGGCCGTAAACAGGGTCACGGCTAGAGATAACTTAAAGGGCGCAATAGAATTGGTCGATTAGTTAGGAAGAACCTGTTTTGTAAGAGGGTTAAGCAGTGATAGAATCCAAACGATAACAAGAAGCAGAGGCTATGGAATCACGCTAGCGACAGCAGAGGAGTTAGCACTGCAAGAAGCGAGAGCGATACTGTCCATGAAAGAGCGGGAAACGGTGGCGAGCTCTAGAGATATTAAGGAATTAAAATGTTTCAACTGCGGTTTGAGAGGTCATACTGCGAGCAAGTGCAGGAAGAATAAGCCAGAGGGTAGAGCACAGGGCAATGACGTGTAAAGAATTCACCAACTTTTGCTATGCGTGCGACAAGCCTGGGCACACCGACGCAGAATATCAGGTGAGGTTAAGGAAAATTCATCTCATAGATGTAAAAGATTTCAAAGGGAAGTACAGAGAAAGCCATGGACGTTTACGGGAGTGGAGATGTCCACAATGCAATTTACCAGGTAAATGTGGAGTCCCGTGTACAAGGGTAAAAGATATAGCCTGCTTTAAGTGTAACCGGCAGGCCCACTACGCTAAGGATTGTCATGAAGGGCCCTGACACACCTGGACAAAAGGCAGGGTGCCAGTACCTAAAAGAACCGGTAGGTGGCGCAGGGAAACTAAGAGTCGGCAATGCCGCACAAAAAAAATAGTTCAAATGGCTCTGAGCGCTATGGGACTTAACATCGGAGGTCATCAGTCCCCTAGAACTTAGAACTACTTAAACCTAACTAACCTAAGGACATCACACACATCCATGCTCAAGGCAGGATTCGAACCTGCGACCGTATCAGTCGCGCGGTGCCGTACTGAAGCGCCTAGAACCGCTCGGCCACCGCGGCCGGCCAAGGCCGCACAGTCGGGCATTGTTGCAAGAGATAAACCCACAGTTAGGATAATAGACTGTGCAACAGAGAACGATGTTTTAATATTGTACTGCATAGAGTTAAAAAGATATTTAAGGTTATTGATAGACACAGGAGCAAACTTATGTTTACTAAAGAGAATAAGTATTCCAGTGAAAAGTGCAATTAGAATTAATGTAGCAGATATGCTTCGGCTGAAAGGTTGTAACAAGCGAAGCTATGAGTACGATAGGTGCAGTAAGGATACACCTAAGTGTGGAAGGTGCTGGAAAAGTCGGGAACAAGTTCCATGTGTACGGATCGGGATTAGACATCCCGTACGACGGTTTAATAGGTAGAGATTTCTTAACAGAACATAAGGTCAAGGTAGACTATGCAGGTAAAGTAATACGGCTGCAAGGGCGAGATATACCCTTGACAGTAGAAGAAAACCGAAGGGATATGAGATCGAATCGGATTCAGGATTAGGCGGGGAAATACGGCCCCCGAGAGGAAAGAATAATGTTATTAAGGGTGGAAGGAAATGTACCACGGGGAAGCGAAAAAGAAATGATTATTCCAAGACAGGAAATTGCACTGGGGGTGCATGTACCTGAATCCTTGGTGAAAGTGCGAAATGGTAAATTCATAGTGAGTGCATTGAACTTGTTAGAGGACAGAGTTCATTTAGGAAATGTCAGGTTAATGACGGAAGAGTTAGAAAGACTCGTGAAAGTGCGCAAAGTAAAAGGTAGCACGGATATCGTAGGAAAGACGGAAAGTCGTGCTAGTGTTCTGCGAAAGCAATTAAGATTGGATCACTTGAATGCGGAAGAGAAAAGCGCCCTAGTGGAGGTTAGCACGGAGTACGGAGATGTATTTCATCTACCAGGTGACAAATTGTCCTATACTTCCGCAGTAAAGCACAATATACCAATTGCGCCGGAACATGCGGGGAAGGTAGTAAATGCCAGACCGTATCGGATCCCAGAAACGCAGAAGGAAGTGCTAAAAAAGCAAACAGAGCAATGTTAAGAGATGACATAATTGTCGAAAGTAAGAGCGCCTGGAACGCACGTTACTATTGGTTCCAAAAAAGTTAGACGCCAGTGGCAAGCAGAAATGGAGAATCGTAGTGGACTACAGACAGTTAAATGACATCACTGTAGGCAATGCATTTCCACTACCGAACATCTCCGATATTTTGGACCAGCTAGGGCAAGCAAAATACTTCTCAACGCTTGACCTTGCAAGTGGATACCATCGGATACTGACGGATGAGAAGGAGAGAGAGAAAACTGTGTTCCGTTCGAACTATCAACATTATGAATATAAGAGAATGCTGATGGGACTGAAGGGAGCCCCAGGATGTTTCCAGAGACTAATGAACACAGTTTTGGCAGGTCCGAAAGGTGTGAAAGGTTTTGTTTATTTAGATGACATAGTATGTTATGGGAAAAACCTGCAGGAACATAACGAAAAGCTCTGGGAAATATTTGATAGGTTGCGAGAGCGCAAATTGAAGCTGCAACCAGACAAGTGTGAATTCCTGAGGAAGGAAGTATAATCTTCCTAGGTCACTGTGTTACTGACAAAGGAATAGCACCGGATATGGCGAAGGTGGAGAAGGTAAAGTTCTTTCCACAGCCAAGAACAACGAAATAATTAAAAGGGTTTCTCGAACTAGTAGGCTATTACCACCGTTTCATTGCACAATTTAGCAAAATTGCAAAGCCACTTCATGAGCTTTTAAAGAAAGGAGATGAGTATGACTGGGGAAAACGACAGAAGAATGCATTCGAAGAGCTGAAGGAGAAGCTCACAAATCCTCTGCTACTTCAGTACCCTGATTTCACGAAACCGTTTATTGTTACAACGGATGCGAGTAACGCCGCCCTGGGAGCCGTGTTATCGCAAGGGAGGAAAGTGGGCCGAGACTTGCCCATTGCATATGCGTCTAGAGCGTTGAACAAGGCAGAATTAAATTATAGCACAACAGAAAAGGAATTATTGGCCATAGTGTATGCAGTAAAACAGTTTAGACCATATATATATGGACGAAGCTTTACGGTGGTAACACACCACAAGCCACTGGCATGGATATTCAGTGTAAAAGATCCGAATTCGAGGCTCCTGAAGTGGAGACTAATGCTTGTAGATTATGACTGTGAGGTAATGTTCAAGCCAGAAAAGCTAAATTGTAATGCGGAAGCGCTAAGCAGAATAAGGCATGAAGGAAAGGAAGAGATAGATGCGAAACAGAATATGGAGACAGAGAGGATCTCTCTAGCACAAACAAATGGGGAACAAAATTCCGTAAACGTGCGGCAAGCACAACTGTCGGCTGAAATAGAACAGGAAGCAGACAGCGAAGAGGAAATGAGTCCGGAGGAAAAGAACATACTGAAGGAGATGCATGCAAATTCTTTGGGAGAGCCCCAAGGAATGCACAGGACATTAAAAAGAATAAAGGCGTACAAGCGGTGGCGCGAAATAAAGCGTGATGTTGAAAATTACATTCGGAAATGTCCGTCACGTCAGACAAATAGAAACACGCAGATGAGGACAATGATGCCTTTAGAGATTACAGACACTGCAGAGACAGTATTTGAGAAATGCTTAATGAATATAGTAGGTCCTCTAGATGTATCCAGCACCGGCAAAAGGTACATGTTAACATTTCAGGACGGTTTAAGTAAGTTTACATTAGCAGTTCCAACTGAAAGGCAAGATGCCGAGACGGTAGCTGAAGCATTCGTGGAAAACATTATATTAAGGTTATTATCGGATCAGGGTTCGAATTTTCTGAGTTACGTTTTTAAAAGTGTGTAAACTGTTGAAAGTTAAGCGTATACATACTACAGCTTATCACCCAGAATCAAATGGTGCGCTAGAAAGAGGTCATAGGATACTTGTAAAGTATGTCAGACATTTTGAAAAAGGCGATCAAAGTTTTTGGGACAAATGTGTACCGTATGCAATTTTTGTGTTCAACACTACACCACATAGCAGCACAGGTTACACACCATTCGAACTACTGTATGGGAATAAGGTCAACATACCAGGAGTACTGCAGCAGGAATCACAACAGGTAAGCTACGATTATGAATCATATGTAAATAGGTTACGAGCGAGAATGCAGGAAGCCCACAGAGTGGCTAGAGACTCGATTATAAAGAGTAAGAAAACCAATAAGGGACAGTATGACATGAAACAGAATTCAAAGTTGGAGATAAAGTGTTACTGCACGATGAGTCGGTGAGACGCGGTAGATCTCGGAAATTAGCAATGGAGATGTCCATTTGAAGTATTAAAAGTTGAAGGTCCTAATGTAGTAATAAAAATTAAGAGAAATAACGAAACAAAAGTACATTCAAATAGGTTGAAAGAGTTCTTCTAAATTTCAGATATGGCACTCAAGTAGAAAATTGTCCAACTCCTTATAGTGGTAGCCACATGCGACATCACTGCATCAGAGTATGCAACGAACAATTTTCAGGTGACACAGTTTTCGAGTTCTTCAGGATTATATTATGATAACTTAGGACAAGTAAAAATATATAGCACCATATGGAGAATTGTTACGCATGTGAATCTAGATGCTATAACAGAGAGGTTTCAGAAGGCAGAAAGGTACGGTAAAATAGCGGCACAAAGGTGACGGGACATCTTACAACAACTAAACGTAGGATTAATAGAGTGTAGGGTACTAGATCAGCGGGTAACACACCACATAGAAAAAAATTACAGGTCTGCAACAGCTAGTACAACAGCTGACGAAACATGAGACTAAAAGGAAAAGAGGAGTTTTTAACTTCATTGGACAGGTGAGTAAGATACTGTTCGGGACATTAGATGAAGCAGATGCAGCATATTACAAGGAAAAACTAGATGTCTAAGGTTAACAAAGGAACAAGTGGCAGTGGAAGGGCCACGTTGGCAGGAGTGAACAAGACAGTGTATACGTTAGAATCGAACGAACTTGTTCTGAAGACAGGCATGCAAAGATCAGAGAGGTTCATGAAAAACTATGTGAAAGAAACAGACATGGGTTTCAAACGTGTAGCGTCCTTTGCCACAATAACAGAACAAGTATTACAATTAGCGGCAGTGTTTGGCTAAATTGAGGAAGAATATGAACAGATGGTACACGCTATTGTAAATTCACTAAAGGGAATACTAAAGCCGCACAGCATAAACCCAGTTCAAATTGTGAAATACTTAAGTTTAATACGTGACGAGCTAAAAGATGTAAAGTTTCCTGTTCGTCTAGCCGAATACTCAGGTTACCTACTACTAAGAATAATTGATTTAGATGTTTTCATCGTGGTTTGTATATTAGGCTATGTAATCAACATCCCCTTGATAGATAACAATAATTTCAACTTGTATAGAGTACTTCCACTAGCTAAAGAGATCCCGGATATGAAAGGGAGGTATGTATACAAAGAGCCAGAAAAGCAATTCTTACTAATAGATGAGTCCAAAAGGCAATACGCGAAACTTTCTGCAGAACAGCTGAAATGCAAGGAACTAAGTAAGAATAGACGACTTGCAAACAGTTATTTGCCTTGTTGTCAACATTAGATCACGAAGAGTGTGAAGCCAAGTTGTTGCAACCGGTGAGAAAAATTCTGGAAGATTGCGTGCGAAAAGTGGTCGCACTCAATCAAAGCATTTGGACACATCCAAACAGTAATGAATGGTTGTACATAGCGCGAAAAGAGGAAGGCCTAACGGTACTATGTGGAAAGGAACCACCACGGGACCTAATAATGAAAGGGGTGGGTAAAATAAGCTTCCGCAGTAAGTGTAAGGGATATGCAACCAGAGTGTTCATACAGACAGACAGTACTTCGGCCTCACCCTTGACCGCCACCTCACCTGGACTCCCCATCTCCTTATAATCCAACACAAAGCCCACAATAGACTCCACCTCCTGAAACTCCTATCTGGCCAGACGTGGGGACTACATCCTTCCACCATCCTTCAAACCTACAAATCCTTGATCTGCCCCATAGTAATACCACAAAGAAAGATGTAGTGCCTCAGATTAATCTAGAATTCGATTGTTGTATTGTGAATGATGAGAAGAGAAATGTCTCAGTGTTAACATTAGATTTACCATTAGAGCAGGTAGTAACACAGTTGGACGATTTAAGAATCGCAGGAAAAAGACTGGACGATGTCCAGAGAATGGCAGAAAGGCAGGAGGAGGAAGTGAAATATTCTCGATACTTCACATACTATTCGGTACTTACGTATATAACTATTGCAATAATTATCCTAATTATAGTAACATGCCGGCCGGAGAGGCCCAGCGGTTCTAGGCGCTTCAGTCTGGAACCGCGCGACCGCTACGGTCGCAGGTTGGAATCCTGTGTGTGATGTCCTTAGGTTAGTTAAGTCTAAGTAGTTCTAAGTTCTAGGGGACTGATGACCTCAGAAGTTAGGTCCCATAGTGCTCAGAGCCATTTGAACCATTTTTTTTATAGTAACATGTTGTTGTAAACACTGTAAACGCGTTCAGGAATGTTTTAAAAGCACGTGGAAATACTTCGACAATAATTATTGTTGCGGTAAAGTGTGTATAAGAAACACAATTGTGAACCAGTATCCAGAAACGAGTTTAACTAAAAGACGAAGCACTAAAGAGACTGAAGATGTGGTGATTTATGAAAGGTGTGGAAACGGCCAAGACAAGACAGTCTTATTTAGAAACCGGCGTTAAATGAAAGCAAATTGTAAAAATATGTATAGCAAAGTGTAACTTAAGAGATGAATAGTTAATGTAACTGTCTCAATGTGTTAATACCTTATATTCACCAATGTTTAATGAAAGGTGTTATGAATATTTAATGGGTTAAGGAAATTATGTTCTATCAAGTGCTAATGAAAACGTATTATGTCAAAGTGTTAATGTAACAAATAAAAATAAAACCTGTAATGTATGTTATAAAAAGAAAATAAAAAGGATTCACAATTGATGCTACTCTGAAGAGTAGCGCCAATTCTGCTGGCGTGGGAGGTGTTATATCCATGAGTGAAACCATGTCTGAATTGCACTAGTAACAACAAAACGGGAAATTTTTGAGGCGTTGTTAATAAGAGAATTGATAAACTATAAAGAAGCAACAGTAATGTATTTAGGTGCAGCGAGAGGAGCCGAAGGTCCGGAAGCAGGCTGGCTAGCCGGCGCCAGGCTGACGGGCAGCCGTGTTGACAGCATGCTGAAAGCTATAAGCTATAATGGCACAAGGGGGGCTCTGTGCACACTTCTGGTAACGGGACCTTGAGAAGGACAGAAATTAAAGTTAATACACAAACAGCACTAATAGTTAGAGAGAGCATGGGACGAGAGGGAGTAACAGAGATGGCCTTCTGGTGGGGACAGCACTACGTCATGAGAAGCCAATATGGGGCTTCGCATGCAGTGTATGACCATATGAAGAGAAGCATCTCAACCCCTCCACCCAGCCTCTGAAGAACCACTGAAGAATAGTGCACAATAACAGCCAATAAGGAGGCAAGTTGCCCTCGACATTACAAGGCAATAGCCGGCGGGGTCGAAGGGAAAATGATATAAAAATCTGCAGCAAGACGCTCCGAGAATAAAGTAGACAGAGTTGGAGAGACAGGGATTTAGTCGGAAGAGGCAGTCGATGTACGAGGCTGTGAGGAGATAGTCTGCAGGCGTCGATAGGCAGCAGCTGTGGGACTCTGATTTTTGTGTGGATCGCATTCTAAGAGTAGACGGAACGACAGTGTCATTACGCCGTCTCTGTATCAGACTTGGCCGCTCATAGGACAGACCTCCGCCAGAGCTGTGGGGTTCAGTCTGTACATTTTCTAATAAACTTCACATAGTTGAACGTTCTGGAGAGTTGCTTGATTATCTCCCAGCCTTTTGTTACCTTCACATCATTTATCGTCACTTCGTAGTTAGGTCAAAGTCTCCCTCTCACTAAGGCCAACCAGCTAAGTTGTGGTTGCGAACTGTGTCGCTCAATCTCAGGCAAAACCCATGCCTCGGACGCGACAGTAGGTCATTTTATGAGGCATCAAAGGATCACCAATTTGGAATTGAAGGGGAGCGTGGAGGGTAAAAATCGTCTTCGAAAATATCTAGTATAAAAGAGAGAGCTATACGTTTTGCATGAAGAATTTGAGCTGTATTGACAAAACAACATCCCTGTTTCGGATTTTTTCAACTGATGAGTGTGTGTTAGTGTTGGAACAGCAGTTAGTCTGAGTCACACCGCATTGTGCCATTGGTCAGCAGCAGGAGTGGTCAGAAGGGGTCTGCTAACAGGAAGTCGAGGGTTACGGCTGTCGCAAGCGGTAGCTCGCCAGCTGGCCAGCTCTTCTGGTACATAATACACTCGATAGATCGCACTGGACTAGGCTGGAGGTTGGTAGCCAGTTTCATTTTCCGTCTTGAGACGTTTTGTTCAGGTAAGATAATGTGCAGTACATTCATAAAAAATGTTGTGCAATGTACACTCCTGGAAATTGAAATAAGAACACCGTGAATTCATTGTCCCAGGAAGGGGAAACTTTATTGACACATTCCTGGGGTCAGATACATCACATGATCACACTGACAGAACCACAGGCACATAGACACAGGCAACAGAGCATGCACAATGTCGGCACTAGTACAGTGTATATCCACCTTTCGCAGCAATGCAGGCTGCTATTCTCCCATGGAGACGATCGTAGAGATGCTGGATGTAGTCCTGTGGAAAGGCTTTCCATGCCATTTCCACCTGGCGCCTCAGTTGGACCAGCGTTCGTGCTGGACGTGCAGACCGCGTGAGACGACGCTTCATCCAGTCCCAAACATGCTCAATGGGGGACAGATCCGGAGATCTTGCTGGCCAGGGTAGTTGACTTACACCTTCTAGAGCACGTTGGGTGGCACGGGATACATGCGGACGTGCATTGTCCTGTTGGAACAGCAAGTTCCCTTGCCGGTCTAGGAATGGTAGAACGATGGGTTCGATGACGGTTTGGATGTACCGTGCACTATTCAGTGTCCCCTCGACGATCACCAGTGGTGTACGGCCAGTGTAGGAGATCGTTCCCCACACCATGATGCCGGGTGTTGGCCCTGTGTGCCTCGGTCGTATGCAGTCCTGATTGTGGCGCTCACCTGCACGGCGCCAAACACGCATACGACCATCATTGGCACCAAGGCAGAAGCGACTCTCATCGCTGAAGACCACACGTCTCCATTCGTCCCTCCATTCACGCCTGTCGCGACACCACTGGAGGCGGGCTGCACGATGTTGGGGCGTGAGCGGAAGACGGCCTAACGGTGTGCGGGACCGTAGCCCAGCTTCATGGAGACGGTTGCGAATGGTCCTCGCCGATACCCCAGGAGCAACAGTGTCCCTAATTTGCTGGGAAGTGGCGGTGTGGTCCCCTACGGCACTGCGTAGGATCCTACAGTCTTGGCGTGCATCCGTGCGTCGCTGCGGTCCGGTCCGAAGTCGACGGGCACGTGCACCTTCCACCGACCACTGGCGACAACATCGATGTACTGTGGAGGTATAAGTGTGTTTCTTTCCCAGATAATATCGCTACAGGAGTCCTATATGTAGGGACAGGTGTGTTCAGCTTTGTGCTGTCCCTTTTATATGTGTTGCGAACAGAAACAAGACTGTTTCCATGTTTTTAAATTGTGCCTGTCTGCTTACTTTGTGTCTTAATCGCCAACCTTATGTTTTTATATTTTAACTTCCACAACTTTCCGTCATTTTACAGTTTTTAAAAAGTCACCGTTTTATCACCTGTTTTTATTGTCTGTTATCTTCTCATTATGTTTTTAACTCTTCTGAAGGCTGAAGAGCGGCATATTAAGCTGCTGCCAGCCAGCCCCCCCCTTTGGTGGGGAATCTAAATTCAGTAAAGAAAAAAAAAAAAAACACAAGCATGCTGTCTCCGCGACAATCGCCCCTTCCCTGCAACTTCTGTAAGGCTAACCATTTTGCTTCCCACCTATGCGAGATCTTCTCCATTCCTGACAATCCCCATTTTGATTACTCCCTCTTCCCCACCGCCCTTGTACGCACTGATATCTCTCTCCCACCGCTCGCCCCTAGTTTCCAGTACTTGAATCAGTCACCCCTCAGACATAAACACTCCCATCACCACGCACAACATCACACTCGTCCGACATCACACTCATCCTCCGCTCCAAACGTATCACCGCCCCTGGTCACGACAGTGTCACCTACCGCCACCTCAAGGAATACCACTGTCCTTCCTGGCTGCCCTTGCTACCCTGTACAATGCCCTCCTCTCCACTGGCTTTTACCCTGACCTGTAGAAGACTTCCCATGTCCCGCTGTTCCCTAAACCCAACAAACCCACCCTCTGACACCTCTTCTTATCATCCCATTTGCCTCACCTCCGTGTTCAGTAAGCTCTTCAAGTCCATCCTCTACCACCGCATTCATCGCCACATTAACCAGCACCAACTCCTTCCCATTACCCAGTGTGGCTTCCGATCCTCCTCCTCAGCTGATTGCCAACTCTTTAACCTTACCAATCTTCTTTCCCTCCAACTAAAATCCCATCGCTCCAGAGTCTTTGTTTCCCTCGACCTCCAGAATGCCTACGACCGCGTCTGGCATCCCGGGCTCCTCTTCAAAACTGCAGACTTATGCTCTCTCTATCAATTTCGGCCGTCTCGTTGCTTCCTTTCTCTCCCGTCATCCCTGTATGTTGCTATCCACAATTCCAACTATCGTACTTTCTATCCCACTGCCAGCGTGCCCCTAGGCTCCATCCTTTCCCCTCTCCTCTATCTCCTGTATACTGCTGATATGCCCAAACCTCCCTTACCTGTTCATGTCCTCCTGTTTGCTGATGACACTGCCTTCGCGTCTTATTCTACCATTCAACGGTCCCAATGTACCCTCCAAATCCACCTTGACCAGTTCACCACTTGGTGCAACCAGTGATGCCTTTGCATTAACCCCTCCAATACGCAGGCAATCATCATAGGCCACTCCACCCGCTCCTTCCGATTCCAAGATTTCTACCTAACCATTTACGGTCGTCCTATCCACCTCACTCCCACTGTAAAGTACTTTGGCCTCACCCTTGACCGCCACCTCACCTGGACTCCCGATCTCCTTATAATCCAACACAAAGCCCACAATAGACTCCACCTCCTGAAACTCCTATCTGGCCAGACATGGGGACTACATCCTTCCACCATCCTTCAAACCTACAAATCCTTGATCTGCCCCATCATATGTTATGCCAGCATTGCTTGGATTTCCATCCCACCCAGATTCTATAAAGCCATCAAAATCCTAGAACGCCACGCACTCTGCCTCGTCTCCGTATCTACCTTCCATCACCCACACACATCCTCTACGACTTCATCCCATTCCCCCACCTTCTTTTCCTTGAACACATCTGCATTCTGTACATCGTCCTCTGACTCAATGCCCCCCACCCCCTGGTGTCCATCTTCCTCTCCACCCCCAGCCGATTGCCATGCCTTTACTGTTGTGTCCCACCCTTTCTCCATCTCCACACCCTCCACCTCCTTTCCCAATGCAACTTCCAGCTACTACCCCTCCCAGATGATGAGCTTCACCCTGACATCTGCCCTTTCTACCAACTCTAACCCTACCTTCCCCCCTACCACTTCTCAGGGCTCCATTTCCCCTCCTCTTCCCTTCCCATGAGTGATTTTCCTCCCTTCCCCATTCCCCTCCCTTTCCAGTGCACCCCTTCTGTGTCTCTGCACTCCCTTACGACTTGTTTTCCCTCTTCATCTCCCACTCCAGCCATCTCCCACCCCTTGGTGCGCCCCCAGTCCCCCTTTCCGTTTCATCCCACCCCCTCTCCCGCTGCACCTTTCTCTCCCCCTTTTTCCCTCCTCTCAGGCTTCTCCCTCAGCAGGCCCCTTCTGGCAGTTTTTATTATACTTTGTGTGTGCTTCATTTCTTACAGTGGTTTTAAAGCGTCTTTGTTCTGGAGTGTTTTAATACCGTGGCCAACTTTTAACCTGTGTTTGTGATTCCAGTGTATTTTATGTGCTCCACGAATCACCAACTGTGTCTTTTAACTTTATGTCGACTTTTTCAACTGTTCCACAATGAACGTCTCCATGTGAGTGTATATTTTAACCCCCATTGTCTCCACTTATCCTATTTTTATGTCCCCCTTTTTATCGCCTTTATATGTATAGTTTTCTCCTTTTATTAACTGACATGTCACTTGGCTGAAGAATGGCGGATTGTGCCACTGCCAGCCCTCCTCTGCCCATATGGGGCAGGGGAATAAAATCACACTAAAGAAAAACAAGCACGCTGCTCGCCCCCTCTGGCAACACCCATTTCCCCCGCCCTTCCTCCCGTTCTCCTTGTATCCCTACCCCTGGCAGTTCCTCACAGTTTGTTCTTCATCATCAGTGTGCTGTGTCAGTGTTTTGTTCAGTGCTGTTCTACAGTGAGGTAAAGTGCTGTGGCTTCAATCGTATGTTTGACTTGTATATAGTTTTGCTATCTCTGATTTTTCTGTGATATGCCACCCGGGGGTGTGTGTCGCCGCTACAAAGATTTTGCCCCAGTACAGAAATATCGTATATCCGGGGCTGACTGCAAATGGCTTCCAAGTAGCCGAACACAACCATTTACAGTCAACGATCGGTTAAGTTGTATCAGAGCACTCAGTCCATTCCATGTAAACACAGCCGACACCATTATGGAGCCACCACCAGCTTCGGCAGTGCCTTGTTGACAATTGCAGTCCATGGTTTCCTGTGGTCTGCACCTCTCTCTAACCCTACCATCGGCTCTTTCCAACTGAATCGGGACTATCTGGCCAGGTTGCGGTTTTCCAGTCGTCTATGGTCGCAAGCCCAGGAGAGGCTCTGCAGGCGATGTCGTGCCGTTAGCAAAGGCCCTCGCGTCGGTCGTCTGCTGCCATAGCCCATTAACGTCAAATTTCGCCACACTGTCTTCATGAATACGTTCGTCGTATGTCCCACATTGACTTATTTCACGCAGTGCTGCTTGTCCGTTAGCAGTGATAACTCTACGAAAACTCTGTTGCTCTTGGTCGTTAAGGCCGTCGGCCACTGCTTTGTCTGTAGTGAAAGGTAATACCTTACATTTGGTATTCTCGGCACATTGTTCACACTGTCGACCTCGGAATACTGAATTCCCTATCGGTTTCCGAAATGGAATGTCCTGTGTGTCTAGCTCCAACTAGCATTCCGCATTCAAAGCCTGTTAATTCCCGTCGTGTGGCCATAATCACGTCGGAAAACTTTTCATACGATAAACTACCCTTTTATATCTTGTTTACGTGATACTACCGTCATCTGCATATGTGCATATCGCTATCCCATGACTTGTCACCTCAGTGTAGTCCAGACAGTTTTCAGCAAAAACCTATACCTACAAAGTGCTGTCAGAGAATAAAGTCACCACCAGACCAGGGACAAAGTGGACTGAAAACTGAAAAACAATCCATGGAGAAATAAATGAGAACTGTTCCGAAAACAATCATTATATTTTCTCAAGATCTGATTTGGTTCAATCACATCTAATAGCAATAGTAATAATAATAATAATAAAGTGACTTTAGAATATTCTAATATTTAGGAGTAGTACCAGCTTTATCACCTTAACAGAATCTAGCTGCCACCACGAAACTTGGTGATTGTGTTAGTTCTTCTGTACGTATTCATTCTTCAATGTGACGAATTTTTCGTAGCGATAGAAGACCCGTCAGAGACTTTGATTGTATTTATTATGGCTGTTCAGGAAATATTTCACCACGAAAATTATCTCTTCGTTGTCCTTCATACGAAGAGAGAAGAAGAAGTCACTAGGTCCCATGTTGGAAGCATAGCGGCGAGACCAATTTTGAGCCCTTTTAGAGCATAATTTTGTAGCACCACATTACTATAGTCCCAAAAACTCATAGCTTCACCTTCCCCAGTGATGGTTGAATCTTTCCTTTCTTCAGCAGTGATGAATCATGTTTCCACTGCCCACTGTGCTCCTTTGTCTCAGGGTCGTACTGACACATCCATGTGCATCTGCATCACTACTCTGCAGTTCGCAGTTAAGTGTCTGGCAGAGGGTTCTTCGAACCATCATCAGACTATTTCTCTACTGTTCCACTCTCCAACAGCACATGGGAAAAATAAACACTTAAAACTTTCTGCAGTATCTCTGAATTCTCTCCTTTGATTACAATGTTCATTTCTGCCTAAGGAGGTGGGTGACAATAACATATTTTCACATTCAGGAGAGAAAGTTCATGATTGAAATTTCGTGAAAATATCTTGCCGCAATGCAAAACTGCTTTGTTTTAATGATTGCCACCCCAACTCATTTATCATATCCGTGATATTTTCTCCCCTATTTCGCCATATTACAAAACGAACTGCCCTCCTCTGGACTTTTTCGATGCCCTCCGTCAATCGTAACTGGCTAGGATCCCATGCGGCATAGCAATACTCTAGCAGAGGATGAACATTTGGTTTGCCTTACCCACAACATCATCTGTGTGATCGTTCCAACTGATTCGTAATTGTGATTCCTAGGTATTTAGTTGCATTTAAAGCTTTTAATTTTCTGTGAGTTATCGTGTTAACAGAAAACGGATGTTTTTCGTACTCATGTGAATGACCCCACACGTTTCTTTATTCAGAAAGAATCTCCACTTTTCGGATCATACAGTTATCGTGCCTAAGTCAATTAGCGATTGGTTTTGATCATCTGATGACTTTACTAGACTGTAAATTACATCATCTGCGAACAAGTTTTATGGCCTCGGCACCATGTTTCCTTGTTACGACAGTTTGCATCACTGACGAGTGGTTTTGAAAGTCCGGCTCCCCCAGCAATTCACTGCTTATGGAACTCCCTCCGTGTTTTGGTGCTAACAGAGTTCATGGTGCGATATTCATTTCTGCAATGGATTTTGCAGTTGCCGTTCTCTTATTTTTCGACGCAGTCCTCTTCAATAACTGTCCGTCACGATCACATAACACACATTTTCGCCCGCGTTCTGACTTAGCGGATAATCTTTTTCCGGTTTCCTTATAGGAGACATAAAATATCGATACGGTGCCTCTCGAAACACTAAACACTTCGGCTTCCTTGGTTACGGGAGCACCCACCATACGAGCACCAACAATCTGCCCACGTTCGAATTCACTTATATCCGACATAATGCACTCGCAACTACACAGAACACAGTTATCACAACTAACGTTTGCAACGCATTAAGGGAATTGCACAGATACCGTTCGTGGTGAAATACAACATCACAACCTGCAGGCCTCGTCAGCATCTGCATCTATATTCAGGCATGCGTTTCTCGCCGTATTTTCATATTCTTGTACAATCCCTATAAATCATAACTATTTTACCATTCCGTAACGAGCCACCGGATACAACAGGTCCGTTGTACGAAAATACTCAGTACATATTCCTGAACAGCCTTTGAAATTTTAATGATATTTTGTCTAAAACTGACATGGTGAGACCGTGGATGTGTACAGTTAATGTAGGTTAATTCTTACACAGAAGAAAAGAGCTGCTATTTATTTAGCTAAATAGCGCCGTTGCCGGTTTCGAACTGGCAAGCTCGTCATCAGACGGCTGTTCACATGATTTTCAAGATAGGCTTTACATTATCGTCCGTTTTCGATTTTTATTCTGTGGCGAAGTATTTTTGGTGTGTTGTTGCCCTACGGTAGAAAAAAGTGTTAGAAGCGCCTTATGTGAAAATAACTAACCTCCAAACGATGAAATACAGAGTAAATCATGTGAACAGCCGTCTGATGATGAACTTGCCAGTTCGAAACCGGTAACGGCGCTATTTACCTAAATAAATAGCGGTATTAATAGCGGCTGGTTGCTGTTTTCTTCTTTGTAAGAATTAACCTACATTAATTCTTTGAAATTTTGTCGGTGAAGTTCTGGTTCACTCTGTGTATCGCACACAGTTGTTCATCACCAGCTCTAGAGACCGTGTGCTTTCCTAATAAAGTCCTTGCAGGACAACTACAAGCACATGCGTTTGTAGACGTTTATTTTTCAGGTGATACAGAACGAATTGCTTGTATGTTTTTTATATGTGAGAGATGCCGATGTCTTCCAGCGAGCTAGAGCTGTAGGTTTAAACCCAGTTTGCTATTTCATCTAATGTCACTTCTAGATTCTTACCTGAAGAAGCGAATTTTATGTTTGTCACATTTAGGACTAAAGATGGAAGAGATTTCTGAAATTTCTGACTAATGAGAATAGAATGACGATCTGGAACAGCTTTTTTTTTTTTTTTTTTTTTTTTTTTTTTTTTTTTTTTTTTTTTTTTTGACGTATTACGTTCTACCCTTACGTTCTACGCCCTGTTTGATAATGGTCAAAGATCAACACTGAAATTAATCGATCGATGTCCTCAAGTTTATTGGTTTTCTACTTAAGCATTGCTGAAGGTTATAAGCCTACATGTTGTTTTCTCAGTTTTAAAGAGCTGTTGATACCTCAGTAACGTACAATGGGAAGAGAATACCAAATCTTTGGGGACGCATTACGCAAGGGGCGTTCAATAAGTAATGCAAAACTTTTTTCCTCGACTAATTTCGGTTGAAAAACTGCGGAATTTGTCGTGGGACGACGTGGAATATTCCTGGTTCAGCCGGTAGAGCTTCATGAAGTTCAGATAGGTGACGGCACTATACAAAGCCTTCAACATGTCATCCGTAACAGAGGTGGGTTCCAACAAGCAGAGAGCTGTCAATGAGTTTCTTTTGGCGGAAAACCAAAGTATCGTAGATATCCATAGGCACTTGCAGAGTGTCTCCCTCATGTTACAACGATCAACTCTGACGTGTATTGTTCTACGCCCATAAAATTTGAGAAGCGACTTCAGCGTGTTCGTCGAGCACATAAATGCAAACGAAATTCTCTTCCTAGATGCCAACGCAAGGCCTCACGTAAGTATGCACTTCCGAGAAGAGCTCGCAAAACTTCATTGGACTCTTCGTCCTGATCCACCCCACAACCCGGATCTCGCACCTTCCACTTCCATCTGTTTGGCCCAATGAAGGATGCACTCCGTGGAAAGCAGTACGTGAATGATTGGGAGGTTACTGATGCAGCAAGACGTTGGCTCCTACGTCGGTCAGTAGAATGGTACCATGTGGGCATACAGGCCTTCCCAATAAGGTGACGTAAGACTGTCGCACAGAACGGAGTTTATGTTGAAAAGTACAATTTTGTACGTAAAAGTGTGGGGAATAATATGGTGTATTTGAATCCTGAATAAAAGCAACCTGCTTTCAGAAAAAAACGTGTTGCATTACTTAATGAACGCCCATCGTATTATTTGCTTCCAGCCTTTGCGGTACCTTTCAGAGCAGTCAGTTGGGAGGAAAGAGCAACGGACACAATGCAGCGAAGAATGAGCGTTGAAGCAGTGATTGCTCTAGAGGGTCAGTGACCGCTGTAAAACATAACATTGCGTCCTTTTTGTTTCAGGCATTGTGCATTCCTGGCGGGACGTGAGCTACGAGTGAAAGCGTTGCACTGAACTCTGAGAATCCTCTAGGCTGACAACTTTCAAAGTAAAACGCTTAAGTCGACAATACCAAAGCCTTCGCTAAAATCTAAAAAGAACATGATAGCCTCCTCTTGGGTACTCATGGCTAGCTTCACGTGTGTTACATTTTTTAGTTCTTTTTTTCAGCAGGTGCTGAGTTATACGGTCATTGTCCTACTGCATTTTTCAGTCGTCCTTCGCAAATACCAGATAGTAGTCATTATTTGCTATGGTTCCCTCTGCCAGTTGCCCGAAGTTGATAGTGGAACGGCTATGCAATTACACTTTTGCACGTACCACTTTCCTGGTACAACTGGCGACCGTCACTGACTTTGAAGGAGATTCTACTCTCACTGTCTAGCTTCCAGCAAATAGATCTTGATGATCCAAGTTGCCGCCCTAGGTACTACATTGTTCCTAATATTTGTTATTGTCATTGTGTGTCAGCAATGGCAACTGATATCAAACATCAGGCCAAATGAGAATGTTTATCTGTGTATCCAACCTTCCACCTGCTCAGAATACGATCTCACTGAAATGCAACTACATGGGAAATTTTGTTCGTCTGTGTCGTCCTAGCCTGACTACAGTGAATACTAATTCATTAAAAATTTTGAAATAAGAGAAATCTTTCAGGAACAGAAACATAGTAGTTATGGGCTCATAATTTTAATTCTCAGCAAGTGGGTCTAAGTCAATCCACATTAAGTTGTTCCATTAGCTTTACTGTCTTCTTTCAGTGCCGAAATATGGTGTACCTTTGACATATCTTTAGAGGTGTGCAGTTTTCATTTCAGTTTTAGCCCAACAAAGCATCCAAGTAATTTGCAACAAAATGCAGAGAAAATACGTTGCTGCTGTATATCTATCAAGATATAGGACTATGAGAGAATTTCTAGTGTGACAGAACAGAGCATGACATCTCGGATAGAGGCTTGCTCACAGAAAGGCATGGGCTGTGTAAAGGGCCACCACGGCTCAAGATCAATAAATTGATTCGGGAGGCAGCAGTTTTTTGAACACATCTTAACAGATCGCCAGTGATGGAGTTATGTACTTCAGTTTCTAGTTTAACTACTCATCGATGACCTTACAATAAGACCAAAGGAGGTCGCGCAGTGGTCAGCACTGATATCACATCTGGAGCATGACGGTTCGAATCCCCACCCTACCACCAACATTTATGTTTTCTACGATTTGCCTAAATCACGTAGGGCAATTGCCGGGGTGACTCGTTTGAAAGGGAGCGGTCACTTTTCTCCCACGTTCTCCCCTAATTCGGTCTTGTGGACCGTCTGTAATGACCTAGTTGTCGATGGGACGTTAAACTCAAAACTTCCTTCCTTGTAATAAACGAGACTTACCATCCTTCACTTAATATAAAATATAAATGTATCGTAATCGCAATAAGAGGAGGCTATTTAAGGTAATTAGCGACGAAGCTCTAATATAGTTGGATAAGAATGAGTGAAGGGATCGAACGTAAATACGTTGAATGAATCTTTCGTACATTCTACTTGAGTAATTTGAAGAAGCCACAGAAAATCTAAATCATCATGGTCACACTCCCTTTCGAATACGTCTCATCATTAACAATTGCACTTTACGTTTGGTTGTTACAATAGTAGCGAGCCTTGAATGAAACTAGCGAGAATACCTAGATTACAGTGTTTAAAGTCTTCATAGAGCAAGAAGAAGTACGCGGCACAAGGTATTACATAAAAATCAAGTCACCACAGCCAACATATTCGTGCCGAAGGAATCACCAAAATGTATTGATATTTAAAAGAATTCTCAATTATTTTTCAGTCTCAGTCGTACATTTTTAATTGCATGGCCCGATTCGATCACACTGATCATCTTCAGATCTAAAACAAAGTAATACTAGATACGTACCGTCTAATATTTTACAATAAACAGACAAGAACTGTTGTACGTAAATGTAGAATTTACCTAAGTATTTGTGTAAGCAGCCCGCCTTGACTGTGTCAGAACCTCATATCAGAGTACTGTATATTTCAGCTGCAGTCAGTGTTTTAATTTAGTATCTTGTGGTGGTAGGGGAGCGGAGAGGGAGGGAAGAGGGGGAGGGGGGGGGAAACGAAGCCATAGTGCTTGAGAGAGGGGACAGGAATCAGGGACGGGGAATGGTAGGGAAATCATAAATTTTAACAAGGGAGTGTCATCGGGTAAAATTATAAGAAGCATAAATATGTAAAAATTATCGTTAAAACATGAATACTATAGAACCATGGGTGTAATAACTTGCAAACGGAATAAACAGTAAAATCATAAAGTGGAGCGAGGGGCACTGCAAGTGGGAAAAGAAGGTGGGCAGGAAGGGGGGAGTGGGGCGATAAGGGAGTGGTAAGGATAGGTTTAACAGGAGGTGGTCTAATACTAAAACTGCTAAAAACCAATTACCTAAAAATTTTCTGTTAAAATATTAAAAGCGTAAACAAACGGATGTCAAACTCTTAAAAGAGATAGAACAGTAAATTATAATAGTGGAAATAAAGTAACCAAAACTGGACTAGTGTCTTGAATTATTAAAAGTATGAAACACTGTAAGTATAAAACAGTAATAGTCTTGCTCTGAAAGTACAATAAGAAAAATTGTATAAAACTGCTCGTTAAATATTAAAAGTATAGAATAATGGACTATAAACAGTAAAAGACAAAGATCGTAATATTATGGAAGTGGAAATATGTAGAGTATCTAGAACTGAATTAGGTGTCATTAAATGTTAAAACTTTAAAACATTGAAAGTATAAAATTATGAAATTATAAAACAAATTTGTGTTGTTGTGGTCTTCAGTCCTGAGACTGGTTTGATGCAGCTCTCCATGCTACTCTATCCTGTGCAAGCTTCTTCACCTCCCAGTATCTACTGCAACCTACATCCTTCTGAATCTGCTTAGTGTATTCATCTCTTGGTCTCCCTCTACGATTTTTACCCTCCACACTGCCCTCCAATGCTAAATTTGTGATCCCTTGATGCCTCAAAACATGTCCTACCAACCGATCCCTTCTTCTAGTCAAGTTGTGCCACAAACTTCTCTTCTCTCCAATCCTATTCAATACCTCCTCATTAGTTACGTGATCTACCCACCTTATCTTCAGCATTCTTCTGTAGCACCACATTTCGAAAGCTTCTATTCTCTTCTTGTCCAAACTAGTTATCGTCCATGTTTCACTTCCATACATGGCTACACTCCATACAAATACTTTCAGAAACGACTTCCTGACACTTAAATCTATACTCGATGTTAACAAATTCCTCTTCTTGAGAAACGCTTTCCTTGCCATTGCCAGTCTACATTTTATATCCTCTCTACTTCGACCATCATCGGTTATTTTACTCCCTAAATAGCAAAACTCCTTTACTACTTTAAGTGTCTCATTTCCTAATCTAATTCCCTCAGCATCACCCGACTTAATTTGACTACATTCCATTATCCTCGTTTTGCTTTTGTTGATGTTCATCTTATATCCTCCTTTCAAGACACTGTCCATTCCGTTCAACTGCTCTTCCAAGTCCTTTGCTGTCTCTGACAGAATTACAATGTCATCGGCGAACCTCAAAGTTTTTACTTCTTCTCCATGAATTTTAATACCTACTCCGAATTTTTCTTTTGTTTCCTTTACTGCTTGCTCAATATACAGATTGAATAACATCGGGGAGAGGCTACAACCCTGTCTTATTCCTTTCCCAACCACTGCTTCCCTTTGATGCCCCTCGACTCTTATAACTGCCACCTGGTTTCTGTACAAACTGTAAATAGCCTTTCGCTCCCTGTATTTTACCCCTGCCACCTTCAGAATTTGAAAGAGAGTATTCCAGTTAACATTGTCAAAAGCTTTCTCTAAGTCTACAAATGCTAGAAACGTAGGTTTGCCTTTTCTTAATCTTTCTTCTAAGATAAGTCGTAAGGTCAGTATTGCCTCACGTGTTCCAACATTTCTACGGAATCCAAACTGATCTTCCCCGAGGTCGGCTTCTACCAGTTTTTCCATTCGTCTGTAAAGAATTCGCGTTAGTATTTTGCAGCTGTGACTTATTAAACTGATAGTTCGGTAATTTTCACATCTGTCAACACCTGCTTTCTTTGGGATTGGAATTATTATATTCTTCTTGAAGTCTGAGGGTATTTCGCCTGTCTCATACATCGTGCTCACTAGATGGTAGAGTTTTGTCATGACTGGCTCTCCCGAGGCCATCAGTAGTTCTAATGGAATGTTGTCTACTCCCGGGGCCTTGTTTCGACTCAGGTCTTTCAGTGCTCTGTCAAACTCTTCACGCAGTATCTTATCTCCCATTTCGTCTTCATCTACATCCTCTTCCATTTCCATAATATTGTCCTCAAGTACATCGCCCTTGTATAAACCCTCTATATACTCCTTCCACCTTTCTGCCTTCCCTTCTTTGCTTAGAATTGGGTTGCCATCTGAGCTCTTGATATTCATACAAGTGGTTCTCTTCTCTCCAAAGGTCTCTTTAATTTTCCTGTAGGCAGTATCTATCTTACCCCTAGTGAGATAAGCCTCTACATCCTTACATTTGTCCTCTAGCCATCCCTGCTTAGCCATTTTGCACTTCCTGTCGATATCATTTTTAAGACGTCTGTATTCCTTTTCGCCTGCTTCATTTCCTGCATTTTTGTATTTTCTCCTTTCATCAATTAAATTCAATATTTCTTCTGTTACCCAAGGATTTCTATTAGCCCTCGTCTTTTTACCTACTTGATCCTCTGCTGCCTTCACTACTTCATCCCTCAGAGCTACCCATTCTTCCTCTACTGTATTTCTTTCCCCCATTCCTGTCAATTGTTCCCTTATGCTCTCCCTGAAACTCTCTACAACCTCTGGTTCTTTCAGTTTATCCAGGTCCCATCTCCTTAAGTTCCCACCTTTTTGCAGTTTCTTCAGTTTCAATCTGCAGTTCATAACCAATAGATTGTGGTCAGAATCCACATCTGCCCCAGGAAATGTCTTACAATTTAAAACCTGGTTCCTAAATCTCTGTCTTACCATTATATAATCTATCTGATACCTACTAGTATCTCCAGGATTCTTCCAGGTATACAACCTTCTTTTATGATTCTTGAACCAAGTGTTGGCTATTATTAAGTTATGCTCTGTGCAAAATTCTACAAGGCGGCTTCCTCTTTCATTCCTTCCCCCCAATCCATATTCACCTACTATGTTTCCTTCTCTCCCTTTTCCTACTGACGAATTCCAGTCACCCATGACTATTAAATTTTCGTCTCCTTTCACTACCTGAATAATTTCTTTTATCTCGTCATACATTTCATCTATTTCTTCATCATCTGCAGAGGTAGTTGGCATATAAACTTGTACTACTGTAGTAGGCATCGGCTTTGTGTCTATCTTGGCCACAATAATGCGTTCGCTATGCTGTTTGTAGTAGCTAACCCGCACTCCTATTTTTTTATTCATTATTAAACCTACTCCTGCATTACCCCTATTTGATTTTGTATTTATAACCCTGTAATCACCTGACCAAAAGTCTTGTTCGTCCTGCCACCGAACTTCACTAATTCCCACTATATCTAACTTTAACCTATCCATTTCCCTTTTTAAATTTTCTAACCTACCTGCCCGATTAAGGGATCTGACATTCCACGCTCCGATCCGTAGAACGCCAGTTTTCTTTCTCCTGATAACGACGTCCTCCTGAGTAGTCCCCGCCCGGAGATCCGAATGGGGGACTATTTTACCTCCGGAATATTTTACCCAAGAGGACGCCATCATCATTTAATCATACAGTAGAGCTGCATGTCCTCGGGAAAAATTACGGCTGTAGTTTCCCCTTGCTTTCAACCGTTCGCAGTACCAGCACAACTAGGCCGTTTTGGTTAATGTTACAAGGCCAGATCAGTCAATCATCCAGACTGTTGCCCCTGCAACTACTGAAAAGGCTGCTGCCCCTCTTCAGGAACCACATGTTTGTCTGGCCTCTCAACAGATACCCCTCCGTTGTGGTTGCACCTACGGTACGGCCATCTGTATCGCTGAGGCACGCAAGCCTCCCCACCAGCGGCAAGGTCCATGGTTCATGGGGGGGTAAACAAATTATAAAAGCGAAAATATATGCAACAACTGCTCAGTTTTACTCTACGTACTACACGCCGACGTTGTATTTTCTAAAAATCTGGAGAAAGTGTAATAATGGCTACATTCAGCACACCTGCTGCTGAGTATTGAGGAGTGTCATTTCGCATCAATAGACGTACGCTACTTGGGAGGCCTTGCCCCAGAGGTAACACCGGTTTCCGTCAGATCACCGAAGTTAAGCGCTATCGGGCTTGGCTACCACTTACTTGTCAGATGGGTCACCGTCCGTGCTGCCGAGCGCTGTTAGCAAGGGGGTTGACGCAAATTGAGGAGCTAATTGGTTGAGAAGTAGCGACTCCGGTCACGAAAATTGACAACGGCCGGGATAGCGGTTTGCTGACCACATGGCCTCCATACCCGCATCCGGTAATGCGTTAGGGCTGAGGATGACGCGGCGGCCAGTGGGTACCGTTATGGTCTTCCGATACCTCTTCGGAGGGAGTTTAGTAGAGTTATGTAATTACCCAAGGGTCATGAAGATATATTCACTTTTTTTAATTTTATTTTACGCGTCTAGTTCCGTAGGACCAAACTGAGAAGAAAATCTCCATGGTCATGGAACGTGTCATCACATGAAGTTACAACAGAACAGTAATAACATAAAATAAAATGTGTATGAATCCTATTAAGTTCCCAAGAACTCCTTGAAAAGCAGCTAGCTAATCTGTATCCTGATAAAGGAAGCCTCTGAATTATCAGATCATTTAAATGGTGCTCTGATATACCAATAATGTCAGAGTCAACATCTATAAGCAATTCACTAACTTTATATCTAATACCTCTTATAATTTGATGAAATATGGTAATTAATTCACTACTTGAATACCTGATCTGCTTTGAAGGTGGTTCCCTTGTCAGAGAGACTTCCTTGAAGCAAGTATACCTATCAGCTGACTTCAATCTAGAAAAGGTACAGCTCTAACACCAACTACTAGAGGAATTTATACATGAGTGATCCCACCACCGCCCACTACACTGTCACCTACAAGCTTTGCCAACCTCCCCTTCCCATATCTATTGGGGTGCAGCCGGTGCCTAGTGAAACCCGATCAACTGATAGGCAGCTGACACCACTGCAATGTGAGCCATGACCTCCGCCATCAGTGCTTTCTCAAGCCTCATGTTAACATGCCTAACAGCGTCTTAAGATGAGGCCGATGATGAAGCTGAAACAATTGCACGAACTGCACGTTTGCGCCACCAGATTGAGTGGCTATATTTTCCAGGTCACCACCTACGTCATACTCCTTGTCCCTATCAAGACTGTTCCCACCTCCATTCACAATCACTATCTGATCCTCTTTCCTAAAATTCGTACACAACTCCCTTACGTTAACAGCCACCTAAGCCAACCCTGGAAAAGGCCCCACAATGCTGGTGACCTGGTACTCGCTCTCAACACTTCCTGCAAGTACTGGTCTAATCCTCTGTCATGTGAACTACCTAACAGTAGGGCCTTCTCCTTTATAGTCGTAACTGCAGCTCTCTTAGGGTCCTTAACTACTGAGGTATGAAGCTACCGCTGCAAGAGGCTCCTCTCTATTAAACTCTGACAGTTGATCAAATCTATTGGTGATACGCGAAGTAAAACTATCTGAATATATCTTCCTCCCAGCAGCCTTATTACCAAATGCCAGTTCCCACTCCCCAGTGCCCTTCTCCCTCCGCCGGCCGCGGTGGTCTAGCGGTTCTAGGCGCTCAGTCCGGAACCGCGCGACAGCTACGGTCGCAGGTTCGAATCCTGCCTAGGGCATGGATGTGTGTGTTGTCTTTAGGTTAGTTAGGTTTAAGTAGTTCTAAGTTCTAGGGGACTGATGACCACAGATGTTAAGTCCCATAGTGCTCAGAGCCATTTGAACCATTTTTTGAACCTTCTCCCTCCTCATCGTATGTAGTTCCTCCTCTGCGATTTCTAACTGCACCGGAAGGGCACAGATCTTACGCTCCTGTTCCTCTATTAACTTATTTTTGCTGAAAATTTTGCATTTCCAAGAGAGGATATCGCTGGCTTCCCCCTTGGCCCTCCCCCCCCCCCCCCCCCATGAAAATACTTTGAACAATCTCACAACGTAACCTACTGCTTTCAAGCCTTCGACAAAGTCCACACTATTCACTCATGATAAAATGTTAACAATTAGTGATAAAACTAAACGCTTGCGTTAGCTAAGTTCAGTTACTTCAGTAGGACGACTGAAAGAACTAATAAGAGTGATCTCGAATTTCACTCCCTACTAAGAGATCAACTGCTTCTAATACTACTAAACCACAACTAATACCAATACCACAAAAACTTCACACAATTTCTTGTCTAAAACCAAAAGTGCAAGGGTCCACTGGAACACTAAACGAAACTAAAGCAGTGAGCGAAAGTTGTCACTGAAATATTTCACAAGAAAGAGCAAGAAACACCGGCTGAAAACTACCGTACCTAGTTTAATAAATGACTACAACGCACAAACAACTTTATAAAATACAGTGAAGAAAAGTTTCCGAAAGCTTCTTCAAACCTATGTCAGTACTCAGGTTTAGAACCGTTAGAGCTGCAACTGCTCATCGCGAAATGAAAACACACTGCTTCGACTTCGAAGAACGACGAAAACACGCTCACGAATAACAGACCACTCGAATCAATAACACAACAAGAAAGACTGAGATGAATGAAAACCCAATAATAAATTACTTTTAGAGCAAATATTATCACCAATAATCGTTAAAATAAGTATCCGACACCTAAAACTTTAGAAAATATTGGAGAGCGATTTGAACAGCAATTCAGCACATGTGACGTCGGCTGATTAGTGCAGTACCTGATTTCTTTCAATCATAGGCAACGATGCAACTTCAGTCATTTTTATGATGGACTGTGTAATAATTATAGAAAACCCGCTACGCGATCTCCCGAAAACGCAGCACCGTTAGAACATTTATTGAAGAAAGGTATAACATTCCAGTGATCAGCCAACTGTCAGATTGTATTTGAGCAATTAAAGGAAGCATTGACTACAAGTCCAGTATTGGTATTCCCAAATTTTGGGAAGGAGTTTATTCTATCATGTGACACAAGCAGTCAGACCGTTGGATGTACTGTATTTTCAGTCAAGATATGGGTGGCAAGGAACATCCAGTGGCATATGCATTAAGACAATAGAGTACAGCGGAATGGAATTATCAGTCACAGAAAAGGAAATATTGTCTGTCGTTTACGGGATTACGTGTTTTTGTTGATAGTTGTACAGGAAGAAATTTGGGGTCGTAAAGGACCATGTTGCATTGAAATAGTTACCGGAACTAAAGGGTCCTTCGAATAAGTTAATGTGCTGTGCTCTGAAATTCAGTAACTTTGATTATGAAGTGATATACAAACCAGGCAACAAAAACATTAATGCGACGGTCTGAATAAGAAGATTGAAGTTCATGTGGACACTTGGCAAAACCTATACTGAGGGGCAGGAAGTATAGGCTGCTGACGCTGACTGCCAAGTATTTAGGGCACAACCACGTTTTCAGACACCTGTAGAGCCATAGCAGGGACCACATGTTGTGGTACGTACAGTTATGAGAGATGAAGTGCTGAGACAAGCACATGACTACGTATTTGTGGGTCATAGAGGGCAAAGAACAACTGACATCTGGGTGCCTGATAAGTATTGGTGGAAGACGAGGAAGCAGGTCATCGAGCAGCATCTCAGGAATTTTATAACTTGAGCGCACTGTGCTGACATCAGTCATCAAAGAGTACCGTAGGTCAGCAGGAAGCAACTCCTGAACTGTATGAATAGCAGTGAAGGATGTTTTGTAGGATTTTATGCACCGTGCTCGCAGACGTGTCCAACGTTCGAGCAATTCCCAGTGCTTTGCATGTCTGCACACCACCGATCGAACTCTCATGCAATGCAGTGCCCACATCTTCGATAGACGCCGGATCAACAGCTTTCCTACCTCTGCCACACTGCACTTCAAAAGAACCTATCTTTCCGAGTTTTGTAATCATTTTCTCGAAACCCTTAGTAGTCATCGGACCAATGCCTTTTGCCATACCCTTGAATGACTGCAGCTTCTGCACGGCAACTGGCGCATAGTCACCGTTCTTTACCAGCAGCGTGCAATCGTTCCTGGAGACAGTCACGTTGGGCGTCTCGGACCCAAATTGAGGAACAACGTGTATTGCGCGTCTGTTGGTGTATGCACTCTGACACTTATAGCGCCTTCTACTGGTCAGATTCCCGTTTTCCTTGGGTTTTTTTCATGACATTTATCCCTGAGTCAGTAATATTCGAATTTAAAGTCATTCTGAACAGTGGTTCTCTTCCTACAACGTTTGGAAACTGGAACTTTAATTATGGACATCCTGTACACAAGTGGCAAAACGTAATCAATACCTTCACTGCTTGATAACAATGGCGATGTTATTGATGACAGTGCCACTAAAGCAGATATACTAAACACGGTTTTTTGAAAGTCCTTCACAAAGGAAAACGTAATATATGTTTGAGAATTCGTATCAGGAACAACTGCCAACATGAGTAACTTAGAAACAGATAACCTCGGTGTAACTTAAATCACTTAATAAAGGCACGGCTCAGGTTCAAAATGGTTCAAATGGGTCTGAGCACTATGGGACTTAACTTCTGAGGTCATCAGTCCCCTAGAACTTAAAACTACTTAAACCTAACTAACCTAAGGACATCACACACATCCATGCCCGAGGCAGGATTCGAACCTGCGACCGTAGCGGTCGCACGGTCGCAGACTAGCGCGTAGAACCGCTCGGCCACTCCAGCCGGCGCAAGGCTCAGGGCCAGATTGTACACCAGTCAGGTTCCTTTCAGAGTTTGCTGATACAATAGCGCCTTACTTAGCTATAATATACAATTGCTCGCTCGAAGAAAGATTCATACCCAGAGTCACACTGATACCCAAGAAAGGAACTGGAGCAGACCCATATCGCTAACATCGATTTGCAGTAGGATTCTGGAACATATACTCTGTTCGTAGCGTATGAATTACCTGGAAGTAAACAATTTATTGACAAATAGTCAACAAGGATTCAGAAAATATTGTTTTTGTGAAAAATGCTTAGGTCTTTATTCTCACGAAGTAATGAGTGCTATCGACAGGGGATGTTAGATTGATTCCGTATTTTTAGATTTCCAGAAGACTTTTGAGAAAGTTCTTCACGAGCGACTTCTAATCAAATTGAGTGCCTATTGAATATCGTCTTAGTTGTGCGATTTGATTCGTGATTTCCTTTAGCCTATCGATACTGCCGAAGCCGGTGCCTCGGAGATCCCTGCTGGAACCCCCAGCGACTCTTCGAACACCATCACCAATGAAGGGCCGACCAATGAAGACCGCTAGAACGGTGTTATAAGCGGCGGACACCTGGACATCAGTCTGCCATCTCAAGTCGAGTTTACTTCTGTGTCGCTAGTTGGTGCCGAAAGTTACACCGAGTTGGTGATAGCTCTACCGGCAAACATTCAGTGTTCTCAGACGCACTCTCGAGTGGGGCCTCTGCACAAGTTGTCAACAATGTAGCATTTCTTCACTTGTAACCTGAGTACAATATGTTTATTTACGTGCACTAGTATCAACTAATCTTTTTCTTTACTGTCCAGATTACTACGGCGACAGATCCTTTGGCCACCTTTCACACATTTATCGTAACCAGCGAGAACGGTCACAGGTTCGAATCCTGCCTCTGGCGTGGATGTGTGTGATGTCCTTAGGTTAGTTAGGTTTAAGTAGTTCTAAGTTCTAGGGGACTGATGACCTCAGAAGTTAATTCCCATAGTGCTCAGAACCATTTGAACCAGCGAGAACGTAACATTTGGATTCTCAGAACATAAAAGTAACCGACTCATAATGGAACAATTATGTCAGCAGCCATCACAACGGTTGGGATGTTTACCTGCCTTGCGTCAAGGCAGCATATAATTTTAAGGTACAAGGTATTGTCGAACTCTCACCATATGCCGTCACTTTTTGAGTAATTAGGTCTAAGCTCGGGAAGAACGGAGGGTGAGTGAAGAAGTTTTCAGAAAGGTTACGGGATGTGTGGTAGAAGGGAAAACAGTGGATATGAAGACATTCGAGTGGCAAGTGACACGATGTGTTGGCAAGTTACCTCAGTACAGAACTGGTCAATGGGTTTTGCTGTTGATTCCATGTACACATAAGGGCAAGACGAAAAAATTCCTAACTCGATCCGAAGGACCCTATTAGGACATAGAATTGAAATATAAAGCTGCAGTTACGAACAATGACTACCACTGTGCATAGGAGGGGGGGCTAAGCCGTTTAAGGGATCCGTGGAAACTTTACTGCACGGGTCAGCGTCGGCACCAGTTGACGTTGAAAAGAAAAGAAAGAAGAAAAGAAAGTAAAGTGGAAGTACACAAACAGGGTTTACGTGGAGTGCCTTATGCGCTTTCATGACGTTATTAAATTGGAGTGTAATGAAGTTTGTAAAATAATGGTGTGGAATAGTGTTCTGATGTATTGAGATTATATTACAAGTATGTTTTGTTATTGTTAAGTCTTGCTGTATTTTGTGGGTTTGCATTATTAAATGTTTATGAGCACACGTGGTATGGGGTAGTGTGGTTCAATATAACTGTATTGGTAAGTTATGTAAGCCCAGTTCTTTTTAAAGAGGGAGGTAAAATGACGCAGATTACGATATGTTGGCTCAGACAAGTGTGCAGGCATGTGAAGTACAAATGTTTTTGGGGAACTCAGACACATCCAGGTGTCAGAGAGAAGTCCTGACACCAAACCCTTATTTCTAACAAATAAACATGCATTGGGTTTCCTCTATATTTTCTCTAGAGGTTGTAATAGTAAAAAGGAAGCCCGCAGCGAATGACGATGTTGGAGTTATGGGATAGCGGGGTGCTAGTCAACTTAAGACCTGTGAAATAGGGGGTGCGTCATTTCGTCTCCCACATACTATCGCTGAACTACTGTGATAAAACTGACACAGCCGAGACTGTATTTTCCGGAGAAGCCACTAGATGCGTTGCCAACCCAGAATTTAACCTTTTTAAATGATACCTTAATATGGACTCCAAAAATGGTTCAAATGGCTCTAAGCACTATGGGACTTAACATCTTAGGTCATCAGTCCCCTAGACTTAGAACTACTTAAACCTAACTAACCTAAGGACATCACGCACATCCATGCCCGATGCAGGATTCGAACCTGCGACCGTAGCAGCAGCGCGGTTCCGGACTGAAGCGCCTAGAACCGCTCGGCCACAGCGGCCGGCAATTGGACTCCCTTCACTCTTAGATGATCTCATAACTCTCCAAACAGGGCAAATTACCGAAGAGCAGATATTTCAGCATGTATGGCAGTATCGTGATAAGCAACATCACAATGTAATGACTATAAGTGTCATGGTTTCTAATATTGTATTGCGTTTCGTGTAATCTCAATCCACCTCAAGCGAAAATGAAATCATCTCATGAACTGCCAGCGCATCAGAAACAAGTAGGGTGGGTAACCTGTGTCAATTAAGGATTCGTTATGTAAGATTTGAATGGAGAATACCTGGTAAGTAAGGAGTGAGGAGTATTAGGAAAAGTGAGCGACACTGTTATTGTGAAATATTTGTTAAGGATCTGTGGAAATTTGAAGGATGTGATAATATAATTATACAAGTTCGTAAAGTAGTGACTTGGGAATATGTTTCTGTACCAGCGCAAGACGGTCCAGTGGATTGAGCCAGAGAAATGATGTTTATAATTAGGAACATAGCCAATGAATCTCACAATTTAAGCCACACTAGTATAAGAAGAAAACTAAGTGTACTGTTTGAGTTTCAATGTTTAAATATGTGTCTAGAGTTTTCCGAGGAGCCGCAAGCAAAATCCAGAGCCGATTTTCTAAAGGAGGCAATCATGTTCCACCACAAATAATGTATTTGGCGCCGCTGAATAAAATTAAGGCAACTTCCTCAGGTGCTGCAAGACCCCAGAGAAGTGGGTCAAACCAGCCAAGCAAGTTACACAGAATGGCTTGCTGATTCATTGGGAACTGTTTCTTCAGCACACCTGCATACAGCTACAAGGTGGGACCTATGACGTTTCCCAATCTTTGCGTCTACTGATCTATTAGCTCCATGCATCTGCATGTCTTCTCCTGTGGAATTACAAGCTACTAGCCATGGCGCTGTGCTTATGCAGTATCCAATGCAGGGGACTTGGCACTCTGCAACCAATGGGCCTCTTGGTGGCCTCTAGTTCGTGTCTACGGTCGTTAAGCTGTCAGTCTGTTCCCACTTCTGCGGGGAAACTACTTGCTACTTGCAGTGTTCGCGTGGACTGGCTGTGCCACTGGGGGCTGATCCCTCTGCATGCAGTCTATATAGCGGCCTTGCTTGCCCTGGTCGGCGATTCCTGGGGCTGCTAGCGGTCACCGGGTTATGCGGGTGACACAGTGAGCTGGCTCCGTGGCGTCGGTAGTGTTTCAGTGTCGAAGGTGCTGATACCACTGCTTTTTTCGACGCCATCCACCTGCAACTGTGAACTACGTGATAGTCACCCCTTATCTCAACAGATGTGCACTGCTGGTGATCGGCAGATGCTGGCTGCCTGGACCTACGTCACATACACAGATGGATTCTGAATAATAAATACATGGTGTGTCAATATTGTTTCACTGTTGTCTCATTGGGCATCTAGCCCCAACTCACCACACCACCTCTCACTCATGCCCTGGGGTGGTGGTTTGTTGACATCCTGGCTTCAACCCGCCCACCCCCACTACCACCACCATCATAAAGCTCAGCAAACCTGTCAGTTATATCATCAAATCTGTCATGAAGCTAGTACCTTGGTCTGTGATTATTATCTCAGGGACACCAAACTTCATCAGCCAATTATCCAGTTATTTACCTTGCCCTGTGTCACCGTAGTTGCTTGTTGATTCAAGATGGCTATCATTGAAGTGTGTTGCATGGAATGATTAATAATAGTCATAACATAGTGGTTTTCCACTGGTGTAGAATAGTATTCTGATGTATTGAGGTTATATTACAAGTATGTTTTGTTATTAAAATATCCATTCCAGTCATCTAAAAAAATTTGGTTACCTCTGGCAATCTCTGTAGAGGTACTTGCTGATGGCTTATATCCACCCTCTGTGCACACACTACACATTTTCTTACTTACTGGTCTAAATCCTTTTCCCTTGTTTCCGCCAGGAATGCTCTGCCACTCTTCAATCTGTCACCATACGACCTGCATGCCCATAAGGCACATGATTGTGTGCTTCCTTCGATGCCTCCTCTTTCAGCTCTGCAGGTACTGTCATGCACAGCCCCAGTTTAGGTCGCCTACATAACAGCCCATCGTGCGCAATGAACTGCAGCTGTGTTGTTACAACTTTGCTGTTAGGACTGTCGGCGTTCCTGTGGTTCTTGCCTAGTTTATGAAACACTTCAACGTCAAACTCATTCAGTGTCAATGTCCACCTCTCGAGTGTGCTTGAAGAATCTTTCAAACTCTAACAGTCACTTTAACGCTGCGTGATGAGTTACTTCCGTTAACTTTTTGCTGTACAGATCGCACCTGAAATACGTAACCCCATTTAACAAGGTCAATATCTCCTTCTCTGTTGTGGAGTAGTTCTTCTTGGCTTCTTTTAACTGCTGTGAAGTGTAAGCCAGTGACTGTTCTTCACCATCTGCCGACCGGAGTGGCCGAGCGGTTGTAGGAGCTACAGTCTGGAACTGCGCGACTGCTACGGTCGCAGATTCGAATCCTGCCTCGGGTATGATTAGATTAGATTAGATTTAATTTCATTCCAATTGATCCGTAGTGAGGAGGTCCTCCAGGATGTGGGACATGTCAGAAAAACAACAATACATGACAAATATTTACAACTAAAACAAATAAGCTAATGTACCATTCCACAGGTCCCAAGTGGAATGATCGTCATTTTTTAATGAACACTAAGGGTCATTTTACGAATACTAATGCACTGAATTTAAAATAAAAAAGTTTTTTATTTATTTATAAGGTAATAAACATGTAATACAACTACTGTAATACTTATTTACAATGAACACATTACTGCACTGAAATGGTGCAGAAGTTAGATTATACTTACACACAAGCATGGATGTGTGTGATGTCCTTAGGTTAGTTACGTTTAAATAGTTCTAAGTTCTAGGGGACTGATGACCTCAGAAGTTAAGTCCGATAGTGCTCATAGCCTTTTTTTATTTTCACCATCTACGCTCCTGGAAATAGAAAAAAAATCACATTGACACCGGTGTGTCAGACCCACCATACTTGCTCCGGACACTGCGAGAGGGCTGTACAAGCAATGATCACACGCACGGCACAGCGGACACACCAGGAACCGCGGTGTTGGCCGTCGAATGGCGCTAGCTGCGCAGCATTTGTGCACCGCCGCCGTCAGTGTCAGCCAGTTTGCCGTGGCATACGGAGCTCCATCGCAGTCTTTAACACTGGTAGCATGCCGCGACAGCGTGGACGTGAACCGTATGTGCAGTTGACGGACTTTGAGCGAGGGCGTATAGTGGGCATGCGGGAGGCCGGGTGGACGTACCGCCGAATTGCTCAACACGTGGGGCGTGAGATCTCCACAGTACATCGATGTTGTCGCCAGTGGTTGGCGGAAGGTGCACGTGCCCGTCGACCTGAGACCGGACCGCAGCGACGCACGGATGCACGCCAAGACCGTAGGATCCTACGCAGTGCCGTAGGGGACCGCACCGCCACTTCCCAGCAAATTAGGGACACTGTTGCTCCTGGGGTATCGGCGAGGACCATTCGCAACCGTCTCCATGAAGCTGGGCTACGGTCCCGCACACCGTTAGGCCGTCTTCCGCTCACGCCCCAACATCGTGCAGCCCGCCTCCAGTGGTGTCGCGACAGGCGTGAATGGAGGGACGAATGGAGACGTGTCGTCTTCAGCGATGAGAGTCGCTTCTGCCTTGGTGCCAATGGTGGTCGTATGCGTGTTTGGCGCCGTGCAGGTGAGCGCCACAATCAGGACTGCACATCATGGTGTGGGGAGCGATCTCCTACACTGGCCGTACACCACTGGTGATCGTCGAGGGGACACTGAATAGTGCACGGTACATCCAAACCGTCATCGAACCCATCGTTCTACCATTCCTAGACCGGCAAGGGAACTTGCTGTTCCAACAGGGCAATGCACGTCCGCATGTATCCCGTGCCACCCAACGTGCTCTAGAAGGTGTAAGTCAACTACCCTGGCCAGCAAGATCTCCGGATCTATCCCCCATTGAGCATGTTTGGGACTGGATGAAGCGTCGTCTCACGCGGTCTGCACGTCCAGCACGAACGCTGGTCCAACTGAGGCGCCAGGTGGAAATGGCATGGCAAGCCGTTCCACAGGACTACATCCAGCATCTCTACGATCGTCTCCATGGGAGAATAGCAGCCTGCATTGCTGCGAAAGGTGGATATACACTGTACTAGTGCCGACATTGTGCATGCTCTGTTGCCTGTGTCTATGTGCCTGTGGTTCTGTCAGTGTGATCATGTGACGTATCTGACCCCAGGAATGTGTCAATAAAGTTTCCCCTTCCTGGGACAATGAATTCACGGTGTTCTTATTTCAATTTCCAGGAGTGTATTACTCGACTCAAAATACACTCCCAGTGCATGGTTGGAAGCATCACATGATAATAAAACTCTTTTTCATAACCTGTAAAAGTCAATGCTGGGCTTGATTTCAAAGCCTCTTGCAGATCTTCAAGTGGGCTTGACTCTCTACTGCCCAATGGAATTTTATACCCTCTTCAATAATAGTGTAAACGGCCATGCAATAATACAAGCCAATTCATGCATTTCCTACGGTATTTGGCCCACCCCATAGAATGAAGGCAAATCCTTACCTGTCTGAGGAATCGAAAATCTCACACTGTCTATATCAGTCTGTGCTCTGTCTTTACACCATCTCGAGTAATCGCATGTCCGAAATAGCTCTATTCTTCCAGGGACAAATGACACTTCTCAGTACTTAATGTAACTCATCGAAAATGTAAGCTCATAAAAAAAATGCCTTGACTGCTGTACACGCTACGTCATATCGTTTGAAAACATGATAATATCATCAAGGTACACTATCCATTGTTGTAGCTTCAGACCCCTTAATACTATGTCCAACAGCCATTGAAATGTGACTGGTGCATTTTTTAAACCAAACAACGTTTTCCGATACTGGTAATGAGCCCAGGCAACCAAAAATGCATTCTGTGGTCGGTCCTCCAGCACTACCTCCAGCTGATGGTAGCCACTCCTTAAATCTATCATAGAGAAGTATTGGTACTGCCCTAAATTATCAAGGGTTTCTGTAATGATGGTTATTGCATATGCATCTGTTATTGTTTTTCATTTAAGCATTAAGAGTCATAACAAAATCTATACTTTCTTGTCCCTATTCACTCCTCTCCAAAGCCTAGTGCTCTCCTCTATTGTGCCACTATTCAGTTGCAGGTTTATGAAGTCCTTCATAATTGTCTGTTAAGTATGGTTTTATCTACTTAGGTGCTTAATCCCCTGTCGGAATTGTACACTGCATTACGGACATCGCTAGTAATTGACCCCTAGGATTAAACAGATTCCTGTGATAATTACTTCTTTGCTACCCTGTCTCTTCCCTTCAAATGTCCTACTTTTGTATGTAATGCGACTGTAGTTTATGATAATGATTCACAAATGACATGTCCAAATCTTTCTTGTCTAGAACATCTAAATTAGTAACCAACAAACCTTTGGTTAACTTTACCCCATTGGTGCAAAAGTTCTCTAAACTGACTGATACCACTCTCTCACTATCCCTTTCCTGTATGTGTATGACATTCTTCCATTTAAAACGAAGTGCTGCACCCAACATGCCAGTCTCCTGTAGTGGCTCTATTACACATAAAATGTCAACAGGCAGTTCTAACACCACACTAACCCAAAGCTATTTCAAGGTGCCTTGTAGCACCATATCAT
This sequence comes from Schistocerca cancellata, assembly GCF_023864275.1. Classification (NCBI taxonomy): domain Eukaryota; kingdom Metazoa; phylum Arthropoda; class Insecta; order Orthoptera; family Acrididae; genus Schistocerca; species Schistocerca cancellata. The sequence continues at coordinate 506,689,504 of NC_064629.1, read as the reverse complement.
CTGAATTTAAGCCTTAATAACTCTGTCCACAGTTTAACTGATTTGTACTTCATGACAGACACTTTGCAGCAACATTTCAATGGCGACAGTTTCCCACAGCTGGATCATAGTTTCTGAAGTTCCACTGTGCGTTGCGAAAGGTCAACCTTGGTATTAAGATTGAATAGAGAGTCTAGCCCTAGGTCTGTACAGTACCCTTCACCTATATAACGCACAACTTCTACACTCTCTCAAAATGAAAACCCAATACCGCTGAACCTAGTGCCTTCATATCACTATCTCCTACTCCACACAACCTATAGCATGGTCGGTTTAACTGCTTTCTAGCTACGTGGTCCAGACTTGGCACCAATACATGCACCCCTGCGGCTAGCAAAAATCTACGTTTCTTATCCCTTACAACTCCTACCAAGTGACACTCTACTTCTGTATATGTCTTTGTAGCACTGAAATTTACAGAGAACGCTGTAAGTTGGACCTGAAGTTCCCATTTGCGTTCACGTTCTGACTATTTCACCTTTGCCTATTTTGCCTACATTTCACTGCTGATGCCTAACAACACCACACTTCTAACATTATGGTTAGCGACATGGCGTCTGGACGCGACCCAAAAGTCTTCGCCTATAACATCTTAGGTCAGCACAGAAAATGCTTCACCTATCGCACACCCCTGTCTCTGTGTCTATTTCCTCCAGCTCTACGGCTTTCCTGATGACAGTGTTTAGGTCTCTCAGGATACCTGCCTGTACCCATCTTAACTTGTCTGGTGGCAGCCCCCCAAGAAGGCATCCAGAGCTCTATGTTCCATCTTCTGAAGGATAATCTTGTTCGTCTCATCGCTCTCTGCCAGTTCATAAGTATATGAATCGATTTTCTTTATCGTATTGATCAAACTCTGTACTGAATCATTCTGTTTCTGTTATAACCCACTCAACTGCTCGCGAAAAATATCGTGCACTTTTCTGCTTCCTGTAGTGTTTCAGGAGATCGTCCTTTACTTGTTCACATACAAGCACATTCCCCAAACCCTCATGATACCCTACCCGACGGGAGGCCCTAGCCACACGACATTCCCATTTTTTTTTACCTGACAAATGCTTTCGCTTCCCTTTTCAACTGTAACTTAGTCATTTGCAACAGTTGATCGTCCAAAACCCAGGCATTGCAGCCGCTACCAAATCATCGACGAAAGACAACACATCCTCAGTTGAGTTACGAGAAAAGGGGGCTACCAAATTAGCGGAGGGCAAAACCAATAACATAATGGACAGACTGTACGATATCCTATCCTCCCTCATAGCAACCATTTGCGTATACATCTCCACGTAATCTGTTGGCAACTGCGCTACTTAATTTATTGATGACTATATCGTATTCTGCCCAGAAACACCCTGCATCTCGGACTCTGCCATTGTGGAGCCCTTATCCACTAATACACAAATTCAGTTAATAACAACAATGCCAGGACAAAAATAATAGCTCAAACAGTTGGAATCAAACATTACACCTAGTCATGAGTCACCTCAACTCGCTACATTGGCTAGAAATTTGGTCTTAACGATGGTTTGTGAAACAGTTCATTGGTACTGACTCAAAAATGTTTCAAATGGCTCTGAGCACTATGGGACTTAACATCTGAGGCCATCAGTCGCCTAGAACTTAGAACTACTTAAACCGAATTAACCTAAGGACATCACACACATCCATGCCCAAGGCAGGTTTCGAACCTGCGACCGTAGCAGTTGCGCCGTTCCAGACTGAAGCGCCTAGAACCGCTCGGCCACACCGGCCGGCTAGGACATATCATTTATATAAATAAGGAACAGGAGTGGTTCCAACGCTGATCCCTGGGGCACTTCCCACTTGACAGTACCCCACTCAGACCCCACATCACAGCCATTCTCAACATTGTGAATAATGACCTTTTGCTGTCTGTTGTTTGTGGCCTACACCCCATATTCCGTAATATTTTGTGATCAACACACTCAAACGCCTTAGTTAAAGCTAAAAATATACCTAGCGTTCGAAACCTTTTTGTAAAACCCATCCAGTATCTCACAGAGAAAAGAGAATATAGCGTTTTCAGTTGTTAATCAACTTCTAAGGCCGAACTGTACATTTGATAGCAAATCGTGTGCTATAGAATGATCAATTATCCTTACATTCAAAGCCTTATCTATAACTTTAGCAAACACTGATGGCATATAAATATGTCTAAAATTTTCTAAATTATCCCTTTCTCCCTTTTTATAAAGCGGCTTTACTACTGAGTACTTTAATCGTTCGGGAAACTGAACATTCCTAAAGAAAAAATTACAAATATGGATAAATACAGGGCTAACATATGCAGCACAGTACTTTAACATTCTGCTAGGCACTCCATTATATCCATGAGAATCCTTAGTTTTCAGTGATTTAATTATTGACTCAATCTTCCCTTTGTCTGTATCACAGAGGAGTATTTCAGACATCAACCTCGGAAAGGCATTTGCCCAGAAAGTTATATGATTCCCTGTAGAAACTAAATTTTTATTTAATTCACCAGCAATGATCAGAAAAGATTGTTAAATACTGTACATATATCTGATTTATCGGTAACAGAAATATTTTTACTACGAACAGACTTTAAATCTTCGACCTTGTGCTGCTGACCAGTGACTACCTTCACAACTGACCATATGGTTTTAATTTTATCCTGTGAATTAGCTATTCTATTTGCATACCACATACTCTTTGCCTTTTAATAACATTTTTAAGCACCTTACAGTACTGTTTGTAATGGGCTAATGTAGCTTGACTGTGACTACTTCTAACATTTTGATATAATTCCCTCTTTGTTCTACATGATATCTTTATCCCATTAGTCAGTCACCCGGGCTGCCTATTACTGCTAGTACCCCGTTTAGAACGTTCTAATAGAAAACCGTTCTCAAAGAGCATCAAAAGTGTGTTAAGGAAGGCATTATATTTATCATCTATGCTGTCGGCACTATAAACATCCTGCCACTCTCGTTCCTTGACAAGATCTAAAAAACTCTCTATTGCTGTTGGATTAATTTTCCTACATACTTTGTATTTACATGTGACATTTGTTTTAGTACAAAAGCCTTTTAGTGTTAAAATTAGTGCATCATGGTCTGAAAGGCCATTCACCCTTTTACTAACAGAATGCCCATCTAGCAATGAAGAATGCTTAAAAATATTGTGTACGGCTATGCTACTGTTCCCCTGCACCCTAGTTGGAAAAAACAGTCTGCAACAGATCATATGAATTTAGGAGATCTACCAACATCCTTTTTCTTGCACAATCATATACAAAATTTATATTGAAGTCACCACATATAGATAATTTTTGGTACTTCCTACAAAGTGAATCAAGGATCCTCTCTAGCTTAAGCAGGAATGCTCTAAGTCAGAGTTAGGGGACCTATAAACAACAACAATTTGATGTTTAGTTTCACGAATTTCAACTGCCCCTGCACAACATTCAAATATCTATTCAGTGCAGTGCCGTGATATGTCTATGGACTCAAATGGAATTCCGTTTTTTACGTACATAGCCACTCCCCCACCCCGCAAGGAACTCCTTGAAAAACAACCAGCTAATCTGTATCCCGGTAAAGGAAGCCTCTGAATTGTAAAATTATTTAAGTGGTGCTCCGATATACCAATAATTTCAGAGTCAATATCTATAAGTAGTTCACTAACTTTATCTCCAATACCTCTTATATTTTGAAGAAATATGCTAATTCCTTCTCTACTTGGAAACATGACGTCCTCTGAAGCTGAGCCCTTAGTTAGAGGGACTTCCTTTAAGCAGGTATACCTATTAGCTGACTTCAATGTAAAAAAGGTGCAGCTCTAACACCAGCTACTACAGGAATTTATCCATGAGTGATCCCACCACCACCCACTACACTGTCACCTATAAGCTTTGCCAGCTTCCCCTTCCCATACCTATTGAGGTGCAGGCCATGCCTGGTGAAACCCGACCTACTGATAGACCCAAATGGTACCACTGAAATGTGGTATTCTTGGTACAGAGCAATGGAATATAACGACTGTATTTCCCAAAATGATACTTTCAAACATCAGTTGATTCTAATTTGGAAGTAAGCTGGTAGTTACTGTGTTAGGCATGTCTCGTGTTACGAACTGGCCTTGGCGGTGATGAGACCAGCGTCTGCCAGTTCAGATTTTTCAGAATTTCCGTGACTTTCTGCCGTAAGTCAAGAAAACCAGTGATGAATGGTGCTTCCCTTCTTCGTATACATTCACTATCCTATATTAATCCTTTTTGGTATTGTTCCCAAACATCTGAAAAATAGCCTAGTATTAATCACATGAGTTTTTTGTAAGCAGTCTGCTTCGTAGACTAACAACATGTTCTCAGTATCCTACCACTGAACCAAAGTCTACCATCTGCTATAATTACGACTAAGCCAACGGATCATTTTATTTCATATCTCCACAAAATATTACACACAGGAATTTGTATAAACTAATTGATTAAAACTTTAAGCCATTGAAATTACAGCCATAGGATAATTCTTTCCTGCAATGTGTGAGGTGCTCAATTTTACATTTCTGAACATTTAAAGTAGCAGCTAATCTTTGCACCACACTGGAATGTGATCAAGATATGACTGACTATTTATGCAGACTTTTTCAGCTAGTACTCCATTAAAGGTAACTGCATTATCTGTAAACTATGTCTGTGGCTGCTGTTGATATTTATTTATTTATTCATCCGTTCTACTATGTACGTTGTATGGATCTCATCAGTGGTTGATACAAATGTTTGTATTAAAATAACATACAAAATTTGTTATTCTTTTTATAGTTCTCATGATTAATATCATACTGTAGCAATTTTGTTACTGTCACATATTGTTACATATTACAGTGCCTGGAAAAAAAAGTAAAGCCGCCGTGACACATGTTCGGAGATCAATGTGATTTCGTACACGTACACACCATTTGTGAGTATGTAAACGACTACAGTTTCAATTCTCTGTGAGAAATAGAACGGCCATCAATGTGATTTCGTACACGTACTAACCATTTGTGAGTATGTAAACGACTACAGTTTCAATTCTCTGTGAGAAATAGAACGGCCACCAGATTGCATAACTGTTGTTCGAATTTTAATGTTGTCACCAGGGCTGGTAAGGTATAAAAAAGATATAAATAGTGTCAGAAGTTATCACTGTGAAGGCGTGGAGATGCTGCGTATTCGCGTGAATCAGCGTTATCAACACCTGGTAGAATTTGAAATAGTCCTCATTGAGAGTCTCCATTTGGCCAGCTGGACGGACCTTGTAGCATCAAGATTTGTGGGTCATTTAGGTGTGACAGTGGCCCGATGATGGGCTGTATGGGAAAGTGAGGGCGGTCATACTCGTCGTCAAGGTTTCGATACACCACGTCTGACCATCACAACGGAGGATTGCTTTATGGTGTACCAAGCACATTGCAACTCCTTCTAATCTGCGCCTGCAATCCGAGAACAAGTAACGGAATCTCTACTAAATTCTGTATCATTGGTCGGTGACTAGCAGCAGTCGGACTATAGAATTACCGTCCAATTTGTGGGCTGCCGTTAACACTACAACATAAGCGGCAAGGTTCAGAGTGGTTCAGTGACCAAAACACGTGGACTGCTGATGGATGGCGTCGTATTGTGTTCAGCGATGAATCTCGGTTCTGCACTACGGTGGATGACTATCGTCGGCTAGTATGGTAGTGACCTGCGAGATGGGGAGGGGGGAGAGGGATGTCCAATTCTTACAGTGAAGAGGCACAGCAGTCTTAACCCTGGTATCGTTGTGTGGGGAGCCATCGGTTATGACTTCATATCACAGTTGGTGGTGATCGAGGAAATACTAATTGCACAACGGTACGTCACACACGTCCTGAATTCTCATGTGATATCCATTGTGCGACAGTATCGTGATGCAATTTTTCAACAAGATAATGCTCATCCACAAGTGACGTATGTCTCTATGAATTGTTTGCGTGATGTTGAGGTTACCTCTATGGCCTAAAAATTTCGAGTTCCGTCCCAGATAGAACACGTGTGGGACCAGCTTCAACATCAACATCCCAGTGTCGAGTATCCAGGATATTACGGACCAGTTACAACAGTTGTGGGCCAGTTTGCCTCGGGACAGGATACGAAGACTTAATAATACCCTTCCCAACTGAATCAGTGTGCGCATCCAGGCCATAGTGGGTATAGCATCATACTGAGAAGTGGACTCATACCGCATTTGTGCACTCCTTTGTAAATATGACTAGATTTTATTATCAACGAAATAACATCACATACCCTCTCAACCACTGAAGTTTCGTTTCGTCCCCTCCTCGCTCTGGGTGCTTAACTTTATTTATCAGTTAGTGTACATGTACATCATTATTAAGTTACATATGACACTGATGAAGTCTTCTCAGGTTATCAGCCGAGCCGAGATATCGTTGTGCGGCAACGTTTCGACAAATATCCTATCCTAATCTTTAGGCTAAGATTTCGCCTGAAGGTAACGTGTAGGAAACTTGTCGAAACGTTGCCGCGTAACAACATCTTGACTCGTCTGATAATCCAAGAAGACTCCATCATCGAAATTCGCCGAGAAAGCCTGGATTCTCGTTTACATATTACTTGTTTAAGGATTTTAAGTGGCTGCCTTTGGCTATTTTAAATATTTATTCACAGTGCAATACCTGTTATTTAATAAATATTGTAAATCTTTCGCTAAAGGTACCTGGATTACTTAGATCTTTAATTTCCAATGGCAGGCTATTGTACAATTCTATTTCATGATATAACACATTATATTGTGTTTTAGAATTGTTTTTATGTTTGAATGTAAATAGAGACTCAATCTGTTTCCATGTTAGCAGCATACATATGCAAATTTCTCCTAGCGTACTTCATATTCTGCAAGATATATTCACATAGGCAGGTCGAAATTTCTATCATTTCAGTTAACAACACAATGAGCCCTATTGCTTCTTTTTGTTATTATTTGTACAGCCCATTTCTGTACCTTGAAGACGGTCTATATAATCCCAGTACTTATTTCCAAAACTTGATACCAAAATTGAGGATTAAATGTATTTTTCCAAAGCAGGTCATTCTGAAGCTTGAAATGCTGCACACTAGAGCAAGGATTAGAAGGGTACAAGGTATTGTAAATGTTCTCTTTGTCAGTACCTTTGTATGTTCTGTGCACTTCAGCTATCAGTCTGCATTCATCCCCAATAATTTGGTCTCTTTTATACGTTGTAATACAGCATTGTTGACTTTTAATCTAGCACCATTGTGCTTCGTATTCAATCGCAAGTTCTTACAGTTTTCCTTCATTGCATTCAGTGTTGCTCTATTGTCCACTTGTGGACTGTGGACATCTCTGAGAGCATCATTGTCTTTTTTTTCAGAACTGTGTTGGTGTTTTATCAGTGATCAATATGGTGCATACATCGATAAACAGTATTTTATCTCCATCCTTGACACGGGAAATCATTGGTATAACACAGGAAAATGATCGGGTCTAATACAGGGTGACAATTACTGAACTATAAAAAAAAACTGAAATTGATTATAAACTGCGACATGCACTCACTTTATTCAATATGTAAACGTCACTATAGGTATTCGGATTAAGGTTATGACATGTTCGATATGCCTGCCATTATTGGCGATGATGTGGCGCAGGCAAATAGCGAAATTTTACATGACCCGCTGAAGTGTCGAAACATCGAGGCTGTCGATGACCTCCTGAGTGGCTGTTTTGAGCTCAGCAGTAGTTTTGTGGATATTTCTGTACACCTTGTCTTTACTATAGCCCCACAAAAATGAGTCGCATGTATTCAGATCCGGAGAATATAGCGGCCAATGGAGGCCCACGCCAGTGGCCTCTGGGTACCTCAGTGCCACAACGCCGTTCACAAGCGCTTCTCTTGAACATCAAACACTCTCCTACTTCGCTGAGGTCGAGCGCCGTCTTGCATAAACCACAACTTGTCGAAATCAGGATCATTTTGGATAAAGGATGAAATCATCTTCCGAAATTTTCATGTACCGTTCGGTAGTCACCGTCCCATCAAGGAATATCGCACCGATTATTCCGTGACTGGACACTGCACAAAATACAGTCACATCCACAATGCGCATACCAATTCCCATCATGCCCCGCGGCCAAACGTGCAGTTTGAATGTCCTACGCAAACCGTTCGGAAGTTATGACGCACCGAGCTGAAAAAAAATTGTAAGTAACGTATCCCCCGAAGGCTGTAGAAGGTATGATAGAATATACTTAAAACGTTTATTAAACTCAAAGAATCAGCCCCGACAGGAGGCAATGTTAAACATACAGACTTCAACAATGGTAAGTCTTGAATATTTATCGAAAACAAAAAATACTCGGACCTTGACCGGTTATGATTCGAATATTTAAATAACAAACTGACTTCAGCAAGGTAATTGTATTCCTTCTTCTTCCTTATCTTCAGTCCAAAGACTGGTTTGATGCAGCTCTCCATGCTACTCTATCCTGTGCAAACTTCTTCATCTCCCCGTACCAACTGCAACCTACATCCTTCTGAATCTGTTCAGTGTATTTATCTCTTGGTCTCCCTCTACGATTTTTACCCTTCACGCTGCCCTTCAATACTATATTGGTGATCCATTGATGCCTCAGTACATGTCATAACAACCGATCCCTTCTTATAGTCAAGTTGTGCCACAAATTTCTCTTCTCCCCAATTCTATTCAGTACCTCTTCATTAGTTACGTGATCTACGCATTTAATCTTCAGCAATCTCCTGTAGCATCAAATTTCGAAAGCTTCTACTCTCATCTTGTCTACACAGTTTATCGTCCATGTTTCGCTTCCATACATGGCTACACCCCATACAAATACTTTCAGAAAAGACTTCCACACTTAAATCTGCACTCGATGTTAACAAACTTCTCTTCTTCAGAAACGGTTTCCTTGCCATCACCAGTCTACATTTTATTTCCTCTCTACCTCGAGCATCATCAATTACTTTGCTGCCCAAATAGCAAAACTTATCTACTGTTTTAAGTGTCTCATTTACTAATCTAATTCCTTCAGCATCACCTAATTTAATTCGACTACATTCCAATATTCTCGTTTTGCTTTTGTTGATGTTCTTCTTATATCTTCCTTTCAAGATACTGCCTATTCCGATCAGCTGTTCATTCAAGTTCTTTGTTGTCTCTGACAGAAATACAATGTCAGCGGCAAACCTCAAGTTTTTATTTCTTCTCCCTGGACTTTAATTCTTACTGCAAATTTTTCTTTTGTTTCCTTTACTGCTTGCTCAATATACAGACTGAATAACATCGGGGATAGGCTACAATCCTGTCTCACTCCCTTGTCAACCACCGCTTCCAATTCGTGCCCCTCGACTCTTATAACTGCCATCTGGTTTTTGTACAAACTTTAAATAGCCTTCCGTTCCCTGTATTTAACCCCTGTCACCTTTAGAATTTGAGAGTTTCCATTCAACACTGTTAAAAGCTTTCTCCAAGTCTACAAATGCTATAAATGTAGGTTTGCCTTTCCTTAATCTGTCTTCTATGAGTACTTGTAGGGTCAGTATTGCCTCGCGTGTTCCTACATTTATCCCGAATCCAAACTGATCTTCCCCAAGAACGGCTTCTATTAGTTTATACATTTTTCTGCAAAGGATTCGTGTTAGCATTTTGCAGCCATAACCTATTAAAATGACAGTTCGGTGATATTCACATCTGTCAGCACCTCCTTTCTTTCGAATTGTAATTACTATATTCTTCTTGAAGTGTGAAGATAGTTGGCCTGTCTCATGCATCTTGCCCACCAGACGGAAGAGTTTTGTCATGGCTGGCTCTCCAAAGGATATCAGTAGCTCTAACAGAACGTTGTCTACTCCAAGGGCCTTGTTTCTTGTGCTATCTTGACAAAAGAATAAAGGCTGATGGCCAGTGTCTGTCTTCACGTAAGTTTTTGGTGAAACACTTATGAAACCAAAAGACTCCTCGTATAATTAAAGAACACAAACAATGTTATTGCGACCGCGACTGTCACAGTGTCTTGGATCGTTGGAAATTTGCGCGCAAGGACTTTCTTTGAGTAAGAATATCACACTACCACAGTGCACTTGGTTAAGGACCCGAGAGGATGAGCTACTGTCAACTTTCAGAAGGTATGGCGAAAGTTTAAGGCCTGAGTGATTTCAATAGTTAGCAGGAGAAAATATTACAGAGCCAGATGGTCGGTCACAGTAATGGTGTCCACGTCTTCTGCTGGTAAGGCCAAGTCGGGGGTTCTGGGTTGTGGAGACTGACCAGGACAGTGGTGATGGCGTAGTGCTGGCTCTGAGTGAGTTCCTGATAGATGAAATGTGAGTGCATTCGGCGCCTGGGCCAGGAAGCTCACTCTGAGTGAACTGGCCTCCTAGTGACCCAACAACAGCCTAAGTATAGGATACAGTCGCCCTGCTTCCTGTCACGTGGCCAGAGTAAGAAAGAGGCCAAGGGACCAGCGACCTCTGGTGGAGTTTAGTTGCCATCTGGCGACCGTGTGTAACGTGGCAGCCATCGAATTTCGTCTACTAGGAAGCCGGCCGCCCTCGTATCTTGGATGTAATGTGTGTTGTTGGCAGAGTTGTCACAAGTCCATGACACAGCAATAAGCACCTACATAATAGGATGTTTGTTTCCATGTGGCACATAAAATGGCAGTGAAAGTATGTCGCATGGGCTTCACAGTATCTTGTTATTTTTCTGGTGGTATGTGGTACCACACTTCTACGCAGTTCACACAATTTCTGTAAATTATCGTACAAGGGTTTGTGAGCATGGGGCTGGTGTCCAGTAGTGTCTCAGATGTGTTCCATTGAGTTTACATCAGGCGAATTTGGTCGCCAAGACATCAACATGCGCTATGGATCATTCTCCTTAAGCCACTGTAGCATGGTTCATATTTTGTGATACAGTCAGTTATCCTGCTGGAAGAGACACGAAGTATGAAGGAATGCTGGAGGCCTGCAGTAATGCTCACGTAATCCACATTTGTCATGATCCCTTCGATAATTACGAAAGCTGGAAGTCCAGAGCGATGTCTCCTATAGCGTAATACTGTCCCCACCCGTCTGCATCCACGGCGCGGTGCATGTTTCGAGTAGCTGTTCACTTCGATGTGCAGGTGTGAATGCAGTGTTTATTTCCAGAGGGGCTCACTGTTTTTCCTTTTCTCCCCCCCCCCCAGCTTCACCACCACCCCAGAATATAATTTGCCGTCACCGCTACGTATAACGTGCCACATAAGCCTATGCTATTACACTGAAGCGCCAAACAATCTGGTAAAGGGATGCGTAAAGAGGCAGAATACGGTGCTGCGATCGGCAACGCCTATATAAGACGACGAGTGTGTGGCGTAGTTGATAGATCTGTTACTGCTGCTACAACGGCAGGTTACCAAGATTTAAGTGAGTTTGAACGTGGTGTTATAGTTGGCGCTCTAGCGATGGGACACAGCATCTCCGAGGTAGCGATGAAGTGCGGATTTTCCCGTACGACTGATTGTTTCACTAGTGTATCGTGAATATCAGTAAAACGCCTTTGTTTTAATGATTGCTACTCCAATTCGCGTGTCTTATCCGTGACACACTCTCCCCTATTTCACGAAAGTATAAAACGAGCTGCACTTCTTTGAACTTTGCCGACATCCTCCGTCAGTCCTCTTTGATGTGCAGCCCACGCCACACTGCATTACTCCAGAAGAGGGCAGACGACTTCAGTGTAAGCAGTCTCTTTAGTAGACATGCCGCAGTTTCTGAGTGCTCAGCAAGCAAATCGCGGTCTTTGGTTTGCTTTCCCCACAACGTTATTTATGTGCTCGTTCCAATTTGAGTTATTCGTAATTGTAATTGCTAAGTATTTAGTTGAATTTATAGCTTTTAGATTTGTGTGATTTATCGTGTAACCAGCGGATTCCTTTTAGTAGGTACTCATGTGGATGACTTTGCACTTTTCATTATTTAGAGTCGATTGTCATTTTCGTACCATAGAGATGTCTTGTCTTTTTCAAATTATTGGTTTTGATCATCTGATAACTTTACAAGACGGTAAATGGCAAAATAATCTGCAAACAATCTAATAGGAATGCTAAGAGTGTCTCCTAAATCGTTTATATAGATCAGGTACAGCCGAAGGCCTATAACGCTTCCTTGTGGAACACCATATATTACTTCTGTTTTATTCGGTGCCTATCCGTCAGTTAACACGAACTGTGACCTTTCTGGCAGGAAATCACGACTTTAGTCACACAACTAAGTCGATTCCACATGTACGCCATTTGATTAGAAGTCGCTTCTAAGGTACGGTGTCGAAAGACTTCGGAAATCTAAAAATATGGAATCAATTTGACATCCCCTGCCGGTAGCACTCATTTCTTCGTGAAAATAAAGAACTAAATATGTTTCACAAGAATTATATTTTCTGAATCTGTGTTGGCTATTTGTAAATAAATGTTTTCCTTCGAGGTTGAAAATGGTTCAAATGGCTCTAAGCACTATGGGACTTAACATCTGAGGTCATCAGTCCCCTAGACTTAGAACTACTTAAACGTAACTAACCTAAGGACATCACACATGTCCGTGCCCGAGGCAGGATTCGAACCTACGACCGTAGCAGCAGCGCGGTTCCAAACTGAAGTGCCTAGAACCGCTCAGTCACAACGGCCGACTACTTCGAGGTAATTCATAATGTTCGAGCAGAGTATATGTTCCAAAATTCTACTGCAAATTGACGTTAGTGAGATGTGCCTGTAATGCAGAGGATCACTCCTATTTCCTTTCTTAGGTAATCTTGTGAGATGTGCTACTTTCCAGTATTTAGGTACAGATCATCCGACGAATGAGAGGTTTTATTTGATTGTTAAGTATGGAGCTATTGTATCAGCATACACTGAAAGGAACCTCTCTGGTATACAATTTGGACCGGAGTCCTTGGTTGTACTGATTTAAGGTGCTTCACTACACAGAGGACATCCCTATCTAATTTATTCATGTTGGCGGTAGCTCTTGATTCGAATGCCGGAATATTTACTCCGCCTTCTTTGGCGAAGGAACTTTGGAAAACCGTGTTTAGTAGCACTGCTTTAGTGGCACTGTCATCAGTAACATCACCACTGTTATTGCGAAGTGAGGGAGTTGACTGCGTCTTGCCGCTGGTGTACTTTACATACGACCAGAATCACTTTGAGTTTTCTGTCAGATTTGGAAACAGAGTTTCATTATGGAAACTATTAAAATCATCTTGCATTGAAATTAGCGCTAAATTTCGAGTTTCTGTAAATCATTTCCAGTCTTTGGGATGTTGAGTTATTTTATATTTGCCATGCCTTTTTCCGTTGCTTCTACAACAGTGTTCTGACTTGTCTTTTGTACCATGGGGGATCAGTACCATCTTTTACAAATTTGTTTGGTATACATCTCTCAATTTCCGATACTGTTTCTTTCGGTGCAACCAACATCTCTACTACGTTTACATAGTCAGGCTGCAAGGCGTGGAGACTGTCTCTTCCGAAGGCGTCAAGCGAATTTTTATCTATTTTTTAAAATATGTGTGTTTGGCGTTTATTGTTGGTGGATTTGGGTGTTACTTTATCCAGTCTCACTATAAACAACCTTGTGCTCACTAATCCCTATTTGCTCATGCTTATTTGTTGCTAATATGTCAAACATGTTTTCGCAACCATTAACAATTCGAGTGAACTACTGAACCACATATTCAAAATAATTTTCTGAGAATGCATACATTACAATTTCGGACTGCGTTTTATGCCTGCCACCGACTTTAAACAAGTATTTTCGCCAACATATCGAAGTTTCACCAACTTTCAACCATTTTCCATAGATGCTCACAACAGCAGTACGTTAACAGCCGACCAGTTCGCCGTTTCCGAGATGTTCGTTTCCAGGCGCCGGGCCATTACAATCTGCCCTAGTTACATTCGCTTATGTCAGTGGTTTTCTCCGTTTCCGGCTCGTATCGTCGCAAGCATTATTCCCCACCCGTCTTTGCTCTGCTTGTAGACCTTCTTACTGTGTCATATGCCCGCAGCGCCACCAAGCAGCATTCATTCTCACTGTGGGCAGTGGTCACAATGTTTTGGCTCATTAGAGCATTTTGCGTATGATAAATGATTTAGCAGTAATATTCTCGAAGCATCTGAAATTTGGAGTAGTTGCACTCTGTTTTCCAGGTAAGTCTCAAACCACTTGCACTACTGGCCATTAAAATTGCTGCACCACGAAGATGACATGCTACAGACGCGAAATTTAACCGACAAGAAGAAGATGCTATGATATGCAAATGATTAGCTTTTCAGAGCATTCACACAAGGTTGGCACCGGTGCGACACCTACAACGTGCTGACCTGAGGAAAGTTTCCAACCGATTTCTCATACACAACAGCAGTTGACTGGCGTTGCCTGGTGAAACGTTGTTGTGATGCTTCGTGTAAGGAGGAGAAATGCGTACTATCACGTTTCCGACTTTGATAAAGGTCGGATTGTAGCCTATCGCAATTGCGGTTTATCGTATCGCGACATTGCTGCTCACGTTGGTCGAGATCTAATAACTGTTGGCTCAATATGGAATCGGTGGGTTCAGGAGGGTAATACAGAACGCCGTGCTGGATCCCAACGGCCTCGTATCAGTAGCAGTCGAGGTGACTGGTATCTTATCCACATGGCTGTAACGGATCGTGCTGCCACATCTCGATCCCTGAGTCAACAGATGGCGACGTTTGCAAGACAACAACCATCTGCACGAACAGTTCGACGACGTTTGCAGCGGCATGGACTATCAGCTCGGAGACCGTGTCTGCGGTTACCCTTGACGCTGCATCACAGACAGGAGCGCCTGCGATGGTGTACTCAACGACGAACCTGGATGCACGAATGGCAAAACGTCATTTTTTCGGATGAATCCAGGTTCTGTTTACAGCATCATGATGGTCACATCCGTGTGTGGCGACATTGCGGTGAACGCACATTGGAAGCGTGTATTCGTTATCGCCATACTGGCGTATCACCTGGCGTGATGGTATGAGGTGCCATTGGTTACACGTCTCGGTCACCTCTTGTTCGTATTGACGGCACTTTGAACAGTGGACGTTACATTTCAGATGTGCTACGACCCGTGGCTCTACCCTTCATTTGATCCCTGCAAAACCCTGCATTTCAGCAGGATAATGCATGACCGCATGATGCAGGTCCTGTACGGGACTTTCTGGATACAGAAAATATTCGACTGCTGCCCTGGCCAGCACATTCTCCAGATCTCTCACCAATTCAAAACGTCTGGTCAATGGTGGCCGAGCAGCTGGCTCGTTACAATACGCCAGTGACTACTCTTGATGAACAGTGGTATCGTGTTGAAGCTGCATGGGTAGCTGTACCTGTACACGCCATCCAAGCTCTGTTTGACTCAATGCTCAGGCGTATCAAGGCCGTTATTACGGCCAGAGGTGGTTGTGCTGGGTACTGATTTCTCAGGATCTATGCACCCAAATTGCGTGAAAATGTAATCACTTGTCAGTTCTAGTATAATATATTTGTCCAATGAATACCCGTTTATCATCTGCATTTCTTCTTGGTGTAGCAATTTTAATGGGCAGTAGTGTATTTGGTACAACCTTTATTCCTAGAATCTCTAATTTATATAATAAAATTCTGTGGTCCACAGTGTTTAAAGCCTCTGACAGGTCTGTGAATGTGCCAGTTACCGCGCCACCTTCGTCCAGTGCTTCAAGAACAACATTCGTAACCTATCCTGTGGTGGACTCTGTAGTTTTCCTGAGCCTGAAATAGAACTGTTCATTGCAAATAAGTTTATATTTATTCATATAATTCATTAGTCTAATTTTATTGTTGTTTCTATTATTTCAGAAATGGAAACAGTACTGAAATCTGTCTGTAGCTTTCAACGTTTTCCGCGCCACCAGCTTTGAGTATAGGTATTCAGATAAGCAGACAGATTTCAATGATAAATTAATTATTTCTCTTAAAGGAATATTTATGGTACTTATGAATTCGATAAGGACACAAACTTTGATTAAATGTAGGACTTTGAATATTTTATTGTCTGCCAGAACACCTCGTGGCCTACTGGTTTTGCGTCGTGCTGCGACTTCCTAGACTTGCGACATAGGATGAGAACTATAGGGCCCCGTAAATGGGTCATACGTGCACTATGCACCAGAGGCAGTAGCTGACTGTGAGCATGGCGTATAGAAGGTTTTTTTTATTTTTTTTTAAGATTAGTCCACTGTCTGTCCGATAGAGATAACAATGGTTGCAGAAAACCTAGAATTAGCAGAGGAAGATCCAATGAAAAGCTCCCTTACAGGCGAGAATATTAAAATCCAAGTGCTTAAATGGGTTAGCGTTTTCAATAAAGTGATAAAGTTTGAAGCGCTCTTAAAAATCAGTGAAGTTCAAGTAATACTAGGCACAGGAAGCTAATTAAGCATGAGTGTTAATGAAATTTTGGGTAAAATTTTGACAGTGAAGTTTTGGGTAAAATGTAAGCGCATACCGAAGAGATAGGCTAATGGAAAATGGAGGTTGTGTATTTATCGCCCTAGACAAGAAACTCAAATCCACCGAGATTGAAAGTGGAGCTATATGCGAGATTGTCTGGGAAAGACTCAGTATCAAGAGTGGGCATAAAATTATGATTAGATCCTTCTATCGGCCCCAGGCTCGACTCCTGATGTAACCGAAAACTTTAGAGATAACCTCAGTTCTCTTGAACATAAGTTGCCCAGTCATATTGTAATCATCGGAGGAGACTTAAATCATCCAACAATCACCTTGGATAGTTACAGTTTTGTTAGTGGTGGGCGCGACAAGACAGCCTGTGAAACAATATTAAGTGCCTTCTCTGAAAACTGAAAAGTTCGAGCCCCGCATAATGGAAATATAGATATAAAAGCAACAAATAGATCCGACCTTTTTCACACTGTCTACGTGGAAACCGGTATTAGTGATCATGTGGCACTGATAGCAATAATGGGTACCAAAGAACAAAGGACAACGAAAAGAAAAGAGCCAAAGAAGCTGGTATACCTGCCTAATATCGTGTGGTGCACACGCAGAAGTGCCGCAACACGACGTGGCATGGACTTGAATGGACTTGACTAATGTCTGAAGTTGTGCTGGAGGGAATTGACACCACGAATCCTGCAGGGCTGTCCGTAAATACGTTACAGCTCGAGGGGTTGGAGATCTCTTCTGAATAGCACGTTGCAAGACATCCCAGATATGCTCAATAATGTTTATGTCTGGGGAGTTTGGTGGCCAGCGGAAGTGTTTAAACTCAAAAGAATGTTCCTGGATCCACTCGGTAGCAATTCTGGACGTGTGGGGTGTCGCATTGTCCTGCTGGAATTGCCCAAGTCCGTCGAAATGTACAATGGACGTGGATGGATGTAGGTAACCAGACAGGATGCTTACGTACGTGTCACCTGTCAGAGTCGTATCTAGACGTATCATGGGTCCTATATCACTCCAAATGCACACGCCCCACACCATTACAGAGCCTCCACCAGCTTCAAGAACCCCTGTTGACATGCAGGATCATTGGATTCATGAGGTTGTCTCCATACCCGTACACGTCCATCCGCTCGATACAATCTGAAACGAGACTTGTCCGACCAGGCAACATGTTTCCTGTCACCAACAGTCCAATGTCGGTGTTGACGGACTCAGGCGAAGCGTAAACCTTTTGTGTTGTGAAGTCATCAAGGGTACACGAATGGGCGTTCGGCTCCGAAAGCCCATATCGGTGACTTTTCGTTGAATGGTTCACACACTGACACTTTCTGATGACCCAGCACTTTGCGGAAGGGTTGCATCTCTGTCACGTTGAACGGTTCTCTTCAGGCGTCATTGTTCCCGTTCTTGCAGTATCTTTCTCTGGCCGCAGTGATGTCCTAGATTTGATGTTTTATCGGATTCGTGATATTCACCGTATATTCGTGAAATGGTCATACGCGAAAGTCCCCACTTTATCGCTACCTCGGAGATGTTGTGCCCCATCGTTCGTGCGCCGATTATAACACCATGTTAAAACTCACTTCTTGATAACATGCCATTGTAGCAGCAATAAGCGATCTAACATCTGCGCCAGACATTTGTTGTCTTATATAGGCGTTGCCAACTGCAGTGCCATATTCTGCGTGTTTACATATTTCTGTATTTGAATAAGCATGCCTATACTACATTCTTTGGCTCTTCAGTGTATAAAGAAACAGTAATGTCCTATCCCAACCAGACACTTGAATCTTTTAGCTCGGGATAGGAGCATGTAGAGGTGCTCTGTTTCAAGTTTAAGCAGTGATGTCATATCTCAATCAGGAACCTGAAACATTTAGCTCGGTATAGGAGCGTGTAGAAGTACTATGGTTTAAATTTAAAAGAATTATTGACCATGCACTGGTGTATGTGTACCTAGTAGAAAAGCTCATCATGGGAGAGACCCTCCGTAGTAAACAGCCACTGTAAAGAATCACCTAAAGGAACAGACACCACTGCATAATGGGTATGAAACAAATCATAGCGCTATAGATAGACAGATGCTAAATGGTAGGCTTTCAGAAAAACACACTGAGGAAATAAGTACACTATCGGAGAAAGTAGCCGAACTTTCGGATCAGTTCACTAACTTATCTGCAAAGGTAGATGATGATCTGAATGACACAATATTACCGAAAGCTCTTTCACAAAACGCAAAGAAATTCTGGTCGTACGTAAAGTATGTTAGTGGCACTGAAGTTAGTGGCTAGTCACTCACAGACGATACAGGAACTGAAATTTAGGGTAGTAAAGTAAAAGCATAAATGTTTAACTCTGTTTCAATAATATTCCTTCGCAAACGAAAATCCAGGAGTGCTGCTCAAATTTAACTCACGTATCACTGAAAAGGTGAGTGAAATAGATATTAGTGACAGTGGCGTTGAGAAACAGCTGAAATCGTTGAAATTTGAAAAAGGCCTATCGCACTATGGAATCGCTATCAGATTCTGTACCGAGTTTGCGGCTAAGTTAGTCCATATGTTAACTATAATCTATTGTAGATGCCTAGAACAAAATTCCGTGCCCAGTAGCTGGACGAAAACATAGGCTACACCAGTCTACAAGAAACGTAGCAGAAGTGATCTACAAGACTACCGTCCAATATTCTTGACATTCATTTGTTATAGAATCTTGGAACAAACTCTGATTCGAACATAATGAGATATCTATAACAGTATGACCTCATCCATGGTAACCAGCACTGATTTCGAAAACGCTTATAATGCGAAACCGAACTCTAATTTCTTTCACATAACATAGTGAAAACTATGGGTGAAGGCAGTCAGGTAGATGCAGTATTTCTCGATTTCCGAAAATCATTTGACTCACTACCATAACTACGCTTATTGGTGTGCCCCAGGGAAGTGGGTTGGGTGCTTTGCTGTTCGTTTTGTTTATTAACGACCTTGCAGGAAATATTAATAGTAAGCTAAGACTTTTCGCAAATTATGCACTTACCGATAATGAAGTACAGTTCAAAATGGTTCAAATGTTCTGAGCATATGGGACATAACATCTGAGGTCATCAGTCCCCTAGAACTTAGAACTACTTAAACCTAACTAACTTAAGGACATCACACAAATCCATGCCCGGGGCAGGATTCGAACCTGCGACAGTAAGCGGTCGCCCGGTTCCAGACTGAAGCACTTAGAACCGCTCGGCCACACTGGCCGACTGAAGTACAGTCTGAAAGAAGCTGCACGGATATTCAGTCAGATCTTTATAACATTTCAAATTGGTGCGAAGGTTGGCAACTTGCCTTAAATGTTCAGGAATGTAAAATCACCCACTTTACAAAACGAAAAATCTTAGTATACTGTACTACAGAATCACGGGTAACACCTGGAATCGGTCAACTCATACAAATACCAAATGTAGCACTTTGTAGGGACATGGGATGGAACAATCACATAGGCTCAGTCGTATGTGAAGCAGAAAGCAGACTTCGGCTTACTGGCAGAATTCTAGGGAAATGCAGTCAGTCTACGAAGGAGATTTCTTACAAATCACTCGTGTGAACCATCCTAGAATAATGCTCTAATGTTTGGGAACCAGGTTTGAAACTTCCTGGCAGATTAAAACTGTATGCCGGACCGAGACTCGAACTCGAGGCCTTTGCCTTTCGCTGGCAAGTGCTCTAGTCACAGGTTTGTTTGAGCAGCGGGAGTGTGTCATAGAGATGTTGAAAGAACTGAACACTCAGCATCTTGAAGGTAACGTTAACTGTTCGGAGAAAGCCTACTTACAAAGTTTCAAGAACCATATTTAAATTATGACTCTAGGCGTATACTACAACGCCATACACATCGGTCCCTTACAGATCGTGGGGACAAGATTACATTAATTACAGCACTTTCACAGGCATTTAAACAGACGTTCTTTCGTGCTCTATATGGGTATGGAACGGGGAGAAACGCTAGTAACTGGTACACTGGGATGTTTTGTCTGGCCTCCTTTTTAAAGTAGTTTACAGAGTATGGATGAAGATGTAGACTAAATGTGTCACTTTTCTCTCGGTTGTTGGCAGGAACATCATTCAGTTTGCCTACTGGTCCTCGGTGCGTAAAACATTTGTGCCTGTCAATTTCTAATGTAATTTCGTAGCAATGCTGCTGAAGTGTACATTCACATAGTATGCTAATTGCTCTGGGTGGCGTAGCAATGCTGCTGAAGTATACATTCACATAGTATGCTAATTGCTCTGGGTGGCTTACTTTTACATCTCTGTTTTTAATTTGTGAATTCAGGTGTTTCTCCTCAGCATTTGCCGGCCGGAGTAGCCGAGCGGTTAAAGGCGCTACAGTCTGGAACCGCACGACCGCTACGTCGCAGGTTCGAATCCTGCCTCGGGCATGGATGTGTGTGATGTCCTTAGGTTAGTTAGGTTTAAGTAGTTCTAAGTTCTAGGGGACTTATGACCACAGCAGTAGAGTCCCATAGTGCTCAGAGCCATTTGAACCTCAGCATTTATTGTCTCTCACTTAATTATATTTCAGGCTGCTTTGTATTTGCTTTTTGTTTGTAAGTTTTCTGCAATGTAAATTCTTTTGTATTTTTTGCAAAAATATAAAAAAAATCTGGTTCAGTGTGTCTATTTTGGATTGGGTCTAAGCGATTCAGCAGGTTTTTCGTACCTACTGTCACCCATATATTTCTTTATTAAGTTCCAGTGACAGAGTTTTGGGAAATGGTTGTTCAAATTTTAATTTGAATAGTCTCATGCATTTACTAAACATTTTGTTCAGATTTGCTTCTGCACACACTCTCTCCTATTTTTCATGTTTTAAGTGGACTGCATATTCATACAAGTTTGATTTTGAGAAGATCTTTTTGTACGCACTTACGTTAGCATGCTTTTCTATGAGGATATTAGCATCAAGTAACCAACACAGATGACTGGCTACGCATTTGTTCTGTCGTTATCTATTGAAAAAGACTGTTTATTTAGTCTGTTTGGATTATTTACTAGCGAAGGTATGCTAGAACTACTCGGTACTTTCAAGTAAGTTTTATTGGCATATTATTTGTAGTGATTTTAAATCGCCACAAATGAGCATATTAGTTGTGGACTAGAAACATTTTTTTGGGTAGGTTCTTCCCTGAGCAAAAATTTTTTTTTCTTCTTTTTACCCGAATATGTCCCGCTGAAGTTATAGCATCGTCGGTGATGCTGAAACTTCAGCGAAACATACGAATAAAAGGAAGAAAAAGCTTATGTTTGCTCAAGCCGAACATATCCAAAAACAAATTTGTTTGTAAGCAAACACGGACACAAGAGTATGCTTCAATCTGAAGATGGGTAGTAAGCTGAGTTTTGAGGAAAAGATGACTGTATCACCACTACGAGATCGGCACATACAAAATGCAATTAAATTTTTTGCCATGTTATGTTTGATTATCTTAACAGCTGATAATTCAAAATGTTTATCTTCACTTAATACAATGAGGTCATTTCTAGAATTAAATGAGATCCCTTTCTTGAGATAAATACATGAGCCCGCACCATTCATGGACTCTGTTACAGGAACAGACCAGGTCATATGAGGTTAAGACAGTATGTACCAGCTGTCGTCAAACTGCGGCCAGCTGTCCTAATTAAGTGTTCGTGCGGCCCGTGGTTCCCAGCCATATTTTATAATAATACGCTTCTAGCAACCAACAGCAGAGCCCAAAAATGTCAACTTACGTTAAGAGCTTGTTAAGAGTATATTTCTCTTGCTCTGTAACAAATAAAAATACTTGCACAGACAGTAATGTTTTAAGATGTGCTTAAATTTTTATTGACGTTGGTGAATTAGACCGTGAGCTAAGTACAGTTTGGCTCTTACCTCAGTGGCCGAGTCGTAAGTAGCGGGGCCACTGTCGGGTAATAGAAGTGAGTGGGGGAACATTTTATTGTTTGTCGTCCAGTGCTGACAACTCACGAATGTGCGCAACTCGCACTAATCAGTTCCTGTGGCATACATTTCAAACGGAAGTAGCGTGGATTTGTGAATGCGCATTAGAGAGACGGGCATCTTCAAATGTGGTACATTTTTCTAGCAAATAACACGAAATTAAATTTAGACTGTTGTAATACAACGAAATAAGTAGAAGAAAAATGACATTGGCGGCCGCGGTGGTCTAGCGGTTCTGGCGCTGCAGTCCGGAACCGCGGGACTGCTACGGTCGCAGGTTCGAATCCGGCCTCGGGCATGGGTGTGTGTGATGTCCTTAGGTTAGTTAGGTTTAAGTAGTTCTAAGTTCTAGGGGACTTATGACCTAAGATGTTGAGTCCCATAGTGCTCAGAGCCATTTGAAAAATGACATTAAAACAAAAACATTCGAGATCGTGGCTGGTATGTCACGTTGCAATTAATAAAACGTACTAATTTATGTAGGTTTCCAATTAATAGTAAAATCGGCAGGAAAAGGTGTGGAAAAGTAGGCAGAAGGGGAAAAGTGGCCGCTGCATAGTTTTTGGTCTGAACAGCGATACTGCCTGCCGAGAAGTGTTCACACTAGTCCTAACACAAATCACCACTGTTGTCAGTGAGATTGACAGAGGAATCTTCTTCCGTTACTTTTTAGTAAAAACTTACTTGCGTTTGAGTCACCTGATAAATCACCTAAGTCGTTTATATTCTTGTTATCTTAATTGTATGCAGAGCAATAATTTTTCACAATGTCAAAGTTTAAACAACGTCTTGTGGCCTAAAGATGTAATTTCTTGTTGTTTCTCTCAATCTGACAGTTCCTTCTGTGGGTCACTAATACCGACATTACGTCCGGTCGGGAAATGTGGTCACAATACCCGTCGGAAAAAGCCCCATTAACAGTTAGTTACTTCCAAAATCACACATAATGCAACATGTAAAACTGACTTCTAAACACTTTTGTATGCATAGCTATTATCCGCCATTCTATCCCTTTGTGATAACTTTGAACTAATTAAGTCGTATTATTTAAAACCGTCTCTGTTCTGTTATACAAAAATAGTATAAAAGCCCAATTGGAAACGGACTGCTACAGCCGCTTGGTATTGTTCCAGATACTAGGGCATCAAAATGCGTAGAAAATGGGGCCGGAAATAGATTTAAAAAAAGAAACAAAATAAAGCGAGGGATCCTGTTATGATGGCACTGAGCACGTTACCCGCTTAGGTACGTGGAATTTATCACTATGTAAGCCTTCAGAAAAACGCATGTAGTTCTTATAGTTTCAAAAATGGTTCAAATGACTCTGAGCACTATGGGACTTAACATCTGAGGTCATCAGTCCCCTAGAACTTAGAACTACTTAAACCTAACTAACCTAAGGACATCACACACATCCATGCCCGAGGCACGATTTGAACCTGCGACCGTAGCGGCCGCGCGGTTTCAGACTGAAGCGTCTAGAACCGCTCGGCCACACCGGCCGGCTCTTATAGGTTATTTTGTTCTTTATTTAATAATTTTTCATGTGATGCTTTATAAAACGTACATTTAAAACGCGTAATTGGAAAGCTTCTATCAGTTACCATGATTTGGTGAAAACTGAATTTCTCTTAGAGTGGCCAGTTTATGCCACCTCACCCCGCCGCCATGACCTTCCTATGCGGCCCGAGGTGTCATCCTACAATGTCAGTATTGGCTCTTAAGCAAAAACGTTTGGTGACCACTGGTATATACAGCTTCACTTCCTTTGCACCGGTATTCAGTGACACACACAACTGAACCGTTTAGTGTTTGCAGTTTTACTTAGAGTTATTTCATTTTGTTTTTCAGGGACTGAAAATTTTCGCGAAAGACTGCGAATCATTTGCTTGTGGCATGTGGCCTATATCTGAATCTTAATCCTGGATTTTTATTGAGCCGCCGTGTGTTCTCGCAGTAGGCAGATGTTCTCGCAATAGGCAGATGTTCTCGCAACAGGCAGATGTTCTAAACAACACGGTATCGAATTTACAATGTAGTCCACTGCCGAGTATGTGTCGTTACTGAAGAAACCATTCGAGAACAGTGATTGCAAAGAAGTTGTTCGCCAGGGCTGAACTGACATCGTCGAGCTTGCACGGTTTGCAGACCGTGGCAAATTGGTTACGGTTACGCAACTAGCGACTCAGCGGCAAGCATTTTTTGAAGGTTGCTGGCGTGTGCTCGCCTCTCGGAGGGTTGCGCTCCGCGGCGGGGGTTGTCGCGCGCGCTCGCCCCTTTGCTGCGAACAATAGTTTCCCCCCGGGCCCCTCCACTCCCACCCTTACCTACGGCAACCCCCCCGCGCGCCCCTCGCGGCCCGCTCTAACGGCCGGCCCAGTAACGGACTTGCGCAGTTCGGTCTCGGATGACCACGCGCGTGCAGTCCTTCGCGCGCCATTCTTCGAATGCAGTGTGAGGCGAGCCTCCGCACTCGCAGAAAATTGCCTTGCTCGACTCCTCGGCACTGCAGTTCTTCTCTAGCTGGTAAGTGCCGCTCCGCCACTGTTTGCCGACGGAACAGCTGTAGCCGACAACAATACTAGCGTTTGCGGAATTTCATAACACGGGTATCGAATGTACCACATCCACCGGCGCACTGCAGCGGCGCTCGCCTCTGCGATCTGCAAGAGGTCCTCGCGGCAAACAATTCATTCGACAAAAGGATTGTGCTTCTTAGTCAATTGCAAGCGGTGAAAGGAATCGATACCATTTTCATTTCCCGATACCCTCTGTAGTTGCAAAAGTACGAAACGACGACTGGATTATTACGGATAAAATGTTTACTTTCTCTAAATTTCGACACTTGCTGTACATTGGATGACCACCGAAAGTATCCCATATCTTCAAGAATACCGATTGTTCAGATTTGTTATCGTAATTGTTATAATTTTTATACAAATGCGCTCAAGTTCAGCAGAGGAACTCCGGCTGTAGAGAAATTGCATTTCCGTAAAAAATGCGGTGTATAGCCGTAAGTTTGGCTGCGAACTTTTTACAATATAGCGAATGCTGAAAGTGCTCTTAATTTACCGCCGAAGCGTTGCGTCAAAGTGTCCTTCTCCCGAGTGTTACTTCCTATGGGTTCTGAAGACTCACGTTCTGTGGCAGCAGCTAATTTAGCACGGGTAGTAGCCACGTTGACCGTGTGTATCGGAAGAGTTCCAGTAACAATGCTTTTTGCCTCTCGAATGAGTAAATGAAACAGAACGTAGATTTTCTTTTCGCTGGGAGGATTATCTAATGAATTTGTTGTGAAAAATTAAATTTTGCAGTCGTTCCCAGAAGTTCAGTGAAGATAAGAAATCTTCGGAGGTTTATATGGGTATTATATGCTCTTTAATTTGGTGTGAATCCTGGGCAGCACTGAACACAGTCATAAATCCGACCCGTTTACCGCGCGTGTGAGCGGAGATACGTAATCTACCTTAATTGCGACTATTGTCAGTCTTGCTTTGCAATCAATTTTCACCAGATTGCAGTTCATTCACTGCTAATTACTCTCACTAAATCGCTCTATTTAAGCTGGATCATCGTTAAAAATCGAGTGTTTTTGATTGCAATGCAGAAAAGGAAGCAAACGAACCACGTCCTCCATACATGATAGGCTGGAAATGCGTACATTGTAAAATATACTCCTATACGTCTCGCAGCTTTCCGTGTTCCAGCAAAAACCTCTTCCTGTTCTGGGAATGTGCCTCCTCCTTGTCCCTTTGCTCTATAATCTTGGTTTGCAGACGTGATAGGGAGTATTTGGAGGAGCCCAGATTTTCATAATAGATCCTAATGTAGTTTCTGCCTCCCGATGAAGCTAGATTAGGGCCACTCGCACTATCAAATATCCAAACAGTCTATGTTGTGTAAATTGGCCGATTAACTTTTATTTTTCAGTTTCCTTTAATGTTTCCCTATTATGACCTCAGTTTAATGTGATAGTTGTAGCGGTTGGGAGTATATTTTTCCGACCGTAGGTGAAGATCTAACTTTTGGCATGTGCTCCATACTTTTTCAGTACATGTGACATGCCGCTATTAGTTTCTGCCACCGCTCCTTGTAATGTGACACAATTTTTATGCAGGTGCTCTCGAAGTCGCACCTTAAATTGTTTTCAGGGTTTTCATATGTGTTCACCCCATAGATAGGACCAGATTTTTGCGCATATCTAGAATGGTAATTATTATGAGCTAGTGAGTGGGGCTAAAAAGTCATACTATTTCTTTACTTGCTTCACTGGGCTAAATATTTCTTCCAGAATCCACAACTGTTCCACGCCTTGCTAAACGACCCTTTACCGACAGTGAAAGTGTGGAATCTACTTCCAAGGGTACATTATGTTATATTTAATAATAATCAACAGGACTGGCAACAATTCATCACGACTGGCTGCCGAAATTTCAGAACAATTGCTTCATAATCAGTTGCAGTATGCCTGGTACTTTTACTATTCATTGTACAGTGACTTACGAAATATACATGTAGATTGAGGCGACAATTTTGATTAACAAACTCGGACTCATAAACTTCCCGTTATGATCGTATGGTGAATAGAACTGCTAGGGAGTCGGTGATTAAATGAGATTCTTTTTTATCTTTGATTGAGGTACTGTCCGCAATCAAGCAAGATACCTTAACATGAATGAGATATGCAATGAACGCGCCGTACTTCGTAGTATTGGTATATGGCTCATAAAATCTCGTGGAGGTAGTTATTAGTCACTTAACCACGACGATTTCTGACTCAAAGGAGAATAACAGTGTAACTGAGAGTACCGAATGAAACCTAGATTACAAGCACACAAGGAGCTCGTTAGATTCACCTCAGTGTTCCAATATTTCGAGAACACTGTAATTCCGTTTTCATGAAGATCATACATTTCAGGTAGAGACAGAAATAACCCTTTCTTAGTGTGCTAAGTCTCGGATAACTTGTTGATGGCTATAACCTTAATACGTTAACCAAAAGCAATATTTTTTTCTGTTCACTGACTGCGAAACTCCTCTCGCGACAGAGATGAAAAATAATTTTTAGGCCTACGTAAAGAATGAGGCCAAATCCGCGGTTAATGTGGTTAAGGCAACCATTTTCCCGACCTATGCCATTAATTTTTATGTTAGCGACGATTTATGTTACCCTTTTTAGTAATACGCCTAGAAATAATTTGATAGACTATGTTTTTCATCTCGTCGTTCCTTTATCTACATTCACAGGGTTCTTGCAGTTGTCTTTTATGTAAACTGATTATTAAAGCCACAGTTTCGTGGGGCTTGTACTAATGCATCGATCGATGATTTGACTTCATAGTGGAAACTGCAATGGGGCTACTGAAGATTAGAATATCTATAACATGTCATCGTCTGTTTTGGTTTTCATAGATACGTAGAAATAAAAAGATAGATAAAGAAGGAAGAGTGCGGCAAAAACTAAAAAATAATGTCAGCTGGAGAATGAACCAAGAAAGGTTGATTAGAGTCAAACGAACCGTCAACACTGGAGTTCATTAAAAACGGAGCACTACTCGCGCAACAGTAGGAAAGGGAAGCGAAAGGAACTGACCTGTTGTAGCATTCACCTGATGTGATTTGGGGAAACTTCGGAAAACCTAAACCAGGATGTCCAGATAGTGATGTGAGACCTGCCTCTTCGAATAAAGGTGGGCCACAGTCTTCCGGACAGCGTTACGTTGCTAGGTCAAAAGAGTCATAAATATGGCGTGCCTAGTATGTTCGTCTGAGCGCGGTTCACTTTCTCTGTACAGATTATTTCCCGCTTCTCATATTGTCAGCATAAAGCTCGAATGAGGTTTTACGTTGCTTTCTGAATTCATCTAATAACTTTCTCAGCCAATCCTGATACATACTCGAACTTTTTTTTAAGTAGTCAATTGACGTTAACTTCATCAGTCGATAAATTCAAACACCCTATCCTTTCTTTAGACAATATGCCGATTTTATGTAAAGTTCCAACTGTCAGAGGAGTGTGGAATGAAAATTTACGTCTCGTCGATGTCCACCGGCAAAGAACCGCTGCAGGCGGTAGTTTAGTACATCACGGTACAGATGAACTTCGATACTCTAATGATTTAAAGCGGAAGACGGAGGCATATGTTTCATGGGCATGATCATTCTAAAGGGGAAGCTGAGTTTTGCAAACTCTAATTAGAATGTACTTTATACCACAGAGAAATAAAAGTACGCCACATAGTAACGATACGTATTCTCAGCTTCGTTGAACGAAGACAAGAATCGCACAGAAAGAATCGTGTGAGAGACCACAGAATACACGGCCACTCCAGTGTTGTTGTGCAAAACTACATATTTCAGTTCTGTCCTCTCTCTCTCTCTCTCTCTCTCTCTCGCTCTCGCACACGCGCGCTATTTACACGTTTTGTTACCTCTGTACTCTAAGTTATTACCTCTCTGGTACAACTACTTGAAATCTTTCCCCGAACACTGAGATAGAAGAGCTCTCACTTTTTCAAGATCACAACGATCAACGGATTTTTGAGAAGGACCGTTGACCGCATGTGATAAGGTGACATCACTCGTTGAAAGAAGTTCCAGTAAAATTTGAAACAGTAGTGCTACACTTCAGAGCGATTACAATCGTTGTAGCTGCGTTCGAGGTTTTTCTCTGTGGTTCACATTTCACTATTTATTTATTTTTGCAACTGGCACGGAAAGACTCTCCGTTTCAGAGCGTCACTCGCCTGATGAAGGTTAGGAAATTAGCTAACATATATAGTGTGATATGTTGGGGAGGTTATTGTGTCTAAGACGATCTGGCAACCAATCCTTTACTGTTACGCTTCTATAGGGCTTACGCAGACGTGTTACTTAGGGTAGTTAGGGATGAAACGTCACATGGAGCAAAAATCAGCACCAGGTTTTTAATTGACTGCAGTCGTTTCAGGAATTCGCCACAAGGTTCCATGAAACTGTGTCCCGGCAGGTCGTTCCAGAGGTGAGAAGATGAGGTAAATCTGTTTTTACCACTTATGTCAACTTTGCGTATATTTTACTAGAACAATGTATAACGTAGAGTTTGAGAAGAAGAATCAACGAATTACTCGTTGACACTGCTGCAGTTAAACTTCACCTTCTCTTGGAAGTAATTGTTCCAGTTTTCCCCAAAATCAACAATGGCGCATCTTTCAGGAAATGGCTAAATGGGGCAAAATCCAGCAGGAGTTTTGGGATGATTCCCCGCCGCTCTATCAATGTGACGACAATTCTTCAATGATAACCTGCGCAGTTGCGTGAGATTATCTCATCTGAAGATATAATTCCGCTGTCTAAAATGAATATTTAGAAATAACTTCCTGACAAAGCGTTGAAATCTGTGCTTATAATGACACACAATAAAGAACTACTGGAAAAATAATGTGCGGGAAAAGAAAAGCTTTCTACTGAAAAGGAGAGAAGTACCAACGAAAGAAAAGAGCGCACTATAGGAACAAAGCGACGTAATCTAGATTTCATTACATAAATGGCAAAAAAGGAAAAATAACAGATAAAAACGCCAGTTAATCATTCTTGGGAGTCAGACTCAGACTTCTCACATTATAACAGTAGCTCTGATACAGATATGGACTGACTGCTTGGCGAAGAAGTATCCGAAAAACAAGAGTCTAGGGCTTCAAGAAAGAATCAGAGGACCCAACAAAGTATACCATTTGCTAATTACCTAGATATCTTAGCCTCAGTATTTGAAATCTTTCAGGTCACCCAACTGATACTCCTTTCGTGGAGAAGAAAGTATTATTTCTGCACAAGTATTTTAAAACATTATGTTCAAAATTACGAATTTTCAGTTCAGTATTGTGTTGGGTGACTTGGCTACAGCAATGTTAGAAAGGGTTATTTCAAGAGTTTTTATTATGTCATCATCCATTTTTATCCACGTTTATCTCGAATAAGGCAAAGACCAGCCATGCGGGGCTTTACCCCACTTTCAGGGGTGAAACCCCGCAATATTTTTACTTAACTTGCAAATTTCTTCCGCAGCTTGTGGTCGTGCGGCAGCGTTCTCGCTTCTCGCGCCCGGGCTCCCGGGTTCGATTCCCGGCGGGGTCAGGGATTTTCTCTGCCTCGTGATGACTGGGTGTTGTGTGATGTCCTTAGGTTAGTTAGGTTTAAGTAGTTCTAAGTTCTAGGGGACTGATGACCATAGATGTTCAGTCCCATAGTGCTCAGAGCCATTTGAACCATTTTTGTAAATTTCTCTGTAATTAATTATCAGACAGAGCTGGAATTTGGATGGGTTACAGGTAACAACTCGGTTTATAAATTCAATCTGAAGTTGAGTGAAAATCTACCCCTCATTGACCACAATATTAGAAAAGCTGAAAATTGCCGGACTGCTCCCACACCTACTCTGTCTAGTGATATCAACATACGGCTGTAGTGAGGAAGGAAGTGCTCAAATACTGGAATTCTGCGAGCCAGATTTTAGGTTTAAAGTTCATTATTGAAGAACCATAGGCGATGCCTTGCTTTGAGAGCAATCTGTCTGATCGGTGCCATGGTGGCATCGTCGGAAGGGTAGAAGATTGTATTTCATTGCTGGAAGGTGGTGCACTAGGAGCTTTGCAGAACCATGCATTCGTTTTCAGGCAGCCTTAGGTTTCCAACGAATACCAGGTGTAGGTCGTCCAAGAACAATAATAGAAATTGTTCTCTGTTGATAACATACTGAAATCGATGACAGAGTGTGACTCAACTACAGAACATCACTGCACATACTGCAGTCCTAACTGTTGGCAGATCACCTACTTATAGCCTGAATAGCCTCCATGTACTGTGGCCATCTACAGGGGGCGAACAAAAATATGGAAACACCGAAAACACAACACATTGCCTAATACGGTGTAGGAAAATCGTTGGCATCCATAACAGCTCTCAGTCGACTCGGAATGGATAAATACTGATCTTGTATGGTTTTCAAGGCAATCTTATACCATTCTTCCAGCTAATTTTTTTAGAAATTTGTGGTAAGTTTCTATGGGACCAAACTGTTGAGGTCATCAGTCCCTAGGCTTACACACTACTTAATCTAATTTAAACTAACTTACGGTAAGGACAACACACAGCCATGCCCGAGGGAGGACTCGAACCTACGATGGGGAGAGCCACGCAAACCGTGGCAATAGCCTGCCGGAGTGGCCGAGCGGTTAAAGGCGCTACAGTCTGGAACCGCACGACCGCTACGGTCGCAGGTTCGAATCCTGCCTAGGGCATGGATGTGTGTGATGTCCTTAGGTTAGTTAGGTTTAAGTAGTTCTAAGTTCTAGGGGACTTATGACCACAGCAGTTGAGTCCCATAGTGCTCAGAGCCATTTGAACCATTTGAAACCGTGGCAATGCGCCCTAGACCACGCGGCTACTCCGCGCGGCTCCTGCTAAATACTGTCAAGTTTAGGGACCGATGATGGAAGTGGATAGCAATCACATACCCTGCTCTCCAAAGTAGAATATAAGGGCTCTATAATATTGAGATCTATTGACTGTGGTGGGCAGGAGTGATGCGACACTTCATTCTCTTGCTCATAAAGCCATTCCTGGACGATGTGAGCTGTGTGAACAGGGGCCCCGTCGTCTTGGAACACAGCATGACCATTGGGAACGAATATTGTATAATGGAATGGATCTAACAGACCAAAAGGGTCACATAATCCTTGGCAGTAATGCGACCTTGCAGAGAAACAACAGAGCCCATGGAATATCACAATATGCATCCCCAAATCATCACTGAACTCCCGATGTGTTTCATCACTCTTGGGACGTAAACTCGGCCAGAAGTTGGAAACAGTGTGAAACAAGACTCAGCCGACCAAATTACTTCCTTCAATTGCTTCATAGTCTAGCTTTTAAGGATTCGACACTACGTTTTCCTGTTACTATCATTTGCATCTCTTATGAGTGATTTCGGAATTCCAGCTCGCTCTTCAGTTCACTGCTTATGAAGCTGCCTTCGTGTTTTTTGGTGCTACAGAATTCGCGAGGGTGACATTCAGTTCTACAATGACCTTTGCAGTTTTTGTTCTCTTATTTTTCGTCACACTACTATTCAATGACCGTCCTTCACAGTCACTCAACACGTATATTCGTCAGCTCCGTGACTTAGCGGATGATGTTGTTTCCGCTTTACCAGTAGGCGATTAAATCTTCGATACAGTGCCTCTTGAAACACCAAACACCTCGGCTACCTTGCTTATAGAAGCACAAATCACATGAGCGCCAACATTTTGCCCACGTTCGGATTCATTTCACTTCGACATAATCCACTCACAACTACACAGAACACTGTTATGACCAGGACTGATACTCGCAACGTAGTAAGAAAATTGCACAGGTGCTGTTCGTTGTCACATACAGCACTGCAGGCTTAGCTAGAATTTGCATTTATGTTCAAAGCTGCAGTTCTTGCGGTGTTTCCATATTTTTGTCCAAATCGAGTATGTTTTCCTTTATTCACCCAATTTCCCACTGGCACTGGGTTGAGGAAAATAGTTGATGGGAGCGCAACGAATGGGGAAGTATTTTATTCTCCAATGAGAAGTGATTCTAGGTGGTATGTGTCTAGGAAAACTATTTCTGCAGGAAGGAGCGAGGGACACGAAAATCCCGTACGTCAGTGTGCTACAATTTTCAAATGGTTCAAATGGCTCTGAGCACTATGGGACTTAACATCTGAGGTCATCAGTCCCCTAGAACTTACAACTACTTAAACCTAAGGACATCACACACATCCGTGCCCGAGGCAGGATTCGAACCTGCGCCCGTAGCGGTCGCGCGGTTCCAGACTGAAGCGCCTAGAACCGCTCGGCCGGCCGCTACAATTTTGAATGTCATGTTGTCTGTCGGTTGTGTTGGCAGGAATCAGGAGTCGCGAACGTAATGATTTCCATGTTATCTGAAAAACCATCTTTGAGGTGTAGGGAGGAAAAATTACCACCTTTTGTTCTCACTTATACTTGCGTGGCAAGTTATTCGATTTCTTCACAGAGGTAGTTGAAACGACGACACGCTGCAAGTTGAGAATATTGCTTGAATGCTGTGGTAACGTGCTTGTCAGATGTTAATCTGACTGGGAATGTGTCGAATATGTTGGCAGAAGCGCTGCGGTGAGGCAAGCATCTTCCACAGCGCACCCAGAACTTAAGAGCTCCTTTTAGATAAAATACAAATTTCCAAAAGAACTTCAATGAAATATGTCAAGTCACAGTAGAGTGCATTGTGAAAGGTATTCCATATCATTGTTAGCCACTTTTTTCCAGCCCCATTCGCGCCTGGCGCGATAGTGAAATGCTAGTGTTCGCCTACTCGCTCCAGTCTTCTTACCTTATTCTTAAGGTCTTCATATTAAATGTAAAATAGAGGCAGTATAACCGCTGTACAGTAAATCTTAAACACTATCTTTATTGCCGCCCGTTGTGGCCAAGCGGTTCTAGGCGCTACAGTCTGCAACCGCGCGACCACTACGGTCGCAGGTTCTAATCCCGCCTCGGGCATGGATGTGTGTGATGTCCTTAGGTTAGTTAGGTTGAACTAGTTCTAAGTTCTAGGGGACTGATGACATCAGCAGTTAAGTCCCATAGTGCTCAGAACCATTTTGAACTATCTTTATTTTTATATGGTCAACCGCTTTCACATTTTACAAACCTAGCAGCACTTCTAAGAACCCTTTTCCATCTCTCTCTTCACGTCCACTCGAAGCTCTCTCACACTGAATCAGTAATTTCGAACATCTCTCGCGAGAGTCTTAGTGCACTGCCCCTATAGCAGAGGCACTGCACTTTCTTATGTCTTTCAACAAATCTAGGTATTCCATTTCCCTTCTGCAACTGCGTCCTCATGTTCATTTCAATATACAACGCACCGTAACGGAGCATGTAGATATTTGATCGATGTGACGAAATCCAAACGCCTATAAAAGTGCTGTCATCGAAAGCTAAACAATTTCCCCCCTTCAGTTTATGCCATTAAGTTGAATTTATTCACATTTTTCGTTGCAGCAAGTATAAATACGAAGATGCTTAAGATATAACTGTAGTTATAAAGTAATTATACTTGTCTGCAGAAATCAGCTTCGTCACTGGATAATCTGAAAGCAATAATTTCATTAATTTTAACAGTTTAAGCAATAAAGGCAAATACCCCATATGTTCTTTGGCTCACTTTTTCTGCAAAATACATGTCTTGACTAGACAGCTCAAGCAGTTGCAATTTCCCTAATTTTTACACATTTGAGTCTCGAATCCCAATACACTACTATGAAAATCTTCCTTCGTTGTTCCAACATTGACTTTCATCGTTTAAATTTCCGTTTATGTACAAAGCATATTGAAAAGAGATGCTATTTAAACGCCGATTTTGCTCTATGATAATTAAGAAAATGGGATTCAGATTACTGGCCTACTTCTTTCTAAATAATATCTCATTATTTATAATCATGAGAGAGAGAATCTTCTCGGGCGTCAGTGTTACAATTCATCGGCTTTACAACAGTGGCATAATAGACGTAATTGTTGGGTCCTGATTTTGTTAAGGGCACAATTCAGTGCGATTTCACTTATTACTGAAAAAGCAGATAATTAGGCAGGGGTTTATTAGTAATGAGACTTCCTATGGTTCTAATTAGGTGTAAACAGTATAGCGTCATTACTTGTACCACTGTGACACTGATCATTCTACTATAACACTAACATTTCATATGGGAGTCGATGGATTTTTCACTCTCAGAATACAATGCAGTTTCTCACATAATAAAACTGACTCACCTTTTTCTAAGTTGACTGTTGGCCTTCATATAGTTTTGTTACAGTAATACCCATAACAGATTAAAAGAAACAAAAAAGCATAGTCATTAGAGATACCAGTTATGTAGCACATAGTATGCATCCAGATTCACCCATGTCATCGTTGATCAATACCTTCTCTAAATTCATCTTAAGTAGTTTTCTAAAATAAAGATAAACGAATGAGTTTTTGGACTGACACTTCCCGAGTGAGAAGCCAGTGGCTATACCACCGCACCATCTCGCTCCGTCCTGTAGAATTTGTTGAATAAATACAACCCCAGACAAAGTCTCTCGGCCAATAACTCCATACGACCATTTCATTTTCAGTTGCATTGATGACACATTTACGAACAAATAATAAAGTTACTTGCACCTTCTTCGATATAAACTAGAAGTTTTGTGCCGCACATCTTTATAAATGACTGACAGAAAGCAGTGACCAAAGACTCAATTTTTAACAATATGATGTACGTTATGGAATATCGTACCATGTCAGCATCATTAACAAACTTGGACGGAATAGAGGAGAACTTGTGTTATGCAGGATACAATATTTATTTACCGAATTGTCTTAGCTTTCTTTATTACATAAAACGTTAAATAAAAGCAAACGGAAATTAAGCTGGAAAAGCTGATTGGATTCGACATCCAAGAAAAATTCTGAGAGAATGCTGAAAATAAAGGAGTGCAGCTGTTGGCGTCATTTTAGTTAAAGTAATCTGCAGGATGTCAAAGCCACTTCCTGTACTTATGTTTAAGCTCCCCACCAGAATATGACACCGTTCCAGAAAGCCCCCCAGTTGGTGGTTTAATCACAATGTATGGGCAGCCCATGTAAGGCTTCGGGACTTCCTCGAGCATGGAGACTGTTCCAAGACGTGCTCACTTTAGAGAAACTATCGCTTCGAAAGCTAAATATAAAAGTATTAAGTACCTGTTAATGATAAAAGTGTTATGAATGGACCCGAACTTCACCGTAATTTGCAGACACAATTTTTAAATATATTTCAAAGGTGCCGAATATCAGTAGAAGTAGACACATACTTACGAGATACAGTAATATTAATCGCCTTGAATTAAGACAATTGTCCACTGTCATAATCGAACATATGAATGTTTCTGTAAAAGTTGCAGCTTCGTGAATTTTCTGATTTAATTTTCTAATTAATAGCGCCTGGTTTCGTGTTCGCAAAGTCATCTTCAGTAGTAGGTATAAAATGGTTTAGAACATCAACAATTTTTTCTGTTTTAGGTGGAAAAATGTAGGTTATGAGAATTTATTTAAGTACAGAGGATTATACCACATTAAATTAAGTAACAAAGTCAGCATCTCAGGAAATGAATGTTGTAATTGCATAAAGGAAAGGGATTCCTTCTAGCAAAAGTAGAGAATTACAGCTATTGAATCATATGAAATAAAGTAGTCATAACTTCAGAACGGTTTGCGTTAGTACGTTCAAACTGCACGATTGGCCGCGGGGCATGATGAGAATTAGTATGGGCATGCATGGTTTGGTGTAACGACGAAACCCACTTTCATTTGGATGGGTTCGTCAATAAGCAAAATTGGAGCATTTGGGAGAATGAGAATCCGCATTTCGCCATCGAGATGTCTCTTTACTCTCAACAGGTGACTGTGTAGTGTGCAATGTCCAGTCGCGAAATAATCGATGCGATATTTCTTGAAGGTTTTGCAAGATGATTTCATCCCCTTATCCAAAGTGACCCTGATTTCGACAAGATGTGGTTCATGTTAGACGACGCTTCGACTCATCGAAGCAGGAGAGTGTTTGACGTTCTGGAGCAGCACTCTGGGGTCCGCATTGTGGTTCTGGGGTACTCACAGGCCACTGGCGTGGGCCTCGATTGGCTGCCATAGTCTCCGGATCTGAACACATGTGACTCACTTTTGTGGGGCACCATTAAAGACAAGGTGTACAGCAATAACCTCAAAACCATTGCTGAGCTTACAATAGCCATTCAGGAGGTCATCGACAGCCTCGATGTTCCGACACCTCAGCGGGTCATGCAAAATTTCGCTATTCGCCTGCGCCACATCATCGCCAATGATGGCAGGCATATCGAACATGCCATAACCTAAATCAGAATATTTATAGTGACGTTTACATGTTGAATAAAGTGTGTCCACGCCGTAGTTTGTAACTAATTTACTTTTTTTCATATAGTTTAATAATTGTTACCCTTTACTTACGCAAACAGCAAAGACGTTGCAAGTCTGAAGAAGAAAAGAAAACAAAATCCAAATGGAACGAGGCAATGAATAAAGCGAAAGCGGTAGCTACAATCAAACGACAATAATTTCTTGTCATTCATCCCGTTTTATCACCACTGCCCTAATGAAGGTACTGTTGCATATAAGTTTATGCTTCAATGTTCACTAATTTTAAGATAGAGACCGGTTCATATTTTTATATCCGTAAGTGTATATTCCTTCTTTGATTATTCCCATTTGTGTGGTCGGTTAGATCGGTTTCCTGTGTGCATTGTTAAGTGCAAGACCGAATTACGGTGTGTCGTGAAGATGAATGGAACAATCGATTATTTTTGTCCTGTCTGATGCACAGTTTTATTCTGCACTGGAAAATGTTTGCTATTCGGCCATTTACGCTTTAAATACTTCATTCGGGAATTTGTAGATGTGGGGTAGAAAGTCCTGCTTGTATTGTTAGATGTGCACTGCATTTCTTTGCTTCACAGATATGACAGCCTTTTGAAAAATCTGTTATGTTATGGTAATAGTGTCTGCTGTATTGTATGTGTCTAATATCTGATAGAGGAATCTGCAATTTGCGTTTCTCTTCGATGTAGTCATGTGCGCTTGTCGCTTTTGTTCTCCAAGTTTCCATTTCATTTGAAATACTGGGAATGAAAAGTTTGGGATTTTATCACAAAACACCGTCACGGGAGTAAATATAACAGTGATGATCATTTCCATAATTTACTACAAACTATGAAGGTTACAGTGGCAGAATGAAAGATGAAGGCGTTCTCAAAATTTTCCATATGTCAGTTACCTTTAGGATGGAGATTCAGAAGGTTTCATGAGGGTGAAACGTGCTAGTAGTATGGAGAGGCAGAGATTTCAAAATTAGATTGTTGTGAACATGTGCAGAAAGAATGAGAGGCTATGACAACTCCAGAAAGGCAGTTAGGACAAGAAATTGTCTGATGGTAGGTAAGCCACTAACAGATAGAGGACATCTCAGAGATAGTAAGATAGGTTTCCTCCATTGTTACCATAGTTTGAAATACAGAGCAGATCGATATAGGTAGTATTTTATAATAACCTTTCAGCAGTAATCAGTCCACAGCATGCGCTTTACCTGAAGGTTTCTGAAACTTATATCCATTAAGTAATTACTGTCTGAAGCAGTGATGATAACCGTCAAATCTGCCTTTGGAGAACTAAGTGTTAAAGCGTTTTGGTAAACTGTCACCATAGTCGTACGCAAAATGAGAATAAAAGTTTGAGTCACATAAGCTGGGAACGGGTAGCGAAACACGTTTTGGTACTTATATGTACGTTAAAGCTTGGAGACTTGGATTCTGTAGCCTGTACCTGGTTTCAGTGATATTGCAAAAAGCACAGTTACCTCAGTGGACGAATTAGGGATAGACGTTGGAGAGAACATGGTCATTGCACTCATCACTGCCGAAAAGGGGCTTCTTGCCAAAGCAGAAAGACTTATTCGCCATCTGATGAAAGATGTTAAAAGTAAGTAGAAAGCGGATGAAAGAAAGTAATGAAGAACAGATGTCACAAATGAAGAAGACTATGGTGCAGGACTGTTCTCTTACATAATTATATGAACTCTTGTGCATTTTTTCTTCAGTTCCCATAACTTTGATTCTCGGTGTTTCAGGTAGTTTGTTGTAGGACTATTCATGATAGGGAGCTAGAAAACTGTGTACCGTTCTAACCAGTTAATTGTTTCAAAATGAGCAGAATAGTTTCAAGAAGTTGAAAATAACCACTGACTGCGTTTGTAATGACCTCACTGGTGATGGGACGTTAAATTCTTTAGTTCAAATGGTTCAAATGGCTCTGAGCACTATGGGACTTAACTTCTAATGTCATCAGTCCCCTAGAACTTAGAACTATTTAAACCTAACTAACCTAAGGACATCAGACACATCCATGCCCGAGGCAGGATTCGAACCTGCGACCGTAGCGGTCGAGCGGTTCAAGACTGTAGCGCCTAGAACCGCTCGGCCACCCCGGCCGGCAAATCCTGTAGTTCTTTACTTTCGTGTGAGACGTTTTTCCACCTTATAATTCTCCCACCATAACAGTCGTCGCAAGTGTTAATCAATAACGTATTGATATAGCGAGTTTCTGGAGCAATAAGATTTGTTTTTTCACAAGTTTTTTTTCTTTTTTTTTTTCTTTTTGCTAAGTGTAGTAAGAGAGAACAATATACACCGCTTCCCCGTCCTCTTCTTAGAACGACGTGATGAGTTGAATATTCGCTATTTTTCATGTAACCGTCGCTCGTAATACACTGTTGTGTAGTTATTTCGCTGATATTAAAATGTTTTGCTGCTTTCTTTTCCGTGTGCTGAAAAAAATAATCA
This sequence comes from Schistocerca cancellata, assembly GCF_023864275.1. NCBI lineage: Eukaryota > Metazoa > Arthropoda > Insecta > Orthoptera > Acrididae > Schistocerca > Schistocerca cancellata. The sequence continues at coordinate 506,649,515 of NC_064629.1, read as the reverse complement.
TGAAAACCTACCATACCGACTTACTTTACGCGCAGTTCGGTGAAGTATAAGAAATTACTAGCCCCAAAACTTCGTCAGTTACTAGGATTTCTATCCATGCATTGACATATGTATTGTTATTGATTACGCCTTACACAATACCGAGAAATGTTTATTTCTCTTAAGTGAGATTGTACTTAATCTAGTGGAATACTTCCCAGTCAGATAAGCGGCTACGTGTTTTATGATGGAGAACATGTTGCGTGCCTTGTTTGTGACTTCCGCTCCGACGCGTGGTGAAAAAGTGAGCTTTCTGCCTAACGCGAATACACAGTTTTAATTATAGTCGATCGACGCTGCAGCTGAAACGGTTTCCGTAGCTTCGTAAACACAGCAGCCGCTTCCTCTGCGGTGCATAGTAATGATTGATGTAATTAGCACAAAATTAATTTATTTATTTACGCAGTTTTATACAACTTTCAGTTTTATGTAGCTAGTAACTTAAAAATTCCCGACAATTCAGATAAATATTTGCGTTCGAAAATTGCTATTGACATTTGCTTAAGTTGCCAGCAGAATGAAAAGGTGCCTTTTCGGAATGGCAGTTGATTGATTTTCTTAACATCTAAGGTCGGTTTTTGGAATGGTTTCTTAACTATATCAAAGGGAAATTTATGGTGATTATGTAATAAAGTGTTCTACGTAATCGAGAGAAGTGTGATTCACATACCAGCCACAGCGTTCTGATAAAAGTCGTCCGTAACTCTTCAGATTCTTCAGGAAGCTGCTACAACGATTCTTCCAGTAAGATAATGTTCATACTTTTATTCGAACATTGTCAAAACTCATTCGTTGTCCAATCCGTAAGAACCTCGCAGCAAACATAATCTTGGGCTCTAGTGATAATGCAAAAAAATCTCGATAATGATTTCAGAATATAGAGCCTAATTTCAACTATATTAACCACTGTCTTGTGTCCTATACTTTTCAGCATGGCTTGTGAAATATCGATCATAATTATGAATTCTACCCTGCAGTTTTATATGTTGTGAAAGCCGTACAGCGATATAAGCTGTTACATTCGATGATTATTATTTGGAAAAATGTTTTGATACAATACTAGACTTCAGACTAGCAGAGAAAATCATTTGAAATACTCGACGTACGGTTGAGTTGAACGTCTTTTGATCATGCAGAGCGCAAGACATTATCCAGAACCGACAGTAATACGAATAATAAATGTATTTTCGGTTGTGTCTCATGAGAGCACAATAGAAGGATGTTTCGTACTTTGTGTTAATGACTTGACAGAGAATTATGGTTCTAGTAACAGACTTTTAGCAGACAGTGAGAATATCTATGATGAAGCTTTGTATGAAAAAGGCTAAACGAATATCCAGATAGATTTGGACAATAAGAGGACCTCGTGCAAACTTTGTCTTAGAAAAGTGAAGGAGCATCCTTACATAATTATAAAAATGTAATCTGCTGGGTTAATGTTTCAGCTGGGATCAGTGGCTGTAAATGTAAATGTGATGAAGGTAAAATCAGGTGAGGCTGTGATCACGTACGTACAGCTGCGGATAAAGCAAATACCAAGCGTCGATTCGTTGAGAGGATACGGGGAAGCTGCAGTTCATAGACGAAAGAAATGTTTGTAAAAAGCTTCTAGTACATGTAGTATATTATCGCAAGAGCGTAAGACATGCATGTCACATGAGACTAACATTCTGCAGGAATGCTAACGTTCCTTTTTTTGTATGTTATTTCTTGTTGGAACACACGACAAATGTTGAAAGCCTGAGAATTAAGTACAGGCAGCCGCTCGAATGGACACCCCCAATATGTGGCAAAAATTGTACTTTTGGATGAGAGGTCTAATATATTGTCCAAAGCTCTTCCTATTATCCTCAGAAATCCAGAATTACAGTACTTGTTGCCGGTACAAAAGCATGCAATTTGGCATTCTACTCGCGTTCAAATCGTAAATCGAAGTAAAGGAAGATGAAATTTAGGGTGCAATAAATACACATTCCACTTTACTCTTCCCTGTGCCTTGGAAATGAATATATATATATATATATATATATATATATATATATATATATATATATATATATATATATATAAATGGAATGAACAATATGCTACGTGCTGTAAGTTTCAAGATATCAGCAACAGTATGATCATTTCTCCGTACACAGTGAATTCTTTTCTCGGTATCCAGTGCATGGTTTTGTACGTGCAGACATCTACTGCTTTATAAAACATTTTTGTCTAGCCGCATTGTACTCGATTAATGCGAGATAAACATACTGAAACATTGTAAATTCTTCCTTCCGTCACGTATTTCATTTGGGAGATAAATTGGCTCAACGCTTTCCCACAATTAATTTAGTAAATAATCAGTAATTTACATTTAAACGAGCTCTAACGTACTGCGCGTTGGACCATTATGAACAACCCAATTTTTTTCGCCCGGCTTCGGTAAGCTTTTTATGAAATTTAATCTTATCTACTATGTTTAAAACAACCGTTACTGTGGTAATTCAGATGATTATATGCAGGAATTCCAGTGCCGGTGACAAAAAACTTCTTTTAACGTTTTTGCATTATGACATTTCCCAACTTCTGGATTAAGCTTCAGATGCTTTGGTTTTTACAAGATTTTACATCTGTCATGCAGTTGAGATCGAAGTATTTTGTGGCATCTTGTAACGGCGAACGAATGGCAAACTCGTACAGAATTAATGGCTGGGAGATCATTAAGCTGTCACTGAACTAAAATTTGACTGAAAACATGTCATTTGTGGAATCTGTATTCATTAAAGGACACGACAGCTGTACGGGAGGTTCGGGACTTAAATATCCGCCCTATAATACAGATACAGGTTTTCCGTGCTTTTCCTATGTCGCTCACGATAAATGCCGGGTGGTCCATATGGAAATGACATGGCTAATTTCCTCCCCTAACTGAGCTTGCACCCCGTCTGTAATGACCTCATTGTCGATTGGATGGTAAATTCCAAGCTAACCTTCTGTATAATGAATTGCACTTTGCTTCGAGTTCCAGGGATTAAAAACATTAATATCTATTACAAATGATATACAAAAGGACACAGGTATGTGCTGTAAGCGCCAAAACACATCAAAATGGAGCCACATGGAATATTATCTTGCAGAATTTAAAACGAATTTATTATCGTGACGCCGGCCGGAGAGGCCGGGCGGTTCTAGGCGCTACAGTCTGGAACCGTGCGACCGCTATGGTCGCAGGTTTGAATCCTGCCTCGGGCATGGATGTGTGGGTGTCCTAGGTTAGTTAGGTTTAAGTAGTTCTTAGTTCTAGCAGTTGAGTCCCATAGTGCTCAGAGCCATTTCAACCATATTATTGTGACTGACAGGGGAATTATGATTATTTTCCTCCGCAAGTCATAAAAATGACTTAATTGCAAAAGTGGGAGTTATGTCCAGATTTAGGTAGAATCAGTGTTCCGGATTTTTAAAGCTATTCGTTTCACAAGAACTCCCAGTGTATTTAAAGTCTTAACCGACCTTGGTACAATGTGTCGCTTATAAAAAGAAGGACCTCAAAAATAAGGGAACTAAACTGTGGGTAGTTTGGCCAGAACCAATCACTACATGTGACTACGTGCCTCCTAATTAGATCACAGTTATTGATCCAAGTGACACGAACTGTAAATAGTCAAAACGCAATTGTTGTTTACTTAACACTTTACAGTCGACAGCTACTCAAAACGACTCCGAATTTCGAACATGCATACTATTCGAGGAAAATACTATAGTACGGACAGAGTTAGAGTACTCTCATACTTGGTTTCAACCTGCTAATAAGATATTGCTAAGTTATTAGCAGTTTTCGTTGTGACGGTCCCTATATTGCAAATGTCAAATAAAACTTGCATCTCAATCTGCAGTAATAAATTATGAAAAAGGGGAAGATGTGAGTAGAGATGGGAGAGCATAGCAAAAAGCATCTACAGAAAACTCAAGCAGATTGAGTTACTGGGGAAACTCGTTAATGAGCGATCCGAGTCACGGTTACTCACATATACAAATCAGTACCGGTGGCGAAAGTTTTATAAGTGACAGGAAAATACGTGGCACGTGTCTGCTCTTTAAGGGTTGTTGTTTTGTGCCATAACAACCTCTCAAACCAATATCTTTGACAATATGAAATATTTCTGCCCCAACGGAACGTGTGCCTTAATGACCTTTTCTTGCAGACTGAAACAGAACTATATGCTACATCCTCGTTAACCGCATTTGGTGGGCAGTTTTTTTACCAACTCAGCTGCCCGAGTACGCACATTGGCCCAACATAATTTGTATCTTATGTCTTCTGTGGGGCTGACAAAGTAGGAAGGAAATACTGGTATAAAGGAGAAGTAAAATCATTTTTTCGACGAATAAAACGCACCGTGGACTATTTTCCACGTAAATCGCGATTTGACCGCAGGTTACTTGCAATCCAGTAAACACACAGGAGAAAAATTTAGTCACCCCCAGTAGGCATCACGCTAATATCGGGTAATACAATCTCCAGCTTTGGTAATGGCCTCAGTTCGGCAGGGAAGAGAGTCCATGGGTTTCTTCAGGTTTGCCTATCCAGCTGACGACATTCACTGATGATTAGACCCAATAGAGCTACCAAACTGGAGGGATGTCGATTTCTACGTTGCACCCATTGTCTCAAATAGTCCAGAAAATTTCCATGGGATTAATATCGGCTGATTGAGAGGGCCACTCTGGGTGTGATAGGGTGATTGAGTGTTTGTCGAACCAGAAACGTACACTAAGATGTCAAAAGTCATGGGATAATGATATGCACATATACATATGGCGATAGTACCGCATACACGAGGTATAAAATTGCAGCGCATCGGCGGAGCTGTCATTTGCACTCAGGTGATTCATGTGAAAATGTTTGCGATGTGATTATGGCTGCACGACGGGAATTAACAGACTATGTACGCGGAATGCTAGCTGGAGCTAGGCACATGGGACATTCCATTTCAGAAATCGTTAGGGAATTCAGTATTCCGAGATCCACAGTGTGAAGAGTGTGCCGAGAATACCAAATTTCAAGCTTACCTCTCACCACCGACAACCAGTGGCCGATGGCCCTCATTTAACTACCAAGCGCGGTGGAGTCTGCGTAGAGTTGTCAGTGCTGGCAAACAAGCAACACTGCGTGAAATAACCGCAGAAATCAATATGGGACGTACGACGAGCGTATCCGTTAGGACAGTGGCGGGAAATCTGGCGTTATTGGGCTATGGCAGCAGACGACCGATGCGAGTGCCTTTACAAATAGCACGACATCGCCTGGAATGCCTCTGTTGGCTTGTGATCATATGTGTTAGACGCTACACAACTGGAAAACCTTGGCCAGGTCAGATGAGACCCAATTTCAGTTGGTAAGAGTTGATGGCAGGATTCGAGGGTGGCGCACACACCATGAAGCCATGGATTCAAGTCGTCAACAAGGCACTGTGCAAGCTGGCGGTGGCTTCATAATGGTGTGGGCTGTGTTTACATGGAATGGACCGGGTCCTCTGATCCAACTGAACCGATCATTAACTAAAAACGTTTATGTTCTGCTACTTGGAGACCATTTGCAACCATTCATGGACTACATGTTTCCAAACAATGATGAAATTTTTATGGGTGACAATGCGGCCTGTCACCAGGTTACAATTGCTCGTAATTGGTTGGAAGAACATTCTGGACAATTCGAGCGAATAATTTGGGCAGCGAAATCGCCCGACATGAATCCCATCGAACATTTACGGGACATAATCGAGAGGTCAGTTCGTGCACATCATCCTGCACTGGCAGCAGCTATAGAGGCAGCATGGCTCAATATTTCTGCAGGGGACTTCCAACGACTTGGTGAGTTCATGCTACGCCGAGCTGCTGCACAACGCCGAGCGAAACGGGGTTCAATACGGTATTAGGAGATATCCCATGACAGTGTACGCCTTCAGCCCTGCGAATGCAGCTGCTGTCATCTTGGAAGACGGGAGGGTCCAAATCACTCTCATCATGGAAATGTACAAGGAAAGGCAACACTTACGCACCGATGATGTTGAAATAACCATCGTGGTTCATGTTCACGGTATCCTGATTGTGTGGGCCCAAGTCATTGTACGAAAAACACCCCAAAAATATCACACAACCACCTCCGGCCACAATTACACCTTTTACACACTGCGGCCTAAACACCTCACTGGGCCATCGGTGCAGTCGCCGCCTTGCATCATTTGATATGAGGCAAAACAGGTGAGTCTTCGGACCACACGACACGTTTCCAGCCAGTTGGTGTCCACTTTTTGTGTCGATGTGCTGCTTTATCTGCCTCTGTGAGTAATGCCTATTGCGAATTGGTACGCCACTCCTCGTAGAGAAACTGGGCAGTCCGCGTTGATACACCAACCAATAGGGCGACTACATTCACGTTGTGGTCAAGGGCACATTTAGACACGATAGCTCCTTCCTGTCATCCTTTCACGATGACCCATCTTGCTAATTCCAGACAAACGACTGCACATACACATCACTTCACGGCCATGACTTATGCCAGCGGTGGAGGGTAGCATGACCACATGGTACCTGTTGTACACTATCTACAGCGCTCCAAAGCGAGCAGTGTGTGTGTGATAAAAGCTATACACTCAACATCATTTTAATTAGAAAAAATTAGAAGAAGCAGGCTCCTGTTACCACGCCTACTGGAATATTTCGACACTTCACGTGATTGGAATATCGTCATACCTCTTAGGTGGCTGCTGGCTTGACAAATGTGCGCAAAATGGCCAAGGCGCGCCACAGTAGCGCATTTGATCGTGGTCAGAGCGTGGATGCCCGACCGTCGGGACACTCCATCTCCGTAGTCGTGCAGCCACTGAGTTTCTCGTGTGCTACAGTGTCATTGATCTAAAGTATCGCGATTCGGAGAGAAATCCGGTCGCCAGAGTCAGCTGCCGTGGGTAACGGCGTGCAGATAACAGAGGTTGCCGTTGACTATCACGAATTACAAGACTGGACGGAGGGGCAGCACATCACTCACCAGTGCTGAATGACAACCATACGATGCAGAAGTTTCTCGCTGTGAGACACCGAATCCACGCTCCACATGCGCCGCCCTGGACTGGCGTACCACAGGGCACGGAGTTGGCATAGATACCGCCACTGGACGCCTGAAGGATGGCAATATGTCGTCCGTACTGTCGAACCGTACTAGATGTTGCTGTATGCTGACAGCGGTGTATCAGTACGTAGAAAACCGTATGATGCCACTCATTCCGCTTTCTAGCATGACACTATTCAGGCAGGTGGTGGAGTTACTCTTATCCTCGTGTGAGGGATATTACACGGGAAGAAATGGGACACATGACACCTCTGCCGTCTTCTCTCACCTATGACGGATATAGGAACCATCTGATCCATTTTGCAGTCTTCAGCACCCTGCGGGCGTTTAAGCGGTCATAGTTCAGGACGGTTCCCCAACGATTTCAGTATCTTTTGGTATGCATACCACGGTGCTTCGCTGTCATGAGGGCGAAGGGTGGTACTGTACTCTACTAAGTGTCTTCTTTCAGTTCAATTGGTGTCTACAAATCTATGAGGCTGTTCGTAGATTACGCAGTTATGCATAGGCGGGTGACATGGTTGGTAACTAATTGCGAAACGAAATGTAGAGAGATTTACAGACTATCGGCGCCTGGTGGAAAGATAGTAAATATATGTAGTGAAAATGTCTGTAATATGTGAGTAAATTTGTTTTTTAAATCTTCAACCATCAGGTTGGTTAGCAGCAGCTCACCATACTTTTCCGTCTTTGATCTTCCTCTTGAGAGCGGTATAGATGGTGCACTTGGTATCCTCCATGATCTAGTTCATGTATTCCAGTCTCGGTTCGCCTCTTGTCTTATTCCCTTCTACTGTATACTACAGCAGGTGACCGACATATGTGTCCCTTCTGTGTTGGATAAGCTTCAAGAGACACGGCTTCTCTTCGTCCACTCTGTGGACCACCTCTTCATTTGATACGTTACCTCCCGAGGAAATCTTTAGCATTCTGCGGTAGTAACACTTCTCGAAGGCTAGTATTTTGTGTTTTCTGCTTCTCCCAGTGTCCATCCTTCAGTTCCGTACAGCAACACATTTCAAACAAATGTCTTTATGAGGTCTTTCTTGAGATGTTTGTCTATGCCGCTGAAGCTGAAAATGTTTCTTCTCTTGTTAAAAGAAGTCTTTGTCTGGTGGATTCGGCTTGCCATTCTCTTCTTCCAACCTGCGTCTGATATAATTTTACTCCTTACGTAGGCGAAGGATTCGACGGTCACCAGTATTTCATTATTTAGTAAACATTGGGCAACGATGTTTTGTTTATTCACCACCAAGATTTTTGTTTTAGCTTGATCAATCTTCACGTTATAGAAGGAGTTGAAGGCGATTTCCATCTGGGCCAGCATCGATTCTAATTGATCCGCATCTTCACTTAACACTGCGATATGATCAGTAAGTCTCAACATGTCTATTTTCTTACCATGGACTTCTAATTCATCGTATAATTCCTAATTTATCCCTTTCTTCATCTACTGCTCTCTGAATGTATCCACTGAACAAGCCAGAAGAGAGTGAGCAGCCCTGTGTGGAGCAATTTAAGATGGAATGAACATATAAATCTAACAGTGGGGAAGGCATATTTATTGGAAGAATACTAAGGAAGTGTAACTCGGGCACGATAGACGTCGCTGGCAAAATTCTCTTTCGATTTATTCTTGAGAATTGCTCGTCTGTCTGGGAGTCTTACCAAGTTGGATTAACAGTAGTGGTAGAAAAGTTTCAAAGAAGAGCTGCACGATTTCTTCATGTGTTTGTTTATACAGCCTGAGGGTCTACCCGGGTATGTATGACTAACTGCAGTGTGCGTCGGAGCTAGCCATACTCACAAAACGAGTCAAGAAATACTCATATATTAATTCTTCTAATATGCATCTAGCGTAATGACGAAGACGCAAATGTCGGATAGACCCAAGTCTTTCTTCCAGTATACCGTCCGCGAATGAAGTAGCAAGGGTGATGTGTGGGAGGGACAGGGATGGTGAATTATACTGTATTCCAGTACCCTCCGTCACAAGCTGTACAGCAGCTGGCAGAGAACAGGCGCAGATGTTGAGGACTGTTGTAAGCAGATGCTGTCTAATCTGTTTTTCACTCGTTAATTTTTCGCTCAATATAAGCTAAAGTTGGAAGAAAAGGTAATGGGAGATGAAAGCTTCCTGTAATATGGGCTAAAGTTCGAAGAAATGGCAGTGGAAGATAAACTTCTGATGCTACAATCTGGTTCTAAGCTGCAGTATGCTTCGTAGTATGCTGCGAACTTGACACGTATACTCACCAATAGCGACGGTATAACACAGAAAAGAATCGCAGTCAACCTTTGTGGCATTAATCCAGCATCTAAATAGAAATTAACTAATTTGCCCTGCTCATGATTCCGAAAAACACGGACTGTTGACGAATTTTAAACCCTCGTTTCAAAATTCTATGCACGATTGTTTTGAAAACAGAAATAAAAGAGTACATCTTTGCCTTTCCTGGTCTTCAAAATAAGATTAAAATACTAAATTTAAAAAATTCACGTTGTATACCAAAATTTAAGATCATGTTCAAAGAGAAAACTGTTTATTTTGGGAAATGAATGAAACTTGTACAGTACTTAGAAAACTCACTACTAAACACCTAAAAATGGTGAAAACAGTGTCATTGGAATGTGAAAATATAGGTCGTTGATGAATGCAGTCCCAACAATACATCGAAAAAAAAGTATGTCGCTGTGTTGCGATGAAATATCCATCACTTACTCGATAGTGCAGGATATATTAGCATTTTAAAGCCTGTCCTAGTCAAAAATTATTGAAAAGGAAACAGAAATTACCTTTATTTCTAGAAGACATGCTGCCACTACGACAAATAGCTTTTTTTTATTTTAGGCATATGATCCAACCTACTGGGTACATGCAGACGATGAAAATATGTGATGCGCTGTACGCACATTGTGAAAGGTGTGTACTACAATCAGGACTAGTTTAGTTTATTTTCGGAGCTTTATAAAAAAAAAGTTTGGAAGTAGCATATATTATGTTACGGAAGGACTGAGGAGGTTAAACGGATGTGATTAGTTGTCTCATCGAGCGAGATTGTACAGTGGCATTGGCGTCGGCAGAGCACAAGTCTAGTTGCCATCCGGCTGTCGTTCTGTCGGTTCCCTGGATTCAGTTTAGTCGTATGTCTGGAAAGGATCCCTCAATAAGATAACGGGTATTTTCTTACCTCATCTTTCTTCAGTTGCGTTACAACTTCTGTTTTAATAAAACTATCGACGGGTAGTTAAATTCTGAACAACATTCTCCGTGGTCCTGGCACTGACTGCAGTCATAGACAGTGGGGCTAGTCCCGACGGAGGTTCGAGTCCTCCCTCGGGCACAGGTGTGTGTGTTTGTCCTTAGGATAATTTAGGTTAAGTAGTGTGTAAGCTTAGGGACTGATGACCTTAGCAGTTAAGTCCCATAAGAATGGCTCTGAGCACTATGGGACTTAACTACTGAGATCCTCAGTCCCCTAGAAATTAGAACTACTTAAACCTAACTAACCTATGGACATCACTCACATCCATGCCCGAGGCAGGATTCGAACCTGCGACCGTAGCGGTCGCTCGGTTCCAGACTGTAGCTCCTATAACCGCTCGGCCACTACGGTCGGCAGTCCCATAAGATTTCACACACATAACTAACTAACCTGGCGCTGATATTGACGTCTGAATTCCCCACTCCATAGTTTTCCAGAAATATACCGATAATGTACTGAATAGATACTACGGCCGCCAGTTTAGAGAATCGGAGAAGCTACTAAATCTCGATTCAGGAGTCCGCGGGATCGGCCATTTTCATCTAACTTCTCGGGAATTTCCCCTCATCTGCGTTAGTTACGTGCCAAAGGCAAAGGTTACGCAACAATGCCACGACTACGCTGTATTCGAACAAAACTGCTACAAGCGCTGTATCGTATACAATACGTTTAAATAAAGCGGAAATGTTTTTGATGTTTGCAATTACGATAATTTTAATTGTCTCGTGATTTCCAGAAACGCAGAGACGTGTATTTGTTTCTGATTTGTATCGCGTCAGATAGGCGGCTTTCTTATCTCATTCGCCAACGCTGCTGGTGGATGTACGGGAGCCTGTAGCCCTGTTGGAGCAGCAGCAAGGGGAGGGTGGCAAGACTCTTCTTGCCCGTGGCGACGCGCCCGCGAGTCACCCCACTGCAGGCGCGGTATGGATTTTTTTGCTTCCTCAGATAAGCGTTACCTGGACTACAGACAAAAGGAGCGGCGGCAGAGCCTTTCCGTTCCTGACCAATCTCAGAAGTGTGTCCGCAGGCTTGCGAGTGCAAATCTGCGTTTTGAGTCAGTTTTGGCGTCGACATCTGCGCTAGGGAAAGCCCCCGCCAGAAAGGCGGCATCGTTGCCAGCTCTCGGCCGCCTCGAGAGCCCTCTGCGGCGCGCCTGCGCACTGCGCGCTCATTACGTTGTTCAGCCAGCGGCGCGCTGCGACACCGTCTTTGCTTCGTGGGACGCTCAGCTTTTGCAGGTGAACATGTCGCGATTACTCGGATTCGTTTTCGTAGTCCAAAGTCTCCTTACAGTGTCTAATCACTCAGTTTTCAAGTAAATATTAGCAGAATTTTCATCCGGGAATATGTCCACATCATCGATTCATTTATCCTGTGTTAAGAGACCGAGTAGCGGCCTGCAATTCGAGTGCATACATTTAAGTAAAATTAATGAATAAATAATAGCTTTTGTGATTTCAGGGCCATTCATCAGGGCGGAATGGAAATGAGGATTTATTATACACGACGACACCATATTGTCAGACGGCACAGGCTAGGGAGAGAAACGGGTGTTGCCCCAGCAAGAAAACCCATGCGAAAACCACACGGAGGTGCTGAAAGTAATGGCAGACCCTTGATGATAGACGCTAACTTGTCTGCGAAAGCCTACTTAAGAATTCCGAGGACCAGAATTAAGTGAGGAATCTAGGAATATACTACAACTCCAACTCCAACCTACTGATCCGGCACGGAAGAGAAGATTCTCCCTCGCTCTACTAAAGAACGAAAGAGGGAGGAAGCCATAATAAGTGGTACAAGGCAAACTACCCTCTGCCACGTGTTTCACAGTGGTTTTCAGAATATAGGTGTAGATCCCGGCATAGCTGGGAGAAGTTAGTGGCAACCACTAGAAACTTAGATCACCATGTCCAACCGGGGAATTAAACCATGCCCCAGTCCACTGTGTGGATCGCTGCAGCACATCGCTTGGCGAACTTGATTTAAGAACTGGTTAGAGGAAGAGCCATGTCATTTTTATTTGAAAAATATTACATACATAATCGGAGAACTATTCGTGCAACAAGAACAGTCATTAACTGTCCCCATTCTTTCAAAAATCGTATGTTGCCTTAGAGTGGGTAGACGAATCTACAAACCACATAACTCTTTCTCCCGGAACTGCCCTTTTATTGTGTTAGATAAAATCGATTTTTTGTCTTTGGCAGACTCCTGAGAATCGTAAGCCACGTCACTGATATATTAAGCAACGAAATGCTCTTGAAGACAGGACAGGGGTCCAAAATAATATTGAAAAATCTTCTGAAACCATTTCACTTTGTGTTCACCTATTAAATCAAATATGAAACCACTTGACCATCTAATACACACTCATAGAATAAAAATGTTCCTCCATTACTGATGTATCATTTTAGACACGTGTACATTAAAGCCGTGAGTCAAGTCTGACACTATTCCTTTGCCAATGAATTACCAATAAAGGAGATACTTACGGTGTGCGGAAGTGACTACTTGATTCTTGAGAGATCTTTCGTTTTGAACTATCTTATCTTCCTTCCTGTTTTTATTCTTTAAATACACATTCTTTATTCAAGAATAAGTAGATATCTTTGTAATTATTGGTATATTTATCAGAAGCGACAGAATTTTTAGAGGATTTACTACTTGTGAAGAAAAGTAAGAAACACATGACGTTCACTTACACTACAAGTGAACTAATTTATACAAATTTCACGCGAGAATTATGTTCTGGTGTGAGTGTGTGTTCCATATGTGTAAAGAAAAATATCATCGCACCTTTGGTAATTAAAAAAAAAAACGCTGTTTAGGTGCATTCTCTGTAACTGATACAGCTATAAGTGTCTCCGTCATCAGTCGAAGAGGCTACAAAAATAATAGGTTCCATCACCAACGACGTGAGGCTAGAAGTAAGTAAATTATTTACAAGTAATTTCTGGAATCGCGTCTTGTGGAAAGCCCACAATTAATTACCTTCTACATCCGTTTCCAGCCCATGGGTTGTACAGTCTCCAATGATCTCGACGTCGACGAGGCGTTAATGTGTAATTTTTCGTCCTTTCACAGAGAACAGCCGTCTCGACGGAGAGACTGAGAGGGAAAAGAACATTCACTATGAAACAGTAACTCCTTACACATCTGTACCTCACAGACCGTACTTGTATTAGGGGGATTGTACAACATACAGCTGCACGACTTCGGTTTCCCCACGTTATCTTCCTCAGATATTCATCCCCTTGACGATGAAATTAAATTCAACCAAACCGGGAGAAAATATTCATCGTGTCCAGCGTGCTCCGGGCTAAACGAGTTTGGAGTTTTGACCAAATAAAAACTCCCCTTGACAAGAATCCGCTACAACGAGAACGAAGCAGAATACCTGTATGTTCTGCAACAAACGCCAACCATTCAACTGGAGACTTAAAAGGACGTGCAAAATCTGATTTGGGTATTCGTATTCATGTAATACGTTATCTAAGGCGTGTGGTATCACATACACCTTAAACAGTGAATGTGATACGTAAGTAAACTTGAGTGGCGAAAACTCGAGAAGTGACTAAGTTCGAACTCACTTTTCTGGGAAATTTCATAAATAAAGCACTCATCAATCCGAAGATTGTTTTGAGCACCACGGTGATTTATTAAGCGTGGTCCTGTTGAAACTGGTATCCCGTTGCCCTCCTCCGACTTTTGACCTGACTTACCTGGGCCGCACTTTAATATGGATTCCGAACCATGGTGAAACTCGACTTTTGCACGTCAACAAGCATTGCTAGGAGTGAAAGAAACGACATGTTACAGACAAAAATTCTAGGATTGGCTGGGGATCGAACCCAGTGTCTTTCGGTCTGTAGTCTGGGAAGACTTGTAATTGAAAAGAAATACAAAGCAGCAGTATCCCCTTTGGGATTTCGGTTTCGGAAGAAAATACTTCGAAACTTAGCATTTTAGACGTTGATTAACGAAATATTTTTCTTTCTGAAAACCATTTACGGATTTCTGTAGACAGTTCGTTTCCATATTCACTTTTTTTCAGTTTTTACAGCCGTCGTGATTTTAAACAACATTTCTCTCTTTCCATCGATGATCACGTCGTTGTCAAAGTAAGCGATATGTAGCAGCGGATATACTAGTAAAATTATTTTAGTACAAAAAGGTGTCACATTTTGTTGCATTTTTGTTGGAAATTATCTATCATACTTTTAGCTAACAAGAATGATCCCGCAGGTTACATCTTATCCTTTTAACGTAACAAATTTCTGTAGTTAAAATGAGTGAACTTAAGTGAATATGTTCAGTGAATGAAAATTAGCTTTGTCTTGACGGAGTGATTTACTTTGCTCACGTCGGGTATGACGATGAAATTCTGCTGGCTAGCAGGAGACTGTAAATCAAGTTTTATTCAGAATTACAAATTTTCGAACTTTTAACTGTCGTGTAGTTACGATTGTAACAGTAACTCGACGAATGCATCGGAGGTTTTCATGTATGGTACAAAAGCTTCTCATTGGTGTTTTGTGGAAAAATATTAACAGTCTGTCTTGTTTTAAATCTGATTAGGTCATCATACATGTGATTTCACATGCAATCAATGAAATATCTCACTTTTTTCCATTCGTTTATGGCCAGGCTGACGTGTAATGCTATGGTAAATACATTCATCTTTTACAGAGCTATGATTTACGTGGTAAAATCGATTTTATCAACAAAATAGTAGCCGCTGCACAAACCCATCCCTCGAAGTGGGGATTCTATCCAGTATATGCAACAATTTACACACAGATGTGGCAACAACACAGAATTTAACCCTCCTAAGACCGTGCATTCTCGCTTCTGCAGTTTTGATCCTTTGTCATGCATCCAATAGATGAACATTACTCGATGAACGTTATTCATTTGTGCTGTAATGCAGTTTTTACAACCTTTATAACATGGATTGTTCGAAAGCTGCCCTAAAATGCGAGCAAGTGGTAATTTGTAGAGAAGAGCAGTTCAAAAGCGTGAAACCTCCATGCTGAAGCTCAATAATTGTTTACGTATGCAGACAGTAACACATTTGAACCATTGTCATGGTGGCTGATGACAGCTTCGCACTTGTGTTCGTAATATGAACAACTGGTGACGACAGAATGCGACGTAAGTGATTTCTGTAAGTTCCGAAAATTCCCTGCAAAAACTTATTACACTCTCACAAAACACACGAATGCGTTTTCGAATAAAAATATTGGACTAAAGACGTCGAAGGAGGTCTCACAATTCGTATGGAAATCCGTTCATATTTTAATCGGAAAAGCGAGGAAACACAGGCCGCAACTCGCCCAGTTATTGATTCTCTCTCAGCTGATATGTGACTCAGCTATCTGACTAAGAGAAGGCTCTGCTCTCTGTATCACTAAAGCGGTTGCTTTCGACAGCGTCTGCGCTCGTTAGCGAAGTTTCGAAACAGTTAATATTTTCTGTTGTTATCTACGTTTTCCCAGTTCACTGGTTTATCGCAGCTGTGTGCGTGGACGAGGATAACGAACAGGAAACAGGGCTCACAAATGGAAGGAGCGGATTTCAAATTCCCATCTGATCATTTTGATTAAGATTTTCTGTGGTTTTCTTAAATTACACGAGACGAAGTCAGGAGGGTTTCATAAACAGCGACGTGGTTGATTTCCTTCTGATATCAGAACATGTTTCGCTTCTGTCTGAATCAAGCAGTAAACAATGTATGCACTTCACACACACACACACACACACACACACACACAAGCGCGCGCGCACCCGCGCGTGCAATAATTTGTCCTATCATGACCTACAAGTCCGCTCTGACTACCTGTAGCTGGTTTATGTTTCGCCTATTACGTGTCTATTGATTCACGCAGCGGCAGTGCCATTTGAGACGTCAGTCCTGTACTAAGCAGTAAACTAGGCGGAGAAATTTCGCTCTTGCGGAACTGAACTTGTAATAAAAAATAGTAACAAAAAGTGCCTGAAGTAACTATATAGAAGTTATTGTATTTTCTGTAGTAGGTGGTTGAACGTTCCGCAGACGGAAGAAGAGAACGAGACAATGAATCGTAATAAATTATGCAACAACAAGTAAGAATGAAAGACGAAAACTGCTTCGGAACATCGATGGAAGAAGTTGACGGATGCTACATTTCAGCTCACCACTAATTCGAAACAGTGCCTCGATTTAAAATGATGGAGGAAAATTTAACACGTCCGATGTATGAGATATATAAAATCTTGAGGAGCCGGCAGGGGATGGTGAGCATGGCTTGCCATCTGTTCCACCCCTCGTCCTGGGCTATTCAGCGCAGCGCGCTTTGTGCAGGGTAGCGCGTACCTGGCTGGCAAACCTGTTTTGTCCAAGCTACGGTTGAGAACGGATCTGCAGCGCTTTGCTTCACGCCACCCTGCAAAAACGTCCCCTTAGTCGAGTTCGCGACCTTCCCCTATATACCTGCCAATGGGCTGGCCTGTTGCTTGCGCTTGCAGCCAGAAATGTGCGCATTCTCCTTACTGTCCTTTCGCTCGCTAGTGCAAGATTCTTAAAAAGATAACAGACGTTGCTTCTTCCATTTAATACTTTGTTACTGATCTGCAACGATTTTATGTTTGAACATACAAAAATTTAATGTTAGTTTCTGTTCTCCTATGTTTGGAACGCTCTAATTGCCAGATTTCTTGAGTACGGATTCTAGTCCGTGTAAACCTTCTAGACTGTGAACTCATCTTTGAGATCTACCCACCCGAACAACTGTAACCTACTGTACATTTCTCATGGCAAAAGCATCATTCAGTTCATTTCTTCACGCACCAACCGAACGTCACCGTTCATGGGGAATCCTCTCAATTGTCACATTGTCACATTTGACAAATCCCTATTCTGAATTGAACATTTGTAGCTAACACTGATGCACGTAAACGTTTATACGTTAAAGAGTCCAGTCACAAATACTTTGGAAGAACTTCTGTTTCGAGCTGATACAGATTATCACATGGAGGCATCTGTATACGCTCGGTGAAAAAATATCCGATAATGCACTAAAACCCAAAAAAAGCAATTTTTGCTGAATAACGCAACATTTTACCGAGTATGGTTACGTTTTTCTGCTTCCGTTCAGAAACCAAATAATAGCCACTGTTCTGACAAAGCTCAGTCATCGGTAAAATCAGTATTTTGCGGAAATAATATGACCAAAAGCAGCTCCTTTTACAAGTCACGAGATCAATTCGAAAAGGCTTTTCTTGTATTTTCGAGGTATTAACTGTCACAGGATCCCAGGATAAAAAAATGGTTCAAATGGCTCTGAGCACTATGGGACTTAACTACTGTGGTCATCAGTCCCCTAGAACTTAGAACTACTTAAACCTAACTAAGGACATCACACACATCCATGCCCGAGGCAGGATTCGAACCTGCGACCGTAGCAGTCGCGCGGTTCCGGACTGAGCGCCTGAACCGCTAGACCACCGCGGCAGGCGATCCCAGGATACTTCTGGGCAAGTCCATGGTTTTCTATTACATGCAGCTGGAGAAGACTGGCCGGAACAGTTGCGAAGGTTACAGTGTAACAGCTCTTCGACGTCAGTTTCATTACT
Source organism: Schistocerca cancellata (assembly GCF_023864275.1). NCBI lineage: Eukaryota > Metazoa > Arthropoda > Insecta > Orthoptera > Acrididae > Schistocerca > Schistocerca cancellata. The sequence goes on along the minus strand of NC_064629.1, from coordinate 506,631,479 downwards.
CAGAACACTTGGAGAAGAACAGTTGGAGAAGGACGGGGTTGGAAGCAGCCATGGCATTTTTGTAGAACTGTGTAGCTCAGGAATTAAGTGGGGGTCACATATGAAATCCAAAGGTCCCGGACTTAACCATCAAACGGTGTTAGGATTAGTTTCTGACATTTATCGCTTCTCTCACCTCTGTAATGAATTGTTAATGTGAAAAATGTCATGTTGCACCGTGGTTCGGGGTTCATATTAAACTGCAGGTCCCTTTGTAAGTGGCTGCTTAAGTCAATTAAAAGATGGAAGAAAAGTAAAAGTACGCCACTTCTACACTGAAGAGCCAAAGAAAGTGGTACACCTGCCTAATATCGTGTAGGGCACCCGTGAGCATGCAGAAGTGCCGCAACACGACGTAGCACGGACTCGACAATAGTCCGCAGTAGTGCTGGAGGGAATTGACTCCATGAATCCTGCAGGGCTGTCCACAAATCCGCAAGAGTAAGAGGGGGTGGAGATCTCTTCTGAATAGCACGTTGCAAAGCATCCCAGATATGCTCAATAATGTTCATGTCTGGGGGGGTTGGTGTCCAGAGGAAATGTTTAAACTCAGAAGAGTGTTGCTGGAGCCACTCTGTAGCAATTCTGGACGTGTGGGGTGTCGCATTGTCCTGCTGGAATTGCCCAAGTCCGTCGAAATGCACAATGGACATAAATGGATGCAGGTGATCAGACAGGATGCTTACGTACATGTCATCTGTCAGAGCCGTATCTTGACGTATCAGGGGTCCCATATCACTCCAACTGCACACTCCCCACACCATTACAGAGCCTCGACCAGCTTGAACAGTGCCCTGTTGACATGCAGGGTACATGGATTCATGAGGCGGTCTCCATACCCGTACACGTCCATCCGCTCGATACAATTTGAAACGAGACTCGTCCGACCAGGCAACATGTTTCCAGTCATCAACAGTCCAATGTCGGTGTTGACGGGCCCAAGCGAAACGTAAAGCTTTGTGTCGTGCAGCCATCAAGTGTACACGAGTGGGCCTTCGGCTCCGAAAACCCATATCGATGTTTCGCAGTATGGTTCCACGCTGACGCTTGTTGATGGCCCACCATTGAAATCTGTAGCAATTTGCGGAATGGTTGCACTTCTGTCACGTTGAACGATTCTGTTCAGTCATCGTTGTTCTCGTTGTTGCAGGATCTTTTTCCAGCCGCAGCGATGTCGGAGATTTGATGTTTTACCGGATTTCTGATATTCACGGTACACTCGGGAAATGGTCGTACTGGAAAATCCCCGCTCCATCGCTACCTCGGAGATGCTGTGTCCCATAACGTGCGCCGACTATAACACCACGTTCAAATTCACTTAAATCTTGATAACCTGCCATTATAGCAGCAGTAACCAATGTGACAACTGCACCAGACATTTGTTCTCTTAGATAGGCGTTGCCGACCACAGCGCTGTATTCTGCCTGTTTAAATATCTCTGTATTTGAATACGTATGCCTATATCAGTTTATTTGGCGCTTCAGTGTAGTAGCACCATGACTAATAAATAACTACAGTGCTCAAACCAACATTTTATCTTTACCCAGAGTTTGGGTGAAGTGAATTAGGTAAACAACGGCCAATTCGGATATGACAGTCCGAATGGGGTGCACATAGTCTGTAACATACCTGACAGATGCAAGGGGAGGGTGGGGGGGGGTGGCTGACCTGTTATCCCGAGAAGAAGGCGTGGGCATTTACCATGTTATGTCAAGCGGTGGTTCAAAATAATACAGTAAAAGCGTGTACATAGATAGCCTTGAACTGTCTATGGCTTATTATGTAAGCGGCAGTCAACTCAAAACGAGATAGATAGAAAAATTTAAGTAAATTGTTTATTATTTCAAACGTAATTCTTCTACTGTTAATACATTTATCTCACTGTGAGACGAGACGGCCATTGCCTTCGTGGAAAAATGTTTGCAGTTGCCTGAAAGCAATGGCAAACCACCTCCGCTAGGACCTTGCCTAGTAGGTGGTGTGGGTCTCCCGCATCGTCCCCTACGCTCCTAGGGGTATGGGACCTCATCATCATCATCATCATCATCATAGGACAATGATATTACACAGGCGTGCACCTCTTCGTCCAAAGCAAATCCACGGCCACGAATGCCTTTCTTCGGGTTTCCAAAAATATGGAAATCACCTGGGGAGACATCGAGACCATGTGGAGGACGTGTAAGAGTTTCCCAGCGAGACTTCTACAGCGTAGTCGAAACAATCTTGGCAGCATGCGGGCGGTCATTATCCTTCAAGAGAATAATGCCGTCCGTCAACTTTCCTGACCGTTTGGACTTTTGCAGTGTCCACTTACCGCTGTGCGTTATCTGTGGCGCCGTGTTCGAGAACGCCAATGAACAGCGAACCCTTGCTGTCAAAGAAAAAGGTCATCAAGATTTTCTCGGAGCCGGCGTGCTTGTTGATTCGGCTATGCTGAAGAGATTTCACTGAGAAGGCCTTACACATTTACGATACAGGCTCTATCTCTCCCCAGGCAACTTCCATACTTTTGGAGCCTCGAAGAAAGGAATTCGTGGACGTCGATTTGCTTCGGACGAAGGGGTGCACGCCTGGGTACAATCATGATTGTTGGGAATCGCTACATTTTTCCATGAAGGAGCTGACGTATCTCCCAGTGGGATAAATGTATTAACTGTTATGGCAACTAGTTTTGAAATACTACATAGTTTACTTACTTTCTTCATCCGTCTCGTATTATACAATGGCACGTACGGGTAGGTGACTGGTAGATTTGGGGAAACAGTTTTAATTATCGTGGGCTGGAATAATGAACACATGCGGATTGGGTGAAGACCGTTAGGATTTAGCGTTCTGTCAACGAATCGATCATTAGGGACGGAGCATAAGTTCGGTCTAGGCTAGGATAGGCACCATATTTAAGATTTATACTGGATACTGGGAAAGCGACAAAATAGCACCCGCCGAACCACAACACCGACGAAAGGGTGTTTTCAGTGATCGTGACGAACGGTCATTAAAGAGAATTGTGACGACAAATAAGAATAAGACAGCTGCAAGAGTCACTGTAGAACTATACGTCGCACTCGTGCACCATGTCAGCACCAAAATAGGGCGAGGTGGGATTCCTGATGCAAATGTCCGTGCCATGAAAACGTGGTGCCGAAGACATTAAACCTAGACTACCGAGCAATGGGAGACTCTCATTTGGTCGGACGGATCTTGTTTAATACTGTTTCCAACTTCTGGCCGAGTCTGCGTCCCAAGAGTGAAACATATCGGAACTTCGGTGAAGATTTCACCATTCGTGTCGTGGTACTCCGTGAGGCCCGTGGTTACTCTGCAAGGTCGCATTAGATCGACTGATTATGTGAGCAGCTCGTATCGACCAGGGATGACTTCGCTGGCACGAGGATGAACTGTCGCATCTTCCCTGGCTACCACAGTCACCAATTCTCAATATTTTTGAGCCTCTGCGCTCTACGTTGGAGACTCACCTGCCAAATGAGCGGGTAAGAACTATAATTCGATAAATGCCAATAAAGCATAATTGACGTCCGGTTTTAGTACTAGTGCGCCTATTGACCTGATGACAGAGAATGTCAAAGGCATTCTGTACGTTCTTTTGGTATCATGCTGCTTATCACTTTTCTTCTTAGTGTGAATGGTCCTTATGGCTTAAATTCTCACCCTGTCGGCCTGATTTTCATTATCTGTGTTTCTTCTAAATCATGCGAGGCAAACGCCGGAATGATTCGCAAACGAGGTAATAGCGCAAGCCCATTACAACCCCCCCTCCCACCCATAAAAAGTTCATTATCCTCTTGAGGTAGCAATCCGTTCCTAATAACAGGTAGATTTCGACGAGATTTTAAGTCCAAATTCCCTCTCTTCCTTATACTTCAACTTGAGTTTTCCCTTGTAAAAGACAATTTTGGAAGCTGACCATCTCAAAGATTATTAAGTGGCTAAAATTGATTTTTGTTGATTGAAGTTTTTGCCTGCACCTGTAATGCGAAGATTTCACTGTGAGCATACTTCGCCATAGGCAGCAGTCCCAGCAGCACGCCCCACCGAGCGTCGCTCAGGTATCCCTTTGTTTCAGGAGACCTGTTCGTGCGGTTGTCGACAGCTTTTTGTAGCGTCGTCTCCGGTTTCAGGGGTGTCGTCCGCTTCAGCTCAGGCGAGCGCTCTCTGCTTAAGTTTTATCATAACTAGATCACTACGAGGAGATAGCGATGAGGCATCCTTCTTGTCTTCAATATCAAGAAACACATTGTCATATGTACCTCATCAATACTAGAGAAAAGGTTGGTGTTTCACGGAACGTGCATAATCTGTTAGTCATGGACATATACGCGCAGGAGAGTTGTTTTTTTACGAATACAAAGATAGTGAGCATACAGCTAACATTTATCCCACGTTGATGAAAATCATTCTCATACCCACGCTGGTATAAAGAGAGGACAGTGCTACATCTTCCTCTGTAAGAAGTAAAAGGCTGAGATACTGGAACCGTATTCCTGAGGACTGTGGTGTTAGTACCCGTAAAGGTATCTTGACTTCTTGATTTACTTGGTGTGTGTGTGTGTGTGTGTGTGTGTGTGTGTGTGTTTAAACACACAAGACATAAGACAATGCCAGGATGGCTTATAGAATACGACTAGGCTCAAATACGCACATCGGGCAAAAATATTTGTCGTCAGTCTAACATCGTGGAACGACGCCGTTAGCTTTCATAATGGTCTCAGTTCGGGCGAAGAGATTCCAAAAGTTTCTTCTATTATGTCATATAAATCTGAAGCAACTTATTGATGATTAAGTCCCGTTGACATACCAAACTGCGGGAATATTGATTGCTGTGTTTTACTGGATGTTTAAAATTACGCCGTCCGCACAGGTCTCGGAAGACCCTAACGGTACTGACCGACCGCCGTGTCATCGTCAGTCTACAGGTATAACTGGATGCGAATGTGCAGGGGCATGTGGTCAGTACACCGCTCTCTCAGCTGTTGTCAGTTTTCGTGACCGGAGCCCTTACTTCCCAGTCAAGTAGCTACTCAAATTGCCAACAGCGCTTGGCAGACAGGATGGTCACCCATCCAAATGCTAACGGAGCCCGACAGCTCTTGACTTCGGTGATCTGACGGTAACTGGTGTTACCACTGCAGCAAAGCAGTTAGAGGATGTTCAGAATAGTCCCAGACATTTCCACTGAGACTAAGATCGTGTGATTTAGCGCCCCAGTCGAGGGTCGATAGGGTTCCTCAAAGTGCGTCAAACTGGGAACATATATGTGTACACCCTACGAACACAGTATTAGAAGACAAGAGTGTCCATCGCATATACTCATCATGAGGATGTAAAAGAAAGGCGTGTTAGACGCCGCGTGGAGCAATCACCCATCCATCATTTGAAAAAAGGCAAAATGGTGAATCGTCTCCCGTCTCTCGTCTCCCGTCTGCTTCTGTCCACTTTTCGTGTTGTGTGGCCCATTGAAGACATGGAGCTTTATGCCTACTGTGGGCAGTGACTTTTGGATTGTACCCGTCTCCAAATCTCCAACGCTGTTCCCTTCGCGATATCTGCTCGGAAACTGGTAGAGATGGACCTATCTTCGCTGACAACAGCAATATTCATGCTTAGTTTAAAATCGATTGTCACTGACAAGACGTGACACTCGTCTCCAATGCATCTCGGTTAGTATGATTTTACGACCACAATTCTTACGCTATGTTAAATGACTTCGACCGATACACCATTCCTTATAGACACGTTGGATTGTCTAAATTGATACGCCAACAAATCGTGCAACATCATTCACCGTGTAGTCATGGGCACCTCCAAACGCGATACCTCCTTTCTTTTATTCTGTCACATTTCGACGTTGATCCATTTTCCTACGTTGATCTCACACAACCAACTAATACATACACACCAATTCACTGCCACAAGGACCACGAGAGAGGTAAGCCGTGGCGCATACGTCACAGCACGTCACACTGCGGGTCTTAAGAATGCCAAAGCCGGCCACTGAGGGAAGCGAGTAGCTATTTCAGACGTGTTTAATAATTCTTGAGTGCGAGTTTAAATGCATACAAGCTCTCGATAGCTCCGTCACTGTCATGACTTACATCAGCGGTGAGAGTCACATGACGACCTGGTACCAGTTGTACACCATCTACAGCTCTCTAAAGCGACCAGTCTGCTCTTTTAAGTTGCTGACTAATATTTTGCCCAGTGAGCTTACTGTGCCCAGCCTCATTCAGCTGAGCTAGCGTTCCATTCCTAATGTCGACGGGACGTTGAACTTAAACCTTCCCTAGAAAACCAAATAGACATCCTGGAAAGTGAATCTAGCGTTATTTTGCGTCCTCTGTCTCGTGTGTGTGTGTGTGTGTGTGTGTGTGTGTGAGAGAGAGAGAGAGAGAGAGAGAGAGAGAGAGAGGGAGAGGGGGGGAGGGGGAGACAGAGAGAGAGAGAGAGAGAGAGAGAGAGAGAGAGGGAGGGGGGTGGTTGAGTGGTTGGGTAAATTATGTTAAGTTATCGCGCTGTAGAACATCAGGTATCACAGTATAGCCACGACATTAACACTTATTGGGAAAAGGACCGTGTTTCTTCTAAAGATCTTCGAGGAAATTTACAATACGACAAGCTGCAACGTATTGGTCACATCCAAAACTGAGGGAAAACATTCTCCTTCTTCGGTATTTTTGCTCCTGCTTTCTGTAGCAGAAGGTTTTGAAAAAAAAAAAAGCGTAATTCTAGAGAAATGTGTCGATACGTTTCCCAGTATTCCACGATTATATTTCAGTTGCTCAAGAAACATGTTACTCCCCTCTTGGATTTCATCATTTGTTATGTGCAAAGAACGATTCCAGTTGCAGAATGGTCCTCTCGTTATAATCAGCCGCGGGAGTTGTATCGCTTAATGCTTGTCAGCGTTGATACATGCGCGTATGTCAACATGACATCTTCTGTGTGCACGGATCGATGTAGCGCTCCGTTCTATTCCTAGCACAGCCTCTGCTGTCGGTTGACTCAAAGACTTCGTCATATTCAGCTGCCAGATTTTGCTCATTTTGGCATCAGTTCTCATTAATTCCACTTAGATATAGAGCATGGAAGAACGGAATTTCTTGGTTTCGCTCAATTACTTCCATCTCACGGCCGCAATGTTTTTTAATCCCGATCAAGATCTACTAAACATTTCACTGTTTCTTTTGTGTGAGCGTTTCTTGATGTGATAGAACTGTGATATCACGACGCTGTCACACACCCAAGCAGTCTTACTGAAACAGCCTCTAGCGCGAAAGTCTAAGCTCATATATCTACAAAATGATTCGACCTTAAATTCATTGTCGACATGTCGACATTTATGTCATAACGCCAGATCTTGGCGTTTTTCTTCCTACCTACTGATGAAATTTTATGAAGCCCTCTTATAGTTCACCAGATATCAACGAAACCTTGCCACGAACCTTCGTGATAATGTGTAACGAACCTTCAGTGTGATACGCAGTGACACTTACCATGCCAGAAAATATCATGAAATCCTAAGTGACTGCCCACAGTCAGTCGATAGGTCGACACATCAACCGAAAATAACGAAGGAGCCACGTAAACATGGACTCCTTCAATGCGGTTCTGAGCTAATTATCTGCCCTATTACTTTGTATCCATTCAAGCTGAAAGACCATAGTATTTACGAAGGTCACAGAAAACTTAGGTGGCGTTTGGTGTAAAACATAATATTATTACCGTTAGAATGGCACTCGATTCTCGTAGAGCCGATCTAATGGTTTGTACAGATTTTCCAGAAAAATGTTCATTCTGCAGCGGAGTGTTGTCAGATTTGAAACTTCCTGGCAGATTAAAACTGAGTGGACCGGGACTCCGACCTGAGACCTCTACCTTTCGCGTGTAAATGTTGTAGCGACAGAGCTCGAAACACAACTCACGACCCACCTTCACACCTCTGCCTCCGCCAGTACCTCTCCCACCTTACAAACAAAAATTTAAGGAGCTGTGTCGGTGGGTCATGAACCGTGCTTGGATAGCTCAGTCGGCTCCCAGTTTTAATGTTCCAAGAAGTTTGTACAGTATTAATCAGAGTCACCATTTTGTAGTTATTCATTAGCATTAACGTTTCACGGTTTGTATTGGTAATCACAAAGAGTACTGAAATTTAGCTGGGTGCATTATTGTAACATTTAAAGTGATATGTATGAATGCAATCAACGGCGAACTTCACTGAAATGTTCGAAAAGGTGCTACACTGAACCGTCCTTTGTAAGAGACGCAAAGGCCTGTATGTTCTGCACACAGCAGGAACGGAAGAGCCCGACGTGTCCTGTCACACATTCCTGCTGACGGTTTGGATGTGGCGCCACATACCAGGGACGCAGCGTAAGTATTGTTTCAGTGGTCGGTGACTCGACTCCTCCGCGAACGATGACCTGGTTGCCAAGCCTGGTAAGACACCAGATCCGTATTCTAAACATGTACTGCTTTAGCCTCTGCGGAGGTGCCGCTGTATGTAGCATATGTTTGTGATTCACGTTAACTTTGTGTTGTGTTTTTAATGTTAAAATGTTTGTGTGTTATTTAATGAAATCTCAAATTGGAAACCTATCAGACTTGTACCTAAATGGAAAGAAAAAATTGACAGTCAGTGTACCATATTATTTATTGTTATTATAAGACACGTTTGTGACCGGTCCCCATATCTTGTATACAAGGGCATCACCAGGTATCTTATTTGATCAGGTGGTTTCACGTACGTTTCTCATCATCATATACAAGGTGCAACGGGTATATGTGTAGATATTTCTGTTGGCGACTGAGAACAGTGTACTGGACAATATTACATCAGTATTTACTTCAATAATTATAGCTATTAGGGGGATTATGTTTAATGTTGATTAGTACCTCCAAGTACATGTGGCAAGAGCAAGACATTCCTGCTTACTTGCTCCTGGGCAGCACGTTAGAAGTTAAAGTGTGGACATGTGGACACGTGGACGCAAAACGGTCGATCTATACTGACAGGCGTAGTCCCCTTTGCTGCATTTGTGAACGTCAGGAGTAATTTATGTGATATGTTTGCAGGAAGACTGTTTGACGCGGAGAAAAAGCAACCAACACACTGATATGTGTACATATTAAGGTAGCACAAACAGAAGTATCTGCACTTATATCGTTACAGCCTATATAAATCAGTCAACAAAACTTTGACACCTAAATTGTGCTATTCGTTGCTGTTCCCTTAGGTTCTTGGTAAGCTCCCCCTTTCTTCTAATATATCAGGGGGCAAATATTTTTCCTTGTCTGCCTTCTCCTCCTATTGTAACTTCAATGATAATTTATTGAAAACAAATTTTTCTGAGAACATACCAACTCAGTTTGCTTTCCTCTTTCTAATTCGCTTCTAATATACTTGTTTTCTCTACTCTTTCAAGCATTTCATGATTCCTCACTTCATATATCCATTTAATTTGCTCCATTTCTCTCCACAGTCATATTTTAGAACTTCCCAAGTATAAAAAGTGCTTCAAAAATATTCATCCGGTATCAATTCCTATGGGTTCCAAATTAATTAAGAAAGAAACATTGGGTGAATATTAACTTACACAACGAAACTAAATGTTTAGCTTAGGTGCAGTTGTAATTTTCCGATTGACGAGGTTGTCGGTGGCATTTCTCTGGCCCAACTTGCTCACTCGCGTTCATTTCATGATTGCTGAAAGTTTCATTTTTCAACAGGACGGAACAATACCGCACTGGCGACTGCATGTAAGAGCATTTCTTTACAACGCCCTGCCACAGCCATGGACCGACCATAGGGGACGTATGAACCTTACATTGCACCGTCGGCCTCCATCGTCGCCTGAGATACTGGTATGTGACATTTTTGTGGGGTTTGTGAAAGATTCCATCTACGTGCCTCCTCTTCCAACAGCTTCAGGTGAACTGCGACCCGCGTGACAGCAGTGTATGCTGCGAATCCAGACATTCTCGAAAAAGAATGAGGCGAATTTCACTATCGTCTACATATTTGTCATGTGACTGGTGGAGGACACGTTGAACAGCTGTAAAAGGTAAAGGAATACTTTAATCCTAAACGTAATTATATAAAATACCCTGATGTGCATGTACGTAAAAGATAACGCTTCCTAAATCAGAATTTCTTTAAAAAATAAAAAGTTTGTAGTTCTGTGTGCATGAGTTAAAATTCGCCCGAAATTTGTAGCTTCTTTTCTGTGTACCCTCTCTCTTCTGAATCGTTCAGATTTCTGTGTCATATGTATCTACTCTCGAATCAAAGCATCTATTTCTCGCCGGCCGCGGTGGCCGAGCGGTTCTAGGCGCTTCAGTCCGGTACCGCGCGACTGCTACGTTCGCAGGTTCGAATCCTGCCTCGGGCATGGATGTGTGTGATGTCCTTAGGTTAGTTAGATTTAAGTAGTTCTAAATCCTAGGGGACTGATGATCTCAGATGTTAAGTCCCATGGTGCTCAGAGCCATTTGAACCAATCTATTTCTCAGCTCAGTTATCAGTGTTCTTGTTGTCTATGATCATTACATTTTTTGAAGGCTACCTTTCCTTGTAATGTCCGTTGCCATGTAGATTTCGATTCATTCACAGATCCTTTCAGGCCGCATCTACTATGACGTCGTACAGAAAAGGAGTAGTGTAGTAAGTCCTACTTCATGTACGCCAAGGTATCAAGTAAATTTGTGAAATATAGTCTTCACAGGACATGTTTTACTATGCTGTTTATGGTAAAGCTTCCTGGATATATCCTATGACTGAGCAAGATGTGACAGCATGGATAAGGTGGTGTATCTCATTCCAACCCAAATAGAGGCTGGATTTGTGAGATTTTCCTTTGAATCATTAGTAGTAATTTTCAGGGAGCTAACTGCGTAGGTCACCAAAGTCACAGACACACAGTCATAATTCGCTTTCCACGCATTCGGGAGGACGACGTTTCAAACCCGGGTCCGGCCATCCAGATTTAAGTTTTCCGTGGTTTCCCTAGATCACTCCAGAGAAATGCCGGGATGGTTCCTTTGAAAGGGCACGGCCGATTTCCTTCTCCATCCTTGAAACAATCTGAGTTCGTGCTCCGTCTCTAATGAGCTCGATGTCGACAGGACGTTAAACCTAGTCATCCATCGCTTTGCAGTTCCTGAGCTTGTAGCTCACTCCGGCAGATGTTGTCAGTCAGCATAATCTTCCTTAGGTTAAGCCATCTGCACACGGACCGTGCTTTCGACCGTGAACATAGAGCGGCCTAACTCAAACTGCTGCTGAACGCGTAGAAACGATGACTCGCACACACGGTTCGTGTGCCTCAACGCAGTATACGCAATCGCAGCGCGCTCCAGCGACTGTCAGCTGTATCTGTTTCCTCCCTTATCCATACGCTAGTCATTACGTTCTCTCTGTAGTATACATAAATAAGAACTTCAATATCCATGAACGTGTAATAAGGCAGAAAGGAAAGAACATGTACAATCGATAAGGACATTAACCTGTCAAAGTTCCATTACAAATAGTGCGATACAAATTTACAGTTGTTTTCTACATAAAATAAAAATTATTTCATTATTCTCACTGTTAGTAAAACCCTGAGATCATTCTTACTTAATTACTGCTCTTATTCAGTAGTATAATCTTTACCGCATATTAAATACAAATCTTGAAACAATAAATTGCAAAATATCTTGTTGCAAGTAGTACAAGGTACCTTGTACATAAAGCCAATTGAACAAACTCACTCCTCAGAAAGAACGCACTTATATTTACAAAGCATCGAATATTATAGAATATGCTTCTATTAAACTAATAAAAAAGTATCAGAATCTATCAGAAAATGCGAAGGTTAGTAAAAAGAAATATCGAGATTCAGTGATATGCGAACCAGCAGCACATCACATGTAACATTTCAGGTCTGCAGCTCTAGTCATTACGCTACACCGACCATGAAAGACAGAGAACATTCTTTGCATCTTACCAACTCCCGAAAGCCTTAATAGTAGCTGTGCTATTAACTGACATTTAATTGCAACAAATTGTACCACAGCAATACGGTTTTGGTGGATCGTCAATGTGCTATTACCTTGAACAGTATACTTTCATAATACGCTAGTTATAATCATTCTTTAACCGTGAATATGATGTTTCCCGTTTTTTTATCACAACAAATTCTGCAATTAACGGCGGGTTTCAACAGACCCTCAAATTGCTGGTGCTTAGAAACGGTACATGTACTTACGGGTTTCAACTGAAAGCCAACATGGCGTCTCGCGACGCCTTATTCATTTCGCTGAAGATCTGTTTCGCTGAAGATCTGTTCTTTCGGACATGTCCGAAAGAACAGACGCCACCCTGAATCCACAGCTGTGATACATTATATGTATATTGCAGGAGGAGAGGGAAAGAAAAGAAGGGAGGGGATAACTGCTATCAGCTGCATCGGACATTAAGTAGAATCAACAGCGGCGAATGAAAATTTGTACCGGACCGGGATTCGAGCCCGGGGTCTCCTGCATATTAGGCAGGTGGTTTAACCACTGCGGCATCCGGGACACATTTCCGCAACTGCGCGGACTATCTCGGAACGCGTCACGGCCGATCCACACTCCGATCGAGCGCCACCTATCCGCTGTCCCTCTCCATTTCTTCCATGTTCGCTGCTCTGAGATTCCCACAGGCGTTCGGACGTATCTGTGCACCCGTACTGAAGAAGATGGATTCACTGCCCAGCTAGGCGAATTATATGAATGCGTGGACGTGTCCTAAACAACAGACAGCAAGCATTCATATAATTGATCAATCCGCCTATCTGGGCAATGGATCCACCTTCTTCAGACCGACCTCCTGTGGGAATCTCAGAGTAGCGAGCATGGAGGAAATGGAGAGCGACTGCGGGTGGGTGGGGCTCGATTGGAGTGTGGTTCGGCCGTGAGGCGTGCCGAGATATTACGCGCAGTAGCGATAATGCTGTGTCCCGGATGGCGCAGTGGTTGACGCACCTGCCTAGTAAGCAGGAGATCCCGAGTTCGAATCCTGGTCCTGTATACATCCTCATTCACCGCTGCTGATTCTGTGTAATGTCCCGATGCAGCTAACGGCAGTGATCCCGTCCCTATCCTTTCCTTTCATTCCCTCTCCCGTTCAATTTACATATAAAACTTTAGGCTGGCGTGAACTGCTCATTTTGCTTCAGGTGGAACATTAAACACCATGCAAAAGTAATAAGGTTCATTTCTGCCTGATGTCAACTATAAATTTTATAATACTTGTCAGTTTTGTTCTACAGTATGAGCAACACATGGCGCAGGAAGACGCTTTGACTAAGAATTCCGTTAACAACTGTTTCTCCAATATCACTTCCCAAGCGGTAAAGGACATTTGAAGACTGAAAATGGAAAATATTGCAAGTGCCATGTCTGTATATCTATTTGTGCATAACTGATTTGTATCCAACAAAACCCGAAAGGGTATTTTGATAGCACGAATCATGCTGCTCACTGCACCACCGCAAAAAATAATGGAAAAAAAGTAGAAAATATTTTTTACTGATAACCTTGTGCCATGCCAGGAAAGTGACTGGTTCTAGGTGACAAAAGGAAAGTTTTTATAGCCTGATTCTTGCAAAGAAGGAAACAGCAGGTAGCCACTGTTAATAATGCTGTTAATTTACACAAATAGCATCGTTACAAGTTTAGAAACCGACAGGTTCATCTTTAGACGGCTGTTCACGTTTATATTATTTTTGTTGCTGCTTACGTTAGTTTTAGGCTTTTGTTTTCGACAAGTAATCTAAGCAATAAACGTGAACAACAGTGTGAAGACGAACCTGTAGATTCGAAATGGGTAATGGCGCTATTTATGTAAATAAGTTGCATTATTAACAATGGATAGGTGCTTTTTCCTTCTTTACAAGAATCAACTTTTATTTTGTACACACCCATGGACTAAAAATATCAGATTTTATGACAAAATAGCAGGGAAAAAGGTTTTTGTTCCAAGTGCCATTAACACCGACGCACAGCTTTTTATTTGAGATAAAACAAGTACACAAATATAGCATTAGGTTTTTAATTAGTAGAAATGTAGTAAAAAAATATCACTTTTCACATCTTTCAAATTTTGAAACTCCAGAGGGAAGCACAGCTTGCCACAAATAACATACACCATCTACTAACATATCTCTGCAAAACTTTCTCCGTGGTCTGGTACCTAAATCATATCTAGGGACATGCAACAGATTACTGAGAATACAATAGCGATGGTAAAGTGTTTCGTAAAAATTTCATTTACAACGATTTTCATTTCCACTGTTCGAATCGTTCAAATGGCTCTGAGCACTATGGGACTTAACATCTGAGGTCACCAGTCCCCTAGACCTTAGAACTACTTAAACCTAACTAACCTAAGGACATCACACACACCTTGTCCGAGGCAGGATTCGAACCTGCGACCGTAGCAGTAGCGCGGTTCCGGACTGAAGCGCCTAGAACCGCTCGGGCACCACCGCCGGCTTCCACTGTTCATTCGATTTTCTTACACAGCAAGAGAACTGCCGGGTGTGACATTATTTGTTATCAAAATTTATGTAGGACATTCATTCAGCAATAATCGCAATTATCTAACGTCGTTTGTTTTTCGGTTGTCTCAGCCACTGATCATCTCAGTTCAGTTTTTTGGACTAAAGACGATTCATTTGTACGATCTCTGTCAAAATTTCGCCTGTATTTAGAAGCTTCAGTGTACTTTTTAGCGTTCAAGTGTATAATAGGTAATATCTTTGTCACTTTTTTATTATTTTTATCAAGACAATGATGCTGAGGAAAGTGGCGCAGCATTTGAGAGGACCAGTGCTCAAATCTCCCTTTGTCCAAGCAGTTTTAAGTTTCATGCGGTTTCTCTAAATCGGTTGTGCAAAATGCTGGGATGTCTACTTCCCCAATCCAATGAAGCACTGGAAAGAGTAAAGTAACAAAGAACTCTCCTAAACCTGGTTAAGAAAAGGAAAGCAGGTTGCGTGGTACATACCATGTGAGGAAAAGGACTACCGTTGTCAAAGGTACAGTGGAAAAACAGAGGGAAATAGTAAGGACAAGAAAAAACATGCTGGATGAAGTGAAAACACGAAGATACTACTAGACTATGTAGAAAAGAGGAAGACACCAGACTACGAAGCAGTTGACCTGGAATAGAATCAGATGGGGACAGCAATGATGACAGCAACTGTCAATAGACGGACCATTTTATGATGATGATGATGATGATGATGATGATGATGATATTCAGAAATGGCAGCAAAGTTCATCATTATAGTCTGACTGATTTTCGAAGCGTGAACTTCTCGAACAAGATTCCTTATCTCACATTTCATACACGACTACCTGTCACCTTAATGCGCCCAATGATATTGGGAACCCAGTGGCACATAGTCGTTGTCAACTCACAAGACTTCCATTCAGCCATAACATTGCATGGACTTACTGACCACCAAATCTCTGAACACGGCACACTCACCGGTCAGTGTTATTGTGACACTGTGCTCCCTCTCTATGTATGTCTCTTCAGGGATGTATGTGGCCATGGCTTCATTTTCGTGGATGACAGTCAGCGACCGCATCGATCTACGCAGGTGGGTGAGCTCTCGGAACGACAAAATATACGGCGAACGGACTGGCCTGCACCTTTCCCCCGACTTGAACCCCATCGAGCACGGGTGTGATGCGTTGCAGAAACGTATTGCATGTTCACATGCACCAAAGACCATACAGCAGTTGGCGGCCGTGCTGGAGGAGGAATGGAACTCCCTACCACAGTAACTCCTTACCAGCCTTGTGGCCAGGATGGAAGCTCTTTACAGAGCATGTACTGGCGTTGGAAATGATCACACACCGTATTAAGGACCATGTCCCGCCTTTTGTAACGCCTAGAGGACCATCATAAATCGCGGTGACTTCAGTGTAGTTATTGTCTTTGAATAAAAGTGCCATTACTGTTCGTGTCATTGCGTAATTCTTTCAGTTATCTTCTGTACTGTACTGTACTGTATTGTACTATACTATAGCAGTTCTTCCTATTTATGGTCCAAGTTTTATGGACCTATATTACTTGGTACCAACACATCATGCGAAAGTTACTTTCGTCCTTAAGTTCTGAGCGTCAGTGTACATAGTGATTAATACCATCAAATAAACCAAGAAGAGGACGGTAAATGTTCAGAGAAGTTTGCAAGTATAATACGCCGCTCTGAAGACGGCGATGGATCTGTTGATTATCTTAAATACAGCCACGAACTGTTTCATCATAGAATATTTAATTGGATTTGATAGGGTTAATAATGATTAAAAATATAACGTTTAGCTAAAAGGAAGCACGCAATGGTGAACAGCTGGATTCATAAGTAGGACCACCACTAAACAGTTACGGTGCCTGATGTACTAATTTATCTTTCGTGATTTCTTATAATCATATCCAAATCGTGGCCAGGAACAGTCCCTTCTCAGATCATCTTCAAATTTAGAGATGTCTCCGTCCCTGATCCTTTTGCTGTCCACTTGATGCTACGCCAGAGTAAAAAATCTGAAATAAATAAATGTGTATCACGTACTCATTTTTTTACTCGATTTTCACTTAAGCTCCTTTAACTGTATGGTCTTAAAATCAGCTTCGTCTACGTAGTATCGCTAGGTCTGTTATCGAAAGGCGCAGTGAGAGTTAATTTAATTCTGTATTCAGTGCTCATATGGCTCAGTCTGTTGTCTATTATACACAATACTGTGTCCGGTTGGAATATTCCTATCTAGTATTTTGTACGCAAGAAGCAAGAGAGTAATGTTCGATTCTAAAGTCTCATTAACAAAGAGGTTATGACAAGAAAGGAAGATCTGATAGGGGTTGAAGTCATTAGAGACTGAGCATAAGCTCTGAGTGGCAAGTACTAGCAAGGAAACAGGCCGTGTTTAATGAGCCACCCCGAATCCAAAGATTCGCCTCAGTTGACTTACGAAAAATCTTCCAGGATAGCTGGAATGGGATTTAAACCTCTCTCATCACGATAGTAGATCAGTTGGAGGGTGGCGGAAAGAATCGGTCGTGGTTTGATCGATATAACCATCATGGCATTCACTTTATGTGCTTTGAGAAAACCACAGATGACATAAAAGCGAATGGCCAAATAAAGGTACAAATAACCTGAATTCTGTTCCAGTACTTTTGCCTTTGTCTTTCTCGGCAATTGTTTAAGAATTTTCGACACAAGGATATAATATGTTTGTATTGTAGCTAAACTTTAGCTATAAATAGCAAATGGAGTAATATAAAACAGTGTACATTGCCGGAAGTTCTAGCCGGGACTCTCCTTGTCCAATGTGTCCACCTCCAACAGTGATATGAGGTAAGTTTTCAGCGAAGACATAAAAAAATGTGCATTACAATAGGTGTAAAACTGGAATTAAAAAAGAGAGGGAGATTCTGAAATAAGTGCAAGTGTTTCATCATACGAAAGGTTTCTTCATATGAAAATGTTTTCTCTTGCACCCCTCTTGTTTATTCATTATCCTGTAAGATGATATATGAATGGATAAAGCATCAGGAAAACTAGCTAATGCTGGCATTTATTACTGAAGTCCAGAAAAATCAAGTACTGCAGGACTGCGATGATGCGGAGAACTGCAGTGTTGTAAGTCAGCGACTTTTGTAATAATCAAGAAAAATGGCGAAGAAAGTATATGTATATTTTGCGTCTTCTAGCTTCAGCATTTACACAAAGAGCAAATTTTAATTTCTCACTTGTTATTTTGCTATACCTCTGACTACCGTGCTATGTTTATGAATGCATCGATACCCACTCGATTAGTGTTCGGTGGCTATGACTTCTACTGAAAACGATAGTAATAATGCTCCAGAAGGTCACATTTCATCAAATACCTACTCTGGCAGGCAGTGGAAATTTCGCAGTGATATTGCAGCTTTCTGTGCCTTTGGAGTCACTCTATTTGCCATATCCAACTGTCTGCGACTGTCTTCCTTAATAATTAAAAAACTTTACGAAAGATGAAAGTGGCCATCCCGTCGTGATGTACAGAAAAAAGTCAACGCCAGAGTGAAGCTTTGCTGCCTGAGCTGACCATGACGTGAATCATGGGCTCTCATCTGGCGGAAGGATGTATCGCATGAAGCATTCATAGGACTGAGAGTTTTCCCATAATGATGACAGCGCGCCTTCAGGAATGAGCAGGATAAGTGCTCATGTCTGCGCAGCTGTTGCGTAATACTCGCACGGCGTGTGCTAGATATCTGATCTCCGAAGGGAATCACGTAACGCGACCTGCGTCTGAGTCTTCTAGTTGCTGGGCTGCTGGAAAGAAGGTGGATCCATCGAGTAACTTACGTAATGACGCTCGTTATTGCTGTTGCTTTCATCATTCAGCAGAAGAACCATGTCAGAAAGCTTTAGTACGGTTTATATGTTACGAGGCGACTTTTGAAAGAAGGAAAGAAGCTTAGGCTTTAACGTTCCGTCAATAACGAGGTCATCAGAAACGGTACTGACTTTTATTTTTGTTATGTGGTATCTTCAACAGATTTTCTGAAGCCAATATTTCGAGGTTTCATGATGTCATAAACTGGGCACCCAATTAAACAGACTGAATAAGTCTGTATCAGTTTCATAACAGTTCCACAAAAAATTATTGAAAACGTCAGTTTGACTTGTGCGACATACAGAAAGAAACTTCTGCGACATACAGCACAACGGGAGAAAGAAGAGCAGTTCTCAGAAAGGAATCACGTAACGCCACCTACATCTGACTCTTCTAGTTACTCGGCTGCTGGAAAGAAGGCGGATCCATCGTGTAACTTACGTAACGATTCTCCGTATTGCTGTTACTTTTATCATTCAACAAAATAACCAAGTCGGAAAGCCTTACTACACATTTTATGTTATAAGGTAACTTTTTAAGAAAGGAAGGAAGGTAGCTTGGCGTTCAGCGTCCCGCCGGTGACGAGGTCATTAGAGAGGAGAGAGGATGCTGACTTTTATTTTCGTTATGCGATAATCATCACCACCTTACCTGAAGCCAATATTCCGAGGTTTCGTGATGATGATAAATTTGACGCTCAATTAAAACGACGTAATATCTGCATGTCTACATCAATTTCATAACTGTTCTACAAAAAACTGTTGAAAAAGTCAGTTTGGCTTGTGTGATATACAGCAAAAAAACAGCTGAAATAGACTATATAATAGGAAAAAGAAGATCAATAAATCGAGAATTTTGTAAAAGAAAACTCCTACATAACAAGTTCGTGAAATTGAAGCATTTCCACCTAAGACACGTAGAAAACGATATAGCACGAGTTTCTTTTAATTTCACATTTTACTATATAATGAGCTTAATTAAACTCGTACGTGTTGTTTCTCTCATATTTTCTTTTCTTGTACAACGATGTACCTGACCGTGACTCTAACCCGGTACCTTGTCTCCTGGTGCAGTACTGTTACCGACTGAGCTGTACAGGCTCGAATCATGATGTCTTTTTACAAATTTAATTTTTCTAGTGCGTCTCTCCTATTTTTCACACTGGACAGAAGTTCTCCTACATACCTGCTTTGCAACAGCTCAAATTCCACTGCAGAGGGAAACAAACTTAAGGATATGTCTACGCCATGCTCAGCGATATCGTTTCTCTCATGAGCGCTAGTTTAGCAAAATATGGAGGAGGACATTTGCAGTATTAGGGTAGTGGAAGAGAGGTACTGACAAAAAATGATCTGTAAAGTTATGTTGTCAGACGTACAATAGATAAGAGCATTGGCCACGAAAGGCAATGATTTCAGTTTGTAACTGTCATGAAGTTCCACAATAGAGCACTCTCCGCTGTAAAGTGAAAGATTTATGCTGGTATTCATTATTTCGAAGATGAATTTACTTAGTCATTGATTGTGAGCCTCGTTCTGAGGCAGAAAATTACTGTTGTATGCACTGCGCCTAAGCGATGGATATGAATAATGTACCATGCGATCGGTAAGTACCGCTATCACACTATGACAAAAATTTGGACCATTCGGTGCTTTAACAGATTCTACAGTAAATAATCCTGGTGCGAACCCAAGTAAATATTTATAAAGACCCGTAATATTCAAAGCTGCCTACCACGTAACTCAGTCCTGTCACTATCGTAGCTCAATGAAAACTGTGTCTGGATGTCCGCTCATGTATCATGAATGAATGTGTCTTCGTTCACAATTACAATTCAAGCTTCAGTGAAGAATATTTGTAGTAGCATGTTTTCGTCGTGAAACATGTTGCAAAATGAACAAATGAGTCAGTGTTTTATTAAGACATCACCTGTACGGTAAGTAATGGCAGATTTGGAAAATAAAACCACTTACGAGACATGAATGTGAGAGTGTTAATTACTGATACATAACTGCGAAACCAAACTAATTACAACAGCATCAAACCAAGGAGCTGAAATTGTAAATGAAATCGACAGTTCCGTCTTGCCGCATTCAGCAGTTGCAAGTGACTGAAATTCGTCCGAGAGGAGTATTGGTCAGTCTTGAGCCCTCTTTTACGCAGTCAGTTGCTTGCAGCCGTCATGTAACGCAAGAGAAATCGTCATATAACACTAAAGAGTTTCCACTGGCATCGTGACTAAATCCACGCACGTTCGGTCGCGGGGGGATTTGTCTCAGCTTCCAGAGCCCTCGACATCAGCACATTGAGGCTGCTTACGCAACATTCACGATCAATACGATTCGTTGGTGCGTTTTCTGCTCAGTTGTGCGTGGGCAGACCCTTGGCAGTACGATCAGCCTGTGGAACCTTAGGTCACGTCGCAGAGTTCAGCAAAGTTCACTACTGGGAACTTTGGCGCCGCTTCGCTTCCAGTGAAAGAGGCCAGCTTGTTAACACAAGATGTTTTTCACCTTGCCTCCGTTTGCAACAAGTATATTTAATCCGTATTTCGATTCTCTCTGCTGCTGTGTAACTGAAGTCGTAAGTAATTGTAAAAATCGGTAACTTCAAAGAAACTCGTACGAAATTTTGAAGCAAAAAATGAATAAACATGTAACCGAAACAACAAGAAAAATTTGTTGTAATTCGAAGGTTTAGTCCACAACATATTTGATTCTAAACCTTTGTGTATTATAAAACAGTAGTTCGCACCAGGTTTCAAATTGGAAGCCTCCAATGACGTTCGCAACATGCTTCTCATATTTGACTTCACATTATAGACTGTGTAATACAGCTGCGGTCTTTTTAAACTGTGTAAGATTTTTCGCAGTTTTAATCTGTGAGAAAATGTCAAACCACGGAGAAGTATTACCGACGTATAGTTCCACGTTATTGCCCCAAACGCCCCAACTACCGTCCCCCCTTTCTTTTCACTATATGACAAGACTTCATTTGGATGTATAAAATAAACGGTAACAGATGTAAATGAAAAAACGATATTTTTAAATTGTGCTTTATTTGTTGACGGCAGTTTGCATCATTAGAGTAACTGACGCCTGTAAAAGACGTGTATGCTATGCAATGGACTTTTGAGCTAAATTTTTGTCCAGTGGAAGTCGGCAGTTAACTGGTTTCCATACACTGATTCCCCAAAAATGGTGCATACATGAACTGAGAAACTCAATAAGACACAATAGGCAGGAAGACACTTTACAGGGCATTTTTAGACTGCAGCTTTTTGTTGAAATTAGTAAATACATTTTTCAGCAAACGCTAGCAGTCATAGTTTGTCGATTTCACACAAAAAAAGCGAGTGATATAAATTTCATCGTCAGGCAACAATATTAAAACATTTAACTCAATTATGCCGTTATTTTCAATGATATTGTTCTTGCAGTGTGTTTTGTGGAGCACCTGATGAGACTGAAGAGCACAGTGTATTTGAGAAAAAGTAACCTTGCGCACTGATCGACTGCAAATTCAAACTCACTGTGAACATCTGCCTTGGATCTGTCCATATTCTCTACTGCACTTCTTCCATATCCCAGACGGAGCTCACCAAAACGTAATTAACTAGATTGGTGGCAGTCTTTATTTTGTGAATGCCAATACAAGCTGCGTAACTCTAAGGTGATGTTTTGTGTAGAAAATATATCTTCAGAATAGTCGAAGAGAGGGCCGTAGCTCGTAACCACAGACGTGGGATAGACACTCAGCTTAACTCGTTATACCAATTAACTATTCTAGTAACAGCTATTTTATGGCAAAGAACAGCTTCTTTTTGAGGTGGTAACTGATCATTCGTTCGTTGCGATTCTCCTTTGTCAATAAAGCAAACAATTTATTGGTCAGACGAGGTGTGGCAAATTGGGAGACATTTTTATTGCTTGAAGAGTAGAGACTGTCTGAGACCGGTTTATTAAAGTCAGTTTATCTAAGTCTATCGTCTTTCTTTTTTTAAGTAGAGAGCGAGAACATCCAACGTGAAGAAGATATTCGCTTGTGCCAAGACATCATCAGTGAAGAGTAGCTGTGATAGGGATCTACAAATTTACAAAAGGATTGTCATAAGTGTACACTGTAGCGCAAATACTGTCAGAGCTCTGCCTGTCCCTCGAGCAACTTATTTCCGCTGTCATATTCCGTACCGATACTATAGTCCGATCCACGAATGATGGCGATTCGCGCATGTCGAGGTTCGTACGGGAATTACATTGTTGCCGATTCCATACGACAGTTGCGTTACACGTATACAGGTGCTTTGTACTTCAAGAAAGCGTATGTCCTGAAAAATATGTCTCTTGCTCCCGTATGCAGAATTTGTCTCTTACCACTACAATCAGCGATGACAACTCATAACAAATGGAATAGAAATTGCCGGCCGCGGTGGTCTAGCGGTTCTGGCGCTGCAGTCCGGAACCGCGGGACTGCTACGGTCGCAGGCTCGAATCCTGCCTCGGGCATGGGTGTGTGTGATGTCCTTAGGTTAGTTAGGTTTAAGTAGTTCTAAGTTCTAGGGGACTTATGACCTAAGATGTTGAGTCCCATAGTGCTCAGAGCCATTTGAACCATTTGAATTTGAATAGAAATTACCTAAACAACTCTCCACGATCACGTTTAATGCTCGCATTACCTAGAGCATTCACAGCAGAGCGTTCAGAACACTACTGAAAGCTCATTGGCTGTCGGAGAATGTATGACGTAGATGCACAAAACAAGCTTAATCTCGTCCGCCATCGTTCGTGACTCCAGCTATAGTCTCCAAGACTCTGATCATTAATAGTAAAGCGTTTGTACGACGTTAACTGGTAGAAGGTAATAGTGTCCGATGAGTCACACATTCACAGCTTCTTCCAGCGATGAGTCCAGTTTATCGATAGAAAATGCAAAAATCAGTATATACATCACGCTGGCTGCTACTGTTATAAACGCGTAGCCTGTCTCTGAGATGGTGCAGTAGCGGTTACATGGTATTCTGTTGGTTTTATAGATACAGTATAATAATAAATTGTGACGCTGATGACCTTGCTGTTTAGCGCCCTCCACCATAAATCATCATCATAAATTGTGATAGAGGGTTGTGTTGACATTTTCAGGTGATCAAGTGTGTTACAAGGTACGGGTGCTATTTCTTAACAAGAGCAATATCTTCCAAACTACTAATATCACATTTGACACTGGCAGCTATGCTCAGGCATATTTTTATGATTATGCGATTGATGTTGAGCACCCTATCGTTTCTGCCCCTGATAAAGCGTTTCGAGGATCTGTGATCGATTACATGCTGGACAAAGTCGTATACGTTTCTACCTTCATAATCGATGTTGGGGCTACTCGTAAGGTATCCACTGTATGACGAACAATAAAGACAACGAGTACAAACTTCTTCAGGAAACAATGGACGAGCTATGTGCATTCACTGTGTGACTGTTGCACAACCCAAAAAATGTTCAACATCGTGTTAATATTTTTCGTTCAGCTATCACCATTTCTTTTTCTAACCAGCTGTATAATTGGGTGAAAAATTGATTCTAGTAACGTGTTGGGTAAATGCTACACTGGGATACATTGTGGAAATTTTGAGGTGTACCTTATCAAAAGAATAATTCTGCTAGTGATGGGACTCTTTGGACAGTTCAGGAGCCTTATAGATAAGTACACTGAACTACAGCGGGAGACGCTACACTGAAGATATTGTTCCTCATATGATTGGCTAGTAAAACGCGCAAGAACTATACTTAGAAAACACAGAGAAACAAACAAAATTTATTTGTCCACGTACCAATCCTTGACACAAAGAAATTGATGCATATAATACTGTACGAGATACACTCCATAATGTGTCGTATGGGGTATTGCTCGGTGTGAATATAAATGTAAGTATGAGCAGATTTTTTTTGTACACTGAATATGGTGGCTCTGAGACGGACACCAAGCAGGTCGTGTAGCAGATACTTATGGTTCTGAGCAGTATGGCACTTAACTTCTAAGGTCATCAGTCCCCTAGAACTTAGAACTACTTAAACCTAAGGACATCACACACATCCATGCCCGAGGCAGGATTCGAACCTGCGACCGTGGCGGTCGCGCGGTTCCAGACTGTAGCGCCTAGAACCGCTCGGCCACCCCGGCCGGCTATAAATTAAGAAGTAAATGTAGAGATACTATCTTTGACATCTATACTTATATAATTTTATATTGTTCTGTTTATATCCTAGTGAGTGAATAAAGGAAAGAAAGGTTTCTGATGGACTATGTTTTCAGTTTCATAAAAAAAAAACCTGAACTGGTAGCGTTGAACACACATCAAGAGTGACGGCACGTGCTGATTCCAGCCGAGGATTCTAGTATGTGGTTGGAAATGTTAGCAAGGAAATAACAGATATGTCTCGAGTTTCAGATGCAAAACTTGGTACGTACGAAAGAAAACACAGAAACAATGGACGTGTTCAGGTAGAAGCGTCCTTCAGTGGACTGCCTGGCTCAGATCTACAGTCACAATCTCAGGAAATCAGTTATAGACTTCTGTACATGATTGTTACAAAATGCCACTATCGTGCTTCCCTCACTATTGATTTTTAGGAGATTTTAACAAATCAAAACTTCAAAATTAATTACTACATTACCAATTTCTCATTCCTGTCGATATTTTAGGTGCACATCATTGTGTATTAGATGGAGATATTTCTGTACAATACGCCTCGCAATTTAAACCAATGAAATTTCGATAAACCGAGTGTCTCTCCTAGGAATCGTCAGGCGCATTTTCTCTAGTGTTTTGACATGTATTTGCAGCTTTATTTTTGCGATGTGTAGCTGGAGACATCCAAACAAATATGGCTCACCACGTTTTACATACCACGCCCAGTGTCGACGCAAAGCGTTAGTTTGTTTACGGTTGACAACAAAATTATTTTTAAAGCGGATTTTTATGTGCCCATTCGATAAAGCGCTCCCAAATTAGTCTAGTGCCGTATTTGTTTTATCGATATTTATTAGCAACTATCTGATTACCTGCCATTGCCCAAGTACGTCTTGTATTAGTCTATTTCCTTTTGTCCATCCCCTCCATCCTCCTCTCTCTGTCCATCTCCTTCTTCCCGCTCTCTGTGTCCATCTGCTCCTCCCCCTCTCCGTGTCCAATTCATTCTCCCCACTCTCTAGGTCCATCTACTCTTCCCCCCTCTCTGTGCCTACTCCTCTCTCTTCTCTCTGTCTACTCCTCACTCCCTCTGTCTGTCCATTACTCCTCCTACTTCTCTCTGTCCATCTCCTCGTCATTCTTTTTCTGTCTATCTCCTCTATCTGTCCATCTCCTCCTCCCTCCATCTCTCCCTCTCCACGTTATCACACCCACGCTGATACGAGGTTGTTGGTTCTTACCACCAAAGTTTTTCTTTGCAGAGAACAAGTAATATGGGTGCCAAGTTTGGTTGAAATAGGCCTAGTGGTTTAGGAGGAGATGTGGGACTTCATACATACATCTATTTTTATAATATGTATGGATTACTGTAAAACACTAAAGACACTAAAGACAACGGGTACTTCAACAGCAGTCCTTGCCCAATTTGCCCATCTCATGTACTGCCGTACCCCGTGCTGTCTTGATGAGAGTTCAACGCTACCGATGCAGGTTTTCCTTTATTAAAAACTGAAAACATAGTCCATCAGAAACCTTTTTTTTTTTCCTTTATTAACTCTCAAGAGAATAAACAGAACAATAATGATTGTTCTTTAACGAAATTGCAATTGTCTGCTGAAACACCAGAGAAATAGCGCCTGTTGACGGTTAGAAGAGACAGCTGTATAAACACACAAATCACTGTTTTGACTTTGATCCAGAAAGCCTATACCAATTTCGGGACGGTTTGTATCTGTTCATACATTCTAGTAAAATTGGAACTGTAATTATTGCTAAGGTTTCTATGTAGAGTGTTTGAGGTAGAAAATGGTGATCTCCCACGAATATAGTAGTGGACGTGGTGAACAATCTTTCGAATAACATACTTTGCCTGGCCAGAAATTGCGTATAAAGCTAGATTTGTATTCTTTGAACTAAGACAAAAATGAGGACAGATTGCTAGGGTTAGTAAACATTCGTTCATTAACTGAGGTGAAATACCATCAAGAACGAAGTTCACTTATTCTGACTCAAATAAACAGAGTTTAGTGAAGTGAATGTTGTTGCAATTAAAGGAGATGGCCGGCCGGGGTGACCGAGCGGTTCTAGACGCTACAGTCTAGAACCGCGCGCCCGCTACGGTAGCAGGTTCGAATCCTGCCTCGGGCATGGATGTGTGTAATGTCCTTAGGTTAGTTAGGTTTCAGTAGTTCTAAGTTCTAGGAGACTGATGACCTCAGATGTGAAGTCCCATAGTGCTCAGGGCCATTTGCACCAAAGAAGGAGATGTTACATTATTCAATGATATTTATACCACTTTTTCGAAGATATGAGTAACTCTGTCGTCCACGGAACTCTGTCTGCCAAAGAAAAAAATGTGATTGATATTTCACCAGAAGAGTAATATTACAACATATTGCATTCGCCTCTCAAAGAACAGCCACTGAGAAGCGCAGTAAAACAGTCACAGTGCACACAGAAACTTAAATGCAGCCGGTGTAAATCGAAGCCACAGAATTAATTTTTCCTCTACGCCAACACTGGATAAAAAAATTCTGTCTCTTTAATCAAAGTAGGTTTCAAAGTTACTGATTGGCGTAGCAATGATTTTGAAAGTGAGCATTGGGCTGGAAGCACGTACTTTCTGCTGATGAAGACTCTCTCTGTCATGGCTAGTGAATGTTTTCAGCTTCCAGAGGATTTTGGAAAATTGATTTCATAGGTCGTTTGGAAGTGAAGAGAAAACAGAAAAGCGGAAATTGTGTTGTAGAAGTAAACTGAACAGTCCTGTTTCGTAAAATGTCCCTTTTACCATTTATCTGGAATGGAGACATACGGAAGATTGGCAAATTTACAGAATATTCAGATTGCAATAATCCAAGGAAACGGACTGACCCGTTTGCAGTCTCGGTGGATTAAACTGCTTGGACCCTTCTTAGTTCTTTACGTAGACCTACTCACATTTTTCTGAAAAGATGCTGTAAATCTTCCACAGCACTCGCAGACTAAAAAATATACAGACTTTTCTGTTGTATATGTATAATTGTTTTTGATGATGATGAACTCACATCTGAAAGAAAGGTGTAAAATTTTATTGCATCTCAACTAGATACATTTTCTGAACGTACATTCAGACATGAAAATCTAATGATGCTATTTTAGACAGCTATTTTACTGCCTCCTTTACACAACTTTAGAGAAAAGATGAAAGGGGGGGGGGGGGTATAATTTAGCGACTCGTCAGTGCCAAGATCATAGCTCATCTGGGTGGAGATCGGAAAAGGAATTAGCCATTCTCAATTAAGCCATCCCAGCATTAGCTTGGAGAGATTTAGAAATACTGCAGAAAACTTGAATAAAGACGCCCTGCGGGAATTTGAACAATTACTCCTCCGTAATACCGGAGCAGTGCCTTAACAACTGCGTCACGTCGTTCGGTGGGGACTGAAATAACGATCACCCTAAATAGACTGTGATCTCCAACATGGAGATCTCGCACTGTTGTTTTTGGTGGTTAGCAATGTAAGTGCCACTTCATTATTTTCAATATTTTTACGTTGTTCATATTATAGTCGGTCCTGATGGCGACTGAGATGTAAGCACGACACTGAATGACGGCTGGGAGGGATTACCAATTTTGGACACTTGGTTGACAGGACTGCTAAATCCGTAAATCAGGAAATGTCCACCAGGTTTGCCAGTCTCAGATCTAATGGACTACCATCATCAGTGCACTGTATACTCTTTCGATAAGATACTGTAGATAAATGTGGAGATTATCTCTAACACCGACGTATGTCACCTATCGTTTAGTAATCAAGAAGTGTATGTCACCACCACTTCTCTTGCTGGCCATGACCTGTCATAGAAAGTCTTCCCACTATCGAGATTCAAACCATCTGTTTTTACGCGGAGGCTACGTGGCCTATGGGATTTAGTGACTGCTACCATGGAGGTGGTTCAAATGACGTATTAACTACTAATTGGCGGGTGTCAAATAGTAATATTAACGACCACAACTCTTTGTGACATACTTTTCTTCACATATTTTTCATAGAACTATACCATAGCTACGTGGCTGATGTTTAGATAATATCATTTGAAAATAATTTACTGAAATAATCAACAAAGAGGCGGAGAAACAGGACTGAAACAGGTGTCACGTATTTCGGAAAATCCAGTGAGAATGCGGAGCGTAGCGGCTAGGGGCTGACTCAGCCGGCCGAGTGCTGTTGCGTCACTTTGCTCTGTAGCTGTTCCCACTCACAGGAAGTTTTTGTTGCTGCATTTATATGGATTCTGCCGTAGAGCCCCATCCAAAACTTTTCTAAATGTCCATTTTAAGAGAGCGGAACAACTTGGATCCCGTAGAAGCACAGTACCAGCGATTGATAAAGGCTACAGTGATCTTTGTACTATTTTTTTCTTCTCTTACCGCTTCGTCTTCCATATCTCCAATCCTCCTCCTCCTACCACTCATTTTTGGTTGCAATTTCTCGTCCATAGAACACAGGCATATTTTCACCGTTCACGCGTAAAACGAGAGAGCGGGAAAAGAAGAAACGTTAATGTCCCATTGATCCTTTGGAGGTCACTATAGACGGTTTACCAATTCATTTGGTAAGGAAAGGTACTTTAGCGGAAGCAACCACCACTACTGCGACAATAGCTTAAAGTGATTTTGTAGCAGTCGGTGGTGCACCATCTTGTACCTTGAGACAATTGAAGGTTTTTTTGCCATGTATCATGTGATTATATCAATGAAATAAGTCTTTTTAAAGTCGTAACAGTTTCACCTCTCTTGAAAATAGAAATTTGTGACAGTTTCCAGTAATTTCTGTTCCTAAATGTATTTAACTTGTAACTGGTTTTCGATAATACTTCTACTTGCTGATTACTGGTGTGTAGTAGAGTAATAATATAACAGATAGACTATTAAATGCAGTACTGACCAGATGTTACCAGCCGCATCACCTTTAAGATTGGCCGGTCCGAGTGGCCGTGCGGTTCTAGGCGCTACAGTCTGGAGACGCCTGACCGCTACGGTCGCAGGTTCGAATCCTGCCACGGGCATGGATGTATGTGATGTCCTTAGGTTAGTTAGGTTTAAGTAGTTCTAAGTTCCAGGGGACTGATGACCACAGCAGTTAAGTCCCATAGTGCTGAGAGCCATTTGAACCTTTTAAGATTCAATACAACATTTGTTCCTAGGTACATGAGCATGTTGTACATGGAAAATATTTCTTTTACGGAGAAATTTTTGTAATTTAAAGAAAAGTGTACAGCACAGAAAAAGTAAATGCTACCTTTTAAGAATGGAATAAGAAAAGGTATTAAACTTTCATTACAGCTAGAAGCAGAAGTCTGAAAAGTGTTCCAAGGTACAACACTCTGCCCTACTGTAGTTTTGACCCCCTTACAAATAATCTCAGTACCCGTTTTCCTGTTCCAGTAGCGAGTGGTACGCAGGAAGAACGATTGTTGGCAAGCCTTTGTGTGAGCTTTAAACTCTCTAAGTCTTCCTTCGTGTTTCTTCCATGAGATACACGTAGTAGGAAGCAATATATTGGTTGACTATTCTAGAAAAGCACGCTGGCGGAATTTTAGCAGAAAGCCACACCATGACGCACAACGTCTCTCATGTAGGTCCGTCACTGGCGATGGATGAGTATCTTCGTGACACTTCCGCTTGCTGAACGAACATATGACAAAACATGCAGCTCTTCTTCGAATCTTCTGTTTCCTTCATCAAACCTTTCTGGTAAGGATCCGACACTGACGGGCTTCACTCAAGTGTTGGTTAAACCATGGTTTGTAAGCTACCTCCTTCTTCCTGTGAATCCCAGTCTAGCAGCTGTCGTTCCTACGATTAGTTTACAGTGGTAGTTCAACTTTAAATAACCCCATACGCACACTCTAAGATATTTAACGGATGTGACAACTTTCAGGATGTTGTTCAGAAATCATAAAATAACTGGTCTTTTCGTCTGTTTATACATGAAGCGTTACTTTTTCTATGTTGAAGTTCAACTGCACTTCGCACCAAGCAGGTCTCCCAGCGTTTCGTTATAAATTTCTAGCGTTGCGACTTCTCTGCATCCGCGGATAGCCTCACTGAGCTTCCGACGTTATGAAATTCTGAACGGTTTGCTTTAGGACGTTCAAACTGCAGGGTTGGCTGGGAGGCATGGTGGGAATTAGTTTGTGCATGCATGCATGCGAGGTTTATGTGACACTTCAGGACAGTATACCTCTTCTTACCCTTGTTTGTGTTTCATCCATCTTCTCTTTTTATTCCCGCTACATTCACACTCTTGTGGACATTTGCTCCCATCCATGCTTTCATCTATTATGTGCCCCACTTTTTTCTTTTAGCACTGCTCCGACAGTCCTTCAGTCAAACCTAGTTTTACCTCTTCCTCTTCTTCCCTTAGTTTTCTGTTCCTGTACAGTCGTCATTGTACTTCATTCCCATATCATCTAGATTGATCTTTCCTTATCCTTTTTTGCTACTAATTCAGTTTTATTTTCGCCTCTTATTCCCCTCTGCACACTAAATTTTCAAGTCTTCTTATTATTATGTAACTTATTATTATATAACTTCTGAAGCGGAAGTGGTGTCTGAGATGTCCCAAAGGAATATTATAATACCGGTACTATTAAAAATACACAATAACTGACCAGGTGGCTCTCTGAGATTGTTAGTAAAGTATGTAGTTATACAGGGTGTCCCAAGGGGGATGGTCAATATTCATCGATGTGAGAGGAACGATCATTCGAAGCAAAAAAATCTAGAACACATCCGCTCCAAAATGCATACCTTAAGGGCTATGAGCACTTCGTCATCTTTGATGCAGTGAAACAAATCTCTTCTAGTGCAGCCTCTTTGCTTTCCGTATTTTGGGAGAAGGTAGTATGGACCAAAACAAGAAAAACTTGTCTTGTAATCTGGGTTTCTAAAACGCGCACTTTAAGAGCTATGAGTACTTGTTCAGTTGAAGAGACGTGTTTCAAAGTAGCGAAGAAGAACTAGCGCTCATAGCTCTTACGTTATGCATTTTAGAGCTCTTGCGTATTAGACGTTTTTGCTTCGAATATCCGTTTTTGTCATATATCTGAATACTGACCATTTGTCCTGCGACACCCTGTACACAGGAAGGTATCATTATTTGAAACGAAAGGAGACCTGCGAAAGATCTATGTTTTTTCCAAAGGCTATGTTGTGAACCTCACCCTAAACTAAAGTAATTTAATGTTTGTAAATACCCAAGAATATTAAGTACGTTTTTCATTGCACGGACGTTGAACAATCACTGGAATCATGACCGTCAAATATCTAGAGTTATCCCCCTAGACTGATTTAAGATGGAACGTACACACAAATTTAATATTGGTGAGACAGGTGCCTCTCTGCGATTAATGGGGGATAACAGCAAGGAAATTTAATTTGACCACCATGGAGGACAATCATAAGAAAGAATTTCACCGTACCAGGTCTTGAGTATTGCTCGTCAGTCTGATATACTTGTCACGTTGTGTTAAGCAAAGAGAGAGATAAAAGTCAAAGAAGAGCTGCTCATTTCTTTGTGGTGTTCTTAAGTCATGGTGAGAACGCCATACTCGTTCAATTGCTTAACAAGCTCCAGTGGGATAAGCTACAAGAAAGATACAAGGTATCATTTCTCTTAACATTCCAAGATCGGACCATCCAAGGCAAGTAAGACAAATATAATTCTGTCTCCCACATTTATCTCATGAAACGATCATGGGAGTAAAATTATCACACACTAATGTTGCAACTTCTCTCTTTTTTTCAAACTGGTCTCCGCACTTAATTCCTGATCCGTTCACAGAACTAAGACGTCTTATGTAATTGACTTTCACAGACCTTCATCCTATTACATTTCGTATGCATCAAAATGAGAGTATTCGTTCTTGTTGCGTTCCCTGTCCCAATTCTGAATGGCAGCTTAAATAATTAGATCCCTACACTACATTGCTATTCCACCTGATTATATAGATCGCTGCTACCTGCATACGAGTACTTACTGTCCTGCTATGCACTGTTGATGTAGACCGAACATTAAATTCTTCATTTCCGCAAAACACTGGAAATAATGTGTTCAGTTACGGTTTCCACGAAAACAGTAAATCTAATAGGACTTCAAATTGGCATAGATCAGATATATTTAAAATTTATTTCATCTTCCTTATTTTTCCAGTAGTCCTTGTGTCACTGCAAAGAAGACGTGGAAAATTCAAATCGGAATAGCTGGATAAAGTAATATTCACGAATATTCATTACTTAATACAAACATTTACATAAAAGTAATATAGAGAACAACTGCTGTCATTAAAGCTCAGAATCAACTAAGAGATATTGTTGTACAAGGATGCACAATTTCAAATGACCAGCAGCAAGTTAAATGTTTTCCTTCGAATACTGTGTGATTTTAATACAGTGCATTCACTATACCATTCTGTGTGTTATATTACTCCTCCCTCCTGATCTTTTCCTCAATCTGTTGGATGTCTTATCTTCGATGTCAAATAAAAACGCAGTTCATGCAGTACGTAATGATTTTCAATATAAGTTTGTAATTTACAACTGCATACAAGTTTTGCTTATATTAAAGTACGATCTTTTCTAAAAGTGTCAGAGAAAGTGATACATTTCAAGTTTCAAAAATGTGTATCAAATAACATTATCATTATTGTAGTCCACTATTTATAATATTGCAGTATTTACTTTAACCAAAATAAAAATAAGTCGTCAGCTGCACAATTTTTCAAAATTTTACTTAAGTGACGACTGTTCCTTATTTTCGTGAAAGAATACATACCGCAGCTGCTGAACAACAGCCATGGGCACAGTCACTACAAGTTTTGCTTCGCATTTACACAGCACAGCTTATATTGGTGACACTGTAAAATGCACATTCACGTGTAGAGCTGACTTTTTGCACTCCCATTAATTAATAGTAATTCGAGTTCCTGTTTTATTTCAAATACTTTTCGGGATTTTCTTAAAGAAAAGCTGTGTTTAGAAATATTCTTTTCGTGTTGATCTGAAAACATTTCTGTTACAAAAATTCACAGGAAAATAGTTCTCTTTTTCGTTACGGTGCTAGAATAACTATAGTGTTAATCGTCAGTTAGTAAGTGTATTTCTTCTGGAGAAAGTTGTTGTCGCGATAATGACAGAGTCTTCATCTTCTTTGTTTTCAGAAAATTGATGTCCATATATGAAGGCTTACATCGGCACACATATGATTTCTGTGCCAGTTAGTCAACCGATCTGCTAGGGGAAGAAAACTGATTTATAAAACGGTAACTGTCATAGAAAAATCATATTATTCGTTGGTGAATCTGTTCTAACTTGAACCGACAGAACATTTCTATTACCGGAAGATGCATTACTTTCGCTAACATACTTAGTGTATGAGAGCGAATACTGTAGTTGTGGTAGGCGAAGTTACTGTCAATTTATCTCCCCAAGAATTTTCAGAGTCGTGAGGAATATCACTACATGGCTATAGCATAAACAGGCTAAATACGCTTCTCGCAACAAAATATGAAAATGCCAGCTACATTAACGGTACAGAAACTGACTGATACTTCTTTGTCGCAAAATGAAAGATGGCAGTGTCCCCTGTTTTGTGGTCATACTCACCAGATTGTTCTAAAGAAGAAGGAACACTAGTCTGGTATAACACCACTAGTTTTAATCGCATTTGACGTAACTTTTTCACCCGCAGCTATTGCCCGCTTCCGAGCTGACACGCTCGGAAGGCTCCAGTAGTTTTGTATCAGGAAATTAAACGGGAACTGGTTTTTGGTGCTAACTAGGTCTTTTTTGTGTGAGACTGCGTCGTCGTGAGGTTCTGTTTCCGGCGGACCGAAAGGCGGAAGGAGTGTTGGTCAGAAGGCTGGAAGGGGTCGGTCGGGGAGTTGGGGAGGAAAGCGGAAGCAGCCAGCAGCCGCACAAATGAGTCGCGAGCACCTGGTCGCTCCGTCGTGACAATGGCGTCACGCACGCTGCTCCTGTTTGCAGAGCTATTTGTGCCTCAAAACGCTGCCAGCGCCGCCTCTGCGTACGACGATACTCGCTCCGTTTAGCTCTCTGTCACTCATCGCAACGAAATCCTGTACTGACGTTTTCAGTCAGTACACAATGGCAGTGATAGTGTCCTGTACCTTGTAACGCCGATGTATCTCAAATTGGAAGTCCACGTACTTTGTCGGTTTTGTTTGCCCGAGCGTTGCGCGCTAAAGCGTAGCAAAGTCAAGCAAGAAACACGTTATGAATGAGTCTGGACGTTGTTTTATTATATGTTACTATCAACGTGAGCAAATAGTGACAACGAAACGTTTGTTGATCGAATATTATAAAAAGTAATGTCTCCTCCAGAAAAATTACAGGCACTAGTAAGAGCGTGTATTTTTTCTTATCTCATTGGCTGGGCCCTTCTAGTTCATTTCTCAGACGACTCTCGCATGTGAACATCACTGCCAACTTATTGATGTTTTTGTCTACTTGTAAAAGTGAGTTGACAGAGGTAAGAGTAGTCTTGCAAAGTTGAGTAAATCATTGCAGAGCAAATATTAAGAAGTATGCCTTTTGACTGACAGTTCCAGGCGTGGGTATTTTACTTTGTGCACAGTCATTCGTTATTAGATAGCGTGAAAAATCTTGTAAAGAACTGTGTAAAATACGCTAACACAATAATATTCTTTAAGCCGTTTTACTGTATAATACTCTTACTGCGCGCAATAACGTTAACTTACCTGTTGTTTTAAGGTCAGGAATTTTTATATGTTCTGATGTTTTTGTGAACTTTACAACCCCTGAACCGACAAGGAAAAATACCATATATTTTTTGAGAACGTACGTTAGCGGAATAGAGCTGAATATAACTTTATCTAATAGTAGCCCACATTATTTTCAAAAAGTGCAACAGAAAATGATGTATTTTTAACAAGACCAAGCCATTATTTGGACACACTTAGGCTGAAACACGAATTCAGAGATTAAACTTTGTATTGGACAGGAGGAAGCAGTTGTCGATTCATGTCGTGGTGAAAACTCATACGGCCTGATTTTTCAAGTAAAATCGGTCGACTGTCTGTAGCTTTTAAAGCCTCTCATTTCACGGATAGGTTCATGGAAATAACAATGAAGCGATTTTGAAATTGAATAATAAATTAGTTATGTGAAGAAGTGTATAAGAGTGAAACTATTGGGCAGCGAAATATTCACTAACTGGCTATCAGGAAAAACAAGTAACTGCAAAAGATCGATCGGAAATAGAGCTGATGTGACAGACCTCTGAGTCCTGGAATTAATATGTTAACATTAGAAATGCACGTAAAAATGAAAGAGCAAACAAATGAGTAAATAAGAAAACCACTGATGGCCCGTGTCAAGGAGAAGCGTTGTGCAGTGGCATGATAACGGCAGAGAGGTATTTCGGTGAGGAGCAGAAAATCAGGTACTAAATTCTGAATCGCACCAATGATACAGAACAGATAACTGTTTCAGTCTTTGAGGAAAAGAGAATTGGAAAGTTACTAAACTTCTTTCAGTAGCTCCAGGACTGGTGAAATGCTATCATATTTTTAGAACAGCATTGAGTTATCGATTTTACAGAAGTAATGGGTGTGACTATTCTTAATTAGCCCACAACTATCTACAGTTAACGCATCTCGTCTAATTAAAAAGGAAAGGAAAGTAGAGGAGGAGGGTTTTATGTTCAGCACAGAGAGACAATATAAAATTGCAGCTTCGTAACTGAGCTTTTCAAGTTAAAGAAAAGTTTTACGCATCTGGAGTTTTGTAAAATGTCATAGACACTGGAGAGCGAGCAGAAAATTCGCCTTTCTTTGAGCGAGTCACGTTGACCAAGGAATGTAAATGGAAGAGATGAAATATATTTGCAGTTGTGAATACGAACAACCGTCAAATGCATAAGGGAATGACGAGAATGCAAAACTTGTGCCAGATTTCCCGCTTTACACGAGCGGTCGCCTTAACCGATTTGACCCACAGTCAGACCTAAACTTGCATATGTCGTCCTGTGTCACAACCAGTACTCGTATACATGTGCGGTACAGGGGAAGATATTTTAATTGAAAGTCGCTGTCCGGTATTGGTGGATAAATACGATATTGCAAAGCCTGTGTTGTTAAGAAGAAAGACGCCATGTTCCTTTGGACATGCATGCATGTGCATTCCATTTAACAACACAGGTACTGGAGTATCGTAAATGAGAGACGATCGCCGGCCGGAGTGGCCGAGCGGTTAACGGCGCTACAGTCTGGAACCGCACGACCGCTACGGTCGCAGGTTCGAATCCTGCCTCGGGCATGGATGTGTGTGATGTCCTTAGGTTAGTTAGGTTTAAGTAGTTCTAAGTTCTAGGGGACTTATGACCACAGCAGTTGAGTCCCATAGTGCTCAGACCCATTTGAACCATTTGAGAGACGATCGACCGCTCGGTAATAATTTTGTTGTTGTCGGCATTTTTAGTGCAGTTTTATGTCATACCTTTAATTCTGACAGCGCATTTTGTAGGGTCTGCCTTAATAACTTGAAATTCCCCTTGTTTTGTATCCCCATGTCGTCAACCATTGAAGATTCGCTTGGCTTAGTCACATTCGCACTCGCAATGGCGAGTATACGCTCTTAATACATATGCTTCAAGATGACTTGAGCAGCTTTGGGGAATTCCTCACTACAGAACAGAAAAAAGTGCCATGGTCTTGTATGTCTAACAATAAAACAAGCGCCAATACCTGAGGGTCAGGTTGTCATGAGTTTCGGAAAAACCTTTAACGCCTATGACTAATACTAAATCTATTAGGCACAGCACAAATAAATATAACAGGCAGAAAACTTAGGCAGACGTGGTGCAAGTGATAGAAATTTTCGCATCAGAGTAGGAGAATATATAAGAAAAATTTAGAACACGAGGAAGAAATAAATGTTTTTCATTGCGTTAACACAGCAAGCATGAAATACTGATATGTGATTCTAAAAGAAATTTTCGCATGTATCGTTTTGAATCATGACACATGTGCAAATAAAAAAGTTGAAAGCTCACAGCATCTGAAATGTTATTCTGCTGAAGGATACTGATAATTGTGGGTTGCACAGACTTGGGGAAATAAGGGGGGCGATTCAGAAAATTATCAGAAGAAAAGACAAAATGACGTGATTTCTTTAAATTTACGATCATTTAGAGTGGTACAGATAGGCAGATAGGACGATGTAACAAATATTAGAATATTGCTACGGATTAATAAGTACATAATAATTTGTTCACGAAAACGAGGTGAAAGGATACCTGTTTGGCACAGAAATATTGTGTGACATTTTTAAGATAAAAATGCATATTATTGTCGGTATACCCTCCTTCAGATCAATGCACTTTCCCAAGGTTTTTATAGTGAGCAGATTCCATCCCTGAATTGCGATTCTGAAAGACATGCGAAATATCTATATACAGTTTTCATAACCTCTTCATTGGCCTCAAAACGTCTTTCAGCCAAAACTTCAGTTTAGATGTTGGTTCAGGTGGGTTCTGCTGAACAGTGTGGATATTCTAACAGTTCGCATATCTCGGTTTTACTATTTTGAAAGCACCTCTGTGGACAGTTGCGTCGTTCTACTGAATTTCTTTTTTTCAATTCAGACCTATTATGACGTGCTCTTTCATCCAGTTGATGCAGACGACATGCAGGCAGTTCACTTATAACTATTTTACCATTCGAATGGTAACAAATAAAAAGGAGTCCCTTTTGCATGCTAGAAACACCTGACACGATCTTAATGGTATACAACATTGATTTCGCGTTATTTTGCGGTGTCGTTTCTACCACAAAGTGGTAACCAAGCATACTGGCGCACAGAAATAGTTGAAGGCTTCCTAAAACGGTCCAAACATTGCTGATAAATTAGTAACTGCATTCCTTTTGGTGAACATTTTAAAAATGCGGAACCTGTCTTGCACGAAATGTTTTCGTAATTTCCTCATGTTAGTTATCTCGTCTTCTTTCCTCTGACGTAAATCGGGAGTGAGCTGTTTGAGCCAGCTTCAATCTTCTCCATGTAGTCCACTGTGGCTGTACTTTCGGGACGTTTTTCGCGTGGATCGTCTTCGAAAACAGGACGGTAGTTTGAATTCACTGGCCCCTTTCTTAACCGCTGAAAATGACGGCACAGACTTGTTACATCCTTTATTAACATTTGATGGATTTCGGTTGGCGATAAATTGTCCAATTCAAAGCATTTCAAGATGGTGCAGTATTCCAATTTTTTTTTTCTTTTTAATAAAATGTATACAACATTGCTCATTTGAAAAGATTTACAAACAACACCGCACATCAGATCAAGTTGACACTCGAGTTGCGCACAACAATCCTCATTAAAAAATATTTACAAATACCGCTCATCAGATTAACTTGACGCTCGACTTCCGTTGAGCGCAACGTGTGCCAACAAATAGAAACGGAATTTCATTTTTACCAACGCCATCCCTGTGCCTGGCTGGTAATTTTCCACCATATCTCCTCGTACACACGAAGAGTTTAGTTCAATTCACCGAGACGAAACTAATCAAAAACATTACAACTAGATGACATTAATAGGAAAATAAAGATGCTGCAAACCGTCTACATGTAACTATTCAAGTATTCCTTTATTATCACAAGATGAATTAATCTTTTTATATAAGAGATTCGTCGCTTCGTCACTGAAGCAGTTTGCTGGTCACCCTTTTACTGTCGCGTATTCGGCCGATTTTATGACTTATACTTCTTTTTATTACAGAAATCATCCTGGCATTCGCCAGAAGTAACTTGAGGAAAACTAAGAGAAAACGAAGCAGGATAGCACCACCGAGCTTTGGAGCGGAATGTTCCCAGGTAAGTTCCAGATTTCAGCGCTGCACAAAGCAATCATTCCTTGTAGAGTAGGTAACTTGGTTCACAATACTAAAGAAGTAATGGTAAGACTCATTCGTCGCTAAGATGAAAGGAGAAAAGACAAGACTGATAAGGCTTAACGTATTTCTCCGCAAAGTGTATTAACGTAGAAGATGACTCTCCAGATTTGAAGTGTGTGAGAAAGTGATTTGTATAACAAACTACGAAAGCAGAAAAATGTAGTGCGGAACCATGTTGCGCGATCAGATTTTGCGCCAAGACTTGAAAGAATGTAGCGGTAATATAGGAGAACCTGAAAGAGGGTTACAGGTATCAAGTTCTGTCCAGGGGACAGGTTTCAGGTGGCAAAGAGCCCTTCTCGCTTGCCGTGAGACTGTGGAAGACTTCGCAGTGCTGCCAGCTGACGAGAAGGTGGTTATCATAGTGATAATGACTGAAAATAAATTTAAACCATTGTTGTTGTTGTTTTCGGTGCTCTTTTATATAACACTGCACATCCTTTTTTCTCTTTACAGTCTTTATCCTTGTGGAATAATTGTGTTTCACTCGTTGTGTTCTTATGTCAACAGCATTAAACAGTTAAAATATTGCGAAAGGAAAAATGGAGATGTTGTTTAGTGTTGAAACGTTCGGCTCAATATAGAGGCTGGTGGTCAAATTATCGAGATAATTATTTTGAGGTACGCTGCATAGATCTGTGGCACATATGTCAGTACAAATTTCATAGAAGAAATTTGAAACAACATTTTTTCTTTGTGGGCTTAACTCCTTATCCGAATAAAATTAACAGAAGAGAAATTATGTTGTGATGCTTTCAAATACTGATGCGTGAAATGTCTGTAGAGACATATACGCTGGAAATGAATGGTGGTGGCACGTATTGTTTGTGGCGTATTACTCACAGAGCACGCCACGAAACTTGTACACACGCTGAGGCCCATCCAGCGGTAACTGCAAAATTTTTAGTCCTGTTGGCTTTCAGTAATGAATACTTACACAAATCTCCACTCGTGGAATCTCAGCGAGGAGTTTCCTTCTTGACACAGATGAAACCAGTCAACAATTTTTGCTGTTCATTGTGAAAAATCAGTCGCAGGTATAGAAAGTTTCCTTAGTGATTTAGTTAGTGGTTTTCAACAGAGCATGCTGACTAATTATTACGCACACTTAGCGCTAAGCCTGAGGCAATTTGTCACGTGCGATTAGGAGAATTATACATCTTTACATGGCATTAGATTTCAACTAGTAATTACAAAATTTTGAAGTTGTGAACGCCCCTTTTGGCGTCTGAAAGCATAACCTCACGATCTGATGGAGGCTTGACATTATGCGAATGTACAGGTAGAAAGA
Organism: Schistocerca cancellata; assembly: GCF_023864275.1. Classification (NCBI taxonomy): domain Eukaryota; kingdom Metazoa; phylum Arthropoda; class Insecta; order Orthoptera; family Acrididae; genus Schistocerca; species Schistocerca cancellata. The sequence goes on along the minus strand of NC_064629.1, from coordinate 506,590,543 downwards.
CGTAATTGAATAACAAAACCACAATTACTGTTCTTTATTGTCTGTCCATTTATATGCAGCTCTATCCTTGTAACCACTGCAAAGTATACAAAAAATCTGATATGATTAAATAGATCGAGGTGTGGCTCATATCGGAGTATTATGCGATAGAGAAGTGGCGGGCTGGAACGACTTACAGAACCAACTAATATTTCATTTTCTACCAAAAGCTGACTGCGCGACAAGTTTTTTATGATCGTGAAAAGACATCTTAACGACTAATAAGCCTCATAATTAAATTTGCTTGGTATATCTATACACTGAATGTAGTTTTCTGAAGTTGAACGAAAAATATGTCGAGGAAAGCGTGATTTAACAAACATTGAACAATTATTTTTGTTAACTCCCTGACTGATTGAAACTTTCCTTGCAGTAGAACTCGAACCATCGGAAACTGGTTTGTTACCTGAGCCAGCCGAGTACGTCTTAAAACACGAATCAGAAAGATTTAGCCCTCCCAAATTGCATAACTTCTCTTCTGCATACCGTCAAAGCCAGAGCGGGAGGGCGTGGGGGGGGGGGGGGGAGGGGGCAGCATTTTTGGGATGAATGCCTCGCTCCGCAGAGAAGAATGTCGTCTAATGAAACATTCATGACAAACCAAAATAATATGCTGAACGTTTTGCTATACACTAAAAGCCAAGTTCTTGATGTTATTGAAGAACATACTTACGTGCTCCCTATGTAAGACTTCATGTAACCTGATAACTTGCTAATACAAATGCAATTCATGTTATGATGACAGCGAAATTAGAATAGTTGCAAAACCATCTTAAATTAATCATTCTGAGGAACGGCTATTTGCTATTCTTCAGCTTCTGAAACAGCATTAAATTATTGGTTTTTGTCAAAGATGTTTTCAGTTACTCTTTGTTTTGTTGCCTACAGTTGACACTGAATGTAAAACTGGCTACCGTTCTAGAAAACGGAAACTGGGATATATTCCTACGTTTGCCGAAACTATCTAATCGCCAAGTCCATATTTTTGTCTACATTTATTATCACTTAATATAATTAACTTCATTTTTTTGTTTTCGTTTGTTAGAGACATGCACAACACAAATAGCTGCGTTTGGAATGGCGTTGCGACCAGGAAGCATGGGTAACTGATGAATGGTGTCGAATTGTGTTCACCGATGAATCGTGGTACTCCACTAGCCAGGATGGCCATCGTCGGTGAGTATGGCGGCTACCTGGAGGGAGGTTTCATTTTCGCAGTGATCTTGAGAGACACAGTGGTGTTACTCTTGCCTTCATTGTGTGGGGAGACATCAGTTATGACCGCAGATCACGGCTAATAGTCGTTAAGGGAAATCTGGCCTCACAACGGTACAGTACAGACATCCTGCGTCCTCATGTGGTGTCTCTAATGCGACACTGTAGTTTTGCCATTTATCAACAAGACAACGCTCGTCCACATAAGCCACGTGTGTCTATGAGCTGTCAGCCTCATGTTGAGGTACTCCCATGGCCAGAAAGATCCCCAAATCTGTCCCCATTACAACATGTGCGGGACCTGCCCGGAACTCACCTCTGTCCCGGTGCCAGTACTCGGTATATCAAAGACCATTTGTGGGCCAAGTTGCCTCAGAAGAGGATACAACGGCTTAATGACACCCATTCCAACTGTACCGGTGCATGCATCCATGTTGTTGTTGTTGTTGTGGTCTTCAGTCCTGAGACTGGTTTGATGCAGCTCTCCATCCTACTCTATCCTGTGCAAGCTTCTTCATCTCCCAGTACCTACTGCAACCTACATCCTTCTGAATCTGCTTAGTGTATTCATCTCTTGGTCTCCCCCTACGATTTTTACCCTCCACGCTGCCCTCCAATATTAAATTGGTGATCCCTTGATGCCTCAGAACATGTCCTACCAGCCGATCCCTTCTTCTGGTCAAGTTGTGCCACAAACTTCTCTTCTCCCCAATCCTATTCAATACTTCCTCATTAGTTATGTGCTCTACCCATCTAATCTTCAGCATTCTTCTGTAGCACCACATTTCGAAAGCTTCTGTTCTCTTCTTGTCCAAACTATTTACCGTCCATGTTTCACTTCCATACATGGCTACACTCCATACAAATACTTTCAGAAATGACTTCCTGACACTTAAATCTATACTCGATGTTAACAAATTTCTCTTCTTCAGAAACGCTTTCCTTGCCATTGCCAGTCTACATTTTATATCCTCTCTACTTCGACCATCATCAGTTATTTTGCTCCCCAAATAGAAAAACTCCTTTACTACTTTAAGTGTCTCATTTCCTAATCTAATTCCCTCAGCATCACCCGACTTAATTCGACTACATTCCATTATCCTCGTTTTGCTTTTGTTGATGTTCATCTTATATCCTCCTTTCAAGACACTGTCCATTCCGTTCAACTGCTCTTTCAGGTCCTTTGCTGTCTCTGACAGAATTACAATGTCATCGGCAAACCTCAAGGTTTTTATTTCTTCTCCATGGATTTTAATACCTACTCCAAATTTTTCTTTTGTTTCCTTTACTGCTTGCTCAATATACAGATTGAGTAACATCGGGGAGAGGCTACAACCCTGTCTCACTCCCTTCCCAACCACTGCTTCCCTTTCATGTCCCTCGACTCTTATAACTGCCATCTGGTTTCTGTACAAATTGTAAATAGCCTTTCGCTCCCTGTATTTTACCCCTGCCACCTTTAGAATTTGAAAGAGAGTATTCCAGTCAACATTGTCAAAAGCTTTCTCTAAGTCTACAAATGCTAGAAACGTAGGTTTGCCTTTCCTTAATCTTTCTTCTAAGATAAGTCGTAAGGTCAGTATTGCCTCACGTGTTCCAGTATTTCTACGGAATCCAAACTGATCTTCCCCGAGGTCGGCTTCTACTAGTTTTTCCATTCGTCTGTAAAGAATTCGTGTTAGTATTTTGCAGCTGTGGCTTATTAAACTGATTGTTCGGTAATTTTCACATCTGTCAACACCTGCTTTCTTTGGGATTGGAATTATTATATTCTTCTTGAAGTCTGAGGGTATTTCGCCTGTTTCATACATCTTGCTCACCAGATGGTAGAGTTTTGTCAGGACTGGCTCTCCCAAGGCCGTCAGTAGTTCCAATGGAATGTTGTCTACTCCGGGGGCCTTGTTTCGACTCAGGTCTTTCAGTGCTCTGTCAAACTCTTCCCGCAGTATCGTATCTCCCATTTCATCTTCATCTACATCCTCTTCCATTTCCATAATATTGTCCTCAAGTACATCGCCCTTGTATAGACCCTCTATATACTCCTTCCACCTTTCTGCTTTCCTTTCTTTGCTTAGAACTGGGTTTCCATCTGAGCTCTTGATATTCATACAAGTGGTTCTCTTCTCTCCAAAGGTCTCTTTAATTTTCCTGTAGGCAGTATCTACCTTACCCCTAGTGAGATAAGCCTCTACATCCTTACATTTGTCCTCTAGCCATCCCTGCTTAGCCATTTTGCACTTCCTGTCGATCTCATTTTTGAGACGTTTGTATTCCTTTTTGCCTGCTTCATTAACTGCATTTTTATATTTTCTCCTTTCATCAATTAAATTAAATATTTCTTCTGTTACCCAAGGATTTCTAAGAGCCCTGGTCTTTTTACCTACTTGATCCTCTGCTGCCTTCACTACTTCATCCCTCAAAGCTACCCATTCTTCTTCTACTGTATTTCTTTCCCCCATTCCTGTCAATTGTTCCCTTATGCTCTCCCTAAAACTCTGTACAACCTCTGGTTCTTTCAGTTTATCCAGGTCCCATCTCCTTAAATTCCCACCTTTTTTCAGTTTCTTCAGTTTTAATCTACAGGTCATAACCAATAGATTGTGGTCAGAGTCCACATCTGCTCCTGGAAATGTCTTACAATTTAAAACCTGGTTCCTAAATCTCTGTCTTACCATTATATAATCTATCTGATACCTTTTAGTATCTCCAGGGTTCTTCCGTGTATACAACCTTCTATCATGATTCTTAAACCAAGTGTTAGCTATAATTAAGTTGTGCTCTGTGCAAAATTCTACCAGGCGGCTTCCTCTTTTATTTCTTAGCCCCAATCCATATTCACCTACTACGTTTCCTTCTCTCCCTTTTCCTACACTCGAATTCCAGTCACCCATGACTATTAAATTTTCGTCACCCTTCACTATCTGAATAATTTCTTTTATATCATCATACATTTCTTCAATTTCTTCGTCATCTGCAGAGCTAGTTGGCATATAATCCATATAATGCATCGATACCAGAGCGATAATGTCATATTAGTAAGAGGACTCATAATGCCCCCTTTCCGGGTCCCTCACTTTTTTCTGTCAGCCAGTGTATTATGGACACGTTACAAGTATCGAACAGAACTCGAGATGAACTTTATTCCGCCTGCTAAGCTGAGTGATGCCGGCACGGTGGCTCAGCGTGTTCGGTCAGAGGGTTAGCTCAAATGGCTCTGAGCTCTATGCGACTTAAGAGGGTTAGCTGCCCTCTGTAAAAAAATAAATAAAAAAAACTGAGTGAACGGATCAACGATGAACTTTAACATGTGTCATGCGACGTCCGCCCCGAACATATCCAACGAATAATTACGAACAAAATGAGATATGCAGCAGGCCCGGGTTCGATTCCCGGCCGGGTTGCAGATTTTCTCCACTCGTGGACTTGGTGTTGTGTATCCTCATCATCATTTCATCCTCATCACCGGCACACAAGTCGCCCAATGTGGCGTTGACTGAAATAAGACTTGCACTCTGAGGCTGAACTTCCCCGGATGGGGCCTGCCAGCCAACAATGCCACACCATTTTTTTTTCTTTTTTTTTCTGTGATTCACTTGTCAACATGAGTACGCAACACACATCACGCTCGCCGAATACACCTGGACGAAGAATTCATTCAAAGTGTCTACCGTCAATCTATATTTACAGTCATTCAAAGATATATTAGTGATTTATAGTTAATAACAATTTGAATAAACAGGACGTTGCCTTCGCTAAGCATTTTTGGATGCTTCTACTTATCGACAGAATTTCTCATAAGTGCGGTGGAACTTTGGAGGCTAAGTCATAGTGATCTGGCGGATTTATTGTCTGTTAACTTCTGTGGTCCTTCCATAGACATCAATCTCAGTGAACTAAAACAGAAATATGGAGGTCGTACATGGAAACCAAAATAGACTTTAATCGCAAGTTTGTTTTCTTCAGATCTATAACTGTTTTCGATCGTTACCATCATCATATTCATCTAAAAAGAAATGTGTATATTTATGAGTAAGAGCATTGCAAAAGGTTAAAAAAGTACAACTAGTAGCGTTGATTCACGTTGTCTGACAAACATCTAAAAATAACATGCCTGTCTCCTTATACTTAGTAAAAGAAGCAAATAACATTTATAGACGTGGTTGACATGGACACAGTATGTAAAAACATTTATCACAATTTAATCATCTGTTTATATTATGCGTCAATGTCGGCCAAAGCTATAAATTTTATGCGCCTCCTTTACTAAGTTCAAGAAGACAGGTACGTCATTTGTTAAATGCTTCCCAGACAACGTAAACCAACGCCACAAATAATGCTCTTACTGATAAATATGCACATTCATTTTTACATAAATCTGATGATGATCATTACGATTAAAACCGGTTGTTGAACACAACAAAACAAATTTGGGATGAAAAACTATTTCGGTTTCCACACATTCTCAAACATTGGATCGCTGTTACCTTCAAGATTACCGTGTCATCCCTCATCAGTATGGAGGTCGTTGCACATGAATGTCAAGTTTCGGAACGAAGTAAGTTGTATAATTATAAAAGGCATCAAATAGTGTCAGTCCATCAGAAAGTACCTTGTTCGTATTCCTGCTGAATTTTAGGGGTAGCGTGCTCTACGACGTTCGACCTAGCGTCGGCCTAATTCTGAACAAATCTAAGTTTGACAACACCGCAGCAGGGACAGCCATTAATGTACACCCAGAATCACGATCTGAAAAAGTAAATGTCACACGGCCATGATGTGTGTGCTCGAGGGAAGTCGTGTGCAACAGCTGCCCATGAATCATGTAAAACTTTGTTTATTGTGTTATGGTATTTTAACTGATTGTGGATAACATTGTCTGAGACGGGTATCGGGAACAAGCCCAACATTTGCTTAAGCAAACAGCCGAAAAATGACTCCCAGACTGGCCGGTGTATCAGAGCAAAGCTCATTAATACGTCACGCGGATTCGATCCCCGCCTACCTCACCTCGCTGTGTCACAAGCTAGCTATACGAGCAGGTCAAGGTGAAAGCATGGAGAACCCAATGCAACGCGCTAGGGATGAGATTCTGTCGATAGAAACCACTTGCAGCTCTGATGGGCGATGTTTACAAGGAAGTAGAGGTGAACAAATGGCTTTATTATAACGCATTTCGGGTGTACCCATCATCAGATAATCTGAAAATAAAGCATGCATTTCCATGAAACAAAATTTTTTTTCGACATTGACATGCTGTATAAAGTAGAACAAAATGAACACATACCACATACATCACATTGTTCAGATGAACTGAAAGTACATGTTGAGTAGAAATCTGTCAGAGGCAGACTGATAGTGTTGGTAAGGTGACATCATCGTGGAGCAAAAACTACTTATAACAGGCACTAATTTTCCCAATGTGGTGCCCTCAGCGTCAAATAGCAAAGCGAAACACAATACGTTATTTACAGTGATATAAATTTAAATGACAATTTAAAATGTATACATATTCATATTTCAGGCATAACATGTATAGACCATTACAAAGAGTTTTTTTTTCTTTGTTGATAAAAAGCCAATGTCAGAGACGCATAGTATAATGATACTATTGGTAATCCTAAAAAAAGTGAGAGCATTATGATAGCTATACAAACATGTAAGAATTTTGCAAATTGGATCGACAGAGAACATAACTAGTTATCCTGGGAATTCTAGGAGAACATAAGCATAAGCTAATTATAATCCTGCAATAAACCGTGGCTTATTACCTTGTAGAAGTTCCTTATACAAAAGAAATTTTTTATAGAAAAGTAAACCACATGATGTATTTTCAGTTAATCTAAGGAACTAAAACATAGGATTATCATTTACCATGTGTTCGGTGTCGTAGTACTTCTACAATACAGAACCTGAGAGACGTAACCATAAGGAACCCTAAAATGCAGTTGTTCACATAGGAAGCAGTACATCATGATGGTCAGGAACAAATGGTAAAATGGTAAAGACATCATCAAAAAGAAATGCAGTAATATATAAAAATTTCATATCCTGAAGCAACACAAAAATAGTAAAAAAGCACTTTGCAGTTGCAACTAACTGTTCTCCCAGTGATGTTGCTAGAGTGCGTAACATCAAAATACCATTTACCGTCTTAAAACATTTGCTGCATAGACCTAGGACACTTTACTACAGAATACAGCAAACAACATTACCAAATACGAAACAAAGAGTAATGTAGTTCCATTTTAGGGTACTCTGCAGTAAAGTGTACTAGCACTACATGATATGTTTTGAGACACCAAAAGCAATGTAATGTTACGTCTGGTATTTTAATTTACGCACTCCACCAACATCACTAGCAGGACAGTTAGTCACAACTCACAATTATTTTTTTACTATTTTTATGTTACATCAGGGTACGCCGTGTTTACATTTTGCTGCATTTCTTTTTAATCCTGTTTTTATCATGTTGATTTGGCTTTGTTCATGACCATCAAATTGTTCTGATTCCTAAGTTAACAACGATATCGTAGTGTTCCCTATGGTCCCGACTCTCAGCTTCTACGTTGTAGAAGTACTACGACACCAAACACGATGTTAATGCTAATCCTGTATTTTAGTTGCTGTGATTAATTGAAAATACATTCTGTGTGTCACTTTCGTATTAAAAAATTGGTTAGCCTAAGAAACATGTGCAAGCTTGTAAGCCTATGGCCACGGTTTTGTGTAAGATTATAATTAGGCAACATTCATGTTGTCCTACAACTCTCAGTCACTGGTTATGTTCTCTGCCGATCGAGCTTGTATAAATTCTTACATGCCTATATAGCTAATATAATGCTCTCCCTTTTTTAGACTTACCAATTCTATTGTTACGCTGTGTGGCTCCTAGACTGGCTTTTTGTATATTTATCAATATATATATATATACGCTGAGGACGCCACCTTGCACAAATTAGTGCTCCCTATTGGTAATTTTTACTTCATGATGATGTTGCCTTACTAACACTGTCAGTCTGCCCCTGACAGTTATGAACTCAACATGTACTTTCAGTTCATCTGAACAATGTAGTGTATGTAGTATGTGTTCATTATGCTGTAACCAGTGTTTGTTCTTCATATGGCATGTCACTGTTGTAAGAAAATTTTACTTCATGACACTTTATCCTTTTTTTTCAGAATATCTGATGATGGGTAAACCCGAAACGCGTTGTAATAAAGACATTTGTTCACCAACTGATGACATTTCATTGCATGACTTATCCAGCATTTGCGCAGTACTGTTTAACTTACGTATTATTGTCGCATGCTTTCTACACGACTTGCTGCTGCACATTCAAATAGCGATGTATTAGCATACTTTGCCCTGACATTTATCAAAGCTTCTAGTTCGTTTTGGTAAATGTTTCACTACCAGTGTTAACGTATGCTATGCCAGTGTTTCTCTTTTCGTCATATGTCGAATACTGTTAACAAAATGGTTCAAATGGCTCTGAGCACTATGGGACTTAACATCTGAGGTCATCAGTCCCCTAGAACTTAGAACTACTTAAACCTAACTAACCTAAGGACATCACCACATCCATGCCCGAGGCAGGATTCAAACCCGCGACCGTAGCGGTCGCGCGGTTCCAGACTGAAGCGCCTAGAACCGCTCGGCCACACCGGCCGGCTACTGTTAACAACTAACTAATTCCAGTTAAAATGTTAATGAAATTTATATCTCGGTAAATAATAAGATTTCGGATGCAACAGTATAGCAAAATATTCTACACCAATCCCCCCTCCTTATACTCTGTAGTGGAAACTCCATTTTGATATCTGCAACCTTTATGAAACTTAAGATATATGTGGCTGGTTGACCATTCTTTATACATTGCACGTTTGCAAGACGCTGTGACATGTGACGAAAACCAAATATGATATGGAAATGACCTAACTTTCCACAGTGGTTGACGAGCTGCTGAAACGCATCTCTAAACCGAACATTCACTGAGGAAAATAATAGTCATCATTTGTTGTTGTGCTGCCGTTATTATTCAGCAATTTTGTTGCAAACTGGAGAAGCAGTCAATGTTAAAACAGTACTGTTCCGTCCAAGATCAAACCTACCAAACAATAATGAGTAATGAGATCAAAATTTCTCGCAGGACAACCTGGTATAAAACATTCTCGGTTTTCTTGCCACGTCAGATCTGAGTAAAACTTCGACCTTTCAACGAAATCTTCCATCGTCTTCCCCAAGAACGGCTGTGTCGTTGCTGTTGTTGTGGTGATCATTTATAGCCCATAGATGGCTTGTGATTGGTTGGCGTGCGTTATTATTACGTCACGCTGTCAGAGATTGTTCCAACGTCTACACTGGTGGCGTCACCGCACTCCTAGGAACGTACTATTCAACCACGATATTATTGCGGTGACGTTACAACAAACAAGTACAGTGATGGCTACGGAATACACATCGCAGTGGTAATGCTTTCATGTGAGTTGTGCATATACTATGAACCCTGATTATGCGCTAACTCGCGATAAGCCGACCGAAGCACCTTCACTCTCGGGTGCAATAATATTGTGGTCGACTAAGCGCATTCCTCTGTGCCTGCTCAGCGCAGAGAGCTCGCGTCAGCGCTCAGCGGCAGCCAAGACAGTCCTTTGTTCCTGTCGAATACGGTGGAGGATCTCGATGAGAGCTCGAAGTTTTAGTCGGATTTGACGCGGCAAGGAAATCGAGAATCTACTATACAGTTCGTTGGAACACAAGGCAACGGCCTTCATAGAAAAAATATAACCCCGAAAATTTATACAGTTTTCACCTGGAAAATTAACGCCTTCCACCAAATAACGCAGATTCCTCGAGGACCGACGGTTAATTTCATAAGTAACTGCCTCGTTACCTGGTGGGTACTTGTTCCTGAACAGAGAGGTGTGCTGCGATCAGAACTTTGAACTTTTAGGAATGTAGCATTATTGGACCAACATTCGCTCGTGCTTATTTGACAAATGTGTTCCACAATTCAAGGGGGAGGGGAGGGGCTGTAGAATGAACAAAAATAAAGATGACTCAAAAAAATACACGGAGAATATGAAAGTACGTAAATAAATCAGAAGATAGTTATGTACGAAGAACTAGTCTCAGAATATATTTTAAATATACAAAATGGTTGTTTCACTTTTGTACAACGAAGCAATAACAATACCGAGTATGATGTTGAAAATACTGGTTTCTGTGGGATCCACAGGATATTAAAGCAGTTCTTCCAGCGTAGCTGCAGTAACACGGCGGCAAATTTGCGGCGGCCCACGACGAGCAGCAACATGTCTCCTGTCAGAGAGGACTAATTGCTCCATGCGTTGAATTATGTGATTTTGAAGCTATTCGTCCAGCTTAGTTATTTTGTAGGCTCAAGTCTCTACCTAGTGCACAAAAGTATTAAATACGTCAGCCGGCCGGGGTGGCCGAGCGGTTCTAGGCGCTACAGTCTGGAACCGCGCGACCGCTACGGCGCAGATTCGAATCCTGCCTCGGGCATGGTTGTGTGTGATGTCCTTAGGTTAGTTAGGTTTAAGTAGTTCTAAGTTCTAGGGGACTGATGACCTCAGAAGTTAAGTCCCATAGTGCTCAGAGCCAACTGAACCATTTATTACATACGTCATTTAATGAGTTACGCAGTCACGGTTCGGTGCGGAGAGATAACTGTTGTCCGTGCTGCCCTTAAAAGCACGTATCACGTCACGCACAGACACTACTTCGTTCTAAGAGATCTCTTTCACGTTTGATTTCGTAGTGAATAAAATCGCAACTGCTGTAACTTTGCAAGTGAACTGGAACTCGCCCAAAAAGAGACTGGTCCCCCACTGATTTGCAGTCTAGGGTACATATGGTGTTACAGCTGCATATTCTTCCTTCTACGACTGATCGTCCTGGATACGTATCACTTTCACGAATTCTGCTCGTATTATACAGTTACACTGTCTGACGAAAAAAGTGAAGCATCCAGAAGGGGAGGAGTAAACGGTATGAAAATTCAAGGGTTGAGAGGGTATGTGATGTAATTCCAGTGATTACAAAATCGCGTGAAACTTACAAAGAACTTGGCAGTATGAACCCACTTGTCAGTATGACATTGCGCCCTCTATGGCCTGGATGCATGCAATGATTCGGTTGGGAAGCGTGTTGTAAAGCCGTTGTGTCCTTTCTTGAGGAAACTGGCCCACAAGTCCTCGAGACCCTAGACACCATCACTGGGACAGAGTTGACTTCCGAGCTTGACCCTCACATGTTCTATAGCAGACATACCTGAGAATCTTATTGGCCAGGAGAGTATGTTCACATCACACAGGCAGTTCATAGAGCTATGGGCCATGTATGGACGAGCACTGCCTCATTGAGAAACGGCAAACCGATACTGTGGCATTAGATGTAACGCATGATGATGCAGGACGTACCGTTGTGCCGGCAGAGTTCCTCGATTAAATACTAGCCGTGAGCTAGAGTTATACCCGATGACTCCTCAGGCCATGATGCCAGGAGTAACACCGCGGTATCTCTCCAAAATATTGGATGAGTGAACCTTTCCCCACGTAGCCGCCATACTAGCCAGCGATGGTCATCCAGGATAGTGCAGAACGGCAGTTTATCGCTGGACACAACGCAGCGCTATTCAGCCGCGGTCCGTGCTTCCCGGTCACAGTACCAATCCAGAGGCAGCCGTTTCTGTTGTGGTGTTAACGACAGCCCTAATCTGGCTGCTGCTAGTCTCCAGCCAATGGTGCCGGAGGACACACAGTGTTGCGCGGAGTCCATTATTTGTTCTCTGGTGGCAGGTGCAGAAGTGAAGGGGCTACGATATGCTTGGTGCACAGTACGGTGATCCACACTCGTGATAATAAGACGTAGTCAACCGCTATCTTGACGACGAGTATGCCTGCCCTCACGTTCTCATGCAGCTCAACATACGGCCACTGTCACACTGGAATGCCTTAAAAATCTGGATATTGCACGATTCGACCAGGTAGGCAAATGGAGGCCTACAATGAACCACTACTCAATCTCCGTCAGGTGATGACAACGCTGTGTCACACGAGTATGTGGCATCTCCGTGTCCTTCACAGTAATCACTCAACATCTGACACTGTTCACGCTCCTTATACAGTGTGGTCAGAAAAAGTCTGAAAAGTTTGTAAGGGTGTTGCATAGTAAGTTGCGCTGAGAAATAATTGTTAAGAATACGTTGCACCGTTCCGATTGGCACTGAAGTTATCCAATCAGGTCGTTGGCCGCGCAAATTCAAGCTGCCCGCCAGACACAATTAATGTCAGTTGTTCTCATGGCGTAGATGACAGCCAAGTAGACTGCTCATCCTTTGGCTCTGGTTCGATCCTTACTACCGCCCCATTTTTGTATCGCTCTCCTGTTAGGTTGTAGGAAAACAAACGAAGAACACGTTTGGCGGCACCGATTTTAGCGGACCGCATGGACTTTTTAATTTGCGCGCGCAACGGCCTGATTGGCTAACTTCAATGTCGATTAACTAGGAAATAGCCAACATTCGGATCTTTATCTTAATAATTATTTCTCAGCATAACCTACCCTGCAATACCCTTACAAGCTTTTCAGACTGATTCTGACCACCTCGTATATCCCACGAGGCCCGATAACAATACTAAACACGAAAACGCTAATGCACTCTGGTGGCCGTTCTACCAGCCACAAGAGACTGCAGATCTATTATTTACATACCCACCGATACTGTGCATGTGTACGAAGTTACATTGACACCCGACCCTGTCTTCTGGGTACTTCACTATTCTTGTCGGGCTATGTATAACACCCCCTCAACGGCTACAGCCAAGCCGTACCATAATTGGGATAGGATCGCTCGATGTCAGCTATAGGCCCACGTCGTAGCGTTAACCTTCCCTCCATGATGCCCAACCTTTGATCAGAATTTGTTGCCACAGCCGATGGCCAATAAAAGGCCAAACTTTCCACTACTTGGTCACCTCTGACCCAACAGGTAGCCGAATTTGTACGTCTTTCGCAAGATGGTAGTACATACCTAGATGTAACAATATCACGAAGTGCTTCTCAAACGTTGTCGAGAAATGGAGGTTGAAAGCCTTACGAGACTGTGGAACACAATAGGAGAGCAGCAGTCATCGAGCAACGACGTTAGCGCAATCGGCTAACAGAGGAGACTAAATTTTATTCTTACAGCGTCCCAATAATGTTTTCATTTTTTCTTTTTTATTTTCTTCCACCAAAAACTTGTATCGCTACAATGACTCATGTTTCTTTGGGGAAAAATCATAAGAATGATGATCATTGCGGTACATTCGTGACGAGGTGGAATAAGAAAATCGTTATAGAATTAATGTTTATTTGTCCGTACAGTCATGCGCGTATCACAGTGAAGTCATACGGGGCTATAGCTGCTTTGAATAATGTCCATTGGGGTATTTGCGATACTCGCATGAATTTACTACTAAATAAAATTCATTTCATCACCATTACTTTACTTCGATTACATCTAGCCACAAAAGTACCACAGTGATTGTTATCATTATTATCATTCTTTCCCGAAGAAACACGGTTCTTTTTATTGATACAGGTTTACGCTTACGGGAAGATTTGGAACAAAAATGACGAGACTGGAACGTAATAGAGGCATACTTCCAGTCTGCTGCCGTAGTGGCTCGAGGTTCACGAGAAAGACAGGCCGTGGCGCGTATGTCACAGCACGTTACACTGCAGGCCTTAGGAGTGCCAGCAGCCGTCTCCGGCGGGGAACAAATACCTATTTCAGACACATTTAATAATTCCTAACTGCCCGTTTAAATGCATGCAAACTGTCGGTAGCACACAAAAAAAACTGAAGACCTTTAAAGGGTACCTTATCAAGTATACATTGATTTCTCGTAGGCCATGAATGTCGCCGGGCGTTTAAGAAATGTGACAGACAAGCCGACTAGGGTGACGTCACAAGTTCGTTGCTGGGAGGGGGCGGGGGGGGGGGGGCGTATTTCTAGTGATGTCGGTAGCGGCTGAGCTAAAGGGTGACTGGCGCCCTCGCGTGGCCTTCAACAAGCTCGTAAAACTTTGAAAACTTCTCGGAAACGCTTGAGAAGCGCATCACACTGGAGAAGATATGTTACAGCCAAGTATATGCTACCTTGCGAAAGATTACCGAAATCGGTAATCCGTCGGATGTATGCTTCCATTGCAAGTTCGACCTACCTCCACTCGGCTAACTGCCCTCCATCGTTGTTTGTCCAGTACATGATCCTGCAACGCCATACGACGAAGTTGGTTAACCCAGCTGTCTTCTCTCTCTCGCAACACTCTCACTCACGGAGTTATCTCCGATTTACAGCAGCACGGCATGTTTTGGGCAGCACTTTCGTGGCAACAAGCTCCTCATCTCTCGGGTGAACAGCGTATGTGATCCTTACGTATTGCTGTTCGTGTGATATTTTTGCTTGATTTACAGATACCAATGTAGAAGTGTCTTAACGAGTCACTGTTGTCCGAAGTTCCACTACATGATCCATTATCGCACGCGCAACGGTACGGAATGGTAGATTGCCCAGCACTGCTGGCTGGATGAAAGTTTAGCTGCAGGGAAGTGTGCTATGTGGCAGTAGCCGGGCTATGAATGGTAGGAGGCGAGGCGGCCCTGAGAGCGCGACGCGTCACGTGGAGGCGACACCCGAGCCGCCCGCAGCGGCCGGCCGGCCGGGCTCAGAGTACACGACCACAGCCGTGTAAGCTCCCCGCCAGCAAGTTCTTGCAGCGGAACAGCCGCTGCTCGTGTTCACCGCCCTGCTCAAAATGGCCGCCCACTAGACTCTGTCGCCCACTGTCCTACATTACCAATTGTCTTCTGCAGATACAGCGCGAAGCTGAATTCCAGAGACATAAAAATGTCGGGATGTTCAGGGGTATCTTCCGAGTGAGTCTGCAGGCTTTCGTGGCCAATGTCACTGAAGTTAAAATCTTCTGTGTTGTTAGGCCACGTCATATTTCTTCAAACAATCGACGTTTCGACCCCTCTGCTGGGATCTTCTTCAGGATCCTGTGGTATCCAATGCAGACTGGGCACTGTCAGAGACCAGTGTCGCCTTCTCTTATGTAGGAGAGTTTTTTCCGCGCTTGTACTGGAGAAATGGGATTATTGGGTAGAAAACCTTGCTACCACTGGTGGACCATCGTCAATGCATAGTAAGATGAGTTTTTTCCGCGCTAATGGCGAAGGAGGGTAGGGGGGGGGGGGGAGTGTTATTGGCTAAAACTCCTGTGACTACCATTGGTGTCGACATCGATTTCAATAATGTACGTGTGCTGGCTACAGAAGTCAAAATTTGTAGAAGAAAAGTCCGAGGAGCAATTAAAAATTAAAAAAAAGGCCTGTAATTTCAGTAGAGAAGACGGCTATAAGCTTCCGGCATGTTGTCTCCCCGCAATTAGCTGTGAAGAACAATTGGTCTCTGGGAACAGTTTTGTCGCATTGTGACATAATAGTTCGTACGGAGCTACTATGGCAGTGGTGCGCGTGAGGAACCAGTGGGTAGAAGAGGCTCGTACACAGTGACAACAGGGTACTAGACAACACAGTGTGGCCACATCGCGAAATGACGGCGTCTTGTCGTGGCCGTAACCGATAGAACAACCTCGTCCACAGCGTTGACTCGACCTTGGAGCACCGCAAAGGGTATGGGCACGTCTGCGTTTCTGCAGAGGACTGGATGGGTGCCATGCATGCTCCTGTGTTTGCTTCTATTGTGCAGAAAGCACCAGTGTCTCAGACTGCTATGGACACGTGAACGCTGTCACTGGCGTGCTGAGTAACAAAATTTAGTGTTCTCGGATGAGCCACGCGTCAACTTGTCCTACAGTGATGGCAGCATGCGTGCTAGATGCTGCCGCGGTTATCTGTGTTGTTAGGCGACATAGCTGACTAACGCCATGTGCCATGATTTGGGGCGCCGTTGGCTATAACCGGCTATCTCATCTCCTACGGACTGAGGGGAATCTGAACAGCAACCACATCAGGAACATCTTCGAGCACGAGGCACTGCCCCTGCTGCAAGCAGCTCCACGTGCCATTTTTCAGCATGACAAATACCCAGCTACATGTAGCCAGGAATTTGCAAGCCTCCTTCGAAGAACGTTGGGTAGCACTGCTTCTCGGAACTCCATGTTCGCCTGGCATGTCACCCATGCTACATGTCTGGGATATGGTCGGTCGGCAACTTGATTCGTTGTGGTCCTCGTGCAACCACTGTCAATGCTTTGTGGACCCGGCCACAAACCACATGGCACTGTGTCTCCAGCACCTTATCCAGTCTCCTTTGAGTCAAAGTCACGACTTCTAGAGGCTCCGACTCCAGCACGTGACGGCCACACACGGTACTGAATCTCACGGTATAAGTGGATCTACATTTTTGTAATTCTAATCATTTATGTATTCTCATGACCCTAACCTGTGGAATAAATGCCCTTGTAATCACATATTTCCGTCTTAGTGCTTCAAGTGTCACAGACAGTAGTATATTTAAACATCTGCACCACAAAGGGATTCGCACCAAGAACACTTCTAAATAAAAAAGTTCCTGATTTAATACTGTTGTGCGGGCTCTCTTATAAACTTAAAAGACGTAGCCTTAATTATTTTATGGGCTTATTTGGCTGATTTTCTCAGTGCGCTACTGATATGAATTTAGCCTGCGTTCACGTCTCAAACCCTTCGGTTCCTCACGCCAGATTCCTAATGGTACCTGGTGAAACACATAGCACTTCATTTGATATGAAAAGAAAAAAAAAAAAAAACACGCTAAGACTTTTAAAAGACTGGTTAACGAATTTTGGCAGTTTGAAGTGAGTTCGATATCTTGGAGAGTCGGTTTCTCCGACATCACATTCCACCCAAGCTAGGACCCATAACAATTTTTACTCCTTGTCGCCAGATGCGGATTCTTGAACACTTGCAGATGGAGAAAACCGTTATTCTCACTCTAGAGAATTTCTGTGTTAATACCTGTTATCGTTCATGAAAATGAGAAGAATTTCGGCTTCAGCGTGCCATCAGTGATGAGGAAGGAAATACGTCGTATCATTTTTTCAGGGAACTGTCCCGGCATTAACCTTAAAACGACTTAGGAAATCCATAGAAGACTAAATCTGAGTGGAACTTAAGTGATATCGCGGTATTTGCCGTTCTCCAAGGAAATGTTATAAGCCTTCTGTTGTTTCTGTTCTATATAAGAGATTTGAGAGACAATGTGAACATCCTGTTGTGGCGTATCAAGACAGCCACGCCACTCGGAAGTAGCCGAAATGCACGCGTTACACACGCCGGCTGGCGTGAGGTCTGAAACAGGATACGTAATGAATGCTATAAAGAAAAGTACATAGCTTCTGTAATACTTAACTTTAATCCATCATTTGTATACAGCATTCTTGATGATACAAGTGAGACTCTCTCTCTAGATATGGTTAATGGCGCCTTGCTAGGTCGTAGCCATGGACTTAGCTGAAGGCTATTCTAACTATCTCTCGGCAATTGAGAGAAAGGCTTCGTCAGTGTAGTCGCTAGCAAAGTCTTCGTACAACTGGGGCGAGTGCTAGTACGTCTCTCAAGACCTGCCGTGTGGTGGCGCTCGGTCTGCTATTACTGACAGTGGCGACACGCGGGTCCGACATGTACTAATGGACCGCGGCCGATTTAAAGCTACCACCTACCAAGTGTGGTGTCTGGCGGTGACACCACACATCCCTCTTAAATTTTTTGCAGGTGACGCTGTCTATCGTCTAGTACAGTCATCAGAAGATCAATATGAATTACAAGATGATTTAGGCTAAGTATCTTTATGATGTGAAAAGTGTCAGCTATTGCTGAAACATAAAAATTTTGAGGTCCTCCAAGTTACTACAAAAATTCGTCCAAATGTCGGTTAAACAATAATCAATACCGGGAGGTTATAATTAAAGTGCAGATAGTCACAGAGGTCCTATGACGGCTATTATCATCGCATGGCAGCGAAACTGGGTAGATATGCTAATACGTCAGTGCGGAACTGATTTACGCCGGAAAACATTAGTTTCAATTTTGACCACCAAGTGCAAATCTGGCGCTCTACAGCATCTCGTCGACGTCTCCGGTGCTCATATTGAACAAATTATGTAAGCGGCAGTTAATAATAAAAATCAATTTTATGCCTTTCTCACTTGTTTGACCTTTTCTGCCCACATGCTGTTCCTAATCCGTTGTATATGGGACTATTTATATACGTTTTTCTTGCATTCACAGCGCGAGATTTGCACCTGGTGGTCAAAACTGGAACAAATTTTTTCCAGCGTAAATCGTTTCTGCGTTAACGAATTAGAACATCTACAAATCTGCGCTGCCATACGATAATTACTACCTACACTTGACCTCTGTGAGTACCTGCACTTTAATTACAACCCCCAGGTACAATTTTTAAGGTTGTCGGCTCAATTAATTCCTAGAAATTACAATTACAAAGACTGCATTTTATTGGTAGAACACTTACAGTATACAACAAATTTATTGGATTGCTTACACTACGCATGTTCGTTCTCTGCAAGAGTATCACAACGCATTATGAGATCCTTACCAGAGAAAATTGACGGAGAACATCAAATAGTTTAAAGGAGGGCAGCTCGTTTTGTATTATGGCGAAGTAGGCGAGAGAGTAATACGGATATGATACGGACACTGGGGTGGCACTCATTAAAACAAAGGCGTTTTCCGTTGCGGCGGCTGAGGATAGATGTGTTAGGTTGGGATATCGGTGACTATGACATCTGACAATATCTGTTGTAGGAAGAAAATGGCATGAGGGACGTCAACGGGAAGTTCAAAGGTTAAATAATAACTTCAGATTTGGGTATCAATATATTCCCAGTTGGCATTCCATTTGGCGTGGAAGTAGTATTGGACGAGTTTTCGATTCCCGTTGGGAGTGGCTGTGTGGGTGTGCGGTGTTTTGTAAGGGATACTGATTAGGATGGGTAAGTCATCGTTTCCAGCAAGTCTATAGACTTCTACAGTGATGTGCCCAATGAGGTTGGAGACGTAAGGGAAACACCAGTGATGGATTTGCTTTCAGAACACGTGTGCTGTGTGATAGGATCTGTATCACCTTGCAGGCAGTCAATAAATTGATGCTATCGTCGAAGCTCTGTGGGGGATCGACTGTGGATGTTTATGTCGGCAGCAGTCATATTAGTGGATATATGGGAGAGTCAATCATAAGAGATAGGATGATCACGTCAAATGTATATAGGGCCACTGGCAATTGTTATAGACTGAGCGAAGTGTCGCAGTGGCTAGCGGACTGGATTTCCATTCGGGAGATTGACGGTTCAAACGCAAGTCCAGCCATTCAGATTTAGGTTTTCCGTTATTTTCCTAAATATCTCCAGGCAAATGCCGGGATGGTTCCTTTGAAAGGGTACCGCCGATTTCCCTCCCCATCCTTGACAGAATTCGAGCTTATGCTCCGTCTCTAATGACATGCGCAGATATGTGGAAAGAATGTTGTACTGCTGTTGTGATATAGAAAAAGGTTAGGGGAGAGGTTTGGGATGGGTCATTAAAGTCTAGAGATGGTTGATAATGAAGCGAACTCAGTTGCAGATTTAGGTACCATAACCTCTGAACTCATGAATATTTTGAAAGAGAACGGTGAAGACCCTTTTGATATCTTCAGCAGTGGGGGGAGGGGGGGGGGGGGATGGACGGAAGGCTTTGTTTTGATGAATATGTTGGTGTGCCTGATTCGAAATATGAGATCTGGTTTGGGTGATGAGGATTTAACCTTACAATTCCAAGTGTAATTACGATGAGCCAGTTACGGATGTTAGGCATAGGAGGGGAAGAGAGGTTTGGATATTAGCCGGCCGCGGTGGTCTAGCGGTTCTGGCGTTGCAGTCCGGAACCGCGGGACTGCTACGGTCGCAGGTTCGAATCCTGCCTCGGGCATGGGTGTGTGTGATGTCCTTAGGTTAGTTAGGTTTAAGTAGTTCTAAGTTCTAGGGGACTTATGACCTAAGATGTTGCGTCCCATAGTGCTCAGAGCCATTTGAACCATTTGATTTTTGTTTGGATATTGTTTGAGAAAGTGCTTGGATTTAATGTAAGGTCTGGGGGAGGATTTTTGCATACCATGGACAGGCCGTTGTTATGTAAGAGACATTTTTGGCTCCAGTGAAAGGAGGATGGTGGGGTTTTGAAGGTTCAACTATGTGTTTGTGGTAGTTAATGTATCAGATAATCTATGGCTGATGGCGAGTCCAGAAAGTGTCGAACTATGTAAGTAGGGCCAGAGTCATTGTTAATACGGAGGATCTTTCCTATATGGAGGACATGGTGGGAACTTATGTCGGACTCCACCTCCACCGCTTTAATTTTTAAGGTCAGCTCATCTGATGAGAGCGGTGAGGGTGGAGGTGATGACGTGAAGGGCGAGGCTGTTTATTTCGGCTATCTATTGGGAAGGGTGTAGGTTGCATGCTGACCAAATATAATACGACGAATTTTCAGGATGGTAGATAGATATTTTTCATTAAAGAGCTACTTACATTCCACCTACTACATTATACAAAATTTGTAGATTCATACGAACATACCTAAGAAATTTGAAATAGTGAGAGACCTCCGTTACGGGGATGATATACTGGCAGAGTCTATAAACAAGATGAGGGACACACAACACGAGGTGTGGCCCTCTATTAAGTGGTACACGAAGGTGATGAAGTTATTATGTTTAAAACAGGATAGTTACAAGAATAAAATTAAGAACAGTATATAAAGTTAAAATTGGAATGGAAGAGATGTTTTTGACGTCTCTAATTCAACTGGAGGGCAGCGTGGAGGGTAAAAATCGTAGAGGGAGACCAAGAGATGAATACACTAAGCAGATTCAGAAGGATGCAGGCTGCAGAAGGTACTGGGAGATGAAGAAGCTTGCACAGCATAGAGTAGCATGGAGAGCTGCATCAAACCAGTCTCATGACTGAAGACCACAACAACGACAGTCACGGGTCATGAGTATGTTTCTTTTAGCTAAACGTTCTGTGTGGCTCAGTAACACGAAAGAACACAGTCCGTCTTCGATGGTGAGGTCCCATCGGGTGATGTAAACATCGTAGTGTCATATCTGCCAGCGTGTATGAGGCCGTATAATTTTTACATAAAGTTGCGAAATGTTATTTTGAATGTTTTTGGAAAACGTACAGCTATTTTTTAAAGTTTTCTCTATACGTGTGTTAAGCCTCACAATCTCGTATTTTTACGAATACCTGCTTGTGCCCCGCAGCTTGCCGAACGATGTTTCGGCTCGGGGTTGTTACAATTAATGTTTACAATTTTTTGTGATTTGCGGAATAAGTAACCATAAAGCCTCTAACATTTTACGTCTGTGCACCTAGTTCTAAGCTTCAAAATATACAGCTCTAAGAAATTTTTTTGCTTACCATGAAAAAATGGCTACATCTGAAATTCATGGAAATCTGAAAATTGACTCGCCCTCCCCCCTCGCCGAACTCGAATCGTGGAACATGTAATCCATACTGACTAGTAGCAAGTTTACGTAGAACCGTTTGCCGTGAATTCTCAGAATTGTTTGGCCGTTCACTGTAAAACTGTGCTCTCCCCCCCCTCCCCCCCACCCCGCAAAAAAAAGAAAAACACTGGAATGCCCGAGTGGAGTATTAGCGAACTGCTCGGGTCCACTTAACTCCAGAACACTGAAAGGGGGGGGGGAGGGGGGGGCGAGTAGTGTTACATTGCTACTAAACTGTCGTAAAGTGTACTACTCTACATTTTACTCAAAGCACGTCATAAGGGACCGATGACCGTAGCCAACCTAAGTCATAATTTATGGGTTATGTATTAGTTAACTACCATTATTAGGTTTCCAGTGGTATGTTAATTAACAAATTAAGTACAAAAATGTCCCGTTTCGTACTTTCCTGCAATTGTAAATTTTACGAACGTTTATTAATCTAAGGTTATCGAACAGGTCGTCTATGTAAACGCATTCAACTTCCTGTTGTTACTGTAGTTGGCTTGAGAAAATCGCAAAACAGTTTAGCAGCTGTCACCGTCCACTCATTTCTTGGAGGAGTGGCAGCTATATTTGATATTCTTTGTCAGTTCAAAGTTTCGCATATAAGATATCACAAACATCGAAAACTTGACTTTCGGACTCAAGGAAGGTCTTCCTCAGTGTATGTTAAAATGCTGTCTTTCTCCGCTATAACCTCTGCAATAACCACCTTTAGAGCAATGAGAATTATTACAAAAGTAATGATTCGTTAGCAGCGTAGTATAGCACACTTCTCGCTATGTACAGGCTACTGTAATAGTCAGTTCAAATCTCTGGAAAAACACGTTATGTTCCATTACCCCCCACACTGGACAACATAGTTACCAATTCCAACGAGCGTTCCTCTTAGTCCAGTGCTCTCTCTGCCTGGTTCTGTCAGTGCTTTTCCCCTACTTCACACCAGGTCCCGGACGTACTTTCATTGGCTGAAGAAAATCTGAGTCTCTGATAAGCAATCTGTACTGGTATCTGTGGTGAATGTTGAAGTGATCAGTTTCTAGTTGCTCTAGACCTTTCCGAACTAGTCTAGTCCGCTATGCGTAAGTCGCTTTTCTTTTAGAGAAGGTCCTTGACGTGAGTTACCAGTTCTTCCTGGCCACCCCAACCATTTGAAGGAAATGGCCAGTTGCGTTGAATTCTCCGAATTTTGTCGCGCCAGCGTGTATACCCTGCAAACCACTGAAGTGCATGGCAGAGGGTACATTCCAATGTGCTAGTTATTGAAGTGTTTTCCCCGTTCCATTCACATATTCCTTGGGCCACCATTTAAAGCCAATCTACACATACATAGAATATACAAAGATGTTTTTACGAGGTTGGGGTAGGAAGTCGGCCCTGGTTCTTCTGAAGGAACCAGCCTGGCATCTGGCTGAAATGACTTAAGAAAACAACAGATAAACTAAATCAGGATGGCTGGATAGAGATGAGTCCATCCTCCCGAATGTGTCAATCGGTGTCTTAAATGCACTACCGCTTTCGGTTGGTCCCAGTTGTAAAATGTTCTTTTGTTCATACGCGATCTGCGCAGTATAACTTACAATATAAAAAAATTGTTTTGCACTGTTTCTTCGCATCTCTACAATACGGCCACCCAGAGGTGACTCCAGACTCACGAACATATTGGTCCACATACTCCTTTGTCTGTCAGGAAAACAGAAATCTCATGTACTGCTGCTATGAGAGTATGTAAAGAAGTGGTGGGGGCTGAAATTCACTTAACGGAACGTGCGTTCGAATTGTTATTTCTTTAGAGTTCTCCTGTCTTTTTTCTTTTTTTTTTTCGACTAGGGGTGAAACACTGAGGGCAAATTTGAGTGTACGCTGAGACTCATTTACGAGGTCCATATTTCGATGGTACACATTGCTCTAAATTAAGCTAAATAGTGTAATTGTTGAGATATTGGAGTTATCTGTTCGTGAGTAGCTGCTTTCAAATCTCCCGGCCTGCCTAATTTAGTTTTCCCGTGGTTTCCCTGAACCACATTACGCAAATGCTGCGATAGTTCTTTCACTAAGTACTATTCTCAGTCTGCTCACAGCTGGAACGTTAGGCTGTAACAGAACATATGTCCTTCCTTTTGAATGAATTATGTGGCTCGTTTATTGTCAGTCATGGATGCCCTTTGCTCGGAACAGAAGCGAGAGGCCTTTAAATGACACTCGTCCAGCCACTGACTTATTCCTCGTATCGTTATCTTTTTTTGTACCAAATTCATGTTCAGATCACTTTTCGTGTCGGCAGTTTTGCTTCGTAATTAATGTACGCCTCGTTTCCCCCCAGAAGGAGAGTGGTGCCTTGTTTAATGTTCATTATCCCGCGGTTGGGCATTCTTTCACGAACGTCAATCTACCGCTACGTTTGAGAAAGGTGTAGTTCGCAACGTCTGTGAGAACTACATACATGTCAGTTTCGGGTGGGCTTCATCATATTTCTACTCTTCATGTCTTTCAGACGTTGTAATGTGTTCCTCAGAGTAACCTGTAAGTAACCAGACTGTTTCCCAGGGAACTTGATTTGTGGTTATAGTGAAACAGCTCTAGGGCGGGTCATTCATGAGGTATTACGCACATGCAAGGCTTCTACGACCAGCACACAGTTCTATGGCTGCCATGTCTGTTGAGATATCGTAAACGAAAAAAAAACTTCTAGTAAACATAATGAATAAAATTAGTTGTTACTTATGGATGTAATAGATTTAGGTCTTCGCAAGGAACATTAAAAAAAAAATTAACAGTACTAACAGATGAGTAATGATAGCTTTAAGAAAAATCGCACGAACAGTCTCTCTCTAGGGGAGATACCGGTATTACTTAGTGTCATATAACACTGAATTATCTTCTTTTGGGAATCCTTTTATTATTCGTGGGAATTTTTCGACAAATAAATTATGTCTTACATTTTTGTAGCAGTAGTTGTTAGAGTTTCTCCTATCTATCGCGAATTCGTGTTGTGCTAGTTCAAACATATTTTTGATCTGCTTTGAATCTTATTCGATTTTTCATAATTATTATCACATTTGAAACGTCATAGGACTATTCTTAGGGTCAATTTATTTTGAGAAAAGTTTCTTGTTGCATGAACGTTTTCATTTTCTGATGCATTATGCTAAAGTACTGCACATGACATACGGTTACTTCTTTCTTCAAAAAATTAAAGAACATTTTCACTTATCTTTGATAGTAAGAATGCTCAAACGTTTGTTGGAGTATGCTTGCTAAGAGTATGCAAAGTACGGTACATGTAACAGATTTGGTTCATTTTCGGGAACAGTTTAAAGAACTTAATGAAAACTGTACATTTGGTACAGTGAAGAATAAATGCAAAGAAGTAGTGGAGGCAACAACTGAATATACTGGTACAAACAGTTTGTAGTTCTTACATTTTGTAACGAAAATTTTCGCGGAAAAACAGCACACGCACGAAGAAAGAGAGAGACAGAGATAGTGAGAGCGAGAGGGAAGGAGGGGAGGGAGGTCTGGAGGAACTGAAGATGAACGCATTCGTAAGGCAATTATCGGGATAGTGGTACACTAATCAGATTTATGAAGGTAATCAGTGCAAACGTAATGTCGTGCTCCTCGTCGATACTGAAATCATTAGGGGCTATTCATGAAACGCAGGCCAATGAATTGCGTTGAATTCGACAAATCTCACTGGCTTCGAACTCGGATCCACCACCCCCCCACCCCACATGAAGCATTTATTCAAAGACAAGTAAGCAGCGTCAGTTTTGTGTACTAGGGGCAAAATACTGTCAACTCCTTAACCTCATTAATAGCAGCCCTAACATAAGTAAAATCACTGTTAACTCAGAAAATTTTTAAAAGAATTGTTGTGGGCAGAACTTAGAATTAAGTTTCATAGCATTGGTACCAGCTACTTTACGCTAGGTACAGGTATGGCTCGATGAGGATTCAAAACATTTCCACTTCACCCTGTAAACTACAGTGGTACAGTAATCTACTCATTTACGCTGCACACAGTCAAAGTGCAGTTAGTGAAATGAAGCAAGATTTTGGTTTGGCGTTTAGTACCTTGCCCTAG
The DNA here is from genome assembly GCF_023864275.1 of Schistocerca cancellata. Lineage (NCBI taxonomy): Eukaryota > Metazoa > Arthropoda > Insecta > Orthoptera > Acrididae > Schistocerca > Schistocerca cancellata. The sequence continues at coordinate 506,564,610 of NC_064629.1, read as the reverse complement.
TTCCTCACATGATACAAACAGGCCTAAAAGGACACATTTCTACCCATCTGTTCATAAGACTAATAATTCAATTGGCACTAGAACTTTCGCATCAAAGCCTGGCTTTGAATGTCACCGCAGATGAAAATATGATTACTTTTACAATAACCCATGTTCAAAGAAGTGCCTTTCATTCTGGTTCTGCCCATGATTTCCTGAGTCCATGACAGTTTAGTAGAATTTTTTTGTGTATCTTGATGCTACATACTCTGCAAATGCCAATAAAGTGGAAAAATCTGGTATTAGGATTTGACTCATTCAGAATGTGAATACACTGATATAAAGATTAGTAAAATGAAATTATTAGAACATTGAATGAAATAGTTTGGCAATTACAGAAGCAATCAGTCAAAAGGTTGAACTGAAGGTTCAAGTAGTGGACCACCTTTCGATTTTTTGAAGTTTAGGCCTATGTACATCACATGTATATAGTGCTCATCAAAATACTCATATGAGACTTGTTCATAATCTAAAGCAGGTTTTCTGCATGAATCTTGCCGTTTGTTTCCATGGTAAAATCAGTGTTAAATATTATGCAAACATAGATATTAGGCTATGCTACAGGCCTGTAGGTTACCATAACTTTTATTTGGCATTCCCATTTGTTGGCTTTGCCTACTCAGTAACAGATTATTGCTTTCCCCACCAAACCTTGACCTTAGGCCATGCAACAGATCAGTCTGTCACCACAAAAAAGATTTTGGAAAGGGAGTTGGGGGGGGGGGGGGAGGAGGGGAAGGATTGTTTTCCAGTACCACACTGAAATCTGAACTGAATGATAATCGTTAGCTGGACATCACTAAAACAAAGGCGTTTTTCATTGCGGTGGAATCTTCTCACGGAATTCCAATCACCAACTATGTCCTCCAAATGCGAAAATATTTTGTTGACATCAACCTACATAGGGAAAAACAATCACCACAATAAAGTAAGGGAAATCAGAGCTCAGGCAGAAAGATATATGTGTTTGTTCTTTCTGCATGCTATATGAGATTGGAATAATAGAGAATTGTGAAGGTGGTTCGATGAACTCTCTGCCAGGCACTTAAATGTGATTTGCAGAATATCCATGTAAATGTAGATGTAGAAAGAGTGCTTAGTATCCCATATTATAAAATTTGTATTGGAAGCTTCCAGTTCCTTATGTGATTCATTTTTTATCCTGGAGTGTACAGCCAGCCACAGATTTCAATGAACTCATCTTGGTACCTTCTAATTTCATTTTGTCTGATCTGTTAATTGTCCAATTCTTAGTGTTGTACATTAAAACTGTATATTTCTGTTGTATGTATTTACCTTTTGTCCATTCAACGAACAGTATGACATGTCAGATACATTACAGATATTATTTATACATAAGTGTAACACACACACAAACTTGGATCATATCAGACAAGAGTGGTGCAAGAAGTCAGCCATGGCTTTTTTGTCAGCATTTGTCTTGACAACTTGGCAGCGGCACTCATTCCTGGGGCAAGGGCAGACCGTGCAATCTCCCCTCCCCTCCCCTCCAGGTCTTGGGAAAAGGAAAACAAAATTATGTGTAGTCATGTGTTTTTTCTTTCAAAAAAATTATTAAAAAGTTGGTATTATGCAGATTTTAAACAAGGTTGGAACTGCCCTCAACAAACTATCATATGGGTGCTCTTCCTGCTTGACAAGCATAGAAAACTGAAGTCAGGATGGCTGGAAGGGGATTTGAACTGCTTACTCCAGAATAAAATTCCATTACCATAACACTGTGCCACCTCACCTGGTATTTCATTTGAAAAGGACATTCAATAAAACCACAAATCTAGAACCGGCAGTTAGTTTACACCTTTCACAAGAACTGTAAACAATAAAATTACTGGGTCATGTAAGTTCAATATATTACACTTCTCAAAAACAGAGACGTATGGACACCTGCCAACACTATGTTCCTTATAACTATTCCTGTAGCTGAATAGTATTCACTGAAGTGGTATACTGCAATGGCATCTGAAACAAAAGAAACAGAAAGCAAAATGTAGACACATTCTTATGCAAAGACAAACTCGATAATGATAGTACCTGTGTTATCAGATAAGAAATATGCTCTACAGATAATGTGGGTCTCACAATTCTGTAAGCTAACATTTTCACTTACAATGTAGAAAGACTGATCAAGTAGAAATATTTTTAACTCTGCTCTTAGTCATTTCCTTTTCCTACCTCTTTATGTATGTCGACAATGCATTATAAAGCAAGCCACCATAGTGAAGGAACCCGCTGTTACACATATTGTAGCTAGGGTAATCTCTGTTAATAGGTCTCAAATTTTAGCTCTGACTGACAATACATTTGTATATGTGTAGGGAGGGTTCTCTAAGTGAACACAACTTGTCAAATAAGGATTTGCAGTGTGATCTTGTAGCACTGTGTTGATAGTGGAATAGCCCTTTTCTGTAATGTACAACTGTTTGCATACTTTTACTTCAAAATACTATTTCGTAAGGTACAAGCAGTAAGAAGCAACAAAAACATTCTAGCCTCTTTTGAAGAGCAAATTTTTGACATGATTATAATCAAAAGCACATATTCCTAATAGTTTTGTTGATTACACCCTCTCATTATCATCAAGTGCCAGTTGGAGACTGTGGTTTTTATTCACTTTTCCAAACTGAATGTAACTGTCTTAACATTAAGGTTCAACCTGTTGGCATTGAATCACAATAAGCTGTTGTAAACAGATTCCATAACCTTGCTCATTAATACACTAGTGTCATCTGCAAACCATATGATCCTCATCTGTAAGCAATTTACATAAATAAAAAAAATTGCCTAGCACATAACCTTGCAATTGACTTATTTACCTTCTTTGCGTCAGATACTAATCTGATTTAATAATTACAATATTCTTCTGTGTCTCTTCAAGGGAAAAGCCAGGTGGATAATTGTATTAAAATTGATACCAATAGTGTCCTCCAGTAGCCCACCCAATGTCCACCTTATTTGATTACTTATATCAAACTAGAATGTGGCATTTGACACTGTATGTAAATGCTTGTATGACTGCAGTCAATGTTAAGCCCTTAGATTTGGTCAAAACAGCATTACTGCCAACCCGCATGAGGACATGAGTGTCACATGCAGCAAGTGTATACACCAGTCATAGGCCAAAGCATAAAGGGAACTATGGTGAGGGGAACGTTGACAAAGATGCATACATCTATGGAGCACAAAACTTAGAATTATGGAAAGTGAAATCAGAAGCTGATCAAAAGATCATCATAAATAATTTACAGTTACTCAGGAAATATTTATATTTATTGTTTCATAGTTACAAAGCTTATTTTCAAATAGCTCGTGACAATAGCAAATCTGCATAAATAACACATACCAAAGTTTGACTGTCAACAGAAACTTCAACTGGCTGAAGTTTCTGTGAAGAATTTCTGTTCACATCTTGTGGTGAGAGTGTGATACAATTACTGGCCACTAAAGTAGAACTTAGATGTTCTTCTGAAGCCTTTTTTCAGCTCTGTTTTGAATGTACTTCAGTGGCATTTCATTGTTTGCAGATACTGATCTGTTCACCATTTTGTTTGTAATGGATGAATAGCAGAATAAAGTGAGGAGAAATGTTATATACAAAATCAAAATGTATGCAGTGGCTTGTTAGTTGTACCTGATGATCTCAAGGCACTAATTTCTGTGTTCAGAAGTAAAGAAATATAAGCTTTTGCTAGCTTGCTGCTGCTACTGCTGCTGTTACTACTACATTTTTCCACCCTAAATGACTAAAATATTTTACGGGGTTTCTGACAAAAACTGACAAGCAAGGCATTTATATTTATATATACATTAATATAGGAAAGTTCTATAATTGCTGTTGAAAACTGTACTCCACGATCTGAAAAGGTATTCAGTTGAAAAGTAATTTGGTATGTCAGTCTAATTCTGAAGACAGTTTGACATTTCTAACCAGAAAACTTGTTTTAGTAATGAATCTGTGGGTAATGTGAATCATTCAGAATTAAATAAGTGTTCTGAATGTATCAAAAATGCATGGATATGAAAATTAATACCAGATTATTAATGACATTTTCAATAAAATTATTTGAAAAAATACTTTAATTGGCTGTACTGGTATCACTGCATACATTATGAACAAGGTTCTTTTCATGAAGTACAGAATTAGACTTACATATGACATGATAAAGTGAAGTGATAATGAGCATGTATGGAGTAATGTATTGACTATTTATAGGGCTGTTTGCTGCAGTATCAAAGTGCAAGCTGCCTTCCTCTTTTGTCCTATGGGCTCCTTTGTCTTGCTTTCTTCCTTCCCTTCCCTTTGGTGCTTTTTTCCCTTTTTTAACTGGGGCATCTCATATGTCAGGTGTCACTGGATATGCAGTGCTAGGATCACATTTCCCACCTTTCGGGCACTTCCTGCGTCTTTCGTCCAATAATGTCCACATTAAATTCCACACACTTTCTAAAGTTGAATGTTTCTTAACAGCAAGAAAATATTTATAATGTATAACTTCATAAATGAGTTTCCTCAGTGAACTGCTCTTATATTGAAAAGAAGTCATATGGTTTCTAAGTATTTTCTACGTAGAATAAATTGAGTATAGTCTAGTTAATTTCATCATCATTATCATCCCATTGGAATAAATTACTACTGCTACATTTTTTAGTGTGATTCACAACTGTATACCATTCTTTCTGCTATAAAATGTGCAATTAGAATGTGGTATTATTTTGTCTCAACTCTAAATTTATCTTTGTAGATAAAAATTAACTGTAGTTACAAAATAAGTTGACATCAACAAATAAGTTAGATAGAAGAAATTATCTCCTCTCACAGTAAATTGTCTTGAAGAATTCAGGTGTACTGGTATAAAACTGTGACAATTTACTTACAGAAATAAATTGTAGGGCAGTATTAATATCTGTTTAAAAGAAGATTGAATTTTTTCCATTGAGAAATTCTTCACTATATATGTTAATAATGATGATGATGATGATGACGATGATGATGATGAAAGTGGTTTATTTATTGTGAGGCCTCGATGTATTATTTCAGACTTTCATTTCATATCCATGACTTCCTTTGTCTACTTCTCCTCTTCAACATTAGGTTGTGAAAGTGCTTTTTGTTGCCTTAGTTTCTATTTAAATGCCCATAATACTGAGATTTATGGTTGTCAACAAATAGTTCTTTTATATCTTCTGTCTAATGTCTCTCTTTCCTGATTGTACGCTAATCTAAAAGTGACTGATAAGGGATGAAAACATTAGATGTGGTAAAAACTAATCAGGATAACTGGCTGGCATAAAATACAAAAGAATGGATCCAAAATGGAATAAGTTAATAAGCTGAGACAAAAATATTTTCCACTAACTACATGCAGGTGTAGATAATATGGCTGAAATATCACTTTTAAATAATGACTTGCTTTGTGTATTATTATGAATCAGCTTGTAACTACATTAATATGGTATATAAAATATTTTGTGAAATAATGTAGGTTACACATGATTTTGATCTAATGTGTCAATATGTCTGATGTTGAAAAATATGTTTTTGAGGGTCTCTGTCTTCTGTTCTCTTTTCAGGCAGGAAGAGGAGTGGTGCCGTGTTGTAGCCTACAGTATCTTGTACTGTGTAGGTGGTATCAAATTTGCTGCAGGTTTAAGCTTACCAGTGCTTTGTACTGAGGCCATAGAGCAGAACTGTTGGCTTCTCTTAAAGTGTGTGTATGGGCCAGCTCATCGTAGTTGCAGCTGGGACATCATTCCACTGCCATCGCCAACGTCCTCACTACTCTTAGTGATACAGGTACTGTGCTTACCGTACTTATGGATGGACAGGTGTAGAGCATAGCAGAGAAGGCATGCATTTTTTCCTGTAAAATATCATGTAAGGAATGCTTATACTACGCAAATATTGATACTTCAAACCTCATAGCACCAGAAAAATTAGGTAATTAACTACAGTCAGGAATTTATTTATGAAAACTAACACTTTGCATTTATTCAAAAACAAAAAGTAGGAAGTCACATATAAATTATGATTTCAAGCAAAAATCCAGATGCAAATAATTTTTAATGACTTTTTTAATGAAATGTTTGACTCAGCAGTATAATAAACAATTTCTGGCACTGTGGTAGACAGGGAGCCTACAGCAGATGGTCTCCATTTTCATAAGAATTTATTGTTAGCAGATGCGAATTAAATTGTATATGGTACTCACATCTGCAACTAAGGTTAAAATTCAAATATTTTAAACTAGTTCCATTTAATGCCAAATGTTCATTAAATTATTAAGAAGAAAAGGCATTACTATATAAGTATAATTATATAAGTAACTAACTCTACTGTTACTTCAGAGTTTTGACATACAAATGATTTGAATGCTGGATTCAAAAAATGTAATAAATATTTAAAAGAAATATATGCTCCATTGCTTATTGTATTAATGCAACAAAAACAAAATTGTTATCCACTGAAACTGTTTTGTGGATGCATTTGTTATGATGGTACTAGTCATGCAGTGCAAGCTGACACTGGGTGCAGTGACTGATGGCACTGATTGTAAATAGGATATACCTTAATGGTCACTTTATGTCCACTGTGCTAAGCGTTAGCTTGGAGTGTGTTAACAATGCTTAAATCTATCCAGTGCTAACATTTACAGAAATCTATTCATCTCATGCAACTTGATGCCAACAAAAAGCATCTTGCAAAGAGAACTGCGGCGAATTTTAATTTCCGTATTTTCTGGTTAAGTATAAGGACCATCATTACGAACTCATACCTTTTTTGAGTGATTTCCTGAAGTTACTGTTTTTCCTTCTAAGCCATAAAATGGTGGAGATGACAGTGGTAGAAATAATTTAATGTGTACAGAAATATGGTTTGTGATAAAGGTGGTTTGCTCATGTCTCTCTTCACAAGTCGTCTGTGAAATAGATATCTAAGATCATTTCAGTGTAGTGTTGACATTCCAAATACAATACTTGTACCTTTTCAGTCATAAAGGTAAGAAATCACAATGTACACTCATATTTTCTGGTTAAGTATAAGGACCCATATATCATTACCAACTTTATACCTTTTTTGAGTGATTTCCTGAAGTTACTGTTTTTCCTTCTAAGCCATAAAATGGTGGAGATGACAGTGGTAGAAATAATTTAATGTGTACAGAAATATGGTTTGTGATAAAGGTGGTTTGCTCATGTCTCTCTTCACAAGTCGTCTTTGAAATAGATATCTAAGTTCATTTCAGTGTAGTGTTGACATTCCAAATACAATACTTGTACCTTTTCAGTCATAAAGGTAAGAAATCACAATGCACACTCGTATTACTTTCCTTCTGCTTCACTGCATGCATTTTAGACATTTAACATGGTAAATTATACATAGATAAGTTTTATAAATCAATAGAAGACTTCATTTTGCTGACTAATCAGGTTATTACAAAAAAATATTGTCAGCATCATTTTTGAGGACTAGCTCTAGTACTAATCAATGCTTACATTCTCTGATATTTCTTGAAAGTAGGGTCTTTTAATCTCTGATGCTTTACGCAATTACCTCAGAAGTTACAGTCCATGAAAAAGTGTAATCACTCTAGTTTAGATTATACTGGTCTCCTTGATATATAATTTTCTCTGAGAATTTATTTTAATTAAATAATGATTTTGAAAACGTTTTTTTGGCTTTCTTCTAATCAAGTAATTTTTTGAAAAAGTGGAGTGTATTTTCCCTTAACAGACTTGCACAGGGACTGGTTTCAAGTGTGTGGTAAGATAATGTGAAATTCTAGCACCATTTGAAATCAGTGCTTTGGTAGGTCTTATCATCCATCTTCATTTCTTGATGAAAGGAGCAAATGCAGATCACTGAAGTCAAGAAATCTTCAACCTTCTTTGGACTGTCAACTGGAAATGTTTTGCAGCTGGTTCCACCATTTACTATTGGGATGTAACAAGGAACGTTGCAGTGAGCCTCTTGATTTTAGTATTTGTTGGTATCCTGAAAAATATAACAAAAGGTTAAGTATGAAAAAATGATTAAAATATTACACTTTGTAGAGAACTTCTTAACAATGACTTAATGCAAGTAGGGTTGGATGTAACTTTTATGGACTGGTCATGTATAATGATTTTCTCTGTGACTAATCAGTTTTCAGTTTTTCAGTATGTACACACTTATGACATGCATTGTTCTCTCTAATTGGATTTAGTATCCCTTCATTAATTACCTGATATACCCACCTAATCTTCTTCCACAGCAAAATTTTTAAAAAAGATTCTATTTTCTTTTATCTTGCATCAGCTTGTGGTTTTGGCTTTCTTCAGGTGACAACTGCATGACACAAACAGAGATAAAAGAAAGTGGCTTTCACACATTGTTTACAAAGAACAAAATGAGACATAGGGAGTAGTTGAATAGGAAAGTACTACATTTTTTTGTCCTGCAGAAGTAGTTAACTAAAAAGGAGAAGAGATATGTGGAGTTACATTTAACGCTGATAAAAAAATTAAATTAAATTTAAAATTTCAATGTTGTGCTTGTAACTAAAACTTTATTTAATAAAGGGAAAAAGAACATTTAGTTACTTAATTTTAAGCTGGCATTCTGTGTCGTATGTTTGTTGATTTCCAGTTTTTGAAGTAGGGTTATCAACCTGCTTTCCTTCAGGATGTAAAATGTAATTCTACATTATATTAGTCGGTTTCTACTAAAACATGATCAGTGAAAGTTGAAATGCTTTCTTAATCTCGAGCTATTCTCATGCTCAGATAAACAGCCACAGCTCTGACTCATAAACAAATAAATATTTTCCCACAGTACTGGCCTATGACTCCATACACATCCTCTGTGTCAAGGATTGCAGTTTGTTTTTACTTCGGTATTAAATTTATGTTCAGATTTAACAAATTCTTCTGTTTCAGAATTCCTTTTGTTACTATAGCCACTGCATATTACATCCTCCTTACTTTGGAAATTATAAGTAATTCTGCTCCCAAAAAAGCGGAACTCGTCTATTGCTTCTAGTTGTCTCATTTCTTAATTTAATTTCCTCTTCATTGCTGGATTTATTTAATCAAATTACATTCCATTAGCTTATGTTTAACATGCCTTCTTGTCAAGATGCTACCCAACTTGTTCAACTGATCTTCAAAGTTCTTTACAATCCAACAGAATTTCAGTGCCATCAAAATACCTCTAACTATTCATTTCTTCTTTCTAAACTTCAGTTACTTTTCCACATTTCTCCTTGATTTCCTTTACTGATTGCTCAATGTATGGGTTGAACATCACTGGAAATGGGCTAAAACACAGTCCTCTCATCCTCTTCACAAATACTGCCTCCCTTTCATGTTTCTAGTCTCTCATAATTATGATCTGGTTTGTGTACAAGTTGTAGACAACACTGATCTTTGCGTTTTATCCCCGTTACCTTCACAATTTCAGAGAATATATTACAGTAGATGTTGTTGAGAGAACTTTTTAAATTTAGTAATTCAGTATTGCCTCTCGTTCCTACATTTCTTGAACCCAAGCTGATTTTACTGATGTAGTCTTCTACCCATTTTTACTTTATTCTGTAAGTAATTTCAGTATTTTACAACCATGACTTATTGAACTACTGATTCAGAAGTTTTAACACTTGTTAGCACCTGCCTACTTTGGAATTGGTATTATTATGTTCTCAGTTTGGCAGTGTTTTATGTACCAGATGGAACAGTTTCATCACGAAATTCTCCCAAGGAGCTGTCATCTGCTCCAGACACCTTGTTTTGACTTAGGTTTTCAGTGCTCTGTCAGTGTCTTTGAAGAGTATCACATATCTTTTCATCATCTGCTTCCCCTCCCCTTTTCATACTACTGTCTTGGTGTAATACTGGCTTGCCATCTGAACTCTTATAAAGGTGTTTATTTCTCTAAAGATTTCTTTACTTTTCTGATGGATGGCATGCATGTGCAGAATTTCCCTCTTGTTGGCTTTATTTGATGCATTTGTTCTCATGTTGTTGATTAAATTCCACAACCGGTTTGTTATTGAGATTTCTATTGAAACGTGTCTTTTTTGTCTTTGATACTATGCTGCCTTCATCTCTGAGCTAGCCATTTACCTACAGTTTTCCTTTCCTTGTTGTCAGCTATTGCCTATATACTCCCTTAGAAACTCTGGACAACCATTGGTTCTTTAAAGTTATCCAGGTCTCATACACTTCTTTTTTTTACCTTTCTTTAATTTTTTATCCTGTTATGAATACTGAAATTTAAACAGAAATCTATTTCTAGACAATATCTTGACAGGGAGATGGTAGTAGTACCTTTCTGTATTAGTACTGTTGTTATGTGGCTCACTTTCTCTAAATGATGTTAACAATAATGTAGACACCGAATATCAGGTATACATTTGATCACATGTTCCTATACTTGGTTCTCCTGTTCTGTGTGCTCGTCTGTGCCACACTGTCTGTGATACAGCCATGAAGTGGAGCAACTCGTTCACTCCTGTAGTGGCTGGTACTCTTCATGTTTTGCTATCACTGCTACTACATTTATGGAACTGAATAAATTAGTAGACAATTCTGGGAACTTCCTTTTAAATGAGTACAAAAAATGGACATTTTCCATTGACAATGAATCTTGCATGAATAAAGCTTGTATCTATTCTCATATCAGAAAAAGAAAATGGTATATATTCGTTGAAAAACAGACAAAATTGCCTGACAACACTTACATGAAACATCTGGTATGTGCCTACATTATAGTGTCAAAGAATGTAAAGTTGGATTATTCATCTGTCTCTAAGTTGAACTGATTATCTGAGAAACTGCTTATGACAGAATAGGGAGACTGGTGAATGCACAATTTCTTATCTGAGGATCTGGAATCTATTAGTTATTTATTGCAGCTGTTCAGATTTCACTTTGAACCACCAGCAGCTTACAGTCTGAGACTGATTACATGTTTCTGTCAAACTCGTAGCTTCACTGAATGTTGTTGTAGTTCTAACCAACATTAACATACATGGCATGAATTCTATTTCATAGGTTTCCTGGAGAGTTAGTTGTTTGTGGAACGAAATGACTGATGTAAATTTGATTCAAGTGCATTTCAATAAAATGACTGGTATGGAGCATTATTGTATTAAAGTGCAAATATATACTGTATTATGTGCACAACCACCAGTCTCAATAATCTCTTCAAAATTGTCATACAGTTCAGTTGGTGTTAATCAACAGGAAGTTCTCTAATTCATTATTGGAATTAATCATGTTTCCTTCAATACATTTAATGTCCTCTGTCATGTTGTTTTATTTGTGATTATCAGTGCATCTGTTTCCGTATATCAGCAATGTTAAACCTTAGAATATTCTAAACTATGTTATCGAAAGTATCTGGACACCTGGCTGAAAATGACTTAAGAGTTCATGGCGTCCTCCATCGCTAATGCTGAAAGTCAATATAGTGTTGGCCCACCCTTAGCCTTGATGGCAGCTTCCACTCTCACAGGCATACATTCAATCAGTTGCTGGTAGGTTTCTTGGGGAATGGCAGCCCATTCTTCACGGAGTGCTGCACTAAGGAGAGGTATCGATGACAGTTCATGAGGCCTGGGATGAAGTTGGCGTTCCAAAGCATCCCAAAGGTGTTCTATAGCATTCAGGTGCAGGCCAGTCCATTACAGGGATGTTATTATTGTGTAACCACTCCACCACAGCCCATGCATTATGACCAGGTGCTCAATTGTGTTGAAAGATGCAATTGTCATCCCCAAATTGCTCTTCAACAATGGGAAGCAAGAAGTTGCTTAAAACATCAGTGTAGACCTGTGCTGTGACAGTGTCATGCAAAACAACTAGGGATGCAAGCCCCCTCAATGAAAAACATGACCAGACCATAACACCACCACCCCCGAATTTTACCGATGGCATTAAACATGCTGGCAGATGACGTTCACTGGGAATTCGCTGAACCCACACCTTGCCATCAAATCACCACATTGTGTACTGTGATTCGTCACTCCACAAAATGTTCCAGTGTTCAATTGTCCAATGTTTACACTCCTTACACCAAGTGAGGCATAATTTGGCATCTACCGGTGTGATGGGTGGCTTATGAGCTGCCGCTCGACCGTGAATTCCAAGTTTTCTCACTGCCCACCTAACTGTCATAGTACTTGCAGTGGATCCTCATGCAATTTGGAATTCCTGTGTGGTGGTCTGGGTAGCCGTCTGTCTATTACTCATTATGACCCTCTTCAACTGTCGGCGGTCTCTGTCAGTCAACAGACAACTTCAGCCTGTATGCTTTTGTGCTGTACATGTCCCTTCACATTTCCACTTCACTATCACATCGGAAACAATGGACCTTGGGACGTTTAGGAGTGTGGAAATCTCTTGTACAAATGTACAACACAAGTGACATCCAACCACCTGACCACCTTCGAAATCTGTGAGTTCCACAGAGTGCCCAGTTCTGCTCTCTCACGATGTCTAATGACTACTGAGGTCACTGATATGGAGCACCTGGCAGTAAGTGGCAGCACAATGCACCTAATATGAAAAACATATTTTTTGGGGGTGTCTGGATACTTTTGATCACATAGTGTAATTCTGGTGATATATAATGCTTCATACTTTCTTGAGATAACACAATCCTGGTAACATGAAATGAGACTGAATATGTATATTTTGAAACATTTGACAAAATTCGAAAGTTTTTTCAGAGGCTTTTGAGGGAATTTCTGAGAAAAACACAAACACAATTCTTCAGTATACTTCTGTACTTGAAAACTATTATACTGTGAGCAGTGTTCCTCTGACACCCCCCCAGGGTGTTTTCCACTGTTTGATGATTCATGCTTGGCTACCACAGGGCCTCCATCTTTGCAGCACCTCTTCCCATTCCATGTTGCATGTTCTTCTTCCTCTCCCTTGGGGAACATGTCTGGGATATTTTTGGGAATGTATTCTGAAGTTTTGATAGCCTGACATCATAGCAGTCCCTCATCTCTGTCTTTCTTTCTTTCTTTCTTTCTTTCTTCCTTCTTTCCTTTCTTCCTTTGTTCTCCATCTCCTACCTTTCCTCAGCTTTGGCATTTGAGGTTTTCTTTGTTTCTTCTTGCTTCATGTGCACTGCTGAAGTTCGGCCCATGTGTTTAATGAGTTACAGGTGACTGGGTAACGCACAGTTCCCAGCCTCAGGTTGACAGGTAGGGTTCACATTTACCGTTGGGTGATTGCCTGAGCTGTCACCTTCCCATATGGCCAATTGGTCCCTCTGTCAGGAGTTTGGGTGATGTGACCTGAGGTGTGAACAGTCACCTAACACCTCTGAGGTGGTGTTGTGTGCAAAAGTGATGAAAGTGTCAACATGGTGGAAATGTTTTTTAATTTTGTTAAAAGCTGGTAGATCCCAAATGTTTGCTTTGCATATGTTTTGAAATGTAATGCATAGTTGCTTTTATTTACGCCCAATCTGGAGAGACTGGAAAAACTATACATTATTTTATATGTTAAAAACTAGGGCAGTAATATCGACACTCAAAGACATAGTGGCTGCGAGTAACAGTAGCAATGATAAAAAGAGTCTGTTATACATTGTATCTTTGGCTTTGTTAGCCGACTTAGATGTAATTTCTAATTTTTTGTTTTATTTTGTGTTGTCTTCCTAGTGGGAAGGGGAGTGGTATATCTTGTTGTACGAGGTGCTTTCAAGTTCTAAGGCCTCCGATTTTTTTTCTCTGGACTGGAAAGAGATAGAAACATGCGCATTGTTTTAAAATGAGGCCGCGTCCATTGCCAATACATCCCAGAGATGGCAGCACTGTACGGCAGATGTAATTTTACCACCAGTGGCGAGAATGAGAACTGTTTTAAATACTTAAAATGGCGACATTTTCCTTACTTGAACAGCGTGCAATCATTCGTTTTCTGAATTTGCGTGGTGTGAAACCAATTGAAATTCATCGACAATTGAAGGAGACATGTGGTGATGGAGTTATGGATGTGTCGAAAGTGCGTTTGTGGGTGCGACAGTTTAATGAAGGCAGAACATCGTGTGACAACAAACCGAAACGACCTTGGGCTCGCACAAGCCGGTCTGACGACATGATCGAGAAAGTGGAGAGAATTGTTTTGGGGGATTGCCGAATGACTGTTGAACAGATCACCTACAGAGTTGGCATTCCTGTGGGTTCTGTGCACACAATCCTGCATGACGACCTGAAAATGCGAAAAGTGTCATCCTGGTGGGTGCCACGAATGCTGACGGACGACCACATGGCTGCCCGTGTGGCATGTTGCCAAGCAATGTTGACGCGCAACGACAGCATGAATGGGACTTTCTTTTCATCATTTGTGGCAATGGATGAGACGTGGATGCCATTTTTCAATCCAGAAACAAAGCACCAGTCAGCTCAATGGAAGCACACAGATTCACCGCCACTAAAAGAATTTCGGGTAACCGCCAGTGCTGAAAAAATGATGGTGTCCATGTTCTGGGACAGTGAGGGCGTAATCCTTAGCCATTGCATTCCAAAGGGCACTACGGTAACAGGTGCATCCTACGAAAATGTTTTGAAGAACAAATTCCTTCCTGCACTGCAACAAAAACGTCTGGGAAGGGCTGCGCGTGTGCTGTTTCACCAAGACAACGCACCCGCACATCGAGCTAACATTACACAACAGTTTCTTCGTGATAACAACTTTGAAGTGATTCCTCATGCTCCCTACTCACCTGACCTGGCTCCTAATGACTTTTGGCTTTTTCCAACAATGAAAGACACTCTCCGTGGCCGCACATTCACCAACCGTGCTGCTATTGCCTCAGCAATTTTCCAGTGGTCAAAACAGACTCCTAAAGAAGCCTTCACCGCTGCCATGGAATCGTGGCGCCAGTGTTGTGAAAAATGTGTACGTCTGCAGGGCGATTACGTCGAGAAGTAACGCCAGTTTCATCAATTTTGGGTGACTAGTTAATTAGAAAAAAAAATCGGAGGCCTTAGAACATGAATGCACCTCGTAAGAAAGGAATAGTCTGCCATTACAATCAGAATTGTGACTTTAATGTTTGGTTACTATACAGAAAAGGTGGAAGGATTAAAAACCACTGTAATTCAAAAGAGATCAATTTGATGAATGAATGGTGAATATAATCATCATCAAAGACAACAAGATGGAAAGGGTAATACATTCTTTAAAAAAACCCAACACTTCACATTGGACATTATATATGATTAAGATTAACCAGCAAGATTCAGGGCCTGCATCGAATTTATAACAACACAGATCAAAACCAGCTATGAGCGACATTGTGTCTTTTCTCAAAACTAACATTCAGTAGGCCAGACATAGATTTATTCCCTCTACAACAACTGAAGATCTGCTACCATTTTCATTCCCGACTTGTTTTTCTTTGAGATCATGCAGAACCATCAATACAAAATTGTTGATTGCTGCAGCTGTGGAGTCCCGGGACAAACATAACCGAGATTCAGAAGAAGAACTCTTTCTCCAGTGAATCTCTATTGCTGGAGATGCAGTAATCTTCAAGATTTTTGTTAGGAAAAGTCCTGCAATTAATTTCACAAGCATTCATAATATTCTTGTTTATCTGCACAGTTGCCCATTACAGTACACATTCGTTCAAGAGAAAATTAGTATATTATTGCAGTTAACCTTGGGAAGGGATATTATAAGAACTGGCAACAGTTCACAGGACTTTTGGGTAAGAGAGAGGAATTACATTCTAATATATATGTATGTATCAATGTTATTTGTGCAATATCATGTATTTGTTGTGTGTGTTTTATGTACTGTAACCTGAACGTCATGGACTGAGGTCACTACTGGTAACTTACTGTATGTCATGAGTACATCACGCATGAATTTTGTAGCAGTGTCAACACCAGGAAAGCCACAACCATCTTTCTGGCCTTGTTTATCTCTTCTATCTTTTTCCCAGTGGTATACTTCCTTTCACTATTAGTGATTTTTTTTTGTGAATACATTGTATTTATTGTCATTTGTTGTATCTAGATGAGAGTGTGAATCTATTTGTAGACTATAGATTTTATTATATGGTTAAGACTTGGTTGCACCATAAGATGGAGCAGGAAGCTAATTTGCAAGGAAGTGTACAGGCAGTTGAGGATGTTCCTGCAACTCAGACTGCAGTTACAACTCAGGCCCCACCCCAGGGTGCAGAAATAAATACTTGAGATCTGCTCATGAGTATATCACAAATGATGCAGAATTTAACGGCAACTGTCCAAACCTTTTCTGCAAAGTAAGATATTGTATCCACAACTGTTAAGAATGTAGCTGCCAAACAATCCAAGCTTATGGTGCAACCTAGTCTTAACCATATAATAAAACCTATAGTCTACAAATAGATTCACACTCTTATCTAGATATGACAAATCACAATAAATACAATTTATTCACAAAAAAATATCTCGCATAATGAATACTGTCACTATTGAACAGGTTAGCTTATCTGCAAAACAAGATAGTTTAGGACAGAAACAAGATATTCTTGTAGGCGAACGGGGAAAGATTTTTGCCACTGTTAGAGATTTGGTTGGTTGCTGAAGTTAAAACAGTACCTACCAAGTTAGATTTCGACACTCTCAAATCTGATGACTGCATAAACTCACAACAAATTGATTTAGTGGATGATATGGCTAGTCTAAAAATCTCTCAACAAACTATTCCATCTGAGATTTCACAAATTAAATCTAAGGTAGCAACATTAGCAGACAAGATTGAGTAAGTATCATTGGGTTGTGTTCAAGTGATTGAAACTAAAATATCATGGTGTGTTGCTACACAATTACAGCAAGCAATACAACAAATGCCAGCATCCATAGTACCCAATACTGCACATATCCAAACTCAATTTAGTAATGTAAAGCAGCAAATCAAAGCTGAACTTACCAAATGGAAGGACGTTGTGGAGGAAACCATATATGACTGTAATAGAACCATTCATGACCTCAAGTTGAATATTTCAACAACCCATGTTGCATTTTCTCATGAAATTAGGCCGAATTTGGAAGCAACAACTTCCGTAATGAGTATCTCTGTACAGACAGCTAAAAGTGAAGTTGTGGTGTCAGACACATTCCATGGCAATATACCAAACAATAATCTGTAGACACAGATGCTCATGGAAGGGAAGCTACTAAAGCATCTACAATTTCAGCCCTTTCTACTGGAGAACCAATCAGTTAATTCAGTCATTTTCATTTGAGGATTTTGAGGGGTCTTGCCTAGGGCTTGGTCTGATGCCCAGAAAATCAGTTTTGTGGCAGGCTACTTACAAGGGGAAGGAAGCCTTTGGTGTACAGATGTAATGGATACATGCCAGAAGTTTGAGGAATTTGAAAAGTCTTTTCTCAGCTGGTATTGGTCCAAGGGAGTCTAGTAGCATTTGAAGAAAGAGTTGTACAATCCAGAACCCTTTTCCTTCAAATCAGCAACCTCTGGATATACTTTGAGAAGTATTTGAATGAGGCCAGATATTGGACCGAAGCAGTTCTTGAGAAGGACATAGTGAAAATTATTAAGGCTAAACTTCCAGTAGAGGTGCATGAGAAGTTAATGTATGGTGCATGAGAGGTTAATGTATATACCAGAAGACAATTTTGTGGAATTTCTATCTGTGGTAGACACAGTTGGCCATTACCAAGAAATTTAAGACAAAGAAACCAAAATAGTGGTCTGTCTAATTCCTTTAATAAATATTTTGCAAACCAGAATGGGCAGAACCACAATAACAGGCAAAACAATTCAGGTCAAACATCAACAAATGGACAATGCTCAGCAACTCAATGCAAATGCACCAAATATTTAACCTAAAAAAAAACCCTATGTATCCAAACAAGCAGGGCAGCAACACACAGAGCAGACCACAAAATCAAGGCAACTGGCAGCAGCCATCAAACTCAAACCAGTCTACTGCTAGTAATAATCCTAACTGGAGAAACAATCCAGTTATAACTACCAATGAAACAGATCAATCAAGACTACCAACCAACCAACAGTTAAACTAAACATGACTAGATTGTGCCCCTGAGAAATGGTCGTCAGTGCAGAGAGCGGCTCCAACGAGAGATTGAGTTTGTTCATATGTAATAATGGTCATAATTTTAAGGATGAACTGACTGAGGGTGTAAATAAATGTACCAATAGGACGATGACAGTTTTTATGCTGATGATTTATGCAGTGATTCTGGATAGAACAGTCGAGGTAATTCTTGACACAGGTGCCAATGTTAATGCTATTTCAGCATCTTTGTTTGACAAACTGTCTCAAAATGCAAAACTGCCAATCTTTCTCGTAAGTAACTGTAAGGTAATTGGAGCTGTGGGCAGTAAGGCTCAGAATATATGTATACAGACTTTCTTAGCATTGGGACTAGGAAATGCAGCTATTTTATGCACGTTTGTATTAATTACTAAATTGTTGGAGGAATGTATAGTAGGAATGGAGGTCATACATGAGAAGAATGTGCACTTTGACTTCTTAGCAGGATATGCAGATTTTAATGTTGATGGTGAGAGGATTTGTGTGGTGTTGATAAGGGAAGAGAGCACACACAGGCAGTTTTGTCAAGGATACAACAACAAGCTGATCCGTTATCACAGGAAGAAAAATAAGTAGAATATTATAGAAACTGATATTAAGATGATTTGCATCTTGGATGATCATGTAACTCAGAAGACATCTGAATCTTCTTGTTTGAGTGATAGCCAAAGAGTCCAACTGTCAAACCTTATGAAAAACCACCTAGTGGTTTTCGATGAAAAGCTAGCCATCATCAAAGGATATGTGTGTCACTTGGATATATATGACAATGACACATATTTTCATAATTTTTACCCAATACTGTGGAGGCAACATCAACCTGCTGATGAATAAATTCATCAAATGATGGAGTGGAAGAATAAATTCATCAAATGATGGAGTGGAATCTCATCAAGACTTCATCTAGTCCATATTGCAGTCTGTTGTTGGTTGTACCCAAGCCAGGTGGTAAAGTTTGCCTAGTTTTGGATGCCCATTTGATCAACAAGATTATGGTTCCAGTAGAACACACGTTGTAAATATTGATGAACTGATTCAAAGATTTCATGGTAAGAAGTACATCACCACATTTGACCTTCACACTTTGTACTCGCAGGTCAAGCTAGAAGAAGAATATAGGAAGTATACAGCTTTTTTCTATGTGGGCAGAAGCTACCAATTTAAAAGTTCTGCCATTTGCTTGGAACGTGAGTTCAGAAGTCTTCATTCAGGCTCTAGATGCAGTATTTGGATCTGAATTGTGGAGTCAGCTAACGCTCTTCGTTGACGATATACCAATAGCAACAACATTGTGGGATGAGCACATTAATCTCTTGTCAAGAGTTCTCTCAATATTTCAACAATCTGAAAATACTGCGAATTTATGAAAGTTGCACTTTGCACTGAACAAGATCAAGTTCCTCAGACACCTGATTAATGACATTGGAATTTTACTAGAGTCTGCCAAGATAAGCACCAGAAAGAACTTTCCGATGCCCAGCAACAAGAAACAGCTGAAGGCTTTTTTTCAGAATGTCATCATTTTTTATAAGATTTCTCAATGATCAAGTTATGAATGCCAAAGAGCTTCACTGATTGGTATGTAAAAATGTGTTATGTGGGTGGACAAGTGAATGCAATACTGCATTCTGGCACATCGAAGACACCTTACCAAATGCAAAAATCCTACACCACTTGGACATGTCACAGGAATTTGGACTAATGACTGGTACTTCAAGCATTGGGTTATGCTCAGTGCTCTTCCAGACTAAACAAATAGATGGAAAAGCAACGTTCTGCCCCATTGCATTTGCAAGCAGAATTTTGTCCTGTTGTGAGCAATCATATATGACAACTGACTTAGAGGCCCTTGCAGTGATATGGGCTTTTGGGCTTTTAAAACATTTCATTATTACTTATATGGTGCATGCTTTCTGAAGGTAGCATGGAACAAGAACAGAATCAGCATTATATTCTTCTGATGAGAGATGTGGAAAGCCAGTGGTACTATGAAACCATGTGCAAGGATTTAGTGAGTTTACAAAGGAAGGATCAAGATTGGCCTTCAGTTCTATCCAAACTAAGACAGAGAAAGCAGCCACAATTAAAGAAGTTTTTCCAAACAGAGAATGATGTATTATTTTACAGATGAAAAGAAACTTCAGATGAATGATATGTGTGCATCCCAGCGGATTATGTTGAAAGACTGATTTTACATATGCATTATGCTTGGGGGTGCTGTGGTGTGCTGAAATGTGCTACTTTCCCAGCTTGAGAAGAAAAGTGCAACAAGTATTAAGAAAATGTAAGATTTTTCCAATAACTAAGCTGAATAACCAAGACAGCTTAGATATTATACATTCAGTCCTTCCTGAAAAGCCCTTGCAATTATTTTCTCTGAAGGTGTGTGGGCCTGTAACTCATGCAAGAGGAGGATGCAAATACATTATTGGAGTGCTTGATACCTTTTCAAAGTACATTCAGCTGTATCCAGTACGTGCAGCAACCAGCAAGGCCATACTGAATAAACTTTTCAATGACCTCATACCATTCACTGGAAAACTGGAAGCAGTTCTTACAGATAATGCATCTGCATTTACCTTTTAAGAATGCTATGCAAGCAGCAGGCATCAAACATATCAAAACAAGTTGTTACCATGCTGAAGCCAGTCCGATAGAAAGTGTCTTTAGAAAACTGAACCAGTTTATGAGGACCTATTGCTCCAACAAGAAAACCAAATGGATTAATGCATTAAAGATTTTACACACATTATGAATAATTTGCCACATACTGCAACCGGATGCACACCAGAGGGACTAATGTTTGTTAAAGAAGAAAATGAGTGGACAAAAATGTTACCAAGAATCCCAAGAAACAAGATAAACTGGGGACAGAAATTAGGGATGCTTACTTGAATATGTCAGCAATATCTGAAAGAAGAAAAATGAAGCACGTTGGCAAAACTGCGCCGACGCGGACTCTTCGAGTATATGCTGCACTAAATAATTATAAAAAGTGTTGTTATTAAGCTATTTTTAAACGTCTACAGGTATTATAAATATAAGTGTTGTTAAATTAGTGGAAGTGTTAGTGAAGTATAAAATAAGATTAAACGGGGTAAGAAGCGTATTTTTCTTCTCGCGCCTGTAGCACAAATCCTAGGCCTAATTTCACGCGTGCAAATCTTAAGTAAGCAGTGAATTAAACTTATAGGTAAACGTTTCCAGTTGGTATAAATATAATATAAGTGTTGGTACATTAGTGGAAGTGTTAGTGAAGTGTTAAATAAGATTAAACGGGGTAAGAAATTTATTTTCCTTCTCGTGCCTATAGCACGGTTTTTAGGCTTAATTTCACGCGCGCGTGTCCTAAGTAAACAGTGACTTAAACTTATATATAATCATCCATTTTTTTATTCAGTACTCTTTCAATTTATTTATATCTGCCTGAATAGTTTCTAGGGTCCTTTGTTTATGTATTAGTTAGTACTTAAATCAGTTTATACGATTTCTATTTTTACCATGAGTGAGAAGTGTGTGACATGCCGTAGGATCGTGAGTTCTGGGGTATGGTGTGATGGGTGCTGTAGTTTCTTTCTTTGGGGTGAATGTAGTGGTGTGGGAAATCGGGACATAATGAGGCTCACCAGTGGTATTGTAGGATCTGCAGTAGAGATAGGAAAATACTGGAACAGGAAGGGAAAATTGCAGCTCTTCAAGCTGACCTAGACAAGGCAAGGGGGGATCTGGAAAGGTTAAAGAGGGAGAAGGGTGAACGGAGGTGGGAAGTGGCAACAGGTAATGGGGGGAACAGGCAAAGGAGAGCATCAGACAGCTTTGTGATGAATCTTGAAAATAGATTTGACCTGTTGCCTCAGTCAGAATCGGATGAGTCTCATGTAGCTGAAGCTGTAGAAAGGGCACAACAACCTTTCAAGGACTTGAAAAAGGTAGGGAAATTCGTAAAGAGAAAGAAAGTTCTGTTGTTAGGTAGTTCCCATGGTAGATGTGTTGGCCAACTACTGCAGGAAAATCTAGGTCCAGAGTACCAGGTCACAAACTTTTTCACGCCTAGTGCAGATCTGGGTCAGGTAACAGAGGATGTAGCTTCTTTATGCAAGGATTTCATGAAGGAGGATGCTGTGGTTATAGTGGGTGGTCCAGGAAACAGCATTGACAGAGACTCTGAATATTCCATAGAGAGTGACCTGGTGAAGATAGCATCAGCAACGAAGCGTACGAGTGTGGGATTTGTGTCTGTGTTGAGACGTCATGATCGGCCTCATTTGAACTCTTCTGTAAGGAGGGTGAACTTGGAGTTGGAGTGGCTGCTTAGGATGGATATAGGGTCCCATATTGGTTTGATTCCTGTGGATGCTATCGATAGGTGGGACTACACTAGGCATGGCCTTCACCTCAATAGGAAAGAGAAAGGAAAACTGTCTGGGTTGATTGCAGAAAACTTAAGGGGGGACACTGTCACAATTGGTAAAATACCAGTGGTCACAGGCGTCAGAGGGATGCCTTTTTCAGGATAGGGAAGGGGGATAGAAAACGAGTTTTAAGAGAGATTGACAGACACACTCAGTTTGAGAAAACAGATGAACAGGAGTCAGATTTTAGCATACAGCCTCCATTTAAACAATGTTTAACAGAAAGTAATCAGAAACTGCCAGTTCATCTTCACCATAGCAGTTATAATGCCATTAGTATGCAGTATCAGTTATCTTTATTACACCACAACATTCCGGGACTCAGAAATAAAGTTGATGAACTACTCATTTATATCGATGAAATGAATTCATCTAACCAAATTGACATAATCTGCCTCTCTGAACATCAAGTGACCACTGGTATAGATACGTTAGACATTTCAGGATTTAAGCTAGCTTCCTACTTTTGCAGAGTAGATATGGATGGAGGAGGAGTTGCCACATTTATTAAAAACTGCCATAAATTCAAGAACATTGACATTAATAAATTCTGTTTAGAGCAGCATCTAGAAGCATGTGCAACAGAAGTAGAGTTCCATAACAGATCCTATATAATAGTAACTATTTACCGAGCACCTGTGGGAAATTATAATCTATTCATAAATCATTTAGAAGCTCTTTTGGGTTATTTAACAGGGAGAAACAAAGAAATTTTGATTGCTGGTGACTTTAATACAGATTTTCTAATGCAATCTTCCAGTAAACATTTACTGCAGTTATTAATGTTGTCTTTCAATCTAACTCACACTGTAACCTTTCCAACAAGGATCACTAAATCCTCAAGGACAGCCATTGATAACATTTTTATAG
Source organism: Schistocerca cancellata (assembly GCF_023864275.1). Taxonomy (NCBI): domain Eukaryota; kingdom Metazoa; phylum Arthropoda; class Insecta; order Orthoptera; family Acrididae; genus Schistocerca; species Schistocerca cancellata. The sequence continues at coordinate 506,541,195 of NC_064629.1, read as the reverse complement.
ACAAATTAAAGGAACAAAATCATATCATAAAACCTGTAATAAATGGAATATCAGATCATGACATGCAGCTCCTTGTTGTAGATGTAAATTCTAAGCAGATTATCAAGACTGCTAAATCTGAGTACAGGAGAGTAGTCAATCAACCAAAAATTGAGTTTTTTAGAAAACTGCTCAAAGATATGAACTGGAAAGATGTTTATAGTGCTCATGACATGAATGAGAAATATAACACATTCATGAACAATGTCAGTACCATGTTTGAAAACTGTTTTCCTCTAAAAGTTACTCAAATTAAACAGAAGTCTATAATAAAACCACAGATCACACAAAATGGAAAATGTATCTGTCGACCAAGAATAGCTCCAATGCTGATGATTTAGCTAAATACAAGGAATACTGTAAAATATTAAAAAAAGTAATTCAGACATCTAAACAAATGCACTACAAGAAGAAGATAGCAATGTCAGGGAACAAAATAAAAACAATATGGGATATAGTGAAAGAGGAGACTGGTAGAACAAGAAAGGAACAGGAGCAAATAGCACTAAGGGTAGATGACACATTAGTAACCGATGGGCATAGTGTGGCAAATCTATTTAACAAGTACTTTATATCCATTACTGATAGAATGGGATTGTCAGGATCAGTAAATAATGCCCTTGAATATCTGAAACTAGCCTTTACAAATAGCTTCAGGTACATGAATATGTCACTCACTTCACCAAAAGAAATAACTTCCATGATAAAATCTTTCAAAGCAAAGCATTCTAGTGGTTACGATGAAATATCAACAAAGTTAATTAAGGCATGTTCTTGTGAGTTTAGTACAATTCTAAGTTACTTGTGTAACCAGTCAATTATAACTGGGACATTTCCTGACTGGCTAAAATATGCAGATGTCAAGCCTCACTTCAAGAAAGGGGATAAAGAGATACCATTAAACTACAGACCGATTTCCCTTTTGCCAGCATTCTCAAAAATTTTAGAAAAAGTAATGTACAGGCAGCTTCTCAACCATCTGACCACAAATAACATATTATCAAGAACACAGTTTGGATTTCTGAAGGGTTCTGATATCGAGAAGGCTATTTACACCTACAGTGAAAATGTACTTAATTCATTAAATAACAAATTACAAGCAGCAGGTATTTTATGTAATTTGTCAAAGGCATTCGACTGTGTAAACGACAAAATTCTTTTAAATAAATTAGAATTCCATGGTGTCACAGGCAGTGCTGCAAAATGGTTCAAGTCATACCTCACTGACAGGAAACAAAGGGTGTCAGTGCAAGGGACTTGTGAATTAAGTCATCAGTCATCATCAGAATGGGAAGACATTACATGTGGTGTTCCACAAGGATCCATCTTAGGGCCATTGCTTTTTCTTGTGTACAGTAATGATCTCTCATCAGTTACACTGCCAGAAGCAGAGTTCGTTTTGTTTGCAGATAACACAAGTATTGCAATAAATGGTATGTCGAGTGTAGTTCTAGAAAGATCTGCTAATGATATTTTCATGGATATTAATAAATGGTTTAAAGCCAACTCACTGACATTAAACTTCGAAAAGACTCACTATATGCAATTTAGAACCTGTAAGAGGTTTCCACCCAGCATATGCATGAAGTATGAAGAAGAGCAGATAGGAGAGGTTGACAGTCTTAAATTCCTGGGATTACAACTTGATAATAAATTCAGTTGGGAGGAGCACACCACAGAACTGTAGAAATGCCTTAACAAATCTTTATTTGCAATTCGAGTGTTAGCAGACATAGGCAACATAAAAATGAAAAAGCTTGCATACTTTGCCTACTTTCATTCCGTAATGTCCTCTGGTATAATATTTTGGGGTAACTATTCAAGTCAAACAAAAGTTCTCAGAGTCCAAAAGCGTGTAATATGTATTATTTGTGGAGTAAATTCACAGACGTCCTGTAGAAACCTCTTCAAAGAACTGGGTATACTAACTACTGCCTAGCAGTATATTTACTCCTTAATGAAATTTGTCCTAAACAATATATCTCTTTTTCCAACAAACAGCTCAGTTCATACATACAATACGAGGAACAAAAATGATCTGCACAAGGACTTAAAAGCACTTACTTTAGTTCAAAAAGGGGTCCACTACTCAGGAACACTCATCTTAAATAATTTGCCAGCAAACATAAAAAAATTAGTTACAAATAAAGATCAGTTTAAAAGGAGCCTGAAACACTTACTAGTGGCCATCTCCTTCTACTCCATTGACGAATTTTTTAATAGAAACAAATGATGTATTGTATATATTCATACTGTTAGTATTGTTATTTCAGCCTTTTTTTTTTTTTTTTTTTTTTTTTAAGTGACATGTTCCACATCCATGAGGATCTCCTCAACACGGATCTATGGAACAAAAAACTAATCTAATCTAATCTAGGATAAATAGAAGACAGTCATACACCATAGTATTCACAGAGAAACTACTACAGACAGTGAAACACTATTGTTTTTAGTATCATATCTGTAACATTAATTGATGTGTATATAGCAGTGTGGGTGTTCTTTGGCATATTGTGTGAAGACTGTCAGTAACTACTGAATGACATTAATGGACATTAAGTGTGTTTAAATTAATCACAACTCACAAGACACTCTTATGCAAAGTAGAAGATTTTTTTATTCTCTAGTGTATAAGTTTTTTACATCTAGTATTAAGGATGGAAGTTAATTTTTTTGTGAAGATTCACAATTATATTTTATTTCTTGATCCTGTGTATAAGTGATGAAGTTTCTAACTAACGATTTCTCTTGTATCTCATGTCAGTTTGTTGAATAGGTGTAAGTTGTTCGTTTTGTGATTCCTTTATCAAGATAGCTCTATCTTTCTTTCTTTCCCGTCTTACCACTCTTGTCCTAAGGTTTTCTCTTATTTTTGTTGATCCTTCACATCATTATAATTTTTTGTGTTATTGCTAGCTTTGAGAGCAATTTGCCTAGGAACCAATGGAAATATGGTTGATGTCATCCTGGACAGGTGAAAAGGTTTTCTAAAGTAAGTCAGAGATGTCAAAAGGCCTGTGTCATGTGATTATTGCTGAATGATTGTGTAATGAAACCTGACTAGTAACTGTGAAGAACAGCGTCCTTCGGCATTGTGTTAATCACCTTCTGTGAGATCCCTGTTCATGTGATTTTGTGTTAGGTGACAAGCTGTCTTTTCAACAACCTTCCACTGAAGTGCTGACTTTGGACAGTCTCACAACATTCCTTAAATTTTTGTGTTGCTCATTTGAAAGTGTGTTACTATGCATAGACAATGTGTTTCTAATCAATTGCTAGTGCACATGAGGAATTTTGCACCCTTCTTCACTAAAGAAAATGAGTCAGAGTGAATGTAACTGTCGATTATGAGACAACATGCTGTGTTGTGAAGTTTTCTTCAGTTTGCATGACTCAAAGTACTGTGTCGTGACAATTTTTTTGGGACATAATATGTGCGAACCGACACTACCAAAGTTGGTTGTTTGTTGACAGAAGCGAGTCAGAATGTGAAAGTAACACAATTCCATTCCAGATGGGCACTGTGGCACATCACTTTTTTTTCTTTTCTCATTCACATTTCTTTTCCTATCACCACAACTTATATCTTGGTGCTATGAAGCCTAGGTCATACTATCCTGTCTCCAGTCCTGCCAACCCTTCACTACCAGTATCTCACTGCACCTTGGATGACAACATCCCTTCCCAGTTTACGTCCAGTTTCTCACCATTTCTCAACATCCGTTGGCACCATCATTCATTGACATCAGCATCTTTCATTGATATAATATATTTAAAAACATTCAATTGTATAAGATGAACTCTATATGATTTTTGTGTGCAGAAGTTGTTCTAATTGTGTAATGTTGAATTTTGGTGTAATATTTACTGATGATACTGAGAAAACTGGCCTGGATAGTGGCAATGGGGGCTTTAGGGCTCATTTTCCTGGCCAGCCTTGCCCAAAATGAGTGGCCCAATTCTTGCAAAACCAAAGCTATAAATTTATCTAACTGGAAGAAATGTGAATCACTGTTAAGAGAAAACTGTTTCCATTACTATCTGAAGTAATAATCAATTTACTCATTACCATTTAAAACTGAAAGCAAATATTCTGCAAATATTTTCAAAACCATTAACAATTGTGGACATGAAATGTTTGTATGTCAGAGAAAAATTTTGTGCCCAAGGAGGGCTATGTAGTATCACGTCGAGAGAATCTGATATTTCATTGTATTCTCTGTCTTATAACACACGTGTGAAAGTGGTGAAAGTGTCAACGCACTGGAAATGTTTTTTGTTTTTGTTAAAAGCTGGTAGTGACCAAATGTTTACTTTGCATATGTTTTGGAATGTAATGCTAATTGTTTTTGTTTATACCTGATCTGGACAGACTAGAAAAGCTATAAATTGTTTTATATGTTAAAAACTATGATGGTAATATTGACACTCAAAGATATAGTGGACCCGAGTGGCAGCAGTGATTGTAAAAAGAGACTGTTGTACATTGTATCTCTGGTTTTGTTAGCCAACTTGGATGTAATTTCTATTTTTTGTTTTGTTTTTTGTTGTCTTCCTAGCAGAAGGGAGAGAGGTATATATTGTTGTATGAAAGGGATCGTCCACCATAGCAGTCAGCATTGTGACTTCAATGTTTGGTGTCTATATAGAAAAGGTGGAAGGATTAAAAGCCACTGTAATTCAAAAGAGCTCATCTTGATGAATAAACGGTGACTATAATTATCATCAAAGACAACAAAACAGGAAAGGGTAATACATTTTCCCGAAACTAACATCCAATAGCCCAGACATGGATTTATTCTCACTACAGTGGTTAAGGATCTGCTGCCATTTTAATTCCCTTCCCATTTTTCCTTGAGATCATTGATCGCCACAGCTGTGGAGTACCAGGACCAACATAGCCGAGATTCAGAAGAATAATTCTTCCTGCAGCAAATCTCTATTGCTGGAGATACAACAACAATAATAATAAGTATTTAAGAGAATCTTCAGTATTTTTTTTTTATGAAAAGTTCTGCAATTAACTTCAAAAACATTCATAATATTCTTGCTTATTTTTCATTTTTTCATCTGCACAGTTGCCCAGTACAGTACACATTCATTCAAGAGAGAATTAGTACATTATCGTAATTAACTTGAGGAAGGGATATTATAGGGGCCCAAATGGAAGGAGTGCACCATTGGAGATGCTGGCAATTGTGGGGGATTTTTTCACAATGAGCCTATCATCTTCAACTCAATCTACATCTATTAAATGTAAACAGAATGAGGCTAAAGATTCAAAGTGCCTTGCGGCTGAATCTTGGTCCCTCATGGTATCATGTACTGAAGGAGTTCAGTTATTTTCTGTTTATTATTCAGAAAGGTGTTGATGCAATTGCAGGCCCTGTTAAATCCTGCTCTTGTTTACATAATGGATCTTTGGTTCTGAATACGAGTTGTGACTTTGAAGCCCAAGAACTGCACACAGCTTCGCTGCTCCACAGCTATACTCTTGTGTTAAGGCCGACCGAACACTGAAGTCTTCACATGGCATTATTTACACTCAGCTGCTTGATGGTCTGACCAAGGGAGATACCAAAACTTCTCTCTGATCAGGACATCACTGCAGTCCATCAGGTAATGAAAACGATTTATGCAACCTAAGTGCCCACACACACTTTTTTTGTCACATTTGATCGAGTAGTGCTTCTGTAGAAGATCAAAGCAGGCTATGAAGTCATCGTAGTCTGACTGTGTATTCCAAACATGACTCGTTGCTATCGGTGCCAACATTACTTCCACACTCACATGTCCTGTCAGAACATGGCCAAATGTGTTATATGTTTAGGGATGCTCATAAGGGCAACTGCCCACCGCCTCCTCCTCCTCCCTTCTGTATAAATTGTAATCGCAACCATGCCACCTCGTCCCAAGAATGTCCCATGTGTCTTGATGAGCAGGCCATACAAGAGATCTGCATGAAGGAAAAGGTACCTTACTCTGTAGCTCGCAAGTTGTTGGCTAGATGAAAGCCCTGCATCTTCCCATCTAGCACTTAAACTACAGTTCTCACTATGCCTTGCTCTGTGAAGGACATGGCCACACAGACTTCTGACCTCCAATTCAGCTCTGCAGCTGTAAAGTCACCCAGTATCATTGTAGTATCCCTGTCTCATTCTCCTACACCTATGCAACAAGCCACCAAATCTTTGTCCCAAGTGGCCAAATCACCTGCTACACAACTGGCAGGCCAGAAAGTACAAAAGGAATACACACATGAAGTCTTTTTATGTCCCTCCAGCCAAGAAACATCTCAGTATTCATCCACCAACTGCATAGACTCTAAGAAATCAAGCAAAGGCAAACGGTCTTCTCCTTCCCTGAGTCGGAGGAGATCCGCTTGTGATGTTGCCGTGTGACACCCTTACCGGACTGACCTCCATTTCATCAGTGCACACTGCCCACCATTTTTCTGCCCTGGAATTCACAGGCTGACCCATTGAGAATACTGATACCTCTTTAGATCTCATGGTAGAGGATCCTCCACCATCTGCTCCCTGTAGCAGAAAGTCTTTGAAAACTGGCACTCGGCAGTCACCAAGGTGACTACTCTTCATTTCTTCTCTCCTTCACATTCTACATTATGAATCTTCTCCAATGGAATTTTCACAGCATTAGATCCAACAAGGAGGAATTATGGCTGGTCTTGGAAATGCAGCATCTGCTTGTTTCCTGCCTCCAAGAAACAAAACTGTATTCTTGAGACTGCTTTGCTCTCCCACATTTCCTTCCAATCTCCTCAATCTGCTTTGACATCCCCCCCTGAGGATGGCATTCGATCTCATGGGGGACTCATGCTACTCATCTGGAATGTTGTCATGTCACTGAATGCTCAGCTGCAACCTTTTAATTGTAAACATTTTGTTATGGATCTTACTTCTGCTGGTCTAGTGAGGGTCACATTCATATTAGTGAAGAAATGTGCAGTAACTGGCGTGAGGTACTCCATGGCAGCATCTTTTCACTAACTGTTATGAAATGCTTCTTAAGTTCACAACACTACACACATCTGTTACTGATGTAGCATTTACTCTTAATGCTATCTGTCCTTCATGTCTGGTTCTAACAGACTCCTCCTTCACTATATCTCATATCATCTTTCTTTATGTGCAAATATGCTACATTTGAAACAATCTGGCACTTCGCCTGCCAATAGTAAAAACAATATAACACTTTTTTTTACCCATGCTGTGTATCACTTACACATGTTATTATTTCTTGATAATATTCCTGTTCTGATGCAAGTTGCATTTCTTATTCCGCTTCAGTTTCATTTCTTCATATCACTTTGCCCCTCTGTGCATTTCTTCAGGATAGCATAAATAGGTACTGCACACTGAAACTGACTAAATATCACATTTGTTACTGTTACTTAAATATTCACTGAGCATTCACTTTGTGTTCACCTCAAGCTGATCTTGGCATTTTACTTTGAGAAATCTCAAACATAGAATTGAATATTTCCAATTTCAGAACATGGCAGTGAATTCAAGAACATGAAAAATAATGAATTCCAGTATATTTTTGGAGAAACTTGAAAGAAAAAGAAATCCGAGATGGAAAGATGTAGTACACTGTGCTTGATATTTTCAAAGCCACAATGCTTATCTCTGTCTGCTGAACACAAACTAATACATAACATGTACTTGTGTCAAGTATTCCAAATTGGATTTGTGGATTTCATGGTGCACACAGCTAAAAGCTTTATAATGAACAATGAAATATTTCCAGTGCCTCTTTGACATATTGATTTTAATGCTTAATCAGTGAGACAAATAATGAATATTCCATTGACACATCTTTCAAAACTCCAAACAGTTTCTTACAGAATGTTTTTATGTACTAAATCTTTATTAATTCTATTCTCAATACTCTAATTTTTTGTAGAAAAATGCCAGTAACAGTGATAAGATTCAGCAGTTTAATATTGTCACTATCATCTTGTGATGTGATTTAACAATGTATTTCAAGATGGGTAAATATGTCTAGAAAGTCATTACATATTTGTATTAATATATTACAAAGCTGTTGTAATATACATTATTTATTGTTTTCTGGTTTGGTCATAAATAATAGACAGTTTATTTTTTAGACTGTGATAATGTTGAAGATCTATTTTGAAGATTTAATATACAGATGAATCTTAACCAACATGTTTCAGAATACTCTCCTTAAAACTGTTCAAATCCATATTATCTGCAGCTGACAGAAAAGTTACTGAAAGTTTGTAGGCTTTGAGTGCTACTTATGATCAGCTTGTTACTTAACTTTAAATTAGTTTCTTCATATCTCTTGCTTATTTTCAATACCTCATTCTATAATTGTTAGGCTACAATAAATGTAAACTAAAATTTTAATCTCATTGCCAGAAGAACTTTAAGTACATAGCCTCTGATGACTTAACAGCATTTTACAATGAATTTTGTAACATAATTTAACGTTGTAAAATTTGAGCTTTTGATATGAAGTGTAGCTCCTACTTCACTTAGCTTTAAATTACATGCTCATACCCTGTATAAATCATTTATAAACATTTAGTCTATAAACTTCTTTTTAGGTTAACAGTTTTAGAGTAGCCCGTGACTATATTACTGAAGAAATTCTTTTCCACTTACTCCATATATATTTTCAGTACTATTTAGACCCCCCACCCCTGCTGAACCAGTGATTTGGGCTTTATGCTGCAACTTAATTCCATAGCTTCCCTTTAGAATTTTTACCTCCCATACTTCCTGCTGATACTAAATAGATGATTCCTTGATGTTTCAGAATATGTCTTATCACCCAATCCTCTCTTTTAATCAAACTGTTCAATTAATTTTTCTCCTTAATTATAGTTTGTACTTCCTTATTAGTTATGATATCTACCCACCTGATAATCAGCATTTTGCTATACCTCTACATTTCAAAGACTTCTATTCACTTCTTGTCTGAACTGCTTATTGTCAATGTTTCATTTCTGTACACGGCTCCACTCCAGACAAATACCCTCAAAAAATACTTCTTTGGTATTAGATGTTAACATAATTCCCTTCAAATTAGTGCAGTGTCTGTACAATTTGATGCAATGTTCCCTCAGATGTTCATGTGTGTTTGAAGGAACATTGCATCAAACTTTACAGACACTGTCAAATAAAGACATTGCACTAACTTATTTCATGGTAAAGTCAAGGCAATCTGACCAGAAAACTAAATAAGTCTCTCCTTATGTTGGAATCACATAATTCTGTGAGCACTATCTAGAGCAGACATTGGGATGAATGGAAGTTTGGATGTGTCTGTGAAGCATGCTCGGATATCCGAAGCAGTTAAGGAAATCACTCACATAAAGTGGGAAATCTGGGCTAGAGTCTCATTCTGCAACAATTTTTCAGTTGTTTTCAGTAAACTGTATAGCTTTGGTGGTACTGTAGACACAGTCTGCAGATACATTTCAGTTTCCCTTCTTCAGAAACACTTTTCTTTCTTTTGCCAGTCTGGATTTTATAACCTCTTTATTTTGGCAATCATCAGTTATTTTGTTACCCAAACAGCAAAACTCTCCTGTTACTCTGTGTCTGATTTCCTAATACAATTTCCTCAGGATCACCTGATTTAATTAGACTACATTCCATTACACTTGTTTTTATTTTGTTGATGTTCAGTTCATATCCTCCTTTCAAGACACTGTCCATTCCATTAAACTGCTCTTTCAAGTCCGGTCCTGCCTCTTGACAGAATTGGCAAACCTCAGAATTTTTATTTCTTCTCCATGAACTTTTATTCCCTTCCCAACCACTGCTTACTTTCATGCTCCTAGTCTCTTATAGCTGCTGTATGGTTTCTTTACAAATTATAAGTAACCTTTCATTCCCTGTACTTCTCACTACTATCTTCAGAATTTCTAAGAGTGTTCCAGTCAATACTGGCAAAAGCTTTACCTAAGTCTACAAATGTTGTAAATGTAGGCTTGCCTTCATTCCTTCTTCAACCTATCTTCTAAGACAAGGGACAATCTTTTTTTTCCACCTGCTGTTTACAGCTCTTAAGGCCTTTACTCACAGCCTCATATCCAAACCTCTTGATCCCTGTACACATCTTCTTTCAAACTTCTTCTTCAATTTTCCTTTCCTTTATAAAAATTCATGTCAATATTTTACACTCATAAATTATGAAACTGATAATTCAGCATTATTGACACTTATCAATCTATTTTCTTTGTAATTATAATTATTACACTCTTCTTGAAGTCTGAGGGTACTCCATCCCTCATATATTTTGCACATCCAGTATAATAGTTGTGCCATGGCTGACTCTTCCAAGGACTTGGGTCTTCCAGTGCTCTGTCACATTTTTCTTGCAGTGTCATCTCCTATTTCATCTTTATTTACTTCCCCTACATTGCCTTTGATTTAATTTCCCTTGTAAAAAACCTCTGTATTCCTTTCACCTTTTCCTTTCTGGTTGAGCTCTAGATATACTTTTCTCCAAAGATTCCTAGCCTTCCTGTTTGAATACAAACTGAGTAAGTTTTGCCTTGACAACTTCTTCTATTCCAAGGAAGAAATTGTTATTGTAATGAATGTGCAGCATGAAGCCATACTTACAAATTGATTTTTGATGTGAATGGAAAGCATAACTCATTACACATCATTATGATTTATTATCCAAATAATCCACGGAATGTGAAATGAATGGACTGGCTGATGTGCTGACTGGCTGACTGGACTGACTGACTAAGAAACTAACTAACTATAGATGGCATCTATCTTTTACCTAGTTATACATGCTTCCATAGCCTTACAAATGCACTCTAGCTGTTCCTGCTTAAACATTTTGCAACTTCTGTCTTATTCCTTTCTATCTGATTCATGTGCTGCATTTTTTCCTTTCATCAATTAAATTCAGTATCTCATCGATGCTGAACAGATTTTCTTGTCTGGACTATTGATTTCATATGAGTTACATATACTTTAGTATATTGTTTCAGCACTATTTTCCAGTACTGTTTAAAACAGAAAAGTACATCCTTATCATTACTCCTATTGAATTTTGCATGTGCCCTGCCCATTTTGAAGGCACTCTGATGTCTGCAATGTCTAAGGTTTCAGTGATAACTTCCTAGTATTGTATTTAATTACTTCAATGTGGAAACTATTTTAAAAAATTGATACTAATATATTAAGAAATGTCATAAGAGCTGAAAGGAATCATTGCCCTAGTTACATTTTAGTCATATTATGTTTAAATTTAAATTAATTATTCGGATAGCATGTCATTAATCAGCCTCATCTTTTCCTGAAAATGTTTTCGAATTGTATGTAATTTAGCTGTGTGCATTACAATTTTAGAATTTATTTATTACAGGATAAGCTTGTGTTCATTTAACTTTCATTTATTGTCTGAAAGCACAGCTACCATGGTGCTGCTACCTGGAACAACTTAAGAAGGAAAATTTGTCTTATATTAAATTATTAGTGGCTAACAGTATCTTTAAACTACTTTGTCTACATCTACGTATGTACTCTGCAAGCCATCACACAGTCAAGGCATATGGTAGCTCATACCACTACTACTTTTCTTTCCTGTTCCACTTGTAAATAGAGTGGGGGAAAAATGACTGTGTATAAGCCTCCGTATGAGCCCTAATTTCTTTCATCTTATGTTTGTTGTCCTTAGGTGAAGTGTATGTTGGTAGGAGTAGAATCATTCTGTGGCTGGCCTCAAATACTGGGTCTCTAAATTTCCTTATTTACCCTGTCAAATTCACTTACGAGATGTACTTGAAATGTGTCTTTTCACAAAACATTAAGTAATGGTGTTCAAAAGAAACAATCACTTCTAAGTGTAAGATCGGATTTTATGAGTTCTCACATTCCTCACTGTGTGTGTCAATGCATTAAGAGCTAGAAAATTAGACAGTCTATCCATATTTTGTCTGTCTTATCATCCTTCATGAGTATTTGCACTACAATAGCACAGGCCACAATCAGTCAAAATTATTATATGTCGAGTCAGTACAAGGATAGAATAATAGGCACAGAAAGCATTCAATGCTCATATATGGTAAGCCAACTCTGTTTCCCATACAGGGAAATGAAATGCATTATAGGCATGATATTAATCATAGAATTACAATGTGTGAAGAAAAACTGTAGTAAATATTCTCTTAGTCTAAATATTCATCACTAGGTATTTACAAAAGTTGTTTATATCCAAAATATCATCAATAGTAGTTGTGGGGAAAATACAGAAATTTATGTTGGCAAAGTAGTTCATCTCTGTTCATCATGTATTATCAGTAATAAATTTGTCAAATACTTATCACAAATAAAGCGTACACTGTGTGTGTGTGTGTATGTACAAGTAAGGGCTATGTCACTGGTTTACTATCTTTCAGTGTGTAGTATTGAAAAATATAAGATCATTTCTCTCTTAATTCTGTCTTGACTTTGGACTGTACTGTTTTTCTCTGTAGCTCTTATGTATAACTATTTACAATTTGTACTACACCAATGTATGTTTGCAACTTTTCACATCAGTGTATACATCTTTACAACATGAGATATGTCACAGATCATACCTCAACATAATTATTTGCACTATAGGTATGAAAATACATAAAACACAGATTTCTGGCCTCCCTGGTCACACTATGTTTCCTCATTGCTCTTTCATGTGACTAGCAAGTTCTATATAATTAAAATTCTCACCTACTCTTAGTGTTTATCTTCCCTTACACATGATCTGAGTAAATATGAACTCAGTAATACTATATGCAATGTGTCTATGTACAGGTAACACAATTATGATGTTAGTTTCTTCCTATTGTATAAATTTTTACTAATTATAGGATGTGATCTATTCTCTGTGGTGTGTAACGTAAAATATAGTTCCTATTTCACTTTATTTATGGCTCACAAAATTCACACAGAGTAACTGTTACATGTCACAGTAGCACAATAGTCTTTGCTTACAAGGATAATCAGTAATGTACTATTATGTAGCAGATGGTGAAACTGATTCATAGTATATAGTACAAAGTGTAATTTCTTTGCATTTTCTACTCTTATTAACTAGTTTTCTACATCTCATTGGTTTACTTGAAAAGAAAAATAAGAACATTGCTGTCTGGTGAGACAGATAATAAAGTGCATAGTTTCTGTCACGTTTAACAGCTAAATAGATAAGCCACACAGAATTCACATCTCTCAAAATATACATACATAAAAACCAGAATAAGATGTCCCAGTACATGGTGTGGTACTACTCATCACACAAAGTCTGTTTTGTGAACATTGTTAGTCATAGGACAAATTTTATCACTTCAGTGAAATCATATGGTCTGATCTTTCATATAACTGTACAAATATTTCATTCTACATAATAAATGAAACTGATAATGAAGTCAGTTTAAAATCAGCAAATGATGAAATAAATTTGAATTATAAAGTTATTCTACTACTTGCTTAATCTGGAGAGCCGGCCGGTGTGGCCGAGCGGTTCTAGGTGCTACAGTCTGGAACCGCGCGACTGCTATGGTTGCAGGTTCGAATCCTGCCTTGGGCATGGATGTGTGTGATGTCCTTAGGTTAGTTAGGTTTAAGTAGTTCTAAGTTATAGGGGACTGATGACCTCAGACATTAAGTCCCATAGTGTTTTTTTTAACCTGGAGAGACTGGATAGTGATTATAGTAAGAGGTAATTATGATAGGTGGACAGGATTTGGAGAATATTACATTCGATAACAAAAACTGAAGGGGAATGCTACATAGCTTAGAGACCTAGTGCTTGTTACACACTTTGCTCACAAAGATTGTATGTCCTTCTGAGGATATCACAATGTCACATAAAGAAGAGAATAAAATAGAATATACACAATATACAAAGAAAATATTGTGGTACAGGATTCTTTTGATATGTCTGTTCAATATCAATTATTTGTGTTGGCTATTTGTTTATATGGTTTAGTTGTGCTGCATTCTGTAGAATAGACAGTTTTCTAGATTTGTGGTGCACCAGTCTGTATGCATTTGGATATGGATTACCTTGATTCAGATGGGGCAGTACAGATATCAAAACATTTCTTTAGTTCTCCACTAATAGCCCTATATTTTCAATGAGAATTAACTAACAACAGGTCTTCAGTTTTGAAGTGGATTGTTTTCAGTTTCTTGCCTTGTATTTGTTTTCTGATGTTCTCTTGTTCTTCCACCATTTTTTTTATTTTCTCTCTTTCTTATGGAATTATTCAACTGCATGCTGGGAATTCAGTCAGTTCACTGATCAAAGTACATGGTTTCCTATCACACAGAATTTCATATAGGCAGAATCCAGCTGAAATGTGCTGCAAACTACTAAGAATATCTTGAAAATTACCAACATGTTCTATGCAGCTGGCATGATTTTTGTTGCTGTACATTCTAAATATTCTGCCCTCTCCTACATACATTATTTGGTTGGTTGTTCTATGGGTGGTATTTTGATATTATGATGTGATTAATGTTTTCATCTGCAACAAAAGATTTTCAAGAATTGGATGTAAATTGTCTACCATTATCAGAAATGATTCTTCAGATTTTCCTATCTTTGTAAAATAATTTCTCCTGATTTTGAGAATGATATTTTTACTGGGAGCCTTTTGAGTTGATATAGTCTGATAAATTTGTAAAATGGCTCAACCAGTACAGATATCTAGGACACCTTCCTGCCACCCCCCCCCCCCCCCGCCCCAACCCCCACCACATTTTGACTTGGGTAAAGTTCTGTATGTATTCATAGCAATGAGTTCTAGCTGTTCTTTCCATAAGACGTTTTGTATGAGTCACCTACATGCCTAGTTAGTGATTTTTACACTCTTGCACCTGACACAGGTTGCTAGTTGCTTTCTCACTCTCCTTGTGATATAAAAGTAAACATTTCCTTGGATTTTCCGAATGCACTTTTGTGTCCCATAGTGTCCAAAATGGTCATTAATGTATTTTATTGAAATTAAATATATTGCTCTGGCCAGCACAGTTTCCATATAACACTGTCAAACACTTGTACTCTTGAATAATATTCCCTTATAGACCACCACAACCTGGTGTCCTGGCCAACACTATTTAAAATTTGTAAATGTTGTATAAGTAGCTAACAGTTCTTTCTCCATGACAGTATGATATTTCATGTTTCTACAGTGTTCTGCTTGTGAAAGTTATTGACCTGTGTTCTATCTTACCATCAACAAACTTTTCTTGAAAAGATGTGCCCCGAGACCACAATCACTACTGTTGGACATCATACAAAACGGTGTAGTCAAGTTGGGTCAGTACAAAACTCTGCTGTTATATAACTACTGCCTAATATTCTCAAAAGCTTTTTTGCTATCTTTGTTCCATACCTACACAGTAGTCTTCTTAAGCAGGTTATTTAAGCAAGGTGCATTCAGCTACTGATAAATTTTCTATAACACCTGAAAATACTACAGAATGAATTTAGTTGCTTCTTTATTTTTGGAGTAGAGAACTTTGTGATGGTTCAAAGTTTTTCATCATCCCTTCTTCCAAAATGTTGTGACCAAAAAATCTGAGCTATTTCACAGAAAATGTGCATTTTTCTAATTTCAATGACATGCATCCCTGTCTTAATTTGCCTTAATATGCAAAAACATTCTTCCCAATATCTCCAAGAAATTAAGATATTGTCCACATAGATGGTTAGTTTTCCCAAATGTTCTCTCCACAACTCAAAATCCAGTACACAAATGAATTCAGCTACAGAGACTTTAACTAGTCACGAGTATTATATGTTCAGATATGTGCAGCAATTGATCAATATTCTCCAGATGATCTCTTGCTCTTTCTAAAAATTTATTTAAATTCCTTGAATCTAAAACCAGTCTTGCATCCCCATCTCATTTTGAAACTAGAAGAAAGCAATTATTGTATTCACTGTCATTCCTCTGAATTATCTGCCAACTTTTCATTTTTGAAGCTCTTTCTCTACACCTTTCTCTTTGAAATAAGTATTCCATAAGGTTTAGAAAAGAGAGGTTCATGAGGGTCCAGTCTTAGCTTACATTCACAGTTTTTCACTTTCCATGGTCTATTATCAAAAACATCATAGTACTACCATAATAATTCTTTTAATTGATCTTTTTGTTTATGACTAAACTTTTCTGCTTCTTTAAATTTAGCTTCAACTAAGTCAGTAAACTGAGTATCACTAAATTCTACCCCACTATAATCATCATCATTGTATCCCCTGTCATCAGTAAAACGCACCTCCCTGATCTGCACATTAGTCGCTATACAGTTTTGAATATTGGAATTGGTTTCTGAAGTGATATTTGTTTTTTGGGTAAGCAAACATAAGTCTTCTGTTGACACAGTTAAACCCTGCTGCTGCTTCTTTGTTCCAATTCATCCTCGAAAAAAAAAAAAAAAAAAAGAATGTTCATGTAAATTGGGAGTCACAAGGCAACCTTGTGTAAACTGTACATCATTAATAGAAAATGACAACAATACTTCTATATTCGCAATGTGACTATGCCTGCTCATTGCTCATTTTATCTTTATCCCGATAACAGGTAATTCAGAAAAGATGGAGATGTGTTTTATTTTATTCCTTAATTTTTGCAATATACTGATTATTTCACCATAACCCATATCTCTTACCAAATTCTTTCCCTTTCTGTTTTAGAATTACTTAGAGCTACACCAGATATAATTCTCCTGCAGAGGTCAATTGATTTCTGTAGGATTTTTTAAAACATGGCTGATGATTTGGATTTTCCTCCCAATTAGGATAAAACTTCTCACAAAGTACTTTTATCTTTCTTATCATTGTGATCTTTATAATTATCCTAAATTACTCTCAGAATCTTGCCTGAAATATCATTCTTGTTTCTGTCCTTCCATACCAACTGAAGTATTACTAAGCTCCACTGGCAAAATCTGACTCCCATATTCTATATTTTCAGTGTCTTTACTGATACAACTAACCACATTGTCACTGATTAACTCCTTTACTCCAATGTAAATTATTCCATCCAATTCCCCTTCAAAATCACCTTTACTACTATCATCATCATTATCAACACTATTATCAGTCCTTACAACATTATCACCACCACTGTTCAATATTGGCAATCCTTTGTCCCCCTCTCCATGGTCACCAGTCCTGCTGGCAACAAAATTAGTGTCATCAGTATGGTCCTCTAGACTACCCTCTTCATTACGTGTTAATCTACCTAACCCAGATTGATTGAAGTTCCTACCTAAAATAATTTTCCCCTGATTAACCATGTCTTTACATTGATTATACAATTTTGTGACAGTTTTGTCATCTAATTGCACCCCCTCAACAGAGTGTTTTATTATTTTTTCTGTGCCGCTGCCCCCCCCCTCCCCAATTCTTGTGATTACATTAACCCCTCCAATTTCTCTAATTAAATGACACTGATCTTTTCCTCCCATTGTGTGTCACTCTGTTGTGGCTAGCCTGGTTTTGGTTCCAATTCCTTTCCCCAAATGTAGAGGATCCCATTGGGATGTTGTTCAGTTTAAAGGACTGTTTCCATCACTACCTGACCTCTGAATGTCCTGTTGCCTATTATTTTCTTCCCATGGCCTACCTCTACTTTCAGATTCCCTATTCCCATTCCTTTTTCTCACATTAAAATTGAAATTTCTTCTGTTTCCTCCCCTATGATATTCATTATTAAGTTTTCTGTTCAGCCATGACTTCACTACCTGTGTTACTATTCCACCCTCCAACCCCATGTGGTGGACCCCCAAAGTTGTTTTGATTAAAATTTTGCCTTTCATTTCTTTTGATTGCTCTGTCAAACATTTCAACATATTTTAGAAACTGAACTGTGGAATCATCTGGTCCATAAACCAGTCCCCATTGAATTCTCTTTGGTAACCTTTTTAACATGTCTGTGTTAACTGGTCAAAAGGTTTATCTAAATTAACTAATCTCCTTAATTGTTTTTCACAGGAAATGTTCATACCCCTATCATTTTCTTTGTACATTGGTCCATTCAGGAATTTGCTGTAAATCCGGGCCTGTTCTGGTTCTGACCAAAAATTATGCAAAAAGCTTTTCTCGTAATCACTATGTGATATACGAGGGTCACTCCAAAAGAAATTCACATTTTTTTTTTAAACCCATCTTTTATTCTACATGTTTGAAAGTTTTACAGTGTGTATATACATCCTTTAGGAACAATATTTTCATTTCTCCACATAATTTCCATCCCTCTCAACTGCCTTACGCCATCTTGGAACCAGCGCCTGTATACCCGCACGGTAAAATTCTAGACCAACCTGTTGGAGCCACTGCTTGGCAGCGTGCACAAGGGAGTCATCATCTTCAAACCTTGTTCCATGAAGAGAGTCTTTCAGTTTCCCAAAGAGATGATAGTCACATTAAACCAGGTCAGGACTATAAGCCGGGTGTTTCAGTGTTGTCATCTGAGGTTTGTGATCGCTTCCATGGTTTTTTGACTGACATGTGGCTGTGCATTGTCTTGCAACAGCAAAACATCCTGCTTTTGCCAATGTAGTCAAACACGACTCAGTCGAGCTTGAAGTTTCTTCAGTGTCATCACATATGCATCAGAATTTTGGTGGTTCCACTTGGCATGATGTCCACAAGCAAGAGTCCTTTGGAATCGAAAAACACCGTAGCCATAACTTTTCCATCAGAAGGTGTGGTTTTGAATTTTTTTTTCTTGGGTGAATTTGCATGATACCACTCCATTAATTGCCTCTTGGTCTCTGGTGAAAAATGATGGAGCCATGTTTCATCATATGTCACAATTCTTCCAAGAAATTCATCTCCATCATTCTTGTACTGTTCCAAAAGCTCGCTGCACACCATTTTTCTTGTTTCTTTGTCAGCCACTGTCAACATCCTGGGAATGCACATGGCACAAACCTTTTTTAACGCCAACACTTTCAGTATTGTGCAAACACTTCCTTCCCCCATCCCAACGTAGTGTGACAATTTGTTCAATGTGATGTGTCTGTCAGCAGTCACCAATTCGTTAACTCTCTGCACATTGTCTGGAGTGTGTGCAGTATGAGGCCTGCCTCTGTGAGGACAATCCTCAATATTGCCATGCCCGCTTCCATCATGTAACCTGCTTGCCCACCAACTAATAGTACTGCGATCGACAGCGGCATCTCCATACACCTTTGTCAACCTCTTGTGGATGTTTCCCACTGTCTCGTTTTCACAGCACAGGAATTCTATGACAGCATGTTGATTCTGATGAATGTCGATGTAGCAGCCATCTTGAAGACATGCTGTGATGGTGCCACTCATAGGAACAGGTTGAACTAAGTATCAAAACAAGTGGGAAGGATGTACCTACACACTGTAAAACTTTCACACATGCAGGATGAAAATTGTATTTTTGCAAAAATAGTGTGCATTTCTTTTGGAGTGACCCTTGTACTTGGACTGGGCTTGTGATTGGTCCATGAAAGTGGTTAACCATCTAGGAACTTTTTCAAGAATTTTGTTTTAAATGTATCTGTCATTTCAAATGAAAAATTATCACAACAGTGCTGCAAAAATCTATGAAATGCAACTTTCCATCTCCTAGGAAACTTTTGATCAGAATGTTAGTCCACATGCCCTTACAGCTATTGGCAAAACTTTCTTGTGTTACACTTTCTTGCGATTCTACTAATTTTCTATTTAAATCTAATTCATTATTTTTTTTGGTACCACAGTTGTTCTTACATATATTTCTACATCATTAACTTTGTTACTGGGAGCAGAAATTTGCTGATACCTTTGTAAAAATCTACTTTTTATTCTAAAAATCATCTAGTCTAAACAATCTAAACTTTCAGATTTAAGTTTTCTTGTTTTACAAACCTATGCTATGTAATCAAAAGTATCTTGACACCCTCAAAAACATACATCTTTCATATTAGGTGCATTTTGCTGTCACCTACTGCCAGGTACTCCATATCAGCGACCTCATAGTCATTAAACATTGTGAGAGAGCAGAATGGGGTGCACTGCAGAACTCATGGACTTCGAATGTGGTTAGGTGATTGGGTGTCACTTGTGTCATATGTCTGTACGTGAGATTTCCACACTCCTAAACATCCCTAGGTCCACTGTTTTCAATGTGATATTAAAGTGGAAACGTGAAGGGACATGTACAGCACAAAAGTGTACAGGCTGATCTTGTCTGTTGACTGACAGAGACCACTGATAGTTGAAGAGGGGGAGTCATAATGTGTAATAGGCAGACATCTTTCTAGATCACCACGCAGGAATTCCAAACTACATCAGGATCCACTGAAACTATATGACAGTTAGGTGGGAGGTGGGCGAGCGGCTGCTCATAAGCCACATATCACACCGGTAAATGCAAACTGACACCTCAATTGCTGTAAGGAGTGTAAATATTGGACAACTGAACAGTGGAGTGATGAGTCATGGTACACAATGTGGCGATCCAATGGCATAGTGTGGGTAAGGTGAATTCCCAGTGAACGTTATCTTCCAGCATTGTTTAGTTCCAACAGTAAAATTCAAAGGTGTTATTCTGTGGTAGTTTTCTTCATGGAGGGGTCTTGCATCCCTTTTCGTTTTGCATGGCACTGTCACAGTATAGGCCTACAGTGATGTTTTAAGCACCTTCTTGCTTCCCACTGTTGAAGAGCAATTTGGGCATGGTGATAGCATCTTTCAACACAGTTTATCACCTGTTCATAATGCACCACCTGTGGCGGAGTGGTTACATGACAATAACATCCCTGTAATGGCCTGGCCTGCACAGAGTCCTGACCTGAATCATATAGAATGCCTTTGGGATGTTTTGGAACACCAACTTTGTGCCAGGCCTCACAGACCAACATTGACATCTCTCCTCAGTGCAGCACTCCATGTAGAATGGGCTGCCATTCTCCAATAAACCTTCCAGCACCTGATTGAATGTATGCCTGTGAGAAAGGAAGCTGTTATCAAGGCTAAGGGTGGGTCAACACTATATTGAATTCCAGCATTACCAATGGAGGGTGCCATGAACTTGTAAGTCATTTTCAGCCAGGTGTCTGGATACTTTTGATCACATAGTATATACAAATTCTCAAAATTTTCAGTTTTTTTTGCAGTTTCTTGTGACAAATTTGATTCTACATTTTTAATTCTGTTGTCTGCTATAATACTTTCGTGATCAAATCTCTTTCCTTGTCAGTGTTTGCTTCCTAATATGTAACAAGGAAATCTGGTTCTGCCTTGAGCAAACACAATTTTTCCTGGTTTTCTACCCATACATGTTTTGGAGAGTGTCTTGATTTCAGTGGGTTTTCAGAATGAAATTTTTACTCTGCAGCAGAGTGTGCACTGATACGAAACTTTCTGGCAGATTAAAACTGCATGCTGCACTGAGACTCAATTTCAGGACCTTCGCCTTTTGTGGGCATGTGCTCTATCAACTGAGTTACCCAAGCATAACTTGTGACCCATCCTCACAGCTTTGAAAAGCAAAGGTTCTGAGTTCTAGTCTCATTCCAGCACACAGTTTTAATCTGCCAGGAAGTTTCAGTGGGTTTTATTTATAATCTTGTTATTTAACATTGGTGTTCATTATGGAACAGAAAGCAGCCTCAGCCATTTTGATACTGCACATTAACAGTGCAACAATCAGAGCACAATGCTGCAGAGGCTGTGACTGTAAACAATTTTTAATATAAAAACTGTGCAGCTAAAGTGTGATTAAGAAAATTGTCAATGGCTGTTAACACATACAAATATCTTAAAGTTTCATTTAACGGAACTTAGTAATAAGATATCTAATACATAAGTAGGAACTACTTCCAAGAGCATAACAACACCAGTCTACGTGTGCTACGGCTTCTGACCAGTCATCGCATTTGTGTTTATTTACATCAGGTTTTTTCTTATGATGAACAGATTATAGTAACAATATTCTCATTTGATGATATCGAACTGAAACTTTGGTCACTCTGCAGCAGTGTGTGCACTGATATGAAACTTCCTAACAGATTTAAACTGTGTACTGGATCGAGACATGAACTCAGAACCCTTGCCTTTTGTGAGCAAATCATGCTGTTGTCTAATTCCTGCTTATTTGTGATGATTAACTGCTATAACAAACAGATAATTAAACCTGATTCACATAGTTCCTATGAAACACTTTACTACACTCACAAAATTTGGTTAAAAAATAGTTCTTATCTAATCATTGATGCTGTTGTCCACAATTCCCAATCCCCAAAGTTATTTTTCTGAAATTTATACCAGGCTATACACAATTCTGACCATTTTATCTTTACTTGTTTGTGTCTGCTTGTAGTTTTTGATTGCCAAATCTAACTTTTTCTTTACATTACAGCTTGTAAAATTCTTAGTATGCTGTGGATGGTGAACTAATCTTTTTTTCAAGGTGGAACTAATGTCAAGAAGTTTGTTTTGGGTTGTCAGATAGATAACAGTTCAGATATGGTGATGGCTTGGTGTTTTCCATGTTGTTAAGAGACTCAACATTAGAGTGGCATCATTCAGTACAAAAGGTGTTAATAGATTTTACCTCCAGCATGATTGCACAGTGTTTGTCAGCAGTGTAGCTACTGTTACACATGGTGAAATAACTATGGCTGTGCATTCAGTAATTCAGTCACAGTGGGAACTCATGTAACAAGATACTCCTGCAATATTACATTAATAGTATATACCATAGTCTCTGTAGTACCCTACAGAAAATTATCAGAAGGTGTTAGATCTGGTGGGCATGGAATTGATCTCCATATAACAGTCCCCTGATTTGGGTTTGTGATATCTAGACAGTTCTGCACATTTGCATCAAAGTGGTCTCCTTCACTTTACAACCATATTGACATCTGTTGTGGTGTCTCACATTATAAGATAAGGCGAACATCTCTGGGGGGAGATAGATTAATCCTCTAAGTCTGATAGGCATTCGATATGATCCAATGATCTGATAATAAATAGTCCCAGCTTGTACGTTCACAATGGACCTGTGTAGGTCACTTCAAGCCTCTTGTTCACATGGATTTCTGTTTGGCCAAACATGAATGTTGTGCAAGTTCACAAATTGTTGGAAGTGAGTGTGCATTCATCAGTAAGTAACACCAAAGTTGACCATTGGTGCTGGAGTATGGAGCACTGTAGATCCCTTTGCACGGACTGCTCTGATCATGAATAAACCTCCACTACTGTTGCCTGGATTTCGCATGATGATGCTATGGATTTAGCTTTTGCTCAGTCCACTTTCCATGCTTATCTCAGTATTTGTACAACTTGGTGAGTGCTGTGGGTGGTCCCTCTCTAAAGTGTTCCAAACATTATCTTCAAATGTAGTGTTCCACAACAAAAAGCCTAGTGCACTTCACTACAACCATGCATACAGGAAAAAAATGTAAGAAATACAGAAAGTATACGTAGCTGTATGTACAATCAAAAGGTCTGAAAACATTCGTACAGAAAAAATGAGCAACAGTCTGGTCTTTCATGGACTTCTTACAGTTGCTGTGAACAACAAATGATGCAGAGTATATCTCTTGGGAAACAGTTCCAATTGCAACCATGTTGCAGCTCTGTCATTTCCACAAAAGTTGCCATATGCAAGCAGCATATCACTCTTTTCATAATTTCTGTTCTGGTACTTATAATAATCTCTGAAGCATTACTGCACTGGTATACAACACAAATACTAATAATTTACTGTTTGTTTATTCATTCTGTAAATCATGATGAAGTTCATAATTTGTACAAATGATATAGAATGAGTCAGGTTTGGTAGAGTACATACAAGTTTATACATACAGCATTCAATATATGTTGGATACTGGTAACACAACTATTAAAACAATAACATCATCAAAAGAGTTGTATGGTTAAGAATAATTATGTGATCGATTACACTATATTTTCTTAGTGCTCCAAAAACTCAGGAACAGAATAGAAGCAGTGGTCAAGCAAGCACTCTTTTAGTTCCACTTTAAACTTAGGTAATTTTTGTATCTGTTTCAGATAGGTTGGTATGTGGCTATATAACATATTGCCAGTATGGTACACCCCTTCCCAACAAATGTTTGTACTTACTGTACTGACATGCAGGTAATGCTTCTGCCTAGTATTATGAGAGTGAAAATCACAATTATGCTTGAAGATATTTTCTTCTTTTAATATGCTCACTTTTATGAAGATTAGTACTTGGCAGGAAAGGACAGTATACTGACACTTATAAATCTTGGTCTACAAGAGTCTGTATTTACCATGTGTTATTGTTCTGACAATCTTTTTCACACCCTAAATGGTTTTCTGCTACATACGGAGTTACCCCAAGATATAATGCCATACATCAGTAGTGAACAGATACTGCTGTGGTACATGATGACTATTGGTGCATGACTTGTATTTTGTGATAGGATTCTTACTGTATATGTAAGTGTATTTAACTTTTTATTTACATTATTTGCTTATAGCTCCCATTTTAGGTTATCCTGGAAATGCATACCTAAAAATTCATTGATGAGATAGTTTTCCCATCAATCTCAAAAATCAGAGTTGCTGTGTAGAGTTTCTGTGAAGTGTGGAAACGGACTGAGAGAATTTTTCAGAATTTATTATTAGCTTCTTTGGTCTAAACAATTATGTTAAATCTTGTATTAGATCTGCAGCTGTTTTTTGTAGGCTGTCTTCATCACATGATTTAATTAGGATATTTGTGTTGTCTGCAAATAGTACTGTTGTCTCATAAGTAGATTTTTCTCATAGATAATTAACATAAAGAACAAAAAGAATGGGTCTAAGGACTGCCCCTTGAGGGACTCCATATCTGATTCTTTTTTTTGTGCATTACTATAAAAATTAGAAATTCCGTGCATTTTTATATCTCTGTGTTTTATTTGAGTGATCTGGTGATGATCATGCAGGTAAGAGTGGATCCACCTGTTTGGTAGGCCTCATATTCCATAACTTCTTTAAGATTAATGAATATGCCAGAAACATGTTGCTTATTTCCTACTGCAGTTAGAATTTCATCTAGGAAGGTAAAAATAGCTGTGTTGATCTGCCAATCCCAAATCCAAGTTGCGAATCACTTACTGTCATTTCTTTATTTAGGAAGGCTGTTAGTCTACTGAAAACAGTTTTTCAAGAGTCCTGCCAAGCCTGATAATACTGGTAGAGGCCTATAGTTTGCAGCCTCATATGTGTCTCCTTTCTTGTACAGTGGTGTTACTTCTTCCATTCTCAGATTTGTTGATAATATACCACTCATGAATGATGGGTTTAAGATATCTGGTATTGGTTCTATGATAAGTACTGCACCTGCTTTGATGATAATGTCAGGTATTTCATCAGCAACTGTTGAACATTTATTGAGTAATCTTTTTACTATCATAAATAATTTCTCAAGTATTATAGAGAATGAACAGAGTTATTGTATAAATATTTGAATAATAATAATAATAATAATAATTTTATTGTCTTTAAGCCATTACAGCAATAGACAAAGTCATACACATATTACAATACAGTACAGTACATGCTATAAAAGAACAGAATTGTTAAGAACATTACAGTTTAATATCACAGGTCATGAAATTCTTTATATTGTTGAATGGGTTTACAACTAACCAGTCATAAAGTGTTTGTTTGTATTGTTGCTCTGGTAAATTTTGTATAGCTTGTGGAAGTTTGTTAAATAATTTGTGGCCCATAAGTTCATAACTGTTAACTGATTTTGACAGTCTGTGGTAGGGCGTATAGATGGAGCTGTTTGTCCTAGTGCTGTAACAATGTATATTTGCCCTGTGTTTTACTTTAGGTAAGTTCTTTTTTGTGTAGATTAAAACATAGTAAATATATAGGTTTATTACTGTCATGATTTTTTGTTGAGTAAACAAAGGTTTACAATGAGCCTTGTATGGTGAGCCTGTAATTATCCTAATAGCTTTCTTTTGCAGCAATAGTATATCATGCGCACAAGTGGAGTTTCCCCATAAAATAATACCATAGGATCTGATGCTTTGGAAAAATGAGTAGTAAGATACTCTAACGTAATTTTTAGGTACACAGTGCATTAATCGCCTTAACAAATAGATTACCCTAGACAATTTACCACTAATATACTTAATATGTGGATTCCAAGAAAGTTTATAATCCAAATATACCCCCAAAAATTTAACACAACTAGGATCATCTGATGGAAACTTGCCTTTTAAACTAAATACCATCTGCTGGGTTTTGCTTTCACTAAGCAAGAACCCATTTGCTTTAAACCAGAGTGAAACTTGCTCAATTGTCTCTGTAACACATGTTTTAAGGCTATTAAGATCATTACTGCTGTTCAGAAACGTTGTATCATCTGGATTTAATAAATGATGGCAGGTCATTTATCATTATTAGGAAAAGGAAAGGGCCCAGCACGGATCCCTGTGGAACACCTACCTTAACTTGTTCTATACTAGACATTTCTTTCCCAACACAGATGGCTTGCTTACGGTTTTGTAAATATGATCTTAATAGCTTAAGGCTGTTACCTTTAACACCATAAAAGTCCATTTTTTTGAGTAGCAGTGTATGTTCTACACAGTCAAAGGCTTTGCTCAGGTCACAGAAAGTCACTTGAGCAAAGCATTTATCTTCAAATACTTGATGGATGTATTTAACAACATTGTCTATGGCATCAATGGTTGACAGGTTTTTCCTAAAGCCATACTGTGATCCACTTATTAATCCTATGTTATCAAAGTAAACAGATAATTGTTGGTAAATTACGCATTCTAGAACTTTTGAAAAAACTGGGACTATGGATATTGGTCTGTAACTTGAGACAGAATTTTTATCTCCTTTTTTATGTACTGGAACTACCCTATACAGTTTAAGCTCATCAGGGAAAAAACCCTCGTGTATACACTTGTTTATACACTCTGTTAGGGGGTACACTATACAGTCTATTACTTTCTTCAGCATGTTACAAGACAGGTCATATATGCCTACACTGTCTGATGATTTTAACTGCTTCACTATTCTTAACAAAAAACCAGGTGAGACCTCAGAAAAATTGAAGGTACTTGTGTTTGTTGATGACCTAGCAATATTTTTTGACAGTAACTGTGATGAGCTGATTTCAGGTTTAATTATAGCACTTCCTACTTCCTCAACTGATTCAATAACAAAGTCATTAAATTCCTGGGGAGAGATACTAATTTTGTCACTTCTTTTATCTTTGGCGACACTATTTATTAGTGTCCATGCTGCTTTGCACTTGTTGGTGGATTTCTCAATACTTCTGAGTTTGTGTGCTTGTTTGGCTTCCACAATTGCTTTTTTGTACTCATTCCTAGGTCTAACATAGGCTAATTTAGCATGGTTTGGTTTCCAGATTTTTATAAATATTGGACAACAACATAACTTGATTTTTCATAGTAGACAGCTGTTTTGTATGCCATGTATTTTGTCTATTTGGAACTTTTGCTTTTAGGACTCTGTAAGTTACTTTCCATTTGTCCCAAAAATGCTTTCAGAAACCTATCAAATAGTACCTTTGCTGGCAGATAATTGCTTAGAGTATAATGTGTCTCATTATAACATAGGCCAAACCAATATCTGTTAGAAAGGGATGTACGAAACCTGTCAATTTTCTCATCTGTGACTGTTCTAGTGACCACAACTTCTGGGACAAGCTTATTTACATTTCTCTTATCAAGAGGTAACCTACTTGTATAATTTAAAGATACTGAATCATGATCAGAATATGGATATACTGCCACAAAACATGATTCTTCTGTTGTTTTAAAATTTACAAAAATATTGTCAAGATATGCATGTTCTCTTGTAGGCTTGTTATTGACTGAATGCAAGTTGCACTGTCTTAGTAGGTTTTGGAGTTCAGTGACAGTACGTTTTTGTGTTGTAACATCAAATTCAGCATTCACATCTCCACCTATCACAATATCATAATGTATCCATCTAGTATCTGTTAGTACATGTAACAGCAGGCCCAGTTTTTCTAAAAATACATTGGTTATACCCTTAGGTGACCTGTACAGGGAAATTACAACTAACTTAAAACTGTCTATTACTATACCAGCAGCTTCAAAGTTTTGTTCATCACACAGAAAATCTAGATCTAATCTATTGACTGTACCGCTAAGTGACTTGTTAACATATATTGCCACACCACCTCTTAAATGCAATTTTCTGCAGTAGCTACTGGCTAGATTATAATAATCAAATTTAATAAATGTAAGTTCACTCTCACTAGCCCAGTGTTCACTTAAACAAAAGATATCAAACTTATTTTCTAATCCAAACTCAATGACAATAAATTCTTTATCCCTTACTCCTTCAATGTTAAGATAACAGATTATAAAATCAAACCTGTCTTTCTTTACAGATGCACTATTTTGCTGAGAAGCTATTAAATCTCTGGCACAATTTATCTTATGGGCCTCTTCCTCTTGCTGGCTTCTCATTTAGACGTAATGGAGGTACAGTTTTCCATTTGCCCGCTACACTTGATACTGCTTCTACTCTTGGAGGTCTCTTCTCTTCTTCTTGTTCATGACATGATCTAAGAGGCTGGGTTCCCACTGTAGGTAGTTCAAATGTTGCTGCAGAATGGACAGCTGGATCACCTGTTGGTACACTTGTTGCTGAATATGCTGCCACTTTTGCTGTTCCTGTTATCTTAGTACTTGAATGAGGTGTTCTACCTGTTGTAACTGTAGTTACAGCTTCTTCTCTCCCAGCACATTCTTTTGTAATCAGTGATACCTGATGTTGTGTTACTGCTGCAACTGGAGTACAATGTAGGGAAGATACTTTGCAGGCGTACTTTAGCAGTGGTAGTGGAATTGGCTCACTTTTCTTACATCTAGGAGAAACACTATCCACTAACATTTTGATCTTTTGACTGAGTGATTTGCCCCATTTATTTAAATGCATACCATGTGTTGTGAAGTTCTGTCTTTCAAGATCGTCAATACTGAGGAAAAAAGCATTTGAAGTGGTCTTTCAGATCTTTTTATACACCCTGTTTGCTTTTTGGATTTCTCTGTTCACACAAGAAGATTCAGTAAGGTCATGTCTGTGTGGTATGCCTACAACAATAACTTTTTGATCCTCTGTTGTACATAGCACATCTCTTAGCATTCTGTTTGCTACTATTAGTTCATTCTTGTATACATCGTTTGCACTGCCCAATATTACGATGCGTTCACTTTGTGTCACGTGATTATTGTTTTTATAGTCTTTCAAAACTTCTTTTAGGCCTGCTCCAGGTTTCACAACATTTGTAATATTGAGATCCTGCTGGAAACAAAGAATTCCTGCAATTCCTCTTCTGTGGCTGTCAGCAAGCAAAACTGTAGGCCTACTAAAGTTTTTAGGAGTCACTTTGTTTGCAACATCGAGACAGTTACATTTTACTGACTTATTAACGCTTTGTAAATTTCCTGTCCGCCGATTCCGATTTGTAGTCTTGGTGTGAGTTGCTTGTTTCAACATTTTTAAGTTCACAATCTGTAATAAGATGTTGACATCGATTTCTTAATGGAACTTCTAACTCACTGGAAACAAATTTAGGTTTGGCACATTTCTTTGGTTCACTGTACTCTTGAAGTTGACCGAGTTCTTTATGTGATGGGTCAGATAGACTTTTAATAATGTTTTCCAACAACAGAGCATGTTCTCTTGTGGCTTTCAGTTTTTTCTGCAGTGATTCGAGTACTATGATTTCACGATTTGCGCGGCACATTTCACTCGCTGCCAGACGTCTGTTAAACTTTGTTCCACACATACATGAATGTATTGTACTGCTGTCTCTTTGTGAGCTGTAAATTTTAGTAATCAGCTGTTGTGCTGCATTTGAAAAGTGACTGTTAAATTTATTAGCCACTTCTGTGTGGTAAGTTATTTTATTGTCACTTTCATGAAGTTCTATGTTCTTGTGGTAAAATGATGTAGTACCTATTACTTTTTTGATGATATTCCAGATTAATTTAGTCTTGTTCCTGGAATTTTCTATTTGTTTATCATTTTCTGCCTTATTTGATTTTGACATAACTTGTTTAAGAATTTGTTTATATTTTTTTAAAATAAGTAATAAAAACAGGATTTGTGAACTTCTTTGTGGATTCATGTAATTTTCTTTTATTCTAGCACACTATTTTTATTCCTGCTGTTATCCATTTATTTGGATTGTGCACAGAATTTATTACTGCTGTTTGTTTAGGAAAAGTTATTTAAAAAAAAATTGTATGTGCCCATAAATGTATCAAACTTGTCATCTGTGTTGTTTGAGCTGTAAACATCATTACAGTTTTCCCTTCTCAAGAGAGAGCAAAAGTAATCTACATTTTCATCATTGAACTTCCTGACATTGGAGTAGATTTTTGGGGTTTTATGTCACCTGGAATAGCTATTGTTAGTATTTAGGCATGGTGATCACTAGAATCAGTGCTTACAATTTGTATGTTGCAGATATATTTGACTGTATTTACAAAAACCTGATCAATAATTATTTCAGAAGTAGTAGTTCCATGACTGGGTTAGTTACAGTTGGTTTCAAGTTAAAGGATTTCAGTAGGTCTTAATTTCATCTTTAAATTTATTGGGTTTGGAGAAATCAATATCATAGTCTTTGCATGTGAAAATATTTTTCTTGAGTGTGTTGAAATTATCTAACAGCTCATCCATATTATTACGAAAAACTTTAACACCACTTGGTGACCCATATACACAGATGATAACTATGTTTTGATTTAGCAGTTCTACTATTGACCCTTCTATGTCTCTTTCTTTGGATAAGCTATCAATTTTAATTATATTACTGAACACTATATTTTCTTGGATGTATATGCAGCTACCACCATGCCTGAGAATTTTTGTACAAAATGTGCACACTAATTTCAACTAAGATAAGTATGTCAGTTTTAACACATCGCTATTCAGTCAGTGCTCCATGAAATGCCATATCAATCAAATTGTTTAACAAGATTTCTATTTCATTCAGGTTGTTGGAAAGAGGCTGAATGTTCTAGTGGAGCAATTCAAAGTTTGACCAGGGATTTTATTGTGTCTTGCTTGACCACGTACCTCTTTTTTTTATCTACATTATTACAGTGTGAACAAAGGGCTGTGGGAAGGTGCAGCACAGTTGCAGGAATGCTATTGGGTACAATTTATGAATCCACCTTACACTGATGGTTAGTAGATGCTGTAGCTACTAAACATTATTCAGATACATTGATGTCCCCATTGTCAAACTTCGGTGCTCCACAGTGCTGAAACTATGTATTTCTGGGTGAGGGTTCCCATTTGAAAAATTGGCCAGTTTGCCATTATACCCTACATACTAAGCATTATCAGTGTTTTTTGATATACTTTGTATCTCCTGGTCTATACAGTATTTACTTATATCTTACATTATTCTATTTATATGTATTTGCTATGAATGTGTCAGCTGCTCTATTCATACCAGATTTATAGACACATTCAGTTAATATGTAGTTAAATTACTTTTTTCAATTGTTGTGATTATATGGAATTCAGACAGACTAAATACTTCAATTTATTTCAAATTTTTGAGATCCTGTAAACAAACTAAGAACTTAATTTAATTTTTGCTCAAGAAAAATTCTAATGATGCAATCTGATTTTGCTTTTATGTCTATTCTTATATAATGAACTAGGAAGCAGTGTCAATTTTGTTTTTAATTTCCTTAATCATGTTTGTATCATGGTGCCACTTTATGGTTTTTGCTAACAAATCTTTAAATGTGTCTTTAATTGTTTTATTCAGGTTTATGCCATGATAAATGCTTCTATATCACCCTATAGCACTCATTGACATAACAAAGATGTGGCATATCAAAGCTGCCCTAAGGAGCCCAGTCTGTGTATTTCTCCTGTAATTCTTCTGATGACTGGAATGATGTGAGTGATTTTACAAGTATCTGTTCCAGAAATCTTTTGCAAACTGTTGCCTGAAAAAGTGTGTGTGTTTTTCAGAATGATTTTGAATTTAGTTCTGGAAACTGGTGGAAAGAATGGTGATCAAGAACTTTATGCTACCATCTCTTAAATAGTACCAATTAAAATTTCTTCCACCACCAGTCTTCACAATGGCTGCCTTAGAACTGAGTGATGATTTCTCAGGTGTGTGTTTACAAACTCTACAAAAGACGTGGTTACATTCAACAGGAAAACTAACAAATACACCATCAGGTAGTCCTATATCTTCTCTTTTGAATTAGAGCCTGTCCAATCACATCTTTAATACAGCAGGAAGTTTCACAAGAGCATATACTCTGTAGAAGAGGGATCATTTTCATCCTTTATTGGTATGTACTTGCACAAGAGTATTCAAACATGTTTCTGACAAGAATTAGAGGGTTATCCTCTTACTTGTCCAGTTTATTGAGCATGAACATTTACCTTGTCTCAAGCCTTGGGTGTGTAGATGATCAGTGTCAGTATAAATAGGTTACATTCGCTAATGGTAATCTCAGTCCAAACATTTTCATTAAGCACAAGTCTGTTCTTTACCACAATGTCCAACAAATTTTCTTCATGTTTTGTTTTTCAAACCAACAGTAGCAGGCAATCACAAAAATTAGAATATTTCTGCAAGGAGTTGCTCATTGTAATTTATTGCTGGGTGATCAAACTTTCTGCAGTCACTATGACATACCACAAAACAATTGTATTAGGATAATAGAGTACTTTGCTACTTTGGCCATTCTGCTTGTATTGTGGTAACATTTAATTTTCATCAGCCTTTCCATCACATAATTTGGAGCATGCAACTGCTTTGTTTTGGGTTTATTTCACTATCTACACATTGCATCCAATGTCATTGCACTGCTTGCATACAAAAGTAATACCTTCTTTCAAGCACAGGTCAGACATTGATTCTAACATACTTCACAATTTGATGAGTAGCATGTGTATTTCATACACACACTTTTCCTTTAATAACTTGTATAATTTTGTTTCCTATCAATTAGAATTTCTACATTACATTTACCTTATCTTTAAACATTTTGCTAATGATTCTCACTACTTCTACTTCTCAGCAGCTTTTCTTCTCTTACTTACCTATACTGCATGTTGTTTCACAATTACTATTACAGGATCCTAAGGGATGTAGAGGGGAGTGGAAAACCAGAGCATCACAGATACTCATAGGCAGTTGCAGAATGTCTACAGAGGCCTAGCAGTGAATAAAAGCATGGTGAGTCATTGTGTGAGGTGCCTGTCATCACCACAACAAGGACAAATATATATGTCCGATTTCCCACGTGCTGGCCAGCTGCACACAGCTGTGACTCGTGCAGTGCTGGAACATGTGGACAGTCTCATTCAAGGTGACTGATGGATCACAAACAAACACCTCACTGTGCATCTACACATCTCTGTTGATAGTGCTGACACACTCATCCAGCAGGTGGGGTACTCAAAGGTTTGTGCCTGCTGGATTCCTCCCTGTCTATCAGAAGACCATAATGGGCAATGAAGGACCACCTGTACATAATTTCTTGTGCCTTATGACAATTTTTTGTTGAACATTGTCAAGGGTGATGAAACATGAGTTCATCACTTTGCACTGAAAACAAAATGGCAGTCCGTGGAGTGATGCCACATTACCTCTCCTACGAAGAATAAGTTCAAAGCTGCACCCTCAGATGGCAAAGTCATGGCAAGAGTCTTCTGGAACTCTGAAGGGGTTACTCTGTTTGATATCCTCTCTCATGGTGCAATGATCAGTTCTGAATTGTATTGTGCTACCCTCAGGGAACTGGAGAAATGACTTCAGTGTGTTCATTGCCACAAAAATGCAAACAAACTTCTCTTTCTCCTTTACAATACAAGGCATCATTCAAGTCTGTGCACCCAAGGGGAGCTCACAGGACTTCATTGGATTGTTCTTCCTCATCCAACCTACAGCCTGGATCTTGCATCTTCCAACTTACATCTGTTTGGTCCTATGAATGATGCACTCTGTGGGAAACAGTAGGTGGATGATGGAGAGGTTATTGATGCAGCAAGACATTGTCTCTGATGTTGACCAGTAAAGTGCTACCACCTTGCCATACAGCCCCTCACAATGAGGTGGCATAAGGCCATCGTACGGAACAGAGATTATGTTGAAAAATAGAGTTTCTTAGGCAAAGATTGGGGAATAATACTGTGTATTGGAATCCTGAATAAAACCAACCTGCTTTCAGAAAAAAAGTGTTGCATTACTTATTGAGTGCCTCTCAAAGTAGATAAATTTTTGATAAGGAACCCATTTCTGGAAATATACTGTTTGGATGTAAAAGAAGGTCAAAATTGGATCAGTCTCTGTCTTCATGGTATGCAGAAAGTGGAGTGAATGAGCAGATGATGATGATGATGATGATGATGTTTGTTTTGTGGGGCACTCAACTGCATGGTTGTCAGCACCCGTACAAATTCCCAACCTTTGCTCAGTCCAATCTCACCATTTGCATGGATGATGATGAAATGATGAGGCCAACACAGACACCCAGTGAATAAACTCTGACCTCTGTGAACTACAGAAGCTGATCTATGTGGTGACCCTGCTGTTCATTGCACAAGGTGTACCTGCAACATGTGCTTTCATACAGAAGGTCCAAAACACTATTGAACCTCTGTGGAACACCACAGTCAACCCTACTGGTTACAAACATACCAGTTACTTGCAGCTACTAATGTAATTAGATGACAATTGTATGTGATGTACTGAGGCAATATGGAAAGTGTTCTTGATACATGTGTTGTGTAGCTCTGCCATTATGTACTGTACCCTGAAGTGGGAGAATTGAAAGTAGTCTGAACTTCAAACATATTTTGTATCCAAGTGGTGTATTTCTGGACATGGTTTCCTTATTTAAAACTTTATCTGCAAAGTCTTCTCTACAACCCCTAGAACCCTTTAGTAGGAATTGAGAAACACCATGTATATTTTGTTGTTTATTATTTTTAGGATGTAATGAGATACAAAAAATATCAGACATGTAAGATTTTTAGCATAATATTTGGTAAAATTTCTGCCAAAAAGCTATGAAAGGATAATTACACATACTGAGGTAACGTTTTATAGCTGAGTTGCAGTGAAATAAGCCATTACAACAGAGTACATACTAATAAAAGATGTAGTGATGTAACTTTAAAATTTTAATTTTGATAATTATGAGCCCATATTGGTTCCTGGCTATGTCATGTTCTCAGATAATTTCATTCATGTAAAAAGTGCTGTATTTTCTTTCACGTGTGGTTTTAATAATCCCATATTAATTAAATGTTGACACAATATTGCAAAGACAACCCTCACTTTTTTCAGTAAATAAAGTAGTTTTGTACAGTAGTATCCTTACTAATGTAATGCTTTGTACTGCCTGGTTGACTAGTAATCATGTTGTGGGATGGACAAGTATGTTTGATTGCAGCCAGATGGTTAGAAATAGATACATAGAGGGAAACCATCTACAGATATAATAGACACTGCACATTTCATGTGTCTCCATGTTAAAGCTGTGATCATATGGCTGTTTACACTGATAGGCCTAAGCAGGGTAATTGCATCAGCTGCACTGTGTTATTTCCAGAATGTGTCCTCAAGATTCACTTATGTGGTATATTCACAATGTGACACAGAGCTATACACAATCTTGAGGGCTCTGGAGCAGATGTGGTGTCTACCTGCTACCAAACTGCTCAGCTGCACCAACTCCCTAAGTGCCTTTCAGACTATCCTCTGCATATATTCAGCAGAAATGTATCTTCAGCTGATTCATGACACCCTTTTCCAGTTAGAGGCAGGGAAAGGAGGTGTAATTTGCTGGGTACAAGGGCAGTTGAGCATTCAGGGTAATGAAGCAGCAGATGGTGCAGCTAAGAATGCCTTTTAGGAAAACTCACTGTTCGGGCAGAGGGCTGTGTCTGTGGGAGGAGTGGGCTGGTGTTGAGGAGCAACAAGCTGTGACCAATGAAACCATTGACTTGACTGTGACATTCCCCCTTTCAGCTGCTGTGGTGGAGGAAATGCTCTTGAAACATCTGTAGATAGGGCAGTGTCCTCCGATACATAGATTCCTCCTCCAACAGCAAGATTCACCAGTATGCAGTGCTTGTTGTGTGCAGTATCTGTGCGTCACATCTTAACAGAATTTGTTTTATTCTGAGCCCTGAGGGCTGCAACCAACTTCCCAGCTGGCCTGGTCTCTATTTTGGGAAACAATGCATTGACTGTGATCCATGTTTTAAGATTCTGTGAGGTGGCTGGTTTTGTCAATGGTATCTTGTGTAGAAGAGTTTAATGTTTTTTAATGTTTTTTTACAATTTTTCAACCAGGCACGATTCCCTGTTACAGTATCTTAGATCTTGTTTACTTACAGACTGTGTATTTTAATCCCAAACCACCTTGAGGCACACATTTTGTGGTACTCTGTGTGAAACCATGTGTGTGAGTGACAGAGTGTGTCTCATTGTGACTGAAAACTAAATTTTATATTTTACTAACTGTTGCATACTTTCCATAAAACAAAACCTAATTTGTCTCCCATCAGTTGAATATGGGTGCTGATGACCTCACTGTTGAGTGTACTATACATATCACCACTACGACCACCACCACCACAATAAGCAATAGCCGTTCATAGCAGCTAGGATATTCCTTTGATATGCAAGGCCACAAGCCACCAACTCTTATATAATTCTGTTGAATTCTCTACTCTTTTTGTTAGTTAAAACAATCCATGTTTAATCAATTACTTCAGACAGAAGGTTCATTTTTCATCATAATCTAAATTTTGTGTAGTAGAAATTGGTTCTCATGTAATATAACAAACACATTTGGTTAAAACATACAATTGCTTTTCCATATCAGTATTTTTACTCATATTTACTCTCTTTATATAAATTATTCCCAGCATTACTAACATTTAGTGGAAGCCATAACCACCTCTTATTCACAGTGAGATAACAGGATTTGTGCTGCAAGATAGGGTCCATGAACTAAACACACAAAGCATGATATGGGAGCACTGTTGAACTTAAGTTCCTGATGTTTGCTTCAAAATTTATTTTTAAGTAATTGAGCTACAACAGATATTTGGACCTATTTCAACAGTCAGGTTATTTTTCATCTAAAAACAGTTTTAATTAGTAATAAACAATCAAAACAATATTGTAATGCATCAGTAACTTAAGAAAAACTTTCCTTGTCAAAATATAATTCCTGATTTATAGTTGAAAAATCAGATGCATATCAACCATAGTATGTTCAGATTTTTAACATTTTTATAGTTCATTTCACTTTTTGTATGTTGGTAGCCATTATATCAACATGCCAACCTTGTTTAATCAGTGTATTATTAACATGATTTGCAAGCAAACAGAACCCACAGCCTATGGCAGTCTCTGAATTCTATTTTGATCCACTGAATCTCATATAAAATTGTTCATTAGTGACATCTGAAATCGTACAAAACATAATTTGATTCAAAAGGAATTTTCTAATTACAATGTAATGTTTAGTTGATGTCACAAGAATGACATTACAAACTGCCATAGTAAAAAGTAGCTGCCTTGGCTGTTAAGAGTAGATTGTCAGTGAGCTATGACAGCTACTAGCAGAGTCAAAGGAGCAAAAGTTGGTGCTCTGGTTGACACTTTCTGTAGATGGTGGTGGTGGTGATGATGGTTATTGAACAGCACATACAATTTTTTTAAAACTTCAATATCACCTAAAACATCAAATGAAGCAGTGCACCTGCAATCCAGGACAAAACAAGGACCACAAGATAAATATATCTATCAAGGATGTGGATTCTAGAAACTACTCAATGGAGGCTCAATTTATGGGTTGACCTCAGCATCCTAGTGCACAGGTTTTAATCAGAGTACAGGAACACTATTATTTGATATTCAAAGGATCGGAAAAGTTGTCTACATTGGTGAATCATGGAGTACATTGGTACTCGATAATGAGGGGATACAGAAGTTGATGTGCCCATGTTGGCAGCAGGTGTAGTTGAGACTGGCTGTTGTATCCTCAAATGGGCTATGTTCACACGTGAGGTCACCAACATGTTTGCTAGCAGTCCTAAAGGCAAACAGTACATCAAAACTGCTGTCACATCATGTATGTTCAAGTTATTAATTACAACATCTTAGAGGGGGCTTCAACAAGTCAGTAAACCACTCTATTGTTCCCAAAAAGAGTCACAGTGTATTGGTTAATACTCCTTTGCCATTATGTTTTGCATGTCCTTGGACATAACTTGGACTCAACACTACTGAGGACACACAAGATGCTGTTGAAATGGGTAATGCCATTAGGTCCATCCTTTGTGACTTTGGATGTGTGTTGAGCAATCTTTGGTCAGCAGACTCCACAACATATTTGGTGTCATGAGTTCACACTATAAGAAAACACTGTCATGGTCTGGATGTAACAAGTTGCAAGCAAAGAGGTAATGTTTTCCAAGTTTTTCTCTGTGGTATGGACTTCACAGAATTTGAGGGCTATGGTGAATTTCCAATTACAATTTACTTTTTTAGCTGTATCAGTTCACAGTGTTAATCATGCTTTTATCTACGAATTTCTGTGAGTTCTTAAATTTGCCTATTTTATCTCTATGGTCAGAAGTAATCTCATTTCATATAAATTACTGGTATGTATGCTATTATTTAATTTCTTATGAACTGCTATTGGTTCTTAAAAAAAAGCATTATGAATTGTTTCCTGTTGTGTATATTGATAATCACCAGAACTGAACAGAGCCAGGGATATGATGAATAAGACAGACTATGCACGGGTATGCCACACTAAAAATGCATACTTTTAGAAAAAAAATGTGTGATGGAACTTATTTGCTGAATCTGCACAGTATTTCAACAATAAGGGAAACAGTCATCATGTTGGTTAGTGTGAACATAAAAATGCTTAGTTTCACTGGAGGGTTATATATTCACCCTCCAGTGGTGACTCTTAATTTTTAGGACTTGCACTGATGTAATACAACAGCATGAGAATTGTTTACATGGAATATAAGCTAAAATTGTTGCTGTGGACCATATTTGTCCCTTTAAGAACACTCATTTATTACATGTCTGCATTTCATTTTGATTACTGTATCTTGGAGACTGTTAATATTGATTAGAAATAGTGCAGGATACATTGTTTTGCATGCTCAGAGAAAAGACTGAGGCACAGTTTCAGAAGCACATGATGATCAGCCTGTGAAGCAGACAGTTTGGCACTAGTGCAGTGATGATAACATTTCCATCATTTTAAGCAGAGCTTGATTTTTTTTAGTGGTAAATGTGGTGTTGTGGACTGAGTCTCAGCAACATGATGATTAACAGCAGCAAAGGTTTTCTCTTTTGAGAAACACATTTTGATACAGCCTTGCAACCTCACATTAATTTCCCTTCATGTTGCCAAACATAAAAAAAAACATGAATATACCTTTTTGTGATATGAATATTCCACTATGATTAACTGAAACACTTGTCAGGGAACACTCTGCTGTTTTACTTGAGATGTATGCAAAACAGAGAAAACTTGACACAAATATCATATATAAAATACATACATTCCCAATGAGTGTATCTACAGACTGACTTGTATCAATAATATCTAAAAAAATTAATTTTAATTAATGCTTACTTAACTTCAGTCGCTGCATTTCACCATTGCACCAAAGTAATCTCTGTGGCAATAAAACGTTACTCTCCACAGTTTATGAGCTGTACTGAGGACTTCCACTGTGAAAAACTTGATTACTATATTTGTGAAAATTTTGCTATTTATTTTGTTACTTTAGAGCCACAATAAATTTGTAAAAACTGAATTAAAATTTTTAATGCTCTAAAGAAAACATAACATCAGTGAATATTGTGTTTAGCCTTCATTTTTACTGATCTTCATATGACTTGTGTAGTAAGCACTCTTACGAGTGTCAGATGTGAAATTATAGCCTGATTTGTCTATTGGATATGCTAAGATAAAGTTATTGTATAGCTCTCAGAAACCCGAGTTAAAATAATGAGAATTACACTTTTTAGTTTTTTGATATTTTCTGTATGTTTTTATTTTTTAATGGCTATCATTACATTTTTCTTCCTTAGTACATCGAAAGATACAAGAGCATCAATTATGCCAATTATCCTCATAT
Organism: Schistocerca cancellata; assembly: GCF_023864275.1. Classification (NCBI taxonomy): domain Eukaryota; kingdom Metazoa; phylum Arthropoda; class Insecta; order Orthoptera; family Acrididae; genus Schistocerca; species Schistocerca cancellata. The sequence continues at coordinate 506,500,932 of NC_064629.1, read as the reverse complement.
GTATTACACACACAGATACACTTCTATCAGCAATGAGCAATAGCACTAACATTTTACAGTTACCTAAATAATCTCTATAAATGCATTATAATACTGCATTAGGTGTGCATAATATAGATAATGTTCAGAACATATTAATACTACTTAATTCATATTTGAACAGTAGAAAATATTGATGGATTAACAACAATATGTAAAGGATATACTGCTGCTCACCTAATAGAAGGGGTATTGAGTCACAGGAAGGCACACTGAGAAGATTGCTAAAACACTAAACCTTCTGCAGAAGGGCTTTGTCATGTCTTAGCAGTCTTTTTCATTTTTGCTGTCTGCAACCCAATGCTTCCTCTATGTGGTGAGTAGCAATGTATCATTTCCATATTGTTGTTAACTTACATTTGATTTCATAAATGCCTTACAATACTGCATCAACAATACATTACACAGATAATGCTTTGACTGCAATGTTTCTTGGGCCTATTTTTTATGTGATGTGAACACTTCATAATTTAATTCTAAAGCTCACCTGTCTGTTATTTTCTTAAAACTGAAAGGGAAACAGTGGTGTGGAGATCGGGCTGCCACAATGCAAGAGTTGTTGGTGAACTAAAGGACCCCCTGCATGCCAGTAATTTAATAACATTTACTATGAGGAAGCAGTTCCACATTAATGTACATAACCTAAGTGTTTTTATAGAATTCCAGTCTTATGCTGGTGTAATTATCCACAATTGTCTTCAATTTTATTATTTATTTATTTTTCCATCTCAGTTGCGTGGATAATTTTGCTTAATGGTGAGTAGTTTGGAACTTTTACATCCATTATTGAACTATTACCTGAGTGCCTCTGAAAAGATTAACATAATCATTCATACATTTTGAGATATAAATAAGTTTGATCATTCTGTACCTTAATATAAGTGTCTGCTTCACACTAAGTTACCTGTTAACTAAAGTTGAACAGGTACTTACTGTTCAAAATTTGTGAATATGGGTATTAATCATTTTGGAATCAGTTGAGTAATGGTTTGATAATGAAAGAAAAAGTTCAGGACTAGTCACCATTAACCCAAATAACTGTGCAACTGTATAAGAAAACAAAAGAACTGAGGAAAGTTTTTAGTTGCTGCGTACATGATCTAGTGTGCTACAGATGGTACTCACATTCAAATTGTGAGAGGTTTCTCCCAGTCTGAGTATTATTTTATCTCATACATTGTACTGGCTTTGTTAATCTCTCTAATAGGCACCAAAAGAATATTTGCACATTAGGCTTGTTAACTACACTGAAAGAAAATCATCTCATAGTAGCAAATTACTAATTCAAAACTGTGAACTATCCTACATTATACATATAAAAATAGTATACCTATATAAAATGTAGTATACATATAAAATAAATGTATGTATAAAATACATATAAAATGTAGTATACATATATGAATTAGTATACCTATATAAATAGTAAAAAAAACTACGTTACAAATGTTAAAATCTTAGCTACTGACAAAAACACAGAACAGTGATGCAACTAGTCTCTAATTACATACCTTGATACCATTGACAAAAAAGTAAATATAAAAGCTGATATTGAATTTATAGGTTTCAGAATAAAAGAGTCCATTTATGAAGCACAAAAGGACAGAACGAGAGCTGTAGGTACTTAATGTTGACAGAAACAACAAAAATAATGAAGCTGATATTGAATTTATAGGTTTCAGAATAAAAGAATCCATTTATGAAGCACAAAAGGACAGAATGAGAGCTGTAGGTACTTAATGTTGACAGAAACAACAAAAATAATGGTAAGTTTGTGGGAAATTTTAAATCTTTGTGAACAGGTATCATGGAATGTTTCCTTCAATCCTACATTCTCATCTGGTAAAACATAGACACTAAATACTACAGACCTGGTAAAAAGTCCTTAATTCAAGAACAATTCCATATCATATAACACCACAGTCTATAAGCTTATAGCTTGTATTTTGAAACTTAATTGTTATAGGTTTATCTTACTAAAGTATTCAGCTTTAGTCCTCAGCTTCATTCAATTTATAATCAATGTTTTCACTCTTCAAATGTTTAAAAAACATACACATTTGTACTAATATCAAATAGCAAATTAACTTTTCCTATATTTGTTATATTTATATGCAATAGTATTAACAGTTTAATTCATACAAGTCTCATTTGGTAGCAAATAGTGATAAACTGATAAATATAGTGTGTCAAAGAACTTGGGAACCACATGTGAGTTCATCATTTCATTAATAAGATATTTGAAGTACACTGGCCTCAGCAAATTGGGGTACACACCCAGCTTTCTGAAGATGAATTTCATTTCTCTCTTTTTTTGGAAATCAGATGGACTGCAAGAAGTACAGAGCCAGTCTTGTCACAAAGGGAGTACTCAAAAAATGAAAATAAATAGAAACTGCCCAAAACAAAGTTATGGGGTGCCTCCTATTCCTCATCCATCAACTTTCTTACATCATGTGAGTGCATACAGGAGGATGATAGGATGGAAACTACCATCAACATTATCAATCCTACTACAACTGTAAGCAATCATGTTTTGAAAACAATTTCTTAAAAAAAAACTTGGAAAGAAGTTTCTTAAGTTCATTTCAGTTGTGGTTCATGATCAGCTCATATTTTTCCCTGAACCTATGTCCTATTTCATAATGTTGTTCTATTGGTATTATTGAATTCTTCCTTAAAACTTGCATTTTGAAATTTTCTTTTAGTTGTAGACTGTTAATCCAAAAGAAATCACTATGGTACTCAAATCTGAAACATTTTATTCTTATAAATGTACCATAGAAATCTATGCACTTCCTAGTGTCATATCACTAATTTTCACAGCAAACATTACTAGAAAATTAATAGCTATTAACCTGGCGTATAATCTTGGTTTTTTTCTGTTTTCGCCGGCGTGAATTAGCAGTTTCTGATGAATTTGATGAATCATCAGATGACTCTGATGGTTTTGGTGAGGGAAAACCTGTGTCAGTTGGCCATTCATTATTAATTTGCTCTACTTGTCCATATTCGTGCTGACGTAGTTCACTTGGTGGCGGAACTGTCTCAGTTCTTGACTGGGATCTGCCAATTATAGGCCAAGATCCTTCGTTCATGTGTTGAGAACTTAATTGAGATGTGTTAGTAATGGGCCAAGATACACCTACATGCTGGGTTGATATGTGGGAGCTGCCAGCTATGGACCAGGGCATTTCTTCTGCATGCTGGGATGGCATCTGAGATTTGATGACTGTTGACTGTGGTACTGTGAATTTCTGTGCAGCATGTGATGGGCCAGCTGTAGGCCAGGTTACTGCTTCATGGCTGGGGAATATGGGAGGTGAACTATCTGAGGGCCACTGCTCTGCTGCATGTGATGGGCCAGCTACAGGCCAGGTTACTACATCTGCTGGTTTGGATACTGTTGGAGGTGCACTATCTGAGGGCCACAATGCTCCTTTTGCATGTTGAGATGACAGCTGTGGCACATCATTTATGGACCAGGACCTTTCTATTTGTTGGGGTAGTACAGAGGCTTGTGCATATGTTGTTTGTGGTGACTGAGATATCCCCATCATCAGGTGTGAAGACCCAGCAGTGGCTGCAATTACATCTGGTGCAGGTTGGGATGACCTTCGTGGCTGCTGATGAAACTCATGTCTTCTCAAACTCATATTGAGGGGCACTGTTAGGAGCAAAATACACTGATTGTAAGAAAGTTTTATGAACATAAATGGTGTTGATAATAAATATTAGGATAGAAAATAAATACTTAATGTTACATGCACAACAGTAAACTTACAATTACTGAGTTAATGTTACAGTCAAAGTAACCTTAGGCAAAAATACTTCCTCAAGGCATTTTCCCCAACTCCTTGAACATGTTTTTATAATGATCCAAATTATAGTTTTTATTTATAATTCTTCTAAACCTTTTCTGTAATTTGAATATTGGGGTGATATTTTGTGCACTTGATCCGCAAAAAGTGATAGTCAATAGCTATCATAACTGTACAAAGGAACAGTATGAAACTACCAGCCACTTGCTGTTACAAGCTGATAATAGGACTGCAAGAGCATAATGTTTGGATAACAATGTCTCCACTTCAATTGGTAGTCAATATTCACCCTTAAAAAGTTTTTGCAGTGTTAGTTTAAGGAAAAGAATACTGTCAAGGTAAATGTAGACAACAGTGCAGAAGATTGTTACAAACTCTTTAGTGCCAAACACCATCAATGTCAGCTGAAGTGGAATGACCACGAGCACTAGCACTAGTACTAGCACTAGCACTAATACTAACACTAGCACTAGCACTAGACAGAATGGCATGCTATTGTAGTCCTGTCATCAGTTTCTAACAACAGCTGCCTGGTAGTTACATACTATTTCTATGCACACATTATCATTAGCCATGATATTTTTTGGGGATTACACCCACAAAATATGTCCCCAGTATTTATGTTACAGAAAAGCACCATAAGAAAACAACTAAAAACAACAATTGTGATAATTGTAAAAATAAAAAAAAAATAATAATAAAAAAAAAACATTTACAGTGTTTAGATTCTAACTGCACATCTGAATGCACTTACCAATACATTATATTCATTAAGGAAAATGCTAGTAATTATTACTTTAATAGCTCCATACATGATCATGGAACAAGAGCCAAACTTAACCTACACATGCTGAGAAAAATTAAACAAAGATCTCAATATTTTATACTAAGGAATCAAACTGCAGAATACATTCCCCAAGGCAATGAAACAAATTACAACACATACTCTCAGATTATAATGCATGATACTGAAAAATTGCATCCTGAAGATCAGTGATGGAAAATGTTAACCTCCTTTCATTTTTCCAAGTTCAACGTGTTCACTATGGAGGTATTCTGGCTCAGTTTTTCTGCAAGACAAATAGGAACACAAAAAATGTAATTGAGTGAGAGGGGTAATATCATAGTTCTACTGTCAGTCTGTAATATAGGCAGTGACTATTGCTGGCATGTGAATGAATAGTATGTTAGTTTTGGGAATAACTAGACATTTATGTAATTATGTTCATGTCTGATAAATTTTAATGATGTTTTATTATTGTATTAAGCTAATATCATACTAAAATGATCTGTGGAGGAATAAAATTCTATCTGATTTTTTCCTGATGCACATTCACTGTTATTAGGACTGTTAATTTTTAAAAGTTTGTTACTTTTGAAGGAAAGTTATTAATTGCTTAATTAAGTACAGTAATTATTGAGTACTTTATATTATATTACTGGTATTAGAAGGAAAACTGTAAACCAGTTTTTGTGTTTTGACGAGTCTCCTGTACATTAAGTCAATGGCTGGAAATTGTAGATTATAAGACAATAAACATCTGTTCTATACTATTCTATTCTATTCTATTACAACTACAACAGTAAATATCTGCTACTACTATTACATCTAGTACTAGTATTACTAGTACTACAACTAATTCTTTTACTGTCACCATGAGCAGCACTACTGTCCTTGTGACCAGCAAATGAAATGAGTTATTTCATGTTAGACAGGCCAGGTTATTTTGCAGATGTATCTCAATCAAGTTGGACCATTGGTTTTTACACACATAATATTTGCTACTAAATCCTATAACAGAAACAGTGTCCCTTTATATGGGAGCAACTTCATGAAACATCTTTATGATATGGGAGGGGATTCCACAAAAGGAAAATCAAGATGTCAATTGCATATCATCAATATCATCTGTTACACATGTGTAAAATATTTACAGGTAGAATAAATTTATCGACAGCTATTTGTCCAAAAACTGACCTCTTCCTTGGGAGACCAGATCCAACCTGCCATAGATCAGGGAGCAACAGAAGAAGAACATTGGTCTAACTGGTCTGGCTAGTTTTACCTTCTAAGGGCCTCTTTCCAGACTTACGATGGAGACTGTAATGGTCTGAGAGATGAAAGAGACCAAGCAGTCATCAACAGTGCTCATATAACAGAAGCAACAACTCTATTTGTTCTGGGGTTGTTATACAAAGAAGCTTCATCCTGAAAGATGATGGTATTTCTTCCTGTACTCACAGTTGGTGAATGTCAAGAAGACTGGTAGGGCAGCAGTTATGCTATTTGCAGGAATGTTCAGGATGTCTTTATTGCCTGCAGTACTGTGATGTAGAAGACAATAGCGTATGCAGTACTCCATTAAAAATATCATGATGGCTTCTTCATGGGCAAAATAGTCTATACGTAGAAAAATTCCCCATTTGGATTCTGGGTGACAATTGCACAGGAGGAGCTATCATACAAAAAAGGAATGCTAAGCAAGGTTGAAAAAATTAATGTTATGTCACTAAGGCTCTGTGGGTAGCTAGAAAATCTAAAACTATAAATATGAAAAGCCCAGACAGATACTTTAAGAATCAGTAGGTTGCAATGGCAAGAAGAGAATAGAATTGTTTGTACTGTGGCAGATAACAGTAAAGCAGGAAGAGAATAATAGTGAACAGGGAAATTGACAGTTAAGTCCCATAAGATTTCACACACATTTGAACATTTTTTTTGACAATAAATTGAAGGGTTATAAGTAGTAAACAAAACAAATGTTGACTAGAAAATTGAATACATATCCAACAGACATTGAAATCATACATGTACTACCAACCACAGATAGGGGTGAGAGAAAAACTTAAGTAGTTTGTAATAATGTTAAAGAAGTCAATAAAAATGTCAAAGGGGCAACGATTTTGTTCATAATGGAGGACTAAAATGAAGTAGGAAACAGAAAATAATAAGACAGTTTGGTCTCGATGAATGAAATTGGCAGGGAGGAAGATTCATACAAGTATATGCATGAGTAGGTCAGTTGATTGAATTTTCCAAGAACCACTTGAGAAGGAGGAATATATGGCAGGTGTCAGATGGCCAAAGAAGACACCATAATGCTTTATTTGGTATGACAAAGATTTTTGATCTAACTAAGGAGTATATGAATTATGCCAACACTGATATTGGTAGTGACCTACTAATGACATACCAACTGAATTTCAAGAAGTTGCCGGCTGGTGTGGCCGAGCGGTTCTAGGCACTTCAGTCTGGAACTGCGCAACCACTACAGTCACAGGTTCGAATCCTGCCTCGGGCATGGATGTATGTGATGTCCTTAGGTTAGTTAGGTTTAAGTAGTTCTAAGTTCTAGGGGACTGATGACCTCAGCTGTTAAGTCCCATAGCACTCAGAGCCATTTGAACCATTTCAAGAAGTTAAACCGGAAGCAGCTGAAATGCTCAAACGTAGACAAGTTGACAGAATTACAAAATCAGACTGCATTGGAAGAATATGTGACAAAAGGAATGGTGCACTTCAAGGAACTACTGGTGATGAAAACCAATGGAACTGTCTTAAGAGTTGGTGTAAATGCAGCAGAAAAAGCACTATGATTGAAAATAGCAGTAAAGAGTGCCAAAGGTAACAGATGAGATTCTGGAATTAATAACATAACAAAAGAAATGTAAAAATGTAGAAAATGAACAGAAACAATATAAAGAGGAACTGATGAGAAGAAATGGCATGAGATAGATATAAAATTGAAACAGGGTAACACAGGTTCTGCACAAATACTAACAAATAATCACTTTAGGGAGTACAGAATAAGAAGCACAGTGGTTAATGCTGGAAAAGATTATTATGTGTTAAAAGCACAAAGTAAGGTGAGAAATAGGAAACAGTACACAGAGAAACTTCGTAACTGCCTACAATAAATTACACTGATCAAAAATGGAGAAGACAATTGGGGAAATTCAATATTTAAGAATTCCAAAAAGTTATGCATGAACTCAAAAGCTTTGGTGTTAATGAATTAGCAAGAGGCATCAAGATAAAGGGTGGAGCAAGGACTATAGACACATGTGAATTAAATTTATGAAACTGGTGAAGCTTCAGTAAAATTTGAAAAGAATTTAATTACACTTCAAAAGAAAGCAAAAGAGGTAGTCTCAAAAATGTTCATCTAAAAAGTTTAGGAGAAATTACCAGAGTTGCTCATTATGTTTCTTGGGAGGCTAATTGGGAAATTCAACTCTTCCACTTAGGATTCTTCCCAGAAATAAAAAAAAAAGTTAAAAAAAATCACAACAGTTTCTGTTCACTTTTGGAGAATACTGGCACTGTTATGTCATCAGTGACTTATATTATACTGACATTCTATCAATGACAAACAACACACATGTGAATATACTCCTTTATTCCTCTCACTGCCTGTTCAATATATAAACTACATGAAAGTCATAACAATGAGCAACCCGGCCTTGCATTAGTTGTGATTTTGGACTTTTGTTCCATTCCATCAGTGTTGACTACATGTCTGCTTCACATAAAGAGAATTGACTTTATTTATTTATTTATTTATTCAACACTTCATGCTCCATAGCTCTATGAGCAAATAAATCACAATGATGTAGAATATATCAATAAAATACAATAAATCTGTACATGTTATTGTTTCACATTGGTCTGTACATAAAATAGTTTAATTTGTAAAGACAAACAAGTGTTAACAATGAAGTTCAAATTAAACATTTTACAATGCACTACACAACAATTCACACTGATTATACATGTTAATAAAATTTCATAAATAATAGAAATGATTTCAAACATGTAAGAATTGTATGTATGTATTTATGTATGCATGTAATGTTTTAACTATTTTTTAAATTTGTTTATGTAAGTAATACTGAATTTGGTATTGGCTGGAAGAGTATTAAACACCTTTGTACAGGAGAAGTGAATGCCATTCTTGAAATAGCTAGCCTCTCTTTAGTTCTCTGTACAAATAATACTCATGTATAGGGCTACAGTTGTGGCAGGCCATAGTGACCAGAGACAGTGGCAACATGTGTGAGTTGTGCTTTTGTGAATGTGTGTTTGTTTTCTGTCTCCAAAGAAAATCTTTTCTCCAAAAATTAACTTTTTAGAAGTCTTTTCATTGTGTCTGTCTGTGCCTCAGTGCCTACTCTATGTGGTGATTAGAAATCTATTCCTTTCATAATATTGTTAATATGGTTGTGATATATGTAGTTCATTTTGTACCTCTAACGTTCTTAGCATAACAGAGATAAGAGAAAGGGTTACTGAGATAACATGATGAGGATGCTCAGTTGTTTGAATAATTTTCTAGATGAACTCCTAGGATGGGATCTACAAATGATCCTAATCACTTGTTTTTCTGATCACATTTTCTTTTGATGTGATTAGTTGCACCAGAATACTAGGCAATAAGACATGATCTACTGGAAACAGCCCAAGTACATAGTGCTGGCTGCATCTTTATTACCAATAGAAGCTATAATGTGGGTACAAAATATTGCTGAGCTCTGACTTCACACAAATCGAGGTTGTATAGAGAAAAATTTAGTTTTTTGTCTATATGTAATAAAGAGGACTGCATTTCCATGAATTTTTTTATCACTATACTCTATTTTTATTATTCTTCCATTTCATGTGTTGTGTGAAACAGTACAAGTTGTGTATTGTTGACATTATGTCAGATCATTTCCAGTGAACCATTCCAGAATCTCTCCAAATGCTGTGTTTGCCACGCTCTCTGTGCTGCTGTTTATGGTTTCACAATGGAAACATCTGTTTCGTCTGCAAAGAGAATAAAGTGTATATAGGTTCACACATACTGGAATATCATTTATAAAAATAGCAGATAACAGAAGCCCAGCATAGATAATTGTGGGATGCCACAAGTCATAGTACCCAAGTCAGATGAGGCAGTTGCCCTTTTGTAAATCAGAACTACTGTTTGCTATCACTCATGATTTGAGTCATGGGCTTACTTTTACATCCCTGTAGCTGATACCATACTGCCAACAAGTTAAAAAAATCCATTCTACGTAATCAAAAGCTTTCTCCAAATGTATGAATACAATGAATGTTTCCATGTTTTACTGAATCTACCTTCTATCATTAGCTGCAAGGCTAAAAATTGCTTCCCAAGTGCCCCTGCATCTGCTAAAACAAAGCTGATTATTTAAAGTTTTCAAGTTTTCTCTTCTGTGCTTTGGTAAGGTAATCTTTTAAGTATTTTTTTTCAGTATCTTTGATACGTGGGATACTAGAATGATTGTGCAGTAGTTTCCACATCAATCCTTAGTACAGTTATGAGCATATCAGAAAGAGATCTCAGTGGAAAGTTGTGGAGAAATTCTGAAAATTTCTGTCTTCTTTTTTTTTTTTTTTTGGTGTGCTAATTACAAATCTCAACTTTGCTACTTCACATTTTCCTCTGAAATATAAAAATAAGTGGATAAAAGGGACAAAATATTCAGATTTCTTCCAGGTGTTTGCTCATAACTTGAAAACAATGCACTTTTGAGTAGCATCATTTGGTACTAAATTAAGCAGGACTAATTTTCCTTCAGTTTTGAGAAAAATTATTTATTTTTTCTACCACAACCATTTGGTTCAAATGAACACTGAAATAATTAGTTGAAAAGCACTGTTTGAGACATGCATTGTTTGCTTTTCTTTTTTGTATTCTCATTCAGTCCCTCTGCTCTCACTGACTTTGTCTCTCTATTTATGTCTTTCTCTGTGGATTCCAAGCCCTCACACGACCTATGAATGAGGATCTTTTGTTTGACTCTGATGTTTTTCCAACTATCATTCCCCTTCTGTCCCTACTCTATTTTCATGAAGTCCTGTCAATTATTATTGACCTATCACTCTGTGCATTCAGTGCATAACTTGTTTTGAAAGATAATTCTGAAAATAATTCTGACTTTGAAGAGATTTTTGTGATAGAGTGTTGGATGGCAACAGTGACAGTAATGGTGAACTGCATCAAATCAATCTTAGAACTGATACTCAAAAGAATATCTAGTCCAGAGCAGTATGCTCCTTTCTAGTTGTGGGATTTATAGAATTTCAATGTGGAAAGATGAGGCAGAAGAAATGTATAGTGCCCAAATGTAAATTTATTCATGTTGATTATATGTGTGAGAACTGTATGCCAAACTGATAATGAGTGCAGGTTCCTGAATTTTGTGGACAATGCTTTACCAATTGTACAGTCTGAGCATGCCTCACAAGGACTTGAAGTTTCAACTTGTCACAGACTCTTTTTCATTTCCTACCAAACTCATCCTCATTATAGATGTCAGTATGCAGCTTCATCTCAGCTTATCATCTCCTGGCACAGTGGTGAAGCTATTCCTGAAATTGTCAAAGTGTACAAAGACAATAAACTAGAACAGTGATTTGTTCAGGTAATTATATTAGTGACTGATCTTTTGTAAACCACATATTTCAGCTAGGGTTTGTTGGATGAAGGTACACTTCATGTGAATCACTGAATATAGGTGGTATCAAATATCAACACTAATATGAGCAATGTTAGTATTTTGTAGGAATATGATATAATAATGTATCAGAAAGACACTTCTTACTGACACTCATATGCTGCCTGTTCACTCCCATTTCTGGCTTGAGAACGATGATGTTGAACTCGTCCACTAAAAATAAGTAAAAAAAGGAAAGTGAGCAAGGCAAAAAAAAAGAAAAAAAAATACAGACATATGATTTAAACAAAGATTAAACTTGTGGAAAGAATATGAAACTAGAACAATTCTGAATGGCAGCAGGGTTAGTTGCGTTGCATTGCATTAAATAAGGACATAGGTGAGCTGTTTATTATTTGTTCTCATCTTGCCAAGAATGAAAAAACATTTGTCTTGCATGCCTTAGTACCAAAAACAATCCACCTATATTAGCTATGGTTCATGCTGATTTTGTAGTGTTTTAACTTAACGAACATGGGTTTGCTTATTCAATTGGACTTAAAAATTCAATTAGTGCACTATACACTCCTCAGTAGAATGGAGTTGCTGAGAGGGAAAATAGAATCCCCTGTGAGATGGCAAATTCTTGGCTCTGCTCTGCTGAACACATATCAGATGCATTGTAGGGTGGGACAGTTCTAGCTGCAGTACACACTCTGAATCAAACTGTCCCACAAAAATTAAACATCAAACTCAAGTTGAAATATTCTTGAAGAAGGAAGGTTGTTTTGATAATTTGGTCATATTTGCAGTGTAACATACGTGGATACAATCATGTAAAATTTAATTGCAAACAATTACAAGAGCCACCATTTCAAGAGACTACAAGCATTGCTGATGTGTCAGATAGAGATGAAAAGGAAGAGGTTACAAAAACCGAATGCGAAAATGTTGATTTTCAAGTCAATAGACAAGAGGCTTGTAGAAACCAGCATGCAGCTCTGAGTAATGGGAATGAACCATTTGTGTGACACTGAGGGCAAGTTAAGAGGAACTTGGGAGCAAGAAATGAAGACAAAGTGATGCACAATTTAAGTGATTGGTGGAATTTGAAGAAACCACCTTGTCACTGTGAGCCCAACAACTGAGAACAATGCTTCTTTTTGAGATACCAAGGAATGATGATGAAGCGGTGCAGTATGAAGATTCTGAAGATTGGAAGAAAGCAATGAAGGTAGAAATGAATTCTCTTAAGATGAATAAAGCATGGGGACTACTTCATAAAACTAAAACAAATAACATGATTGAAAATTGGTGTTTTTTTTTCCACAGAATGAAATTCAGATAATGAAGTGGGTTGATATAAGACTTAGCTGGTGGCAGAAGGATGTATTCAATGATTTGGAATGCTTTATGCAGACACATTTAGCTCTGTAGCAAGATACGAGGTCACTGGAGCCCTGTTGAGTGCTGGAATTCAACATGACTGGTGTACAATGCAGATTGATTGAATGATTGCATTTTTCAATGCTATTCTGAAGGAGGAAATTTTAATGTGTCAACCAGAGGCTATGCTGATGGTACTGGATGTGCAGGTAAATTACTGAGAAATCTGTATGGTTTAAAGCATGACTCAAAATGCTTATGTAAATGTGTTGTTACATTTATCAGTGAATGGAGTTCATGGGAGAACCATTCAGATTGATGTATGTTATTAGGTGAAAACCTGGTACTGCTTTTTCATGTTGATGATGAATTGGCTATGGACCAATTGGATACATGTTTTCCAGCCACTGCGGAAAATGTAGATTACTACCTTGGCTTACAAATCATGAATTTTAACAACTGTATTCAAATAAATTAGTCTATATGTATGAAGACAATTTTATAGAAAATATGGCGTGATGGAGTCAAAACCATTATCTTTTGCAAATGAAACAGATACCAGGTAAATCAGCTGCTTTTACTAATAGTAAACTCTGTTGAGAAATAGTTGGAAGTTTATTGTATTTAAAACAGGAGACAAGACCAGATTTTAAGACTCATAAACAAAAGTGCATTTCACTGTGTGCAAACAAATATTCAGATATCATAAATTAACAACTACAGATTGTATTTAGTTAGAGAAGAATGAGGACTCTAGTGTTGAAACTTATGGTGATGCTGGTTGTGGTGGGGACACATGCACAAGATGATCAACAGATGGCAGTCTTCTCATGTTTCAGAGAGGTCCAGTTATATGAAAAAGTAAATTATGTCTGTTTGTTGCTCTTTCTTCAATGGAACCAGAATATCTGGCTACAAATGAAGCTTCCAAATAACTTGTGTTGTTAGGCTGACTTCTGAAAGAAATTACTGCCATTAGAGTGTCCTCAGTTCCTATTTTATAAATAGATAAGTATAGTATTTTCAAAATTATTAATTGGTCATGATTTTATGAATGATCTGCATGTGTACAGACAATGTATCATTACATTCATCATATAGTTATTCAGAAGAAGATTAGAGTGAATTACATACCAACTAGAAGAGAGATAGTAGGCATTCTGACCAAACGGTTACTATTTCAAGAGTTATAGGCGTTGAAGGAACTTGTTCCTGTTGCATCTACCTTATGACATGTAAAACATTGTAGAAGAGTGTGAATGTACTTGTTTTGTGTGTGTGTGTGTGTGTGTGTGTGTGTGTGTGTTAATATACGGGGTGATTCAAAAGTAACTGTACACACTTCATGGGTGTACTGTAACAATCAAAATAAGAGTAAAATGTTAACGTTTTGTCTGAAACTGCTTTATTTTCGAGTTATAGTGCATATCATTTGCGGTAGGCAGTACATATGCGCCAGCAGAGGCTTTTGGCGTGTTGTTCTTCCCTAACATCCACAGACGTTGTTTTGTCAATGAAGCCCTTCCACATTTCAGTTGAGAAGCTAGAGAGTACCTCAAAACTGTATATCCCAGTAAGGGTGTAGGCTTACAGGTCATGCAGGATCAATTACGTGGCCTGCCACATCTCTGGATCTTAACCCCTGGACCTTTCAGGCTGCCTCATGGAGCTCGTATATGGTTTTGCAATTGAGAATGTAGCAGAACTACAGCAGTGAATTGAAAATAGCTGTGTAGCTATGCAGAATAAGATTAACAAAGCATGCAACTATCCAAGATTGGTAAGAAGTCAAGCACATCTACATGGACATAATTTTGAATATGTCATCGGGTAACCATACAATACATAGTTGAGTTGATTTTTGGGTCCCTTTGTGTCACCGCTTCCCTAGAGGAATTAATTTAGTGTTATTTGCATTGCACTTGTGATCCCTACTCTACTGCGTAACTCTGAAATAAAGCAATTTGAGACAAAAGTTTATTTTACATTTTACTCTTATTTTAATGCTTACATTACACTCACGAAGTGTGAACAGTTACTTTTGAATCACCCTGTATACAGTAATGCTATTTTAAGGTTTTGACTGGCTGTCACATAAATGCTTTGATTTGTTGTTGTTGTTCTTGGTGCATGTATACTGGATGTCTGATGTCTTTGTGGAAGACAGTGAAAACAGATAACTTTCTTTTAAGAATGCAGAGGAAGATGTAGTTTTTGATCACGAGACGACATGTAATCTTAGACCCTGGAGGAAAATTCAGTTACTTGGAGGATTATGAGTTGCCCTGTTGACAGCAGTGATTGATGAAGTCCCAGCACCTACACTGAAGCAGCCTTGTAGTGAAGCTAAAAATTGGAATGCTACCATAGTAACAGAGCTGCAAGCCCTTGAAGAAAGTAAGAAATGGGATTATGTATGTAGGCCAAATTATTGTGAAGTTATTGACACAAGAACAATTTTTAGGCAAAAAAGAAATGAAAAAGGCATTGTTGTTTCTTATAAAGCTTGTTCTTGTGGAAAAAGTTTTACAACAAAGAATAAATTATTCAGAGATACATATTCCAATAGCAAAACTAATGTCAGTGAAACTTTTCCTAGTTTTTGTAATGAGAATAACTTCCCAATCTACCAACAGGGTATTTGTAGTGCATTTCTTTATGGAGAGATAGTTGAAGACTTTTATGTCAAATTACGTACTGCATGTTTCAGTAAAATGAATGGTAAAGTTTGTAAACTTAGAAAGGCTCTGTATGGTTTAAAGGACTCACACAAAAATTGGAATTTTAAATTTTGCTGAGTAATAACTGGCTTAGGATTTGTAAGAAGTGATTTTGAATATTGCTTGTATGTAAAGACAGAAAGTAGCCACAAAGCATACACACTTGTTTACATTGGTGATCTGCTGATAGCTTCAACTTCCCAGAATGTAACTGACAGTTTAAAGTTGTTACTGACTGATGAGTTTAAAATGAAAGGTTTGGTATGATTAGGAACTATTTGGGAATGAATATTGTTCAAAATTTAATGGAAGTTACTATTACTATTTGCCAACGTACCTGTCTTGAAAAAGTGTTGAAAGCTTTTGACATGTTTGAATGTAATTCTGTTTCAACCCTTGTGGAGGAAAAGTTGATCACAATATGTTAAAAAGAGAAAAACTTGAAAATGGAGACACTGAAAAAACTTGCAGAAAATTAATAGAGTCACTGATGTATGCTACGTTAGGTTTCACACCAGATATTTGCATAGGTATAAGTATTCAAAGCAGGTATCAATGATGTCCAAGTCTGTATTTATGGATTGCTTTGAAAATTGTCTTGTGTTATATTAAGGGAACCCTAAAACTGAATGTGTTATATGGTAGGGATGAAAAGTGTACTGAGCCTATAATTGGCAATGTGGATTGTGATTGGGCTGGTGACAGAGTACACAAGAGGTTCACAAGTGGCTATCTTTTCAAAGTTTTGGGGTGCAGTGTTTCATGGGCATCTAAGAAGCAACCCACATCAACAGAATCTGAATCTGTAGCCTTAAGCATGGCAACTAGTGAAGCCTGTTGGCACAGTAATTTGTATCATAGTCTTTCTGGCAGTCAAAGAGCTGTTGTACTTTATGAAGACAATGTGCCAGTAATAAATATTTGCAAGAAGACACAGTACTATCATAAATTAAAGCATGTAGATGTGAAAATTTAATTTGTGAGAGAGAAAGCTTCTACTGAGAAAGTTATGTTAAATCACATCTGCACAAATGACCAACAAGCTGATGTTCTAACAAAGTCACTAGGTAAAATAAAATTTGAAAAAATTAAAGCCTTGTTAGGACTTACTTGGAGCTTGTAATTTTTTTTCACTGATAATTAATAATGAGAGAGGGTGTTAATGGTGGAATGTTAATGTTATCTTAAAGAAGGAGCACAGTTTTTCTTTGATTTGTGTTACCTTCCATTCTTTAGGTGCTTTGGCTGTTGCTGTTTATTCTGGGAGGGTATTGTTGTCTGCCATTAGTTGTAAGTTGTTACACATTACAGTAAACTCTGCACAAACAGGCTTATTTTTGTGCTTCATTTACTGCATCTGATCACAGTTATTTGTCTTTATCACTACAAATCTCACACTTTTAACAGGTTATAGGCTCCGAATAATAATCTGTGCAGTGACCTATGTATGCCTATGTTGTGCAGGTAGGAAGATAAATAACTGGACAAGCATATTGGATTATATAACCATGCTGTGAGTGATAATTGTTTAGATTTGTGTTTTGTCAAATTCACCACCATCTGAATGCCTGGTTTCTGAAAGAAAGCTGTTACTTGATTTAGTGCTTGTGAATATGAGTTTCCAAAGTGTCTTCAAATGCAATTTTGACCAAAACCACTATTCCAGTGGTAGACTAAGTGAGGAACAAGGATGATTATGATAGCTGGAAGTTTGGAATGAAACTCATAGCAATGAGTGAACAATTATGAGATTATGCCATAGGTGCAAATACTGTCATCTGCTATGGATGCAGAAGAGGATATAGATGTGTAGAGATTTATTCTCTAGCATGTGGATAAATCTCTGCATGCAAATGTGAAAAACACAACAAAGGCAAATGAAGCTTGGGATACTCTGGAAAATCTACTTGCCGGTAAGAATAAAACTAGGTGGACGAATCTCTGGGATGCTCTGTTAGATACTACAATACCCAAATTTGAAGGAAATGTTGAGAATTATGTTACTCATATTCCGGATGTAGCCAATAAACTACAGAGCCTGGACAAACTAGTTGATGATGGACTAATTGCATTCATTACGCTCAGAGGTTTACCAAAAGTTTGTCTGCCTTACCAGATGGGTATAGAATTCACTGCAATGGACGAAAATTTCACATAAGAAAACAACAAGGCAAAGTTGCTAAATGGAAGTGTGGAAGAATACCTGAAGCTGGACAAAGATGGCAGCGATAGAGCATTATTCACAAAGCATTGCAAGAAATCACAGCAGGGTTTTTCCAAAGACAAGCAAGAAATGGGGGAAAATAAAATGTTTCTGCTGCTGGAAGTATGGTCACTTCAAGTTTGACTGTCTCCAGAATCAAGAATTGCTAAAGGACTCCAAGAGAGTAAACAGGTAATTGTTTTTTGCACTTGGTATGTCAAATTTCAACAAGAATGAGTGGATCATTGATTCTGGAGCATCAACACACATGATATTAAGGAAGAAATTGCTTCAAGATATTGTAATAGAAAATTGCAAACAAAAAATTGTTAAGTATACAAATAACGTCGAACCAGTAAGTGCAGGAAAAGAGATATTATTGTCAGTTCAAGAGATATATCTTCAATCAGGAATGTTATTCCTGTCCCTGGCTTATCCACTAATTTCTTTTCAGTTTCTGCTTTGGTTAAGAAAGGCATAAAAGTGGTTTTTGACAAAGATGGATGTAAGATGCTCAAAAGTGATAGGCGACTTTGTTCTGGATAAGAGTCAAATGACATTTATAAACTAAAATATGTTGAACCTGTTTTGTCAGATGAGGAAGCTCTCACTTTTAAAAAATTTTGCAATATGGAAGACTTATGGCACTATAGACTTAGTCATGTTAGAGTAGTTACATTTAGAGAGTGGTTACAAAGTTGGAGTGTTGTGGATCTGAAACCATTGACAAGTTTAAGTCATGTATGCTTGTTAAGATGCCTAAATTCCCATTTCTAAGAGTGAAGGACAATACACAACTGAACTGCATGGCCTTGTGCATGTGGAATTATGTGGCTCCATGGATTAAATGTCCCACAGTATGGCTAAGTTCATGTATATACTAGTGGATGATTATTCCTGAAGGACAGTCTGTTATTTTCTCATAAATACAGAATTTAAAACTTTTGCAGAAAACAGAGTTCGTGCAAAGATCAAAGCAGTTAGATCAGACAATGGCAGCGAATTTGTGAACTCTAAATTCAATTCATTTCATAGAGAGAATGGAATAGAGCATTACATTACTGTGCCCTACAGTCCAAAACAGACTGGTGTATCGGAGAGGACTAACAGATCACTTTGTGAGATGGTACGATGCATACCATTCGAATCTGGTCTGCCTAAGCAATGTTGGGAAGACAATAGTATGAAAAGGATAGATTGATACTCAGTGTATAGTGGAGATATTGAGTTTCAGACAGGAATAAGAAAAGACTGCCAATCAAGTAAGCTTCCACACACACACACACACACACACACACACACACACACACACACACACACACACACGGGCATATACCCTACTGGCCATTAAAATTGCTACACCAAGAAGAAATGCAGATGATAAACAGGTATTCATTGGACAAATATATTATACTAGAACTACATGTGATTACATTTTCACACAATTTGGGTGCATAGATCCTGAGAAATCAGTACCCAGAACAACCACCTCTGGCCGTGATAACGGCCTTCATACGCTTGGGCATTGAGTCAAACAGAGCTTGGATGCCATGTACAGGTACAGCTGCCCATGCAGCTTCAACATGATACCACACTTCATCAAGAGTACTGACTGGCGTATTGTGATGAGCCAGTTGCTCGACCACCATTGACCAGACGTTTTCAATTGGTGAGAGATCTGGAGAATGTTCTGGCCAGGGCAGCAGTCGAACATTTTCTATATCCAGAAAGGCCCGTACAGGACCTGCAACATGCGGTCGTGCATTATCCTGCTGAAATGTAGGGTTTCGCAGGGATAGAATGAAGGGTAGAGCCATGGGTCATAACACATCTGAAATGTAACGTCCACTGTTCAAAGTGCCGTCAATGTGAACAAGATGTGACCGAGACGTGTAATGATTGGCACCCCATACCATCAGACCGAGTGATATGCCAGTATGGCGATGACGAATACACTCTTCCAATGTGTGTTCACTGCGATGTCGCCAAACACAGATGCGACCATCATGATGCTGTAAACAGAACCTGGGTTTGTCGTTGAGGCACTCCTGTCTATGATTCAGCGGCAAGGGTAACCGCAGCCATGGTCTCCAAGCTCATAGTCCATGCTGCTGCAAACGTCGTCAAACTGTTCGTGCAGATGGTTGTTGTCTTGCAAACGTCCCCATCTGTTGAATCAGGGATTGAGACATGGCTGAACGATCCATTACAGCCATGTGGATAAGATGCCTGTCTTCTCGACTGCTAGTGACACAAGGCCGTTGGATCCAGCGCGGCATTCTGTATTACCCTCCTCTACCCATTGATTCCATATTCTGCTAAAAGTCATTGGCTCTCAACCAACGCGAGCAGCAATCTCGCGATACGATAAACCGCAATCGCAATAGGCTACAATCCGACCTTCTCAAAGTCAGAAACGTGATGGTATGCATTTCTCCTCCTTACACGAGGCATCACAACAACGTTTCACCAGGCAACGCCGGTCAACTGCTGTTTGTGTATGAGAAATCGGTTGGAAACTTTCCTCATGTCAGCACGTAGTAGGTGTCGCCACCGGCGCCAACCTTGTGTGAATGCTCTGAAAAGCTAATCATTTGCATATCACAGCATCTTCTTCCTGTCGGTTAAATTTCACGTCTGTAGCACGTCATTTTCGTGGAGTAGCAATTTTAATGGCCAGTAGTGTATTATATATCCAAACCTGACCTAGCAACCAGAGACTGTGGTCATGTGTGTGTGTGTGTGTGTGTGTGTTTTCTCTAATTCAAGAGAAACAACTTGTTTCACAGAAATTTGTTGTGCCTGTCTGTGACTCAATCTACACTACATAATGAATAACAGTGTATCCTTTTTATAATATTGTCATTATTCCATTCTGGGTTTTCCATTGTTCAGTATTGAGCAGAGGCAGGGAATATAGCTGTTTGCACTTTGTGTTATAAATTGTAATGGGACACACTTTTCTAACTTAACCTTTTTTTTTCAATATAAATAGTCGATACAAAATAACTTGTATAGGTGAACATTGTCTCAGAAGTTTAACTAATTGAATTTCATATGATTTTGTATATGATGTATTATATTGCAGGCTAAAATGTATAAAAAAGAAATTAATTTGTTACAATTGTTATGTACTAATCTATATGTGTGGTTAAAATTACTCTTCTTTTAAAAATATTTGAAATTACAAAAGATCTGGCATATTTAAAATTCATATTATTAATTGCACAATCTAATGCTAATTATTAAATTTATTCCTGGATTCATTTATAAAATAATGTTATAACTTGGTGATGATTTTTCTTTTGTCAAGAAAGTTTGTAAACTCTTTTGCTTTATAAACTCTTTGGAATATTGTGAGTACCACAGAAAGTAGATATAGGGCACATGCCTGTGACGGAAACGTACATGTTTTTTTAATTTTGTCTACAACAATGTAATTGATGGTCGTATGAAAATGGAGATTATGAAGTCATTTTGATATAGAAGAATGGAATAAAATAAAAGAAAATCATAGCAACAGATAGTACTTCATCAATTATTTAGTCATCTGGAACCCAGTAAGTCGAAATTTCAGCCACAAGAATGTACTCCTAGACGTGATAACTGAAACTAACAACAAAAACAACAACAAAAGAAAATGAAGATAAGTAAAAAGTTTTTCTTTTGTATATCTTAGGCCTCTTGAAGCTTTTGAAATCTATGAAGAGACAGGAAAAATTAATGTTGTTGTGTGGGTGGGTAAGGTTACAGCATGCAATGTAGCTATTTGCACAAAGAACTGTGTTCCTCAGAGTACTTAATGGTAAGACTCTACAGGTGTTGTGGAAGGGAAAAGTATCTTGTTTCAACCATTTAAAGGTATCTGGTTGTTGAGATATACCAGTTAAAAATAGAAGAAAGTGGGATGCCTAAGATAAAGAACTTTTTTGGATATTACAGTGAAATGACCAAAGGTTAGAACCTAATTGATCCACAGAACCCCCAAAAATTGTGAAAGTGGGAGTGTTGTTTTTCTGGAGAATGAATGCATGACTGTCAGTACCAGGACACCAGCTGTAAATAATGAAGGTTACTGTACGTTCTACTCAAGTGAACAGGATGCTCAATTGAAAGAGGCAGAGGAATTAGTAGAAGTTAGCAGTGCTGGGAGTGACAGAGCCAACAGTGATAGAGACACACACTACATGCCACATGCTCAGTCAGTAGCAGACATTCAGGAGACTGAGATGCAGTCGACAGACCCTGATACTATAGAAGAGGACCAGCCACTCACAAGGTCAGCTCGTGTACCCAAATGCACTGAGTACACAGTTTATGTCACCTATTTGGTAAGTGATGTTTCCAGTTTGGGAGAAGATGCCATGAACTTGGAGGATGTCATGTCAAGGAGTGACAGAGAAGACTGGATAAAGGCCATGAAAGAGGAAATAAATTGTTGCTAAGGAGTTTACCGAAAAGTTTAATACAGATTCTTGTGAAACCTTTTTATTAAAAGGTCAGATAAATGTCTTGCAATTGTTGCGTTGTAGATAGATAATTTTTATGTCTTGTGTAATAACAGTGTGATGATAGACAAGTTGTATCAGGCTAGCTGAGCATTTTGAAGTTAAAGATCTAGGAGAAGCAAAGACCTGTCTCAGTATCTGTATAACTAGAAAGTGGGAGGAAGGTAGTTTATAACTTGAGCAGAAGTGTTATATTGCAGATGTGCTGAAACTATTTGATATGTATGATTGTACTCCTGTTGGAACACCAATGGAATCTGCATTAGGACTTTCAGATGTGCAAGGTGATAAAGTTCGCATCCCATGTCAAGAAATTGTGGGATGTTTGCTATATATCAGTGCTAATACAAGACCTGACTTATCTTATGCAGCTAGTGTTTCAGGTCAATATAATTGTAAATTTACTAGTATGCACTGGAAGGCAGCAGAAAGAGTTCTTTGCTATAGCAATCGTACTATGAATTATGGCAGTGTGTTTGACAAATGAGATTTCAAATATCTGCAAGTAACTGGGTTAGTTGGCTCAAATTTTGTAGATAATTTAATTACAGGGTTATCACAATTCATAATATGGAAGTGTTTTTCTGTTGGGGAAAAATACCATGTCCTGGGAAAGCTAGAAACTGCGGGACAAAAAAATGGGTCTGAGCACTATGGGATTTAACTTCTGAGGTCATCAGTCCCCTAGTACTTAGAACTACTTAAATCTAACTAACCTAAGGACATCACACACATCCATGCCCGAGGCAGGATTCGAACCTGCGACCGTAGCGGTCGCGCGGTACCAGGCTGTAGCGCCTAGAACCGCTCGGCCACTTTGGCCGGCAACTGAGGGACATTGCAATCCTAGCTGTAGAAGCTAAATAGGCAGCTTTAAATTCTGTGGCTAAAGAGGCATTCTATTTGCGACAGCTGATAGGAGGATTGTTAAATAATAAGTATCAAAATACTGTAACCATTTTCCATACCAAGAAGAATTCTGCTAGACTACCCCAGAATCCTGTATTGCACTCCAGACTTAAAAAATGTTTGTACTAGGCCTAAAGGACATTTTATTAGACAATGTGTAAGAGGAAGTGAGATTGTTCGTAAGTACTGGCAGTCAAAGGTAATGCCTGCTTATGTATTGACTAAACCACTTGCTAGAGAGCAACACATCTATCTTTTTCATAAGCTGAAACTGTCACCAGATTAAGTTGTAGTGAGGTTAGGTTGGTAATCTGGCTCCTCGGTTCATCTTGATCATTGCCATTTACAAGGTGTGGGTTATCTCTGAGTAGTAGTTCCTTCTCTGTGTGTACCATGTAACACATATTCTGTGAATACAAGTATTACGAACAATGTAATCGTTATTTATCTTTATCACCACAAACCTCGCTCTGCTAACAGCACTGGAGGAAAAATAAAGAGCTTCAGAATGTGTGGATGCGCACAGTTCTGTTGGGTTTCATTTAAACGAAACTTACTCCGACATTGGATCTTCGCGCACGGATAAGGAGATGGCAACACTAACAGCAAGATCAGCTGTTGCACGGTCGGCCATTTGGATGACGTCACTGGTCTTCCGCTGATGGCCGCCACGGTCCAGCGGCGGACGGAGCGGGATGGCATAAGGGGCAGGTGGGCACTGTGGAGCACTGTACTTCATGAAGAGATGTGTCAGCTTCAGCAGATGTGCCGGTCGTGGCATTGGCACTTCCTGTGGGCCATCTACCAATGTCTCAATTGCCTGTGGCGCCCGGCGTGGGTCGCCGTACACAGTCGCTGCAACAACCAGTGCAATCATGTTACTGAAATCAAATTATCATTCTTCTTTAATGAGTGACAGAAAGTAATATAGAAATTTTTGAACGCTCCACTTTGGTTGGAGGTAGTTTACCACTAAATTTCTCCTAACTCTATAAGAACAGCACAAATGGTCACAGGTTTATTTTGCCTGTGGGAGAGCATCACGTACATGCTGAAAACACTGAACTGGCAGATTCTTGCAAATAGGCGCAAATTATCTCGTGATAGCCTACTTACAAAGTTTCAAGAACAAGCTTTAAGTGAGCAATCCAGGAATATACTACAACCCCCTACATATCGCTTCAGTAGGGATCTCGAAGACAGCTATAGAATGTGAGACTTAAGCAATTACTGCTGGTGACAGAGAAAGGGGTTCATGTGAGATTTTTCTGAATGTCTTCGCTGAAAATTAATTCGCGCAGACAGTTACAGAACAGACACATGAAGTCTATGTCTTAGGCGTCCTAGTAACGAACTAGCCCGAACTTTTCGTATCAGTAAACGTTAAGCAGGGAACCAGTGATAGCATCAATGAACCAGGAGAATTTAAAAAAATAGGAAATATCTAAGGACTCTACGTCAAATATTCAGCTCTGAGGACGAAGATATGGAGCATAAACAGTTAAACTCAAAAGATTTGAACAAGTATGTACCGAGAAAAGTAATGAAAGTTAGAAAAGAACCACTGTGGTTCAGTAGCCGTAATAGAAAATTGCTGCATGAGCAAAGATAGCTGCATCTCTGATTTAACTGAAGTCGAAGCCCAGTAGGCAGGCCTTGAATGAAGTCAAAATGAGCGTGAGGAGAGTAGTAGGAGAAGCATTCAATTAATTTGAAAGTAAAATCTTGCCAACGATATGACTAAAAATTGCAAACAAATTTGGTCTTATTTAAAGTCTGTAAGCGGATCGAAATCACCTTTTCAGTCCCTCAGACTTTATACTGGCGCTGAAACAGAAGGTGACAGAGAGAAGGCAGAAATATTGAAATCTCTCTTCTGAAATTGTTTCATCGTATACGACCGTAATACGGTTTCTCCTTTCAATCATCGCAAGAACGCCAAAACGACAGGAATTGAGATAAGCTATCGCGGAATAGGAAATCAACCAAAACTGCTCAATGGTGGTAAGGCAGCTGGACCAGATGAGATACCTGTGAGAATTTGCTCCCCTTCTAGCAACAGCGTATCACAGGCTGATGGAGTAGCAAAGAGTACAAAGATATTGGAAAAGATCACAGGTCATTCCCTTTTTCAGGAAGGGTTATCGGTCACATGTCAATGATCCTGAATGTAAATAAATGTAACTCATTGTGCATAACTAGATAAACAGATCCATTATTGTTCGATCAAACGATTGGCGATAAATACTTGGAAACAAAAATAACAGTAAATTATATAGAAGAAACGATTCAGTGCGACTTAAAGTGGAATTACCTCATACAACTAATTGTAGGAATAGCAAATGGCAGCCTGAAATTCAGTGGGAGAATCTTAACGAAATGTAATTCAGCCACGAAAGAAGTGGAACACAAAACACTTGATAGACCAATTCATAAGTATTATTCGTCAGTGTGAGACCCTTACGAAATTGGAGTAATACAGGAGGTGGAGAAGATCCAACGAAAGGCGGCACTTTTCTTCGTGGGTTTGTTTAGTCGGCACGAGAGCGTTACGCAGATGCTCAAAAAACTCAAGTAGCAGACGTTACGAAAGAGGCTGTATGCATCATGCACAGGTTTACTATAGAAATTCCGAGAGAGTATGTTCCGGGAACGGCCAGACAACATATCACTTCCCCACATACGACTTCGCGAACCGATTACGATGAGAAAATCGGAGAAATTAAGAGTTCATACGGAGCTTTACCAGCAATCATTCTTCGCGTGCGGCATTCCTGAATGGAACAGCAAAGGGTGGAAAAGATAGAAGTGCCAGAAGTCCCTAGTGCCTTGGGTGTCTAAGGTGGGTTGCGGAGTGTAGATGTAGAAGCACATAAGATTAGCTACGGCGCTCACTCTACTCCTGCTCCACGGAAGAAGCCTTAATAACTGGTACAATGAAGCATTCTCTTCCATGCACTTCACAGTGGTTTTCAGAGCATACAGAATGTTCTATAGGTGTTGCGACAGACTTCTAGTGCTTGTAGAGAGTGTCTTGAGTAGCAAATCGAAGAGTTAACCCGTGTCTGGAAACGTCATCCAACGACGCTGCAGAGCGTGGAAGTTATAGACGCCGGGTTTCCATCCATAGTTTATTTTTCTCCTGGAGCCCTTTAAAATCTCCATTGTTTTTCGGTATACAGGAAATAAATAAACTGCAGATGGAAACTCTTGTCCGAAACTATAATCCACAAAGGTAACAGGGCATCGCATTCATAGCGGACAAGGCCTTTCCACGCAGCAGCTAGCTTCATCTTCTCTAATGGCGATTGTGGTAGTCAGTACGAAATGTGTAACAAACAACATTCCGAGACGTTCCACCTATGGTCCGTCAGCGTACGAAGTCATGTCTACTGCCAAAGAGGTAGCCTAGTGGCAGGCGCTGGGGCCTATAACTTTAATGCTCTGAAGCATCGTTGGATGACGTTTTCAGACACCGGTTCACAGCCTCGATTTGTTCCTCAAGACACCCTCTACAACCCCTCAAAGTTTGTTCCAACACTTCTGGGACACCCTGTAGATGCAGATGTAGGAATTGTAGTTGACTAGTTTTCAACCACACTATCTACCACCTATGATGCGACTGCCCAATCGCGAACTCAGTTAACTGGTTTTTTATCACAGGTGTGAAAAGCATCTTCTAAATCGGCAACTGATGAGGAGGATGGGAGAGTTGATTATACCTACCACAAATCCTACCTCGATATCCTCTACGCAGTTTCCCAGGTAACAAGAAAATTATGTTACAGAGGGTTTCTCGGTTGATGACATCCAAATTGGTTACCACTTTGATGCGATTCGTCATAGCAGACTACCAGGGACAGACAAAGCGTTAATCATGACCTGTAATAAATGAAGTTCTGTAAATAATGTTTTTTCTGTCTGCAAGTACATGCCTTCAGTCCCGATACACACTGAAATCGTCGTCTCAAAGTACTGTAACATGCCGATAGAAGAATCAACAACAAAATGGCGCAGCCCTTTGACAAAGTGAAGTATTGTGCGTTCATTCATTTCTCTGCATTTGAAGAGGGACAATGCTGTAATAATCCATGCTGAGTTGGTGGAAGTGTATGCAACAATACACCAGCATACGACACTGTAGTCAAGTGGCACAGACGTTTTCAACGTGGTCACACGAGTCAGAATGACGAAGATGAAATTAGCAAACCATCACTCAGTGAAGAATTGGGAAACGCAAAAGGTGGTGGCCCTGGAGATCTAAGTCCGGCGTATCACCGTCGGAGCGATAGTGGAAAATGTAAAAATTGGCGGAAATGTGATATTTGTCTCTGATCAATACATACGACTTCCTTAGCCGCCCAATTGCCATGGACGAGTGCTCTGTGTACAAGTATGACTCCGACTCAAAGGATCAAAATAAGTATTGGAAACATGCGGGTCCAATACCGATGACAAAGGTGAATACTCAGTCTTCATAGGGCAAAGCTATACCGAGTTTTTTTTTTACTGCCAGGGTGTTGTGCTAACAGACAATCCTCTTGAGAGCAAACCATCAAAGGAGCATATTACCTACACTTCTTACGAGGTTACAAGGTTTCCTAAGAGGGCGTGTTGAAAAGTAACACCTCCGAATTTTTTGTGAAAACTCTTAAAGCTTTTTAAATAAAACAAACGTTATTAACATTCTACATCTTCATTCTTCATGTCTACATATCTATTTCTCAATATAGTTATCCTGGCAATGGACACATTTCTCCCGACGAAAGACTAGTTTGTTGATATCGTCACCGTAGAATGACTTTGTTGACGGAGCCACAACCTCACCTCTACTTGCACCGCTTCATCACTATCAAAGTGAAGTCCTCGGAAGTGCTTTTAAAGTTCTGGAAACAGATGAAAATGGGACGGAGCCAAGTCAGGACTGTATAGAGGATGATTGATGACAGTGAATCCAAGACCTGCCTAGGGCAGTGCTGGCTCAGATGACTATTAAATTAGGGGAGTTTACCCCCCATGAACCATGGACCTTGCCGTTGGTTGGGAGGCTTGCGTGCCTCAGCGATACAGATGGCCGTACCGTAGGTGCAACCACAACGGAGGGGTATCTGTTGAGAGGCCAGACAAACATGTGGTTCCTGAAGAGGGGCAGCAGCCTTTTCAGTAGTTGCAGGGGCAACAGTCTGGATGATTGACTGATCTGGCCTTGTAACATTAACCAAAACGGCCTTGCTGTGCTGGTACTGCGAACGGCTGAAAGCAAGGGGAAACTACAGCCGTAATTTTTCCCGAGGACATGCAGCTCTACTGTATGATTAAATGATGATGGCGTCCTCTTGGGTAAAATATTCCGGAGGTAAAATAGTCCCCCATTCGGATCTCCGGGCGGGGACTACTCAGGAGGACGTCGTTATCAGGAGAAAGAAAACTGGCGTTCTACGGATCGGAGCGTGGAATGTCAGATCCCTTAATCGGGCAGGTAGGTTAGAAAATTTAAAAAGGGAAATGGATAGGTTAAAGTTAGATATAGTGGGAATTAGTGAAGTTCGGTGGCAGGACGAACAAGACTTTTGGTCAGGTGATTACAGGGTTATAAATACAAAATCAAATAGGGGTAATGCAGGAGTAGGTTTAATAATGAATAAAAAAAATAGGAGTGCGGGTTAGCTACTACAAACAGCATAGTGAACGCATTATTGTGGCCAAGATAGATACGAAGCCCACACCTACTACAGTAGTACAAGTTTATATGCCAACTACCTCTGCAGATGATGAAGAAATAGATGGAATGTATGACGAGATAAAAGAAATTATTCAGGTAGTGAAGGGAGACGAAAATTTAATGGTCATGGGTGACTGGAATTCGTCAGTAGGAAAAGGGAGAGAAGGAAACATAATAGGTGAATATGGATTGGGGGGAAGGAATGAAAGAGGAAGCCGCCTTGTAGAATTTTGCACATAGCATAACTTAATCATAGCCAACACTTGGTTCAAGAATCATAAAAGAAGGTTGTATACCTGGAAGAATCCTGGAGATACTAAAAGGTATCAGATAGATTATATAATGGTAAGACAGAGATTTAGGAACCAGGTTTTAAATTGTAAGACATTTCCTGGGGCAGATGTGGATTCTGACCACAATCTATTGGTTATGAACTGCAGATTGAAACTGAAGAAACTGCAAAAAGGTGGGAATTTAAGGAGATGGGACCTGGATAAACTGAAAGAACCAGAGGTTGTAGAGAGTTTCAGGAAGAGCATAAGGGAACAATTGACAGGAATGGGGGAAAGAAATACAGTAGAAGAAGAATGGGTAGCTCTGAGGGATGAAGTAGTGAAGGCAGCAGAGGATCAAGTAGGTAAAAAGACGAGGGCTAGTAGAAATCCTTGGGTAACAGAAGAAATATTGAATTTAATTGATGAAAGGAGAAAATATAAAAATGCAGTAAATGAAGCAGGCAAAAAGGAATACAAACGTCTCAAAAATGATATCGACAGGAAGTGCAAAATGGCTAAGCAGGGATGGCTAGAGGACAAATGTAAGGATGTGGAGGCTTGTCTCACTAGGGGTAAGATAGATACTGCCTACAGGAAAATTAAAGAGACCTTTGGAGAGAAGAGAACCACTTGTATGAATATTAAGAGCTCAGATGGCAACCCAGTTCTAAGCAAAGAAGGGAAGGCAGAAAGGTGGAAGGAGTATATAGAGGGTTTATACAAGGGCGATGTACTTGAGGACAATATTATGGAAATGGAAGAGGATGTAGATGAAGACGAAATGGGAGATAAGATACTGCGTGAAGAGTTTGACAGAGCACTGAAAGATCTGAGTCGAAACAAGGCACCGGGAGTAGACAACATTCCATTTGAACTACTGATGGCCTCGGGAGAGTCAGTCATGACAAAACTCTACCATCTGGTGAGCACGATGTATGAGACAGGAGAAATACCCTCAGACTTCAAGAAGAATATAATAATTCCAATCCCAAAGAAAGCAGGTGTTGACAGATGTGAAAATTACCGAACTATCAGTTTAATAAGTCACAGCTGCAAAATACTAACGCGAATTCTTTACAGACGAATGGAAAAACTGGTAGAAGCTGACCTCGGGGAAGATCAGTTTGGATTCCGTAGAAATGTTGGAACACGTGAGGCAATACTGACCTTACGACTTATCTTAGAAGAAAGATTAAGAAAAGGCAAACCTGCGTTTCTAGCATTTGTAGACTTAGAGAAAGATTTTGACAATGTTAACTGGAATACTCTCTTTCAAATTCTGAAGATGGCAGGGGTAAAATACAGGGAACGAAAGGCTATTTACAGTTTGTACAGAAACCAGATGGCAGTTATAAGAGTCGAGGGGCATGAAAGGGAAGCAGTGGTTGGGAAAGGAGTAAGACAGGGTTGTAGCCTCTCCCCGATGTTATTCAATCTGTATATTGAGCAAGCAGTAAAGGAAACAAAAGAAAAATTCGGAGTAGGTATTAAAATTCATGGAGAAGAAGTAAAAACTTTGAGGTTCGCCGATGACATTCTAATTCCGTCAGAGACAGCAAAGGACTTGGAAGAGCAGTTGAACGGAATGGACAGTGTCTTGAAAGGAGGATATAAGATGAACATCAACAAAAGCAAAACGAGGATAATGGAATGTAGTCAAATTAAGTCGGGTGATGCTGAGGGAATTAGATTAGGAAATGAGACACTTAAAGTAGTAAAGGAGTTTTGCTATTTAGGGAGTAAAATAACCGATGATGGTCGAAGTAGAGAGAATATAAAATGTAGACTGGCAATGGCAAGGAAAGCGTTTCTCAAGAAGAGGAATTTGTTAACATCGAGTATAGATTTAAGTGTCAGGAAGTCATTTCTGAAAGTATTTGTATGGAGTGTAGCCATGTATGGAAGTGAAACATGGACGATAACTAGTTTGGTTCGAAATGTGGTGCTACAGAAGAATGCTGAAGATAAAGTGGGTAGATCATGTAACTAATGAGGAAGTATTGAATAGGATTGGGGAGAAGAGAAGTTTGTGGCACAACTTGACTAGAAGAAGGGATCGGTTGGTAGGACATGTTTTGAGGCATCAAGGGATCACAAATTTAGCATTGGAGGGCAGTGTGGAGGGTAAAAATCGTAGAGGGAGACCAAGAGATGAATACACTAAGCAGATTCAGAAGGATGTAGGTTGCAGTAGATACTGGGAGATGAAGAAGCTTGCACAGGATAGAGTAGCATGGAGAGCTGCATCAAACCAGTCTCAGGACTGAAGACCACAACAACAACAACATGTAGGAATTTTATGAAAGAGGATCAGGTAGTGTTGTGGGTGGAGCTGGGAGTAGTCTTGATAGGGACGGGGAATATTATGTGGGTGATGTGCCATACTTCCCGTTTCAAGTGGTCCCAGGCGTGCTTAATAAGGTTAAATTCAGAAGATACAGTAGAGCATTCAGTTCGGTTAGTTCCCGCCTCTGGGGAACACGCAACTGCATTATCGTCTTGAAAACCTTTAGCCGAAATACCCTTTAAAGCGATGAAACGTGTTGGATATGACACCGACTCAAAACGTGACTGACACACTCTGCTGACCTGTGAGGCTGCGTGTCTGAGACGCGCCGTGGTCTCTTATCACCTCCAACCCTCCTACGGCGATCATCACGCCCCAGACAAGTCATGCACTTTTCGGTAAAGAAAACATGACGCCACTGATTCACACTCTATTCCGTGTCGTCCAGGTCATCCCTTGTCCACCTACTATGCGCACCACTGTGCTAAGTAGTTCGTACTATTGCTCCTAGTGACACCTACAGACCAAATTGATCGTTCGGAGAGAATTACGTTGCATGTTGTTGGCCACGGACGACCACGGAGAGGCAATTTTTCAATATTTTGTGTCCCGCAATAGAGGCTGAGTGTTCGAATGACGTTACTGTTGTGTACGTCAAGTCGGTGGGTAACGTCGCATATGACAACCCTTTATGTTGCAAAACGGCAACGAGCGCACGGTTTAGGTTTAATTTACCTTTAGAGGGGGGTTGACAAATTCTACATTGTATACGAATCCACATTGTGCCGTTCAAGACTGGATATACAGCGCGTTCTACCGAACTGAACTAAGAACTTAAGCTCATTATTATTTCTGACACACAGCTTTTCCTTGCTGTCAAAAGAGTATTGGGAAAGAGGTTTATGATAAAAAAAACACATACTATGCAATTCACGAGGGCTGTGTAAAACTTTTTTTGAGCAATTTATCATTAATTTAACTTAATTCCACTTACCACAGAGCGTTCTGGTGTCCTGATAGACTGAAGGTATCACGTCTATTACCACGAGTCCACTTCTTGCACACTTCTTAAACCTTTGGAACTTTGAACATGGATATCTTCTTCCCAGTCCGGTAGTTGGCTGGACAGCCCGGAACACAGCGCTTATTTACTATAAACAGAGGTCTGCGCGGATAAAATAAATGCTGTCGCATCCACAAGTCTTTTATCAGTATCGATGGATGTTAAAATTTTGCAGATCTCCTTAAACCGTTCGTATCGAACGCTTTAAGGAGATTTGCAAAATTTTTTTGCCAGGGCTCTGACGGTAGTCCCGAACTTTTGTCTACTGGAAACTAACCTCGTAATTTACGTTCTATTGACTAATAACTTAGAAGCCGATCTGGACCACATTTTAATACAAAATAGGCTAGCATGTTCTTGATACGTTCCTTGAGTTACAGCTCCCTGTCACAGTTACTGAAATGGAACATTTCCGCAACATTAGGAAGTAAAATGACGACGTTACTGGTTGTCACTTATTGTATAGTGTCAAACGTTTGTAAAGTAGTTCATTTATTAAATGTACGTTAATTCAGCACAAAATTAATTTGTGCTAACGTGGTACACTTCCTAATGTAATAAGCGTTGCTTTGTGCACTTTTAAATATATGTTTAAGAGAAATGTTGAGAGAATTTCTGATGTTATGCAGTAGTTATTTATGTAGTATGCGAACCACAGGGAGGAGTCGAAATATGGAACGAAATTCCAAAGGAATAGCAGTCACTTCTCTTTGTGGCAGTTTCCCGTAATTTTATTAACGACAGCTGTTAACACAAACGAAACAGAAATGACTGAAACTCAGGAATGTACGTGTAATAATTTGAAAAAGCAGAAATATGGAAATGTCACCATGTTAGCACTCGCAGGTATCGGCAATTTATCTACCCACTCCAGACTGCTTCCATCCGAAATACGGGAATTCCATCCCGAGTGACTTAAGTATATGTGGATACTGCCTGCAAAATGTGGCGCGAATGCATGTAGTAAGACGTAATAAATTAAAACAACATGCCTTGAGACTCGGGCTCCGTTTCGAAAGTGTTAACTTTTAACAACATTATTATTATTACTGTAGCTTTACGCACAGGCGTGGCTGTAATCCAAAGAGTAAATATTATTGTTGGTAACCGCGATATAATAAATATACTTTCAGTGACTCATTAGTCGATGACAACCCACTCGTAGTTTAGTGCCATTGTCATTCTGCGAATCTACTCTGGCCTTGGGTGACAGTATCGTCACACACAAAGTTCACGTGCGACTCAACTTTCAGACGACGGAAAACGGATTTCGGGAACCGATTAGTCCTGAATCGACTTTGCTGAAATATCGGTTTTCCGCGCGTCATTTGTTTTACGTGATTGGTGTCACCTGGCAGCAACTTCGTGATTCATATCCATACAAATGATAAAAAATTGATGCACATATGTACGTATATATGCACGCATGTATGTTCCACATATCCTTCTAAACCACTGGACAAAATACAACCAAATTTGGTAAACGTCTCTCTTACTATCGAAAGTATCACTGTGGGGGTAATGAATGCTTACCTAACAAATTGGTAGGGGTAGGGAAGAAAAAGAAGCGTATCCCACGACGCGTGAATGCCCATACTTTATTTATCCAGTATTTGAGAATAGGGTACTTCGAGTCTTGCAAACAAACTTTATACGTGATTCAAACCTTTACGAAACTTTTGCTCGCTGACACAAAATGATGAAAGGAGAAAAGTTTGTCACTTAATATATTTTCGTTGTTCATGCAGTAAAACTGCCACATGAAGTATGACACTTTAATTTATTACTTCCTTACTACTGAATGTATTTGTGAAAGGTTTTTGCAGACAGTATTCACGTATACCACTGAATATACCCGAAAAATTAAATCATTGTACCACATTTAATTCAGGAGACACGACATAAACGCTGAATCGGAAAACAGAAAAATATATATTGTACGACACATAGATCAGTAGATGCGGCGTCATATACACTGTGATGCGTGAGAAACTGCCTCACCATGCATGACGTTTTAATTTATTAATTCTTTACTACATTTTAATTTATTACTTCTTCACTACGTTTTAATTTATTACTTCTTTACTGCGTTTTAATTTATTACTTCTTTACTGCGTTTTAATTTATTACTACTTTACTACTAACATTTACGAGACTGTGGCTACATATACCACCGGACCGTACTTGCAAATTTATATCGCTCTACAGCACATAGTTCAGGAGATACGATGTCATAAACATTCAGCTGCGTGAAAACGAAACTGCTGGGCGATATTCCCTAGACATGCAGGTGGAATATGTGTACAAATACGAGTGAAATTTGTTAAATATTTGTCAAATATACTTGATGTATGCGAGCAAAGCCACGGGTAAAAAGCTCATTCTAAAGCCAAGAAACGATTTCAATCAATTTGGTACATATATTAGTTACAATCTGGAAAGTATTAGTTGAGTCTGGAAAGAAGTACTGTAGGTATAAGAACCACCAGCCTCGTATTGGGATGTGATAATGTAGAGAGAGAAGGCAAGACGAGGAGACTGGCAGGCAGCGAGGCGGGAGAAGGAGTTCGGCCCAGATAGAGGAGGGGAAGACGGAGAGAGATGGGTGACGGGGAAATGGACAGAGAGAGGGGAGAGGAACAGTCGGAGAGAGAAAGGAAATGGGAGGAGATTAACAAAGAGAGAGGACAATAGGAGATGGATAGAGAGAGGGGGAAGGAGGAGATGGACAGAAAGAGGGAGGCGAAGGAGATGGACAGAGAGGGAAGGAGCTGATGGATAGAGGCGGAGGAGTAGGTTCACAGAGAGAGGGGCAGGAGGAGATGGACAGAGAGATGGGAGTGTAGGAGATGTACAGAGAGAGGGGAAAGGATGAGATGGACTGAGGGAAGAGGGAGGAAGAGGTGGACTAATAGAAGATTGGAATAAATAAATACTCGGGCAATGCTGGGTTTCTCAGCTAGTATTTCAAATAAGCAAAGAATACGGTTTTAGTACGAATGTAAGTGAACTCGTAAGGAGGAGTAGGAGGAGGAGGAGGAGGAGGAGGAGAAGAAGAAAGAGGAGGAGGAGGAGAAGGGTGAGATTGTTGAAGAAAACATTTTGAAAAATTGTATCAACGGCAATTAATGAGCGCGAAACTATTTTACCACAAAAAAATAGAACATGCGCGTCGCGGAAAAAGTGCGAAACGTGTTGGAGACCAGGAACGGTTATAAAACTCCCTAATAATTAAAGAAACCTTCTTGATCCTGGGGTAGAACTTGCGAATAATTTATGGCCCGCCAACAATAGGCTGTTTTCCTATGTCAAAAATATGGTTATTATTGTTGTTATTCGGAGTGATTACAAAAAAAAAAAAATGGCTCTGAGCACATGGGACTCAACATCTTAGGTCATAAGTCCCCTAGAACTTAGAACTACTTAAACCTAACTAACCTAGGGACATCACACACACCCATGCCCGAGGCAGGATTCGAACCTGCGACCGTAGCAGTCCCGCGTTTCCGGACTGCAGCGCCAGAACCGCTAGACCACCGCGGCCGGCGAATGATTACAACATTGAGGTCAGATTTATGGTCAATATTCTCACAAAATATCTGATATTTTTTTTAATTAAAGCTTAAAAATCATTAAACATCAGGATTTGGTCACGCGGTCGAAAACGCACTGTTATTGGCTGAAACTCTGGTGACGTCACAGACTGAGAGTAAGACGAAGCTTATACGTGTGTTACAGGAGTGTTAGCCAAAGTTACTACGTTTTTATGTACTTTTCCAGCAAATAGTTTAGCTATTTAGTGATGGAAAACGCATTTACAACTTTTAAGTGACAATAGAAAGGAATTTTGTTAACACTGATAGTGAACACCTTACGAAAATTGATGTGTTTATGCTTCACTTATTTACATCGGCGATATGTTGTGCAAGAACGGACATTCTTTTTCTTGCTGCTTGCAAAATCATTAAACCCGCTCAAAACTAAGGAACTGGGGAACTTTTGCTATTGGGTCCATAACTTATATCTAGATTGTTGACTATCACTCATGAAATACGACCCAAAGCACAATAAAATTGTTCTTGGCAAGTTGTAGTGCTAATTTCCGGTAAAAAAGTTACACACGAAATATGAAAATAGTGTTAGCAAGAACTAATTGTAGCAATTGTTTCGATGGTGGGTTGTACTGTATACAGCTTCACATTAATCTTAGTCTGAAAAATGGACAACAGGGGATAAACGCATTTACTTTGCTTACAAGCAATTACTATTTTTGGAAAGCACTACTAGTAGTAAAGATATCACCATAGTCCTATAGTACAAAGAGGTGTAGGACCATGAGGTTTTGTATGCGGAGAGATACAATGGATGTACAACATGCAGGTAACAAACGTAAGGACTGTGCTGTTTCTGTGTGTAAACTAGCGTCAGTGTATGAAACAAAATTAAAACAATAGGGATCCTAGCTTGAGAGCACGGTGATTTGAAAAAAAAAGCACTGTTTCTAATAAAGTAAAAAGTGTGTGCTCACATTAATTAGAAAATATCTTTTTGAACGTGACATGTGAGAATAGCTGTTGCAAATGTAAGCGGATGTAAATGCCATGGAAGATACGGTAGTACTCTGTTTCTAATCGGTGAGGTAAAGTTTTGTGATGGTGATTTGGTTTTCATATGAAAGGACTGTCGATTTGTTTCATAAATAAGTTAAAATATTATTACACGCAACATTCGAACCAGCGCCTTACGGATATCATCTTTCAATCTCCAATGTTCCACCGCTCTATCAACCGAGCTACCAGTGGTGTACGCGTAAGCGGAATAACGATAATTCTTACTATAAGTTTAATTTCGACGACAGCGCTGTCCTTTGTAACAGTGGGATAGCGTATCTCTCGAGTAAATGAATGTTAACTTCAGAGTGCAAAGCAGTTTTAACTAAGTAAGTGAGAGAAATTGGGCATCGATGTGGCAGCGTTTTGCCGGTACGGTGCAATCAACTTTTACAGACCTTCTCATTCTCTGAAACACTCAAAACCAATTTTTCAAGAGTTTTTATGGATGTATTTGTACAGTGTGGTACCACACACCATTTGTAAACCACTTTCCGAAACGTGCATTCCAAATCGACATATCACTGTGAGTTAGCTTTATGACTGTAGGGGCAGTGAGCCAGCCAGTGACGTCACAGGCATCACGTGATTAGAATGGAGAGTTTTAGCAGGCTTTGAAATTATTTAAATTTAATTTCCATTTTTATAAAATAATACTGAAATCCAAGAAGGAAACAAGCATGCTAGGAGCATAAAATGACATAATTAACTATTTAAGACGATTTCCAGGAAACAGTCAAATACTCTATTGCGTATGAGAATCTTTACCACTAAAAGCGAGCGTGGTTGTAGCAATCCCCCCCCCCCCTCCACCTCTTGATGGTACACTGAAGACTTTCTCTTTCCTTCACTTCACATAAAATTATTTCGTTCACAGTTTCCATCATTTTACACTGAAACGCCAAAGAAACTGGTATAGGAACGTGTTTTCAAATACAGAGATATACAGGCAGAATACACTTATATAAGACAAAAAGTGTCTGGCGCAGTTGTTAGATTGGTTACTGCTGCTACAATGGCAGGTTATCAAGATTTAAGTGAGTTTGAAGTGGTGTTATAGTCGGCGATGGAACACAGCGTCACCGAGGTAGCGATGAAGTGGAGGATTTCCTGTACGATCGTTTCACGAGTGTACCGGTAAAACATCAAATCTCCGACATCGCAGCGGCCGGAAAAAGATTCTACAAGAACGGGACCAACGACGACTTAAGAGAATCGATCAACGTGACAGAAGTGCAACCCTTCCGCAAATTGCTGCAGATTTCAATGCTGGGCCATCAACAAGTGTCAGCGTGCAAACCATTCAACGAAACATCGTCGATATGGGTTTTCGGAGCCGAAGGTCCACTCGTGTACCCTTGATGACTCCACGACACAAAGCTTTACGCCTCGTCTGGACCTGTCAACACTGAGATTGGACTGTTAATGACTGGAAACATGTTGCCTGGTCGGACGAGTATCGTTTCAAATTGTATCCAGCGGATGGACGTGTAAGAGTATGGAGACAACCTCATGAATCCATGGACCGTGCATGTCAGGAGGGGACTGTTCAAGCTGGTGGAGGCACTGTAATGGTGTGGGACGTAAGCAGTTGGAGTGATATGGGACCCCTGATACGTCTAGATACGATTCTGACAAGTGACACGTACGTAAGCATCCTGTCTGATCACCTGCATCCATTCATGTCCATTGTGCATTCCGATGGACTTGGGCAGTTCCAGCAGGACAATGCGCCACCCCAGATGTCCAGAATTGCTACAGAGTGGCTCCAGGAACACTCTCTTGAGTTTAGCATTCCCGCTGGCCACCAAACTCCCCAGACATGAATATTATTGAGCATATCTGGGGTGCCAGAATGAAATTTTCGCTCTGTAGCAGAGTGTGCGCTGATATGAAACTTCCTGGCAGATTAAAACTGTGTGCCGGACCGAGACCCAAACACGGGACCTTTACCTTTCACGTCAAATGCTCTATCGACTGAGCTACCCAAGCATGATTCAAGACACGTCTTCACGAGGGGGCGAAAAAGAGTCACATTATGAACGTTGGTGCGAAACTAGTTGCAGAATAATAAAACAAAAGCTTTTATCAGTTTTCTGTGGTTATTTTACAGCAAACTGTGCTTTATGCAAATTGCGGCGCATTTTTTAAAATGCTTCCATCACAGTTCTGATATACACTACCGATCGAGACGTCACAGTACACGTGTCCCGTACTACAGTCTAGCTCGAGATAAAGAACGCCAGCTGGGCAGCCATGGAAGCTGTCCTATACATTTCAGTTACATATCTAGTGTTATATCAATCCCAGGAAACTTACAAGAGTGTCTCAAGATTTCTAATGACATTTCTATTTTTTTTTTTTTTTGCATACGAAAACATACTATACTGTTGTTTCAAACAGAAATCCAAGATAGTCATGATGGTTGTTAAAGTAAATATTATGGTTTTCTGTCAACAATTAAAATCTGTACAGGTAA
Source organism: Schistocerca cancellata (assembly GCF_023864275.1). NCBI lineage: Eukaryota > Metazoa > Arthropoda > Insecta > Orthoptera > Acrididae > Schistocerca > Schistocerca cancellata. The sequence continues at coordinate 506,461,467 of NC_064629.1, read as the reverse complement.
ATTTTCTGTAATTGAAATGCTATTTTTACTGGATGTTTTAAATAAACAAAATTATCTCTCATTTCTTTCAAAGGGTCTGCTGTTAGCTTACATGCGACATACGGTTAACGAAAGCCTAGAAAGCTGCTTCCTAAAACGCCAAGGACGCCTATTTTCTGGTTATTGCAAGAAAATTTCTCCGTTTGCGTTACAGTAAACGCTTTGTGTCATTTGGAAGGACTCCTCATCATTTAGGTGACATTACTCTGATTAAGGGGCTTACTGAACTCTCCAAACGATCAAATTATTGCAAAAATGCCTATTTCCCAATTTCTGTTATTAAGTCGCGGAAAATTATGGCTGTGATTTAGTGTACTTTTCATAAAGCTAGTTTTAAGGACAGCAACGGTAGGAAGAAAATTTTGTTCTTTCGGTTTCTGTGTCTCACGAATGGTCCCGGTAAAGATGTTTTCTAACTAATAGACGTTCTCCATCTAGAGCATGTCCCGCAAATTCTTGTCATAAATTCCATTGTGACAGGTATATTACATATTTAATCCAGAATGATAATTCAAATGGTTTCAGAAGTAAAAGGTGCTGACGAAACGAAATTCAGCACCGTATTGTTAAGTACACTATACACACCCGATATTGACTTCCAGTGCCAACCATATTATGGCACATATGTTTTCCGACACCTGAGTCGGCTTATGCGTCCTCAGAGTTCTCAGCTTTGAAGATGGAGCTTAGTTCGGCGACAGTCAGAGAAGAAACACGTGGTAAAAGGGGTGGCCACCCCATAAAGCGAACTTGTGGGTACACAGCGGCTCTTTATCGGTAATATAGACAGTGAGCACATCCAACACTGTCACTGCAGTTGACAAAGAGGAATCAGTTACTCGTCGAAATATCATGCAGAAAACTTGAACCACACACCCGGCTGGACAAATGGAATTAGTAGGGTTGTCAAGAAAGTAAGGTTCGCAAGGACTGTAAACATAAATAAAATATAGTTGTGTGGAGACATTTATTATTTAGCTACTTCTCAGCTCATTCATCACCTGAACTGAGACACTCTCCATACAATACCATTACCATTAGGTTTATAGGTCATGGATATAAAATTTTATTAATGTAAGAAGTTGAATGGCTGCAGGGAAAGGAGAGAAACTTTATTAAGACCAATGCATCAGGCCTGGTGTCGGGCGGACATCAGAAAGCGGGTCAGCAGTCTGTATAAAGTGAGTTTTTTTGTCAGCATGCAGAGGAAACGGTGTGACGTAATGGCTAGGCGAGCGACCAAGCTGACTAGCAGATGATGGAATACTGCCAAAATGTTTGGGAACGTTCCGGTAGGTTCTGGAAGAATCGTTAGTAAGATCTTCGGAAGAGTCAGGGAAAACGTCTGTACAAGAAAAGCTCGCGTTAAAGTCCGTAAAAGAAAAAAAAAAGAAAAACAAAACAGTTTATAAACCGCCAGTACAGGGGACCAATCCAGTCATTACTATAGGAGTGATTACTAGGAAGTAGATAGTGGCAGTATAACAGCTGAGTCATCGGGAGCAGTTAGTACAGAGTGCCGGCCTCTGTGGCCGAGGGGTTCTGGGCGCTTTAGTCCGGAAACGCGCTGCTGCTACGGTCGCAGGTTCGAATCCTGCCTCGGGCATGGATGTGTGTGATGTCCTTAGGTTAGGCAGGTTTAAGTCTAGGGGACTGATGAGCTTAGATGTTAAGTCCCATAGCGCTTAGAGCCATTTGAACCAACCATTTAGTACAGAGTGACACTTCGATGCTGATCCAATAAAAATATCAGGTAGGGAAGCCATGTGTGCCACCTGTTAGTGACTCGTTTAGATTCTTTTTCTGTGTGTTATCATGTTTTAACTGTTCGTGAATGGTATTTCCTGAGCTGAAAGGTGAAAAACCTCCGAAAAGATACATTTAGCTACGTCAGCGTACTGGACCAAGTGTCGTTAATTCACAGCGCGGATTTGAGATAGAACTGGCTCATTTCGTCATATTGAAAGCTAGCGCGACACGTGTTGATCTATCAGAACAAAGTGTAACAGTATAAGCAGGTAACACACCTGTGAGGAAGTGTATAGATCAGACTCGCTTAGCGCCCCTATAGCTTCTTTCCTAAAGGAGTAAGCTCTTGTCACAGAGCAGTTAGCACTGATAAGGACTTTCATGAAAGATCAAAACTTACTTCAGGACGAGTATCTCAGTTTAGTTGCCTGCTTTATGATGATGTATCTTATCCATCAGGTATATGTAAACATGCTTGAGGGGCCAGAGCAAAAACTTCGATCCAATAGCAATTCCCAACTTTCTCGTAACCTCCGTAGAGCCATTCCCACTGATGAGGTTGTTCTGCCGCCTCCGCAATAAAGATGTGATGAAGTTCACTGGAGGAGAACAGTTTGCGGCGAGTCATAGAAGGTAGAAAGAAGGAAACAGAAATTCTGTAACTGTATGAGGTAGTTTAAATGATGGAACACTGCACACAAAAAGCATACATATGAAACTTCCTGGCGGATTAAAACTGTGAGTCGTACCAGGACTCGAGATTTTGACCTTTCCTCCGGAAGTTTTACTCCCGCAAGGTATTACGAGAACTTCAGTTAAATTTGGCAAGTAGGAGAGAGAGACTGGTCGTAGTAAAGCTGTGAGTGCTTGTTGTGAGTTGTGCTTGGAAAACTCGGTTGGCAGAGCACCTGCCTGTGAAGACAAAGGTCCCAGTCTCGAGTCTCGGTCGGGTACACACTTGCAATCTGCCAAGAAGTTTCAAATAAGCGCACATTCCCCTGAAAAGTGAAAATTCGCTCTGGGAACACCTATGTTGATTATATTCCACTCTAGAAAATAGCTCTGACCCCTCATAAAAGAAGCAACTTAGTCTCATTCTGTATCATGCGTTCTACTGCACACACTATTTATGAGGCACTAGTTATGAAATAGTTTCCACGAATACCTTACCACACGCAATTACTAACATATAATCTTAGACAAAAAAGACGCCTTTCGTTGTCATCCGCTACACCCGTACAGCACAGCGATACATCGGCTATATTCTACGCCCTATCTTGTTGCCCTTCACGGCAAGCCATCCTGGGCTTAACATTTCAGCAAGATAATGCCCGTCTGAGAGTTTCTGCTGTTTGTCTTCATGCTTGCCAAATCCGACTTTGGACAACAAGGTTGCCGGATCGCTCCCCAAATGAGAATGTTTGAAGCATTACAAGCTGGGACCTCCAGCCGGCTCGGGATTTTGACGATCTAACACGCCAATTGGGCAAAATTTGGTACGATATCCCCTAGAAGGAGATCCAACAACTCTATTAATCAATGCCAAGCCGAATAATTGCTTGCGTAAAGGCTAGAGGTGGACCAACGCATTAGTGACTTGCAAAATTGGTGAAGCGCTTTTTCTTGAATAAATCGACCAATTTTTCAGAAACTGAAGTCATCTGTTTGTCTGTACATGTACATCACATTTACCAATTTTTGTCCTGTTCCGATAATTGCTTCGTGGTGTGTCTCTTTTTGCCTTAGAGAGTGCATTATTGCATTCATGTTTCGGTTTAGGTTAGAGGTAGCCGATGTGAGATTATCAGTGTCATATACAGTATACTGTACTGAAATTTACACAGAGAGTCGGTGACTTTGTCGCGTTTTACCCTATGTGATTAAAAATATCCAGAAACCCCCGAAAACATACAGTTTTCATATTAGGTGCATTGTGCTGCCACCTACTGCCAGGTACTCCATATCAGCGACCTCCATATCAGTAGTCGTTAGACATCGTGAGAGAGCAGGATGAGGCGCTCCGCGGAACTCACGGACTACGACGTGGTCAAGTGATTGGGTGTCACTTGTGTCATACATCTGTACGCGATATTTCCCCACTCCTAAACATCCCTAGGTCCACTGTTTCCGATGTCGTAGTGAAGTGGAAACGAGAAGGGACATGTACAGCACAAAAGCGTACAGGCCGCCCTCGTCTGTTGACTGACAGAGACCGCCGGCAGTTGAAGAGGGTCGTAATGTGTAATAGGCAGACATCTATCCATACCATCACACAGGAATTCCATATTGCATGAGGATCCACTGCAAGCACTATGCCAGTTAGGAGGGAGGTGAGAAGACTTTGATTTCATAGTCGAGCGGCTGCTCATAAGCCACACATCACACCGGTAAATGCCAAACGACGCCTCGCTTGGTGTAAGGAGCGTTAACATTGGACGATTGAACAGTGGAAAAACGTTCTGTGGAGGGGCGAATCACGGTACACAATGTGGCGATCCGATGGCAGGGTGTGGATATGGCGAATGCCAGGTGAACGTCATCTGCCAGCGTGTGTAGTGCCAACAGTAAAATTCGGAGGCGGTGGTATTATGGTGTGGTCGTGTTTTTTATGGAGGGGGTTTGCACCCCTTGTTGTTTCGAGTGGCACTATCACAGCACAGGCCTACAATGATGTTTTAAGCACCTTCCTGCTTCCAACTGTTGAAGAGCAATTCGGGGGTGGCGATAGCATCTTTCAGCACGATCGAGCACCTGTTCATAATTCACGGCCTGTGGCGGAGTGGTTACGCGACAATAACATCCCTGTAATGGACTGGCCTGTACAGAGTCCTGACCTGAATCCTATAGCACACCTTATGGATGTTTTGGAACGCCGACTTCGTGCCAGACCTCACCGACCGATATCGATACCTCTCGTCAGTGCAGCACTCCATGAAGAATGGGCTACCATTCCCCAAGAAACCTTCCAGCACCTGATTGAACGTTTCCCTGTGAGAGTTGAAGCTGTCATCAAGGCAGAATGTGGTCCGATACCATACTGAGTTCCAGCTTTAGCGATGGAGGGTGCCATGAACTTGTAAGTAATTTTCAGCCAGGTGTCCGTATACTTTTGATCACATCGTGTATTTCTCGTCTGTTCACTTCAAATTTGCATATGGTTCTCTCATGTAGAGTACTTGAAAGTTATTATTGCCCACTTTTCCAGCTTGTGCAAAAGAACTGAGAGAAAGCAAAAAATGATTCAATTGTCTCTGAGCACTATGGGACTTAACATCTGAGGTCATCAGTCCCCTAGAACTTAGAACTACTTAAACCTAACTAACCTAAGGACATTACACACATCCATGCCCGAGGCAGGATTCGAACCTGCGACCGTAGCGGTCGTGCGGTTCCAGACTGAAGCGCCTAGAAACGCTCGGTCACAACTGCCGGCGAGAGATAACATCTGCATCGTAAAAACACCTTACAATAAGCGCATTACTTACATACGTAGTTCAGACATAAACCTAATGTAATCGGGTAGAGACCAGAATGTCAATATAAAGAGTATTCCAAAATGATACCGAAAAACTTGGACGTATTGTGGAAGGTACTTGAAGGAACAAGTAGAAAATTGTTCAAATGGCTCTGAGCACTATGGGACTCAACTTCTGAGGTCATTAGTCCCCTAGAACTTAGAACTAGTTAAACCTAACTAACCTAAGGACATCACACACATCCATGCCCGAGGCAGGATTCGAACCTGCGACCGTAGCGGTCTCGCGGCTCCAGTAGGGATGGGCTGTGATCGCGTTCGAGAAACGCGCGACGCGAAGGCAATTTCTCGAGAATGTCTCGGGTACGCTCGAGAAGTTGACAGTGCAGCGCTCTCTGAGAAATTGCGCAAACCTTTAGTACAACGAAGTACTGATCCGCAGCGGTCGTACTCGTCGTACGTACGTGCACGGAAAACTTTGAAATTCTATGATTGACATCAACTGTACTACCGTTATTAATGTGTACTGAAGTATTAGTGTATGTCTCATAAGACAAAAATCATAGAATTGTTGTTTAAAACAAAGCACAGAATTCGCATGAAACAGAAGCGTTATTCTTACAAAATAAATTACCTTGTACATTCTGCATGTATGCATGCATGCTCAAACGTAAAAGAGAAGTGCTGTAGCCTTTTATATACGGTAACTGCGTACATGCGTTTACTTACTGAAGAAAGAAAGGAAACAAAAGTTGTTCAGCAGATAGCATTTTTACATCCCATTGCTGCACTGCCGTCGATTTTTGTTTAGAAATATGATTTTATGAACCAATTGGCCTTTTAGTCTGCTTCTTTGTTTGTTTATAAGTAGTCCTGTTTTCAAAAATATTCTTTCACTCGGCACAGAAGTTGCAGGTAGTGCAATATATTTTTTTGCCACGACAGCTAGACCTGGGTAACTGTTTTCATTTTCTTTTCCAGTAGTGTAAAGGATTATCCGTGTGTTGTAGGTACGGTTCTTCCAAATATCGTTGTACCTCCAGGTCTATGCTATCACAACCACTTTTCATTAGATTTTGATTGGAAATCTCTTCCTCGAAAGAAGCCCATAAGGCACTACTGGCGTTTTTAACGAAATGGTACTCGTGGCAAGTGTCGTTAGCAGCCAAATGAGTAGATCGTATGGTCCCTACCACGTTTCTGCACTCTGCAATTAGGCTTGCAACGGCATGTTTTGAATGAATGTGATTCGTAAGTGGTAACGTTTTGAATCTTGGGTCGAGAACTGTGGCAACGGCATGTACTTTGTTTGTTGCTATTAATCATAGCCGGGGTATTAGTGAGTTGTGCAGATGTTGCTGTAGCTCTTGCGCTGTCGTCGTAGCCCACTTCCCATTGCATACGGTTAGGATTAGCAGTCTGATTGTTGGAATAGCTTTCGAAAGAGAGGTATAGTTTTCAGTTGAGATTTCACTTGTTACCACTTTAAATGGCTCCAGTACACATAAACATTCGCTCAAAATTCGTCACTCGTCAGATGTGAGGTTCCCTACACCTGAATACAAAGATGATAAACAGGCTGCAATGCATTTCTTTTACTTCACTAGACGTTGTAGCATATAAAACGTACTGTTCCATCGGGTTTCGGTTTCCTGAATCAATTTATGAACAGGTTTTTTCATTAGATCCTGGATCTCATGGAGTTTTTCATTATCACTGCAACTTGTTTTAAAATAGCTAACAATTTTGCTGGCCTTTTCCCGCAATATGCAGAGCTCACTGTTGCTGTTCAAAGAACTTTTCACAGCTAAAATGATGGTGTGTGCTAAACAAGGTACATGTTGCATATCTATGTTGCCACTAAGACACTAAGAATAAGGTGTACGGCTGCCGTCATGTTACTGGCGTTTTCAGTTGTGATGCTTACAACTTTGTTTTCAATGTTCCATTTTGAAATCACGTTATCTAACGCCTCACTAATATTTAGCGCTGTATGCTTTACCGGGAAACGGAACGTCTCGAGAGCTAAAGCTTTCAGGCACCAATTAGTGTTAATGAAATCACCAGTTACAGCAATATATGCCTAACTGTTGAGTGAGGTCCAAATATCGGTCGTTAAGGAAACACAAGTAGAGTCTTCCACGGCCAAGTTTACAGCCTCTTTCTTTTTATGGTAATCGTCCTCAATCATGAGGTGCAACTTTTTTCGATTTGGTATCGAGTATTGTGGGTCCAACAGTGAAACAAAACGTCGAAACCCAGTGTCCTCGGCGACTGAAAGCGGTTGAAAATCGTCTGTTATCATGGCCACTAGTACTTCATCCAGCTGTTGCCGTTTACTTCCCTCTATGAAGAGAAACGTAAGATTTAGATCAGTGCCCCTGCAAGGGGATACGTTACCACAACTAGTCCAATAAAATTATATGTCGTATGGTGCAAAAGCTGGGATAGTATAGGTTTGATTTTGGGGTATGTTGTATGTTATCGGAGTACGATTAAAAAATCAATGTCTCTTAAGGATGGCGGACCGCTTCGGACACTATCCGAACTTTTGTACGGAATTCACCTTTTCTACCATACGTACCTGGATATTTTGTCTGCCTCGCGCTATTGGAAGAATGAGCCTCTGCAACCACCGACGTCGCTGTTTTATTGCTCGATAAATTGTGCAGTTTAAGATGTCTAATCATGCCCGTTGTATTTTTTGATACATTACGGAGATTTTTACGACAAATGTTGCAAGTAACGTTATCTCCATCCTCCGTAAAGTATTGCCAGCAGCATGATGTTCGTTTTCGAGTGTCCATATTGATTTGAATAACAACTTTACTCGAATGAAACCTGAGACATACTAGTTACGAGCACAGCGAGCAGTGAGCGTGTTTGTCTAGCGGTGGCATTCAATTCATAAAACAACAGCGGCGCGGCGTATGTTGTGGCAGCCAACTGGCGCGCAGCGGCACATGCCGCCGAACCGTTTCTCGTGAACTTCTCGAGAATTGCTTCAGAACTAGAGGCTCGAGGAATTCTCGGTGCGCTCGAGTCGCCGCGCCTCGCCATTCCATCACTGGGTTCCAGACTGCAGCGCCTAGAACCGCATGAATTTATGTCCGTATACCCCATCCAACAACGTTGCTAAGCATCGAAAACATGGAGACAGTGGCAATCTATAGGCCAATTGATCAACACTTCTTGTAGTGTTCTCCACCTGATATTGCAACATTGTCAAGATCCATACTAAAAATGTAGGCATTAAGAACTCGGCAGTTTTCTTTAACGCTTAGGAAAGGAAACATAAACACGAACATAAAATATAATTAGTGATCAAAAAGTTTCCGTCTTACGGTGTTGCTGCAGCGTATATAAGCACCGATATATATGCAAGGGATCAGTGTGACATTCGTGCCTTACCGACGTGCTCGCGATAAATGCGAAAACGTTAACTATGGTGAAGTTATTACCAAATGAGTAAAACAGGAACAACGTTCTGTTATTCTTTTCATGGCTGCCGAAGGAGAAACACCTTCAGACATCCATCGGAGAATGAGGAATTCGTATGGAGTTGCATGTCTGTCGAAAACTACTGTTTTGAAATGGTGCGCCATCTTCCGTGCTGGCAGCGATTCGACACAAGAATATCTCGAATGTCGTAACGCAGAAGTTACACCAACTTAAATGGAAGACATTCGAACATCCGCCATATAGTTCAGATCCCTCTCCATGCAATTATCACGCTTTCAGTCCTTTGAAGAAGCCTCGAAAGGTGGACAATTCTTGTCGACCGAGGATGTGTAGCAGGCAGTTTCGGACTTCTTCATGCAGCAGGACACGGTGTCTCATCAAACGGGTATCTTCAACCTGGTGCGATTGCGTCAGTGCTGAAGGCGATTTGGCCGGATTGGCATACCGAGTCTGGACTGCACGTCCTTCAAACGTAAATTTTTTGAGCGCCCCTTATAAAAGGAAGCACAAGTTACCTATTGCGACAGGAAAATCATACAAACCAAGTTCGAAGAAATATGTAGTACTGTTCAGGCTATGACTGAAGAGGAACAAACAAAATTGCAGGAAGTGGCCGAGGTGCCTCTCTCTAGTGTTGTAGCACTCGTTCGAAGAAACCTAGTGTAGTACCAACATCTGCGCACGCTGCTGTATTAATTCTGCTATTTAAGTTCCTGTCTGACTTCCGTCAGATGCCATAAACCACAGTCTTCAAATTTCCTCAGGGAAATAAGTCCCCATATTTTCTCTATCTTCTCTCGTCGTTGGCTGATGTTGACGCACATAGGTTCCTAACCTCCGTTTCTTCCTCCAGGCACCTTCTATGACACCTCGAAATTTTGACCCACTGAGTCACAATTAAGTTTTTCTTGTTTACCTAGAATCTGTTGTATTCAAAGAAAACGGAATTATCGATTTTTATGAGTGTTCTGTGTTAATCGTCATTCAATTGTTGTAGGCAATGACAGGAAGAGTTCTTCAAATAAAAGAAATACAAATAAAGGAAATGAAGAAACCAGATCACCAATTTCTGTAGATTTGAATCCGAAATTTTATACTAGGTGTTTACTACTCAGAATTTTTCTACAATAAATTACTGCATTGATCTGCAATCTGCTTGGGGACTCTGAAAACCTTTTATAGATCATCTCAGGAAAAATAAAAGCGTGCTACTAATCTTATCGTGACTGATGATATCAGGCTATCGCAACACAGACCCCGAGTAAGACTGCACAAACGGATTAACAGGTCAGACGGAACTGGAACGATTTAGGGACATCAGAAAACTTTAATCTGGATGGTTGGACGGGGAATTGAACTCCACTCCTTCCGAACATGAAACGAGTGTCTCCAACGTTACACCGTCTTCTTAGGTATAGGACCTGTGCACATATTTTAGCACTTTGTTTGCTTTCACATACGTTATTTCGTCACAGCTTCTGACTGCCTATTATTCTGTTACTTCATGTTTAACTATCCTGTTAGTGAAACTGCTGAACAATAACATAAGAATTTGCTATGCCATCACAGAAGGAAGGAAGAATATCGCGTCCCACGTACAGAAAGAAATATTCCTTACGAGAGGCATTGTGAAGCGGTTAAGAAGGTCGATTCTAACTCACGAGCGAATGTATCCAAATTCGAGAACGTTCAACATGACTCGAATTTTAGGTGGTTTCCCGAAATCAGTTTAGGCGTAGGCCGGGACGGTCCCTTTAACAAGATTGCAAGTGTGGACATTTCCTTCTCCCATTGGTGACCAGAGCGACCGTGTGCTTCATCTCTAACGACGTCGCTGTCGAGGAGAAATTAAATATACACTTTTGTATTTTCTGGGTTTTTAAGTACAATGATCAGTGCGACGGAGCTTCAGAGCCAAGTACCTAAGTACACGATAAATTTTACTCTCTCTGGAGTGCAGTGCAGCCCCTTGCACCGCGTTAACTTCTCTTTACCGTTGAATCGAGTCCTAGGAATGTTATTAAAGAAATAAAAGTTCTCAAATAAACAAAACCAAGTTAGAACTACTCTGCGCTGTTAAACAGAGTTAAGGCTCTAGTTGCACACGTTCGCGTTCCATTAGAACGCTCGAGTGTTGTTCACAGGTTTTCAGGATCAACGCCAGCAAATTTTGCTCCACCACACCAGCACTGATCATGAACTTATGTGCAATGGTAACATTACTTCTTTCACAAGCATTGATAAATTTTTCTTAAGTTTTAAATCAGGCAAAGGATTAAAAGTATTAACAGTAAGACTTCACACTTCTCTTGGACAGCAGCGAGTTGACATGGACACTAGAGGAGAACGGCAGAATCTTGCGACTCGACATTACCTATCAACAGCTGCTCACCCGCCCCATAGGGGAAAAAAAAAAGATCTTCAGAACGCGAACTTTCATTTTGCCCCGTCACACGACAGACGTATCAGTTTTAAGAAAAACGGGAATATTTAATGGATACTGAGTAGTAAGTCTACCAAGAAACATTTGCTGTGAAAAGCCAAAATTATCACACCGCGAAACTAATACATAATATAAGTTTCCGCCCACCTCCTTACCCCCTCCCCCCCACATAGGTTAGATCCTGGATGTACTCTTACCAAACAACAGAGTTTAGGAAGCTATGGCATCTTGCGTGATAATAACGGTCTACACGGGCTCCAGACAATGAATACGAGACATCGATCAGAGCACTGCTCTCTGCATATCCATTGGGATTACTAATTACGATATCAGGTGTTTCATTTGAGATAAACACAAATGAGCCAAAACATTATGGCGACTGCCTACCGCGTGACTGAATGCCGCCTGGTGGCGTGGCTGTCGCGTGACATGGTAAAGAACGTATAGAGGGTACCCTGGAAACCAGCCCTCTGACGGAACACGCTGAGCTACCAGGACTTGAACCCAGGTTCAAAATGGCTCTGAGCACTATGGGACTTAACTTCTGAGGTCATCAGTCCCCTATAACTTAGAACTACTTAAACCTAACTAACCTAAAGACATCACACACATCCATGCCCGAGGCAGGATTCGAACCTGCGACCGTAGCGATCGCGCGGTTCCAGACTGTAGCGCCCAGGACCGCTCGGCCACTCTGGCCGGCTGAACCCAGGTCTTCTGCTTACTAGACAGACGTGCTAATAACTACACCACCGTAGCACTGTGCCCACTACAGCTGCACATACTATTGCACTGCCTGAAACACACTGCAATTCACACCTTCAGGCCATTTTCCCCTTGTCAAACAGTCGCTATTGCGGAGCTATGCGACATTGGAATAGCATCTCAGCTTTGTGTGCAATGAGGAGGTCAGAGGGTTGGCAACCCTCTGTAATAAAAAAACTGAGCTAATCGATCAACAACGAACTTAAACGGATGTCTTACGACGTCCGCCCCGAGCAGATGAAGCGAACAAAATGAGATTAAAAAAAAAAAAAAACAGATTCTGCAGGTACCTCAGGCGTAGGAGACCTGGGTTCAAGTCCTGGCGGTGGCAAAAATTTTAATTCATTGCTTCATATTGTATCCTTATCGAAGATAAAGTTGAGACTGATATGTCTCCAGGAAAATGTAACCTCACTAGATTAATAGCATGTTATAATATTTACTAACTTTTGTACACATACACGTATGTAAACATGACAAGGTAATGAATAATACAGAGCAAAAGGAACAACATACATTGAATGTTTTCTATCTCGGATACCATTCGGAATAGGGCATAAATCCGTATGGAGTTTTTCTTGGTTCAAATGACCGTTCCTTTCATATCCATGAATACTGATCATTCCTCCTGGGACACCCTGAACAACCGGAGCAGAGACGGATGGGGAATCATTCTTGCGACGATACAGGCTGCAAGTGGGGAAATGTACAGACATAAGTAATTTTGACAAAGGGCAGATTGTAATAGTCGAGAGTCTGGGAACAAGTATCTCAAAATCGGCGAAGCTGTCAATAGAAAGTGGTTGAAGGACAGTGAAACCACGAGTTGGCGACCAGGTGCTGGACATCCACACCTCATCACAGAATGTAGAGTAGGAACCTTGTCCCTCTGTAAAGCAGGATAGGCAGCGCTCTGTGGCAGACCTAACGACAGACAATGCTGTTGCTCGCATAGCTGTTTCAGAGCATACCGTTCATCACCCGTTGTTGAAAACGGGGTTCCGCAGCAGACGACCCCTGCATGTTCCCATGTCGACCTGAAGACATCGTTGATTACAATGAAGTGGACACAGGATCAGAGAGATTGGGCCGCAGATCAATGGCACGTGTTACCTCGTCGCATGAATCACGTTTCTTGTTGCACAAGGTCGATTGTCGTATCCGTCGTACAGGGGCATGGCTGCTCGAAACGTGCTTCGCGCCAACTACGCTGGCCGATGGGGCAGTATTGTGCTATGTGGGACACTCACCAGGGCTTCCATGGGATCTGCGGTAGTTATCGACAGGCACCATGCCTGCTGTTGACTACATGAGCATACTGCGGACCACCTTCATTCCTTCAAGCTTCATGTCTCCCCCGATGTTGATGCTATCTCCCAGTGGGATTGCTGTCCTTGTCGCAAGATCGGAATCGTGTTAACGTGGATTGAGAAGCATGATAATGAACTCACGTTTGATATCTGGGCCCCTAGATTTGCCGATCTAAACCCGATGGAGCTTATCTGGGGTGGTATAGGGCACCTGCTCCGCACCCACAAACGATCGGTCCATAAGTTACGGGAACTGAGTGACCTTTTCGTAGATATCTGGTGCCGCGTACCTCCGAAAAGAAACCAAGAACTTTTCGAATCCAAGTCACACAGAATCGCTGTAGTAGCACATTCCAAATGTGAAGCAACATGCTATTAAGCAAGTGGTCGTAATGTTTTGGCTCATCGGTGTATATCGTGTTCTTTGCTTAACATAGATAAGTAATATCAGAGCAGAACTGAAAGCAGCTACAGAGATGCGTCATTAACATACCTATTCGTGGGAGATAGGTCCAATGTAGCTTTTGAACAACAAAATGAATAGCTGGAGGGTTAAACAACAGTGGGGCGAGCATCTTTACGCGGTGATCTGCTGGAACTGGCTTCACTGCCACTGGAAGCTTCTCCAATGGTTGCACCGTAGTACCTGCCACATATTTTGCAGAGCGTTGGCCTCGACCTCGTCCTAAATTTTTGCCCATACGTCGCCTCTGTTGTTGCATCTTAGGCTGTGGCGGAGCTTGCTGTGGGAATTGTTCCCGTTTTTTTTCCAGAGGCGTCTTTGGCCGCTGCGCTGCATGTCGAATGGATGAAAGACCTGTCACCTGTTCTGAAGACTGAGCAGGAGTTGCAGGTGCAGGCTGAGCACAACACTGAGCTGTAGGCTGTGGAGAACATTGTGCCGTGGACACGACTGAATATTGGGCAGGGTATCTTGCAGACCCTCTCCTGCAAGGTCGACCTCGGGGCCGCCGTGGACGTCGCTCTGACGGCGCTCCTGCAGAGGTTCCCTGCAGTGACGGCTCCGTTTCTGAAGTAAGATTACGTATTTTTTGTCGCCCCCTCTTTGGTACACATGTAGAGACAAGCTGCGGCATCACATCTGCAACGTCTGACTCGTGCCAAAACGGTATCTTGTTCGCCAACGACTTTGGCACGTATGTAGATTTCGGTGGTGGCATCAGATTCGGCATGTGATCTATGTCCGGGGCTATCATTTGATTCAGTGATGGTTTTGAAATACATGTATGATTATGCATTGCCTTCAATACTGTCTGTCTCGAAGCCAGGGGTATGAAGGGATTCATCACATCGGTGGAAGTAACCTGATGCCCGTTTCTAGAAACTGACGGTGGCACTGTTTTCGGCATTTCAGGCACAACTGAGAATGATGCTTGCCAGGTGTCATGCGTGCCAGCGCGGTCCTCTGCAAAAATACCAAACAGTTCTACGGTCCAGGAGCGAATATTCTGAAGTATAGTGAAAGAAACATAAAGTAGAAACGTAAATATAATTACTGATGAAGTAATTATGACAGCAGCGATATAAGATCTTCAAAAAGATTTTCCATTAATTATCACGTTAAATATGAGGTGTCTAAATACAAATCCTGATATTCTTAGTTCTCAATGAAAATAATTTCATATGCCCGCTACGTATACACGCCAGTACTCCGATTAAATTGTTGGTAAACATTGTAAAAAAGTGTTATAAAATGTGTAAACTGTATGGTAAAGCAAATGTAATGAATATGAACTTATTTTCTACACAAATTAAAAAAACCGTCACTATAACTTTTTTTTCTGGTTTGAAAAGATTGGAAAACGTGATGTAATAAGCGCAAACTCTATAGCATATTTTACCATAAAAAGAAGTAATACGTTTCTATAACCAGTCAACATTTTAAAAACATAAACACGTATTTTGAGCAACTGTGCTGTAGTTCTCAACTAGCTGCTTCGAAACTGCATTGTGAGTTACCTTTAAAAATACTTGTCGAGAGATAGATCACTTAAAAAAATCATTTTCTTAAGGAACTTCTTTTCTACCTCCCAAAATTGGAACTGTTAATGTAAGAATTTCAGGATTGCATTTAGACGCCGAAAATTCAGTTTATATGTGATATCTGCACGAGTGATAACGTCGTTTTTGCAACCATAAAGCAAATGTGACACATACATACAAACTAGCGGAAATTGACACTGAAAATTAGAAAAGCTAATTTACTTTCGTGAAAATGCAGCTGACTTGAGAAATTAGCTGGCAGTATTTAGTTCATCACAGCCACAAGGGAGATAACGAGTTACGTCCTAATTAAGAGGACTGTGATCGTTGCATCAAAGATTTCTGATACATTGGTGTGGGATACTGCACCACTTGATTCCAAGTGTGGTCATATTCCTGGCAAAAGTATGCTGTGTGTGTGTAGTGTGTAGAAACGCATTATGTTCGATTTTGTTGTTAGATGGGAACAGTTATGCGTGAATAGAGATTTTTATATAACGTTGATTTCCGAATTTCCTTGGACACACTCTTGAAGCAAGTAAACATTATTGGAAATCACAAGCAATGGCGTCACGGCACGAAATGATCAAATGTAGAACTGAATTTCACGCAATGGATGTTCCTGTTCAGTATCTGCTTCACTATCCCTGTAATAATTTGTTAACGTCAATCCAGCCCTAAAAATCGTTACAGTTGTGTTCGGGTGCAGTGGTTCTGACTGCCCTTTATTCTCTACGACATGCATACCTTCTCATAAAAGTGCAGCACGGTTGGCCGAATATATTGTGTATCTCTCCTTGAGCGGATGCAAGAACTGTGGGTATTGTCCTCTTCACTGATGAGTCACTGTTTACTCTTGAGGGTATGTCTCACCTACGTTCATCTGGCGCGTCACTGGGATACGTTAAAACCCCAACATCATTTTTGGAAGGGACTCATATGGCGACACCATTTTCTTGTGTGAGCCGGTATTCCGTTAGGAGTGTGTACTTATATGAATGTCTTTCGTAGGAGGTTGGCTACGACTGCAGTCTGTAGGAATATCACGCCACAATATGTATTCATGGTGCAGATGTACATGGGATCCACATGATGGATGATAATGTCCTGCCACTCAGGTATCTGGGAAATGAGGACGTCACGCATCTAGAGCTCTAATTTCACGTCAATCCGTTTGTAAGAATACGAGACAAAAATTTAGTTACCCGTAAGAGTCATCAAGCTAAGATTATGTAACTCCACCTCTACCCTTGATAATGGCCTCAATTTGGTGAGGCAAAGCGCCTAGAAGTTTCTTCAAGTCTGCCATTTAGAGCTGATGATTAGATGTTGGTTGCTATGTTTCAATCACTGCTCCAAGTAGTCCATGATACTTCTAGGGGATTATAACGGCTGATACATCGGGCCAGCAGAAATGCGATAGGATGACTGATTGCTCACCGAACATCTTGTCATCTTGGAAGACGGGACGTTCATAGAATACTCATAAGAGGATGTAAAAAAATGGCTACATTTCGTAATCGTGATTGTTGACACAAATAACCTGACACATGTTCATGTTAATATGAATTATTCAGCCCAGGTCATGGTACGAAAATCATCCCCAAAACATCACCGAACCACCTCCGGCCTGATCTATACCCACCGCACATGGCGGGTTAAACGCCCCATTGGCCGGTAGTGAACTCGGCGCATCGTACATTTGAAAAGAGGGAAAAATGACGACTCGTCGGACCACACTACACACCTCAAATCAGCTTCTGTCCAGTTTCAGTATTGTTTGCCCCACTGAAGGTGAGCAGCGTTATGTGCTGTTGAGATCAACGGCCTTTTGCGAGATACCACAGTCCTAATGTCCAAAGCATGCCGTTCCCTTCCCAACGTTTACTCGGAAACTAGTTGAGATGAACTCGCAATTGCCGACAGCCAGTGGTCTGGAATCGATTTTCATTGACAAGCTTGACACTCGTGTCCGGTTCCTGACGTTTAGGTTTTTTTTACGAACATTGTTTTTAACGTACTGTGAAATGTTTACTAGTGGAGCATCATTCTGCATAGACACGTTGGACAGAATGCGTTGATACAACAACAAATAGAGCAGCTGGGTACATCCAAATACGGTACCTCCTTGCTGCCACTCTGTGACGTCTTCATGTCAACCCAACTTACTGGACTGATTCCTTTATGGAATCACGGAGTCATGGATTCCTGACTGCATAGGTACATACCTTCAACATCGTGACATTCGCCAGCTGTGGAGGGTCACATGATCGCTTGGTACCAGTGCTACATCAGCTACAGAGTTCCAAATCGACCACTTTACTCTTTTAAGTGGATGACTAATATTTTGTTCTGTGAGATTACACATGTGGGATCCTCAGAGCGAAGAATTCCAGCTGTAATAGCGCCATAGCGAACCATTTTCGATCTCTGGGTGTTTCTTGTTATGCTGTGGGTGAAATTACTGCATCCATGATAGAAACCATGATCCAGTTTGGAAGCGTTCTATATTTTGTATTGCCATGCGAGTACATGGGACTCCATGCTAACATTCTCTATACGATTGGTGGAGCGACACATCACCGAGGAAGAGTCCCCGGGACCCACTGTTCATTTCCGTTATACCTCGCACACTGATGCGCAGCACGTAAGGACGAAAGTAACTTCCGCGTGATGTGTCATCGCTAAGTAACATAGCTCGATTAAACTTGGACCATGCACAGAAGTAACTGCTACAGTACAGAGTAACTGAAAGAAATGCGCAATGAGACGAACAGAAATGACGCTGTTATTCAAACACAATAATTACACTGAAGTCACCACGATCGTTCCCTGGAAAGTATAAAAGGCGGGAGATAGTTCTTAATAGGGTGTATAATCACCACGTACGGGACTGCATGCTCTGCAACGTGCTCCCATGCTGGCCACAAAATAGATAAGAATTCTTGTGGTAGGGCGTTCCATTCCTTCTCTAGCGCGGCTGACAACTACTGGATGGTCGTTGGTACATGTGCAGGTACTGCAGTACGTCTCCCCAACGCATCCCACACGTGTCCGATACGGTTTAAGTCGGGGGAACGGGTAGATCAGTCAATCCCTTGAACATCTTCTCGTTCCAAGAGCTCTTCCACTTGCACTTTTCGATGCAGTCACGCATTGTCATCCACAAAAAATATAGTCAGGGCCAAATGCAAACGTGAAAAAAGGCACACAGTCTCACAATAACGTTGACCAATGAATTTGCCGTATTCAAAGATTTGGAGGTCATTACGCGCATGCAACATTATTATTTGCCACACATTAAAAACAGGACAACCAAAACGATCATGTTCGACAATGTTACTGGTTGCATTACCTGCTCACACCACTTGCCATATGAGGAACAGTGTCGAACATGATCATTTTGGTGGTTTTGGTGTTATGGTGTGGGCAAGTACAATGTTGTTTGGGCATACTGATCTCCAAATCTTTGAACAACGTAATTGTGACGCTCTACTCATTCCTCATGTGCGTCTTTTCAGGGGTGCATCCGGCAGTAACTGTTTTTATGGGAGACACTGCACGACCACATTGAACCTCGCAGCTGGAGGAGCTCTTGGAACGAGAGGATATTCGGCGAATAGGCTGGCCGGCGTTCCCCGACTTAAATCCCGTAGAGCACGAGTGGAATGCGGTATGGAGACGTACTGAAGCAGGTCCACACCCACAAATGACCATCCAGCAGTTTCCAACGCGCTGGTGGGGAATGGAACGCTGTACCAAAAGAACTCCTTACCGACCTTGTGGCCAATATGGGAGCGTGGTGACCACACGCGCTATTACGGATCATGTTCCGCCTTCTGTAATGTCTAGAGGATCATCGCAAATTGCGGTGACCTCAGCGTAATTACTGAATAAAGTCCCCCCCGTCCACCTCCCCCCCCCCCCCCCACCCCGGTAGCTGAGTCGTCAGCGCGACAGAATGTCAATCCTAAGGGCTGGGGTTCGATTCCCGGCTGGGTCGGAGATTTTCTCCGCTCAGGGACTGGGTGTTGTGTTGTCCTAATCATAATCATTTTATCCCCATCGATGCGCAAGTCGCCGAAGTGGCGTTAAATCGAAAGACTTGCACCTGGCGAACTGTCTACCCGACGGGAGGCCCTAGTCACACGACATTTACATTTTTTTTATTGAATAAAAGTGTCGTTTCTGTTCGTCTCATTGCATATTTTTTCAGTCGCCGTCTGTGCTAGACTGTTGCAGTTGTTTCTATGTGTGGAAAAATTTTAATGCGCTATGTCACATGGCTGTGATACATCATGTGAAAGTTACTTTCGTCCTTAAGTTTTGCACTCACGTGTCACAGTTTTGGCAGGCCACATTTTAGTGCGTACAATTTCATCGTTTCTCATGATGTTTCGTCTGTTTAAAAAATATCCTCACAAACATGAGTGAACGTATTGGTTCCATAGAACTAATTATTTGAGTGACTGTAAACTGTCATGGGACATCAAATCATAGCCCCAACTGAAGTCTTCCTTGGTTCTCTGTTTCTGTTTTCCGCTAGTATATGTATGAGTTTTTCGTTACAAATGACACATGTCGACATATTTATCACTCAGGCAGAAACACTCATTTAGTTTTGACAAGGGCTGCGAAGAATTTGACCACGCATTGGCTCAAGAAACCATGCTGACTGACTGAAGAGATTTAGGACTCTATAAGTGAATTCCATTAAACTGTCAGGAATGTCATTTTTTATACTTACACAGTTATTCTACCGGAGACATTTGAAGTGCTTACTATCAAAAGTTACTTACAGATGAGGTTCAAAGTGAGTCTCATACACTTTGTTGCACCTATTGGATTTCAGTGCACACAGTCAAAACTGACATGGAATAAATAAATTTCAATTTTTTGAACTGCTACTAGAATCTGAGCAACCAGCGAAAAATTTGGTCAAGCATTAGTCAGGCTTACAAATGGACAGCTGCTCACTTCTTTGAAACCTATATTATTTGAGTTAGGTATTTGTGTTAAAGAATTTATCATCAATGGGATGTTGATGAACCACCACTATATTTCACTCACTTACTGCGGGACAATCTAACTAATAGTAATTGACGGGATGGTTTTGTTATGAAGGTACAACTCTATGCTTTCCTTAAGAGCTACACTGAACCCGGCTGGATTTGTTTCCTTAAAAGTACGTCTGGCATGTTTATTATTCAAATGTAAACAGCGACTAAAATTTGGTTGACTAGATTTTGGCACAGCTTAAGAAGCTGATTCCGCTGCACATGACTTTCAATGAAGATCCAAACATACGGAATAGGTTCCTAGATATGTGAGTGGCTCGAAGACATTTTACGTAGTATAAGGGGCAGTCCAATGAAAACGAAACAGACGGGAAAAATTAAGCAAACAGTTTATTATTTCGAAAGTAATCGCCGTAACTGTTCAAACATTTTCCCACTGTGAGACGAGACAGTTAATGTCTGTATGGTAAAATAGCTGCGATTGTCTACAGAACCGTGATTGTACCCAAGCATGCACCTCTTCATCCGAAGTAAATCGGCGACCACGAATATCTTTCTTCAGGGTGCCAAAAATATGGAAAACCAATAGAGAGATATCGGGTCCACATGATGCCATGATTCTTTCGACTAAGCTGCAGAAGTTTCACTGGTAAGCCCTTACGCATCATCCATACAGTTCCGTTCTCTCACCACACGATTTCCATATTTTTGGAGCCCTGAAGGAAGACATTTGTGGCCGTCGATTTGCACTCCTGAGTACAATCATGATTCCGTAGGTAACAGAAAAATTTTTTTCCGTGAAGGCAGTGACATTCTTCACTCGCAGTGGGATAATTAAATTAACAGTTATGGTGATTACTTTTGAAATAATGAACAGTTTATTATTTGTCTCCACCTGAGTCGTTTTCATTATACTGTCTCTTATAGAATCCAGTATGTTGTCCTAGACGGTGAGTGTTCATCTTAGGCAAAAGTGTCGTCAGGACTGCCCCAGAAAAGTGTGAGAGGACCGCTCTCTCTCAACATACATAAATGATCTGGCAGTAATGGCGAGCAGCAGTATGAGAATGTTTTTAAGTGCTTTATCTGAAAACTACCTTGAGCAGTTAAACAGAGAACCGACTCGTGGCGATAACATATTAGACCTTCTGGTGACAAACAGACCCGAACTATTTGAAAAAGTTAACGCAGAACAGGGAATCAGTGATCATAAAGCGGTTACGGCATCGATGATTTCAGCCGTAAATAGGAATATTAAAAAGGGTAGGAAGATTTTTCTGTTTAGAAAAAGTGACAAAAAGCAGATTTCAGAGTACCTGTTGGCTCAACACAAAAGTTTTGTCTCAAGTACTGATAGTGTTGAGGATCAGTGGACAAAGTTCAAAACCATCGTACAATATGCGTTAGATGAGTATGTGCCAAGCAAGATCGTAAGAGATGGAAAAGAGCCACCGTGGTTCAACAACCGAGTTAGAAAACTGCTGCGGAAGCAAAGGGAACTTCACAGCAAACATAAACATAGCCAAAGCCTTGCAGACAAACAAAAATTACGCGAAGCGAAATGTAGTGTGAAGAGAGCTATGCGAGAGGCGTTCAATGAATTCGAAAGTAAAGTTCTATGTACTGACTTGGCAGAAAATCCTAAGAAATTTTGGTCTTACGTCAAAGCGGTAGGTGGATCAAAACAAAATGTCCAGACACTCTGTGACCAAAATGATACTGAAACAGACGATGACAGACTAAAGGCCGAGATACTAAATGTCTTTTTCCAAAGTTGTTTCACAGAGGAAGATTGCACTGTAGTTCCTTCTCTAGATTGTCGCACAGATGAAAAAATGGTAGATATCGAAATAGACGACAGAGGGATAGAGAAACAATTAAAATCGCTCAAAAGAGGAAAGGCCTCTGGACCTGATGGGATACCAGTTCAATTTTACACAGAGTACGCGAAGGAACTTGCCCCCCTTCTTGCAGCGGTGTACCGTAGGTCTCTAGAAAAGCGTAGCGTTCCAAAGGATTGGAAAAGGGCACAGGTCGTCCCCGTTTTCAAGAAGGGACGTCGAACAGATGTACAGAACTATAGACCTATATCTCTAACGTCGATCAGTTGTAGAATTTTGGAACACGTATTGTGTTCGAGTATAATGACTTTTCTGGAGACTAGAAATCTACTCTGTAGGAATCAGCATGGGTTTCGAAAAAGACGGTCATGTGAAACCCAGCTCGCGCTATTCGTCCACGAGACTCAGAGGGCCATAGACACGGGTTCACAGGTAGATGCCGTGTTTCTTGACTTCCGCAAGGCGTTCGATACAGTTCCCCACAGTCGTTTACTGAACAAAGTAAGAGCATATGGACTATTAGACCAATTGTGTGATTGGATTGAGGAGTTCCTAGATAACAGGACGCAGCATGTTATTCTCAATGGAGAGAAGTCTTCCGAAGTAAGAGTAATTTCAGGTGTGCCGCAGGGGAGTGTCATAGGACCGTTGCTGTTCACAATATACATAAATGACCTGGTGGATGACATCGGAAGTTCACTGAGGCTTTTTGCAGATGATGCTGTGGTGTATCGACAGGTTGTAACAATGGAAAATTGTACTGAAATGCAGGAGGATCTGCAGCGAATTGACGCATGGTGCAGGGAATGGCAACTGAATCTCAATGTAGACAAGTGTAATGTGCTGCCGATACACAGAAAGATAGATCCTTTATCATTTAGCTACAAAATAGCAGGTCAGCAACTGGAAGCAGTTAATACCATAAATTATCTGGGAGTACGCATTAGGAGTGATTTAAAATGGAATGATCATATAATGTTGATTGTCGGTAAAGCAGATGCCAGACTGAGATTCATTGGAAGAATCCTAAGGAAATGCAATCCGAAAACAAAGGAAGTAGGTTACAGTACGCTTGTTCGCCCACTGCTTGAATACTGCTCAGCAGTGTGGGATCCGTACCAGATAGGGTTGATACAAGACATAGAGAAGATCCAACGGAGAGCAGCGCGCTTCGTTACAGGATCATTTAGTAATCGCGAAAGCGTTACGGAGATGATAGATAAACTCCAGTGGAAGACTCTGCAGGAGAGACGCTCAGTAGCTCGGTACGGGCTTTTGTCAAAGTTTCGAGAACATACCTTCACCGAAGAGTCAAGCAGTATATTGCTCCCTCCTACGTATATCTCGCGAAGAGACCATGAGGATAAAATCAGAGAGATTAGAGCCCACACATACCGACAATCCTTCTTTCCTCGAACAATACGAGACTGGAATAGAAGGAAGAACCGATAGAGGTACTGAAGGTACCCTCCGCCACACACCGTCAGGTGGCTTGCGGAGTATGGATGTAGATGTAGATGTAGACGCTGTAGTACATGGGAAAGTATCGAAGCTGAGTGGTTGTGGAAGGATACAGAATGACTTAGACGGAATTTCTATTTGGTGTGATGAATGGCTTCTTCCTCTAACTGTAGATAAATGTAAGTTAATGTAGACGAGTAGGAAAAACAATTCTGTAATGTTTGGATACTGTATTAATGGTGTCCTGTTTGACGCAGTCACAACGTTTAATAGTGTTGACGCAGTCACATCGATTAAATATCTAGGAGCAACATTGCAAAGCCATATGAAAAGGAACGAAAATGTAAGGATGGTAACAGGTAAGGCGAATGGTCGACCTCGGTTTATTGGGTGAATGTTAGGAAAGCGCACCTCATCCGGAAGGATACCGCGAAGAGAACACTAGTGCGACCCAGTCTTGTGTACTGCTCGAGTGTTTGGAATCCTCACTAGGTCAGATTAAAGGAAGCCATAAAAGCAAATCAGAAGCGAGCAGCTAAATTTGTTACCAGCAGGTTCCATGAAGTCACAAATATTACAGAGATGCTCTGTGAACTGAAATGGCAATCGCTAGAGGGGAGATGACGCTCTTTTTGCGAAACACTATTGAGAAAGTTTAGAAAACCGACATTTGAAGCAGAATGACTGTACTGATACCAACATACACTTCGCATAAGGGACGCGAAGACAAGTTAAGAGAAATTAGGGTTCTTACGGAGGCGTACAGATAGTCGTTTCCCCGCGCTCTATTGGCGAGCGAAATAGGAAAGGAAATGACAAGTAGTGGTTCAAGTACTCTCCGCCATGCGCCAATTTTCAATTGTTACTACCAGATATTCTTATATGGAGTATGTTGGGATATCACAGAAAAATTTTCAGATATTCTAAACTCGTAATATAGTGAATGAGTAGAGAAATTAGAAAATTTGTGCCCGGTCACAAACCGAACTCAGAGACAATGCTCATTGCAAGCAATCAAGTTAACCATTAGGTCACATGAAAACGCAATGGCCTAACAGAAAACCACACGTAGAACGGACGTAAGCAGCCGCCTCAATCATTAAGCAATAAAGACATGCTACATGGGCTACAGAAAACCTAAACTGTCTTGATGATCCCACCAACTATTTGGGAATTAGCACTACTGGTGGTAGTTAGTATGTTGAGGATGGGGCATACCATGCAACAAAGTAAATATAATGTTGTGCAAAACTTAAGGACGAAAGTAACTTTCGCATGATGCTTCACTGCTATGTAACATAGCTAGATGAAACGTGGAGCGTGCATAGAAACAAATGCAACAGTAGAGTGCAGAAAGTAACTGAAAGAAATACGCAATGAGTCGAACAGAACTGACACCGTTATTCGATCACAATAATTACATCGAAGCCACGGCGATTCATGATGGTCCCCCTGTACGGGAATGACATGATGTATACGAGTGCAGGTTGTGACGCATGAAAGACGACATATTGAAGTTTGTGTCTCGCCATCAGTTGTGCACAGATAGCCAAAGCAGTTTATGTGACCGCTCGCGTAAAGTGGAAAAATCCACGTTCGAGTCCAGGGCGGTACAAATTTTCATTGTCGTTCAATATACAGCCGATGCTATCCCATGTTCGTAACTGTCAATACATTTCATTTATTTCACGACGGCCATAGTCGCCGTTGCATCTTACTTCTTAACAACATAGGCATTGAAATATCGCATTTGAACCTGTTTACTGTACTCGTCTCTCGGTCTCCCTCTGCAGTTTTTGTCACCGACACTTCCTTCCAATACCAAACTAACGATTCCTTGATGTCTTAGAATGTGCCCTCTAAACCGAACCCATCTTCTGGTCAAGGTTCTTTTCATCCCAGTTCTGTTCAGTACCTCATCATTAGTTACATGCTCTACCCATATAATCTTCAGCATTCTGCTGTGGCACAACATTTCAAAAGCTTCTATTCTCTTCCTGTCTGAACTGCTTATTGTCAATGTTTCACTTCCGTAGAAGGCTACATTCCTGAAAAATACCTTTAGAAAAAAACTTCCTAACACTGAAATTTATATTCTGTGATAACAAAATTCTCTTTTTTTCTTGCCATTGCCATTCTACACTTCATTCTCTACCTCGGCCATTATAAGTTATTCTACTACCAAAATAGCAAAACTCAACTACTACTTTTAGTGTCTCATTTCCTAATTTAATTCCATTCACACTATCGGTGACAAATTGCTGGAACAGTAACTACAGTAAAATATCTGAATGTGAAAGAATCTTAAGGAAATGAATTAATCCACGAAAGAAGTGGCTTACAAAACACTCGTTAGACGAATTCTCTGCCGAGTAACCAGGGTCATCATGAGGTGTTACAGGTTCCGTCAGACATAACATTTCTTTTTTCGGTTCCGTTTCTGTTCATACAATTTTAGAAAATTAGTCCTAATTAGAGCCCTATCATAACATCTCTAATAACATCCCTGTAAACAAGGAAGGGAAGGCCATAAAAGTATTTGACCAGTTCCCTAATGAAAGTTTTAAAAACAGACTGGAATCCTTTCTAGTTGACAACTCCTTTTATTCCAGAGATGTGTGAATAAGGTTGATTTACTTTTTTCAAATTCTGTTATAGATTACTTACATATGATGAGTTCACGCGAATGTAAGTGTAATTGATAAGTGGTTTTCAAGTTTATAAATTCAGAGGGAGACTGATTATGTCACGACTTTTTCCGAAGTATATCGCAGTAGATATGCTGTTCAACATGTAATTTAACATTTAGGAGGTTAACCGATTCAGATGTTGCGGAGCTAATGCGGTAAGCTTGTATTACGGAGGGCTGGATTTCGTATGCAATACCATGGCCAAATTCTTCGCAGTCGCTCCTTTGAAACAGTAAGGTACGTACAAAAAAATTACACATGAATAACAATTATAAAGCTTTCACGATGCAAGACAGATTTCTGCTAAGTTAATTTGGAAAAGCAGATAATGTGCCACGCCTGTTCTGCCAGTGGTGAATACTGAAAGCGGGTTAGCTCTAAATCAGTAGTAAGCGCATTCCAGGGCGAAGCGGAGCAAACACTAGGGAATGACTTTTCAAGTTCTAGAAGCATAAGTAATGAATCATGCACAGTCATGCAAACGTTATGTAATGATATGTACTACTTGAGTCACTAGTACAGAACAGAGACTATATAAGGCCACACTGGGAATAATTCGGCATAATCTCGAAAGAAAATAATCAGCGTTGGAAGATTATGTGTCAGACACCTGTCCACGGGAAAACGATTCCTTACACTTGTTGTGCACCTCTGTCAGCTACCTTGATTTGGAAAACAGGAGCACGTCCTGTCAGAGGTGGGAAAAAATCTCTAATATAGTTTTCGAGAATAAGGAAACAAAAAGAATACATAGTTTCAACTTTTATGCTCACGTAGGCCGACGGGACGTTATACACAATAACAAATATGCGAAAGTAGAGAAGTTACATTCAGTCTGCAAAACTTTCAGGGTACTAATATTGCAACAGGCGAATAAGGGTCATTATTCGTATGTTACGAATGTTATCTGATGAAGTAAATACATTATTAGACTCTTCCTTCATTAAGAAACGGTCAGCCTCGTGGGTGGTGATAGCTGCGCATACGCAGGTTACTTGCAGTTATATATAGCTACAGTTATATACAGCTACCGAACACTATGCTGAAAGAGAAGTTACAGCTTACAACACCTGAGCAGATGAAGAAATGTGTAAGTGGTGTTCGGCAGCCACAGAACACAGAAACACAATCAGGGCAAGCACTATCGAAAAGTAGTGATGTCTGTAAGAACAATTGAAGTGCAGTATTGCACTGCAATAGAAACACATGTGATTTACGTGTTCAACACAATCATATGAAGTAATATGCCACTCTCCGGTAAAGAAAATCACCTACACCTTAAATGCTTAACTTTCGGTAAAAGACGGGCCCGCAGTATTGGTAAATAATGTACAATGACAACAGAAAACTTGATAATAATATTTGCTTCCAGGAACTTTGCAAAATGTGAAGATTTTAGAAAACAACATCAATCCTTCATAAGTCGGAGGACAGTTTTAATTTGGAAAGGATAGCTAAAAAAGACTGGAGAAAATATTCCTTAGAGTTAGCATGGCGAAAAAAGTTATTGTCCTTCTTACAAACACGTCTACGTATGCGATAGTAAAATAAAAACGACAGGAAAGACATACTTCAGTTTTGCACAGACGATTACATGCAGTCACGAGATGATGAGTGGTTTGAGCATCACCAAGCACCGCTGGACATTGTCCTCCCGAAGACAGTATGGTCTTACTTTTCTCTTGTTCAGAACTGGCTCATACAAGCACTTATAATAGGAACTATATTTTAATGTGGTATTCAAAGCAAAGTGTCGCTTGAATTTTCATTTACACCAACACCGCCGAAATAAAAAGCCACGTTAATTGAGAAAAAACTGAGCATCAACAGGGGATCTAACAATGAATCTTTACTATTATAACTGATCAATTAACTGCGAATTCACTAATCTCACTGTCTCTTCATTTTAGCATAAAGGAGATCCTAAACAATACGGCCATGTTAGAAAAAAAATACACAAGATTTTTTTAGTTACTATAAAAGATATGAAAGTTAGATTTTAGTTATTAGTATTACAAATGTGCGTAAATTGTATTTGCAGCGAAAGAAAATACACGTAGCTTGAGATACTACAATAATTCGTTACTATTCGACGAAAGATATACACGAAGACAACGTCCTTTACAAAACGTAACTTATTTCGTTCTGTAGTCTGGTGTCTCCGACTGTGTTGCAGAAATGATAAAATGTGGGAAATTACTTTAAACAAGACTAGCAACAAAATTTAGTAGATGCAAAGTTTATAAATCATGCAACAGAAAAGATTTTGTTTGAGATACAGATATTAGTGTTTGTATATAAACAAAGGATGATTTGCTCGGCTACTGCATTAATGCTGTTAATTAGCTTTCGCTAAAGGTTGCAGCCAGAATTGCAAGAGTTAATTCGTGCACAAACCACTGATGTAAGCTGCTACGTTAGGCAGCCTTACCTCGGCGCCGCCTCTTAGAAGTCTGTGCTCTGAAACCCTCCATATCGTCCAGTCACTTCGGGTGCGCTACGCCGAATGCGACCGATGGCGACAGTTGAGGGCTTATCAGTGATTCGCAAGCAGTAAAAAACACGTCCATCCTTACGCGCCCCGCCTCCCTTAAACGGAAACACAGACGCGCTCTGCTGTACGGAGTGCCAAGCGCTATCCTCCACGATACAGATCTGTGCATACTTCTGCTTGGAGACCTAATAGTGGTGACGGGTGTAGTTCACCAGCTGAAAGACCGGTATTCGAGTCTTCGTGCGTCCACCTACCTTCAGATTTTCAACAAAGACAAATTCCGGGGTTTCTTTTAAAGCCCTTTTTCTATTCGGAGAGGCGTGGAGTGACTAATTCAAAACATCTCAGCACGACTATAGAATTGCGTGACAGACAATAAGTGATATCCTTTCTTTTTGTCATTTAAGTTTTGACGTAATAAAACTAAAATTATGTGCATGTGAGTATCGTTTTATTGCAAGCCAAGCATCATATTTCCACCACTACAGACACACAATTGCAGACTAGGTGAGGGAAAATAAAGAGAGACAAATCCAGTCATGTTACACAAAGAGCACATATGCCAATTTTTTTTCTTAATGACTTGCCGTTGTTTCAACTGGATTTTTTAAAATTCTGTACTTCTTTGATCCAATGTATGTTTGTACTAGTTGTTTCATCGACATTATTATCTCGTACTTGAAATAAGCATCATCTCTGTACGAAGTTTTCCTACAGATTCCAGTAACTATTAACGTGTGACACGTCTATAGGTAGGCACATAACAAAGATACGTCGCGTTTTCGTCAGATTTATGTTATTATTACAGTTGATGGCTCTTGTTTATATAAGAAAACTTAGTTTAAAGTACATATGAAGCAATAAATAAGTTATTTTAACCAATTATCTGTTCCAAAATATAGGTTTCATTTAACAAACTGTATTTAAAGTAATTGCTGACCATGCGGAAAGACAAATGCTTGAATGAGGCTATGAGACGATTTTTGGTGTGCTATTAACTGTGCTTTTCAACCAGGCACAAGAGACCTATGGAAGAAGTTCAGGAATCGTGACGCTTAGGACAATGTCACAAGTGCGCCACGCCTGACTGGCATTTTTGTGTCTTGATATACTCTAACTACCGACAGAAATTCTTATTTTTCGACTTAACGTCACGGTGAGGTTAGTACAAGCGTGTTAAACTAAGCGCTCTTAATCGAAAGAATGTAGGGTAAAGAAGAATTTAACTGATGTAGGAGTACCTCACTTCGACAGCGGAGTCATTAGAGATGGAATACTTACAGGAAGATCTGGTAAGATGGCTTTGGTGTAGAAAAGATTCCAGAGTTTGCCTGAAACTACGTGAGAAATCACGGAAAAGCCAATCGAAGACTACCAGATCAATATTTTAACTTTACCCCTCACGAGTACACCTCCATTGTCCTACCACTCCACAATATAGCTATGTGTTCATGTACAATCTGGGTTAAATATTTACGTTTGTCAGCAGGTTGAGGTGGGGAGCCCAAACGAAAATATCGAAAAACACTGTCGGGAACGACATGACCCACTGACTGCCAGTCATGTACAACAGAAACTGCCGAAGAGAGTAATAACTTCTTATACATAGCAGGACATGCAAATGACGGTAGAGAGCGCATAACTTGGCTAGTGAGTTCCAATGTTGATACGAGATTACTCTATAGTTATTACTGATTTTTAACTTGTATTGTCATTCTTTCATTTGGCTGCGAAAATATCTCCGTTTGAATGACATACATATCAGGATTACAGTTAATCTGAGCAGCATTACATTCCGGCAAACGGCTGCTACAGTGTACTAATTAGTAATCCCCATGTCGAAGGCTTTCGATCGATTTTTCCTTCACTGGCCAATTAAACATTTTTTCTAGTATCGTGTCTTGTGTTCAGTCACGTTGTTCAGATAAAGCAAAACGCCACATTTGTCAATGACGGATAAGGCTAATGTAAGAAACCCTTATCATCTAGGGAAATGAGCTCAGTAACAATACTGACTGCAATGACTGGACATCAAAAATGGGGCTATATCCGAGTGATTTTGACTGAGTACGCAATAAAAGAATCTTGAGGATGAAACTTCGTTGTCGATGGGATGTTTAACTCCAATTTTAATTCCTTCCTTTTTGTGCCCTTTGCATAGTATTTTGGTGCCCTTCCAACAGCCATTTTCTTGTAGGGGAAGGCGGGGCAAGACGGGGAGGTGGGGTAAGACGGGGAAGGGCTATAAGCTACAGTTAGAGTATTGCCATCTGTGGATAGCTACGTCAACATCATCAGTACACAGGTCCTAGTGTGTTGACATTGCTGAACCTTAGTTTCGCGGCGGTTTCTGTGAGCTTTGCAAGGTACGTACAATTGTTATACTGATTTGCAATGTTTTACACCTTTCGAGGTCCTAAAACATGTGTTTCGTGAACATTTGTCCAGACTGTATATATAGCACTGAATACTACGTCTTATTAACAGCAAACTGCTGTGTCAGCAGTCAATGTTCACTACATAGTGTTCATGTACGCGTAATATAACCTGACAGCTTAGTAGGGGGCAACACGGAGTGGGGCAAGATGGGGAGCTTCCCAGTCTTGCCCCTACTATTTGTCCAACCATTACGTTCTTATCGTCTCGCTGCGGGTTTTGAACACGTACATTATACGTCGAATACAATTGTAAATTGAATGGTATTCGTTATTCCAATGTTTTCTAATTAACTACAAAGTAGGCCATATGGTGAATAAAAATACACAAAACGTGCAAAGTCAGTATTCTTGCTATGCTTTAACGACTGAATATTGTAAATATGGTATTTACTATATAATATAGATTACTAGGAATGATCTGACTCAATAGTACGTTCCACGTGTTTTATTTCGGATGGTTCGCAAGTATCGGCGACAAACGTCTAGGCGAGATTGGTCATTGGAGTAAATGGAAGGCGCTGTAAATGCTGTTATAGAAAGACATATGGGTTCTTTCATGGCTGCTCGACAGTTCAACGTGCCACAGAAATCTGTGTTTCAGCGTCGGGGTGCCCACGACACTTGTGCAGGGACAGAAAGTGATGATGACGAGGCTGTCCACACTTGTGTACTATGTGAATGTAAGAGACCTAAATAAAACGTAATACCTGATTCTACATTTCGCAGAACCATGTTTCGAAACCATATCGTCACATGATTTTGTTATTCCAGTCCTTATTTAAGCTTTAGAGATGAATTCATGCTAGTTCCCCATCTTACCCCGCATATGGGGCAAGACGGGGAATAGGTAGTTTATGTTTCAAATCGAGATATTCATAACTAAATGTAACAAGTTTGCAGGTTTCTTTGCATGCTATTGTAATTCAATGGTTAAGTAAACAAATTATAATCAAACCTACTTGAATTTGTTTATTTTTGTCCCTTTTGTAAGGGTTTAAAGTTAGCTTCCCCATCTTGCCCCGCCTTCCCCTACATTCACTGAATTGTCACTCTCGTTGGACACCATCTGTCTGGATAGCTACGTGCGTGCATCTCAACTATTCCCATCACGTACTTTCTGCAGCCTTCATAAAGGAGAAGCATATCGAGTTCATCTTCGTTCGTGAAAAACATTCATTTTTTTCGAGTTAGACAGTACCCGACAAATGTGAACTACACATACAGAATGAAAGCTACTTTTCCGCTGTACGCTTTTACACAGGTATCGCGGTGGTGCAGCACCCTCCCCCCTCCCCCCCCCCCCTATCTGAGGTGATGTATTTTCTTATTTTGATATGAAGCACAGTCTAACACAAAAAATAGACCCACCATGAAGGAGTTATCCGAACGGGATGGAAATCGTTTGATGTAATGTAAATGTACAGAAAAACAAATGATTACAGTTTCATAAAAATTAAATGATTTATTCAAGAGAAAGAGCTTCACAAATTGAGGAAGTCAATGATGCATTGGTCCACCTCTGGCCACTACCAGCAGTTATTCGGCTTGACACCGACAGAGTTGTTGGATGCCCTCCTAAGGGATGTTATGCCAAATTCTGCCCAATTAGCCAGTTAGATAGTCAAGATCCCGAGATGATTGGAGGGCCCTTCTCATAATTCTCCAGACATTCTTAGTTGGGCAGAGATTCGTCAACCCGCTGGCCAAGGTAGGGTTCGGCATGCACGAAGACAAGCAGTAGGAGCTCTCGCCGTGTGCGGACAGTCACTACCTTAGTGAAATGTAAGTCCAGAATGGCTTGCCATGAAAGGCAACAAAGCGACGTGTCTAATATCGTCGAGATACCGCTATACTGTAAGGGTGCCTAAAAAAAAAAATAGACCCCAGACCCATCACTCCTGACTGTCGGCATGTATGGCCGGCGACAGTCAGGTTGGTATCCCATCGCTGTTCGGTGCGTCTCCAGACACGACTTCGGCCTGGAACCTCCGTGACTGGAGTGGAATTGTGTTCAGTAGTGAGTCCCGCTTCAAACTCAGCTCCGATGACCAGCGAAGACGTGTCTGTAGGCACTCTGGACTGCGGTTGAAGTAAACTCTCCCGCCATACGGTCGACAATCAGGAGTGACGGTCTGGCGTGCCACATCATTTCATATCAGCACCCACCCCTTTGACTGCCATCCAGGGCACCCTCACAACGTTGCGGAACATTGACGATATTCGAGGCCTCATTTTGCTTTCCTTCACGGCAAGCCGTACTGGGCTTACATTTCAGCAAGATAATGCCCGCCCGCACTCGGCGAGAGTTTCTGTCGCCAGTCTTCGTGCTCTACAAACGCTACCTTGACCAGCAAATTCGCCGGTCTCGCACCAATTGAGCACGTCTGGAGCATTATGGGCAGGACGCTCCTACCACCTCGAGATTTTGACGATCTAGCTCGCCAGTTGGACAGAATTTGGCACGATATCCCTGAAGAAGACATCCAGCAACTCTATCAATCAATGCCAAGCCGAATAACTGCTTGCAAAAGGGCCAGTGTTATTCATTTGCTCAATTTCTCGAGCTCTTTCTCTTGAATAAATCATACAATTTTTCTGAAGTTGTAATCATTTGTTGGTCTGTACACGTACATCACATCTACCAATTTCCGTCCCATTCGTATAATTCTTTCGTGTTGCGTCTTTTTAAAAAAATGCAAATCATGTTCAAAACAAATAAACCTTAAGTTCTAAATATTGTAATTTCTCCGAAACTAATAATCTTATTTTGAGGAGTAAAACACACTAGAATCCGCCCTCTTTCAGAACTATGAACTAGCAACAGAAATTAATATTGTTCCATTTGAAAGTTCTACGTAGATACCGACATCTCAGTAATTTATTTCCATAAGAAAATATACTGTAAGTCGTCTAGTGAAGACTTCTTCACAATTCAGTAGGGTGAAAACAAAATTGCGTTTACGTTGAACACTTCTCGAAATTATAAATGAAAAATCCAATCCAGAATGAGATTTTCACTCTGCAGCGGAGTGTGCGCTGATATGAAACTTCCTGGCAGATTAAAACTGTGTGCCCGACCGAGACTCGAACTCGGGACCTTTGCCTTTCGCGGGCAAGTGCTCTACCAACTGAGCTACCGAAGCACGACTCACGCCCGGTCTCACAGCTTTACTTCTGCCAGTATCTCGTCTCCTACCTTCCAAACTTTACAGAAGCTCTCCTGCTAACCTTGCAGAACTAGCACTCCTGAAAGAAAGGATATTGCGGAGACATGGCTTAGCCACAGCCTGAGGAATGTTTCCAGAATGAGATTTTCACTCTGCAGCGGAGTGTGCGCTGATATGAAACTTCCTGGAAGATTAAAACTGTGTGCCCGACCGAGACTCGAACTCGAACCGGGCGTGAGTCGTGCTTCGGTAGCTCAGTTGGTAGAGCACTTGCCCGCGAAAGGCAAAGGTCCCGAGTTCGAGTCTCGGTCGGGCACACAGTTTTAATCTGCCAGGAAGTTTCGAAAAATCCAATGTTGTGTATGTTCTACAAAGAACAGAGCTCACCTAACATTGTTCTTTTCATTTGTAATTATGTTGCTATATCAAGAAGGGATGGAAGAATCAGTTAACATGGTTCCGGAAACATGCGAGGTGAATAGCTTAGCTGAATCGAAAAAATGGCTCTGAGCACTATGCGACTTAACTGCTGAGGTCATCAGTCGCCTAGAACTTAGAACTAATTAAACCTAACTAACCTAAGGACATCACACACATCCATGCCCGAGGCAGGATTCGAACCTGCGACCGGAGCGGTCACGCGGTTCCAGACTGAAGCGCCTTTAACCGCACGGCCACACCGGCCGGTTTAGCTGAATCACGCTGCATAGAACAGGCTAAGTAAATACTGCCCTTCACCTGCTTTCAGGAAATGTTGTGCGTCATAATTTTGAGGGACATTCAGAATCGTATCATAACTTGAATTTTACTTTAAATTTCCAGAAAGATTTCTTCAGTTGTTATTGTGTACTGACTTTTCAACTCGTTTTCATAGTACGGACCACAACCACATAATCTTAGTGGTTGCACAGCATATCGTTGCAGTTAATTGCTTCTGTAGGTTATTTTATGATAGGATCTATAGTGACGTGACACAGTAAAGTGACGCAATTTTTATGACACAACTCTCACATTGGGGAAGAGCAAGTTACGTTGAAATGCCATCGACGAGGAAATCATCTTCAGGATCGCTGAAATTAGTAGTCAAGTGCGTATTTACAAATATTTTGGTTACCTATGTAAAGACCAAGTGAAAATGATAAGGTTTTCCGTTACATTACTTGCCTAACTTACTTAATAAATCTACTCACTTGTTAATAATGTGTTTTTTCTTGGCGATGGCATTACTTGCTCTTGCTATATTGTAAAATGGGGTATGAACCACTGTAGACACATGTCAACCTGAATAGTTGTCTTTATGAAACTTAAACCACGAAATAGTGGGGCACAAGGGTTCGTTTGTATCATGACTCTTATTTTAGCCCCAGAAAAAATGCAGGTGCACCTACCAACAAGTCATGGTGCTTTGTTCATTGAATGTATATGTAGGTCCTTACTCAGCTTCTGCAGTTTCACAGTTTCAAACAAGCCCTCCATCTTATTCACGTTATTTGTTTTATCAAAAAGCACCGCGAGAACTGCGGACACTGTAAATACACTTTATACAGTTTGTCACTTGTGTTTAAAAATGTTGTGTTCTTTTCAGAGCATTTGCCGGACGTGCAGTATATGAAAACTCGATACGTCTGACAGCGTTATCAGTAGTGTGCCTTTCATTAAGAGAGAACAGATTGTCTTCTTTACCGCCTGTAAGCGCAGTGTGATGAATAAACGCCTATCTATCTCCTTTGTAGAAGAGGTAACCACTATTGCCTTTAGGGTGTAAGTCCGCAAATTAACGGAGAAGCTGAATCAGGGTACCTAGTGAGGAAATCGATATCGGTTTGCGAATGGACATGGAGAGATAAATTTCCATGAATATAAAATTTAGAGCACAGTGCAGCTTATGTCACACAACTGGGAGATTTGCATTATTTTCTTACTGGTTTTTGTGCTTAGATATTCCACTGGAGGAGGAAATGCGATTCATTTACATGCCACTGAGAAGTGTTTGGCGTCGACAGCTAAACTTGCCAGTTAAACAACAAACAGTTCAAAAATACGTATGTGTTTCAACACCGTTACACACAATTTTCAACATCGTTTCGACAAATCTTGTGCCATGGTCTGATAATTTCATTGGTTGCTCTCACGTTAGAACTTTTTCGAGGTATTTTACAATTTGTTATTTTTTCTGGTATCGAGAAACATGAAGCTACGTGCCTGTTTCCCAGTAAAAGCACATTATTTCGTTTCTAAGAGCTAGAAATAGTATATTATTTTTAAATCAAATGATCTAACGTAGTATCGAACTTAAGTCAACCTTTTAATTTGAGAATTAATCGAATAGTCTACGCGCGTACTTTCAGCAGTTTTTAATGGACTGTGTGGAAAAAAAAGGCATTCCGTTTCCTGCATTGAAATGTTCTTAACTGGTGCATTTCTGATGTAGTTTATTATACTGAGACAGGTTTCATTCGCCGATTAGGGAGCTCGACGGTTCAAACCCCCATCCGGCTATCCTTATTTTGGTTTCCATTGATTTCCCTAATTCGGCAAATACCGGAATGACTCCTTTGAAAGGGCATGGTCGATTTCCTGCCCTATCCTTGAAACAATCCTTGCTTGTTCTATGTCACTAACGACTTCGACGCCGACAGGACGTTGCAGCCTGATCTTCCTTCCTCCTTTCTTTGGCCGCTGCGCATAATGATTCTGTCAACGTTATGGATAATTTGTCCACACACATAGGATTTAGGTTTCTGATACTCATGGCCTGCAATGAAAGAATTTGAGAATGAAGGAGTTACAGAACAGGAAGATGAGGCAGAGGATACTTAGTAAACGGCTCACGGAAAAACTTTTAGGATGCTCTACAATTTTTACAGTATTTATTAAAACGTTAATTTAGTTTTAGTGTTCAAAAAATATTTCAAGACAAAAGAACGACGCCTCACGAATAAAATATCCGGATGGGACGGAAATCGGTAACGTGTACAGACAAGCAAATGATTGCAATTTCAGAAAAATCAGGTGATTTATTCAAGAGAAAGAGCTTCACAAATCGAGCAAGTCAATAATGCGATGGTCCACCTTCGTCCCTTATGGCAACCGTTATTCGGCTTGGCATTTATTGATAGATTCGTTGATGTCCTCCTGAGGGATACCGTACCAAATTTTGTCCAATTGGCGTGTTAGACTGTCGAAATCCCGTGCTGGTTGGAGGGACCTGGCCATAATGCTCTGAACGTTCTCAATTGAGGAGGGATCCGGCGACCTTGTTGGCAAAATCAGGGTTCGGCAAGCAGGAAGACAAGCATTAGGATCTCTCGCTTTGTGCGCGCGGTAAATATGTTGCTGAAATGTAAGTCCAAGATGGCTTGCCACTAAGGGGCTTAGAATATCGTCGACGTACCGCTGTGCTGTAAGGGTGCCGTGGATGACAAACAAAGGGGTCCTGCTATGAAAAGAAATGGCACCCCAGACCATTACTTCTGGTTGTCGAGCTGTATGGCGGGCGACAGTCAGATTAGTAACCCATCGCTGTCCGGGGCGTCTCCAGACACATCTTCGCTGGTCGTAGAGGCTCAGTACGAAGCGGGACTCACCAATGAAGACAACTGCACTTCAGCCAATGAAGTTCCAGGCCGAAGACGTGTTAAATGTACGATCTTGCACAGATGCCCGCATACCCACTAGACGAAATGTAGGCACAAAACACTGGGTTCGCTAAGGATTACATTGTTACAAAAGACATAACAAGGACTACCTCAAAACAACCTATATACAGCTTCGACTCCAGAGGTCCTAATATAATAAAGTTCTGTGAACAATGAGCAACTAAAGCTTAACTTTCAAGTCGTCTCGAGCACAAAGGACGGTGAATTTGTGTTTGTAACACTTTTTAAAAAGTTTTCGATAGCGAACCTCTAAAATATACGGACTGCAGAGATTATGCAGTTATTTCGTGATCAGAATGTGTCAGAGCTCCATTTTCGTCTCCACTCAGAAGTAATGTCGAACTTCATTAGTTATTTACAATGCACCTTGTATTAGTGAAGACCATGGACAAGCCCTATAAACGAAAACACGTAGCTACTGAAATAATCCTTGAATCTGTATTTGTATTACTGTTTCTAAACGTCAGTTACTTTATAAAACCCATTGGAATATTTAGCTCGGAGATGTTGAAAGTCTATCACCTTCATTGATTTTGTGAAACAGAAGTATGAGATACGGTGTTGCACATATTTGTTTGCTTAGCTCAGTTGTATGACTCACAGGTGTTGTGACCTGAGACATATCAAACGTAGAAACAGCTTAATAAAGCTGGACACAGTTAAAAATGGATCACACCGCGATTATAAAATAACAAAAGTCTTAGTTTCTCAGTACTGAGCGCGAAATAATAACTGATTACCAGTGTGATAAAACCGAGAATCAAGGTTGCTCTTTTACGAACAAGACAGGGAAACAAAACGCATTGCAGAAACAGTTACCAAGAATGCATTGTGTAAAAAGTCGGATTATTTTTGGATTGACTTTTTAGATTAAAATAGCAGCTGTGGCATTGTATCAATCGTCTGTGTACCCGAGATCGCTTGTTAAGGTTAGCGCATTGATCCTTAAAGGGGAGGTATCAATTTATATTTCTGGTGGTGAAAGATATTTGGGATTTGGCCCCCAAGGAAATGCGGTGGTGACGCTTAGTTCCAGACACCCAGATTGTGCGCCATTTTCCTGTGCTAGATTTGCAACTCTCTTCCCAACATCTCGTGGGGGATATATAACAACGGCAGTAATAATGTGAATGATTTACGGGTACCATGAAAAACCTAAACATGAATACGCGAATGGGAATATGAACACCAATACCACCCCCTCCTCACCCCCGCCCCCTCGCTCATCTTTTCCCACCGATACGAGTCGAGTGGTTCGACCAGTGCTTCGTCTTGCAAAGGACACTCAATGCGATGCAACAGGTCTTACGCGTCCAATACTGCAATGTGAGGATAACATCTGTTGCTGGGAACACGTTAACTGAGCGCTGGCGGCACAGCCACGCAGATAGCGTGGGGTAGAACTGGTAAAGCTGTTTTATCGTAGATCCTTAGGTAAAACAGTATTTTATACTCTTCATACCTTGGAAGCTTAACTGGCAGTACGAATGTGGTACCGCACGTCGTCACTATCCTGTGTTGCACCGTATCACAACTATCAACGTTTGCGATGAGTTTTATTAAGAATTAATACGCTGTCAGAATGAAGTATGCGACTTAATAATGTATATCTGATAATTTATTGAGCCAAGATCGCCTAATAACTGCAGTATTCATATTACTGGTTTCGGAAATTTATTGTCATCTTCAGATGTGCTTAATCGACTAAAAGTTTCCTCATGAAACATAAAAACTCAGGTTATGCTCTTTGAAAAACATTAGGTGGTATAAAATATGTCATTGAATTATGTATCAAATCGTTACACAGTAAAAGAAAGCTTTATAAGCTGCTTCCAGGACACCATGCCGAATAGACATAGGTTAGTTGTAAACACAAACAAGTACAGATCTGTAATCCACTTGCTAAAATAAGGATTCTTTCTCAAATGACCCATTGTATAATTGCACGTTGCATCATTCACACTCTTTGAAGTAACTCTAGAGGAAGCTATTTATGGTCATTTGGCAGTAAGTAGTAAAAATGAAGAGAACATGGGTGAAAACTTTGCAGTACGCATACATGATCAGATAATGAGGAGAACTGTTTGAAACCTGGTAAAACACGGTCTTCAGAACTTAGTCATAACCTTTCAGACACTGAGATCCACTTGGTTTCTCCAAACTGGCTCCAAAGGACACAGATATTGAAAGTGATCATACGAGTCAAATAATTAATAAATTTAGATAGTATCCGAAAGGCTTTTTATGTTAAGTTCTACATCTCAGTCAACGTACACCACTCAGCTGCTACTTTCCCCATGCCCAGTGCCACAGCCAAATAAATTTTATCAGCAGCTGCCTGTTATATTATGAATCTCAATATTTATTCCTAGGTGTTTTGCTTTTAACATTTGTATTCCTTCTTCTGTCTATATCGTAAAAGCTCAGCAGACAGTTTCCTTCTTCCTTTAAGGTAAGAAGTATGCATTGTTCAACGATTATTTACTCAATAACGTTATCTTTTTTTATTTTAAAAGTATTACGAGACCCGAGGTAGGCGATAAGAAGCCAATGTGCTCGTTTGTGCAAGAAGTAACAGCTGCATGTCCTAGAATAATCTGATTGCACTCATCTTATACCACTGATGGTGAACACGAAAAGTTTGATTCCTGAAGAAATTGCATAACGGGAATAGTTTTGAAATACGGAGAACTAAAGTATTTAGTTTCCTGCCTCCGAAGGGAAAGATTGCTGTTTCCAGTTCCGATCCGGAACAATGTATTAATTTGCCAGGAACTTTCTGTCGCGCGGAGTGGTCGCGTGGTTTGAGGCGCCATGTCACGAATTGCGCGGTCCTCCCGCCGGAGGCTCGAGTCCTCCCTTAGGCATGCGTGTGTGTGTTGTTCTTATCATAAACTAGTTTAAGTAGTGTGTAAGTCTAGGTACCGACGACTTCAGCAGTTTGGTTCCTTAGGAGTTCACATACCCACCAGGAACTTTTAAATCAACGCTCACTTCGGCACACGGAAAATTCATGCTGGTAATGTACTATCAATGTCAACGGCCTTGTCGCAGTGGTAACATCGGTTCGCGTCAGATCACCGAAGTTAAGTGCTGTCGAGCTTGGCTACCACTTGGATGGGTGACGGTCCGAGTCTGCCGAGCACTGTTGACAAGCGGGGTATACTCGGCCCTTCTGAGGCCAGTTGAGCAGCTGCTTGACAGAAGTAGCGGCTCCGATCGCGGAAACTAACAACGGTCAGGAGAGTGATGTGACCCTCCCCTTACGCATCCAGTGACGCCTTATGGACTGATGTCGACCCGGCGGTCGGTCGGTACTCCTGGGCCTGTCAGATGACTGCCGCATGAGCGATCATTCATCAACAGACTATGCTTCACAGGAAGGCAATTCGTGTTCCGTAATGTGCTTCGCATATCATTTCGTCAGAAGAAAGCTAGCGAACAGGCGTCGTTGTTTATCATTCGAATGAAAGACAGATGATTTACTGCGCAGAAATGCGTTATCAACCAAATGTTGTTACAGGCTGAAGTATATTATCGTGGTACACGGCAAATTTCAGCTTGTAGTAGTGGAATTAATTCTCGGAAATAGGTCATGTATAAAGCTGATCAAACAACTGCAAGTCGATGAAGGAATCATTGAGGACCAAGGGTCAAAATGGGTCAAATGGCTTTGAGCACTATGGGACTCAACATCTTAGGTCATAAGTCCCCTAGAATTTAGAACTACTTAAACCTAACTAACCTAAGGACATCACACACACCCATGCCCGAGGCAGGATTCGAACCTGCGACCGTAGCAGTCCCGCGGTTCCGGACTGCAGCGCCAGAACCGCTAGACCACCGCGGCCGGCGAGGACCAAGGAACGGTTGGAAAATTACTGAATGAATTAAATTTCAGGCCAATACTCTCACATCATTTCCATAAAATTAAAACTTAGTGAAACTCCTATGATGAGAAAAAAGACCTTCTGCTGTTACAGACTCCAGTTCAAAGAGTTTTTGGGCGACTGTATGCCAGTTTGTTTCGAGCTGAGCCCATATTTGCTGCTGAGGTACGCATCTACGGCAGTTACCAAGCGATCGTAAGCTATAAGTCGGCGAAATTTCTTGTAATCTAGAAGGTCAACGATGAAGCTTTTCTTTTTGTGTTGTGGAGGAGACTTCGACAGCCTGAGTACCATGGCGTTCGGCGTTATCTTGTTGGAACAAAGCTTCAGGACTGAAATGAAAGCAGGACATGAATGTGACCGTTTCAACTATTCTAGGAAAGGGTTTGCTCTTGAGAGTCCTCCAGGGGCTACCCATAGGTCATCCCCTTATTATCCCCAATACGTAGCCAGTATAACCCATAACCTGAAACCAATCATGTTTGGTTTAGACGATGATAAATTTCACATTCGGCGACTGCTATATTATCATGTAAATTTTAGAACTTCGTAGGTGAAGAACGGCTACATTTGCGTTGCATTATGTCGTAAATATCATGGGCAGTGACGGATATTACGAACTGATGATGTTTCGCCACATTTCTTACGGCTGCGAAGCTGGCTAGTGAAAATTTATTCACGCAGTTAAGCATATATCTGAGAGTATTTTTCAATAGGACAGCACCCCAGCAATACTTCACGGGCTTCGGATACTTTTTCTTCCCTGACTTTTCA
The DNA here is from genome assembly GCF_023864275.1 of Schistocerca cancellata. NCBI lineage: Eukaryota > Metazoa > Arthropoda > Insecta > Orthoptera > Acrididae > Schistocerca > Schistocerca cancellata. The sequence continues at coordinate 506,418,788 of NC_064629.1, read as the reverse complement.
GTTGGTCTAGCATGTCATTACTAGAAATATAGGGTATAAGGTAACGTAGAAAGGAATCAAATACTGTCCGGCGTAAGTACGCACCGACTTGAGAATCAGACAGAAAGGGTGTGGAAAGTGTGGAAAGTGCTTAATACGCAAGAGACTTAATTGCAGCTCAACATGGCGTCATATAATATTCCTTTACGGCAGCATTATATTTGTAATGCCCTATAACTATAATCATGTGTTTACACTTTAAGTATGAATCTAATGCTTTTCCGAAGAGAAAAATAAGTCATATATTCATAACAATCATTCAAAATATAAATCGACTGCTTCTACACACTTACGCAGTCATCAGGTCATAGAAGGCTGCATCCTTTAAAATACCTCTAGATCGAGTCACTGGACACACAACCTCAATGTTGAGCTACATTAAACCGATCAACAACAATATCGACGACTGGATTCACAGGCTTCTATAACAATTTCGTGAAGTGTCTCTGCGTTAGGAATGTCTGCTGCATGAATCAGTTAATAATTATCTTTCACGGCGCACAGATAATGATAAAAGAGATCGAGGTCGGCAAAACGTACAGGCCATAATTTATCCTCCTCCACTTATCCATTTGTCGCTATAGATATCATCCAGCGCACCTCTAACAGCGCGATCGAAATTTGATGGAGCCCCATCGTCAATAAGCCATATACTTATTGTTTTCTGGGACACATTCTGTACCAATTCTAGAAGAGGAGACGGAGGAGATTAGTATTTGACGTTCGGTCGACTACAAAATCGTTAGAGACGGAACACAAGCTCGGATTAGGGAAGGATGGGGAAGGAAATCGGCCGTGCCCTTTCAAAGGAATCATCCCGGCATTTGTCTGAAGTGATTTAGAAAAATCACGGAAATTCTATGTAGGATGGCCATCTACATCTACATTTCTACATCTACATTTATACTCCGCAAGCCACCCAACGGTGTGTGGCGGAGGGCACTTTACGTGCCACTGTCATTACCTCCCTTTCCTGTTCCAGTCGCGTATGGTTCGCGGGAAGAACGACTGTCTGAAAGCCTCTGTGCGCGCTCTAATCTCTCTAATTTTACATTCGTGATCTCCTCGGGAGGTATAAGTAGGGGGAAGCAATATATTCGATACCTCATCCACAAACGCACCCTCTCGAAACCTGGCGAGCAAGCTACACCGCGATGCAGAGCGCCTCTCTTGCAGAGTCCGCCACTTGAGTTTGTTAAACATCTCCGTAACGCTATCACGGTTACCAAATAACCCTGTGACGAAACGCGCCGCTCTTCTTTGAATCTTCTCTATCTCCTCCGTCAACCCGATCTGGTACGGATCCCACACTGATGAGCAATACTCAAGTATAGGTCGAACGAGTGTCTTGTAAGCCACCTCCTTTGTTGATGGACTACATTTTCTAAGGACTCTCCCAATGAATCTCAACCTGGTACCCGCCTTACCAACAATTAATTTTATATGATCATTCCACTTCAAATCGTTCCGCACGCATACTCCCAGATAATTTACAGAAGTAACTGCTACCAGTGTTTGTTCCGCTATCATATAATCATACAATAAAGGATCCTTCTTTCTATGTATTCGCAATACATTACATTTGTCTATGTTAAGGGTCAGTTGCCACTCCCTGTGGCCACGCCATGTGCGGGTTTGGATCGTCGTCCTCCCGCATGCGAGCTCAGCGTGCTAACCACTGCGCCGCTTTCCTCGGCCAGTTTTGGAAAAATGTCGTGTATGAAGTTCTTGTATACAGCAACTGTGAACCAAGCTAGGAGAGTATATAATCCTACCAGACAGTCCGCTACAGTTCCAACCAACGCATTACCCCTAAACTTTTGCTGGTGTCTAACCTTAATTGCACAACGAGGATTTTCATCCAGTCACAAATGCTGGCTGTGAAAGGTCACTGTTCTCTCTCTAGGAAGTAGCGCATAACTTGAAAACAAAACTACGGATACAAAGAACGGACTCACAGTTTGTATAACAAAGCGTTGGGAAAAAATCATCTCGCGATCGATGATCGGCAGGCGAAAGATCCTCCACATACTGGAGATGATAATCATACAAAAATTGTCCTTGAAATATCGCACGTGAGGTATTATGAGATGAATTAGACGCTTTGGCGACGTCTCATGATCTCATACGTGTATCTTCTGAGACAGCCTGCAGAATGTTTTCTTCGTAGTCAGGCCTACAAGCGGATCGTAGTACATCTAAATCCATCATTTGTTGTGCAGAGGAAACTGCCCAATCAGCGTGACAATAAACAGCGGAAAACTCGACCGTTTTCTGTCTGGAAACGCCTCCTGATACAGCCGTACAGCCTTGTGTCCATTATCATTCACGCCATCACACGTAAAAATCATATCTGTCTGCCTAGGAAATGAGTAGCTTGCTGTTGGTAAACGGATCACTTACCAGGTACCTTAGTACTACCACACACGTGAAACGATGATGACAGATCAGCCACAAAAGTCTCAATCGAAGATATAATGAGTTCATAAGCCGTCTGACAAGTATCGACAATAACACTAGAGTACTTACAAAAATTAACTCAGTTTACGTCGAAATGTGCTGAACGTAACCTTTCATTAATAACATAGAAATAGGATATTCAGAGATAATTTTATGTCGACCTTTTTCCTTTTTTCTAAAATTCGTAAAAGTGTATATTATATTCAATTCACACCATAGGATGAACTCACAAAATGGAGAGAAATTTGTTGTAAGAACTATCACATATCCTACAGTGAATATTTAAATAATATTTGAAGACCATTAAAAATCTACAGTGACAAGGAAACTGCTGTATGCATGGTGTCCACGTCTATCTACTTCCTTTTGCTCTTATCACATAAACAGAATGTAAGTTAAATATTAGCATAAACATAAAGAACATGTAGTGCAGTGACCACTACGGTTCGACGTGTAGTGGTGGGGTTGAACATAGTTGATTTAGCCCATTTAGGGAAATCGTGGGCACTTATCGTGTGTGTTGAAGAGCGGACAATACGGTGCACTGCTTAACACATCAGAGTTGCAATCAGGAGGTGCAGGGTACGAACCTTCGTCTAGCCACTCAGACTGAAGTTTCAGGAAATCAGTTAATGTAAATACCAGCTTAGTTCCTTTGAAAAGAACAAGATCTATTTACCCTATACCACATCACCTCGTCGTCCTAATTTTCCACCTTTCCTTTGCTGGAGAGCAACTTTCCCTGATTACTTACGAAGCGGCAATTTTTCTGTTAATCTAACTGCTCTTGCACTGTTCCACAAATGTATTGCTCTACTACAGAACTTTATTATTTGTGTAAGACTGTAACCAGTATTCTGATGTACAACTTCCTCACGGCCCCTGCCATTTCATGAAGCCGTTTCCGACGTGAAACTCCAGGCATTTGCATTGTTCGCATGGAGTCCAGACAATGGACTAAAACCCGTAAAATTAAGCACTATTTCTGTGCGTCTGTAGAAGTGAATAATTCCAGAACTTCTTCTCCATCTTTGTCTCGTGTCCCCACTACGCGCACCGATAACACGCCAGCTTCGACCATCCACAGGTAATGTAATCCCCCCTTTCCCCACCTCATGCCCCTCCTACTACACTTCTCTCCCCACCACGTGGCTGTCTAGTTCATGCTACTCCTGCCACTTCCTCACTGTCGATTAGGTGCATCCATGCAGTAGTCGCCGAACCATGAACTGCGTGTATTGTAGGATACTCAAAAAAAAATAATAAATGAAATGATCGTATAGCATTGATGGCCGGAGGGAAATGCGGCCGCCGAGTTGTAAGTCATTTCTGTTGACGTCACATCGGGTGACTTCCGTGTCGATGATGATGAAATGATTATGAGAACGACACCCATTCCTGGAGCGGAGAAGATCTCCGATCCGCCCGGGGATCGCATGCGAGTCTACTGCATGGCAATCAGACGCGCTGACCACTTAGCCAAGTGTGCGGACATACGTTCCAACAACAGAAAAAGAGCGAGAACCAAAACGTAAAATGGCAGAGACGGGGTGAGTGCGTGAGAGAATCTACAACTTTAATGGACTTTTACTAACTCTGACGGAACCGCGTGATCCGGAGAAAATCTGATATTGTAGTTAATAGTAAATGCTAAATCATTATGTATTACGTGAGCAATAATGCCCATATCGCATATCCCTGGAGCACACCTGACATAAATTAGTATCTGCGTAGAACTCTGCTTTTGATATAATGTAGGGCGCCATGCCTGCGAATAAGTTTTAAACTCAGTGCTAATTTGTGTGGTTATCCCAAACAAACGTGTTGTCTTTGGCAGTCGTCGGTATGATGCTGAAACGAACGTTTCTGAGAGTCAGTTCACTTTATTCGTGGCTCTTAGGGTATCACGTGTTGATTCGAATTAGCACATTTTTTTGTTATACGGAGTAAGTCGTTTTATTCAAGGGAGATCTTAACTTTTGGACTCAAAATAATTTTAAAAATGGCGGTAAGTGATACATGGTAGTAGCTGTGTGGTTCTGTTGCTTTTCTTGTGTAACTTAGATAGTCACTTGACAACATGTTGAAGCGTTTTAGACTTAATCCGGCCTCCGATTAAAAACACAAAATCTGATTAATAACGTTCAAGCAGCTTTACTTTTTCTTTTTACTAGTTTAGCTTTTGGGTTTCCATTGGTCCTGTAGTAATAATGGACGGAAACACGACAGATATGATCTACGTGAACATTATTGTGCACCACCTTCATCCCTTCACTTGCTTGATGTCTTTCATGACAACGATGGTGTCTTCCAGAACAACGTCTGTCCATATCAAAAGGCTAGAATCACGCTATAGTGGTCTGACGAGCATGGTAGTGAACTCAGGTTGATGTCTTGGTCACCAAAGTCGTCTGATTTGAACCCGATGAAACTCATCTGGGATGTTATTTGGCCCCAGCTACGCGTCACATATCACCGGTCCGTAATTTACGGGAATTGCATGACCTATACGTGGGCGTCAGGTGCCACATACCTCTGCAGTCACTTGTCGAATTCGTGCCATGCAGAACCGCTACTGGATTGTGTTCCATAGGTGGACTAAGACGCTATTAAGCAAATGGTCATGCGTTTTGGCTCCCAATGTATTATGTCGTCTTGTCTCCTTAATTTTTTAAACATTTTTAGCAACTTTCTATGAATTATATAGTTATTCATTCCATTACCGAGTTGCTGTAACTCGGTTACAGGAACAAGAACAGAAATTTAAAAATATGAAATACACGTCCACTGATTTATCATCATTTACCGGCAGCGCTGTGAGTTGTCAGAATCAGGCGAGTGGTCAGCGTCTCCTGAGTGCCACAGATCGATAACCGGCACTGCAAACTCTATTCCAAAAGCTAAAGGACTGTTAGGGATTCCCTTCACCTTTGTGATAAAGACTGAAAACTGCTTGAAGGAAAAGAACTGGCGCTGCTTCCTAGCGTTGGCGTAAACAACCCGATCCTGGTGCACTAATGCACCCATTGGTTAGAATATGAGCAAGCATGCTGTTACATCGTTCTTTCATTAGTACACAGTGCCGTTATTAAAATAACGATGCAACGACGTCACATTTCCTGACATTTTTGGACAATAAATCGTACCAAAAAACGGTGCGCTGTTCAGAGATCTTTAATGTGGTGCTGCAATTAAACATTGTATTTTCTTAACACACAAGTAAAAATACGAAAATGAACAAATGCGCCACTTTAACTTCACAAACACACAAATCAATATGGAGCCTGTTGGATTTCCTTCCATCATTCACTTACAGCGCAGGACATGTGACTTTATGTAAACGTATTTCTGGAGGTACGACAGAATACTGATAATATGTATCACCGTATTTATTCAGTATTAGTTCTACTATTTTATGAAATGAAGTTTGTGATGACACTTAACCCATCGTCTGCGCTAGGTTAAATGTGATATTTTGGTTTTGATTTGGCGAAGTCAACGTTTGTCATATGACAAAAAGCTATGTACTGGATTTGTGATGACGTATTGATCTGTAGAGTAGGTTGAAGTCTGGCTTAAGCATAAATGCTAGAATCTGGTTGTGAATTGGCGAAGCCGATGAATTTGATACCATACAATGTGATCACACTATTCGTGCAGCACGAATTAATTTAACTTCTCATGGTTGCTATTCACAGTCATGTGAAATTTTTTAAGAGACACCATAGTCACCAGTAACTGTAGAAATGATGTATTATGACCGTTGCAAGTTGGGCCTTAAGATCATTATCACGTGACAGACTGCCAAAACCTGTGATTTAGCACACGAAGAAATTAAAAAAACCTTCCGATATGTACCCATGTCTTCGTCGTATTACAGCCTTTTAACAATGCTATCATCTTTAAGATAAATCCCAAGAACAGAGAGCGGATGAATGTTAAAGGTGGGCCGGCCGCGGTGGCCGTGCGGTTCTAGTCGCTCCAGTCCGGAGCCGCGCTGCTGCTCCGGTCGCAGGTTCGAATCCTGCCTCGGGCATGGATGTGTGTGATGTCCTTAGGTTAGTTAGGTTTAAGTAGTTCTAAGTTCTAGGGGACTGATGACCACAGCAGTTGAGTCCCATAGTGCTCAGAGCCATTTGAACCATTTGTTAAAGGTGGTAACATTCTTAAAAGGCTCAGATAGCACGATAGAATGTGCACATGTCAGAATGTTTTTAAAGTTTCACAGGCGCTAAATCACAGTCTTTTTTAGTAAATGACTTGATAATGGCCCTAAGGTCGAAATTGCAATAATGAAAATGAATAATTTCTACAGTTAATGACGACTATGACATCTTTTAAAAAATCTTTTATAAAAACACGAATTAAATTCGTACCTCCTTCGTAACTGACGATAGTGACCTTTGTGAGAAATCACGCAGTCTGTCCTTTTATTGGCTGGTGAAGTCAGGCTGAGAAGGCACTATGCTGGTTCAACTGTTTGTGAAGCTGAAGTGTCCTGTTTGATTGTTGTTTTCTATACACTTGCGTACTGCGAAAGAATGACGTGTAGCTGCAGCACAGTATTTAAGATCACTAAAAAAAACTTGTCGTTTCTGGTACGAAGTATTGTGAAGAAAAATGGTTCAAATGGCTCTGAGCACTATGGGACTCAACAGCTTAGGTCATCAGTCCCCTAGAACTTAGAACTACTTAAACCTAACTAACCTAAGGACATCACACACACCCATGCCCGAGGCAGGATTCGAACCTGCGACCGTAGCAGTCCCGCGGTTCCGGACTATGTTGTGAAGAAATCTCGGAGAATTTGACGTCGGGGCATCGTAATGTTACCGAGTTATCTGTTTACGACGGCACTTGGTAGCAGTTAATCATTTCATAAGTTATGGAGAAATGTTTCTTTCAATGCTATATTCAATAACGAAATTTCCACGACTTACTACTCGAAAAACATCTGTTCATTCCTAAGGTATCTGCAGATATAAACTCTTGAAATACTGTAGGAGGCTGATAAGGAGAAGCCAGAAGCAGAGAGGACTGAAACGAATAAAAGGGAAGAAACAGGGACCACACGCATCGTGGAGGAAATAACGAAGGAATGTGCTTTGACACTTGTATTTCTCGATTTTTCCTTCACAAGAAAGAAAACTGCAACGCGGAACCACACGTATCACAGAAAACAGCCAAGAGGACGAAAAAAAAAAAGAGTTCATTAGCATCGTCTCGTCTCCCTCAAACCCCTCCCCCTTTTCCTCCTCATTCCCCACCAGCGGCTACGATATACAGAGGCGGCACAAGGCGTCAAACGTGCAGCCAGTGCACGGCGGCCTATGCCACAGTTGGAATGCGCCTGCGCCAACACCGACGCGATAACACTCTAGCTCCACCTCCTCCTGCCTTACCAGTTTCACGTGTTGGCTGCGTTGCGAAACCAGGCAGACATTTAGCGCCGCGCGGTTAGAGGCGTCATGTCACGGATTGCGCTGCCCCTCCCGCCGGAGGTTCCAGTCCTCCCTCGGGCATGAGTGTGTGTGTCGTTCTTAACATAAGTTAGTTTAAGCAGTGTGTAAGTCTAGTGGGCGATGATCTCAGCAGTTTGGCCCCTTAGGAATTAACACACACACACACACACACACACACACACACACACACACACACATACAAACAAACAAACAAACAAACAAACATTTAGCTAGAAAAATATCAGAAATTTACAGGGGTGGATAAAAATATGGAAACCCCAGAAACAACACACAGCCATGCCTAATACGGTGTAGGAAAACCGTCAGCACTAAAAACAGCTTTCAGTTGTCTGGGACTGGATAAATACAGGTCGAGAAACTTCACCATTATTCTTGCAAGGTAGTAACAACTTTAGGTAACGATGATAGAAGTGGATAGCGATCACACTCCATTCTCTGCGAAGTAGACCACAAAGTCTCAATAATATTGAGATTTGGTGACTGTGGTGGCCACGTGATATGAGACAATTCGTCCTCGTGCTCAAAAAACCAGTCCTGGACGATGCGAGCTGTGTGAACAGGGGCTCGGTCGTCTGGAACACAGCTTCATCACTGGCAACAAACATTGTGCTATAGGATGGACCTAATCAGCCACAGAGATCACATTATTCGTGGCAGTAATGTGATCTTGCAGAGTAACCATGGGGCCCCCGGAATTAACATGATATGGCTGCCTAAATCATCACTGAAGCCCCGCCATACTTCATTCTTTGGACTTAAATTTGGCCAAAAGTTTGAAACTGTGTGAAAGGCGCTCCCATTGCTCCATAGCTCATGTTTTGTGGCTTCCACACGAAGTATCACTGATGATTGGTTTTCAAATTCCAGCTCACTCTGCAATTCCCTACTATAGAGATCCCTTTGCGTTGTTTTGGTGCTGATAAGGTTGGCGAGTACGATATCAGTTTTGGTGATAACTTTGGTAGCTGCTGTCCCCTTATTTCCGGCACAATGTTCTTCAATGAGCGTCTGTCACGATCACTCAACACACAACTTCGTCCTCGTTGTGACTTTGCGAATGATGGTTTTTCGCTTTCCCTGTATGCGGCATAAATCTTCGATACGGTGCCTCTTGAAACACCAAACACTTCGCTTCCTTGGTTACGGAAGCACCCACCATACGAGCACCAACAATTTGGCCACATACGAATTCACTTAGCTCCGACATAATGCACTCACAACAACATAGAATACTGTTGTGACCACGACTCATTCCTGCAAAGAACTGAGGATATTCCACAAGTGCCGTTTATAGTCAAACACGACAGAGCAAACTGCAGGATTGGGTAGCAATTGCATTTATATTCAAGCATGCATTGCTCGCTGTGTTTCCATATTTTTGTCCAGTCCCTGTATTTCGAAGTTGAAGTTCAAGCTTGGTCGTTATGGGTTAATTAATGACGCCTTATAAGTCTTAAGTGCAGGCTTCAGAGCCTGTGCCTGTTTTGCCCAGTAAGGCCAGGCAAATGGGTTAAAAGTTAGGAAGGAGAATAAAAAAATACCACTTGGTAAAAGTTTTCTCTTTGAGAAAAAATATTCTGGGTTCAAGTCTCTGCCTGCCACTCTACTATAATTTGTCAGAAAATTTCAGGACAAAGTTTACATCCTGGAAGATAGCTGAAATAACGAGAACCTCCATATAAAACTGAATAACTCGAGATTAGTAAAGGAGTGCCGTAGAGAGTATACGTGACGAGTCTACCGTAGTCAAAGTAAAACTTGTGTAACAGATTCCAGGAACATTTTAACACTAACAACAACAAGAACAACTTCATCCGTACAGGCCTCGGAACGCCCAAGGTTCCCGACCGTCCACCGTGTCATCCTCAACCCAAAAGTGTCACTAGATACGGATATGGAGGGTCATATGGTCAGCACACCGCTCTCCCGGCAGTTGTCAATGTTCGTTTCCTTCTCAAACACGTAGCTCCTCAATTGGACTCAAAAGGGCTGAGTGCAACCCGCTTGCCAATAGCGCTCAACAGACGCAGGTGGTCACCCATTTAAGTGCTAGGCAAACCCGACAGCGCTTAAGTTCGGTGATATGACGGGAACAGCTGTTACCATTGCGGCAAGGCCTTTGGCCCTACGGGAAAAATACTTATTGTTAAAACCACGCTTGGTGATTTTTGTTTTGTGGACATTAGGCCGTGATCTAAGGCATTTATCTATGCCTAATATTTCGTCTCTTAACGCTGGAGGAATCTTGAGGCTATAAATAAAGCAAACAGCGCCAGTCCTTCATCATTAAAGCACCATATCACGTCGGTGGGACGCCGCGATCCTTAGCAGCGGTCTTGTGACGTCACGACCCGATAGTTGCGCAGTTACGCATGAACAATTCCGCTTGCTGTAGTTGTTGTGTTTCAGAAGTAACCAACTGTATCTGTAGTCTGCTTACTTAGCCGAGTGGTCAGCGCGTCTGACTGCCATGCGGGGCCCAGGGTTCGATTTCCGTTTCTGCTAGAGAATTTTCTTTGATGGGAGGACTGGGAAGACAGCCTCGGGAGGCCAACTGTGAAGCTACTAGACCGACTAGTAGTGGTTCCAAAATCAAGAAACCGCTCAGATCGGGAGATCTGTGTCCTGTACACATGCCTCTCCATACCGCATCCGATGACACCACTGGCAGAGGATAACGTGGCAGTCGGTCGGTCCCGTTTGGCCCGTCTAGTGCCAAAGCGCGTTGCTTAACTTGTCATTACAAATATGTCTGTCGCCTCTGAGAGTGTCTCTAAAATGAAGAGATGGTAAATAAGACACGTGGTGCAGATGAAAATGCCAGAAGATACGTACTGATAGCAACCGCTCCCCGGGTCGATGTCACACACAGAATCAATGGTCACTGACACCAAGGCGGAAGCTGTTCTTTTCACTGAACTCAATTTCACGCTATTCATCCTTTCAGCTGCGTCTCCCGCTATGTCGTCGAAAGCGGGATGCGAGCGGCAGGCTTGCGCGTATCCTATCTTCTGACAATCTATCTCTAACATTCCTGTCTGACACTACGGTAAGAAATTGCTGCTGAAGTTACCGTGCCGTCGGCAAAGCTGCTCGTCTGATACAGTGGTCAATGCGTGGCTGTGCATACCACTGCCGTCTGTAACAAAGGTGATGAGTACCTTCCTTAGACCACTGACACAAACATCAGCACACAGTTCACGCATTCGCCACCAAATTTTCCGGTACCACAGCTCAGCCTTCTACAGACACATGCTCTCAAAAATCTAGTTCTTGCACCAACTGTGCTCACTGACTACGTCGGACCTCGTATACAATGTTTCCTTACTCAGTGCTGTGTTCGAGACAACAGAGCACTGTTCAGCAAGTCAAAAGCACTTGTTACAGGTAGTAACATATTAGCTGAGTACCCGGCGTTGCCCAGTTATGTCATTATTCCAATCAGCCCATCTTCTCCTCCTCCTCCCTCTCTGTTTATCTCGTCCTCCTACCTCTGTCCGTGAATCTCCTCCTTCTCCTCTTCTCTATACATCTCCTTCGCCCCCCCCTCTCTGTCCATCTCCCCCCCCCCCTGTCTCTCTGTCGATTTCCTCCAGTGCCACACTAACTGTCCATCTCTTCCTGCCCCTCCCTCTGTCTATCTGCTCCTTCCGCCACTCTCATTCCATCTGCTCCTCATCTCCTCCCTCATTCTATCTGCTCCTCCCCTCTCTGTCCATTTGCTCCATCTCTATCTCCCACTCATACCCTCCAAGTCCATCTCCCCCTCCCCATCTCCATCTCCTACTCTCCCTCTCTCTGTCCATCTCCTCCTTCACCTCTCTTCCTGTCCGCCTCTTCCAACCCACACTCTTTGTCCATCTCCTCCTCCCCTTCTCTCATCCATCTCCTCCTCCTCTGTCTCTCTGTCCACGTCCTCCTCTACCTCTTCTTGTACACACCTCCTCCCCCCCTTTCTCTGTCCATCTCCTCCTTTTCCTTTCTCTTTCCAATTCCCCCTAACCCTTCTTTTTCCACATTACCGCACTTACCCCACCAGGAGGTTGCTGGCTCTTACTCCCACAGTGTCTCTTTCCAGGTAGTAACATGTGCAGCAAGTTTGTTTGAAGCTGATACAGGGGTTTAGGAAGAGCTTTTTCCCGCAGCTTTGCCCACGTGCGCACTTGTCACATGTATTTCACATATATTTAACATATTTCACTCATATTTGTACACATATTTCATCCGTATCTGTAGCGAATTTTGTCCTGAAGTTTCGTTTTCACGAATCGCAGTATTTATGACGTCATATCTCCTTAACTATGTATCGTACAATCATACATTTACGCATGTACATTCACTGGAAATAGTGGATACTGTCTACACAATGTGTTGCGAATAGATTTGTAATAAAGGAGTAATAAATCACAACGTCATTCCTGATGCGGTAGTTTTGCTGCATAAACAGCCAATATGTAGTAAGCGATAAACATTTTTCCTTTCATCATTTAGTGGGAAATTTCAGCGAGAAAATGTCTCACAAAGGTTTGAAATTATGTTTAAAGTTTGTTGCAAGTCACTAAGTGCTCGCATTTTCAAATCCTGCGTGAATATAATCTCCGATTTGCGCGCCGTGAGCTCCGATGCTTTTTCACCCCCACCCCTTTGAGAGGGTGGTGGTTCTTACCACCACGGTGGTTCTTTCCAGACAGTGTGACATGTGTGGTTGGAATCGATCCAACGGTGTAGGAGGAGATGTGGGACATACCCAGACACACACATCCCTTTGTATATCATGTATGGATTCTGAGTTCAGACTGGAGGTATCTCAAATAGAGTGAGCATTAGAGCTACCTTACGTATTAAAATGTAGCCCATAAAATAAATACACTCTGTCATCAATCCTCCTGTGCCACTGAATCTCTGTAATTATAAAAGAGATTATCGAAGTCAGAATCTGGTTGATGGCAATTGTCACTCAGCGTTTACACGAGAAAGTACACAAACACGCAATTAGCGACACCTGCAAGGTAGAGTGTAATATAAACGATACAGTAATGACTTTTATTTGTAACACTAAGGTTATAGCACCAAAATGCAATTCAAAACTCAGTTTTTATCACCTCAAAGTTTTTTTTCTGTGTTGGTCGGAGGTTAGACGTTGTATCCGAACTGATGTTCCGCACTGTTCTAGTTCGTATTTATGTGAGACTTCTTTCTCGTTAGCGAATACACACTCCTTGACGATTCAAAATGTACCTTATATTGTTTACAAACTTAGTAGAAACGACATTGTAGTTTCCTTTGGAGCTTTTAATTACGGTCATCCACACACTTCTGGCACCAAAAAAGAATGATCACAAGAAAAGCATGTATTTTGTACAGTCATTCCTTTCACAGTTTGTGTTGTCATTGACTACATCAATTTCCAGCGGTTGCTTCACACTTAACGTAAGTTCTTACTACAGGTTAACTATAATACAAACAAATTCTTAAAGAAATATTTTCATAAATAGCGTAATTTTTCACGAAACACAAAAAATATAGACATTACGCTCTCGGCCTACAATTTTATGCTGTGAAAGATGACCTACATAAATCTGTTGCCGATAGGTTTTACGTCTGTCTATGGGTATTTCACACGAACGTCACTATAGTGGGTAGCATGTCTCATGAGAGTATCATATGAACACCCTGGATAGCAAGGCAGATGCCAAGAACGTAGTCCATTCCTCCCCAGATGTGTCCCATCTTGTCTCCCGTTCTTCGCTTCAGTGCAAGTGAAATGTAGTTTTTCAATCCATCGAGTTGTTATGGTACAAGAGGAATATAAACAAATCACTTATTGTGTCGTTACAACAAAAGGAGAGCACTGGGTCAAGCAAGGTGATCACACCGGCCAGAGTAGCATCTTCATATTCCTGGTACTCGGGTAGAGTAGCAATAGGATGTTCACAAACACAGATGCGAAGGAATATCGTATCGCTGAAGGACAGAAGTAGCACTCCTCTTTGTAAATGATTCGTTCATAGCCATTCTGTTGACATGTCCTGGTAGGTGAGGTAACTGACATTGGTCTCTGTAGAAAAGAGGGATCCGTAGGTTTTCCCTCTTTTCATTGTGCAAAAGAAGTTCACTTTCTTAGGTCTCTATTACGCAACACAGGGATAAGCAGGCTTCCTCTGACTCACAATCTAATACAGGGTGTATCATAATTGATGACATAAACGCATACACTTCAGGGAACATGACATCATTAGCAAAAAAGTCCAGTAAACATGGGTTGTAAAATGCATACCTGAAGAAATAAGGGAACTTTTGATCTTCGATACTGTGAAACACATCTATTCGACTGCAAACGCTTTGCTTTCCACATTTTGAGATGAGGTAGTATGGGTCAAAGTAAGAAAACATTGTCTAATAAATATGGGCTCCAAAATCCATACCTTAGTCCGCAGCTCGTGGTCGTGCGGTAGCGTTCTCGCTTCCCACGTCCGGGTTCCCGGGCTCGATTCCCGGCGGGGTCAGGGATTTTCTCTGCCTCGTGATGACTGGGTGTTGTGTGATGACCTTAGGTTAGTTAGGTTTAAGTAGTTCTACGTTCTAGGGGACTGATGACCATAGATGTTACGTCCCATAGTGCTCAGAGCCATTTGTTTTCCATATCTTAAGAGCTATGCGCACTTGTTCGGTACAAGAGATGTGTTTAAAGTATCGAAGATGGAAATTTGCCCATAGCTCTTCAGGTATACATTTGAGAGCCCACGCTTACAAGATGGTTCAAATGGCTCTGAGCCTATGGGATTTAACTGCTGAGGTCATCAGTCCCCTAGAACTTAGAACTACTTAAACCTAACTAACCTAAGGACATCAAACACATCCATGCCCGAGTCAGGATTCGAACCTGCGACCATAGCGGTCCCGCGGTTCCAGACTGTAGCGCCTAGAACGCTTACAAGACTTTTTTACATGCCTTTACGCCATTAATTATGAAACACCTTGTATATGGTACTTGTACTGTGTTGGTATCTCGTCATTGCAGACTAGCCTATCAGGGAATCCACCGCATTTCAGTGCAGAAGTAGCACTAATTTCAGTCTCTAATCCATCTGCAATCTATATGGGTATAAAACAGACGCTTTAGTAGAAAAAAAACATTCAGTGGGTTGTGGCATATTTAACCTGCGACTAGTCAAGCTTATCGATTTCTTTGCGTTTCTGAGATACGGAACTCGGATTTATCTCATTTGTTCTCTCGATATCTGTCAGAGACGATAACTTTTCACAGGGCACAAACATACAGCAAATGCTAACTGTTGTATTGCGCGTGATACACAAGGTCTTTAAAAAAGATTCTTCTGTTTTCTCAAGACTATATCTTCTTTGTAAGTGAATATAGAAACTTTAAGGTGAATTTCAGCTCACGCATCGAAACTAAAAGATTACCTTGACGCCAGTTGTACGTTTTCCATTAATGTGACTGCTGCTAGGTGTCCCATGGTGCAGCTTGCTTGCTCTTTAAGTGCTCGATGTGTCGAGATTTGCGTTGAGAGTACAGCGCTACACCTCTTGCAGCTCAAAGCATGCAACGAAGGCATCAGCATTTTCAGTATACTGGTTGTTTTTGTAAGAAGAAATCTACAGTTCCGTGGGCTCGTTCAAGACGTAAAGCCCATTCAACACAGCTTTGCGCGTAGTCCACAAAAGTCTACACGTTATCTAACTTAGAGTTAGCCACTCCTCATGAGTCTGGCGTGTTTTGCTGCAACATTTGTGATTCAGCTCATACAATATTCACTTGCTGCAAGTCCTTAATGGCGGTGAAACCAGCAACGTGTAGAATTTTGTGAATATGTTCGGAGCATAGAGATTGAAAGTAAAATTTCCTGTCGCATTTAGTGTTTGGCGATGAGTTTAAGTTCCATTTTGTCGAAAAGTGAACAGCAACAACGTAAGAATATGGGAAACACAGCAGTCACATACCATAACCGAACACAGGAGGAACTCCCCGAAGTTTCATGCGTTTTGCGTACGAAAAAGACATTTACAGGAAGATACTTGGCATCTGGCTGTTTCTAAAGCTACGAAAACGGGCTAAAAAATCTCATTTTTTAATATGACGGAGCACAACCTCACTGGAGCCTGCAAGTAACATCATTTCCTAACAGTGTACTGCCTCTGCGATAGATTGCCGTAAGAGTTGTTCGGATCTCGCATTACAACATTGGCTTCCAAGGATATCTGATCTCGAGGTATGTGATTTCTTTCTGTGGGTGTTTGTGAAGGACGCCGTTTGTGAGGTTCCGCTTCCAACAACTTTGGGTTAACTGTAGCGTTGCAGAACAAAAACAGTGAATGCAATAACTGCAGATACGCTCCCAAAAGTATGAGGCGATTTTGACTATCGTCCGGATGTTTGCGTCTGGCATCGAGTACGTGAACCACAGAGACAGACATGAAATATATCGATAACAGACCTATGATGGTCGCCAGTCTCTATCAGTGTTGATCTTAAATATCATACCAGTAAGAAATAAATCAACTTCACTTTTGCAACAATCTTGCTAAATATTATTGCGAGTTCACAGTGCTAAATATCCGTGTGGTGTCCTAGGTGCAGTAGATGAGTCGCTTTTGCTGGTGCCCACCGCGCAGCGGGGACGCCTCTCAGCGAGCGTATGCTGGGATACGAAAGCGACACGTGGCAGTATGAGGCACACAGGCAGCGAGGCTGTGTCTCTGGTTACCTACTGCTGTTTTCGTCGGTCACCCGCTCGGCACGCCGAAACCAGCGTTTATCGCTATTATCAACTTCTCACTGTAATCCACAGTTGTCCGCATAGTTCATTGTTTTTAAATCTAGACACCAATCCAGTCCACTATCCATGATTTGTAATTTTACGCCATAGTTGAGATTGATTTCGGGTAAAAACGCTCGATCTTTAGTAATCTAAATCCAAGTAGCAGATGTTATTAAAGTTTACGAAACGGCATTAACAAACACTGAAACACAAGCAACAACTGGCGTGATCAGTGGTTCTGCGATGTCCATGGAGACGCGCTTTTACATACGAGTCAATGATACGCGTTTGTATTTACGTCTACATAAAACAGAGTTTTCCTAGGAGCAGTAATTCCGCGCCACTCGAACTGGACTGGGCGTTTTTCGTCAGCAAGTACGGAAAATTTAAATACGTTGCGCATTTGCGTTTTCTCAGAAAATGAAGCCACTGTCTAGCCCACCCGTGCTGTCTGTGAAGTGCGTTAAAACGAAGTGTTGTTACACATATTCAAGCGGCCCGCCAGATGCAATCAGTTGTTCTTACAGCGTAGATGATAGCGCACGAGACCGATCACCCTTTGGCTCGGGTTCGATCCTTACTACCGTCCAACGTCCAATATTTTTATCGCTGTCTTCTTCGGTTTTATGAAACCACACGAAGGACACATTCAGCGACACCGTTCCTGGCAAGCCGCTTGATTTGCGCGCAACGGTCTGATGGCTAACTTCAATGCTAATTAACTTGGAATCAGCACAACGTATCGAATTTATTTCTTAAGAATTATTTCTCAGAACAACATAGCCTGCAATATCCTTACAAACTTTTCATACTGTTTCTGACCGCCCTGAATAATGGACGACGAGGAAGAGGATTATTTGTTCCAGACTTACGCAAAGATCAGAGAACCAGTTAGTAATCGGTTTTTGACACTCTGTCAATTAACAGTTCATATTCTTCTGCACTGAAACATACTATTAGATCCTTTGCACACTTGTTAGCCATTTTACACATGAAATTTACCCGACTTGTAGCAATTGCTTCACTAAAACGCAGCGCGCAACGCAGACTCGTCCAGAACCAGTTGGCCTGTCACACCTGACGTAAAGCGCTGGTGCACTACGGAATGCATTCCTTCACTATTTTAACAGAGTTGAGAGGACCACGCACTACGCCTGGCGCATTACTTACAATACGGCGCCAAATTCCTGCTCCTAGGGAAATCCGGCTTAAGGGTCGCCGAGAGTAGCGTAGTTCGCTCGCATTTCAGAGAAATCGCGATAAATTATTGAGGAGTTCACCATACATCTAGATTCTCTAATTGTAAGTGGAGTACTCACCCAAATACGGCAGTGGCCTCGAACTCAGCGAGTAATGAGGAGGCAGGCTGTCTGATTTCTTCTGAGACGCAGATTCACCTGAAAAGATGGCCTCTGACGGCACCATTTGGGCTGCCGACTCTTGTGTCGTAGTCCACGGCCTTGACACCTGTGGTGCATCGTCCCTTGGATCGCAAATCTCCGTCCTTGTCGCTCTCGGAGGATCAGTTGTCGAGACAACTTCAGGAAGCAGCGGTGATTGGGGACGTCCTGATATAGGCTGGTACCAGGCGCGGTTATCAAACTGAGCACGCACAGAGCTCTCTGCGCGGGCTGCCGTGCTGTGTGGGTCTTCCCAGGCGCGAACAAACGCCTGATTCTCTTTTGCACCTACATCAAGAATAAGACTCGATCAATGCTTCGACCAGTCTCTTTCAAATTAAAGAGTAAGTCTGTAACGTTCCTATTTATTTACATAGTTAGGTTAGCTGTCGGAAAATTATTCTGTTACGTAGCCCTGGTACATTATTATGTGAATTTAAATAGGAATTTTATTACAGAAGCTATCTCGGGTCGCCACCCGACTTGACTTACCACTTAATTACCCTGAATGTTTGCTAGAAAAGAGAAAACAGTTAGTGGATAGGCTTCAGTTCAGGAAAAATTAATGACAGTTTAATTACCTAGATAATTCTTGATTAATTCTGTAGGAGAATGAGCTTGGGAAATGCTCTTAAACGTACTAAAAATATTCCAAGTGTGACCAAGATTACCTAGAAGTGCCTGAGTAAATAGCGATCGGGTTACTGAACATCAGGAGTGGCTTTTACTATACACATATTTCATGATTATATCTTTGAGAGTGAAGCACATGAACAAACGTATATTTAACAGAATAATCTTAACCTACCATGAAGTGTTGGTTCGGAATGTTATTCTTGAAAAGGTCCGAAATGTATACGTGAATAACACGATTGTTTGAAATCGGGAGTCCCGCGGGAAAGGTGGATTACACACGCACACATTCTGACTAACCATTCATCACAGGGAAAGAAGTCGTTCAATAATTTAATATGGGAGACAAGATCCAAATAGGGTTGGAGAGACAATAGTCTCGATGGTCGAATACTTTAGCAGGAAATTATTCCTAAATTTATATCAAAAAGAAGTATACACGAGATTGCAGTTAAGAACAATGAACAGGAACTAGGTCCTGTGAGTAATTATTGCAAAGTGTAGAAGCCACCAAAAATCGATAGTAACCACGTAGCTACCCACTACAAAGAAAATTCGAGAAAATATAACAAAAATTCGCTATAAAGAAGATCACGAAATCAAACAATAAAACGCCAGAATTTACTTAAGCAAGGAAACTGGTTTAATTCCTAGCAAAGAATATTGAAGCACAATCTCACGAACAAAACACGTTGTAACGGCTACCAACCATGCACCAAGAAAACTCACTCGTATCTGTACAAAACACAGTGGCCCTTTTCTTAAAATAACTACCGAATGTTAAAACCACACGCACTGCTCAAATCAGTTACACGATTTATTCAGGAATCTAGTCATACTCATAGATCAACATGGCCTCTTGCTCCACAGTCACAAAGTTATGGAGCACAAAGAAAACACTTGGACCTACTGATAACAAACAGACCCGAACTTTTCGACTCTGTAAGCGCAGAACAGTGAATCAGTGATCATACGGCCGTTGCAGCATCCCTGAATATAGAAGTAAATAGGAATATGAAAAAAAGGGAGGAAGGTTTATCTGTTTAGCAAGAGTAATAGGAGGCAGATTTCAGACTACCTAACAGATCAAAACGAAAATTTCTGTTCCGTCACTGACAATGTTGAGTGTTTATGGAAAAAGTTCAAGGTAATCGTAGACAGGTACGTGCCGAGTAAAACTGTGAGGGACGGGAAAAATCCACCGTGGTTCAACAACAAAGTTAGGAAACTACTGCGAAAGCAAAGAGAGCTTCACTGCAAATTTAAACGCAGTCAAAACCTCTCAGACAAGCAGAAGCTAAGCGATGTCAAAGTTAGCGTAAGGAGGGCAATGCGTGAAGCGTTCAGTGAATTCGAAAGTAAAATTCTATGTACCGACAAGACAGAAAAACTTAGGAAGTTCTGGTCTTGCGTTAAATCAGTAAGTGGACCGAAACAGCATATCCAGACACTCTGGGATGATAATGACGTTGAAACAGAGGATGACACGCGTAAAGCTGAAATACTAAACACCTTTTTCCAAAGCTGTTTCACAGAGAAAGACCGCACTGCAGTTCCTTCTCTAAATACTCGCACGAACGAGAAAATGACTGACATCGAAATGAGTGTCCAAGGAATAGAAAAGCAACTGAAATCACTCAACAGAAGAAAGTCCATTGGATCTGACGGGATACCAATTCGATTCTACACAGAATACGCGAAAGAACTTGCCCCCTTCTAACAGCCATGTACTGCAAGTCTCTAGAGGAACGGAAGGTTCCAAATGATTGGAAAAGATCACAGGTAGTTCCAGTTTTCAAGGAGGGTCGTCGAGCAGATGCGCAAAACTATAGGCCTATATCTCTGACATCGATCCATTGTAGAATTTTAGAACATGCCATTTCTGGAAACCCAGAATCTACTCTGTGGTAATCAACGTGGATTCCGGAAACAGCGATCGTGTGAGACCCAACTTGTTTTATTTGTTCGTGAGACCCAGAAAATATTAGTTACAGGCTCCCAGGGAGATGCTATTTTCCTTGACTTCCGGAAGGCGTTCGATACAGTTCCGCACTGTCGCATGATAAACAAAGTAAGAACCTACGGAATATCAGACCAGCTGTGTGGCTGGTTTGAAGAGTTTTTTGCAAACAGAACACAGCATGTTGTTCTCAATGGAGAGACGTCTACAGAGGTTAAAGTAACCTCTGGCGTTCCACAGGGGAGTGTTATGGGACTATTGCTTTTCAAAAAAAAATGTTCAAATGTGTGTGAAATCTTATGGGACTTAACTGCGAAGGTCATCAGTCCCTAAGCTTACACACTACTTAATCTAAATTATCCTAAGGACAAACACACACCCATGCCCGAGGGAGGACTCGAACCTCCGCCGGGACCAGCCGCGCGGTCTATGACTGCCATTGCTTTTCACAACACATATAAATGACCTAGTAGATAGTGTCGGAAGTTCCATGCGGATTTTCGCGGCTGATGCTGTAGTATACAGAGAAGTTGCAGCATTAGAAAATTGCAGCGAAATGCAGGAAGATCTGCAGCGGATAGGCACTTGGTGCAGGCAGTTACAACTGATCCTGAACATAGACAAATGTAATGTATTGCGAATACATAGAAAGAAGGATCCTTTATTGTATGATTATATGACAGCGGAACAAACACTGGTAGGAGTTACTTCTGTAAAATATCTGGGAGTATGCGTACGGAACGATTTGAAGTGGAATGATCATATAAAATTAATTGTTGGTAAGGTGGGTGCCAGATTGAGATTCATTGGGAGAGTCCTTAGAAAATGTAGTCCATCAACAAAGAAGGTGGCTTACAAAACACTCGTTCGACCTATACTTGAGTATTGCTCATCAGTGTGGCATCCGTACCAGTTCGGGTTGACAGAGGAGATAGAGAAGATCCAAAGAAGAGCGGCGCGTTTCGTCACAGGGTTATTTGGTAAGCGTGATAGCGTTACGGAGATGTTTAGCAAACTCAAGTGGCAGACTCCGCAAGAGAGGCGCTCTGCATCGCGGTGTAGCTTGCTGTCCAGGTTTCGAGAGGGTGCGTTTCTGGATGAGGTATCGAATATATTGCTTCCCCCTACTTATACCTCCCGAGGAGATCACGAATGTAAAATTAGAGAGATTCGAGCGCGCACGGAGCCTTTCCGGCAGTCGTTCTTCCCGCGAACCATACGCGACTGGAACAGGGAATGGAGGTAATGACAGTGGCACGTGAAGTGCCCTCCGCCACACACCTTTGGGTGGCTTCCGGAGTATAAATGTAGATGTAGATGTAAATTTCAAAACTGGCGGAATTAATCTCAATTCCTGTCTACGCGAGGTATCCCGAGTTACAGCTGAAACCTACCAAGAAATGAATTAAGAATTCAGTTAAGCTGAAACTTACACGTTCACAAAATTACAACACTAAGGACTAAAACTAGTCGTTAGCTGATAGACGATACCCAGAGCAGAGACACTGCTCGCTGCTCTCTACTCACTCACAATCCCAACCACGGACCGGAAGCCGGCGCACAGACATTATCCATATTCTACCTGTGCCAGCTTAACAAAACCGACGAATATTCCTCGCCGATGTCTCTCTGAGCCAGAAGAGTTCCATGTTGCTACACACTAAAGTTGGCAAAGCTGTCCCTACGTTCGAGAAACATATCCCAAGTCCAAAGACATATAGAAACTCCTGCAGACGGCAAGTACTATTTCAAATAGACAACCAGAAGGATGGAACGAGGAAAATACAGGGTGACAACGAAAATATATGATGATTTGCTTTTATGTATCAACTTAAACTCTTAATATACATCTAGCTAATGTGGAAGGTGATTTGGATAAAAATACAATTTATATATGGTTATTTAATGTTGAAATGTCACTATGGCTGCCAGATGTATCACCCAGCTGACCATCTTTCTCTCACTTTGAATTTATAGGAGCACCGACAAATAAGCGATGCTGTTCAGAAATGTGAAAGTGGGTATCAACGCTGAAAGTCAATGAAATTGCTTATATAGAGACTCCTCAAGATATGGCGACTGTACCAGATAAGAGGATTTTCTCTGATAAGAGTGCAAAAAATATGTTCGACTTTTTATCTGTTTCTTATCCACAAATACTTTCACAGGGAGTTAATGATGGTGACGATCATACCAATGTTTGTGCGCGAGACAGTGAAGCCGACTCTAGAATCTTACTCTTGTAGTTGAGGACGTGTTGCGTTCAAGCGATTTTTATTTTCTAGGTTAGGAGAACCTGTCGATTACGAATTACGTACAATAATCGAAAAACAAACACTTCCATCAGTCACATTAATTACGCATGAGAGATTCAACAAGTACAAGTGCCTGCGCGAGGACAGCAACACATTACTGAATTGGTGCAACGTAGTCCAACTACCAAAACACGGCGACCTTGTGCATGTATCAGTATCCGACGAACACTTGCATGGCAAACATTACATCCAGAAAACCTGTGGACGTACAGCGTGTCCACAATCTTCATACTGGTGGCAATGCCACACGACTGGTTGAATAAAAATCGTCATTTGCTTCTATTAATACAATTCACTGTTGAAGCTACGTTTGCACGGAATTGAATCAACAGCACACGTAATTATCATCGATGTTCGCAGGAAAATCCACACGTTACAGTGGAAATAAATTTCCAAGTTCTTTTTACGATCAGTTTTTGGCGCGGAGTTGCCAGGTCCAGTCTTTTTAGAAAAGCGAATGACGGGACAGAATCACTTGCACATTACGGAAAATTTGTTTGTTGAACACCCTGAGGACGTTCCTTTGGCCACGACGATTGCAATATACTTCCAGCATGACGGAGCCCCTCCACATTTTACCAGGCGTGTGAGGAAACATCTCAACAGCACTTACCCTAATCGTTGGATTTGTCGTTTTAGTACAGTTAACTGGCCATGAAGATAGCCAGGCCTTATGCTATTAGATTTTTGTTTATGGAATTGGATGAAGCCTTAGGTGTACAAACGAAAGGTGAATATGCGGCATGATCTGCTTGGTCGCATCATGGACGCTGCTGTCATCATTAGGGTACGTGCAGAGGCACTCAGACAAACAACACAACATGAGCTCCTAAGAGTGCACAAATGCGTTGAAGTTGACGATGGGATATTCGAACATTTATTGTGAATTGTACAATAGCTACAAAGTGACATGTATGATAATGTTCGAAGGGGCATGTGTTAAAATTACGTATTTTTCAATAGATACTTTGTGAAACGCATGTTATAATGTTTATTAATTCTACATGTGTATATGTGTAAACTAGACTGTTGATATTTTTATAAATACCGATATTTAAAAAACGTCATTGATGGCACTCTATATGTCGAAAAACGTATCGATATATCGATATGACGACGGAAAAAATATCTACGTGCCTGCCTATAAAAAATACCGGCTATAGAATGAGATTTTCACTCTGCAGCGGAGTGTGCGCTGATATGAAACTTCCTGACAGATTAAAACTATGTGCCGGACCGAGACTTGCCCGCTTAAGGCAAAGGTCCTGAGTTCGAGTTTCGGTCCGGCACACAGTTTTAATCTGCCAGGAAGTTTCATACCGGCTATACATTGTAAATATACTGCCAGTTTAAGAGCTGCATATTTAAGTAGTGATTTATTATAAGATATTCTGTACATCAACAAGCTAGCAGCCTGCGTGTCCCCCTTAGAGCACGAATTGAAAGGAAAACGATGTACGTTCACGCTTTGCGACAATCACTTTGCTAACATTGGTAACTGCATGCATGTGGCACAATAAAAAGTGTCCGATGGGTCAGTCATTCGGTTTCCTCACATTTCGGGTTTGTCTGGAACACTTCATAACGACTTACCTTTTTTTCATTTCTGCCAACGCCAGCGACCTAGCAGTTGTAGTGTCAAAACTGCGTGGTGAAGCTAAACACTGCAGTTTCTGTTGGTAGGACAGAGGCCGATTACGTCAGCGTTTCCCCTCACACGTCTCAGCACACCATATAGACCAATCTTATAATTTACATTTTTGTTCATCATTTTCAGCAACTGTTTTTGAAGAATGCCGATATGAAGAAATACCACACAAATTGCGTTAAAATGCCTTTTAACGCAACTGGTGTATTGTTTCTTCACATTGGAAGTCTTGTTATCAAGAGAAAAATTTCAGGTGATCAAAGCTCAAAAAGTAGTAAGATTCCGTCACACAGTGAAAATAAAATTATGTTCTACTGCGATTTCAAAAAAAAAAAAAAACTTCAAATATTTACCGAAAATTGTGAAAAAAAATATAAAATAAAAATATCGGCTCTCGATATTGCCATGTTGATATCGATGTATCGAGTTATCAGCCGTCGCAGGTCGCCTACGTATATCGATATTTTCTGATAAAAATTCGATATATCAGTAATTATTATACAGCTCTAGTCTAAACTAGAAAATGTATCGAACAGTGCAGAAAATGAATAACAAACACATTAAATGTGTTTTCTATCGGAAACCATTCGCAATAGGGCGTATGTTAATATGAAGTTTTTTGCTTCAAACTGTCGTTTTTGCCATATCCCTGAATACTGACCATTCCTTCTGGATACCCTGTGTATGTAGCAAGCGACATTCTCCGACGATGTACAAAACCTTTATTTCGTCTTCCACTTTAGTCTTCGCCGAGACCAATCGCTTTACTCTCTCTCTTTTGTTTACAGAACTTATTAAGGTTCACGTACTAATGAACAATTCTCAGGAACTGAATATACAAATGTTTCATAAGATATCTCTGTCATGAGTATATCAGCTCCGTTTGGATTCTTCGGATAAATCTATCTGGAATCTCGCTTCCCTACAGCAACATTTGTCTGGTGGTTCCACCTTCAGTCACTTCTACATGGTTGACCGCTGTTACTGTTTCCATGTACTGATAAAACGATATCGGCTAATTCTGTCTGTTTACAAGTAGTACGTTACATGTATTTGTACTTAGGTCTGTCAGTCTTTTCACCATTTGCTGAGTATCTACAATTCTCCCTGTATTTTGTAACACTGTCTCACTATTGGATCGGCTAACCAATCGTAGAAGATAATTTTTGCTAATAACGATTGATTCAATGTTCCAAGAAAAATTGTCTCGTATTAAACGATTGCATCTCCCAGACTATAATTGAAAAATGAAGTCTCCTCTTATCATAATGACATGATTAGAGAATGTTTCTTAGATATCCGTGTAATGGTTACGGTGATTGCTCACCATTTTTCCTCCATTATGCTTCATTTCTGGACAGTAATGTATAATCAATAAATATAAGTTTCATTACGTACGATCGCGAAATACGCAATTTGGAACGTATGACTGTTGGAGCGGACTTACCAGAATCTGCTTCTACAAGCTGAACCGATGAGTTGTCGGACGGAAGCTGAGAGTGTGTCGGCGTGGCTGACGCCGTACATAACTGAGGCTGCGGTAGTAGTGAGTTGCCAGCAGTTGTGGGAGGCTCCAAATAGCGTCGGAAACTTGACACTTTTTGAGTTTGTGGCGTGGACTTCCGCGGCGGTGGTTTCTTGAATTCCGTCGTTGCAGCGGTACGCTGTGTTTCACCTTTGTGTAGTTCCAATAAGCTAGCAGCTGCCGCTAAGGTTTCTGGAGAGTATCCGCTCATCGGCTCTGGTTTGTTCACAAACGTGGATGTTTGCTGTTGTGTCATCAGCGAATCAAACGTTGGTGGCGCTGAGTCTGTAGCCTGTATTTCAGATCGTTTTGATACTGACTGTTGCATTTTCACTGCGCAGGCAGTTGCAGCTAATGTATCTAGCGAACTCGCCACTCCTTCGTTCACGAATCTGGACGTCTGCTGCTGTGTCGTCGGTGATTCAAGCGTCTCTGATGCTGGACTGGAACGTCGTCTTTCAGATCTTTGTAATTCTGGCAGCATGTCTGAGACTGTCTGCTGCTCCGTAGATGGGTAATCTGTTACCAGTGGTGCGCGTAACATCCATTCAGTTTTCAGTTTTCTGTATACTTTACAGTGTGGGCGTACATTGCTAGTAGCCACAGTTGACTGTATTGTGCTCTCTGATGCCGGCTTAGCTGATAGCAATGCACGCAACAGCGGCTGCCTCTCCTCCTGTACTGCAGAAGCGAAAGGCACTCTTTCAGTCGTCGGGTCATCAACCGTCGCAGGGGCACGCGGTTGGATTCGTTTGGCATCTGCCGACCTTAGGTGGCGTGCTGGCGCATCGGCGGCGGCTGCAGTGTGGTGCATATGTCCAGCATTCCCTGGAGTTCCCTGCACCGGCACTAACTGTTTCTGCTGCTCCATTGCCCGACTGCCTTTGCCCAAACCTGCAAGAAATTCAGTACATTTCACATATGTGGTATACATAGAGTTTCGCTGTACCAAAATTATTAGCACTGCTAGAACTGGTATGGAAAGAGACATAAATGAATGCGTAAGAGAGAAAATGGGAGCCGACTACTTCTCCGTTTTTTTTAATGTTTGTTTTGTAGATAATTAGAAGTGCACGTCATTCAGCGTTCGTCCAGTGTAAATTTTATATACTTACAGAGTGTAACTTTTATTTCATAAGTAATAAAAATTAGTTGATCGAGTAACTTCTGCGTTTTTGTGTAACAATAATTTACACGCAGAAACATAAAAAAATACGTATATAATAATAACTGTTGTTGTTTTGTACTGCCGGCCGGAGTGGCCGAGCGGTTCTGGGCGCTAGAGTCTAGAACCGCGCGACCGCTACGGTCGCAGTTTCGAATCCTGCCTCGGGCATGGATGTGTGTGATGTCCTTAGGTTAGTTAGGATTAAGTAATTCTAAGTTCTAGTGGACTGATGACCTCAGAAGTTCAGTCCCAGAATACTCAGAGCCATTTTTTTGTTTTTTACTCAAGAAAAGTTTCTTCATCACGAACAAGGGCAGAAGTTTCCTGTTATTATTGATACATGCGGAAGTTGTTTATGAATAACAAAAACATGTTTTATATAAGTTCGACAAAATACTAAGGTGATGTGTGACATATTTTTATGTTGTGTTTTGTTTTATATTGCGTTTTTGTTGAGAAAATTGCGTTTTCTAGCGCTATATGATAAATCCGTAGCCAACGCTCTTGCCGCAGTGGTAACACCGGTTCCCGTCAGAACACCGAAGTTAAGCGCTGTCGGGATGGGCTAGCACATGGATGGGTGACCATTCGGTCTGCCGAGCGCTGTTGGCAAACGGGGTGCACTCAGCCCTTGTGAGGCAAACTGGGGAGCTACTTGATGGAGAAGTAGTGGCTTCGGTCTCGGTAACTGACATACGGCCGGGAGAGCGGTGTGCTGACCACATGCCCCTCCATATCCGCATCCAGTGACGCCTGTGGTTTATGGACTGTTCGGGAGGAGTTTAGTTTTAGTTTTATATGATAAATCTGTATTGTTTTCTTTATTTTTACTACAACATCCCTCTGCTTCATGTTACAAATCAACGATTTTCGAATAAAACCTGAATTAAGAACCGAAAGTTTCAATTTTGCCATAAATACCGCTTATTCTGAAGTAACAGAGAGGAGGATAACTATGTACAACAAAAGTGTTCTGCAAGTTACCTGTCCCTTTGTGCATCCTCACTCAGTTTATACAAGGTTCACCACTTCCGGCTTTTAGGGGAATCTAGAGAGACTATACACAGGAAGAGAGTGGCCATAGGTGAAATCGCATGTGATTAGCTGAGCCGGTGCGACGCCATGCTTATGCCACAGATCTCTCGAGTGCTATGGCTCTGAGCACTATGGGACTTAACTTCTGAGGTCATCAGTCCTCTAGAACTTAGAACTACTTAAACCTAACTAACCTAAGGACATCACACACATCCATGCCCGAGGCAGGATTCGAACCTGCGACAGTAGCGGTTGCGCGGATCCTCACTGTAGCGCCTAGAACCGCTCGGCCACTTCGGAGTTAGATTATTGTTTTGAAGACCTTTAAAAACAATTAGAAGGTAATTTGAGTTATTTACAGATTTGTTATGCATTTTGTATGAGTTTGCACGCCGGCTGGAGTTCTAGGCGCTACAGTCTGGAGCCGAGCGACCGCTCCGGTCGCAGGTTCGAATCCTGCCTCGGGCATGGATGTGTGTGATGTCCTTAGGTTAGTTAGGTTTAATTAGTTCTAAGTTCTAGGCGACTGAAGACCTCAGACGTTAAGTCGCATAGTGCTCAGAGCCATTTGAACCATTTTTGTGTTTGCACTTTACTTGGAGAGCTTTTTGCACAAAATTTACACGTGCGAGGTTTAATATGTGATCAAACAAGAAAGTATTTTGTAAAGAAATGAGTACTGGTATGAAGTAAGCACAAGATCAGTGGTACAATATGTAGCCGGCCGAAGTGGCCGAGTGGTTCTAGGCGCTGCAGTCTGGAACTGCGCGACCGCTACGGTCGCAGGTTCGAATCCTGCCTCGGACATGGATGTGTGTGATGTCCTTAGGTTGGTCAGGTTTAAATAGTTCTAAGTTCTAGGGGACTGATGACCTCAGCAGTTAAGTCCCATAGTGCTCAGAGCCATTTTTTACAATATGTAGTTGACATCCTTTAATTCATTCTGCAGACATTCAGATGTACCAACAGAGGCGAAGGTGGATTTCGTATGCTTGTATTTCCGCAAAATGAGGAAAGAAAAAAGCAGTGGGCTAGTGCAGTTAACAGGGGTGATGTAAATCACATAGGAGCCTTGTGGAAACCGACGAACTGCTCTTATCCATGCGAAGTAAGTGGTTTTAACTTTACAACTGCATACAACATGAGTTGTAAGATAGATGCTATTGTGAGATGTGACACATGGCCTGTGTATTGACAGTGTGAAATTTTTAATAGCACATCTAATTCTTATAAGCATAGAATTAAAATGTAGCTATGCACCAGATGTCGACAGATTCTTGTCATTCCAGATGACTGGACTATTTGTTTATCAATTTATTATTACTTCTGTTTGGGCAGGAAGCTTCACAGTTTTTTTTTAGAGTTTGTGTCTCTCTGTTTTCTCTATAGTATATTTGTTCCAACATGTTTTTCATATATCAATTTACCACAGCTCCTTTTTTTTGCTTATTTATTATAGAAACATTGCACTGGTGACCAGTGGGAGAAAGTGAGGGTTGATGGCAAGAGGAAACTCTAACCCAACGCCATACCAACAGTTTTTCTCACATAGTAGCGAAAGTTAAAAGAAGGAAAATTAAACTATGCCATTAGCATCCAACTCAAGAAAGGGAAAGCAGTCCCATAGCAGAGACTGTTGCAGAAATCCAGCAGCAGTGTAATGAAGATTCCATGTGTAGTGTGCAAGATAGTGATATAAGTGAACCAGTAGAATGTGAATTCACAGTAAAAATTACATAAACTAGAAAGTTACACCCATATCCAACAGAGACAGATTTCAGCTCTAAAGAAGGTCAGTTGTCTTACTTTCAGGAATACAAGACTAAAAAAGAAACACAGTATGTGTCACTCAGTTCCACATAAACTAAAAAACTGTTTAATGACAATCAACTGGAGAGTTTAAATACGAAAAAACTGAAATGGGCAGCGAGTAATATGAAAAAAGCTCTTCGGTTGAAATTTGCATGTGGTAGCAAAGGATTTGATTTTTTAATTAGTTCAAGTTTCCCATTGCCATCACAGCGTACACTAAGGAGGAGACTTCAAGATTTGAACTTCAGTATTCTAGACCATGTCTTCACACTTCTCAAAGAAAAGGTTGAACGTATGAGCGAAAAAGAACGAGACTGTGTTCTACTGCTTGATGAAATGTCAGTTACTCCCAGCAGGGAATTTGATGTGGTAACAGGTGAGTTTCTGGCCAAGTTACCCTTTCAAACAATGAAGGTGTTACCACACATGCTTGCGTTTTTCTTTTGGGCGGTATCTCTTCCAGATGGAAGCAAGTAGTGATATATCATTTTGCTGGAAGTAGTGTAAGTGGTAAAGTTTTGTGTGACATTGTTTTACAAGCAAATAAATGCAGTGAACATGTAGGACTACGTGTACAGCGTGTGACATCAGATATGGTTGCTGCAAATCAAAGCATGTGGAGACATTTTGGAATTGTTTCCGGAAAAAACTCTGTCATTCAGAATTACATTCTAAATCCTGAAGATTCAGTAAGAAGAATATACTTTATTGCAGATGTGCCACACCTTTAAAAAAAACATTAGATAATGTTAACAGTCCCACACTGTTACAAAAATTTTCGAGAGGATAATGATTTGAAACTTGTTACCAAGCTAACAACAGATATAGTAGAATCAAATAAGTTCAACAAAATGAAAGTTCCTGGGGCACATACTTTTCTCAGTCACGAAACCAGTTGTGGTCTAAAGTCTTGCCCTCTGAAAGTGATACTGCTGAATATAGAACGACAGCATGGTTTTTTGAGATAGTTGACAAGTGGTCTTCGACAATAACTTCTAGGAATCCAGTTACTGCCCTTATCACCGTCAATTAAGAAAGATACAGTGCGGCTATCACGTTTCTGAATGAAGCTATGATTATATTTGAGCGTATTGAAATTGGAAAATTTGGTCAGTGGAAACTAGTTCAAAGTGGTGTGAGACCGTCTACACAAAGTTTACTTGATCTACAGGAAATCTTTTTGCACAAGAATAATTACAAATTTTTGCTGACAGCTAGATTAATACAAGATTGTCTAGAACATTTCTTCTCCTGTGTCAGAAGTGATCATAAGGTTCCCACAGCACTGCAGTACAAAAGCAATTTGAAAACTATTTGTGTTGCTCAGTATTTCACAGATGTAGGGTAAGTATCCTACGACGTAAGTGATTCTGTCTACCTTTCAAGTTTTCTTCACCAACATTCCATTACATGCCCCACATCATCTGTAACTCAGCCTGTATTAAAGCTTTCAAAAGGTTGGAAAGAACATGTAATCTGTTGTGAGGATGACTTAAGTAACACTGAAAGAATTGCCGGGTATGTTATAAATTTGACTAGCTATGTGACAAGTGCCTGAATGTAGCAACTCCGTATACCAGACAAACCAAAGATTACTGCACTTTTGTGAATTTGAAATTGTTTAGACAGGGAAAAGACAGCCTTATGTAAGCCTCAGAGGAATGCTTTACCTTTTTTTGAAAATGAAAGTGATTTTTAGGAATATTGCTCCTACATTGGAAAACTAACAGAATTTGAACTGTTTTCAGTTTGTCATTGATAAATTTCATAGTCATGATCGAATCCAAGGAATCCAGTTTCCTGATTGCCACAAAATTAAGTTGAAATTGGTGAAATGATTTGTCAGACTTCGCCTGAAGATATTCTGTCTAAAAATGAATAAGAATATGTGCTTGAAATTTGGCCATGCTATGGCCAGAAAAAACTCTGCTATGCATGCACTGGCTCAAAATGTTAGGTAATTGTAGTGAATCTTATATGTGTTTCAGTTTTATCTAATCACCAGTACAAGTTTCATGTCCCATCATATCTCAGAATGACAACACCATTTATACCAAACAAGTAAAATGTTTTTAACCATGAGGAGTTACATAGATGGTCCAGTATGATGTCCTGTATCAGTTGCTCATAAACATACACAGCAAAGAATTTAATGTTTGGGATTAAGATAATTTATGTTCAGATTTACAAGGCCAGATTTCTTTGTTATGCTGAAGTTCATTCTGTTTAGTTTATCTGTGTAGCTATGTTGTTTATTGCCTATGTTTGTGCTACTATAGGTAAAATGATCACTTCAGTATTTCTGGTGACTGAGCAGTAAATAAAAAGTCGCTGTTATCTGTCAACAGTATTGTTTCTGCCAGTGTGGAACATTATGTGTAATCGTTAATGTAAACTTGGAGTATTATTGTACCCAATATACAGCAGCGTCTGTGTTTACATACTCTTGTTCTAAGAAATGCTTACAAATCCAGTTAATTGTTTCAGTAATCGATTCCATTCTGTTTTCTGGTTAGGTGGTTTTCTGGGTTCCTCACTATCCTCAGCATTTTAAACATGTCAAGTTTCTTTAACAAAATTCCTTCGTCTAGTGGGTCAAAGGTTTTAGTTGGGTCTAGCAAGATTCTGGTTACATGTTTTCTTCATCTAACATTTTACAAAACTACTACTGTAAATGGTGCCACCACATATGTTGTACATTTTCTGAATCTGAAGTCAAATAGTTCTTCACCAAGAAGTCTGCTGTAAGTGATTCATAAATCTGTCTTTTTGGATAGCTTTTCTTATCTTTGTGAAAGATGACATTGCTGGGAACTGTTGTAATTTCCTACATTTTGAATTCCACCTAACCTGTGCAGAGGAAGAAACTTAGTGTGTTTGAAATGTAGTGGGTTTGTAATTTGGTATCAGTGGTATATTAACATTGTCAAATGAAGCCCTACCATCCTGTTAATGCATTCTCTTGGCGAGTACACTTTTGTTTAAAGCCCCAGAAGTTTTATTTTTAATACTGAACACTATATTACTGACTGTTTATTACCAGGCAATGGCACAAACACTAGTGATTGTATACAGTGGCTTGTGTAGGTAAGTTTCACCACTGCTAGAGCATTTTTTTTATAAAATATACAAGATTCTTTGGATTAAGTATCACACTAACCTTTTTTATATTTAGCTGATTTTTAGTTTATGAGTGTCCTGCTGGACATTATTACATAGTGTTAATTGATGTGTATATAATGAAAATGAATTTCAGTTATTGTACGCAACAAATCTGTATGTCTACGTTGTTTATGCACTGTATGTTGGATTTTGTTTCTGCTGTTTAATTAAAGCCTTAATAAGGGTAATGATGTCGTTCATTAGTGACAGATAGAGATATTGCATTCTATTTTACTCAGTATCATTAATTGCCTACATTCTTACTCATGTACACTTTATGTCATATCCGTTTGTTATGCTGAAAGTAAAGTAACGAGCTTGGGTCATTCTGTAGGTTCTTAATAAGCCTGAAGTACTCGGAATTTCCAGAGGATTTCCTGTTGCCAATAGTCACTTTACTCCTGGAAAATCCAATTAAATATTTCAGGAAATGCTTCATCAAATAATTGTTTGAAGAATGTCATGTACTTCCACATTTATACATTCATGTCTCATTATGTTCTACACTTCCTCTCCTTTCTGCCTTTGACTAAAATATTTTTAAGGTGGGTGGAGGCAGTGTTTTCTGTCTGCCCACAATATTGGACTCTGTTGTAGGAATAAAATAAAACAACCAGTGCTAAATGATGCTAAACCTGGCTCACCATACGAAAATGAGGACAAGTTGGTATGAGTTTCCTGCTGGACATTATTCCATAAATGAATTGAGATGTGTGTAATAGAAATGAATTTCAGTTTTTGCACCTAGAGAAATAAGCACTGAGCAGCTCACAAGCACGCGCCCCCGCGCGCACGCGCGCACACACACAGTTCTTTCTTTGTGCCAGCCTGCCACTCAGTGCTTTTTTGTCTGGTGAATCCTGACCTGCGCCTATGTGCATTTTTTCCTCGCTGTGGGGTCTATGGACCAATGCATCTGATCTAATTCAGTACCATAATAATAGAAAAACTCCACAATAAAATGCAAACAAAAACCACAGATCCACTTCACAGCAATCCACACAACATGCACTCCAAGCCAAATCAGTGTGCCACAGAAGCCAAACCTAAATATGCTACTCTCCCATACATAGGCCCACTATCATACCAAATAGCAAACTTATTTAAAAAGGAAATTATCACAATAAGCTTTTCCACAAATAATAAATTCCAACAAAAAGTAATCCATGATGTAAATACCGTCAAGAGTCTCTATGGTAAATCAGGAATATGCAAACTCAAATACGATACATGCCCAAAATTCTACATTTGAGAGACAGGCAGAAGGTTTGAAGTTAGATACAAAGAACACATTGCTGCTTTAAGGCTTGGCAACTTGAACAAATCTGCATTTGCAGCCCATATTGTTGAAGAAAACCATTCAGTAAGAAACAGTGAGAACAACTCAAAATTTTTACATCTAGCAGAAAAAGGAGCCACTGTGAATATATTTGAAGAAATAGAAATACACACACACAAAAACAGCACCCCAGACTATATCCTTAATGAACAAACCGAGTTATCTAACACCCTTTTGCTGAAAAATTTCCAAAAGTTATTTTCCACCTTTCAAAGAAAATAACATTCTTACGCCTCTATGCAGATCAAGTAGCAAATTTACATGTTACTGCAATTCTCATGATCCTAAATATAAATAAATAATGCACTGTCTTACCTATACAGTCCTAAAAAATGGAACAACTTTATAATTAATGTAGCACTATCCGCTCTAAACCTCACAAAATCAATGTCTCTCTGCACTTTCTCCAAACATGGGACATCTTTATATGTCACGATATGTCACAGAATCTTTGACACTCGTATGTTCGTAAGCACTTTGTATGTATCAAAACATGTGGTGCGTGTTATAAACCTATTCTGTGACAAATCTAAGGTGTTCAGTGAGTAAATTTACGTGTGCAACGATGAGAATGCAGTGGGAATGTATTCACATCTGTTGTACGAAAACTAGGTAAACAAACATTCCAAACCGACATCTCACGTAAGTCACATCCAATGCAAAACTCTAACGCAACCATCTATGTGGCGTGCTTATAATTATGTATGATTTATATTTTAGGACAATTAATCTGTAAGAAAAACGCACCACATGTTTTAACGAAAGCATCAAAACTGTCTGAAGATGAATCGTAATGATTCGAAACAGGTAACGGTACCTTTTGTATAAAGGAACTGAAAATAAATTTGTGACTGGTTGCTGTGTCAACACCATGAGCATTTGTCTTCAAATAATACCCACGGTCTCCAACCATGTCATCATGTGACAAAATTGCATTAATTCAGTACCGTTGATGATGGCCATGTGGATAGGAAACTACGTAGGATGGCAATGTAAACAGCTTATCAAAATTCCAAGCCACCTCAAAGTTATCTACTGCACAGGTCAATTGGGAGATGTAATTCTTCACTGATGGTTGCAACTTGAATATTCATATTCATTGGCAAAGAGAGTATATGCCCATGATTTGTACTAGACTCAATAGAAAATTGTCTTTATGGAACTCTTGTTTCAAATTTGTACTTCCTTGCTGCATTCTGTAATGTACGGTCAAGAGGAAGTGACCTGAAACTTTATGTAATTGAATGCAGGACACAGTCACTCTGAGGTAAGTTCGGGCAGATATAAATGCATTGTATATTATAGATTTGTACATAGTCTGAAATTTTAAAGACGCCTGAAAAGTTTGAGAAGCAGTTTAAGATGCTATATACTTGAGCAATGCTCATGCTTTACTACTGTCATCTTTGTAATGACAAATGGCTGAAAATATGTTCTGTATCATCCAACTTATAAATAGGCTGAGGAATTATGACCAAACGATAAAAACTGGTAATCCCAATCAGTTATAATAGGAAAGAAACATGAATTTAACACACATTTGTGTTTTTGACATCTTATCTCTTACAGAATCTCGTAATGTGGGGCAGCTACTAATTCCTTAATAGCATATGTTCATAGATTTTTTTAGGTTATTCTTGTAACCAAAATTGTTTGCTTCTTTACTTCACTGAAGTAACTCTCAGTTTCAGGCGCCTTTTCTTGTTTCCTTATAAAACCATCGCACCAAGAAGTATTGTAATGTACTGATTTTTGATGCACTATATTTCTTTAAATTTTCGTGCGCCTCACCACCAGTTTTTTACGAAGCCTGTATCCGCGAGTCCTCACTAGTAACGGAAAGTTTCATCAAATGCTTTGCAGTGGGCGTCCGAATTTGTGACGTCAATTTGAGGTTCATTTGCGAACCAGAACACGAGGCATTTTTTGTGTTTCACTATTATTATCGCCTGGGTTTCGACACGTATAAATTATTAGCACATGTTTTTCGCATTTGTAGTTCGATGCGTCAGCACTGTTCACTTGAAAACTTTTTGCTGAACTTGAAAACTTTTCCGTTCTGTGGCGTACCGCGTCAGCAGATTTACTGAATTAGTTTTCTTGTTATATTTGTTCGTTACTGCAGGGCATTTAACATCGCCTGATATGAATAAAGTTTCTTAATGGTGAATTTACCCCATGAGAAGCATTCTGTCTGTGAGAACGTCTTATGAATACTTTTTGTCATGTCTTCAAACATTTTTGCGCGTTCAAGTGACACGCTGCTTATGATTTTATTTTATCAGATGTAATGTGTGGTATATTTTTAACGTTTTGCACTTGAGATGGAAAACAAATCCCACAGTGCCTATATTTGTTGTTTACGTTCTAGTTATTGCCGTGATTTTTCTTTCAAACGAGCTTTAAAGTAGAAATATCTAGGTGCCGAATAGTTTTCACATTCACTGTAGGAAATTGTACTACTAGGGATATGTATTACTGATCCGGTAAGCATCCAATCGTTCGAAAAACGTTTACTTGAGTATTTTTCGCAATTGCATCTCGTGTTTTTGTCTCACGCACAGAGGTGTTTCCGCGGACTTGGCACTCCACCATCGCACGTTCGAACTCTACGCCTAAGTTTGGCAGAAACATGGCTGCCGTAGCTGCGTTGGCCCTATACAGGCTCTCTAGGGGAATCTAGTAAGACACTGATCGTATATGTAAGGAAAGCGTTCGTTATAAGGTAACGCCCAATACGTATGCAACACACCCAGTGTGTAGGTAACGCAGCTACGACCTTAACTGACCAAAGCTACTAGGAAAACTACCGTAGTCTATGCTTACTTGTTCAAATGGTTCAAATGGCTCTGAGTACTATGCGACTTAACTGCTGAGGTCATCAGTCGCCTAGAACTTAGAACTAATTAAACCTAACTAACCTAAGGACATCACACACATCCATGCCCGAGGCAGGATTCGAACCTGCGACCGTAGCGGTTGCTCGGTTCCAGACTGTAGCGCCTAGAACCGCACGGCCATTCCGGCCGGCTGCTTACTTATGATAGTCTACGGAAGCCTACAGTAGTTTTATAACTAAGGGTATACATAGTCGCGAAGTAACCGTCCTTGAACTGTCTTCCTGGAATGTCTTGTGGTGTTTCAACCTTTCAAGTCTGTCAGTGACGATAAACAAATAGTTACGGTAGTATCCCAGAAACGTTGCGACAGACTTTGAGGGGCAGTAGAGATGGTCTTGAAGAACAAATCGAGGATAGGGTCCCGTGTCAGGAAACGTCATCCAAGGACGCTGCAGAGCGTGTAAATTATAGGTGCTGGTGCCTATCACTAGGCTACCCCTCCGGCTGCTAATACGACTTTGTACGTTGACGGACAGTAGGCGGAACGTCTCACAATGTTGTTTATTATTCATTGATAGCGACTGATTGCCACGATTGCCATTGGAGAAGGTGGAGGCAGCTGCTGCTTAGAAAGGCCTTGTTCTCTATGAATACGATGCTCTGCTGCCTCGGTGTATGAAACTTTCCGACACGGGTTTCCATCCGCAGTTTATATTTCTCCTCTAACTCTCTAAAATCTCCCAGGCTTTTCAGTATTCAGGAGAAAAATAAAACGTTCGTGGTCTAATACAACTCTGCAATCTGGAGGATTGCCTAGCATCTGCTTTTGTGTTCAAGCATGCACTCCTAGAGGTGTTTCCATATTTTAACCCAAATCCTGTAGTTCGATCACAGCGAGGCTATCTTGACGAGATTTTGTTGAGCCCAACCTACATAGGTGGGAATGATCATCAAAATGAAATAAGAGAAA
The DNA here is from genome assembly GCF_023864275.1 of Schistocerca cancellata. Lineage (NCBI taxonomy): Eukaryota > Metazoa > Arthropoda > Insecta > Orthoptera > Acrididae > Schistocerca > Schistocerca cancellata. The sequence continues at coordinate 506,380,219 of NC_064629.1, read as the reverse complement.
TCAGAGCTCGAACAGAAAGGTTTAGGTGTTCGTTTCTTCCGCGCGCTGTTCGGGAGTGGAATGGTAGATAGTATGATTGTGGTTCGATGAACCCTCTACCAAGCACTTAAATGTGAACTGCAGAGTAATAATGTAGATGTAGATGTAGACACTAGGATAAACCTTGTCCTCATCTCTAAGATTGTTCAAGATGACCTCCAGGATCGGGAGATTTAGCTCTATTCTGGATCCATACGCTAACTCTATAAAAAGTCTACTATGAAAGTGTATTAACAGTTTGTACAGGGAACTGTGTCGTCGCCAGCCCCGCCAGTGCTAATCAAAAAGCATAAAATTCGAATTCTGTGTAACCTGTAAACTCCTGTTCTACAATGGCTCAGGATATCACTCAGCCAGCGCCACGTTATTTAGAAGCATTTGTTGGTGCTCGAGTCAAGTTAACTTATCAATAATCCTTTTTCTGAGCTCTTTTGCAACGCTGAATACTATATGTGGTACTTTTTTTTATAGAAGTAGTAATGTTCACTGTTAATCTTATTCCTGTAATTACTTTATTCAACTTATTCCCAAAACAGGGAGCATACGCTACGTTTAATGTAACAAAAATTATGGGATTGTTACATAAAAATGGTCAGAAAAAAACATTACAAAAGTTAGGAAAACTAGTGTTCGACAGTTATGTAACTTACCGCCACTCTTTGACCTCGTGTTTTTGTAAGGTCCCCCCTTTCTGGAGGTTGCCGGCGCTCTGGAGAGTCCAGCTACTGCGTAATCTGTTGTCTGCAATGGGATATCGTTCGAGTTCGAATCTGAAACATAAGCACATCTTACTGTTAGAAAATGTTATCGTACTGTTAACAGTTGTCGGGAGGATGAAACCTGCAACTCAAGACGAGACGGAAGAGTCGTACTACAGCTACTGCCTACGTAGAAATAAGCAGAATACTCCGTCATGAGTAACTGCTCACGTTCTTTCAGATATCGAGCATTTCCTCATTCACTACATCATGTTGATATCATCAGTTTATAGGACTCAAGCGAATCCTGTAATGTTCATTTATCATCAGAAGAAAATAAAGTTTTCATTAAAAAAAAGAACTTGATGTCTTTCACGAAGACTGAGTGTAGCATACTACTACGCCTCGAGAGGAAACCTTACGCTATTAACTGCGAATTCTGTACAAAAACCATAAACAATGGCTGCTGTAAGAAAACGTCCACTGGTCTCAAGTATTTATTAATGTATAAGCATATTTGAATAAAAGATTACATTTCTCTCAAATAGCAAAGTCTTCCATATACTCAGATCTTCTTGAGTACATATCAACTATTTCGCTGTGAGAATCAAATAACGTTTCATTATTAGTCCACTATCAATAAATCTACTTTGTTTTTGATTCCTCTCCCATTTTGAGCCAACTACCTCGCTGACACTATCAATCCTATTTCTCCATTTTCTGAAGCGATTTCAGCCTCCTTTAAAATAATTTCTTGTACTTAGATATTTCTTGTTAATATGCGCATGACTGCTGCTAATAAGGGAGCTGAATTATGTGATCCCATGCAAATGGAGTTGTTCATGATCAATGACTGTGATAGACCGGTTTAGAGTACAGAGAGTATAGTCCTATGTTCGTGCCCCTTCTGATGGACTTATCTCCAAACGATGAAAAGGCCATCAGCGTTTAATGTTCTACGCCGCAAAGACTAGGAATAAGTTTAAGGCTTAACATGAGAAGGAGGTATATAACACTGATCAAGTACATTGCGACACAACTCTTGTGGCTAAATTTCCGTGATAAAAATTCGTTTATCACTGAAATTACATCCAGATATCTACGAGTTTAGCGTCACTGAAAAATAGAGATTCAGCGACGTAGAACACAGAGTCGCATAATGACCTCGTTTTACTTCTATAGAAAATACGCGTCCTGCCAAAGTGGAAACCGAATTTAGTTTCTCGTAGCATCACAAAAATTCCTGTCACTGTACGGAATGCCATTTCCTCTTGCTTGGTCGTCCTTGCTCACGGCTGAATTTCTAGGAAATGCTTGGGCTGGCGCGCCCAGAGGTTCAGGGGTTGGCGTGGCCGCACAGCCAGCGTTGTATAGGAGGAGAGTGAAGCGTTCCGTGAGAAAGACCACAAACAGTCGTCGCTACCGCCTGATCCACGTACTTCTAAGGTGCTGCGTATGACCTCCAACACTACACGGAGCGAAAATGGGCGTAGTATGGCAGCTGCAAGAAGGCAGACGACAGCTACAGTCATCCATGTAACAGAAAATTGTCCAGCCTCTCATCAAATATTTGCCTGTAGTCTAGAGATACAAATAGGGAACCAATAACGACGTTAGCTGCGTCGTCACAATATTCAAAACATTACAATGGCCCACATGCATCTGAGAATCCATGTTTACTGGAATGTCTTTGTTTGTATTAACGTATACTTCACCTGCGTCAGTTTAACTGTTAACTGTGAAAAACATTGCGTATATATGCGTGTATCTGAGTTCTCTTCGAGGGATACCATGAGTCCCTTGGCAGAATGCATGGTGGTTACCTACAAGCGGCATGTAACTGCCCCATCCCTGGTTTCCAGGGTAATGGGTGTCCTCAGCCAGTATAAGATGTGCGATAGAGGTTGCTTTTATTGTGGGACTGAATATACTGACACGAGTAATAACTAAATTTGACCCGCCAGGTTAGCCGAGAGCGCTAATGCGCTGCTTCCTGCACTGCGCGCTGGCCCCGGATCGAATCCGCCCGGCGGATTAACGACTAGGGCCGGTGTGCCAGTCAGCCTGGATGTGTTGTTAGGCGGTTTTCCACATCCCACCAGGTAAATATCGGGCTGGTCCCCACGTCCCGTTACACAACTCGCAGACATTTGCAACACATTCACACCGTTTCATGATTTACGTTAGACGCAGACACATGGGGTACACTGACTCCGTCCCTGGGGGTACGGGGTGGCGGCAGGAAGGGCATCCAGCTACTCATTCAAATTAACCATGCGGAATCCGATTGTAACCATGCCGACACTGCAAAAATTGCGGGACACAGGCACAAGCAAAGTAAGAAGAAGAAGAGTAGTAACTGATTTTACAACCTTTGTTGGCGGAAAATGGAACAGAATGTACATACAAATGCACAGCAAAATACATTACAGAAGTTAGGAAAACTTCTGTGTGGCAGCACTGGAACTTACCGTTATCGCTTGACTGACGGTCATTCGGCTCTCTGTAGCGTCCCCTCTTTCTGGATGGTCCCGGCACTCCAGAGGGCCCTGCTACTGCGCAATCCGGCGGCTGCTTTGGGGTATCGCCTGAGCTCGAATCTGCAACATAAGCACATCTTACTGTCAGAAATCATTAACGTACTCTTAACTGGTGTCGGGAAGATGGAAACTGCAGCTCAAGATGACTCGGGAGCATCCTGCGACAACCACAACCCACGTATAAATAAGTGGAATGGTCCATTATGAGTAACTGCTCACGCTCTTCCAAAATTCGAAGCTTCCCTGGTCACAAAACCAGTTCTGGAGGGTCGCAGGGCTCTGTCGTTATTTAACAGCGCATCACCAAGGGGGCAAAAATGTTGTAACATGGGATGGACCTCATCAGCTAAAATGATCACCTAGTCCATGGAATTAACGCGACCTTGCAGAATAACTATGAGGCAGATGGAATATCACGATACAGCTGCCCAAATCATCACCGAACCCCCGCCATTTTTCACTCTTGCCAGCGAAAAGTCTTCATCGTAGGTTTGGGAGGGCGAAAGCCAGACGTAAACTTGGCCAGAAGTTGGAAAGAGTATGAAACAAGACTTATCCGACAAAATTACATTCTTCCATTGCTCAATAATCCAAGTTCTATAGCTTCGGCACCATGTTTTCCTGTTACAGGTACTTGCGTCAGTAAAGTGCAGTTCACCTAGCAATTCCCAGCTTCTGGAGCTCGCTTCCTGTTGTTTTGATGCTGACAGGTTTCGCGAATGCGACATTCTGTTCTGCAATGGCATTTGGAGTCGTCGTCCTCTTATTTTTCGTCATAGTCCTTTTCAATGAACGTCCGAAACGATTACTCAACGCACACTTTCAACCATGTTGTGACTTATCGGATGATTTTTTCCGCCTTCTCTGTACGCGGTACCAAGTCAATACCGCTTTCTTGGAACACCAAACACTCCGGCTATCTTGGATACGGAAGCACCCACCATACGGGGACCAATAATCTGACCACTTTCGAATTCACTTAGTTCCAACATAATGCACTCACAACTACACAAAATACTGTTCTGACCACAATGATACTTGCAACATACTGAAGAGAAAAGATAATTGCCGTTCGTGGTCAAATACAACAGTGCAACCGGGAGGCTTGGCTAGCATCTGCATTTAGTTCAAGAATGCATTCCTCACGACGTTTCCATGTTTTTGTCTAACTCTGTAGTTCGAACACTGCGTAGCTGTAGTGGCGATATATTACAATAGGATGAACAAAGCTCCGTCTTCACGCAGGTTCGAATCCTGCATGGATGTGTGTGATGTCCTTAGGTTAGTTAGGTTTAAGTAGTTCTAAGTTCTAGGGGACTGATGACCTCATATGTTAAGTCCCATAGTGCTCAGAGCCATGTGAACCACTTACAAAAAAAATTTTCATGAAGACATCCTGGATCGGGAGATTTAGCTATCTTCTGGACCCACATGCTTACTCTGTAAAATGTTTTCTGCGATTGCATATTAGTTAAACAACAGGGAATGGTGCCCCTCGCAGCACCGCCAGTGTTCACCAAAAAGCAACAATTCCGAACTCTCTGCACCTGCAAATGTCTGCTCTAAGAAGGCTCAGGATATCACCCAATCATTGCCACACTACGTGAAAACATTTGTTGCTGCTTGAGCCAACTTCCTGTGCAACGCTGAATACTACATAAAGTAGCTTTTTTATCAGTAGTAATTTTTCTGTAAATTTTATTCCTATGGTTCTATTATTTAATCTATTTTCCGAACGGGTAGAATACACTACCTTTAACATAACAAAAACTCCGGAGTAATATATACAAATAAATAGAAAAACACATTAGAGAACTTAGGAAAACTTCTGTGCGGTAGTACTGGAACTCACCGTTATCGCTTGACTGGCGGTCATTCGGCTTTCTGTAGCGTCCCCGCTTTCTGGATGGTCCCGGCACTCCGGAGGGCCCTGCTACTGCGCAATCCGGCGGCTGCTTTGGGGTATCGCCAGAGCTCGAATCTGCAACATAAGCACATCTTACTGTCAGAAATCATTAGCGTACTCTTAACTGGTGTCGGGAAGATGGAAACTGCAACTCAAGATGGCTCAGGAGCATCGTACGACAACTACGACCCACGTACAAGTTAGTGGAATGGTCCATCATGAGTACCTGCTCACGCTCTTCCAAAATTCAAGGCTTCCCTCATCCGCTAGATAATGCTGATACCATCGAATTGTTGATTAGAGGGCTCTTACAAGGGAATTTAGAAATACTATCATCACATTACCAAAATGCTTTACTCAGTTTTCTGTATCCCAGTTTAAGGTTATCTGGAACAGTTTTTTTAATGATGTTATGAGTTTATTATCTTTATCTTTTTTTAAATGCAAACTGGCTCTGTATCTTGAAATTATCCGTTTATAATTTTGGAATTCATCTCAGCCATGGCTGCCCGCCGTATTGGTATTTGTGCGTAATGATCTGATAAAGTATTACATATTTTTGTAAAAACGTGGCTCTCAGCTGAAGAACAGTCTGTGAAGATATTGTCAGTGTCAGTGTTACAGTTACCCTGAACTTCGGTTAGAAAGTACTTTGTATCAGTTTATGTGACTCAAGAGAATCCATTAATATTCATTTCCCTTGAGAAGATGATTTAGTCTTCATTAAAAAATGAACTTGATATCTTTCATGAAGACTGAGTTTAGCACACTACCACGTCTGGAGAGTAAAAGCTTACACTCTTAACTGGGGAATCTATAGACTGTCATAAGCACCGGCTACTGTGTGAAAACGCCATACACTTGTGCACAGGGTTTCAAGTATTTATTAGCATGTCAGCATATTTGAATAAAACGTTACATTTCCCACAAGTAGCTAATTCTTCCATGTACTAAGAACTCTTTGAGTAGATGTCGACTAAAACAAATCCCTTTTTTTTCTTCTCTGCATAAATTATGCCGGGAGAAAAATATGGTTGCAATGGCTCTGAGCACTATGGGACTTGACATCTGAGGTCATCAGTCCCCTAGAACTAAGAACTACTTAAACCTAACTAACCTAAGGACATCACACACATCCATGCCCGAGGCAGGATTTGACCCTGGGACCGTAGCGGTCGCGCGGCTCCAGACTGTAGCGCCTAGAACTGCTCGGCCACTCCTGCCGGCTATGCCGGGAGAATCAAATAAGGCAGCATTAGTGGTTCAGCATGAATAAATCGGTTTTATGTCAGATTCCTCTCTCATTTTTAGCCAATTACCTCGTTGACACCAGCAACCCTTTTTCCCCATTTCCTGAAGCTATTTCCGCCATTAAGAAAATCGTTCTTAAGCTCTGAGCCGTGCTGGTTTTAATTTTGGCAGCATGGCATTCTGCTGGCGCCACTAACTACTTTGGTTGCCGATATCAACATGATCATATGTCTGAAGTTAGGATCTTTGGTCGAGGCGTGTGCTGTTGGTATGGCGGGCCCTGGTACGGAGGGCACGTGGCTGCCAAGTTGTGGCTTTTGAGGGACACTTGCGGTGCAGTACGTGCCCCGAGGAGCCGCAAGTAGTAAAATCGGTCGGAGGCAAGCCTTGCCGGCACGCTTAAGGATTGATAGCGACGATTTGCGGGAAGAGTAGTGGACGTAGCGTGCAACCTGGTCGCCAAGTTACCGGCCTACTCTGCAAGCTTAAATTTTACGGCACCTCGAAGACCGCGTGAAGGCAATAACACCCCGGCTTAGAATCCTGGAAGTCACGGCTCCTTCACACCTGAGTTGAGTTAAGCGTCCTTTCTGGGTAATTTTTATCTTAACGCCACGTCTGAGTTAATGTGGAATTGGACCTATCGCATCTGAGTAATTATGTGTATGAACATCGGTCAGTGTAACTGACGGTAATTTGTTGTTCTAGGCCATATTCCGTGCACGTGTACGAGAATTATCCATTATAAATTGACTTATTGAAATTAAATTTGTAACATAGTCTGTGTTGTAAATGAGTATGCCCTAGTCATTGCACTGACAGGTGCTGATATTTCGCCTTGTGATTTATAAGTAATTTTAAGGAGTGTTAAGCTTGTAACCTGTATGTGTAGTAGCTTCCGCTATAGGTCAATATTCTCTTCGCCTTAGGCATTCTCGTCTCTGGCCTTATTTGGGCAAATTACTGTTCCCTTCTGATGTGTGGTGGCAGGGTAGTTTTTGCAGCGGACGTCGCGTTCCTGTTCCCTGGACCCGGAGCAGAGACGTGATTTCTTTCTCCTGCGGCGGCACTCCTGCCGTCGCACGACGTCTGGGTTGGCTTGTAATCTGGCTGAAGTTAAGTAAAGTTGATCTCTGATACGTGCCACGGCGGAGTGTCACCAATTAATCTGGAATTATCAATCTATCCTATATGGTGAATTCAGTAAGCTCACTAGGTTTAAAGTGTGTTCTGTAAGTCTAAAGTTCCTCCTCACTATTCTTGCTCTTTAACTACGAATTTAAATGTTGCACCGTTATTGCTAATTCTGGAGCGTGTTAACTTTTAAGAGCTTTTACTTATGAATATCAACTGTTGAGCTTTTCCTTTTACCCACATTAATTACTAACTCCACTCGTTGTGAGACCTGCCTGCTTGTTCCCTGTTGGTTGTGATAACTGCCTGCTGATTTCCCAGCTTAACTTGTATTTTGGGCAACTGTGTACTTATTTAAGGATCGTTGTCAATGTTTCTGCTGGTGTGTAGCAGCTGGGAGTAAAATTTATGTTGTACACCTTCCCAGCTTTGCTTGTATTTTGGGGATTGTGTATTTTATTAATTAACGGATTTGATTAAGGCTTATAAATTGTTAAGGGCTTTCCAACAGCCACAGTCACTGCCATGGCGTGTTATCCTTTCTGTGTTTTGGATGGGCGTTATCACTTGTTAATGTGTTATCCATGTTCAAAATTTTTAGTAAATTTAGTGGCAGTCATTTAAACTCATTTTACTGACGAAACTCAGTTTGTTGAACCTGCTTGCAGTCTCGCCTATTTGGTGTGGTTTCTTACATGTATTTGGTGACTGTAAAGTTGTTACATTATTTAATCTATTTCCAAAACAGGGACAATACACTACCCTTAACACAAAAATTGCGGACTGATACATAGAAATAAATAGAAAAACACATTACAGACCTTAGGAAAACTTGCGTGGGGCAGTTATGTAACTTACCATCATCGCTTGACTGGCGGTCTCTAGGCTTCCTGGAGGGTCTACGTATTCCTGAGGGTCCCGCTACTGCGTAACCCGCGCTCTGTTCCAGTGGCTGCAAAGGGATGTCCTCTGAGCTCCATTCTGCAACGTAATCACGGCTCACTGTTAAAAAACATTATCGTACTGTTACCTGGTGTCGGCAAGATGGAAACTGCAACTCGAGATGAGTCGGAAGTGTCATACGACAACCACGACCCACGTGCAAAAGTGGTATGGTCCATCGTGAGTAACTGCTCACGCTCTTTCAAAGTTCGAGTACTGCTCATCCGCTACATCATGCTGATATCATCAGACTATTGATTAGAAGGCTCTTACAAATAAATTTAGATATACTGCCACCACATTCCGAGACTGCTTTATTCAGATTTCGAAATCCTAAAACCCTGCTTTACTTCTATTGAAAATACGTGTATTGACCAAGTGGAAACCAAATTTATTTTCGTATAAAACCACGAAAATTCCAGCCACTGCACGGAACGCCACCTCCTCGCACTTGGTCTTCCTTGCTGACGGCTGATTTTCTAGGAAACACTTGCGTTGGGACTACCACAGGTTCAGAGGTTGACGTGGCCGCATGGCCAGCGTAGAGGGAGCGACCAAGAAGCGTCGTCGACACCGCCCGATCCATGCACTATGAAGTTGCTGTGTAATGGAAGGACGGGACTGGAGGCGTAGTTTCTTGGAAGAAGTCGCGACAGTACAACTACAAGAAGGCAGACGACAGCTATTTCCGTCCATGTAACAGGAAATCCTCCAACATCACATCAAATATTTTCCTGTAGCCTAGAGACACAAACAGGGAAACAATAACGATGTTAGCTTCGTCCTCACGATATTCAAAACGTTACATTGAGCCACATGCTTTTGTGGATCCAGATTTTCTGAAACGTTTTTGCTTGTATTATCGCACATTTCACCGGTGTTAGTTTTCGCTGTTAACTGTGGAAAACCTTGTACATACACTCGTGTATCCGAGTTCTCTTCGAAAGTTACAATAAGTCCCTTGACAGAACGAACGTTGGTTAGCTATAAACTGCATTTAGACCGCCCCATCCCTAGTTTCCAGGCAATGAGCGTCTTCAGCCGGTATGAGATGTGCGATAGAGGTTGCTTTTAGTGTTCTCGGCGGTTACTGTCATACGTGGTGGGACTAAATATGCCAACGCGACTAAAAATAGAGTTTACAACCCCTGCAATTTTAGCTGCATTGACCCATGATACAATGTATATAAAATAATCTAATACCCTTAGCCTCATAAAGAAACAAGGGGAGCTGCCTAGATGCTAAACTGAACTTCTTGTCAAACTTATGAATGCGACGACTTAATTTCAACTTCATACCTAGCTGGGCTCTATGGAATTTCACATACAGTACTTCATTTAGTGAGAGGCTATTGATAACCTATCATTGGGACGTCGTGGATTACTCGGATAGTTTGTACGAGCGTTTGTGCAATAGGACAAAGCTCGCCTCGTACATCACGGGACGTCGATCGAAGAACTCAGTACCCTCCAAATACTGCGCTTTTGTTATGATAATATAACAGGAAAATTTATGCACTTGCGGTCGCAGCACTACCAAACAACTGACGCAAAGTATCCAGTGAAGCAGTGAGGCAAAATCCGCAGATATACCTAATGCACTTAATGTGTAAAAATCAAACAGTTTCAACTCGTTTTAAGTCAAGAAATACCTTTATCCAACGGACAGAAGCTGAGGCCCGCCGCATTATCTTTATGGTCGGACTCTCTGAAAATTCACAACCTCCACCCTAAAGAGGAATTAACACAATGGTGGCAACCCCAGCACGCGGAAGTTACTGAATATGTTAAGAACAGAAGTCGTAAAATGCAAACTAAATGTGGTTAAGCCTGGCTGCTCTGAAGAAGATCAGCGCAGATGCGGAGAAAAATAGACGACTGAACATTTGCTCATGTGAAGGTTGGAGTTTTTTGCACAGCGGAAGTACTATTTTTATGCAAAGACAGGGCCATTAAAGCTGCAGTATTTTAGAAGAAGAGAGCTTAAATGTTGTCTCGTGGTCAAGAAAAGTAACTAAATGGAGTAAGCATATCACCAAAAATCTCAGAATAATTTTAAATTCTTCGTAGAAAGACCTTCGGATTTCTTAGTCTTGTTTTAAGGATGCTGTCTTATTACCCCATGAAGTTAATGTAGTAATCACGACAATATACCAACAGGTATATTCGTGCACACAAACGGATGGTGACTTTTCATCTGGAGATACGTTCAGCGAAACATTTCTGGTTCTTTACGAACATAAAAGCGGAAAGCGTTTGAGTTTTTTTTTCTTAATATGTTGGATATGTAATATGAAAAATATGTTTTGTAAGTTATAAACGATGTGAATAAGGCAACACATGAACTCCAAGCCAAGCATCCTTCGGAAGAATATTTCCATCTTCATCAAAATTTCACGCTATGGCTATCTGGTCACATTAAACTGAGTTACCACGTTTCTTTCTGTGTCTGCAAGAGTAAAAGTTAATGATCGAGAATTAAATTTCAGAAGGTCAAAAATGTGCTTGAGTCAGGAGTAGTATAACTGAAGAATTGTGATAATGACACTGTCTGATCAAAAGCATCCGGACAACTATTAGTGAACCGTAATATAGGGTGTGTTCGCCCTTCGAATTTATGACGGCTTCAGCTCTTTTGGGGACACTTTAAACGATGTGTCTGAATGTGTGTAGAGGAATGGCAGCCTATTCTTCCGCTATAGCCGAAACCAGAGAAGGTAGTAATGTTGGACGCTCTTGCCTGGAGCGAAGCCGAATTTCTAACTCATCCCAAAGTTGTTATTTGAGTTCAGGTCAAGACTCTGGACAGACAAGTTCATTTTAGAAATGTTATTGTCTACAATCTATAGTGTAACAGATGCTGCTCGATGACAGGTTGTATCGTCATGCTGATGCAAACGAAGTGTTCCTTTACTATACATAGGACACAATGCTGTACAATATATTCATATCGTTCCGCATTTAGCGCTTCCTTAAGCGCAGTAAGGAGACGACACGCTAACGGCGAAAACCACCCTCATACCGTAACACTACTTCTTCAGTACTTCACTATTGGGACTACACATGATGGGAGGTAACGTTCTCCGGGCATTCGCCAAACCTGTACACTCCCATCGGATTTTCACAGGGTATAGAATGATTCAGCACCCAGTTCTCTCGTTTCCAGTCATCCACTGTCCAGAGGTGTCGCTCTTTACACCACCGCAAGAAGCCGGCCGGAGTGGCCATGCGGTTCTGGGCGCTACAGTCTGGAGCCGAGCGACCGCTTCGGTCGCAGGTTCGAATCCTGCCTCGGGCATGGATGTGTGTGATGTCCTTAGGTTTAAGTAGTTCTAAGTCTAGGCGACTGATGACCTCAGAAGTTAAGTCGCATAGTGCTCAGAGCCATTTGAACCCTTTGACCCACCGCAAGAGTCGCTTAGCACTGACTGCAGAATTGTGTGACTTATGAGGAGCTATTCGACTATTGTACCCCATTCCTTTCAATTCCCTATGCACATTCATTGTGCTAGCTGGACTTCTGTTAGCACTTTGGATCTCACAATGATTCTGGGTTTAGCAGTGGTTGTTCCTTGGAGTTTCCTCTTAACAATAACGTCATCAGCAGTGAACTTGGGCCGCATTGGAATGGTTGAAATTTCCCTGACGGATAGGTTCCTCAGCTGACATCGGATAAACAAACTACGTTGGAAGTCGCTGAGCTCTCGAGACCAACCCATTATGCTGTTGCTGCTTTTTTACTGGCAACAGAATACTCCTCATTTCCTTTTATATTACCGTGTCTGTCTCTCATGACATCTAGTAATCAATTCCGCATTACATAGGGATGGCGGATATTTTTGATCAGATAGCGCACATAATCCTTGCTTCAGCTACTTTTGGGTAAATAAAGACATTCAGTAACTGATGTATGTGGCAGTATGGTCTGTGAGCTTAAAACAATAAAAATATAAAATAACTCACTTCTAGGTCTTCCAGGAAGGGCCCAGGTTGAGCGGGTTTGGCGATTTGGCTGACAATCTGGAAGATCCAGTTGGATATCCGGCATCTTTACAGCACCTGTAACAGTTTTCACTCAGCGTCAGTTGCCTCATTCTAAATAAAAGTGATGTACGGTGGCACAGATGACCTATCGATATTTGTCGTGGACTCATTTACTCACGGCTGCTTTGACGTGGTCTCCCTCTGCCGCGTGAAGATGTCCCCGGTGTCGGTTTTGATATACGAGGCCGCAATACTCGCGGCTCCAGCGGTGGGGGAGAGTACTTCGGTGACTGTGGAGGAGTATGCTGTGGAGAAACAGATGGTTGATCGGGAGGATCTAAATCCTCTGTTTGTTGCCCTTCGTTCTGCTGATAAGTATCCATCGCTTGCTGAATTACACTCATTCTTTCCTTAAGTAAATATATCCGCTGCTGAATTTCCTGGCAGGTTTGCGATTTTCGTTTAGGTGCATTCACATTCATCTGCAGTTCATTCAGTCGCTGCTGAAACGAAATCATTTGTTCCTGAAGCCACTGAAATGTTTCCTGAGCCGAAAATGATGTTTCCTCCTCAGATGATGTGTCTTCTTCATCTTGAGATGAGGACGACGACGTTTCCCGTCGCTCCCTCATCCTTGAGTGTTTCGAATGCCCCATTGTATCTTCTGTGAAATGAAGAACAAACATCAATTTTCTTTTAATACTTAAGATTTTATATGTGACTCGCAGTATAGTCATCAAACATCAAGCTTCCTAGATACCATCACGAGGAGGAAGCCCTTTGCAACAGGTAACAGCTATGATGAATTGCTTCTTTTTACTATATTAATAACGATCTTTAAGGGTAAGCTGTATACATTATCTGTCAAAAGTACTTATCACACTCGATTTCACAATTCTGAAACACAGTACATACATATTAGAGGTGGGATGGTATATTTATAACGAAAAATGGTGCAGATTTCACCTTGTGGGAAAGCAGGATAAAAGATGTAAATAACGTTAATGTTTGACACAGGTCAGACTCGCAAAACAACGGTGGATATCCGAGTCTCAGTGAGGGATATGCCCTCTTCGGGCACTAACACACATTTTGCGTCTTTTGCGTCTGTTATTCATGCTGGCCCTCCCTCCCTCCCCCCCCCCCCCCCATGAACCATGGACCTTACCGTTCCGGAGTGGCCGTGCGGTTCTAGGCGCTACAGTCTGGAACCGCGTGACCGCTACGGTCGCAGGTTCGAATCCTGCCTCGGGCATGGATGTGTGTGTTGTCCTTAGATTAGTTAGGTTTAAGTAGTTCTAAGTTCTAGGGGACTTATGACCTCAGCAGTTGAGTCCCATAGTGCTCAGAGCCATTTGAACCTTGCCGTTGGCGGGGAGGCTTGCGTGCCTTAGCGATAGAGATAGCCGTACCGTAGGTGCAACCACAACGGAGGGGTATCAGTAGAGAGGCCAGACAAAGTGTGGTTCCTGAAGAGGGGCAGCAGCCTTTTCAGTAGTTGCAGGGGCAACAATCTGGATGATTGACTGACCTGGCCTTGTAACACTAACCAAAACGGCCTTGCTGTGCTGGTACTGCGAACGGCTGAAAGCAAGGGGAAACTACAGCCGTAATTTTTCCCGAGGCATGCAGCTTTACTGTATGGTTAAATGTTGATGGCGTCCTCTTGGGTAAAATATTCCGGAGGTAAAATACACTCCTGGAAATGGAAAAAAGAACACATTGACACCGGTGTGTCAGACCCACCATACTTGCTCCGGACACTGCGAGAGGGCTGTACAAGCAATGATCACACGCACGGCACAGCGGACACACCAGGAACCGCGGTGTTGGCCGTCGAATGGCGCTAGCTGTGCAACATTTGTGCACCGCCGCCGTCAGTGTCAGCCAGTTTGCCGTGGCATACGGAGCTCCATCGCAGTCTTTAACACTGGTAGCATGCCGCGACAGCGTGGACGTGAACCGTATGTGCAGTTGACGGACTTTGAGCGAGGGCGTATAGTGGGCATGCGGGAGGCCGGGTGGACGTACCGCCGAATTGCTCAACACGTGGGGCGTGAGGTCTCCACAGTACATCGATGTTGTCGCCAGTGGTCGGCGGAAGGTGCACGTGCCCGTCGACCTGGGACCGGACCGCAGCGACGCACGGATGCACGCCAAGACCGTAGGATCCTACGCAGTGCCGTAGGGGACCGCACCGCCACTTCCCAGCAAATTAGGGACACTGTTGCTCCTGGGGTATCGGCGAGGACCATTCGCAACCGTCTCCATGAAGCTGGGCTACGGTCCCGCACACCGTTAGGCCGTCTTCCGCTCACGCCCCAACATCGTGCAGCCCGCCTCCAGTGGTGTCGCGACAGGCGTGAATGGAGGGACGAATGGAGACGTGTCGTCTTCAGCGATGAGAGTCGCTTCTGCCTTGGTGCCAATGATGGTCGTATTCGTGTTTGGCGCCGTGCAGGTGAGCGCCACAATCAGGACTGCATACGACCGAGGCACACAGGGCCAACACCCGGCATCATGGTGTGGGGAGCGATCTCCTACACTGGCCGTACACCACTGGTGATCGTCGAGGGGACACTGAATAGTGCACGGTACATCCAAACCGTCATCGAACCCATCGTTCTACCATTCCTAGACCGGCAAGCGAACTTGCTGTTCCAACAGGACAATGCACGTCCGCATGTATCCCGTGCCACCCAACGTACTCTAGAAGGTGTAAGTCAACTACCCTGGCCAGCAAGATCTCCGGATCTGTCCCCCATTGAGCATGTTTGGGACTGGATGAAGCGTCGTCTCACGCGGTCTGCACGTCCAGCACGAACGCTGGTCCAACTGAGGCGCTAGGTGGAAATGGCATGGCAAGCCGTTCCACAGGACTACATCCAGCATCTCTACGATCGTCTCCATGGGAGAATAGCAGCCTGCATTGCTGCGAAAGGTGGATATACACTGTACTAGTGCCGACATTGTGCATGCTCTGTTGCCTGTGTCTATGTGCCTGCGGTTCTGTCAGTGTGATCATGTGATGTATCTGACCCCAGGAATGTGTCAATAAAGTTTCCCCTTCCTGGGACAATGAATTCACGGTGTTCTTATTTCAATTTCCAGGAGTGTAGTCCCCCATTCGGATCTCCGGGCGGGGACTACTCACGAGGACGTCGTTATCAGGAGAAAGAAAACTGGCGTTCTACGGATCGGAGCGTGGAATGTCAGATCCCTTAATCGCGCAGGTAGGTTAGAAAATTTAAAAAGGGAAATGGATAGGTTAAAGTTAGATATAGTGGGAATTAGTGAAGTTTAGTGGCAGGAGGAACGAGACTCAGAGCTCAGATGGAACCCAGTTCTAAGCAAAGAAGAGAATGCAGAAAGGTGGAAGGAATATATAAAGGGTCTATACAAGGGCGATGTCGAAACAAGGCCCCGGGAATAGACAACATTCCATTAGAAATACTGACAGCCTTGGAAGAGCCAGGCCTCACAAAACTCTACCATCTAGTGAGCAAGATGTATGAGACAGGCGAAATACCCTCAGACTTCAAGAACAATATAATAATTCCAATCCCAAAGAAAGCAGGTGTTGACAGATGTGAAAATTACCGAACTATCAGTTTAATAAGCCATAGCTGCAAAATACTAACACGAATTCTTTACAGACCAGTGGAAAAACTGGTAGAAGCCGACCTCGGGAAGATCAGTTTGTATTCCGTAAAAATGTAGGAAAACGTGAGGCAATACTGTCCCTACGACTTATCTTAGAAAATAGATTAAAGAAAGGCAAACCTACGTTTCTAGCATTTGTAGACTTAGAGAAAGCTTTTGACAATGTTGACTGGAATACTCTCTTTCAAATTCTGAAGATGGAAGGGGTAAAATACAGGGAACGAAAGGCTATTTACAATTTGTACAGAAACCAGATGGCAGTTATAAGAGTCGAGGGGCATGAAAAGGACGCAGTGGTTGGAAAGGGAGTGAGACAGGGTTGTAGCATATTCCTGATGTTATTCAATCTGTATACTGAGCAAGCAATGAAGGAAACAAAAGAAAAATTCGGAATAGGTATTAAAATCCATGGAGAAGAAATAAAAACTTTGAGGTTCGCCGATGACATTGTACTTCTGTCAGAGACCTCAAAGGACCTGGAAGAGCAGCTGAACGGAATGGACAGTGTCTTGAAAGGAGGATATAAGATAAACATCAACAAAAACTAAACGAAGATAATGGAATCTAGTCGAATGAAATCGGGTGATGCTGCGGGAATTAGATTAGGAAATGAGACGCTTAAAGTAGTAAATGGGTTTTGCTATTTGGGGAGCAAAACAACTGATGATGGTCGAAGTAGAGAGGATATAAAAAGTAGACTGGCAATGGCAAGGAAAGCGTTTCTGAAGAAGATAAATTTGTTAACATCGAGTATAGATTTAAGTGTCAGGAAGTCGTTTCTGAGGCCGGCCGGAGTGGCCGAGCGGTTAAAAGGCGCTACAGTCTGGAACCGCACGACCGCTACGGTCGCAGGTTCGAATCCTGCCTCGGGCATGGATGTGTGTAATGTCCTTAGGTTAGTTAGGTTTAAGTAGTTCTAAGTTCTAGGGGACTTATGACCACAGCAGTTGAGTCCCATAGTGCTCAGAGCCATTAGAACCATTAGTCGTTTCTGAAAGTATTTGTATGGACAAGATTGTATTTGTATTTAGACAAGAAGAGAATAGAAGCTTTCGAAATGTGGTGTTACAGAAGAATGCTGAAGATTAGATGGGTAGATCACATAACTAATGAGAAGGTATTGAACAGAATTGGGGAGAAGAGAAATTTGTGGCACAACTTGACTAGAAGAAGGGATCGGTTGGTAGGGCATATTCTGAGACATCAAGGGATAACCAATTTAGTATTGGAGGTAAGCGTGGAGGGTAAAAATCGTAGAGGGAGACTAAGAGATGGGTACACTAAAAAGATTCACAAGGATGTAGGGTGCAGTAGGTACTGGGAGATGAAGAAGCTTGCACAGCTTGGAGAGCTGCATCAAACCAGTCTCAAGACTGAAGAACACAACAACAACATTCATGCTGGCTGCCAGACTGTTGAGGAGTATTTGGGGGATGTTGCCCACTCCTCTCTCAAGACGGTTTTTAGTTCTTACACTGTTCGAGGAGAGGGTGTTCGTTGAGAAACACGTCTGCGAAGAGCATTGCAGGCTTGCGTTATAGGGGGAGAGGGGGATTGTACGTAGGCCATTCCATGTGTTCAATATCTTCATTTTTCACTGTTTCCGACACCTCAGCGGTCCTATGTGAGCGGGCATTGTCATCCATAAAGAGAACGTTGTGATCTACCACACCTCTAAATAAACGGACATGATCCAGAATAATCCCCCCGCAATTCCGCTGTGCTTTAACGCAACCAAGCCCAAAGATATGCAGTGATGTTCGTCATTGTGCATAATGCCTACCCACACCATAACGCCTGGGCCACACCGATGACGCTCATGAACATTCTGTGGTGTGTAACGTGTTCCCCTCCCCTGATGGCCAAAATCACTCGCCACATTGAAGCGGGATTTATCGGAGAATATCACTCTGGACGACTGTTACTGACCCCAACCAACATGCTCTCTACGCCAACGGACTGTTTCTCGACGATGTCATGGTTGAAATGGGATGGATTTAACAGGCTTCCGAGCATAAAAACCTGGCTCATTGACTCGCCGTGAAATGGTTCTGACAGAGACACGTGTACAGGTAGCGGTTGCATGGTCTGCAGCGATCTGCCTCGGAGTAAGATGTCTGTTCTTTTTCTCCACTAGGGCTACGTATCGACCTTCTTGCTGTGTGGTGGTCGTCTACGGCCACCGGCATCCTTTCGCATAATATTTCTTCCTACAGCGGTCTTTTTTAATCGCGGTATGATACTTTTGGATACACCCATTACTGTGGCAGCATTTCTCTGACTGGCTTCGGGCCTTCCAAATGCTCGCCCATGATTGTAAGCACTCAAAAGATGTCTTGCAGACATGTTGCTGGACCACACGCAGTGTCGCACTAATCGGTTCCACCACAACCTTCGTCAAACACCGTACTGCATGAACTGTCGAATGCATACAGAGCGTTCGTGTACAGATTTCGCTGCTGTTAACACGTACCATTCTCTTCATTTCTTTTACTCTCGTTGGTCGGGTGTTCCTTAGCTAGTATCAAGTGTTCCTTACCAATTTTTAAGCAGTGTATAATTAGCAGGAAAAGTGAACAAGCAGATGCCTTCATTATTATACTTTTCAGCTGGTTTTCATCTACGTCTGCAAAAGTTAATGTTGTACTGTGCAAGGAACGTTTATTTACAATGAACCTTATTTCCATCAGTGCTTCCGGTGGGTTGTAAACTCACAATTCTAATACTCAGGTTTACCATTGCAGCACTGACTTAAATGTTCTTTAATTTAATTTTGAGCTTCTGGAGACTTCTAGCTTGTGTGGGTAACTTGTTGAAAAATTTTGCACCACGTGAAATGACACGCCTGTATACTTCGGACTAAATGCAAAATCATAATGGAAAATATTCTTAATCTTGCACTGGTTTAGTTTAAATAGAATTATGTAAGGATTAATTTGTGACTGTTTTGGCATCTTTATGAGATCTGCATACCTTTACCTACGGGTAACAAGGGAAAACAAAATTAGAATGACTAGTTTAGAATTAGGGCCACAATCCACAAGATATTAATTCAATTTTTTGTTGATAGCTCTCTCAGCTGACAGTAAAGAATTCTTCCTTGTTGCGCTATAATGGTACTGGAAACTACAAGTAACCCAAATCAAGACAACCAACGAAAATTCACATCGTGCTTATGAGTTCAGAATTTTATTACTGTTTCCTGTCGCTTGACTGATTTCTTACTTGAAAAACGGAATAAATGATTAGTGTTTGAAATGTTCTCGAATTCAGTATCAGTGGTGCCCTGCTTTGAAAAAGGTTTAGGCTGAACACTCGTAACTGGTAAAGCTTGAATTATGATCAGAAGTACGAGTACATCATAGTGATCGTGGTTATCAATTCAGTATAAGTCGATTGGTCCTCCCCTCCGTCCTACATATGCTGGCGTCATTGAAAAACACCTGTAGGAGAGAGACGAAGGAAGGCAAAGCTGATCCTCCTACACGGACCCGAACTTTCTGCAGACTGTACTATATCATTTCTTGATACAGTATTAACCGTTGCTGTGTACTTAAATGCTGTATGCTGCTCATCTTAATACATTTCATTAAAATCTTTCTCTTCGATCGTTACTATTTTTTACTCGCCGACATCGTAAAATTTTGCACATTATCTCTGTTAAAATATTTGATAGCCATTCTGGCAGATGGGTATTAGGTATGTGGGTATCAATGAAAGTGAAATCTCCCTAGTTTCAGAAGTCAGGGAGGTTAAACAGCAGTGTATGTCTCAGTCTTATCTGGGACCGATAGTGAAGCAAAAATAATGTGTGTGAAATCTTATGGGACTTAACTGCTAAGGTCATCAGTCCCTAAGCTTACACACTACTTAACCTAAATTATCCTAAGGACAAACACACACACCCATGCCCGAAGGAGGACTCGAACCTCCTCCGGGACGAGCCGCACAGTCCATGACTGCAGCGCCTTAGGCCGCTCGGCTAAACCCGCGCAGCTACTGAAACAGATTTCATTATGTTAATCGTGTGTGAACACACGTTTTACCTACATTGTTGTAGACGTTGCTCACGAAACGTTAAATTTGACTATGCACCTACCTTCAGTCTAAAAGTTCCAAACTCGTTGGTACTATTGAATGAAGTTTGTCTTTGCCATTAAGAAATTGTACTAAAGATGATCTGAGTAATGCTGAGATATGTCATTCTGTGATGGTTCTTTACTTAAATATTTACAGAACTGAACTTCTCTAACGACTGTGGAAGTTCGGTTCCTGGGAAGATATAATTTTCCAATTGAGGTTTTCGACAGCGCTAGCACACAGCCACAGTCTTGGGAAAAAATTAATTTTGTGAGAAAAAGTAACATAAAATCCTTGCGAAGTTCTTAATCATGTAATAAATATGACGTGGGAGTTAGTGGCACCATAATGGCAAAATTCCCGTAAATGAGAAGTTCCACTAACTGGGAAAATGTAGAAATTTTCAGCGTTGTTTCATATTTTGACAGTGTCTAATTTTGTTCCTGATTTTTTAAGATGCAACAAACTTAGTTATTAATAAGTTATTCTAAATGACTAAGTTATTCTAATAACAAAATGCAATAGCTGCATCATGTTAATATAGGTCATTGTAACTTTAAACTTTAGCAAAAGCCCCATTTTCACAGTTACTTCAATGCTCCGAGATCGCTTCCCGGAAAATGGAATGTTTATATTGTAATGACTAGGAATTCATCTGTGATGAATGGAAACCGGGTAAACTTAAAGCATAATGTTTTTCGTTCGAATATCTCAGCTTTGCTTACCGTATCCAAAATATGACATTCTCAGGAAAGATTTATTTATTTCAGCCTCATGATTAGCATGCGTTTTTTTTTTTTTTTTTACTGGGAACCTTTTTCTAAGTTTTCTTTGGACTGCACGAAATTGCAGTGCACAGCCACCTAAGCAGTAGCGTTAAACCTAAACTTGCATCCTCACTTATTTCAGAAGACCGTGGTGTGTATTCAATCATGAAAGGAACAACGTAATTTAGACCTATGGAAATATCACTTCGAGGCATGTTGATAGACTGAAGAGCATACATATCTTTGCGAAGATCATACTATATAATTTACGCCATCCTTGAATTATTGAATTAACTATCCTAAAAACTTTACTTATAAAGTGGTTTTCGTAGGACGTTTCCTGACGTCTGCTGCTACTTAAATACACTACTGGCCATTAAAATTGCTACACCACGAAGATGACGTGCTACAGACGCGAAATTTAACCGACAGGAAGAAGATGCTGTGATATGCAAAAGATTAGCTTTTCAGAGCATTCACACAAGGTTGGCGCCGGTGGCGACACCCACAACGTTCTGACATGAGAAAAGTTTTCAACCGATTTCTCATACACAAACAGCAGCTGACCGGCGTTGCCTGGTGAAACGTTATTGTGATGCCTCGTGTAAGGAGGAGAAATGTGTACCATCACGTTTCCGGCTTTGATAAAGGTCAGATTGTAGCCTTTCGCGATTGCGGTTTAGCGTATCGCGACATTGCTGCTCGCGTTGGTCGAGATCCAATGACTATTAGCAGAATATGGAATCGGTGGGTTCAGGAGGGTCATACGGAACGCCGTGCTGGATCCCAACGGCCTCGTATCACTAGCAGTCGACATGACAGGCATCTTATCCGCATGACTGTAACGGATCGTGCAGCCACGTCTGGATCCCTGAGTCAACAGATGGGGACGTTTGCAAGACAACAACCATCTGCACGAACAGTTCGACGGTGTTTGCAGCAGCATGGACTATCAGCTCGGAGACCATGGCCTCGGTTACCCTTGACGCTGCATCACAGACAGGAGCGCCTGCGATGGTGTACTCAGCGACGAATCTGGGTGCACGAAAGGCAAAATGTCATTTTTTCGGATGAATCCAGGTTCTGTTTACAGCATCATGATGGTCGCATCCGTGTTTGGCGTCATCGCGGTGAACGCACATTGGAAGCGTGTATTCGTCATCGCCATACTGGCATATCACCCGGCGTGATGGTATGGGGTGCCAGTGGTTACGCGTCTCGGTCACCTCTTGTTCGCATTGACGGCACTTTGAACAGTGGACGTTACATTTCAAATGTGTTACTACCCTTGGCTCTACCCTTCGTCCATCCCGGCGAAACCCTACATTTCAGCAGAATAATGCACGACCGCATGTTGCAGGTCCTGTACGGGCCTTTCTGGATACCGAAAATGTTCGACTGCTGCCCTGGTCAGCACATTCTCCAGATCTCTCACCAACTGAACACGTCTGGTCAATGGTGGCCGAGCAACTAGCTCGCCACAATACTCCCGTCACTACTCTTGATGAACTGTGGTATCGTGTTGAAGCTGCATGGGCAGCTGTAACTGTACACGCCATCCAAGCTCTGCTTGACTCAATGCCCAGGCGTATCAAGGCCGTTATTACGGCCAGAGGTGGCTGTTCTGCGTACTGATTTCTCAGGATCTATGCACCCAAATTGCGTGAGAATGTAATCACACGTCAGTTCTAGTATCATATATTTGTCCAATGAATACCCGTTTATCATCTGCATTTCTTCTTGGTGTAGGTATTTTAATGGCCAGTAGTGTAGTTATTGCCCTACAGAAGCACCTCATCGATAACCTGACTTCCACATCCCACGGTAGCATAAATTACTACATCTTGTTGACGAACTCAACCGTTTAGCACAGGGGAAGGTGTTTTTGGGGTTCTGTATCTCATTCGGTAGAAACGGAACACTTTGTTGTCTGTCTTTTAAGATCCCTTTCTCTCAGGAATGGGCAGAGGTATCAAGTTTTGCATCAAATACTAAGATCTACGGTTCCTTGGCGGTGTAAAAAATGTAAGCTTATGAGTGAATACCGCCTAAATACAGTTAATACAGACAAAATATTCGTCCATTTACGTCATACATTTTGATGCAAACGCACCCATCAAAGCCTGTAGAAGAACTACCTGTACACATAATTAAGTTTACACGGAACACTCAGAGCGTGAATCCTGCTCGCACTTTATCACAACGAAACGCAATTTAGAAATTAGAACACTACTACGCTAAGTAGCGTCAGCCTCCATAGGAAGGGTGACCCTAATTGGGAAAGACCAAAACATGGTATGGCCACCTGTAAAGGATCTTCACAAATTCTCAGTTCCCTGCCTCTCCTCCAAACTACAAGCAGCAACTGAATTGATGCATATACACTGAAGCACCAAAGAAACCGGTAAAGGCATGAGTATTTAAATACAGAGATATGTAAACAGGCTGAATACGGTTACAATGTCAGGCTATCAAGATTTAAGTGAGTTCGAACGTGATGTTACAGTCGGCGCACTAGCGATGATACACAGCATCACCGATACAGCGATGAAGTGGAGATTTTCCGTAAACCATTTCACGAGTGTACCGTGAATGTCAGGAATCCGGAAAAACATCAAATCTCAGACATGAGTGCGGCCGCAAAAAGATTCTGCAGCAACGGGACCGACGCCGACTGAAGAGAATCGTTCAACGTGACAGAAGTGTAACCCTTGCGCAAATTGCTGGAGATTTCAGCGCTGGGCCATCAACTAGTGTCAGCGTGCGAGCCATTCAACGAAACATCATCGATATGGGCTTTCGGAGCCGAAGGCCCACTCGTGTACCCTTGATAACTGCATGACACAGAGATTTACGCCTCGTCTGGGCCTGTCAACACCGACATTGGACTGTTGATGACTGGAAACATAATGCCTGGTCGGATGAGTCTCGTTTCAAATTGTATGGGGCAGATGGACGTGTACGGGTATGGAGACAACCAGCCCGCCCGGCTAGCCACGCGGTCTATCGCTCTCCTTCCCGTGCGGCAAGGCAAGCCGGTCCCTGGCACGAATCCGCCCGGTGGATTAATATCGAAGTCCGGTGTGCCGGCCAGCCTGTGGATGGTTTTTAAGGCGGTTTTCCATCTGCCTTCGAGTGCGGGCTGGTTCCCCTGATTCCGCATCAGTTACACAACGTCGGCGATTGCTGCGTGAACACTGTCTCCACGTACGCATACACCATCATTACTCTACCGCCCAAATACTTAGGGCTATACTCGTCTGGTTTGAGACGAGACGTTTCCGAGGGGGGGGGGGGGGGAGGGAATCCACTGGCGGCCGAACCGCACAATAACCCTGAGTTTGGTGTGGGGCGGCGGATAGATGGGTGGACTGCAGTGGCCTGTTGTGGGGTTGTGAACTACTGAGGGCTACGGCGGGACGAAGCCTTTCCGTCGTTTCTAGGTCCCCGGTTTAATACACAATACACAATGGAGACAACTTCCATGGACCCTGCATGACAGCAGGGAGCCGTACAAGCTGGTGGAGGCTCTGTAATGGTGTGGGGCGTGTGCGGTTGAAGTGATATGAGACCCCTGAAACATCTAGATTCAACTCTGACAGGTGACACGTGCGTTAGCACGTACCTGCACCCATTCATGTCTATTGTACATTCCGACGGACTTGGGTAATTCCAATAGGACAATGCGACACCTAACACGTCCAGAATTGTCACAGAGTGGCTCCAGGGACACTTCTGAGTTTAAACACTTCCGCTGGCCACCAAACTCCCCAGACATTAACATTATTGAGCGCATGTTGTATTGCTTGCTACATGCTGTTCACAAAAGATCTCTACACCCACATACTCTTACGGATTTATGGTCAGCCCTGCAGGACTCATGATGTCAGTTCCCTCGAGCACTACTTCAAATATTAGTCGAAGCCATGCCACGTCGTGTTGCGGCACTTCTGCATGCTCGCGGGACTCTACACGATATTAGGCAGGTGTACTAGTTTCTTTGGCTCTTAAGTGTATATAACAGAGTAATCATATGTTTTTCATATCTACCCTTCATGAAGTTCCAGACAAAGAGGTTCTTTCAGATCCCACTGCAAAGAGGTGACATAATTTTTCCTTTGAAAATTACGTCGAAAATAGGATGTTGGCACAGCTTCTGACCCAGGTCTCGAGATATGGAGCATCTTATCGTGTCAGAAGCGATATGTCCTATGAGCCTGATGCATATCACCCATTCGGCTCTCCTATTCTTACAGCGGAGCCAAGGTGAGCCCCTGAGGGCCGGCAACCCATATTACACCACAGAGGACGAGCTTGTCTATGTCAAAGGCGTACCAAAAGCACCATGGTAAACACCCGCTATTTACATACAAGATAATGGAAACAGACATTCCGAGCACTACTTCCTGCAGGGGGAGCTCGCGCTCGGCCTGCAGGAAGTATCACTACGTCAAAACCTGATTGACTGGAGACAGCTATTTAGAGGCTAGAACGAGCCCCGAAGTTCGCCACCCTTCCCCCCCCCCCCCCCCCCTGAGTCCTTTTGTCTTCCCATCCTCTGCCTTCCCCACTCCCTGTCGCGTCTGCCCAGCACCCCCCACCTCTCTTATGGGTCCTCATCCTCCATTGGCTCCTTTCCCCCCTCCCCCCTTCGCTTTTCCACACCTTCCCCCCTTTTTTATTTTCTCACCATCTGACCAGTTTCCCCCACCTGCTCTCGGCTGTGGTATGTCATATTTTAGTGTAGTGTTCCAGTGACTGTTAAGTGTTGTTTCGTCTTTTCCCGTGTTGCGAACAGAAACCATGCTGTCGCTGGGTGTGAAATTTATGTCTTTTGCGAACAGGAACCAGACTGTCACCGTGTTTTTCAATTGTCTGTCTATTATTTTACCTGTCTGCTTCATATGTATTTTATTAGCATCATCATCCACTTGTTCTCTGTTTTAAGTTCCACGATTTTTTTCTCGATGTTACCCTTTGTCTCCGATTTTGTCGCCTGTTTTTTATGATATATTTTCTTCTCCTTATTTTAAAACAAAGTCTGTAGGCTGAAGAGCGGCATACTAAGCTGCTGCCAGCCCGCCCCCTTCGGAGAAATCGAAATTCAATGAAGAAAAAAAAAAAAAGAAAAAGGAAAAAAACCCGAAGTTCAGTGCACTCCGGATGCCAACCTCGTGTACTTCGAACCTTTGTGGAAAAGTAGAAGTAAACTTTTGTTTGCACCCATTAGGAGACTTTTACTGCCATCGTTATTGTTGCCTTTCGTTTGTTGTTCAGTCATCAATCTTGTGATCTTACATCAATAAAAGTTGTGTTTGTGAAAAATTGCGAATTGTCAGTAACAACACCTATGTAGGTCTTGACCTCCACCCATAAGTTGTTGTAAAAGTTTTGCGCTTTTAGATCCTGGTAGATGGAAAATGGCTAATGATTCGCGCTCCAGTCACCAACTGTTGATATGCCACCTCCTATCAGCTTGAACGAGGTTACGCAGTGATTAACAAACTGGACATTTGTCTCGGAAGGACGAGTTTCAAATGTCCTCGAAGCTATTCGCAGTTTGGTTGCTCATGGGTTTCTTAAATCGTAGGCGGATGCTAAGATGGTTCTTTTTATTTCAGCATTTTCAGTTAGCTTCCGCAACATGGCCCAAATGAGCAAGTACCCCGTCACTATTGAGACGCATAATCCCAACCTTTTCTTCCACATGTCAGAAATAGCAATCCACAAAAGAAAATACATTTTGCATAATCAGTTATGTCTCTCCAGACATCGCGATAAGGATGGAGGAATGAATATACTACATTAAAACTTTATCAATAGCATCGCTAGAGCGTTCTTTCTTGTATCCTACACGCTGATGTGCTGACATATTCTTCTTGGTGTAGCGAAGCGCTTCGTTCTATTATCTAATGCAGACGCGTGGCACCCCAGAGGATTAGATGCCAGACAGCTACTCAGAACCTCTAATCGTCAGGCTAGCATATTGGGATATTGTTAATGAATTCGTGAAGGCACAGTGTCGTCGATTTCTGAATGAACATAAACCATTCTACTGATAATGTTAATGTATGAGAAACCAGGCGGAGGATTTTCGGGAATATTTGAGATAGTCGGTTAATCTTGAAATGGAACATGAATGTTTCGAATCCCAACAGTGGCGGAACACTTACCGATAATAACTGCAACCGACCTATAGAAACCAGCCTTCCTTCCAACAGCGTTTCCTGTTTCATGTGGGAGATAGATTCTGTATTGTCACTGACTATTGATACATTATGTGGTGGCAGCAGAATCCGTTATCACAAGTTTCGGCATCTTGCATGGACAGCCGAAGAAATTCTCCTTAACCTCCCTAATTTTATCTGAATGACTGGACGATTTCCTGACCCATGGAACGAGGGACTTTTATTCCTTTCCTCAATGTTGTGAAGAACCATATATTCCCGATTAGGTATCGTTGTGCTGTCTACACAAAAGTTACGGAGAGTATGACACCACATCTATATTCATATAGTAGGGCAACTGGTTGGTAGTTTTCAGAGTGAGTTTTCAATATATCATTCCATCACTGATAACATGACTGTAGTGGAGTCGGTAACGCAATTACATATTTCTAGGATCGCGGATCCGAGAAGATATATATACATTCCTGCTTGCATAAAATCTTCAAAACAGATCTACGACTGGAATTTCAGGGAAAATAGTTCCCATCTTAACATAGTTTCGCTCTGGAAGGTATTTTACGAATCGAATCGGTGATGCCTCGTTTAAAACGAGATAATGGGGACGATGAAGTTTTAAGCGTCATCCCCACTGCATCTAACAATCACAGTACAGAGCCTAGTTCAGTTCTCCTTGTCCTGCAATGTCCGCAGCTTGTGATCTAGTCGTTGCTGCCTGTACACCAGTGGCCGTCCAGCTTCGGCCCGAATTAAGTATTCGTGCAGCCGGCGGCTCTTAGCCGTATTTCATAATAGTATAATAACACACTGACGGAAAAAATAGCAACAACAAAAATAATTATTGTAGAGTAATGTAATTTCCGGAATACTTTTATCTAGGTAACATATGTAAGTTATTAATATTGCAAGATCACAGAGTAATGTAAGCAAGAGATAAGCTGTTGGAAATGTGAAGTGCTGGTACATTACTAACTCATGTACCGTCCAGATTAATGAACGCAAACGTGCATGCATGGTGTTGTACAGGTGCCGGATGTCCTTTTGTGGGATGGAGTTCCTTGCCTATTGCACTTGGTCGGTCAATGCAGGGACGGTTAATTCTGTTACTGGAGTTATCGTCCGATGATGTCCCCTACGTGCTCGATTGGAGACCGATCTGGAGACTGAGCTGGCCAAGACAACATGTGGACACTCTGTGGAGTGTGTTGAGGTACAACAGCAGTATGTGGGCGTCCGTCATCCTGTTGGAAAACACCCCGTGAAATGCTGTTCGCGAACGGCAACACAACAGGGCGAATCACCAGATCTGCTTCTAACCAACACACGGCCATTACTGCCACCGAGGCGGAACCGGCTTTCATCAGAAAACGCAACAGACCTCCAACCTGCCCTTCAGTGAGGTCTCACTTGACACCACTAAAGTCGCAAATGGTGGTGGGTTGGGGTCAGTGGATTGCACGCTATAGGGCGTGTGGCCTGGGATGTCCTTGAAATAACCGATTTGTAACAGTTCGTTGTGTCACTGTGGTGCCAACTTCTGATGCAGATGCGATACGATGCAACAGAGCCGTGTGCCATACATGATGGTCTTCCGTCTCGGTAGTGCCACGTGGGCGTTCGGGTCCGGTCTTCTCGCGACCGTACATTCTTGTGACCACTGCTAACGGGAGTCATGTACAGTGGCTACTTTCCTGTCAAGTCTTTCTGCAATTTCGCAGAAGGAACATCCAGCGTCTCGTACCCCTGCTACACGACCTCGTTCAAACTGAGTTGTTGATACTAGCGTCTTTGTCGCCCTAAAGGCATTCATCACTTCGAATCTCAAAGGTAACTAAAGCTCACGACCATTATAGCTTGTATTTAAAGAAAACCTGCTTTCTGTTCCTGTAGTGACGCTACTAAAGCCACTCTCATGCGACTGGCGCAAAAATTTGAATAGACATCAACCTTCAAATATACAGGGTGAAAAGTATTTAAACCGACAAACTCTGGAAGGTTGTAGGTGATATCAAAACAAATATTTTTCCGTGATATCATTTTTTCCTATGAGGATTATTTGGTTCAAATGGCTCTGAGCACTATGGGACTTAACATCTATGGTCATCAGTCCCCTAGAACTTAGAACTACTTAAACCTAACTAACCTAAGGACATCACACAACACCCAGTCATCACGAGGCAGAGAATGAGGATTATTTAAACCGGTGGTGGCCATATTACGCTCTTCAGTTGTTAGAGGCCGTATTACGATCTTCAGTTGTTCGAGGGCGTATTACGCTCTTCAGTTGTAGGCAACTGCTGTCCACCAGTGTAGTAGTGCATTGTCTGTGTTTACTAATGGAGCGATACACCTGGAGTGAGTACACTGATATGGTTGGTGCATACTACGTAGCGCACCACAACGGACGAGCTGCACAGCAGGTTTATCAACAACAATATCCTAATCGCCGTATCCCGCGTCATACGACCTTTGCTGTCGTATACCAACATCTGCGTGAGACTGGGTCATTTAGCAGATTACCTGGACAGGGACGCCGTCGCACGGTAAGAACGCTGCAGTTTGAGGAAGCTGTCTTGCAGCATGTGGAGCGGGATCCTTCAATCAGCACTCGTGCAATTGCACGTAACATGGGGACGAATCAGACGAATGTAAGAACAGTCCTTCGAGAGCAATTTTTAGGTCCATTTCATTTACAGCGTGTCTACAACCTGGAACCAGTTGATAATCCACCCAGAGCACAGTTTTCGCGGTGGTACGTGGAATAGTGTGAAATGTATCCTACATTTCCATCTTCTGTGTTATTTACCGATGAAGCAACGTTTGGGCGTGATGGAGTCTTCAATATGCACAATTAGCATGTTTGGAGTGAGGATAACCCACATGCCACAGTTACTAGGGCTCATCAAGTGTGGTTCTTCGTTAATGTGCGGGTCGGTGTTGTTGAGGACTATTTAATTGGACCATATCTGCTAACTAGGCCATTAAATGGCAGGCACTATTACAATTTTCTCGCCAGAGTATTGCCAGAATTGCTGGAAGACGTCCCGCTCCCTTCAAGACAACGCATGTGGTTCCAACATGGCAGGGCGCCGGCACATTTCAGTCGTCGTGTGCGTCGATTCCTGGACCGACGGTTCCCAGAAACGTGGATGGGCAGAGGTGGTCCTGTACCATGGCCTGCTCGATCCCCATATATTTCCCCTCTGGACTTTTTTGTGTGGGGAGAGATGCACAACCTTGTTTATGCAACTCCTGTTGCATCAGAAGAGGATGTGGTTGCACGGATAGTAGCAGCAACAGGAACAATTGAAGATACTCCTGGGGTTTTTGCACGTGTCAGACAGAACATGATCCGACGATTTAACCTTTGTTTACGTGTCAATGGAGGCATTTTTGAAAATCTAGTGTAATGGAAATTGTGCTGTGTCAATGTGTTGCCTCTTTCTCATAAAAAAATCGAAAAGTGTTTGTTGGTTTAGTTAATTTGTCACCAGAGAAATTTTCCTCTACCGGTTTAAATATTCCTCATAGGAATAAATACTTTTCACCCTGTAGAAACACGTCTACCAACTTTCGTTTACGTCGCACAACTCCTTCTTGGCGTTGTATTTTTATTTTCCGTTAGTGTACCAGCAACCCGCCTCGGCTTATCACTCGTTAACACCAGCTATCTACTACCAGACGATTCGACTGCCGTAGCGGCAATTTTGTTTGCAAGACACTGCGTAGAGTTACAATTAACAATTGGAAAAGAACGTTAGGTAACTGTATACTATAACTTCCGTCTAAATTAAATGATTTAAACAGCAGATGCGACTTGCCGGCGTACTGCAGCACCTAAAGGTGTGAGCGGACTGGTAGACAGCAACCCGCTAATAATTCCAGCTGTGCATAAAAGGCGCCGCACCTCCGCGGCGGAGCGGTCGCTCCAGTCCACCGCGAATATCCACACCCCTACGCTATTTCCTGAGATTAGGCCATACAGACAGACATCAGCGTGCTGGGAACTTCAATTGATATATTCTGAGGAGACAAAGTCATGGGATAGCGATATGCACATATACAGATGGTGGTAGTATCGCGTACACAACGTATAAAAGGGCAGAGCCTTGGGGGAGCTGTCACTTGTACTCAGGTGATTCATGTGAAAACGTTTCCGACGTGATTATGGCCTCACAACAGGAATTAACTGTCTCTGAACTCGGAGTGGTAGTTGTAGCTAGATACATGGGACATTCCATTTCGGAAATCGTTAGGGAATTCAATTTTCCGAGATCCATAGAGTCAAGAGTGTGCCGAGAATACCAAATTTTAGGCAGTACCTCTCACAACTGACAACCTAGTGCTTTACGGCCTTCACTAAACGACCGAGAGCAGCGCTGACTGCATAGAGTCAAATGGTTCAAATGGCTCTGAGCACTATGGGACTTAACATCTGTGGTCATCAGTCCCCTAGAACTTAGAACTACTTAAACCTAACTAACCTAAGGACATCACACACATCCAGGCCCGAGGCAGGATTCGAACCTGCGACCGTAGCAGTCGCGCGGTTCCGGACTGAGCGCCTAGAACCGTGCATAGAGTCGTCAGTGCCAACAGACAAGCAGCACTGCATGAAATAACAACAAAAATTAATGTGGAACGTACGACGAACATATCTGTTAAGACATTGCGGCAGAATTTGGCGTTAATGGGCTATGGCAGCAGACGACAGACGCGAGTGCCTTTGCTAAGAGCACGACATCGCCTCTAGCGCCTCTCCTGGGCTTCTGACTATATCGATTGGACTCGAGACGACTGGAAAACTGTGGTCTTGTCAGATGAAACCCGATTTAAGTTGGTAAGATCTGATGATAGGGTTCGATTGTGGTGAAGATCCCACGAAGCCATGGACCCGTGTTTCCAACAAGGCATTTTGTAAGCTGGTGGTGGTTCCATAACGGTGTACACGCAGTGGAATGGGTTCGCGGATCCAACTGAACCGATCATTGACTGGAAATGGTTATGTTCGGCTATTTGGAGACCGTTTACAGCCATTCATGGCCTTCTTGCTCCCAAACCACGATGGAATTTTTTCGGATGATAATGCTCCATATCACCGGGCCTCAGTTGTTCGCTATTGCTTTGAAGTATATTCCGGATAGTTAGAGCGAATCATTAGCCACGCAGATCGCCCGACTTGAATCCCATCGAAGGTTTATGACGTATAATCGAGAGGTCAGTTCGTGCACAAATTTCTGCACCGGCAACACTTTCACAATTATGGACGGCTATAAAGGCAGCATGGCTCAATATTTCTGCAGGGGGCTTCCAATGACCTTTTTAGTCCATGCTACTTCGAGATACTGCACTACATCGGGCTAAAGGATGTCCGACATGATATTAGTAGATATCCTATGACTTTTGTCACCTCATTGTATGTAGACAAGAGAAGAGATGCATACAGCAACTATTAGCCGATTCAAAATACATACAGACAGAAAACAGGGCCGTGGTCTTTAATTTATAACATGTATAGAAGGAGAATGTAAGTATTTGTGTATAAAACTTTGTTAATAATAATAATTTAGTGTGGCTCGATGTCCTGGTGCAAGTCCTTCAATTGGACGTCACTACGCTGACTAGGGTAACGAAAAAATTGTCACTGAGATAGTAATATTTTAAGATGCTCTTAATTTTAACTGACGTTGGTAAATTCTGACGTGAGCTAAGTAAAGCTTGTCGCTCACTACAGGAGCAGTGGGGTAAGTAGTGCGGCTAATGTTGGGTTGAGGGATGCGAGAGAGGGAATGTTTTATTGCTTGTCTTCCAGTACTGACAACTCGCAGGCTTGCGGCATTCGCGCTGAGCAGTTGCTATGGCATACTTCTTGACACAGATGTAGCAATAATTCGTGAATGCACTATACAGAGTCCGTCATCTTCAAATGTAGTACACACTGTATTTGTAGCAAGGAATATGAAATAAAACTAAGGCTGTTCCATCAAAATGCAATGAGTAGAAGAAAAATGACATTCAAAACATTCACTAAAACATTTGTGATCGTGTATCATGTTGCACAATGCATTTAAATAACAGTGCAGTCACACACATTAATCAATCATCCGTTCACAAAGACAACATAACAATTCTTCGTCAGGAAATTACAGTGTCACAGTTTTGAGTTGGTACGGGGGCAGTAATCTACAACAGAGAACAGTCCACACGAAGTGTCCTGAGGGTGTCGACTTTTAGCAATTAGTACTCGGAGGTTAACGGCAAACCTGTAGCTTTCTTGCTATACCCAGTCTACTCATTACCCACTAATTAATGTAGGTTATCTATTAATAATAAGATCGGTACATATGCGGTCCTATGTTAGGAATGGATCTTGAACAAAAAGTTTGATGATCACTGCTCTGGGTCATGCGGTCCTGGGTTTGGTTCCGGGCGGCGTCGGGGTTTTTCTCTGCTCGATAACTGGGTGTTTGTGTTGACTTCACGATTCCCTCCCGTCTCGTCGTCTTCATCGACGCGCAAGTCGCCAAAGTGACGTTAATTAGGAAGACTTCCACTAGGTGGACAAACTACCCCAGCCAATAACGCTACGCGACCATTTTAGTTTTTTGTCCAGGAATGAGTTTTCTGCTATTGTTACAGCCTTGCAGCTGCCACAAGTCAGTGTGTTTGACGACTTGCATGCTGAAGAAGTGGGAAGAGAGTGCTTATTCTTAAGGCTTCAGCTGAAACCTCAGTGTCATCTTTTTAAATGCTCAAATGTAGTTTTTATTTGTTGAATTTTGTGTAAGGGATATTATTTCTAATTTTATAGATTTAGTAAGAGCTTTCTGTTTCATTTACAAACAAAGCACTTAATTCATAGAAGCATCTGAGAAATTTTAGAACACATTACTCTAAAGAACAGAATAAATTAAAATTTACCAGCTACAGAGCATATGGAGGCAATCAAACTAGTATATTTTTGTCCCCGGAGCGGAACATATGGAGTGATTTCGCTAGATAGGTTGAAATTTTACGGTAAGATGGTGAGCCTTGCAAACCAACTGAAATAATGTATTAAATGAAACAACAAGTTTACTGTTACTAGAAACTTTATTTACCTCCACGACGCGTTTCAAAGGTTTAAACCTCCATCATCAGGTGGATTTAAATTTGTTTGTATGACGTTTATGTGTGTGTGTTGTGTTACGATTTTTGGAGGAACTTGTGGTACTGTCTAGTGGAGAAACAAAATACAGGGTGATTCAAAAAGAATACCACAACTTTAAAAATGTGTATTTAATGAAAGAAACATAATATAACCTTCTGTTATACATCATTACAAAGAGTATTTAAAAAAGTTTTTTTTCACTCAAAAACAAGTTCAGAGATGTTCAATATGGCCCCCTCCAGACACTCGAGCAATATCAACCCGATACTCCAACACGTTCCACACTCTCTGTAGCATATCAGGCGTAACAGTTTGGATAGCTGCTGTTATATCTCGTTTCAAATCATCAATGGTGGCTCGGAGAGGTGGCCGAAACACCATATCCTTAACATACCCCCATAAGAAAAAATCGCAGGGGGTAAGATCAGGGCTTCTTGGAGGCCAGTGATGAAGTGCTCTGTCACGGGCTGCCTGGCGGCCGATCCATCGCCTCGGGTAGTTGACGTTCAGGTAGTTACGGACAGATAAGTGCCAATGTGGTGGCGCTCCATCCTGCTGAAATATGAATTGTTGTGCTTCTTGTTCGAGCTGAGGGAACAGCCAATTCTCTAACATCTCCAGATACTGTAGTCCAGTTACAGTAGCACCTTCGAAGAAAAAGGTACCGAAAACTTTATTGGCTGAAATGGCACAGAAAACGTTCACCTTAGGCGAGTCACGTTCATACTGAGTTGTTTCCCGCGGATTCTCGTCAATTCACTTCTGCCGTACTCAATAACACAAAAAGCTTTCTGTTGAGCGGTCGCCATCTTAGCATCAACTGACGCTGACGCCTAGTCAACAGCGCCTCAAGCGAACAAATGTACAACTAAAGGAAACTTTATAGCTCCCTTAATTCGCCGACAGATAGTGCTTAGCTCTGCCTTTTGTCGTTGCAGAGTTTTAAATTCCTAAAGTTGTGGTATTCTCTTTGAATCACCCTGTACTATTTAAGAACATGGTTTTGGGTTTCTTTCGACAAAAAATTAAAAGTATATCTAACGGTAAACATAAAATAAGTGAAAGGAGTCTGTGATCACTGGAGGTCCCCATTTCTATATTTACATCTGCATGGATACTCTGCAAATCACATTTAAGTGTTTGGCAGAGGGTTCATCGAACCACCTTCACAATTCTCTATTATTCCAATCTCGTATAGCGCGCGGAAAGAATAAACACCTCTATCTTTCCGTACGAGCTCTGATTTACCTTACTTTATCGTGGTGATCGTTCCTCCCTATGTAGGTCGGTGTCAATAAAAATATTTTCGCATTCGGAGGAGAAAGTTGGTGATTGGAATTTC
Source organism: Schistocerca cancellata (assembly GCF_023864275.1). NCBI lineage: Eukaryota > Metazoa > Arthropoda > Insecta > Orthoptera > Acrididae > Schistocerca > Schistocerca cancellata. Next base: position 506,344,538 of record NC_064629.1, on the reverse strand, counting down.
GTGAGAAGATTCCGACGCAACGAAAAAGCCTTTCTTTTTCCTGTATCATCTCTGTGGCACTCTCTCCCATATTTCGCGATAATACAAAACGAACTGCCTTTCTTTGAACTTTTTCGATGTACTCCGTCAGTCCTATCTGGTAAGGATCCCACACCGCACAGCAGTATTCTAAAAGCGGACGGACAAGCGAAGTGTAGGCAGTCTCCTTAGTAGATCTGTTACATTTTCTAAGTGTCCTGCCAACAAAACGCAGCCTTTGGTCAACCTTCCCCACAACATTTTCTATGTGTTCCTTCCAATTTAAGTTGTTCGTAATTGTAATACCTAGGTATTTAGTTGAAATTACAACTTTTACGTTAGTGTGATTTATCGTGTAACCGAAGTTTAACGAGTTCCTTTTCGCACTCATGTGGATGACATCACACTTCGTTATTTAGATGGTATCTCCGTTGCTATAGCGCAGAGAAGGCATTGATTGTTTCTTGCCGCTAACATACTTCACACACGACTAGAATCTGTTTGGATTTTCTGCCAGGTTTCGAGACAAAGTTTCGTTGTGGAAACAGTTATAAGCATCTCGCATTGAAGAATTTCGAGCTTCTGTAAAAGATTTCCAATCTTGGGGATTTTGCACCTTTTTAAATTAAGGCATGTTTGTTTCGTTGTATCTGCAACAGTGTTCTAACCCGTTTTGTGTACCAAGGAGGATCAGCTCCGTCGTATGTTAATTTATTTGGTATAAATCTCTCAATTGCTGCTGATACTATTTCTTTGAATTTAAGCCACATCTGGTCTACACTTATGTTATTAATTTGGAATGAGTGGAGATTGTCTCTCAGAAGGCGTCAAGTGAATTTTTATCTGCTTTTTTGAATAGATATATTTTTCGCTTATTTTTCGAGGATTTGGGGATTACAATATTCAATCTCGCTATGACAACCCTGTGTTCACTAATTCCTGAATCGGTTTTGATGCTCGTTATTAGCTCACGATTGTTTGTTGCTAAGAGTTCAACTGTGCTTTCACAACCGTTTACTATTCACGTGGGCTCATGAACTAACTGCTCGAAATAATTTTCAGAGAATGCGTTTAGCACAGTTCCGGATGATATTTTATGCGTACCTCCGGAATTAAACTTGTATTTTCGCCATTATATCGAGGGTAAATTAAAGTCACGAGTCGGCTACGTGTTTGAAATCAAACTCAAGTTTTCTTTGAACCTTTCAGCAACTGTATCATCTGAATTTCGAGGTCGGTAAAAGGACCCTATTATTATTTTATTCCGGTTGCCAACAATGACCTCTGCCCATACTAACTCACAGGAAGTATCTACTTCAATTTCGCGACAAGATAAACTACTTCTGACAGCAACAAACACGCCACCGCCAACCGTGTTTAGCCTATCCTTTCGGAACACCGTTAAGCTCTTCGAAAAACTTTTGGCTGAGCTTATATCCGGCTTTAGTCAGCTTTTAATGCCTATAACGATTTGAGCATCAGTGCTTTCTATTAGCGCTTGGAGCTCTGGTACTTTCCCAACACAGCTACGACAATTTACAGCTATAATACCAGTGGTTCCTGTATATACGTTCTTCATGTGTTCAGCCTGCATCCTTTGTCACTGAAGCCCTTCTTGTGTTTTCCCGAGACCCTCTAACGTAAAATACCGCCCCGTCCACGCCACACAGCCCATGCTACCCGTGTAGCCGCCTGCTGCGTATAGTGGACACCTGACCTATTCAGCGGAACCCGAAACCCAACCACCCTTTGGCGCAAGTCGAGGAATCTGCTGCCTACACGGTCGCAGAAGCGTCTGAGCCTCTGATTCAGACCCTCCACTCGGCTCTGTACCAGAGGTCCGCAATCGGTCCTGTCGACTGTGCTGCAAATGGTCAGCTCTGCTTTCATCTTGCAAGCAAGACTGGCAGCCTTTACCACTTCTGTTAGCCGCTCGAAACAAGAGAGAATCTCTACTGATCTAAAGTGACAAACATCATTGGTACCGACGTGAGTAACCACCTGCAGTTGGCTGCACCCTGTGCTCTTCATGGTATCCTGGAGGAGCCTTTCCACATCTGGAATGACTCCACCCGGTATTCACGCGGAGCGCACATTGGTTTTTTTACTTTACTTATTTTAAGTTTAGCGTTAGATATACGTTTAATTTTTTGTCGAAAGAAATGCAAAACCATGTTCTGAAATAGTGTTGTGTTTCTCCACTAGACAGTGCCATAGTTTCTTCAAACCATCGTAACACAACTCACACACAAATGTCATATTAACACATGTAAATCCACCTGATGATGGAGGTTTAAACCTTTGAAACGCGTCGTGGAGATAAATAAACAGTGACTGGTAACAGTAAACTTGTTGTTTCATTTAATGTCAATAACAGTCCTGCTAGAGCCTAACCTAAAATGTTCGCATTTAAAGGCATAGGAAAACAATGAGCATTATACCACAAATGGTGTATATGACAATAATCAGAATTCTATCTAAACCTCTCTTCAACCAAACAAAACCGCTGCTGGGTCTTCAACTCGGTGAATACTAGGGCGGAGTTACAAAAAGGTGGCGTGCAGGGAACAAATTCTCAACAGAAAAAAATCGATGAAATATTTCTTCATTATAGGAATCAAAGTTGATGTGATCATGTTTGTCGATTTCAATAAAGCAACTGACGAAGCGAAAGCATGTACGGAGAATCTCTCTTCAGAGTACTAGCAGAATTTCAATTAGTTAAAACTTAAAAAACATCATAAAGGAGATTAAGTCAAAAGTAAGATTTGCTAAAGGAAGAATGAAGGAAAGAATTTAAAATAGACAGCGGATTGGTCAGGGGATGGCGTATCCCCGTTGTTGCGGAAATGTGCTTTGAAATATTGTTAGAGAATGTAGAAAGGAGGGGCACTAACACAGCGACTAGAACCTAAACCCAAATGTTTAGAAATAGTTTGTCCAGAATTTGTAGATAACATGGCACTAACAGACTATGGTTTCACCCAAGTACAAAAACAACTGGAAATGTTGAAGTAAGAGAAAAGGAGAAAGTGGGCTGCTGATTTAATCTGAAAACAAAGAAATTCATGACCGACAGGAAAACAGCACCAGCTTAGCTCAAAATTTGCGATAACAAAATACCAAGTATTCTCTTTCTTTCCTAGCATTTATCCCGTCGTATGCGTCAGTTGTTTTCAGGATTGGGTGAATTTATTTTATTTTCACTTTGTGGTGTGAAGTCCTCATGTCACGACTGTCGTTAGTTAACCTAAGGGAGGTAAGTCGTTTGCGCCGTCTGTGCATTAGTCGCGTAAACATTTGTCTGTGTGATATTGTACTTTAACTCTTTGTGTACAGTATTTTATGAGGCAGAGGTAGTAGTCGAGCCCAGCATTTATCTATACGAGCGATGTAAATCGACGAAAACTACATTTACGTTGGCTGTTGTACCACATCAATAGACCGACGCGTGGATTCGATCCAGGTCGGTCTCACCTCGCTCTCTCGCAAGATAACGCACTGCGCGGGCAGGTAACGAAATCTTCTGTGTTACAGAATTGAAAATACTAGGTGAAAGGAAATTATAATAAATACACTGAAGCGACTAAGAAACAGGTATAGGCATGCGTATTCAAATACAGAGATATGTAAACAGGTAGAATACGGTGCTGCGTTCGGCAACGCCTATATAGGACAACAAGTGTCTGACACAGATCGGTTACTGTTGCTACAATGACAGGTTATCAAGATTTAAGTGAGTTTGAAAGTGGTGTTATGGTCGGCGCACGAGCGATGGGACACAGCATCTCCGAGGTAGGGACGAAGCGGGAATTTTCCCGTACGACCATTTTACGAGAGTACCGTGAATATCAGGAATCCGGTCAAACATCAAACCTCCAATATCGCTGCGGCCGCAAAAAGATTCTGCAACAACGGGACCAACGACGACTGAAGATAATCGTTCAACAAGACAGAAGTGCAATCCTTCCGCATACTGCTGCATATTTCAACGCTGGGCCATCAACAAGTGTCAGCGTGCGAACCATTCACCGGAACATTATCGGTATGGGCTTTCGCAGCCGAAGGTCCACTCGTGTACCCTTATTGACTGCACGACACAAAGCTTCATGCCTCGCCTGAACCTCTCAACACCGACATTGGACTGTTGATGACTGGAAACATGTTGCCTGATCGGACGAGTCTCGTTTCAAATTGTATCGAGCGGATTGACGTGTACGGGTATGGAGACAACCTCATGAATCCATGGCATGTCAGCAGGGATTGTTCAAGCTGGTGGAGGCTCTGTAATGGTGTGGGGCGTGTGCAGTTGGAGTGATATGAGACCCGTGAAACATCTAGATAATACTTTGAAAGGTGACACGCACGTTAGCATCCTGTCTGATCACCTGCATCCATTCATAACCGTTGTACATTTCGACGGACTCGGGTAATTCCTGCAGGACAATGCGACACCCCACACGTCCAGAATTACTGCAGACTGGTTACAGAAACACTCTTCTGAGTTTAAACGCTTCCACTGCCTACCAAACTCCAGAGACATTAACATTATTGAGCAAATCTGGGATACTTTGCAACATGCTGTTCAGAAGAGATCGCCAACCCGTCATACTCTTTCGGATTTATGAACAGCCCTGCAGGATTCATGGTGTCAGCTCCCTCCTGCACTACTTGAGATATTAGTCAAGTCCATGCTACGTCGTGTTGCGGCACTTCTGCGTGCTCGCGGAGGCCATGCACGATATTAGGCAGGTGTACTAGTTTCTTTGGCTCTTCAGTCTATATGTCCATAGAATCTAGGCTTCGGAAAAAACACCATTTCAGAAAATAAAAAAAATATTTACAACAAGATATGCCTGTCTTTGAACTGCAGAATTCGACATTATACAGCAACGATTAAATCATGCGTACTCTACGCATTAGAGACATACGTCCTCCAACATAAATTCTATAGGCAAATTCTTAAAATCACGGTTGCTATACGTGTGCAAAGAATCCAACACATGGAACACTCAGAAAGGACAGACCCAGACAGACTAACCTATCAGATTCACGCATTCTTAGGAAAGACAGCAGCCTATGCTCAAAAAGGCCTTAAGGTATTATGATCACCAAATCTACAGGACTGAGATGTGACGAGGTAAGTCACACAAACAAGGGGTTTTGAGGAATAAGAGAGAAGTACTAAACAACATACGAGGACGTGCTGAAAAGTAATGCCTCCGAAATTTTTATCTGAAAACTCTTACAGCTTTTTAAAGAAAACGAACGTTATTAATATTCTGCATCTTTAGTCTTCATGTCTACATATTTATTTCTCAACACGGTCACCTTGGTGACTAACGCATTTATCCGAACGAGAGGTTAGTTTGTTAATACTGTCATTGTAGAATGTTTGAATTTGTTAATGGAGACAGAACCTCATCTCTGCTTGCTCCGCTTCATCACTATCAAAGTGAAGTACTCGAAGATGTTCTTTAAGTTTTGGAAACAGGTGAAAATCGGAAGGGGTCAAGTCAGAACTGTATGGATAATGATCGATGACAGTGAACCCAAGGCGTTAGGCTGTTGCAGATGTCGCAGCGCTCGCATGTGGCCTGGCATTGTCATGCTGAAGGTGAGGGTGTTCCATGTGTGGACGAACTTTTCGGATTCGAAGCTCGATTACAGTACGCTGTTTCCCACGCGCCGGTGTAGTTACGTTCGGCACCGCCATGTTGCACACTAGAATTCGGACTCCACTAGCGGCAGAGGATTGCAACTTGCGTCAGCCAAGCGGGAAATTCGACCAGATAATATGCTTGGCACGTGATACCTCAACGGATATTGGGAACAGAATAAAAAATCTGAAGCCATTACTTTTCAGGTCGCCCTCGTACATTGACTAAACAATGGATATACATTGACCCGTTGCATAAGGAAAGGATAATGGGCTGAAAGAAAGGCCAAAAAGTATTGATGTCGGGTGGTCTTAAGCAAAACATTCGCAAAAGAAGAAGAAATGATTAGGATTACAGAATTAGGCATGATTTTGAATCTGATAATTCATTATAGGTGAGGTTCCCTCCTGCCGTAACCAGGACCTCTGAAGTTCTTGAAAGCAAAGAGGATCAGTTTGGTTTCTGGAAAATCTGCATCCACGCGTTTTTTGTATGAGTTCACAAAGCATCAGTAGTGACTACCAGAGGAATCTGTCGGACAGCGGAACTGTAGGGCAGGGAAGCTGTAGTGTCGGTCGCTCTTCAAATAAGGCCTGTGCATTACTCAGTATACGTGATCACCCAATAGTCTGCTGCAATATGATATGTGCTGTTGCCTCAAAGAGGTGCGGTACCTTTTATTCTTGAGCCGCCATTATGTAGTGACTACTGTGCAGATTCCACTCCGTCCGCCGCTCGTGGTCTCGCGGTAGCGTTCTCGCTTCCCGAGCACAGGGTCCCGGGTTCGATTCCCGGCCTCGAGATGACTGGGTGTTTGTGTTGTCCTCATCATTTCATCATCATCCAGGACAGTGGCGAAATTGGACTGAGCAAAGGTTGGGAAATTGTACGGGCGCTGATAACCACGCAGTTGAGCGCCCCACAAACCAAACATCATCATCATCAGATTCCGCTCTGTACATAAGAACCTTCTAAGATAAAAGCTGCTATCCATAGGACAGGTTGAAGAGGAAGTCGTCCAAACTGGTTCACTTGGCCACTCAACGTTCTACGCGTATCCATTGACCACAGCGCCGTTTGCGATTTCTTGATAATGGAGACGGACGAAATTACGTATGTGCCACCATTTCGCTCTGTAGTTGACGTGGAAGCCCAGACAGGGCCACATTATTCAGCACCTGTACAACATTGTGTGTGGTTTTTTACAATGACATTGACAACATGGTGGTCATCCTGTGTTATGGTCACACTGCGTGCTCCACAACCTGCTCATAGCTGTGTACTACCCTTTTCTGCCCACTGCGTTCACATGCGTTTCACTGTTGTAGCTACACGCTATGAATTGCCCGACATGATACTGTTACGGGGATAAAGTCAAGCGCCGGTACGCCAGTCGGGAGCGATAGAGAAGAGAAGGCTGTGAGAAGAAGTCAGCCAGTAGCACGCTCACCGACCTGCCCTCCAGGATGATATTGCGACAGTAGAGGTCCCTAAGTGAAGAGGACATAAGCGCCGCGCCCGACTGTTGGAACCCGACTTGGATAGCAGCGTCAACTATAGCCAATTCGATAGCAGTTCAGGACAGACTTTTGTCAGTTTGAGATCAGCAGTCATTGCAGTTCAGTTAATTTGGTTTGTCGCCCTTAACAGCCGCCACGAATTCGTCCGTGTGCCAACCTTTCCATCCCAAAGCAGCAATTGCAACCTACGTCCTCAATTATTTGCTTGCTGTCTGCCTCATTAGTTTTTACCCTGTTTTACACTGTTTTAGAATTCTGAATTTTGATTCATTTGACCCAATTTAATGGCTGTATCAATATTTGCCAACTGCGTGCACCACTAGGTCTCCCAAATACACCGACGAGCCAAACCATCAAAAGATCAGTTTCTTAATAGCGTGTTGGTACAACTTTGATATGTAATAACCAGCAGCGCTTGTCAGTGGTTCGACAAATCCTTTGGTAGTTTTTCGGAGGAATGTGGCACCAGATGTTACGCATATGTCAAGCAATTTCCATAAATTACGGGTGGAAGGTTTGTGAGCGCAGAGATGGCGTCCAATATAGTCGCAGATGTGTTCCATCGTGTTCAGATCAGCTGAGCGTTTTCACCGAGTCATCAACGTGCGTTCACTGTATTGCTCCTTAAACCACTGCCGCACTATCCTGATCTTGTGACAAGGACAGTTATCCTGCTGGAAAATGTCACCTCCGTCAGGTGGTCAGAAACTGTATTCATGTACTACACAGTTGTCACAGTGCCTTCAATAACTACCGCAGGTCCCATGGAAGCACAGTTGAGTGCCCTTCATAGCATAAGACTGTCCCTCATCATCATGCATCCATGGCAGGTGTATCTTTTGGACAGCCATTCACCTTGACTACGGCCTATCTGAACATTATCAACATGGTTTAACAAGAAAGGTTAGGCATTCGACCAGGCGACACGTTTTAATTGATACGCAATTAAAGTTGATTATTTCGAGCCCACTGAAATCATAATTGATGACATCATTGGACCGACATGGAAGCACCTAGGAAGATAGAGGGTTTTTGCTGCGGACCCCGATGTTCAACGATGTCCGCTGAACATCGTCCTCCGAAACACTTGTGCCTGCACTTGCATAATACTCTGTCATCAGGTCTTCCACAGATCGCTGCCTATTCTGCTTTTCAGATCGGAAAGTCTCCAACCACTGTGTACTGCGATGAGGCGTTAACGTACAACACGTTGTCGCCTGCTCGTGGTTTCACCAGCTTTGAAACTCTTTCCATATATCCTCACGATAGTAGTACGAGAATAACCCACCGTCTCTCAGATGCTATTTTCCAGGTGGCGGGGCAGAGCAATCTGCCACTTTTCGAAGTCACTTACGTTAGTGGACTTACCCAACTGCGGCTTGTATCGTTGCTAGAATTATTCGTCATTCAGCTCTGCACCGCTCATATACTCTGAGGTGGCAAAGGTCATGGGATAGGACAGTGCGACGAAATTTGGCGTTAATGGGCTATGAAAGCAGACGACAGACGCGAGTGCCTTCGCCAACAGTACCACATTACTTGCAGCGCCTCCCCTGGGGCAGTGACCATATTGGTGTGACTCCAGACAACTGGGAAACCGTGGCCTGGTCAGATGAGTATCGATTTCAGTTGGTAAGGTCTGATGGTAGGGTTCGAGTGTGGTGCAGACACCACGAAGCCATCGGCCCAAGTTGTCAACAAGACACTGTGCAAGCTGGTGTTGGCTCCATGATGGTGTGGACTATGTTTGGATGGAATGGACTGGGTTTTCTGGTCCATCTGAACCGTTGATTGACTGGAAATGGTTATGTTCGGCTACTGGGAGACCATTTGCAGCCGTTCATGGACTTCATGTTCCCAAACCACGACGACATGTTACCGGGCCACAGCTGTTCGCGATTGGTTTGAAGAACGTTATGGACAATTAGAGCGAATGGTTAGCCACCCACATCGCCCGACACGAACCTCATCAGACATTTATCGGACATAATAGAGAGGTCAGTTCGTGTACAGAATCCTGCATCGGCAATACTTTCGCAACTATGGACATGCCACTTCGAGCTGCTGCATTAAGCCGGGCAAAAGGAGGTCCGACTCGATATTAAGAGGTATCCCTAGACCTGTCACCTCATTGTACTTTCCTTTCCGCATCATGTGCCTGCAACGCTACCAGGCGGCTACTCTCTCGCGTCAACTGTTGCCGTAGCATTTTGGTTTATCAGCGTTCATTACTCGCTCAGCAACCGCATGGAAGTTAATTTGATCGAACATCTGCTGGATCATATCAACTGTCATGTTCACGCTCTTACTCTTTAAGTACGCACTCTTCTGGAAGTTGTGGGAATCATTGTTGACAACAAGCGCGAGATATCTTTTGAAACCTACAATTAGTCGGTTGGGTTACTTCCAGAATGTTCTTGTGTGAGTTGTGAATAGGAGTTATTCTGGATGCCCGTTAGTACTCTCCAATGTACGTCAGTGTTAACAGTGGAGAGGAGAATCATTCGTTATTCGGTACATTTTTCTGATCATGCTTTTAGACATCACTCTGAAAACGAAGAGGAGGTGTTACAGATAGACAATATCATTAGACCAAATGTATGCACAACAGGAAAGGCTACAAAACACAATGTTCTTCTTACGTTTTCACAGCATTAATTTACGTCATCATCATCATCTTCTTCTTCTCCTTTCTTGCCTTTTTCCGTTTCCCTACGGGGTCGGCGTTGTTATACGGGAGTCGGCAATGTTAATGACACTTGGTGGCCTGATGCCCTTCCTGCCGCCACCACCTTCACCCTTCATCCCCCCCCCCCCCGCCGGGACCACGTTATTTATCCAGGTGGACGTGGGAAACCGCCTGAAAACAACATCCAGGCTGACTGGCTCCCTAGTCTTCGTTGTTAACCAGCCAGGCGATTCGATTAGGAGCAGTCTCGTCTCCCCGAATCCCGGAAACGGCGCATTAACGCGATCAGTTGAGTCTGAGAGTATCCTTCTACAATGGCACTGGAGGGTATATAAGCTCGTTGCAATGAATGGAAACGAATGTACAGTGTGGTCAGAAAGAGTATGAAAAGCTTGTGAGGGTGTTGCAGGGCAGGTTGTGCTGTGAAATAAATCAATACGTTGCACCGTTCCCGAGTTAATTAACATTGAAGTTAGCTAATCAGGCCTTTGTGTGTGAAAATTCAAGCGGACCGGCAGACACGTTGTCGTCAAACGTTTATTTCGTTTGATTCCCTAAAACCGAACAAGAGATCGATGCAAAGATTGCCCTTGGGATGGTCGCAAGGATCGAACCCGTGCCAAAGGCAGAGCAGCAAGCGATCTGATCGGCTAACTTCAGTATTAATTAACTCGTAAACGGCGCTATGTATCAATTTTTTTCTTAAAAATTATTTTTCACCGCAACCCACCCTGTAACACCCCTACGTGGTTTTCAGACTGTTTATGACCGCCGTGTATCTGTATGTCTAAGGGGGATTATGTGCAACTCAGTTTATCATTACAGTGCAGTGATTCATCCTGATGTTGAGTCTGACAGGTACGCAAGAGTGCCAAGAAGAGTGGCTGTATGAGAGGAAAAATAAGCTATGAATGGTTTACAGATAGTTCACTCACACAAACGAGTTGAAGCCACCCTTACAAATCCTAGCTTAGGGTGATGTCCGCTTAGGCATGACCTTATCATCTGGTAAAAAGATGACCTTCATCATCTCCCAGGCTCGTTCATGACTTACGAATAACAGTTTGCAACATTTTACAACAGTACGTATGGCGTGCACGTGTGGCTTTTTAGGAGAGAGTAACCTCTCCACAGTCCCAATAGGATTTGTTCTAATTTAAGATTAATTAAACACAGTAATACACGTCATGGCAGATCGGAGAAGCTAAATGTTAATATAAGGTGTTTCGAAGTTTCTATTACAGACTTCTAGGAATTGTAGTGGGGATATACTAGAAAAAATTTTGATGAAGAATTCATGTCCGGAAATTAGCCGTGGTTCGACAGGGGTGTTAGAAAGCTGCTTTTAAAACCAAATTTATACGTAGCTAAAGAATCTGAGCGAAACCAAATTAGCGCAAAGAAAGTCATGCGTGAATCGTTCAGTGAATTCAGAAGTAAAATTTACATCTACCAGTTAAACCAAAGTTCCTTTGAAGTTTTGGTCTTTTCGTAAATCAGTAAACGGATCGAAACTCTGTGGTTAATGGCAAAGAAACGGAGGATAACAGAGCCAAGGCCGAACAACTGACGTCTTTTTCCAGCTCTGTTTTATTGAGGACGATCGCATTCTAACTCTTCCTTTAAATCGTCGTTATAGAACAATTCCTTTTCACCACATACGTGGTGATTCTTATTAACGTTTAAAAACCCCAAATGTGACGTAAATGACGCTGATACAGTTAGTTTAATATGAGACACATGGGGCCGCAAATGTCGGGAAATACTCCAAAAGTGGATAACTAATGTTGAAGATGTGACGTCACCAGATTGAGCTTGTCCCACCTACCCTCGCTGGTAAGGGGGGTGGGGGGTGGCAGTGATACACATCACTCCACTAGGCTACTCCGTTTTCGAACACTTTTTGTGCATGTGATCTGTTGTAAACGTAGAAGTTACAAAATTATTGTCCTCTCTGTACCCAAGCAAAAGCTGTTATTATTTTGCGTTTCTTTCCTTTTTTCCGTTCTTTTATTTGCAGACTTTGCTAAGTAAAGAACAAGTAGATCATTTACTGGCGGCGCTGCAGTTCGGAAGCTTACACCTATTTACTAGCGACGCAATATGGTAGGTTTTTGCTGCAGTGTACTTTGCAATTAACCAGAGAAGACCGCGAGACCGGTGAATAAAATAATAAATTTTAACTCAACGTAAACTCACAATTGTCTAACGCAATGGAAGAAAACACTGTCTGCCAGACGCAAGCCTCGAACTCTGAGCCCCACACGGTTAAGTCACACACGTAGGCCGCCACGACACCGATGTAATACACGACTTGGGTTGGGATGATTAGTTGCGACAGACCGGTATCCTCCACCACTGCACGTGTGGCGAAGTATGTCATCTGGTGACCTCGCATGTTCAACATTTGTCATTCGTTTTTGGGGTATTGCCCGACCCTTAGGCCCCATGTGTCCTACGCTAAATTACTTGTCTCGTCGTCATCTACGTCGCCTCGGGATTTTTAAATGTTAGAAAGAATCACCCTGTATATAAACGACCTAGTGGATAACGTCCGAAGTCCCATGAGGCTTTTCGCGGATGATGCTGTATACATCGCCAGAAAACTGTAGCGAAATGCAGGGAGACCTGTAGAGAATCAACCCTTTGTGCAGGGGTTGGCAGTTGATCCTGGTGGGGTCCTGCCCACTCGTCGCTTATAGGGTGCCTAAAGGATGCTGTGTTCGCGGAATGCTATACAACAATTTAAGCAATCACGTTAATAGTTTTTATTACAATATTACAATAAATATTCTTGCAGCGGTGTACCGTAGGTCTCTAGAAGAGCGTAGCGTTCCAAAGGATTGGAAAAGGGCACAGGTCATCCCCGTTTTCAAGAAGGGACGTCGAACAGATGTGCAGAACTATAGACCTATATCTCTAACGTCGATCAGTTGTAGAATTTTGGAACACGTATTGTGTTCGAGTATAATGACTTTTCTGGAGACTAGAAATCTACTCTGTAGGAATCAGCATGGGTTTCGAAAAAGACGGTCATGTGAAACCCAGCTCGCGCTATTCGTCCACGAGACTCAGAGGGCCATAGACACGGGTTCACAGGTAGATGCCGTGTTTCTTGACTTCCGCAAGGCGTTCGATACAGTTCCCCACAGTCGTTTATTGAACAAAGTAAGAGCATATGGACTATCAGACCAATTGTGTGATTGGATTGAGGTGTTCCTAGATAACAGGACGCAGCATGTTATTCTCAATGGAGAGAAGTCTTCCGAAGTAAGAGTGATTTCAGGTGTGCCTCAGGGGAGTGTCATAGGACCGTTGCTGTTCACAATATACATAAATGACCTGGTGGATGACATCGGAAGTTCACTGAGGCTTTTTGCAGATGATGCTGTGGTGTATCGAGAGGTGGTAACAATGGAAAATTGTACTGAAATGCAGGAGGATCTGCAGCGAATTGACGCATGGTGCAGGGAATGGCAACTGAATCTCAATGTAGACAAGTGTAATGTGCTGCGGATACACAGAAAGATAGATCCTTTATCATTTAGCTACAAAATAGCAGGTCAGCAACTGGAAGCAGTTAATTCCATAAATTATCTGGGAGTACGCATTAGGAGTGATTTAAAATGGAATGATCATATAATGTTGATTGTCGGTAAAGCAGATGCCAGACTGAGATTCATTGGAAGAATCCTAAGGAAATGCAATCCGAAAACAAAGGAAGTAGGTTACAGTACGCTTGTTCGCCCACTGCTTGAATATTGCTCAGCAGTGTGGGATCCGTACCAGATAGGGTTGATACAAGACATAGAGAAGATCCAACGGAGAGCAGCGCGCTTCGTTACAGGATCATTTAGTAATCGCGAAAGCGTTACGGAGATGATAGATAAACTCCAGTGGAAGACTCTGCAGGAGAGACGCTCAGTAGCTCGGTACGGGCTTTTGTCAAAGTTTCGAGAACATACCTTCACCGAAGAGTCAAGCAGTATATTGCTCCCTCCTACGTATATCTCGCGAAGAGACCATGAGGATAAAATCAAAGAGATTAGAGCCCACACAGAGGCATACCGACAATCCTTCTTTCCACGAACAATACGAGACTGGAATAGAAGGGAGAACCGATAGAGGTACTGAAGGTACCCTCCGCCACACACCGTCAGGTGGCTTGCGGAGTATGGATGTAGATGTAGATGTAGAAGAAGACTGAAAAAAAATTAACTTTGAATTTACAAGAGTTTCGCAAGCGATGGTCGACATGCAAGCAATCAAAGTCCTTTGCTGAATACAAGATCCATATAAGCAATTGGTATGGATCACACGTCACTGCTATCGTAGTTCTCCCCTAGTATTGTGCTAATACTGTCCGGCCGAGGCTGGCAGTAGCGGTGCTTATATTCTCTTCGCCTAGAGGGCGCTCCTGTCGTGGTGAGGTCCTTGTCAGCGGGCTATTGGCTGACGTCGTCTCACCGCCTTCTTTGCTCTTGCGATCTTCGTCTTAGTGCCAGCGCTTGTCGATACGCCGGAACAGTCCTCAACACATACAAATGTAATATATTGCGCGTTAATAGGTAGGAATATCCGTTAATGAATGACTATACGACTGCATAACAACAACTGGAAGCAGTCACATCCATAATACGAGCGTACGGCGCGATGTAAAGCGGAACGGCCACGTAAAACTAATCTCAGGTGAGGTAGAGGCTAGACCGATATTCTCTGGGAGAATCCTCAGGGTGTGTTGTTCACCCACAAAGGAAGCAGCTTACAAAACCCTTGCTCGGACAGTACTTGAATATTATTCGTCAGCCTGGGACCCTTACGAGATAGGATTGGTAGAGGAAATAGAGAAAATCCAAAAATGAACAGCGCGTGTCTTTACGGGTTCATTTAGAAAGCGCGAAAGCGTGATGCAAATGCTCAGCTAGCTCCAGTGGCAGACGCTGCTAAACAAGAGTTGTTCATACAGTGTAGTTTACTGTTCAAGTTCCGAGAGGGTGCGATCCTTAAAGAGTCAATCAATATGTTGTTTCCTTCTACTTATATCTAACGAAAAATCCATGAAAGTAAAATTAGAGTGGTTGGATCTCACATGGAGGTTTTCCAACAGCCGTTCTTCCCGTGAACTATTCGCGACCGGAACAGAAATGGGGGTAAGTGAGAGTAGTGCACAAAAAATCCTCCGTCACGCACCATGAGGTGGCTTGCGGAGAACAGAAGATGATGATGCAGATGTAGCCGCTTCACACGAACCACCGTGAAACGCATCTCTGCAGCGCACCGAGCCTTCACACGGCGCTGCGTGGCCCAGCGCTACTGGAAAGAGCAGTGGCTCCTTTGTTACGCTGCGCCACTGTGATGTGCCGCTGCTGCCTCGCCGCCGTGTTTCGGTTCCAAAATGGTTCAAATGGCTCTGAGCACTATGAGACTTAACATCTGAGGTCATCAGGCCCCTAGAACTTAGAACTACTTAAACCTAACTAATCTAAGGACATCACACACATCTATGCCCGAGGCAGGATTCGAACCTGCGACCGTAGCAGTTTACTAACAAGGCAGTCAATTTACCCAACTGTTTGGTGGGTACAAAAGGTAAACTCATACATTTCAACAAGGCAGCTGACTGTGGGTCGCTTTATTACATTTTCTCGGTATTGTTTTGCTGGCCATGTGTGATTTCCACCACAGACTGATATTCATTGACGTTAGAGCAAATAGAAGATCGCCAGACTGATTCGTGTTAAAGAATTGATTGCTTTAGAAGAAGTTAATTGACAATGAAACTAAATTTCCTCAAAGAAGGCAGTTGTATGAAAGGTGTGATTATTTTTCTCTTGTAATCCTTGATGATTAAGATTTCGGTATATAATTTTTCCTACTTCGTTAATACTGAGACAATTTGTTTCCAAAGAGTTCTCAAATACAGTCTCTGTAGGACTAGGATATATGCTGAATACACTTTTGACATGCTTGATAAAGGGGGCAGAATGTTTGGCCTGCCTTCGACTGTATCGCCAGAATTTGCTGAAAATATTATAAGAAGTTGCTACACCCTGCACAGTTTTGTTCATGATCGAGACGGATACAGATTTGAAGAGACTGTGAAACAGACCCAACACAAGAGGGAAGTAATGTGGGTGAGGCTCATCAATCGTCGTCTTCTCTGAAGAATGTTTGCCTCCAACGTTCGGTGAAAACATTTGTTTTCTGCAGTTTATCTGATTATTTCTCGTACTCCATGTTGCATAACGATGGATTTCAGGTTCACAGATGAAATCTTCTGTATTGACTTCTATTTATAGCCAACAGTATGATCTACACAACCGTACTAGTGAGCAATCTCAGAACGTCGTGGACCGATGACCTCAGCAGTTTGGTCCCATAAGATCTTACCACCGTCGTGAGCCGACCGTTAAAATGCGGCGTTACCCGCCGCTTGACTGGTCAACAGTGCCACCTAGTGGAGTCATGTGAATGCCGCTTTGGAAGCAATGGCCCAGTGGAGCTTCTGCAGTAGCCTGCCGCTGTCCGCCACAGAAATGCGGTGGTTCTGCACGTCAAGGCGCCCATTGCAACCAATCCTTTGACAGCGGAAGTACCACTGAGAAGCGCTTGTGTGTGAAGGGGGCGTAAATGTATGACTGCTGATTGCGGCAGCGGACAGAGCACGGACCGCCACACGAGACGCGATGGCATATCGGTCCAGGAAGACGAGGAGAACAAATATTATCCGATTTTTGGTGCCTGTTGTTGTTACCAACTGATCGAGAGCACACATATCCCAATAGTCACACAGCTTGGTACAATTATCAGTTTCTTGCCGTCATGAACGTTCCCGATTTCCCAAGTACTGGCTATTCTTCGTTTTTTGCTGTGACTGTTGATACATTCAGTAGACCGCGTATCGCACTAGAGTATTTTAGAATCGCTCAAACAAATGGGCACCCGAACTTCTCCTTTAAAACATTGTAATTGTAACGGGACATAACAGGCTTTTTCCATCGACACTGGATATCGCAGTATTTGTTTGGACTGACTCCATCTATTCAACGTAGAAACGATTTTGTGGCCGGCCAGAGTGGCCGAGCGGTTCTAGGCTCTACAGTCTGGAACCGCGCGACCACTGCGGTCGCAGGTTCGAATCCTGCCTCGGGCATGGATGTGTTTGATGTCCTTAGGTTAGTAAGGTTTAAGTAGTTTTGAGTTCTAGGGGACTGATGACCTTGGAAGTTAAGTCCTATAGTGCTCAGAGCCATTTGAACGAATTTGTAAATGCCTGCTGAAATCCAAGAGAAAATGAACCTGATGACTGTTAGAAGTGTCAGACGTTGTATGCAGGATCAGGCAGATAAAAGAGACTGTCTAAAATGAATGTAGAAAATGAGAGGGCTGGCAGAACATACTTCACATAGCAATCATTCCCTTAGCGTACGGCGCTAGGAGTCGTTGAACAGTGCCGCGCGCTGCCAAGAGGATAGGTACACAATATGCCATTCAGACCGTCATGCTATCAGGTCTGCAGGGCAACAATTACATTGTATTTGTGACATCAAGGTAGAAGTAAAGTCGGGTTGAATTTTTATGACCTTTATTTGCAAACGCTGTAGTCGACAAAGTTGTGGATATTCCAGACGAGACCACACTATGAGTTTTCCGTCTTTTACACTGACGTGAACGCGTTGCCTTTGCCTGTGCAAGTGCCTGTTTGATAGGAGTTGCAAAGAGGACAAAATCAATGCACACTACGGAGTTTGGTTCACCAGTTTGTCATCAAATGGGGACACACTTACGTTTGTTACTGTGTGGAGCGGACAGGCAATGGAGCACTATTGTTGGGAGGAAAGGGCAGCCATGCATTGTGCTCACGGGGCGGAGGATGGAAGTGCTCACGCTGTCCAACGTTTGTGCTTTCGTCGGTTTCCGATTCGTCGGTTGCCATATCCACGTACATTTACTGACATCCACAGGTTCCTACGACAGACAGGTTCACTTGAGGTACGTTTTCCGCTAATATGTTTTAGTAGTAGTACATGTGCAATTAAAGCCAACTTCGTAAGCCGGTGAATTTATTTCGTGTTACAAGTGCGAAGGACTGGCGGCCGCGGTCGGCAACGCACAGAGCGTACACCAGGGTTTGGCTTGGCTTGGTTCAAATGGCTCTGAGCACTATGCGACTTAACTTCTGAGGTCATCAGTCGCCTAGAACTTAGAACTAATTAAACCTAACTAACCTAAGGACATCACACACATCCATGCTCGAGGCAGGATTGGAACCTGCGACCGTAGCGGTCGCTCGGCTCCAGAATGCAGCGCCTAGAACCGCACGACCACTCCGGCCGGCACCAGGGTTTAAAGAGGAGACGTTACCACTGCTCGAAAACACACCCTCAACTCACGAAGATGATTTGACCCCTACCGCCTTCAGAATGTTTTCGCCCTTAACCTAGACCATTTTCCACCTCGAACTGAATTCTGCCAGTGGTTTGAGCAAAGGTCTGGCATTCAACCGGACTTTTCGAACCGTGTACCTTTTACGGATGAGGCATCCTTTGCACGAGAGGGTATGTTCAACAGCCAAAATCATCACGTGTGGGCACGGGAAAACCCGCACCCCGCCTTTGTTAGTGGTCACCAACATTTGGGCCGGCTTGGTAGATGATAATCTGTTCCGTCCATACCTGTTCTCCTGGCGACTGAACGCAAACAGATACTAAATCTTTTTACGAGAAACTCTGCCAGAGTTCTTGGAGCATGTACCACTCAAAGTGCGACAGCGAATATGGTACCAAAACGATGGTTGACCTGCGCACTTCGCTCACGCAGTGCGAATGCATTTGGAGGAAACCTTTAATGGGAACTAGATAGAGCGCGGTAGGCCGGAATCATGGCCTGCACGTTCTCGCGACTTGACGCCCACTGATTTTTCTTTTTGGGCCAGCTGAAATCTGTTGTCTATGAAACACGAACTGAGACTGATAAAGAGCTGACAGCGTGCAAAATGGCAGCCTCCGATGCCATTTCCACATTGCCAGGAGTGTTTGAAAGAGTGCGACAGTCACTCCACCGTCGTTGCGCAGCGTGCATTAGAGCAGGAAGGTGTAATTTCGAGTACTTTTTGTAACTGTTTTGAAACACAGGTTATAAAACTTCATCCAGACTTCTCATTTACCTTGATGCCACAAATACAATACACTGAAAACGTTCCTCTGCAGACAGCTCGGATGTCATGTTTCGTGCCTACTCTCATGGTGGCGCCCGTTGCTGTTCAACGACGACTAGTGCCGTTCGCTAAGGGATGCGGACATGGGTTGCAATGTGAAATATGCTTGTTTTGACACACTCTAAGAGCCGTCTCATTTTCTACATTCATTTCAGATCCGCTGTGGTTTTCTTTAAGCTATAGCGGTCATGTGTGATCGGTTTATTAATTTTATCCGCACTCGTCTCTAAGATCTCGTATTTCCTCATATTTCTGCAACATGCGTATATAGATGTGTATCCGAAATAAATGTAGAACACGAGAGAGCTGGCAGTATGGGTCATAATAAGCAGGCCGGCCGGGGTGGCCGTGCGGTTCTAGGCGCTACACTCTGGAACCGCGTGATCGCTACGGTCGCAGGTTCGAATCCTGCCTCGGGCATGGATGTGTGTGATGTCCTTAGGTTAGTTAGGTTTAAGTAGTTCTAAGTTCTAGGGGACTGATTACCTTAGAAGTTAAGTCCCATAGTGCTCAGAGCCATTTGAACCATTTGAACCATAATAAGCATATTTCACACCGTCAAGTTGGTTCTACATTCATTGTCGCATGTTGAGTGGAACATACTACAAAAACTCTGGCAAAGTGTCTCGTAAAATGATTAAGTGTCTGCTTGCATTCAGTTGCCGGGGAAAATCTATAGACCGAACAGATTATTGCTTACCAAGCCGACCCAAACGTTGACAGCGAAGCGATCTTGGTGACCACGAACAAAAGCGGCATGCTGATTTTCCCGTGCCCACAAGTGTTGATTTTGGTTGTGGAACATACCCTCCTGTGCAAAGGATGCCTCATCCGTAAAAGGTACACGGTTCGAAAAGTCCAGTTGAATGCCAGATTTTGCTCAAATCACTGGCAGAATTCAGTTCGACGTGGAAAATCGTCTAGGTTAAGGGCGTAAACATTCTTAAGGCGGTAGGGGTCAAATCATCTTCATGAGTTGAGGGTGTGTTTTCGAGCAGTGCTAACGTCTCCTCTTCAAGCCCTGGCGTACGTACTGTGCGTTTACGACCGCGGCTGTCAGTCCTTCGCACCTGTAACACTAAATGAATTCACCGACTTTCGAAGTAGGCTTTAAATTCACATGTACCATTACAAAACTGTGCCAGAGGAAAACGTACCTCAAGTGAATCTGTCTCTCGTAGGAACCTGTGGATGGCAGTAAATGTACGTGGATCTGGCAATCGACGAATCGGAAACCGACGAACATACAAACGTTGGACAGTGTGAGCACTTCCATCTCATGCTCCGTGAGCACAATGCATGTCTGCCCTTTTGTCCCAAGAATTGCGCTCCATTTCCTGCCTGTTCCACACAATAACAAACACAAGAGTGTCCCCATTTGATGACAAAATGAAGCAGGGCGAATTAAACTCCGTAGTGTGCATAGGCGCTGCCCTGTATGCAACACCTATCAAACAGGCATTTGAACACGTTCACCTCCGGCTAACAGCCGGAAAACCACTATGGTTGTCCCGCCTAAAACATCCACAACTTTTTTCAACAATGCATTTGCAAGTAATGGTCGTAAAAAGTGAACCTGACGTCTCTTTCACCTTGATGTCTCAAAAACACTGAAATTGTTGCCCTGCAGACGTGGTACGATGACGCCTCGGATGGCGCGACGCTGCTCAACGACGCCTAGCACTGTACGCTAAGGGATACGGAAATTGGTTGCTATGTGAAATATGTTTTTTTTACCCACTCTAATAGCCCTCTCATTTTCTACATTCATTTGAGTTACGCTACGGAATCATTGACAACAGAGGCGGAGTCACCAGTATAAAAGGAATCAGGGAGTATTTTGTTGTCAGCAGAGAACCAGTAACAACAGAATGTGTCGGTCCGGAGATCACAGTGGCTTCGAACTTAGACTAATCATTGGATGACACCAGGCTAACAAATCCATCAGGGATATTTCAACGCCGACCGATGTGGCCGAGCAGTTCTAGGCGCTACAGTCTGGAATCGCGCGATCGCTACGGTCGCAGGTTCGAATCCTGCCTCGGGCATGGATGTGTGTGGTGTCCTTAGGTTAGTTAGGTTTAAGTAATTCTAAGTTCTAGGGGACTAATCGCCTAAGAAGTTAAGTCGCATAGCGCTCAGAGCCATTTGAACCATTTTTTGATATTTCAACCCTCCTAAAGCTGCTGGAGCTGTGATTGTGAAGTGGAGGCTCGAAGAAGCAACCACAGCTAAATGGTAACCCGGGAGACTTAGTGTATTGACGGGCAATAATCATCGAAGGAAGGAAGATTAGAGTTTTAATGTACCGTCGACAGTGGGGTTATTAGAGAAGGAGCACAAGCTCGGATTACGCAAGGATCGGGGAGGATATCAGTCATGCCCTCTGAAAGGAATTGTCCTGGCTTCTGTGAGGAACCCGGAAAACACGTAAACCCTAAATCTGAATGGCCGAATCGGGATTTGAGCTATCGTCCTTCAGAATGCGATTCCAGTGCGCCAACCACAGCGCCACCTTCCTCGGTGGGGACCGTCGAGCATTGCGGAGGATGGTTATAAGAAATCACATGATATCGGCTGAAGGGACCAGTCGTGAGCTCCAAAGTGGTACCAGTAGCCCAGCTATCACAATCACCCTCGAGCAGATCCTCATTAGCTACGGATTCTGTAGTCAGTGCTAAGCGACGCATGAGGTGGTGTGAGGGGCGACGGCACTGGATAATGGATGACTAGAAACGAGTAATTTTTAGTGACGAATTATGATACCGTATTTTAGAGACTATAAGAAGCACTTTTTTCTTCGAAAAATTGCCTCCAAAATTCAGGTGCGTCTTGTACTCGAAATTAATATAAAAATGTCCAGTGCTTCATTTAAAATTCCCACCAGTCTTAAAAATAGCCATATATTTGGTGCCGCGGGAAACCTATCTTTATCTGACAACACTGGATTCGACTGGCCGCAGCTGTGCACCGATGCGACGAACGTGAGTAGCGGGGATTCACGAGCTTGCTAACACTGTCTTCCTCCTGCCCCGCCATCACAAACCCAGAAAACTAGATAGCCTATGATGCGTCATTGCAGTTTACAGTGCCAGTGAATTTGAATTGAAAGTGACTTCTGTTATCGGTAACAGTACATTATTTTTGTTAGAAGCTAATTTAATAATGGAAAAAAGTGAAGGCATTCGTCTGATGGGTGCTATAAATTGAAAGTAATAACATATCCAGAAGAACAGGGAAACAGAGCAGCTGAGCAGCATTTCGGCCCTCTACCAACAGAAAAAACCATTCGTGATTGGCGGGCAAGTAAAGAAGAAGCGGAAAAAAGTAAGACTAAGTAGGCAAATGGAGGACTGAATGTGAAATGGCCAAAACTAGAAGATGACGTATTGAAACAGTTTCAAGGACACCGTCGAAATGGCAGTAGAATTACAACAAAATTGATTCAAATGGAAATGGCTCTGAGCACTATGGGACTTAACTGCTGTGGTCATCAGTCCCCTAGAACTTAGAACTACTTAAACCTAATTAACCTAAGGACATCACACACATCCATGCCCGAGGCAGGATTCGAACCTGCGACCGTAGCAGTCCCGCGGTTCCGGACTGCGCGCCTAGAACCACTAGATCACCGCGGCCGGCAAAATTGATTCAAATACACGCTCGTAAGCTAGCGCTACAATGAAACTTAACAGACTTTGAGGGTGGAGTTGGTTGGTGCTACAGGTTTATGAAGCAGCGTGGACTTAGCACGCGAACCAAAGCCGAAATATCTCAGAAGATGTCACATGAGTATGAAGAGAAAATTTTATCTTCCCTTCATTTTATTATTCAGCATCGAAAGAAAACCAGTGTGGAGCGAATATGGGCGAAACTCCTCTGACATTTGATGTGCGGAATAACAAAACTGTTGCCATGAAAGTTGCTAAAGCTGTAACTATAAAAACAAGTGGTCATGAAAAAATGTACTACACTGTTGTCCTTTCAGGTTGAGCTGACGGTACATTTTCTAGCGCAAAACAATTCCAAAGCCTTCTGAAATACTGCCAGGTGTTGTTCTCCACGTACACGACAAGGGTTGAATGGACAAGGCTGGTATGAAATTATGGATTAACGGAGTGTGGGAGAGAAGGAAAGGTGCTTTACTGAAGAAGAGTTTTCTTCTGCTATATCAGTTTAGTATTCATTTGAAAAATTCTGTGAAAGAGAAATTGAGACAGGGTAACAAAGAGCTTGCTGTTATTCCGGGACGACTTACTTCACAATTACAGCCTCTTGATGGATCGATAAATAAACATTTTAAAGTGTATATGCGAGAGGAACGGACCAAATGGATGATGGATGAAACCTAACATGAATTCACGCCAAATAGAGCCGACCTACAATCAAACAAGTGTCAGTGGATAAAACATTCGTGATCTAGAGTGAGAGAAGACGTTATTGTTAAATGTTTCAATAAGTGTGGCAACGAAGACCATCTTATATATATGAAGAGCACAACGATGACTACTATGCGGAAGAAGAAGAAAGTCTGGATGACGATTTTCAGGGATTTTTAATGTCAGTTTGGTTTTATAAACTAAGAATTTTTTTTAGTCTGGCTTTGAAGCCTAACAATAAAAATGGTAAAAATGTTATTTTGTAGAAAATTGTTTAAAAATTAAGGTACGTCTTACAGTCCGTAAAATATCGGTTTCCTTTATAAAACCAATGTAAGTATTTGAGTTTTGTGGATGCCTGGAGAACGTTACCTGCCATCATGTATACTACCAACAATACGAAGGATATCTGTGTGTTTTTCTTTTTTCGGATGTGGTCGCTTAATTGCGCTAAAGAAACGCTAAATGTGTAATGATATGAACATATTATACTGATTTGTATACTGTGTACAGTAGAGAATTGGTCTGGAGATGATGACTGTATCAGCATAGCAATGCACCCTGTCATAAAGCAGCATCTTTGAAGCAATAGTTTGTGGGTAATAACACTCCTGAAACGGCCTGCGAGCCCAGAGTCCCGACCTGAATACAATGGAAAACTGCTGGGATGAGTTAGAACGTCGAATCCGCTCCAGACTCCAGCGTCCAACATCACAACCCTTTCTGGTTTCAACACTTGAGGAAGAATAGACTGCCGTTCCTCAAAAAAATGTTCAAATTTGTGTGAACTGCCGAGGTCATGGGTCCCTAGACATACACACTACTTAAACTAACTTAAAATATCTTATGCTAAGAACAACACACACACCCTTGCCGGCGGGGGGACTCGAACGTCCAACGGGAGCGGCCGCCCAATCAATGACATGGCACCCTACGCCGCGCGGCCACTCCGGGCGGCTGCCGTTCCTCAACAGACATTTAGACGCCACACTGAAAGTATCCCCAGCAGAGTCTAAGCCCTCATAAAGGTGGAGACGCATCTCACAGTAAAGGTGTCCGTATACTTTTGGTCAGATATATAAGGGGCGATCCAAAAGTTTCCGTTTGAGGACATTTCTGCTGCGTGTTTGCAACGTAGCTCGACTGCGATAAGGTGTATAGGCATCTACATGTGGGCACGGGATTAGTGTGGCATCCGTGTCTTTCCGATGTGTGTGCCGTAAATCCAGAACCGTGAACTATGGTGACGTTATTATCAAATCCTCCTAAACAGGACCAACGTGCTGTTATTCATTTCTTGGCTGCAAAATATCAAAAATTTGTAGACACACACCAGTAAATGTAGAATGTGTATGGGACAGCATGTCCGTTGAAGACCGTTGATGGAATAGTGCGCCAAGGGATGTTGCTGCTTCACGAAAATGCACATCCTCATATCGCAAACGGCCGGCCGCAGTGACCGAGCGGTTCTAGGCGCTTCAGTCTGGAACCGCGCGACTGCTATGGTCGCAGGTTCGAATCCTGCCTCGGGCATGGATGTGTGTGATGTCCTTAGGATAGTTAGGTTTAAGTAGTTGTAAGTTCTAGGGGACTGATGACCTCAGATGTTAAGTCCCATAGTGCTCAGAGCCATTTGAACCATTGAACCATATCGCAAATGTCGTAACTCAGAAGTTACACCAACTCAAGTGGACGCCACTCGAGCACTCGTCCTATAGTCTTGAACTCTCTCCAACAATTATCACGCCAATGCTTCCGTAATAAAAGGCCCTGAAGAGTCGACGATTCCTGTCGGACGAGGATGTGCAACAAGTAGTTACGAACTTCTTCACGCAGGAGGTTACGATGTTTTACCAAACGGGTTCTCCAACCTGTTGCGTTGGGGGAATGATTTCCTCAATACTCGCGGTGATTTTGACTGATTGGCATACCGATTCTGGACTGTACGGCCTTCGAACGGAAACTTTTTGCTTCGCTTATATAAAGGGCATATGAAAATTTTGATCCTAAACGTGACTGTAAAAAGTACCGCAAAGATATTTGTGGAATGCTTTTAAGATATATAGCCTTGTAAAATGGAACGTTTCTTTCGAGAGGTATCAACCGTCATTTAAAAACAGAAGGGAGCTAATTATGTTCTGAGTATTCAGTGGGAATTGTAGTCAGGCTGTCCCGTGAGAGCCGGCCGGGATAGCCGAGCGGTTCTAGGCGCTTTAGTCTGGAACCGCGCGACCGCTATGGTCGCAGGTTCGAATCCTGCCTCGGGCATGGATGTGTGTGATGTCCTTAGGTTACTTAGGTTTAAGTAGTTCCAAACTCTAGGGGACTGATGACCTCAGAAGTTAAGTCCCGTGAGGCTGTATCTCTGATTCCACCGAGTAAGGTTATTTTTCCATCCAAGTTTGAAACTGCCATCTGTGGTCACGCTCCTATATAAACATCACTTATTATTCGGCTAACCAATGAAGAACACGGAATGCCGGATTGAATTGTGCATAGCTACTACAATCTTTTGCAAGAGCTTCAGGTACGTAGTAGGGAATGGCAACTATTTGTCATTTATAATGTCAAAAGAGTCCTCTACATGAGTGAAAAATTTCGTTTATCACGACACTAATGCCAGTAAGGAAATTTACTCTAAATACATTCTGAAATAAAAGCTTGATCCGGCGCTCGTCGTGTCTCAGCGAAAACATTAAAAGTTCCCTCTCACGCAAATGGTTCAAATGGCTCTGAGCACTATGGGACTCAACTGCTGTGGTCATAAGTCCCCTAGAACTTAGAACTACTTAAACCTAACTAACCTAAGGACAGCACACAACACCCAGCCATCACGAGGCAGAGAAAATCCCTGACCCCGCCGGGAATCGAACCCGGGCGTGGGAAGCGAGAACGCTACCGCACGACCACGAGATGCGGGCCCTCTCACGCAGCAAACGTCTCCAGTTAATCTTACAGAACTTTCTGCTTCTGTTATTTCTATCCTTTTGTTATTCCTGTTAAAGAAAGTCTGCGCTTTTCTGCAGCTCACTTGATGGTATTGGCACATAACGATGCGTAACAATACTATGACGAAATGGGAGCGGTCGGAACGTAGGGGAACTGACAAACTGTTTATGCAAAGTTCGATTCATGTTGCCACTGATATAGGGAACGATCATTTCGAGTTGATAGAAACAGGTAATAATAAGCTTCAGGTTAAGTATTTCAATACTTCTTCATTTGCAATTACGACAGTTCTCCAATAACTGGCACGTATGAGACTCGAGAACGTAAACAGTGCGATTGCCTTCGGAAGGTACGCAATCCGCTCAGCACGCTTATCGTAGGAAGAGCGTGGTTTCCAAGAATAATTCCAGTGTTGCTGGTGGTCAGAGCCTGAACAAGGTGACGCTCTTACAAGTATTTTCATAGTAATAAAAAGTTCTCAGTCACAATTTTTCAGGACAATCTGTATAGGGTTATGAATCTGTATGGGGCTAGGAGATAGCATCTTATACTTTTTAGCCCGATTAAAAACGTGTAATATTAAAAATTTATTTTAATTTGAATAATTATTTACTTTTATAATTGTTGGCTTCACCGTCTCACAAACAAACTATCAATTTCCAACCTAGCCTGTATCGTGTGCGAAGCTACAAATCAGTCTGTCAGCACGACCAGGTTTTTTGCTTTCACATTCGTTGGATTCGCCAATTCACAACCAGACTGTCACCTTTCAACCTAATCTAGACCTCGAGATAAGTGACAGATCGGTCTGTCACCATAACAACGTATTTTGCTTATTTGTACTGATTTATAGAAATCGCTAGGCTGCCTAATTTGCGTAATAATCATTAGATGCTGGTTGGTTGGTTGGTATGAGAGAGGGGACCAAACAGCGAGGTCATCGGTCCCATCAGATTGGAGAAGGGTGGGAAAAGAAGTCAGCCGTGCCCTTTCAAAGGAACCATCCCGGCATTCGTCTGAAGCGATTTAGGGAAATCACGGAAAATCTAAATCAGGATGGCCAGATGCAGGCGTGAACCGTCGTCCTCCAGAATACGAGTCCAGTGTGCTAACCACTGCGCCACCTCTCTCGACCTTTAGACGCTGGTAATCAGAAGCTACAGCATGACTACTGATATAACCATTTGTATACTATTTAGCTACTGCGTACTGGGAAATACTGTTTTCAAAGTCAATAGTATTATAAGTGAACTGAATTGTAAAGGAATTACATAACCCCATGTCTACTGACTTGTTAAAAAGCCCGTCAAATTACTCTGCACTTCATCAGTCATCGGTCCCTGGGCTTACACACCACTTAATCTAACTTAAACTAACTTACGCTAAGGGCAACACACACACACGCCCATGCCCGTGGGTGGGCTCGAACCTCCGCCAGGGAGGAGCCCCGCGAACCGTGGCAAGGCGCCCCAGATCGCGCGGCTACCTCGCGCGGCAACTGTAAATAAAATAATTGCCCATAGAAGGTGAGAATATGCCTTCTCAAAACGCGTCGTGGATGACACTTCTAATTGGGTTGCATCGAAGAAAAGTTTTACTCAGTTGCAGTGGTTCGTCAACATGCCATGCGAAACATGGGTAACGCAGAGAAATTATGAAATAGGAGTACACAATATCTAATGATATCAAACACACTCGCACTTGTTTTGTTTCTGTCCCATCGGGCTTCGCACGAATTTAAGTAAAAATTTAATAATCTCGAAATATTTTTAATTCAACGAAGGAATATTTAAGAAGACGTATTTTAGTGCAGTGGCAAAATATTAGTCCACTGACGATGAGAAGATATCTTCTCAAAACGCGTCGTGAATGACACATCTAACTGGGTTGTATCGATAAAAAGTTTTACTCAGTCACAATATTTCGTTAATATTCCTTGCGAAACGTGGGTAACGAAGAGAAATTATGAATTACGAGTACACAGTATCTAATGATACCAAACGCACTCGCACTTGTTTTGATTTTTTTCCATCGGAATTCATACGAAATTAGATAAAAACTTAAAAATCTCGAAATATATTTAACTCTATGAAGGAATATTTAAGCACATGTATTTTACTGCATCGGAAAATGTGTCATCTAACGTAATATGCCCTACATTTAGTCGGCTCAGCATCGATTTAAATAGCCTGAAACGTGTTATTCTACTTTCAGACATCATCACCCAAAAGGAAAGAAAATAATAATCCACTGAAAATGAGAAAACACTTTCACAAAACGCATCGTGGATGAGACATCTGTGTTGCATCGATAAAAAATTTTACTCATTCGCAATAATTCGTCAACATTCATCGGGCGTCGCACGAAATAAGGTAAAAATTTAAAAATCTCGAAATATATTTAATTCAACGAAGGAATATTGAAGCACACGTATTTTATGTAGTGGCAAATGTGCCTTCTAACGTACCACGCCCCGCGTTTAGGACGCTCAAAATCGATTTCAATATTCTGCATCCAGTCATCAGCACCCACAAATAAAGGAAATAATAATCCATTGAAAATGAGAATACGCCTTAGGAAAACCCGTCGTGGATGACATTTCTAACTGGGTTGCGTCGATAAAAAAATTTACTCATTCGCAGTATTTCGTCAACATTCCACGCGAAACATGTGTAACGAAGAGAAATTATAAAACACACAGTATTCATTGATACCAAACACACTCGCACTTGTTTTCTTTGTGTCCCATCGGGCTTCACACGAAATTATGTAAAAATTTAAACACCTCAAAATGAAGGAGTATTTAAGCACACGTATTTTACTGAAGTGGCTAATCTGTTACCTAATATAGTACGCTCCTCTGTTTGGCCGCTGAATCAGTTCGGTTAAAAACGCCGAATAACTTACGAATGAAATCATAAAACAGCATGCTTAAAATGTATTTTACACCGTCGCACAAAGCCTTTTGCATGTTACAGTACAGGCGTGAATAAGAACACTAGTGTACATCTGAAACGAACAAAATAAAAGTAAAACTCGTTACAAGTGGATGATAAAATCACTCGTGAAAAGCTGTGTGCAAAGTGCTGCAAGAAATACATACATGTCAACAAGTAAGAATTGCTTCTTACCTCAGTACCGCAGGCGAGGTCGATGTCAGCTGATGGTGGCCTCACAACGCTCTGCCAGCTACTGCGCTCGGTGGGCACTACTCCCTTCCACTTTTATATGCCGTGGTGACGTCGTTGGTGAACTGTCGATTATGATGGCTGACAGTACAGCTGTCTCACAGAGGTTCGGTACCGGCAGGCGTAATTGCCCCTCTGTTTCGAATCAGACCTATGATTCACGGCCTCACGACAACCGGATTCCTCGTCGGAAGTCAGCTGATTTGGCGGTTCCGTAGAGCGTCTCCGACGCACTACTGACAGCACACGCCCCTAATCGCTGCTACAGCCGTACGGAATGCCTACACGCAACGAAGAATGCCTCATTTCTAGCCGGAGTTGCACGAGCAGTACTGCGAGCCGAGGGCTCAGCACTCCTGGTTCCTAAGCCACGGGCGTCCAACTCTTATCACTACCCCGGCCGGCGCGTTCCCGCTGACTTCTGGAGATTCCGTGAAACTGTCGACGTTTCTGCGTGAGGCTGGATTTCTTCGTTTACGATGTATAGTGTCCGGCAGCAAAACGTCGCTTCAGTGACTTCGTCCACGCACTGACCGCCTACGGCGCTGGAATTCTCGGAAACCATGTCCTCCTGACGAAGGACGTGCTAGACGGATCGCGTTCTTCCCGAAGGCGCCCGCGCTTTTTGCTTTTTCCAGCCTCGTACTTGCCAGTTACTGGAAAACTGTCGTAACTGTAAATGAACTAATAGACAGGAAAGGAACTGTTCTCTGGTTTGCCTGAAGTTATTCAGAAAAGCCAGGAAAATTTTGCATTTACGGCTTGTCGGGGATTTGAACACCATCCTTCTCGAACGCTAATACAAAATTCTGAGATACTGATTAAAAATCTCAAAATCAGAAAACTTGAGTTCTACATGTTACGAAAATTAATTCTTGAAAATGGGAACACTGTGATAAACACACTCCATATTCTTCTTCTTTTTCTGATGATTTGGGTTTCTCCTGTTTATTGGGTCCCATCTTTTGGGCGGTCGTCCGGTAGTAGTTTCCCTTGAGGTCGTTCTTGTGGAGTCTTGCTAGTCTTCATTCGTTTTTTTATCTCTTATGTTCCACACCGTTGCCTTATCGATACATGTTTTATCCTTACCTACATGCTAGCTCCTTGGCTTTTTACCTTCGTTTACACTGCCGTTAGCCTTTGTTTTACCTTTTTCGTTTCCGCTGTAGTTCTACTGCATGTATCACAACAGGACGCACCATTGTTTTACATACATTTATTTTTCCCTCAGCTGTCATAAATTTGTATCTCCATACAGTATTGTGCAGGCATCCGTCTACTGTTAATGCCTTTTTGACTTGGTTTTTTGCTTCCACCATAAAGCCTTTATAGCTGGTGTTAACGGTATCTAGATAATTTAAGCTTATCACTTGTTCAATTGACACACCATCTCTTCTAATTTACATCTTCTTGATATCACCGTACTCTTCGATTTTTTAGGTGAGAATTGTATGTTATATTACTTAGCTGGTTTTTTGAATTGATGAAGTAATCTTTATACATTATCTTCACTATTTGCTATCGGTACAGCATCATCAGCATAGTATATAATAGTTCCCATATTATTTCCCATTTTATATCCTTAGTGCTTGGCCGAATTTCGCCATAGCGAGCAGATGCACCATAAAATGATTGCAGCTCTTATCATCCGGCACCAGAGACAATGCTTCAGAACATACAGGATGTTCTCGTCCTCCTGAAAAGTCATGAAAAGCCACACTCTTTCTGTTACTTCTAATGGCACTTGAGAATTGGGCAAAATATGAGAGCTTTCCATCCCCCCCCCCCCCTCCCACGACCCTCTTTGTGTACCCTTAGTGGGTAGAGAGCTTATGCAAAGTGCCCACTGCACAGGGTGACCTCCATATTCTCCACGTGGCTGTAACAGACAGTAGATGTTCGTTCACAGTGTCACATCGCCGCTAGAGCAATGTACATCTTCATCTACGTACATACTCCTCAAGCCACTGTATGGTGCGTGATGGAGGGTACCTTGTACCACTACAAGTTATTCCCTTTCCCGTTCTACTCACAGATAGAACGAAGGAAAAACGACTGTTTATATCCCTCTGTACCAGACATAATTTCTCTTATTTTATCTTCGTGGCCCTCACGCGAAATGTACGTTGGCGGTTGTAGAATCGTTCTGCGGTCAATTTCAAATGACGGTTCTCTAAATTTTCTCAATAGGTTCCGTGAAATGAACGTCGTCTCCGCACCACGAATTCTCACTTGAGTTCACGAAGCATCTCCGTAATTCTCGCGCCACGATATAACCTACCGGTAACAAATCTGGCAATCCGCCTCTGCATTGCTCCGATGTCGTCCTTTAATCCGACCGATTGGGAATTCCAAACACTCGAGCAGTTTTCAAGAATGGGTCGTAGTAAAGTCCTGTACGTGGGCTCCTTTGCACATAAACCTCAGTTCCCTAAAATCCTCCCAATAAACCGGATTCTAGCATTCGCCTTCCACAGTACAATCCTTACATACTTGTTCCACTTCATATCGCTTTGCAACTTACGCCTAGGTATTTAATCGACGTGACTGTGTCAAGTAGCCCCCTAATACCGCTGTATTGGAACATCTTGGGATTGTTTTTCGTACTCATCTACATTAACCTACATTTTTCTACATTTAGAGAAGCTGCTATTCATGACACCAACTAGAAACTTTATCTTTCATCTTGCATCCTCCTTCCCCTTTACCACAGCATACTCATCAAACAGCAACAGATTGCTGCTCACCCTGTTCGTCAGATCATTTGTGTGTATAGAGAATAATAGCCATCCTGCCACACTTTCTTGGGACACTCCAGACGATACCCTTGTCTCTCGCCATCATGGACATCGTACCGGGTTCTATTACTTAAGAAGTCTTCGAGCCACTCACATATCTGGGAACCTATTCCATGTGCTTGTAACTTCGTTAACAGTCAGCAGCGGGGCATTGTCTCAACGTTCTCCGGGAATCTAGGAATACGGAATCTGCCTGTTGCCCTTCGTCCATGGTTCGCAGTATATCACGTGACAAAATGGCAAGCTGTGTTTCGCACGACAGATGATTTCTAAATCCTTGCCCATTTTGTACAGAAGCTCCTCCTTCTCAAGGAAATTTGTTATATTCGAACTGAACATATATTCAAGAATTCTGCAGCAAACCGATGTTAAGGATATTCGTCTGTAATTTTTCAAGTCCGTTACTTCACCCTTCTTTTATACAGAAGTCACCTGTGCTTTTTTAGAGTCGTTTAGTACTTTGCACTGGATGAGAGATTCGCACCAGATGCAAGCTAATTAAGGGGCCAATGGCGTAAAGTACTTTTCATGCGGATCTGGCAACTTACTTGTTTTCAACTCTTTCAATACCCTCTCTACACCAGGGATACTGTGTCCTCCATACGGGAGTCTGAGCGATGGTCAACCGACGGTATGCTTATACGATCCTCCAGCTTGAATCATTTCTTAAACGCGAAATTTAAAACTTATTTTTTCCTTTTGCTGTCTTCTATTGCCAGAACAGATTGGTCAACGAGTAACTGGATAGAAGTCTTCGACCCGCTTAGCAGTTATACGTAGGACAAGAATTTTCTCGGGTTCTTGGCAAGATCCTTTGCTAAGTATAACGGTTGTAGTTATATGCTTCTCTCATCGATGTGAAAAAGGCTGCGTGGAGTGTTTGACGTTTTGGGCTGGACTGCAGCATGAAACGACATTGCGTCGATTTCCTTCTGCAGAAACAACTGCAGTGGCAACGCTGAAGTTCTCCCTAGTTTTTTTTATTGTGTTACAGGTAGGATTTTTATCCTGTGTTACATTTTTGTCTAGTTTTTCTGTTTCAGTAACCTGTAGTTGTAAAAATTGTTATATAGCGAATTCAGTCCTTTGTTAGGCCTATGTAACTTCGTACCAGGGTACGACTTACACTAATGTCTAGTTTGAAGTGTCAAAACAAACTGCAATCTATAACATAACATTTTCAGTGTTTAGATGGCTGTATGGGCACGTTCCGAAAGCCATTAAAAAACTTCTTCCCAGCACACATAGAGGCAAAACGTAGCGTTTAGAAAGAGTCCTGTCTTACGGCGGTGGTCGCATACTTGCTAGACGCTAACATAATATATACACTCTGGCAGTCTGTATTGATAGCTGTAAGCACTATGAGACTTAACATCTGAGGTCATCAGTCCCCTAGACTTAGAACTACTTAAACCCAACTAACCTAAGGACATCACACACATCCATGCCCGAGGCAGGATTCAGAACTGCGACCGTAGCAGCAGCGCGGTTGCGGACTGAAGCGCCTAGAATCGCTCGGCCACAGAGGCCGGCTGTCTGTATTGATGAGCGGCACTGCGTGCTGATACTTGGCACCGTTAAATTTCACATGCGATCTCGACTCCTGTTTACTAAGCGTAACCTATACAGTTTTCATTAAGTTATTGAATGTATTTGGCACACCAATAGTGAAAATCAAAAATGGAAGCCAAATTCAGAATCCTTTAGAGTACAAAACCAAAAACTATTTTCACTATTTTTCCCATTTAGCTGCTTTACCACTAGAGGTATGAATTATGTAGATGTCATTCCAAATGGTACTATAATCTGTTAAAACTCAACAATTTGTTAATTTCCTGATTTACGTTTCCTGTGATTCCCCTGAATCGCTCAAGACGAACGCCGTATTGGTTTCTGTAACAAGGTCAAGGCCATCTATGCTTGCGATACGTCTCTAATAAACTGGAAGTCAACTTGACGTTAAATGAAGACCTACATTCTTCCTTTGTAGAGGAAGATCATATATGTTTGCGCCGCGCCAAGGAATATTAAAGAACAAACGCTCGTTAAGCTTTCCTGTAAGACTTTAAGCCTGAAAGAAACTGGTTATTTTGGACAGAAGATCAGCCAAGAGAAACAAGTAAGATGAAGTGTGCATAGGGGTCATTAGAAACTAATTACCAGGGACCAATAATAAATAGCATGATTCGTAAATTTATTGATAAGCTCACAGCTTCTCAACGACAAACATGCTGCTAAACATGTGCAGTGCGAGTTAGAAGAACTCCGGTGCTTTGTATGTCATTTAAATTACACTATCTGATCATAAGTATTGAAAGTCCGCTATGTAATGCGGCATTGGCCACTAGGCATAACGCGAGCTGACCCACCAGCATAAAAGGAAGCAGGGTGTGTAGAGTTATCAACAGAGAAACAGTAACA
Source organism: Schistocerca cancellata (assembly GCF_023864275.1). Lineage (NCBI taxonomy): Eukaryota > Metazoa > Arthropoda > Insecta > Orthoptera > Acrididae > Schistocerca > Schistocerca cancellata. The sequence continues at coordinate 506,309,699 of NC_064629.1, read as the reverse complement.
GCAGAATGGATTGGTCAGGTGAACTCACTGACTTCGAAGGTGGATTTGGCATTTGATGTCATCTGAGTAACACATCCATCAAGGACATTTCAGCCTTCCAAAACCGTCCAAGTTGACTTTCGGTGATGATGATGAGGTCCCATACTCCGAGGAGTGTAGGGAACGATACGCCGGCCGAAGTGGCCGAGCGGTTCTAGGCGCTACAGTCTGGAACCGCGCGACCGCTACGGTCGCAAGTTCGAATCCTGCCTCGGGCATGGATGTGTGTGATGTCCTTAGGTTAGTTAGGTTTAAGTAGTTCTAAGTTCTAGGGGACTGATGACCTCAGAAGTTAAGTCCCATAGTGCTCAGAGCCATTTTTTTGAACGATGCGGTAGACCCGCACCGCCAACTAGGCAAGGTCGTAGCGGAGGTGGTTTGCCATTGCCTTCCTCCGACCGTAATGGGGATGAATGATGATGATGAAGACAACACAACAACACCCAGTTATCTCGAGGCAGGGAAAATCCCTGACCCCGCCGGGAATCGAACCCGGGACCCCGTGCGCAAGACCGCGAGCTGCGGACACTTTCGATGGAGTGACTATGAAGTGGAAAAACGGAGGAACAACTACAGATAAACGAAGACGAGGCAGGCCTTATGTACTAAAGGACAGGGCCATCGAGCACTGCGGAGGGTGGGTATTAGAAACTGTATGAAATCAGAGGAAAAACCACTCGTCCACTCGTGAGTTCCAAAGTGCTTTCAACAGTCCAACGAGCAGAATGATTGCGAGTAGTGAGTCAAAACGAACGAGGTACAACGGTCGGGCAGCTCCTCATAAGCCACACATTTCTGTAGTAGCTTGACGTGGTGTAAGAGTGACGCCACTGGACAGTCGATAACTAAAAACGAGCGATCTGGAGTGACGAATCATTCTATACCCATTGGCAGTCCGATGGAAAGGTTTGGATATGGTGAATGCCTGGAGAACGTTATCCAGTCATCATCTGTTGTGCCCACAGTAAAGAGCGGAGGAGGTGGTGTTACGGAAGGAGGAGGGGGTATTTTTCGTGGTTAGGATGTGGTCCCGTTATTGTGTACCCACATTCCACTGTGTGCAGCGATATAAGCTCTACGATTCTGTAAAAGCAATTCCGTAGCAAGAGTGATGGGTCTCGAGGGGAAAATAGGAGAAAATGTCTCTCAATTCTCAGTTCTGTTGTTGTGGGCTTCAGTCAAAAGACTGGTTTGATACAGCTCTCCATGATACTCTATTCCGTGCATGCCTCGTCATTCCGAATAACTATTGCTACCCACATCCTTCTGAATGTGCTTAGTGTATTAATCTATTGGCCTCATTCTACTATTTCTACCCTGCACGCTTCCCTCCAGTACTAAATTGGTGATCCATTGATACCTCAGAGCGTGTCCTACCTACCGATCCTTCTTCTAGTCAAGTTGTGCCACAAATTCCTCTTCTCCTGAATTCTATTCAGTACCTCCTCATTAGTTACGTGATCTATCCGTCTAATCTTCAGCATTCTCCTGCAGCATCACGTTTCGAAGGCTTCTATTCTCTTCTTGTCTACTGTGTTTATCGTCCATGTTTCGCTTCCATACATGGCTACACTCCATGTAATGTACAGTCAGAAACGCTATCCTGACAGTTGAATCTATACTCGATGTTAACAAATTTCTCTTCTTCAGAAACGCTTTCCTTGCTATTGCCAGTCTATATTTTATATCCTCTCTACTTCGAGTATCCTCAGTTACTTAGCTGCCCAAATAGCAAAACTCATCTACTACTTTAAGTGTCTCATTTCCTAATTTAATTCCCACAGCATCACCTAATATAATTCGACTACATTGCATTATTCTCGTTTTGCTTTTGTTAATGTTCATCTTATATCTTCCTTTCAAGATACCGCCGCGCAGGATTAGCCGAGCGGTCTTGGGCGCTGCAGTCATGGACTGTGCGGCTGGTCCCGGCGGAGGTTCGAGTCCTCCTTTGGGCATGGGTGTGTGTGTTTGTCCTTAGGATAATTTAGGTTAAGTAGTGTGTAAGCCTAGGGACTGATGACCTTAGCAGTTAAGTCCCATAGGATTTTCCACACATTTGAACATTTCTTTCAAGATACTGTCCATTCCGTTAAGCTGTTCATTGAAGTCCTGTCTCTGACAGAAATACAATGTCATCGGCAAATCTCAAAGTTTTTATTTCTTCAGCCTGGATTTTAATTTCTACTCCAAATTTTTCTTTTGTTTTCTTTTGCTGCTTGCTCAATATACAGATTGAATAACACCGGGGATAGCCTACAGCCCTGTCTCACTCCCTTTTCAATCACTGCTTCCCTTTCGTGCCCCTTGACTCTTATAACCGCCATCTGCTTCCTGTACAAATTGTAAATAGCCTTTCACTGCTCATTGTATTTTATCCCTGCCACCTTCAGAATTTGAAAGAGAGTGCTCCAGTCAACAGCGTCAAAAGCTTTCCCTAAGTCTGCAACCGCTATAAACGTAGGTTTGCCTTTCCTTAACCTATCTGCTAAGATAAGTCGTAGGTTCGGCACTTACCAGTTATATGCAGATTTGCTCCATCTTTATTGAAATCTCAGACCTGAAAATATGAGTACTGTCAATCGTCCTCGTAAATGACGAACTGTCTGCAGAGTTCAGATGGGCGCAATACCTGGGCCTAAAAGAAAATTTAGAAGTATCAAGCAGTTTTTAGTATCTATCGAGAAGATGATCAGTCCTGAAAGAGGCGAGAAATGAATTCCATATTCTCGCTTTAAACTCGCCAGTGTGTACGGTGAAGTCATCTCCGTGACCCTTAGACTCGACGTGTCAGCCTGTGCCTCATTACGCTCGTCGCCTGAGTCTGTTCTCGGGTGCAAGAGAACTCGACTCGCTCAAAAAGGACAGCGAGTACACGAGTTTGCAAGTATAGCCGCGCCCTAGAGTCATTCCTGTTAAATATGTAACCGTTTTGAAGGAAATTCCCGCCAATAAACTGTAAATTACAATTCCATTATTTCACATGGTCATCATTTCGGCTTTATAGCCATTCTCAAGTGCAAGTTGAAATGTCACAAAATGTCCGACCTACCTAACGACTAATCGGTTCTCTTTATACATACATTTATATAGATACACCATCTTCGAAGACTGCAGTAAATTTATTTTAACATCTAGTTTCTATTCGGAAGATGTCTAACTATTACGTTGACATACACTCACTTTCGAGCCGTTACCGAGTCTGTAACGACAGAGAACACGGCAAATTCCCTTCCCAGTCCTTCCTAGTCTGTATTTGTGCTTCGTCTCTATTGGCCTTATCGTAGACGGGAAATTAAAAACTGCTCTTTCTCCAATCACTTTTCAGTTTATTGTCAGAACTTTGGAAAACTGCAGTTTGTCCACAAAAGAGGATGCTTCTGAAACACTCGTACAACGTATTCTGTTCCAGTATATCAATACATACCATGTTGGCCCAAGAGAGGACAGACTACGCAGATATCGGAGCAGCTGGATTGGTTAGAAATTTATTGCACTTGCCGGAAAATGTCACAAAAATGCAGAAATATCTAAATGTTTTACGTTTAAAGAAAATCTTCCAACATCGCGATGACTGATGTATGAAATTCCGAGAACACGTTTTAAGGTAAAATACAGAAAATCATTCAGCCTCTCACATAAGGTGCCCTTTCTGTCGCCACCACTCACCTCCACCCTGTCCCCCTCGCCCCTCCCCACACACACCTCACCCCACCCCAACTGAGGCTGAACGTGAGACCAGACCAGTATTCACATAGTCGGATGTGAGAAACCGCCGAAAAATCACATCCAGTGTGGCTGGCACACCGGCCCTCGTCATTATCCGCAGGACGGATTCGATTCGGTGCCGGCTTGTCTCCCCGAATCCCGGAAGCGGCGTGGTACCGTGCGGGGCTAGCCGGTTGGATTATATAACGTTTCATTTGAGACTGTGCGAATAAAATAAGTCAAACTACTATTCGCGGAAGCGTGCAAAGCACTTTTTCCGACATCACACCCACGAATGGAACTTACAAACCAACACAAGACAGTTTTGTGCAGAGCTTGTAGGCAGACGTGGTTGCAGACGACGAAACTCCAGTCGTGACCGCTGGTGGCCGCTCACGTGCCAGGTCGGCGTCCCACGACCATGTTATCTCCGCTTTCTGACCAGAAGCCCGCCTGCAGTTCGGTCTCCATGCTGCAATTACGTATTCCTCTCATCTCTGCTATTCTTTTCCACTTTGTTGCTACCAACAGCACCCACTGCAACATAAAAAAAGCAAAACATTAAATAACTTCGACAAGAGCATACAATTCTAAAGGCTAGAATTTCATATTATTGCAACTACAAAACAACAATAACTTGGAAAAATATAAAAAATAACAGCACCTTTGAGTATTTAGTTACCATAGTAGCGTGACCCAATCCTGTCATGTGTAAACTTGTGACGCTGTAGCTCACTTCAGTAATATCCACATGAATGTGACAAGACAGCTGGGATAATCGATGAGGCAGTACGAGTGTTTACGGGAGGAACTGCGGTGAAGTACAGCAGGTATTTTGAGGGTGTACAAAACTTCCAAAGCCAAGCGGTAAAACGTTTGTCCTTCTATTTTACAGCCGGCTGGTGTGGCCGAACGGCTCTAGGCGCTTCAGTCTGCAACCGCGCGACCGCAACTGTCGCAGGTTCGAATCCTCCCTCGGGCATGGATGTGTGTGATGTCCTTAGGTTAGTTAGGTTTAAGTAGTTCTACGTTCCAGGGGACTGATGACCTCAGATGTTAAGTCCCATAGTGCTCAGAGCCATTTGAACCATTTTTTCTATTTTACATCATCAGTGTCCGCCTGCTTAGCTGAGTGGTTACGTGCTTACCTCCCATGCAACGGGCCCCGGTTCGATTCCCGGCCGGGTTGGAGATTTTCTCCGCTCGTGGACTAGGTGTTGTGTTGTCCTCATCATCATTTCATCCTCATCATGGGCGCGCAACCAATGTGGTTTAGCCGGCACGGTAGCACAGCGTGTTCTCTTAGAGTGTTCAGAATGGTTCAAATGGCTCTGAGCACTATGGGACTTAACTGCTGAGGCCATCAGTCTCCTAGAACTTATAACTACTTAAACCTAACTAACCTAAGGACGTCACACACATCAATGCCCGAGTTTGGATTCGAACCTGCGACCGTAGCTGTCGCGCGGTTCCAGACTGTAGCTCAGAGTGTTATCTGCCCTCTGTTATAAAATAAGTGAGTGAATGGATCAGTGATGAACTTGAACAAGCGTCATGGGACATCCACTCCGAACAAAAAAATGTTCAAATGTATGTGAATTCCTAAGGGACCAAACTGCTGGGGTCATCGATCCCTAGACTTACACACTACTTAAACTAACTCATGCTAAGAACAACACACATACCCATGTCCGAGGGAGGACTCGAACGTCCGGCGGGAGGGGCAGCCTGATACGTGGCATGGCACGTCAAACCACGCGGCCACTCCGCGCGGCCCGAACAAATACGACGGCCAATAACGAACAAAATGAGATTGTCGGCTCGGTAACTTAACGTGTTCGGTCAGAGTGTTAGTTGCCATCTGTAATAAAACAACTGAGTAAATGTATCGACGATGAACTTGAACAAGCGCCATGGGAGGTCCGCTCTGATCAGATACAACGACCAATAATGAACAAAATGAGATCATTGAAAAAAAAATGGTTACTTGCTTGCCTCCCCTGCAGTGGGCCCGGGTTCGATTCCCGGCCGGGTTGGAGATTTTCTCCGCTCGTGGAGCAGGTGTTGTTTTGTCCTCATCGTCATTTCATCGTCACCATGGATGTGCAAGTCGACCAATAAGGCGTCGACTGAAATAAGACTTGCACTTGGCGGACGAACTTCCCAGGGTGGGGCCTCCACAATGCCACACGCTCATTACATTTTTTACATCATCATTGACAACAGTTTTCTAACTATAGGTCCGGCATCCATGGAAGTCAACCAAGGAATGTCACATGCAACCTCGCTCACCGATGATGACTGATATTTACTGTTATGACTCAAAAGAAATAACCAAAATCCATCCTAACAATAGTTTCTCTTTGCAGCAGGCACCCTATTGCCTTATCGTGAAATAAAGTGTGTAAAAGGCTTGTAGAAGAATTTCTGTTTCTTTTTTTATGTGAGGCGACCAACGACGTGTGTACTACTGAATCCTCTCCACGAGTTACCGTGGCAATGTACACAGTATCAGTGAAGGGCCAACCTCTTCTCGTATAATGATAAGTAACAGTTAAAAAGTGACAGTAGACATGTTGTGACTATGAGAGATTTCCGAAGCTGTTATCGTCATAGGCCGTTGTCTTTCACTGGCTAATGTTCTTATCGAGTGTGCGATCGCTATAATCCACACGACTTGGTTGAAAACTTCAACTTGTGATGCTCACAACCCTGCTCTCAGATCGATACTACAGCAACAGTAGCATTGCAGACGAATGGTAATTCCTTCATAGGGGCTCCTAAACACCTTTATAAATTGCATCTGCAAGCAATATTGCTCCTCAACTACGTATTAGACATTGCTTGAGGTACACCAAATTTCCACATTCATTTTATACGTTTTAAGTACGTTCGTAGGTCTAATATAAATGCTTTTTTCTAACTATGTTTTCGCCTCACATTTATCTCATGATCCTGTTCCACCAGTTAGATACATGCCAACGCATCAGAGACGTAATTTAACTAACTACAATTTTTAAGTTATTTATTCTTTTTTATGGAAATCAGTTTGTAAGATGTAAAAACAAAGGGAAAAACACATGTTCTGCGACTGTTACTGAACTGCTACAAATCGTTTTTTGTATCAAGGCAGGAAATGGGAGCTTTTCATGTATTTCTGAACTATTACTTGTCACGTTCTTCCTTGTAAATGCAGAACTTTTCTTATCTTACATGACAAATGAACTTACGGTACACCTTTCTAATAGGCTTAATGTTAATCCAGTTTCCAGAACGAATATGAAACGGTATTTCCTGTGCAGTAAAGAAAGCTTGGAAATTCTTGGTGAAGAGTGATCAAGCGTTATCGTGTTGAAGGTAATAACAAACCTATAAGGAACATACGTATTTGAAACCAATGAAGTCTTAAACGAAAAACTACTAATGGAAACATTATAATACGTCGTAAATGAGAGTAGTCGTAATATTAACCCAAACGGCATTGCCACGTGTGTCATTAATCTTGCATTATACATTAGTAAAATGCTTATGTGAACATTATATCATACAAGCAAGAACGGTCAGCCAACGAGACTTGTTGACGAGCCGTACCTTATTCACGACTACTTCTAGCTGCTATCACTCTCTAAACTAGGGAATGATGCTGTCAGTCTTGTATCGTGAGAAAGAGGAAGGGTAGCTAGGGTACTGCGCGAAGGCACACGCAACGTGACGAATTCTAGGGACACGAGCGAAAGGGTGACCGTTACCGGGAAGCGATAGCGTCGGGGCAGAGCGAGCAGGTGAAAAGTGCCTGAGTCTGGACGTACTCCACGAGTAATGGCGAGCAACGGCTGATAACAGGCAGAGAGCGATGCTTCGTCAGCTTTTCACAGCCGAACAGCCACATCACGTGGCAAGCACCCTGGCCGCCGCCCGCTGCGACCTTGTGGGAACGTTAAGGCCCAGTACAACGGACATCTCGGATTGGAGCGGTTTTAAATGCACCATTGCATTCTACGGCCTGCAAGAATACTAAAATATAATTGTAAATCTGTGTAGAATCCTATTTCGATCTGCCGTGTCCTCCATAATCGTGTATGGCTGTTATCCCTTAAATTCATTGGACCTGAACTCAACTAAAAAAAGGTAAATTTTATATAGAATATTATTGTCTACAGGTATAGCGTTAGAACAAAAAAAGTCAGTTATTTACCACTAGAACGATGTTGACGCAGCAAGGTGTACAATATGGGGAGAAGCATTATAAAAACTCTTTCATAATCTTTATATCTATACTATGCAAAATAATGTGACGTATATGGCGGAGGGTGGTTCCCGTTGTACTAGTTATCAGGACTTGTTGCCGTTCCTGTTACATATGGAGAAGGGGAACAGTGATTCCTTACTTGCCAGTTCGCGTGCTATACTTAGTCTAATTGCCTGCTAACACAACTTCTGACAGGAAGCAAAATAAATTACAAACCTAAACTGAAATTGTTTGTCTTGGACTAGTCCTTGCTCAAAACCGTGCTGTAAGAATAAGATGCGGTGCTCGCTCATGATCATCTTGTAAACATCAGTTTAAGTAGTTTGGCATTTTGACCACTGCTTCACAGATTACTTATGTATTCATGGAGTTAGTTGTAAATAATCCACTGCAATTCCAAAACAACAATAATTGACATAATTGCAATACCAGAAGAAACAATGACGTTCATTACGCAACATAAGGTTGTCTTTAGCACAAAAAGCGGTGTACGAGGCTGCAACTAAAATGTTTTGTTACTTATCAAGTGATATAAAATGTCTGACACACAGCAAAGTAAAATTTTAAAATAAAGTGGAAAAGGTTCTCCTTGACAACTCCTTTTATTCGGTAGAAGAATTTCAGTTATTGTAATGTGAGTAAAATGGTGGGCAGGAGTTACTAAGTCCCTTCTATACATCTTTTATTAAAAATATTAAGTATGTTCAGCATGTAGCCATATTTAAAAAATTAATTTGTGATGTGAATGTAAAATGACTCGTTCCACATCATTACGATTTACTGCGCAAATGATCCATGGAACATGAAACTAACCAACTAACTAACTGTGTACCAGGATATCTCATTCCGAGTGGCTGTTAATTTTCTGGACAGGGATTGGGAAAGAGCGCAGTTCAAGTACCCGTCCAGTCACGAGATTATGATTTTACATGGTTTCTTTAAATTGATTAACGCTATTGTCGGACTGAATACTTTAAATGGGGCATGGTCGATTACCTGCCTTATCTTTGTCCAATCCGACGTGATCCTCCAAGTCTGACGATCTATTTGTCGATGAAAAGTTAAATACTAATCTTCATTCTTATTTCTAGGAGTTCTTACTATTGGCAGTGAAGGAAAAAGTAAGAGGATAGAAGAAGGTTAACGTTTAACGTCGGCAAACAGGACGCTATAGATGGAGTGGTAATTCTGTTTAAAGGCCGATGGAAGGAACTGACCTTGGCTTGTTTTAAGGTACATTTCCAGCTCTGACCCAATGTTATTTAAACAAACAATTGAAAGGAATCCAACAGAGACCTCTGTTGGATTCCTTTCACAATAGAAAAACTAAGCACAGCTGACCAGACCGATATCTCAAACTTAGTGCCCAGAATTGTTAGATTCAGTAACTGAATTATCAGATTCCTTTACAGATCAACAGCAACCGATTGTAAATCAGCCTTACATGAAATATATTATCAACTGACGCTCTTAGTTGATATTTTGGTTTAAACGAAGACTTGTTAGGTGATATCACCAATTTTTCCTTTATGCCAGTAATGAGGTAATGTCATAATGATACTTAAATGATTTTAGGCTCGGTATTATCTACGTTTGGTAAAAATTCCATTTCCACAATGAAAATTCTTTGTTTTTGATTTTCTAGGCTTGCGTTATTTAATAGTTGACAGTGTTTTCTTATTTTCGGTCAGATGTTGGTAGCAAAGCTAAAGGTTATCTGTTGTATTCGGGGACGGAAGAAACTACGTGGCAACTGCCAGAAAAATTGCATGCGCCAGATAATTATCAGCAAAACCCAGACAGACCGGCAGCGCATGACGCTCGTCAGCTCTGCTGCGATAAGGGTGCGTGCCCGACGATACGCCTTCAGGCAGTAAAAAGCTGACAGGAAGTAATGTATGCCGCTAGCTAGCGACGTAGGGAGTCCGTCCTGGATCTAGTTCCATTGCCGGGTCACGAAACACAAAAATATACTGCAATTCAGGTATCTCAACTGAGAGCACCCATGGCAAAAAAGAAAAAAAAAAAACCCTTGGAAATTTCAGATAAGCTCTGGTGCAGGTAAAGTAAATGTCGTGCTTCGATTCTTCGATTTACTGGTAACATTCTGTTAAACTGAATTTGTCTACAAGATATTTATACGTTTAATACTGGAATAGACGCCAAATATTTGTGGCCTATATCAAGATGGACTAACAAGGGACTTCGACCCCATACGAAGAGAGGTGTCGTGAATGCTCACAAGCTTGTTGCACGTGTAACGGAATCTAACAGTAATGATGAAGCGTTAAAATGGCGCACATTTGGAGAAATGCACTGCATATCTTTCGGAAGTCTGTTTTAAAAAAGCAGGGAATGGTTTTCTGGGAGGAAACTACAATGTTTTCAAAAAAATGGTTCAAATGGCTCTGAGCACTATGGGACTTAACATCTGAGGTCATCAGTCCCCAACTAACCTAAGGACATCACACACATACATGCCTGATGCAGGATTCAAACCTGCGACTGAAGCGCCTAGAACCGCTCGGTCACAACGGCTGGCACAATGTTTTCACTTAGTATAACTTCTGTAGAGTTCGTGCAGATAAAATTAAACTAATAATGTCTTGTACAGGGGCGCAGAAGCCATCTTACTTCTGTGAATGGAATGGAAAAAGCCGTAATACATGGTACAAAAATGTACTGTCCGCCAAACATTTTACAGAGATTCGTAGAGAATAAATGTACTTTAGATACAGACCGTCAGTCTGATACGCAAGCAAACAGAATTATGATTTTTGGTGTGGTTTTCACCATTTTCTAGCCAAATGTCGTGCTGGTTTCCCCATCACCGCTCAACATATGCAGTACTCAAATTGTTAAAATATGAAGTCTCACAGACCAAAGTCAAAATGATTTATAGACACATGGTGTACCCGGCTTTGATACCTAGGGTAACTGAAGATTTATGGTGGAAGAAAGGTATTTGCACACATAAGTGATTTCGCCCTCTCTTGGGTGGGTAAAAGACCATACCACCGAGGGACGAAATTAAAATCTCGTGCTTCCCAATGTAGCCCACTTTCCCAACAAATGCGTTACGTCGCTCGATCTCGTTATTTGAGCGCAAATGGTATTAGACATGTACGTGAAGACTTCGCTCGTTGGGTATTTACAACATGATAAACAATAATGTCCTGACGTATTTCAGCTCTAAGGGTAGTGTTAAGCAATATTAATAAGATCGACTCTCTTTACCTGTATGTATACGTTTGAACTTCGAATATACAAACGATACCATAAAACGTATGTAACAGTGTCAGTGTCAGTAAGCTCAGAACGCCCCTCAACGTGTCTCCTCCAGCACTGCTTCTTCCCGGAAGAAACGCGTGACTGCTAACGCGCAGGCAGCTAACTGCATGCCGTCGGCTGCAGCTGCCTACGCGGAAGGGTTCTCGGTGGCTCTGCAGTCCTATCTCTTTTCCCAGGAAAGGCAGACGTTAATTTTAGACCACCTGTTACAATGGACGCATGGCGCAGGTGCCGGGGTAGCGTGATCTGCTGTACGGCGTTCAACGAAACGTATCACAATTTTGGGAAGCGGCATAGACGCCTCAGAACAACAAACAAAAATTTAAGAAATGTTAATTTTAAGATGAGTGTCTCCTGAAGTATAAGTACGTGACTGGATCTCAAGTAGTGCACTAATAAACTGATAAAGAAAACGTTGATTCGCCATTACAGGTACTTGATCAGCGACTGTCGATTTTATGTGAAGTTTGATGTTAAAAATGAGTCTCAAGTAACACTTACATTTTATTTATTTGCACAATGTAAACTGAGTGACCCAAAGGTGCGGGAAGGGCTGTATAACGCCTGAATATTGGGCGTAGACGTTGCGCATGACGAGAGAATAGGACCGACAACTGAGCGGCCTGTTAAATCTACATCTACATACATAATCCGCAAGCCACCGTATGGTGTAGGGCGGAGTCTACTTTGTACCACTATTAGTCCTTTGCTTTCCGTTTCAGTCGCAAATAGAGAGAGGGAAAAACGCGTATCTATATGCCTCCGCAGGAGCCTTAATTTCTTATCTTCGTTGTACTTACGCGAAATGTACGTTGGTGGTAGTCGAATCGTTCTGCAGTCAGCGTCAGACACTGGTTCTCTAAATTTTCTCAGTAGCGTTTCACAAAAAGAACGTCGTCTTGCCTCAGTGGATTTCCATTTCAGTTCATGATGTACCTCTGTAATACCTGCATGCTTATCGAACCTATCAGTAAGAAATGTAGCTGCCCGCCTCTATGTCCTTCCTTTAATCCGAAATGGAAATGGTTCTGAGCACTATGGGACTTAACTTCTGAGTCATCAGTCCCCTAGAACTTAGAACTACTTAAACCTAACTAACCTAAGGACATCACACACATCCATGCCCGAGGCCGCTGCAGCCGACGGCATGCAGTTGGTTTGCCTGCGCGTTAGCAGTCACCCGGTCGCGCGGTTCCAGACTGTAGCGCCTAGAACCGCTCGGTCACTCTGGCCGGCTTTAATCCGACCGGGTGGAGATCTCCAACACTTGAGCAGTACTCAAGAACGGTTTGCACTAGTGTTCTATAAGCGGTCCTATTTACAGATGAACCGCACTTTCCTAAAATTCTCCCAATAAACTGAAATCAGTCATTTGCCTTCCCTACTACCGCCATTACGTGTTCGTTCCATTTCATATCGATTTGCAATGTTACACCTAGGTATTTGTTAGACGTGACTGCGTCGAGCAGTACACTAATAATACTGCATTCGAACATTACGGGTTTGTTTTTCGTACTCATCTGCATTAACTTCCTTTTTTCTATACATAGAGTTAGCGGCTCTTCGTCACACCAACTAGAAATTTTGTGTAAGTCGTCTTGTATCGTCTTACAGTCACTCAGCGACGACACCTTCGCGTACATCACAGCGTCATCAGCAAACTGCCGCAGACTGCTGCTTACACAGTCCGTGAGATCATTTATGTGTATCTCTCGTATTTGCTTCAACTAGACCTCTTCATCCAAGTATGACACTTTCCTTGATGTTGACGATTTTTCTGATGGCTTCATAAAAATCTCAGTTCATATCTAACCCACTAACTATGAACCGTACCTCAGTTTTGATAGTTACAATATCTCCGCACTAAAACGCCTTCTCATATTGTGTCGCTGCCCACAAACAGCACATCTGCAGTTCCTGACAATCCCTTGCTCAGTATCCTGATGGTCCTACTAAAGTATTCACAAAAGGCACTACCCTCGAAACTTAAAAAATGGATCTCCTTGTGTATACGGATACAGTTTCCCCTATAGACAGATGTGTAGTGAACACTGCAGCACGTCTCGAGTTAGTCGTCTTTGTACGTCGGATGATAATGGCCACGAGATGTACAGGTCATAGGATAGCGAAGGCTACACAGGAATTCGAGTTTTCGAGTTCGACAGCCTCTGTGGTGGATCTTCAGTAACGCGGCACAGCACCATCACAAGTGTTTGAGAAACGGATGTCATGTCGTCTCGGCATAGACTGGGTAATCGATGGTTAATTGCCGTTCAAATCGCCCCCTATTTTAATGTGCGGTGAACCTATTTGCATCAGTTCTGTGGGGAGACAAACGCATCCCTCAGGCTTCAACACTTGACAACTTTCTCGTGTCAAAGTGCTTTCCCATGGCTATTAGCCACTCATTTTGTTTGAAGGCTTGTGGCTTCATTATGCCGTGAAAGTAGGTGAAATTAAAAGCTTGTTCTACGGAAGAATAAGCCGACCGGGGTGGCCGAGCGGTTCTAGGCACTACAGTCTGGAACCGCGCGACGGCTACGGTCGCAGATTCGAATCCTGCCACGGGCATGGATGTGTGTGATGTTCTTAGGTTAGTTAGGTTTAAGTAGTTCTGAGTTCTAGGGAACTGATGACCTAATAAGTTAAGTCCCATAGTTCTCAGAGCCATTTTACGGAAGAATAAGGTGATTAATCTACTATTTTTCTTCTTTGTGGTCATAAAATACGTGTACTTGCTATTTTGGAGGCGTAATTTCCCAACCACCACCTGATAATTAAGTTACAGGCTGCAAAATGCAGCATATTCAACGTACAGCATGTTTCAAATAAGGTATATTACTGCTTCATTTACAAAATAATAAGTGAATGGAATATTCACAGGAGGTGCATAAAAATACGGAAATATCACGATAAATGCATACCTGTATATAACAGCAGATGTCAGGCAAGTGAGCAGGTTGCGCTGTATTATTTTTACCAATAACTGCACCTGTGTGATGTCGTCAGTACTCTGCACGTGCCCGTAGTAGTCAGAACAGTACCCTGTGTACTTGTGAGTGCATTATGTCGGAGCTCAGTGCATTCGAACGTGGGCAAAATCTTGCTGCTCTTATCGTGGGTGCTTCTGTTAGTAAGGTAGACGAAGTGTTTGATGTTTAAAGAGACACCGTATTGAAGATGTATACCGCACGCGGGGAGAGCGGAAAAACATCATCCGCTAAATCTCAACGCGGACGAAAGTATGTATTGAGTGATCGTGACGGACGCTCATTGAGGAGGATTATGACAAAAAATAAGAAATAAGAGGACTACAGCTGCAAAAGTCTCTGCAGGACTCGCGATCCCTGTTAGCTCCAAAACAACATGAAAGCAAGTCGTATACTCCTAGCTCACTCATTTGTTACATAGTTTAATTCTTAATTTCTTTGCGTGTTTTTGGTACTTCCATTGTTTAATTCATAAATTTCGGGCGTATTATAGTATTTGAGAGTTGTAGCATCGCGTTTTAGTACCCGAATAGTGTAAAATCGCATAGTCTCCTTCCGCCGCCGAGCAGTGTGTCAGCAGTGCGTAAGTAGCAGCATTACTGCATTTACTAGGCAATCTTGTATTTTAATAACCGTTTAAATTTTGTGTCGATTTGTTTGCGCTCTCTGTAGATTACTTCAGACGTTCTTTGCACAACAGTTTTTAGCATGGATAGGAACTGAAACTGCTGTGCTCGGATGCAGGCTGAGTTGGCATCCCTTCGCTCCCAGCTTCAGGCAGTGTTGGCTTCGGTCACACAGCTTGAGGCTGTTGCCAACGGGCATCACTGTGGGGGTCCGGATGGGGGTTTGTCGGAGACGGCCAGCTCGTCCCACGCATCCCCCGATCGGACTACGACTGTGGTTGCCCGGGATACTGCCCGCATTGAGGCTGATCCCTCACCTGTGGTACAGTGGGAGGTCGTCTCAAGGTGTGGCAGGGGGCGAAAGACATTCCGGAGGGCTGAACGGAAGGCCTCTCCAGTTTGTCTGACGAACCAGTTTCAGGCTCTGTCTCAGGCTGATACTGATCTTCGGCCTGACATGGCTGCTTGTCCTGTTCCAGAGGTTGCCCCTCAGTCTGCAAGATCCGGGCGGTCGCAGAGGGTGGGCTTACTGGTAGTTGGGAGCTCCAACGTCAGGCGCGTAATGGGGCCCCTTAGGGATATGGCAGCAAGGGAGGGGAAGAAAACCAAAGTGCACTCCGTGTGCATACCGGGGGGAGTCATTCCAGATGTGGAAAGGGTCCTTCCGGATGCCATGAAGGGTACAGGGTGCACCCATCTGCAGGTGGTCGCTCATGTCGGCACCAATGATGTGTGTCGCTATGGATCGGAGGAAATCCTCTCTGGCTTCCGGCGGCTATCTGATTTGGTAAAGACTGCCAGTCTCGCTAGCGGGATGAAAGCAGAGCTCACCATTTGCAGCATCGTCGACAGGACTGACTGCGGACCTTTGGTACAGAGCCGAGTGGAGGGTCTGAATCAGAGGTTGAGACGGTTCTGCGACCGTGTGGGCTGCAGACTCCTCGACTTGTGCCATAGGGTGGTGGGGTTTCGGGTTCCGCTGGATAGGTCAGGAGTCCACTACACGCAACAAGCGGCTACACGGGTAGCAGGGGTTGTGTGGCGTGGGCTGGGCGGTTTTTTTAGGTTAGATGGCCTTGGGCAAGTACAGAAAGGGCAACAGCCTCAATGGGTGCGGGGCAAAGTCAGGACATGCAGGGACCAAGCAGCAATCGGTATTGTAATTGTAAACTGTCGAAGCTGCGTTGGTAAAGTACCGGAACTTCAAGCGCTGATAGAAAGCACCGAAGCTGAAATCGTTATAGGTACAGAAAGCTGGCTGAAGCCAGAGATAAATTCTGCCGAAATTTTTACAAAGGTACAGACGGTGTTTAGAAAGGATAGATTGCATGCAACCGGTGGTGGAGTGTTCGTCGCTGTTGGTAGTAGTTTATCCTGTAGTGAAGTAGAAGTGGATAGTTCCTGTGAATTATTATGGGTGGAGGTTACACTCAACAACCGAGCTTGGTTAATAATTGGCTCCTTTTACCGACCTCCCGACTCAGCAGCATTAGTGGCAGAACAACTGAAAGAAAATTTGGAATACATTTCACATAAATTTTCTCAGCATGAGTCATAGGTGGAGATTTAAATTTACCAGATATAGACTGGGACACTCAGATGTTTAAGACGGGTGGTAGGGACAGAGCATCGAGTGACATCATACTGAGTGCACTATCCGAAAATTACCTCGAGCAATTAAACAGAGAACCGACTCGCGGAGATAACATCTTGGACCTACTGATAACAAACAGACCCGAACTTTTCGACTCTGTAAGCGCAGAACAGGGAATCAGTGATCATAAGGCCGTCGCAGCATCCCTGAATATGGAAGTAAATAGGAATATAAAAAAGGGAGGAAGGTTTATCTGTTTAGCAAGAGTAATAGAAGGCAGATTTCAGACTACCTAACAGATCAAAACGAACATTTCTGTTCCGACACTGACAATGTTGAGTGTTTATGGAAAAAGTTCAAGGCAATCGTAAAATGCGTTTTAGACAGGTACGTGCCGAGTAGAACTGTGAGGGACGGGAAAAACCCACCGTGGTACAACAACAAAGTTAGGAAACAACTGCGAAAGCAAGGAGAGCTTTACTGCAAGTTTAAACGCAGCCATAACCTCTCAGACAAACAGAAGCTAAACGATGTCAAAGTTAGCGTAAGGAGGGCTATGCGTGAAGCGTTCAGTGAATTCGAAAGTAAAATTCTGTGTACCGACTTGACAGAAAATCCCAGGAAGTTCTGGTCTTACGTTAAATCAGTAAGTGGATCGAAACAGCATATCCAGACACTCCGGGACGATGAAGGTATTGAAACAGAAGATGACACGCGTAAAGCTGAAATACTAAACACCTTTTTCCAAAGCTGTTTCACAGAGCAAGACCGCACTGCGGTTCCTTCTCTAAATCCTCGCACAAACGAAAAAATGGCTGACATCGAAATAAGTGTCCAAGGAATAGAAAAGCAACTGGAATCAATCAACAGAGGAAAGTCCACTGGGCCTGACGGGATACCAATTCGATTCTACACAGAGTACGCGAAAGAACTTGCCCCCCTTCTAACAGCCGTGTACCGCAAGTCTCTAGAGGAACGGAAGGTTCCAAATGATTGGAAAAGAGCACAAGTAGTCCCAGTCTTCAAGAAGGGTCGTCGAGCAGATGCGCAAAACTATAGGCCTATATCTCTGACGTCGACCTGTTGTAGAATTTTAGAACATGTTTTTTGCTCGAGTATCATGTCGTTTTTGGAAACTCAGAATCTACTAAGTAGGAATCAACATAGATTCCGGAAACAGCGATCCTGTGAGACCCAACTCGCTTTATTTGTTCATGAGACCCAGAAAATATTAGATACAGGCTCCCAGGTAGATGCTATTTTCCTTGACTTCCGGATGGCGTTCGATACAGTTCCGCACTGTCGCCTGATAAACAAAGTAAGAGCCTACGGAATATCAGACCAGCTGTGTGGCTGGATTGAAGAGTTTTTAGCAAACAGAACACAGCATGTTGTTATCAATGGAGAGACGTCTACAGACGTTAAAGTAACTTCTGGCGTGCCACAGGGGAGTGTTATGGGACCATTGCTTTTCACAATATATATAAGTGACCTAGTAGATAGTGTCGGAAGTTCCATGCGGCTTTTCGCGGATGATGCTGTAATATACAGAGAAGTTGGAGCATTAGAAAATTGTAGCGAAATGCAGGAAGATCTGCAGCGTATAGGAACTTGGTGCAGGGAGTGGCAACTGACCCTTAACATAGACAAATGTAATGCGAATACATAGAAAGAAGGATCCTTTATTGTATGATTATATGATAGCAGAACAAACACTGGTAGCAGTTACTTCTGTAAAATATCTGGGAGAATGCGTGCGGAACGATTTGAAGTGGAATGATCATATAAAATTAATTGTTGGTAAGGCGGGTACCAGGTTGAGATTCATTGGGAGAGTCCTTAGAAAATGTAGTCCATCAACAAAAGAGGTGGCTTACAAAAGATTCGTTCGACCTATACTTGAGTATTGCGCATCAGTGTGGGATCCGTACCAGATCGGGTTGACGGAGGAGATAGAGAAGATCCAAAGAAGAGCGGCGCGTTTCGTCACAGGGTTATTTGATAACCGTGATAGTGTTACGGAGATGTTTAACAAACTCAAGTGGCAGACTCTGCAAGAGAGGCGCTTTGCATCGCGGTGTAGCTTGCTCGCCAGGTTTCGAGAAGGTGCGTTTCTGGATGAGGTATCGAATATATTGCTTCCCCTTACTTATACCTCCCGAGGAGATGACGAATGTAAAATTAGAGAGATTAGAGCGCGCACGGAGGCTTTCAGACAGTCGTTCTTCCCGCGAACCATACGCGACTGGAACAGGAAAGGGAGGTAATGACAATGGCACGTAAAGTGCCCTCCGCCACACACCGTTGGGTGGCTTGCGGAGTATAAATGTAGAAGTAGATGTAGAAAGGTGCTCCGGAAGCAGGGGCGAGCTGGAATTACAAAACCGCTTATCAGTGATGCAAATGCCCTTAACGGGAAAACGTGGCCCCAAAGCCGTAAAACCTGAACTATGGAGCAATGGAAGAAAGCCATTTGGTCGGATCAGTCCTGTTTCAGACTGTTTCCAACTTCTGGCCGAGTTTACGTCCCAAGAGTGAAAAATGGGGAGGGGGTGGGGGTGGGGAGGGCAAGGGGAAGGGGTCGGTGATGATTTGGGCCGTTATGTCGTGGTATTCGATGGGCTCCATTACGCTGCAAGTTCGCATTAGTGCCAAGGACTATGTGACCCATTTGGCTGATCAGGTCCCTCTCATTGTACAGTGTTTGTTCCTGAATGGTGATACTATGTTCCAAGACGCAGGGCTCCTGTTTACACAGCTCCCATCGTCCAGGACTAGGTTTGTGAGCACTATGATTAATTGTCACTTCTTCTCTGGCCATCACAGTCACCAGGTCTCAGTATTATTGCGCCTTTGTCGCCTACTTTGGAGAGAAGGGTACTTGATCGCAATCCATCTCCTTCGTCGTTACCTGAAACTGATCCTATTTTACAGGATGTATAGTATAAGATTACCTTGAAAATAATACAGGACCTGTATTTATCCATTCTGAGACGACTAGACACTGCTTTGAATGCCAACGGGGTTCCTACACCGTATGAGGCGTGGTAATGTGTTGTGTTTTTCTTGTTTCCATATTTTTGTCCACCCTCTGTGTTTAGATAGGTAAACTTCGGAAACACTACGCTTTCTGTGGAGTTATGAAGATAGTTTATTTATTTATTTTTCAGAGCCTTACAGTAACAAGTTATAATTTTTAAACAGAATATTATTTTTGTTTACAAAGTAGCAGATGTATTTAAACCAAATAAGCACAAATAAGTTTAAATCAGATTTCTATCAATTCTAGTTAGGAAGCTAGAAACGTTAAGAATGGATGCATCATGCTGCACTTTATTGGTAGTATTCAGATGGATGTTCTGGTGGTGAAATACTCATTTATGTGAAGCATTCAAACGAGTGCTTATTCTCCTTAACGCACAACTCAGTGTACCTGCTAAACGACCAGCGGACGAGACGTTAAGTTGCACGTCTCATGGAGCGACAAGCTTCCTCGGCGCCATAAGTTAAACTGTATTAAATATTTCCAGTAATAACTCACTTGGCCGCGAATGAAATGACTTTCTTACAGATTTACTGTCTGTAAATTGAAACCTAGTTATATCATATACTGTAGGCTTTCACGGTCAGTATTTGCGTCTTCGGTAAATTTTGTTTTATGAGAATTACGCCGCGGTCCAGTGCTTATTTCTGTGCCCAGTGTTTCGTATCCTAATGTTGGAGACATCACCACAAGCTCTAAAGACTTTATAGCCTCTGACCACAGCCAAATGACCATAAAACAAAATTCACTAATTACTACTGAAATACAGCATTAGTGACTAAGTTCGATATTTACGTTTACATTTGTTACTCTGTGCATATTTTGATTCTACTCCTATTGCAGAAACGTTAAAGCCAGTTACAGGACAGATGTTTAAACCTTTTTTACAGTGCCACACTGCCAAAGGCTAAAACAGTAGTCAGAAATGTCCATTATTGGATTTATCTACAAAGAATAACATGGAATTATCACAGTTTTTTAAATTTTATCTCACTTCTCATAAAATTCGAGTTTTTAAGGGTTCCTTAACTCAATCGATAAAAACGGATCCCTTATAGGATCACTTTGTTGTCCGGCTGTCAGCCTGTTCGCCTGTTGAGACCCCCTTTTTCACGAACGGGTAGAGGTATCGAGTTGTTTGTTAAATACTAAGATCTAGGGCCCTTTGGCGGTGGAAAACACTTAAGGTTCCAAGTCAATGCAATCAGAAGATTCGCCCATTAATGCAACGTATTTTGATACTCCAAAACTCACTCGTCAAAACTTATAGGATACTTCCCACTAACCTAGAAGTATGACGTTTGACAGGAAGCGAAGTTTCACAGTCAAAATGAAGGTGAATATTCGAAAATTGTTAATCTGTCACATTAAAATATATTTTTGCCGTTAGTTGTACGTTTGTCTGTCTGTCCGTCTATTAAGACCCATATTTCTCAGAAATGAGTAAATGTATCAAGTTGACATTGTCGTCAAATGCTAAGGTCTACGGTCCTTTGTCGGTGTAAAAAATATAAGCTTCGAAGTCACTGCAGTCAAAGACCCGACCGTTTATGTCACAACTCAGCCTTCAAGACCCATAGATTAACTATCCGTATACGTAATTAAGCTTGCACGGAACCCTCAGAGCGTGAGTCCTTCTCACACGCGTCCAGAGTTTTTATTAACTTCCTCAGTCTATGAAACATTTCCGATTTTCACCATATCCAGCACTGCTGTTGCAGGCAAGCATTGCCACCGTTAATTGTATGTTGTCGCAATGAGGGAAGTGAGGGCGGACGTTAGGTTCGTGACAAATGCTGCTGGACGGGTCGTCGATTCGTGCTGCGCAGTAACTCGGGAGGAATGCCTCAGTTCCGCTGCCGGGTATGAGTAAGAGCAGGCGGTTGACATTGTAGCTACATCTGCGATAAGACATGAACAGTAATTGTCCCTTCCTGGCCTGAGTTAATCGACCATGCAGCCCGGCATAACACTACGAAAGGATATGACGGAACCGAAGATAAGAAAAGTATTTGTTGCGTTGTAATCACATGGCTCGAATTTGTTTGGACAATACTGGGAACGTTTCTTGTACGAATTACTTTTAGTATTGCTCTATGAGTGGAGGAACATTGGTCGAGATAAATCAAGGAAATAATGAAAATCCAGAGCAGCTTGTAATATTTACAAGTGACTGAGCCAGTACGAGAGTATTATAGAAAATCAGTGCCACAGTGGATCGTACCTGGTAACTGACGGAAGAGAGATGACGTACTTTCTGCAAAATGATTTGGAAGAAATTTAAAGACCCATCGTTTGAGAAGGGCTATAAAATAAATTTAGTGCCTCTATCGTATATCTCGCGGATGACGCTAAACCAACAGAATTAGGGACGATAGATATGGAAACAAATATACCTAAATTTGTCCCATAATCTATTTTTTGGTGGAAACGGTATGAATGAAATATAGTGGAACAAAGTACTTACTATAGTGGAGATATCAACAGCTTGCTGAATATTTGTGTATATTAAAAATGAAAACTGACACGGATGAAAGAAAATATATGACAATAGAAGCAAAAACGTTTTGGTAAATAAAAATTTACTCTTCCAGTTTATCAACAATATCAACGAGAGTGCTGTACACTTCGCTGTCGAGATGACCCCAGACAGAGGTTTGAGGTCAAGTGATCTTGGAGGCACGGAACAGTCGTTTCTCGACTTATCCATAATGGACCGTATTGGCTCGGTAGTTGTCGTCTTACATCAGCTGCAAACTGTGCCGGAGCCTCATCTTGCGTGTACCACATTGGACCACAGGTGAAATTTGAGTCCTATGAGATGTCGAAAAGTTTACACTTCAAATACATTGTAAGAAAAAAAAAAGAGTCACTTCACTAGGGTATTATCACAATGGGACGGATATCGGTGGCTGTCATGTGCATGTACAGACGAACAAATGATTACAACTTAAGAAAAATTGGATTATTTGTTGAAGAGAAAGAGTTTCATAAATTGTGGCAAGTCAATAACGCGTTGCTCTACCTTTGGCCCTTATGCAAGTAGTTATTCAGCTTGGCATTGATTGATAGAGTTGATGAGTGTCCTCCAGAGCTTTATCGTGCCAAATTCTGTCCAATTAGCGCGTTGGATTGTCAAAATCCAGAGCTGCTTGAAGGAACCTGTCTATAATGCACCAAACGTTCTCATTTAGGGAGAGATCCGACGAAGCTGCTGGCGAGTGTAGGGCCCGCAAAAGGTAAAGGTCCTAAGCGCGAGCTTCTGTCAGACGCACAATTTCAACCAGCCAGGAACTTTCATATCAGCGCACATTCCGCTGCAGAGTGAAAATTCCCTTTGGCAACATATTTCCTTTCCTTGACTGTCACATTCTATAGCTAAGTAATTCTTTCGACACAAAGATTTTTAAAAAAAAGTTACTTAAGAAAAATGGTTCAAATGGCTCTGAGCACTATGGGACTTAACATCTGAGGTCATAAGTCCCCTAGAACATAGAGCTACTTAAACCTAACTAACCTAAGGACACAACACACATCCATGCCGGAGGCAGGATTCGAACCCGCGACCGTAGCAGCAGCGCGGTTTCGGACTGAAGCGTCTAGAATCGCTCGGTCACAGAGGCCGGCACTCTGTACTAACTGCTCCCGATGACTCAGCCGTTATACTGCCACTAGCTGCTTCCTGGTAATCATTCCTCCTAATCCATAGTAATGACTGTACTGGCGGTTTATATACGGTTTTTTTTAGGGTTCTTTTATGAGAGTTTCTTCTGTAGAGACGTTTTCCTTGACTCTTCCGGCTAAAGTTCCTTAAGCCTGAGTGTCATTGCTGTTGCGTGTATTAGTAACTTTGGGTACAAAGATATATGAATCTAACAAAGTAGTATAAAATAACTGGTAGGTAATGGGAAGGGCGCATATTAAAATGTTTGTCAATTCTGTGTTTCCGTACCAATTTAGACACTGGTTGCGCCTTCTGGTCTCGGTGTCACTTCACTGCCACTTGAAGCAGAATCGAGAGTTAACGAGAATTGGTTAAAGCACCGACTTGAATATGAAACGAACAGAGTTCGAATCCCTGTCGAGCCATATTGGTTTATTTTCTCCGTGGTTTCCCTAAATCTGTTTACTCGAGTGCTTGAATGGTTCCTTGGAAAAGAACACTGCAAGTTTTTGAACGTACGTGTATTCTATGACCTTTCTGGAGCTTTATCATTAGTCTGTGAAAAAACCTTATGTGATAGAGAGAAACCATTAGCATTTCTGAACTCAGAATATTAAAAAAGACATTAGAATCACCTAAACTGGTTAAGAAAAAATTGCAGAGTAGAAATTTGTAGAACTGTGTTATTTGCTATCAGCTTGCGACAGACTAAGTGCGAGAATGTTGCGTACTGGTAGATAAAATTTATGTTCAAGAAATAGTTTCATTCGTAACTGTTTTGTAATGGGTTTTGATGAAAATCACCCTACATTTGGTAAACCAATTGTACAGGATGTCATGATTTCATCTGAATTTGATGATTTCAAAGAAACTTAGTTTTTTTACGCTAAGGAATCAGATGAAGAAGTGTTGGACTTTGTTTTGAAAGTGCTGGGATTCATTTTAAGCTGCAGCTTCATAATCCTCACATTAATTTCTGATAATGACCGGCTGAAAAGAAATCAGTTTGTTATATCACACAAACTGCTATCATTACTCTTTTACTTACAGTGCAAACCTTTCGAACGTGTATTCAAGTGTATTAGAAATAAGAGGTTAATCGTATGTTAAAGGAACTTTTCGTTCTGCCTACCTTCGATAAACCAGTAAAGAATATTTAGGTATTCGCAAAGTTTCCTCTTTACCGCTATAAATTTGAAAGAAACAAGATGATTAAAGTAGAATCTGAACTAAATTATAAGACTGTTTAAAAATTCTAAGCAATCTGAAATAAAGTAGCGGTGATTTCAGCGCACTGAAATTTCTAAGAGTAACTCACAAATTACAGGAATCTATTAACATTGACAGTCCTACTACAGGAACAATAACGATGACTCATTTGGAACTGCCACATGCGTCTGTGGATGGGGAGCACTACAGATTCATCAACAAATTCTTAAAGTTGTTGTAACTGTAGATCATAAAGAGTTGCAAGTAATGGAGATGGTTTCTTGACAATGGGCATAATTTTGGCAATGTATCATGCAACAAAAACAATTCAAAAACTTTACACTCATTAGCTAAGCTTGGCTGAAAGTTCCGTATGGTCTGAATAGCAACTTTGATTTTAAGTGCCAGAAAACTGTATCAGTTTATGTCGACAGCTTTTATATCTAGTTACAATGTTTCAGACAAACAGATTTTGTTCTCTAGAAATAAAAGTAGAAACAAAAAGTATTTTGGACTTCGCTCTGAAAACTACAGAGGTGTGGACTTCATTCTCATCTCACTAGAGTTTGTAAATGCAAGGAAATGTGAGTAAGCTTTGAAAATAAATAAATTTACTTGGAATCAATTGTTACTGAACATTCACGTCAGATTTTGGTTTTGATTAATTTACTCTTAACGGATCGGAGCGTGGAATGTCAGATCCCTTAATAGGGCAGGCAGGTTAGAAAATTTTAAAAGGGAAATGGATAGGTTAAAGTTAGATATAGTGGGAATTAGTGAAGTTCGGTGGCAGGAGGAACAAGACTTCTGGTCAGGTGACTACAGGGTTATAAACACAAAGTCAAATAGGGGTAATGCAGGAGTAGGTTTAATAATGAATAGGAAAATAGGAATGCGGGTAAGCTACTACAAACAGCATAGTGAACGTATTATTGTGGCCAAGATAGATACGAAGCCCACACCTACTACAGTAGTACAAGTTTATATGCCAACTAGCTCTGCAGATGACGAAGAAATTGAAGAAATGTATGATGAAATAAAAGAAATTATTAAGATAGTGAAGGGAGACGAAAATTTAATAGTCATGGGTGACTGGAATTCGAGTGTAGGAAAAGGGAGAGAAGGAAACGTAGTAGGTGAATATGGATTGGGGCTAAGAAATGAAAGAGGAAGCCGCCTGATAGAATTTTGCACAGAGCACAACTTAATCATAGCTAACACTTGGTTTAAGAATCATGATAGAAGGTTGTATACATGGAAGAACCCTGGAGATACTAAAAGGTATCAGATAGATTATATAATGGTAAGACAGAGATTTAGGAACCAGGTTTTAAATTGTAAGACATTTCCAGGGGCAGATGTGGACTCGGACCACAATCTATTGGTTATGAACTGTAGATTAAAACTGAAGAAACTGCAAAAAGGTGGGAATTTAAGGAGATGGGACCTGGATAAACTGAAAGAACCAGAGGTTGTACAGAGTTTCAGGGAGAGCATAAGGGAACAATTGAAAGGAATGGGGGAAAGAAATACAGTAGAAGAAGAATGGGTAGCTCTGAGGGATGAAGTAGTGAAGGCAGCAGAGGATCAAGTAGGTAAAAAGAAGAGGGTTAGTAGAAATCCTTGGGTAACAGAATAAATATTGAATTTAATTGATGAAAGGAGAAAATATAAAAATGCAGTAAATGAAGCAGGCAAAAAGGAATACAAACGTCTCAAAAATGAGATCGACAGGAAGTGCAAAATGGCTAAGCAGGGATGGCTAGAGGACAAATGTAAGGATGTAGAGGCTTATCTCACTAGGGGTAAGATAGATACTGCCTACAGGAAAATTAAAGAGACCTTTGGAGATAAGAGAACCACATGTATGAACATCAAGAGCTTAGATGGAAACCCAGTTCTAAGCAAAGAAGGGAAAACAGAAAGGTGGAAGGAGTATATAGAGGGACTATACAAGGGCGATGTTCTTGAGGACAATATTATGGAAATGGAAGATGATGTATATGAAGATGAAATGGGAGATACGATACTGCGTGAAGAGTTTGACAGAGCACTGAAAGACCTGAGTCGAAACAAGGCCCCCGGAGTAGACAACATTCCATTGGAACTACTGACGGCCTTGGGAGAGCCAGTCCTGACAAACCTCTACCACCTGGTGAGCAAGATGTATGAAACAGGCGAAATACCCTCAGACTTCAAGAAGAATATAATAATTCCAATCCCAAAGAAAGCAGGTGTTGACAGATGTGAAAATTACCGAACAATCAGTTTAATAAGCCACAGCTGCAAAGTACTAACACGAATTCTTTACAGACGAATGGAAAAACTAGTAGAAGCCGACCTCGGGGAAGATCAGTTTGGATTCCGTAGAAATACTGGAACACGTGAGGCAATACTGACCTTACGACTTGTCTTAGAAGAAAGATTAAGGAAAGGCAAACCTACGTTTCTAGCATTTGTAGACTTAGAGAAAGCTTTTGACACTGTTGGCTGGAATACTCTGTTTCAAATTCTAAAGGTGGCAGGGGTAAAATACAGGGAGCGAAAGGCTATTTACAACTTGTACAGAAACCAGATGACAGTTATAAGAGTTGAGGGACATGAAAGGGAAGCATTGGTTGGGAAGGGAGTAAGACAGGGTTGTAGCCTCTCCCCGATGTTATTCAATCTCTATATTGAGCAAGCAGTAAAGGAAACAAAAGAAAAATTTGGAGTAGGTATTAAAATCCATGGAGAAGAAATAAAAACTTTGAGGTTCGCCGATGACATTGTAATTCTGTCAGAGACAGCAAAGGACTTGGAAGAGCAGTTGAACGGAATGGATGGTGTCTTGAAGGGAGGATATAAGATGAACATCAACAAAAGCAAAACGAGGATAATGGAATGTAGTCGAATTAAGTCGGGTGATGCTGAGGGTATTAGATTAGGAAATGAGACACTTAAAGTAGTAAAGGAGTTTTGCTATTTGGGGAGCAAAATAACTGATGATGGACGAAGTAGAGAGGATATAAAATGTAGACTGGCAATAGCAAGGAAAGCGTTTCTGAAGAAGAGAAATTTGTTAACATCGAGTATAGATTTAAGTATCAGGAAGTCATTTCTGAAAGTATTTGTATGGAGTGTAGCCATGTATGGAAGTGAAACATGGACGGTAAATAGTTTGGACAAGAAGAGAATAGAAGCATTTGAAATGTGGTGCTACAGAAGAATGCTGAAGATTAGATGGGTAGATCACATAACTAATGAGGAAGTATTGAATAAGATTGGGGAGAAGAGAAGTTTGTGGCACAACTTGACCAGAAGAAGGGATCGGTTGGTAGGACATGTTCTGAGGCATCAAGGGATCACCAATTTAGTATTGGAAGGCAGCGTGGAGGGTAAAAATCATAGGGGGAGACCAAGAGATGAATACACTAAGCAGATTCAGAAGGATGTAGGTTGCATTAGGTACTGGGAGATGAAGAAGCTTGCACAGGATAGAGTAGCATGGAGAGCTGCATCAAACCAGTCTCAGGACTGAAGACCACTCTTAGCTAAGTAATTCGCACAGAAATTCCTTAAATATGGTGATTGTAGTTGATGCTTCTTGTTCACTGCCAGTGGCGCAACTACTGACTGTTATTCAGTGACCTCGACGTAGGCTATTTATGTGTTCCAGCAAAAGTTAAACTGCTGTTAGGATGATACAGACTTCAGTATTTATTAGTCTGCAATGTGAACAACAGAAAATGTTATAATCTCAGCAGTTCTTACAACGTTGAAAATATGTAGTAGCCTGTACAAAGCAATGATGTTCGTGTGTTTCACTGCGTTTGACTTGCGATACCATACTTACCTAATTGTCTTCCCTCAAACTAAAGGAAGTTAAGAAATGACAGAAACAAAAGCTCGAAACAGATAAGCTGAGAGTACAATGTCTTTAATATAATAAAAGAACGTAAGCGTTCCTCACGAGGATAACACAGCAAGTGGCATAACCCGATCTCTCAGAAACTTCGCTCAGTCGAAGAGGGGTAGGGATAGAAATAGGCGCACACGTGTCCCGACTTGTCCGTAAATAAACCTATTCGACTGTTTCTGAGAAAACGACGATCAAAGTTTTCGAGGTACTTTATGTGCCTTTTAACAAGTACATAGTTCAGCCGAAGTGGTGGTGCAGTGGCTAGCGTCGCCGCTTCTCTCTGCTTCACCTTGTGTTCAAAACCCATTTACTACTTTTATTTTTGTTTTTTATTTATCTACACTCGTTAGTCGAAGATTACTCTACGAATGTTTCCCATGTATACTGAAATAACGCTGTCCGTATTCGTCTACTAATTTTATGCTTAGTGAATGAATTAAAAAAAGAAAAGAGAAACAATAAATTAATGGAAAAATTATTTGAAATTGTTTTCGGTGAAATTCTTGTGTGATATCTTGACTCATAATCCGTCTAAATTGCCAATTTCTGGAATGGTCATCTCTTATGCATGGTTTGCCACGAAAGTACTGCCGACACGTGAAATCTTCAGCAGTGTTAACGACGATCCTTTTCTGAATGAGATTCATACGAAGAAATGTCGCTGTAGCAAACCTACCTTAATGTTATGTTCGTGGTGTTCGGAATTTCTATTTTTCGAATGTTTCTACTATCGGTATCATCCAAGGGAAAGCACCAAATCTTGCTGAAGTATAAATATAAGAATAAAATATAAGAACTAATAATTGATGTAACAATGAAGTACAAGACTATGAGAATTTAAGAAGCTTGTACCCCCTGAAAATACCATATGCATATATGTTATGTAATAAATGTATGACACCTATTGTGAAACCCATTTGTAATTTTGCAAATAATATAACGCCCTTGTATCCCCTAACTTGATAAGAAACGTTAGTTTAGTAACATTCTGCCGATATGGATAGATACATGAATAAAATTAAATAAATTGAAACAATAACCGGTTTTCGAACAGGGAAAGCAAAAGAGAAAGACCATGAAACTAGGTATTATGCCACCAATTGCGTTGAAAATTTTGGCAGCCGTTTTCTTAGCAACAGCCGAGTATTTACGGATAAGCCGAGGAACGTGTTCTCTTAGTTTGGCTCTTCTTCCACTGAGCGAAGTTTCTGGAAATTCAGGTTATGGCACTTGCCATATTCACTTCGTCAGTCTAGGAAGTTGGATTGTTTGTCATGGTTCAAAGGTACAGATATTCAGACTTCAGTTGCTGGTTCTTACTCATACTCGACCGCGGAAATGCTGGACTGCACAGTACAAGCCACTGAGTCACCCATAAGCATTTGTCACGAGCAGCCTGGCTGACCTCATCAACCCCATTTCGATAACGTATAATTAACGCAGACTTCGCGTGTGTGTGAGACATCAGCGTCGTGTAGGATGAAAACCGGAAACATACAAAAGAATACTAAGAGCGTTCACAGATATTGGCTTTTTGTGAAAACATTAAGAGTTTTAAATCAATAAAAAATTTCATTCATTTTCTATACATGAAAGATACGGTTACAGGTAGAGGGATGAATAATTGTCTCTGTCTGTACAGTCTCTGACACCGTTGAACAGTAAGGAAAGCCGCATACATCAGCGTTTTGGGGGATTGTCAGCTCAATCTCGTACTAGATTAACCGCAAAGCAAGAGGAAAACGTTGATGTGATAGACGAATGCCGGCCGAAGTGGGCGTGCGGTTCTAGGCGCTGCAGTCTGGAACCGCGAGACCGTTACGGTCGCAGGTTCGAATCCTGCCTCGGGCGTGGATGTGTGTGATGTCCTTAGGTTAGTTAGGTTTAACTAGTTCTAAGTTCTAGGGGACTAATGACCTCAGAAGTTGAGTCCCATAATGCTCAGAGCCATTTGAACCATTTTTGATAGACGAATGGAAATTTTTGCCTATGAACAAATTTAATATTTAAATGTGTCCCTATTAATATGGTTGGTTGATTTGGGGGAGGAGACCAAACAGCGAAGTCATCGGTCCTGTCGGATTAGGGAAAGATGGAGAAGAAAATCGGCCGTCCCCTTTCAAAGGCACCATCCCGGCATTTGACGGAAGCGATTTAGGGAACTAACGGAGAAACCTAAATGAGGATGGCCGGACGCGGGTTTGAATCGTCGTCCTCCCGAATGCAAGTCCAGGCTGCTAACCATTGCGCCACTTCGCTTAGTTGTCCCTATTAACTGCAATGAAAATTATTTACTCCAGACCTGTTTTAATATCCATTACAGTTCTCTCCTCATACTTATTATAGCTCACACAACGTTTCATTATTTCGTTTATATCATGCGAGAACTTCAATAGTTTCCGGATCTAGAAGTTTGGTGCGTTCCGTATGGTGGGTTTCTGCACTGTAGGAACTTGATGTTTACCGTTTCAACAGATTTGTAGCTGCTCTAAGTTAGTGCATTCCAGTTAGCGAGTTTTACTCACACGCTGCGTTTTGTTGAATCAGTTGGATAAAAAACTGTGCAGTAACATTTAAAAAAAGTATTCATTGTAAAGAATGTGGAAACTGAAGCCACACATTAAATTGCAATGTTCACACAGAGACAGTTAGTCTGCTTTTATTACTTCCCTGATTCATGTTTTAGAGAAGCATAATCTCACATGAGAAAATTGACGAAAAAAGGTCTTCATAAACTATTTGTGTATGGTTCGTATCATAGACGTAGAGGATAGTTTTCGAAATTCTAGGATAATGAGGTAACAAAAATTAATTATTTAGCAGCAGTTTGACAGATTTTTGTACTTACAAAACATCTCGTATACAGGGTGATTCAGTAGCCCCTAGCGAAGTTATCTAATGCAGCTTAACAAACTTGTGAAGTCTTCATAAGGTCGGTATTTCCCTCTTCGTTTACTGTATGGCACTAATGTTAGGTAAGCTAATGTTGCAAACGAACAGTCCGTTCGCAAAACGTCAATCCTTGAAATCATTTACTTATGTCCGTCCACCATATAACTATGTTAATATGTCGTGCCTGGTGACCGAGTGTAAGAAAGAGCGAAATTAATGCTTACAAGGAAGTAACAGTGAAGCAAATAATGTATTATCACTACAGAATATGTACCCTAATGTAATCGTAATAAAAGCATGTTCCCAGCAGTGTAGCGTGGCGCGTATGGTTGGGCGTTGCGGGTTGCATAAAACGCGATCATTAGGGTCAGACGAATCGCCCTGTGTACTTGACAACTAGTATGCACCAATAATACTTTTAATCAGTGAAATCTATGCCGTAACTGTCGATTAAATACTGCTTCAATGAGTACAAGTTAGTGGAGATACATACTGATGTCCATGTAGAATAAACGACATATTTCATAAAAAATATCAGAGTACGGTATACAATTTTTTAAATACTTTTTATTAGGATAGGTTATTGAGACAAAAATTTCAGGAATCTACTTCACTGTAACTGCTGAAACATTATTTCCAGTAGGCGTATGCAGTTTTGCAAGATTATTGAAGTTTTATCTAACAGTATTTTTGCTACCTGTTTTGATAAGCATAATTAATTGTGCTGCTTAATTATCATGGGGTTAACGGTAGTTAAGAAATGATTTGACGTGCTGAATACCAAAAAGATTGTGGAGCTGTGAGCACATAGTTATTTCTGTTCCACATTTGATACAGATACATGTACACAACTTTCGCTGAAAATATGAGACTGACCTTCCTATATCCTTCTGTAGCTAAGTGGAACCAATTAACCTCCATTTATGCCTGAGGATGGTCAAGTGTGATTTTGAAATCAACAGTAAGACAGCAGTACGAAAGCAATGAATTTCACCAGGCAATGAGTATGCTAGGAAATGTATAATTGGCATTCAAACGAAAACGAGACATATGGAAGAAAAGTAAGTAAACTATTCATTATTTCAGAGCTAATCGCTATAATTGCAAATACATTTGTCCCACTGTCAGACGAGACGGTCAGTGCTTTCATGGAAAATGTGGTCGTCTACGGAAAGATGATTGTCCCCATGAGTGTACTCAGGCCCCCTCACATGTGACCATGGTTGTTTCGAGAACGCTGCAGAAGTTTCGCATAGAGGCCCTTAAACATCCTCTCTACAATCCAGAACTCTCCTCATGCGGTTTCCATATTTTTGGGACCCTGAAGAAAGACATTAGTGACCGTCAATTTGCTTCGGACTGAGACATGCAAGCCACGGCACAATTACGGTTCCGTAGGCTACCGCAAACATTTTTGCATGAAGTTAGTGACCGTCTTGTCTCACAGTTCAAAATGGTTCAAATGGCTCTGAGCACTATGGGACTTAACATCTATGGTCATCAGTCCCCTAGAACTTAGAACTACTTAAACCTAACTAACCTAAGGACATCATACACATCCATGCCCGAGGCAGGATTCGAACCTGCGACCGTAGCGGTCACGCGGTTCCAGACTGAAGCGCCTAGAACTGCACGGCCACACGGGCGGCTCGGTCTCACAGTGGGACAAACATATTAACAGTGATGGTGATAAGTTCTGTAACACATTCATGTTCAAAAAAACAGAACACGTTGAACGACTAGACATAGGATGTTTATATTCACAGGACATGTACTTTACTATCTTCTGCAGAAATGATTAGCATTTGAACCACGTCGGCCAGCGGGTTCAAGGTCAACATCGATATCGCGGCGCAACAGTACCTACTGGTAAAATGTACCTGCGGCTCTCGTTGTCGCTATAACCCGTAGGTAATGGATCAGTGTGACTTGAGAAGACGTGCAGTATGCCTTGCAGATGTATGCGCGAACCGTACCGTCAAATCAGTGACTTTGAAATAGGGCGCATTATTGGCATGAGAGAATGTGATGCATCCATCCGGCAAATTGCTGCTGGTGTGGGACGGAGTGATTCGGCAGTGCAACGGGTATGTGCAGAATGGTTCACCGAAGGCCTTGGAACACGACGAGATGGTTCACGTCGCACCACCCAGACCACCCCTCGAGAAGATCGACACTTCATCCGGATGGCATTGCAGGACAGATATGCGCCCTTCTCGGCTCTGCGACAACAGTGGAACAGTGGAGCACATCGTACACTATCGGGGGTGACACTCCGTCGCCGTTTATTACGGCATGGAATACGTTTGCGTCGTCCACTTTTGCGCCTACCTCTGACGAATATGCAGAAACACGCTAGACGGCAATGGAGTACTGAACAACATCACGGGGGACAGGGCTGGCATCAGGTAGTATTTTCGGACGAAACCAGCTTCTGTTTGTTTGAAAATGATGGCCGCATTTTGGTTCGCCGCAGACAGGAGGAGCGGTATCACAGTGACTGCATTCGCACGAGGCCTTATGGTGTGGGATGCTATTGAGTGCAACCACAAATCACAACTGTGACCAGTGCGACCTACGCGAATGACACCATGCGACCCGTAGCCATATCCCTTCTGCACAACACAACAGCCGCCATTTTTCAGCAAAACAATGCACAACCGCATGTTGCAGCACGAACACGTGCCTTCCTCGTGTCACAGGATTTCAGCCTTTTGCTCTGGTCTGCCAGATCACCAGGCTTGTCTCCAATCGAAAATGTGGTGGAGATGGTGAAACGACGGGTGCATTGCTGTGACCCAATGTCAAACACCACAGATGAACTTTGGATCCAGATGAATGCAGCATGGATGGCTATAACACAGGACGCCATTCGCGCCTTATACGCGTTCATGCCATCATGCAAGGACCAAGTTACCAGCTCATATGGCAGACCCTACGCCTACAAGGCGACAGGACATATGCTGAACCGAGGTGACTGAAATGCTAATCATTTCTGCGGAACATACTAATGTACATGTCCTGTGAATATGAACGTCCTGTCTCTAGCCGTTCAAGGTGTTGTTTTTTTCTGAACATGAGTGAAATAAACAGTTTACATACTTTACCTCCATCTGTCTCGTTTTTGACTTCCTGTTATAACACGATTATACTTTTCGTATGCCATTGGCAAATGTTTACACGTTACAGAGTTTTTTTTCTACTTCACAGAATCGAATTTGAATCTGAGGGCAGAAGAAATTATGATTTATGAAAGGAAGTCGGAATGAAAATCTAAATTCCCTGGCATAAATTAGAAACCTGTCAACATCGTCTTAGGGATATACTGTTGGCCCATTTTTCCCTGTAAAAGAAGACGTTAAAGTCGAGAGGCACCCTTGTGCTACTCGAGAAGAACGACTGTGTGCCATTCACCAAATCTATTGTTTCCGTAGACAAAATTACACTATAAAAGCACACTGTATTTGACACGCGATATCGTAATTTGCTAATGTTATTTTCTCAAATTAGAGTAAGTTAAGAAATGACAGAAATAAAAGCTTGAAAAAGATAAACTGTAGAGTAAAATATTTTTTATACACTACTGGCCATTAAAATTGCTACACCAATAAGAAATGCAGATGATAAACGGGTATTCATTGGACAAATATATTATACTAGAACTGACATGTGATTACATTTTCACGCAGTTTGGGTGCATAGATCCTGAGAAATCTGTACCCAGAACAGCCACCTCTGGCTGTAATAATAGCCTTGATATGCCTGGGTATTGAGTCAAACAGAGCTTGGATGGCGTGTACAGGTACAGCTGCCCATGCAGCTTCAACACGATACCACAGTTCATCAAGAGTAGTGACTGGCGTAATTGTGACAAGCCAGTTGCTAGGCCACCATTGACTAGACGTTTTCAGTTGGTGAGAGATCTGGAGAATGTCCTGACCAGGGCAGTAGTCGAACATTTTCTGTATCCAGAAAGGCCCGTACAGGAACTGCAACACGCGGTCGTGCATTATCCTGCTGAAATGTAGGGTTTTTTCAGGGATCGAATGAAGGGTAGAGCCACGGGTCGTAGCACATCTGAAATGTAACGTCCACTGTTCAAAGTGCCGTCAATGCGAACAAGAGGTGACCAAGACGTGTAACCATACCATCACGCCGGGTGATACGCCAGTATGGCGATGACGAATACACACTTCCAATGTGCGTTCACCGCGATGTCGCCAAACTCGGGTGCGACCATCATGATGCTGTAAACAGAACCTGGATTCATCCGAAAAAACGACGTTTTGTCATTCGTGCACCCAGGTTCGTCGTTGAGTACATCATCGCAGGCGCTCCTGTCTGTGATGCAGCGTCAAGGGCAACCGCAGCCATGGTCTCCTAGCTGATAGTCCATGCTGCTGCGAACGTCGTCGAACTGTTCGTGCAGATGGTTGTTGTCTTGCAAACGTCCCCATCTGTTGGCTCAGGGATCGAGACGTGGCTGCAGGACCATTACAGCCATGCGGATAAGATGCCTGTCATCTCAACTGCTAGTGATACGAGGCCGTTGGGATCCAGCACGGCGTTCCGTATGACCCTCCTGAACCCACTGATTCCATATTCTGCTAACAGTGTCGCGATACCATAAACCGCAAACGCGATGGGCTACAACCCGATCTTTGTCAAAGTCGGAAACGTGATGGTACGCATTTCTCCTTATACGAGGCATCACAACAACGTTTCAGCAGGCAACGCCGGTCAACTGCTTTTTGTGTATTTGAAATCGGTTGGAAACTTTCCTCATGTCAGCACGTTGTAGGTGTCGCCACTGGCGCCAACCTTGTGTGAATGCTCTGAAAAGCTAATCATTTACATATCACAGCATCTTCTTCCTGTCGGTTAAATTTCGCGTCTGTAGCACGTCATCTTCGTGATGTAGCAATTTTAATGGCCAGTAGTGTGTAATAAAAACTAAAAAGTAAACGTTCTTCAGTTTAGGAAATGTATTGATCGTCGTGGCTCAAAGTTACAGACATTCAAACGTCATCTGCCGGTTCTTACTCACATTAGGAGCGGAACTGCTGAAATGCACAGTACAAGTCTGTGAGTCGCCCACAAGCATTCGTCACGAACAGCGTGGCTGACCTCAGCCGCCCGTTTTGGACACCTTATAATTAACGCCGTCTTCTCGTGTGCGTAACCTTAATGTCTTATGGGATGAATATTGTTCTCAGTACGTTCCAGACACGCATCTTCCACATCATCCTCTGATATGAGGAAGCAAATGTGTGGTGCTTCACGTTGTCACTGTCTGATATTTGTTTCATTTATTTTTAATGTATTTTCATTCTTGTCCAATCTTGGACACTTTATGGCTAGTTGCAGATAAGTCAGTGATCACATATTTCCTTTCTCTATTTCATCAATATTTTCATCTTCCTTTGCACTTATTCCAGAAGAAGACAAGCAGACAAACAATATGCCAACAGCCTTACTTACTGTGCTACTGCGTCAGATTCTAGAACAGCACCGTTTCACCTGTGGCCGTATCCTGCATGAAGAACAGTTTAATGTAATCGTTTTGAACTGATTACTTGTCCCGGAAGTATTAAGGAGTTT
The DNA here is from genome assembly GCF_023864275.1 of Schistocerca cancellata. NCBI lineage: Eukaryota > Metazoa > Arthropoda > Insecta > Orthoptera > Acrididae > Schistocerca > Schistocerca cancellata. Next base: position 506,272,892 of record NC_064629.1, on the reverse strand, counting down.
TTATGATAAATCCACGCATTCTCCGAGATATTTTCTGTTTTCATCCTAAACGACTTTGACGTTAAAGAAATGCAAAGTCAGTGTTCATTATACAATGTGCAAATGGCAGTGATGAGGTCAGCTGTCCTGTTCGTGTCAAGTGCTTGTGGGTGCGGCGTCGATTCTTATTGCGCAGTTCAACAGTTTCCCCGCCGAGTATGAGTAAAAAAAATGGCTCTGAACACTATGGGACTTAACATCTATGGTCATCAGTCCCCTAGAACTGAGAACTACTTAAACCTAACTAACCTAACGACATCACTCACATCCATGCCCGGCGCAGGATTCGAACCTGCGACCGTAGCGGTCACGCGGCTCCAGACTGAACCGCCTAGAACCTCACGGCCACACCGGCCGGCGAGTATGAGTAATATCCAGCTATTGACGTTTTGATATCTGTACTTGAAACTATGATAAATTGGCTTCATCGATTCAGTAACGCTTTTTAAAATGCTAGAGAAATCAGTTGTAGGTAGTGCATACCGGCCAGTTACATTTATTGGTGAATCCAAGGAAAAAGTAGTGACCTTAAAAATGATATCAGGCACAGCGTTCTTGTACAATGTATTCAATAGCGTTGATCAACAGTTTCTGCCCACAACATATCAGTTTAAGGGAGGACTTGGAAGGAAGTAAAACGCGCCGTATTATGTTTTTAGAGATGTTAATGGAAATACGATGGTTTTCTTCCTTAGAGGTAGCCGATTCGAGATCGGTGATGGAAAAAAAAACATCATCACGAAATTTAGTCGGCACGGAGAGTACTGGTGTCTGCATTAAATTCGAAATGTCTTCACAGTTTCGTATGGAGATAAGGGTTAATACACTGACGACGCCATTTCGTCAACGGACTTCGGGCAAGACATCTAGTGTTACTCGAGAGGCTTTATTCTAAAAACATGGCAGATTCACACCCGTCACATAATCGACTTGCTGGGGGAAGCAAATGACAAAGCAAGTCAATGCAATGAGCGAAATGTGTGGTAAGACATCTAGTGTTACTCGAGAGGCTTTATTCTAAAAACATGGCAGATTCACACCCGTCACATAATCGACTTGCTGGGGGAAGCAAATGACAAAGCAAGTCAATGCAATGAGCGAAATGTGTGGTGTACGATCTCGTCACTGTACCTTCTTGGTAGGGGAATGTGGGTCAAAGTGGCTACTCTAAGAAAAATTGAATTTTCACCATAGCATGAATGTTGATGAAAGCTTGCCGCTTAAACAGTCGTCACACGGGACGAAGCAGCTACCGTTCGCGTGGACGAGGATGGGAAATCCAGCGTCACGAGAGACAGCGCAGTCGGCACGAGGGACGAACTGATAAAAGTGATTTGCGCTCTCAGCTCTCACCAGCGGCAATGGCGGCTTTATTTGGCTCGCAAACCACGCAGTTTGATTACGCAAATGAACGCGCGGAAAATGCTTACGTTAGCTCTATTAAAACGCACATTTTCTCGCTGGTCCATATGCTAGTCATGTTGTTCTGTTAGTACTATACATAAACGAAAACTTCGACATCAATGAACACGTGACAAGATGAAAACGAAATACACATGTCCAGTTAGTACGGATATCAGCTTATTAAACTTCACCAAATCGGACAAACTCACTCCTGAGAGAGAGAGAGAGAGAGAGAGAGAGCATACTTATATTTACATAACTTCGAATATTACAGAAATTATTTCTATCAATTTATGAAGGAAGCCGCAGAACCTATTAAAAAGCTCTAAGGTGAAAAAAAAAACTGAATACAACAGGACACGAACCCGATACCCACTGTTTCGTAACGTGGTGCCCTTACCAGCTACATTACGCCGATGATCTGCTATGAACGACCATGTTTTTTCTGTTGCACTCTTCTGAAAGCTTTAACCACCAATAAGTTATTGAAATTTAATTATAACAAATCCTACCAAAAACGACAGGTTTTTGATGATTATTCAATGTACCGTTGCCTTAAAACGGCGTACTTACATAGAACTTGATCTATAACAAGAAAATACACAAATATTTTAACTACCAATACGACGTTTCTGTCATTTTATTACAACAGATAGTACCAATAACGATGCGGTCTCGAGGGATTCGATGTGCTGGTGCTTAGAAACAGCATATATTTAGAGGGCGTAATTTATGACACAGAATCCATGAAATATGAGCTTCATCTGAACATGACAAATACAGTATGGTGTCACGCAAGTTCTGCTTCTGACGTAGAGAGAGTTTTTGGTTCCTATTGGTTCTACATTACGTGGAAAGTTGCCGAAATATCGCATAACTTACTATGTTTCACGTCACGGAATTGCACTGCCAGTATAGATTATAAGTATAAAAATGATGCGGTATTTTGTTTCGCTCTGCCAGCTGAAATGCTAATCTCCGTAGGTCGTTCAGTGTAAATTCATAACAACAGTTTTCCATGTCAAAATATAACTAAGGATTTATTGTTCTTGTTCTTCATTGAACACACTCATTACGCTTCCCATAATCCCTTTATCAACTACCGTATCTTCATTATTTTCCTGTAACTTTTATTTTCAGTGTGTTGCTTGTAAAATTAAATTGCTTCCCTGCTGTAAAAAAGGGCATCCTATCATTCTTAATGACCTCAATCGGATTTTCTATCGCAAGAGGATGCCATGTTTGTTGCTCTAATTCCTGGACATATTTTCAAGGCATCTTGATGCTCTAGCATCTACAGCAACACCTAGTGACTGCAGCAGACCGTTTTCCAGCAGGATTTTTGCACTGCGCCAAATAGAACAGAGACAGTTTTAATTTGCTAGCAGACCTCTCTTCCGGCCGTTGTCAGCTTTAGTGACTGGAGCCGCTACTTCTCAATGAAGCAGCTCCTCTTGGGCTCATAAGGGGTGACTGGATCTCGGTTGCCAAGAGCGCTCGGCAGACCCGGACGTGGTCCCGGCGGAGGTTCGAGTCCTGCCTCGGCCACGGGTGTGTGTGTTTGTCCTTAGGATAATTTAGGTTAAGTAGTGTGTAAGCTTAGGGTCTGATGACCTTAGCAGTTAACTCCCATAAGATTTCACACACATTTGCACTTTTTTTTTTATTATTATTACCGCGAACGGTCACCCATCCAAGGGCATGCCAAGTCGAATAGCGCTTCACTTCCGTGATCTGACAGAACCGGTGTTACCACTTTTTTATTTGTTTACTTTTTACCACTGCGGCAAGGCCATAGGCATAAGTGAGATAACAAAAATAATACACACTGAAGAGCCAAAGAAAATGGTACACCAGCTAATACCGTGTAGCGCACCCGCGAGTGCGCAGAAGTGCCGCAACACGACGTGGCATTGACTCGACTAATGTCTGAAGTAGTGCTGGAGGGAATTGACACCATTAATCCTGCAGGGCTGTCCATAAATCTGTAAGAGTACGAGAAGGTGCATATCTCTTCTGAACAGCACGTTGTAAGGCATCCTAGATACACTCGATAATGTTCATGTCTGGGCGGTTTGGTGGTCAGCGGAAGTGTTTAAACTCAGAAGAGTGTTCCTGGAGCCACTCTGTAGCAATTCTGGACTTGTGGTGTGTCGCGTTGCCCTGCTGCTGTTGTCCCAGTCCGTCAGAATGCGCAATGGCCATGAATGGATGCAGGTGATCAGACAGGATGCTTACGTACGTGTTACCTGACGTCAAAGTCGTATCTAGACGTATCAGGGGTCCCTTATCATTGCAACTGCACCCGCCCCACGCCTTTACGGAGCCTCTACCGGCTCGAACAGTCCCCTGCTGACACGCACGATCCATGAATTCATGAGATTCTCTCCATACCCGTATACGTCCACCCGCACGAAATATTTTGAAACGAGACTCGTACGACCAGGCAACATGTTTCCAGTCAACAACGTTCCAACGTCAGTGTTGACGGGCCCAGGCGAGGGGTAAGGTTGTGTGTCGTGCAGTCATCAAGGGTACAGGACGAGGCCTTTGGCTCCAAAAGCCTATATCGAGGGTGTTTGTTGAATTGTTCGCCCGCTGACACTTGTTGATGACCCAGCATTGAAGTATGCAGCAATTTGCGGAAGTGTTGCACTTCTGTCATTTTAAACGATTCTCTTGAGTCGTCGTTGGTCTTTTTCTTGCAGGGTCTTTTTCCGGCCGCATCGATGTCGGAAATTTGATGTTTTTTCCGTAGTCCTGATATTCACGGTACAATCGTGAAATGGTCGTACGGGAAAATTCCCACTTCATCGATACGTCGGAGATGCTGTGTCCCATCGCTAGTGCGCCGACTATAAGACCACTTAAATCTTGATAATAGCTACTTTTCCTGCCCTGGTCACCTTACCTCACCTTCCCTCATTCAAAACGTCATTTCAGTAGATATTCAAAAAGAGATACCGACAGTAAAGGAAACTTAGAAGTCGAGGTTAATCGTAGCTCCAGCGAGCTGCCGAACCCCTTTGATACTGAACCGAAATGTCATATAGGAATTATGGCACGGAGTGTCTGTAGAATTGAAGGTTCTACGTCTCTTAAATAGTAAACCAGTGTCGTTGTATTCTGAGGGGAATGTCATTACAATTGTTTTTTATTGAACTTCCAATCATGTATTCCCCCTGAAATATTAAACTTTATATGTGACTTGAGCTGTCTAAGCGTTCATCAATAAGAAATAAATTCTCCATAAAATGAATGGCAAGCATTCTACTCCAAGTTGGTAAAATGACTGCCATATTAAAATGTCTTACTAAAAAATAGCTCTCTTTCTACGTCCAATATTTTTATTTATTTGATTTATTTTAAATTTATTTTCCTTCTGGTACTGAGCAAGATGGCGCAGTGATTAGCACTCTGGATTCACATTCCGGGTACAACAGTTCAAATTCGCGTCTGGTCATTCTGTTTCAGGTTCTTCGTGATTTCTCTAAATCACTCAGGGCAAATGGCGGGATGATTCCTTTGAAAGAGCACGGCCGATTTCCTTCCGCATCCTTGCAATAATTCAAGATTGTGCTCGGTCTCTAATGACCTCGATATCGACGGGACGTTAAACCCTAATATTCTTTCCTTCCTTTCCTTTTGGAACCATGTTGGACACGTTGCAGCTATCTGCAGGGAATTTTGCAGTCATGAATTCCCTTTCGTTGATCTCATCAGTATTTTTTCTAATTCCTGTACGATTAATCTAAAGCAAGACTAAAAGTAGAATAGGTTGAAAGCTAGGATAGTAAACAGCTGAATTTAAGATAGGAGACTGAAAAAAAATCATAAGCATGCCGTTACAACTGTAGCCGACTGATAGTAAGATAGCCTTCTGGAAATACCAGCTGTCACCGAGCGTGGTGGCGCAGCGGCTAGCACACTGGACTCGTATTCGGCAAGTCGACGGTTCAATCCTGCTTCCGGCCATCCTGAATCAGGTTTTCCGTGATTTACCTAAATCGCTTAGGCAAATGCCAGGATGGTTCCTTTGAAAGGGCACAGCCCACTTTCTTCCCCATATTTCCCTAGTCCGACGACACCGATGGCCTCTCTGTTTGGTCTCGTCCCCCAAATCAAATCAACCCAACCAGTTGTCCATCGGAATCATTATAAGAAAGATGATTTTTTCCAGGAAGCATTATTGCATAAGTATAAACACACAACAGCCAACGTCCTTGCCACAGTAGTAACACCGGTTCCCATCAGATCATCGAAGTTAAGCTCTGTCGGGATGGGATAGTACTTGGATGGGTGACCATCCGGTCTGCCGAGTGCTGTTGGCAAGTGGGGTGCATTCAGCTCTTGTGAGGCAAACTGAGGAGCTACTTGATTGAGAGGCAGCGGCTCCGATCTCCTAAATTGACTTACGGCCAGGAGAGCGGTGTGCAGACCACATGCCCCCTCATATCCGCATCCAGTGACGCCTGTGGGCTGAGGATGACACGCCGGTAGTCGGTACCATTGGGCCTCCCAAGGCGTGTTAGGACGGATTTAGTTTCATGAACACCCAATATCGAACCACGTTATCGTCTGTGTCATAGATATCGCGGAATGACTCTAAGATCAACATAAGAGGGATCAATGTCAGTGTAGAACCATACAATAGTCCATTTGCTCTAATCGTAATCGAAAGTGAAGAAAATATATATCTAAAAAGTGCTCTCCGATACGCTGTAGGTAATGGCTTGGGGAATATTTGCGCAGATGTAGATATACGATTCCCATAACGAAGCTACGCTCTATTAATAAATCTGTTAGTGAGATCGGGTTGCTACTATCATCACTGAAATCGGAGAGCACTTTCAGCTCCACATTAGATTCTTGAGAAATTGGTACGGAGTGGTGACAGGACAAGTTAGGCTTAACCGGGCTGATATCTGGGAATATTGTTAACTCCACGGTTCTTTAACTATTGTTCACATCCAAGCAATCGGCAGCCAGACGATTAAGGGTTTTCACACTTTGGAGAATCATTTATCCTTCACGCACTTCGAGGGCGTGCTGAAAAACAATGCCTCCGAATGTTTTATGTCAAAACTTTCAAAGCGTTTTAAATAAAGCAAAGGTTATCAACATTCCACACGTTTAATCTTCTTGTCTACATATTTATTTCACAGCACAGTCACACTGGCAACTAACGCATTTCTCCCAACGAGAGACTAGTTTGTTGATAGCGTCATTGTAGAATGTTTGACTTTGTTGATGGAGCGACAACCTCACCTCTGCTTTCACCTTTTCATCACTATCAAAGTGAAGTCCTCGAAGGTATTCTTTAATTTCTGGAAACAAATGAAAATCGAATGGGTTCAAGTCGAGATTGTAAAGACAATTCTCGATGACAGTAAACTCAAGGCGTCGGATTGTTGCAGATGTCACTTCGCTCGTGTATGTTCTGGCGTTGTCATACTGAAGGAGAGGGTGGTCTATATGTGGACGAACTCTTCGAATTCGAAGCACAATTGCAGCACGCTGTTCATCATCCACCGATATAGTTACGTTACACACCGCCATGTTACACGCTACAATTCCGAGCCTTGGAGAGGCGGAGCGCTGCAGATATGTAGACATGATTAATAAAGATGTAAAAGTTAATAACGTTTGTTCTACTTAAAAAGCTACAAGAATTTTCACATAAAAATTCAGAGGTATTAATTTTCAACACGACCTCTTAGATTAGTCTATCATAATGACCAAAAATGACACTACTAAATGTCTGAGTAAGCGCTGTCTCAAGCAGGAGTTCGCTGAGTTTTGAGCATCCATCAAAATAGAAGACACACCAGGTGAGTGTCAAGTGTGCTTACGTTTCAGCTGGATTACTTAAATGAATATTTTTGCTATTAGTATGGATGAGTATGGATTGAAATAAAGACGGAAGTAGCAGTTTGGTTTCGGCAAGCATAGTAGCTAGGAGTGAGGCGGCATTAAAGTCTCCGTTCAGCGATGAAACACACTCAAAGAAACAGACTTTTTGTAGCTTGCTGTCTTTCAAATAGACTAACTCTGTTCATCATTGCATTAATTGTCCATACTTATTTAAAGTCTTTGGTTGTATGAGTGACAAAAGATAAGCACCATCTCTTCCTCCCATTTGACGTAACTCTCCTATCATTTACATAAATGGAGAAGTGAAGCTGTCGCCAACCCACAAGATGATTACAACATCGCAGTGCTTGACATTATTTCGTCTCTTTTACAATGGAATTAGGAAACTGTGGTTGTTTATGGTACAGAAGGCAAATTAAAATAATTTTCTTTCACGACGCTTTTTACGGTCTTTCACCCTCGTTTTCGAATCTATGTGTATAAGGTTTTTGAAAGAATTATCTTTGACTTACAAGGCAGATATACAATCTCTGGACTGTTTTTGGTTGCTGCTTATGCTCGATATTAAGCGATGCAAACGTGTGTACTTTTCATTGGAATATCTTAGTTATTGTTTACAATGTATGACTTCAGAGCAATACTCCGCTGCTAGGCCACTATACCACTCTGTGGTATGTCACGTAGTCTACTACCACATCTTGCGAAAGATTGTATTGGTGACGATTAACATTGTGGCACAGAACAAAATTCATACTGTGCATCACGATCTACACGACATAACTAAGTTGCCAGGCGGGTAGCCTACCACATGTGCCTGGCTACCGCACGAGCTGCAATACATCGTGCTCCATGGAGCACACTTGGAAGGACTTCGCTTAAGCCAACAGCACAGACTAAACTGTCGTTCTACATCGGCACTTACCAGCTGTAAAACAAGATTCCCAGGCGCTAGTCACAGATTCATAGTTGTCCACATCATCAGTAAACTTGGAAGTTCACAAATTGCCTCATCTACGTCTCCGCCTGCATGATTCCTGTGCAATTCACCTTACAGTGATACCCATCGTGAGAGAGCAGAATGGGGCGCTCCGCGGAGCTCACGGGCTTCGAACGTGGCCAGGTGAATGTGTATCACTTGTGTCATACGTCTGTACACGAGATTTCCACGCTCCTAAACAACCCTAGGCAAACTGTTTCCGATGTGATAGTGAAGTGAAAAAGTGGAAGGACTCGTACAGCACAAAAGCGTACAGGTCGACCTCGTCTGTTGGCTGACAGAGACCGCCGACAGTTAAAGAGGGTGTAATAGGCAGACGTCTATCCAGACTATCACACAGGAATTCCAAACTGCATCAGGATCCACTACAAGTACTATGACAGTTAGGCGGGAGGTGAGCAAACTTTGATTTCATGGTCGAGCGGCTGCTCATAAGCCACACTTCATGCCGGTAAATGCCAAACGACTCCTTGCTTGGTGTAAAGAGCATAAACATTGGACGATTGAACAGTGGAAAAACGTTGTGTGGAGTGACGAATCACGGTACACAATGTGGCCATCCGATGGCAGGGTGTGGGTATGACGAATGCACGGTGACCGTCGTCTGCCAACGTGTGTAGTGTCAAAACTAAAATTAGGAGGCGGTGGTGTTACGGTGCGGTCGTGTTTTTCGTGGAGGGGACTTGCACCCCTTGTTGTTTTGCGTGGCACTGTCACAACATAGGCCTACATTGATGTTTTAAGCCTGCCGCAGTGGCCGAGCGGTTCTAGGCGCTCCTGTCTGGAACCGCGCGACCGCTACGGTCGCAGATTCGAATCCTGCCTCGGGCATGGATGTGTGTGACTTCCTTAGGTTAGTTAGGTTTAAGTAGTTCTAAGTTCTAGGTGTAGGATAAGCTAGGATAACAACATTAGTATAGTGCTGCAGCGATCAACAACTCTGGCCAGTCCGGTGCCAGGGGCACGTTCACCGGGATTAGCTCGGTGAACAGGGCCAACAACACAGGTTTATACAACGCTGGCACGTCTGTAACGCTGCAGGTAGAAGTAGATTAGCACAAGTAGAATAAAATAACATAGAAAGACATAACAGTAGTGCCCACAGTGAGAGCAAAAGAAAACTAACATAGAGTAAGCTGTAGTACTAACTCTTGAATTGTATCAACTAGGACCCACTAATTGCATAAGGTGGTGGGTTGTTATGTATCATATATATACTTGAAGTTCTAGGGGACTGATGACCTCAGATGTTAAGTCCCATTGTGCTGAGAGCAGTATGAACCATTTGATGTTTTAAGCAGTTTCTTACTTCCCACTGCTGAAGAGCAATTCGGGAATGGCGATTGCATTTTTCAACACGATCGAGCACCTGTTCATAATGCACGGCCTGTGGGGGAGTGGTTACACGACAATAACTTGTGTGGGTTGCACTGAATCCTGACCTGAATCCTATAGAACATCTTTGGGATGTTTTGAAATGCCGACTTCGTGCCAAGCCTCACCGTCTGAGATCGATATTTCTCGTCAGTGCAGCACTCCGTGAAGATCCCGGCGGAGGTTCGAGTCCTCCCTCGGGCATGGGTGTGTGTGTTTGTCCTTAGGATAATTTAGGTTAAGTAGTGTGTAAGCTTAGGGACTCATGACCTTAGCAGTTGAGTCCCATAACATTTCACACACATTTGAACATTTTGAACTCAGTGAAGAGTGGGTTGCCATTGCCCATGAAACCTTCCAACACCTGATGACCGTATGCTTGCGGGAGTGGAAGCTATCATTGAGGCTAATGGTGGGTCAACACAATTTGAATTCCAGCATTACCGATGGAGGGCGCCGCGAACTTGTAAGTCATTTTCAGCCACGTGTCCGCAAGAGTTTAAGCCTTCGAAAGGAACCATTTTAATTATCCCTTATACTATCCTGTTGGAATGTGCCATTTGGTACCCTGGTCATGAAAGGTATGATAACAGAGTGTACCGTTATTACTACATACTGACGAGTATTCACTCTCCCATCAACAATTACCAAATCTGTTCTATTGTCATATCCAACAGCTCATTCGCACCATAATTCCATGAGTTTGAGAGGTATAGATCCCTAGAATCTCTGCTTCTTGTGACCTTTCACCTGGTCATCCACCGACAAGATCTGACTGCAAGAAAAAAAAAAAAACACTACACTCATCACTGAACACTAAGGAATATCACTAAATGTAGCAGTTAGTTTTGGCTCTACACCATGGAAGTCTCTATTGTAGGTGTTATGGTATCATCCGTAACCCACAGGTGGCGACTCGATCTGAAGCCAGTTTTTAGTAATCTGTTCCCGACTATTTGTGGTGGCACTCCGCTTGAAACCTCTGTACGGATTTTCGTCTCGTGTCATCTGTCTGTTAATCAGAGCCAGATGAATAATCCTACAGTCCTCTCATTGTGTAATCGTTCTGGAAGAATATGTGACCACTTTGTTGTCCTGAGTCCTTCTCGTCACAATTCGTAGTGTGGTCATCACGCTACAGCTAACCTTTTGTGCGACCTGTCGGGATGATGCTTCCATGTTCCTGATGCGAATGATACGATAATTCCAAAGTCCGAAAGACGGCGATAGATGTCAAGTGCACGTTTGCTGGACATGCTGTGCTGTGTTGTCCACCTGAAAAGTTCCAGTAACGTTAGACACACTCGATAACCGTCATGTACTCCCATCATTCTTCATTTACTCTGCTGGGTGCAATCGGAAAGTTTCCGTTCGAGAGTGTTAATACAGCGTATATGCAACGTTGCGTGACTCCTATACGGGTATACAAGCACCGACATGTGGACAAGCACTTAGTGTGACATTCGTGTCTTTCCGACGTGCGTGTGGTAAATGCGAAAACGCCTAGCGATATGCACATATACTGATGGCGGTAGTATAGCCTACACAAAACGTAAAACGGTAGTTAATTGGCGGAACTGTCATTTTTACTTATGTGATTCATGTGAAAGGGTTTCTCAAGTGATTATGATCTCACGACGAGAATTAACAGACTTTGAATGCGGAATGGTAGTTGGAGCTAGACGCATGAGACATTCCATTTCGGGAATCGTTAGGGAATTCAATACTCCGAGATCCACAGTGTCAAGAGTTGTCGAGAATACCAAATTTCAGGCATTACCCCCCGTTATGGACAACGCAATGGCCGACGGCCTTTATTTAACGAGTAGCGGTGTTTGCGTAGTGTTGTTACTACAAACAGACAAGCAACACTGCGTGAAATAACCACATAAGTCAATGTGGGATGTGTTACGAACGTATCAGTTAAGACTGTGCGGTGAAATTTGGCGTTAATGGGCTATGGCAGCGGGCGACCGGTTGGAGTTCCTTTGCTAACAGCACGACATCGCCAGCAGCGCCTATCCTGGGCTCGTGATCACATCGGTTGGACAGTAGACTACTGGAAACTTGTGGCCTCGTCAGATGAGTCCTGATTTAAGTTGGTAAGAGCTAATGGTGTGGTTCGAGTGTGGCGCAGACCCCACGAATCCGTGAACCCAGGTTGTCAACAAGGTACTGTGCAAGCTGGTGGTGGCTCTATAATTGTGTGTGCTATGTTTACATGAATGATTGGGTTCTAGTTATGTTCAGCTATTTGAAGACCATTTGCAGCCATTCATGGACTTTACATTCCCAAGCAAAGATGGAATTCTTATAGACGATAATGCACCATGCCACTGGACCTGAGATGTTCGCAACTGGTTTGAACGTTCTGGCCAGTTAGACTGAAGAATCTTACAACCCACATCGCCCGAAATCAATGCCGTCGAACATTTATGGGACATAATCGAGAAATCAGTTCCTGCGCAAAACCCTGCACCGGTAACATTTTCGCCGCTACGGACGGCTATAGAAGCAGCGTGGTAGTTCCGACGACATGTTGAGTCCATGCCACGTCGAGTGCTACATTACGCCGGGAAAAAGGAGGTCCGACACGATATTACGAGGTATCCCGTTACTTCTGCCACTTCAGTGTATATGGGTCAGCATGTCTGTCGAAAACCGCCGTTGCGGTATAATGCGCCATGTTCCGTGCTGGAACGCACGTCTTCATTTCGCAGATGAAGTAACACAAAAGTTACGCCAAACCAAGTGCGAGTAACTCGAGCCCATGCCATATAGTCCTGATCCCTCCCCATGTGATGGTCGCGCCCTCGGGACCTTAAAAATGGCCTCGAAATATTGACGATTCCTGTCGGAAAAGGATATGCAGCAGACAGTTACGAACGTTTTTGCGCGGCAGGACATGGTGTTCTACCAAACGAGTATCTTCAACCTGGTATGTCGGTGGGATGTTAATGCAGTGTTCACAGTGATTTCTCTTTATTGGCATACCGATTCTGGAAGCGTAAGGCCTTCGAACGGAACCTTTTGGATCGCGCGTTATAAGTAATAAACTCTCATAATGGTGAGTTTTAAATCAACGTATCTGAGAAGCATAGAAATACTGGAATATCAGTATGATAGCCTTCGTTTTTGCGTTGTAACACCACCCATTTCAGTCAATGTGTGACGAAGTCTGAAATAAATGCATTGATATAGTTATTAATTGAAACAGGTGAAAGTGATGTAACAATGAATGATTGCGACGGTTATGGAATTGATGTTGTAATGCTACTGAGACTGCTGATACTGTAGCCGGTATAGTTCTACTGGAGGTCGTCTTCTAGGGCTTAATGACTAGCTTCGGTTCAACAGTTGGATGGAAAATATGTGGAAAAGAGATATAAGTGGAGAACTGATGAGGGAAGGATGGTTGGAGAATGGAATTAACTACAACTGCTTCAGTATTAAAGTTTCATCCCTTCCCCTTCACGGATGCAGAGTTGGATGAATGGCTGCTTGTACGCCTCTGTGTCAGCTGCTGTTAGCTAACTTTATCTTCATGATCACGAAGGAGGCTGGAGAATATCGAAGTTTCCGACTTGAAAGACGGCTCATGAACTTTCCTAAGTAGATTTCTGCGAGATGAACGGCGTCTTTTTTTGAGTGTCTGTCCGTTACGGTTTTGGTGAAATGTTTCAGTGGAGCGAAAACAAGACTCCTTACAAATTACACAACGGATTTTTGTTGGAATTTCCGTAGCCAAAAATGGGGTATCGAACCGATCAGTGTGTCGGTTCGTTTCGCAAATAAATAAATAAGGAAATTAAATGCTTAAAAGTAATCAGGGTAATTAAAAAAGCATAATTAGCAATTTAATTAGTGATTTGACGGAAAACTGAAATATTTCACGAACAGCGGCTGGTAGCTCCGTAAATGAAGTGTCATAATGTCCATTTCTTACGCTTAGCTATTTTGCTCATAAAAAGTTACATCAGTACATTATTTTAAACTGTCAATAAAAACGGTCTAATGTTTTATAATACGATTTGTGCAAAAGTAAGAAATAATATAGAGAAACATTTGAAGGGCTTTTGGATGACGATCGAAATCATGTGCACGAAATAAGGTGCCGATTCAGAATTTAAGTTCAATGTTCAACTCATAAACTTAGAATTTCGAGACCATAAGGGGATATTTGTCTGGTGGATTATGTAGAAAGTGCAGTCTCAGTTGTTGTACATGACTTCGGGCATAATTCAAAGGAACGTAAATTTGTTTCTCGGATATGTTTTGTTTCTTATATTTACACCGATCATTTCCTACATTTGACTGTTTCTATTTCCGTTTTTCCTACATTTCTCTTACACTCTGTTACCAATCAACTAGACCGGTAACCATTCGCAGCGTCCTTCTTTGTAATTGTTCAATATCCCCTGTCAGTCCAACTTGATATGTGTCCCACACATCGGAGTAGTATTAAAGTATGGGCCGTTTAATTGTTCGATTTTGAATCTCTTTCGTGTGAAAACTACAGTTTATCAGTATCATATCAATGAATCGCAGCTTGCCATTTACCTTTCCTAAAACTGTGCTTACTTGGTATTTACAGTTCATATATCTACACGTTGATACTCCCACATATTTGTATGAGGTGACTGACTCTAGTTGTCAGTCATTAATCCTGTAATCAAAGAATACACGTTTTATATTAAGGGATAATTGCCGTCTTCCCAGCAGGCTGACATTTATTTGAGATATATCTGGATATTACAGAAAAATTTCCCGAATGAAATTTCCTCATAGACAAGTGCAACATCTGCAAAACTTCTGAAAGAGTAACGCTGCGGCGTTAGCCAGGCGTGGAACGGTTGCGGGGCTAATGACTGGGTTAACGCGCCAGTCTCACAGGAGCGAGCTGTCCTCTCAATGTCCTGCGTGGTGCTGGGCCAGTAGGAGTGCCACATTCTGAGCACCTTCTTGGACTTCATCCTCCAGTGGCGGCAGGATGACCAACCGGCAGTCATCTTAGTTCGGTGTCAGCAATCAGTACTCCCTGTACCACCTGAATACTGTTTTTTAGGGAAAATTATGTGCGGACTTCTGGAGGGAACTGGAACGGGACGCGTTTCAACCAACATCTTCGAATGTATTTTATAACTTGTTTGAGGACTAGGTCCTTAGCTGTACTCTTCGTATTTACGTATGCAGACACAAAAGGTTCTTGTAGTCGGTTTGGAAAGGCGTCGTCTACATCAAGGTATAGTGTTTCATAAAAGTCAAATGTAGGATCTCGTCTCATAGGTAGTCTTTATAGGGCATCAGCGTTAGCATGTTGTTCTAGCGGCCGATAGTGAACTGAATAATTGAAATTCCTAAAGAAGAGAGACCAGTGTGGTAAGCGTCATGCTGTTTTTTTCTGGAAGGCGGATCTTAGGACTGTACAAGGAAATTAATGGTTTATGGTCCGTTAAGAGGTGAAATTTTTTGCCACAAAGAAATGTATGGATAGCTGACATTTTTTTTGTAAAACACCGTTACTGCACACTTACCGCGCGAAAGAATGTGCTGCTTGCTATAGGACTGTAACATTAGCAATGTCGGCTGAAGAAACGGATAACAAACCTGAGAAGAGGCTTCCTCATGCACAGCAGAAACTGGTGAACCGGCATAAACAAGAATCTTGTTTTATTTCATTGTTGATCCTTACTGGGAAAGAAAACTTCTGCTGTTGCTCGCTGAAAGGGTTCAAATGAGGCTGTAGCGTGTTTAGGCTGCTGCTTCGTTGTCGACGCGACGCGGTACCACTTTTGCAAACTTCCACCACATTTCCTTATTTAGAGTACTGCACACAGTGCGTTTCCCTATACTGACACTGACTGCATTTATATTTAGCAGAACAATCTGGACACCCAGGATACGGCTTCCTGCTGTTGTTATAGCGAGGCTAGACAGAAGGAAAACTACGTGATCACTATGAGGCTGATTCATTTGATTTACTTTTTGGACTTTGTCCCTAAATGGACGAGATGGAAAGAATGAGAAAGATGAACTCATTGAGGGGGTCCAATCACACTCAGTATGGAGTGAATTGGAATGCCGTTTTACGAAATCAACCTCACTTTCATCAAAGGTTTACAGTGCTGCATTCGATATTTTAGAGGTTTTACAGCAGACACGCTGTTTTTCTCAAAACAGTGCTGCGCTTCATCTCATATTTAAAAAGATTTTGCTACTGTTAACATTTCCTCGAGAGTAGGGATTGTTCATTTCAATACAAGACGACAAACTTATTCATCGGGTGCATTCGTAATTGCTACAATAATTCAACGAAAGATTGTTAGCAATTTTGATTCTCACACAAAACTCAAAAGTTGCAGTTTATGACTGATTCAACTGCTTGCGACAAAGAAACAATGCGAGCATAACTGCTAAGACATGTGTTTGCTGCTTGGAATGCTTATAAACTGTAGATTTAACACAAATATAAATAGTTAGCAATTTGTGTAGAAAGCACAGTATTTGGGGTTATTACAGGGCAGAAAAATACTCTGTTTAGCAACGTCTGCTATGCTTCTCGTCTCGAAGTGGAGCTCTAGACATCTTAAATACGAGTCACAGACTTCCTTCTTCTGGATTAAATAGTGCAAATGATGCTGACGGATGCTGTTGCAGCCTGATGAGCTGCTGCGAAATGTGGTATAAGCTTTTGCTGGCGTTGTTGTTTTAGAATTTGCTTTCGCAATTCTACTTCTCGTACATGGCGTTTCATCTCAAGTTGGAGCTGTTGCTTTCGTTGTTTTTCTTCTGCCTGCTGGTGCATTAGTAGTTGCTATCTCAAGTTCATGAATTTGGAACCAGTGATCACTGAACTTAGTCGTCCTCGCACATATGCCAAGTTTGAGTCCTCGTCGCTAATGTAACACCTGATACAATGCAGTGTACTCTTTATTACGCAGATTTAGATGGATCCACTGTAAACACTGCACGATTGCCAGCCGGAGTGGCCGAACGGTTCTAGGCGCTACAGTCTGGAACCGCGCGGCCGCTACGGTCGCAGGTTCGAATCATGCCTCGGGCATGGATGTGTGTGATGTCCTTAGGTTAGTTAGGTTTAAGTAGTTCTAAGTTCTAGGAGACTGATGACCTCAGAAGTTAAGTCCCATAGTGCTCAGGGCCACTTGAACCATTTGAACTGCACGATTCACAATTCCAGTCCGCACCGGGCCGTCGTACATTGTAGAACACATCGAAAGAATAATCCAGATAGCCTAGGGTCCAGCAAACCCTTCAGTAATTAGTAGAATAACAATCCAAACTAGTCCTGTTGGTATCCGGTAAGCCGCGGGGATTAGCCGTGCGGTCTCGGGCGCTGCAGTCATGGACTGTGCGGCTGGTCCCGGCGGAGGTTCGAGTCCTCCCTCGGGCATGGGTGTGTGTGTTTGTGCTTAGGATAATTTAGGTTAAGTAGTGTGTAAGCTTAGGGACTGATGACCTTAGCAGTTAAGTCCCATAAGATTTCACACACTTTTTTTTTTTTTTTTGTATCCGGTAAACATCTAGGTGACGAGTGTCTGTTATAACCGAGGTAGAGACGTAAGCACAGCAAGAATGGAAGTGTCTTGCAGTCGCCCTGAGGACCCCTTTTATCTCCTGCTTTACGTCAATGGCCATGCCCACTGGCACCTCTTACCGGCTGCCAGAGCAGTTGTTGACAGCGGACATCAGAAGGTATCAATCTCGCCGTGGGATGACAGAGATATGAACTGTACACTTTCCTTTTGAGATGATCACAGAAGAATCCATACGACTGAGATCGGTGACCTCGGAGGCGAAAGAAAACGCTGTGTTAGGCCAGTTCATCTCGGACCATATTGGTGGATTAGACGTCGTTTTGAATCTGCAGCAAAATGTCCCTGTGCCTATCATGTATGTACCACATTCCCCAATTTTGTTCAAGATGAGGTAAGCCATGGATAAATTTGGGCACGGTTAGATGGGGTCCTAATTGAAAAGTTTACACTTAACATAAATTTGCACTAAGTAGGACAATATATCATTGTGAAGTCAGTGTCGGCTCATAACCCCACATTCGTAACTCTCTCGCGAATGGCTTGTTAACGTACCTATGTTTACTTGAATGTTTTTGCTTCTATTATCGTATACTTTCACATGTCAGTTTTTGCTGTTAATTGTGATCTACAATGAAGTATGTAATAAAATATTTAGTGTCATGATTATAGATAAGTAAATGGTTAGTTAGAATGATGTAAACACTTTCAGGTGATTTTAAAAAATGATTGTGATGACATAAGGTACTATGTTATTACACGAGAGCTATTCGATTATTAAGGTCCAATTGGTGGCAAAATGGCATCCACAGTAAAAATCAAAAATTTTTGTACTTTCAACATTGCAGTACAGTCAGCAATCGTGATAATCTAATATGTAAGAAACTATCAGCCTCGATTGCGATAATGAAACAAACCTTTACCTACGTTTCAGCCCAAATAATTGAGCCTTCTTCAGAAGATATACTTGGTTCTATAATTTGTCTAAGAGGGCATGGTCTAGAAATAAAACTAAAACAGCCTGAATAAACTTAGTCACATTTTAAGAATGCGGTACATAAGTACTAAGTCAACGCCAAGACCTTACTTAAGCTCTGGCGTGCACCTCGTCTCCATGGACGCCGTGCGGTGGGCATCGGGAGCTCACGTGAGTCTCACCGGCGTTGGTATTTTGCGTTATTATTGCCATAATTGCGAGAGGACAGCGATAATTTTGTCAGCAGGTTGGTGCTCTACTGCATTTCCACAACGAGGTTCGTGAGCTCTTAGATAGTAAACTACCAGAACGATGGCTCCGTCGTGCATTAGCTGGCAGTCACTGGTTGCTGGCATGGGCCCCAAATTCTCCAGATCTGCAATGTAAGGGTTGTACTTGTGGGTTGCATAGAAAAGTTTTCACACCTTCACTTCCCCACAACACCGTTGAATTACGAGGACGTATCACAGAGGAGGACATCGATGCGGACACTTTAGGGCGGGTGTGAGCCACGTCACTTTAGACTGTATGTGTGCCGTGTGACTAAATGATTCACACATTGAGCATTTGTGAAAAGGGCGCAAAAATCTTCTTGAGTTACTGTTTCCATTCATATAATCATATAGTGCCAAACATCAATACAAACAGACGCCATTTGAGTGAGGGGCGTGTCAGATTAAAATGGTGCTGTCACCACTAATTAGACTTACGCCCACCGCGTGAAAAGCATTCATCTACGGAGGGGGATTGCTGCATTTATTACGTAAGTAAATGCTTCTGATTGCGTATTTTAAAATCGGGACATTTGCACTAATTGCAGCTATTGTTCGTAACAAAATATCGTGCGCTTCGTCAAATGCTCTGTGATAAATAAATTCTTCACGGACATAGAACGATACGCCCTCGCCAGCTGAAGTGCTTCCAGCTTTCTGTACGTTAATCATGATCTGCTGACGTGAGATGGCTCTTGAAAGTGTAGTATGTGATGGTGACGAATGTAACAGCAAGGGGAAGGAAGTACATGAAGAAATTTTGATATTAGCGCCTAGTCTTGCTGCTGAAAGCTTCCCAGAAACCACATTACCTTCTACTTCAAAAAGCAATTTTACTGACGTTTTCCACAATGCTTCTTTAAGCTTACGAATCTTCTTGACTTTACCTATATCTGTAGCTAATGGTGAAAGGGACTTTTCAAAAGTTAAGTTGATAAAGAAGTATCTTAGGACAAGACATTCTCAAGAACGATTTTGTGGACTGACAACTTAAGTCATTGAAAGCGACACCTTGCAGCCAATAGGTTCAGATACGGTTTTGAAACATTTTGCTAAGTTAAAGGGTAGAAAAATTTCAATATGTTTTCATGCGGGAGAAAAATTGTCATTACGTATATGGAACACCTGCAGGAACTGCAGATGTCTTTATTAATAGAATATTTCAATTTAATGTCACAAAGAACTTGAAATTTCCCTTCAGTTGCATACACAAAAATTCTGAACATGTTGATCTATTTTCAATTACTTTCATGGCAGAACTTCATAACGTTAACAACTTGCTGGTTAGTTATCTTCACATGAAACGTATATCTTACGCAGTTAAACAGTGTCGTATGTTTAATACGTCGAAAAGAATTAGATGATTTTCTGTTTCGTTTCTGTTCCGTTTTTTCGATGGGTAGTGAAATAATTTTTGCCTTACGGAATTCAAAATGTAGATTATTAAACTAAAAAATAACAGGAATTTACATTTTCGTTCTTTCCACTCGGTTTGAAGGGTAGCACATCTTTACTGAAACAAAACAATACAAAAGGTCTACTTCTTTCTTTTTTTCACTTAACGCTTTCAGTGATCTCAGGAATTACATTAACTGGAAATAAATTGGTCTACTTTCAATATTTCGCACTGCTATAAAAATCAGAAGTTTTTTCTGTTGCAGTAAAACAGGAAAAGCAACTAAAAAAGGCGATAATTTCCATTATTGCACGATTTGCGATACATGTCAAGAAATTAAGTGTAGAGGAGAGTGTTGACCTATGAATACTTTCCAGACTTCCGCATCTAGCCAGCTCTGTAGTAGAAGTTTAGTATATTTCCTTATTCCTCCTTAAATTATGCCATTCACTTTTTGTGTGCTGAAGCCCTTTTCTGAAAAAAATGTTTCTAGGTATAAAATGGCCATGTACCTAAGAACATATTCTAGTCAAATTTGAAAGCGTTGCAGTTGAGGAAATCTTTCCAGTACTGTATTTAATAGTCTATTTGTTACATTATTACTCTACTACGCCCCAACAATCAGTAAGTGAAGTCAAATTACGTAGATATATTAGCAGAAACCATTTACAAATTACATTAATTTTGAAATAGAAGCTATTGAAAAATAACACAGGTTTCTATTTTAAAGACAGGTAAACTTGTTAAGACATTAAAGAAATTTAGTTAATGTGCGAATATCACGTGCTCCGTTGTAGAAAACCTTTTTCCTATTACGAGGTACAAGGTGGTGCGTGACCGATGAAGTATGGCTTAACCCCATTCATCCATTGGCTGCAATTGTGTACGTTAAATTTTACTGCCTCTAAGTCGTAATTGAAATATGTTTCTCTCATTTACACATTTGTGAATGTTCAGTCTTTTTATCAGGTATAAGTGTTGCCACCTGTTGGGCTTCATTACAAAATATCAACAAGTCTAAGTAGCAGTGCGCTGCAGCTTGTGACCGCCAGAATACGCGGAAATGGTTGGTTAGTTATATTATAATGTATAAATGAATATTATTATTGTCATTTTGCACGGTAATTACTGAATGTCAGTTTATTTCTTACAACAGTGAATATTTCAAAATTAGTTATTTTAGTCCATAAAAAGAAGCCAAGTGTACGAAATATATTTTGAAAATAGATACATATTTTTGTGTAAATCTGTCATCTAAAATCATTAAAAATTCATTTAAGAGCATTAAAGCATGAAAGGTCTCTGTTGGATTCCTTTCATGTTAATTTCTTAAATCTGTTGTCATTTACGGCGTAAATTCCTCTTCTAAATTTACTGTGGCGTTTCTGACTATCTGGGAGGAGACTGAGTAGTGGAACGTGTTACTTTTACACATAAACAAGAACGATCTGTCACACTACTACACTTTAAAACACAGTTTATATGTAATTCATGTCACACAGTCTCATACGGAACCTACATCCGCTTTATTTTATATACTGTATATGATAAGATACTGTCATCCCCCTTCCCTTCTGTGTGAGAGGATGAATGAGCAAATGTATTTCTAGTTGCATGCTTGAGGGTAGCAGACAAGCCTGTCTGCTAGAGAACAGTGGGACCAACGTCGGAACAGGTAGCTACGCTTTCTAAAAGAAAAGAGGTTTCTATCCTTAGTATGGTCCTGTCCGTCCCTTGTCATGTTGGTATAGGAAGCTGCCCCTCTGGCCACTTCCGTTTGTATTGGTGAGCCACCCTCAGGAAGGGACCAGGTCAGTCTGTCCGTGGCGAGCGTCTGAAGTGGTAAGATCTCCGGCTAAGCACATGTCTGCTAAGTCCGTAGGACAATGGATTTCTTAAGTTCAGCCTAACTGAAAATTTAATCACCTTTATTTCAGGTTTAGCTCTAAAATATCTAATGTTATCTTAAATTGCAACGCAGTGTAATTCGAGGGTGAAGTTCAGAATATATTCCGGTAGTTGCTTTGTCACTACTTTATGAGTAAAGTGGAACCACGTGTTGATCAGTAACTCTAACTAGCATCATCAATCTTCAATGAGAATCTGCGTGAGATTATAACGTCTCGTCCTGACAATATTTTTCAATATATCAACTTTTCTTTATGTTCAACCCACGTGGGGTGTACTTTGTGAGACCAATACCGCGTGCTTATACAATTGTTTGACCCATCAGGTTAATAGTAAGACGATAGTAACCAGTTCGAGGTTTTTCTTTTGTAAATTGCTTTTCGATCTAATTTATTTTAATTATCAAAATTATTGTGGAGTTACAGTCTTTGTGTAAACCAAGTTGACCACGTGAAACACGTGGTGTAATCATCAAAGTAGCCCTCAGCTGTTCTTTTCAGGGAGGATTTCACAGAGAGTTAGTATGAATTTAGTATACCAGTGTGTGGTAATTACATGATGGACAGGATTGTGCTACGAACGTAACTTCTTTGGGTGAAAATTGAATCGGTTGGTTGTGGTTAATTTCCCCTTGCATGTGTTTCAACGTTCTTCGTGTGTTATTTTATGAATGCAGTGTTGTATGCAGTCTCCCAATCTTGGCTCCATATTTGATGTGTTCCGTAAGATTACAATCTCACATTTTCACAATCCTAAATAAGGCACCAGTTTAGTTATGAATTAAGTTTAATATGCTGAAATTTCGATGATCAATGTTAAAATAAATTTCCAAATATAAACTGATTTATTTCTCTTTATTTAAATTCTCTTTTTTTATATATATATCACCGGTTGTCGCATGACTATTAAAAGATTATAATTTATGTTAGTCTGGTTGGGAATTTGGTAAGCTAGACTGGATACCTGGTGAAACAGTTGCGCAGTAATGCAAGGTTGACTTCCCCAGACAGCTCACAGCTTTTAACCCGCTTTTATTATCTATCGGCACCGCTTTCAGATCAAACTAATGCAACAACGTTACAAGCATAAAGAAGAATTTTCCTTCCTGTAGAAAAAATTCTGGTCTGAAAGGGTTAAATGCCCGTGCATTATATGGTGTCTTTAAAAATATACATAGGTTTTTGCTCATCATAAAATTCTGTAATTGAATAATCAACAGTAGCTTCCAAACAGCGTATACTTAAAGAGTGTACATCTGAAAACATTTACAAACGCTGCACAAAACACAACCTCATGTCTCACAACGGCAAAAACAGTAGAAAACGCGGGAAAATGCTTGTGGCAGTCTATAGCGCACATTTCTTCAAGTGATCCTAAAATCGATCACTAGAGTTTAGCACGGACCAGGAAACATCATGCGTTCCTAGGTACACTATCCTCAAGATACTATATTCTTCCCTACCCGATTGTTTAACAATCGAAAAGGTGATATAATTATGAAAAATTTACAATTTCACAGATTTACATCAAACACCATGAATCGCCTTCGTTGTCAATGCGCTTTGTGAACCGAGGGATGAGCTTTCTGATACCTTCGTGAAAAAACTCTCCTGCCCCTTCTTTGGCCCATTGTTTGACGAAATAGTGAACCTCAGTGTCGGTAGAAAACCTTTTTCCACCCACGAATGACCTCAGAGAGATTAAAACTAAAGGTGTCGGATCAGAGCTATGAGCGGGGTGATTGATAATGTTCCAGCTAAATGAATGCAAGACTTGTCTTTCGGCGCTGACCGTGTGGGGACGTGCATTGTCAAGTAACATGCTCATTAGCTTCTTTAATATTTCCCTTCTTTTGTTCTGTGTGGAAATGTGTGGAAATCAATACTCCAATGTTAGAGGTGGTTTCATTGACACCCTTTATGCCACCCCTGAGGCCTTTTGCGCGGATTTCGAGCGGCGGTGTGTCTGAAATGTTTCCCTGGGCCGTCTATCAGGAAACCACGCTATTTGATGCTATGACGTAGATTAATGCGTGGTGGAAAATTGCACACATGGCTCTTGATTTCGTACATCTTACGCTGGTACCAGGTGGGGTATCTTTCGGTATGCCCTACACTTAAGCAGGACTGGATCTGGGAACGGAATTAACAGAAGTTCTACGTGAAGTCTCAATCACAAACATTAACATTATTTTATGCGGAGACATAAATGTAAACCTAAATATCATTGATGAAACGAGTAGCACTTCATAAACATTCTTAACATTTCTGGTAAATCAAGAGTAAGTACAACTAGGGCCAAGCCGGCCGGTGTGGCCGAACGGTTCTAGGCGCTTCTGTCTGGAACCGCGCGACCGCTAGGGTCGCAGGTTCGAATCCTGCCTCGGGCATGGATGTGTGTGATGTCCTTAGGTTAGTTAGCTTTAAGTAGTTCTAAGTTCTAGGGGACTGATGACCTAAGATGTTAAGTCCCATAGTGCTCAGAGCCATCTGAACCATTTTTGAACTAGGGCCAGTTCGAGAACAGTTTTATTTTACTGAATGGATGACTTAGTGAAACCTTTGTATAAGGCACGTTTGTGTGCTTTTCTTCATTGTGGAAGATACTAGATAGGTAAAGAATACAGTTCCTCACTCAAGTGAAACATCAGTTGCACCACTCCCCCTCTCCCACAGACATTATTTGTCTTCTCTTGGGCTTTTGGTAAGACATTTAAAAATAAGTCAACGAGGCATGTCCAGAAACTAAAGGACTTTTTCGAGGAAGTTGGCCGCACTACTTTTAGGTGTGAGATGCTCGCAGTAGAACACATTGTTGACTGTCTCATTTGGCTGAAAACCCATAGTGCAGTGTTGAAATGAGATGTTTATGCTCGATCCCATCGGCTCCGAGGTGGGGAACGTAATCCGGTTTCTTCTTTCAATGGGAACGCGTTGTTCGAGATGTTTAACAAAATAAAAACTGTTTATTGGGTTCCTGTGAGTAAATGTAGTAATGTGTGCAAGTGGCGTCGAGAGTTTATGGGTATCATACTGCGATACTGCAGAAATACTTGGCAGGAATATAGTCACTGTTCCTAATTGCTGGCAGCGGTGGTCATGAGAATTTAAGGACGCAACAAGACCGGCCTCCGAACTGTTACAAATCGATTACTTCATGGACTGCTCCGAGCCAGACGCCCTATAACGTGCATTTCACTGACCCCAAACCACTGCCATTTGAGACTTCAGTGGTGTCAAGCGAGAGTTCACTGGAGGGCAGGGTAGAAGTCTGTTGTGTTTTCTGATGTAATTTGATTCTGCCTGGGTGCCAGTGTTGGCCGTGTGTTAGTTAGGAGGAGGCCAGTTGAGGGCATGCAACCAACCTGTCTGCGTGCTACAGCAGGAGCTTTGGTCTCGAGTGCGATTTTGTATGACAGTAGGAGCACTCTCGTGGTTTTCTCACACATGCTGAATGTTTGCGGCCATTCATGAACAGCATTCCAAGGGGTGTTTTCCAACAGGGTAACTCTCGCCCATCTACTGCTGTCGTAACTAAACACGCTCTACATAGTGTCGACATGTTGCGTTGGCCTGCTCGATCACCACATCTGTCACATATGTGACACCATCGGATGACAACTTCAGCGTCATCCACAACCAGCATTATCCGTCACTGTATTGACCGCCAAAGTGCAACGTTCGTGGAATTTCGTCCCACAAACTAACATCCGGCACCTGCACAACATACTGCATGCACATCTGCATGCTTTCATTCAACATACTGTCGGTTACATGCGTTATTAGTGTACCAGCATTTTACATTTGCAGTGGCTTATCTTGCCCTTACCTGTGATCTTGCAGTGTTGCAGTGTTTATCTACATCTACATCTACATCCATACTCCGCAAGCCATCTGACGGTGTGTGGCGGAGGGTACCTTCAGTACCTCTATCGGTTCTCCCTTCTATTCCAGTCTCGTATTGTTCGTGGAAAGAAGAATTGTCGGTATGCCTCCGTGTGGGCTCTAATCTCTCTGATTTTATCCTCATGGTGTCTTCGCGAGATATACGTAGGAGGGAGCAATATACTGCTTGACTCTTCGGTGAAAGTATGTTCTCGAAACTTCAATAAAAGCCCGTACCGAGCTACTGAGCGTCTCTCCTGCAGAGTCTTCCACTGGAGTTTATCTATCATCTCCGTAACGCTTTCGCGATTACTAAATGATCCTGTAACGAAGCGCGCTGCTCTCCGTTGGATCTTCTCTATCTCTTCTATCAACCCTATCTGGTACGGATCCCACACTGCTGAGCAGTATTCAAGCAGTGGGCGAACAAGCGTACTGTAACCTACTTCCTTTGTTTTCGGATTGCATTTCCTTAGAATTCTTCCAATGAATCTCAGTCTGGCATCTGCTTTACCGACGATCAACATTATATGATCATTCCATTTTAAATCACTCCTAATGCGTACTCCCAGATAATTTATGGTATTAACTGCTTCCAGTTGCTGAGCTGCTACTTTGTAGCTAAATGATAAAGGATCTATCTTTCTGTATATTCGCAGCACATTACACTTGTCTACATTGAGATTCAATTGCCATTCCCTGCACCATGCGTCAATTCGCTGCAGATCCTCCTGCATTTCAGTACAATTTTCCATTGTTACAACCTCTAGGTACACCACAGCATCATCTGCAAAAAGCCTCAGTGAACTTCCGATGTCATCCACCAAGTCATTTATGTATATTGTGAATAGCAACGGTCCTATGACACTCCCCAGCGGCACACCTGAAATCACTCTCACTTCGGAAGACTTCTCTCCATTGAGAATAACATGCTGCGTCCTGTTATCTAGGAACTCCTGAATCCAATCACACAATTGGTCTGATAGTCCATATGCTCTTACTTTGTTCATTAAACGACTGTGGGGAACTGTATCGAACGCCTTGCGGAAGTCAAGAAACACGGCATCTACCTGTGAACCCGTGTCTATGGCCCTCTGAGTCTCGTGGACGAATAGTGCGAGCTGGGTTTCACATGACCGTCTTTTTCGAAACCCATGCTGATTCCTACAGAGTAGATTTCTAGTCTCCAGAAAAGTCATTATACTCGAACACAATACGTGTTCCAAAATTCTGCAACTGATCGACGTTAGAGATATAGGTCTATAGTTATGCACATCTGTTCGACGTCCCTTCTTGAAAACGGGGATGACTTGTGCCCTTTTCCAATCCTTTGGAACGCTACGCTCTTCTGGAGACCTACGGTACACCGCTGCAAGAAGGGGGGCAAGTTCCTTCGCGTACTCTGTGTAAAATTGAACTGGTATCCCATCAGGTCCAGAGGCCTTTCCTCTTTTGAGCGATTTTAATTGTTTCTCTATCCCTCTGTCGTCTATTTCGATATCTACCATTTTGTCATCTGTGCGACAATCTAGAGAAGGAACTACAGTGCAATCTTCCTCTGTGAAACAACTTTGGAAAAAGACATTTAGTATTTCGGCCTTTAGTCTGTCATCCTCTGTTTCAGTACCATTTTGGTCACAGAGTGTCTGGACATTTTGTTTTGATCCACCTACCGCTTTGGCATAAGACCAAAATTTCTTAGGATTTTCTGCCAAGTCAGTACATAGAACTTCACTTTCGAAATCATTGAACGCCTCTCGCATAGCCCTCCTCACACAACATTTCACTTCGCGTAATTTTTGTTTGTCTGCATGGCTTTGGCTATGTTTATGTTTGCTGTGAAGTTCCCTTTGCTTCCGCAGCAGTTTTCTAACTCGGTTGTTGTACCACGGTGGCTCTTTTCCATCTTTTACGATCTTGCTTGGCACATACTCATCTAACGCATAATGTACGACGGTTTTGAACTTTGTCCACTGATCCTCAACACTATCTGTACTTGAGACAAAACTTTTGTGTTGAGCCAACAGGTAATCTGAAATCTGCTTTTTGTCACTTTTTCTAAACAGAAAAATCTTCCTACCCTTTTTAATATTCCTATTTACGGCTGAAATCATCGATGCCGTAACCGCTTTATGATCGCTGATTCCCTGTTCTGCGTTAACTTTTTCAAATAGTTCGGGTCTTTTTGTCACCATAAGGTCTAATATGTTATCCCCACGAGTCGGTTCTCTGTTTAACTGCTCAAGGTAGTTTTCAGATAAAGCACTTAAAAAAAATTCACAGGATTCTTTGTCCCTGCCACCCGTTATGAACGTCTGAGTCTCCCAGTCTATATCTGGCAAATTAAAATCTCCACCCAGAACTATAACATGGTGGGGAAATCTACTCGAAATATTTTCCAAATTATCCTTCAGGTGCTCAGCCACAACAGCTGTTGAGCCAGGGGGCCTATAGAGACATCCAATTACCATGTCTGAGCCTGCTCTAACCGTGACCTTCACCCAAATCATTTCACATTTCGGATCTCCGTCAATTTCCTTCGATACTATTGCACTTCTTATCGCTATAAACACGCCTCCCCCTTCACTGTTCAGCCTGTCTCTACGGTATACATTCCAATCTGAGTTTAGGATTTCATTACTGTTTACGTCTGGTTTCAGCCAACTTACTGTCCCTAGTACTATATGGGCATTGTGACCGTTTATTAATGAGAGCAGTTCTGGGACCTTTCTATAGACGCTCCTCCAGTTTACTATTAGCACATTAATATTGTTATTTCCTGTTGCATTTTGCCTACTCCTACCTTGCTGCGTCTCAGGAGGCGTCTTGTCGGGCCTAGGGAGGGGATTCTCTAACCTAAAAAACCCCCATGTGCACTCCACACGTACTCCGCTACCCTTGTAGCCGCTTCCGGCGTGTAGTGCACGCCTGACCTATTCAGGGGGACCCTACATTTCTCCACCCGATAGCGGAGGTCGAGAAATTTGCACCCCAGATCTCCGCAGAATCGTCTGAGTCTCTGGTTTAAGCCTTCCACTCGGCTCCAAACCAGAGGACCGCGATCGGTTCTGGGAACGATACTACACATTGTTAGCTCTGATTCCACCCCGCGAGCGAGGCTTTCCGCCTTCACCAATTCCGCCAACCGCCTGTACGAACTGAGGATGAACTCTGAACCCAGACGGCAGGAGTCATTGGTGCCGACATGAGCAACAATTTGCAGTCGGGTGCACCCAGTGCTCTCTATCGCCGCCGGTAGGGCCTCCTCCACATCTCTGATGAGGCCCCCCGGCAAGCAGACAGAGTGAACACTGGCCTTCTTCCCCGATCTTCCCGCTATTTCCCTAAGGGGCTCCATCACCCGCCTAACGTTGGAGCTCCCAATAACTAATAAACCCCTCCCCCCGTGTGCCTGCTCGGACCTTGCTGAAGGAGCAGCCACATGTCCACTCACAGGCAGAGCGGGCGATGCCACACGGCCAGCCTCCACATTGACCCTCCGCCTCGTGCGCCGCAAACGCCGCTGAACCCGCCACTCCCCTTGGGGAGAGGTTGGCCCAACCGCGCCCGGTACCCGCGAAGATGTCTCGACAGCAGGGACAGTGTGTGAAGCATGTAACACCTGGAGTGTACCCTGCGACGCACCAGACTCCCCACTGCCGCTACACTCCGAGGCAGCAGCCTGAAGACGGCTGACCGCGGCCATCAACACGCTCAGCTGTTCGCGAACAGTGGCCAGCTCCTCCTGCGTCCGTACACAGCAGTCACACATCCTATCCATCCTAAGGAATCAATTTACTGAAGAGAGTTGTTCAACCTTTAACTAGACTGCTAATTCACTAAAGGCGGCTGTTTATTCACTAAACTGGGGTTGCTAGCCACTTCTTGTAGAAAACAATGAAAATTGCACTACCTGTCTCTGGACTGTATTGAAAACAAACACTAGCACTACTGGCACTATGGTTGACTAAAGGGACTCTCTCTGACTGTATTCAAAACAAACACGAAATCTATGGAACACTATTAATAGCACCCGACAATTAAAGCTTCCTAAAAGCAAATACACACGGAAGAAGAAGTGACAAGTAAGAAAAATACAGTTAATACTTAAATTAAGGTAGCTCGCTGCACAGCAGACGTGAAGCAGACGGCAGTTACGACGACACTGACACTGACTATGGCTGACTAAAGGGACTCTCTCTGACTGTATTCAAAACAAACACGAAATCTATGGAACACTATTAATAGCACCAGACAATTAAAGCTTCCTAAAAGCAAATACACACGGAAGAAGAAGTGACAAGTAAGAAAAATACAGTTAATACTTAAATTAAGGTAGCTCGCTGCACAGCAGACGTGAAGCAGACGGCAGTTACGTGGATATGTTACTTAGACAAAAGTATTCCCGAAACTTCATTAATTATTTTTTGGGGTTGCGTTTTTTTCTGTCAGGGTTAATATATCACAGCGTCTCCAGTTGTCTTCTTTGGAAATGTGAATTTAAAATGTTGTTTCCATAAATTGTTGCCTATTTCAGCTCGAGGAAATTTCT
Organism: Schistocerca cancellata; assembly: GCF_023864275.1. Taxonomy (NCBI): domain Eukaryota; kingdom Metazoa; phylum Arthropoda; class Insecta; order Orthoptera; family Acrididae; genus Schistocerca; species Schistocerca cancellata. The sequence goes on along the minus strand of NC_064629.1, from coordinate 506,242,663 downwards.
CTCGATATTTGTATGAAGCAGTGCAATCTTTTGAAGTAAATCTTGAATTATAACTCAAAAACGTGCTCCTGTACTTCTGGGAACAGTCATCTCCCGTAAATTTTATAGCATTTGAAACAATTTACACGTTTTGCACAAACGCTACCGTATACAGAATGTTTCAGTTTACACTTCTAAACGTCTCTGCCTGTTACTGTAATGTTAGTTCTTCACACTGCCTGTTGATTTCTGCTTTGTGTCATCATTGCTGTATCATTTCTTCATTGGCCTTTGTGTTTCCGTAGATCTTATTCGCCAGTTATGCCCAGTACCTTAAAGAATCGAACTCCCATGTATAAAACAGTTTCAACCGTCTGGTTGGAAATGAGTTAACGTGTTAAATATTTGAAGTTAGGCATTTAAACGAGAAAAAGTTCAGAAAAGATTTGAAATTATAGTTAATACGGAAAGCTTGATGAATATATCTGGTGATTTGCTCTCCGTTTCAAGCAAAAGTAAGTTTTTGCGCATCTCAACGTTCATTACGTCATAGCTCCTGAACTATCTGTCATACAATGATGTAATTTTGCAAGTATATTCAATGATATGTGTAGATACTGTCTACAAAGTGTGTTGCGAATGGAATTATTTGTAAGGAAATAATAAATTAAAACCTCTTGCCTGATGTTGAACTTTCACCGAGCTCCATTTTAAGCAGAAGATAATTATTGACGCATCCAACTGTCTTTGACGTCATATGTACTGAACTATTTATCGTACAATGCAGGAATATTCAATGGCATACGTGGATACTGTCGGCAAATTGTGTTGTGAATAGAGTCGGTAGTAACGAAATAATAAATTAAGATGTTTTACTGTACGAATAGTAAAAATTTGATAAGCGATAAACGTTTTTACTTTCATATTATTGTTGGGAGTGTCAGAGAGAAAGTCCGCATCTCGTGGTCGTGCGGTAGCGTTCTCGCATTTCACGCCCGGGTTCCCGGGTTCGATTCCCGGCGGGGTCAGGGATTTTCTCTGCCTCGTGATGACTGGGTGTTGTGTGCTGTCCTTAGGTTAGTTAGGTTTAAGTAGTTCTAAGTTATAGGGGGCTGATGACCATAGATGTTAAGTCCCATATTGCCCAGAGCCATTTGAACCATTTTGTCAAAGAGAAAATGTTTAATAAGGATTTGAAATTATTTGTGTAGTTTGTTGGAACTCATTAAGTACTCTCATTCTCAAAATACTGGATGAATAAAGTCCGGGTATTAGTGCGCCTTCAGTTACACTGCCTCCGATTTCAAACTTAATACCCGTCTTATTCTGATAAACTTTTAACATAAGATTATGCCTGTTAATGAGTAGACAATGGCAGCAACTTAGATTTTTAAATTCTGTGAATAGTTACGGGCAATATTGAAAGTCAAGTGATTCTTGCCTCTGGAAGCCGATAGGTAGGCAACCTACGATTCTTTCTATGTTTCGGGATAGCCGCTTACAGGGGAAAATACCCACTGCACACCCCCCGCCCCCTCCCACCACAGATTTAGTGGTAGGAGGGGCCAGTGGATAGCCCTTCAAAAACTGAAGGCGGATCAAGCATCAAAACAGGAAGAAGATGTGGTTAACTGTGAAAAAAAGCAAAATAGAAACAGAAAACGGTCCTAGCACAAGAAGTGCAAAATGTTGTTGTTGTTGTTGTTGTTGTTGTGGTCTTCAGTCCAGAGACTGGTTTGATGCGTCTCTCCATGCTACTCTATCCTGTGCAAGCTTCTTCATCTCCCAGTACCTACTGCAACCTACATCCTTCTGAATCTATTTAGTGTATTCATCTCTTGGTCTCCCTCTACGATTTTTACCCCCCACGCTGCCCTCCAATACTAAATTGGTGATCCCTTGATGCCTCAGGATATGCCCTACCGACGAATCCCTTCTTCTAGGCAAGTTGTGCCATAAATTTCTCTTCTCTCCGATTCTATTCAGTACCTCCTCATCAGTTATGTAATCTACCCATCTAATCTTCAGCATTCTTCTGTAGCACCACATTTCGAAAGCTTCTATTCTCTTCTTGTCCAAACTATTTATCGTCCATGTTTCACTTCCATACATGGCTACACTCCATATAAATACTTTCAGAAACGATTTCCTGACACTTAAATCTATACTCGTGTTAGCAAATTTCTCTTCTTCAGAAACGCTTTCCTTGCCATTGCCAGTATACATTTTATATCCTCTCTACTTCGACCATCATCAGTCATTTTGCTCCTTTACTACTTTAAGCATCTCGTTTCCTAATCTAATTCCCGCAGCCTCACCCGATTTAATTCGACTACATTCCATTATCCTCGTTTTGCTTTTGTTGATGTTCATCTTATTTCCTCCATTCAAGACACTGTCCATTCCGTTCAGTTGCTCTTCCAGGTCCTTTGCTACCTCTGACAGAATTACAATGTCATCGGCGAACCTCGAAGCTTTTATTTCTCCTCCATGGATTTCAATTCCTACTACGAATTTTTCTTTTGTTTTCTTCATTGCTTGCTCAATATACAGATTCAATAATATCGGGGATAGGCTACAACACTGTCTCACTCCCTCCCCGACCACTGCTTCCCTTTCATTCCCCTCAACTCTTATAAATGACATCTGGTTTCTGTACAAATTGTAAATAGCCTTTCGCTTCCTGTATTTTACCCCTGCCAGCTTCAGAATTTGAAAGAGAGTATTTCAGTCAACATTGACAAAAGCTTTCTCTAAGTCTACAAATGCTGGAAACGTAGGTTTGCCATTCCTGAATCTATTTTGTAGGATAAGTCGTAGGGTCAGTATTGCCCCACGTGTTCCAACATTTCTACGAAATCCAAATTGATCTTTCCCGAGGTCGGCTTCTACCAGTTTTTCCATTCGTCTGTAAGGAATTCGTGTTAGTATTTTGCAGCCGTGGCTTTTTAAACTGATAGTACGGTAATTTTCACATCTGTCAACCCCTTCTTTCTTTGGGATTGGAATTATTATCTTCTTCTTGAAGTCTGAGGGTATTTCGCCTGTTTCATACATCTTGCTCACCAGATGGTAGAGTTTTGTCAGGACTGGCTCTCCCAAGGCCGTCAGTAGTTCCAATGGAATGTTGTCTACTCCCGGGGCCTTGTTTCGACTCAGGTCTTTCAGTGCTCTGTCAAACTCTTCACGCAGTATCGTATCTCCCATTTCATCTTCATCTACATCCTCATCCATTTCAATAATATTGTCCTCAAGTACATTGCCCTTGTATAGACCCTCTATATACTCCTTCCACCTTTCTGCTTTCCCTTCTTTGCTTAGAACTGGGTTTCCATCTGAGCTCTTGATATTCATACAAGTGGTTCTCTTTTCTCCAAAGGTCTCTTTAATTTTCCTGTAGGCAGTATCTATCTTACCCCTAGTGATATGCGCCTCTATATCCTTACATTTGTCCCGAACCTATCCCTGCTTAGCCATTTTGCACTTCCTGTCGATATTATTTTTTGAGACGTATGTATTCCTTATTGTCTGCTTCATTTACTGCATTTTTATATTTTCTCCTTTCATCAATTAAATTCAGTATCTCTTCTGTTACCCAAGGATTTCTACTAGCCCTCGTCTTTTTACCTACTTGATCCTCTGCTGCCTTCACTATTTCATCTCTCAAAGCTACCCATTCTTCTTCTACTGTATTTCTTTCCTCCATTCTTGTCAGTCGTTCCCTAATGCTCTCCCTAAAGCTCTCTACAACCTTTGGTTCTTTCAGTTTATCCAGGCCCCATCTCCTCAAATTCCCACCTTTTTGCAGTTTCTTCAGTTTTAATCTACAGTTCATAACCAAGAGTCCACATCTGTCCCTGGAAATGTATTACAATTTAAAACCTGGTCCCTGACTCTCTGGCTGACCATTATATAAACTATCTGAGACTTTCCAGTATCTCCAGGCTTCTTCCATGTATGCAGCCTTCTTTTATGATTCTTGAACCAAGTGTTAGCTATAATTAAGTTACGCTCTGTGCAAAATTCTACCAGGCGTCTTCCTCTTTCATTCCTTACTCCCATTCCATATTCATCCACTACGTTTCCTTCTCTTCCTTTTTCTACTATCGGGTTCCAATGACCCATGGCTATTAAATTTTCGTTTCCCTTCACTATCTGAATAATTTCTTTTATCTCATCGTACATTTCATCCATCATTTCGTCATCTGCAGAGCTAGTTGGCATATAAACTTGTACTATTGTGGTAGGCGTGGGCTTCGTATAATATAGAGGACATTAACGTATCTACGACATCGTGGGAAAATGGTTACGGTTTTGGACTGCCTAACGGAAGAGCTAGGTTCAAACCACCCTCGTGTCAATTTTTTTTTCGCTCTATTCGACTTTGTTCCTGTGTCGTGGTGTAACGTCCGTTTGCAACAACGAGGAAGGGACCTATAATGAAAGCTGATTGTGCATAACTGCTCCATTAGCCGCCGAAAGGAGGTGACTTTCGAATGGGAACTGCAAACTTTTGATGACAAGGCGATGAATCAACCGAATCTTACACCGGAAAACACATCAGGTGTGTCATACACGGCGTTAATGACAGTATATGTGTCATATAATAGAAATCTCTTACCGATGCGCCTAACTTGTGTGCCTGGTGAGTGAACGAGATATGTCTCCTTGCCTGATTTAGGTGTTCGTATGAATGTGAATGTGATGACTCCCAAGGAAACGGCGAGGACATAATAGATAGTCACATAAGCTGTAACAAATGAACGGAACAGTTTCACAATCACACAGTTTGTCTGTCCTCTGTCAAAACTTATGTTTTTAAGGTTTCGAAGTTGCATTCCGTTTTGGAAGTTGTGACTCTTGAGTCATGATATGTTTTTACAAAACAGAGACAATTTGTGTTGTTGTAACATAGTTAACACCCGTTTATTTGTCGTTTCCATTTCTGTCAGACGTCTATGTGGCACCTCGTCTGCTCACGCTATTCAGCACATTTACTTGCGACGGTAATCTGTTCTTACCACATTACGCATAGTCTATAACCAATGTAAACATTACAGTGGCCGGAAGGACATTTCATTACATTGTGAGGAAAAATGAATGGCACATGGGAGTTTTGAACGAGGCTCGACCACTTTGCGTTCAAACACTCCGACCACTTACCAACAATACCACGGCTGTTCCGCGCTGCTCAGTGTTTCCCTTGTTAAGCTAGGACCGTTCACTGTTTCTGTTTTGCTTTTTTTTCAGAGTTCAGTAAACCTTTTCCCTGTTTTCATACTTGATCTGTGTTCAGTTTTTGACGGGCTATGCAATGGGCCATCCTAACACTAAATCTTGGGGGGGGGGGGGGGGGGAAGGGGTTGGGTGGATTCGCTTGTAAGTACTACAGATATGCAACAGAAGACATTGCGTTCAGCCGATCTTTACATTTAACGTTTGTAGTCACAATTTTTGTGAAACAGATGCAAGTGAAAAGGAAAAAAAGGCAAGATTTAACGCCTATCAGCAGTGAGATACTTAGAGAGAGAGCAGACAACTGTAGTGGGCAAGAATGGCGAGGGGATTTGGAAGTGGTTTTTTTTTTTCGAAACAGCCAGCCCACAATTCACCTTAATTTATTTTAGGAGACCGGAGAAAATCGAATCCTGGACGACCGAACAGCGATTTCATCTCCGCTCCTTCAGAATATTAATCTAATGTCTTAACGACTGAGACCTTCCATTCGTTGCACGTCTTAACTTATTGCATTCACTCACTGAATACTTTAAGTGTTTGCCGAAAAGAAATCTGCAAAGTGGAAGGTATGAAAAAATTTTCGTATTTAACACAAGTACCTACTTTCAACAAGAAATCTCCCGTTTGCTCTATAACAATGAAACTCAACCACAACTACACTCTTACTGTATGCACAAGTTCGCTCATATCAGTCTGTATGAAGACACTCACAGATCCTTCCAACTGACATATGTCCGTTGCACCAAATTACAGTTCGTGAAAGCTAATAAGAAAAGAATGTTTGAGTATATCAACAGCGAATCATCTTGATAAATCCTTATCTATTTATTAAATCAGAAATCGATAGTGACGTGCTTATAAATGCTTGCTAGCAGAGTATGGTATTAGTTTACTGTGTCTTGAACATAGAATGGAGATTAACAGAAATAAACAGTATTAAACAGCTTTTGGTCAGCATTCATTGACACCTTTGGAGACTCTATGGATATGTCGATAACAGGCACGTTAAATCTAAGTTAATGGAGGTAAAACTCCATGTTTACATTAACTAAACTAAGTGAACCATCCAGTTTTACAGAATGAAAACCTGAAATTCGCAATCAGAAAGCTTCTGAATTGAAACTAGTAGTTTATACAATTAGTAACAAAATACACTGACGGAAGTGGAAAGCGTTACACCGTGAACAACTTGATCGTGCGCTACCAAATTGGTGTTCCAGTATTTCCATGCGCACATGAAAGCTACTGGGGGTGTCTAACGCTACTGGAACTTCTCAGATGGTTTCCGCAACATGGCATACTCATAAAACGTACACGTCAAGCTTATCGTTATTTTCCTGACTTCAAGAAAGTTCGAATCATCAGCATAAAGGACATGAAAGCATTATACCGACGAATCTCACGCACTGTTGTCCGTAGTGCAATGATGTCAGAACGACTGGTGATGAGGATCCAGGACAGCAAAGTGACAAGAAGAGTAGGCACTGCTGACACCATACCACAGACAACAAAAACATACATGATATAGAGCCAGAGTCGCCTGGGGACTGAGCGCCATTCTTTGCTATTCAGCGAAGTCTCGCACCTGTTTATGGTGATCAGATCGAGGGGAACATGTATGTAGACTATCTGGTGGAAGGTCACAGGAAGTAGCAATTCTCCAGACCTGTACCTTTCAGGCTTCTGGAATCATGGTATGGAGAGCTATTGGATACGAAAACAGAACTTATTTGGTAATTACTGAACCGAGGTTGAGTGGTCGTCCGTATGTGGCAAGAATTGTAACCCTTAATTCATATTCTTCATTACCAAATGCTATAATGGAAGATCCCACCCTGCTGTTCAGATAACAAATGCCTTTATGCATCTATGAACCCTTGATGGGCCTGACCATTTCCTTGATTTGTCAGCCATTGAGCATATCTGGGATGTAATATGGAAGGGGTACACTATCTAATCAAATGCTGATGGTGGTGGTGATGATGATGATGATGATGTTGATGATACGGTGATGTGGGCGCACAACACCAAGGCCATTAGAGCTCATACGAAAATTTTCTGGGACAAGAGTGGATAAGAGTCACAAAATTATGATGGTGTGAACCACATGGAAAGATATAGTTAACAACCCAAAAATATGCACACACACACACACACACACACACACACACACACACACACACTACACACACTGTAAGGTGGCATGGTCTCCTGATCTTCATTTCTTACATATTCCGTCCTCACAATCGTATTCTGCACATCAAGATGCTTCATTTGTAACCAAACTCGATAAGGAAGAGTCAGTTTTGTATGAATTCATGTAGACGATATGCAAATCTGGTAAGTAAATCGCAAATGCGCACTGAGGCTGAAAAAGTCGAGGCTGGTGTACACAACATGATAGCCACTGCAATGTTCCTTCTAAAGAGGAAACCAGCTCTCTGGGAAGACCGTCCCTTCAGAGGGCTGGGTCAACAACATAACTACTTCAGTTGAAGTGACCGCCCAGAGAGAAGACAGCTTTTGCCAGAGCAAAGGGATAACGACCCCCGTGTTCGACTTAAAAGCAAGTTCCGCTACATTGTGTGGGAGCGCCCAGAAGACGCATTTTTTCACGGACCGACTGCGTACTTAAGGAGTTCTCACAGGAGCACAATATACGCCTAATGGAGATGCTACAGATTTCCGCATTGGTCGACTCAAACGAAACGTCATTCTCCCATTTATAAGAGCAATGCTGATTGGTGGAATATTTCTGACGCAAACAGCCAGAGGAATGAGGGAAGACAGCGAATGATATACCCTTGCAACTTTTCCAGAAAAAGGGGCCGTTCCGTTGTCGCTCTTGGAGCAGGAACACGTAACGGGAGCGAGTGCGTCGTATGTGTACACAAAGAGGGATGAACAAACTGTCCTCTCAGCACTTCACAGGGAGAGCACCTCTGTCATTAGTGAATCGGAGTGACACTCTCTATTGAGTCGCTTGCAATTAAGCATTGTTCACGGTGTTGGCCGCCACACTTATTATGCGGTGTGAACAAGGACAGAGTACTAGTTAAACGCCTGCGTGCGAGTATTGAGTGGCATCACGGTGGACTGGTTATCTGACCGATGTACCACGCCAATAGTTGGACTAGGAGTGGATAGGAGTCCTGCACTTCATCAAGGCGTAGGGAGAGTTTGATCGGCGAAGGTCAATCCAGATAGAAAGAGATAGTTGTGTTATTTGTCAGCAGCGAGCGACGAAGGTATTGTGCGCTACAGTGTATGCGAGCCCCCTCTTTCCTCCATAGCAGTACACTCCGTTACGTTTCTCACGCGACAGGCTTGACCGTACCTAGAAAAGTCATTCAAGATAAGTAGGCGTGGCTCTTAGCCATTCTGCCAAGTGAATAACATTCTTAAAGAAAAGGGAGAAAGAACCTTTCCATACTTTGTAAAATAATAGCATTCCTATCCATAAGAAGCAATCTACTGTTCCTAAAAGAACGGTGAAATTTATTATTTTATAAGAAAAAGTTTTGCTTCATTTCTCAGAATTTTTTTGCAATAAATAATGTTTTTCGTTCGTTTAATGTTTTTCTTACACTAACTAGCAATACTCCCATACCCAAGCATTCCACTTGTTACATAAGAATATATAGAATATTTTTGTGTCTTTTCCTTACAGCAGACGGCTCCAGAAGAATTTTGTTGCTGAATGTTTTTCAAGCAGTTCTTGCTGGTACATTAGGAGCGTCTGTCTGACGTATATATTAGTGTGAGGTGGAAATTGCTTCTTGCAGGAGCCAAAGTTGGATCAATCCATTGCACAACTTGGCTAAAATAAAACCCACACACTCACAGAAAATGGCGACCCTGCCAGGATAGGTAAAATAGGTACGTTTCCAAGATAGGAAAGTGTCAGAATAAGTGATATATGATAGTTAGGTATGGCAGGTCGCATCATTATCACTTCATGTATTAAAGAGTTATTTGCAAAGATTATAGATTAGAGTGCATACAGGTAGTGGGGAAAGTAGAATTGCAGGGACAATTTGGATGTTAACGATTTTTGTGTAGCTGCTAGGGCATAGGAGTTTCAGGTGATAGACACAGATGCTGAGTGGTGCAGAGTAACACAGTATCAAATAAGTTTGAATTAAAAAGTAACCTTTTTCTCCCTTTGCAAACGCACAGGTGGAGATTGGAGACTGTAACAGAGCAAACAGAACAGCTCAGAAGTGACGAAGCTGTTGTTGGTTCAAAAAAAAAAAATAGGTTCAAATGGCTCTGAGCACTATGGGACTTAACATCTATGGTCATCAGTCCCCTAGAACTTAGAACTACTTTAACCGAACTAACCTAAGGACATCACACAACACCCAGTCATCACGAGGCAGAGAAAATCCATTGACCCCGCCGGGAATCGAACCCGGGAACCCGTGGGTGGGAAGCGAGAACGCTACCGCACGACCACGAGCTGCGGACATTCTTGGTTCAACCAACTGGTATGTGGTCGTACAGTTATGTAGATAGGGTGTGTTGAAAAAACTTCCACGTTAACTAGAGCAAAAGCCGGAATGTTGCGTGACAGATACGAGGTAGACAAGATGGGGGGAAATCAATCAGATAAACAGCAAATTAACGAGCTTGTTGAGAATTGGACAGATGGTGAACCTGAGGATAGGACAGATGGTGAATCAGAGAATAGGACAGTCGATGAGCTGCAGAATCATCAGGCTCAGTTAGATTGGGATAGAATTGAGACACATCAGACAGATGAGAATCGAAGGGACGAGAACATCGAATATACAGAATACGAAATTCCGTGTAGGACACATTCTGAGCCGGAAATAGACAGCCCACTTAGGAAATGGCAAGGACTAGCAGCGTTACAGGACAGGACGCGATCATGGAGATGTTACAAAAAATGAACGATAGTATGACGAAACAGAATCAGGATACTAATACACAGATGACAAAACAGCATCAGTAATTGAAACAGGATAATCAGAACTTGAGACAAGAGATAAAGACACGGATTCTACAGGTTAAAATCCAGATGGGAGAAGGGGTCGCTAGAATTGATAGTCAGGTCACAGAGATAAAAAAAGACGCGAAAGAATCTAGAGAAAGAATTCAGGTACTAACACAAAGTCAACAGCAATTACGCACTGACGTGGACAAGGTCCAATTGGACATTGTAAACGTTGACAAAAAGGTGGAACGTTTTACGAAAAAAGCCACTCGAAGAGCAATTCAAATTTCGGAAGAACAAGCAATTCAAAGCAATGTCTCAAAAGTCGCACTGAAAAAATATGATCAGCGAATCAATAAGATACAACTTAAAAGCAAAGATCAGTCTGAAAAGCTTCGAACAGAGTTGATACAAACTATCGCAGAAAAGATCGATACTGATTACACCTGTAGCGAAACAACTGATACGTCAAGTGTGTCAAGTGTGTCCAGTGTGCTCCCTGCCGCCATTGGATAAGCAGCTGTAGCAGCAAGTCGTATACTCCTAGCTCACTCATTTGTTACATAGTTTAATTCTTAATTTCTTTGCGTGTTTTTCGTACTTGCATTGTTTAATTCATACATTTCGGGCGTATTATAGTATTTGAGAGTTGTAGCATCGCGTTTTAGTTCCTGAATAGTGTAAAATCGCGTAGTCTCCTTCCGCCGCCGAGCAGTGTGTCAGCAGTGCACAAGTGGCAGCATTACTGCATTTACTAGGCAATCTTGTATTTTAATAACCGTTTAAATTTTGTGTCGATTTGTTTGCGCTCTCTGTAGATTAGTTCAGACGTTCTTTGCACAACAGTTTTTAGCATGGATAGGGACTGCAACTGCTGTTTTCGGATGCAGGCTGAGTTGGCATCCCTTCGCTCCCAGCTTCAGGCAGTGTTGGCTTCAGTCACACAACTTGAGGCTGTTGCCAATGGGCATCACTGTGGGGGTCTGGATGGGGGTTTGTCGGGGACGGCCAGCTCGTCCCACGCATCCCCCGATCGCACTACAACTGTGGTTGCCCGGGATACTGCCCGCATTGTGGCTGATCCCTCACCTGTGGTAGAGTGGGACGTCGTCTCAAGGTGTGGCAAGGGGCGAAAAACATTCCGGAGGGCTGAACGGAAGGCCTCTCCAGTTTGTCTGACGAACCGGTTTCAGGCTCTGTCTCGGGCTGATACTGATCTTCGGCCTGACATGGCTGCTTGTCCTGTTCCAGAGGTTGCCCCTCAGTCTGCAAGATCCGGGCGGTCGCAGAGGGTGGTAGTTGGGAGCTCCAACGTCAGGCGCGTAATGGGGCCCCTTAGGGATATGGCAGCAAGGGAGGGGAAGAAAACCAAAGTGCACTCCGTGTGCATACCGGGGGGAGTCATTCCAGATGTGGAAAGGGTCCTTCCGGATGCCATGAAGGGTACAGGGTGCACCCATCTGCAGGTGGTCGCTCATGTCGGCACCAATGATGTGTGTCGCTGTGGATCGGAGGAAATCCTCTCTGGCTTCCGGCGGCTATCTGATTTGGTGAAGACTGCCAGTCTCGCTAGCGGGATGAAAGCAGATCTCACCATCTGCAGCATCGTCGACAGGACTGACTGCGGACCTTTGGTACAGAGCCGAGTGGAGGGTCTGAATCAGAGGCTGAGACGGTTCTGCGACCATGTGGGCTGCAGATTCCTCAACTTGCGCCATAGGGTGGTGGGGTTTCGGGTTCCGCTGGATAGGTCAGGAGTCCACTACACGCAACAAGCAGCTACACGGGTAGCAGTGGTTGTGTGGCGTGGGCTGGGCGGTTTTTTAGGTTAGATGGCCTCGGGCAAGTACAGAAAGGGCAACAGCCTCAACGGGTGCGGGGCAAAGTCAGGACATGCGGGGACCAAGCAGCAATCGGTATTGTAATTGTAAACTGTCGAAGCTGCGTTGGTAAAGTACCGGAACTTCAAGCGCTGATAGAAAGCACCGAAGCTGAAATCGTTATAGGTACAGAAAGCTGGCTGAAGCCAGAGATAAATTCTGCCGAAATTTTTACAAAGGTACAGACGGTGTTTAGACAGGACAGATTGCATGCAACTGGTAGTGGAGTGTTCGTCGCTGTTAGTAGTAGTTTATCCTGTAGTGAAGTAGAAGTGGATAGTTCCTGTGAATTAATATGGGTGGAGGTTACACTCAACAACCGAGCTCGGTTAATAATTGGCTCCTTTTACCGGCCCCCCGACTCAGCAGCATTAGTGGCAGAACAACTGAGAGAAAATTTGGAATACATTTCACATAAATTTCCTCAGCCTGTTATAGTCTTAGGTGGAGATTTCAATTTACCGGATATAGACTGGGACACTCAGATGTTTAGGACGGGTGTTAGGGACAGAGCATCGAGTGACATTATACTGAGTGCACTATCCGAAAATTACCTCGAGAAATTAAACAGAGAACCGACTCGTGGAGATAACATCTTGGACCTACTGATAACAAACAGACCTGACCTTTTCGACTCTGTAAGTGCAGAACAAGGAATCAGTGATCATAAGGCCGTTGCAGCATCCCTGAATATGGAAGTTAATAGGAATATAAAAAAGGGAGGAAGGTTTATCTGTTTAGCAAGAGTAACAGAAGGCAGATTTCAGACCACCTAACAGATCAAAACGAAAATTTCTGTTCCGACACTGACAATGTTGAGTGTTTATGGAAAAAGTTCAAGGCAATCGTAAAATGCGTTTTAGACAGGTACGTGCCGAGTAAAACAGTGAGGGACGGGAAAACCCACCGTGGTACAACAAAAAAGTTAGGAAACTACTGCGAAAGCAAAGAGAGCTTCACTCCAAGTTTAAACGCAGCCAAAACCTCTCAGACAAAGAGAAGCTAAACGATGTCAAAGTTAGCGTAAGGAGGGCTATGCGTGAAGCGTTCAGTGAATTCGAAAGTAAAATTCTATGTACCGACTTGACAGAAAACCCTAGGAAGTTCTGGTCTTACGTTAAATCAGTAAGTGGATCGAAACAGCATATCCAGACACTATGGGACGATGATGGCACTGAAACAGAGGACAACACACGTAAAGCTGAAATACTAAACACCTTTTTCCAAAGCTGTTTCACAGAGGAAGACAGCACTGCAGTTCCTTCTCTAAATCCTCGCACAAACGAAAAATGGCTGACATCGAAATAAGTGTCCAAGGAATAGAAAAGCAACTGGAATCACTCAACAGAGGAAAGTCCACTGGACCTGACGGGATACCAATTCGATTCTACACAGAGTACGCGAAAGAACTTGCCCCCCTTCTAACAGCCGTGTACCGCAAGTCTCTAGAGGAACGGAAGGTTCCAAATGATTGGAAAAGAGCACAGGTAGTCCCAGTCTACAAGAAGGGTCGTCGAGCAGATGCGTAAAACTGTAGACCTATATCTCTGACGTCGATCTGTTGTAGAATTTTAGAACATGTTTTTTGCTCGAGTATAATGTCGTTTTTGGAAACTCAGAATCTACTATGTAGGAATCAACATGGATTCCGGAAACAGCGATCGTGTGAGGCCCAACTCGCTTTATTTGTTCATGAGACCCAGAAAATATTAGATACAGGCTCCCAGGTACATGCTATTTTTCTTGACTTCCGGAAGGCTTTCGATACAGTTCCGCACTGTCGCCTGATAAACAAAGTAAGAGCCTACGGAATATCAGACCAGCTGTGTGGCTGGATTGAAGAGTTTTTAGCAAACAGAACACAGCATGTTGTTATCAACGGAGAGACGTCTACAGACGTTAAAGTAACCTCTGGCGTGCCACAGGGGAGTGTTATTGGACCATTGCTTTTCACAATATATATAAATGACCTAGTAGATAGTGTCGGAAGTTCCATGCGGCTTTTCGCGGATGATGCTGTAGTATACAGAGAAGTTGCAGCATTAGAAAATTGTAGCGAAATGCAGGAAGATCTGCAGCGTATAGGCACTTGGTGCAGGGAGTGGCAACTGACCCTTAACATAGACAAATGTAATGTATTGCGAATACATAGAAAGAAGGATCCTTTATTGTATGATTATATGATAGTGGAACAGACACCGTTAGCAGTTACTTCTGTAAAATATCTGGGAGTATGCGTGCGGAACGATTTGAAGTGAAATGATCATATAAAATTAATTGTTGGTAAGTAGGGTACCAGGTTGAGATTCATTGGGAGAGTCGCTAGAAAATGTAGTCAATCAACAAAGGAGGTGGCTTACCTATACTCCGACCTATACTTGAGTATTGCTCATCAGTGTGGGATCCCTACCAGGTCGGCTTGACGGAGGAGATAGAGAAGATCCAAAGAAGAGCGGCGCGTTTCCTCACAGGGTTATTTGGTAACCGTGATAGCGTTACGGAGATGTTTAACAAACTCAAGTGGCAGACTCTGCAAGTGAGGCGCTCTACATCGCGGTGTAGCTTGCTCGTCAGGTTTCAAGAGGGTGCGTTTCTGGATGAGGTATCGAATATATTGCTTCCCCCTACTTATACCTCCCGAGGAGATCACGAATGTAAAATTAGAGAGATTAGAGCGCGCACGGAGGCTTTCAGACAGTCGTTCTTCCCGCGAACCATACGCGACTGGAACAGGAAAGGGAGGTAATGACAGTGGCACGTAAAGTGCCCTCCGCCACACACCGTTGGGTGGCTTGCGGAGTATAAATGTAGATCTAGATGTAGAAGCATTAATTCAGTTCACGAACACGCGGTGTTTAAGAAAGTTCAAGTAGAACGAAGGCCAGACGTAACACTCGCGCAGAAATCGAAACAGAAAACCCCGATCAAAGTAATACATGACATACCACAGAACTAGGCACAGTAAATCCAACGACATAATATAACAGTAGCACAGGTACAGTACCGCGAATGACGAGAGTAGAGACAAACGAACAACACTTTTGTTCACCAGTGTTACGATATGATGCAATTATGGGACAGGAAACTGAGCATATGCAGACAGGCAGTAGATTACCAGAGAATAAGCAAGATGACACAAGCAGTGGCAGACTATTTGAGTCCACGAATCAGCAACAAGCGGGATTTATGACTAGGTATGATACAGACCACTTACTCACAGTTAGAAAATTTCAACATTTCAAGGAAGAAGGCGGTAGCTTGCAAGCACGTACATTCATCGATCAGTTCCAAGTAGGCTTGCCAAACCATTGGAGCGTGGCTCACAAACTTGACTTCATTTGTGCACTCAAATGTCAGGAATAGTAGCGGAGGTGATGCAAAAGATCGCTGCTACCTGTACGTCTTACCTACAGTTCAGAACAGCATTTCTCGAAAGATATTGGTCTAAGGAGGCGCTAAACAAATTTAAATACGAGTTACTTCAGATGAAACCATATGAAAACTCAGGGGAGAAAAGCGTGGTAAAATTCTTTGACACAATAGACAAAAAGAATCAATGCCTAGACAAACTATACAGTAACGGAGAGCTGATACGTCTATGTAGAATGAAGTTACCGGTAAAATATCAACAGGCGACAGTAGGTAAAAATGAAAGTACCGGAGAGTTCAAAGAGGTCTTAAGGGAACTTGAATTCATGTTTAAGGAAGACGAGGTGAAAGAAAAAGAAAGGAGAGGGAACAGCAAAAGGAGAGGACTAGGAACTAATATTCCAATAATAATAATCGCAACCCTAATATCAATAATTTCAGGCAATTTAACAGACCAGGACAGTGGCATAATGGAGGTAATTGGCATAGAAACGAGAACCAGAATAATTGGTACCGAAATAGGAACGGTGATGGACAGTCATACAGTGGTGGATATGGGTTTAGGAGTCAAAATGCCAACGGTCAAGGGTACTTTGAAAGAGGTCACAATGTCAGAAACAGCAACTAGCGAGACCAAGGTGCGAATAATTACAGAGGAAATTATGGTCCACAGAGACAAGAACAACACAGCAAAGGGAAACCAGAAGTAGAAGTTAGGCCCCCGAATCCCGAAAAACGTAAGGATTGGTCGAAAAATACGGAAGAGGTTTGGCAAACGAATGGCCACTAATTAACACAATCAAAACAGAACATTCCTGTCTTGGAAGGAGATAAATCAAAATTAGAAAACACTGACAATAGCCGCAACTCAGATGCACGGGGACTTACGCAAATTTTCAATAAAAAGTCAGCACCAGATACTCTTGAATTACGCTACATAGCCTGGGAGAACAGTATACAATGGGAAAATTCCGAAAGTGAGGAGGAATTGCCACCACTTCCGTGGTCAAAAGAATTAAGCGAGGAAGAATTGTTAATGGGACTTAGCGATATGTATAACGAGAATCAAGTAAATGAACGCGATAAAACAGAGCAGGGTATCTCAGAAGAAAACGAAATGCAGACACCGCGAACGTAAAAGCCGCGGAATGTGTATAACATGGGTGACTATGAGGAGACAGAGAGAGAGAGAGAGAGAGAGAGAGAGAGAGAGTATATATGCGGAAGTGTTTGGAAATGCTGGAAAAAGAAAGACAAGAGCTCGAAAACAGACGTAAGGAAGTAGATAGGTCGCAAACGGTTTTGCTCACTGAGTTAACACCAAAGCAAACACAAACAAGAAAGGAAGGTACAATTATCCACAGGTTAAGCTATGAATCTAAAGCAGAGGATTTAATGCAAAAAAAGGAAGTCGTAACATCCACAATTATACATCCCATATTAAAGACAAACATTGGTGAAATTACGACGCAAGCAATCATACATAGTGGGAGTCAAGTGACTGTTATATCAGAAAGCTTATTTGAAAGGTGCAATAGAGAGAAAGAATTACCCATTTTAAGGACAAAAAGGATAAGAGTTTTTGGAGCCTTAGGAAAAAATGCAACTCAGGTGAAATACGATACACGTCTTTCATTCAATTGCCAAGGTTACGAGTTTGAAAACAATTTTGTAATTGTACCAAAACTTACAGCTGATATAATAATCGGGGTGGATTTCATTAATGAGCGTAAGGTTCACATTTGCATACCACAAGGTTTTGTAACAATAGATGATGTAATACTATATTTTATCCAAACTTTGAATGACAAAAAAGAACAGGGGAAAAGTAACGGAATTGCATTTAAGTCAAGAAGGGGATGAAATAGAGGAGGAAAGACACCCCAAATATAAGTTTGAGGAACACCCTGACCCACTCCCACCAGAAATAATACAAGAAATTCATCAAGAGATTGGTTGGTTGTTTTGGGGAAGGAGACCAGACAGCGAGGTCATCGGTCTCATCGGATCAGGGAAGGACGGGGAAGGAAGTCGGCCGTGCCCTTTGAAAGGAACCATCCCGGCATTTGCCTGGAGCGATTTAGGGAAATCACGGAAAACCTAAATCAGGATGGCCGAACGCGGGATTGAGCCGTCGTCCTCCCGAATGCGAGTCCAGTGTAGAACCACTGCAAGAGATTGGTAATAAGATAGAGGAATAGATGATATTTCGCTCCAGGATAGGAAAAATTTAGAAGACATATTGAGATCACATGCGGAGGCATTTGCACCAAAGACGGGTAGCATTAAAGATTTTCAATACATATTTGAAGTCAAAGATCATAAACCCTTTTGTGTTCCACCTTATTCCATACCATATAGTTATCGAGAGCAAGTATTTCTTGAGATCAGATAAATGTTAGATGATGTTGTAATCGAAGCAGCCAAGTCACCATATAATTCACCCTTACACATTGTGAGTAAGATGGACGGGATCATACATTTGGTACTCAATTCGATGCAAATAAATACATTTATAATTTCGGAAACAGATAGACCGGAGAAATTGGAGGACTTGATTCAGAAATTTCATGGAGTACAGATCTTTTCATCCATCGATTTGTGTTCAAGTTTTTGGCAAATAGAATTGGAATCTTTATGTCGAAAATACACAGCCTTTATTGTCTTTGGTCGTTGCTACCAATTCAAACGTTTACAATTTGGTCTGAAAATTTCGTCAGCTGCCTTTATTCTTTATATTCTCTATACTATATTCGATATACTGAATCTCGACATACTTCAGAAAATTACTTGCTATGTGGACGACGTTCTTGTGGAAGAGGCAACTTGGGCAGAACATAATTATACACTGGATAATTTCCTACAAATTATGAAAAATCATGGGGTCACCGTTAACATTACCAAATCGCATTTTGGAAAGTCAAAAATTAAATTTTTAGGACATAACATATCTGCAGAAGGTATAATGCCAGACGAGAAGAAGATGGACGCTATTAGTAATATTCCTACTCCCTACAACAAGAAAAGTTTAAGGGGATTCTTGGGGTTGAGAAATTTTTACAAAAAATTTATATGGATAGACATTCTTGCAGCACATAGACTATGTACACTGACAGGAAAAAACACACCCTGGGTATGGGATAAACAGGCAGATGAAGAATTTCATAAGTTGAAGGAGGCATTGAATAATGCTCCGATTTTATCACACCCAGATTTAAGTCAGGAGTTCTGTCTGATAGTGCAAAGACCGGACTGGGGGCGGTACTACTTCAACAAATTGAAGAAAACGGTAAGAAAATACATAAAACAATAGCGTTTGCAAATAGAGTACTATCGAAAGCAGAAAAGAATTATTCTATAACAGAGTTAGAAGCTCTAGCCATAGTATGGGCATGTCAAAAATTTCTACATTTTCTGTTTGGCACAAAAACCCAAGTATACACAGACCATAAAGCATTAGAGTCTCTAATCTCTTCCAAATTAACCCACGGACGTTTGGAAAGATGGATGCAAGTATTGCAGGAATTCAAATGGCTCTGAGCACTATGGGACGTAACTGCTACGGTCAGCAGTCCCCTAGAACTTAGAACTACTTAAACCTAACTAACCTAAGGACAGCACACAACACCCAGCCATCACGAGGCAGAGAAAATTCCTGACCCCGCCGGGAATCGAACCCGGGAACCCGGGCGTGGGAAGCAAGAACGCTACCGCACGACCACGAGATGCGGGCAAGTATTGCAGGAGTATGACTTTTCAATCACATACATACCAGGACCTGAAAATATTCTGGCCGATGCATTGTCTCGTTCACCGCAGAGGATGGCAGAGAACCAGAAAATCAAAATTGAAGATGAAGAGCGAACTATCCATTATCTAACAAACGTACCATTCGAAAATTTTATCACATATGCTTTAAAAAATTTATCTGACGAACATAACCGAGATCAGACCCTCCTCAAGATTAAATACAAACTTACTGACAAAACAAACACAGAAATTAGAAAATATTACATAGTAAAAGACAATATTTTATTTTTTAAACGTAATGCTGATATTGCACAATGATTAGCATGCATCCCTGACGAACTTATTAATAAATACATTTGGTATACCCACCTCAGCAGTGGACATTTTGGACCAAAGAAATGCTATCTAAAAATGAAAACAACAGTACACTTTCCAAACATGGGGCGACGTATTCGACGCGTTTTTAAAAGTTGTAAAAAATGCATGCGGTCAAAACATGTGACATATTAGACCAGACCACCAATGTATCCAATTACGCCTGATAAATTAAGACAGATTGCTGCAACCGATATTTATGGTCCTATTCCACGAACAAGGAAAGGCTTCAACCACATATTTGTTGTTATTGAACTAGCATCAAAATACACTACACTTACACCATTAAAGAAAGCCACTGGATTTACAATTAGTAAAGTATTTCATAAGGACTTCATACAAGTTGGGCGAGTGAAAAGAATCATCTCAGATAATTGGCCTCAATCAGTGAATTGGAAAAGCACATTAGACAAATTAAAAATCAAACCAACTTTTATTTCTAAATACAAACCAAGTGAAAATCCAGCCGGACTTACAATGAAAGATTTGGGAACACTTTGTAGACTACTTTGTAGAAAGAACCATTCCACTTGGGACCTACATCTACGAGATTTCCAAGAGGTAATTAATGAGACACCGCATAGTATCATGACTTATCCACCAATTATAGTATTAAAGAATATAGATCCACCAGAAAAAATTAAATAAACCATTAAATTGCCAGTTATTTGCCGAAAGCAACATAGACAAATCGTCTCTTCTGCCTTACGAAACATTCGCTCAGCAGCAATGAGACGCAAGATCACTCAAGACAAATCTGCCACAAAGAAACGCTTCAAGGTGGGCCAAAAGGTATTCGTAAAAATTAATTACCTTTCACATAAGAGGCAAAATAAATGCAGTAAATTTTTTGGAGTCTATAAAGTGCCAATGATAATTTCCAGAATCGCTCACGAAAATGCCGTAGAGCTAACGAACCCAAAAACGGTAAATGTATTGGCATCTACCACGTGAGTCATTTAAAAGCACGCGAATAAAAGGAACGGTAGAGGAGAAGAAAGGGAAAGAGACAGAAAGGCAAAGGAAACAACCTATCTTATACTAACCACTAATTAATAGATCAACAGAACAACAAAAAAAGGGGACACAAAACCGACTAACAATTTCTTGTAGTATTGGGTATCCTGCAACATGCACACAAACAAGAAATGACACACAACCCATAAAAGGATGAGGAAGTGGTAGGACATAATTAGAATAAAGAAATATATCAATGTAATAATTTTTTCCACTATCATAAAATTTTTGCATTATATAAAATCAGAGTTTTTTGTAAATAACAATAACAAATATATGTAAAACAAAAATTGTATATACTTCTGCACATCAGAGGGACATCGCTACCAACATCAATCACCAGCTCCCTCAACACCAGATACTTCGAGATAGCGACGAAGAGGGTACAGACATGCTGAGAAAGCACTTAGGGCAATGACAACAACATGAAGACCAACGCCACACTGGAAATGCAGGTTGAAACCAAGTTGGACTTCAGAAGAACAACGCACACATGGACATGTCATATGCGGCGGTACTGCTACTTCATGGACAAGTGTGGTGAGAATCATGATAAGATGAGACTACAAAGAAGGTACAAGAAATAAACTCACCTACTTATATTTGGGAAGGCAGTCAGATCCTACAGATCCTATATCTATCCTACATTAAAATTCACATATTCCTAGCCAAAGAAGAACAGAAGAATGCAAGAAACAAGAGAAGAACAGAAGATGCAAGATGAAGAAGGGCAGAAGACAGCAAGATACCTTTCTCTCCTATCCTACAAAGAAAATTGTTACAAACGTCTTTCCATGAAATTTGAAGCATGGTAACTACTACAACCACCTCTCCAAAAATAAACCTTGAATAGTCAAACAAATGCACTACTGGCCATTAAAATTACTACATCAAGCAGAAATGCAGATGATAAACGGGTATTCATTGGACAAATATATTATAGTAGAACTGACATGTGATTACATTTTCACGCAATTTCGGTGCGTAGATCCTGAGAAATCAAAACCCAGAAAAACCACCTCTGGCCGTAATAACGACCTTGATACGCCTGGGCATTGAGTCAAACAGAGCTTGGATGGCGTGTACAGGTACAGCTGCCCATGCAGCTTCAACACGATATCACAGTCCATCAAGAGTAGTGACTGGCGTATTGTGATGAGCCAGTTGCCCGGCCACCATTGACCAGACGTTTTCAGTTGGTGAGAGATCTGGAGAATGTGCTGGCCAGGGCAGCAGTCGAACATTTTCTGTATCCAGAAAGACCCATACAGGATTTGCAACATGCCGTTGTGCATTATCCTGCTGAAATGTAGGGTTTCGCAGGGATCGAATGAAGGGCAGAGCCATGGGTCGTAACACATCTGAAATGTAACGTCCACTGTTCAAAGTGCCGTCAATGCGAACAAGAGGTGACCGAAACGTGTAACCAATGGCACCCCATACCATCACGTCGGGTGATACGCCAGTATGGCGATGACGAATACACGCTTCCAATGTACGTTCACCGCGAGGTCACCAAACATGGATGCGACCATCATGATGCTGTAAACAGAACCTGGATTCACCCAAAAAAAATGACGTTTTGCCATTCGTGAACCCAGGTTTGTCATTGAGTACACCATTGCAGGCACTCCTGTCTGTGATGCAGCGTCAAGGGTAACCACAGCCATGGTCTCTGAGCTGATAGTCCATGATGCTGCAAACGTCGTCGAACTGTTCGTGCAGATGTTTGTTGTCTTGCAAACGTCCCCATCTGTTGACTCAGTGATCGAGACGTGGCTGCAGGACCATTACAGCCATGCGGATAAGATGCCTGTCATCTCAACTGCTAGTGATACGAGGCCGTTTGGATCCAGCACGGCGTTCCGTATTAACCTCCTGAACCCACCGATTCCATATTCTGCTAAAAGTCATTGGATCTCGACCAACGCGATACGATAAACCGCAATCGCGATTGGCTACAATCCGACCTTTATCACAGTCGGATATATGATGGTGCGCGTTTCTCCTCCTCACACGAGGCATCACAACAATGTTTCACCAGGCAACGCCGGTCAACTGCTGTTTGTGTATGAGAAATCGGTTGGAAACTTTCCTCATGTCAGCACGTTGTAGGTGTCGCCACTGGCGCCAACCTTGTGTGAATGCTCTGAAAAGCTAATCATTTGCATATCACAGCATCTTCTTCCTGTCGGTTCAATTTCGCGTCTGTAGCACGTCATCTTCGTTGTGTAGCAATTTTAATGGCCAGTAGTGTACAAACGAACGTCAAACGGAATATTAAGCGGTACCAACAAACATTATCCAGAAATGGATTCAGCAAAATGAACATCTTTCTCCATACCACATCACCAAATTGCCATACCGAACCAGGTGTGGAGAACCAAGACGTCACGGCATATATATTAGGTGATGATCGTCGGTAATCACCAACTTACTACAATCATGCCATGCCGCCCCAGGTGTGACAGCAAAGGAGTACCAAGACATTACCGTATACTCAATAAACCCCAGTCATCATCATCGGTTAAAAATACCATGTCATGATGACAATATCAACAAATGAGACCCGGACTCGCATTCTAGAGTGCTTCTCACATGATTTGTGACACCCATATAAATGAGTCGACACTTTCAAGCACTTCCATGGGGATCGTCGAACAAAGAAACGGGCAGAGTAAATATAACCAGCATAGATTATAAATGTTAGATATATGCAAATAATATTTACCTTCCTATTTGTAAAAGAAATTATTTTACTAAATATGTAAAGTTCCTAATTTATACATACCTAAAAATTTTTGAGAAAAACCTAAATTAGAATAGTCATACAATCTCTTATTTACTTTAATGTAGAATTAGAAAAAGAATTATGTAGTATTTTCCTTCTGTAAAGAATGTTCATAAATGCATTTTGTTACAATCATAACATTAGTACCGAGGATAGAATTAAGAGAAAAGCTTCTTCATTCTTTAAAAAGGAAAACAGTGACACATAAAAGAAAGAAAGAAATGAAACAAAGTGACACAACAGAGATTTTGCGAACATTCATGCAAAGCTTAACTGAAGAAAAGAAATAACCACACTAAGATATGATACACTGTGCACCAACGAGTTTAGAAAAATTAATATTGTAAAAGCAACTTTTGGAAATAATGATAAAGGAAAACGGAGACACGTAATGGCAATGACAAAAGAAAATCAACCTTTGTAAATTCTATGTTTGCCTAACAACAAAAACTAGAAACAATAGCTATAAAGAAATAATTAAAAAATTGTTAAGAATGGCTGAGGAAGCTTATTGGATAATCTATAAGAACAGTTTTTGCCTGACTTTGTCAATGTTTTTCTTGGCATTGACAAACCCCAGACAAACATTTTGTCACAAGGGGGGGGGGGAGGTAGCATGGTCTCCTGACCTTCATTTTTTACATATTCCGTCCTCACAATCGTATTCTGCACATCAAGATGCTTTATTTGAACCCAAACTCGATAAGGTACAGTCAATTTTCTGTGGGTTCATATAAACGATATGCAAATCTAATAAGTAAATCGCAAGTGCGCACCAAGGTTGAAAAAGTCGAGGCTGGCGTACAAAACATGACAGCCACTGCAATTTTCGTTCTAAAGAGGAAACCAACCCTCTGGGAAGACCGTCCCTTCAGAGGGCTGGGTCAACAACATAACTACTTCAGCCAAATCGACCACCCAGGGAGGAGACAGCTTTCGCCAGAGCGAAGGGATAACGACCCCCGTGTTCGACTTAAAAGCAAGTTCCGCTACATTGTGTTGGAGCGCCCAGAAGACGCATTTTTTCACGGACCGACTGTGTACTTAAGGAATTCTCACAGGAGGACAATATACGCCTAATGGAGATGCTACAGATGTCCGCATTGGGCGACTCAAACGAAACGTCATTCTCCCATTTATAAGAGCAACGCTGATTGGTGGAATATTTCTGACGCAAACAGCCAGAGGAATGAGGGAAGACAGCGAATGATATACCCTTGCAACTTTTCCAGAAAAAGGGGCCGTTCCGTTGTCGCTCTTGGAGCAGGAACACGTAACGGGAGCGCGCGTGTCGTATGTGTACACAAAGAGCGATGAACAAACTGTCCTCTCAGCACTTCACAGGGAGAGCACCTCTGTCGTTAGCGAATCGGAGTGACAAACTCTATTGACTCGCTCACGATTAAGCGTTGTTCACTGTGTTGACGACCACACTTATTGTGCAGCGTGAACACAGACAGAGTACTAGCTAAATGCTTGTGAGCGAGTATTGAGTGGCATCGCGGTGGACTGGTTATCTGCCTGGTGTGCCACGCCAATAATTAGACTAGGGGGGGGATAGGAGTCCTTGACTTCATCAAGGCGTAGGGAGAGTATGATTCACGAAGGTCAATCCAGATAAAAAGAGATAGTTGTGTTAATTGTCAGCAGCGAGCGACGAAGGTATTGTGCGCTACAGTGTATGCGAGCCCCATCTGTCCTCCATAACAGTACACTCCATTACGTTTCTCATGTGACAGCCTTGACCGTACATAGAAAAGTCATTCAAGTTGTGTATGCGCGGCGCTCAGTCATTCTGCCGAGTAAATAACATTCTTAAAGAAAAAGGAGAAAAGAACCTTTCCATTCTTTGTAAAATAATTGCATTCCTATCCATAACAAGCAATCTACTGTTCCTAAAAGAACGGTGAAATTTATTATTTTATAAGAAAAAGTTTTACTTGATTTCTCAGAATTTTTTTGCAATAAATAATGTTTTTCGTTCGTTTAATGTTTTTCTTACACTAACTAGCAATACTCCCATACCCAAGCATTCCAATAGTTACGTAAGAATATATAGAATATTTTTGTGTCTTTTCCTTACAGCGGACCACTCCAGAAGATATTTGTTGCTGAATGTTTTCCAAGCAGTTCTTGTTGGTACATTAGGAGCATCTGTCGGACGTATATTTTAGTGTGAGGTAGGAATTGTTTCTTACAGGAGCCAAAGTTGGATCAATCCATTGCGCAACTTGACAAAAATAAAACCCAGACACTCACAACACACACACACACACACACAAACACGCACACATACACACTCACACACACAGAGTCTAAAATTTACATGAAAGAATAAAATAATACAGCTGATACCGGCAGGTGGCTGATCACTTGGATAAAAATGGTTGAGTTAGCCACTTTTCAGCATGCTAAAATCTCCAGACTAAAGGCTTCGACCAGACTATAGACACATCACAAAATTTTAAAAGCCTTACTCGTCTTGATATCAGCTAAAATAGAGGGCAGTCCCACACATAAATTTTTATTTGTGTACTTATAACCAAAGAAACTGGTTCACCTGCGTAATATTGTGTAGGGCCCCCGCGAGCACGTAGTAGTGCCGTAACACGTCGTGGCGTGGACTCGACTAACGTTTGAAGTAGTGCTGTAGGGAACTGACACCATAAATCCTACAGGGCTGTCCATAAATCCGTGAGAGTACGAGCGGGCGCAGATCTCTTCTGAACTGCACCTTTGCAATGCATCCCAGATATGCTCAATAACGTTCATGTCTGGGGAGTCTGGTGGCCAGTGAAAGTGTTTAAACTAATAAGAGTGTTCCTGGAGCCACTCTGTAGCAATTCTGGACGTGTGGGGTGTCGCATTGTCCCGCTGGAATTGCCCAAGTCCGTTGGAATCCACAATGGACATAAATGGATGCAGGTGATCAGACAGGATGCGTACGTGAGTGTCACCTGTCAGAGTCGTATCTCGATGGATCAGGGGTCCCATATCACTCCAACTGCACAGGCCCCACACCATTACAGAGCCTCCACCAGCTTGAACAGTCATATGCAGACATGCAGGGTCCATGGGTTCATGAGGTTGTCTCCATACCTGAACACGTCCATCCGCTCGATACAATTTGAAACGATACTCGTTCGACCAGACAACATGTTTGCAGTCATCAACAGTCCAATGTCGGTATTGATGGGCCCAGGCGAAGCGTAAAGCTTTTGTGTCGTGCGGTCATCAAGGGTACACGATTGGGCCTTCGGTTCCGAAAGCCCATATCGATGATGTTTCGTTGAATGTTTCGCATGCTGACACTAGTTGATGGCGCAGCATTGAAATCTGCAGAAATTCGTGGAAGGGTATCACTTTTGTCACGATGAACGATTCTCTTCAGTCGTCATTGGTACTGTTCTTACAGGATTCTTTTACCGGATTCCTGATATTCACGTTACACTCGTGGAATGGTCGTACAGGAAAATCCCCAGTTCAACTGTACCTCGGAGATGCTTTGTCCCTTCGCCCGTGCACCCACTATAGCACCACGTTCAAACTCACTTAAATCTTGATACCTGTCATTGTAGCAGCAGTAACCGATCTAACAACTACGCTAGACACTTGTTGACTTATATAGGCGTTGCCCACCGCAGCGCCTTATTCTGCGTGTTTATTTACCTCGGTGTTTGCATACGCATGTCTATACCAGTTTCTTTGAGCCGTCAGTGTAAAATGCATCCAGTTATAATATGGCATACATTGATTTCCACGCCACAAGGCATCGCAGACTAGGGGGCAGGTCCTCTCCCGGAGTAGAAAGCTGTGTGTTAGGGGACAGTGCCCATATAGGACGTCGGTTAACGCCTCTACATCCTGCTGGAGTGCTTGGCGTGAGGAACCTCACGGCCAGGTACAGTAGTTGGCGTCACCAGTTGCAACTTTTTGTCCGTCACTGTCAGGCACTCTTCCTCCCACAATTGGATGAATCTCCAACTCAGCAGAAAAATGATATCCTGCAGGGGACTGTCACATTGTTGACGTCATGTTCCCTGCAGGTATTCTTGGTGGCATTCTCTGCCTGTTCATTTCTCCGAATTCCTAAGTGTCCTGGTACCTATTAGCACGACACCTATTTGAGTCACTGCAGTAGGGCGTACAGTTGATGAAGTTGAAACATGTCCGCCAGTTTTGTGGCTGACTCGTTTTCTTTTATATTAATTTCTGCCGTTCTGATTACATATGAATGCAGCAATAGAAAAGAGTAACAGATATTACCTCCCTCCCTCATATACCGTTCAGCTTTGGATTATCAGGTGCATCTCTAGCACAGGGAATGTTTGAGCAGTCTTAAAAGTCTCAGCGTGTAGCGACCATAGGGACTTGGCTTGGCTCAGATGGCTCTGAGCACTATGGGACTTAACATCTATGGTCATCAGTCCCCTAGAACTTAGAACTACTTAAACCTAACTAACCTAAGGACATCACACAACACCCAGTCATCACGAGGCAGAGAAAATCCCCGACCCCACCGGGAATCGAACCGGGGAACCCGGGCGCGGGAAGCGAGAACGCTACCACACGACCACGGGCTGCGGACCATAGGGACTTGTTTCCATACTTGGTGTATCTCTTCGAGTCTCTCTGGGCAGAGGGACTAGCGAGGGTGGTCTCCTCTGATGCGCTGGGGGGACAGAAAGGTAGTGCATGGGGGCTTTATTAAATATTTATGATTATGCAAATAATTTTTTACTGTCTGTCCGGTTACGCTGTCTCGTAGTCGGTTGGCCCTGACTAGTTTTAGTACGCAATCTGACTGCATAGAATAACAACAAAGAATGAAAGAAAATTTCCGTTAACACAATTAATTAATTAAGTCCCCAGCAACTATAAAACGTACGAAACCAAAGCACAAGTGTAACTGTTCTGTGTGTGGAAGTGTGATTCAACGTACACATCTGGCACGGTTCTTCTTCAATAAGACAAGAAATTTTAAGTACCATTTATATTGAAGTAATAAAAAAAATAGAAATACTATAATTGCGCAAGAAAACCAGAATTACACTCTAATACAAGAACACAAGCCAGATGCTTTGTTGACTGAACCTGTAATGACGCATTATTTAAGACATTGAAATAATAAAAAGAAAAGGGAATATTTTTTACCTCATATATATTGACGAATACCACTCTGATCGTTACAATATCTCCATTCGAACAATATTTCCTGTCTAGCCCATCAAAACTGCATAAAACATGGAACAAGCACTCTCCACCACGACTTCACTACAACAACTGTCCATTATGACCTCTCGACAAGCACTGTCTACCACCGCATCTGAACGACTACTGCCTGTGGAGGCGGCTAAATAATACTCTCTGGCGCAATCTCTGGCGCTGTGGCTTAGTGTAGCCATCTTTAATATGCCCTTCCTCCACGGGCCAGAATTTGATGGTATTATTGCCAGCATTGGTGGTGAAAATACCACCAAATTCGTTCACAAAAATACAGACAAAAATAAAAGATAATATTAATACGTAAATATCAGGTAATTAGATAAAATTTTGGCTTTGCACTGACCTTTCAATAACCTATTATATAAAATACAGTAAGCAATACAAATTCTTTCATACATGTGACTTTACATAATAGTTTACACAATACACAAAAAAATCAGTTTATACAAATATTCACATAAAATGCTTTCAATGATTAAAAAAAAAAAAAAAAACAGGTAGTTGATAGTTCCAGCAGTAGCACCCAGCAATGGTCAACAGGTGCAAATACCAACAAGTGACATCATTTTAGTAGAAGCAGTTCCATCAGTGGCACCCAGCAATGTTGAACAGGTGCAGACACCAACAAGTGACATTATGTCAATAGATGCAGTCCATCAGTGGCACCCAGTAATGTTGAACAGGTGCAGACACCAACAAGTGACATCATTTCAGTAGAAACAGTTCCATCAGAGGCACCCAGCAATGTTGAACAGGTGCAGACACCAACAAGTGACAACATTTCAGTAGAAGCAGTTCCATCAGTGGCACCCAGCAATGTTGAACAGGTGCAGACACCAACAAATGACATCATTTCAGTAGAAGCAGTTCCATCAGTGGCACCCAGCAATGTTGAACAGGTGCAGACACCAACAAGTGACAACATTTCAGTAGAAGCAGTCCATCAGTGGCACCCAGCAATGTTGAGCAGGTGCAGACAGCAACAAGTGACATCATCTCAGTAGAATCAGTTCCATCAGTTGCACCCAGCAATGTTGAACGGGTGCTACAGCAACAAGTGACATCATCTCAGTAGAATCAGTTCCATCAGTTGCACCCAGCAATGTTGAACAGGTGCTACAGCAACAAGTGACACCATTTCAGTAGAAGCAGTTCCATCAGTGGCACCCAGTAATGTTGAACAGGTGCAGACAGCAACAAGTGACATCATCTCAGTAGAATCAGTTCCATCATTGCACCCAGCAATGTTGAACAGGTGCTACCGCAACAAGTGACACCATTTCAGTAGAAGCAGTTCCATCAGTGGCACCCAGCAATGTTGAACAGGTGCAGACACCAACAAGTGACATCTTTTCAATAGAAGCAGTTCCATCAGTGGCACCCAGCAATGTTGAACAGGTGCAAGCAGTTCCATCAGAGGCACCCAGCAATGTTGAACAGGTGCAGACACCAACAAGTGACAACATTTCAGTAGAAGCAGTCCATCAGTGGCACCCAGCAATGTTGAACAGGTGCAGACACCAACAAGTGACATCTTTTCAATAGAAGCAGTTCCATCAGTGGCACCCAGCAATGTTGAGCAGGTGCAGACAGCAACAAGTGACATCATTTCAGTATAAGCAGTTCCACTAGTGACACCCAGTAATGTTGAACAGGTGCAGACAGCAGTCCATAATATTCACTATCACTAATCACACTGTTCATCAGAGTTTATCAGCAGAAATTAAACATGTCCTAGTGGCACCAATCATGTCGAAAAAGTGCAAGTAACAGTCCATAATATTCACTATCACTAATCACACATTTCATCAGCAGAAATTAAACATTTCTAAGTGTCCCACATCAATGTTGAACAGGTGCAGACACCAACAAGTGACATCTTTTCAATAGAAGCAGTTCCATCAGTGGCACCCAGCAATGTTGAGCAGATGCAGACAGCAACAAGTGACATCATTTCAGTATAAGCAGTTCCACTAGTGACACCCAGTAATGTTGAACAGGTGCAGACAGCAGTCCATAATATTCACTATCACTAATCACACTGTTCATCAGAGTTTATCAGCAGAAATTAAACATGTCCTAGTGGCACCAATCATGTCGAAAAAGTGCAAGTAACAGTCCATAATATTCACTATCACTAATCACACAGTTCATCAGCAGAAATTAAACATTTCTAAGTGTCCCACATCAATGTTGAACAGGTGCAGGTGTGAACAACAGTTTGAATGCACACACAATTGCTTTTACAAAATTATTCTCAATGCTCTTACACTAAACATACAAATTATAATAAACACACAAATGATATCAGATAATTGTCATATTAACTATTACAAATGCACAAATATCAGTAAACCTATAATATTTATGGGTGTCAGTGCAGGCAACAACAAACTAGTAAAATAATATTTAGGAGATAGGTCGGTACCAATTATGTGGGATTAGGAAAGAAAAACACACAAAACACACTCACTCATCTTTCATCCACATGAAGTACTACTGTGTAATTGAATAGTGTTAACTGTGTAAATGCAATTCTGTCCAAAATTTGATGTTCATCATGTGTATCAAGTAGTAGCGGCAGCAATGTATAACAGTCAATAATAGTTAGTCAACGTCATAGTCATCATGTCAAGACCAATGTTTGCCAAGCCAAATCAACTGAACAACTGTCAGTGAGCCAAGATATGCAAATGCTTCCTCTCTCCAAAAAAAGTATATACTGCTTAGTGATTTAACAAAGTGTGTGTGTAGACAATCTTCTTTCTACTTGAGTGTTCAAGTCTGCCAATTTCATCTTCCCTGTTCCATATAAATCAACAACAAAAAAATATGCTCCTCACTTACTTTACCTCTTATCCACCAAAACTCCAATAATCATCAGCATCACATAATCTTAATACACTCCTGGAAATGGAAAAAAGTACACATTGACACCGGTGTGTCAGACCCACCATACTTGCTCCGGACACTGCGAGAGGGCTGTACAAGCAATGATCACACGCACGGCACAGCGGACACACCAGGAACCGCGGTGTTGGCCGTCGAATGGCGCTAGCTGCGCAGCATTTGTGCACCGCCGCCGTCAGTGTCAGCCAGTTTTCCGTGGCATACGGAGCTCCATCGCAGTCTTTAACACTGGTAGCATGCCGCGACAGCGTGGACGTGAACCGTATGTGCAGTTGACGGACTTTGATCGAGGGCGTATAGTGGGCATGCGGGAGGCCGGGTGGACGTACCGCCGAATTGCTCAACACGTGGGGCGTGAGGTCTCCACAGTACATCGATGTTGTCGCCAGTGGTCGGCGGAAGGTGCACGTGCCCGTCGACCTGGGACCGGACCGCAGCGACGCACGGATGCACGCCAAGACCGTAGGATCCTACGCACTGCCGTAGGGGACCGCACCGCCACTTCCCAGCAAATTAGGGACACTGTTGCTCCTGGGGTATCGGCGAGGACCATTCGCAACCGTCTCCATGAAGCTGGGCTACGGTCCCGCACACCGTTAGGCCGTCTTCCGCTCACGCCCCAACATCGTGCAGCCCGCCTCCAGTGGTGTCGCGACAGGCGTGAATGGAGGGACGAATGGAGACGTGTCGTCTTCAGCGATGAGAGTCGCTTCTGCCTTGGTGCCAATGATGGTCGTATGCGTGTTTGGCGCCGTGCAGGTGAGCGCCACAATCAGGACTGCATACGACCGAGGCACACAGGGCCAACACCCGGCATCATGGTGTGGGGAGCGATCTCCTACACTGGCCGTACACCACTGGTGATCGTCGAGGGGACACTGAATAGTGCACGGTACATCCAAACCGTCATCGAATCCATCGTTCTACCATTCCTAGACCGGCAAGGGAACTTGCTGTTCCAACAGGACAATGCACGTCCGCATGTATCCCATGCCACCCAACGTGCTCTAGAAGGTGTAAGTCAACTACCCTGGCCAGCAAGATCTCCGGATCTGTCCCCCATTGAGCATGTTTGGGACTGGATGAAGCGTCGTCTCACGCGGTCTGCACGTCCAGCACGAACGCTGGTCCAACTGAGGCGCCAGGTGGAAATGGCATGGCAAGCCGTTCCACAGGACTACATCCAGCATCTCTACGATCGTCTCCATGGGAGAATAGCAGCCTGCATTGCTGCGAAAGGTGGCTATACACTGTACTAGTGCCGACATTGTGCATGCTCTGTTGCCTGTGTCTATGTGCCTGTGGTTCTGTCAGTGTGATCATGTGATGTATCTGACCCCAGGAATGTGTCAATAAAGTTTCCCCTTCCTGGGACAATGAATTCACGGTGTTCTTATTTCAATTTCCAGGAGTGTACTTCAATAATACCTCTTACGTCGATACATATAAAACTTGTCATCAATATCATTTACCTTACCTCTTGTCCACCAAAACTCCAATAATCATCAACTTCACACAATCTCAATACCTCAATAATAGCTCTTCAATACGTCGATACATATAAACCTTATTACCAATATCATTTCACTTCCATAACAACTCTTTCCTCTAGTCAGTCTTCTCGAACAAGTACAGATAAAATCTTAGTGCAAACTTCAATTCATCATCCCATGCAATCCGAAGACACAATGTCCACACACAACCTCTGTGTAGTCCACCTGAGCCAAATCTTCTACTCATTATGAATTATAAAATACATTTGGGTACCTTGTCCATAATAAAATAAAAGAAATGCATACATGACCTCTAACAGCCTTCAGTTTGAATAACCTTCAGTAAGTAGGTGCGAGTACGTAGTATGAAAGATCACATAAGACTTTGAATGAATAAATCGTAATATTTCACAGTGTGTACACCACTTCAAGAATCATGGCAAAACAGAAGCAAACATGTGGAGTATTTCTTGTGTCAAGTGTCACTTACTAATTCTGTTGCTCACCAAGAATGCAGTGTAATAACTGTCAATGGTCTAAACCTAGTGTTGGTATTTCATGTCGTTAGCTTCCCTTCTATTAGCATAAATTTATACAGCTTCCATAAAACCTCCAGCTCATGTGACTTCTATGACGTTTCTTGTACTAATGTCGTTCGTCGAATTACTGCAGTTCATTTTCTTATGTTAAAATATAAAGCACTGAGCGTAAGCAAAACATGCATTAGCGAGTAAATATACCAGTAGAGAACAGAATGTTAACAAGTGGATGTAGCGCAATTCCTACAACGAGGCTCTGCCAAGCAAACAATCTATAATTAATACCATAGTGTGACCTAAACTCCATGTTCGTACACTGTATATCAGCATTTCTATATACCAAATTAAAGAGTAGTTATGACAACAAACAGAAATGTATAAATATGCAATCCATACGCAATGCAGCAAATATGTATCTTACATAATAAACAGGTCATTAGCATCGTATCAGCGTAAGCAAATAAATGTTCATATGTAATCTTAATAAGTAAACATGAAGGCGCAAGCAGATAAATCACAAAGTATAACTTACATGAATAACCATATCAGTACAATTCATCAGGTGACAATCATAATTTAAATAAATAGGCACAGCAGGCACGTAGTAAACAAAAAATGTGGCATCAGTGAAAAAGCAGTGCAGCCAAGCGATGCATAATATACCTAAGTAACAACCCTGTTCATTAATCATCATTGCCAAAATCAGATAACACAAAGTATAAATCATGTAACCACGAGCAACAAATTACGTCTGGAGTACGTACCAAAGTGGAAATATGTTACCTGAAAAATAGATTCAATTAATAGTTACCTTTTTAATTTATTAGTTTCTTCTTCGAAATTACATTCTTCCTGAAAATTTCTCGATAGCAAGTCCTCTTAACGTCAGACAGACACAGAATTTACCTGAAGGTCTTAAATATTTTATACAACCGTATCCTGAAAAATACTGAACGTTAATTACATAATTTATCAAGTCACTATAGCTTTATACTGAATTTAATCGGAGAAATTAGACTGTGTATTTATTTACGGCTATCAGTGCATTCGCACTGAGCGCTCGATCAGCTGTAGGTACGCGTGACGTAGGAAGTAATTGTTTGCGGTCAACGACTGCCTTGTGCGGCGCGCAGACTTGACTGTTGCTTTGAGTATGTGCCGCCGCCAAAACACAGCGCAGTATCCTTGTATTCTCTGTATGTTTACGTATAACTGTTAGTTTCTCAAAAGTATGTCATTCCACAAAAATTTTAACGTTGGATATGTGATGTATTCCCTTAGAGCGTCGAGATTTAAGAGTTTCTACTTCGACAGTGTTATCGTGAATAATTTTGCGAACTCTATATGGACCGTTATAAAGCAGAAAAAATTTGTGGCACAAGCCTTTTCCTTTGTGAGACAAACGATGAGTCTTAATTAACACCTTCTGACCAACTGACAAGGTTTTTAAACGACCAGGACGCTTAGCTGATTTCTCTCTTCTAGCAGCCGCAGATGCAATATTTTGCAAAGCCAGGATCACAACTTCAGAATGCCGCAGTTTCTGTGTAGGCGGAAAAGGAACGATTTCAGAAATACGATTTGTCGGTGCTTTGTTTTTTAATATCAGTATAGGCGGTAAAGAAGTTGAATCATTAGGAAGTTCATTCAGAATGTTTTGAAAAATATGAAGATACTGATCCCACGTTCTGTGATTCTGATCACAATAATGACGACACAATTTATTGATTTCCTTCATCCATTTCTCTGAAGCGTTAGATTTAGGGTGAAAAAGTGAAATGAAAATTGGTTTAATCTTACGACGCTGTAGAGTACGAAGCCAATTTTAGAACGAAACTGTGATCCATTATCTGATATAACCTTATCAACATGACCCACTTCTTTAAGAAAATGTTTGATGAAAGCGTTAGATACTGAACGAGCTGTTGCTTTGCGTAAAGGTGTAAAACACACATATTTTGATCTCAATTCCACTGCTACCAAAATGTACGGAAAACCATTAGCAGAACGAACCACTGGACCGAACAAATCGACTGCAGCCATGTCCTTTAATTTCGCTGGAATGATAGGAAACAATGGTGCTCTGTGAGAAATAGTTGGCGGCTTAGCCTTTTGACATAATTTGCATTTGGCAAGAACAGATCGAATACGTTTTTCCATGTTACTGAAGTAGCAATTTTCTCGCAATTTATGAAAGCATTTTCTGGGACCAAAGTGTGCATAACTGAAATGTGTGTACCAAATCAATTTATTGACCCACTCATCAGGAATACAAACTAACCAAACAGAGTTGTCGATCGATTTTCGTTTAAAAAGAATATCATTGCGAACTAAATAATACTGTCTAATCGCTACGCTTTCCTTTCTCCTCCACTTCTCCTTAATGTCCTTCCAGATTGGATCCTTATTTTGCTCCTTAACGATGTCGTGGAGCGAAGACGAAATAAAATTCTCAAACGCAACACCTTGAATATACATAAAACAATAATTGTTTTCTTTGCAGTCCTCTTCGGCACTTTGTTTCAAACCCATAGGTGCACATGATAAAGCATCAGCAATAATATTTGAAGATCCCTGTATGTAAACAATACTAAAATCAAATTCCTGTAGGTACAGTGCCCATCGTGACAATCTTCCATGAGTTAATTTTGTTGACTTAAGGAATTCCAGAGCTCGATGATCGGTGTAAACCTTAGTATGTCTGCCAAACAAAAATGTCCGAAATTTTGTAAAAGCCCAAACAACAGCCAAGGCTTCAAGTTCCGTAATCGAATAATTCTTTTCTGATTTCGAGAGAACACGACTTCCAAATGCAATAGTCTTCTGTACTACAACGCCGTTTTCTTCTATCTCTTGAAATAAATGTGCCCCTAGGCCTTTGTATGATGAGTCCGTCGCCAAACAAAAATCTTTAGATAAATCCGGGTGTGAAAGAAGTGGAGCAGCAACTAAAGCATCACGAAGTTGTTCAAATTCTGATTGAGCTTCCCATCCCAACACCAATTAGATTTCTTTCCAGATAGTTCACATAAACGAGGTGTGGCCAAATCGTCCAATCTAACAAAGCGTCTAAGAAAATTACAGACACCAAGGAAACTACGAACATCACGTTTTGTGGTAGGAACAGCATAATTACGAATAGCGTCTAGTTTCTCTGGATCAGGAAGGATACCTTCTGTAGAAATAATGTGAGCGAGAAATTTCACCTGAGAACGACCAAATTCAGATTTTTCCAAGTTCACTGTAATGCCAACTTTTGCAAAAATACGTAATAATGAATCCAAAATTTTGTTGTGCTCACTCCAAGAACGTTTAGCAATAAGAATGTCGTCAACATATGAAGTAATCTTGTCACGAAGATAAACAGGTAAAATTTCGTTTAAACTACGAATGAATGCTGCTGAAGATACAGTAAGTCCAAACGGTAATTTCCGAAACTGATAAAAATTACCAAAGGCTAAAAAGGCAGTGTATTTTCTACAATCAGGGTGGAGTTCTATTTGCCAAAAACTTGCGCGCATATCAATCGTGGATAAAACTTTAATTCCATGGAAATGTTGAAGAAGTTCATCTAAATTTTGTGGACGGTCAGTTTCAGGAATGATGATATTATTTATCTGTCTGGAATCCAGAACCAAACGAATTGACCCATCCTTTTTAAGAACGACGTGTAATGGGCTGGTATAAGGACTGACTGCTGGCTCAATAATGCCCTGATCTAACATGTATTGAAGTTCACTCTTAACCTTGTCTCTGTAAGCCAAAGGAATAGCGTACGTTTTCCCCCGAAATGGTGTGTGTTCCTTTACTTTAAATAAATATTGTAAGCCTTGTGTAGTTCCTGTGTGTTGACTAAATACTGTAGCATGTGAAGTCAAAATGTGGTGCAGCTCTTCTCTTGCAACGTCATCTGGCACTTCAGCTTTCTTAACCTTTTCATTAATTAATTCTTCGCTATTAATTATATCATCCATCGCGTCTCTGTATCTAATGTCATTGTCATGAATAAACACACTGTCGTCATAATGCTCAACGAAAACATCAGAAGTAAGAAACCTTAAACATTTTGTATCTGATTCAGATCTTGCTAAACACTCGAAAAATTTCAAACATTTCGGCATTCCGGCAACAGTCAAATTCACACTTCCTTCTTTAAAGTTCAAAATTGCTTTATGTGCGTTCAGAAACTCCATACCTAATATAATTTGTGTGTTGAGTAATGGAACAATAATAAAATTAGCAGAAAATTCGTATTCTTGACAAATGAAATTTAAGTTGGTCTGTTGTTTGACTTCCACACTTTTTCCAGATATAGCGCCTCGAATTGTAGTTTTAGAAATAGGTAACACAGGACAAGCAATAGTTCTTACACATATACGAAAAACTGATTCACTAATGACATTCAATGGGCTCCCAGAATCTAAAACTGCAGTGAACCTATTCTTACCCACACATACTTCTATAACAGGATGTAAAAATGGGTCTACATTATTTTCCTTTTCGTCTAGCAAAATGTCTCTCATGTCTTCCAGGCGTACGTAGTGTAAAGTCGTAGTGTCATTACTTTCTGAACCGTCTATATTGCTGCCAGAAGCCGAAGCTACAAGTCATTGTCGATTGCTTGCGTCACGTCTTTGATTATTCGCGTCATTTCGCGGATCAATTTCTACGATTTGCACTTGTCTCTCTGAAGTTCTGT
Source organism: Schistocerca cancellata (assembly GCF_023864275.1). Classification (NCBI taxonomy): domain Eukaryota; kingdom Metazoa; phylum Arthropoda; class Insecta; order Orthoptera; family Acrididae; genus Schistocerca; species Schistocerca cancellata. Next base: position 506,204,437 of record NC_064629.1, on the reverse strand, counting down.
CACGTGGAGGATGCCAATTAGGTCCTTCCTGTCTGTTAGATGCAAATTCATGGTTGTGCCTGTTATTAAAATTTCTGTTTTCCTGTCTGTCTGCATAACTACTTCTTGTGTAATTTCGACTGTCACTTCTGAAATCACTGTTAGATCTACTACCCTGGTTATTTCTGTAGTAAGAATTTCTATTATTGTATGAATAATTTCTGTCTTGATGATACCGATTACTGTTTCCGTATGATTGATCATTCCGGTAGGAATTACCGTTATTATAATTGTCTGTGTAATTTCTGTTAGAACGTCTGTTATTGTCATACGGCTGATATCTATTATCCTGTCTGTTTCGTCTGTCATTCTCAAAATTACCTATATAACGTCCTTTCCTATCATTATCCCTTTTCTCTGAAAATCTATTGTAATTACTGTTACTGAAAAAACTACAAGAAGTCCAGTCGTCGTTGTCATACTCACGTTCTTGTAGCAAAGTCTTAAAAGTCTCAATGTCGTCTTTACATCTTCCGACTAAAGCAATTTGTCTTATGGATTGTGGCAACTTAGTTAAACAAATGCGAATTAATTCAGTCGGGCTATAAGGGTTGGAAAGGAACTGATTCTTTCGAATCATGTCTTCAAAATATTCTGCTGGCGTGCGGAACTCAGACTGTTTAAAATTACGCTGCATAATAAGACTGTGTTTGACTCTGTCTTGCGTGTTTTCAGACCAATATGCCGATAGAAATGCATGATAAAAATCATTTAGATTATTACAATCTCTAATAAGTGCGCGCATCCGCGTCGCCGGTTCATTTTCTAAATATCCACACATAAATTCCTGTTTGTGACTTAGTGGCCAATTTGGTGGAAGTGCGTACATAAATTGATCTAACCATGAACATGGATGTATGTCGTTCTTAGAATTGCGAAAGATCTTAAATTTCCGAACAGTTAAGAAGTGTTTATAGTCAAAGTTCTCTCCTCGTGGCGACAAAGACCTACCGCGTCTGTCCCTGTCCCAATGTCGATTATTGTCAAGTTCGCGCGCCTGGCGCTGTCTTGTTGCTTCTCGTAAATGAAATAAATTACTTTCTTCAAACCCCTCTGCTATCTGTGATTCTAAATTCCTTCTGCTGTCTTTTCCTACGATTTCGCCTTCAGTTTGTTTGACTTGCTTTCGTAATGCCTCAACTTCCTTTTTAACGCGTTCATTAAATTTTCCCTGATTTTCAACATGTTTATTAATGTTCTGGTACTCTTCGGTTTCTGCAAATGGTAATGGAGCTGTATCATCCGAATCTCTGTCCCCATTTAAACTAAGACTTGTCAATTTATCTGAAATCTCCTCAACTCTTTCCGATAAGTCACCTAATTGTTCTTTCTGTTTATTTACGTCTTCCGTAAGTGTCGCGACTCGGGTTTCAGTATTGACACATTTGGTAGTTAACTGTTCATATTGTTGTGTTAGGTTATTTAATCTGTCATTTGGTACGGATTCCTCGATTCTCTCAAATATTTCTTCCTTATCGTGTGCACGTTGTAAATTTAACTCTGAAAATTTTTGTACTATCGCGCGATCTCTTTCTTCCTGTTCTCTATCCTGTTCCTTTTGTCTGATTTCTACTGAAATTAATCTATTATTGTGAGCATTCAAAATTGGTTGTACTTCTTCTCTAATTTCTTTCTTTAATTCATCTTCCACATTTTTGAAACATGTCCCTATTCGTGAGTCTAACCGTGTTTCCATTGTTTCCATCTCCGTTTTAATTGTTCCTATATCTGTTTTTAATTCAGATCCTAACTGTGATCCCAGTGAGTCTAACCGTGTTTCCATTGTTTCCATTTGTGAGTCTAACCGTGTTTCCATTGTTTCCCTATTTGTTTTTAATTCAGATCGTAAATTTAATATTGCACTCATCAACTGCTCCATAGTAACTGGTTCGCAACTCTTTTCACCCCTAACATTTACCGCAAAACTAACTTCCTTTGACATAGCCGTAAAGCTATCTGAGTTCGATACCATTTCAGAATCTTCTAGCGTTAATTTCGTATTCTGTAAATTTTTTGATTGAGAAAAATTTTGAACTGGATCCGGACTATTTTCCCGACTTATTAAATTGTTTTCAACTTCATTATTCATGATACTGTTGTCCTGTGTTGGCGAGTTCGCCATTTCAACAATTTCGTCTTTCTGACTATCCATCATTTTTGCCTTTTTCATCGATCGCGTAATCATTTACAAAATATACAAAACTCGTCACTATATGAAAATTACACACAATGACACTTTCTCATCAACAATATCATTCACACGAAATGCTTCCCTCAAACACGATTAACGAACAATTGAAATCTTCATAATTGCACAAAATTGTCAAACGCGTATACAAGACATCAAAAATTAAATTCTGCAAAAATACCATTAGCAGAAAGACAAGACAACTACAAATGTTCAATTACCAAATATACACATGCAATATTCTATTACTACAAATTACTACAACAATACTACTGTCTACTATTTTTACAATCAGAAGAATTCCAAGGGACGATCCGAAGCAGCGGTCGCCACGTGCATGGGGGCTTTATTAAATATTTATGATTATGCAAATAATTTTTTACTGTCTGTCCGGTTACGCTGTCTCGTAATCGGTTGGCCCTGACTAGTTTTAGTACGCAATCTGACTGCATAGAATAACAACAAAGAATGAAAGAAAATTTCCGTTAACACAATTAATTAATTAAGTCCCCAGCAACTATAAAACGTACGAAACCAAAGCACAAGTGTAACTGTTCTGTGTGTGGAAGTGTGATTCAACGTACACATCTGGCACGGTTCTTCTTCAATAAGACAAGAAATTTTAAGTACCATTTATATTGAAGTAATAAAAAAAATAGAAATACTATAATTGCGCAAGAAAACCAGAATTACACTCTAATACAAGAACACAAGCCAGATGCTTTGTTGACTGAACCTGTAATGACGCATTATTTAAGACATTGAAATAATAAAAAGAAAAGGGAATATTTTTTACCTCATATATATTGACGAAAACCACTCTGATCGTTACAGTATCTCCATTCGAACAACATTTCCTGTCTAGCCCATCAAAACTGCATAAAACATGGAACAAGCACTCTCCACCACGACTTCACAACAACAACTGTCCATTATGACCTCTCGACAAGCACTGTCTACCACCGCATCTGAACGACTACTGCCTGTGGAGGCGGCTAAATAATACTCTCTGGCGCAATCTCTGGCGCTGTGGCTCGGTGTAGCCACCTTTCAGTAGAAGGTTTTCATCACTCTGGACGTTCGCTTGGTACGGTTCTCACCTAACCAGGGTAAGTAGTGCTTCACTCTGACGGTTAACTCTAATCGAAGGTGAGAAGATATAGTTTCAGTTAGGCATCGGTTATTTCTTTTCTTTTTAGAGTCTTTACGGCGATATTTCGACTGACTAGAAGCGCTTATTACTTTGTTTTATTTAGAGAATGAATTTTACTTCAGTTGCAAACAAGCCTTTGTGACTTGTTACCACACGTTTGGGTGAAATGGTGAAGTCCTTTTGTAACGACAGGGCTGATGGAGTGCTTCACCCTCGGGGCCGTTTCGTTGAATTAATGCTCGTATTTAACTTCAGATTGCTACACATGTTATATTTTTGTCAATTTTCGATTTTCTAAAATGAGGGTACATCCGTGTGAGATGGGCTTCTTCAACATATCTTCGTAGGTCGAACGTTTCAACTCAGTTTTCTATTGGTAACTTTTTTGCTCGGTAAGCTGTATCCGCTCCAGTAATTTTTTTTCGCGTGATTGCAGACTTAATTACGGTTTCTTTATGGTCGACTCACATGTGACACTAAAGAGTGTTCCATAGACGTTCATGTTACTCTGTAATTTCCGTCATTGCTCACCTGGTTTTAGAATGAAGTATCTTCGCTTTTACTGACTTCCTGAGGTTATTTACGGGATCTACTTTATGGATTTTTCTGGGTTTCTTTGTGCATTTCGAACACGGAAGCAGTCCACATTCTCGCCCCACAGCAACTGTTCACCGGGTCATTCATAAGCAGTCACTTTCTTAAAAATCTTATCGTGGCTGTGAAGATTACTCATGCAAATCTGCAAATGATTCAATATGGTCGATGCAGCTATATCTGTAGCATAGTAAAAAGTACAATTCGCAACATAATTAAAGGATCACTGTTTCGACACCATTGTGACCTATAAGTTTGATATTTTGCCCAAAGGTGCGTACAACATTCGTTTGTAATGGTGTGAAAGCGTGGTGCCCTGAGATGTTACTCTCGGCCTCGACGACGCTTCAGACAAGGTGTCGACACATGAGAAACGAAGGCCAGGGCTCAGAATTTCATATGACGTGTGAGGTGGATTCATGTTGTGACACTGGCACCAAATTTCACCGTAATTCTGCCCATCGCCACCATAGAGGTGTCACACAGTAGGAAGGTTGTCACCCCCTCCGCCCCCCTGAAAATGTTCAAATGTGTGTGAATTCCTAAAGGACCAAACTGCGGAGGTCATCGGCCCCTAGACTTACACACTACTTAAACTAACGTAAACTAACTTATGCTAAGAACAACACACACACCCATGCCCGAGATAGGATTCGAACCTCCGGCGGGAGGGGCCGCCCAATCCGTGACATGGCGTCTCAAACCGCACGGACACTCCACGCCACCTCCTCCCCCCTCCCCCTCCTTGCCCTTAATTCACTCCCTCTTTTGATGGAGGTCAGAATCGCAACGCCAAGTTTGGAATCATGCAGTTTTCTTATAACTGATTGATAAAAAAAAAAAGTTTCAGACACACCGCCTCTCTCAGTCGACACGAAGAGGCCTCAGAGGGTGGCATAAAGGGTGTCAATGAAATCACTCCTTTCCTTGGGGCGTTCGATCCCCCATATTTCGCGGGTAAAACGAAAGTTGCCAGTGCGATGAGCAGTAGGACGACGTTCTTGATGGCATGTAACGCTGCTGATACCCTCAGACGTTTGAATCCTTCTCGAAGGACATTGTGGGGCTGCATCGCCACTGATCCTGTTCGCACCCCTTTGAAGTGCAAAGCGACCACAAATTTTGCTGTCATGTGCAGGTTGGAACTACTGGGGATGCCACTGTCTTAGAGCCTTGATGTGGTAAGAAATCTGATAACTTAATTAAATCCTCATAAATTTTACAAGGACTCGAAACGGCGTACAGTCTGTTTCTTTCTCATAGGTAAATGGGGCGGTAAATAGCACTCTCTTCTGCCTATACCACGTTTTACTGATACTAGATACAGTCACTGTAGTTTACGTTATTTTGCGTGCCTCATCCATCCACATATCAGTTTAGGAACATGCTCTTTTGTCGGTACCAGCAGCAGTAACTTGTAGAACCAACACTTTTTCGAGACCTCTGCAATGGACTTTATTGGATTTTTAACCGTAATCGGATTAGATAGTATAGTCTCCACATCAGCTTCACAACCCACTTTAGCTCCTACAGATATGAGTGCTTGGGTTACATTTTAGTAACTTGAGCCATGAACCATACTGAATGGTCTAGGATCTTCGCACCACTTGCGTGCCCTTGAATCACAAACAGCTCACTTTTAATATGCGACACTTCATTATGTACCACAATATCCAAGTAAATACATTTTTTCTGTGAAATATTGTAATTTTTTGATGGCCGTCGATGATGAAATGGAAATCATTGTGCATTTTCAACAGCATGGATCACAATAAAACACCTCGCTACTCAACTGGTCGTCTCTGTTGGTAGTAGTGACACAATTGTTCACCACTTGGGGTACTCAAAGGAGTGTGCCTGCTGAGTTTCTCGCCGCCTAACAGAAGGCCATAAAGAGCAGTGCAGGACCATCTGTGCGAAATTGCTTAAGCTTTACGAGCCGGATCATGGCAATTTTTTGTCGGACATCGTCTCACAGGATGAAACATGGGTTCATCACTTCTAACCGGAAACAAAACGACAATCCATCGAGTGGCACCACACCGTCTCTCCATCGAAGAAAAATTTCAAAGCCGCACCGTCAGCCAGTGAATTCATGGCGACGTTCTTCTGGGACTATGATGGGGTTATTTTCTTTGATTTGCTCACTCATGGTCCAACGATCAACTCTGAAGTGTATTGTGCTCCCTTTAGGAAACTTAAGAAACGACTTCAGGCTGTTCGTCGCATCAAAAATGCAAACGAATTTCTCCTTCTCTACGACAACGCCAGGCCTCACTCAAGTCTGTGCACACGTGACGACCTCACAAAACTTCACTGGACTTTTTCTCCTCATCTACCCTATAGTTGGGATCTCGCACCTTCCGACTTCGATCTGTCTGGCCCAATGAAGGATGCACTCTGTGGGAAGTAGTACTTGGATAATGGTAAGGTTGTTGATGCTGCAGGACGTTGCCTCCGACATCGACCAGTAGAGTGGTGCCATGCGGGCATACAGGTCCTCCCAGTAAGGTGGCGCAAGGCCGTCGCATTGAACGGATATTATGTTGAAAAATAGAGTTTTGTAGCCAATAGAATGGGTAAGACAGTAACACTTAAAACTCTATCCTGAGGGACGTTGCCCACTACACAACGACGAGGCTACCGAACACTGTTCCCATGCTCCAAGCGATCAGCGAGAACGTCACCAAGTCGATATCTAAAATAGCATTGTAAGAGGAAGGACCATATAAACATGGGAAGATATTCTTGAAAACGTCATTCAGTGAGCTGCTGGAGGATAATAGGCCTCCACGTAGCATTTTCAGCTCACGTTAAGCGATGTTGGAGCAGGAAAGCCTGTTGTATAGCCGATTCTAGAGGGGAAAGGTAACCAAAAGTGTAGCAATGTCTTTCAAAACGACTACGTAGCCGCCAGGATTCTGAAATCCAGACAGGGTGGCGGGTGACTGACCATCTGTTCCTGGGTCTTTCTCACGCAACAAGTGAGGACACCACTACGATAACTACGATTACTACCCAGATATGTGCGGTCGTTCCCGGGTTTTAAAAGTGAGATTAATTGCCTCTGCCCACCAGTTGCGACTGTGGCAAAATGCACTGTCATAGCGTGAGCAACGTCTCGCTCGTAGGTCTGGTGATTTCAACCCCCATTACAGCAGCCACTGAGCACTTCTTTCCTCTTCCAGGAATTTCCCTTACGGTTTACATATACTGTACCTCTACATGTACATACATACTGCAAACCACGGTGCTGTGCATGGTACCCTTTACCACTACTAGTCATTTCCTTTCCTGTTCCATTAGCGAACAGAGAGAGGGAAAAACGACTTACGATATACCTGTATACAGCTTCAAAAGCCGGTTCTCTAAATTTTTGCAGTAGCGTTTCTCGAAAAGATTGTCGCCTTCCCTACAAGGCACCCCATTTGAGTTTGCTGAAGCATCTCCGTAATACCTGCGTGTTGGCCGAACCTACTGGTAAAAAAATCTAGCAGCACCCCTTCCTTTAATCTAAGCTAGTGCGGATCACAAACACTCGCGCAGTACTCAAGAATAGGTCGCTCCAGTGCCCTGTATGAGGTCTCTTTTACAGATAAACCACTCTTTCCCAAAACTCTTCGAAGAAACCAAGTCGACCATTTTCTCTCCGTACTACAATCCTTACATGCTCATTCCGTTTCATATCCCCTTCCAACTTTACGTCCAAATATTTAAACGATGTAGCTGTGCCAAGCAGGACACTACTAATGCTGCCTTCGAAAGTTACGTGTTTGTTTTTCCTATTCATCTGCATTAACTTACATTTTTTACATATAGAACTAGCTATGATTCATCACATCTACTAGAAATTATGTGTAAGTCATCTTGGATCATTCTACAGTCAGTTAACGACGACACGTGCAAACTGCAGCCCACCATGTCCGCCAAATCATTAATGAATATAGAAAACAATAGCTATCCAATCACACTTCCCTAGGACACTCCTGACGATTCCCTTGTCCCTGATGAACACACGTCGTCGACGGCAACTTACTGGCCTCTATTATTTAAAAAGTCTTCGAGCCACTCACATACATGAGAACCTGTTCCTTTTGCTTGTATCTTCGTTAACAGCCCGCATGGGGCACCATGTCAATTGCTCTTCGGAAATCTAGAAATATGGAATCTACCTTGCCCTTCATCCATAGTTCGCAGTATATCTTGTGAGAAAATGGCAAGGTGAGTTCCATACGAGCGACGTTTTCTAAAACCCTGTTGGTTCATGGACAGAAACTTTTCCGTCTCAAGGAACTTTATTACATTCGAACTGAGAATATGTTCAAGATTTCAGCAGTGAACCGTTGTTAAGGACAGTGATCTGCAATTTTGCGGGTCCGTTCTTTTACCCTTGTTACATGCAGGTGTCACCTACACCTTTTCTCCAGTCACTTGATACTTTGTGCTCGGCGAGAGATTGGCGATAAAAGCAAACTAAGTAAGGAGCTAATGGCATTAAGGACTCTTTCTAAAACCGCACTGGGATTCCATCCGGACCTAGCGACTTATTTGTTTTCAACTACACTCCTGGAAATTGAAATAAGAACACCGTGAATTCATTGTCCCAGGAAGGGGAAACTTTATTGACACATTCCTGGGGTCAGATACATCACATGATCACACTGACAGAACCACAGGCACATAGACACAGGCAACAGAGCATGCACAATGTCGGCACTAGTACAGTGTATAGCCACCTTTCGCAGCAATGCAGGCTGCTATTCTCCCATGGAGACGATCGTAGAGATGCTGGATGTAGTCCTGTGGAACGGCTTGCCATGCCATTTCCACCTGGCGCCTCAGTTGGACCAGCGTTTGTGCTGGACGTGCAGACCGCGTGAGACGACGCTTCATCCAGTCCCAAACATGCTCAATGGGGGACAGATCCGGAGATCTTGCTGGCCAGGGTAGTTGACTTACACCTTCTAGAGCATGTAACGGAACTGAAATGATGGTGGGCTGACAGTAATTTGGAGCCCGCGCGTCGGAAACGGGCGCGCTTGTGTGAGACTGCCAGGGAGTGCACCCTGATGCCATCTATTGGCGATACTGGGAATTAGCGCTGCCTGTCAGACAATGCACTAAGCTCTCGGAGTCAAATGTATTCTTTTTCTTGGTAATTATAAGTTATTACTGTATAATTTAATGTCGTAAAGCGCTAGTAGTAAATTATTATGACTGGTATGGACTCCAGGGTAGTAAATATAAATATTCTTAAATACTAAATGATTTCGGTAAAAAGGTGGTAGGGGAACGCCCCCACTCTTGGAGATACGAGCGTAGCTAGGGGTAGCTGGAGACACAGGGACTGAACAATGGAATGGCCTGGGGAGTGTTGACGTGATCGGACGTGCGTAACTGTGCTCACGCAAAAGTGATTGTGCAACAGCGAAGAGGCGAATATCGTCGCCGTTTTTGGAGTAAAACGCGACGAATGGTTGTTGAAGCCACCTTTATGCCACTGGGGCTGATTGTAAGAGTTCCTGTGCCCAGATTTTATGGCGGACGTGCAGTAGCTTATACGAGTGCTACAGCTCATAGTTCCAGCCGCCATTAAGGGCATGAGGCGTGAAGAGCTGCGTTAGCCACATGCATCTCACCACCAGCACCGAAACGTCTACCCAAGGCAAGACTGCTTGCAATTGTTAAGTCGAACTTTGTATACATGTAAAAGGAGAATACCAGTTTTCTTTTATGCAAGTGCAGAGGACAGAATATAGTAATGAGTAAAATTACGACGCATGTTGTTCATTGTAAAGTGTAGTAACCTCAAACATAGTATAGTGAAATCAGACTGAGGCCACCATCGCCTCTTTCATTTACAATTCTTTTGGTTGTAGAATACTTTAGCGTATAAGAATGTTGAAAAGAGCAATGGTCACACCAGAATGAGTCGCCTATTTACAGTTGCTTAAATTTTTCTGAGCAACCTTTCAAGTAAAGTCACTTAACTAATTCTGTATCAATGGTCCAAAGAGTAATATCCAAAATCATTAAATAAGTTGAAGGATAGAATTTTGTTAACCGAAGTTGCACAACCTGTCTTGGTTGTAATTACCAAGCCACCTCACAGAAATTGAGAGAGTATTTGCTTTGTAGAATCATCTAGAATGATCAGAAATAGTAATATTCAGAATTAAGTTTAAATTCAACTCAAGCCATTTCACTTTGAAACAAGCCCAAAAACTGATTTATTCTTTTGTTCCTTCAGAGCTGGCGACTGTAGTTATAAGTATTTTCAGGAGGATTCGACGGTAAGTCTGCTGCTCTCGTCGTGCCGATAGGATTACCCACTGCTGCTAGCAGTGGTGATTGGATACATAAGCTCACTACCAAGTTAAGTGGGTCAGGTAGGCAGTGTTACCGTGTGAACTATAGGGCACTGTAGGCCGTGGATCGAACCCGTTCAATCATCACAGCTCTTAGGGAAATAGTCCGGTTAGGAGTGTACTAATCATTAGGTAAATACTGGCGAGTAACGGTCAAAATTGTATACGCAAGTGAATTTAGCAAGGTCCACGTAGCACCTAGTTAATGTGGTGCAATGGCGAGGGTAGGAGTGGAGTAAAAGTGAGCTGAGCTTGTGGCAGCTGTGCTGGATTCAAATATTAACTACGTGAATTCACTACTGCCTCTTACCATTGGGACTGAGCTATTTACAGTTAAAATACGTAGCAGTAAGCGCAAAGGCGTGACAGCTACAAGTCCGTATTGGTTTTATACATACGGAATTGGGAAGTGGGTCATTCCGTCAGTGGAGGGGGTTAAAACAACCGAGTCAGTGGAGAACATACCCCATTTACTGATGGAAAGATTCAGCGGTTCGGTCGCATGTGGCGACCGTGACAGGACTAACCAAGTTTGTAGAATAATGGCTGTAATAAAAGTGTTTTATATAAACTTGTAGTTTCAAGAAAATTTTAAATTTAAAATTCTGTTGTAGACAAATATACCACAATTGGTAAGTTCAAGACGACAACCTGCAAAGCAGCAAAAGAAAGTCCAATAGTAGGAGTTAAACAAGTAATACTTGGTTTAATAAACATTTCTATTAGGCACGAAATACAGCAGCATAAGATGGAGTCGAATAGTAACAAGCAAGACGAAAACATTACAATGTCAGACCCAGGATTAGGGACCATAGATACTGTTGTAGGGTTGGAAAATCTTATAGATGAATCCACACCCATAAGACAGGAGGAACGGGAAGTGAAACCAAAGGTAGTGAAAAGTGAACCCAATGTATCTGTGGATGCAAGTCACAAGGGAGAGGATATGGAATTAACAAGTTTGTTAAATAGGATGATGGCGCAAATTCAAGAAGGGAATGCTAGTTTGAAAGCAGAAATGGCTAGTCATATATCCCAATTGGATGAAAACCTATCTGGTAAAATAAAAGCCAATTTAGATATTTTGAATACGCAAAGCCAACGTATCACAGAGGTAAACAAATCAGTAAATAGCATTAGGGCTGAAATAACAAATGTTCAGAGAAAAGTCACAGAAATAGAGAAAAGATTTGATACCGAAATTCAGAGAATAGAGAAATCAGTGGAACCTTTGGTTAGTGAAAAATTGGAACCGATAATTGAAAGTAAATTACAGGTGATAGTACCAGTTCTAAAGAAAGAGACTGTTAAAGAAACGGCAGCTGATATTGAAACACTGCGCAATACCATGTTGAGTTTTGATGCATGTGTTCAGGAGCAGGAAAATACACTGCGTAATGAGATAAAATTATTAAGTCAGCAAGTTCAGAATCAGACGTTTCTTAACTGTAGTGGTATCCCATTGGTAATGCAAAAATTGGAAATACTGAGTAGGGAGGAAAAATACGATCCTCAAAAGAAACAAGGTGGATGGCATCCAATGGATTTTATAAAAAATTGTGAACGTGTCTTACCAACAGACATGTCGGATAAAGAAAAAATTAATTTAGTAATAGACGCTTTAGCAGGTCATGCTAAACGTTGGGGATTGAATTTGGATATCGACAATTTGAAGTTTACAGACTTCAAAGAAAAGTTACTTGAGGAACTCTGGAGCACACAACAGAGAGATAGGTTGCGGAGAGAATTCGTTGTCGCCAGAATGCCAGAACATGGGCGTGGGCTCATGAAAGAATACTGTGAAGGATGGTTCAAGCGTTTGGAGTATCTTAAAGATCGTAGATCAGAATCGGAGATAGTGTGGGAGTTGTGGAAAAAGCTACCTGACGATTCAAAGCGTTATGTAGGAGGCACTCATCGAACATTCGATGAATTTTTAGAAAAAATCGAGAATGAAGATAGGTGGCGTGAAACTAGAGAGTTTAGAGGTTTCAGAGATCAGAATGGAATAGTAAAAGGTGGTAGGAATGAACCGCAAATTAACATGATGAGAGGAAGAGGTCAAGAAGGTAACTCTCAGCGAGGGAGAGGACACTATCAGGGAAACAGGATGCATTATCAAAATCAGGAAAACTAAATACCGCGCAGGTCAAGGGCCTAACGCGCGCGGAAAGAAAGAAATTGCCCAAATATAGGGAAGATCGGAGTAGGCAGTACTATAGTAGGATAGTGCGTCGTTCGCCTGAAGAGCAGTTACATAAACGAAACTTTGCGAAGTATAATGCAGGGATACAAACAGAGGAGAGAGAGCAGGGAGGAATTATTAAGGGAAATGAAGTAGGAAAAGAATATCGGTCGGATGTGAAGGCTCACGTGAATGAAAGAAGTACAATTCGAGGTCAGAGTGACGAATTGATGAAGGAAGAGTCAGAGAAGGCGTTGTTTGTCGGTAGGGATGGCAACTGTGCAGAGAGGCAGGGGCAAGGGAGGAGTGATGTGACTTATGGTAAAAGGTTCGTACGAATAGTCGACGAATCGCATCGAGAAGTAATTAAAGAGGAAAGGGTGGATAAGAAAAAGGGGCATAGTGCAGAGACGCATGCCGATTCAGAAATTACCTCGTATGCAGAATATATACATCAGCTCAAAAGCCAGCCAGCACAATTAGAAAGATCTTCCACTCAAGTGATTAATTTGGACCTGAATATGACAGTGTTAGAGAGCCATACCGATTATGATGTGTACCTAGTGACAGCAGGAGTACATGACTGTGATGAAGATTCTTTTAAAGAAATTAGAGAAAGTGTATCTAACCAAGAGAAAGAGCGTTGTGATCCCTGTAGTACTGAAGCAAATGAGTTGAGTGAGACTGGAATTCCATTAGTAGGGGAAAATAATGAAAGTAAGAGTGGCGAATGCACTATCCAACAAAGGGAAAGTATTGAAATGGATTATAATTTGCGAGAATTATTTGAACCCGAAGAAGGTCATATTTCTAAGGAGGAGGAATTATCGTCAGAATCATCAGAAAGCATCCAGGGAGAAAAAGAAATAGAGGAAGTTTCCGATTCCGCAACCGAGAGTTCAGGCATGACAGATTCGAATGAGAACGAGATGGCATTAAAGAGCCTAGACGAAGGACTATTGGAAAAAGTGGTGAAAGAATTTAGGATGAAAAGGAGAAAGAAACCTCCGGATGGAATGGTCAGTATAAAAACCGGAAAAATAATATGGCAAGACTTGGCGGTGGAAAAGGATTTATTATGGGAAGATAAAGAAAGTATGAAAGAGGACAATAGGATGCAAACAATCCTACCTATTAATGTATGTGGGTACGATTTATATGTATTGTTGGATACGGGTGCTCAAATAAGTGCTATTTCGCACGCATTTTTTGAGATGATCAAAGAGCAACGAGGAGTAGTCATAATGCCAGTAACAGGTGTTAAAGTGATAGGGGCGACAGGGAAATGTAGTAAACCTGTTAAACATCAAGTGATGATGGAATTTAAGATAAAAAACAAGCTATTTTCGAATGCATTTTTAGTAGTTCCAGAGCTCAGTGCCGAGATCATTTTAGGCATTGACTGGTTAATAAAACAAAAAGTAATTATAGATTGTGACAAAGGGATAATAGTTTGTAAAGTTGATAGTGCGGTATTAGAAATACCATTTGAATCATCTAGAGTAATGGAAGAGAACCAGCTGAGATGGGTAGAATTTAGAGATGATTATGATTCAGGAATAGGTCAAAAATTCGATTGGCTTCTGGTGAGGCAGATAGTTGAAGATGGAAATAAGGAGACACTCCTTCGAAATGTAGTGGATAAAACGGAAGGACTATCTGATGCCCAAAGGGAGGATCTATGGCAAATTCTGAAAGAAAATCAGGAGGTATTTTTGGACAAACCGGGACGAGTGATAAATTATGAGTACTGCATGGAGGTAGAGGAGCATGAACCTTTCTTTAAACCACCATATAATGTACCCTTGTCTAAGAAAGAAGCAGTTCAAAAAGAAATAGATAAAATGGTTTCATGTGGGGTCATTGAACGAAGTGCTAGCCCATATAATAACCCATTGGTGATAGTAGGTAAGAAGGATGGAAGTGTACGAATAGTGATAGATGCTCGTACTCTGAATAAAGTAGTGAAGAGGGAGTTGGATCGTCCAGAGAACATAGATAATTTATTGCAGAAGTTTAATGGTGTAAAGTACATGACTAGTTTAGACCTAACGGCAGGATACTGGCAAATCCCATTAAGTGAGGAGTCTAGGAAGTACACGGCATTTTTATTCAATGGCAAATGCTACCATTACACAGTGGTACCATTTGGCCTAAATACTTCCGTTTCAGTGTTCATTCGGGCTTTAGACAAAATTTTAGAGAGTGAACTTAGTTCGCTAATCACGGTTTATGTAGATGATTTGTTAATTGCTACAAGGACATGGGAAGAGCACATGGAGTTATGCGACAGGGTGTTCAAAGCTTTAATTAAAGGAGGAATGACCCTGAACCTGAAAAAATGCGAGTTTGTGAAGAAAGAAATAAAGTTTTTAGGTCACATAGTAACACCAGAGGGAATTGAAAAGGATCCCAACAAAGTCAAAGCAATAAGAAATTGTCCGGCTCCCAAGAATAAAAAACAACTAAAGTCGTTTATAGGACTTTGTTCCTTTTATCGTAAGTATGTGGATGATCAGGTGTTCAATAGCCCACATCTGAACAACCTACTTAAGAAGAACAGTGTGTATATATGGACTGAGGAATGCGAAACAGCATTCAACCGGCTAAAAGACACTTTGGCCAAAAACATAAAGTTATGGCACCCTGACCTGTGTGAACCATTCGACATGGCAACAGATAGTTCAGATTATGGATTGGGAGTATCCATATTTCAGGAGGTAATGATAGATGGGGAAAAAACTCATAGACAAATAGCATTTGCGAGTAGAACCATGTCTAAGTACGAAAGAAACTATACAGTTTCAGAGAAGGAGGCTTTAGCTATAGTATGGGGTTTTAGGAAATTTCAACTTTTCTTATGGGGACATAAGACTGTGGTCCATACAGACCACAAAGCTTTAATATTTTTGAAGGACTGCAGATTGTTACATAATAGGTTGACCAGATGGGCGCTGTTTTTACAACAATTTGACATAGAGATCAAGTATGTTAAAGGGAAAGAACATGCAGTACCGGATGCTTTGTCGAGATTACCGGAAGGATGTGAGACACTAGAAAGTGTAAGGAATAGGGAAGATGTTTTTGAGGTGAATTACTTCAAAAAAGCGGAAGGAAGAGAAAAAATTAGGGAAATATGTCGGAATATGCGAAGATATCAAAGTGATGATGATGCACTCAAGTCGGTAAAGGTCAAGTTTGACAATCCGGACGCAACTAACATAAGGGATCATATAAAATACATAAAGGTGTACTGTATCTTCAAAGATTAAATAATCCAGGGAAGTGGAGAGTATGTTGGCCGGAACAACACACTGAAGTGCTGATAGATTATGTTCACTTGGCATATGGCCATTGTGGTGCACGGAAGTGTACCGATAAGTTAGATGAATGCATCACCTTTAACAACATGGCACGAAGGGTAGCACAGAGGATAAGATCTTGTGATCTATGCCAAAAGGCGAAAGTAACAAATGCAACTAATCAAGGGCCCATGCAATCAATAAAACCTGATGAAGTATTAGAAATAGTAGCAGTAGATATCTTTGGACCATTACCGAAAACCATGGGGGGTTTTGTGTACATATTTGTAGCAGTTGAACTTTTCTCAAAGTATATAAAGCTTTATCCCTTGAGAAAAGCTACTGCCAGAGCTGTGTATGATAAAATGGTGTGTGATTATTTTGTGAAAGTAGGGAAGCCGAAGAGAATACTATCAGATAATGGTGTTCAGTTTTGCTCAAAAATGTTGAAGGATGGGATAACTGAGAAATAGGTAGAAGTGGTACATATCTCAGCTTATCACCCATCAAGCAATCCAGCAGAAAGATATATGCGTGAGATAGGTCGGTTATTTAGGATGTACTGCCATAGTAACCACAAGAAGTGGGGCATGTATTTGAGTGAATTCGAAGAAATCATGAATTCATTAACAAACGAGAGCACTGGATTTACTCCAGAAGAAATCCTGAAAAAGACAAGAAGTAAAAGTCTAGTAGAAGACCTACTAGAATTTCCAAATAGAGTTGAATTAGATTATCATAGTAAAAAGAACTTAGTAAAAGACAAGATGAGAAAACAAGCAGATGCGAGAATTCGTCGTCATGACGAAAAAGTAAGGAATCCCAAATTCAAAATAGGTGATTTCGTTCTTGTAAAAACACATGAAAAATCAAGTGAAATTAATAACGAGATCAGCAAATTTAAATATATATATAATGGACCATTTAAAATAATGTCCACACCCAATGTGAATGCTTATTATTTAGAGTACCCATTAACAGGCAAACGCCTGGGAGTAAGAAACATAGTGGATCTCAAAAGGTATGAACCACGAATTCTACCAGATTGAAAATAAATATATAAATAAATATTAAAGTAAACCAATATGTAAATAGTTGTGTTTCTTTTGTTCTATGTGAAAGGTAAATGCTCACTAAAATATATTGCAGTATTCTAATGAAACTTCTAGTTTAAGTAGAGACTAAACGGACTGGGAAAGACTGAGCTTCTAAGAAAGCCTTAATAGATGTGTAAATAAGTGTTGTGGAAGAGGTAGAAAAGTGAGGAGGTAAAGTGAAAAGGACGGGCTACAAAGTAATAGGCGCATAACGTGTGTTTTACTTGCCTGAAATAAAAGAAGTTTATTTAAAACTTTGTAAAAAAAAAAAAGATGTTTAAAGTGTACTGTGTTTAGAAGTAAGAAAATTGGAAAGAATATATGTAAATCATTTATGTAATGTTTAGCAGGAAAGAGAGAAAGAATTGGTGTTTCATTTTAAATATGTAATATAAGTATCGAGGTGTATCAGTAAGAAAGGGAAAACCCTTGGTAAAAAGCTTATCGAACATTTCAGATTCATTATAGGAGAGACTTCTTATTGAATTATCACTGTAAGATACTTCAATAAGAAGTGGGGCATGTGTAACGGAACTGAAATGATGGTGGGCTGACAGTAATTTGGAGCCCGCGCGTCGGAAACGGGCGCGCTTGTGTGAGACTGCCAGGGAGTGCACCCTGATGCCATCTATTGGCGAAACTGGGAATTAGCGCTGCCTGTCAGACAATGCACTAAGCTCTCGGAGTCAAATGTATTCTTTTTCTTGGTAATTATAAGTTATTACTGTATAATTTAATGTTGTAAAGCGCTAGTAGTAAATTATTATGACTGGTATGGACTCCAGGGCAGTAAATATAAATATTCTTAAATACTAAATGATTTCGGTAAAAAGGTGGTAGGGGAACGCCCCCACTCTTGGTGATACGAGCGTAGCTAGGGGTAGCTGGAGACACAGGGACTGAACAATGGAATGGCCTGGGGAGTGTTGACGTGATCGGACGTGCGTAACTGTGCTCACGCAAAAGTGATTGTGCAACAGCGAAGAGGCGAATATCGTCGCCGTTTTTGGAGTAAAACGCGACGAATGGTTGTTGAAGCCGCCTTTATGCCACTGGGGCTGATTGTAAGAGTTCCTGTGCCCAGATTTTATGGCGGACGTGCAGTAGCTTATACGAGTGCTACAGCTCATAGTTCCAGCCGCCATTAAGGGCATGAGGCGTGAAGAGCTGCGTTAGCCACATGCATCTCACCACCAGCACCGACACGTCTACCCAAGGCAAGACTGCTTGCAATTGTTAAGTCGAACTTTGTATACATGTAAAAGGAGAATACCAGTTTTCTTTTATGCAAGTGCAGAGGACAGAATATAGTAATGAGTAAAATTACGACGCATGTTGTTCATTGTAAAGTGTAGTAACCTCAAACATAGTATAGTGAAATCAGACTGAGGCCACCATCGCCTCTTTCATTTACAATTCTTTTGGTTGTAGAATACTTTAGCGTATAAGAATGTTGAAAAGAGCAATGGTCACACCAGAATGAGTCGCCTATTTACAGTTGCTTAAATTTTTCTGAGCAACCTTTCAAGTAAAGTCACTTAACTAATTCTGTATCAATGGTCCAAAGAGTAATATCCAAAATCATTAAATAAGTTGAAGGATAGAATTTTGTTAACCGAAGTTGCATAACCTGTCTTGGTAGTAATTACCAAGCCACCTCACAGAAATTGAGAGAGTATTTGCTTTGTAGAATCATCTAGAATGATCAGAAATAGTAATATTCAGAGTTAAGTTTAAATTCAACTCAAGCCATTTCACTTTGAAACGAGCCCAAAAACTGATTTATTCTTTTGCTCCTTCAGAGCTGGCGACTGTAGTTATAAGTATTTTCAGGAGGATTCGACGGTAAGTCTGCTGCTCTCGTCGTGCCGATAGGATTACCCACTGCTGCTAGCAGTGGTGATTGGATACATAAGCTCACTACCAAGTTAAGTGGGTCAGGTAGGCAGTGTTACCGTGTGAACTATAGGGCACTGTAGGCCGTGGATCGAACCCGTTAAAAACATCACAGCTCTTAGGGAAATAGTCCGGTTAGGAGTGTACTAATCATTAGGTAAATACTGGCGAGTAACGGTCAAAATTGTATACGCAAGTGAATTTAGCAAGGTCCACGTAGCACCTAGTTAATGTGGTGCAATGGCGAGGGTAGGAGTGGAGTAAAAGTGAGCTGAGCTTGTGGCAGCTGTGCTGCATTCAAATATTAACTACGTGAATTCACTACTGCCTCTTACCATTGGGACTGAGCTATTTACAGTTAAAATACGTAGCAGTAAGCGCAAAGGCGTGACAGCTACAAGTCCGTATTGGTTTTATACATACGGAATTGGGAAGTGGGTCATTCCGTCAGTGGAGGGGGTTAAAACAACCGAGTCAGTGGAGAACATACCCCATTTACTGATGGAAAGATTCAGTGGTTCGGTCGCAAGCACGTTGGGTGGCACGGGATACATGCGGACGTGCATTGTCCTGTTGGAACAGCAAGTTCCCTTGCCGGTCTAGGAATGGTAGAACGATGCGTTCGATGACGGTTTGGATGTACCGTGCACTATTCAGTGTCCCCTCGACGATCACCAGTGGTGTACGGCCAGTGTAGGAGATCGCTCCCCACACCATGATGCCGGGTGTTGGCCCTGTGTGCCTCGGTCGTATGCAGTCCTGATTGTGGCGCTCACCTGCACGGCGCCAAACACGCATACGACCATCATTGGCACCAAGGCAGAAGCGACTCTCATCGCTGAAGACGACACGTCTCCATTCGTCCCTCCATTCACGCCTGTCGCGACACCACTGGAGGCGGGCTGCACGATGTTCGGGCGTGAGCGGAAGACGGCCTAACGGTGTGCGGGACCGTAGCCCAGCTTCATGGAGACGGTTGCGAATGGTCCTCGCCGATACCCCAGGAGCAACAGTGTCCCTAATTTGCTGGGAAGTGGCGGTGCGGTCCCGTACGGCACTGCGTAGGATCCTACGGTCTTGGCGTGCATCCGTGCGTCGCTGCGGTCCGGTCCCAGGTCGACGGGCACGTGCACCTTCCGCCGACCACTGGCGACAACATCGATGTACTGTGGAGACCTCACGCCCCACGTGTTGAGCAATTCGGCGGTACGTCCACCCGGCCTCCCGCATGCCCACTATACGCCCTAGCTGAAAGTCCGTCAACTGCACATACGGTTCACGTCCACGCTGTCGCGGCATGCTACCAGTGTTAAAGACTGCGATGGAGCTCCGTATGCCACGGCAAACTGGCTGACACTGACGGCGGCGGTGCACAAATGCTGCGCAGCTAGCGCCATTCGACGGCCAACACCGCGGTTCCTGGTGTGTCCGCTGTGCCGTGCGTGTGATCATTGCTTGTACAGCCCTCTCGCAGTGTCCGGAGCAAGTATGGTGGGTCTGACACACCGGTGTCAATGTGTTCTTTTTTCCATTTCCAGGAGTGTATTTCACTTGTATCTGTACGCCAGGGATGTCTATTACTATGGCGTCCATACGTGAGTCTGTGCGATGATCAAATGACGGTATGTTTTGTACGATCCTCTTGCGTGAACGATTTCTTAAACGTGAAATTTGAAACCTGGGCTTTTCTTTTACCATCTTCTACTGCCATACCAGACTGCTCAACGAGGGACCTGATAGGAAGGCTTCGACCCACTTAGCGATTTCAAGGAGGACCAGAATTTTCTCGGGTTCTCGGCTACATCTTTTGCTAAGGTATGACGGTGGTAGTTGTTATATGCTTCGAGGATATATCTTTTTACAGACGCACGAATTTCTACTAACCTTTGCCTGTCGTCATATGCGCGTTCTCTTTTGAAGGGAGAGTGTAACAGTCTTTGCTTAGCATTTTCCGAGTTTCGTTGTTAAACCACGGTGTGTCTTTTCCGTCCTTAATCCACTTACTAGATACACACTTTTACAAAGCGCGATTTACAAATCGTTTAAACTTTGCCTATAATTCCTCTAGACTCATTATACTGTAACTGAATGATGCTGATTATTGTCTGAGTGAGATGCTAACAACTGCTTATCTGCTCCTTGTAGCAGAAATACTGTCCTAGTCTTCTTGACAGATTTACTAACTTAAGTAACCATAGTCACTACGCTGACATCATGATCACTAGTCGCCGTCTCTATATTGCCAACGGCGATGTCAGGCCTGTTTGTCGCTACACAGTTCACAAAATTTCCATTGCATATGGACTGTCGAACTAGCTGCTGAAGACACTCTTCGGGAAACGTGTTCAAAAGTACTTTACAAAACTGTCTGCCTGCACTCCGTGCAATGAATCCATGGACGCCCCAGTCTATATTCGGTAGGTTAGAGTCGCCTCCAACGAACAATGTTGACCTGGGTATTTACGCGCTACTCACCAGAGACTTTCTTTGAATGACTCTGAAACTATCACTGCAGAATCGGATGGCAGGTGAAAACATCCACCAATTAACTTGTTCACAACTGGACCTGTTATAAGTGACCAGGTAAGTTAACTGTCATACTCAAATTAGACCTCAATAGAGGCAATATTTTTGTCAACGGCAATGAATACTCTACACCCTATGTCTTCTAATCTGTCTTTCCGATATACGTTCCATGACTCGCTAAATACCTCAAAGCTTTGCGCTTCTGGTTTCAGCCAGCTCTCGGTCCCGAGAATAATTTCAGTGCAAGAACGTTCCTGGATGGCAGTAAATTTTGGAACTTTGTTTCGAACAGTTCTACAATTTACCGATAAAATTTGACAGTCGAAGTGTCTTTGCTATGAATGCGGTCTGATTTCAGTATCTGCGTATAGTCTGGCGAGTGGTTATCACAGTACTTCAAAATACCGCCAAGCGTAAAAAGCTCCATGTGCACTCCACAAGTACGCTGCTGCGTGAGTAGCTGCTTCATTTGCGTAGTGCACCCATGTCCTATCAAGTGGCGCCCTACAATTCCCCACCCGATATGGCAGATCCAGAAATCTGCAGCCAAGGCCGTCACAGATTTGACGAAGCCTTTGGTTGAGACCCCTCACTACTCCAAACTGAAGGACTCCGATCAACTCTGGAAACAATGTTGCTAACTGCGAGCTCTGCTTGGACAACGAGCGAGAGGCCAGTAGCCTTCACCACTTCCGCCAGCCGCCCGTATGAACTGAGGATGGCCTCAGAACCCATATGACAATACATTTAGTTAAAAGATTTTTATCAGAAACTGTTTACACGATTTCCTTTTGCTGTCTTTAATAGTTCGATATTTTGCTGTCACTACTCGAAAGACTGCGAGGTTCTCTGCAGTTGGCCGGCAAGTGAACTTAGAGCTGTCCGTCTGGTCCTGACTGCAGAGCGGCAGTCGTCGCTTTGCGAAGGGCAGGCTGCCTTTTCAACTGACCTGATGACTGCGGAAGCGATGCTTCAGCTGCATGGTGCATCATATAGGTAATATGATCCACCCATTCCTGGACATTGGCACGGCGTTCATCAAAAGCAAGTTGGCTGTAAAGCGTCCAGTTTGCCCTAGCGAGCACCCATCGTGGCGGATTCTTCCAGGCACCACTCTGGCTGATAGGTGAACCCAGGTCGGGAAGTGATTACTTGAGTACAGAATGAAATTTTCACTCTGCAGCGGAGTGTGCGCTGATATGAAACTTCCTGGCACATTAAAACTGTGTGCCGGACCGAGACTCGAACTCGAGACCTTTGCCTTTCGCGGGCAAGTGCCCTTCTATCTGAGCTACCCAAGCACGACTGAGGCCCCGTCCTCACAGCTTTCACTTGAGTACAGTTCATGGACCACTTCCCAGTGAATGGTGTGCGCGAGGGCTGGAGAACATACCGATAAAAATGACCAAAGAGGGGGGAAAGGCGGTGGAGTTGAGTAAGAAGGTCACAGAGACCCTCTTCGTCTAGCACCTCATGTGGGGACAGATAAGGGGACCATAATTTATGACGCGCGTGCACTGATACAGCGTCTGCTTCTAGGGTGGTTGTGAGGGAGAGAGGATTGTAATGGTAGGCGTTGCATACGAAAATAGCCACTCTTCCGTAGGCTCTCTCTCCACTCAGGTCTTCCATTTCGAGGCGAATGTGCACACGTAGCTCAGGGGTGTCAGATGATTTAAAATGAGTCTCCTGAAGACATATGCACATTGGTCTATCCTGAACTAATAGACGTAGTTCCTCCACGTGTGTTCTGCACCTTTTCAGGTTCCAGTGAAGCATGGAAGTCATCTTAACGGTAATATTTCCTTTGCCTTTTCCCCTGTCGTTCCTCATTGGTAGGGAGATTACAGCGCGGGGGGAGGGGGTGGTACTTGAGGGACTTGCATGTACGCTCAATCAGACGTCAACTTTGATACCATCGATGGAAGGGTCATAGACGGATCCATTGCGCAAGGCCTGGTCGCATCTGATGGCGACGGACTCGATCGCTTTGGCATATTGTTTTTCGTCCCCAGCCTGGATTTTGGGGACAGTGATAGGGACGTTTTAACAGAAATGTTTTCTTTGGTGCTTTTCTTCTATCTGTCTTTTTCAGTGGCTTGGTTGTTGGGCAGACTTACAAGTGTATTTGCAAGTGCAGGTTGATATACCCTGTTCAGCTGTCAAAGTCTGGGTACCAACAACGGGCTTCTTCAAAGGCTACTTCAATGCTGAGGACAAAGGGTTTCACAAAACTGGGTGAGTGTATGGTTTTAAAAGTCTTTTTCGTGTCAGAGTACGAGACACGTAGGATGTCTTTAATCTCCTGTATATTCTTCTCTTCTGCGAAGACGGAACGTACCTTGCTCCAAATTGTATGGGTGTGGGAGCAGTCGATACACATGGGTGAGGCATACATTGAATACCTAGCTCGTGGACAGCGGAGCCCCTTCTTCCACACGTAGCCTGGCCAATATAACCCACTGTGGTGTGACCGAAGCACTGAAACTTAAATCAGCGCATCGTATTAGGTAGATAGGGCCTAACTTTAAGGTGGAGAAGGCTGCCGCAATACATAAAGGCAAGTTCGGTGAAACGAAAGTCGGGATAAAGGATAGTGACATCTGGAGCTCACCATCAAACCTTTTCATGAAATTCTGAACTTCAGTGACACATTCACTTTCTCATTCCTCTTGGAGTTCTTTGCTATCTATATACATAACGTTCCGGCACGTAAAATCTCCTTTATAACATTATAGCCCAGTGTGCAGCTTACTGTAGTTAGCATATTCTTTAAATAACTTGGGTAGCTTTCATTGTCTCGATCAGGGTTGTATCAATGCACAGCCTCTTGATAGATTCAAATTGCCCTGTAAAACCCTCTTGAGCTTTATGGATGCACAATGGTGACAATTTCGGAAACGAAACTTCTACACGTTCAACATCGATAAATACATTATTTACCACAGCAGGTTGTCAGTTACTACTACAATTTTCGCTGATATTCATAGACCTCTCTTTGAGTTTAGGTGTTAGTGCTGGCTAACGGGCCACCCGAAGAGCTGGAAGTAGGAAAAAGTGAATTAGGCTTGATCTAATACCTACAGGGAGTCAGGGAAGTAAGTCTCCACCCCGAGAGACTCTCCCTTGCCCGCGTAAGCCTAATGTAGTTGAGGTGCGGCAGGTTCCCAAGAGGTTTCCCGCTAACGATTGTACCACCTGAAAATCCATGCATCTCATCGGCTGGCAACACATCTTGAGAGTGAGATTATTTTTGTAGAGGTTTATACT
Organism: Schistocerca cancellata; assembly: GCF_023864275.1. Lineage (NCBI taxonomy): Eukaryota > Metazoa > Arthropoda > Insecta > Orthoptera > Acrididae > Schistocerca > Schistocerca cancellata. Next base: position 506,179,819 of record NC_064629.1, on the reverse strand, counting down.
ATACTCTTTGCACTCAAGGTGGTTAACACATTAGCTGCCGTGGCCCTATTTGGAGCTCAATACTCGCCTAATAACGCAATCTATCTGTCTATGAGAAGACTACGACGGTTCACTTCTTCCACAAATGTGTGTAGCAGCGTGCTTTGTGTTGAGCACACCTGCTCATTTTCCCGCTGCACTTACCCCTTCTGATCTCAGATACGAAACGTGAATTTTCAAGGCAGATCAGATGTTGCAGAGCGAGGCTTATTTTCATCATCGTCATTATTTCTTGATTGTTGGTGAGTGATGATTAAGATTCTAGCACTTTTTTCATGTGAATACAATTTACACGGGTACAATGGACTCAATTACATAAAACCCAATTTTTCGATCATGTCTGACAATGATTAGAATTTCAATAAACATTCTGTAAATATTTGTAAATTGCGTTTTATAAGCAATGTCTCGAGAAATGATAATGTCTCTGAAAGAACTTGAAATATCGCAAATTTCTAGAATCTCTGGGTTCCTGGCGGTGAAGATGACGGCAAGAATGGTTCTATATACCTTGTGGAACTTCCTCGAGAACAGGTCGATGCAGCTTCTGACAATGAAAATGATCATATTATCGATGGCGAAGAACTAGCAGATGTTCCGGAGCATATTGAAATTCATTTTGCGCATTGGAGATATGAACACTCTGTGGTGGACGTGGCTGTACTATCGCCACCTAGAAGTGGAGAATAAGCAGTCCCACAACCTGCTAAAAAGAGAAAACTGTCTTGAATTCGAACTGTAAGAAAAAATAAGCTACCCAGTTACTCGAAAGTGTGTGCAAATTCAAATGCCATAGAGACAAAGAGACATGATCTTGTTAGAAAATTCCAAGGGACAAGCCCGACAGAGGGTTTCGACAAGTTGTTTGATGATACATATGCCACACAGAAGAACTCCCACCACTTTCATCTTTCAGATGCCTGCGTCAAAAAATTTGTTGGAATTATTCCTTTCGATGGTTATCATTCTCTTCTTCAAGAACATCTCTATTGGGGTGAAGACGATGACATGGATTTGCAGTGCGTGAGGAAGTGTATTAGTCAACATAGGTATCTTGAAATCAAGCGGTTTCTCCACCTTAACGACAACTCGGTGCTTTTAGGTATTCTTTTCAAGATTCGCCCACTGATTGCTGAAAATTTGAGCATTGTTGAACAAATGATTTGACACTACGGGCATCATTATGTGAAGCAGTTCATCCGTGGTAAGCCGCCAGTTGCGCTCTGCTACTTATAAAAAGCCTATTGTTACCAGATGCAGGTGTATGAAGTTGAATCAAAGTATCCTGCAAATGGATAAAAGACTGTCAGGACTTGGGTCATCTGTTGTCGTGATAATGATCTCTATTTTAGAGACACCAAAGACTGAAAACTGCACTTTCACAATTTCTTCATAGGAATTTCTGTGACGAAACGTTTGAAAGAAATTGTCAGGTTCGTTCGATTCAACAGAATGAAAAAGTGCTCCATTACGACAGGCAAGGAAATGAAGAAAAAATAACGTACAAAATTTGAGAATATATTTTATTACCAAAATGAACTTTTAGCGGTCATTAGATGGACAGCAGCTAGGTGACGCTATTATCCAACCATGCGAGCGTCTCTCACAAGTGAAACGATGGAGTGGGTCTGAAATGAAAGATGTTTACAACCCCCATTTTAAACTGAATATAGAGTATAACTTGCATAAGAGAGGAGGAGGTAAGAACGTTCAGAAAACAGAATCAAAATAAGGGCTAAAAGGTGGTACTTCCCTTTGTTCACCAAATACACTGACGTAGTTCCGTTTTCTTTCGCAAACGGTAACATTCCTTGTTGGAATGGCCGGAAATCTTTCGTTAAATTATCAATCACGTTGACATTGGAGCATCCGGAAAATGACCTCCAACACACAGAAGTAAGCAAACACAGAAAATGTGCAGAATGCGATGCAAGAAAACAACGCTGTACCTGTGTTGTGGTATTACACATACAATGCTTTGAACAGTGGCATCAAAAATACACGGTGTGTGTCATAATCACCATTTGGGGATCAGACTAGAATTTAAAATTTCTCAAAAATGTTGCTCCTGAAAATCTTTGTTATTCTTACCATTTGAATGCGCTCGTAAATGACCACTAATAAACAAAACATTTTACAAAAACAAAAAATTCTGTTCTTGATGGGTTAAGGCAAAATAGCTATTCCCCCAGTACGCAGCGTTCCACCACTGCACCGTACGGTGGTCGCTGAAGCACTCTTTGAGCTTTCGGTTACAGAAGGCTATCGGTGCTTACCAGTCCCCAGTTGAGGAAACCCGGTTTTGCCAAATAGTGGTGGTCTGGATTCTGGAAAGGCCAGTCACCGAACGTTTCCTCTAACGTACACAGTACGCGGTACAGCAAAATGGGTTCATATATTCTCTCATTTAGTGTTTTTCTTAAGCGCAGTAATGGGACCACTCCCTAACTACGAAAAATACCCCATACTGTAACATCACCTCTTCCGTACTTTACTGTTGGCACTACATATGATGGCAGATAATGTTCTCCAGGCTTCACCAAACCCACACTTCCATTGGATTGCCAAAGGGTATAGCGAGATTAATCCCTCCTAATCACTCACTTCCAGTCGTCCACTGTCGACTGATGTCGCTCTTGACACCACCTTAAGTGTGAGTACATAAATGTGTAGTTTATGAGGACTTGCTCGACTAATATACCCAATTTTTTTAACTCTTTACGCACAGCCCTGTGATAGCTGGACTACTGGTGAAACTTTTGAACTTACTAGTGATTCCTTCCGCTGATATCATGCGATATTTTTATAAACATCTTCCACAATACATGACGTTTATAGTGTCTTGGTTTAGCTGTCGCTGTTCGTTCTAGTTTCCTCTTCACAGTCGCATCACCAACAGCTCACTTGGGCAGCTTATGTAATGCTGGTTGAAATGGCCGTGATGTTTTTTTGTTATTCGGGTGACATCCAATGACTAACCCACGTTCGAAGTCACTGAGCTCTGCTGACCGATCCATTCTGCTCTTATTGTTTCTCCGCTGGGAACATAATATTTCCCCCCTCTTTTTATGCTGGCGGTTCCGCCTATCGTGACATCTTGTGGTTAATTCCGCATTATGAAAGGACGCCCGGATACTTTTGATGCGACCGTGTATACTTTAATACCACCCTCCAGCCAGGAATTTTCATTAACTGTCACTAAGAGTGTTTCAGGCACGGGAAGAGTCTTCTCGATATGTCTTTCGAAGGCTGTTTGCTTCCACTGCACAACAAATACATGGTTGTATTCGTGCTCATTGGGGGCTTCACCTCACATTAAAGAAAATCATGGACATTCGTTCCAAATTTAATGAAAACGTGATCATTAGCTGCCTGTTATGTAATGAACATCTCCACAAAATTTGATATATATCGCACTGGTTACTGGTTGTGTGACACTTTCCTTTTAAGTCAGTGTAGTTAAAAAAATAGTAGATACAAAATAAAAAAAAGCATCATAAAGGGTTGTATATCTGCGTTTTTGGGACAAACAGACTCACATCAAATGGAGTGTGTCAGTACTGGCAGACTGGCATACTGCTAGGACCACCCAAGGTCTGTATTTATATGATAATGCGGATTTTGCAACTATCTACTTGCGTAAATGGTATTTAACGAGTATGAGTGTATTCATAGATCTTAAGTCATCAGTATTTCTAACAGTTTGATGCCGTTGGCCATATTTTGTCATTTTATGCGAATCTTCTCAGCTCAGTGGAACTACTACACCCAACATCATAAAAAATTTGTTTTGCCGACTCCAGCTTTGGTATTTTCCCCTCTACTGATATTTTTAATCTCAAGGAGCAGGGGATAGGCAAAATAATGTGAACACCTGTACTTACTTAGGAATGGTTTATTAATAAGTGGCTGGACCCCAATTTGCCCGAAATACAGCTGCGATTCTTCCTGGAATTCTGGCTTACAATGGTTGTATAGACTCCAGTGCTGTGTTATGCCACTCTTCGATCAGAAACTCTTCTAACTCCTGTAATGACGAGGGAGGCGGAAATCTGCTCAGGAGTCTGCGCTCCAATACCGCACACAAGGGTTCGATAATGTTTTTGTCCGGGGACTGTGCTAGCCAGGGAAGACGCTGCAGTTCAGTTGCATACTCCTCATACCACGATGTTCTGGCAGTGTGAACGGGGGCATTATCGTCCTGAAATATGGCATCATTGTTGAGGAACAACATTTGAATCATGGGGTGCACCGTTCACCGTCCACATAACCGTTGGCTGTAACACGGCTTTTGAGAGTAATGATGGGACCAGCAGAACACCATGATATGGCTGACCACACCATCACACTTCCACCTACATGCTTCACCGTTGGTATCAAGCAATCAGTATTGTGGACTTCTTTTGGCGTTTTCCAGACGTAAACCCGGTCCGATGTTGGAAATAACGAAAATATTGACTCGTCGGACCATATGGTGTGTTTCCACTGATCAACCGTCCGTGCTTTATACTCCTGACACCACGTTTTACGCTTCTTTGCATTGGTTGTCTGTCTACTGCTTTTCATCACCATCGTGCTGTTCTTCCTTAAGTTGTGTATTCTGTGTTATGTCTGCTGCCCAGTCGCAGTATTGCTTCACTATACCGACTAATCATTGACGATGTGTATATATTTTATCTAGTTAGGCCTGATTACAATTTCGTCGCTTTATCATTAATCAAGTCTGTTGTCCGTCCTAGATACACATCATGGACGTTTTGAGGAGCGCCATACGATTAAATAGTACGTACGTGTTTGAAATGTGATGTATCAATCGGATTACTCCAGCACTTTGTCGAACAGTTTTTTTTTCTCTTTGAGGGTATTTCAAGAAATGCATCTCGTAATGGAAAGAAATCAAATGGTTCAAAATGGTTCAAATGACTGAGCACTATGGGACTTAACATCTGAGGTCATCAGTCCTCTAGAACTTAGAACTACTTAAACCTAACTAACCTAAGGACATCACACACATCCATGCCCGAGGCAGGATTCGAGCCTGCGACTGTAGCAGTCGCTCGGTTCCGGACTGAAACGCCTAGAACCGCTCGACCACCGCAGCCGGCGAAAGAAATCAATGAACCAATATTTTCAGTAGATGGGTAAATTGTGCGTCGAAGCTTGTGATAATCCAGTATAGAACTTACCTTGAGACATATCGCACCACAGAGAACTACGTGTTTATGAATTCCACTATAACGATTTTGCTGTCCCTGCGGAATTCATTAACGGCTTTATAATGCATCGGTGCATTCTCTTCCTTGCAGTATTTCTCGTAATTCTTTTTTCTATACCGTTATGATCTGTGCATACAGTGTGTTGGTGCTGTTAGGATGCAAGGGAGAAATTGATAGTGACCACATTTTTATATAAATGTATTTTTTTCTTTGAGCCAGAAAGGATGCTCGTTGAGACGTGTAAACAAATCACTTTCTTTCTGACGTTTCATAGATGCTTTGACAGCGCACTGCATAATTTCTACAGTTTCTGTATAAGCATCATATTTTCGGAAGTCTCTCCTTACGATCTTTAGCATTACAATGTTGGTTATAGAGTGCTTTCCACTTCTTGTGATCAAACATGCTCTTCTACTTTTGAACATATTTGTACTGTACTGCCGGCCGGAGTGGCCAGCGGTTCTAGGCGCTTCAGTCTGGAACCGCGCGACCGCTACGGTTGCAGGTTCGAATCCTGCCTCGGGCATGGACGTGTGTGATGTCCTTAGGTTAGTTAGGTTTACGTAGTTCTAAGTTCTAGGGGACTGATGACCTCAGATGTTGAGTCCCATAGTGCTCAGAGCCCTCAGAGCCATTTGAACCATTTTTTTTTGTACTGTAGTGGAGTGCAGTGTCTGTGTTTTACTATACAGTCCAAAGCAATGTTGTGTGATGTTAAACTTTAGTTTGTAGTAGTTATAAACAGAGTCAATAAATTACATATTTTTGAAACAACCTTAAGGTACGTCCCTTCAGTTCAAGATGGCAGTGATCACATTTACAGCGAGTACTTTTAGGTACTGCTGTTATATTCTATATAGCTGACTGGAAATGTGTACTGACAATCACAACTGCTCTGTTTACGGATGGTTGGCTGCGAGGTCTGCCTGTAAACATACCGATTCATTTTGCAAGCATCACTGTCTTCTGACAACAACGGTGACTTCCTTGCAAACACAACGATTGAGTGGGAGTCATTACAGCTTTGTGGTAACAGCGGCTATGGAGCGGTTTTCGTATGTTGAAATAGTTGACATGAATTTGATATACAGGTCTGTGAATGGAAATGGACCAGCTAGAGTGAGTATGTAACACCAGTATCGATATTCTCTATACTTATATAACGTCTCGGTCGTTTTTGCTTAATGAAACATCTGTATAACCATGCTCTTTGACGTAAAATCCATGTCAATTTTTATTTATTATTTACGTCAGTGAAATTAATCTATGGATGCAATTTTAAAAGTAATGTTTTCTAAACGAAAAGAAATTTTAAAACTTTACTTGTAGAACTGGTTCATGATGTAATCTCCCCCCTCCTTCCTACTTCCATCTATTCTTGACATTAAACAATGTCCAGTCCAAGTAAGCAAAGTCTTTTGTGATGATTTGAGAGGACTGGAGATTACAATAAACTTTCTAGTTTACTTAGCTTGTCATGTTGAGATGGTTCTAGTTTTTCTTGTCTAGGGGTCTGATTCTTGAAGCTGAAAATCTCACTTCAGGTCCTCACGGTTGGTTTGCATTAATAAATCTGAAATTTGTTGTGGGAGCATTTTTTTACATAACTGTATTTTCGCACATTTTATATAGTACTGTGATTTTTCACATTAACAAAGCCGAAATTACATTGTTCGCACAAGAATACGTCGGATCACATCAGAGCTAAGCTTACGACTCCCACACACTGCAGAAACAACCACATTCCAAGGGATTTACATTTTTTCTTAACAAATGAATTTCTGCTAGTTTCCGTTACATTATTAATTTCGATTACTATTTCATAAATGAACCCAGAAATAAATACAGTAAATAGTTCAGGATTGCGTAATTAATAATAGAAATTTTAAGTGTGCCGATAATTCGTAATTTGAAATGCTTCTAAAAAAAATTAACTGTACATTCAGAACTAGTACACATCGATTATAACATCGAAACTAAAATATTTTATAAAGTAATTCCTTTTCATAAATTTTATCTTGAATTATAACATGCTGTGTATAAAATTACATGAAAATTTTCAGAAAAGCAACTGAGGTAATATTGACTTGCCCAAAAGTCGAAAAATAATACTGGTATCGACAACTACTTTTAAGGAAAAGTAATGCTAGAGGAGGATGTCCCGATACAATGAGTAGGGTACTTAAATTTGTAATCATATAAAACATGAAGGGAAGTCCCTCTGCAACGAAACTTACTTGGCGGGAACAGAAAGCTTGGATTTGCCGAACGAACTCCCGTGCACCTTTTTGGCAAGAGTCAGTGTTCGCATCTTGTGTGCTGAATGAGGCAAGAACACCAGCAAGATTATTCAATACATCCTTGGATGTGGAAAAAATTTGGCTCATTATTCATAAAATACATTGTTTAGATCTGTACTATGAAAATCCGACGCTAATAAGAGGATATTCAGAACTTGTTACGCAGCAAGAGCCATGGGTAACTTTGTCGCCTTTTTGAGTATCCACAAGAAATCTCCACCATCGTCCCAAAGTATAAGTTGAGTCAGTATTTACAATGAGCAGTTATCTGGTTTCTTATCCGAATAATAATGCTGTTTTCCTTTCGAAGACCCATATTTAATGAATAGTCGTTCACAGAGACAGCGTCATTTTCCAAGTGCTGCATTGCTTCCGAATATCCTATTTTATTGAACTGAAGAGTAAGTGCTTTCTTCAACTACATTTAATAAACTTTGACCATAAAACTGGGATTATTCAGATTAGTCACTGGCTAGTATAACGGAAGTGCCAGCAGTAGGAATAATTACTGTGCAAATTTGCAGTGCTGTTTATATTTTAATGCGTATACACTTAGAAGATATTTCTCGTATTGTGTGTTAACTAAATTGTTCAGTTTTGGTCCGAGTCAGTTTATACAATAGTTTCTGTGTTCCCTAGCCAGTTTTGCATTGCATTTCACAGTAACAGTACTATAGAAGTGTAACTTTCATTCTAATGACTTGCGTGTGCTATAGTAAGTAACTGGATACTACAGTTCAAACTGTAACAGGCCTAGGGGACCACATGTTTTATTTGAGCAATATAGTATAAAGAAGTGAACTCTCCTTGATAAAACAAATAGTAATAAAAACAGGGAATAGAATTACCTGAAAACCATTTCAGTGACAGAATTTTCCAGTAATTAAGCTGACAGAAGAACCTATTATCCACCTTAGAATTGCTCCACCATCAGTAAACATTTACCTATAATGATCAATAGCTTCCTGCTATAATGTACAGTTACTAAGTGTTACTGAAAGCCAGGTGTTGCCAAAACGTTTACTGTTACTTCTGTGTTGTTCATGCTGAACTATTGTTACATTGATTGCTAAATTACGCTACTGTCTTGTATCCTATTTGCAAAACAGAATTTCAGTATGAAGAAAGTCAATTCCAATAGCTAACTTAGTTCACGAACAGTGCTACTACTTGGTACGTTAAGCCGGCCGGTGTGGCCGTGCGGTTCTAAGTGCTTCAGTCTGGAACCGCGTGACCGCTACGGTCGCAGGTTCGAATCCTGCCTCGGTCATGGATGTGTGTGATATCCTTAGGTTAGCTAGGTTTAAGTAGTTCTAAGTCCTAGGGGACTGGTGACCTCAGAAGTTAAGTACCATAGTGCTCAGAGCCATTTGAACCATTTGAACTTGGTACGACTGTGCGTAATTAGGCTAGCGACCGTAATTGCAGTTTACTTGTAACTGGAGTCACGCTCCACGAACACTACAGTTCAATCATTTTAGCATAATACATAAATGACGTAGTAAAGAGTAGGAATTACAGTTATTATTGGTAGCATTGCTAGGGAACGAAACATGAAGAATATGTGTATGAGAGAGAGAGAGAGAGAGACGGGTTGCTGACGACTTCTCATTGGTTTTTGTTAGTTTGTTTGTTTTGCTCATAATTAGAACAGCACATCGTTGAGCGCTAGTCCATTGTGTATTCTATATCCATACGAAATAGAAACTGCATTTTTAAGTAACAAAAATTAGTTAATTTCGTAAGTCCAGCGCTTTTATGTAACCAAAGCAATTACTTTTGATGTAAGTTCGGTTTCCATACACAAACATAAAAAATCTGTGTTATTATCCTTGTTTTTGTACACAATAGTAAGTTCTTCGTCATGATCAAAGGAAAGAGTTTCCTGTTATTATTGATAAGTGCGAAAGTTGTTTATAAAGAACGTAAACACGCTTTACATAAGCTTGTTTCTGTTTTGCGTTTTTTTTAATTTTACCTTCTTTGAGGAAATCGCGTTTTCTAGCGCTAAGTGATAAACCTGTACTGGTTTTTTTTATTTGTTCTACAACATTCATCTGTTTCACGTTACAAATCAACAATTTTTGGATAAAACCTGAATAAAATATTGATACTTTAACCGTTCATTTTTAAGTAAGACGGGAGGCAATTATATTGGACGAAAATGTTCAGTAAGTTACGAGGCCCTTCACTCAGTTTCTAGACGCATGACCGCTTCCGGCTTGTTAGTGAATCTAATAGGATACGGATCTTATATGCTAAGAAAGCGATCGAAATGAGGTAACGCCCGATAAGTAAGCAACACACCTGTCTTACAGGTAACGCGGTTTCCATCTTACATGACCAAAGCTACCAGGAAAACAACCACGGTCTACGCGTACTTGTGACAGTATGTGGTAGCCTACGGTATTTTTACAGCTGTGCTTATAACTAATAGAATCTTGGTTCAAATAACGTTTGCTTCCTTTCAGTAGTAAGATTTCGAGTAACGAAATTAGTCCGATAACTTAAACATTACATGCAGTCATGGTGAAATGAAAGTCCTTTCACAGGAGTAACATTATCGCTATAGTGCTAGTTTAGTAAGAACCGGTAGTGTTATAAGTACCGACAGCGCTTTCACAACCAGTGGGTTCTACAACGCCAAACATTCGGACGTGTGCTTCGCCTGCTACTTGAAACAAGCACCTTCCGTTCCATGAAACCGATCGGAATAGAACAGTGTGAACTTCAGAAATTGAAGACGAGATTCTGCAACATCTTGACGACATTCCTTCTACAAGTACACGACCTATTGCACACATCCTTGGCGTCAGACATAGCCTCGTGTACAATGTGTTACATGACCAGGAGCTCAGCCCTTTCATCTTCAGTGTGTGGCAGCCCTAGCACCTGAAGACTTCTCCTAGTCGTGCGGTTCGCCGAATGTTTTTTACAACAAACTGCCATGAACCCCTTACTGTCAGCCGATATCCTGTTCACAGACGCCGGCCGAGGTGGCCGAGTGGTTCTAGGTGCTACAGTCTGGAACCGCACGACCGCTACAGTCGCAGGTTCGAATCCTGCCTCGGGTATGGATGTTTTTGATGTCCTTAGGTTAGCTAGGTTTAAGTAGTTCTACGTTCTAGGGGACTGATGACCTCAGAAGTTAAGTCTCATAGTGCTCAGAGCCATTTTTTTTTTTTGTCCACCGACAAGGCTTTTTTTACTCGTGAAGGCTGTTTCAATAGCCACAATTCGCGTGTGTGGGCACATGTGACTCCACGAGGTACTCGACCTTATGTTTATCAACAGCCATTCGGTTCTAATATGTGGGCCGGCATTCACGGTGATAGGTTAACTGGGCCGGCTGGAGTGGTCGAGCGGTTCTAGGCGCTACAGTCTGGAACCGCGCGACCGCTAGAGTCGCAGATTCGAATCCTGCATCGGGCATGGATTTGTGTGATGTCCTTAGTTAGGTTTAAGTAGTTCTAAGTTCTAGGGGACTGATGACCTCAGCAGTTAAATCCCATAGTGCTCAGAGTCATTTGAACCATTTAGGTTGACTGGACCATACATTCTTCATTACGCTTCACAGGACGGAGATATCGCATCTTCGGGGAACATGTGTTGCCAGAACTGATAGAGGATGTATCTCTGAATGTTAGAAATAGGATGTATTTCTAACACGATGGGCGCAGTCCATTTCAACATTGCTGTGAGGCACCATCTGAGAGCCACCTTCGGGAATCGATGTATCGGCGAGTGTGCCATGTGGCCTTGCCACCCATGTCATCTGAACTCACATGTTTGGATTTCTTTGTCTTGTGACAGTTGGTGTATGAAACCTTATGGAAATAGAAGACCTCGCGGCTACAATTGCTGTCGCTGCTGGTACCATTGGGGACATGCCGGGAATCTTCGGACGGACACTACAATCAAAGGTACGACGTTGTACTTCGTGCACACAGGCTAATGGTCGCACATTCGAACAGTTGCTGTCAGTGCCACTATAATTAGAATGCGAAACTACCTTATGTGTAAATCATCCTTAGCGACAGAAATATGCCGTTTGGGATCATACGTACCATTGCTAAATATATTTGTTTTGATGTTCTCTACCTCCTGTATTCGATTAGATCGAATAGTTTCGGAACGTCCTGTATACAATACTAAATGTGGAAACAAACAACAGATTCAAACTACGATAGAAACGTGGTGTCATGTTTGTACTGCATAATGAAGAGAACAAAGGGAGGGAGAAAAGTCCCGGCGGGTAACTTCACCAAGGGGACCTACGGGCATAAAGTTCCACTCCGACAAACGGACAACCGACAACAGCGAGACATGCCGTCATCTCACGGGACACTGTGCTAGTGTCTTGGCTCTAAGCACTATGGGACTTAACATCTGAGGTCATCAGTCCCCAAGACTTACAACTACTTAACTTACCTAAGGACATCACGCACATTCATGCCCGAGGCAGGATTCGAACCTGCGACCGTAGCAGCAGTGCGGTTCCGGACTGAAGCGCCTATAACAGCTCGGTCACAACGGCCGGCCTAGTGTCTTGGATTCAAATTCAAACCTCTTCGCAAAGTCTGATGATCAGTTACTTAAGGGTAGTACCTGTTCTACCTTTTACGGTCAAATACTGGTGGTGAACGTTTCTTATACGATCAGTATTCAAACCGTTCACCTCCGAGTTGAGCGCCACCCACAGACGCGGTTCAGCTACGGAGGCGGTTCTGGATACATACTGATACTGCTGACTATAGTCAGACGTTAGATAAACATATGAAGCAAACACTATAAACCATATTATTACACCACAGCCTCCAGATTCGGTCCGTAAGCATTTCAGACCTTACCACAGATGTTTAGCGATTGTCCAGCGCTACATGAATTGTAAAATGAGTTTAAAATATTTTCCTTGTGGTGACACCGTGAATCGTTGAAGGATTTATCTCAACGTAGAGTTAAGATGTCGCATAATTATCAGCTGGAATATGCTTGTTTTGGTAATACACGAACATACAGAAAAAAATACCCCACCAAGAAGGAATTTTAAGACAATTCTTAGAAACGTCTGTGAATCTTAAGTACTTTGTGAACACATCACGAACTGGAGGCGCAGTTTCTGCATGTCGTTGCATCATACCAAAGACTTAAAGGCAGGCTTTTTGGGATAGTGACTCCGTTTACTCCAGACGTGTGCAGGTGAGCTCTGACTGGCCAATCTCTAAGTAGTCAATCGATGGCACTAAAACCGAATTTGAAGCTCAACGAGAAACTGGTAATTTGATGCAAGAATATGCGTGACTAACAATATGACTAACAGTACACTGTAGGCGTACGTTGTATACTAGATGTAAAGGCACGCAATTAGTACTGACAACAGCCTGACGCTGCAAGCAATGACTATGAAGGAGAGGGGGCGCTATGTAAGTAGTGTGCGATAAGTTGGGAATTTGGGGTGGACGGGAAGGGTGCTCGGCTAGAAGAAGCGGTTAAGAGGACCGTTCACGTAAGGCAGGAAATCTGGGTTCGAGTCCCGGTCCACCACAAATTTTCACTTGCCGCCACTGAATTCATTTCCGGATCGAAGAAGACGATGCAAATATTCAAAAATTCGAGCAAGAACAACTTATAACATGAGTAACTTGGAAGAATATCCTCGGTCTAGAGAAGCAGCTTAAATCACTCAATAAAGTCAAGGTCTACGGTTCAGACTGTATAACAGTCAGATGTCAGATTCCTTTCAGACTATGCTGGTGCAATAGCTCTACACTTAGCAATCATATACAACTGCTCGCTCATCGTAAGAGATGTGCCGAAAGAATGGAAAGTTGCACAAGCCACACCAGTACCTAAGAAAGGAAATAAAAACAATGCGCTGAATGACAGACCCATATCACTAACATCGATTTGCAGTAGCATTTCGTAAGATATGCTGTGTTCGAACATCATAATTTACTTCGAAGGAAACGATTTATTGACAAACAGCCAACACGGATTCAGGAAATATCGTTCTTGTGAAACACAAGTAGCTCTCTATTATCACGAAGTAATGAGCGCTACCGGCAGGGGATGTCAAATTGATTCCATATTTCTGGATTCCCAGAAGGCTTTTGACATTGTTCCTCACAAGCGACTTCTAATCAAATTGCGAGCCTATGGAGTATCGTCTCAGTTGTTCAACTGGCTTCGTGATTTCCGGTCATTCCCCGAGGAAGTGTTAATAGACCCTCTGCTGTTCCTGATCTACACAAATGATTTAGGAGACAATCTGAGCAGCTCTCTTAGATAGTTTTCAGATGATGCTGCCATTTACCGTCTTATAAAGTCATCAGATGATCAAACCAAATTGCAAAACGATTAAGAGAAGACCTCTGTATTGTACAAAAAGTAGCCGTTGACTCTAAATAATGGAAAGTGTGAAGTCATCTACTTCAGTACTAAAATAATTCGCCTGAATTTTGGTTGCAGTCTGAAACATACAAATGTAAATGCTGTGAGCCGGCCGGAGTGGCCAAGTGGTTCTAAGCGCTACATTCTGGAACCGCGCGACCGCTACGGTCGCAGGTTCGAATCCTGCCTCGGGCATGGATGTGTGTGATGTCTTAGGTTATTTAGGTTTAAGTAGTTCTAAGTTATGGGGGACTGATGACCTCAGATGTTAAGTCCCATAGTGCTCAGAGCCATTTGAACCATAAATGCTGTGAATTCAAATAAATACTTAGGGATAACAATTACGAATAAGTTAAATTGGAACGATGATATAGATAATGTTGTGGGGATAGCAAACCGCAGACTGCGATTTATTTGTAAAAAACTTAGGAAAGAAAACAGGTCTGTAAAAGAGACTGTTTACACCACGCTTGTTAGCCCTTTTCTGGAGTATTGCTGTGCGGTGTAGGTTTCGCATCGGATAGGATCGAAGAAGCTCAAAAAAGGACGGCTCGTTTTGCATGTTCTAGAAATAGGGGTGTGAGTAGCACGGATTAGATACACGACTTGGAGTGGAAATAATTACAACGAAGGCATCTTTCGTTGCGGCAGGAACTACTCATGAAATATCAATCCCAACTTTCTTCTCAGAATGTGAAAATACTTTGTTGGCACCCGTCTGCATAGGGAAGGATGATCATCATCATAAAATGAAAGAAATCACAGCTCGCAGGGAAAGATTTCAGTTTTGGTTTTCCCCGCGCGCTGTTTGAGAGTGGAACGGTAAAGAAACAACTTGAAGGTGTTTTTTGTATACGAAGTCTTCACGGGTTGTCAGTCGAGTAGCGTCGTCGTCTCGTAGCAACGTTTCGATGGAATGTGTCTCCATCATCTTCGCCTGAAGATGATGGAGACGCATTCCATCATAACGTTGCTACGAGACGACGACGCTACTCGAGTGACAACCCGTGAAGACTTCATATATGAAATTCGCCGAAAAAGCCTGCACTCACACATAGCTTGAATGTGGTTCGATGAACTCTCTGCCAGGCACTTAATTGTGAATTGCAGAGTAATCATGTAGAAGTAGATCGCGGCTGCTATCAGAATTTCTATTTCATTTCATTATATATAAGTACGGCTGTAGTCCGAAAGAATAAGCACCACACACATGTATAAATATATACGCCTTGACGGCCTTTAAGATCATTTCCGTGCGGATGCGCTCTCTCTCCCGAACTCTTGCGGAAGTCAGGGTCAGGCTGCGAGCAGTGAGTACGGTAGACAAGGGGGGTTATGTAAGCAGTGTGCGACAAGATGGGGATTTTGGTTGGACGAGAAGCATGCTCGGATAGCTGAAACGCTTCAATTTGCTGTCGGCGACGGAGCGGCAATGCCTGTGCTTAGCGTCCCACCGATCTAATGGTGTAGGCGAGTTTGTTTACTTCCCGCTAGTGTGTATCGCTTACTACAAGCTCGCTGAAACCATATGGCGAACTTCTATAGGAAAAACACTATCAAGATCACTATTCCAAGCTGAATATCCACGACCGCGAACATATAAAGTAGAAAAGTTCTTGAAACTTCCTGGCAGATTAAAACTGTGTGCCGGATCGAGACTCGAACTCCCGAGCATCGTCGTCTACCACCTTGACAACTCGAACAGTGACAGTGCTCGGCTGGTTACTTACGTCTACTGGTATCAAGGCTACAGCATGAAAACACAAAAATGTTAATAACCCGAAGATAATTAACTTTGGAACCCACAGTAAAGTAAAGCAGTCATCAGTTGGACGATTGGTTTGAACACCACATGCTTTAATAGGCACAGTCCTGTTGGAGGTGGTATGCTGTTGCTTTCCTCCGACCTTCGAGTTGACTTACCTAGCCAGTTAATAGGGGAACCTACAGTTTAATGTGGCTTTCGGACCACAGTTTGGCCGCGCGGGATTTGCCGAGCGGTCTGAGGCGCTGCAGTCATGGACTGTGTGGCTGGTCCCGGCGGAGGTTCGAGTCCTCCCTCGGGCATGGGTGTGTGTGTTTGTCCTTAGGATAATTTAGGTTAAGTAGTGTGTAAGCTTGGGGACTGATGACCTTAGCAGTTAAGCCCCATAAGATTTCACACACATTTGAAAATTTTGGACCACAGTGCAACTCGTCATTTTTCACATCAACGAACACTGCCCGAGGGAAATAAGTGTAAAATGGCAGATAAAAATCGTGGGACTGACCAGGAATTGAACCCGAAATCTTTGTATTTGTAGTCTTGGTAGACCGACTCAGTAAGTCATAGATCTCAGCTTTCTGACTGCCAAACTGCTTCACAATATAAGCATCTCTGAAGAAATTCAGATCTACTGTCAACGATACGAATTTCAATATTGTTCTTCACATTTGCTAACAGCGGCTCTAACAACTTACTTTTTCTCTGGGCTGCTTCAAATAGGGGCAATTTTGTCGCCTTAAATCCCATTGAATATTTTAAATATCACTTTTGGACAGCGTTCACTTCCCCATTAATCAATGTATGGACCTCAAAAGAAGCAATTTGCCTGAGTAGCTATAGAGTAGGTTCTGAAGAAACCAAACACATTACACTGCATTTACTCTCTGTGACCTGATTAACACATATGAATCCATGACAAAAATAAATTATTTTAAGAATCGCCTGTGAAAGGAAAAAGAACAGGATGTGACGCTTTAATTATAGCGCACTGGATCAGAAACAATGAAATTAATTCTGTGCCACACTGATGTATTGCATACTAGTGCAATAAAATACTCATCAAATAAAAACGGTTTTGTGCCTCCGTTGCAATCGAGAGTGGAACACAAATCGTAGACAGATTTTATGGGTCACCATGTAACCTCCCCCCCACTTACCGACCTTAATGACAGTGAAAAATGAAACCGCGTGTACCTAATGGGAGTTTTGGAAAAGCAATCGTCACCGAAGTTAACCTGTCGGTAAAGAGGGAGGAAAGGGTTACATCTAAATGAAAGGAAATGTGCTAATGAAACTGGTGGAAATTAATTTTGAAAAGGGGTAAAGTTAATAAAGAAAGTAAATGTGCAGCCGTTACGTTAACAATTAACTAGCGGTAATTAGGTATTTGAGATTTGGGGGAAATCACAGTTGCCAGTCCTAAGGACAATTACTATAGTAACTGAAAAAGAAAGGTTATTACACATATAATTAGCACTAGAAGCGTGGCAACTGAAGGTTGACACGTGTAGTGTGAAAACTGAAAGTTTGTTAGAAGTAATAAATTTCGCTACACCCTGACTTAATTTAGCAAAAGAATTAATAAAACCGGAAAATCGAAAGTTAATTTAGTGACCGAAGTTAATAGTGAGCTTTCTTTCTGAAGCACATCGAAATTCAGTAAAATACGGTTAGTCTTGGACTACCTCAACAATCATTTCAAAAGCTACTTGAATCTACGCAATTTAGAAAGAAGAGATTTAACTTTGAACTTGAATTAAATGATTCTGAACAATTAACAATAGTAAAATTTAGTACGTACCAAGCTGAGCTGCAGTCACAGGTAAGCTAAAATACGGTAACAAAGCTCGCACTCTTAATTCGTGCTTGTGTAATCTGAATATTGTAGCCAGCTATTAATGCCATAATTGAACTTTGAAATTAAAGCAGTGAAAACGAGTTAGCTATATTACTTTAATGCTGGCGTTTGAATTTCAACGACACTCGGGTTCATTTCGGAAAAGGAAGGGACTCTGCTTGGTAATGCAATTGGGACAATGAGCAACAAACGTTCATGCTAAGTTGCTGTAATTATAGTGACGAAAATGGAACAGTTCGAAAAGCTGAGGTCTGCCATACAGTTCTAAAACTTTACGTGCGTCCAGTCTTCCTTGTCGGTTGATTGAAGGTTTGAAGCCGTCGGTCGAGGAGGTGGCGACAGTCACTCATTGTCGGCCGTCGCTGTTGCAGAAGCTGGATGTTGGCGCGCCTTCTTCTCGACACGGTCACCAGACGAAACGGGCTCTTGATGGGCGCTAGTTAATGTTTCCCGTCCGCGACACCATGTCAGAAACTATCATCGCAAGTCGAGCGCAATTACATGCTGCCAAACCCCGAAAGCGCGGCAACTCGCGGGAGCGTCACACAACACACCTGCTCCACTCGCTACTCCCGCCACACTCCCTCTGCTCAGCCCGCGCTCCATGCGGCAGAGTTAACACTACCAAAGATCCTACACACTTTGATTCTTCACACGACCTATCGACGTAATCGTTCGATAGCAGTTTTCCCTAGGCAAGACCCAGCGTAAAAATACAAATAATATTTACGAAACAAACCAATTATACATCGACATAAATGCATAAATATACAAATAGTAAAACAATTACAATATACAAAGAGACAGAAATGTCATATCTTGAGGTAACAAAGCAAGGAAAAAAAATAGTACAATAGATGGAAATAGGAGGCTATGCATTTCCGGCGTTACAACCACTCAACAACATTAAAGCATTTTACACCGTTGAGAGTGAGGAGTGGAGTAGACGTTGTTGTGGATTGGCAAGAGAGCCAACCCGGTGTGAGAGGAAGCCGAAAGGCACTCGTTTTAGCTCACGCAGGTCGGCGTGAGGTCTGGAACAGGTCAAGGAAATTAGACTAGCAAAAAAGGACGTAGCTGTGGAATACTTAACTTTAATCCATAAATGGTGAACATCGCTCTTGACGGTACATGTTTTACAGCATCAATAGTAACTGGTAATGGCGCCTTGCTAGGTCGTAGCAAATGACGTAGCTGAAGGCTATGCTAACTATCGTCTCGGCATATGAGAGCGTATTTTGTCAGTGAACCATCGCTAGCAAAGTCGGCTGTACAACTGGGGCGAGTGCTAGGAAGTCTCTCTAGACCTGCCGTGTGGCGGCGCTCGGTCTGCAATCACTGACAGTGGCGACACGCGGGTCCGACGTCTACTAACGGACCGCGGCCGATTTAAAGGCTACCACCTAGCAAGTGTGGTGTCTGGCGGTGACACCACATTCCTCCCCCGCAAATCGGCTGACGCTTGTGGCATAAGGCTTCCGCCCGTCGTGGGGAGGACCCCATGTTGACGTATGCGACGAGGTGGGGAGCCTAACAACAGGCGAGGCTGTGCCACCCGCACCCTGCCATTCGGTCTGCGGGGAGCCAGGAAACGCCTGAAAATCTGCTCCAGGGTGCACGCCAACATGCGGTGTATGCGCCCATAGAGAGACAGGAGGGCCCGAAGGGTCGACCTCCATCGGGCCGGGGCATCCGACGGGCGAAAACGACATATGGTCCGGAGCGGGCAAGAGTTCCATGGCGGAGGACAACTGGTCACGGTAAGCGATCGGCGGCGCGTTACCCAGGGAGGCGCCCGGTGGTTGCAGCGACGCATCCACTTCGGGCGTCGCCGGCGGGAGAACAGGCGGCGGCGGCTGCGGCGGCGGCGCGTCGCCATGGGGCAAAATGGAAGGCAGCGTCGGTAACACCTGGGGCTGAGGCGAGCCAGTAGATGGGTCCCCAGGGCGCTGACCGGACGGCACCGTCGCTGAAAACAGACGGGGAGCGGCAGATCCCGTGCGACGACAGAGGCGCAGCTGATTGAGATGCCGACGCACCTCACCAGAGGCCCCCAAAACCAGATACATAGCGCGGCCGAGGCAGCGAAGAATGCGCCCTTCAAGCCAACGCCGTGAACCTCGATAGTGACGGTAGTAGACAACGTCGCCTGGGGCAAAAGCAGGTGGCTGCCGCTGCACAGGAACCTGATGCGGCGGATGTAGCAAAGACATCAAGGTGCGATGAGGGCGACCGTGAAGCAACTCAGCCGGCGAGCGACCATCTCGAGGCTGAGAGCGATACGAGGACAAAAAGAGCAATAACGCGTCCTCCCGAGAATGCGACTCTTTCAACTTCAACATCTGTGACTTGAAAGTACTGACCAATCGTTCAGCGGCACCGTTTGACTGTGGCGAAAACGGTGCGGACGTCAGATGTTGAATACCATTGGCCTTGCAGAATGACTGAAATTCTGCGGAAATGAATTGTGGGCCAATGTCGGAAACAATAGCCTGTGGAAGACCTTCAATGCAAAAGATAGCGGATAACGCTTGGATGGTGCCAGATGACGTCGTGCAAGACATCCGGACAACAAAAGGAAAATTACTGAATAAATCTACCACAACCAACCATCGAGAATTCCAGATTGGACCAGCAAAATCGATGTGTAAGTGTTGCCAAGGGGAAGTGGCTTTTGGCCATGCAAAGAATTTCCACGGTGGGGCTGATTGTTGTTCGGCACACACCATGCAAGAAGAGCACATATTCGTAATCGCGGCATCGATTCCGAACCAAGTACAGTGCTGACGAGCAAGTTGTTTCGTACTCACTATACCCCAATGTCCTTGGTGGAGAAGCCGTAAGACAGAGGACTGTAACGAACGTGGGACCTCGACCCTGGACTGATCATTATCAGAACGCAACAGCAAAACACCACGTCGTACAAAAAGTCTCTCCTTGTGATGATGATGATGTTTGGTTTGTGGGGCGCTCAACTGCGTGGTTATCAGCGCCCGTACAATTTCCCAACCTTTGCTCAGTCCAATTTCGCCACTTTCCTGGATGATGATGAAATGATGAGGACAACACAAACACCCAGTCATCTCGAGGCAGGTGAAAACCCCTGACCCCGCCGGGAATCGAACCCGGGACCCCGTGCTCGGGAAGCGAGAACGCTACCGCGAGACCACGCGCGGCGGACAGTCTCTCCTTGTGAGCAAAAAATCGGCGAACCAACGGTTCCCCGATCCATGACTGTGACAAGGGCCATTGCTTAGCAACAAAACGCAGAACGGTAGCAAGGACAGGGTCGGCAGCTGTGGCTGTAGCTACACGACGAAAATCAATCGGAAACGATTCGACCACGTCATCGGTTTCCGAATCAATGAACATGCAAGCAAGTTTGGAGGAATCGAATGCTCTATCCTCAGCAACAGGCAAACGGGACAACGCATCGGCGTTTCCGTGCTTAGCAGTGGACCGATGCAAGATATCGTAGCGGTACTGCGAGAGGAAAATAGACCAGCGAATGAATTTCTGCGCTGTACGTGGAGGTACAGGCTTGATCGGATGGAAAAGCGATATCAAAGGTTTGTGGTCTGTGATGATGGTAAAGTGACGACCACACAAGAAATCATGAAACTTTGTAACACCAAATACGGGAGCCAATGTTTCTTTCTCTATCTGTGAATAATTTCTTTGCGCAGACAAGAGCAATTTGGACGCAAAGGCAATAGGGCGATCGTGCGATCCATCTTTGTGCGCAAGCACAGCACCGATCCTGAAATCCGATGAATCCACCATCAACAAAAGGGGCTTCTGGGGATCGAATGGCGTAAGGCAAATATTGGAAATCAACAGCGATTTCAACTGGCGAAAGGCGCGTTCGCATTCCGTCGTCCAGACGAACGGAACACCTTTACAGCGTAAGCGATGAAGCGGAGCTGAAATGGAAGAGGCGTGGGGGATATGTTTATGATAGTAATTTATTTTTCCCAGCACACTCTGTAGCTGCTTCAAATTCTGCGGCGAAGGCAAGTTTTGTATGGCACGGAGGTGCTCTCGACTGGGATGTATGCCTTGGGCATTGAGTACATGTCCCAGATAGGGTAAGTCACGAGCAAAAAACACACATTTGTACTTCCGCAAGCGAAGACCATTTTGTCGCAAGACCTGAAATAATGTTCTGAGATTGGCTAAATGTTCGTCTTCCGTCTTTCCGGAGATCACAATATCGTCCAGATAGTTTGCTGCAGTAGGGACCGACGCACAAACAGGTTGTAGATATTGCTGAAACAATGCAGGGGCGGATGCACACCCGAATGGCAGTCGTTTGAATCGATACAAACCAAGATGTGTGTTAACCACCAAAACGCGCTGGGATTCTTCGTCCACCGGTATTTGCTAGTACGCATCTGCTAGGTCCAACTTCGAAAAATATTTACCCGGGCACAGATTGTCAAAAAGATCTTCCGGGTGGGGTAAAGGAAAAGTTGCAGTCACTAGTTGTGGATTCACTGTTGCCTTGAAGTCCACACAAAGTCTCAATTTTCCGGAAGGTTTTTTGCAAAATTACTAATGGTGATGCCCAGAGAGAAGCCTGGACACGTTCAATGATACCTTGTGATTCCAAATCGTGTAATGTTTTTGCGACCTCATCACGCAATGCGTGGGGAACATTGCGCGCTCTGAAAAATTTTGGTTGCGCATTTACTTTCAGTTCCAAATGTGCTTTATAGTTCTTAGCGCAACCAAGGCCCGGTGCAAAAATGTCTGCAAATTCTTCACATAGACGAGAAACACTGTCTGAAGGCACAGTCTGGTTCACTGATAGGACCTGATGTACTATAGACAAGTTAAACAACTCAAATAAATCGAAACCAAACAAGTTCACTGCAGCAGAAGAACGAAGGACGTAAAATGACACAAGTTTTGTTTGTCCCTTGTATGTTGCAAGAAGGCTGCACTGTTCTAACACAGGGAGCTAGTGACCTAAATAGCTAGTGAGCTTAACATTTGTGGCACGCAACGGAGGTGTGCCCAGCTGTTTGTACGTGGCTTGATTGATTAATGAAACCGCAGCTCCGGTATCGAGCTGGAACAGTATCACTTTGCCGTTAATGTCCAAGTCCACAAAAAGTTTATTGTCCTGCTGACGACAAGAGCGACTGTCTCGTGCAACGTGAACTGACACTGGAACAAAATCACTTGCAACTTGACGGGAGTGCCGGCGACCTCGACGCCCACTATTTGTGGGACGAACACAGTCACTGTTCGAAAGAGTGGCACTGGGTGGAGTGGCATGAACTATATGAATTTCCATCGGCAAAGTGTCGCGGGCCTGAGTATCCTTGGAGCGATTCCGATTCCGGCGCGAAGCAAAGGGTCTGGAATGATTTTGAACTTCCTATGTGAGCTTTTTCTGGCAAACACTTTGAACATGCCCTTTTTTATTACAGAAAAAGCAAATAGCTTGGCGTGACGGGCAATTCTCACGTGAATGTCAAGTAGCACACCGCGGGCATGATTTTAGCACTGCATTTGCTTGCCGGCGCGGTACACGTGGCCGAGAGCCAGGCGGCTTTGGCGCAGCCGGGCGCGAGGACTGTTTACTGTGCCATGCAGCTCGCCCAGCGGGCCAGTTAACCTGACACATGGGTGGCGAAGTTTCAAATGATTCCTGAGCAAAGTCAAGTGTGTCCTGCCGATCCAATATGTCCATTACTTGTTGAAGGGAGGGGGTGACTAGTTTCAAAATCTGTTCCCTTATACGAACATCAGAAACGTTCTGTGCAATTGCATCACTCACCATAGTATCTGAATAAGGGAGTCCACATTGACACTCAAAAGCACAATCCCTAGTAAGGCCTTGCAAGGTTGCAACCCACTCCCTATTAGTCTGACATGCCGTACGTTTTGTACGAAAGAAGGTATACCTTTTTGCAACTACATTGACTGATTCTTTGAAATATGCATCTAATGCAGACAAAATTTCGTCGTAGGACAGAGTTGCTACGTCACGTCAGGGAAATAATTTGACTACCACACGGTACGTGTGCACACCTACGGAGGAAAGGAGAAAAGGTTGCCGCTCATTACCTTGAATTCTGTAGGCGGCGAGATGGAATCCAAATTGGCGTGACCACTCCGTCCAGCTTTCCAGTGCAGCATCAAAAGGACGAAAAGTTGGTGCAACTGCGTGTTGTGGCTGCGTGAGTGGTGGAGCGGCGGCTGCCGCATCGTTTTGCATTGCACGTTGACCCTGGACGAGCTGTCTAAGGGCATCCAGTAAGGCCTGCGTCTGCTGGTTCTGTAAGCGACAAAATTCGGACAGTACATCTGGAGATGGTGGCGAAGCCATTTCACAAGTAAATCAGGGCAGTATAGTTACGAACGCGGTGTGGCCTCGTCGCCAAATGTTGTGGATTGGCAAGAGAGCCAACCCGGTGTGAGAGGAAGCCGAAAGGCTTTTAGCTCACGCAGGTTGGCGTGAGGTCTGGAACAGGTCAAGGAAATTAGACTAGCAAATAAGGACGTAGCTGTGGAATACTTAACTTTAATCCATAAATGGTGAACATCGCTCTTGACGGTACATGTTTTACAGCATCAATAGTAACTGGTAATGGCGCCTTGCTAGGTCGTAGCAAATGACGTAGCTGAAGGCTATGCTAACTATCGTCTCGGCATATGAGAGCGTATTTTGTCAGTGAACCATCGCTAGCAAAGTCGGCTGTACAACTGGGGCGAGTGCTAGGAAGTCTCTCTAGACCTGCCGTGTGGCGTCGCTCGGTCTGCAATCACTGACAGTGGCGACACGCGGGTCCGACGTATACTAACGGACCGCGGCCGATTTAAAGGCTACCACCTAGCAAGTGAGGTGTCTGGCGGTGACACCACAGACATTATCGCCAGAAGGCGAGACAACACAGTGCCTCAGCCCCTGCCGGTAGGCAGCAAACGGGTCCCATAGAAGTCAGACCTATGCGGTGTTCAGGAGCAGATGCTCGGCCAAGAAATCTCTCGCTGAAATATTGTTGAACCAAACTGTTATTACCAATGCGACAGAAAGCGAAATATAGTGTACATTCGCCTGAATTACACTCATAGCTTCAGCACCGAGAGGAAAGGGGCGATAAAAGTTTTGTCGACGTGTGCTTTCAGTTGCCAGACGTCGTATTAGCTAGTCCCGCGTTTTACCTCAAGACTACGGTCGTAGTCAAGAGTGATGTACTCAGACCTCTGTCAAGGCTTCCTCCGGGAAGGGCCACAGTCTACAATGTTTCCAGATCGAGCATATTTCCGGACATAGCATTCTGGGGGGGAGCACTGCTGTATTGTCCACCTTACGTGAACGGTTCGGCGTTCAATTTCTTTGTCTAAGACTGTATCTGCAACACACACTGCACGATGAAGACCCAGGGGAATTAAAAAAATAAAATTAGTTTATGAGAGCAATGTTAACTGTAGCGTTTGAAGAATTCATAGTATTGTATACGTGTGTGTAAACGACTTCCAGTGCCCACTTAAGCAAGACAAGGATATACAGTCAAGCTTCAGTATTATAAATACGTCTCAGTTTGTGGATGAACTCAGACTTAGGTAGATAATCATTTTGAATATTTAGCAGTACTGTACCCATTGGTGTTAAACTCGTTTTCAACCAATGATTCCCACAGCTACAGGATCACTACTTGTGACACCTCTTAGACAAAATACTTCCGCAGTTCTATCAGACGAAAAGATCAACCTGACACAAACTGCGGGAAGTTTGTTTTACAACCTTCGTACCTGGATAAAGAGCTTTTCCTCTTTGAGATATCAGTGAATGTTGCTGCATAAGACGATTTAAGAAGAAACTAAATTCCTTCAGCTTCGACAATGTTTAAAGAAATCGCCTTAATGGAACTAAATAGTGGTTTGTGAATCGTTTACCGGCCGTACTCTGCCGCATTTCGGTGGCTGGAAGGCAGAAAGCTTACTGACAAATTTCTCAGAATGAAAAGGGGGACGAAATGTCTCCCACTGGAAGGCCATGTGGTTTTATTCAAATGATTACAAAATCAGGTAAAACGAACAGTGAGGTTGTCAGTATAAGCACATTACAGTTGTCAGTATGGTGTTGCACTGCCCAGGGCTTGTAATGATAAAGGGGCGTTTAGATCAGGCATTTTGTATACATAAGTGGAAGAAAGCACCACTGAATTCTACAATCCGTATGCATTGCATACACACAGAAATTACTGTTACAGTGTGCTTATGAAGCCCAATGAGTGAATTGCGTATTTTCCGGTGAGAAAGAGCACTGGCAAACAGTCTTCGCTACATTAGGTTACTTAAACTGGTGTTACTCTGAGCTAGAATTTATGGTCAGCGACTAAGTGTAAGGCCAATGAGACGGATGCGGTTTTGCAACTGTGAAATACTTTCCCACATTATAGAAGCGAATATTAAATTTGAACTACTATTGCGAAAATTTTGAACTTGGATAGCTTAGAATGAAAATCTTTCTGTTTACTGCAAAGGAAAACAATTGATTTTCTAAAACATCCTCTGTCATACACAACTTGAAACAGGGCACGTCGACCAAACCATATGGAAGAACTGACAGCGACGTATATCGGAAGTCGGTAAGATCCCTTGGCTTTTGGTTTTGCAGTATGTGACAGCTATTTCTAGGCGCAAGTAAATGAAGAAAGGCAGCGGGTTTTTGTTATCAAGTAACATCTTCATCAATTACTTTAGTTTTAATGTAATCTACGAGTAATTGCTGATGTTTGATATTAACATGAAAAGGATTCCGTAGACAGGGAAAGAACCTGTTCTTGGGCAACTACATCTGTAATGACCAACAGGCATTAAATGATCTTCAAGCACATGTGTTCCAGCAGCGGTATGAAGAAAATGATAGTAATAACGACGGTAATACTCGAATTATCCGGTAACTTCACACTTCACAGTGGATTTTCTCGAACTAAGAAATTTGCTGAATTAGTAAAAATTTCAAAATGGCTTCACATCGAGGCTATGATTGATGCCTACATCCTTAACATCCTGCTGACATGTGAATAGCATAATCTCTGTGTCAGAAGCTTGCTTCTACTTAACCATTTAATAGGCTCGCATTTTTTCCACTATGACTAATTTTGTAAGCTAAGCACATCATCCGTTACAGCACAATCCTGGGGCTGGGAAATGTCGCCACAATGGTCTGGTGGAACGAACTCACAGGTGCAATGCGTGGGTTCAGGCATTTGCTTTTAAGAGGCACAAACAAATTTACTTTACCTCTGGTAACCTGAAGAGAAAGACGTTATAATCCAGAATCCGCATTAAACATCACATTCCTTCATTACCAACTGGGCAGAGCCGGTTTACGTTGGTAAATGCCATAGGCGGAAGTCATGGTAAACAGAAATAATGTCGCCAGTAAACTTACTTACATTAGAAAATTTTATTTTATTTGATGAACCGATAGCCACTTAAAGGAACAGGGCTCTTATTTTACTTGTACTTGATTGAACTAGAGACATTGAAAAATTTGGTGCTGGACTGTGATTCGGATTCGTATCTCCTCTTTCGAGGATCTGAATCTCTCGAAACAGTATAGTTCAATCATTTCGTTCCTTTTCCCAAGACTGCAATCTTCTCTAGGTCTCCTCCAAAGGTAAGTTTCTGGGTCCGAATCCTGATCCAGTACAAAAATATTCATAACTTCATTTCAAACCCTATCACGTGCACACTGGCGTGAGTGTGAAAATTAATGTGCATTTTTAATGTCTGTTCATGCGTTTCGAACAATCGCAATAGGTGTCGTTATTTCTGGTCAGACACGCACACGTCTTACTGTTGGTGAGTAAGCAATTCATACTTAAGCTATATTTGTGGATGATAAAGAAGGATGGTAGGTGTGGGGATCGATTGTTGCTCAGGCACAAAAATTTGTATCTGTATTTTAGATTCAAACACCTAGCAGCTGGTAAGAAAAACCGATACGTAACATTTGATTTTACTTAGTTAACAATCCGATTACGTGACGGGTTCGTATCTTCATCACAGAACTTCACATCATGCGCTTCATCTTTAAATGCATGCACAATTTGTTACTTCTGAATGGAGGTATATGGGACATCTTTCGTGGTTAGTTAACAGGGACGTAAGGGTCTTGATAGTAGTCCCGGTTACTTACAAAAACTGTCGTCTTTTATTTTCATGTTTAGATTTGGTTGCTGATATTGGCGAAAATTTCGGTAATTCTTGACTCTTCATGGCTATTCAGCAATTTGCATAGATTATATTAGATTAATAATTGTTCCATAGATCATGAATACGACATTTCGTAATGATGTGGAAAGTGTCATTTTAATGAAAGACTTCTTTACATACCATGATTAAATTTCTTTACAACAATTTTTTCCCTCTCTCTCATTCTTTCTATATTTATCTCTCTCTCTCACACACACACACATCCACACAAGCATCCTTTTTTATTTTTATTTGTTTGTTATGCTCGACTATCGGCCAGGGCCGAAAACGTCTGTGAATGACTTTCTTAGTTTTCAGTGCACTTACGAAAGAAATATAAAAACAACTATCAGATGCATTACGTATTCCAGACCGTGGCAGCTACATCTTTGAGACGCCAGCTATGGTCACTTCCCAGCCCGCTGTAGGAACACATCGGTTCGTATTCTTCTTGCTGGTACTGTAACTGAGATTTGGCAAGAAGGCAAGGTATGTTTGGCAACTCTGTGATCGACGAGTTACTTCCTGGTGTGCACGGAATTAAGCCTCAAAGTTCACTTGATTTTTCCTGTAATTTCCATCGAATAACATGAATTATTATCGCTTGATGTGTAATAAAAGATTGTAAATTTACGGTTTTCAGCCCAGGAAAGTCATTGCACGTGGAAATCGCAGCTAATCTCGATCTTTAAATAGCGGTTTACGAGTTCTAGTCACTACTGGCCTCATAATAGGAAGTCACGACACATACCTCTTCGCTATCTCTATGGTAACTTGATGACCTGTGAAAAGGCGTCTGTTATTGTTCGTGGTTCCAATCTCACTGACTGTAACGATTTTATCCCTCCTGGGAAAGAGCTACAAGCAGTCTGATCAAACATCGATAAGGAAATCGCAAGAAAATACTTTCGGCTCATAATGAAGTGGTGAAAAACTTCACAACGGGTAACACCTCTTTTCGCTGCTGACAAGCGAATTTTGCGTTTCTAGGAACACATAACTTTATTTATGAAATGCCACAATTGCATACCTCTTGAGTATGACACAGCATACCAATTAAACACAGACCCAATCGGAATCTAAGTGAGCAGTATTTTACTAATTCGTGCTGATAGAGGCACGCTTGTGCACAGATATTCAGTTTTATTAAGTCAGACTTTCGTCGTAAGGTTATCGTGGGTGGTTTAATTTCATTTCTTATAATACAGTGCACAATTATCGTAAGGTTTCTTTTAGTGTTGTTAAAACAATAGTTAACATCAGAAAGAAATTAATCATCAACGATATATGCGAATTCTCTGACGTTATCTATAACAGTCTGACAGTGCACATGTTGTTTCTAGATTAGATGCATGCAGCAAACTTGTTCTGGGTTAAAGCTGTCAAACAAGGTTTGAAGAAGAATAAAATGCCACTACCACACGATAGCTAATGTAGAAAATACTTTTATGACGTATTTTGGTGCGATGCGCTCTCCCCACACATAATACACAAGTTTCGTGATGCATCTGCTGCCTGGCCGTCTATTAAACCTGAAAAGAACAAAATGTCACAGAAGTTAGCCCTTTTTCCACATGCGACTATTTTGGGTTGAGAAGTGAAGGGAATTATGTTCAAAGTTCCATTAGATTGATAACTTCAGCGGACAGTAGAATCGCGTTTAAAAAAATGTAGCAGTGAATGTACTCGAACTCGCGACGTCTTATCTACGGTGTGCAATGCTTACCGTTACGCTACTAACTGACATGTAGTTACAGCAGCTCCAGAAGTCAATAGTAATCCTCCAGAACTTCCGCATTCCACAGTGCTGTGAGATAATGCATATGGTCGCATCTAGACTTCTGAGAGACAGACAGTTACGGCTTTTCTTTTGCACTGCACGACGTTTTCAACAAATACATAGCGCAATAGAGTAGCTCAAGTGGAAAGGAACACTTCCTCTTTAAACTTCTGCATCCTACACTGTTGGCAGTCTGTGCAGGTGGCAGTTACGTGATTTTATTTCGGTGATTACAAAATAGAGTCGAATGTATGCACTGGGTACCACTACATGGAGCCTGTATGTCAGAACTCTCATCCAGTGTGACGCAACGGCGTTATGATAGAATAATGAATCATAGAGAAGAGGATTTGGTGGTCTGTAGGATTGATGATAAGTTCATATACTTATGGTCTGGGTTTGATTCCAACTTCTGCCATTGATTTTTGATATGGAGAGACATATTCTATTCTCTCCTGGCTACGCCAAATGAAGAAGGTAATATGACATTGTGGTCTGAAATTCACATTAAACATACTATTCTTTCTCTACCAAGAGGACGTTAGGTTGAACCACAATAAAGTCAGGAGTGGCGACATGTAGAAACTGTATCACCAGTAACCTTACAAACGCTATGTAGGGTCACAGGACACTTATCCCATCTTTTATTTGAGCTTCTGTATGTCAACAAAATTGGTTCTGAACTGGGAATGCAACTCAGACCACCCTTAACACGTAATTTGATCCATTCGTGACAATACAGCTCGACTACAATTTGTTGTTTGTTCAAAACTGCAGATTCCTCAACATCACCACATATTGCGCGCGAATGGGTTCGAATCCTGACCTGGCACTAAAGTTTTCATTATGTATTATCAAGCTCTAGCATGAGAACATCTATTTGCTGGTGGATAATAATTATGATTTTTAATGTATTTTCATTCGTTGTCAACACTAACGATATCTGATTTTTTGACTCCCAGTGAGACACAGAACTATTTGCAAGATCACTGTAAGTTCAAGGATGTTATTCCGAGCTGCTGGTGGAGGAAAATTCGGTAGCTGACGTCCCTTTGTGGGTAGTCAACCGTTGTTGTCACTGAACTCTTCGTCATATTATTTCTAGTTCAAACATGCTCACATGTCACTGCTGGTGTAACAAACCCATATTTAACCTTCGTTTTCTGTGGAATACAACAGCGACAGGTGCCGGGTTGGAGTCCTGGGAAGGAAAAAATTAATGTTTCGTCTCGTCATTTCAGTTAAAACATCCAGCTACTGCCGAGAAAATCCGATATGTCACAGTTGGTTGTACTCTGATAACAATCCGATTAGGTTCTGGGTTCGAATCCCTGTCCAACACAAAGCTTTACCTCACGGCATTTCAAGTAAGTTACTTGTGAAAAAGCAATAGTTAACATCTCTCGTAGTTCGTTAACAGGAACAATAGATGCCGGGTAGGAATTCTCGTCCGTTAAAAATGTTTACGTTATGGAAAGTTGATATTTGCTAACTGATACTGTCTAAAATCGAGGTATATCACTTTCTGTATGCCTAGTCAGGAATGACTGTTAGTTTCAGTCACTCACGAAATCTTTGCTTAGTCTGCATGACCTGGATTTGAATCCATATGCAGAACGAGACGGTTCGTCGTGTCATACATTTTCTCAACTAGCTGCTCGTGAATAACTTAAATTTTTAATGTCATTTTGTGTTAAATAATAAGTACGGCATGTTACTTTGAAGAGGAAATCATGAATACGACGAGCTCACTACGTGCATTACTTATCTGACATAATAATGGGAGTGGTAAAATGTCAGGTATATCATTTATTGTAATAAATGTGAGCTTACTAGGCTTAAGGACAGTATTATCTGTGATAAGGTGTTCCCTAATATTTCTAGTATCGTGGTATAACTTTACATCTTGAGTTATTCCGATACAGAGCAGCGTTTTCTAGTGGTGACTTGTTGGAACCATTTTCAATAGTCAAACGACTGTACTGAGGAGCGTTTAGAGGACCTGCCAGACAGCTGCGTTATGCGGGTTGCATACGAATAAGGCGAAATGCAATTCAGGTCGTTCGGATACTTTCGAGCATGACTGTACGGTGAGTACATATGCCATCGATCCACAATCTAATAAAAACATCATGGTTCATTGAACTACGTGCTTTACTGTTCCATGAATTTAATTTAAATACTAGGAATTGGCATGTGCAGAGTGCTTCACGGACAGACGCAAACTGCTATGTGTTGTTGTCATGTGTTACTAACCTGCACTCGTACACTTCCCGTGAGACATTTTGAAAGGGTACTGTACATTCCCTTTCACTATTTCAAGTAATGTAATATTCACTTGGTATCCAGTCATACTTGTAATGACATCTAACGTACACTTGGTACTACCATATGCATTGAGAGAAGAGGTTGACGTTTCAGTTGCATGTTTTATTCTTATATATGTATGCACCTCCTAACATTTTCCTTGCTGTGTCTTCATTCAATAATTTAATTTTGCTTACTTTTTACCAGGTTCGACTCTGTGTGAGTGAGTTTTGTGCAAGTGAGTTGGGGGGTATGCCAAAGGTAGTACAGGTGTAGTCGGAAGTTTACTGGGTCGATACCCTGCAGCTTCATAACAGAAACCAAAAACGTGGGTGGCGATGTTACATCATCCTTAGGTGGCCAATCTGGTTTTGATTTAGTTTGTGGGTTGTTGAAAGTATTTTACATCTTAGGTTGCGAGGGCACAGTCATACCATATCCCACGTGCACACTGATTTCGGAATAAAAAAAGAGAGATTATAGACAATGTTAAGAATAAATAACTGAATATAATAAAGTTAGGCACATGTCTTTGATACAGTATGGATTCTTTACGTCGCGCGATATCGTAGTGAATCATATTTGAGCGCAGGCGCCTCGCTTCATGTGAGATGAAGGCAGACAATGTTAAATTACACAGCCAGTAATAAAATGCAGCAGTTAGGTGAAAGGCTGTAAAATAAATTTTTGGATGATTTTGAAAACGAGAATTTGTCGGTATTAATAATTCAATAGCATTTCTATTTCCCATCATTATTTGCCATGAGCAAAATATTAAGTTATTGGTTGAGAGGTCCGTCATTTAACATCACTGACAGTGACTATGGCTTGGTTAAAGTAAATACAGAGTGGTTCAAGGAACATTCTCGTCTTAGGTTGTGAAGTGTGTAACAATAGCGTTTATCCGTTGCGTAACAGACAATAAGAAGCAAAATCAAAGTATGTAATGGAAAACTAACTTCTGAATTATCTCATAGCGGCGACCATATTTTGACTTCTGATAGTCTGTAAGTTTATCGTCATACCTGAACAGAGGATGTTGCGTGAACGCACCTGAAAGTATTTAATATTATGGATTATAATATATTACTTACAAAAGCCTTGTCATATATATAAGGCGTTCTCCTCTGATGCTCGTGAGTAGGAGTACCGAAATGTAGTCTGAATTCGATAATCGGAGCTCAAAACGTAGGGATAAGTAGCGAAAGCTTCTTCCAAACCTAAAGAAAAAATATTTAACAGATCTCCTCTCATCTGGCGAACCCTGATGCAGGATGTTAAAGTTATCGCGGAATCGGCTAGAAACGTAGAGAGATAAATATAAGAGATTATTAGGAAAGTAAAGTGAAAAATGATTTTCTTTTCTTGCTTCAGGCTTTTTTGTTTGTTTCCAGTAATTGTTCAATTAAATGTTTTGTTGTTTCATGTGCATTAACCAAAGTCATTTAGTTGTGCTCTGCTCTGAATCTTATTATTATTGCTACTATTGTGAGTGTGAAAGTTGGTTACATTGTATTTTTTATTTATATTTTGTTAGGGAGTTGGTTTTGTATTGGTTAACTTCGCCATTACGTACGTCGTTACAAAGAACGAGTTTGTGAGTGAATAATTTATTTTCGGCATGTCGATTGTGACAAGAGCGCAATCGAAAACCCTATCCGCCATGGACAATGGGAAGTTGGCCGCAGGCACGGGCGATGGAGGTATAACAGCAGAAGCCGCCGGTGACGAGTAACATGCCGGGGCAGGCGAGTTGGGCCGACCATAGGGAATATGTTGCGGTGAGGTGCCCGACAAGAACTTCAGCAAACAATGTACCGAGTAACATTTTCTTGAGACCAAAAGAAAGTTACTACCCTCAGGCAAAAAATAACGCAGTGGTTTGGTTAATGGGCAAATATACAAGTTACATTTTTAACAATATTGGGAGCGATGGACATATTGAATACAAGATGTATATGGAAAATGAATTCGAGAAAACACTTAAGTATCAGAATCACAATAAGAAATATGGTAACATGCTCCGAATTGTCTTCAACAGAATAGGTATAGGTTAGGAACTGAATTCCTCGTGGAGAGGGGATGGGTTGTGTCACGATCCCGGTCCTAACATCACCTGCAAGTCACACATGAAAAATAAATCAGTAGTACAGCAGATAAAAGAATATGACGGTAAACATCTGGTGTCCGTTATAAATGAAGATCTTGAACTCCCTAAGGATGCTTTTAGAAGGCTGGAACTGACAAAAGTAACAATGCAGTGAAGAACTTTGCGATGTCGCTGTTCGGGACTGCTGTTCTGTCCACGTAATTTACCCTGGAAGGAACACACATCAATGATTTACTGAATGATTAATTTGGGTCTGGGAAATGATGATGAGGAACCTCAGGCTGCAGAAGAAGAAAATGTGAATGTTGAACTGCCACCAGTTGAAGGTGACAGTAAAGGTGCTAAATGTGTGTTGCTGCTAAAGACTGAATATCATTCCTCATTCTTTGAATGCTGTAACGTATGACTGCAATTATCTGTCACTTTATTTATGTCATTTCATTTTAAGCTAGCAATTTTGTTACTGTTTATGTGGAATAATAAAAAAACAACTCTGTGAGCCAGAGCGCAGCTGCACACACAGAACCGTTACTCGGCGGCAATTTTGCAGGACGCGAGGCGGAGGCTGAGCTTGCAGAGGTGCCGGAATGCACAGATGCAGAGTATCACCAACAACTGACAAGTAATACCGAAGAAATTAAGAGCAGGTTTGATGACATCACGGGAGCGTAAGATGAAATAAGGCACAGATTACACCGTTAAGTCAAAACATCGTGACCACTGCCCAACTCGTCGCTGGATGCCGCTTGGTGGCGTTGCTGGCACCTGAAGGGTATGTAAGCGGAGCAGACACTGGTGGGATATAACCTCAGTGAACATATGGGCTGCAAATGGGGATATCCATGGAAAAAGCGACTTTGACGAAGGGCAGATTATTATTACGCAGAGCCTGTGAACGTGTATTTAAAAAACGGGGAAGGTGGTCGAATGTTCACCTGCTACTCTCGTGAGTACCTACGGAAAGACATAGGACACTGAAACTATCAGTACGCGCTACATGGTAGAACGGTCACGACTATTCAGAAACGTGGGGTTCCGAGGTTCGCCTGCTCTGTAAAGTAGGATAGATGGTGATCTATGGCATCTCTGCCGAAAGAACACAATGCCGGTGCATGTACAAGAATTTCGGAGCACACCATTCATCGTACATTGTTGAACATGGAGCTCTGAAGCAGATCTCCCCTATGTGTTCAGATGTCGACCCAACAACATCTTCAATTACGATTGCAGTGGGCACGTGACCATCTGGATTGGACCGTCGATCAATGGAAACGTGTCGGTTCTTTAGCTGAATCGCATTTTTGCAACACTATGTCGATGGTCACGTCAACAGACGCTGGCATCGAGGTGAACTGTTGCTCGAAACATGCAGCGCGCCACGGATGCAGGTGTCCGCCGCTCGTGGTCTCGCGGTAGCGTTCTCACTTCCCGAGCACGGTGTCCCGGGTTCGATTCCCGGCGGGGTCAGGGATTTTCACCTGCCTCGAGATGACTGGGTGTTTGTGTTGGCCTCATCATTTCATCATCATCCAGGAAAGTGGCGAAATTGGACTGAGCAAAGATTGGGTAATTGTACGGGCGCTGATAACCACGCTGTTGAGCGCCCCACAAACCAAACATCATCACATCATCATCAACACGGATGCAGGCTGGTGGAAGCAATATTATGTTGTGGGAAACATTCTCCTGCCCTTGCGTGGGGACCTGTAATAGTAATCAAAGACACGCTGACAGCTGCAAACCACCTGTATCCCTTCATGCTTGATGTCTTCCCCGACGGTGATTTCATCGTTCAGCAGTATAACTCCACGTTGCGTAGCCATAACTGTGCTACAGTGGTTTGAGGAGCATTATAGTGAACTCACGTTGATGTCTCGGTGACTAAATTCGCCTGATGTAAGTAGTAGGACTAACTGCATACCACCCCATTTTTCGGGTTGCCTACCCGTCAGGGGCAAGCATAAGGGCAATTATGTTCCATAACCTAATGTTCGGCACTGTATTCTGGTAACCTAATGTTCGGCCCTTTGTCGGCACTTAACCTATAGTTCTGTTAAGTGGTTTTCCATGTCACCCCCATCCCCTTAAACTACTGTACCGCCTTTGATACCAATTTAAGTAATTAGTTATGTCCACCCACCATTTCCTGGTACAATTTTCAAATTTCACATGCTTTTGAATGCCATTTCTAGTGCATTCTTCTTTGTCACCCACCCCCACCCCCATAAACCACTGTACTGCATTTGACATAAAAAAATTATGCAAATTAACTGTGCAAATTAACATAGTGTTCTGCACTTAACTTGCTGTTCTTCTCCATGCCACCCACACACGCTCCCCCCACCCCCTTAACTATTGTACCGCTACCACCACATTGATATAAAAAATTTATATAAATTACTATGAAAGTTAATTAAGTCGATATCCTTCACATCTATGGGTTAGTTCTCTTAATTCCCAGCATCCTATTGGTGGGGGAAATCGATGGAATATAGTTTAAACAAAATATCGCTAGTAAAAAACACATCCTGCCACCCGACAATCGACACTGACGCCGCCGACTCTGCACACGCGCTTTGCATGGTCAGCCAGATGCGAGCCACCGCCGGAGAGATGAATGTCGGATCACGAGCCACTGCTCTCATGCTGCTGCCTCGTGCAGCCAGCAGGTACAACTCGAGTTAGAATTCTTCAAGTGTTATACTGATGTCACATGTCTATGTAACTAACAGCTGAGTCCCCCCTCTGGATGCACTATAGAAGTCTTTTGCAACGCTTCCCAGAATAACACAGGATGCATTCCTCCTAGTGATCCTACTGGAACAGCCCATCCATTATATATCAACCCTACCCAGAAATCGTAAAGTGTTGCAGAAATAGTTAACGGTCGCTTTTGTTGTTGTAAGAGCTTTTGTGATGTCTCAGCTTGTGTGGATGGAAATCCTTGTGTTAACAGGACCTGTTTATGAAAACAGCCCTGAATAACACCAACTGCGTTCTTCCCGATGGTCCTAATGAGGCGTCATGTGTTCCCTTCCTGGAAATGGTGACGTATTGCTTTCAACATACGTCTCAGAAATGGTAAACGTTCTCACTGCAAAAAACCTTCATCATGTCAGTGCACACATCCAAAAACACCATTAATCATAAAAGCATTCTTGTTGTCTGGAAACAGAGGTGGGCGAAATCATAACAATTATGCAAACAGAATTCGAAGCACTGTCCTACAGAGGAGAAAAATGGGTGGAATTTTCAGTGTCCTACAGCTAGTGGTCTCGAAATGTCCTAATGTCACAATGGTGGGTGAAGATCAACATACTGCTAGAGATGGATGGTCTGCTTAGATTTGTCTTTGAACACTTAAACAAAGAAGACTAGACTTTACTCTAAAAACATTTTGTAGATACCTTGACCCCCCTCCCCCCCATCTTGTTCGAACTAGTCCGTATAGGCTCCTGTGTCCCAGAACAAAGGATATCTTGTGAATGAATGGGGCATTCTGATTGGCTCTTACTGACTGTACCCACCAAATTACTAATGCTGCCTGCGTGGAAACATTGTCCGCTTTTTTTTTCTGCAGACGAGACATTCAGTGGCAAAACTATAACGTA
This sequence comes from Schistocerca cancellata, assembly GCF_023864275.1. Taxonomy (NCBI): domain Eukaryota; kingdom Metazoa; phylum Arthropoda; class Insecta; order Orthoptera; family Acrididae; genus Schistocerca; species Schistocerca cancellata. Next base: position 506,142,222 of record NC_064629.1, on the reverse strand, counting down.
CAGATTGCCATATTTCACTGACAGTCAAACCGTGCTGCCACGGCAGCGTGCTTACCAGTTTCTGTATCACCCCTCCACTACTTTGCAAGTACCATATACTAGATCGCGAATGAGGTAGATGACTGTGCAATACATCCTTTCATTGTCAAATATACAGGGTGAGACACTAACTACTGCCACGTAGAGTAACTCCGAAAGTATAATAGTAGCTGAAAAGTTTGTGGGACAAATGGTGCATGGGATAACGGGGGCCATAATATGACATTGGTTTCTTGTTGCTAGGTGGGGTCGTATCAGAATCAGAGATATGAAGGTCAACTTTGTTTTTTTTTAAAATGAGATGCTACAGTTTGGTACATATTTTCTGATAGTGGCTATCGAGACAAAGCCAGTGATGTGTAACAGTAAGGTCTTTGAAGGGCAACAAAGGTCAAAAAGTTGGCATGAACGTCCATTTGCAGAAGGTGTTCGATGTGATGACCATTGGTATCAATGCAATGCTGTACTCTTTTTATAATGGACTGAGTGGTATTCCTTATCAATTTGGCGCTTGCCAAAGCACATGCTCTGACCATTCTCTCCCATATACGGCGTATACATCTAACGTGCCATTGACGTGTAAACACCATTCGACGGTTTCGCAATACAACACTAATAGGAATGGTAAGACTAGTATCGTTGAATCAAGAGAATGCGAATTATGTATTCCTTTGAAGAACAAATCGATATGCTTCTCATCTATGGAGAATGCCATCGAAATTCAGTGAGAGATAGAGACTTATAGGCTGAAAGATATCATCAAATTACTCACCCTACATGTAATACATTTAAATATGTGTATGATAAATTGAGAGCAGCTGGATCTTTAACACACTGGAACCATATACAGCAACGGAAAGTTACTAACAAGGAAACAGAGATTGGTACTCTTGCCACTTGAGAGGTGGCATGAGCCCCCTCTCATATTTCTATCTTACGATTTTCCTCTCTAATTGCATGCAGTGAAAAGTCGCTATTCCTTCACACCCGGACTTCCCACGCAGCATCTCTCGTCACCCGGGTGGTCCGGTGACAGGCGGGCTCTGCTGATCTGGAAAGCGTTAAGCCGACGGGTGTGAGGAAGTCGAGTGAATGCTTTGCAGACGCCGACATTGTCAAAAAACACGCCCGGAGGGGTCTGAAGTAGCGGCTGGGCTAGAGGTTCCGTTACTTCGCAGAAACTTAGCGAAAACACTTTCTGGCGGGCTACCAGCAAGGCGTGGGAATGACTTGTGTACCCAGGCAGTTGTGGCGGGAAAATTCCCGCGCTTTCTACAAAATAGTAACTGTGATTGGCTTGCTCAGGGCATAGCTCCGTGACTCCATTGGTGGAATGGTAGTGCTCCGGCAATAGAGTAGAATTTTCCGCCGGTTTTCGAGTTGCTGAGTGGAACATTTAACCATGGCCACTGTCGTGGGGGCGGGAATGTTGTGTGTTCGGCCTGTACGGGTGCTCTAGGTAGTCGGCTCTCGCCTTTCGGTCGAGGACGTCGAAGCAACCAGCCATCGCCTTCGGTACACCAGATCGTGTTCTGGCAGTTAAGAAGACAGTTTGGTAATGTATGTCTGCAGCACCGGCAGATAGGGATTTTCCTAGGTGATAATCAGAGCTCAGCAGAGCGCGCCTGTTCGTCTTTTTCTAACTTTGTTCTGTCTTGAGCAGCAGCAATTAATGTTGGGTTAGCTGTGTGTCTCTCTTAAGATTTGAGTGGGAAGGAATTGGCTCCACATACCACTTCGTCTTAAACCTCACAATCTAGTTTAGGGACAACTTCACCTTCATAGCGTTTGTTAGAGTATCCAATTTGAGCCAATTTGATGTATTATAAATGATTCATGTGTTTTTGTTTATTATTTTGTGTTTAGTCTTAATAAATCATATTGTTATTTTGGACAAAACTTTCATTTTCTTAATCGGTAGAGCAACCCATCATTTCTCACTACGTTAATGAAACCTTCCTTTATTTAACTTATTTATCAAATTAAATTATTGCAGGTGCCAAACTCTTTTCTACTCCGCTTGCGGGGTTGATTACAGTCAGTTCGCGTATATTCTTTAATCCATGTGCAACAGCAAAAGTCGGAGTTAGAATAGGGGGGGGGGGGGGCTTAGAACATCATTTACATATGGAGATTCTAGAAGAATTTAGTGTTAAATACACTGCTTGCCCCAGCACCTTGCACACTGTGGTTCGATGTCCTTGTGTTAGTTCATGTCAAATCGCAAGGGAATCTGGCATGAGTCAGAGTAGTGATGTTCGTGTTCTGAATCGCCATAAACATTATCCTTACCATATCAGTCTCCACCAAGAATTAATTGGTATGGACTGTATGCATCCCATTGAATTCTGCCGATGGGCTTAACTTCAGTTTTAGACGGATGACACATTTATTAATTTGGTTTTAATTACTGACGAGGCTACATTCATGAACCATGGAAATGTTAATTTTAATACCATGCATTATTAGCCAACTGAAAATTCATGTTGGCTGTGGCAATTTGCACACCAAAAACCGTGGTCGGTGAATGTATGGTGTGCCGGCCGCGGTGGCCGTGCGGTTCTGGCCCTGCAGTCCGGAACCGCGGGACTGCTACGGTTGCAGGTTCGAATCCTGCCTCGGGCATGGGTGTGTGTGATGTCCTTAGGTTAGTTAGGTTTAAGTAGTTCTAAGTTCTAGGGGACTTATGACCTAAGATGTTGAGTCCCATAGTGCTCAGAGCCATTTGAACCATTTGAATGTATGGTGTGGGATTCTGGAAGACAGAATTATGGGCCCCTATTTCATCGAAGGAAATCTTTATGGTAGGAAGAGAACCACATTCTTGCAAGAAACATTAGGTCTGTTAGTGGAAAAAATACCTTTATGAACAAGGAACAGAATGTGGTATCGCCGGCCGGAGTGGCTGTTCGGTTCTAGGCGCTGCAGTCTGGAACCGAGCGACCGCTACGGTCGCAGGTTCGAATCCTGCCTCGGGCTTGGATGTGTGTGGTGTCCTTAGGTTAGTTAGGTTTAATTAGTTCTGAGTTCTAGGCGACTGATGACCTCAGAAGTTAAGTCGCGTAGTGCTCAGAGTCATTTGAACCATTTTTAGAATGTGGTATCAACACGATGGGTGTCTGCCATATTTTTCGCTGATGGCTAGAAATGAGTTGCAGAGACAGTTCCCAAATCGTTGAATTGGACGCGGAGGAGATATGTCGTGGCAGACTTGACGCCTCTGGATTTTTCCTTTTAGGGATTCGTAAAAGAAATTGTTTATAAAGACGTTCCAACTACACCTGAATATATGTGGGAGAGAATTGTCAGAGTATGTGCTTCGATAAGTGCCGATGTGATAAGGAATACCACTCAATCCATGATAAGAAAATTTCTGCAGTGCATTGATAGCAATGGCCATCACTTCGAACACCTTCTGTAAATGGACGTTCATGCCACCTTTGTGACCTTCGTTAACCTTCGAAGACCTTACTGTTACACGTCATGGAATTCGTCTCGATAGCCGCTATCAGAAAATAAGTACCAAACAATAGCATCCCATAAAAAAAAAACAAGATTGACCTTCATATCTCTGAAGCGACACCTCCCAGCAACAAAAAACCGTCTTATTATGGCCCCCGTTGTCCCATGCAACTTTTGTCCCACAAACTTTTGAGCTCCTATCATCCTTTCCGAGTTGTTCTTGGTGGCAATACTTAGTGACTCATCCTGTATATGTACACACCACACACCAGTGTATGCTAGACAGAATCCTATACCGATTTACTTATTTCTAGGACTTCGATCACAGTGTGTAATTTACGATTATGATTGCCCACCTTTCCCTACGCAGATAGGAATCACAGAGCATTTTTGCACGCTTAGGATAACATTAAAGATTGAAAGATCACCGTGCATTGTTTTTAACCATCCCTCGCTGCAACACTGTCACCAATTTAATATACAGCTGACTATAAGTACAGTGCTACATTCTACGTTTCGTGAAGGAACAGAGCGAGCCGAGTCCATTAACTGCTGTTCAGTGAAGACTGTTCTGCACCAATCTTGTTCACAGTAACCATCCGAGTGTACAAAATCTCTCCAGATGCGCGCATATCGAAGAGGTTGGCTCCCGTTATCGATGGATAATAGATATGGAAGTGCTGTAATGACATAATAGACGGTTAAGAATAAAAGTGTTGGTTTTTATGCATGATGGAGCTCCATACAGATGGAGTATGAAGTATTTTACGTAAATTAAGTGAGCTATCAATTATAAAGTTTTGTTCTAGTGTCTCGGGTCAGTACCAAGAAGGTACTGGTAAGAGAGAAATGATAGTGGAACATAAACACATGCACACTAATTCAGGACATAAATGTTCAACATCTGACATACATCCACCCTGCAAGCTTTCTGTCTCACTCGCTGGGGTGATAAACTTCAAGAAGATAAAACTACTTCCTTCTACACCAAAGAAAAAAACGTAGAGTCTTTTGATTCATACACAATATAGCTTTCCAGACGTGTATAGCGCTCACTGTTCACATCTGATCATGGTTCAGAAATTGCACTATGCTTGCATCAGTCTTACAAAATGATTGTTAGTAACGGAGAATGCCTCTTACAAGGAACCAGACACACAGCAGAGGTGTTTCACATGTGGCCAAAAAAGACGGTCCTGTCGCATTAACTCAGCTCACCTTGTTTCTCCACAGATTGCAGAAGGTATTCGATATAGCGCTCTCCGACTTCTACCCAGTTCCGACTTAAAGTGGAACGATTACATGGACAAAGCTGCAGGGAGAACGGAACAGATACTGAGGAACAGTTACAAGATGCATAGGGGCTGTCTAAAACCACGTTGGAGTTTTACTGTAGCAGATAAGTTCGAAAAAGGTGACTCGTTTCGAGATATGGGACTGCCACAAATATGATTCAATAGTGGCTGTAATCATTAAAAGACGTCTCCATAGGATCCAACTGAGCTATGTGACTGAATGGGAAGGCTTTATTCTAAATCAAGAACAGTATTTCTATCGGAAAATGTAGCACAATATATCCGAGAGGCCATTGTATTGGTCATAGGATTTTGTACATTTCTTATTACCTCAATCTAGCATTGCATTTTTGAGTGATTCGTCACATAGCATGTCATCAACTGTATGTGATCATTCTCAATCAACCATCATTCTCCATTGCCTATAACCCAGTGCATATATCACAGAACCTGTGACATGGCATCGAGATAAATGTATTGCAAATACTGTTTGCTAGCATGAGAAATATCTAGCGGTGGCATGAGGGAGTTGCAAATACCAGCTTAATTCCACGTTTCATAGCCGAATCACTTTCTAAATTAGGTGATTTTATTACGAGCTCACAGCGACAGCGACGGCGACAGTCTGTTAATACACACCCCGGCGATCACCCTCTATATTCAATGTCGCGGTATTTGCGTGGAAAACCACTTCACTCAGAGGCAATACCACATCTAGATTTATGACGCTTGTATGATTTTTAAAATGGAATTAATGAGTGGTGCTTGCATGCGCTGTAGAACCAAGCCTGCTTTTCATGCAGGGCAACAGTAACACAGTCGTTGCGATCGTGTTTTTTTATAGCTGGTCGCCTATAAGACGATTATATCTCTCTTCCTGAGACATACTGGCACCACTCGCAACAAAAACAAATGAGGCATGTCCATCCATCGCGGATTTTCGTTCAGTATTGTTTGTTGTCACCAGCATTCAATTATTAGTAGGGGATGTGTGATCAATTCGGTGCGATCAGTTGGCACCTTAAGTACGTGTTCTGTGGTCTGTGTTCCGACATGTGCTAAGAAAATGACTATGTCCTATCGTAAGGAAGATATGGATTTGACATGGAAAATTGCGGTAGCTGTAAGGGGAATGAAAGATCTTTTACTTGGAAAATTATGTCCAGTCATAAGGAGGATATAGATATTTGTATTTCCAGAGCCACAGTCGTCAGAAGAGGGTATTTCTGATACTTCGCTCATTTTTTAATGTCATCAGATTGAGGCTGCAATCGTAGTGTTTAACTGAAAGTACAGAGGTAAATATGTGGCTGGTTTCCTAGGACGATTCTGCCTGGCGTGCGGGCAGCGCCTGGCGGCGGTAGCCTGTGGCCGGAACGATTGACATTTCCGGGGTACAACGTGCAGCTGACTTAGCGATGTGTCGCTCTAGGCGGGTAATACTCAGTACGTGTTGCGCAGCCTTCGTGATCGCGCGTGTTGGGAGTATTCTCCATGTAAATTTGAGAAGATACAATATGGACGAGTGTGTGCGCTTCTAAGGTATTCCCTCCCATGTAAATTGCCCAGTCGACTGTTTCTACACGTTTCCCGTCTTTATTTCTTTGAGAGAAAATCGGTTGTGATGTGTGTTGTGTGCATCTAGATGGTGAAAAACAGCTGGAAGAGAGATTTTCTGGGTCTCTAGACATGACAAACACCATAGTTGACCTTTTACAGCAGATTGATGGTTTGAAATTATATAATTGACATATCATTTGAAATTATATCATTGACATAGGTACTCATTAAAAAATAAGAGTGCAACGTACCAGTTTCCTATATTTTACCAAGTTTTCACGTAAAGACCTTTGCAGATGAGATAAGTTTGTATTTACTCAGTGATTTGCAGCACTTCCCACCTCACTGAACCTCTCTAAGGTCTCCGGTTTCTAGAGATATAATTTCCACTCGTTATATTGGGAAATATACTGTGAAAGCGATCAGTAGCATACTGTAAAATCATGTGACAATACATATGTTCTTGTGATCCCAGCGTCTGAAAATGAGTGTAAAAAGCATGGCAGCAGGCAAGCAAGCATGTCGGGGCTACAAACAGTAACGCCTTTGTGTCAGGGGAACCAGCCCAGCCTTTGTACACCAGTTCGGGGGGTGACCACAGTCCGAGGAAGCCGCACTGATAGCGCATCAGGTAAGCGTGCGCGGGGGAATGTGGCTCGTAACCATTGGCCACGATGGATGACCGACCGACTTCGCGGCAAATATCTAGTGCTGCGACTATATACTGAGCATGTGCCCATATTTTTTTGGGATCTATCTGTCTTTGCGATAAAGATGTGAGTGTGGGGTGGTCGATAGCTTTACGCAGGATGCAGAGGTGACGATTTTATACGGTGCAGAATAAGAATCGAATTGTGTTTACTGCATTGACATGGTAATCGTTTGTGGTGATATAGCCCGATTGGCGATAGCTTTCACGCTGAAAAATTCAAGCTTTCCTCGACCGTAGCACAGCAGTTTAATTGATAAAGTGTCTTTCGCGGTAGTTTCTGTATTTCATGATCGGTAGACCACCTTTGTAGGGTTTAACTATCTGTGTAATATGACTGATGTATGTTTTTTATTTCAATATGTACCGGGTGATCAAAAAATCAGTATAAATTTGAAAACTGAATAAATCACGGAATAATGTAGATAGAGAGGTACAAATTGACACACATGCTTGGAATGACATGGGGTTTTATTTGAACCAAAAAAATACAAAAGTTCAAAATAGTCCGACAGATGGCGCTTCATCTGATCAGAATAGCAATAATTAGCAAAACAAAGTAAGACAAAGGGAAGATGATATTTTTTACAGGAAATGCTCAATATGTCCACCATCATTCCTCAACAATAGCTGTAGTCGAGGAATAATGTTGTGAACAGCACTGTAAAGCATATCCGGAGTTATGGTGAGGCATTGGCGTCGGATGTTGTCTTTCAGCATCCTTAGAGATTTCGGTCGATCACGATACACTTGCGACTTCAGGTAACCCCAAAGCCAATAATCGCACGGACTGAGGTCTGGGGACCTGGGAGGCCCAGCATGAGGAAAGTGGCGGCTGAGCACACGATCATCACCAAACAACGTGCGCAAGAGATCTTTCACGCGTCTAACAATATGGGGTGGAGCGCCATCCTGCATAAACATCGTACATTCCAGCAGGTGTTTATCAGCCAGGCTAGGGACGATGCGATTCTGTAACATATCGGGGTACCTCTCACCCGTCATGGTAGCAGTTACAAAACCACAATCACGCATTTCCTCGAAGAAAAAAGGCCGTATAACGGTAAAAGTGGTAAATCCAACCCTTACCGTGACTTTCTCGTCTTGCAATGGAGTTTTCACGACAGTTCTAGGATTTTCGGTAGCCCAAATTCTGCAGTTGTGGGCGTTGACAGACCCTCGGAGCGTGAAATGAGCTTCGTCGGTCCACAACACGTTACTCAACCGATCGTCATCTTCAGCAACCTTTTGGAACGCCCACACTACAAATGCCCTCCGCTTCACTAAATCGCCAGGTAACAGTTCATGATGCCGATGGATTTTGTACTGATAGCATCGGAGGGTACGCCTAAGTGCCAACCAAACAGTAGTGTATAGAATGCCGGTGCGACGTGCGACTGCACGAGCGCTGACTCCCCCGTGCATAGACGAACGCGCTACAGTCTCCTCGCCATAGCTGCATTTGTCAACGGACCTTTACCCGTTCGAATCCCCTTCCTATGGCGATAGGATCGTAACGCTGAACTAGCACATTCCCCATTCTGATAATACAGCTCCACTAAAAGCGCCTTTTCAGGTAACGTCAATATGCTGCGAGTGCTGGCGCATCTGATTCTCTCTCTCATTACAGCTCCTTTCATACGCGATTGTCATGCGCAGTCACTGATGTTTTGCTGTCCAGCGCCATCTGTCGGACATTTTGTGAGCTTTGGTTTTTTTAGGTTCTAATAAAACCCCATGTCATTCCAAGCATGTGTGTCAATTTTTACCTCTCTATCTACTTTATTCCGTGGTTTATTAAGTTTTCAAATTTATACTGACTTTTTGATCACCCGGTACAAAATAGATTCGCCACCGAAAGTCTCTTAATTCGTCTTTCTGTAAAAAATGGCGGACAGTGCTCCACACTGGTGGCATCAGCAGTTTGGCGAGTAAATCAATAAGAAACAATCAGAATGCTCCATTCACAGGAAGTTCCATAACGCCAGAGAGTCACAGGAAATCATTTGTATTGGGAATAGGAGCCACTACAGACTGGTTTGAACAAGACAGGGGCAAAGTATCTCCGGGAAGTTCTGTGACGTTTGAGAGTCACGTGATGTCTTCTTTGTTCGAGTGTTCAGAGACAAGTCCAAGCAGACCATCCTCCCCTGGTTTGCACAGACAGAACCGTCATTGTGGGTTTATATCATTTCCAGACCAGCAGCTGTAGAATATCGAAAATTCACCGAAAATACAAGTCAGTCATTTTTATCGTCTGTTGTAAAGTGCTTCGAATTCTGTTTGTGTAAGTGTTTTGATTTTATCGTCTGCGCTTAGACATCAGTGAGCCTTCGAGAATTGAGGGAAATAACGTCCCCGACTCAAGCAGCAAATATAGACTAATCCTACTCACCGTTTCAGAAAACTGATGAACACCACAGCAGCTGTACAACCCAGAAATTTTTCTCTCTCTCTGGCAGTGCCTTGAAACAAGCAGCTAAAACTCGAAAAGTGGTGAGCGTCCTGTTTAGAGTCACAGAGATATTTCTTTCGACTTCCAAATATCGTGGTTTTGGCTTTTGGCGTGTAAAATAAGATATTGTAGCTGATATTGATTTTGGGATTTGTTGCCCACAAAAGAGTGTGAAATGTCTCAGGGAGGTTTCACAAGTCTGCAGCGGTCTTTTTAGAGTCTGTGTTCAGGTATGGCGGTATACATCGCAAAATTGAAGTAATCTACTCTGCAGCGAACTTTTTGAAAGTGTATGTAGAGGCATATTGAATTTGATTTAGTAACTCCTGAATTAGCTCGTGCTCAAAGACAAGGAATGAATGTGGTATTTTCCAGAATAGCGCGAGAAGTGTCTCAAGGATGGTTTCACACATGGGCTGTGATCTTTCTTTAGATGCGGTGTTCAAGTGTGGTAGTGGTGGTGGTGGTGGCGGTGGTGGTGGTGGCAGATACCTCGGGTGAGGAGAGTTGGAGTTAGGATAGTGGAGGTAGCCCAATTGACCTGTTTTCCAGCCAAAATTTGTTCTTTTCGCCGTGACGTCACGGCAACATTGCTACGTCTATGGCCTGGAAAGAAGGAGCTGGATTTTCTGGGGCACTTCGTTAACCCGAAAGGTATTCGACCAAACCCGGCCAAACATGATACAGTAAGAAATTTTCCAGTCCCAAAGAGAAAGAAATTGTAATGAGGATATTTAGGATGGTGGATTCCTGTAAATGATTCATTCAGATAAAGAGTGTGAAAATGCCACCTTTGTGCTATTTGACTGGTAAAAGGACGAAGTGGAGCTGGGACAGCGAAGCGCAGAGAGAGAGAGTTTGATGAGTTAAAAAAGGCATTGTTAGCTGCGCCACTACTTGCGCAGCCAGAACTCGCAAAGGATATCTGTATGGCTGCTGACAGCTCAGGCTGTGACTTGGGCATCACGCTATCCTAGAAGGAAGAGCGAGGAGGAGATGATGATGATGATGTTTGGTTTGTGGGGCGCTCAACTGCGTGGTTATCAGCGCCCGTACAATTACCCAATCTTTGCTCAGTCCAACTTCGCCACTTTCCTGGATGATGATGAAATGATGAGGACAACACAAACACCCAGTCATCTCGAGGCAGGTGAAAATCCCTGACCCCGCCGGGAATCGAACCCGGGACCCCGTGCTCGGGAAGCGAGAACGCTACCGCGAGACCACGAGCGGCGGACGTGAGCGAGGAGGAGACTTAATTCAGAAACTGATTGCCTCTGCGTGTCGTGTGTTCACTAAGGCTGAGAAAGACTAGACTATCATTGAGCTCAAGGCCTTGGCAATAGTGTTTGTATTTGACAAGAACAGATCTTACCTATTTGGTAGAACGACAAAGATCTACAGCGATCACAGAGCCTTAAAGTTCCCTATGTCGGCGAAGTTAACGCATTTCGTTCTGAAGTGGTGTAGATACCTACCTGGTCCACAAAATGTAATGGCACACGCACTTTCACGAAATCCGACTGCTCAGATAGAAGAGAGTGATGAGAAATTGGGAGAAAATAAATAAAACTCGCTATATTTGTGATGAGTGAGCTTCGAGAATTATGTGTGGACGGCTTTGAGTGAGATAGGCAGGCAGCAGGATAAGAATCCTGTGTGGAAATCGATTAAGGAGAATTTAAGAGTCAACAGTGGCCAAAGGTTGCCAGACTCTACATGACAAAAAAAGGTGTGCTGTTTTATCGTTGGAATGCTGCAACAAATGATTGGGTTGAGTTCATAACAGATGAGAAGGTCAACAGACTTACATGGTATGAGCATCTCAGTTATGGGCATCTTGGGGCATGTAAATGTTTCCAGAAACCTAGAGATTCTGCGTATTTTAAGAGTATGGCAAGAAGGATAAAACAAGTGCTAAGCAGTTGCAAGGCACATCAAGTAGCAAAATCTCTCAGTTTTTCGTGCCAAGTATCGCCATATTCTCTATTGTACCTGCCAGACTAAAACAGTATGGGGCAACAGACCTGTTTGGGCCTCTCCCGAAGTTGGTGGATAATTATCAGTATGTGTTAATGGGTGTCAAACCCTTTTCGAAATATATGACTTTCGCTTCACCATGTAAAACTTTGGGAAGAATGGCCACAGCCGCCTTCATAAGTAATTGCTTAATAGAAGTGGTACGAACAGAGAAAATAATAACTGAGTCTGGACCACAGTTTAGGTCAAAACAGTGGTATCTTGCATTGAGAGGGAGAAGGTTTACGCCACTTTTGTATGATGCTACCACCTGGCTCCGAACCCAAGTGACAGAGTGGTTAAAGAAACTGTGCAGAATTAATTGCAATAAACGTTAGAGGAGATGAAACGAATTTTTGAATCATTTTAAGAATATCATAAATAAGATGCCACATGAACAACAGGTCTATCTCTTACGAGCGTTCCAACGCCAGACCGTATTCCAGAGCTAACCGATTTCCCACCCACCTGTAAGCAGCGCCACAGTGATGTAATAAAAAGAGCAATATCAAATACCAAAAAGAAAGCAACGAATCGACAGAGGAGACAAAAAGGATAGATTAGGAGGCTGACATTGGCTGTTGGTGATGAAGTATTAATAAAATCACAGAAACTGTACAGAAAGCATAGGTTCCTCACGAGTAAGTTTTTCTCGGTCTATAGCGGACCACTCAGAGTACGAAGGACAAAGGGTAGTCCATGCTAACACAATTGAAATTGAATGAGTTCGTGGGCGAAAATCGAGAGGGTTACATCATATTGCTCACATGAGGTTGTGGAAAGTTAGTTTGTGAGTGTATTCTAATTAGTGTAAAGTAACTGTATCTTACGTCCGTGTGTCTGTGAATGGATGTGAGTCGTGTGACATTGTGTATTCTTAGGTCCTAACTTGATTAATTGTGTGCTAAGTGCCAGAAGCTTGAAAGATTGACATGGTCAACTGTAGATGATTTACGTATTAAACGAACAGTACAGGCTATTGAGTGTTTTGCGCCGAAGGAACGCCTGGGATTTTTTTTTGTTTTTTGTTTTATTCTGTTTTGTGATTTTTGTCTCCCAGTGGATAATACATAATTCTCGGTACTCTCATGGATGAGGATCCAGATGTAAGATGCCGAGTTGCACGTGCACTGATGAGATATAGTGTGTGTCCTGAATGAAGTATGAATATGAGAAGTCAGAGGACCATGGAGTACCTTGATAATGCGGTGACAATGAGCCCTAAGACAGAAGAAGTGGTTGGCACGGGAGAAGATAGACGTAAGAATAGGGAGTGTGACATGATGATGGCTAAAGTAACCCAATTAGCATGTAAAGTAGGAAAAATTAATGTTGAAATTAGAATTATATTACTACCTTCAGCTGCTGACGGGCGTTGATATATATCAACAGGGACAGGTGAAAATATGTGCCCCGACCGGGACTCGAACCCAGGATCTCCTGCTTACACGGCAACGCTTTATCCATCTGCGCCACTCAGGGCACAGAAGAGAGGGTGACTGCAGAGACTATCTCGTGTACACCTCCCCTAAGACCCACATTCTCACCTTGTATGTCCACACACTACATTCGTAGTGTCCCACCCCAACACACTCATTACTCGTCGAAGACATTCTTACCAAGCCCCGTAAGAGTTCGGGGAATATGTGTGCATCCGCACAGAAGAAGAAGGTCATGGCCGGTATTGTCAGAGCTATATACTTATAGGGATATGATGTCTGTTCTTTCGGACATGCCCGAAAGAACAAACACCATATCCATATAAGATTAATGTTGAGTTAGTTAATGGTGTATATTTATTAATTTTGTGAATTCTAATCTGTCCATAGAGAAATGGAGAACCTTTGAATTTTCGTGACCAATTTATGTTCCCTAAAAGATAAGGATTCTGGATACTGTATGCCGAGGAAGGATGAGAGATTATAAATGAAAAGGAGTAACTAGAGGGAGACACACATAGATATGTGCAAGGCGAGTCTATCCAAGGGCAAATTGAATGTGTATGTTCGATGGATCGATAATGATGTTGAAGTATCATTCATTCGTGTCTGAAAATAAATTAAGACTTAGAAGTTAACAGGCACAAATTGAGAGGCTTCTGGGAAAGAAGTATTTATAGATGGTACTTAATTTTCTTTTCCTCGATATCTTAAAAAAGTAATAACATGTTTAATCTCCTAATGCTGTGACGCTGTGACAGAAATGGATGACTTGTCTCTTTGATGTGATCAGCTGAATTATTTTCTCTGGAAAGTTATCTTACTGCAAAAAAAAAAAAAAAAAAAAAAAAAAAAAAAAAAAAAAAAAAAAAAAAACGGAGGGAGAGAGAGGGGAGAGGGAGACGGAGAGAGAGAGAGAGCGCAGAGCTGTGTCATACACTGATACACACTCTTCGGGACAGCAGGCTAGGCAGTTATTTGCATGAATGAAATTACGATTGTTTTGTGTTGTGTTATGCAGAAGGTGAAGTTAGAAGCATAGCATAGGGTTGTGTGGACCCTAAAAATAATAAAATTCACATGCAGCTCCAATACTAATTACGAATCCTGAAGCTGACCAATTTAAAACTTTCAGTACCACTGAGGTGTTGACAATATGATGTAGAATACGTGTGTCTTGTAGAGGAAGTCTCAGAGACGTGGTGATGTGCTATAAGAATAAATTATATAGTCGTAAGATGATTAATTGTGTATACAGCAAAATGTTGATGAAAAGTTGGAGATTCATGTTCTTATAGTAAATACTTGAGAGACAAATTTTCTTCTTAGTTTGCATGAGTCTTATTGGATACAGTATCAAATTTGTGATCATATTAACAATTAATGTGGAATTAGACAGATATGAGAACTTACAATTAGGTATTGGCACCTGTTTTACTAAGGATGAGTGCCTGTGTAACTAGTGTTGCATCAAGATTGTTTTGTGTTACTATTTTTAGGCTATATGACCATGCACGTTTGAAGACAAGCTTATAAGTACTGGGTATGATAATGGAGTGTTTAAGAATGAGGAGTCTCTGACTCTCTCTGAGTAATGACGAGGATCTATTGAAGACAGAACATGAAGACTTTGATCGTGAGGTGTCGTTCCAGTTGCGGATAAACAGGACTTAAAGTAGAAAGAAATTGTTAACAGACCATGTACGATGTGTGTGTGTGTGTGTGTGTGTGTGTGTGTGTGTGTGTGTGTGTATGTGTGTGTATGATGCGATGCGATCAGTGTTACAAAATAGTGTGTTATATCCACTGTTGCAAATATTCCGGAAGTCATCGAATGAAGGCGGCGTTCCAAGGAACACAGCAATGCACAAATAGCGGGCACTGGTGTGCAATGCTTTGTGCACCCGTTGCAGGACAATGGCATCCAGGAGCAGTCAGGCACGGCTCCAACGACGCAAAGTGGAGTGTTGGGTGAGACATTTTCACAGGCGGCGACTCCATTGGGCCTGAGGGTCCCAGGCCGCTTCAAAAATTCATTGGGGGGGGGGGGGGGGAGGATGCAGAGACCCCCCCCCCCAATAATTTAAGAAAATTATTACTTATATTATGCTTTGTAAAATCACAAAAGTATGTTGGAATTTTTTATATTCCTTGTCTGATGATAGTTACCTTTTAAAATACATTCAGTAATGAGTTAAAATAAATCATTATTACGGTAGTAAGCAGGTTAACTGAAAACGAGTGGTGTGAATCAAGATAGTGTTATAGTGAATGCCGGACATTTGCCAGGCCGGACATTTGCCACACTTGCCCCTTCGCCAGGTAGCTTGAGTAGCGATCCCTCAGGTAAGGGACACCCTTCCTCGTACTTCTTCTGTCCGCTTTCAAACCGCCGTCTCCACATCTTACTCGATACAACCAGCACGTAAGGGACCTTCTTCTTCGTCGTGCGAAATACAGAGCTTCTTTTCCGAAATCGAAATATTTACAACTTTTGGGAAACGAAAGCAATACTGACGATTATGTCAGTATGTAATTAGTTCTGCCTAGTATAAATATAGATCCCTCTGTTTGTACGGCAGCTTCCTTTCACGCTTACTGATTGCCATAGAAACAGTCCATCGCCATGGTGACAACAAGAGAGGAACGATGTAACGAGAATGCGAATGTACGCTAATCATTTCTTTTTGGTCACTGCATTTGTGCCTACTTTAATTACTACAACTGCATACCCAAAAGACATTAAGGAAAGAATAAATGGGGATGTGAATGTTTGAAAAGACGAACGACATACTCCATATTAATTTACTCTCTAAAATCTGATATCCCTTGTGGCGAAACATTAGTTAATAAAGTGTAGCGGTACAATGTTCAAAACATGACTACGTTCACTAAATAGAGATAAGAACTTTTATGACTGACATGTCATCTAAAGACGACGTGCAATTTTAAAATGTTAGAAATAAGGAAATGAAGTAATACAGAATGCTACTCTTGTAACGTACGTTGTTGTTCTACATTGTTTAGCTCTGGTATTTACAGGGTCACAGAGGAAGCATCCTAGGTTCTGGAGGGAAAAGCTGTAATTGTAATTATCTGCATTACAACAGAAACAAGAAGGATAACTTAAGGAAAAATAATGTAATGTGTGTTCAAGCTCACAATCGACATTGAAGCACATAGTTCCTGTAACTTAGTATGGGCAGAGGTTATATTCGACAACAGATGAAACAGTTACTGAACAGTTCAAAGAAAACTTGAGTCTCATCACAAATAGATACCATACTCATACAATTATAGTTGGCAGTGACTTCAATCTACCTTCCGCATGTTGACAGAAATACATTTTCATACCCTATTTTAAATAGGAAACAACTTGTTCTAAATGCTTTTTTTAAAATTATTTTGAACAATTAGTTCACAAGGCCATTCAAATTGTAAATGGTTACGAAAACACTCTTGACCTCTTAGCCACAAATAATCCTGAGCATCACAGGGATTAGTGAACACGCAGTCTAGCGAGACTCACTTCCGTAACAAATAAATTCACCAAAAATAAACGCGAAATATATCTGTTTATAAAAGCAGCTAAAAATTCGGTTGACGTCTTTCTAAGAGATAGTCTCCAATCCTTCCAAACTATATAAATGAAGACCATATGTGGCTTAAGTACAAAGAAATAGTATCAACAGCACTCGAGATATTTATACGAAATAAAGTAATAAGAGACGGAACTGATCCCCCGCGGTACACAAAACACGACAGAAAGCTGCTGCAGGAGCACCGCAAAAGTCACGTATAATTTAGACGAATGCCAAATCTTCAAGATTTGTGAAGTTTTACTGAGGCTCAAAATTTGGTGCGGATTTCAATGCGACATGCATTTAATAGTTTTCACAACGAAACTCGATCTAGAAATGTGGCGGAAAATCCAAAGAGATTCTGGTCCTATGTTAAGTAAACCAGCGGAAAGGCTCAGTAAGTACCTTTACAGCGCGACAGCGACGGTAATGTTACTGATGACAGCGCCACTAAAGTGGAGTTACTAAATGCAGTTTTCCGAAATTCCTTCACCAAAGATGACGAAGTAAACATTCCAGAATTCGAAATGAGAACAGCTGCAAACACAATTTACAAGTAGATATCCCTGGTGTTGCAAAGCAACTCAAATTACACTGTCAGTGACAGAGGAAATGATCGAATATCTTTTCAAAAAGTCTCTAATGTATAAGAAAAGTAGGTCTAATACATTTGTTTCTGATGCTCTTTAGTAACAATTAATTTTCAGTAGTAAGCTCCTTGCTTTAACTGGCCTATTTACAGATAATCAACAATTTAGTAACAAATTTTAATTTTTAAAGGACTATATCTACATGTACTTAAGTAGATTTGCATCTGCTATAAATGTTTGCAGCTAAACGTAAATTAAAAAAAATCCGAGGTGACAAAATTGTCAACCTTAGGATCAGATCAGTTTTGGGATGTCAATTTTAGGCGCATTTCAAAGGTTCAGTTCCCATTTTCTTTTACAAAAGCGTATACTATCAGTTTAACAAACCATGATATTTTAGGTGATAGTTGCGACACTGAAGCTTCAGAAAATAATTTTAGAACTCACGATTATTTAATAGTACGGCCATAATATTGGAAGGTAAAAAAAAGTTATCTTAACGTGACAACAATAGGGATACTTCTGCGAGGCTTGAAACACTTTTTAATTTTTACATTAAAGGCTGATTCCCATCACACTTTGCACAAGCGTTGGACCGTCAAAATGATAAATTATCATTTACCATTCTGGCGTGTGTAAAATCAGCCTAAACACGCTGAACTAATGTACACTCTACTTACAATTACAACTTAATATTAGCTCCGATAATGCTGCTTCAATGTTTTGATAATTGTAACTCAGTAATCTGCGAGGACTCAGTAGTCTTCATAGTTTCTTAATGCATTATTTTTAACGTATTTTAGTCCAGTTTCTGAATATGGGCAATGGCTTTCAAGCAAGGCCTAATGTTGCCAGTCTCTTCATAATTCTTTATGATTCTCTCTATCCTGTCGTCCAGCTTCTTCTGCCTCTTCTTACCCTCAAGATTCATTTCCAATTTCATGTACATGCAGTTTGTGAGCTCGGCTTCCTTTTTCAAGTACTCCACCAAATAGTTGATTCTAGGGTGAGGGTTTCCAATAATACTATTTATTTTGTTGTGCCACCTTTCAGCAGCATTCGTCGTACGGTGCCTTTTTCCGTAACAGTCCCACATTTCTATTGCGATATCCTCATTCTCTAGCCAGTTACCCACAAAGTAGTCAAAAAATTGAGAGAACCTTCCGTTATCAGGAGCTTCTGCATGAATCTCATTCCATCCATCGCTTACGTCCTCCGATTTTACAAATGCCAGCGATGCACACATGCTGGCGTGGTCTTAAATCCTCGTTCTGGCGGTACTCTTCAGTTAGGCCGAGAACTCGAATTCTTCTCCATAATCTCTTCTTCATATGGAAATAGAATCCATTTATTTGAATTGTGGGAAAAACTTGACGAATGGCTGATATCGCAGCTGCCTCAAAGTCGACCTTTACTTGTTTAGGACACCACTCAGGGATGGCCTGTTTTATCAGACGAAACAGACGAACATATGTGTCTTTCTTCTTATTAGGGAACAGTGCAAATACAGTAGGAAGAATGTTTGTTTCTTTAATCGGACCTCCTAAGTCTACGTGTATGGTGTAGATTTGTGCAAACTGTTTGCGGCAGCTCTTAAATGTTCCATCCATAAAAAAATGGGACATGTTTTTAAACTTCATTTTCCTTTGCTTCCACTAAAAATTGTTATTCTCTCCTCTAATCTATCATCTTCCAGAAGAAAACTACAGGTATCTCCCATTTTTAATAGATCTACATGAAGATTAATTTCATAAGAGTTCTTAGGCTCTTGTTGGTTCCCCCCGCGCTTGACTCCATCGACGAACCATGGTGCTCTTTATACATTCTGAATTAGGCACTGAAACGTCCCATTAGAAAAATTATACATGACTGTGCTTAAACTGACACACAATATTTTTTAGCGCAACGCAATCTTTCAGAAATCCCTACAAAGGAATGGCCCTGACTAACATTAACCTGTACCTTTCACAAATCACTTACCTCACAAAAATCTTCGTTACTCAAGCTACTGCAATACAGCGAGCGCCACTACTGCCAGCTGAATAAAAGATTCAAACTACAGAAGGCACTAACTACTGATAGGTATAGTTAGCAATTGAAAGATGTTAATAGAGAACAAACAATGTATTTACCTTAATAGCGTTGAAAAATCATAATATACATAGCAGTTCATAATATCCAGTATTACAAATTTCAAAACTCCGCCATCTCTCTCCCCACATCCACCACTGCTGGCGGCTCACCTCCAACTGCGCAACGCTACGCGCAGCTGTTAACATCCAGCTGCCCAACACTACAATGGCAGACAACAATGCTAACTAGCCACAGACTGCACACAGCACAGCCATTGATTTTCATACAGAGCGCTACGTAACGTTGCCAATAAAAAAATATAAACAGCCTACTTACATAGCCCCCATGCTCCCCACAAAAAATTTTACAAATTGTTTTGGGCAGTGGCCAATAATGATTTGATAAAATTTTTCATAATTACAATAACAAAGATATCCAATGCACACACTTATTAATACAATGTTGGTCAACAGCTAAAATTTTCTCACAGTCCATAAAGACAGTCCTGATCATTCATCACAGTAAAACTGCCGTTTCTTTTATCAATGTCTGAGCAGTAAAAGACAATGCACACGGAAGTAGTGGATGTCCATGCAGTCTTGAAGAAGTAGTGTTGTCCTTCCAACGGAAAGACAGTCCTGACTCTTGACATGCTGATCAGTTGACGCAGGTAATACAAGAATTACATATTTCAGAGGACACTCGCGCTCCAGTACGGGAGGAGGGACATAGAAATACGGAACAACCACAAAATAATAACACAGGACACTTCGGAAATTATGAAAGAAATTGGCAATACGCATTGGATTTTGAGATGGAACCGCCGAAACGAAGTAACAATGAGCGATGTGCGACTCGCCGACACGATGATTTCGACTATAAGCTGTTCATTACTACACGTAAATTCAAAACATTTAAGAATTCTGACAACGACATTCATCCACAAGCATGGCTCCATCAATTTTCTCATTGTTTTCCTCCCAACTGGCCATTGGAGCACAGGTTAGAATTTATGTGTGGCTACTTGGAGAATGAACCAGCTGTAAGAATGCAATTGGTCATTCACGATTGTCACAGTGAAGGAGAATTTTATCATGCCTTCCTCTCAGCGTATTGGTCTCAAGCTACACAAGACCGAGTAAAACATAGCATCATAATGATGAAACGTTTCGAACAATCTGAATTTTCCAGTCTTATGAAATATTTTGAACACATGTTGCATAAGAATCAGTATCTTTCAAACCCATACAGCCCCTCAGAACTCATCCGCATTTGCTTAATCAAACTGCCTGAACATTTACGACATATTATTTTAGCAGGACGTTGCAAAGACGACATTGAAGCTTTTCAGGGACTGTTACAAGAACTGGAAATTGACACTGACAATCGCGGAACGCGAAAACAGGAGTACAACAATTACAGGTCACATCTGTCACAATTCCGCGATGACAGAAATAATAAATGGACACGACAAGGCTATTCTTATGACATAAATCGTGACCACAACAGACACCACCCGTATGACAACCGCTAGCAGAGTAGTAATAATTACAGGGAAAGATCACCTCTCCGCGGTAATGAATATCACAGAGACAATCAGAGAAACAGACAATATAGGAACCAAAATAATTATTATCAAGGGAGACAGAATAACTTTAGACGCAACGGTCCAGTGCGCAATTACGACTCAGGGAGAAATTCTCCACCATGTGACCGACAAGAAAGAAACTACGGAATATACCGACATGACGACAGACAATATGATGGTAACGACAGACCTGAACTGCATCAGAACTGGCGGGATTTAAACAGGGCAGGGCCCTCTCGTCACGGTGAATTTGTAGAAGATAGGTCTCCAAATCCCAAGAACGACGCGCGGCAACAAAGAAACAGACAATGAATCACACCGCATGCGCCCGCTGGCTCAGAGAAAAATAACATAGACGCTAACCTTGAGAAAAATCCCACTATTCTTTACCGACGTATACCACATGATAATTGCGTTAAAGCTGAAACTCTGCGTACTAGGAAGAGTAAAGGTTTACACCACATTTCACATGTAAAACTGTTTATTGAAAAATAATCTGCTTTTTAACTTTGTCTTTGCCATAAAACGTTTCACTTCACATTTCTACTATGCATTGTCACACTTAGAAACTGTTATTATGCAACTATGTTTTGAAGTTAAATATCCAGTCAAGATCCAAGCAAACTTATTTAAACAGAAATTACGAATGCATTGTTATTGCAAACAGACGACACAGTGTTATTGTGTGTGTACATTCTTGCTTGTTAGCTGCACGATTACGTAACGACTATAAGGCTCACATAATTAGAACATATACTGGTACTGCTAATGAGATTCTAATGCAACATTTTGGTTTACTTGAAAATACATTCTGGATTTAAGGTACTTTCTGTGAGATACCAGATGAGACAGTGGTTAGTTTATGTGACAGCTACACGATTTTATCACGACACTACTAATGAGTGACAATTTACAACGTTGCTTTTGCGGTGTATCTGTTTTATATCTGCACAGTATTTCTGAATTCTTCTGTAAAGTAAAACATGTTTTAGTAGTAACTTTTGTGGTATAGCCACAATGAGACAGCCTTTTCTGTAGTACAACAATACGTTACAGCACAGTACTTTCTTCATCATGGCAATAAGCGTAATAACTAAGATATCTATACGCAAAGCATTTCACTTTTGTTTATCATGAGGTAAGTACATTGACTTCTGCAGAACTTAGCTTTCGGAGGACAATAACTATGACACTTCCACAGAGATTGTCTTACAGCAAGACGCACATTTAGCGCTACCGGACACGTATTTGAGTGATTAATTTTGTACTTAAATCATTTATTTTTAAAGATATTTGAAGTACAATGATACAAAGGTTTTCCGTAATACATTTCATTCCATTGTTGTAATCTGTAACACCTGAGGGTATAATTACATTAATTCTCAGGGGGGTACACGCCTACTTTGTGTACCATGTGTGTGGCAAGCACAAGGAGCCCTAGCTAATATGGTATTTGCTTATACAACTTTACACATCGGTACCATATTTCTCTAACACATAAAATACACAGCTATCTGATCATTTAACTGAGAGACACAAACATTTTTTAATACATCAGTGACAGATGTTTACGCAATTACACAGTTGGATAACTTCACACTTATGAAATTGTATTTTGTCTGTACTTTGTGAACTGTTCATATTTTTTCGGACCCATTGTGATATTATGAGACCTTTGAATGATATATTTGGTATGGGATCACGATTTTTAAAGTGCGTTTGAGGCAGATGACACTTTTGACATGAGCAGAGAATTTTTTTTAATTATTGGAGGAAGCTACGACGATTTTGAGAATTGACTGAGATGTTATGATATCATTACGACGACGATGTGTATTATGCTGTTGAGGTATGTTTATGATCAATAAGCCGATGTTATATGAGTTATTTGATTATGCTACGTACCTATTATGATGAAATATTGAGGAATGTCTACGAATATGTATATGTGTAATAAGGTAAGGAATAATGAGTAGTGTTTAGGGACTCTGACTTGTGAAAAAGGATGTTGGAAACCAAGAATCGTACTTTAAGAGTTATGAAATGTGTGTAAATACGTGAATGTATCACAATGCCGGCGAAAATTTTTTGGACACTGCTATATTCATAAGATTTTGTTTCTACACATTTGCAACGCAAATTCTCGACTCGTGAAATTTTGTATATGAGACTGTCACTGTAGCAGAAACTGCTGTCGTAAATATTTCCGTAAGAAAGTTAAGTGACCTCCGGCACGTAATGCGTCGTGGGCACCCAGCTGCGTCAGACGCCTGGAGAAAAAGCCATTAGTGTGTGCCTTTTCAGAGGCACAGGTAGAAAAACAAAGGGAGGCCATTATCCTCGCTATTGACATTCCTTTGTAGAAAGCATCGCAAATACGACACGCTCATTACTTGGAAACATTCTTACATCTGCACACCTGATTATGACAAGTATCTTTCTACGAGAATTGAGAGATTTTTTTACTACCTTACGAAATGCCATATGGCTAATTAATGATGGTTTATGCCTTCCTTTGTACATATTTGTTCATTTTCTTTAATATCTAGTTCCTAGCTGCACTGCAGCATTGATTAAAATAAAATCTTATAGATGTACTAATATAAATATTTTGTGCCTACAGATCCAGAAAAAAAGAATAACTTTGATGTACTTCAAAAAAAACGAAGGAGCACAAAAACACATTTCCCTTCACAGGAATTGCATACGGAATTTTCTTTTCAACTACTTGGTAATTTTTTTGTAGAATAACTTCTTGTGGTGCACCACTTTAATTACATAGACATCAAGATGTGAATATACATTTCCCTTATCTGCATTATTGTCTTTAGTGTAATATTTTTTCTTCTTGAGCTTTGTCATGTTTAGGTATAAGTTATAGCTTCAAAATCTTATAAATATAGCAGTGTCCAAAAAATTTTCGCTGGCATTGTGATACATTCACGTATTTACACACATTTCATAACTCTTAAAGTACGATTCTTGGTTTCCAACATCCTTTTTCACAAGTCAGAGTCCCTAACCACTATTCATTACTTCTTACCTTATTACACATATATATATTCATCGACACGTCAATCTTCGACGACACTTCAATATTTCATCATAATAAATACATAGCATGATCAAATTCCTCATATAGCATCAGCTTCTTGATCATAAACAGACCTCAACAGCATAATACACATCGTCGTCGTAACAACAACATCATAACACCTCAGTCAAATCTCAAAAACGTCGTAGCTTACTGCAATAATTTCAAAACCTAAAGAAAATTCTCTACTAATTTCAGTAGTGTCATATACCTCAAACGTACTTTAAAAATCATGATACCATACCAAATACATCATTCAAAGCTCTCATAGTATCACAATGGTTCTGAAAAAATATGGACAGTTCACAAAGTACAGAGAAAATACAATTTTGTAAGTGTGAAGTTATCCAACGGTGTAATTACGTAAACATCTGTCACTGCCGTAGTAAAAAAGTTTGACTCTCTCAGTTAAATGATCAGATAGCTATGTAATTTATGTGTTAGAAGAATATGGTACCGATGTGTAAAGTTGTATAAGCAAATACCATATTAGCTAGGGCTCCTTGTGCTTGCCAAACAAATGATACACAAAGTAAGCGTGTACCCCCCTGAGGATTAATGTAATTATACCCTCAGGTGTTACAGATTATAAAAATGGAATGAAATGTATCACGGAAAACCTTTGTATCATTGTACTTCAAATATCTTTAAAAATAAATGTTTTAAGTACAAAATTAATCACTCAAATACGTGTACTGTAGCGCTAAACTGTGCGTCTTGTTGTAAGATAATCTCTGTGGAAGTGTCGTAGGTATCGTCCTCTGAAAGCAAAGTTCTGCAGAAGTCAATGTACTTACCTCATGATGATCAAAAGTGAAATGCTTTGCATATAGATATCTTAGTTATTACGCTTATTGCCGTGATGAAGAAAGTACTGTGCTGTAACGTATTGTTGTGTTACGGAAAAGGCTGTCTCATTGTAGCTATACCACAAAAGTTACTACTAAAACATGTTTTACTTTCCAGAGTAATTCAGAAAAACTGTGCAGATGTAAAACAGAAACACCGCAAAAGCAACATTGTAAATTGTCACTCATTAGTAGTGTCGTGATAAAATCGTGTAGCTGCCACACAAACCAACCACTGTGTCATCTGGCATTTCACAGAAAGCACCTCAAATCCAGAATCCACTCTCAAGCAAACCAAAATGTTGCATTAAAGTCTCATTAGCAGTACCAGTATATTTTGTAAGTATGTAAGCCTGATAGTCGTTACGTAATCGTGCAACTAACAAGCAAGAATGTACAAATAACAACACTGTGGCGTCTGTTCACTATAACAATGCATTCGTGATTTCTGTTGAAATAAGTTCTTTTGGTTCTTGACCGGATATTTAACTTCAGACATTGTTGCATGTTAACAGTTTCTAAGATTGAAAAAGAGTACTAGTAACGTGAAGTGAAAATTTTATAGCAAAGACTAAGTTAAAAAACAGATTATCTCTCAATAAACGGTTTTTCATGTGAAATATGGTGTAAACCTTTACTCTTCCTAGTACACAGAGGTTCAACTTGAACGGAATTATCATGCGGTATACGTCGGTGAGGAATACTAAAATTTTTCACAAGGTTAGCATCTATGTTATTTTTCTCTGAGCCAGCGGGCGCACGCGGCTGCCTGCGGTGTGAGTTATTGTCTGTTCCTTTGTTGGCGCGCGCCATTATTGGGATTAGGAGACCGAACCTCTACAAACTCACCTTGACGAGAAGGCCCTGCCCTGTTTGAAGCTCGCCAGTTCTGATGGAATTCAGGTCTGTCGTTTTGTCGGTAGTTTACATAGTTTCTTGTTTGTCGGTCATGTCGGTAGTTCGTGTAATTTCTTTCTTGTCGGTTAAGTGGTGGAGAATATCTCCCTGAATTATCACTGCACGCTGGACCGTTGCGTCTAAAGTTATTCTGTCTCCCTTGATAATAATTATTTTGGTTCCCATATTGTCTGTTTCTCTGATTGTCTCTGTGATATTCATTACCGCGGAGAGGTGATCTTTCCCTGTAATTATTACTTCTCTGCCAGCGGTTGTCATATGGGTGGTTTCTGTTGGTCACGATTTACGTTGTAAGAATAGCCTTGTCGTGTCCATTCATTATTTCTGTCATCGCGGAATTGTGACAGATGTGACCTGTAACTGTTGTACTCCTGTTTTCGCGTTCCGCGATTGTCAGTGTCAATTTCCAGGTCTTGTAAGAGCCCCTGAAAAGCTTCAATGTCGTCTTTGCAACGTCCTGCCAAAATAATATGTCGTAAATGTTCAGATAATTTGATTAAGCAAATGAGGATGAGTTCTGAGGGGCTGTATGGGTTTGGAAGGTACTGATTTTTGTGCAACATGTGTTCAAAATATTTCATAAGACTGGAAAATTGAGACTGTTCGAAACCTTTCATCATTATGATGCTATGTTTTACTCGGTCTTGTGTAGCTTGAGACCAGTACGCTGAGAGGAAGGCATGACAAAATTCTCCTTCACTGTGACAATCGTGAATGACCAATCGCATTCTTTCAGCTGGTTCATTCTCCAAGTAGCCACACATAAATTCTAACCTGTGCTCCAATGACCAGTTGGGAGGAAAACAATGAGAAAATTGATGGAGCCATGCTTGTGGATGAATGTCGTTGTCAGAATTCTTAAATGTTTTGAATTTACGTGTAGTAATGAACAGCTTATAGTCAAAATCATCATGTCGGCGAGTCACATGTCGGTCATTGTTACGTCGTATCGGCGGTTCCATCTCAAAGTTCAATGCGCCTTGCCAATTTCTTTCATAATTTCCCAAGTGTCCTGTGTTATTATTTTGTGGTTGTTCCGTATTTCTATGTCCCTCTTCCCGTACTGGAGCGCAAGTGTCCTCTGAAATATGTAATTCTCGTATTACCTGCATCAACTGATCTTGTACTTCCCGGATTTCTCTTTTGTACTGTGTATTGATTTGATTTTGATTTTGTTTGAATTTTCTAATTTGTTCATACTCTTCTGTGTCAGTGAAGGATACGGGTCTTGTGTCATTCGGATCATCATCTACCTTTGTAGATAAGTTAGTGACCTGATCCGAAAGTTCGGCTACTTTCTGCGATAGTGAACATATTTCCTCAGTGTGTTTTTCTGAACCAAGTTTCAGAGTGTCCATTTGTGTTGATATCGATTCTACTGTGTCCTTTAAGTTTTCCTGAGTTTTTGCAAGTTGCGTAACCGAATCGGTAGATGCAACTGAGTCAATTTTAGCCCACAAGGTCTCATGATTTTCATGAACAATGGTTTGCAGTTCTTTTATGGCTGCTTCGTGATTCTGTAATGCATTTTCATGCCGCGAAAAAATAGGTTCAAAATGCTCACAAATTTGTGTTTTTACGTCATTACAGACTTTTTGACATTTCGATTCAATGTTATGTAACTCAGTAGTTAAATCTTCACGTGTTTGTTCAAGCGTGGTGTCTAACTTCCGAAGATTTTGTTCCATTGTGTCTAACAGTTGCTGTATTTGTCTCTGATTTTGTTCCATTGTGTCTAACTTTCGAAGATTTTGTTCCATTGTGTCTAACATTTGAAGCTTTTGCTGTGTTTGTCCCATTTGTTGTATTAATTGTAATAACAATGCACTGGTGTCTGAAACATGTTCCTCAGTGCTTTTCGACAGTGAATTTGCACCGGCAACATTCACATTTTGACAAGCAGAAAATGTGTCTTGACTTGTTTGAGAAAACGGTGAGGACCCAAAACCTGAATCTACAGTATTTGCGAGATTGTGTCGTGTCATTTCGGATTCCTGAGGTGAGCTGTTGCTGACCGATCGAACGATAATGCTTCCCTGTTCACTAATTGTTTCACTGCCTACGCCATTGTTTGCCGCCCGCTCCATTTCCCTATGCACAATTACCAAATTACTATGTTGAACATTAGTTAATTCATTACACGGTGGCGCTAACACACTGCTTTCGTCTTCACTGTCATTTCTCAGTTTACTTTGGAGCCTAGTATTACGTTTTTCACACGCCATAATTGTCATAATATTTCACACGATAACACAGAAAAACACAATTTGAAGAGCAAAAATAGGGGAACACATTAACATAGCACTGAAAATAATATCTAGTTAATTGCAAGCGCAGCAGCAAAATACTTGGTGCAAATCTACAGGCATGCCACAAGTGTTTTACTGTACAACAATGAAAGACTGCAACTACAAAGGAGATTCTCTGTACAATTACGCACTAGCAATAAACAACAGCTACACTAATTACACAAACTACAAGAAAAGATCAGATATGAAACGTCCCGTTAGAAAAATTATACATGACTGTGCTTAAACTGACACACAATATTTTTTTAGCGCAACGCAATCTGACTTTCAGAAATCCCTACAAAGGAATGGCCCTGACTAACATTAACCTGTACCTTTCACAAATCACTTACCTCACAAAAATCTTCGTTACTCAAGCTACTGCAAAACAGTGAGCGCCACTACTGCCAGCTAAATAAAATATTCAAACTACAGATGGCACTAACTACTGATAGGTATAGTTAGCAATTGAAAGATGTTAATAGAGAACAAACAATGTATTTACCTTAATAGTGTTGAAAAATCATAATATACATAGCAGTTCATAATATCCAGTATTACAAATTTCAAAACTCCGCCATCTCTCTCCCCACATCCACCACTGCTGGCGGCTCACCTCCAACTGCGCAACGCTACGCGCTGCTGTGAACATCCAGCTGCCCAACACTACAATGGCAGATAACAATGCTAACTAGCCACAGACTGCACACAGCACAGCCATTGATTTTCATACAGAGCGCTACGTAACGTTGCCAATAAGAAAATATAAACAGCCTACTTACAGCACCACTGTTACAAAGCTATTAACTTTATTATGTGGATTTCCCATTTCATCCGCGTATATCTCCGATAACTGTGTAGTTTCTTCTCGAGACCTTCTCTTCGCCCTTTCCACTTGCTTTCTCACTTACAGAGCCGCAGCGTCAGGTGGTCCACAGAGATGTTCTAATACGTTCAGCACTTCTCCGTTTCTCGAAAGCAGCTTTCCCTTGCAATGATCCGCTTTTCGGCGTAAGTACATCCATGTAACAGCACCTTCTTTAGATTCCCTCTGTTAAGATACGCGTAACCTTTGTAATGAGCAGGAGGCCTGCCCTTGTTCGATGTAATAACTTTCATACTGATGGTCACGTTAGGAACTTCGAAAGGAAACTGGGCGGGCGGGTGAGGAGGAGGAGGAGGAGGAGGAGGAGGAGGATGGGGAGACAAGGGACCCATCCCTTCGTAGCAGGTAAAATCGTGGCAAATGTCCGGCGTGGCAAATGTCCGGACACCGTTACAGTGCTGTGGGCGCACTTAGAATTTGTCCTGGTGTGCGAACCTTTGTGTAAAGTCTGGCGCCGGCGGGCCAGCGCTGCGGCCGCGGCGACTTCAAAAGGGCTGGAGCGGAAGCGCCTGGAACCCTCTACCTCGTGTCGCCTTGACACTTCGAGACATTACGACGCTGCTGTCGCAGTTATTTAGTGTAGATAGTTTCGTTCAGTGCATGCTGCAGACGTGTTTAGTGTTCCGACTTTAGTGTCTAGTGGGCTATTTTATATATTTTATTGGTTTACTTTAGTCTCTTCGTGTATTGGAAATTAAGTATGCAATGGATAAATTTGTTACCAAAAAGGCGCGCTTAGAAGTTGATGATACTGTAAGTCATCTTCCAACAATTATTGTGTCGTCAATTGATTCATCATCTTCAGGCGAGAACCGTTCACAGCCGAAACCTGGACAATCCAGTAAGGGAAGATCATATCAGAAGCATTGGTTGATCATATATACATGGCTAGAATATGAAGCATCTACCGAAAAATTTTTTTGCAAATCCTGCAGCGAGGCAGATCCTAAAAATCTATTACAATTTTCTTCCAAAAAAGAAGATGCATTTACTTCCGTAGGGTTTTCTAACTGGAAAAAGGCTTTGGAAACATTCATTCTTCGTGAAAATTGGTTTACGCATAAGGAAGGTGTTCTGAAACTAAATCCTATCACTAACCGAAGTGTGGCTTCCCTATTGAATAAACAGTTATACAGTGATATGAAAAAAGGCCGTTTAGCTCCAATTAGAGGGCACGAAGATGTAAACTCAATTTTTTTTTCAATTTTTAGAACTTTGAAAGAATGACATACCTGAGTTTGAAAATTGCTTAGGGTGTTCGGGGTATAAGTGGACGTCCCACAATATTCAAAACGATATCATTGATCTTACAGGAAAGTCTATGTTGAGAAAGGCATTGGCTTCAATCAAAAAGACTGAACACTTTTCTATTACGGTTGACGAAACAAGTGATTCTTCGATTCACGAACAAGTGTCATTTTGTATTCGTACTGTCGATGATTCCTTAATCATCAACGAAGGCTTTATTGGCTTATATGAGACCCCCAACACTGAATCACAAATTCTGGTTCGTATTTTAAAAGACGTTTTTGCTCATCTTGATTTGTCAATGGATAACTTAAGACAACAGTGCTATGATGGTGCCTCGAATATGAGAGGTAAGTTCAAAGGACTAAAAAAGATAGTTTTGGATATACAACCAAAAGCACGTTATGTGCACTGTACTGCTCACAGTTTAGACTTGGCAGTTGTAGACAGTCTTCGCCATCTTACGTCTATGAGGGATATTATGGCTTTAGCCAAGGACTTAATAAACACTACAAGGGAATCCAACAAAAGGATTGGACTTCTCGGAAGCATACGCTGTGAGAGCGCCAACAACCAAGCTGGTCTATGACCCCTTTGCTCGACTCGATGGACTATGCGAGCATCTAATATCTTGAGAATATCTAAAAACGTTGAAGAACTTCTAGACTTTTTTGAAAGATTTTCTGCAGAGGACAAAACAGAAGCAGTTTACAAATGTGCAGGCTATCTTGAGTCATTATTACAATTCAAGACTTACTCCTTTTTACATCTTCATTGCCATGCAATGAACCCAGTAGAGGATCTCAATGAAAAAATTCAGTGCCCTCATCTGTTGCTGATCTGGAAAAAATATATGAGGGCTTGATTTGTATATTGAATGGAAGGCACGATAGTTTTGAACATTTCTGGAAATTGTGTTTAAAAGAAAATCCTTCCCAAGTTGATGATCCTTCGCTTCCTCGGAATCGAAGTATACCAAAGAACTATGAAAACAACGAAGCCAGCTCACTGCACATTTTCAAAACCCCAAAGGAATACTACAAAGCTATTTACATTGAAGTTTGTGAAACGGTGCAATCTTGCAGTACTGAGCGGTTTGCTTCAACTGGACTCACACAGGTCATTTCAGTTGAACAAGAGTGCTTGCTTTTAGTAAATAGAGGTGAAATACATTTGGAAAAAAGCAACTGAGTTTTTCAGAAATGACCTAGACATTGAGAGACTGCGCTTACACTTGACTATGTTAGCCGATATCACTAATAAAAAACAACTGGTCTCAAAAAACATGCGTGTTTTAAGAAAGTACTTTACACACGAGCTTTCAGTTGGAGAAATGTTATGTGGAGTGCATTAAGCTTCTCCAAAGAGTTCCAGTCACGACAGCAACAGCAGAACGGTCATTTAGCGCCATTAGACGTCTGAAGTCATATCTCCGATCAACAATGGGACAGAAGCGATTGAACAACTTGGCTGTTCTTCATGCTCACCGAGATGTTGTGGATGAATTGGATACCCGACCAGTCATCAGCGACCTGATATTCAGTAATCCAGTCGGACGGTCGACATTTGCACCTTTCTAAAGACACTCTAGACCTAATAGTGGCATTTAGAGCAGTATTAAAAATCTTCATAAAATAGAGAATTAAATACATACATAATGTTAAATTATCAGTTTCGAAATATTAGTACTAGTTTAGTACTGTATTACTATAGCACTGTATTAGTTAATTTCAAATACTGAATTATTTTTAGAGTGTAAGACCAATTAAAACTCGCTATTTACTTACTTTTTGACTGAAAGTATTAGGCATACTGTAATAACCTTGTTAACTGTATTAAGGCATTAACTTTGAGATATTGTTTTTATTTAATGAACCCTGAGCCTTATTCGAAGTAAGCTTAAATTAGCTATTTCACTTATTAATCAAAGTGCTATTACTGTGTGACAGCAATATTTTATGTTTTATTCTTTTAATGATAGTTCAGGATTTATTTAAATATAATTTTAATCTTTTCTGAGCTATATACTCAGTGCTCTGTAATAGTCTATAAGCATGATTATTTCTGTGAATTAAATTAGCTTTTAACGAAAATACCTTGCGTGTTTATGTTTTGTTTCTTTTCTCAAAGCCAAAAAGTGTTTCAGGCTTGTCAAATTCGAGTTATCCAGAGTCCAGTTTTCGGGGTTCTAATGTTGATCATTTCAGTAAAATGCTTTCAAAAAACGTTAAAACTACTTTCATCTAAAATTTAGGAAATTTACTGGGGCAAGACCCCCAGTATGCCCCACCCCACCGCGATATTTTTTGTAAGTCGGAACCCCTGGACATATTTCCTACCCAACAGACGGGCCAGGCTCCTGCTGGAGAAGAACGATGATCTCACCTAGGCCATAACAAAAGCCAGCTGTCTTACGGAATGGATGAAAACACCACATTACGCATTGGAACGGCGTGGCCCTGAAGCAGTGATGTGCTTGTTTGCACGCTACAATCATGATGTCAGTTTACTATCTTACTATGAACTACACATGCAGCTGGGCAACTGGAATGTCCCATGGAATATTGCAGAATTGATTTAACTTTAGAGAAACACAAAATCTCTCTGAAGAGCGTCATTAGTAGACGGAGTGATTTATGAGTTAAGGATGAGAAACTTGGAGGAGCAGTCGTGTTTGGGAATTTTATAGAGTGAAAAACATTGCTTAGTGTTGCGAATAGCGTGGGGAGACTAATGGACGATAAAGAAATTAGTGTCTCAGTTGAGTGGTAGTAATGAAACAATGAGTAGGCAAGTCCCTCGTCTCCTTGCAAAAAATGGCTCTGAGCACTATGGGACTTAACATCTGAGGTCATCAGTCCCCTAGACCTTAGAACTACTTAAACCTAACTAACCTAAGGACATCACACACATCCATGCCCGAGGCAGGATTCGAACCTGCGACCGTAGCGGTCACGCGGTCACGCGGCCGTCTCCTTGCAGATTTCCTACCTGGAAGCACTGGCGGCGATGATTAACTTTGGTGACGATTATAGTGATAAACTTTGGTAACATTGGAGTGAACTCTTGTAAACATTGGAGTGATGAAATTTGGTGACACTGAGGTGTGACATTATAAAACACATGGTATAATGGACTTCACCATTTGCTCCGACTAGACTCTTTCCTCGCAGTCCCTTTGGAAGAATGGCCACAGCCACGACATCCCTGGGAAATCCCTTAGTGTGAGCTGTGCGTATGAAGTATAGATCACTATGGTACTGTGATGATGTTTCTGGGTTACAATGTTAACAGATTATTTAGTTAATGACTTGGATTCACTACAATTATTCCATGCATTGACAGTTAATGTATCCAGTTAAGAAATTTCGCTGTTCAGTGTGTAACTTCTAAACGAAAATTTTAGTAATTGTTGTATTAGCAATTAGTGGATTACCAACAGATTTGGATTTAAGTATTAGAGATTAATAAAAGGGGAAGCCTAACAAATATTGACCATCTGGGGGATGAAAGTGTTGGAAATGTGTTTCAGATACCATTTTGTGAAAACTTTACTTTCTAGTACCACGTTTGGTGGTGACTTTCATTTAAATAAGATGAGCATCGTGCCTGTCGTCAAAAGTCAGTCTTCGTTGAGACTCTACCATTCAGAGAAAGTCAGAAGGACATGACATAAAGAGAAGTAAATAACTTAGGATTACTTGACAGTTTAATTCACTACAGGACACTAATTAATATATTGCTATACTAATTTAATCATTTATATATATATATATATATATATATATATATATATATATATATCTCCAACTAGACCGTCGGCAGTATACACACTGATAGCCTCCCAAACATAAATTCAGAAACTCCAAAATAAAGTTCAAATATTAATTAGAACATTATGTAATGTTGTCAATCACTGGGCGGCTAAACTGAACATTCAGAAAAGTGATCTGTGCAGGTAGGTGCAAAAAACTTAACCTAGGTCATCAGCACGAAGTCTTCGACTGGTATGCAGGCAGTCTACAACTGAATTTCACTCCAACACTATGCTTTTATGCGAGTTGATTTTTATATTATTCAAACTAAGTACTGACCAGCCTCAGAAAAAGTTTAGGGGTCACTCTTGGAACATGTTTACGGAGTGTCAATGTGTGTGTGTGGTGGACCGATTGTATTTCCACATTAAAGTGAGTTAGTTGTTAACAGTGCCTCAGGAAACGTTTATACGCGATCTCGCGCGTGGATGTTCTCCTATGGCGATATTTAAGTGAACTTTCAATGGTGCTAGGAACTGAAGATTAGATACCGTGAACTTAGATTCACGTATTGCCGTTAGACTGGCTCTAACGATATTTTTTTTTATTTTTTAATAAAATATGGTTGCAGCCTTCTATTTCTAGATTTTTACTGTAGTGGCGTTGAGACATTCCCACTTGCCATTCCATTATTCAGAGTTGATTATAAGCATGTTAGAATCTTCAATCGGTGGTGAAGAAAGACGATGGAGACACGATGTAACCATATCTCCTACTGTTGAGCTAGAGAAGTTGCAAGACGTTTGCTGCACCTTCTCATTAAGAGTTGGTCAACGTAGCCCTCCATATGGAACAACTCACGAAGAAGAACTTCCAGT
Organism: Schistocerca cancellata; assembly: GCF_023864275.1. Classification (NCBI taxonomy): domain Eukaryota; kingdom Metazoa; phylum Arthropoda; class Insecta; order Orthoptera; family Acrididae; genus Schistocerca; species Schistocerca cancellata. Next base: position 506,107,497 of record NC_064629.1, on the reverse strand, counting down.
ATGTTCGAAGCAGTATGTGTCACAGCAGGAACATTATACATCTCATCCCCATTAGTTAAGAAAGGGTAGGAAATGCTACATGTTCTCTTAGTGTAAGGTTTCAGATAAATAAAATTGTTGATTGGATACTTGATAGAAGATATTATTACTAACATGAATCAGAAAAACTGTTCAGACGCAAAATTTGGCTCTGTGTATGGCAACGTATGGTGAACTCCCTTAGGTGAGAAATATCACGGCCTGCAAACATTAACCTACCATCATATTGTGCTTTCACGTTAGCCCCAGTTACAAAAATAAGCGTATATATTGTCACTTAATTAAAATTCCTTGGAAGTCTTTAGGGTAGCCAACTTTATCATAGAATTCCATTGATATGTTCTCTTATCTAAAAACAATATGAACCACTATAGCAGATATAGCGAACAGTTCCTGTTATTAATAAATGAAAGTGATAAATAATTAATTGAAGTATTACATGATGTTAGTACTGGATATAGCCTACTGCTTGATGTAGTTCATCGCCTCGAGGAAACACTAAGTAAACCTACATAACTGACTAGAATAAACCAGTATTCTAAGATAATGTCAAAAAAACCTTAGGATCGAGCTCTTCTTTACTGGTGAAGACACACATACACGCACGCACGCACACGCACACACACACACACACACACACACACACACACACACACACACACACACACACAGGGAGAGAGAGTGAGTTCTGTCAGGCTAAATAACTTGGAATTGATTAATTTAAAAAGGACTTAAAATTTCAGATTCGATTGAACCAAACTGTTGAAGATAATTCATTTATTTATTTGCAGAAACAAATTAATTTGTTACATTTGCTATCAGTCTTATAATAAGTGTATATCAGTACAAAGAAATACTTATACTACAACTGTCAATTACTACTTTTATAGGGCCCTACTTCTACCAATATTTAAAAAAGACGTTTAGGAGTATATCGCTATGCTTATAGTGTTCGTCTATATCCTAAACGAACATCTTTGTGTTTAAGTCTCCAGGAATCCATTTCCTTCACATCTTGCACAATTATATTCATACTCTTTATTTTTCATGTAATTATGTCCCACATGTTCATAGTTTCATCAACTCTCTCTCTTGGAAAAAATGTAGAATTATTCTGCTCTTCAATTTTTGAATGAGTGACCTGAAACAAAGGTCAGCCACATCAAACACTTATCAATAACTTACAGCTAACGGATATAATCACTGCCATTACATAGCAGACATAGACATTTCCACAAATATTAATGATGATTTGCACAAGACCATATCGTTAGTTTGAAATAGTGTGGGCATGTGCCTAGCCAGGCATCTGGTACCTATTACAAATAAAAGAATCTCAGGGTTAGGCTTGCAGTTACCATCCGGAACATCATTCTTAATAAATTATGTATTTCAAAGAATTTGACACAAAGATACGTACAAACACCGTTCAGCAGCAATATCAGGGACAAAAAAGTGTTAAAGTGCAGCTGGAAATGTGAAGTGCTCTTTATGAGAAGTGAAATTATGGAGTTGTTTAGTAAGAAGCAAATGATTTGCTGTAATTTATATAGGTTGCATTGCTCAATGCTTGTAATTTCTCTAATATTTGGCCTTTCATTTGTTGTTGTGACACTAAATAAAACAGCTACTGAAACAAGGCTAAGGCATAATAACAATATTATAAGATTTGTAGGTTAGTCTGCTAATTTTAGGGCAAATAAAGAGCCAAAATGTAATTTTTATCTTAGGGTGCTAAATTTGACAATAATCCATTTCAATGAGCGGGGAAAATTGATGTTAAGTGATGTTCTAAAATATAATTTTAGCAAGCAGATTGATGGTAGGGCTATCAAAGATACTATCATGCATGTAAAATAGAGAATTGATTATTTAAAGAATCCAAAGCTTGAACAATATGGGATTACTGTAGCAGTAAACAAACCCATTAATAGTGAATCCAACAGGTCTTCCAATATTAAAAAAAAACATTGTGGATAGTATTAACAACATACTTAGTGATGAGGATGCGTTAACCCCTAAGGCAGATAAAGGGAATCAAGCGTTGATTGTGGAGAAGGCTGAATATGTAAATAAATGATTTTTGTGGAAAAGAAGATGAAAAGAATTGATATGGATATAACTTCAAAGGCACAGAGATAACTGAATGAAAAGCTAAAACTATGTAGCGAAATATTTCCTCCAAGAGGAAACACAACAGCTTAAAGTTATCAACCCATGTACATTATGCTTACGCTACAGCTTAAGGTTCATAAAACAGAAATACCAGTCAGGTCGATAATGGGAGAGGTGGTTCTTTCAGTGAAATTGCTAGAAAATTCATCAAACTACTAAAGAAACGCTTCCAGTATAATCTTATATGCTAATACGCCATTGACAGCACTATTGTAATTCTTAAGAGAAATTTAACTGAGCAGAATAGAATACTCAGTGATAAGATTAATGAATTTATTTATTGCTGTCTTGAATTCTGATATACCATTATTTTAAATATGAAAATGAAATATACCCCCAAAAATGATGGACTGGGTATGGAACTTACATTTTTGGTCGGATAGCCGATATTATTATTATTATTATTATTATTATTATTATTATTATTATTTACCTTGAATAAAAGATTTTTCTCGAAAATGTCAGATTGGCAGAAAAAAACAGTGTATTAAAAAATGGTTCAAATGGCACTGAGCACTATGGGACTCAACTGCTGTGGTCGTAAGTCCCCTAGAACTTAGAACTACTTAAACCTAATGAACCTAAGGACATCACACACATCCATGCCCGAGGCAGGATTCGAACCTGCGACCGTAGCGGTCGTGCGGTTCCAGACTGTAGCGCCTTTAACCGCGTGGCCACTCCGGCCGGCAACAGTGTATTACTTCAGGTACGTTGATGATAAGCTGTTGTTGATTAACGGTAATGGTGATGCCATCAGTACAATGTTACTAAGTTTAGTGTTTTATATGAAAAAAACAAAATCACCTACGAAGTGGAAATTAATATCTTGGTAAAATTTTAAATTTCAATATTAGGAGCGTTGGTTGGTTGGTTGGTTGGTTGGTTGGTTGATTTGGAGGAGGGGCCAAAGAGCGAGGTCATTCGTCAAGTCGGATTAGGGAAGAATGGAGAAGGAAGTCAGCCGTGCGCTTTCAAAGCAACCATCCTGGAATTTGCCTGAAGCGATTTAGGGAAATCACGGAAAATCTAAATCAGGAAGGCCGGACGCGTGTTTCAACCATCGTCCTCCTGAATACCAGTTCAGTGTGCTAACCACTGCGCGACCTCGCTCGGTGTTATTAGAAGCGAAATAGGAATTATGCTGCTGGGGTTTTCCGGAAAAATACCAGTACTGATGTTGTTGTAGACTTCCGTACAAACCACTCAAGTCAGTGTAAGAAAGACTTTTTAAATTTTCCACTATCACAGGCTGAGCAGGAACGAGAGTTAAATTCCATTAAATACAATGCTAAAGTGAATCTTCATCCTTCATACTCATATTATGCGAGTAATCTTTACAATAAAATTGTCATTAAAAGTTTAGAAGTATACAAGAAGCTCTACCCCTAGTGAACAATAAATTAATAGACAGCAGTAGCAGATACATTTCTTTGTCGTATTACGGTTAAATTAGTACGACAGTGGCATCAGCTTTTAAAAAGCATAATATGATAGTTTCATTTATATCCACGGTAGTCTTTGTCGTATTTTAATTATTAGTTTGACAAAGGAAACATTTATCACGAATCAGGTGCTTATAAGTTAGAATGTCGAGATTGTGATGCCTGTCATGTGGGGCGGACGGGAAGGCGATTCAAAGTTAGGTTCAGTGAACGCATAGCCTTGGAAGGGAAAGATAAAACTGGCTTCGGTGCCCACCTAAATAAAAGTGGACACAGTGTTCCGACTTTGACTTCGAATCTGAAGTTGCTGCATTGAGGTGAGAAGGGCACACTTACGAACCTCTTTGAGGAGATCGAAATGTTTTGTCATCTAAGGTCTTCTGGTATTGTTCTGCTCAATGAGCAGGTGCAGTAAGTAGTGACAGTTTTTGGGGACTTTTTAAAAGTCACCTCCTTGGTGGCAGAGATAGTTAAACCCAGGCAGGAGGTATTCTGCGTACAATGTTCTGCTCATGTAGTAACGCTTGATAATAATCAAATGAGAACAAAGTTTGCGCTTTTAAATTTTGTTGATTTCCTGTAAGCCTTATCATTATCCTTGATGATAATGTTATTAACGTCAATTCAGTATATTATATACGTAATTCACTGAATTGTCAATACATCTTTTACAGGTTGCTTTACTGTACATCACTTTCTCTCTCAACAGCCATGAAAATGTAGTTCATATGCTTGTGTTACATAGCATGTAGTTTTTGGTATTTAATACAATGCATTGTAAATGAAACTGAAAATGATAATTCAAGCTTTTAATAATGGTTAGAACTTAAAAAAAAAGTCTTAACATTAATTTTAAGTCGCAATTTTCCCATCAAGATCAGTGTGTTATTCCACCAAGTCTTTATATAAAAAATGGTTCAAATGACTCTGAGCACTATGGGACTTACCATCAGAGGTCATCAGTCCCCTAGAATTTAGAACTACTTAAACCTAAGTAACCTAAGGACATCACACACATCCATGCCCGAGGCAGTATTCGAACCTGCGACCGTAGCGGTCGCGCGGTTCCAGACCGAAGCGCCTAGAACCGCTCGGTCACAACGGCCACTGTCTTTATATCGATTTTACTATACCTTTTCGTCTGTTTAATGCTAAACTCTTATTTTACTATCATTGTGATTTGTCTTCTTTTATTTCAGTACAAAATTTGATTTAACTGCGTTATCGTGCAACAGGACAATTCCGCCCTACAGTACGACGATAAACGGCAACTTCAGCACTGCAAACAGCCCACATCCCCCCGGCAAAGGAATCTAACGTTGTTCACACAAATTCCGGTAAGGTTAGAAACTCCGATGCTCCATAAATTCAAAACGCCCAGGAATGCTGTCGGATGGAATCTCCTGTTGCACTACAACAGCTTTCCCATCGCATGCCTGCAGAGCATTATGTATTTTCGGTAAATTTTATACTTTATCACCACATTTTAGGTCACTAAAGCCACCACTTCCCGCGTTCTACAATCACGCTTCCGTATTCGCGTGCTCGGGTTTTTCCCTTTGAGCACTCGCTTCGTGCCTGCTGCCTACACTAGTCGACTCCCCCGGCCGTCGCTATTCATCGTGAATGTTCTGAGCTCTGTTTTACCGTTGCCGTTCGACGTCCCACGGCAGCCTAACCGTAGGGGGCCCGGGTTCGATTCCTAGCCGGGTGGGAGATTTTATCCGCTCGGGGACTGGGTGTTGTGTTGCCCTTACGTTCGTATCGTCGTAACTAACACTACGCTGTAGAGATGGCTGTATAGGTACGTCCAGAGAGGGGGAAAGGGGGGGGAAACTTTCGTGAGACAGTCTTCCTTATTCCAGTTATCACGATTAGGGAACTTACGATTATCTTCAAGATCTCTCCGCAGCGCTCCTCCAATACCTGATGCACGTGGTCTATAAAAGCAACCGATTACCACGTTTCATATACCTCTGATGCTTCAATTCATCCACATTGATTCACATTCGGAATCTGTACTAACCTCACCAGATATTATCGGATTCTTTATGGCAATAAATACTCTGCCACCGTTGGCGCCAACCTACCCTTGCCGTATGCATTCCAATCGGAATTCTGTACTTCTTCCATTCACTGCTGGTTCCAGATACCACCTAGGCATTATTACCTTTAACAAGCGAGACTAGTTTTATACATCCACATAAATACTCCGCACGCCACCGTACGGTACGTGGCGGAGGATACCCTCTACTTCTTTCCTATTCCACTGGCAAACAGAGTGAGAGAAAAATGACTGCCTATATGCCTCCGTAAGAGCTCTAATTTCACTTATCTTCGTGGTCCTTACGCGCAGTGTATATTGGAGGCAACAGAAACGTTCTGTAGTACGCTTCAAATGCTGGTTCTCTAAATTTTGTCAATAGTGTTTCTCTAAAAGAATGTCGCCTTCCCAGAGATTATCATTTGAGTTCCTGAAGCATCTTCGCAACACTTACGTGTTGTTCGAACCTACCACTAACAAATCTAGCAGCCCGCCTCTGAATTCTTTCGTCGTTCTTTAATCCAACTTGGTACGGATCCCAAAATATCGAGCGGTACTCAAGAACAGTCGACTAGCGTCATATATGCGGTCTCCTTTAAAAAACTGAAACACACATTTGTAAAATTCTCCCAATAAAGCGAAGTCGACCATTCGCCTTCCCTACCACAGTTCTCACATGCTCGTTACATTTTAGATCGTTTTGCAACGTGATGCAAAGATATTTAAATGACTTGGCTACTGTATCCGAACATTACATGTTTTTTCTTCCTACTAATCCGCATTAACTTACATTTTTTCCACATTTAGGGCTAGCTGCCAAGCCATTCATTATACCAACTGGAAATTGTTTGTAAGTGGTCTTGTGTCCTCCTACCATCAGTCAACTTCGACACCTTACCGTACATCACAGCAGCATCAACAAACATCCGTAGATTGCTGCGCACTCTGTCCACCAAATCATGTGTGTATATAGAGAAAAATAGTGGTCCTATCATACTTCCCTGGGGAACTCCTGACGATACCCTTGCCTCAGCTGAACACTCGCCGTCGGGGACAACATACTGGGTTGTATAACTTAAAAAGCCTTCGAGCAACTCACATATCTGTGAACTTATTTCATGTGCTCGTACCTTCGTTAACAGCCTACAAATCTACAAATATGGTATCTGCCTGTTGACCTTCATCCAAAGTTCGCAGTACATCGTATGAGAAAAGGGCCAGCTGAGATTTGCACGAGCGATGTTTCCTAAAACCATGCTGATTCGTGGACATAAGATACTCAGTCTCAGGAAAGATCATTTTTTCGACCTGAGAATATGTTGAAGAATTTTACATTCTACAACAAACCGAAGTTAGGGACAATGGTCTGAATTTTGCGGGTACGTTTTTCTGCCCTCCTTATATACTGGAGTCATCTGTGCTGCTTTCAATGGCTTGAAACTATTTGATGGGCGAGAGATTCACAATAAATGCAGGCTATGTAATGTGCCAGTGCCGTAGAGTACTATCTGTAAAACAAAATTGGGATTCCATCCGGACGTAGTGATTTATTTGCTTTCAGATCTTCCAGTTGTTTCTCTACGCCAGAGATGCTTATTACTATGTCATTCCGATGGTCAAATGGCGGTATGTTTGTACGATTCTCCTGTGTGGACGATTTCTGTGGATCCTCAACTGAGAGACCTAGGGCAGCTGGTTACGGCACTGGGGTCACCGTGGCTCCATATCCCTGTCGTGGCCTCTCACTGACGCTCTTCCAGCACGTCTCGAGCTTCAATAGGTGGCTCTTCAGGCTTTTGACAGGTGGTCACATTAATGCGACTGGACGGTGTAGTTCGTTAAAATTCATGACCGGTTTCAGCTTTGTGGCCATCATCGGATACAACGAGTACAGCAGTGACACATCAGCGCGTAGTCAATAGGCGTCCATGTATCACTGCTGTTCTCATTGGATCTGACGATGGCTGCAAAACAGAGACCGGTCATTAATTTTAATAAACGGATAATCTATAATTTAATGCGTTGCAAAGTTCACCGGTCCTCTCCACAGGCCCACGTGGCCTTATTTCTGAACTTGTAAAAGATAATGTCATTAGAGATGCGGCAAAAGCAGGGGTGGGGGAACACGGTCATCTGTGTCATTTCAAAGGAATCAGAATTTAACTTAAGCTATTTGGGGAAATCAAGGAAAACCTAACTCTGGATGGTGGAACGATTTGAACAGCCGCCCTCCATCTTACCACGACGTCTATCAGCTTGATATCGATGGCCGGCGAGACACGGAGCAAAATGAGTCAGCAATTCATATCAGCAACAACAATGCGCTCTATAGCCAGCAACATCTTCTGTTACAACTAGGGAGTCACGAAACAACAGCAGAGATCGGTTCTACGACAACTCTCTCTGCAGCACCTTAGCAACTGACAGGGCGTCCCTAAGGGACCAGAAGTGAAAGTTACGGAATCTGGCACAGAAAAAAGATATTGTTACTATTTACAATAAATTACAATTAGATGCAGCGTATAGTAGCGACGGGCAGCGTTTGCATCTGTTGTCGTCGAATGGTAGTGACCTGAGGGACAGGATGAGCAGTAACCTGCTAATGTTTGTTGATGACCCTTTAATGAACGGGAAATTGCACAGTTGATTACTGTAGGGGATACAGGGTGACTTGGATAGAATTTTTGTTTGGTGTGATGAATGACGGCTTGCTCTAAATGTGGAAACACTTAAGTTACTGCAGATAATTAGGAAATACAATTCTGTGAGGTTCGTGCACAGTATTAGTGGTGTGCTGTTTTACAATCAGTTCGATCAAATATCTGGGTTTAATGTTGCAAAGTGATGTGAAATGCAATGAGCGCGTGAGGTCGGTTGTGGGGGAGGTTAATGGTTCAAATGGCTCTGAGCACTATAGGACTCAACTTCTGAGGTCATCAGTCCCCTAGAACTTAGAACTACTTAAACCTAACTAACCTAAGGACATCACATACATCCATGCCTGAGGCAGGATTCGAGTCTGCGATTTTAGCGGTCGCGCGGTTCCAGACTGTAGCGCCTAGAACCGCTCGGCCACCCCGGGCGGCAGAGGATAATGGTCGACTTTGGTTTATTAGGAGAATTTTAGGGACGTTCAGCTGATTTATAAAGGAGACCATGTACAGGACAGTTTTTGGCCAATTCTTGAGTACTACTGGAGTGTTTGCGATTCCTACCCCGTCGAACCAAAGAGACACATCGGAGCAGTTCAGAAGCAAGATGCTAGATTTGCTACCGATATCCTAGATCAACACGTGAATATTACGAAATTGCTCCGTGAATGCAAATGGGAATCCCTGGAGAGAAGGAAACTGCTGAGAACTTTAAGAAAACTGTTATCTGAAACTGCACGACGGTCCTACTGTCTTCAACATACTTGTCGCTTAAGGACCGCAAAGACAAGATAAGGAAATAAGAGCTCTTATGGAAGCATATAGAGAATCTTTTTCCTCACACCATTTGCTAGTGGAACAGGAAAATCACAGACTTGCTGTAGTATAAGGCAACCTCTTCCATGCATCGTATGGTGGCTTGCGAAGTATATCTGTACATGTAGATAACAACCAACTACGGAAAATCTTTCTTGGAAGTGGCTACAACAACAAAAAGTATCGCAAGTGTTTTCAGAACAACAGCGAAGACTAGAGCAAAAACGCTTCCGTTTTTGCTATTCTGTGGATCAGTAAAAGGTTAAATGGCTCTGAGCACTATGGGACTTAACATCGGATGTCATCAGTCCCCTAGAACTTAGAACTACTTAAAGCTACCTAACCTAAGGACATCACACACATCCATACCCGAGGCAGGATTCGAACCTGCGACCGTAGCGGTCGCGCGCTTCCAGACTGTAGCACCTAGAACCGCTCGGCTACTGTGGCCGGCGATCAGTAAAAGGGGAAAATTAGTTAGTTCCTGGAGAGACATACATAAGAAATAACTTCAGGCCTCCAAATAAAATACGCCTGCTCATGAAGACTGTGAAAGGCAGCATAGGCCTCTCAAATCCCGCCATTTACAAAACGCCGTGAGAGGGTGGACAGTATTTCGTCGGAAATACCGTGTGCATGACAGAACAACGCCAGATTGAACATCAGAGGTGTCTGCGGCTGTGCTATAGAGAGAAATCGACGGTAGCTGAACCTGCATTGAAAAACGGACGTAAAATTTCGTTCAGCAAAATCTCTATCATCACAAAAGCTAACGGTTCCTGCGATGCGTAATTAAGGAAACTAATTAGATGAAAATATCACATAGTAACATCAGCAAAGACCGTAGTTTGCAGCTGAGCAGAGCGTGACGCACGGCTGGCGCGAGGTTAAAGCGGCCACGGCGGACATACCCTATACGGTGATGCACTGGGCACCAGTGACAACTCAATCAGTATATTGGCTACGTAAGGAGGAGGAAAGCTACCCCTTGGCTGTCATTCACTAGATGACAGCTGTCGGCAGGATGATAGTGGTTGTATAACCCTTCACGGAGCTGGATGCCCGAGAAAATTTCATTTAGCCATATCGCCACGAGACCATGAATATGGATATGGATATGTATAGGTATAGTTAGCTATTTACATTTTCAGCAAGTAAAGATGCAAACGGTCGAAGTTTTAACTAAAAAGAACGTGATATAAAGTAGTAAATAAATAATCCAAGTACTGTAATAAATTTACTGCGGTATAGTTGAAGAACTGTCTGCAAAAGATTTAAGGACACAATAGAACAGGTTTAGAACGTTTCTCCAAGAGACCAGAATTTTACATCTGTGTCACCAGAGTAACACAATTACGACAAATTTATACTTAACATGGGTAGTTAATCTTTCGAGGTGTTGCGCTAATCCTTGATGAAAAATACCGGACTACACTGCGTAGCGCACTAGAAGGTAGTCGCTCTGTTCTCAAAATACGTCAGCAGTGCATTAATACGTAGTTTCACTGCAGCAGGCATGTAACTCTATTAACCTACCTTAATTCTCCTTCTTCTGGTTTCCTGGCTTTCCATGTTCTGGAAGAGGCAAACGACAGATGGGGCACACAGGTCGAGAACGGTTGGCAGCACCTGTTGCACCTGAAACCAAAAATAAGGAGACGAGAGAACTTTTCGACCGTAGTGTTTGTACTGTGGGTGCAGAAGTATCTTTCGTAAAGACCGACATTTATAGAAATAGTAGCGGTCATTTATCAACAGGGCACCAGGCACGTCAAAGGTTAAAGAATACATCCAGCTTCGCTAAAGTAAATTTATCATACGAATATCATCATTATCATCATCATCATTATTATTATTATTATTATAAGGTAAGATACCTATAATGTGTCAGATAAACGAAGTCATGTGCGTTTCTTAGTCTTTGAGATTACATATTTTTGCTCGTCTGGTTCTGCGACAGTTCCACGAAAGTCGTCCACGAGCAACGAAATCATTTAGAATAAATGCGAACCACAATTTCTAGGCGTCAGACGAGGCACTGATTTCAGGTGGTATATTCCGTATCTTTACCAATGCTATCTGAGCAGAATTTTGATACGAAGAACGTAATGGTGTTTAGGGTCTAACGTCTCATCTGAGACGAAGTCGCTGGACACACAGAACAACCTCAGATTCGACAAGGAACCACCCCACCACATACCGTAATGGATGAAGGGTTATCACTACTGTAACGGCCTAAGGAAAATGCGTTTCCATAAGAACTTTTTTTGGGCGGAAGGAAACGTGGCAGAGAAATTCTACCTCTACATGGAGACTCTGCAAATTACATTCAGGTGCCTAGCAGAGGGTTCATCGAACCACCTTCACAAGTCTCTATTATTCCAATCTCGTATAGCGCGCGGAAAGAATGAACACCTATATCTTTCCGTACGAGCTCTGATTTCCCTTATTTTATCGTGGTGATCGTTCCTCCCTATGTAGGTTGGTGTCAACAAAATATTTTCGCATTCGGGGGAGAAATTTGGTGACTGGAATTTCGTGAGAAGATTCCGTCGCAACGAAAAACGCCTTTCTCTTAATGATTTCCAGCCCATATCCTGTATCATTTCTGTGGCATTCTCTCCCATATTTCGCGATAATACAAACCGTGCTGCCTTTCTTTGAACTTTTTCGATGTAATCCGTCAGTCCTATCTGGTAAGGATCCCACACTGCGCAGCAGCATTCTAAAAGAGGACGGACAAGCGGTAGTGTAGGCAGTCTCCTTAGTAGGTCTGTTACATTTTCTAAGTGTCCTGCCAATAAAACGCAGTCTTTGGTTAGCCTTCCCCACAACATTTTCTGTGTTCCTTCCAATTTAAGTTGTTCATAATTGTAATACCTAAGTATTTAGTTGAATTTACTGCTTTTAGATTAGATTGATTTTTCGTGTAACCGAAGTTTAGCGAGTTCCTTTTAGCACTCATGTTGATGACCTCACACTTTTCGTTATTTAGGGTCAACTGCCACTTTTCGCACCATTCAGATATCTTTTCTAAATAGTTTTGCAGTTTGTTTTTATCTTCTGATGACTTTATTAGTCGATAAACGGCAGCGTCATCTGCAAACAACCGAAGACGGCTGCTCAGATTGTCTCCTAAATCGTTTATATATATAAGGAACAGCAAAGAAATGGCTCTGAGCACTATGGGACTTAACATCTGAGGTCATCAGTCCCCTAGAAGTTAGAACTACTTAAATCTAACTAACATAAGGACGGCACACACATCCATGCCCCAGGCAGGATTCGAACCTGCGACCGTAGCGGTCGCGCGGTTCCAGACTGTAGTGCCTAGAACAGCTCGGCCATTCCGGCCGGCAAGGAACAGCAAAGGGTCTATAACACTACCCTGGGGAACGCCAGAAATCACTTCTGTTTCACTCGATGACTTTCCGTCAATTACTACGAACTATGACCTCTCTGACAGGAAATCACAAATCCAGTCACAAAACTGAAACGATTATTCATAAGCACGCAATTTCACTACGAGCCGTTTGTGTGGTACAGGGGACCCAACGAAATATGAAGAAACGGAGATGTTCAAATAAACCTCGTAGTTTTGGGACTGCATTCTGAAGGAGGCTATTGAAATACGAGTGTCCGACGGCCTGATCAACAGAGACGGCTGCTTCATTCTCAGTAAAGCGTGGGACCCAGCGCTCAGACGACATAAGCCGAGAGCGAAATCCGCGTCCGACCGTGACTGCAGAAGCACTGAGGGCCGGAATCCGCACACAAATTCCACAATCGGGTTTCTTCACTGCTCCTTCCTACACGGCGTGCGACCAGGTTCTTTGGAAAGGAGTGGGGAGCGACAAGAGTGTAAAGGTGGTGGGATGCTGCCAAACAGTAGACAAGAAGCTTCAACAAAATCAGCCTTGAAAGTGAGTCTCACAGAATGAAAGAGCAGAAACAGCTCATTCTGAAGATGACACCGAGATACGGAGTCGACATGTCGTTTTATGTAAACGACTGGACTCGTCTGGACACCCAAGAGAAATGACAAAACTTCCTCCTTCTTTTGTGAAACTTTAGTATTACCACCAGTGCAGACGACTAGAAGATTATTTTTTTTTTGTTTTCAGTCATTGTAGGTAGTAATTTTAGTAGCGTATCTCTGCGAGACCTACAGCTATACAGTCGGGTAGTTTCACCTTCTTGTTGTAGCGGTCTGTCTCTGAATGCTTCGGTTAGTACATTGTGTTACACTGTTATGAAGTTCCGTAGACTTGGATTAGATGGGACAGTGCCTTTCATGTGTGGACACAATGAGAACTGGTCCTATCCGGACAGAGCTAGAGGACAGGATTTAAGTTGCTGCCATGAGCTGTCGTCAATGGCAGTTGCGCAGTACACAGGATAATCCCTCCTCCCCCCCCCCCCCCCCCAAACAGACTGTGAATATCCTAAATAACTAATAAATATCGAAAAAAAATATTCGTATAATGATAAACGCAAAGGGGCAAGTATTTTCTATAACTGGTGTCAGACGCTTTTTCTCTGTTGTTTTGGCATATATTGGCAATTTCGTTTTTGTAATGTGTATATGGAGTTATCGCAAATACTGACCATCAGGTCTTACATGTGACGCCCTTTGTCGACGGAAAGCGTCGGTTTGTTACGAACAAAATTATTTTTAAGTGGAATTTTAGGTGCCTATTCGATAGGCGAGTCCCCAGATTAGTCTAAATCGATACTCGTTTTACGGTATGCACTGTACTAACGAAGATATTAAAACACGAAGAATAAGCAGTACTCCAACAGTGACACCAGATCCCTGGCCTACGCTGACTACTACCGCTATGTAGCAGCACTGCTCAGTCGCTGCTTGAGTACTGATTATTCTTCGTGTTTTAATGACCCTCTTAATTTATACCGATAAAACAAATATCGCACTAGGCTAATTTTGGACCGCTCTATCGAATGGGCACGCAAAACGTAGCTTAAAAAAATCATTTTGTTCGTAATAGCTAGCAAACCGACGCTTTCTGTTGACGCTGGGCGTCACATGAAAGATGTGATGAGTTGTATTTTATTTGGGCTGACTTCAGATACATATTGCAAAAGCGAAACTGCAAATAGCTGCCGAAACACAAGAGAAAATACGCCTCTCGGAGAGAGACCTTGTATAGCTGAAATATTACTTTTTATCGACCAATACACTGAGTCAATTACGTTTTCGCGAGAATGATTGACTTGATTTAAGACCAACTGAGAGTTCCTGGACAGAGATGCAGGTAACAAAATGTTTACTGAAAGTGTGGTTCTTGGCTTACCAGGCACAGTGAAATGTTACCTGACCTGCACGTCTACGGTACATAACGGGACCAACTGCGAACTACTGCCATCATTTTTAGCTCATTCACCACCTATTATGCCAAGACGTATTATCATGTATGCACATTCACACGTTGTAGAATATCCATAATGGATAAGCTTGAACATCACGTAGGTAACGATAACTCATAAAACTTGTTTCTATAGTGTGATGAAAATTCACCTAAGTGTAGAGCTCGTGACACGGCTGAATCAAAACAAGAGAACACGCCTCCAGTCAAAGAATTTGCCACAGAAATTAGAAGACGTTTGTAATGAACAAAGTGGAAGTTTGGTAACCGATCAGCAAGGTCATCGGTTCAAAATGGTTCAAATGACTCTGAGCACTATGCGACTTCTGAGGTATCAGTCGCCTAAAACTTAGAACTAATTAAAGCTAACTAACCTAAGAACATCACACACATCCATGCCCGAGGCAGGATTCGAACCTGCGACCGTAGCGGTCGCTCGGCTCCAGACTATAGCGCCTAGAACCGCACGGCCGGCAAGGTCATCGGTGTCATCGGATTAAGGAAGAATGGGGAAGGAAGTCGGCCGTGCTCTTTCAAAGTAACGATCCCCGCATTTGCCTTAAGTTATTTAGAGAAATCACGGAAAATCTAAATCAGGATGGCCGGACGAGGGATTGAAGCGTCGTCCTCCTGAATCCAGTGTGCTAACCACTGCGCCACCTCACTCGGTAAGTTTGGTTTTGTACCAACACGTAGTAAGGTAATATCGAGCAGCAGACCAGGACGTACAATCAGCCCACCCGAATATTCGTTTCACGATGGAGGGGAAAAAGGATGGCTACCCTCGATTACTTGATGTATGTCTGGGGAGGAAGGCTAATGGCACGTAGGGAGATGATGTTTATAGGACCCCTACTCTATGACTTGTATCCACAGGCTGGTACTTCTCAGCATTAGGCTCAGCGTGAAAGGGTACTTCGTACCTTGGTTCACAGGGCCTACGTCATAGCAGACCTTGACAGTGTCAGCTGGGCTAGCCCACCTTGAAATCACCTCTCATCAGAGTGGTTATAGTGAAAGACATATCAGACTTGCACTGCGCTAGTACTACTAATACCGAATTGGCACCAAAGCCAACGGCCTTTTGACTGGCGCAGGGAGCATTCCCAACTTGATCGGACATATTTTGTGGAAATATGATGTGAAATATGTTTTTCGACCACCATCTCAGATTACAATTCTTTTAGTTTCCGTAAAGGACCATCAGGGTTTGTTTAAGGCGGGTGTCTATAACATTCCTTGGAGTTGTGGTATGTTGTATATTGGTCAGACCATTTGCACCGTGGACGACCGGTGCACTGGGCATAAGCGTCACACAAATTTACAACAACCAAGTAAATCTGCTACTGCTGAATATTGTCTCGACTCCGGTCATCCTAAGGAAATAACATCAAAGAGATTCTTGCATGCACTTCCAGCTGTTAGGATTATGTTATTAGGGAAGCAGTTGAAATTAATTTAGCAAGTAAACTTGTAAATAGAGAGGAAGGTTTTTCCTTAAATTCGGCTTGGAATTGTGCTCTCTCCCTCGTCACAAAACAGGGACAGAGTTCATTGTACCTTACACATTGTTTATTAATTTACACTATCCATAACTTCTTAGGCTGGTCATTTTTGTTCGTGTTCGTGTGGTGGCGCTAGTATTTAGTGTGTGTGTGTGTGTGTGTGTGTGTGTGTGTGTGTGTGTGTGTGCGTGTGTGACACCTTCCTGGAATTGCTCTGCAAAACAGTTATAGATTCTCTTACGCAGCACTCACTTGCGGCAGTTTTGTCTTCAAAACGACGGTGTGTGCATCGGTCGCTATATCGGCGTTTCTCAGCGACATCACCAGACTGCATTCCCGTAAGTTGTCTGAATAAAAACAACGACGGTTGAGCTCTTGTCGCGTCTTAAGTGAAATACAATAAGCGAAAAATTCTGTTCTGATATAATCACCAAGGCGACGAGACTTGCTATAATCAACACCAAGCTACCACCAAACGACAAAGAGCAGAAATGCACATGAAGGACCAACGCCTTGACGGCGTAAACGAAATTCAAGCCAGTACGATCTGAGAGTTGAACAAGAAGAAGAAAAAGAGTACAAAAACCTATTGGTGTTATAATTTGTGCATCACGGCCTGAAAGGCCATTCACCCTTTTACTACCAGAATGCCCGTCTAGTAATGAAGAATGAATACAAATACTGTCTATGGCTGTGCTGCTGTTCCCCCTGCACCCTAGCTGGAATAAACACATTCTGCATCAGCTCGTATGAGTTTAGGAGATCTACCAACATCCTTTTTCTTGCACAATCATGTGAAGTTTTTGTCAAGCGCGGGGGGTTTATTGATAGAATGGAAACTCGATATATCGATGGCTGGACGAAGATCTGAACCGTCGTCCTGCCGAATACGAGCCCAGTGTCGTACCGTTGCATCACCTCACTTGTTACACGAGTGGAGAGAAGAAAACGCTCTCGAGGGAGCTCGTCTATTCGTACCACGGTTCTCATGGAAGCCAACTGCAAACCGGAGCTCGGCAATGGGTGGGTCTATAAACATTGGAGTCTTCTGAGGTACCACCTCCGCCTGGTGCAGTGGTACACTGATTCATTACTTAGAAGGCCGCAACCTTCTAATAAAGGGATTTTTTCGAGGATAGTTTCTGGGCCGATGTGAAACTGTATGCGGTGTGCGATTAAAATACATTCATTCGAAAATTATATAAGAATATTATGTTTATCTTGTGGTTAGAGTAATTATTGACCGTGGAAGGATGTTATCTGCCCCTGGGCATCGATCTGAATGATAGTGACGATATAAAAACTGAATATGTTCTCGACTGCTCTGTTCCTTGTTTCTGTGAGTATTCTGTGGTAAGTATCTGCATAATCCAACGGATCGTTCTAAAGAACAAGTGCTAACGCCGGTTTTCGATATCAGTTAGTCCAATATGTTTCGAGAATGGATTAATGAAATGTAGACAAAATATAAGGCAGTGGTGTTAATGCCTCAGTAGATCTACGTAGACCCCTCCCAGCTGAATGAAATGCAGAGAACGTTCATACAATCCTGTTAACCATTCAAGAAAGCCTTCTTGTTCAACTCTCAGATCGTACTGGCTTGAATTTCGTTTACGCCGTCAAAGCGTTGTTCCTTCATGTGCATTTCTGCTCTTTGTCGTTTGGTGGTAGCTTGGTGTTGATTATAGCAAGTCTCGTCGCCTTGGTGATTTTTTCAGAAGAGAATTTTTCGCTTATTGTATTTCACTCAAGACGCGACAAGAGCTCAACCGTCGTTGTTTTTATTCAGACAACTTACGGGAATGCAGTCGGGTGATGTCGCTGAGAAACGCCGATATAGCGACCGATGCACACACCGTCGTTTTGAAGACAAAACTGCCGCAAGTGAGTGCTGCGCAAGAGAATCTAAAACTGTTTTGCAGAGCGATTCAGGGAAGGTCTCTCTCTCTCTCTCTCTCTCTCTCTCTCTCTCTCTCTCTCCCTCACACACACACACACACACACACACACACACACACACTAAATACTAGCGCCACCACACGAACACGAACAAAAATGACCAGCCTGAGAAGTTATGGATAGTGAAAATTAATAAAAAATGTGTGAGGTACAATTAACTCTGTCCCTCAGTTTTTTGACAAGGGAGAGAGCACAATTCCATGCCGAATTTAGGGAAAAACGGAGTGAAATGCAGAGAACGTTCATACAATCCTCTTAACCATTCAAGAAATCCTTCTTGTTCAACTCTGACAGGGTGGCTGACTAGTGGTATAAGGATATCTACATCTACATCCATACTCCGCAAGCAACCTGACGGTGTGTGGCTGAGGGTGCCTTGAGTACCTCTATCAGTTCTCCCATCTATTCCAGTCTCGCAAGATTGTCGGTATGCCTCTGTGTGGGCTCTAATCTCTCTGATTTTATCCTCATGGTCTCTTCGCGAAATATACGTAGGAGGGAGCAATATACTTCTTGACTCCTAGGTGAAGGTACGTTCTCGAAACTTCAACAAAACCCTGTACCGAGCTACTGAGCGTCTCTCCTGCCGAATCTTCCAATGGAGTTTACCTATCATCTCCGTAACGCTTTCGCGATTACTCAATGATCCTGTTACAAAGCGCACTGCTCTCCGTTGGATCTTCTCTATCTCTTCTATCAACCCTATCTGGTACGGATCCCACACCAGTGAGCAGTATTCAAACAGTGAGCGAACAAGTGTACTGTAACCTACTTCCTTCGTTTTCGAACTGCATTCCCTTAGGATTCTTCCAATGAATCTCAGTGTAGCATCTGCTTTACCGACGATTAATTTTATATGGTCACTCCATTTTAAATCACTCCTAATGCCTACTCCCAGATAATTTATGGAATTAACTGCTTCCAGTTGCTGACCTGCTATACTGTAGCTAAATGGTAAAGTATCTTTCTTTCTATGTATTCGCAGCACATTGCACTTGTCTACATTGAGATTCAATTGCCATTCTCTGCACCATGCGTCAATTCGTTGCAGATCCTCCTGCATTCCAGTACAATTCTCCATTGTCATAACCTCTCGATATACTACAGCATCATCCGCAAAAATCCTCAGTGAACTTCCGATGTTATCCACAAGCTCATTTATATATATTGTGAATAGCAACGGTCCTACGACACTCCCCTGCGGCACACCTGAAATCACTCTTACTTCGTAAGACTTCTCTCCATTGAGAATGACATGCTGCGTTCTGTTATCTAGGAACCTAGGAACTCTTCAGTCCAATCAAACAATTGGTCTGATAGTCCATATGCTCTTACTTTGTTCATTAAACGGCTGTGGTGAACTGTATCAAACGCCTTGAAGTCAAGAAACACAGCATCCACCTGGGAACCCGTGTCTATGGCCCTCTGAGTCTCGTGGACGAATAACGCGAGCTGGGTTTCACACGATCGTCTTTTTCGAAACCCATACTGATTCCTACAGAGTAGATTTCGTCTCAAGAAAAGTCATTATACTAGAACATAACACGTGTTTCAAAATTCTACAACTGATCGACATTAGAGAGATATAGGTCTATAGTTCTGCACATCTGTTTGACGTCCCTTCTTGGAAACGGGGAGTGACCTGTGCCCATTTCCAATCTTTTGGAACGCTACGCTCTTCTAGAGACCTACGGTACACCGCTGAAACAAGGGGGGCAAGTTCCTTCGCGTACTCCGTGTAAAATCGAACTGGTATCCCGTCAGGTCCAGCGGCCTTTCCTCCTTTGAGCGATTTTAATTGTTTTTCTATCCTAATGCCTACATTTCGATATCTATCTATTTCTATCTATTCTATTTCGATATCTATTATTTTGTCATCTGTGCGACAATCTAGAGAAGGAACTACAGTGCAGTCTTCCTCTGTGAAACAGCTTTGGAAAAAGACATTTAGTATTTCGGCCTTTAGT
This sequence comes from Schistocerca cancellata, assembly GCF_023864275.1. NCBI lineage: Eukaryota > Metazoa > Arthropoda > Insecta > Orthoptera > Acrididae > Schistocerca > Schistocerca cancellata. The sequence continues at coordinate 506,087,509 of NC_064629.1, read as the reverse complement.
CTGTCATCCTCTGTTTCAGTACCCTTTTGGTCACAGAGTGTCTGGACATTTTATTTTGATGCACCTACCGCTTTGACATAAGACCAAAATTTCTTAGAATTTTCTGCCAAGTCAGTACAAAGAACTTTCTAATTCGTTGAACGCCTCTCGCACAGCCCTCCTCACACTACATTTCGCTTCGTATAATTTTTGTTTGTCTGCAAGGCTTTGGCTATGTTTATGTTTGCTGTGAAGTTCCCTTTGCTTCCGTAGCAGTTTTCTAACTCGGTTGTTGTACCACGGTGGCTCTTTTCCATCTCTTACGAGCTTGCTTGGCACATACTCATCTAATGCATATTGTATGATGGTTTTGAACTTAGTCCACTGATCCTCAACACTATCTGTACTTGAGATAAAACTTTTGTGTTGAGCCGTCAAGTACTCTGAAATCTGCTTTTTGTCACTTATGCTACACAGAAAAATCTTCCTACCTTTTTTAAAATTTCTATTTACGGCTGAAATCACCGATGCTGTAAGCGCTTTATGATCGTTGATTCCCTGTTCTCCGTTAACTGTTTCAAATAGTTCAGGTCTGTTTGTCACCAGAAGGTCTAATATGTTATCGCCACGAGTCGGTTCTCTGTTTAACTGCTCAAGGTAGTTTTCAGATAATGCACTCAAAAATTTTTACTGAGTCCTTTGTCCCTGCCACCCGTTATAAACGTTTGAGTCTCACAGTCTGTGTCTAGTAAATTAAAATCTCCACCCAAAACCAGAACATGGTCGGGAAATCTACTCGAAATATTTTCCAAATTTTCCTTCAGGTGTTCTGCCACAACTGCTGTTGAGCCAGGGGGCCTAAGAGACATCCAATTATCATGTTTGAGCCTGCTTCAACCGTGACCTTCACCCAAATTATTTCACATCTCGGATCTCCGCCAATTTCCTTCGATACTATTGCACTTTTTATCGCTATAAATACGCCTCCCCCTTCACTGTCCAGACTGTCTCTGCGGGATACATTCCAATCTGAATTTAGAATTTCATTACTGTTTACATCTGGTTTCAGCCAACTTTCTGTCTCGAGTACTATGTGGGCATTGTGACCGTTTATTAATGAGAGCAGTTCTGGGACCTTTCTATAGACGCTCCTGCAGTTTACTATTACCACATTAATATTATCATTCCCTGTTGCGTTTTGCCTACTGCTACCTTGTCGTGTCTCAGGAGGAGTCTTGTCGGGCCAAGGGAGGGAATTCTCTAACCTAAAAACCCCACATGTGCACTCCACACGTACTCCGCTACCCTTGTAGCCACTTCCTGCGTGTAGTGCACGCCTGACCTATTCAGGGGGACCCTACATTTCTCCACCCGATAGCGGAGGTCGAGAAAGTTGCACCCCATATCTCCGCAGAATCGTCTGAGCCTATGGTTTAAGCCTTCCACACGGCTCCAAACCAGAGGACCGCGATCGGTTCTGGGAACAACACTACAAATAATTAGGTCTGATTTCACCCCACGAGGAAGGATTTCCGCCTTCACCAATTCCGCCAACCGCCTGTATGAACTGAGGATGACCTCTGAACCCAGACGGCAGGAGTCATTGGTGCCGACATGAGCAACAATTTGCAGTCGGGTGCACCCAGTGCTCTCTATCGCCGCTGGAAGGGCCTCCTTCACATCTCGGATGAGACCCCCCCGGCAAGCAGACAGAGTGAACTCTAACCTTCTTCCCCGACCTTTCCGCTATTTCCCTAAGGGGCTCCATCACCCGCCTAATGTCGGAGCAGCCAATCACTAATAAACCCCTCCCCCCGTGTTCCTGCTTGGACCTTGCTGAAGGAGCGGCCAAATGTCCACTCACAGGCAGAGCGGGAGATGCCACACGGCCAGCCTCCACATTGACCCTCCGCCTCGTGCGACGCGAACGCCTTTGAACCCGCCAATCTTCTTGGGGAGAGGGAGGCCCAACCGCGCCCGGTACCTGCGAAGATGTCTCGACAGCAGGGACCGTGGGTGAAGCATGTAACACCTGGGGTGTACCATGCGACGCACCAGACTCCCCACTGCCGCTACACTCCGAGGCAGCAGCCTGAAGACGGCTGATCGCGGCCATCAGCACGTTCAGCTGTTCGCGAACAGTGCCCAGCTCCTCCTGCGTCTGTAAACAGCAGTCACACATCCTACCCATCCTAAGAAATCAACAATTTACTGTAGAGAGTTAAGTAATCAACTCTTAACTAGACTGCTAATTCACTACAGGCAGTTGATAGCTGACTAAACTGTGGTTTCTAGAACTTCTTGTTGGAAACAATGAAAATAAGTACTAACTGTCTCTGGACTGTATTCAAAACAAACACGAAATCTATGGAACACTGTTACTAGTACTCGAAAATTAAAGCTTCCTAAAAGCAAAAACACACGGAAAAAGAAGTGACAAGTAAGAAAAACACAGTTAATACTTAAATTTACGTAGCTTGCTGCACAGGAGATGTGAAGCAGACGGCAGTTACGACGACACTGGCAGCATGTAGAACAAAGCACGAATTACAAAAAAATGTTAGAAATCGTCACAATCAAGCTACAGTAGCCCATTACAAACGGTACTGTAAGGTGCTTAAAATGTTATTAGGAAGGCAAAGACTATGTGGTACGCAAGTAGAATAGCTAATTAAAATTAAAACCATATGGTCAGTTGTGAAGGAAGTGTCTGGTCAGCAGCGCAAGGTCGACGATATATATGTTCAGTTCGTAGTAAAAACATTTCTGTTACTGATAAGTCAGAAACATATACAGTATTTAACAATCATTTTCTGAGCATTACTGGTGCATTAAATAAAAACTTACTTTCTACAGGGAATCATGTAACTCTGTTGGAAAACTCCTTTCTGAGACTGATGTCTCTGTGATAGTGACAAGTGGAAGATTGAGTAAATAATTAAATCACTGAAGACTAAGGACTCTCATGGATATGATGGAGGGCCTAGCAGAATACTTAAGTACTGTGCTGCACATGTTAGCCATGTATTTAGCCACATTTGTAATTTTTTCTTTAGGAATGTCAGTTTCCTGAACGATTGAAGTACTGAATAGTAAAGCCGCTTTTTTCTATGCTATCAGTGTTTGCTAAAGTTATTGAAAAGGCTGTGTATGTAAGGATAATTGATCATTTTATATCACACGATTTGCTATCAGATGTACTGTTCGGCTTCAGATGTCATTTAACAACTGAAAATGCTATATTCTCTTTTCTCTGTGAGGTACTGGATGGGTTAAACGAAAGGTTTCGAACGCTAGGCATATTTTTTGATTTAACTAAGGCGTCTGATTGTTTTGATCACCAAATATTGCTCCAGAAGCAGGACCATTATGGAATACGGGGAGTAGCTCACAATTGGTTCACCTCTTACTTCAGCAACAGACAGCAAAAGGTAATTATTCACAATGTTGAGAATGGCTGTGGTGTGGAGTCTGAGTGGGGCACAGTCAAGTGGGGGGTGACCCAGGGATCAGTGTTGGGGCTACTCCAGTTCCTTATTTATATAAATGATATTCCCTCTAGTATTACAGGTAACTCTAAAATATTTCTGTTTGCTGGTGACGCTAGCTTGGTAGTGAAGGATGTTGTGTGCGACATTGGCCTGGTTTCAAATAGTGCAGTTCATGACCTAAGTTCATGGTTTGTAGAAAATAAACTAACTCTAAATCACAGTAAGACTCAGTTTTTACAGTTTCTAAAACACAATTCAACAAAACTAGGCTTTTTAATTTCACAGAATGGGCATTTGATTAGTGAGACTGAACGGTTCAAATTTCTAGGTGTTCAGATAGATAGTAAACTGTCGTGTAAAACCCATGTTCAGGATCTTGTTCAAAGACTTAGTGCTGCTGTTTTTACTATCCGAATAGTATCTGAAGTGAGTGATCGTTCGACAAGAAAATTAGTCTACTTTGCTTATTTTCATTCGCTTATATGGTATGGTATTATATTATATTTTGGGGTAATTCTTCCCATCCCAAAAGGATATTTTTGGCTCAGAATGGGCGGTTCGGGCTATAAGTGGTGTAAGTTCACGTATCTGGGTATTTTGATATTGGCCTCTCAAGTTATATATTCCTTACTGTCATTTCTTGTTAACAATATTAGCTTATTCCCAAGAATAAGCAGTTTTCACTCAGTTAATAGTTGGCAGAAATCAAACCTGCATTTTTATCGTACTTCCTTAACTCTTGTGTAGAAAGGTGGGCAGTATACTGCTGCATTGATTTTCAATAAGCTACCGCTCGAATTCAAATATCTTAGCAGTAATCCACGCGCTTTCAAATCGAAACTGAAGAGTCTCCTCATGGGTAACTCAACCTTTTCTCTCGAGGAGTTCCTTGAAAAATTAAGCTGATTCTTGTTGTTTTTTGTATTTGCGTTTACTTAAATTTATGGATTGACTTTTTCGGGTTCATAAACACTTTATTTTTACCTGTTATTACTTTTATGTTGTAATTTAATGTACTGACATGATCCATGACCTTGAAGATTTGCTCTTCAATTTGGTCCTACGGAACTTGGCGTGTAAATAAAATAAATAAAATACACATCTCTACCGTCAACGTACATCTGCTACTCAATTACGTGGACTTGTGAAGTCCAGAAAATTTTTCTGAATGAATGCTATGTAGTCTACCGAAAAACTTCGTCGTGGTCAGTCACAGAACAGAAGTGGCCCAACACGTCAAACGACTTCCACAGCGTGCATCCCAAATCACACAGAAAATATAAGTATAAGAAAGTTCCTCCAGTTAATATATTATATTTTTGAGGAATGGATAATTATGAGTTCTACAAAAACCAGCATAGTACAGTAGTTAGCCAGCACATTTAATAATATCTTTGGAGTACTCTGTCGGTACTTCGGGAAAAGTAGGGACATTAAAAACTGAAATGCACTGTACTGATCTCGCACAGCAACGTTTATTTTATAGTACGGCTATCTAGGTAACTGTGAGGCAACGTAAAACTAAAATAATAATCTACACAAGATCAATGAGACTGTATAACTGTACAAAATTGCTTTTTTCACTGATATAAGACACTTTACGGCACATATTTGGCATAACTAATGTTGTTGCATTAGTCAAACAGCTAAAAGATGCACCAGTTCCACATAGTGCCACTCTTGACTCTTTTGAAGCCAGCAGCCTATTTTCCAATTTTCCTGTTCGATAGGCTACAGAAATTTCAAAGGAATTATTACATGAAACCTGAAAAAATGCAGTGGAGACAGAGGAAATAAAAATGGCAGCTGAGACATGTTATAAACTAAGTTATTTCCAGTTTCAGGAGACCCTGTAAACTGCATAATATGTCAGTTGTCATGGTAATTGATTTTCCTCAGAGTCCCTTATTAGCTGAAACCTTTACGAATAATTTTGAATAAATATTTATAGATAAAGAACCCGTAAGTGTCCTAAACTACTACACAGGATCAGGTATGTAGACGATATACTCTGCTGATGGACAGGTACTACCAGACAAATAAATTTTTTCCACATTTAAATTCGAAACTCAGTAAAACTAATTTTACAGTGGAATTTGGAGGAGACTCAGTCAACTATCTAGATATTACCCTTGACATTAGCAAACAAAAACTTTTGTTTAAGACATACTGCAAAGTAATTCCTACAGACACAGTAATACTTACCAAGTCTTGGCATCCTGTGATACCGAACATGTAGGCTTCGACTCGGTGAAGCACTACATGCTGTCTATACCACAAATCAGATCACATTCTGAAAGTGTACTATAAGTAATTATAGGTATTTCACACAGTACTGATTATAGTCCCATCCTAACTGATATACTTGGGAGAAAGAAGATGGAGAATACCAGCACTTCTGTCTCCTCCTCAGTAGGCACTAAGTCACACTGACAACAAATGTGCGCCCATGCTGTATGTAGGTCAGATTCACAGATACTTACTAGCAAACTAAATTCCACGTGATACTTGTCAGTTTTCTATACTAGGAATACTGTTGATCACATTCTATTCAACAGTAAACACCAAATTGCACCTTTAGAACATAGTGGAATTTACAGGATTTTCTGCAGCATGCGTGGCAAATTATATGTAGGTCAATTAGGTACACCTATTGTATTGCATTGTATTGTATTGTATTGTATGTTAACCGGGGGCCTAGGAACGACGGAGAGGCTCCGTCCCCGCCGCAGCCGCAGTGGTCCACAACCCCACAACGACTACGGCAGACCACTTCACTCCTCCGCCGCCCCACACCAAACCACTCTTTCAGGGTTATTGTGCGATTCGGCCCCCGGTGGAACTTCCGAGAAGGACTTCCGATGTAACATGTGTGGAACATTGGATATCGTGTTGCCACTAAAACAGATACTGTCGTCAACTGGTTTCTTGTGGCCAGCCATAAACTGGCCTACTGGAATGTCTTATGTTACAATCGATAGCAAATCTTGACATGACAGTTACTTTAGTTGAATTCCGTAGTAATCATTTCCTGTGCAAACAGCAGACCTCTAGAATGGGGGGAAATGTTGGTGGCTACTTACAAGGACTGCTGCCTTATTTTCTTCCAACTTTTCCATTTTATGGTTTAACCTTTTCGCACTACAGTACCTGAAACAAAATTACGTTCTTCATGACAAACAACATGAATTATAAAAATACTGACCATACGAAACGCAACTCAAACTCTTTAAACACGATGTCCTACGAGCCATCATTAGTGGCAGTCTTCTTGACAGTAAGAACGCAGCACAAACTAGGTGAAGGATCACCCACTAATACTAATGGAACTATCAGTGCACCATACGGAAATGAAATAGCGCTATTACTGCTCAAGTAGTGTGTGAATGACCTGGTGAATAATTTAGCTGCAATATTACAAATTCTCTTGTAAAGTGACGTATTATACGATATACATATTACAAAAATATGCAGTAAGTTCTTAATAAAACGTCAGCCGAGAGCAAATACTGCCAAGTAACTGTTAATGTTGACGAATGCATAGTTTAGAATGTCATGAAATGCGAAATTTTATTACTTCTTCGCTTCACGATAAATGATTAACAACTAAAGTCATTCAATCTGTGTATGGAATAAATACATCCAAACCAGCAGTGATTTCCTGATTCGCCGCTTATGTGCCGTGCCCTGCTGAAGGCCTGACATAGATTACTTGTCTGCAGTACACGCAGTACTCACCAGCAGGCTGAGCGCCACGTGCTCCTGCTCCTGAATTCTGTGGGGCGTGTCCTCCAGGGCCCTGTGGACCACGGCCGCGATTAGCAGTGCCACTTGGTCCTGAAAAAGACGTCAGTTTTACAGAGGCATCGACAGTTCTAACTGAACGTCAAGTTACACTAATCTACAGCAGGGGTGTAAATGAACATCGGTCATATGAATCACTGAGCAGAGCAAACTGACATCAGAAAACTGGTTATAACTGAATGCTGTTACCGCTGTCCGAATACTGGAAGTATGACACAGAATATCCCCTCGCAACTGTGAAATTGTTTTTCGTAGCAGCTTGTTGTATTACACAAACATCTGAATATGTTTTATGTAGTAGAGAGGACTAGGAGGACTAGAAGTAGCAGTACAAGTAGTATTACTTTGTTATAAATCAGTAAACTCCCGGTTCTTTGAAGACTCGAACTCTCATGTACAAAAGAGCTTTAACGTTCTATTAATCCATTCTAAGCAAAAGCTAGTTTTTCATGTACTTCAGTATTTATGATGGCATATCTCCTGCACTATGTGTCTCACAATGATACTGTTTTCAAAGTACATTCAGTAGTATATGTTGATAGAGTCTGCAAACTATGTTGCGAAGAAAGTAGCTAGCAAAGAATTAATAAAACTTGATACTTCACGCTAAAGTCTGACACTATGAACAGCGAAAACGTAGGACCGGTGAGAGATAAACTCTTCTCCTTTCGTCATTTTGCGGAGGGTGTCCGCGAGAAAAAGTTTCGTAAGGGCTTGAAATCATATTTAAATTTTTCGAGGAAGTTGATAAGTCCTCTCATTCTCAAATACTGAATGAATGTAGACGGGGTATTTGGGCGCCTCAGGACAAACAGTTTCCAACCATAACATTCGCATAACACTAACATTTAAAATAAAATTGTCTCTCTTAATGAATACAAAATAAAAGCATTTAAAACTGTTAAATTCGGTAAATAATTATGTGAAATATTGACATAAATTTTTTTTGCCCTGCAAGCCATTAGCTAGGATATCTGCAAAAGATAGTGGTATACGGTATAGTGGTTAGTAATCGATGCTATTATTCAGTTATTAGATTTAGCTGGCTTCATACCAGCTATTATTCTTCCTCGCAAATATTTTAAATAACACAGTTTTAGGGAACAAACAATTTCTTTAAATGCCTTTATTCAAATTAACCGGATGGAATTATATCTGCATTCCAACGTGCTCATGCCGCAGGCCAGTAAGCGTTCTTGTACGAGTCAACTGTTTCCGAAGTTCTCGCTAAGCATTTTTGAGGTTTCCAGAATGAAACGGGATGGTACGTCACCTCGCGGAAAACCAGTCTAGTTCCATCAGATAACAAAAAACCAGAAAGATAGCGTCTTGACAGTTTTTATCTTAATAAAAAATGTTTTTGTGAGGTTTACATACACTACTGGCCATTAAATTTCTACATCACGAAGATGGCGTGCTACAGACGCGAAATTTAACCAACAGGAAGAAAATGCTGTGATATGCATATGACTAGCTTTTCAGAGCATTCACACAAGGTTGGCGAAGATGGCGACGCCTAGAACGTACTGGCATAAGGAAAGCTTCCAACCGATTTCTCATACACAAACAGCAGTTGACCGGCGTTGCCTGGTGAAACGTTGTTGTGATGCCTCGTGCAAGGAGGAGAAATGCGTACCATCAAGTTTCCGACTTTGATGAAGGTCGGATTGTAGCCTATCGCGATTGCGGTTTATCTTATCGCGACATTGCTGCTCGCATTGGTCGAGATCCAATCACTATTAGCAGAATATGGAATCGGTAGGTTCAGGAGGGTAATACGGAACATCGTGCTGGATCCCAACGGCCTCGTATAACTAGCAGTCGAGATAACAAGCATCTTATCCTCATGGCTGTAACGCATCGTGCAGTCACGTCTCGATCCCTGAATCAACAGATGGGGACGTTTGCAAGACAACAACCATCTCCACGAACAGTTCGACGACGTTTGCAGCAGCATGGACTATCAGCTCGGAGACAATGGCTGCGATTACCCTTGACGCTGCATCACAGACAGGAGGGCCAGCGAAGGTGTACTCAACGACGAACCTGGGTGCACGAATGACAAAAAGTCATTTTTTCGGATGAATCTACGTTATGTTTACAGCATCATGATGGTCGCATCCGTGTTTGGCGACATCGCGGTGAACGCACATTGGAAGCGTGTATTCGTAATCGCCATACTGGCGTATCACCCAGCGTGATGGTATGGGGTTGGTTACACGTCTCGGTCACCTCTTGTTCGCATTGACGGCACTTTGAGCGGTGGACATTACATTTCAGATGTGTTACGACCCGTGGATCTACCCTTAATTCGATCCCTGCGAAACCCTACATTTCAGCAGGATACTGCACGACGGCATGTTGCAGATCCTGTACGGGCCTTTCTGGTTACAGAAAATGTTTGACTGCTGCCCTGGCCAGCACATTCTCCAGATCTCTCACCAATTGAAAACGTCTGGTTAATGGTGGCCGAGCAACTGGCTCGTCGCAATACGCCAGTCGCTACTCTTGATGAACTGTAGTATCATGCTGAAGCTGCATGGACAGCTGTACCTGTACACGTCATCCAAGCTCTGTTTGACTCAATGCGCAGGCGTATCAAGGCCGTTATTACGGCCAGAGGTGATTGTTATGGGTACTGATTTCTCAGGATCTATGCATCCAAATTGCGTGAAAATGTGATCACCTGTCAGTTCTAGTATAATATATTTGTCCAATGAATACCCGTTTATCATCTGCATTTCTTCTTGGTGTACAATTTTAATGGCCAGTAGTGTAGCATAAGGGTGAACCGTTTTCAATTCGGATACCTTGATTTGTAGCTTTTAAGTATGCCGCTTTAACAATTTGCTGACATGAAAAGTTACCTCGCTCGTGAAAATCACAGGTGTTAAGACTGATTGTTGACATTGCTGAACGGAACCTATTGCATACTGGTGGGTTTATCGTGGATGCCAGTGTTCAGAGTAAAAAGTGATTAATTCTGTGGCTCACAAGAAGTTAAAATGTAAGCAGCCAAGTAGATGTTAACGACAAAACGCCCATGTTCCGACAAGACGGTACGCAGCATCATAATAAAAAAATTTAAGTTCTGTATGTTCCATCAGAAGATGGGCCTGAAAAAGCTTTAAAACTACGGTGGTAATCCCAAAAATAATATCTCCTACTTTTTTATAAGTACATAGACCTGTTTATTTCTACAATGGTTTACATCAGTTTACAGCTCGAACATCTAGCTATTTTTCGACAATCACCATTTCTCTCGATGCATTTTTGTAGAAGTTGTGGCAGTTTTTGTATGCCCATGTCATACCAGCTCGCCACCATGCTGTTCAGAAAGTTATGAACCTCTTCTTTCACCTCGTAGTCGGAACTGAATCGCTTTCCGGCCAAATGTTCTTTTAACCTAGGGAATAGGTGATAAGTCACTGGGCGCCAAGTCAGGACTATAGGGTGGATGGGTGATTATGTTCCACTGAAGCTGTTGCAGGATATCAACGGTATGCCGAGCGATGTGTGGGCGAGCGTTGTCATGGATAATGTGTACGCCCTTGCTCAACATTCCTCTTCTCCGGTTTTGAATTGCCCTTTTGAGTTTTTTCAGAGTCTCACAGTACCTGTCAGCGTTAATTGTGGTCCCAGCGATTCAGCTCGGACGACGAGGTGAAAGAAGAGGTTCGTAGCTTCCTGAACAGCATGGCGGCGAGCTGGTATGACATGGGCATACGAAAATAGCCACAGCGGTGATGTGATCCATTGTAGAAATAAACAGGTTTATGTTCTTATAAAAAAATAGGAGACCTTACTTTTGCTATTACCATCGTAGTTTATGAAAAGTAACTGGCCTCTGTTATCTGTATCTGAATAAAATTAATACTACGTCACGTACTCTAAAATATTCAAAGTGGATACGCTGGAACATCACATTGATAACGGTAACTAAAAACACTTGTGTGTGCAATGTCTCGAAAAAAAGGGTAGAGCTTGTGACGCGGTTCAGTCTAAACAAGAGTACACGCTTAAAGACAAAGAATTTCACAGAAAAGTAGAAGATCTTTGGAATGATAAGAATGGAAGACTGTTTCAGCATCAGTACGAAGGGAGACTATCTCGAGCAGCAGACCGGCACATACATTCAGTCCACTCGAATATTCGTTTCATGATAGAAATGAAAAAGGATGGCAACCCTCCCTTACTTGATGTATTGCTGAGATGAAAGGTTGATGGTACGTGGGCGATAGCTTTTATAGGAACACTACTACCATTCACTTGTACCTACAGGTTCATAACTGACGCCATACGGCTCAGCGTGAAGGGGTACTTCGTATCTTTTTTCACATGGCCCACGTCATCTGACTTCCTAACAGTGATAGCTAAGTTAGCCCATCTTGAAGTCACCTTTTGTCAGAATGTTTATACTGACAGACCGATCAGACGTGCAGTGCGCTACCGACCATAACCGTACAACGGGCGAGTGATGCTAAGACAGAGTTCGCTCAAAGCCTACAGTTTTTTACCTTACGCAGGGAGCGTTTCCAACTAGAGATGGGGGATCCGCTCTTGAACTAATTCATAGAGTTCAATCTTTCAAAGGAGTGAACAATCAGTGATTCAGAAAAAAAGAACGGTAGCTCCAAACGTTTCCCACGGCAGAGAGAGAGAGAGAGAGAGAGAGAGAGAGAGAGAGAGACGGAGCATATCAGCAGCGCCTCTGCTGGTCAGAGCACAGTGCACGCCACACAACACAGCCAGCGCCGGCCTCTGCCCTGCTTCTACCTTGGCTGCCTGCATTGTGCAGTGCCCCATTGGATTTTGTATTTCACATATGCCGTGCCGTCTCTGTGCGTCGCCTGCCGTGTGCACTGTGCAGTGTCTGGCGCAGCTTAACTTCGCATCGCACTCTGTCGGCGATCGTTTCAGTCGCACGTCCTGCCCTCTGGGCAGTTGATGCGAGCAACAGGACAGAGAGCCACCTAGCGGATAACATAGGAACTACTTGCAAAAACCTGCTCGCAAGGGAACGGACGATTTGTCTCGGAGTGGGTGAGTTCACTGCTCCCCCCCACCCTCGGAACTCGCCCGCTCAACGCTCACCCCACCATCTCGACTCTAGCCAGAGTGTCGAGCAAAGCGACTCAGGTGTCACTCTGGTCTCTGCGGTCTCAGCTCACGCAGTAATACAGCTCGCGGCTTGACCTGCTCGTCTCAGCGCCTCTGCATCGGAGTTCGTCCCCACTGGATATTGTTCTTCGTAGTAATACTGCTATGTATATTACATTATTATGTTATGTATACATCAATTGTTTTTATTTTATTTTTATTTGTTTAAACTGATTAGATTAGGTTCCGGATGACTCCTATTACTATAGGATTTTTATTATGGACACTCGAATTTACGCTTTAATTACGAGCGAACCGATAAACGTATCGCAAAATGTGATACACCAATATTTTCCTTGTTTTATTCTGCGTAAGGCTATATGCAGCACTTTCGTTTTACAGTCAAATTTATATATTTTTTTCTTATTCTGGTACGGATTTTGCGATTTTAGGCGTCTTCGAAAGGAAATGTTCACTTTAAAAATATATGGCTTGCGATGTATTTGTATGAGGTTAATGAAATTTTAATACATTATAGCCAAATATATTGTTAATGTAAATCTCAAGTTACAACATTTTCCGATCACCCAAAAAACCACGATAGTGCAAAATAAATAAATAATCAAAAACTTTGTCATATCGTGGAAATTTCAATAAACAATACAAAATTCTTACTCATTATCTGTGTTACTTCAAAATAGGATCAAATAAGATCAAAATACAGGTATAGTATGGGAATAAACCAAGTTTAAAGGGCAATGTGCCTTCCATTTATTTTCTATTGTAAATGAGTGGTGAGTCATGAAAAAGAGCTAATTCATTTCAGGGAGTGAACAGTTCTGATCCAATCTCTGAAAAGAACAGTTTTGCCCATCTCTATTTCCAACTGGATTGATCGTATTTTGCGGAAAGATGAAGTGAAATGTGTTTTTCGACCACCATCTAAAGTACGGAGATTCTGGCATGCACTTCCAACTGATGGAACAGTGTTATTATGGAAGCAGTTGAAATAAAATTAGCAAGTAACGTATTAAATACATATAGAAGTTTCCGCTTCAATTATACATGGACTCCTGGTCTCTCCATGCTACCTCAGCCTTTGGTTATTAATATTCAACATCGGTAATGTCTGCGTCTGACGGTGGTCATCTCTGTTAGTGTGGTGGCGTTAGTATTTTTGTGTGTGTGTGTGTGTGTGTGTGTGTGTGTGTGTGTGTGTGTGTGTGTGTGTGTGTCATCTTCCCGGAATTGCTCTGCAAACCAGGGTTTTAAAGTCCCTTGCACAGCGTGTAACGCCGGAAATGCATATCCTCCTATTTCCATCTATTGTACTATAATTTGTTTCCTTAATTTGTTACCTGAAGTTATGACATTTCTGTGTCTTCATATATTGTAACTGTTTTACTATATATATATATATATATATATATATATATATATATATATATATATATGCATTTATGTCGATGTATAATTGGTTTGTTTTGTAAATATTATTTGTATTTTTACGCTGGGTCTGGCCTAGGGAAAAATATGCTATCGGACTATTACATCGATAGGTCGTGTCGAGAACGTGTTTAGGATCTTTGGTAGTGTTAACTCTGCCGCATGGAGCGCGGGCAGAGGGAGTCTTGCTGTAGTAGGACGGTGGAGCAGGTGTGTTGTGTGACGCTCCCGCGAGTTGCCGCGCTTTCGGGGTTTGGCAGCATGTAATTGCGCTCGACTTGCTATGATAGTTTCTGACACGGTGTCGCGGACGGGAAGCATTAGCTGGCGCACATCAAGAGCCCGTTTCGCCTGGTGACCGTGTCGAGAAGAAGGCGCGCCAACATCCAGCTTCTGCAACAGCTACGGCCGACAATGAGTGACTGTCGCCACCTCCTTGATCGACGACTTCAAACCTTCAGTCAACCAACAAGGAAGACTGAAAGCACGTAAAGTTTTAGAACTGTATGACAGACCTCAGCTGTTTCAAATTGTTGCATCACAAAAATTCAGCAACTTAGCATGAACCTTTGTTGCTCATTGTCTCAATTGCATTACCAAGCAGGGTCTCTTCCTTTTCCGGAATGAACCCGAGTGTCGTTGAAATTCATAAGCCAGCATTAAAGTAATATCATTCCATTTCACTGCTTTAATTTCAAAGTTCAGTTAAAGTATTCATAGCTGGCCACAATATTTAGATTACACAAGCAGAAATTAAGAGTGCGAGTTTTGTTACCATATTTTTAACTTACCTGTGACTGCAGCTCAGCTTGTTGGTACGTACTAAATTTTACTATTGTTAATTGTTCAGAATCATTTAATTCAAGTTCAAAATTAAATCTCTTATTTCTAAATTGCGTAGATTCAAGTAGCTTTTGAAATGATTATTGAGGTAGCCCAAGACTAACCTTATTTTATTGAATTTCATAGTGCTTCAGAAACAAAGTTCACTATTAATTTTAGTCACAAAATTAACTTTCAATTTTCCGGTTTTATTAATTCTTTTGCTAAATTAAGTCAGAGTGTAGCGAAATTTATTACTTCTGACAAACATTCAGTTTTTACACAGCACGTGTCAACCTTAAGTTGCCACGCTTTTAGTGCTAATTATATGTGCATTAATCTTTCATTTTCAATTATTATAGTAGTTGTCCATAGGACTGGCGACTGTAAATTTCCCCAAATCTCAAATATCTAATTAATGCCAATTAATTGTTAACGTAACGACCGCACATTTACTTTCTTTACTAATTTTACCCTTTTCTCAAAATTAATTTTTACCAATTTCATTTGCATTTTTCCTTTCATTTAGATGTAACCCTTTCCTCCCTCCTTACCGACAAATTAACTTCGGTGACGATTGCTTTTCCCAAATTTCCATTAGATGCACGCGGTTTAATTTTTCACTGTCATTAAGATCGATAAGTGAGGGGGAGGTTATAAGCGCTCGCTTTGTGCAGTTTTGCATTCAAAATGACGGTGTCTTTGCGGAATATTCTTTTCTGAAAAAAAATCATCCGAATGACGAGACCTCCTGCTTTCAATATGAAACTACCACAAAACGACAAAGTGCAGAAATTCACATGAAGGATCGACGAGTTGACAGCGGAACCGAAATTCAAGCCAATTTGATGTGAGAGTTGAACAACATCCAAAAGAAGGCTTTCTTCACGGTTTATTTGAATTGTATCAACGTTCTGTGCACTGTACTCAATAGGGAGGAGACTATGGAGACCACGCGATGCATTAAACGAATATTTTAAATATTCAAAGATACAACAGTGGTCTCGTATTCAGGAGGACGACGGCTCAAACCTCCGTCCAACCATTCAGATTTCGGGTTTAGATTAATCTCTGAATCCTCCCCACCACGCTTGCCGAGTCGGCACCGAAGAAGTTTGCATGCTACGTCTACTACACTCCTCTACTGTCAGCTTACGATCGCGCAGTCTACCGGAGGACTTCGTCGTTGCCATTCGCAGAACGCTTGCGGTCCAACACGTCAAACGATTTCCCTAGCTTACATCCCATATCACACAGCAAATATTAATATAAGGAAGTTCGTCTAGTTGGTATATTATATTTTTGAGAAATGGATAGTTACGAGTTCTACAAAAACCAGTATAGTACAGCAGAATGTTAGCACATGTATTAACATCTTTTGAGTACTATGTCGGTACCTGGAGGAACACAGGAACATTAAAAACTGAAATGCACAGTGCTGATGATCCACAACAATATTTATTTTTGGTAGTTGTTTAGCGGATTTATGCTATTAAGGCTATTATAAGACAACGAAAGGCTAAAATTATAATTTACACAACATTAACGATAGTTTATACCTGTACAAAGCTTGTTTTAAAAATACACAGGACCTTTTGAGACCAATATTTGGAATATGAGAATATGAAGATCGTATCTGTTCTTTCAGACATGTCCGAAAGAACAGATACTATCTACATATAGATAAGGCTTACCAACCAATGATCTTCTTCAGTGCAGATGCACTCACATTGCTCAAACTCTTACGGGAATCGGTACACTTACTGCCGCGAGTAATGAGTATAGTGGGCGGTGCACTACAAATGTAGTGTGTGGACAGTAAGTTGGAAATATGGATCTCACGGGGAGCGTGCCTGAGATAAGTCGCTGCAGTCGCACTATCCTCTGTGTCCTCGATGGCTCTGGCGGGTACAGCGGCTGCCATGTAAGCATGCGACCACGGGTTCGAGTTCCGGTCGGGGCACACATTTTCAACTGTCCTCGTTGATATTTATCAACGCCTCCAAGCAGCTAATGGTCTGGATTTCATTTTAAATTTAATATTTGGAATATCTGATTTCCGAAAAGTTGTCAAACAACTGAAAGATGTACTAATTCCCCTACCTTATTTTCCAATATTTCTGTTAGATACGCTATAGAAGATTGAAAGAAATTGTTACATATAACCAGAACAAGTGCAGTTGAGACACAGAATGTACACTACCGGCCATTAAAATTGCTACACCAAGAAGAAATGCAGACGATAAACGGGTATTCATTGGACTAATGTATTATACTAGAGTTGACGTGTGATTACATTTTCACGCAATTTGGGTGCATAGATCCTGAGAAATCAGTACCCAGAACAACCACCTCTGGCCATAATAACGGCCTTGATACGCCTAGGCATTGAGTCAAACAGAGCTTGGATGGCGTGTACAGGTACAGCTGCCCATGCAGCTTCAACACGATACCACAGTTCAGCAAGAGTAGTGACTGTTGTGACGAGCCAGTTGCTCTGCCACCATTGACCAGACGTTTTCAATTGGTGAGAGATCTGGAAAATGTACTGGCCAGGGCAGCAGTCGAACATTTTCTGTATCCAGAAAGACCCGTACAGGACCTGCAACATGCGGTCGTGCATTATCCTGCTGAAATGTAGGGTTTCGCAGGGATCGAATGAAGGGTTGAGCCACTGGTCGTAAGCAGAAAAAAAATGGCTCTGAGTACTATGGGACTTAACATCTGAGGTCATCAGTCCCCTAGAACTTAAACTACTTAAACCTAACTAACCTAAGGACATGACACACATCTATGCCCGAGGCAGGATTCGAACCGGCGACCGTAGCGGTCGCGTGGTTCCAGACTGAAGCGCCTACAACGGCTCGGCCACACCGGCCGGCAGTTCGTAACACATCTGAAATGTAACGTCCACTGTTCAAAGTGCCGTCAATGCGAACGAGAGGTGACCGAGACGTGTAACCAATGGCACCCCATACCATCACGCCGGGTGATACTCCACTATGGCGATGACGAATACCCGCTTCCACCGCGTTCACCACGACCATCATGATGCTGTAAACAGAACCTGGATTCATCCGAAAAAATGACGTTTTGCCATTCGTGCACCCAGGTTCGTTGTTGAGTACACCATCGCTGGCCCTCTTGTCTGTGATGCAGCGTCAAGGGTAACCACAGCCATGGACTCCGAGCTGATAGCCCATGCTGCTGCAAACGTCGTCGAACGTTTCGTGCAGATGGCTGTTGTATTGCAAACGTCCACATCTTTTGACTCCGGGATCGAGACGTGGCTGCACGATCCGTTACAGCCATGCGGATAAGATGCTTGTTATCTCGACTGCTAGTGATACGAGGCCGTTGGGATCCAGCACGGCGTTCAGTATTACCCTCCTGAACCCACCGATTCCATATTCTGCTAACAGTCATTGGATCTCGACCAACGCGAGCAGCAATGTCGCGATTCGATAAACCGCAATCGCGATAGGCTACAATCCGACCTTTATCAAAGATGGAAACTGGATGGTCCGCGTTTCTCCTCCTTACGCGAGGCATCACAACAACGTTTCACCAGGCAACGCCGGTCAACTGCTGTTTGTGTATGAGAAATCTGTTGGAAACTCTCCTCATGCCAGCACGTTTTAGGTGTCGCCACCGGCGCCAACCTTATGTGAATGCTCTGAAAAGCTATTCATTTGCATATCTGAGCATCTTCTTCCTGTCGGTTAAATGTCCAGTAGTGTAAGATTGGCAGATGAGGCATGCTTAAATCAAAACCAGTTCCTATTTCAACAGGCTCTGTACTGTCAGTCAGAAGTATTAGCGACAGCGCTTCCTCACAGCCTCTTATTAGCTGAAATGCTTATAAATAATTCTGAACAATCATTTTTGGATAAAGTGCTCCTAAGAGTTCCAAAATGAAATACGGGACCAGGTACGTAGACGATGTGCTGCGCCAGTTGATTGGTACCGCCAGGCAAACAAATTTTTCTAACAGTTTAATTGGCACCTCAATAAAATTAAGTTTTGAATGAGATTGTGAGGAGACTCAATCAACTTTTCAGACATTATTATATGTATTAACAAGCAAAAATAATAAATTTAAGACATACAGTAAAGTAATTACTACATGCCAATTCCTAGCATCCTGTGTCACACGAACATACAGCCTTCGACTCCGTGGAGCACTCCCTGCTATCTATACTACAAACTTAATCAGATTCTGAAAGTGAATCATAAATAACTATAGCAATATTGATTACAGTCCTACCCTAACTGACAACAAACTTTATAGAAACAAGCCCGAGGGTAACAGCACATGTGCATCCTTCTCAGCAGCCATTAAATCGCAATGAAAACAAATGGGCCACCTTGCTGTATGTAGGTGGGACTTCACATATACTTGTCATCAAACTAAAATACAGTTCACGTACTTCCAGTTCCTACACTAGGAATACTATTACCTACGTTTTGTTCAACAGTAAAGCCAAAATTACTCATTTACAGCACAGTGGAATTTATAGGATTTCCAGGAAATTGCGTGGCAAACTTTATGTATGTCAGTTAGCTAGGGCTATGGTTACTGGACTGACTGAACAGGAAAGGACCTGGATACAGAAAACGAAGGATTCCACTTTTGCTAAACGTGCTCTGAATGAATGTCATTTTTGTGATGATAAATACGATATGATCCATAGAGCATGGGGGTTACTGGACTGACTGACCATGAACGGAGCTGGATAATGAAAGAGAAAGATTCCTCCTTTGCTGAACATGTTCTGAGTGAATGTCATTTTTGTCACAGTAAATATGATAATGTCCACAGAACACATAAACGTCAGTTAATAATTTTCTCACCATAACATAACATGCTTGTTGTAGACAGTGTAACTGTATCCCACGGACATTCCAATGAATTACTTTTCCCACCTGGCCCGACCCCCTCCCTTTTTGCCAGTTAATCACATTGTCAGGTTACCTTAGTTACTTAATAGTCCACACCACTACTCAGTTGTGTACTGTTTTGGTCTGTACATTTTTAGACTTTTTATCTTTGAGTGTAACGTAAAATGATGTCTGCTCATGGCGTCTTTGTGTATTTCAAAACGCCTGTGGTTTTCGCGTAGATGTTTAGTCCTACATTGTGAAATATTTCTGGAAAAACAATCCTCCTGCAGCTATAAGCTCTCTACGATGATGTGTGAACTATATGTCTAGTTTTGAATTATCTGAAGATGGCCTGGAAAGCAGAAGAATCCGGTCCACAACCAATTATAAAATAAGTATTGTTGTGGATAATTAATACTGTTTATTTTAACATTTAATATGAACCACACATTGTTTATTTATCTATCCAAAATTACATATCAGATGAGTATCGACACATGTGTTACCATTTAGTTACCATGTAAGTGCAAAGACGAATGGTAACGAGAATACTTGTGGAGGCAAAATGCAGCCAAATTTCCTGAACCTGAACTACGTCCCTCACCCCGACGAAGACGCTGTCACATCGTATATGCTATTCGCAAGTCAATTAATACTAGTATTAAGCATAGCTTATCTCACGTTACTTTAACAGAAAAAATATCCAAATGACTGGACAAGATTGTTGGTGACACCTAGGATGTTCTTTGGAATGCAAGACTGTCAATTCGTAAACTAAAGTTCGATATCACTTACTTCTATAAAAGGTGAGAAGCGTAAGAGAGATCGTCCTACATTTACCCAAAAAGAGGAATATATCGAGGCGCGGTTTCTGCTAAGCTGCAGTTAACAACGTGTCAGTATGACTGACGGACGCAAGAAATTTTTAACATTTGTTCCTGCCGGATTAAAAAACCAACATTTAAAGAATATTACTTTACACCCTTTTCTGTGGCGTTGGAAAGAGCTTTGGAAGAGAATTTCCGCTGTAACACGTGTCGAACATTGGATTTTGTCGTGCCATTAAGATCAGATACCGATGCTGTCCCAAATGGTTTCTTGTGGTTGACCGCGAAATGGCCTACTGTGAATGTCTTCGATTACTCGAAATCGACGCGAAATCTTGACAGATAGTTTTTGATCATTCATCTCTGCTAAGAAGGTATGTGACCCACTTCAAAGCAGGTGGATATTCTACGAAAAAAGCAACCTTAGTTGTGTCTCCACTCCACAACCAACAGGGTGATGAGTAGTGGAAAGTACATAGTTACAAGAATTATATTCCCATTCTATTCTCAAATGGTAGACGAAAATCGCATGCACGGGAAAGACATCAAGTGTCATTTCCTACATAAACCGTAAACTTCCAGTTTGCGGGGAAATCTTGGTGGTTATTTTCAAAGGCAGCTGTCTTATTTTCTTTCGAACTACCTATTTTATGGTTTACGCGGTTTCGCGCTAGTGTACCTGAGACAAAATTACGTTCTCATTGACAAACAACATGAACTCTACAAATACTCATCATACGCAAAATAATTCGAACTCTTTAAACACGATGTCTTACGAACCATGATTAGAGGCAATATTCTCGACTATAAGAACGCAGCACAAACTAGGCGGAAAATAACCCAAAAGTGCTCTACGAAAATGTGATAGCGTTATTACCGTTCATGTAGTATGTGAATGACTCGGTAAACATATTGGCTGCAATATCAGAAATTTCCTAGTATATCTATTGAAAACTGCGAAGTGTTTTGCAGTGTGTACAATCGAAATATGCAGTAAGCTCTTAACAAATCATCAGCAAACAGCAAATACTGCCTGGTAACTGTGGATGTTGACGAATGAGTAGTTTTGAACGTCACGAAATATGAAAACGTGTTAATCTTTGGCTTTAAAGTAGATAGTTAACTACTGAAGTTATTCTATTTGTGTATGAAACACACGCAACAATAAAAGTTTTGCAACACCTTGGTTCCGAGAGTTCCGGGACCTGCACATAAAATTGGAATAGAGATGAACATAAGCATCATTTCCGCCCAAAACCACACATTGCATATTGTACCACAAAACAGCGAGACTTCCAGAGGTTGTAGTCCAGCTTGTTGTACATACTGGTACCTCTAATACCCAGTATCACGTCCTCTTGCATTGATGCATGCCTGTATTCGTCGTGACTAGAGGTCTGCGCGGATATCCGCGGTATTTGTTACTTGGCGGATAAAATCGCGACCGGCGCAGATATCCGCGGGTCGTCTGCGGATAATGAGCAAGGCATCTGCCCAGTACGTATGTTGCAATGTTAGTTGAAAACTCCAAGTCTGTTGACATTCTTGGAATCTTGCAGGTCCCGGGTAGAGGGGATGTCTGTTGTCCTCAGCCCCTGGCTACGACCGACGTAGCTGTACCGAAGAGACCTGCGCCTAATCCGTTTCCGCAACCGTTTCTCTTGTGTGGCCTGTGAAGTGCTTTCTGGGTGGCAAACCTGCCCACTGTCTACCAGACAGGTGCCCGTTGCAATTTTCCGCTGCCTTCAGTTCTCGCTTTGTAGTGACCGAGTGGCAAAGTGCATCGTAGCAAATATCAGTGAGAGTTCTTTCTTCAAATGAACACCATATCGATGGATACAATTTCGCGTAAGGTGAAAAAAGGTGATTTTACATTAGTGAAGGAAAACAAATTGAAATCGCCAATTCGGAAAAAATTCGGATACATATTTGATAGCAACGAAAAGATAAAAGATATGGTGGCTTGTTTTGCATGTAAAAAAGTATATTCCTACACTGGACACAAAAGTGGAACCTCAAATTTGCTAAAAAATTCGTGTGCGGCTGGACAAAGTAGCATAATTACTTATTTAAATACCAAGAGAGACGTGAAAGTTCCTGAAGTTCCGCCAAATTTGAAGACAGCCGCGACAGAAAAACTTATCAATCTTGTCAGCAAAGACATTTTACCATTCGAAGTTGCGTGTGGATCTGGGTTACTCGAGACGGCACAGTTTCTTATTGATGTGGGGACCAAGTACGGTGCAGTGAGTGCTAAGGAACTGCTACCTCATCCAACCACCATATCCAGAAATTTTAAGGAAATGGCCGACCGTCTGCGTGAAACTGTCTCCGCAGAAGTGAAGAATATATTCAGAGATATAGGTGGAGCACTAACTGTCGATTTATGGACTGATTCGTACCGTAAAATAAACTATATGGGAGTGACTGCACATTATGTTAATTATGAAGAAGTGAAACTTGAGGATCGAGTGCTGTGCACCAGAAATTTTGAGAGTGAGATTAAAAAAACAGGAGAAAACATTAAACTTGAATTAAAATGCTACGTTCGTTCGATTTATTCAGTGCTGTGAATAACATCGTGTCCGTTACGGATAGAGGTCCAAATATTGTGGCAGCACTTCGCCAATACAAGAGGCTGTCGTGCTCAGCACACATTCTTAATATTGTGCTGGAGCACACGACTCGAGGAGACGCGAATGATGAGAAGAGTGACGTGCAGCGACTAATAAATTCCTGTCGAGCTATCACAACTTTCTTTAAAAGATCTGGTCTTCAGAATCGCCTTCAGAAGTCATTGAAAGGAGATATAGACACACGATGGAACAGTAAATTGGATATGTTTGAGTCTATTAATTCACAAAGGTTTGAAGTTCTGTCAATTTTGTCAGAGAAAAATCAAGATAATTTGATTGATTCTATAGACAAGAGGACGTTGGAAGATATAATAACCTTTCTGACACCATTTAAAACAGCTTCTTGTGATCTCGAAGCCTCCAAAACCCCTACGCTTTATTTATGTGTGTTGTGGAAGTTAAAACTTCTCTCCTTCCTTGAAAAAAATGATGGCAACAGCCCATTTCTGATAGCTTTAAACAGTACAGCCAAATCTATTTTAATCAGAAAATGGGACATAACAGTAACCCATAAACTTGCAACGTTTTTGAATCCAAAATATAAAAACCTAAAATTTCTTAGCAGTGCCGAAAAAGATGAAGTTGTAAAGGAAGCGAAAAATTATGTTGCGAGAAATTGTCCATAGTTAAAAGATAAGGAGAAAACATCTGGAATTCCTGCAAAAAAAAAAAAAAAACAGGAGTCTGACGTACTTTTTAATGAATTTGACGATTCCTCAGAAGATGAGTCGAGGAGAGATCTTGACTTTGCGTCAGATGAAATTCTCAGATATACGAATGATAAAGTCCAATTTTTGGAAGGCATCGACCTGATAGCTTGGTGGCATGGACGTGAAATCGTCTATCCGCGTCTTTCCAAACTCCCATACTTCTTGCACTGCATTCCAGCGTCCAGCAGGCCATCTGAGAGAAGCTTCTCTACTGCGGGACAAATAATGCAGGACCCACGGACGTCTTTGAAGCCACAGACGATTGATGACATCATGTTCCTGCATAGTAATCTTCCAAAGTAAGAAGGTACTTGTACAACTTCTCTTACTTCACTGTATTTTTTGGGATTATCTGAATTAGTTAATTTTTTTTTCATCTGATTCCTTCTTTTACAGAATTTGAATCAGAAGCAAGCAGAAGATGAAAATATTTAATCTGAAGCCTGTGATTTTTTATTGTAATATTTATAGTAAGGAATTTCCTCTACATATTGTTAGTATTTTTACTACTCCCAACAAGAACATTTAAGTAGCATTAGGTAAAAGAAGGAAATATTTAACAAGCAATTTATTTTGTTGTAATTTTCATATTAAAGAGCTCAATTTTAAGTTTTTACTCTTCGCAACAAGAACATTCAACAGCTAAAACGTCAATATTATTAAACTAGTAATGATGATCTCATAAGTGCCTTCCTAAATTTTATCGTGCACTACAGTAACATTTGCAGCTGCCGAGCATTGTCGCTCTTTGTGAACAGTGAAACAGCCCGGCCGGAGCGGTGGCACGGCGGGCCTTATAATTAATTACAAGTGGGACTTCAAACTACGGTTCACGACCATCAACAAGCTGTGACTGCGATAGCCCGCGAAAGATTATTCTGTTCACTTTGAAAACTTATAAAATATTCAAATCATCCAAAATAATAATGTGTCTTTTAATTTACCAGCCAATTAGTAAAGATAAGGGCTGAACATTTTAACTGTAACTCGGTATTGCTTAACAGGGAACAGTGCCTAACATTTGAAGTTATGGGACAGTGGTTTTTATACAGACATCTTGAAATCGTTTGCAGTTCCACTAAACTCTGAAATAAAATTATTTTTTAACATTGAAAGTATTAACTGCGAAATCTACTGCAAATTTTGTCTTAGTAATTTAGACCAATGTTGAGGATGTTCTAAAGTGTTTAGTTGAGAATCAAACAAACATTTCATTTATCGCTAGGTCTTAATTCGATAAATCAGCCAACAGGTGAGGTTCGAGATTTCAATCGTATTTTTAGCTAAAGTTAAATAGACTCCTAATTTCTATAACCACTGATTTTATAACCACTGATTTTGTTGTCACTCTTCGGAAGAAGAGTTATTTCTTCCAGACAACGTCAATTATTGCTGGCAGTTTAACTTTTTCACAGGTGCGCCAGAGTTTTGCTGTGTAGGCCGAATACTGGAAATGAGGAGGACTGAACGCGTAAGCTACAATATAATCATGAGCTGACATGAATGGCTTCAAAATTAGACACATCCAAGCAGTGAGTACAAAAAACCGTAAGTGATGCAATGTGCTAGTAACAGTTTAAAACCATCGTCATTTTCAGCTGCCTTGGCACAAGAGCAGCGAAATATAATTGTTTCTATACACTATTTTCATCATTTAATATCATTACATTGAATTTTATTTTTTTAAATAGCGTTTCCAATCTCACGAGATCCGAGCCGCTACTGTGTGTGCTCCGGAGCGCCAATGCTTTCCTGTTCGGAATGGTCTGCTTTAGAGTAGGTATAGAGCATTTCCTGTGATTTAAGAAATCAGAAGTAGTTAAGTTGTCGCAGAAATGGCACCCTAACAATAACTATGTCATTACATATCATAATTCTAAGTACTACTGTCTATTACTATTGATTACTCATTCAAAACATAAATATATGCGGATGCGGATAAGGAACTTGCGGATGCGGATTAATTGCTGCGGATGCGGATGTGGTTGCGGATTAGGACCTTGCGGATGCGGTGCGGCTGCGGATTGCACTTTTTTTATCCGCGCAGACCTCTAGTCGAGACATATAATCCACAAGTGTAGTTATCCTGAAGGAAGCCACTCAAAAGATGTGCACGATGGACGCGCGAATTGTCCATGAGGACGAATGCCTCGCCACTCTACTGCCGATATGGCTGCACTATCGGTCGGAGGATGGCATTCACGTATTGTACAGCCGTTACGGCGTCTTCCATAACCACCAGCGGCGTATGTTGGCCCCACATAATGCCACCCGAAAACAACAGGGAATCTCCACCTTGCTCCACTCGCTGGACAATGGTTGGTTGGTTGGTTTGAGGAAGGAGACCAGACAGCGTGGTCATCGGTCTCATCGGATTAGGGAAGGATTGGGAAGGAAGTCGGCCGTGCCCTTTCAGAGGAACCATCCCGGCATTTGCCTGGAGTGATTTAGGGAAATCACGGAAAACCTAAATCAGGATGGCCGGACGCTGGACAATGTGTCTAAGGCATTCAGCCTGACCGGGTTGCCTCCAAACACGTCCCGATGATTGTCTGGTTGAAGGCATATGCGACACTCATCGGTTAAGAGAACGTGATGCCCATCCTGAGCGGCCAATTCGGCATGTTGTTGGGCCCATCTGTACTGCGCTGCATGGTGCCGTTGTTGCACCATGGACGTCGGCAGTGAAGTTGCGAATCATGCAGCCCATTGTGCACAGTTTGAGTCGTAACACGATGTCCCGTGACTGCACGAAAAGCATTGTTCAACATTGTGACGTTGCTGTCAGGTTTTCTCCGAGCCATAATCCGTAGGTAACGGTCATCCACTGCAGTAGTAGCAGTAGGCGGCCTGAGCGAGGCATGTCATCGACAGTTCCTGTCTCTCTGTATATCCTCCATGTCCGAACAACATCGCTTTGGTTCACTCCGAGACACCTGGACACTACTCTTGTTGAGAGCCCTTTCTGGCACAAATTAAAAATGCGGAGGCGATCGAACAACGGTATTGGCCGTCTAGGCATGGTTGAACTACAGACAAGACGAGCCGTGTACCTCCTTCCTGGTGGAATGACTGGAAGTGATCGGCTGCCTCCGTCTAATAGGCGCTGCTCATGCATGGTTGTTTACATCTTTGGGTGGGTTTATAGTGACATCTCTGAAAAGTCAAAGGGACTGTGTCTGTGATACAATATCCACAGCCCACATCTATCTTCACGAATTCTGGGAACCGGGATGATGCAGAACTTCTTTTGTCGTGTGTAAATACATCCAAGCATACAGTGACCTTATACAGATCTGCCGCTTCTGTGTCGTGCCATGCGCAAGTCTTGACATTTGTTACTCGTCTGCAGCACACGTACTACTCACCGGGTTCCATACGCATACGTTGAGTTACATGGACAGAAATCTGTGGGGCCTCAGCTCCGGCCCCCTGCGAAAATGGCACACGAGTTGTATGACCACTTGGTCCTGAAAAAGACGTCAATTTTACAGAGGCATCGACAGTCCCAAATGATCTTCCAGAAACACTAATTTACAGTATGAATGTAAACTAAGAGTGGTCATACGATTGACAGATCAGAGCAAATTATCATCAGTAAAATGATTAAAACTTAATGCGAATCCCGCTGTGTTAATGTTCGAAGTTTGACACCAAATATTCTCTCGCAACTGTGACAAGGTTTTTTGCAGCTGCTTGTTGTATTACATGTACATATGAATATGTTTTACCTAACAGAGAGGATTAGGACGGCAAGTAGTAGTAATTTATAATAAACCTGTAAACTTCTTATTCTTTAAAATTCGAATTCCCATGTATAAAACAGGTTGAAACCTTTGATTACTTTAAAAATGGATTAATGCGTTACATAATGGAATTTAAGCACGTAATCGAGAAAAAATGTAGGTAAGTTTAGAAATTATACTTTGTTTTGGAAGTCGGTAAGTGCTCTCATTACGAAACTCTGGATGTACGATAGTCTGCCTAATTTGAGCTCCATTTTAAGCAAAAGCTATTTTCCCGCACAGCTCAGTGTTTACGAATACGTATGTCCTGATCTGTGTGTCGTAAAATGATGTAATTTTGGAGGTACATTTAATGGTGTATGTGGGTACTGTCTGGAAAGTTTGTAGCAGAAACTCGGTAGCAGACATTTAATAAAACTTCATGCCTGATGCTGGAGTTTATATAAACAGCGAAAAAGCAGTATGCGCCTTTCATTATTTTCTGGAGGATGTCAGCGAGAAAAACCCTCTTAAGGGTTTGAAATTATGGGTAAACCTTATTGGAAGTTGCTATGTGATCTCATGCTGAAATACTGGATGAATATAATCCAGGTATTTGTACGAAGTATATTACGCTGTCTCCAGAAAAACACACTGCTTCTAAATGTTTTACTTGTCTTATTGTGGGCCGCAGCGGAGTGGCCGTGCGATTAGAGGCGCCATGTCACTGATTGCGCGGCCCCTTCCGTCGGAGGTTCGAGTCCTCCCTCGGGCATGGGTGTGTGTGTGTGTGTGTGTTGTTCTTAGCGTAAGTTAGTGTAAGTTAGTTTAAGTAGTGTGCAAGTCTAGGGACCGATGACCTCAGCAGTTGGGTCCCTTAGGAATTCACACACATTGTTTTTGTCTTACTGTGGGCACTGGAATTTTTAAATTCCGTCCATAATTATGGCAAATATTGAAGATTTTTACTCTCACAACTCTTCAACAGACGATGGTTGAAAGAATGACTGGTGTGCATCCTACTTATGTTAACATTTGTCCTCTGTCAACATCAGCAAGTGGATGTGTTCCATTACCCCGAGTACCTGCACTAAGCGCTGGGAGCCTCAACGTCAAGGTTGTGTTGTGTAATTAATAACGTTGTGTTTCAGTGATTGGTACACTGTGATACATTTTCGAATAGGTATTCAGGAGAGGAAATGAATTTCCGAATAAAAAATACAGCGTGCCACTTAAAAAAGCTATACTGCTGTTCATATCTTTGTAAAAAACAAAGCTACAACTAAGGCAATCATGCTGATTGATGTCCCCCTGATGGCTAAAGAACATTTGCTTGAAAAATTTTGTAATTTGCTATTTAGGGTGGTCAGGATAAATAGAACACCCTGTATGTATAATTATAATAATAATGATAAATCCTTAAACCTACTCTTTCTCTCCCCCCCCCCTCACTCTCTCTCTCTCTCTCTCTCTCTCTCTCTCTCTCTCTCTCTCTTTCACACACAACACACACACACACACACACACACACACACACACACACACACACACACACACATGCACACACACACAACCTTTCACATAAATTATTAATCTCAGGCATAACCATAACACTATAAAAATCCTAATTTTTGCGTAAATATTTTGCCTACATTAAGTTGTATATAGTTGCAAGTGACAAACGCTAAATAAAGACAGACACACACTGTAAAAACGCAATACAGCAGGAAAACCACACCATGTGGTAAGAAGGTATGAATAGACAATTTTATGTGCTCTTCAAAAATTTGTAATTACGATTTAGAAATTAATATTTATATGTATTTAAACAGTAAAGAACATTTCTTACGTTTAATGGCCATAATGAAAAAAAAAAACTGATGATGCTGCAACTGCATTGAAACATGTCTGGGACAAAAAACAAAATAGTATTTTCCTAAAGGCGGACACCGTCCTAAATCATACACTCCTGGAAATGGAAAAAAGAACACATTGACACCGGTGTGTCAGACCCACCATACTTGCTCCGGACACTGCGAGAGGGCTGTACAAGCAATGATCACACGCACAGCACAGCGGACACACCAGGAACCGCGGTGTTGGCCGTCGAATGGCACTAGCTGCGCAGCATTTGTGCACCGCCGCCGTCACTGTCAGCCAGTTTGCCGTGGCATACGGAGCTCCATCGCAGTCTAACACTGGTAGCATGCCGCGACAGCGTGGACGTGAACCGTATGTGCAGTTGACGGACTTTGAGCGAGGGCGTATAGTGGGCATGCGGGAGGCCGGGTGGACGTACCGCCGAATTGCTCAACACGTGGGGCGTGAGGTCTCCACAGTACATCGATGTTGTCGCCAGTGGTCGGCGGAAGGTGCACGTGCCCGTCGACCTGGGACCGGACCGCAGCGACGCACGGATGCACGCCAAGACCGTAGGATCCTACGCAGTGCCATAGGGGACCGCACCGCCACTTCCCAGCAAATTAGGGACACTGTTGCTCCTGGGGTATCGGCGAGGACCATTCGCAACCGTCTCCATGAAGCTGGGCTACGGTCCCGCACACCGTTAGGCCGTCTTCCGCTTACGCCCCAACATCGTGCAGCCCGCCTCCAGTGGTGTCGCGACAGGCGTGAATGGAGGGACGAATGGAGACGTGTCGTCTTCATAGATGAGAGTCGCTTCTGCCTTGGTGCCAATGATGGTCGTATGCGTGTTTGGCGCCGTGCAGGTGAGCGCCACAATCAGGACTGCATACGACCGAGGCACACAGGGCCAACACCCGGCATCATGGTGTGGGGAGCGATCTCCTACACTGGCCGTACACCACTGGTGATCGTCGAGGGGACACTGAATAGTGCACGGTACACCCAAACCGTCATCGAATCCATCGTTCTACCATTCGTAGACCGGCAAGGGAACTTGCTGTTCCAACAGGACAATGCCCCCCCCCCCCATGAACCATAAACCTTGCCGTTGGTGGCGAGGCTTGCGTGCCTCAGCGATACAGATAGCCGTACCGTAGGTGCAACCACAACGGAGGGGTGTCTGTTGACAAGCCAGACAAACGTGTGGCTCCTGAAGAGGGGCAGCAGCCTTTTCAGTAGTTGCAGGGGCAACAGTCTGGATGATTGACTGACCTGGCCTTGTAACACTAACCAAAACAGCCTTGCTGTGCTGGTACTGCGAACGCCTGAAAGCAAGGCGAAACTACAGCCGTAATTTTTCCCGAGGGCATGCTGCTTTACTGTATGCTTAAATGATGATGGCGTCCTCTTGTGTAAAATATTCCGGAAGTAAAATAGTCCCCCATTCGGATCTCCGGGCGGGGACTACTCAAGAGGACGTCGTTATCAGGAGAAAGAAAACTGGCGTTCTACGGATTGGAGCGTGGAATGATCCCTTAATCGGGCAGGTAGGTTAGAAAATTTAAAAAGGGAAATGGATAGGTTAAAGTTAGATATAGTGGGAATTAGTGAAGGAGGAACAAGACTTTTGGTCAGGTGAATACAGGGTTATAATTACAAAACAAAATAGGGGTAATACAGGAGTAACTTTAATAATGAATAAAAACTAGGAGTGCGGGTAAGCTACTACAAACAGCATAGTGAACAGCTTATTGTGGCCAAGATAGACACGACGCCCACGCTTACCAAAGTGGTACAAGTTTATATACCAACTAGCTCTGCAGATGACGAAGAAATTGAAGAAATGTATGATGAGATAAAAGAAATTATTCAGATAGTGAAGGGAGACGAAAATTTAATAGTCATGGGTGACTGGAATTCGATAGTACAAAAAGGAAGAGAAGGAAATGTAGTAGGTGAGTATGGATTGGGGGTAAGAAAAGAAAGAGGAAGCCGCCTGGTAGAATTTTGCACAGAGCATAACTTAATCATAGCTGACACTTGGTTCAAGAAACATAAAAGAAGGTTGTATACATGGAAGAAGCCTGGAGAGACTGACAGGTTTCAGATAGATTATATAATGGTAAGACAGAGATTTAGGAACCAAGTTTTAAATTGTAAGACATTTCAAGGGGCACATGTGGACTCTGACCACAATCTATTGGTTATGAAGTGTAGATTAAAACTGAAAAAAGGTGGGAATTTAAGGAGATGGGACCTGGATGAACTGAAAGAACCAGAGGTTGTACAGGGTTTCAAGGAGATCATAACGGAACAACTGACGGGAATGGGGGAAAGAAATACAGTAGAAGAAAAATGGGTAGCTTTGAGGGGTGAAGTTGTGAAGGCAGCAGAGGATCAAGTAGGTAAAAAGATGAGGGCTAGTAGAAATCCTTGGGTAACAGAAGAAATATTGAATTTAATTGATGAAAGGAGAAAATATAAAAATGCATTAAACGACGCAGGCAAAAAGGAATACAAACGTCCAAAAAATTAGATCGACGGGAAGTGCAAAATGCGAAGCAGGAATGGATAGAGGACAAATGTAAGGATGTAGAGCCTTATCTCACTAGGGGTAAGATAGATACTGCCTACAGGAATATTAAAGAGACCTTTGGAGAAAAGAGAACCACTTGTATGAATATCAAGAGCTCAGATGGAAACCCAGTTCTAAGTAAAGAGGGGAAAGCAGAAAGGTGGAAGGAGTATAAAGAGGCTCTATACAAGGGCGATGGACTTGAGGTCAATATTATGGAAATGGGATGTAGATGAAGATGAAATGGGAGATATGATACTGCGTGAAGAGTTTGACAGAGCACTGAAAGACCTAAGTCGAAACAAGGCCCGGGAGTAGACAGCATTCCATTAGAACTACTCACAGCCTTGGGAAAGCCAGTCCTGACAAAACTCTACCATCTGGTGAGCAAAATGTATGAGACAGGCGAAATACCCTCAGACTTCAAGAAGAATATAATAATTCCAACTCCAAAGAAATCGGGTGCTGAAAGATGTGAAAATTACCGAACTATCAGTTTAATAACTCACGGCTGCAAAATACTAACACGAATTCTTTACAGACGAATGGAAAAACTGGTAGAAGCCGACCTCGGGGAAGATCAGTTTGGATTCCGTAGAAATGTTGGAACACGTGAGGCGATACTGACCCTACGGCTTATCTTAGAAGTTAGATTAAGAAAAGGCAAACCTACGTTTGTAGCATTTGTAGACTTAGAGAAAGCTTTTGACAATGTTGACTGGAATACTCTCTTTCAAATTCTGAAGGTGGCAGGGGTAAAATACAGGGAGCGAAAGGCTATTTACAATTTGTACAGAAACCAAATGGCAGTTATAAGAGTCGAGGGACATGGAAGGGAAGCAGTGGTTGGGAAGGGAGTGAGACAGGGTTGTAGCCTCTCCCCAATGTCATTCAATCTGTATATTGAGCAAGCAGTAAACGAAACAAAAGAAACATTCAGAGTAGGTATTAAAATACATGGAGAAGAAATAAAAAAGTTGAGGTTCGCCGATGACATTCTAATTCTGTCAGAGACAGCAAAAGATTTGGAAGAGCAGTTGAACGGAATGGACAGTGTCTTGAAGGGAGGATATAAGATGAACATCAGCAAATGCAAAACGAGGATAATGGAATGTAGTCGAATTAAGTCGGGTGATGCTGAGGGAATTAGATTCGGAAATGAGACACTTAAAGTAGTAAAGGACTTTTGCTATTTGGGGAGCAAAATAACTGATGATGGTCGAAGTAGAGAGGATATAAAAGGTAGACAGACATTGGCAAGGAAAGCGTTTCTGAAGAAGATAAATTTGTTAACACGAGCATAGAGTTAAGTGTCAGGAAATCGTTTCTGAAAGCATTTGTATGGAAGTGAAACATGGATGATAAATAGTTTGGACAAGAAGAGAATGGAAGCTTTCGAAATGTGGTGCTACAGAGGAATGCTGATGATTAGATGGGGAGATCACATAACTACTGAGGAGGTATTGAATAGAATTGAGGAGAAGAGGAGTTTGTGGCACAACTTGACTAGAAGAAGGGATCGGTTGGTAGGACATGCTCTAGGGCATGAAGGTATCACCAATTTAGCATTGGAGGGCAGCGTGGAGGGTAAAAATCATAGAGGGAGACCAAGAGATGAATACACTGAGCAGATTCAGAAGGATGTAGGCTTCAGTACGTACTGGGAGATGAAGCAGCTTGCACAGGATAGAGTAGCATGGAGAGCTGCATCAAACCAGTCTCAGGACTGAAGACCACAACAACAACAACAACAACAATGAAACTAGAGTCAGTACTGGTTATAGTACTACCCTAACTGACAACGTACTTGGAAGAGAAATAGAGACGATACCAGCACTTCAATACCCTTCTCAGTAAGTACTAAATCGGTCTAAAAACGACTGGGCCCCCATTCTGTCATGCTGTATGTTGTACTTCACAGATACTTGCTACTAAACTAATATCCACGAAATATCTCCCCCGTCGGAGGCTCGAGTCCTCCCTCGGGCATATGTGTGTGTGTGTGTGTGTGTGTGTGTGTGTGTGTGTGTGTTTTTCCTTAGCGTAGGTTAGTTTAAGTTACATTAAGTAGTGCGTTAGCTTAGGGACCGATGACCTTAGCAGTTTGGTCCCATAAGACCTTAGCACAACTTTCCATTTTCATCGTATTTATTAAGTATTTTTCTTTTACGTGGTAATTTTTGGGAACATCTTTACATATTTAAGTCCAGAATGATTCAGAATTGATTCTCACAAATTTAATCGGCGTTGAAAGGGTGCAAATCGTTTTATTGGCCTCCTGTAAGTTTAGGGACTTCCTTCGTTGTACTATGTTTACGGTATCGATGTGACCAAAATTTTTATAAAAATTAGTAACGTGGAAAGGAAATCAAATGCCAGTATATTAATTAAAAATCCCAAGTGCCTGAACTGTAATTTTTTTAAATTTAGAAAAAATAGTTGCAGTTCTTTGTGGTTGGGAAAAACTAAAGACATTACATATAAGAACTTATCGCAAATTTCCAAAATGTCTAAAATTTCCACGAAATATCTGTCAATTTTCTTTACCAGGAATACTGATAGTTATGTTGTGTTCAACAGTAAATACAAGATACCCCTTTAGTACAGAGTGCTATTTACAGGACTTGTTGCAATTTGCGAGGCAAATAATTTGTGGGTCAATTATGTGGGGGTGTAATTCCGAGACAGAATGAACGCGAAAGGAGCTGGATACTGAAATAGAAAGATTCCACTTTTGGTGAACAAGGTCTGAATAAATGTCGTTCTCATGATATTAAATGTGACACTATTCATAAAGAAAATAAATGCAGAAAACATACATTACTTGAAATTCTGGCCATCAAGTAACAGAACAACAGAATCATGAATTAATATCCAAGGATCAAATAGAGTTCCATTATCCACTCTTGCTAAAGTAACAAAAGCTAGTTAATAACTTCCTCACCATCAAATGTTATTACCCACCTACACTACCATGAAAAACTTCTACCTGTCTTGCCACCTCCTTCCCTTTTTGCCTGCTTATAACATTCACCTTTTATTTTTTACAGTTAACATAGTAGTCGAAGCCACTACTCATTTGTGTGCTGTTTTGGTCTGTACATGTTTACATGTTTTATCTTTGAGTAAAATAACGTGTGTTCGTAGCTCCTTTGTGTATTTGATTATGCTAGTGGTTTTCGTATGGATATATAGTCCTAAAATGTGACGCATCCCTGGGAAAACGATCTGAACTCTCGATGATGATGTGTGAACTATCTGTCTAGTCTCAAGTTTTGTGAGGACGGAACAGAAAGAAGAAAAAAGGTTTTCACGACGAACTATAAAACAAACATTATTGTGCAACATCAACACTGTTTATTTCCGCTTTTAATATGAAGCACACATTGTTTATGTAGCTGTTTCAAAATTAGATGAGTACACACAAATGTGTTACCATTTAGGGAGCACGTAACTGCAAAGAGGAATGGTACAGAGATTACTTGTGGAAAGAAAAAGCTGCCAAATTTCCTAAACCCGTAATAGGCTTCTGACCCCAGCGAAGGCTGCCTTGTTCTGTATCTAATTCACAAGTCAATGAATAGTAGTCTGAATTATAATTTATCTGAGACTACTTTAACAGAGAAGATACCCAATGACTGGAAAAGACTACTGGTGACATCTAGGATGTCCTTTAGTAGACAAGACTGTCAATTCGTTAACTACCGTTGGGGATATCACTTATGTCTATAAAATGTGAGACAGGTAAGGCCTGTCATCCTACTTATATCCAGAACGAGGAATATATCGAGATGCAGTTTTTGACAAGTTACTATAGATAATGTGTCAAATAGTCTGACGAATGCATGAGATTTTTAACATAAGCAGATAGATGTTCTATAATGGAAAACACCCTAAGTTGTTTCTCCACTCCACAAGCCACACGATGATGAGTGGTGGATTGTACATAGTTTACAGAAAGATCTTTCCATTACCATCGCGAACAGAGGGTGCGAGAGAGGCATCATGCGTCTGAAGAGAAGCGTCTCGTTATCTTTTTATCATTTGTTTATTTGATTTAGGTAATAATCATTTCCTATACAAACAGCAAACTTCTAGTTTTTGGGGAAACCTTCGTGGTTATTTACAAGAACTGCTGCCTCAATTTCCTTTGATTTACTTGCTCTATGGGCCGGCCGCTGTGGCCGGGCGGTTCTAGGCGCTTCAGTCTGGAACCGCGCGACCGCTACGGCGGCAGGTTCGAATCCTGCCTCGGGCATGGATGTGTGTGATGTCCTTAGGTTAGTTAGGTTTAAGTTGTTCTAAGTTCTAGGAGACTGATGACTACAGATGTTAAGTCCCATAGTGCTCAGAGCCATTTGAACCATTTTGCTTTTAATCTATGGTAAACGACTTTTCGCACTAGTGTACTTGAAACAAAATGAAGTCCTCGAAGAGAAATAACAGAAATCTATCATAGGAAACAACTGAAATTTTTTTAAACATGAAGTCTTACGAGCCAAGATCGCGAAGCTGACGCGACTTGGTGTTGTCAATATGAAACTACCACTAAACAACAAAGAGCAGATATTAACTTGAAGAATCAACGCGTTGACGGCATAACCGAAATTCAAGCAAATACCATGTGAGTTGAACAGCATCCAAAAGAAAGCTTTCTTCACAGTTTAAAATGCTTGTATCAACGTTCTGTGCATTGTACTCAAGTGGGAGGGGACTATGCAGACCACCTGAGGCATTGTAATCATTATTTTAAATTAATCAAAATATCCACGGGTATGCTGCCGGTCTATAGTGTCCAACGGGCACAATATTTCGGCGATCAAACATGTCGCCATCATCAGGTGAACTGACGGACTGAGCTCCTGTGAACGTGCCGGCACGGAGATCCGTACGCTATGGCTGCTCAGAGGGAACTGGGTTCGGTCGCGGCGGCGGCCGATTTAAATACCCTCCGCCCGCGGCGCGCTCCCTCCGCCGTCCGCGCCCAGCGCCACGGTCGCGCGGTGGAACAGATTGCGACGGCGTCTGAGATGACGTCGGTGTGATGGCTCTGTCCGCCGTGGTCGTCACAACTATACGTCTGCTCTTGATTAACCCGATCGCTGGTTCCCAAGCCTTGCTAAGATTATAGCCACAGTCCCGGTTTATGAGGTCGTCATTGGTGCGAATTTCGATGGCCTCTCTAACAACGCTGTCCCAGTATCTCGACGTCTGTACCAGAATCCTCGTGCGGTCATACTCCATGGCGTGATTTTCCGACAAACAATGTTCAGCGACCGCCGACTTGCTCGGATACATCAGTCGAGTGTGCCTCTGGTGTTCACGGCATCGATCCTGGACGGTACGCATCGTCTGACCAATATACGACTTGCCACATTGACACGGAATCTGGTACACGCCGGCCTTCCTCAAACCGAGGTCATCTTTGGCGCTACCCACCAGTGCACGAGTTTTATTTGGAGGACAAAACACAGTTCCGACCCGGTGTTTCTTCAGAATGCGGGCGATTTTCCCCGAGAGTGCGCCTGTGTATGGAATAAATGCAGTGCCTACCTCCTCCCTCGTGACTTCATCCATCTCAACAGGTTGTGCTGCAGTGGTTGGGCGGAGAGCACGTTGAATCTGCCACTCTGAGTACCCATTTTTTCGAAATACAGTTCTCAGATGTTCCAATTCCTGGGGTAGACTCTCTGTGTCAGAGATAGTGCGCGCCCTATGTACTAGAGTTCCCTCTGAGCAGCCATAGCGTACGGATCTCCGTGCCGGCACGTTCACAGGAGCTCAGTCCGTCAGTTCACCTGATGATGGCGACATGTTTGATCGCCGAAATATTGTCCCCGTTGGACACTATAGACCGGCAGCATACCCGTGGATATTTTGATTATCAAATACGCCGGGAGAAACTCTCAAGAATCACATTATTTTAAATTATTCTGTGGATTCTACTAACCTAGTGTGGAAACTTTTTGGAGTGATTGATATCGAAAAACGGCTGTAGCTCTAGATCTCTAGAATGATCCGTAGGATAATGCAGACACTGACCGTCAAAAACTCACAGCTACAGGAAAGGCAACAGTAGAGAACACATTCAAATTTCGTCTATATCGCCATGATAATTCAAATTAATGTCGATCCGCAGAATACAAACTTCCGCCGTTAACAATTATTCTACAACCTAACACCAGAAAATACACACCATATTTTTAGATCATTTTCCGAATGATTGGATTTTCAGCATACAAAGCACACAGCTTACATCGGCCTGCAAACTA
Source organism: Schistocerca cancellata (assembly GCF_023864275.1). Classification (NCBI taxonomy): domain Eukaryota; kingdom Metazoa; phylum Arthropoda; class Insecta; order Orthoptera; family Acrididae; genus Schistocerca; species Schistocerca cancellata. The sequence continues at coordinate 506,049,372 of NC_064629.1, read as the reverse complement.
CCCGGAAAAAATCCTCTTATTAGAAATTTGAGCATTTCACAGTCGAGCACCTCTAGCCACCGACCAGCAGTAATGATTCGGCGTACTATTGTACCAGGCTGGATGCAGTACCGCACAAGACTCCCGCGTTTATAAACCAACCTACTGTCAAGCTCAGGTTTGCAGGTAGCTCCCATGAGAACCATGGAATGCACAGAAGAGCTCCCTCGCTAGCGTTTTCTTCTCGCCGCGATTTAACCAGCGGGACGGCTCAACGGTACGACACTGGGCTCGTATTCGGTGGGATGACGGTTCAAATCTCCGTACAGCCATCCAACCGTCGAGATTCCATTTTATCCTTAAACCACAACACGCTTGACAAGTCGTTACAGAGCAAATCTGCTTCATACGTCTATTACGCTCCTCTATTATCGACGTACGCTCGCTATGCAACCACGTGGACTTTAGAAAAAGTTTCTGAATGAATGCTGTGCAGTCTTCTGAAGGACTTCGTCATTCGCAGAACACTTGCGTACCAACTCGTTAAACGACTTACCTAGCTTACCTCCCAAATCATAGAGTACATTTAATAATAAGGAGGTTAGTCTAGTTGGTAGTTTATATTTTTGAGGAGTGTATAGTTAGGAGTTCTACAAAAGCCAGCACACCTATTAACATCTTTGGAGTATTCTGTCGATACCTGGAGAAACATACAGGGAGATAATTTTTGAACTATATGAAATAAAATCATTGTAACTTCCGAACAGTTTGCGTTAGGACGTTCAGACCGCACGGTTGGCCGCCGGGCACGATAGCAATTAATATGCACATGGGCACACGCGTTGTTGTTGTCGGCCATTGGCACGTGAAAATGTCGTCAATAAGCAAAATTGGCGCATTTCGCTATCGAGAAGTCTCTTCAACTTCAACGGCTGACTGTGTGGTGTGCAATGTCCTGTCACGGAATAATCGGTGTGATATTCCTTGATGGCACCGTGACTACCGAACAGTACGTGAAGGTTTTGGAAGATGATTTCATCCCCAGTATCCAAAGTGACCCTGGTTTCGACAAGATGCGGTTCGTGCAAGACGTAGCTCGACCCCATCGAAGCAGGAGAGTGTTTCATGTCCCTGAGGAGCAGTTTGGGGATCGCATTCTGGCTCTGTGATACCCAGAGGCCAGTGGCATAGGCCTCGATTGGCCGCCATATTATCCGGATCTGAACATACGCGACTCCTTTTTGTGGGGCTATAGTAAAGACAAGGTGTACAGCAGTAGGTCCAAAACCATCGCTGTGCTTACAACAGTCATTAAGGAGGTCATCGACAGCATCGATGTTCCGACACTTCAGCGGGTCATGCAGAATTTCGCTATTTGCCTGCGCCACATCATTAGCAATGATGGCAGCCATATCGAACATGTCATAACCTAAATCGGAATATCTGTAGTGACGTTTATACGAGGGTTGGAACTTTAATTGTGGCAACTATTTATTTACAACTCTTACAAAGTAGGTATTTCTTTCAAAGTTTTAGTGGCCTTCGAAGTAGTCACCAGCATTGTGTATAACCCGTTGCCAGCGATGTGGAGGTCGTAGGATACTCTTACCAGTGCCAGTTGTGTTGACAGTTCGAGCGGCACGGTTTATTGCCCGGCGAATTTGTAGCCGTTCTGAAGCGACTGCCGTGAAATGTTTCCTTCAGTTTAGAAATCGAGTTGAACTGACGAGAGCTTAAGTCAGGGGAATGCAGTAGGTGGTACCGCAGACCCACCAGTCAAACAAAACAGTAACAGCTTGCACTGTACGATCTTGAGCATTGTCCTGCATAATTATGGTCAGGTCCTGCAGAAAGTGTCATCGCTTCTGTCTCTATGCTGTTCATTTTTGGAACTCAACCTACGACCAGCTTAAAGACAGAAGTGATGGCCCTTTCTGCAGGACCTGACCATAATTATGCAGGACAATGCTCAAGATCGTACAGTGCAAGCTGTTACTGATTTGTTTGACTGGTGGGTCTGCGGTACCACCTACTGCATTCCCCTGACTTAAGCTCTCGTGAGTTCAACTCGATTTCTAAACTGAAGGAAACACTTCACGACATTCGCTTCAGAACTGCTACAAATTCGTCGGGCAATAGACTGTGCCACTCGAGTTGTCAATACAACTGGCACTGGTAGGAGTATCCTACGGCTTCCACATCGCTGGCAACGGGTTATACACAATGCTGGTGACTACTTCGAAGGGCAGTAAAACTTTGAAACACGTATCTATTTTGTACGAGCTGTAAATAAATAGTTGCCAATATTGAAGTTACAACCCTCGTATATTGAATAAAGTGTTTGTAACTAATATACATTTTTTCTCATAGTGTTAAATAATTGTCACTCTTTATGAACACTAAAAACTGAAATGCACGTACTGACGTTTCGCCACAATACTTACTTTTTTGTTCACTGTGAACAGGATTTAGGCCATGTAAGTCATTGTAAGACAACGCAAGGCTAAAACCATAATCTACATAACACCAATGGTAATTTACAGCTGTATGAAGATTGTTTCTTTTCCGAAAGAAAACCTTTTAAGGCCAATATTTGGAATACCTCTTTTCTTTGCATTAGTCGAACAACTAAAAGATGCACCAATTCCACCTACTGCTACGCCTGTTTCATGTGAAGTCAGCAGCTTATTTTCCAATATTCCTGTTGAATGGGCTATAGAAATTTTAAAGGAACTGATACACTAAACCAAAACAAATCATGCCGAGGCAGAGGAATAAGATTGGCAGCTGAGACAAGCTTAAATCAAAATTATTTCAAATATCAGCAAGTTCTGTACTGTCAGTAAGATGTATTAGTAACGGGATCCCAAAGACCCTTATTATCTGAAATATTTATGAATAATTCTCTACAAACATTTTTTGTTAAAGAGCCCCTTAGAGTTTGAAAATAAAATACGGGACAGGGTATGCAGACAATGTACTGTGCTAGTAAGACAGATATCAGCAGACAAAAAAATTTTTACTAAATTTAAATTCCCACCCACCTCGGTAAAATTAAGCTTGATGTAGCGTTGGGAGCAAACTCAATCATATTCTTAGACATTAGCAACAAAAAAAGTTTATTTAAGGCATATAGAAAAAGTAACTGCCACAGACACTGTAATACCTCCCAATTTCTAGAATACTCTGCCTCACAAACATTCAGCCTTCGACTTGGTGGAGCATTATCTTCTACCTGTACTAGGAACCAAATCCTATTCTGAAAGTGAATCTCAAACAATTAATCACAGTATTGATTATAGTCCTACCCTAATTGATAACGAACTTAGGAAAAAGAAGAGTGAGGATACCAGCACTTCTGTATCCTCCTAAGTAGACACTAAATCACATCGACTAATTCACAGATACTTGCTAGCAAACTAATATCCAGGACATATATGTCAAAATGGTTCAAATGGCTGTAAGTACTATAGGACTTGACATCAGAGGTCATCAGTCCCCTAGACTTAGAACTGCTTAAACCTAACTAACCTAAGGACATCACACACATCCATGCCCGAGGCAGGATTAGAATCTGCGACCATAGCAGGCGCACGGTTCCGGACTGAAGCTCCTAGAACCGCTCGGCCACACCGGCCGGCCCTATATGTCAATTTTCCATACTAGACGTACAGTTGCTCACATTCAGTTATGAATTCTCTGTGATGGCGTGTGGACTGTCTAGACGGACTTCAGTTGTCTGAGGAAGGCAAAGAAATCAGAAAAATGCTTTTCTCAACTAACTATAAAACAAATATTATTGTGGAACATCAGTACCATTTATTTCAGCTTTTAGTATGAAGCATACACTGTCATTTAACCACTCCAAAATTACATGTCAGATGACAATCGTCAAATGTGTTACCACTAAGTTACCATGTAACTTCAAAGAGGAATAGCACAGGGAACACCTGTGGAGACAAAAAGCAGCCAAATTTCCTACGCCTGAAATAAGCCTCTCACCCCAGCGAATACTCTGTCAAGTTCTATATGGAATTCACAAGTCAATGAATGCAAGTCTGGATTATAATTTATCCCAGGTTACTTTCACAGAGAAGATATCTAAGTGACTGCAAAAGATTGCTGATGACACCTGGAATGTACTTTGGGAGGCAAGACTGTCAATTAGTAAACTACCGTTCGATATCACTTATCTTCATAAAAGGCGAGGCGGGTAAGAGAGGTCATCCTACATATATCCAGAACGAGGAATGAATCGAGGCGCGGATTTCACCAAGTTGCAGTGGATACTGTGTCAAATAGTCTGACGCACGCAAGAAACTTTTAACATCTGTTCCTGCCGGATTAAGAAACGGACATTTAAAAAAATGTTGCTGTAAAATTTTTCCAATGGCGTTTGAAAGAGTTCTCGAAGAGAACTTCCAGCGGCACAAGTGTGGAACACCGGATTTCGGCATGACACTAACACCAGATATTGAAGTTGTCGTCAAATGGTTTCTTGGGGTCGACCATGAACTGGCCTACTGGAATGTCTTCTGCTACTCGTAATCGATAAGAAATCTTGACATGACAGTTTATGATGATTCACCTCTGCTAGGAATGTGTGTAAGGCACTTGAAAGCAGGTGGATATTCCACGATGGGAAACCTCATTTGTGTCTCCACTCCACAAGCCACCTGGTGATGAGAGATGGAAAGTACTTATTTACCAGAAACATCTTCCCTATCCACTCTCAAAAAGTAGAGAGGAAAACACAGGCACAAGAAAGATATCAGGCGCTAAAGCGAAGTTTCTTGTTACATTTTTATAACGTATCTATCTGAATTATGTAGTAATCATTTTCTATATAAACAGTAAACGTCTAGTTTGTGGGGAACTGCTGCCTTATTTTCTTTCAACTTTCCCATTTTATGATTTACGCCTTTTCGCACTACAGCACCTGAAACTAAATTTCGCCTCGATGACAAACATGAACTCTATAAATACTGATCATACGCATCACAATTCAAACTCTTTAAACATGATGTCCGAAGATCCATGATTAGAGGTAATTTTCTTCCCAGTATGAACGCAATACAAACTAGGTGGAGAATCACCTAGCATTACAAATTTAACTACCACTGTGCTCTACGCAAATGTGATAGCGCTATTACTGTTCATGTAGTTTGTGAAGGACTCGGTGAAGATATTAGCTGCAATATCAGAAATTTCCTAGAAACTCGAGTGAAATGCGACGGACTGTTATCCGATATGTATTATAAAAACATGCTGTAAGCTCTTAACAAAACTTCATCCGAGACAAAATACTGTCAAGTGACTGTGGATGTTGACGAATGCGTAGTTTTGAACGTCATTGAATTCGAAAATGTATTAATCTTTGGTTTCACGAAAAATGGTTAACTGCAGAAATCATTCTGTCTTTATATGAAATAAATAAACCTAAGCCTACAGTGTTCTCCTGCAGATTTGCCGCTCAATGTTGTACCCTGCCCAAGGCTTCACATATGTTAGTCGTCTGTAGTACACGTACTACTCACCAGGGTCGATTTTTGTCCGTTGAGTTATACGGAATTGTACTCCTGAAATCTTTGGGGCCTCACCCCTGGTGGTGTTTGGAACAGGCCCACGGTTGGCAGTACCACTTGGCCCTGAAAAAGACGTCAATTGAAAGAAACAGTTCCAATTGAGCTTCCAGAAACACTAATCTACAATAGGAATATAAACTAAGACCATTCATATGACTCATAAATCAGAGCAAATTACCATCAGCAAACTGATTACAACTGAAGCAGTTCTCGCTGTTCGAGTGCTAGAAGTAATATATCAAATATTCTCTCAGAATTGTGGCAAGGTGTTTTGCAGCAGCTTGTATTACACACAAAATGACTATGTTTTATCTAGGAGAGAGGAGTAGGAGGGCAAGTAATAATAGTAGTAGTGGTGGTAGTAGTAATAGTAGTAGTAGTAGTAGTAGTAGTAGCAATAATTTATTGTAAAGCAGTAAAACTACTAATCTTTAAAGACGCAAACACACATGTATAAAACAGGATGTTACGTTTGATTACTTTACAAATGAATTAATCTCTTCAATACTGGACTTAAGCATGGAAGCGAGGAAAAATGCAGGGAAATTTAGAAGCTATGCTTTTTGTTGTACATCGCTAAGTGCTCTCATTCTGATACTGAATATATACTCCGGGTATTTCTTCGCCGTAAGTTATCCTGCCGCATGACAAATACACAGTTTCTAATTGTGTTACATTCCTTATTGTGTTAAAATTATACGATAAGCTGAGCATATAGTGAAAGCACTGGAATTCATATTCGGTCAATTATTACGAGAAATGCTGAAAACATAATTTTAGGCACTGGAAGCCGTTTGCTAGACAGTCTGCATTTGGGACTGGGATGAGATATAACGGTTTAGTAACAAACGTTATGTTTTTATTGAGTTCATCAGATTATGACTGAATTGATTCCAGCTATTATCCTTCCTCGCAATTGTTTTAAATAATGGGGTTTCAGGGAATAAGCAATTTTATTACAGGGCTCCACACAAAATAATCCAATGGAGGTACATCCAAATTCCGACATGCTCTTGCAACAGGTCACTAAACGTTTTTTCACTTCAGCTATTCGTGGAAGTTTTCGTTAAGCACTTATGTGGCTTCCAGAATGGAACGCTATGGTACATTACCTCGTGGGAAACCACCCTCTTGTACCATATAATAAATAACTGCAACGTATCTCGAAAGACATCGTTCTTGGTAGTATTTATTTTAAGAAAAATGTTTGTGTGACGTTTGTGTAGCTTAGGGGGTGAACCGCCACTAAATTCAGATATCTTATTTGTAGTTCTGAAGCATTCCAATTTAACAGTCTGATGACATGGGAAGTTGCCTCACTCGTGAAAATTATAGATATTATGAAAGATTTGTTCTCATTGATGTCTTGAACCAGCTGAATGCTGGTGGGTTTAAGGTGGCCGTCAGTGTTTAATAGTGGAAAGTTATTATTTCTGTGGCTAATACGAGTTTAAAATGTAAGCTGGCAAGTGGATTTTGACTAAAATACCGCAATGTTGCCACAAACAAGTACCCAGCACAAGTAACGAAAATAAATATATACTTTCTGCACGTTCCATCAGAAGATGAGCCTGAAAAGACTAAAACTGGATTATGGAAATAAATGTTTTAAAAGTGTCTGTTCTCTGTTAACTGTATTCACATTCAGTTAATATTTAGTCACGGGTTCTGCAATATCCATAATGGATAAGGCTGAACATCACATTGATAACGATAACTAAAAAACTTTTTTGTGTAATGTGACGAAAATTTCCCGAAGAGTAGAGCTCGTGACACGGTTCAGTCGAAACATGAGAACACTCTTCCAGACAAAGAAGTTAATACAAATTAGAAGAAGTTCGGAATTAACAGAATGGAATTCTTGTTTGTTATCAATACTACGCGAGATTACCTCGAGCAGCAGACCAGGACGTACATGTAATCCACCCGAATATTCGTTTCACGATGGTGGCGCTTACAGGTGTTCAACGTCGTTTCACGATGGAAATGAAGAAGGATGGCTGCCCTCCCTTACTTGATGTATTGCTGAGAAGACAGGCTGATGGTACTTTGGAAGACTGCGTTTATAGGAACAATAATACCACTCACTTCTACCTACAGGCCAATAACTGATGCCATTCGGCCCAGCGTGAAGGGGTACTTAGTACCTCTTTCTCAAAGGGCCCACGTCGTTTGAGGTCTTGACAGTAACAGATGAGTTAGCCCATCATGGAGTCACTTTTCGTCAGAATGATTATAGTGAGAAACTTACCAGACGTGCATTGCGCTATCGTCGATAGCCGTGAATCGACTGAGTGGTACTGAAACAGAGTTGTCACCAAAGTCAACGGCGTTTCTACCTTACGCAGCGAGAATTTCCAATAGGATTGATCGTATTTTGCAGAAATGTGATGCTACATGGTTTTTTGACCACCATCTATGTTTAGAGTCGTTTTAGGTTCCGCTGTGCACCAGCTTGGTTTGCGTAAGGTGGATGTCTTATCATATTCATTGCAGGTATGACACATTGTATATTGATCAGGCTATCAGGACCGTGGGCGACCGGTGTACTGAACATAAACGTCACAATAACTTACAAAGGCGGAGGAAACCTGCTGTTGCTGAAGATTGTCTCGGCACCGGTCATCCTGTGAAAGGTAACAACACGGAATTTTCGGCACGCAATTCCAGCTGATAGCTAGTGTAACTACGGAAGCAGTTGAAATTAAATTAGCAAGTAACCTTGCAAATGAGATAGAGGTTTCAGCTTATATTCTGCTTGGAATCCTGCTCTCTCCAGTTTCAAAAAACACAGGAACAAAGTTTATGCTACCTCAGCCCTTGGTTATTAATTTTCGCTATCATAACTTATAACTCCGGTCATCTTTGGTTGCATGGTGGTGCTAGTGTGTGTGTGTGTGTGTGTGTGTGTGTGTGTGTTCCCGGACTTACTCTGCAAACCGAGGTTTTAAATGCCCTTGCACAGTACTCGCTTGCTGCAGTTTTGCGTTCGATTTGACGGAGTGCATCTGTCCAGACATTCACGGTTGCCGATGGCATCACCCGACTGCGTTCCTTCAGGTTATCTGAACAAAAACAACGTCGCGACGTAGGCTGTCGTGACTTGATTAAAATGCAAAACGCGGACAACCATTTTCTGAAAAAATTACCACCTTGACGAGACTTGGTGTTATCAATACGAAACTACCACTGAATGACCATGTGCAGAAAAGAACATGAAGGATCAATGTGTTGACGGCGCAATCGTAATTGAAGCCAATATCACGTGAGAGTTGATCAGCACTCAAAAGAAGCCTCTCTTGATAGCGTCACATAGTTGTATGAACGTGCTATGCCCTGTACTCAAGTGGCAGAAGAGTATGTAGACGGCGGAAGCATTAAAACCACTATATTGACTTTTCTCTACAATTTAATAATCCAGTCTCGAAACTTATTGGATCAAATGGCTCTGAGCACTATGGGACTTAACAATGAGGTCATCAGTCCCCTAGAACTTAGAACTACTTAACCCGAACTAACCTAAAGACATCACACACATCCATGCCCGAGGCAAGATTCGAACCTGCGACCGTAGCGGTCACGCGGTTCCAGACTGAAGCGCCTAGAACCGCTCGGCCAAACTTATTCGACTGGCTTTTATCGAAAGATGAAAAGTAATAACGCTATCGTATCTCCGTAGAGCACAGTGGTAGATTCATTCATATTTGGGTGATTCTCAACCTAGTTGGTGTTTATGTTCTGGTGTCAGGTTCTAAAATATTTATTAATCGCTAGATCTATCGAATGATGCGTAGGATAATGCAGATACTATCCCAACCGGTAAGCTAGATCTATCGAATGATGCGTAGGATAATGCAGATACTATCCCAACCGGTAAGCTAGATCTATCGAATGATGCGTAGGATAATGCAGATACTAACCCAACCGGTAAGCTAGATCTATCCAATGATGCGTAGGATAATGCAGATACTAACCCAAAAGACTCACAGAAACAAGAAAGGCAGCAGTCGATATCACATTCGCTATTTTATGTCATATCACAACGATAATTCAAACTCATGTCGATGGGAAAATACAATCTTCCACGGTTAATAAATATTGTAGAACCTGACACCAGAACATAAACACCAACTAGGTTGAAAATCACCCAAATATGAATGAATCTACCACTGTGCTCTACGGAGATGCGATAGTGTTATCACTTTTCATGTATTATGTGAATGACTCGGTAAACATATTAGCTGCAATATCAGAAATTTCCTAGTATCTCGATTGAAAACTACGAAGTGTTTTGCTGTATGTATTATAAAAACATGCAGTAAGCTCTTAACAAAACATCAGCTAAGAGAAAATACTGTCAGGTAACTGCAGATGTTGACGAACGCGTAGGACTGAACGTCACGAAATGCGAATATGTGTTAATATTTGGCCTTACAATAAATATTTAATTACTGAGGTCATTCTACTTGTGTATGAAAAAAAATACACCCAGGCATATAGTGATCTTCTACAGATCTGCCACTTCTGTGTCCTGCCCTGCTCAAGGTTTGACATTTATTACTTGTCGTAGTATATATAATATAATGTACATAGTATTAAAATGTCACATATCTCTGGAAAAACAATCGTTGTACAGCTATGAACTCTCGATGATGATTTGTGAACTACCTGCCTAGTCTCAAGTTTTGTGAGGATGGAATAGAAAGCAGAAAAAAGCTTTTCACAGCAAACTATAAAACAAATATTATTATGGAACATCAACACTCTTTATTTCCATTTCTAATATGAAGTCCACATTATGAAGCTGTTCCAAAGTTAGACGAGTACACACAAATGTGTTACCATTTAGGTAGCATGTAACTGCAAAGAGGGATGATACAGAGAATATTTCTGGAAAGATAAAGCGGTCAAATTTCTTAAACTTGAAGTAGGCATCTGACCCCAACGAAGACTTTGTCTCGTTCTATATGGAATTCACAAGCCAATGAATACTAATGTGAATTATACTTTGTTATATCATAAAGTCAGCGTCGGCACGCCAGTCGGGAACGACAGAGAAGAGAAGGTTGTGAGAAGGGATCAGCCAATCATATGCTAACCGACCTCCCTCCAGGACGACAAAGCGACAGCAGTGACCGCAAGGTGAATACGACATAATCGCCGCGCACGAGTGGTGGCGGCCTCTTCGATAGCAGCGTTAACGTTAGCCACTTCGTTAGCCAACGCATCGTAGACTTTTCATTAGCAGTCTGTACGTAGCGCAGTTACAGATCAACAGTCACTGCAGTTCAGTTGACAGACTTTTGGTAATAGCGGTCGCTAAGATGAAAATTGTTACTTGTGTTTGTCTGTTCTTAAAAAGACTGATTATTTTGTATGTCGCCCTTTGTTTGCGACACATCTGTGTAATTGCAGTTGTGGATGATCATGTATGAAGGACTGCAAGAATACTCAGATTAAAGTTAAGTATTTGTACTTTTCTTGTTATAATAAAACTCATTAATATGAGTTCTTCGGTTGTTTGTCTAGCGAACAGAGTATGCAGGATTCCTTGACACAACAACATGGTGGAGAGATGTACGAGTAACATGGTGCTGACGATATAGGAGCAATAACACAGTGACAACCTGTTAACGCTTAGAACCCAGAGCCACCAAATGCCACAGGTTGTCTCTGTCTTGTTTTGTCATGGGTTTTTTGTTCAAAAATGGTTCAAATGGCTCTGAGCACTGTGGGACTTAACATCTGATGCCATTAGTCCTTTAGAACTTAGAACTACTTAAACCCAACTAACCTAAGGATATCACACACATCCATGCCCGAGGCAGGATTCGAACCTGCGGGTTTTTTGTGTTTTGCTGTTGCCATATACCTACCACGTCCTTTTATTGCAGGGATGTGTTAACATATTTTCACAGTGTCTCTTAGAGTGTTTTTTTATTCAGTGTTTTCAGGTAGGCGTTGCCGAAATTTTCTTTGCTTGTATGCTTACTTTTATTACTTGCATTGTCTGTTTACTGCATTTCCCTATTCCAAAATGAGCAACCCAATCTCCCACCCCCTGCTCAGGCACTTCAACTGCAAGAAATAGATGCAACGCAGCCAACACAGATGTTCCAGTTTCAACACAACAGATTACAACCCTTCTAAAAAACACAGCACAGCAATTACTGGCCAACCAAGTAACAAACGCAGCGTGACCACTGGACCAACATGCAACAACTGTAGCTCCAAGTGACATACCGCCTTTTCCTCAGTTTAATGAAACAGAAGAGGAATGCCTCGAATGGTTGCAACAGTATGAATCCCACATCATTTCTCATGAAATATCAGGTACTATGGAACTACATTACTTTTCGTCAACGTTAGGAAGTGGTCTTTCGCCTCATTCAGAAATTTTCCCCTAACACCATTCTGAGTGGACTTTCCTGTGATCAAGTTGTAGGTTCCAGAATGATATTTTCGCTCTGCAGCGGAGTGTGCGCTGATATGAAACTTCCTGGCGGATTAAAACTGTGTGCCGGACCGAGACTCGATCTCGGGTCCTTTGGCTTTCGCGGGCAAGTGCTCTACCAACTGAGTTAGCCAAGCACGACTCATGCCCCGTTCTCACAGATTTACTGCCTTCCAAACCTTACAGAAGCTCTCCTGCTGACCCTGAAGAACTAGCACTCCCGAAAGAAAGGATATTGGGGATACATGGCTTAGCCACAGCCTGGGGGATGTTTCCAGAACAAGATTTTCACTCTGCAGCGGTGTGTGCGCTTTCTTTCAGGAGTGCTAGTTCTGCAGGGTCAGCAGGAGAGCTTCTGTAGATTTTGGAAGGTAGGAGACGAGGTACTGTCAGTAGTACAGCTCTGAGGACGGGGCGTGTGTCATGCTTGGGTAGCTAAGTTGGTAGATCACTTGCCCGTGAAAAGCAAAGGTCCTGAGTTCGACTCTCGGTCCGGCACACAGTTTTAATCTTCTAGGAAGTTTCATGTTGTAGATTCTCTCCCTAACCACACACATGAAAAAAGTTTTGCATCACCCGGTTCCCAGAACTCTAGAAGATAGACGTTGACTGTGGATATTGTATCACAGACACAGTCCCTTTGACTGTTCAGAGATGTCACAAAACCCACCCAAAATGTAAATAACTATGCATGAGCAGCGCCTATTAGGCGGAGGGGGTCCAACAGCCGATCACTTCCAGTCATTCCACCAGGAAGGAGGTACACGGCACGTGTCGTTTGTAGTTCAGCCATGCCTAGACGGTCAATACCACTGTTTGATCGCGTTCGCATTGTTACTTTGTGCCAGGAAGGACTCTCAATAAGGGAAGTGTCCAAGTGTCTCGGAGTGAACCAAAGCGATGCTGTTCAGACATGGAGGAGATACAGAGAGGGCCCGCATCTCGTGGTCCTGCGGTAGCGTTCTCGCTTCCCACGCCCGGGTTCCCGGTTTCGATTCCCGGCGGGGTCAGGGATTTTCTCTGCCTCGTGATGGCTGGGTGGTGTGTGCTGTCCTTAGGTTAGTTAGGTTTAAGTAGTTCTAAGTTCTAGGCGACTGATGACCATAGATGTTAAGTCCCATAGTGCTCAGAGCCATTTGAACCATTTGAAGATACAGAGCGACAGGAACTGTCGATGACATGCCTCGCTCAAGTCGCCCAAGGGCTAGTACTGTCAACGTCTATCTTCTAGAGTTCTGGGAAACAGGTGATGCAAAACTTTTTTCATGTGTGTGGTTAGTGAAAGAATCTACAACCTGAAACTTCCTAGCAGATTAAAACTGTGTGCCGGACCGAGACTCGGACCTTTGCCTTTCGCGGGCAAGTGCTCTACAAACTGAGCTACCCAAGCACGACTCAGGCCCCGTCCTCAAAGCTTTACTTCTGCCAGTACCTCGTCTCCTGCCTTCCGCTACATACGGATTATGGCTTGGAGAAACCCTGACAGCAACGCCACCATGTTGAACAATGCTTTTCGTGCAGCCACAGGACGTCGTGTTACGACTCAAACTGTGCACAATAGGCTGCATAATGCGCAACTTCACTCCCGGCGTCCATGGTGAGGTCCATCTTTTCAACCACGACATCATGCAGCACAGTACAGTTGAGCTCAACAATATGCCGAATGGACTGCTCAGGATTGGCATCACGTTCTCTTCACAGATGAGTGTCGCATATCCCTTCAACCAAACAATCGTCAGAGACGTGTTTGGAGGCAACCCGGTCAGGCTGAATGCCTTAGACACATTGTCCAGAGAGCCGGCCGGAGTGGCCGTGCGGTTCTATGTGCTGCAGTCTCGAGTCGAGCGACCACTACGGTCACAGGTTCGAATCCCGCCTCGGGCATGGATGTGCGTGATGTCCTTAGGTTAGTTAGATTTAATTAGTTCTAAGTTCAAGGCGACTGATGACCTCAGAAGTTAAGTCGCGTAGTGCTCAGAGCCATTTTTAAACCACTCTCCAGAGAGTGCAGCAAGATGGAGGTTCCCTGCTGTTTTCGGGTGGCATTATGTGGGGCCGACATACGCCGAAGGTGGTCATGGAAGGCGCCGTAATGGCTGTACAATACGTGAATGCCCTCCTCTGACCGATAGTGCAACCATATCAGCAGCATATTGACGAGGCATTCGTCTTCATGGTCGACAATTCGCGCCCCCATCTTGCACATCTTGTGAATGACTTTCTTCAGGAAAACGTCATCGCTCGACTAGAATGGCCAGCACGTTCTCCAGACATGAACCCTATCGAACATGCCTGGGATAGATTGAAAAGGCTGTTTATGGATGACGTGACCCACCAACCACTCTGAGGAATCTACGCCGAATCACCATTGAGAAGTGGGACAATCTGGATCAACAGTGCCTTGATGATCTTGTGGATAGTATGCCACGACGAATACAGGCATGCATCAATGCAAGAGGACGTGCTACTGGGTATTAGAGATACCGGTGTGTATAGCAATCTGGACCACCACCTCTAAAGGTCTCGCTGTATGGTGGTACAGCATGCAATGTGTGGTTTTCATGAGCAATAAAAAGGGCAGAAATGATGTTTATGTTGATCTCTCGTCCATTTTTCTTTTCAGGTTCGGGAATTCTCGGAACTGAGGTGATGCAAAACTTTTTTTGATGTGTGTATTATGACCAACAATTGAATGTGATCGCAGCTAGGTACCAATTCTTTCATTGCAACAAAAGGTCAGAACAAACTTATTGTGCTTGTAGTGCTTTGTATTCAGATGTTATGTTGCATGATGTGAGTGTGTACAATGTAACTTATGTCAAACTTTGAGAAAAGATTTTGAAACAGTCAGATCCTCATTTCATCACTTAGTGCAGATCCCTGATCAGTATGATTCAGGTGACGTAGCGGCCGATAAATCTGAGCAGCCACCAATTTGTTAGGTTGAGTAGTCCCTTGCTCACAACCAGTCCAGTAGGCAGCAACAGCATGTGTGTGCCAAGCTGTGTAAACTGTTTGTCATGCCCTCAGTGCCTTTCAAAGCACAAATGCCAAGACTGCCCGTCCAGACTGGCACAGTGTTACGTTTGTGGCAAGAAATGTCACGTACAGTCCGTATCTTTGCAATGGAACAAACATGAGAATTATGCCCACTCACAAAAGTCTAGTCACAAGGCCCATGTCATAAATGCAGTGTATTCAAAGCCTGCTGCAGGCATTCGCAAAACTAGCATGCAAATAGTTTCTTCAGTGATACACCAATCCAACAAACGTTTTATTCATTTGAATATTAGTGGAAAATGTTTGAAATTTCAGTTGGACACTGGTGCCTCTGTTACATTACTGAATCGAAACACACATGAACCGTTAGGCTCTCCATGCCTGTCTAAAACTAGCACACACCTGATGGCTTACAACGGACAAGACATTCCCTTTCTCCAAAAATGTACTTTGCCTGCCACGTAGCGCTCGCATATGCGTACTGTGAATTCCCCTGTGCTACAGTCAAGCGATTGTGAGAACATATTTGGACTTGATTAGTTTGATTTGTTTGGCTTTCAAATTCAGGACAATGCGTTGTCTATGACCTCATTCAATGCCAAAGGTAGTGTAGCTAGCTTCCTACAAGAATTCCCTGGACTCTTTTCTGAAGGTTTAGGCAAGGCTAACAATTTTGTTGTACATATTACTATGAGAGACAATGCCGAGTCGAAATTTTGCCAGGCCAGAACAGTTCCCATTGCATTAAGGGACAAAGCAGCTGCTGAACTTAAAGGATTGCAAGACATCGGAGCTATTGCGCCTGTACAAGCTAGTTAATGGTAAAGTCCACTGGTTTTTCTCCCCAAAGCTTCAGGTCGCATTCGCCTCTGTGTTGACTTTAAGTCTACAGTCAACCCACAAACTGTGATTGATACGTATCAATTGCCACGCCCAGAGGCTCTCATGGCCGGATTAGACGCGGGTCGCTACTTTTCAAAAACTGATTTGCGTGACGTATATCTTCTTTAAATATTTGAGTTTGCATTTTGGCAGTGCTTCCGCACTCGCCATTTTCCAACGGTATTTGGAACAGCTGAAGGCTCAAGTACCACACTGTTCAAACTGATTGGACGATACTGCCATAGCAGAACACATTGCAAATTTGCGTGCTTTGGTTCGTGCGTTATCTGATGCAGGACTAAAGTGTAGACTGGCCAAGTGTCATTTTTATAAACGTGAGTTGCAGTATATTGGTCATGTCAAACAGTCAGGGTGTACATCCCCTTCAGTCACGTTTGTTAGCCATACGTGATCTGCCAGTTCCTTGCAATGTCACAGAATTGCAGTCATTTTAGGGAAAATTAACTATTACATTCGGTTCATACCGAATGCTGCACAAATCGCAGCTCCATTGCATCGCTTGCGTCACAAGAACGTCCCCTTTGTTTGGACAGATGAGAGCCAAGAAACTTTTCAAAAACTTGAAGATGCTTGGCTCAGTGATCGATGCTTAGTTCACGCTGATCCTGACAAAGCAGCTGTGTTTCAAGTTGACGCTTCCTCTTACGGAAGACAGGCCTACTGCTTTCGCATCAAAAATGTTGTCCAAACCTTAGTGTAAACTATTCACAAATAGAGAGAGAGTCATTGGCTACTGTGTATGGTGTCACCAAATTCCACCACTATTCTACTTAGTAACGGATCACAAGCCATTTCAGTCCTTGTTTCATCTGATGATGCCGGTTCCTGTACGAACTGACTAAAAATTGCACAGATGGGCTTTGTTGTTGTCTCAGTACCAGTAAGAGATTGTGTATCGTCCGACAGTTCAATATGGTAATGCGGACGCACTTTCACGTCTTCCGACTGGTCCTGGTACAGATTTTGATGCTTCTTCCTCCGAACTATACGAAAATTGCACAGGCCACGGAAACTAATTCAGATTTGAATATTTTGCTCAACTACATTCGCACATCTTGGCCTCGCTCATTTCATAGTATAAAGAACTCTTTAGTGCGCCGATTCTTCTCACTTCGGCATAGCCTCAATATGTGGCAATGTGAGATTCTTGTTCACAATGGTAGTGGACAGTCACGTGTGTTGATCCCCAAAGTTTTGCAAAACGAAGTGTTGCAGTTACTTCATCAAGGATACTGACGGATTGTGTGTACGAAATAGTTAGCGCGTCGACACTGTACTTGGCAGGGTATTGACACCCAAATAGAACAGATGACGTCTCAGTGTCATGCACGTGCGGAAAATCAGTCCGCTCCGCCACCAACATGCTGTGCTTCAAAAATGTTCAAATGTGTGTGAAATCTTATGGGACTTAACTGCTAAGGTCATCAGTCCCTAAGCTTACACACTACTTAACCTAAATTGTCCTAAGGACAAACACACACACCCATGCCCGAGGGAGGACTCGAACCTCCGCCAGGACGAGGCGCACAGTCCATCACTGCAGCGCCTAAAACCGCTCGGCTAATCCCACGCGACATGCTTTGCTTGGCCTAAGTCGCAATCATCAAGGCAACGTGTGCACAGAGTCTTTGCGGGTCCTTTTTGGAACATTTGTTGGTTGATTGTGGTAAAGTATTATAGCAAGTTTCCTTTTGCTGTGCAAATGAACTCGACAGCGTCACATTCACTGTTCAGGCGTTGTCCCCTATCTGTTGCCTCGAAGGATTGCCTGAAGGCATATTGTCGGACAACTGCCTTCAGTTCACGTGAAATGAATTTGAAACATTCTGTGAACACAATGGCATACAGCATGTAACTAGTGCGCCGTTCACTCCAAAGTCAAACGGCGGAGCGGAACGTTTTGTCAGAGCCTTCAAGCAGCAGATGGCCAAACTTCGCACCGCATACACCAGGGATCGAGCATTGCAATTGTTTCTCGCCTCCTATCCTTCGTATCCACGAGATGGACCATCGCCGGCGGAATTGCTTCAAGGCCGCCGCAATCGGACACTACCCCGCCTGCTCCACCCTCCTCAACATCCGGCGCAGAAAGAAGGCTGCAAGGATCGCATCGCGCCGCATGATATTGCGTTTTTCAGGGTTTTTAGCAGCAGCGGTAGACGGTGGGCGAGTTCCTTCGTCGACTTGGCGCTTGCATGTATCTCATTACAGGCCCAGACGGATTGCAGCGCCGACATCACAATCAAATTCGTCACTGTCATATGCACGGTGATCCTTCTGTATCTCTCCCCCCTAAATTCAATGATCCCGAGGACAGTGGGGCCACAGCAGCCGCCAGAGGGTGTAATCACGACACGGCGGGCCGACTCCATGAAGACGGAGCCCTCGTGACCTCTGCCTCCTTTCGTCCTACCGACGCCTTCTACATCTTGGTATGGGCCTCAGGAGGTGGACACGTATCCTACTGGGCGTTTTGTGGGGGACGTTTCCACCACAGTGAAGGCCGGATGATGATGTACGACTGGAAGTCTGACGTCAGCTGCAGCCACAGCTGCCGGTCCATCAGAGCGAAGAGTGACCACGCTCCTCCCCACCCCCCACCCTCCACCCCCACCCACCGCCACCCCCTTCCCTAGCCCCTCGTTGTCATGCTTCATATACGACGACAGTTCATCGCTTTGGAGGGGAGGAATGTTACGGCGTAAAGTCTGCGCCGGCACGCCAGGCAGCAACGACAGCGACGAGAAGGTTGTGAGAAGAGGTCAGCCAATCGCACACTGACCGACCTCCCTCCAGGACGACAACGCGACAGCAGCGGCTCCTAGGTGAAGACTACATAAGCCCCGCGCCCGACTGGTGGTGGCCACTTCGATAGCAGCTTCAACGTTAGCCACTTGGTTAGTCGAAGCATCATAGCCTTTTCATTAGCGATCTCTACGTAGCGCAGTTACAGATCAGCAATCATTGCAGTTCAGTTGGCAGGCTTTTGTTTGTAGCGGTCGGTAGGACCAGAAGTGTTACTTGTGTTTGTCTGTTCTTCAGAAGATTGATTATTTTGTATGTCGCCATTTCTTTGCGACAAATCTGTGTAATTACACTTGCGAATAATCATGTATAAAGGACTACAACAATTCTCAGATCAAAGTTAAGTATTTGTACTTGTATTGTTGTAATAATACGAGTTTTTTGTTAGTTTGCCTAGCGAACCGAGTACGCAGGATTCCTAGACACAACATAACTTATATGAGGTTACCTTAACAGAGAATATGTACAAGGAGTGTAAATGACTGCTGGTAACACCTAAGATGTATTTTGGTAGACATGTCTGTCAATTCATGAACTACCTTTCGATATTGCTTCTCTCTGTAAAACGTGAATCAGGTAAGACTGGTCATCCTAAATATATCCAAACGAAGAATATATCGAGATGCGGCTTTAGCCAAGTTTCTGTGGATAATGTGTCAAATAGTCTGACGAACGCAAGATATTTTTAACATGTCCTCCTGCGGGATTAAGTAACCGACTTTTAAGAAAATGTCACTGAGTTATTTTTTCTGTGGCGTTGGAAAGAGCTCTCTAACAGCACTTCTGGTGTAACATGGGTGGAACATTGAATTTCGTCGTGCCATTAAAACCAGATACTGATGATGTCTTCAAATGGTTTCTTGTGGTCGACCATGAACTGGCCTACTGTCAATGTCTTCTGTTAATCGGAATCGAAGCGAAACCTTGACATGACAATATATGAACACTCAACTCTGCTAAGAATGTTGTCTATGTGTGACCCATTTCAAAGCAGGTGCATATTCTATAATGGGAAACATTCTCAATTTTTTCTCCACTCCACAGGCCACAGGGTGGTGAGAGGTGGTATATACGTAGTAATCAGAAACAATTTATCATTCTATTCGCAAATGGTAGAGAGAAAACGCAGGCACGGTAAAGATATCAGGCGTCTAAAGGGAATCTTCCCGTTATCTTTACTTCAGTTGTAGTTTTCATTATGTAGTAATCATTTCCTATATAACCAGAAAATTTCTAGTTTGTGGGGAAATCTTGGTCGTTATTTACAAAGATGGCTGCCTTATTTTCTTCCGACCTTCAAAAATGGCTCTGAGCACTATGGGACTTAACATCTATGGACATCAGTCCCCCTAGAACTTAGAACTACGTAAACCTAACTATCCTTAGTACATCACACAACACCGAGTCATCATGAGGCAGAGAAAATCACTGACTCCGCGGGGAATCGAACCCGGGCGTGGGAAGCAAGAACGCTACCACACGACCACGAGCTGCGGACCTTCCGACCTTCCTGTTCTATTGTTTAAGTCTTATCGTATTTCTGTACCTGAGACAAAATGACGTTCTCGAAGACCAACAACATGAATTCTGAAAATAGTGATCATATGAAACATAATTCAAACTACACTCCTGGAAATGGAAAAAAGAACACATTGACACCGGTGTGTCAGACCCACCATACTTGCTCCGGACACTGCGAGAGGGCTGTACAAGCAATGATCACACGCACGGCACAGCGGACACACCAGGAACCGCGGTGTTGGCCGTCGAATGGCGCTAGCTGCGCAGCATTTGTGCACCGCCGCCGTCAGTGTCAGCCAGTTTGCCGTCGCATACGGAGCTCCATCGCAGTCTTTAACACTGGTAGCATGCCGCGACAGCGTGGACGTGAACCGTATGTGCAGTTGACGGACTTTGAGCGAGGGCGTATAGTGGGCATGCGGGAGGCCGGGTGGACGTACCGCCGAATTGCTCAACACGTGGGGCGTGAGGTCTCCACAGTACATCGATGTTGTCGCCAGTGGTCGGCGGAAGGTGCATGTGCCCGTCGACCTGGGACCGGACCGCAGCGACGCACGGATGCCCGCCAAGACCGTAGGATCCTACGCAGTGCCGTAGGGGACCGCACCGCCACTTCCCAGCAAATTAGGGACACTGTTGCTCCTGGGGTATCGGCGAGGACCATTCGCAACCATCTCCATGAAGCTGGGCTACGGTCCCACACACCGTTAGGCCGTCTTCCGCTCACGCCCCAACATCGTGCAGCCCGCCTCCAGTGGTGTCGCGACAGGCGTGAATGGAGGGACGAATGGAGACGTGTCGTCTTCAGCGATGAGAGTCGCTTCTGCCTTGGTGCCAATGATGGTCGTATGCGTGTTTGGCGCCGTGCAGGTGAGCGCCACAATCAGGACTGCATACGACCGAGGCACACAGGGCCAACACCCGGCATCATGGTGTGGGGAGCGATCTCCTACACTGGCCGTACACCACTGGTGATCGTCGAGGGGACACTGAATAGTGCACGGTACATCCAAACCGTCATCGAACCCATCGTTCTACTATTCCTAGACCGGCAAGGGAACTTGCTGTTCCAACAGGACAATGCACGTCCGCATGTATCCCGTGCCACCCAACGTGCTCTAGAAGGTGTAAGTCAACTATCCTGGCCAGCAAGATCTCCGGATCTGTCCCCCATTTAGCATGTTTGGGACTGGATGAAGCGTCGTATCACGCGGTCTGCACGTCCAGCACGAACGCTGGTCCAACTGAGGCGCCAGGTGGAAATGGCATGGCAAGCCGTTCCACAGGACTACATCCAGCATCTCTACGATCGTCTCCATGGGAGAATAGCAGCCTGCATTGCTGCGAAAGGTGGATATACACTGTACTAGTGCCGACATTGTGCATGCTCTGTTGCCTGTGTCTATGTGCCTGTGGTTCTGTCAGTGTGATCATGTGATGTATCTGACCCCAGGAATGTGTCAATAAAGTTTCCCCTTCCTGGGACAATGAATTCACGGTGTTCTTATTTCAATTTCCAGGAGTGTATTTAAAGACGATGTCCCATGAGCCATAATCAGAGGGAGTTTTCATGACAGTGAGAATGCAGCACAAACTAGGCGGAAAATCACTCAGTACCTCTTTGCTCTACAGATATGTGATATCGCGTTACTTTTCACGTAGTGTGTGAATGACTAGGTGAACATATTAGCTGTATTATCAGATTTTTCCTAGCAACCCGATTGAAAACGACAAAATGTTATCCGATATATATTACAATAATACGCAGTAAGCGCTCAACAAAACATGAGCCGAGAGCAAATACTGTCAAGTAATTGTTACAGTTGACGACTGCGTAAGTCTGAACGTTATGAAATTCTACAATTTACTAATATTTGGATTTACCGTATATTGTTAACTACTGAAGTCATTCTGTCCCGGTATGAAATCACAAACATCCATGCCTACAGTGGTCTCCTACAGATTTGCCGCTTCACCGTCAAAGTATTGATGTATGTTACTCGTCTGTAGTACAATTACTACTCACCAGGTTCAGCGTTCGTAGGCTGAGGTGGCTGTACTGGTCCTTCTGGAGTCTGTGGGGCCTGACCTGTGTTCCTCTGTGGAACAGGGCCGCGGTTGGCAGTACCATCTGTTTCTGAAAAAGAAAAAAGGCTTCAACACTTCAAAGTGGTTTGTCAGAAACACCCATCTACAATAAGAAGGAACACGAAGAGTGATCATATGACACAGAGCAAATTATCATGAGGACTGTTGTTCCCGCTGTTCGAATGCGTGAAGTAAAACATCCATTATCCTCTCGGAGCTATGAATTGCTTTTTGTAGAATTCTGTTGTATTACACAAACATCTGTATATGTAGGGTGACTAGTACTAGCAGTAGCAGCAGCAGCAGCAGCAGCAGCAGTAGTAGTAGTAGTAGTAGTAATTTACTATAAATCAGTAAACCCCCGATTCTTGAAGGACTCGAATCTCATGTATAAGAGAACTCTAACGTTTAATTACTTTACAAATGAGTTAAGGTGTTAAATGTTGGACTTTAAGCACAGAACCGAGAAAAATATGCATCTAAGTTTACAAAGTATGGTTTTTGTCCAAAGTAGTTTAGTGCACTCATTATGAAACGTTTCATGTGCAGAGTCTGGATACTTTTCGCTCCGTTTTAAGCGAAAGCTAGTTTTTCAGGCATCTCAGATTTTTGACGTCATATCTGCTGACCTATGTGTCGTATAATGATATAATTTTGCAGGTGGATGTAGTGCATATGTGGGTATTGTCTGCAAACCGTGTTGTGAAGAAAGTCGACAATAAAGCTGTAATAAAGTGTTGTGCCTGAAGTTTGACTATGAACAGCAAAAACGTAGGAACCGCTAAACTTTTTTCCTTTCATTATATTGTGGAGTGTGTCAGAGATAAAAATTCTCGTAAGAGTTTCATAATATGTGTAAGTTTTGTTGGAATTCCCTAAGTGCTCTCATTCTCAAATACTGGCTGAATATACTCCGGAACTTGGGCCCCGTCAGTTACGCTGCCTCAAGACAAACACGCAGTTTCTAACTTTTTTACTTGCCTTACTGAGGAAAAATGTTAACTTAAGATTTTACCTGTTAGTAAGTAAATAATGTAGCACTTGAATTTTTAAATTCGGCCGATAAATACGCTAAACATTGAAAATCCAATATTTTGGCGCTTGTAATCATTAGCTAGGCAATCTGCAAATGGTAGTGAGATATGGTATAGCCGTTTACTAATGTATCTTTATATTAGGGAGCGATTGACAAGAGTGGGGGAAAGAAATACAGTAGAAGAAGAATGGGTAGCTTTGAGGGATGAAATAGTGAAGGCAGCAGAGGATCAAGTAGGTAAAAAGACGAGGGCTAACAAAAATCCTTGCATGACAGAAGAGATATTGAATTTAATTGATGAAAGGAGAAAATACAAAAATGCAGTAAATGAAGCAGGCAAAAAGGAATACAAACGTCTCAAAAATGAGATCGACAGGAAGTGCAAAATGGCTAAGCAGGGATGGATAGAAGACAAATGTAAGGATGTAGAGGCTTATCTCACTATGGGTAAGATATATACTGCCTACAGGAAAATTAAAGAGACCTTTGGAGAAAAGAGAACCACTCGCATGGATATCAAGAGCTCAGATGAAAACCCAGTTCTAAGCAAAGAAGGGAAAGGAGAAAGGTGGAAGGAGTATAAAGAGGGTCTATACAAGGGCTATGTTCTTGAGGCAATATTATGGAAATGGAAGAGGATGTAGATGAAGGTGAATTAGGAGATATGATACTGCATGAAGAGTTTGACAGAGCGCTGAAAGACCTAAGTCGAAACAAGGCCCCGGGAGCAGATAACATTCCATTAGAGCTACTGACAGCCTTGGGAGAGCCAGGCCTAACAAAAATCTACCATCTAGTGAGAAAGATGTATAAGACAGCCGAAATACCCTGGACCTCAAGAAGAATGTAATAATTCTAATCCCAAAGAGAGCAGGTGTTGAAAGATATGAAAATTACCGAATTATCAGTTTAATAAGGCACGGATGCAAAATACTAACACGAATTCTTTACAGTCGAATGGAAAAACTGGTAGAAGCCGACCTCGGGGAAGATCAGTTTGGATTCCGTAGAAATGTTGGAACACGTGAGGGAATACTGACCATACGACTTATCTTAGAAAGGGGCATGAAAGGGAATCAGTGGTTGGGAAGGGAGTGAGACAGGGTTGTGGCATATCCCCGATGTTATTCAATCTGTATATTGACCAAACAGTAAAGGAAATAAAAGAAAAATTCGGAGCAGGAATTAGAATCCATGGAGAAGAAATAAAAACTTTGAAGTTCGCCGATGACATTGTAATTCTGTCAGAGACAGCATAGGACTTAGAAGAGCAGTTGAACGGAATGGATAGTGCCTTGAAAGGAAGATATAAGACTAACATCAACAAAAACAAACGAGGATAATAGAATGTAGTCGAATTAGATTAGGAAATGAGACGCTTAAAGTAGTAAATGAGTTTTGCTATTTGGGGAGCAAAATACCTCATGATGGTCGAAGTAGAGAGGATATAAAATGTAGACTGGCAATTGCAAGGAAAGCGTTTCTGAAGAAGCGAAATTTGCTAACATCGAGTATAGATTTAAGTGTCAGGAAGTCGTTTCTGAAAGTATTTGTATGGAGTGTAGTCATGTATGGAAGTGAAACGTGGATGATAAGTAGTTTAGACAAGAAGAGAATAGCTGCTTTCGAAATGTGGTGCTACAGAAGAGTGCTGATTAGATGGGTAGATCACATAACTAATGAGGAGGTATTGAACAGAATTGGGGAGGAGTTTGTGGCACAACTTGACTAGAGGAAGGGATCGGTTGGTAGGGCATATTCTGAGGCATCAAGGGTTCACCAATTTAGTATTGGAGAGCAGCGTGGAGGGTAAAAATGGTAGAGAGAGACCAAGAGATGAATACACTAAGTAGATTCAAAGGATGTAGGTTGCAGTTGGTACTGGGAGATGAAGAAGCTTGCACAGGATAGAGTACCATGGAGAGCTGCATCAAACCAGTCTCGGGACAGAAGACCATAACAACAACAACAGTTTCTGACTGCCTTGATTCGACGTGCTATCCTTCCTCGCAAATAATTTACATCACGAAGTTTCAGGGAATAAGCAATTTCTTTTCATGGCTCTTTACAAAATAATCCGATGGACGTACATCCGGATTCCGCCGTGCTCACGCAACAGGCAATAAACGTTTTTCTATCAGTCAACTATTGGGGAAAGTTACCGTTAACTACTTTCGAGGCTTTCAGAATGAAACGCGATGGTACGTCACCTCGTTGGAAACCGCACTGGTTGTATCAGATAACAAACAGCAGCAACATATGTAGGAAGATTGCGCACTTGTCAGTTTTTGTATTAATAAAAATGTATTTGTGAAGCTTGTGTAGCTTAGGGGGAAACCGTTATCAGATTCATATATCTTATTTGTAGTTTTGTAGTATGCCGATTTAACAATGTGCTGACACAAAAATTGCCTCTAATTAAATGAAACAACAAGTTTACTGTTACCAGTCACCGTTTTATTTATTTCCACGACGCGTTTCAAAGGTTTAAACCTCCATCATTGGGTGGATTTACATTAGTTAGTATGACATAATCGCAAAGTACAAAGAATATACATCGTAACAACATTATTACAGAACAATTATTTACAGGATTTGGAGGTGTTTGCTTTGAGGTGTCGAATATATGTGTGTCTACTTCAGGTGGCATATAAATCCGATTTTGACAAGTTGAAACATCTTAACCTTCGTACTCGTTTATACAATGAGGTGAAATGTTAAAATGGCTTAAACTTCATGCTTGTTAGTAACAATCAGGTGAAATGTTACAGACGTTAAGTACAATAATCATATTGGCTACAGCAGTAAAATTATACATAGATGAGAATATTTGATTGGGATTAATAGACAGAAGTGAGAGGCTGGAGGCAGAGGAAGAGGAAGAGAGAGAGAGAGAGAGAGAGAGAGAGAGAGAGAGAGAGAGAGAGGTTTAAACCTTTGAAACGCGTCGTGGAAATAAATAAAACGGTGACTGGTAACAGTAAACTTGTTGTTTCATTTAATGCCAATAACAGTCACGGTTAAACCTAACCTAAAATGATTGCATTTAAAGAAAATTGCCTCTCTCGTGAAATTCACAGTTGTTAAGAAAGATTTGTTCTCACTTCTGTACTGAACCAGATGAATGCTGGTGGATTTAAGGTGGCTGTCAGTGTTTAGAGTGAAAAGTGATTAATTCTGTGGCTGATAAGAATTTAAAATATGATAAGAATTTAAAATATAATAAGAATTTAAAATGTTTGCTGCCACGGGATGTTAACTGAAATACAGCCCATGTTGACACACGCCGGTATACGAATTTAACTTCTGCATTTTCCACCAGAAGACATGCGTGAAAAAGCTACAAAACTAGCTTAAGAAAATAAATATTTCATAAGTGGCTGGTCTCTGTTGTCTGTATTCGCATTCAATTAATGCTAAGTTCAAATGGGCCAAATGGCTCTGAGCACTATGGGACTTCACATCTGAGGTCATCAGTCCCCTAAAACTTAGAACTACTTAAACCTAACTAACCTAAGGGCATCAAACACATTCATGCCCGAGGCAGGATTCGAACCTGCGACCGTAGCAGTCACGTGGTTCCGGACTGAAGTGCCTAGAACCGCACGGCCACCGCGGCCGGCATCCGGCTCAGCGTGAGGGGGTACTACGTACTCTGGTTTGCAGGGCCAACGTCATCGCAGACGTTGACAGTGTCAGCTGAGTTAGCTCATCTTGAGGTGACCTTTAGTGAGAACATTTATACTGACAGGCAGTTCAAACGTGCATTGCGCTTTTGACAATAACGGTGCATCGCGTGAGTCATACTAACACCGAGTTGGCATCAATGTCTACAGTCTTTTGGGCTTACGCAGGGATCAATCTCAACAAGAGTCGTCGTATTTTGCGGAAATATGATGTGAAATGTGTTTTTCGACCACAATCTAAATTTTAGGGTCCTTTTAGCTTCCGTTAAGGACGTTCTTGATCTGCGTAAAGCGTGTGTCTAACATGTTCCTTGCAGTTGCGACACTTCGTTTGTTGGCCAGAATATCGGGCCCGTGGATGACCAGAAGCGTCATCCAAGCTTACAACAGCCGCGCAAATCTACTTTTGCTGAACATTATCTTGGCGCCGGTCATCCTTTGGAATATAACACGGAGATTCTTGCATGCTTTTCCAGCTATTAGGTTAGTGTTATTATAGAAGATTTTGAAAATAAATTAGCAAATAACCTTGTAAATTCAGATAGAGGTTGTTTCTTAAATTCTGCGAGGAATCCTGCTCACTCCCTTGTCAAAAAGCAGAGGGACAGAGTTAATGCTTTCTCAATTGTTGGTAACTGATATTCACTATAGGTAATTTCTGACGCTTGTAATCTTTGGCTGTGTGGTGGCGCTAATGTTTACAGTCCGCGCGCGATCTGGTGTGTGTGTGTGTGTGTGTGTGTGTGTGTGTGTGTGTGTGTGTGTGTGTATGTGCGCTATCTTTCTGTAACTACTCTGCAAACCGAGGTTTTAAATTCACTTCCACAGTGCCTACTTCGTGCAGTTTTGCCTTGGAATTGGCGGTATGGTCCTGTCCCAATATCGGCGGTTGCCGAAGTTGTAACACCCCACCCGTCACTTAGCTGGTTTTGGCGTGTGTTCACCCCAACTAATTGACTAACAGATCAACAGAGTGTGCAAAACTGCCGCAATATCGGATAACGCAAAAAAGTAACATGGTCCTGTGATTCCTGATTGAACTGCGGTGGCAGTGTTGACATTAATTGGTTCAGAACTGATCCCTTTTTAATTAAAAAGGGGTGCACATTGATGTTATATTCAGCTATTAAGGAAGTGACTTGGGATTTCAACTACTTGCTCTGCTCTTTCAGCTCCGAATTCGCCTTTTTAATTTCGGCATTAAGGTTGGCGCTCTGCTCTAAGTTCACCGTTTGCATCTGTTGCAACAGGTCCGTAATGTTTTTGAGAGTAGCCGCATTTTGATCCTCGTCCTTTTGTAATTGAAAATGCGACTCTTCTCCTCTGTTCTGAGGAACCCTTCGATATCTAGACAAGTACCGTCTCCGCGTCCCCGTCGGATCACATGTGAATGAATCGTTTGATAATGGTCGGACACCGTTTTGTTCCAACACACTCTGGCTTCTTAGGCTGGATCTTCCATACTTATGGATTAATCCTGTACTCCCTGCGTCCCGCAAGAACTCAGTATCACTGCCTGAATCAACGTCCTTGCTATTCAGCGGACTAAACCAGTCATGAGATGAAGTTTCAGCAAGTTGCAACTCGCGTTCGTCACGCTCATCGGTAGAGCTTTCCCTACTATCACCCATGTTCTCCCGAGTCTGATTATATTCTGCCGTTGTCTTGGCTTTTCCCCTCGTTATCATTTGCACTTTTATATTACACGAAAACTCAAAACCCAAGTACCCCTTACACTCAATAATTAGATAACGCAAAACATATATCAGGACACAAATTGATACACTGGGTGTGAGCTGTGATCCGACATATAGTTCATGAAGCATTCCCCCAAAAGGGCTAGTACCAATGATTGTGTTCTGTGTGCTCAGTATCGGCTGATTACGGCACTGCGCATCATAAGTACTCCAACAAATCACAAATATAATGCATAGGCACCTATAAATGTCAATTTGAAAGGACAGCACATGAGGAAGACAATGTAACCTATTGTAACTAATGCTACCCGTTTTTCACTTAAAAATGGCTAAGCAATGGATCACGTGGAAAAATTTCCTTTTTCAAGACTACTTCCTAGCAAATCCCGAAGTATTGTATCCTGGCATGGGTCAGCCATATGTAACACCCCACCCGTCACTTAGCTGGTTTTGGCGTGTGTTCACCCCAACTAATTGACTAACAGATCAACAGAGAGTGCAAAACTGCCGCAATATCGAATAACGCAAAAAAGTAATATGGCCCTGTGACTCCTGATTGGACTGCGGTGGCAGTGTTGACATTAATTGGTTCAGAATTGATCACTTTTTAATTAAAAAGGGTGCACATTGATGTTATATTCAGCTATTGAACACCAGATGCAAATGTGAACATAAAATTAATTAAGAAAGTGACTTGGGATTTCAACTACTTGATTGACAACAGATGCAGTCGATTAGCACAGATTTATTTTAACTCACGACCTTCAATCATCACATTACATGCCTCTCCTAACAGGCAGTGGTAATAAATTGCGTTTGAGTGGAGTAAAGCGCGATAAATCAAAAGTAATTCCTATCGACTGACCCAGGCGTAATGCGAAGTGCGAGAAGAATTCTACAATACACAGCCCATGAAACCCTCGTGGAAACTTTGCTGACGAGATCCAACAAATTAATCAGTGGCCGGAGCGGGCGCAATGTCACCGAATACAGAGTGGCGGAGCGGCGTCGTTTTGTGGATGTCAGCAGACCTCGTGGTGCTGCAAGGCTGCGCTCGTCTATTCACTCGTAGCTATCTTGCTCAGTACATAGCTGAACCAAAACTTTCTATCTTCAAGCTCAATCGTTCCATTTGCTAAGTCCTAAACTGCAGAGATGCTCACTCTTTCTCAGGCAAGCTGAGTAAAGAATGCCACGTCTGCACTCTAGGCAAGCTGGGAACGGAAGACTTCTACGGAGACTTCTCACTGTCCACTCATCGCCTCGGTTTCCCCTCCAGCAAAATCACTTACGCCAATTGCAGTGCAAGTCGCGTTAATTATGAGTCGCTTCCCAGCGCCAACCAATGCCTGCTCTGGGAAGTGAACAAATTCCCACAAAATTTCCCTTCCTCTCAACTTCTGCTATTTCGCTCCTCCCAAGCCACCCATCAAGGTTAGTGTCTGCACAAACACCAAGTTTTCAGGAATTCTGACTCCCAGGAGAGTACTTCAAATTCCTTGGTTCTATGTTCCCATCAGAGGCCGGCGTACTTCATTCTGTCTCTCTTCACCTGATTTACTTCAGACTCTGCGGACCGTGAATTCAGCGTGAAGTTGCTATAGTCACGAACACGCATATTTTGACCTCTGTTGACCACTCCACCGCAGCTTTGCGCGGCTTTCTCGCATGTTTCACAGGAAACGGGACGACGGACATTTATCAACAGGCGTACAAGTTCTCCGTCTGTTTCCCGGTACACCAGCATGGAGTCGGGGTCAACCACCACCTCACTGTCACTCATCTTAAGGCAGTTGGAGGCCATGCACCGTTACCGCTTTCTCAAGAGTTTGAGCCGCCCTAAGCTGCCTATTGTCGCTTCCCTTCGCCGCTCCTCCGCCAGCCATGGTGGTCAACTCGAATACTTCCCTGGGGTAAACCAGCCTCCAGTCAATTGATGCGTTTCCACAAAGTTTTCATGTCGTGTGAATTACTTTAAAACCATCAGCCGACATTAATTATTCTAATACGTCCATACTATACCCTCTACAAGATGCATTGTGGCTTGTCAGTCATTTTTGTTCAGCCCTACTGTTCGCTCAACGTGAGTTAGGAGATCTTTAATGACTTCATGTAAGGGGCATAGTTCTTGCCATCTTACAAAGTGATCACCTAGCTGCATTCCAGTAAGTTATTGGAACAAAAACAGCGATGCGTAGATGCCTGCCGTGTCTTGATCAAAATGCATTACGCGGACAATTCTTTTTTGAAAAAAATCACAATGGTGACAAGACTTCGTGTTATCAATAAGGAAATACCACAAACCTTAACAAGCACAGGGAGATGCGAGGTGGAATGTACGTAGTTACCAGAACAGCTTCCTATTCTACTTGCAAATTGCAGAAGAAAAACGCAGGCACGAGAAAGACATCAAACGTGTAAAGCGAAGTTTCTCGTTATCTTTTTATCACTTCTGTTTTTCAAGTACGTAGTAATCATTTTCTATGTAAACAGCAAACATCTAGACGGAGGGTGGGGGGGAGTCTTGGTGGTTATTTACAAAGTCCGTCTCTTATTTTCTTCCGACTTACCTATTCTATGGTTTACGCCTTTTCGCACTGCTGTTCCTCAAACAAAATTACATTGTCGATGACCAACAACACAAATTCTAAAAATGCTAATCACACGAAACAAAATTCAAACTCTTTAAACACGATGTCCTACAAGCCATGATTAAATGCAATTTCCTAGAATAAGAACTCAACACAAACAAAGTGAGGAATCACCCACAAATATAAATGTAACAACCATTCTACTCTACAGAAATGTGATACCGCTCTTACTGTTCATTTAGTATGTGAATGACCTTGTGAACATATTAGCTGCAATATTAGAACATTTTTATAAATTCCATTGAAAACGACGATATGTATTATAATAAGATGCCCTAAGCTTTTAACTAAAGGTCACCGGAGAGCTTTGCGATAAATGATTAACATCTGAAGTCATTCATATCATACAAATACCTGAGAAGAACAACGTGTAGGAACGTGAAGTGCGAGTATCAAATAGACTAAGCTGAAGCTAAAACAAATTGAAAGTTTTATTTGGTAGGAATCTGTATTTGGTGCGGAAGAGTGCGCTTGAAATGTCTTTACGGCATATAACGAATGCTGCTCTTACGTGAGAGGGAGGATCCAGGTAGGGACTGTGTGCGTGTACAAAGAAGAGTAGTGCAGATTCTCTTACTTCACTGTTGTGTGTGTGTGTGTGTGTGTGTGTGTGTGTGTGTTGGGGGGGGGTGGGGGAGGGGGAGGGGAAGGAGGGAGGGAGGGGAAGGAGGGAGGGAGGGAGGGAGGGAGGGAGGGAGGGAGGGAGGGAGGGAGGGGGAGAGAGAGAGAGAGAGAGAGAGAGAGAGAGAGAGAGAGAGAGAGAGAGAGTAGCAGAAAGGATGACAGTAGTAGAACAAAGCCTGTTATCTCGTGAAATCTACTAAGAAAATTAGAATAATCGGTTTTCAGAGGGAAACGTTCGAATTTTCTTAATTCTAAGTATACTGCTTGCTTAGAAACAATCTGTGATGTAGTCCGTAGGTGTAGCGCTGGCACCTGTTATCGAGACCACAAAGATGCTCCTTGCTATCGGAGCGTCGCTGGCCACACCAATGAGACGGAAGTAGCGAGACACGCTCACAGAAGTACTCCGCGCCACCGTCGGCGGCTTGTTTTGAAACAGACTGGCACATCGACACGAGGTCAGTTCTACGCAAGACTACGTCCCAGTCACTGCCTAGTGCGCAGCAATCAGCTAGAAGAGTCCTGCGACAACGGAGTTACTGGCAACTACTTAAACTCTTCAAGTTAACCTGCAAGTCCTTATATTTTGGTGAACTTGTCTTTGAACAGTATCACGAGAAAGAGTTTCTATTGAAAAGTGCTTCAAGTTATATTACCAACGACAGTCTAGTTCAGACAAGACTTGGTTCTATCTATGTATATAAATGTACCTTCCCTCTTACCCACAGTCACAGCATATAAGACGTTGTACTCATATAACAAAAGGTGAGTGTTCATTTTGACTGTAAATATACGTCAATGCTCACATTTTACGCGTGCAACAATCATGTCATTTATTACCTGTTCGGAATCCAATTCATTTTTTAAAACCCGTTAGAACTGAGTCTACGTTCCATCAGTGAAAGATTAAACGAAATCTCTGTCACACATCACAGTCGTTCATAGCGCATCGATGTACAGGACATGTCACGTACGACGCAAGCGGTGTCTGGCGATGACCAGGAGCCAATACCCGAATGAGGCTTCGGCCCATTGGTCGGACTGTAGCAGTTGACATACTGGTTCGAAAATGGTTCAAATGGCTCTGAGCACTATGGGACTCAACTGCTGAGGCCATTAGTCCCCTAGAACTTAGAACTAGTTAAACCTAACTAACCTAAGGACATCACAAACATCCATGCCCGTGGCAGGATTCGAACCTGCGACCGTAGTGGTCTTGCGGCTCCAGACTGCAGCGCCTTTAACCGCACGGCCACTTCGGCCGGCTGACATACTGGTCATAGCCGAGAATAAACTAGAAGAGTTTGGAGTGGTCTTGGAACGCAACTGGAGAAACATATTGCACCCATTTTAAGGGAACTAGCGCAATGTTTATTTCATGTAGTGCGCTGCATGGGCACACGCCACCAGTGCGATTACGAGGGTATTACGAGGTGTTTTTTATGATAGGTAATACGAGAAGTTAGAGTATATTGTTGACATACCCATCAGAAGGTACAGCTGGCTGTGAAAAAATTAGGTGCAATTCTTCGGGTTGCACTGATTGCACGCACTACGCACACTCTCCTGTTTTCACATCAAGCATAAGCTCTTACTGTATTTGATGAGAGTTTTCAGAATTCCAGGGACGACTGTTCTGCGATCTCACATACCCAGATAAATGTAGCCATGCTTCATCAGAGAATGATATCGTTTCAAGATAATCCTTCCATTACAAATGGTTCAAATGGCTCTGAGCACTATGGGACTCAACATCTGAGGTCATCAGTTCCCTAGAACTTAGAACTACTTAAACCTGACTAACCTAAGGACATCACAGACATCCATGCCCGAAGCAGGATTCGAACCTGCGACCGAAGCAGTCACGCGGTTCCGGACTGAAGTGCCTAGAACCGCACGGCCACCGCGGCCGGCTTCCATTACACACAGACTGCATTAGTCAGTTGCAGTACTGACGTCAAATGGTAATAGCGGACTTCATCGGCCGCTGCACTACTATTACTTTGTAAGATTCCAGTTTCAGTTTGTATGAGGTCGTGTGAAGCACCAAATGATCCAACGATTATCTCTGACTTCTAAGACCACTCCTTCGTTGTCCAGTTAAATAATCGACTGAAATCAATAGGCCACCTAAAATGCTCTGAGCAACGAACCAGAGCGTCATGCGACGATCGCAGTCTGAGTTGTGGGTATTGCTTCCTATGCGCCGTAAGTGAGACACACTGTAGTTGTAGAGGTAGACTATGCGAGATGCAGACTTGTCCATAATGTAATTATATCTTTGACAATGAGGAAATAAAACGGCTGTTGATCTATGTTCATAATCATTAAGACGAAGAAAGAAAAAAGCCTTTGAACTTAAGAAATAACGGAACAGGGTTCAATACGCTTCCAGTTTCTCCCAAATTCGTCTCAACTTACGCCAGTTTAAATGCGTTTTTAGTCAACCTGCTATAATTAAATTACAAAGCTGAGACTAATCACCGGCCCCTTCATTAAAATGACATAATACGAAGAAAAATCAGGACTTCTGCCGCCTACAGGAATTGAAATAAGTCAGTGGTGAAGGTTGAAAATTCTGCTGAGCCGAGTCTCGAAACTGGATGCTCTGCTTCTCTAGAACGGTTGTCTTAACCACCTCGGCCATTTTTTTTCGGTATTGTTCGTTGCGTTTGGTCTAGACTGACGTCACAAAACATCCATCCAAGTTGACCGTTGATTCCTTTACTCAGTTTTTTATTACAGAGGGCGAGCCCCACTGCTAGTAGCATTCGCTAAGTCCCGCAGGAGTTCGGAAGATGTGGCGCATCCGCACTGAAAGCACCTAGAGCCGTCGTGGCTTATATGTGTACCTGTTGTGCCTGTTCTGTCGGACATATCCGACGTAAGACACCACATATCTACACTGACAGAAAGAAATTGCAACACAAAAAAATTAATATAGAGAAATGAAATTTCGAGAATACATTTCTCTAGGTAACATATTTAAGTGATTAACATCTCAACATCATATGTTAATGTAAGCACGAGATAAGCCACTGTAAATGTGAAAATCTGTTACATTTATAACCGGTGTAATCCCCAGAATGTTGAATGCAAGCATCCAAACGTGCATGTATTATGTTGCACCGGTGCCGGATGTCAGTTTGTTGGATGAAAGTCCATGCCATTTGCCTTTTGTGGGTCAACACAGGGACGGGTAATGCTGGTTGTCGGCGACAGATATCCTGATCAAGCAGGCCAAGGCAATATGTTCACACTCTGTAGAGCTTGTTGGGTTACAACAGCAGTATGTGGGCGACCGACATAGTATTGAAAACAGCCGGCCGGGGTGACTAAGCGGTTCTAGGCGCTACAGTCTGGAACCGCGCGTCCGCTACGGTCGCAGGTTCGAATCCTGCCTCGGGCATGGATGTGTGTGATGTCCTTAGGTTAGTTAGGTTTAAATAGTTCTAAGTTCTATGGGACTGATGACCTCAGAAGTCCCATAGTGCTCAGAGCCATTTGAACAATTTTTGTTGAAAACCAACCCCTTGAATACTCTTCATCAATGGCAGCATAACAGGACAAATGACCAGATTGAGGTCCAAATCTTTAGTCAGGATGTTTGAGATAACCACGAGAGTGCTTCTGCTGTCATGTGCAATCGCACCCCGGACCGGTAATTCTAGGTGTAGCACGCAGACATGGTTGCAGGCCCTCAACACGCCGCCTCCTACCCAACATACAGTCATCAATGGCACAGAGGCGAAAATCAGCTTTCATCAGAAAACACAACAGACCTCTACCCTGCCCTTCAATGTGCTCTTGCTTGACACCACTGAAGTCGCAAATGGCAGTGGTTCGGGGTTAGTGGACTGCACGCTACAGGGCCTGTGACTCGGAGCTGACTTTGAAGGGGCAACCCGTTTGTAAAATTCGTTGTCACTGTAGTCCCAACTGATGCTCAAATTGCTGCGGAACTGCACACTCAGTAGGATATGCCAAGCCCCACGACGGTCATCCCTCCCGGTAATGTCACGTGGCCGTCCGGAGCCCGGTATTCTTGCCATCGTGCATTCTCGTGACCACCGTTGATAACAAACACGTACAGCGGCTACATTCCTACCAAGCCTTTATGCAATATCGCAGAAAGGAACAACCAGCTGCTCGTAGCCCTCTTAAATGACTACGTTCAAACTCAATGAGGTGCTGATAATGGCGTCTTTGTCGCCTTTTAGCCATTCTTGACTAACATCAGCTCATCACGACCAATCTCAAAGGTAAGTATCACTCACTGCCGCTACAACGTGTATTTAAAGCAATCCTGACTCGTATCTTCATGGTAGCGATACTATTGCCACTCTTACGCAACTGGCGCGAAATGTGAATAGACATCATCTTTCAGTTGTAGAAACAAGACTATCAACTTTCGTTTATGTCGCAGAATTCCTTTTTGCTGTTGCGATTTTCTTCCGTCAGTGTATAAATAGATAAATCATTAAAATGATTTGGTCTCATACCTCGTCTTGCTTCTTTGGCGTTGCCACCTGATGGCCCCGCACCATCTGAAACAAACAAAAAACCCATTGAGTGTTATATCTGAAACAATTCGAAAGTAAATCAAACTAGACATTTCTAGTGTTAGGAGAAAGTATACACGTTACTGCATTTGGGAAGCAAATTCCTGTGATGACAGGGGAGGTGGGAGCTGAGTGAATTAGGTAAATAAAAGAATTAGAGTGTTTACCTAGAGTACAAAACAGATGACGTTCGTTAATTACCACCGTGTTTCAGCACAAGTCTCCATCGGCGCGAAGAATAATGTGGTACAAATACGACATATAAATAGTGTCTAAAGGTCATTGCCTTAATTGTCAGCTACTAACCTGAAAATTAATCTCGTTATATGGGAACCCACGACAGTTTGGTTTCTTTGCATCAACGTTTTGCGAGGAAAACATTATGGGGCGTCATTTTTTTTTTTAAAGTCGAACGAGTTTTTGTAGAACTTTCTTTCGTCTTGGGTACTCGATATTGTTTCCACAAGCTTTCTAGAACTTACGAAAGTTAAATACATTTTGACTCTTGGCGAACTATTAATTTTCAGAAACATCGATGAAATAAATATTTTTCGTTATTAGAATAATTCGAAACTTTTAAAATTTTGTCACCTATTTCCTACACGTTGTATTCTGTTGTAAAAAATAATTTAACAGTCTAAATGTGGTCTGACGACCCACTGCAAACTACACTGAAGCGCCAAACTGGTATAGGCATGCGTATTCAAATACAGAGACAAGTAAACAGGCAGAATACGGCGCTGCGGTCGGCAATATCTATATAATACAAGTGTCTGGTGCAGTTCTTAGATCGGTTACTGCTGCTACAGTGGCAGGCTGGTTGAAACGGCTCTAAGCACTATGGGCTTACCATCTGAGATCATTAGTCCCCTAGACTTAGAACTACTTAAACCTCACTAATCTAAGGACATCACACACATCAATGCCTGACGCAGGATTAGAATCTGCGACCGTAGCAGCAGCACGATTCCGGACTGAAGCGCCTAGAACCGCTCGGCCACAGCGGCCGACAAAAGGACTGTTCAAGCTGGTGGAGGCTGTGTAATGGCGTGGCGAGCGAGATACGACTCTGACAGGTGACACGTACGTAAGCATCCTGTCTGATCATCTGCATCCATTCATGTCCACTGTGCATTCCGATGGACTTGGGAAATTCCAGCAGGACAATACGATACCTCACACCTCCAGAATTGCGACAGAGTGTCTCTAGGAACACTCTTCCGAGTTTTAACACGTCCACTGGATACCAAATTCCCCAGACATGAACATTATTAACCATATCTAGGATGCCTTGCAACGTGCTGTTCAGAAGTGGTCTCCATTCCCTCGTACTCTTACGGATTTATGGACAACCCTGCGGGATTCATGGTGTCTTTTCTCTCCAACACTACTTGAGGCATTAGTCGAGTTCCTGCCACGTTGTGTTGCGGCACTTCTGCGTGCTCGCGGGCACCGTACGCGATATTAGGCAGGCGTACCAGTTTCTTTGGCTTTCCAGTGTACAATTTAGTGTTTTTTGCTTATGAGTGAATTCTTTCACATTTACGTTCTATTGAAAGAAACTGCTGCTCGTAATGTATTATAAGTTCTAAGCATTGAAATGTCCCCGAAAGTTGGTTTAATTAATGTGGTAGATTTCAAAACGTTTACTATCTACACTGACTAGTAAACTTGTAATAATGGACCAAAAAAGGTCTCTTCATTTTTTTTGTACTTCGGCCAAAGAGAGAGTGGAAAACACATTTCAAATGTATGAAGGGTGATCTCAGAGGAGAGCAACTTCCCGTTCCTCACAGTGGTTTATCATATGAAAATTTGGCGTCATTGAAACACAAGGTCTTTCGTAGTACCTCAGTTACAAGAACAGGTCCACTAATAATAGGAAGAGACATAATAGTCCACAGTGCGAGTCCAAGTGATCTTGGTTCCCCTTAACTAGTATAGAAGGTGCCGGATTCATAATATTGGAGTTTTTGTGTTGCAGTACTAGCAGGTTCACAAAGATGGTCTCGTACTGGAAACTGCTGCACAAAATGGAATGGCACTACCTGTGTGGCAAACCAGTCAAATTCTGCTTTGAATACTTAAGTGATACGAACACAACTAATAGCAGAACTTTACACCCAAAATATATCCTGCACTTTTTGTTTTAAGAGGAGTGTAGTCTCTTGGGTAACACTACAATATATTCACAGAGAGACGTAATTTGGACCATGTGCTGTATGATGTAGTACTAGTAACTGGCGGACACAGTGAGCAGCAATATGCTACTCTCTACTGATGATTATGTGGTGCACGGGGAGGTAAGATGACTTAGACAAAGATTCTAGTTGGTGTTATGGATGACACCTAGTCTGAATGTAGAAAAATGTAAGTTAATGCAAATGAGTAGGAAAAATAAACCCATATTGTTCTAGTGCAACATTAGTAGCGTGCTTCTTGATACAGTCGCCGGCCGGAGTGGCCGTGCGGTTCTAGGCGATACAGTCTGGAGCCGAGCGACCGCTACGGTCGCAGGTTCGAATCCTGCCTCTGGCATGGATATGTGTGATGTTCTCAGGTTAGTTAGGTTTAATTAGTTCTAAGTTCTAGGCGACTGATGACCTCAGCAGTTAAGTCGCATGGTGCTCAGAGCCATTTGAACAATTTTTTGACACAGTCACATCGATTAAATATCTAGGCGTAACACTGCAAAGCCTTATGAAATGGAACGAGCATGTAAGGACTGTAGTATGGAGGGTGAATGGTCGACTTCAGTTTATTTGGAGAATTTTACCAAAGTGTGCATCATCTGTAAAAGAGACCACATACAGGGCACTAGTGCGATCCATCCTTGAGTAATGTTCCAGTGTTTGGGATCCGCACCAGGTCTCATTAAAGGAAGACTTAGAAAGGAAAGGAAGGAAGATTGTGTTTTACGCCCCGTCGACATAGTCATTATAGAGGGAGCAAAAGCTCGGATTGTGTCAAGGATGGGGAAGGAAATAGGCCTTGATCATTCAAAGGAACCATCCCGGTATTTCCCTGGAGCGATTTAGGGAAATCACGGAAAACCTGTATCAGGATGGCCGGGTGCGGGTTTGAACCGTCGTCCTCTCAAATGCGAGTTCAGATGCTAATCAGGAAGGTGTCGAAGCAATTCAGAGTCGGACTGCTAGATTTGTGACTGGTACGTTTGAACAACACAAAATATTACAGAGATCCTTTGGGAAATAAAATGGTAATCCCTGTAGGGCAGGCAACGTTGTTTTCGAGGAACACTATTGAGAAAATTTGGAGAATCAGCATTTGAAGCTGACTGCGTAACGATTCTACTGCCGCCAACTTAACGTTTAACGCAAGGACAACGAAGATAAGAGAAATTAGGGCTCATATAGAGGCATATAGACCTCGTTCTCCCATCGTTCTAGAAGTAGCGTGAACGTCTTGAACATTCAAGTGCCAAGTGGTCTTGATCTGTTGTAAACTAGATAAGCGACAAGAGTCACAGGTTTGCAATCGAAGAAATTTGGCGGCATCGTACACGTATTCGGAAGTATTGCAGATGACGTGCAGTGAATTAATTGCCAGAAATAGTTATCAATTATTTCCATATGATTTACAAATCATTTCTGACGAATGAAGGTGTGGTTACTTTAAAAAGGAAGTTTGTGTGGGAAGTAGTTTAATCAGCAAGATTTTTTTACGTTCATGATAGCGAGGGTCTGCTGTTACGACTTACACTGCACACCACATGATGGTTTAAGATTGTCAGCAGATCGAGCATGCTAATGAAACAATGCTACAGAGGATTTTTATAAGTTTCCAGCTGTATCTGGCATCTAATGTTCACCCTTTCCCCAAGATGCAGGTGGAGAGCTGACGACCAATAGTGTCCAAGATACATTGAGATCAGATCAATTTGATGACTAAGACATCAACGTGAGTACTTCTGAAACGACTGTAGCACAGCTGAGGCTTCTATGACGAAGCATTATAAGGGCGCTTGTGCAGAAAGGCCTTCCCTCGACAAGATTGCAGGCTGTCACGACAGAAGTGTCTGGAGATGTTTCGTTTGTTGTTGTGTTCGAGAGACCTAGCAGTTATCACATTTTTCAGTTTTTGTTGGACATTATTAGAAGAAACATAATGACAACTAAAAATGAATCAGTTAAACATTTTATGTGTCAAAGCTAGTCATCGATACTGAACTTATTATGAAAAACAATGCTCCTACTGTAGCTAAAATATATTCCGACATAAAATGTATAGGATAGGGGAGTAAAGAGGAGTGTGTGTGAACAGAAAATAGCACTCCCATCTCTTCAAGCAAGCAACTTTCACAAAGGTGAACTGTGTCGATAACAAACACAGTCACATGAACAGTAGGGCAAAGCAAATCCTGGTACACTTTTGGTATCAAATTTGTATACTAATTAATTAAAGTTACCAATTAAAACACACCTCCCCCTTAACCTATTCTTCTGCTAAGTAGTTTATCATCACTGAGGGTTGATTTATGAACCCCCTGGCGATAATCAGTCCTTCTGAGAAACCTGCCCACCCCTCTTGGAAAAGGAATGCCGATCCCAGTGCACTTCTGATATCAAATTAATTGACTAATTAATTAAACTGATAAATTAATTACCCATCTTCCGATGGGTAATCACCAGCCTATCGGAGAGTACCTCCACCCCCCTCTCTGACACCGGTTTTGGCGGGAAATCTGGTTT
This sequence comes from Schistocerca cancellata, assembly GCF_023864275.1. Taxonomy (NCBI): domain Eukaryota; kingdom Metazoa; phylum Arthropoda; class Insecta; order Orthoptera; family Acrididae; genus Schistocerca; species Schistocerca cancellata. Next base: position 506,008,069 of record NC_064629.1, on the reverse strand, counting down.
TGGCGGGAAATCTATACATAGGCGGGAAATTCAACATTTCGTCATAAATTCCAATACTAATTACATTTTATTGCACAGGACATAATAACAGTACATTGTTTATTTATAGAAATACAAATTGCATGTCACTGGTGTGGTAGGATGTAGAGTAGTTTCTCTTTTCATCATTTTTGGAATATTGACACTGTAATGGTCGCCTGGTCGTAGATATTGCTAATTGCTATAATCGCACTATTTCACTCCCATTTACGGAGCTTGTTAGCACTTGATGTTAGGTTGGCGCCATTAAAATGCATTGTAGTAATCACTGCTGCTTGCTGGATCGCTGCTGTGTCTCGATGTTGATGCTGGCTCTAAATCTGGTTGTCTAGGGTTAAAAACATGAGGTCCCGTGATTTTTATGTGCTTTTGATGATAAAGAACGAGCGAAACCAACAAATATGTAAACATCAATTATTTATTATTCTGGTGGCCATCTTAATTCCACTGTCCACCAAAGACCATGACTCAACACAAAGTAGTACTTCCGTTACATGTTCTTTGCATTGTTTATCCACCTCAAACAATAACACACAAACACATTTTACCAAAGTGACATTCCGACTGCCTCCCGACCGTTCTTGCTGCTTGTATTTATAACATTGTCAAAGAACTACTAAAAAGAGATATAGTTTACAAGTCACATGTACATCTGTTATCATAATTTGTGCAGAAAAGTTATTAATTTGCATCGAGTGACATAATTTAACATGTTATTAAAATGACAGACAGATTTGTTGGCTTGACAGAATAATTCTTTGTTACAAAAAGGCCGTTTTTTAGAAGTTTGTCAATTGACTTCTCTAATTTGCATAAATAAGTAAATAACATGAATTATTAAGAATTACATTGGTTTTCGTCTAAAATAGGATTGATTTCGTGAATACTGAGTGAAAACGCTCCTAGTGAACAAATAGGTTTCACTGGGTGATTTTTATTTAAGGAGATCCAAAATACCTAAGTTGGCCACTATTTTTCGTACTTCATATTAATTATTTAAGATGAACTTAGTGTTTTTACATGATGACATTTGCTGTATCAGTGATCAAGTGATATAAACTTTTGTGTGGGTCAGTTACTCAGTATAATTTAATGGTTTGACTGTTTATGGAGACATGTTGTGCAATCATTGTTAACATACACAATAACTTTTCTATAATCATAAATACTCGTTAAAGTGGTTGAATTTGGAGGGTATCGCATACTTCGGTACAGTAAAGCCTTTAATATGTTCCGTTACAACACACATCATAGCATCACAATCCAAGATGGCAGAAACAGAATACTGGTGCAGTCTACTCCCCTCCTACTCCTACTGGCGGGAAAGCCAAAAACTGACGGGAAAATCGAAATTTTTTCCCATGTATATGGAGCATGAGATTTGGGGGGGGGGGTAAATACCACTGATTGAGCACTAGACAGTGACTCTATCCAATGTTGTCAAATGGTTCAAATGGCTCTGAGCACTATGCGACTTAATTTCTGAGGTCATCAGTCGACTAGAACTTAGAACTAATTAAACCTAACTAACCTAAGGACATCACACACATCCATGCCTGAGACAGGATTCGAACCTCCAACCGTAGCAGTCACTCGGTTCCACACTGTAGCGCCTAGAACCGCACGGCCACTCCGGCCAGCCAATGTCGTCAATAACTGCTTTGACAGGATGTTTTCGCTATTAGACTAGCACTAGTGGGTGACTCCAGCCAGTTTCGCCAGTAGCTCTGTATGGGAAGGAGGGGTGGTAATAATAGAACAGCAAACAACCACTGAAGTGCAGGCGAGTGGCCTCCTACTGATCTGCAAATGAACAGCTCCTGGGAAGAACATAAGGATGGGTAATAACATTAGAACTGAGAGTCACTGACCCAGTGGAGTTTTTTTTTTTTCCTCCTTTATTGGCAGGGGAGGGCTGGCAGCGGCACAATCCGCCGCTCTTCAGCTGAGTGGCATACAATTAATAAAAGAGCAAACTGACATATAAAAAGGGAGGAAAAAGGAGGATATAAAAACACAGTAAATGGAGACAATGAAAGTTAAAATATACACTAACACGGGGATGTTCATTGCAGGATGGTTAAAAAGTCAACATACAATTAAAACAGCACAGTCAGCGATTTGTGGAGCACTTAAAATACACTGAAGTCACACACACGTCAAATGTCTGCCACAGTATAAAAACACACAAAGCGAGTGACACTTAAAAAACCACTGTAAGCAACAGAAGCTAGCCGAGGTGGCCGAGCGGTTCTAGGCATTTCAGTCTGGAACCACACAACTGCTACAGTCGCAGGTTCGAATCCTGCCTCAGGCATGGATGTGTGTGATGTACTTAGGTTAGTTAGGTTTAAGTAGTTCTACGTTTAGGGAACTGATGACCTCAGTGAAGTCCCATAGTGATTAGAGCCATTTGAACCATTTTCTTGAAGTCAGGAGGGAGTGCAGTGATATAGAGGGTGGGAACGGGAAAGAAGGGGGCATAGGAGGGAGGAAAACCGCTTAGGGGAAGGGAAGAGGAGGGGAGAGGGAGCCCTGAGGAGGAGGAGGAGGAGGAGGAGGGGAAAGGTGGGGTTAGACTTGGTAGGAGGAGTATATATCAGGGTGCAGTTCATCATCTGGGTGGGGCAGGTGCTGGAAGTTGCATTGGGAAAGGAGGTGTAAGGTGTGGAGATAGAGAGAGAGTGGGGCACAATGGTAAAGGCACAGCAACAGGTTGTGGGTGGAGAGGAAGGGGGACACCAGTGGGTGGGTGGGGGGATCGAGTTGGTGGACGATGTACGGGGTGCTGATGTGTTCGAGGAAAAGAAGAAGACGGGGGAAGGGAATGAGGTTGTAGAGGATGAACATAGGGGATGGAAGCCGGATGCGGTAGCCGAGGCAGAGTGCATGGTGTTCTAGGATTTGGAGTGCTTCATGGAATCTGGGACAGACCGAAATCCAAGTGACACTGGCAGATTAACGATTTGTAGGTGTGAAGGATGGTGGAAGGTTGCAGTCCCCATGTCCGACCGGACAGGAATTTCATGAGGCGCAGTCTATTGTAGGCCTTGTGTTGGATTGTAAAGAAATTGTGAGTCAAGGTGAGGTGATGGTAAAGGTTGAGGCCAAGGTATTTCAGGGTAGGAGTGATGTGGATAGGATGATCATAAATGGCGAGGTAAAAATCGTCGAGCCAGAAGGACCGGGTATTACGACCTGTTATGATTATCTGGGCCTTGGTAGGGTTGATGCGAAGGAGCCACTGGTTGCACCAAGCAGTGAACTGGTCGAGGTGGTTTTGAAGGGTACGTAGATACTGTTGAAGGGTAGGATAAATGGCCAGGAAGGCAATGTCATCAGTAAACTGGAGGAGATGAACAGGCAGGGGAGGTTTGACCATATCGGCAGTATATAGGATTCAGAGGAGAGGGGAAAGGATGGAGCCCTGGGGTACGCTGGCAGTGGGATAGAAAGTAGGGTAGTTGGTAATGGACCCCATGTGCCTATAAATCTCTACCCCTACATGCAGAACTCCTGCAGAAACTTCAGTGGGGGATGAAATACACTTATACCTATTTATGAGCTGCAAGTCGCATCCTAGGCAACAAAAACAAGGGAAATTCATTGTATGATATTTTTTTATAAATGTAGTGCTTATTATCTTTCTTGTACACGATATCTCAAAACAAAAACTGATAAGTCATCTCCCGTCTAGTCCCGCGCCATCTATCGAGTGTATTGTATACCTGAAGACATGGCCAGCCAGAAATTTCTTTGTAACTGCCACTCACGACAACGTAAGTCATGGCTTTTAGTTGCCGACCCCTTATGACACTCCTGCCACTGGCCTTCGCATAATGCGAGACAAGTCGGCGTGACTTTGACTAACAGAAGTCCCACTCCTAACAGACTCCTCAGTTTAAAAAAACCTGCTGTAATCAACCTGAAATGTGGATGTTATGTCAATACGCCTACAATTTCTCACCCAAAATGTAGATTCCTCTCTCTTAAACGAGTCATTTTCGAAGACAGAAGAAATCGGAATATACACACGTTTTCACATCACTTAAGTATCGTTACTTGTTGTGGAAATCCTGTACAACACTATGACATTGGATATATTTCCTCTAAGAATTCTCTCATAACGTAGAAAAATCTGTTCATATCAGGTTAACCTCTGACACGTCCTGCATCACAGAACCACAATAACTGTCATCTTTGGCTCATGCACAGCTGCATGTCTTTGCAAACACTGTAACTCTGTATTAGTTTATTCCTGGGCATTCATTCATGTTGATGCCAATCTTGATTAAAGTATTTGCTCATAAATTGACAGTAGTATACGTTAATATACGAGTAGGAATAAGATATCAGATCACTTAAAAGTTCGTCCTTGTAGTATTTCATTCATTTGTTTATTTATTTAATTTTGTGTTCTCGTGTTAATGCCAGTCTAATTAAAGTATTTGCCTGTATATCGACTTTAATACATGAAAACAAAATCAAATCACATCTCTGAACAAAGTAGGTCTACGCCATATCTTTTTGTCAAGATCTTTGTTACAAGGAACAGCTGTACAGCACATGCTGGATGCTGACAAAGTTTCGCTATCAGAGTGTAAATGCATACAGATTGTGTAAAAGTGATGTACCAACTGGCCTTCAAAATGGAAGCAGACGGATGGACACTAACAGAAAAAAACCGCCCGTGCTGTCGTAGTAAGAGCAAAACTAAAATTTTGCGTCCATATCGACAGATAAACAATACTCATGGCGATACATTAAAGCATGTTTCATCGTCTTCTCACACACTTTAGCAGCATTATGCTAGAAATAGTGATATAATTTCCAGAAAACCATTTGAAGATGAACCTGAAAACGTTCGAAAACCGGTTCACGGAATAATGAAGAACTATTCAAAAAATGACTGGTTGCAATTTTATGTATTTACAGTCACGGGTTCTAAGCGATTCGTAATGAACAAACTTAATCATTTATAATATCCCTATGTGCAATATGCACCACATCAATGCTCTTGGTCTCTTCGAAAATGGAACACAGATATCTGCCACCGCCGTCACTGTGGAACATCGGTCATCATCACCTTCAGATATATGTTTTGAAACGCTTAACAATGCAGCAAACTCCTCCAGTTTCCATATGTTGTGATGGCTTCTACATTTTATTGTCAATAAGAAACACTGCCTCTGTCTTATGCATGCCTTACAACGGGCGATGGCCAGGTTCCAGTGAGAGCCGATCGATCTAAACTTGTTAATGTTGGTTTAGCACCTGACACAATCTAATATATGGCTGTGTACACATCTGTTGTCATACCCTATTTGGTTGTGTTACAGCAAAAATGTATCAAACTGCCGGCCGTGGTGGCCAAGCGGTTAAAGGCGCTACAGTCTGGAAACGCGCGACCGCTACGGTCGCAGGTTCGAATCCTGCCTCGGGCATGGATGTGTGTGATGTCCTTAGGTTAGGTAGGTTTAATTAGTTCTAAGTTCTAGGCGACTGATGACCTTAGAAGTTAAGTCGCATAGTGCTCAGAGCCATTTGAGCCATTGTATCAAACTGCTTATGAAACAACAACACAAAAATCCTCTATTGCGTATGATGGATTGTGCGATACCGTCTTCCTCCAGTATAGGCGACAAAACTTTATACGGGCCTGCGGAAACGACTTTGATCACTTGTCACCTGCTCCAGTGGACCAACACGTGATATTTCATGAGATCAACACATATGCTCGATGTCGACACGCAAACGGTACATGTTTTCTACGTATCAGTAAAGAAAGACGCGGTACAATCTTATTGAGTTCTCTATCAGGTGACATTAGCGAATTTTTATAGCTTGTAATTTCAGTCCGTTGGATGATATAAGATAAACGGGGCAGGGGAGGGAGGGAGAGGGGCGGGGGGGAGAGGGAGGGGGAGGGAGGGAGAGAGTGGGAGGAAGGGGGAGGGAGGGGGAGGGAGGGATGGAGGGAGGGTGAGGGAGAGAGCTGCCAACGAAGTTAATCTAGCGTAGTAATCATAGGAATACGATAATGGGGACCAGATGATGTACAGGGTGATATTTATAGACAGTTATTCAATATCGATGAATTGTAAGCGTTACGCTTCTGAAATTCTTTGTACAGTCCATGTATGCTGTGTGTGGTTGTGAAATTCCTCCTGCACATTAGTGTGCTATTTTTCTGGTTGTGATAGCTCTCTGCCTAGTCAGTGACGGGTGTAGGACTAGACAGCCTTCTAACTAATGGAACAGTGCTGTTGCAACGTGATGCAGTTTCGTGATTATTAGCAGCGGCCTTTAACTCGGCGGGGGACACCTCTTACTCGTCAGAATCACCACCCTGCCTTCCTTCCCAGGAAAGAGGCAGAAGAGGCTCGGCGACCTTCCTTCCACTCGCTGAATCTGGAAAATTATAATGCCCCCTTTACTATGCGGGAACTCGAACGTGCACTTGCACTGTTCCGGTCCTCTGCTCTGGGGCCAGATGCCATTCACGTTCAGATGCTGGCACACCTTTCTCCGGCAGGCAAAAGCTTCCTTCTTCGTACCTACAATCGCGTCTGGACCGAAGGTCAAGTCCCCATGCATTGGCGTGACGCCGTCGTTGTTCCTATACCCAAACCCGGGAAGGATAGACACCTTCCTTCTAGTTACCGCCCCATTTCTCTTACAAGCTGTGTCTGTAAGATGATGGAGCGCATGGTTAACGCTCGGTTAGTTTGGATTCTTGAAACTCGACGGCTACATACCAATGTTCAATGCGGCTTTCGTCGCCACAGCTCCGCTGTTGACCACTTTGTGACCTTGTCAACATTCATCATGAACAACTTTTTGCGAAAGCGCCAAACGGTAGCCGTGTTCTTCGATTTGGAGAAGGCTTATGATACCTGTTGGAGAGGAGGTATCCTCCGAACTATGCACAGGTGGGGTCTACGCGGTCGGCTGCCCCTTTTTATTGATTCCTTTTTAACAGATCGAAAGTTTAGGGTACGTGTGGGTTCCGTATTGTCCGACGTCTTCCACCAGGAGAACGGAGTGCCTCAGGGCTCCGTCTTGAGCGTAGCCCTTTTCGCCATAGCGATCAATCCAATTATGGATTTCATTCCACCTAATGTCTCAGGCTCTCTTTTTGTTGATGACTTCGCGATCTACTGCAGTGCCCAGAGAACATGCCTCCTGGAGCGCTGCCTTCAGCGTTGTCTAGACAGCCTATACTCTTGAGTGTGACAAATGGCTTCCGGTTCTCTGAAGAGAAGACGGTTTGCATCAACTTTTGGCGATATAAAGCGTTCCTTCCGCCATCCTTACATCTCGGTCCCGTTGTTCTCCCATTCGTGGACAACTAAGTTTCTAGGGCTCAAACTGGACAGGAAACTTTGTTGGTCTCCGCACATCTCTTATTTGGCTGCCCGTTGTACACGTTCCCTTAATGTCCTCAGAGTTCTTAGTGGTTCATCTTGGGGAGCGGATCGCACTGTCCTGCTTCGCTTGTATCGGTCCATAGTCCGATCGAAGCTGGATTATGGGAGCCTCGTCTACTCGTCTGCTCGGCCATCCCTCTTACGCCGTCTCAACTCCATCCACCATTGGGGGTTACGTCTTGCGACCGGAGCATTCTACACTAGTCCCGTTGAGAGTCTTTATGCTGAAGCTGCCGAATTACCATTGACCTACCGGCGCAACATACTGCTTTGTCGGTATGCCTGCCGGCTGTTGTCAATGCCCGACCACCCCTCTTATCAGTCCTTCTTCGCCGATTCTCTCGACCGTCAGTATGGGTTGTATGTGTCTGTCCTGCTGCCCCCTGGAGTCCGCTTTCGTCGCCTGCTTCGACAATTGGATTTTGCCCTCCCTACCACCTTCAGAAAGGGTGAGAGCCCGACACCACCTTGGCTCCAGGCTCCGGTTCATATTTATCTCGACCTCAGCTCGCTCCCGAAGGAGGGTACTCCGGCTGCAGTGTATTGCTCACGGTTTGTCGAACTTCCTGCGCGACTTGCCAGTCACACCTTTATTTACACTGATGGCTCCAAAACTGACGATGGTGTCGGCTGTGCCTTTGTCGTCGGGGCCGTCACCCTTAAATACCGGCTACTCGACCAGTGTTCCAGCTTTACGGCCGAGCTTTTTGCTCTCCATCAGGCCATTCAGTATGCCCGCCGCCACCGCCTTTCATCGTATGTACTCTGCTCTGATTCACTCAGTGCTCTTCAGAGGCTTGGTGCTCCATATCCGGTCCATCCCTTGGTGCAACGGATCCAGCAGTCCCTCCATTCTTTTGCTGATGATGGCTCTCCTGTCAGCTTTCTGTGGGTTCCCGGCCATGTAGGAGTGCCTGGGAATGAGGCTGCTGATGCTGCAGCCAAGGCTGCAGTCCTCCTGCCTCGGCCAGCCTCCCATTGTGTCTCGTCATCTGACATTAGTGGGGTTGTTTGAAAGAGGCTTGTGTCATTGTGGTGGGATACTTGGTCATCACTTCAAGGAAACAAGCTCCGGGCAGTAAAACCGTTCCCAACTGCTTGGACAACCTGCTCCCGACCATCTCTGCGAGAAGAAGTCCTTCTGACCAGGTTGCGGATTGGGCATTGCTGTTTTAGCCACCGCTACCTGCTCTCCGGAGACCCAGCCCCGCAGTGCCCTTGTGGTCATGCCTTGACAGTGCGCCATGTTTTATTGTCGTGTCCCCGTTTTAGTCAATTTCGTGTTGTCCTGTCTCTGCCATCTACTTTACAGGATATTTTAGCTGATGACGCTCGCGCAGCTCCTCGTGTTTTTCGTTTTATTACTTTGACTGGCTTGTCCAAAGACATCTAAGCCTTTCATCTTTGTAAGCACTTTCTGGTGTCCCCCCCCCTTGAGTTTTACTAGATTCTATGTGCTCTAACAATTGTGACTGGGCGCTGATGACCTCAGTAGTTGAGCGCCCTTAAACCCCAAACAAAAAAAAAAAAAAAAGAAAAAAATCGTCAGAATCAGGTGGATTCAAATGCTGTATATCGAAGACTGGAGGATTCGTGAGGATACGGCCGGAAACGATACTCTGACGAAAGGGGTATTGAGAGGTCAGCCCTATTTTTTTTGTTCTAATTATTGTGTACAAACATATTATAACCTCTCACATATGTCTCGTGAAGTGACTTCAGTGACAAATTTAGGGGCTAATATGAAGGTTTCTACAGAGATGCAATAGTAGCAGAAGTTCAGTCTTTGTTTTCTCGGTAAATAGGGTGCAACATTCAACTGTGAGTTATGTGTGCCTATAAGCTGATGGAGTGAGATCTTAACAGGCAAGATAAATTTACATCTACATATATACGCATACAACACAAGCCAACGTATGCTGCGTGGCCGAGGCTTCCTATACCATTACCAGTCACTTTCTTTCCTATTCCACCCGCAAATAGAGCTAGGGAGAAAAAGACTTTCTATATGCCTCCTTATGAGCGCTAATTTCTCACATCTTAACTTAGTGGGCTGAACGCGAAATGTATGTTGGCGGCAGTAGAATCCTTCTGCAGTCAGCCTCAAACGTGGGTTCTCAATACGTTCCTTGAGAATAACATGGTATTTCCTCCAGGGATTCCCATTTGAATTCTCGGAGCATTTGCTCACTAATTTGGTGGCAGCCAATAGGAACGCTTCTATGGGGCTGTTTTCGGAGGGTAATCTAGGTCTCCACACTCGTACAGGTATTTACCCCAGTGACTTTCAAGCACCCAGTCCTTCTGAGAAAGATAGGACAACTTTTACCAGTCTGGAATCATTTACAGCTGTACAGCATGGCGAGTGGTGAGTCATCGGCTGGGAGCGATACAGCCTTGACACGAGGGCGGAGGATCGCAAAGTGGTGGCAGTGGTGGCAGCTGTTCACATGTGACCCGTTGGAGGGGGGCGGGGGATGAAGGCGGAGGCGTCGTTGGGGTCGAAGAGATAGTCAAACATTCTACTGCCCCCTAGACTGACAGGTCTCAGCAGGGAGCAGTACTCCAGAATTGTAAGTGACTTAAATCCAGCAGCATGACAAGGCAACCCAGAGGCAGAACGCAATTAGCGTTGGATATCTTCAGCTATTTGATGACGGTTACCACATATTTTGGTAGTAGAGGAAGTGACTACCTAGCCTGTTGGAAGCTTCCAGAAATGTCACGGATGTGTCTGTAATGGTTGTCTGACGAGTGTAACCCAACTGCACGAAAAAAAAATTACTCACTATGCAAAGGGACTCATGATCAATTTAATTATTTAGTTAATCAGTTTGTTATCATTGATGTGCCGACGGGTGGGTGGTTTTGAGGGCGAGTGTACCACAAGTATTATTCGTGAGTTGGAGTGGTGATCGGCATTTTCTCGTTGCGACAAGATCTTGCAACGGAATTTATATATTCCCAAGTACACAGGGAGAGATGATGATTGCAATTAAATCAGCTATATTACCGAATTTATAAAGTGATGTGTAGTACAAACCTGACATCACAACTCCTTTGTGCTACTACCTTGAGAGATCTCGTAGAGGACACGCATTTTATTACTTTAAGAGAATTCGAAATTGAGGAAGCATCCTGTGACAGAGGCAGATCTTAGCACTCCGTCGTCAGCCAGAAATGAGCTTAATTTTTAGCCTAGTGATGCAGGAATTGTCAGCTACTAAGCTGATATTAACAGATTTTTCAACCTGATGAGACAATACTTAGGGAAAATTTATCCTGTGCCATAGTGTTATGGCCGGCCGTGGTGGCCAAGCGGTTAAAGGCGCTACAGTCTGGAACAGCGTGACCGCTACGGTCGCAGGTTCGAATCCTGCCTCGGGCATGGATGTGTGTGATGTCCTTAGGTTATTTAGGTTTAATTAGTTCTAAGTTCTAGGCGACTGATGACCTTAGAAGTTAAGTCGCATAGTGATCAGAGCCATTTGAACCATTTGAACCATAGTGTTATGTAGGATTCTCACAACTTCTTTTCCCGATGTGAAAATGCCTGTATGCTCCGATTTCTTCTGTCTTCGAAATTAACTCATTTAAGAAGAATGGACCTACATTTTGTGTGAGAAATTCGCGGTTTATTGACGAAACAGAATCCCCATTTCGCATTGGATAAAGCGGATTTTTTAAAATGAGGAGTCTATGTCAGGGGTGGAACTGCAGTTAATCCAAGTCGCACCTGCTTGTCTTCCACTGTGCCATGGGGCAAGCGGCAGGAGTGGCCACGAGGTGTGGGCGACTGGAATCCACGGCTTAAGTCTATTGCGAGTGGCAGTTAAAAAGAAAAGCTCTAGGCCAGCTTCAGGTACGCAATACACTTTGTAGATAACGCTGGACTAGACTGGAGGTGACTAGTCAGTTTTTTTGTCTTGCGATTGTAACGTTACACGTACACTCCTGGAAATGGAAAAAAGAACACATTGACACCGGTGTGTCAGACCCACCATACTTGCTCCGGACACTGCGAGAGGGCTGTACAAGCAATGATCACACGCACGGCACAGCGGACACACCAGGAACCGCGGTGTTGGCCGTCGAATGGCGCTAGCTGCGCAGCATTTGTGCACCGCCGCCGTCAGTGTCAGCCAGTTTGCCGTCGCATACGGAGCTCCATCGCAGTCTTTAACACTGGTAGCATGCCGCGACAGCGTGGACGTGAACCGTATGTGCAGTTGACGGACTTTGAGCGAGGGCGTATAGTGGGCATGCGGGAGGCCAGGTGGACGTACCGCCGAATTGCTCAACACGTGGGGCGTGAGGTCTCCACAGTACATCGATGTTGTCGCCAGTGGTCGGCGGAAGGTGCACGTGCCCGTCGACCTGGGACCGGACCGCAGCGACGCACGGATGCACGCCAAGACCGTAGGATCCTACGCAGTGCCGTAGGGGACGGCACCGCCACTTCCCAGCAAATTAGGGACACTGTTGCTCCTGGGGTATCGGCGAGGACCATTCGCAACCGTCTCCATGAAGCTGGGCTACGGTCCCGCACACCGTTAGGCCGTCTTCCGCTCACGCCCCAACATCGTGCAGCCCGCCTCCAGTGGTGTCGCGACAGGCGTGAATGGAGGGACGAATGGAGACGTGTCGTCTTCAGCGATGAGAGTCGCTTCTGCCTTGGTGCCAATGATGGTCGTATGCGTGTTTGGCGCCGTGCAGGTGAGCGCCACAATCAGGACTGCATACGACCGAGGCACACAGGGCCAACACCCGACATCATGGTGTGGGGAGCGATCTCCTACACTGGCCGTACACCACTGGTGATCGTCGAGGGGACACTGAATAGTGCACGGTACATCCAAACCGTCATCGAACCCATCGTTCTACCATTCCTAGACCGGCAAGGGAACTTGCTGTTCCAACAGGACAATGCACGTCCGCATGTATCGCTTGCCACACAACGTGCTCTAGAAGGTGTAAGTCAACTACCCTGGCCAGCAAGATCTCCGGATCTGTCCCCCATTTAGCATGTTTGGGACTGGATGAAGCGTCGTCTCACGCGGTCTGCACGTCCAGCACGAACGCTGGTCCAACTGAGGCGCCAGGTGGAAATGGCATGGCAAGCCGTTCCACAGGACTACATCCAGCATCTCTACGATCGTCTCCATGGGAGAATAGCAGCCTGCATTGCTGCGAAAGGTGGATATACACTGTACTAGTGCCGACATTGTGCATGCTCTGTTGCCTGTGTCTATGTGCCTGTGGTTCTGTCAGTGTGATCATGTGATGTATCTGACCCCAGGAATGTGTCAATAAAGTTTCCCCTTCCTGGGACAATGAATTCACGGTGTTCTTATTTCAATTTCCAGGAGTGTATTTAGGCGAGCTAATCGGCTTCCTAGTATTGGAAAGGGGTGGATATGCTTGCTGTGCTGGGTGCGAATCGGCGGGAGGATGACGACACGTGGTCGCTCCAGACGAGCCAAGTACAATGGCGTCAGCAAAAGGACAGGAAACGGGGAAAATTCTCAAGCTAGAAATGTCGACGGTTGACGCTTGCATTGCCTTTGTGCAGAATATGCTTCAAGGGCAGTGTGTCAGACACTCTTAATATAGCCAAGTTACAGTTCTTTGAGATTCAACAATGACTTATGTCAAATATTAATGCAAATCTGAATACTGCTGCGTTCGCAGAAAAATGAGGCACATCCAATGACACAAGAATATTTCAATATTTTTAAAACTATAGAACTTAATATTTCACAGTGAATAAACATTTACAAGTGTACCTCTAAATTGACAACTTTTAATCGTTTCATGCGATTTCAGCGAACGATATCTCACGATAGCATTGCACTATAGCTATTATCCCAGAAAGCTGCGTACCAGCATCTATTACATTTATTAATTTGTTAGGTCTTTTATATCTTTATGATGCAGATGTTTGTCAGAACATTTACACGGCTAATGAATAAAGCATGAATACCTCACATGTTTTAATACTTACGCAGCTATTTAATGAGCAGTCCACTATTTTTCCAGTAACTATATTTAAATGTTGAGGGCAAGCGGTACTAAAAAACAGTGCTAGTTTAAATGTGGTCAATCGCATGTGTTAGCAGACATCACTATTGAAATGAGATCCGGAAGACGCTTCACTCAATAAAGCATAAATAATTGTTTAAATAAAATTTAGCTACAATTCGTTGTCATTTAACGTGAGCGCACTTGCACAAGAATACTGGGTTATTTATCTATGGACCGACTACTCCTTACATTTGTTGTAAATGATCTGAATGTAACCGCATGTTTATAACATTTCTTTTGTTTAAATATTGTCGTAATGTATTAGTTTAATGCGAGAAGTGGGCAACTTTAATGAAATCGTGTCTGTAGAGCTTAATTACGATGTATTGTTGGTAGGGATGGCCTTCAACCAATGAGAGTTGGACGGTGGCGGAACACTACTGGAGTCAAGTGGAGACTGGGACTTCTCAAATTAAGAACTCAAGGGAGCGATTCTGGACACTTTTTGATGGGTTCTGGAAGAAGACAGAATTGTCTAGAATAGCGTGCATGATTCAGACATATGGGTGGTTGTTTCTGGGCAGTGAACGGCCGGTACAACACTGAAACTTTTGAAGGAACTTTATATTTCGAGATGTTTGAACGTGCTTCAGAGTAGGACTAACTTACTCCGCTTGTTGTATTACGGAACTGAGAGTGAAGAGAGTATGAGTTACTATTCTTTGTATCGTGTGTGATAATTTGTGACTCAGCAAGATGTAGTCTCAGTTGTTTTGAGCTGGCGAAGATTTCGTGTATTGTGAGCACGAAATGCACTTAGTTTTCGGTTATCTTCGATAACTATTTAGTTTGGGTAGTTTGCTACCATTCTCGTAACGCTGTCAATGTAACGTTACTGCATTTGATAAGGGTATTTTTTGTCTGTATTTTAACTGAATATTGTATGACCACTTCCGGTTTATTTGAGACGTCTTCTCTTAAATGAACATTATTCAACGTAATTCTCTGTCGTTTTGATCAATTACAGACGTTAGAATAGACCCTTTTTTCTTTAAGAAATTATTCGTTTATCTTTGATATTTCTGTGTATTTTATTAATTCGCGATTTTAGGCAATGTATACACTATCTGATTGCAGGATCATAGCTACATGTTATCATTTGAAAAGGAATTAGCTGCGGGGCATGAAATCAGACGTGTGCGGCTCGGTCCTATGACTACATCGAGCTACTACTTTCAAACAGAGCCATGCATAGCCCAATTACCTAAAGTACGAGTAATAACAGGTAAAGAAGCATCTGGTTTGCTCGTATGGACTGCTGTTTGGAAGAGCAACTACCCAGCTGTGACACCTAGGTACCGTCGTAAGATGCCGTGTTAAATTAAGGTTATGAACACTACGTCTGTAAAAAAATATCGTATTATGAATTCCCATGTTTTTGTTGGCTGGGATGCAAACTGCAACACATAAATAAGTGTGTTTCATTCCCCAATGTTGTTGCTACAGAAGTTCTGTATATAGGGGCAGGGATTTATAGCCACACTGGGACAGAGGGTCGCTGTTGTAATACTATTACCCAGCCTTATGTTCCTCCCAGAAGCTATTCACTTGTAGATGGGCTACTCGTCTGCACTTTTGTGATAACTTTCTGTTCTATTATTATTGCCACCCACCCTTACCATACAGGGCTATTGACTAAACTGGCTGGAGCAACTCTCTAGTGCTCTACATTCAGCAGTTATTGAGGAAAATTTTCCCGCCATAGGATTAGGGCCGTTAAACTGCAACACGGCCATCTTGGATTGTGATTTTGTAGACTATGGTAATATTCCAAAGATGATGAACTAGGGTACCCACATCCTATAACACGAGAGATATGCAAACTGAATTTCTATAAATAAATAATCTGTCATTATTAGTCTTCTGCAAGACAATATAATTACCATTTGTATTTAACATGAAATTTTGAATTTCCAGTCGATTGGTGGATTTCCTACCATTAGGGGGGTGGAGAATGACATGAGGGACCTATGATGGACTGGGGATTTCCGAGATTGAGGGGGTGTATTAATTAATTAGTCAATTAATTTGATATCAAAAGTGTGCCAGAATCGACATCTCTTTTTCCCAGAGGGGAGGGAGGGGGATTTCTCAGGAGCAATGATTTTTCCCAGAAGGTCATAAACCACTTAGCAGAACAACACAGCAAGAGGAGGTTGGTAGTTTAACTGACCAGTTTAATTAATTAGCAGATCAATTTGATATTCTCCCAGAATCGGCTTTGACTACTACTCACATGGTGTTCAGAAGACAATGCACATCATTTACGACAAACAACCGTTACAGTTTCCTTAAAGCTTATGGTAGGTTTAATATTAGCTGCAGGCTTTTCTGTTACCAGTATATCTTTATTCTGACACATAGTATCCATAAAACCTTACCCTTCACAAGAGCCGCAAACCAGTACTTAGAAAACCACAGAGAAAGTTCATCCCATGGATTGTGTTTATCTTCCCAAATTTCGAAGTCTCCACCATAACGGATACACAAGGTTTGATCGCCGATATTGGTATAAAAGAATCCGACTTCACTGAGTGTGTGTGTACACTGCTTAATACAAAACAATCAAACAACGTAGGACGCTAGCCTCGCTTCCCACACTATGTGATCAAAAGTATCCGGACACCTGGCTGAAAATGATTTACAAGTTCGTGACGCCCTCCATCGCTGATGCTGGAATTCAGTATGGTGTTGGCCCACCCTTAGCCTTGATGACAGCTTCCGTTTTCGCAGCCGTCCAATTAGGTGCTTGAAGGTTTCTTGGGGAATGGTAGCCCATTCTTCACGGAGTGCTGCACTAAGGAGAGGTACCGATGTCGGTCGTTGAGGCCTGGCACGAAGTCGGCGTTCCAAAACATCCCAAAGGTGTTCTATATGATTCAGGTCAGGACCCTGGGCAGGCCAGTCCATTACAGGGATGTTACTGTCGTGTAACCACTCCGACATAGGCCGTTATTTATGAACATGTGCTCGATCGTGTTGAAAGATGCAATCGCCCTCCCAGAATTGCTCTTCAACAGTGGGAAGCAAGAACGCGCTTAAAACATCAATGTAGACCTGTGCTGTGATGTGATGGTGCCACTCAAAACAACAAGGGGTGCAAGCCCCATCCATGAAATACACGATCACACCGTAACAACACCGCCTCCTATTTTACTGTTGGCACCACGCACGCTGGGAGGTGACGTTCACCTGGCTTTCGCTATACCCACACACATCGGATCGCCACACTGTGTACTGTGATTCGTCACTCCACACAACGGTTTTTCGCTGTCCAATCGTCCAATTTTTACGATCTTTACACCAAGCGAGACGTCGTTTGGAATTTACTGGCGTGATGAGTGGCTTATGAACAGCCGCTCGACCATGAAATCCGCCTTACTGTCATTTTATTTGCAGTGGATCATGATGCAGTTTGGAATTCCTGTGTGATGGTCTGGTAGAATGTCTGCCTATTACACATTACGACCATCTTCAATTGTCGGCGGTCTCTGTCAGTCAACAAACGAGGTCGGCCTGTACGGTTTTGTACTGTACGTGTCCCTCGACGTTTCCACTTCACTGTCACATCGGAAACAGTGCACCAAGGGATGTTTAGGGGTATGGAAATCTCGCGTACAGACGTATGACACAAGTGACACCCAATCACATGACAACGTTCGAAGTCCGTGAGTTCCGCGGAGCGCCCCATTCTGCTCTCTCACGATGTCTAATGACTACTTAGGTCGCTGATGTGGAGTACCTGGCAGAAGATGGTAGCATAATGCACCTAATATAAAAAAGTATGTTTTTTGAGGTGTCCGGATACTTTTGATCACATAGTGTATATTCTTTATTTAAGTTGGGCTAACCCAATGTAGTTGGTGATGTCGCTCACATCATCCACTGAACTGCACAATGGTATTTGTTCAGGACATGGTTGCGGATGTATTTCAGTTCTGTGCAGGCTACAAAATCAGACGAAGACACTTCGAGGCATAACATATGACTCAGCATATGCTGTCTCTGTTCCTCCCTCGGGCGAAATTTAGACCCGAATGACGTCAATACCAATCGCCCAGTACGGGTGACAAAATTTTTTCAGAGGTCTTTGATACAACGATGGAAACGACAACGAGCATGTGCCGCCTGTTCTCAAGGACTAATACGTGCAGCATTATAAGCAAAATCCAATCCAATTATTTTGTTAACCGAGTAACTCCTTCTGTCTGTAAACTGCACTTCCCTCTTATTAAAAAAAAGAACTGTATCGTCATGTTTAAAGGCTTCTTATACAGGATGATTCAACTGTAACTACCGGTTGGTTTTATGGAACCTGCAATGCCTTTCATATTCTCTCCTTTGCTATGCACAAACTATAAGCCCTACAGAAAAAATTTAGCAGGGTCTTTATTAGGAAATGCACTGCAGTTAAATTTTTTACTGGCATACGTTTTCGCTGAGGCCACGGTTTTAGAGTTATTCAAGGAAAACATGTTTGAAGGTCACTTTTGTGCATTTTTCTTAACTAATTCGAAAAATACGGCCTCCAGGGAAAACGTATCCAAGTACAAAATTTAACTACATTAAACCTCTTACAAAAAGGGACTGTTAATATTTTTGTGGGACTAACAGTTTGCACATAGCGAGCGAGAGAATACGAAAATCTTGTGAACGGTGTTTGGAGGTGTTGTGGGTTATTTATAGCCCATCGGTAGGAGCAGATGAATCTATATCTACATCTACATCCATACTGCGCAACTCCCCCTGCGGGTCCGAAGTAAGAATAGGCCAGAGGTATTCCTGCCTGTCGTAAGAGGCGACTAAAAGGAGTTTCAACCCCATTTCGGCCTTCCATGTGATGGTCCCCCTTGGGGTTTGACCTCCTTTTTTCAAAATTCTACAGAAGTACGAGCCTTTTGGGGAAGGACGCCTTACGTAGTGTATCACTGGTCCTCAGTGCACTAAGACCTTGGCACTCAGCATTATAACGGCGTTGTAACCACACCCACTATTCCTCAAATTGGGCCCAAACGCCTGATGGGTTACACAAGTTACACCCATAGTGCGTCCCCATCTGCACCTACGATCATGATGGACTTTCCATGGCACCCGAAATCCAGCAAGATAGCAAGCCCGTTGTGGTGGGGTCGTCATGTACCCTCTAGGTTGTAGCCCCCTGACAACACAGGGATCGTACTGCCGATACCTGAGCTGCACCCTCCCCACGTCGGCCAAGGAGTAAATGCCCATCTCCTTGGGGCATCGGGACTCCCGGAAACGGTCATCCTGCCAGGTGGCCCTTGCTGAGGCTAGGTGGCGCCCGTGGGGAGAGCCCCTGGTCGGAGTGGGTGGTATCGGGGCGGACATTTCGCAGATGAAACGTCAACATGTATCAGGTCGCTCTGCGGCTGAGTCTTTTAAAAAGAAAGGTACTGTCTCTGGTTCTGGTTCTCCTGCCCTTTCCCCCTTGGCCAATCCCTGGGAGGAAGGACAGGCCCACCGGCTTGGGGCGAAGTACTTCCCCCGCTATTTAGTCTGTTCTCGGACCGATGGGGGGACGTTCGCCACCTCCAAGCCCACGTTCTTTGTCCAGCACATCGACGACATCTTCGGGGAAATCGAGGCTCTCAGTAAAATGTGTTCGGGGTCCGTTCATATAAAGACCGCCTCCGCCACACAGTCGGCGGCGCTCCAGGCGTGCGACCGACTAGGGGACATCCCAGTGTCTATTGTCCCGCATCTGGCACTGAATAGGACACAGGGAGTTATTTTTCATCGGGACCTCCTGCTGAAACCTGATGAGGAGCTCAGGGCCAACCTGGAGCGCCGAGGTGTGTATTTCGTCCGGCGAGTTCAGCGCAGCCCCAAAGACCGTCGCATCAACACCGGAGCCTTTATCCTCGCCTTCGAGGGGGACGTTCTCCCGGAGAAGGTAAAGGTGACGTGCTACTGGTGCGACGTGCGACCTTACGTCCCGCCTCCTATGCGCTGCTTTCGGTGTTTGCGCTTTGGGCACATGTCGTTATGGTGTGAGACTGAGCCCCTTTCTGGCGACTGCGGACGTCCTCTTCGTGAGGTACATACATGCACCCCACCACCTCGGTGCGTCAATTGTCCTGGCATCCACTCACATAGATCTTTAGACTGCCCCGCGTATCAGAAGGAGAAGAAGATTCAAGAATTCAAAACTTTGGATTGTCTCTCTTATACTGAGGCCAGGATGAAGTATGACCGCCTCCATCCAGTGACGTTGACAACTTCGTTTGCCTCAGTCGTGTCCACTCCTTCTACAGTATCCTCACCCCTATCCTGTCCCCCCTCCACCTCCTCACCCCATCCGGGGTCTACGCCTCCGCCTCCCAAACCCCTCCCTTCCAAATCCTCCTCCCTCGTGGCCCCTGCCCCCTCTGCCCCAGGGGCCACCCTTCCTCCTCCTCCCCCTCCGCCGCCTGAGAAGCGATCCTCTTCTCAGGCGTCCATCGGGGAAACGTTCCGGACCCCGGCTTCCGAGGTCCGGCATTCCAAAACGGACCCCGCGCGTGAGGACCTTCTTCGGGTCCAGCCCACCATCCCCGAGCCTCATAGGCCTTCCAAGAAGGCCTCCAAGAAGAAATCTTTATCCCCCTCTCCACCACGGCGCGTTTCGTCTGATGCTCCATCCGTGAGTCGCTGCTCCCGGCTGTCCTCAGTTTCGCCGGGACACTGCTGCCAGGCGCTCAGCTGGCCTCTCGTCGGCGAATGATGCTGCCCCTCCTACGCAACCCAGGAAAGCGGCCGCTGCTGGCGACGACTCGATGGAACAGGATCCGCCTCCCGCCGGTTGTAGCGTTGTTCCCTCGACACCTGGCCCTCCGCGGCCGTCGAGGTGACCAGCTCTTCACCCGTTTCGTTCCCCCTCTTTTCTGGCTAGCGATGGCTTTGTTACATTGGAACATAAGAGGTATTCGATCTAATCGGGAGGAATTACAACTGCTCTCCGCCTGCACTGTCTGCTCGTCCTTGGTCTCCAGGAAACCAAGTTGCGCCCAACTGACCGTATTGCTTTTACCCACTATCCCTTGGAGCGGTCTGACCTCACTCCTGTGGACGGTATTCCAGCTCATGGTGGGGTCATGTCTATTACCATCCCCTCCCATTGACCACCCCACTCCAAGTAATAGCTGTCCGTATTACTCTTCCTGCCTTTACTTTTTCTGTTTGTACCGTCTACACTCCATCGTCATCTGCTGTTAGTCGGGCTTACATGATGCACCTGATTGTTCAGCTTCCTCCGCCGTTTTTATTGTTTGGCGACTTCAATGCCCATCATCCCCTTTGGGGCTCTCCTGTATCCTGTCAGAGAGGCTCCCTCTTGGCAGATGTCTTCAACCATCTCAATCTTGTCTGCCTCAATACCGGCGCCCCAACTTTCCTCTCGGACTCTACTCATACCTACTTCCACTTGGACCTCTCGATCTGTTCTATCACTCTTGCCCGTCGGTTCAAGTGGTATGTCCTTTCTGACACCTATTCCAGCGACCACTTCCCCTGTGTCGTTCGTCTCCTGCACCACACCCCATCCCCACGTCTTTCGAGCTGGAACATACCGAAAGCTGACTGGGGACTTTACTCCTCCCTGGTGACCTTTCCGGACCACGATTTTCTCAGTTCTGACAGTCACGTCGAATACCTCACGGCTGTTATCATCAATGCTGCCGAACGTTCCATTCCTCGTACTGCCTCTTCTTCACGTCGCGTTTCCGTCCCCTCGTGGAATGAGGTTTGTCGAGACGCTATCCGTGCTCAATGACGTGCTTTACGCACCTTTCGCCGCCATCCTACGTTGGCGAATTGTATTGGATACAAACGACTCCGAGCGCAATGCCGTAGAGTCATCAAAGACAGCAAAAAAGCTTGTTGGGCCTCTTTCACCAGCTCCTTTAACAGTTTTACTCCCTCTTCTGTCGTCTGGGGTGGCCTGCGCCGGCTGTCGGGCATTAAGGCCCACTCCTCGGTACCTGGCCTGACTTCAGGTGATGATGTCCTTGTTGATCCTGTGGATATCTCCAACGCCTTCGGCCGCTTTTTCGCGGAGGTTTCAAGCTCCGCCCATTACCACCCTGCCTTCCTTCCCAGGAAAGAGGCAGAAGAGGCTCGGCGACCTTCCTTCCACTCGCTGAATCTGGAAAATTATAATGCCCCCTTTACTATGCGGGAACTCGAACGTGCACTTGCCCTGTCCCGGTCCTCTGCTCCGGGGCCAGATGCCATTCACGTTCAGATGCTGGCACACCTTTCTCCGGCAGGCAAAAGCTTCCTTCTTCGTACCTACAATCGCGTCTGGACCGAAGTTCAAGTCCCCATGCGTTGGCGTGACGCGTCGTTGTTCCTATACCCAAACCCGGGAAGGATAGACACCTTCCTTCTAGTTACCGCCCCATTTCTCTTACAAGCTGTGTCTGTAAGGTGATGGAGCGCATGGTTAACGCTCGGTTCGTTTGGATTCTTGAAACTCGACGGTTACTTACCAATGTTCAATGAGGCTTTCGTCGCCGCCGCTCCGCTGTTGACCACTTTGTGACCTTGTCGACATTCATCATGAACAACTTTTTGCGAAAGCGCCAGACGGTCGCCATGTTCTTCGATTTGGAGAAGGCTTACGATACCTGTTGGAGAGGAGGTATCCTCCGAACTATGCACACGTGGAGTCTACGCGGTCGCCTGCCCCTTTTTATTGATTCCTTTTTAACAGATCGAAAGTTTAGGGTACGTGTGGGTTCCGTATTGTCCAACGTCTTCCACCAGGAGAACGGAGTGTGTCAGGGCTCCGTCTTGAGCGTAGCCCTTTTCGCCATAGCGATCAATCCAATTATGGATTTCATTCCACCTAATGTCTCAGGCTCTCTTTTTGTTGATGACTTCACGATCTACTGCAGTGCCCAGCGAACATGCCTCCTGGAGCGCTGCCTTCAGCGTTGTCTAGACAGCCTATACTCATGGAGTGTGGCAAATGGCTTCCGGTTCTCTGAAGACAAGACGGTTTGCATCAACTTTTGGCGATATAAACCGTTCCTTCCGCCATCCTTACATCTCGGTCCCGTAGTTCTCCCATTCATGGAAACAACTAAGTTTCTAGGGCTCACACTGGACAGGAAACTTTGTTGGTCTCTTATTTGGCTGCTGGTTGTACACGTTCCCTTAATGTCCTCAGAGTTCTTTGTGGTTCCCCTTGGGGAGCGGATCGCACTGTCCTGCTTCGCTTGTATCGGTCCATAGTCCGATCAAAGCTGGATTATCGGAGCCTCGTCTACTCGTCTGCTCGGCCTTCCCTCTTACGCTGTCTCAACTCCATCCACCATAGGGGGTTACGTCTTGCGACCGGAGCATTCTACATTAGTCCCGTTGAGAGTCTTTATGCTGAAGCTGCCGAATTACCATTGACCTACCGGCGCGACGTACTGCTCTGTCGGTATGCCTGCCGGCTGTTGTCAATGCCCGACCACCCCTCTTATCAGTCCTTCTTCGCCGATTCTCTCGACCGTCATTATGGGTTGTATGTGTCTGCCCTGCTGCCCCCTGGAGTCCTCTTTCGTCGCCTGCTTCGACAATTGGATTTTGCCCTCCCTCCCACCTTCAGAGAGGGTGAGAGCCCGACACCACCTTGGCTCCAGGCTCCGGTTCATGTTTATCTCGACCTCAGCTCGCTCCCGAAGGAGGGTACTCCGGCTGCAGTGTATTGCTCACGGTTTGTCGAACTTCGTGCGCGACTTGCCAGTCACACCTTTATTTACACTGATGGCTCCAAGACTGACGATGGTGTCGTCTGTGCCTTTGTCGTCAGGGCCGCCACCTTTAAATACTGGCTCCTCGACCAATGTTCCAGCTTTACGGCCGAACATTTTGCTCTCCATCAGGCCGTTCAGTATGCCCGCCGCCACCGCCATTCATCATATGTACTCTGCTCTGATTCACTCAGTGCTCTTCAGAGCCTTGGAGCTCCATATCCGGTCCATCCCTTGGTGCAACGGATCCAGCAGTCCCTCCATTCTTTCGCTGAGGGTGGCTCTCCTGTCAGCTTTCTGTGGGTTCCCGGCCATGTAGGAGTGCCTGGGAATGAGGCTGCTGATGCTGCAGCCAAGGCTGCAGTCCTCCTGCATCGGCCAGCCTCCCATTGTGTCCCGTCATCTGACGTTAGTGGGGTTGTTTGTAAGAGGCTTGTGTCATTGTGGTGGGATACTTGGTCATCACTTCAAGGAAACAAGCTCCGGGCAGTAAAACCGTTCCCAACTGCTTGGACAACCTGCTCCCGACCATCTCGGCAAGAAGAGGTCCTTCTGACCAGGTTGCGGATTGGGCATTGCTGTTTTAGCCACCGCTACCTGCTCTCCGGAGACCCAGCCCCGCAGTGCCCTTGTGGTCATGCATTAACAGCGCGCCATGTTTTATTGTCGTGTCCCCGTTTTAGTCAATCTCGTGTTGTCCTGTCTCTGCCATCTACTTTACAGGATATTTTAGCGGATGACGCTCGAGCAGCTGCTCGTGTTCTTCGTTTCATTACTTTGACTGGATTGTCCAAAGACATCTAACTCTTTCACTTATTTTATCTGCCTCTTTGTAAGAACTTTCTGGTGTTCCCCCCCCCCCCCCCTTGTGTTTTACTAGATTCTATGTGCTCTAACAATTGTGACTGGGCGGTAATGACCTCAGTAGTTGAGCGCTCTTGAACCCCCCCCCCCCCAAAAAAAAAAAAAACTTACTGCGCAAGCAACCTGACGGTGTGTGGTGGAGTGTACCATGAGTACCTCTATCGGTTCTCCCTTCCATTCCAGTCTTGCAAGATTGTCGGTATGCCTCTGTGTGGGCTCTAATCTGTCTGATTTTATCCTCATGGTGTCTTCGCGGGATATGCGTAGGAAGGAGCGATATACTTCTTGACTCCTAGGTGAAGGTATGTTCTCGAAACTTCAACAAAAGCCCGTACCGAGCTACTGAGCGTCTCTCCTGCCGAGTCTTCCACTGGAGTTTACCTATCACCTCCGTAACGCTTTCGCGATTACTAAATGATCCTCTAACGAAGCGCGCCGCTCTCCGTTGGATCTTTCCTATCTCTTCTATCAACCCTATCTGGTACGGATCCCACACCTGTGAGCAGTATTCAAGCAGTGGGTGAACAAATGTACTGTAACCTTTTCCTTTGTTTTCGGACTGCATTTCCTTAAGATTCTTCCAATGAATCCCAGTCTGGCATCTGCTTTACCGACGATTAATTTCATATGGTCATTCCATTTTAAATCACTCCTAATGCCTACTCCCAGATAATTTATGGAATTAACAGCTTCCAGTTGCTGATCTGCTATATTGTAGCTAAATGATAAAGGATCTTTCTTTCTATGTATTCGCAGCACATTACACTTGTCTACACTGAGATTCAATTGTCATTTCCTGCACCATGCGTCAATTCGTTGCAGATCCTCCTGCATTTCAGTACAATTTTCCATTGTTGCAACCTCTCGATATACTACAGCATCATCCGCAAAAAGCCTCAGTGAACTTCCGATGTTATCCACAAGGACATTAATATATGTTGTGAATAGCAACGGTCCTACGACACTCCCCTGCGGCACACCTGAAATCTCTCTTACTTCGGAAGACTCCACTCCATTGAGAATGACATGCTGCGTTCTGTTATCTAGGAGCTTTTCAATGAAATCACACAATTGGTCTGATAGTCCATATGCTCTTACTTTGTTCATTAAACGACTGTGGGGAACTGTATCGAACGCCTTGCGGAAGTCAAGAAACACGGCATCTACCTGGGAACCCGTGTCTATAGCCCTCTGAGTCTCGTGGACGAATAGCGCGAGCTGGGTTTCACACGATCGTCTTTTTCGAAACCCATGCTGATTCCTACAGAGTACATTTCTAGTCTCCAGAAAAGTCATTATACTCGAACATAATACGTGTTCCAAAATTCTACAACTGATCGACGTTAGAGACATAGGTCTATAGTTCTGCACATCTGTTCAATGTCCCTTCTCGAAAACAGAGGTGACCTCTGCCCATTTCCAATCTTTTGGAACGCTACGCTCTTCTAGAGACCTACGGTACACCGCTGCAAGAAGAGGGGCAAGTTCCTTCGAGAACTGTGTGTAAAATCGAACTGGTATCCCACCAGGTCCAGCGGCCTTTCCTCATTTGAGCGATTTTAATTGTTTCTCTATCCCTCTGTCGTCTATTTCGATATCTACCATTTTGTCATCTGTGCAACAATCTAGAGAAGGAACTACAGTGCAGTCTTCCTCTGTGAAACAGCTTTGGAAAAAGACATTTAGTATATCGGCCTTTAGTCTGTCATCCTCTGTTTCAATATCATTTTGGTCACAGAGTGTCTGGACATTTTGTTTTGATCCACCTACCGCTTTGACAGAAGACCCAAATTTCTTAGGATTTTCTGCCAAGTCAGTACACAGAACTTTACTTTCGATTTCATTGAACGGCTCTCGCATGGCGCTCCTCACACTAAATTTCGCTTCGTATAATTTTTGTTTGTCTGAAAGGCTTTGGCTATGTTTATGTTTGCTGTGAAGTTCCCTTTGCTTCCGTAGCAACGGTGGCTGTTTTCCATCTCTTTCGATCTTGCTTGGCACATACTAATCTAAAGCATATTGTACGATGGTTTTGAACTTTGTCCACTGATCCTCAACTCTATCTGTACTTGAGATTAAACTTTTGTTTTGAGCCGTCAAGTACTGTGAAATCTGCTTTTTGTCACTTTTGCTAAACAGAAAAATCTTCCTACTTTTTTAATATTTCTATTTACAGCTGAAACCAACGATGCAGTAACCGCTTTATGATCGCTGATTCCCTGTTCTGCGTTAACTGTTTCAAATAGTTCGGATCTGTTTGTCAGCAGAAGGTCTAATACGTTATCGCCACGAGTCGGTTCTCTGTTTGAGTGCTAAAGGTAGTTTTCAGATAATGCACTTAAAAAAAATTCACTGGATTCTTTGTCTCAGCCGCCCGTTATAAAAGTTTGAGTCTCCCAGTCTATATCTGGTAAATTAAAATCTCCACCCAGAACTATAACATGGTCGGGAAATCTACTCGAAATATTTTCCGCCCGCATCTCGTGGTCGTGTGGTAGCGTTCTCGCTTCCCACGCCCGGGTTCCCGGGTTCGATTCCCGGCGGGGTCAGGGATTTTCTCTGCCTCGTGATGGCTGGGTGTTGTGTGCTGTCCTTAGGTTAGTTAGGTTTAAGTAGTTCTAAGTTCTAGGGGACTTATGACCACAGCAGTTGAGTCCCATAGTGCTCAGAGCCATTTGAACCATTTGAAATATTTTCCAAATTTTCCTTCAGGTGCTCTGCCACAACTGCTGTTGAGCCAGGGGGCCTATAGAGACATCGGATTATCATGTTTGAGCCTGCTTTAACCGTGACCTTCACCCAAATTATTTCACATTTCGGATCTCCGCCAATTTCCTTCGATACTATTGCACTTTTATCGCTATAAACACGCCTCCCCCTTCACTGTCCAGCCTGTCTCTGCGGTATACATTCCAATCTGAGTTTAGAATTTCATTACTGATTATATCTGGTTTCAGCCAGCTCTCCGTCCCTAGTACTATGTGGACACTGTGACCGTTTATTAATGAGAGAAGTTCTGGGACATTTCTATAGACGCTCCCGCAGTTCACTATTACCACATTAATATTGTCATTCCCTGTTGCGTTTTGCCTACTGCTACCTTGTCGTGTCTAAGGAGGCGTTTGTCGGGCCAAGGGAGGGAATTTTCTAACCCAAAAAACCCACATGTGCACTCCACACGTACTCCGCTACCCTTGTAGCCACTTCCTGTGTGTAGTGCACGCCAGACCTATTCAGGGGGACCCTACATTTCTCCACCCGATATCGGAGGTCGAGAAATCGCCCTGTGTACTTAAAAATCCTAGAATGTACCCCTTCCTGTAGCATATTATTGTTCCTGTAAACACACACACACCCAACACACGCTGTTCAAAAGTTAAATTATGTATGGTGAGCTATACAGGATATCTGTAGGAGGAAGGCTATCCTCCTTGAGTGCCACCCCATTCCATGCCATATTATAACGTTACCGCATTCGGGTACCTTACCATATTATGCCATCTGGGTGACACACTGTAGTGTCCCATCCCAGTTCTGCACTGTCCAAGAATTGCACCATACTAACACTTCCAGATCCCATAGTGCCATACCATCTGTGGTGTCACCGCCAGACACCACACTTCCTAGGTGGTAGCCTTTAAATCGGCCGCGGTCCGTTAGTATACGTCGGACCCGCGTGTCTCCACTATCAGTGATTGCAGACCGAGCGCCGCCACACGGCAGGACTAGAGAGACTTCCTAGCACTCGCCCCAGTTGTTCAACCGACTTTGCTAGCGATGGTTCACTGACAAAATACGCACTCATTTGCCGAGATGATAGTTAGCATAGCCTTCAGCTACGCCATTTGCTACGACCTAGCAAGGCGTCATTACCAGTTACTATTGATGCTGTAAAACATGTACCGTCAAGAGCGACGTTCACCATTTATGGATTAAAGTTAAGTATTCCACCAGCTACGTCAGTTTTTCCTACAGTCTAATTTCCTTGTCCTGTTCCAGACCTCACGCCAGCCTGCGTGAGCTAAAACGCGTGCCTTTCGGCTTCCTCTCAGACCGGTGTTGGCTCTCCTGCCAACCCACAACACCATCTCCAGCAGATAGCGCCTAATTATGGTACTAGAGGAGGGTAGCCTCCCTCCTACAAATATTCGTTATAGTTCACCTGTACATAGAAGAACTTTAATTTTTGTGTGTATATATGGTATTGACAATCTGCCATAGGAAGTGCTACCATATTGGACTTTGGAATATCTAGAAGCCTTAAACCATGACTGTATATTTTACTTTGTCTAACAAGGAGGAGCATTTTGCATAAAAAAGTTAATTTTCAGAAAACAATTGCATGGGGTTTTGCTTATAGTACTGCACATGCTGCTCCATGGGCAAAGACGGCATATGATCATAGTCGATTCCATAGACGTATCAAAGAACGGAAATACGTCCACATTAATCTCCTGAAAAAACACCATTGTGTAGTTCAACACATAATGTGCGAGACATTGCATTTGGTTAGCTCAACCTAAATACAGAACACTTGAGACCTTCGATGGGTAATCATTAGCTATTAAACCGTTCCCAGACAAACTCAGTGTAGCTGGATTATTTTATGCTGTATTGAAGATCAGACCATGTTTTTCATTGCAGTGGAGGCTTGAACGTTTGGGAAGAAACGCGGAATCCATTTACTAATCATGCTCTTTGGTTTTTCATGTGTGTGTTTGTGGCCCTTGTGAACAGTAATGATTTTATAGGTACAATATTTCAGAGCAATCATGTATCAATAACAGGAAAGTATGAAGTTATTTTAAAATTTACTGCATATATTGAGGAACTCCACCGTAAAGCATAAAGTACGTCGTCATCTGAAGACCACATGACTGTGAGAGTTATCGACAATGTTCAACTGTGTAAAATTTGCTTCCCTGTAGAGATGGGACTGCTGCTCGTTCCATGCAGAGCGTTCTTGTCGTATTAGATTCTCTATGAATGTATAGCTTATCAATACAAAATTTTAAACTGCATTATATTCAGTCTTCATTTTGTCTGTTCTAATAATGGTCTGCTAAGTCCAAGAACTACAGAAAATATGGTAATTGTTATGTCTCTCTACATATGCAACAGCAAAGTAAATAAGAGACACGAATTCTTACGTGTCTATCCCCCCCCCCTCTCTCTCTCTCTCTCTCTCTCTCTCTCTCTCTCTCTCTCTCTCTCTCTGAAACTGCAATATCTGAACTGTTAAGCTTTATCTCATGTAAAAGTACAAAATGCTCTTTGGCATGGCAACAACTCGACTGTAAAATTTCTCGGACATTGTAAATGTATAAACTGCCAAAACTCTGTCTCCAGCAACTGAAATGTTAAGTATCATGGGAGATATGTATGATACAATAAACCTTATCCCAACTTGTAAAAATATTAGTTATTATTATATGAATCCTCTCGATTCAAAACCCGTAAAAGCCATTTTTTTAAACACACATGAAGTTCATCTTCATTGAATGGGACTTGACTGATTAATGTAGCACCTTGCTGCTGTCTACCGTTGACAGCATATGGCAAGGTCGTGTAATTGTGTCCTAGTCACTTAGTGGTGAATTAATGAATGACCAGAAAGTAACTTCTCACGCCATCAGTTGTGTTACTGGTAGATTGTATAAACCACTTACTTTCAAGAATTGCTGGCACTTGTAGAGTAGGCTCAATTGAGTGGAGCTACTTACCCCCACATCCACATCACACATTTTCCAGTATGAGCGTAAATATATATAATGGAATAGGACCAACCCTGTCTAAGTCTAGAACAATATTCTGGTGTATCTCTTGAATTATTACGAAAATCCTAAGTTCCATAACACCTAGGTGACCTACTTTTGTTGCAAAGAGAGCCGACTTCTGCCTCTTGGTCTGTTTAGATGTTGGGAGAGCTGAGACCGGGGTGATGCATTTGATACCCCTCATGCTGCGAAAATACCGTATTCCTGCCACTTGCAGTGGAGAAAATGAAACTGACTTTGTCAAATACACATTCACAGCATGTCACAGCTAGGGCAAGCTCTTCACTGTGGTAGACGAGTTCATCGATGTTATTCTGCCTACATGCGTAAGAGAACAAGGTAGGATATGCTGGGGAAGAATAGTCTGTCTGCAAAATGATAATTGAGCAGCACTTGTGGCGGGAGTTGTCTTTCCCAGAAGAAAACTGTGCTTGCTGTAAGCGATGACAAGAATGAATTTCCCTTCTAGTAGAGTAGAAAAGAGTGCAGATATTTACACAGATTCTGTCTATTTGCGTCTCTTGCATTTGTATTATTAGTAGCTCACAGCTGGATTCCATACAGTGATAAGGTACATCGTGGAAATAAACACTACCTCGTTACGTCTGCACATTGTTTCACAAGCGATTCTTCATGAGGCGACGCTGCTGGGGCTCAGTATAACTTTCTGAAATACCCTATAGCTGCTTGTTTTGTGACGTGGCAGTGGGGTAGATGCAGTGGGGAATTACCTGCTGCTACTTCTACACTTTCGCAGACTTATTAATAAGGGAAGTGCATTACTACAATCCTGCGTCCTACCTTCCCTCGCACATCTACCCCCCACCCCTGCCTCCTCCCCCCTGTCACACCCCCAGAACACAATTTATCCATTAATAAACTTATACTGCACTTAGACGTTGTACACATATTAACACGGAATATTTAGTATTAACTCATTTCATTTTTGCTGCAAAGGATAATTTTATACCATTAGAACACTATTTTTGATTAATAAAGTAATCTCCAGTTTCCAGCCGCGTGAGGTTATAAATGGTCACGAGCTTTTGGTAGAGATCTCCTCTGCCATTGTCAAGTGGTTGACCGTCGTCTGAATGCCCCTGCCGTGTTTATATATCCGCGCCGTCATCAGTGATATCACTGGCGCCTAGTCCCACGCCACATATGGCAATGTTTTGGTTGTGCAACATCACCGACCGTTTCAACTCACCGATCAAATGATCCCAGGCTGCACTAAGCTGCAATCCACCTTCTTTATTGAGGGTGTTGTCCGAAAATTTGATGCTGTCCCAGAAACTGCTGTTCCGTTTAATAATACACTACTGGCCATTAATATTGCTACACCGAGAAGAAATGCAAATGTTAAACGGGTATTCATTGGACAAATATATTATACTAGAACTACATGTGATTACATCTTCACTCAATTTGGGTGCCTAGATCCTGAGAAATCGGTACCCAGAACAACCACCTCTGGCCGTAATAACGGCCTTGATACGCATGGGCATTGAGTCAAACAGAGCTTGGATGGCGCGTACATGTACAACTGCCCATGCAGCTTCAACACGATATCACAGTTCGTCAAGAGTAGTGACTGGCGTATTGTCACGAGACAGTTGCTCGGCCGCCATTGACCAGACGTTTTCAATTGGTGAGAGATCTGGAGAATGTTCTGGCCAGGGCAGCAGTCGAACATTTTCTGTATCCAGAAACGCCCATATAGGACCCGCAACATGCGGTCGTGCATTATCCTGCTGAAATTTAGGGTTTCGCAGGGATCAAATGAAGGGTAGAGCCACGGGTCGTAAAACATCTGAAATCCAACGTCCACTGTTCAAAGTGCCGTCAATGCGACCAAGAGGTGACCAAGACGTGTAACCAATGGCACCCCATAACATCACGCCGGGTTATACATCAGTATGGCGATGACGAATACACGCTTCCATTGTGCGTTCACCGCGATGTTGCCAAACACGGATGCGACCATCACGATGCTGTAAAACAGAACCTGGATTCATCCGAAAAAATGTTTTGCCATTCGTGCACCCAGGTTCGTCGTTGAGTACACCATCGCAGGCGCTCCTGTCTGTGATGCAGCGTCAAGGGTAACCGCAGCCATGGTCTCCGAGCTGATAGTCCATGCTGCTGCAAACGTCGTCGAACTGTTCGTGGAGATGGTTGTCGTCTTGCAAACGTCCCCATCTGTTGACTCAGGGATCGAGACGGGGCTGCACGATGCGTTACAGCCATGCGGATAAGATGCCTGTCATCTCGACTGCTAGTGATAAGAGGCCATTGGGATCCAGCATGGCGTTCTGTATTACCCTCTTGAACCCACCGATTCCATATTCTGCTAACAGTTATTGGATCTCGACCAACGAGAGCAGCAATGTCGCGATACGATCAACCGCAATCGCGATAGGCTACAATCCGACCGTTATCAAAGTCTGAAACGTGATGGTACGCATTTCTCCTCCTTACACGAGGCATCACAACAACGTTTCACCCGGCAACGGCGGTCAACTGTTATTTATGTATGAGAAATCTGTTGGAAATTTTCCTCATGTCAGCACGTTGTAGGTGTCGCCACCGGCGCCAACGTTGTGTGAATGCTCTGATAATGTAATCATTTGCATATCACAGCATCTTCTTCCTGTCGGTGAAATTTCGCTTCTGTAGCACGTCATCTTCGTGGTGTAGCAATTTTAATGGCCAGTAGTGTATGAGACATCTGAGTACAAAAATTAAAATTTGTGCATCACGGTCTGAAAGGCCATTCGCCCGTTTACTAACAGAATGCCCATCTAGTAAGGCACCCTAGGTGGAAAAAACACATTCTGTATCAGATCATATTAGTTTAGGATTTCTACCAACATCCTTTTTCTTGCACAATCATATACAAAATTAATATTGAAGTCACTGATTTTGTGGCTCAATAACAGGGAACATTACTCAGCTCCTGCAGAAACACGAAATCGGCACAGTCTTCAGGCCCCCAATAAAGATCCGGCACCTAACGAAGCCAGTGAAAGACGATGTATGCCTCAGAACACGGGGATGTACAAAATACCGTGTGAGTGTGAACAGTTTTATGTTGGTTAGACTGTCCGTATTACTGAACAGCGTCGCACAGAACATGAAAGGTATTGTCGCCTACGCTATCCCGAAAACTCAGCTGTAAAGGAGCATGCTCTGGAAAATGGTCACCGAATTGCATTCCACGATACTTCTATTATTAAATGGAACAACGGATTCTGGGGTAACATAACACATGAAGCAACAGACATCAGAATTTCGGACAACACCCTCAATTAAGAAGGTGGATTGCAGCTGAATATGTCCTGGGATCATGTGATCGTTGAGTTGAGGGCGGTGAGGTCGCGCAACCAAAACATTGCCATATTGAGACTAGGGGCCAGTGATATCACTGGCGACGGCGCGGATATATAAGCACGGCAGCGGCATTCAGACGATGGTCAAGCACTTGACAATGGCAGAGCAGATCTCAACCAAAAGCTCGTTTTCAGTTAACC
The DNA here is from genome assembly GCF_023864275.1 of Schistocerca cancellata. Classification (NCBI taxonomy): domain Eukaryota; kingdom Metazoa; phylum Arthropoda; class Insecta; order Orthoptera; family Acrididae; genus Schistocerca; species Schistocerca cancellata. Next base: position 505,974,599 of record NC_064629.1, on the reverse strand, counting down.
ACTTGATGCGACTGAAAATCCAAGAATAGTTTATTAATAGATATTGCCGCGAAGGCATGCATTCGTACTATTTTTAACAATACGCGTGTTTTCTATGCGCTTGAACGCGTAAAGTATTAGTCCAGTGAAAAAATGGAGAGGACCTTTTTTGTAGTTTAGTTTTGTACTTGCAAACCTTTTCCTAGAAGGCGTGAGCTTCAAGATGACCTTTATACTCTCACGCACCACTACACTTACACCCCACTGGACCGGCTTTTTGTATGTTGTTCATGACACTCCCTCGTACTACTTTACAAAAATTTGCGATTACAATATTTTTCCTCCTATTCGAACAATTCTGTCTTCGTTGACTGGCCTAAAAAATAAACAGTGAGAGAGAAGGACGGGTTAATACTTACAATCGACTGTACATGTCAGTTTTTTCTGTCTAGAAGTGGTAGATCTCTAATGACACTTCATGTTGACCAACCTTTCACAATGGTATACAGAGTACAAAGTCCACCTGATAACTAGTAAATCTGGACGCTGTGGATGAATGGTGTACGTAGACGACTGTAGTATCACAGAACTTGGAAGAACTGTTCTGTATAGGCAGCGTTGAAGGCTGTTCCCATCATCCCAGGTCAACCATCTTGGAATACCTTATTGCACTGTGACGTCGCAGGGCTGTGGTAAGGTTTGCAATTTTTATACACTGCACAACAAAATGAGTCATATTTTCAAAACCCCGCCACTTTCTCGCACTGTGATACACAAGTTCAGAATGTGGCTTTAAGGCACCTAGGCTTTCTCTGTTACAGCACAAAAGTGTGGCACCATACGACATCAGTCTCTGGCTCGGCAACATTTCAATCAAACATCGAAGTGTCGACATGCGCCCCCCCCCCCCAAAGAAAAGGGCCAGAACTCAGAAGTTAATGTACAGTGGTATCATATTAGCATCAAATTTCACCACAAGAATCCTCAACGCCACCGTGGACGCGGCGCACCGTAAGGTCGTAACACCTCTATTCATGCATACCTCATCCCTTCTTCTTCCTTTGCTAAGATAGTCTGAATGGCGACATCGAACCTTAAAATGACGCCGTTTTGTTATGGATGGCCGTCGAACACATTTCGGACAGACAGCTGCTCTGTATCGACTTGAAAAGACCTCAGGGTGTGTCAAATGGAGTGAAAAAAACCACCCCTTTCTCTGAAGCGTTTATTTTCATACATTTTGCGGTCAAAAACTGTAATTTCCAGTGTGATGTGTCCAGAACGAGGTTCTCGACAACTTTCAACACTGCTGACATCCCCCCCACCACTCCCTCAAAATGGCTCTAAACACTGTGGGACTTGACACATGGTCATCAGTCCCCTAGACTTAGAACAACTTAAACCTAAAGGACATCACACACATCCATGCCCGAGGCAGGATTCGAACCTGCGACCGTAGCAGCAGCGAGGTTCCGGATTGTTTTTTGTTTTGTTTTGTTTTGGTTTTAGGGCGCAAAACTGCTATAGTCATTAGCGCCCGGTCTGTGACTTAGGAAACAGTAAAAAACCGAAAACGGAAACCAGCAGCAATGGGAACGAAAGTCATAAAATTGGAGAAACTAAAAGCAGAAGGAAGGCTTAAAAATCCACTACAGAAAGGGGTTGGGTGTCCCAAAAAAAGCTTCAAATAACTGACGTCATTTCACTGGCACGAATGAACTCTAGAACGCGATCGGCCGAGCGCGTGTCATCTGCTAAAATTGACGATATATCAGGCGACAGCTGTAGACGGGCGCGTAACGGATTAAAATAGGGGCACTCAATTAAAAGGTGTCTTACCCTCCACAGCTGAGAGCAGTGGGGACAGAGTGGGGGAGGATCGCCGCTTAAAAGATGTCGATGGCTAAAGAGACAGTGCCCTATCCGGAGTCTGGTTAAAATTACCTCCTCCCGACGACGCGTTCGGGAGGAAGAGGTCCAAGCACAAGGAAGAGTTTTCACGTCCCGCAATTTATTTTGGGGAAGTGTCGACCAATGCGCGTGCCATAAATGAACAACACGACGACATAAAACGCTCCGTAGATCGGCGAAGGGAATCGATTGAATAGCTGGCCGAAGAAGAGAGACTGCAGCCTTGGCTGCAATATCGGCCGCCTCATTTCCGTAGATACCAACGTGTCCCGGGAGCCAGAGGAACGCCACCGAGACGCCCCCCAGGTGGAGCAAGCGCAGACAGTCCTGAATCCGGTGGACCAGACGGTGCACAGGGTAAAGAGCTTGGAGACTGAGGAGAGAGCTGAGAGAATCTGAGCAGATAACGTACTGTATCCGCTGATGGCGACGGATGTATTGGACAGCCTGGAGAACAGCGTAAAGCTCCGCAGTAAAAATCTAACACTGGTCGGGAAGCCGAAATCGATTTGGGGTGTCGCCAACAATATAGGCACACCCTACACCTAACGATGTTTTCGAGCCTTCGGTGTAAATAAATGTGGCGTCCGTCATTTGTGCACATAGAGCAGCAAATGCCCGACGATAAACAAGTGAAGGGGTGCCATCCTTGGGAAATCGACAAAGGTCTCAGAGCAGGCAGATCCGGGGACGGAGCCAAGGCGGTGCTGTACCCCAAGTTGTCAAGAAGGTTTTTGGAAAGCGGAAGGAAAGAGAATTGAGCAGCAGTTGACGGAAGCGGACTCCCGGTGGTAGTAGGGAGGAGGGGCGGCCTGCATACCCTACATCAAAGGAGGCGTCGAAAAAAATGTCATGGGCTGGATTAGCAGGCTTGCATAACGACTCAGAAGGACTGCTCGCCGATTGGACAGCGGAGGTTCAGCAGTCTCAGCATAAAGGCTTTCCACAGGGCTGGTGTAAAAAGCTCCATACACTAAACGTAATCCACGTTGGTGGATAGAGTCGAGACGCCGAAGAATAGACGGCCGAGCAGAGGAGTAGACTATGCTTCCATAGTCCAATTTCGAGCGCACTAAGGCGCGATAGAGGCGGAGAAGGACCACTCGGTCCGCTCCCCAGGAGGTACCATTCAGGACACAGAGGGTGTTGAGGGATCGCAGACAGCGAGCCGAAAGATAGGAAACGTGGGAGGACCAGCACAGTTTTCTGTCAAACATAAGACCCAAGAATTTAGCGACGTCTGAAAACGGAAGGTTGACAGGACCTAGATGTAATGAGGGTGGAAGAAACTCCTTACGTCGCCAAAAATTAACACAAACGGTCTTACTGGGAGAAAAACGGAAGCCGGTGTCGATGCTCCAAGAGTGGAGGCGATCGAGACATCCTTGAAGACGTTGTTCAAGAAGGCTGGTCCGTTGAGAGCTGTAGTAGATCGCAAAATCGTCCACAAAGAGGGAGCCCGAGACATCAGGAAGGAGACAATCCATAATTGGATTGATGGCAATGGCAAACAGTACAACACTTAGCACGGAGCCCTGGGGTACCCCGTTTTCTTGGGAGAAAGTACGGGAGAGAGTAGTGTTCAGCAGCACCCTAAATGTGCGCTCTGCCATAAATTCGCGAAGAAAAAGGGGTAGCCGACCTCGAAAGCCCCAAGAGAACAGTGTGCGGAGGATACCTGTCCTCCAACAGGTATCGTATGCCCTCTCCAGATCAAAAAATATTGTTACTGTTCGGCGTTTCCGGAGAAAATTATTCATGGTATAAGTGGAGAGAGCAACAAGATGGTCAACTGCAGAACGATGCTTCCGGAGTCTGCATTGGGCAGGTGTTAAAAGACTGCGGGATTCCAGCCACCAAGCTAAACGGTAATTCACCATACGCTCCACAACCTTACAGACACTACTCGTGAGGGAGATGGGGCGATAGCTACAGGGGAGATGTTTGTCCTTTCCAGGTTTCGGAACAGGAACGACGATAGCTTCCCGCCATCGTCTGGGAAAAGTACTGTCGGTCCAAATTCGATTATAAAGGCGAAGGAGGTAACGCAGACTATGGGTTGATAATTGCAGCAACATTTGGACGTGGATACCATCCGGTCCTGGGGCGGAGGAGCGAGAAGAAGAGAGTGCATGTTGGAGTTTCCCGCATGGAGAAAACAGTATTGTAGCTTTCGCGATTTTGAGAGGAGAAAGCAAGAGGTCGCACTTCCGCTGCATGTTTCTTCGGGAGAAACGCTGGCGGGTAATTTGAAGAGCTCGAAATCTCAGCAAAGTGCTGACCCAATGAGTTAGAAATTGCGACGGGGTCCACTAATTTATCATGCGCGACAGTGAGCCCAGAGACTGGGGAGAAACTAGGCGCGCCTGAGAACCGTCGAATCCGACTCCAAACTTCCGAGGAGGGAGTGAAGGTGTTAAATGAGCTGATAATGAATTTCCAGTTTGCCTTCTTGCTATCGCGGATGACACGACGGTATCGCGCTCGGAACTGCTTATAGCGGATACAGTTGGCCAAAGTAGGATGGTGGCGGAAAACGTGGAGAGCACGTCGCCGCTCACGTATTGCGTCACGGCATGCCTCGTTCCACCAAGGAACTGGGGGGCGCCGGGGCAATTCGGAAGTGCGAGGTATTGAACGTTCCGCAGCTGTAAGAATAACGTCTGTAATATGAGTGACCTCATCGTCGACGCTGGGAAAGTGACGCTCATCGGATGTCGCTAGAGACGAAAAAAGTGTCCAGTCGGCCTGGGCAAACTTCCAGCGTCTCGGGCGCATATATGGCAGTTGAGGCTGCAGTCAAAGGACACATGGAAAGTGGTCACTCGAGTGTGTATCATCAAGGGCGAACCATTCGAAGCGCCGAGCTAGCGGAACAGTACCGACCGCAAGGTCAAAATGAGATAAATTGGTCGTGGAGGCAGACAAAAATGTAGGGACCCCAGTGTTGAGGCAAACTAGATCCGCTTGGTGGAAGACGTCTAGCAAGAGTGAGCCACGTGCACAAGGATGTGGAGATCTCCAAAGCGGGTGGTGGGCATTGAAGTCCCCAACCAGCAAATAGGGGGGTGGAGGCTGACCAAGAAGATGAAGGAGATCAGCTCGTGCCATTGGTGTGGACGATGGAATGTATACAGTACAAAGAGAGAACGTGTATCCAGAAAGGGAAAGACGGACGGCGACAGCTTGGAAGGAAGTGTTTAAGTGGATTGGGTGATAATGTAGAGTATCATGGAGAAGAATCATGAGTCCTCCATGGACTGGAGTGCCTTCAACAGAGGGGAGATCATATCGGACGGACTGAAAATGAGGGAGAACAAAGCGGTCATGGGGACGCAGCTTTGTTTCCTGAAGACAGAAGATGACCGGCGAGTAGGATCGTAAGAGGATCGACAATTCATCCCGATTGGCTCGAATGCCGCTGATATTCCAATGGGTAATGGACATAGGGTGAATAGAAAATGGAGGAAAGTGACGAAGGTTGCTGTCAACTCAACGACTGCTCAGAGCTTGCGACCGACAGCATGGAATGGCATTCAGCCGAAGGCAGAAGATCCTGATCCATAGGTTGTTCAGGAGCAGCTGCCGCCACCAGCGATCGGCCGGTTGATCGGCCGCCAGCAGTGCGCCTCGGCGACACAGAAGACGGCCGAGGGCGATTTCCGCCAGGTGGTGCTGTAGATGGGACACGCCTTGACGGAGAAGGAGATGAACTGGGTTTCTTTGTAGCCTTCTTGGAAGTATGATGTTTAGATGAAGGAGGAACTCATGGTTGTGAAGTTGGGGTACGTAAAAAATCTTCACGAGTATGCTCTTTTTTTGGAGTCTTGGTGTCTGACTTTTGGGCTCGAGATTGAGCAGAACCCGACGAAGGGTGAGCCAGAGAGTGGGCAGGCGAAAGTGGTGAGGTTGAACGGGCGTTCTTTGCGCTGGCTGATCTGACGACCGTGGCGCTAAAGGTGAGGTCGCAAGTCTGCGTGGCCGCCTCCTTTGTTGGCCGAGGAGAAGCAAGGACAGTGCTGTATTTTCCTGTCTGAGGCACGGTGGGCTGTCGACTGGCGAATAATTTTCGAGCAGCAAATGTCGACACCTTTCCCTTCACTCTGATTTCCTGGATGAGCTTTTCGTCCTTAAAAACGGGGAAATCTCGAGAGGAAGCAGCGTGGTCACCCATACAGTTGATGCAGCGAGGGGATGGAGGTGGACAAGCACCCTCATGGGCATCCTTGCCACACGTAACACATTTGGCTGGATTGGAACAGGACTGGCTGGTGTGATTGAACCGCTGACACCGATAGCAACGCGTAGGGTTTGGGACATAAGGGCGAACGGAAATTATCTCATAGCCTGCTTTGATTTTGGATGGGAGTTGAACTTTGTCAAATGTCAAGAAGACAGTGCGGGTTGGAATGATGTTCGTGTCAACCCTTTTCATAATTCTATTAACAGCCGTTACGCCCTGGTCAGACAGGTAGTGCTGAATTTCTTCGTCAGACAATCCATCGAGGGAGCGTGTATAAACGACTCCATGAGAGGAATTTAAAGTGCGGTGCGGTTCAACCCGGACAGGGAAGGTATGGAGCAGTGAAGTACGCAGCAATTTTTGTGCCTGGAGGGCACTGACTGTTTCTAACAACAAGGTGCCATTCCGTAATCTGGAACAAGACTTTACAGGACCTGCAATTGCGTCGACACCTTTCTGAATAATGAAAGGGTTGACCGTGGAGAAGTCGTGACCTTCGTCAGACCGAGAAACAACAAGGAACTGCGGCAACGATGGAAGAACTGTCTGTGGCTGAGACTCAGTGAACTTACGCTTGTGAGCAGACATAGTGGAAGGTGAGGAAACCATTGCGGAAGAATCCCCCAGGATTACCGGCGTCTCCGATGGCGCGCTCCTCCCTTGTGGGGGCCCTCTCTGAGGGCACTCCCGCCTTAGGTGATTGTTCACACCTCAGGTCATACCTCCCGACAAACGTACGGAGGGACCAATCGGCACTTTTGGAAGGTATCAGCTTGGGTAATCACCCCTCCCTGGGCCTGGCCGTTACCAGGGGGTACGTACGTGTCCTACCTGTCTACCCGGGGCGGGGAATTACGCGTTTCCCCGTCACCGGCTACGCACAAAAATGCGTGGGTCGGCCTTCAGACACGCATAGGGAGGAAGAAAGAGAAAGGGAAAAACAAAGAAAGGGAAAGGAAAGAGGAGAGGTCTCAGACGCCGCAGCAGAGAAAAGGGTAAAGAGAAGAGATAAGGAAAAGAGAAGGACAAAGGAAGGATGAAGACATACAAGCAGAGAAGGCGAAGAATGTGGTACATTTACAAGCGTCCGTCTTCGGACGTAGGCACAAACCATACTCCCAGAGAGGGAGAAAGGGAAGGAAAGAGCCAGAGGCGAGGGGAGGAGAGGCGAAGATGGGGGAGAGGGAAGGATGCGGAAAAGGAAGGTATGCAGCCCAGAAAGGAAGGAGGGCCACATTAGCTTGGGGTCCCGTGCTCGCTACGCACATATCCACAAAGAGTTGTGGACCCCCTGGGGGGGTTCCGGATTGAACTGCCTAGAACTGCTCGGCCACAGTGGTCGGCTACAACTCCCTCATCCCACATGCTTTTGACACCACAGAGCTGAAACTCCAAAACCCCATTGACAGGGATCTCAGCGCTTTGGAGTGTATAGTGACCCCAGCTTTTACTCTGGTATAAAGGAGGGAACCACTAGGGACTGTTCACAAGAATTCGACGAAATGTGGAAGTGATTCAAAGCAGTAAGGGTGTTCCTCTCTCCGTTTTCCTGCCCTGCTGTGGAGTGTTCATGGTGCAGGATTCTAAACTGACATGTGAGTGAATAAAATAGCAAAGGGTCCCTCTATGGCCACCCCAGTTCGGCAACACCTTCGATGCCACCTGCACACTTCAACTGGGCATTTCAAAAACGTCTGTGTAAAGCAACACTTACCAACTGACCTCTATCCGACATAGCAGTAGGCAATCAATTCGACCCCCGCTGTACTTTCGCATACAGCCAACCCCTAAAGGAGGGTTGAGAAAGCATAAGCACTCCTTTCTTCTTTGGAGCACGGTCAAATTTTGTCGAAAGGATTTTTACGGTCTTCACGACACACTCTAAAGCGATGAACGATGGGGTAACGGCCCCTGATGGCAGTATTAAAGGGTTGTATCATCCAGGGGGCCTCACCAGTGTCAAAGGTTGTCAAGAACTTTATGCTATTACGCATCACAAAGCAAAATGTCGTTTGAAAGAGCAAAATGTGTGACAATGAATGCCCCAAAGGAAATTATGGTTTCATCACTTTATGAAACCTCCTGAGGCCTTTCATCGTTCATTCTGAGCAACAGTGTGTCTCAACGTTTTCCTCAGCCACTTTACAACTCACATGAACTTCTGAACATCTGCCCTTATTTTGTACATGTTGCTACCTTGCTGTTTGAAGCGTCGCAGAGCCAGAGAGTAGCATCACAGGGAGTCATGCTTTTGCACCAGTACAGAGGAATGTTGTAGGCACCTTTGAGCAAAATTTCGAATATCTGGGTCGAGATGGGAGTGAATGATGGGATGTCAATGAAGTGGCCATTTAATTTTGATGTACCGTGTACTTAGTGGTCATCTTGTATTTTTTGCAATCCGAACGTGCACTGAATACTTAGCACAAGTGACCTACTTCCGCAGTGATATCAGGGAAAAAAGCCCCTTACCCAACTACACACATCGGTCGGAGGATGGTATTCACGTATCGTACAGCCGTTATGGAGCCTTCCGTGACCACCAGCGGCGTACGTCGGCCCCACATAATGCCACCCCAAAACAGCAGGCAACCTCCACCTTGCTGTATTCGCTGGACCGGGTTGCCTTCAAACACGTCTCCGACGACTGTCTGTTTGAAGGCATATGCGACACTCATCGGTGAAGAGAACGTGATGCCAATCCTGAGCGGTCCATTCGGCATGTTGTTGGGCCCATCTGTACCGCGCTGCATGGTGTCATGGTTGCAAAGATGGACCTCGCCATGAATGTCGGGAGTGAAGTTGCGCATCATGCATCCCATTGTGCAAAATTTGAGTCGTAACACGTCCTGTGGGTGGACGAAAAGCATTGTTCAACATGGTGGCGTTGGTGTCAGGGTTCCTCCGAGCCATAATCCGTAAGCAGCGGTCATCCACTGCCGTAGTAGCCCTTGGGTGGCCTGAGCGAGGCACGTCATCGACAGTTCCTGTCTCTCTGTATCTCCTCCATGTCCGAACATCGCTTTGGTGCACTCCGAGACGCTTGGACACTTCCCTTGTTGAGAGCCCTTCCTGGCACAAAGTTACAATGCGCACGCGATCGAACCGCGGTATTGACCGTCTAGGCATGGTTGAACTACAGTCAAAACGAGCCATGTACCTCGTCCCTGGTGGAATGGCTGGAACTGATCGGCTGTCGGACCCCCTCCGTCTAGTAGGCGCTGTTCTTGCATGGTTGTTTACATCTTTGGGCGGGTTTAGTGACATCTCTGAACAGTCAAAGGGACTGTGTCTGTGATACAATATCGACAGTCAACCTCTGTCTTCACGAGTTCGGGGAACTGGGGTGATGCAAAACTTTTTTGATGTGTATATTTGTGTGAAAGACTTTTTTCCATTATGAAACTAAATACGCCTTGATTACATAGCAAATTTGAGTGCGAAAATCTGCAAAACTTACTGCGTCCGTCCGTATGCCGACAGTTTGTACCAGATACAAGTTATGTTTTCAGGAAGACAATAATAATTAAAGAAAACTGAAAATATGCCTTTTTGTGGTCTTCTTTGTTGATAAGTGTGAAACATAAAACCTCATCGTATGCAGCGTGACTGCGCTGCCATTTAAATGTGGGTCTTTCGCAGTTTCCCCTCTCCCCCCAACACTTGCTCAGACAGAATATGGTTCAAATGGCTCTGAGCACTATGGGACGTAACTGGTGAGGCCATCAGTCCCCTAGAACTTGGAACTACGTAAACCTAACTAACATAAGGACAGTACACACATCCATGCCCGAGGCAGGATTCGAACCTGCGACCGTATCGGTCGCGCGGTCCCAGACTGAAGCGACTAGAACTGCTAGGCCACTTCGGCCGGCTGTCTCTCTACCGCCCCACTCTCGAACGAGACGGGGAAAAACGAGCACTTAAATGTTTCTGTGCGAGTCCTGATTTCTCTTATTTTATCGTGATGATCTCTCCCTATGTAGGTGGATGCAAACAGAATGTCTTCGCAATCGGAGGAGAAAACTTGTGATTGAAATTTCATGAGAAGATACCATCCCAATGAAAAACGCCTTTGTTTTAATGATGACCACTCCAATTCGCGTATCATGTCTGTGGAACTATCTCCCCTATTTCGCGATAGTACGAAACGAGCTGCTCAGCCCCAACTAATGCGGATCCCACACCGCACAGCAATACTCCAGAATAGGGCGGACAAGCTTGGTGTCAGCAGCCTCTTTAGTAGACCTGTTGCACCTTCTAAGTGTTCTGCCAATGAACCACAGCCTTTTGTTTGCTCTACCCATCACATTATCTATGTAATCGTCCAAATGGTTCAAATGGCTCTGAGCACTATGGGACTTAAAATCTGAGGTCATCAGTCCCCTAGACTTAGAACTACTTAAACCTAACTAACCTAAGGACATCACACACATCCATGCCCGGGGCAGAATTCGAACCTGAGATCGTAGCGGTCGCGCGGTTCCAGACTGTAGCACCTAGAACCGCTCGGCCACACTGGCCGGCGACCCTCGTAATTCCAGTACTCGTATTCTCATACTGTTGGTGACTTGTGCCGCGAGAGCACAACAAAATATTCTTCAGTTTTTGTGTTATTTGCTTTCTGCGAAAGTAATAAAAGTTATAATACACGAGCGTTTGAAGCCATAAAGTAGTATTGACTGGAAAGGTAATCAGTGTATCCCATTTGCTAATGATACTACACTGATGTGCAAAATTTAAGGACGAAAGTAAACTTCGCTAGATGTTCCCTGCCATGTAACATAGATCGAAGAAATTTGGACCATAAGGAGAAAGAACTGCTTTAGTGTAGTGTACTGTTATACAGAAACTATCCGAAAGAAATACGCGATGAGACGAACAGTAACGATACTTTTCTCCAAGAAAGTCTTTACACTGAACTCACCGCTATAAATGATGTCCCTCTGGACATTAGAAAAGGCGGGACATGTTTCATTATAGGGTGTGTGATCACCATGGACTGCAGTGCATGTTGTGTAACGTGCTCCAGTTTTGGCCACAAGGGTGGTAAGGAGTCTTGTGGTAGTGGGTACCATTCCTCCACCAGTGCGGTTGACAATTGCTGGATGATCGTTGGCGCATGTGGACATGCTGCAATACGTCTCCCCATGTGCACCAACGACCATCCGGCAGTTATTAGCTGCGGTGGTGAAGGAATGGGACGCCCTAGAACAAGAATTCCTTACCAACCCTGTGGCCAGAATGTAAGCACGCTGCAGAGCATGCATTGCTGTTCGTGGTGATCACGCACTGTGTTAAAAACCATGTCCTGTCTTTCCTAATGTCCAGGGGGACCATTATAGAAGGCGGTGACGTCAGTGGGAATATTATCTTTGAATGAAAGTGTCGTTCCTGTTTGTGGCATTGCGTACTTCTTTCAGTTAACTTCTGTGATGTAGTGTACCACGCCTTTCTATGCGTGGTCCTCGTTTCATCAAGCTATGTTAGTTGGCAGTAATACATGATACGGAAGTTACTTTCGTCCTTAAAGTTTTACACACTAGTTTATTTCAATGCCTATGATAGCTCACCTGTGTTAGCATTTCAAACTAGTTTCTGTGGAATGATATAAGTAAGCGATTAATTTTAAAATATACTAAGAAAATATACTTAGTAGAAGACAAGAATGGAAACTAATTTTAGCTAAGCTTGTCTTAAAGCAACTTAAATTACATGATAATGTTCCACTCCTCACCTGGTACGTCGCCTGCAAGCCACTTCCTCTTTCTGTATTTTAAGAAATGATGAAGGCACAGCTCACGTCCCTCACCGTCACAAAGTTTGTGGAAGCGCCTTTCTGCGGCTGGAACAAATCCAAATGAGCTTACAACTATTTCTGTAAAAGAAGTGTTTCTTTTGCTTCACTTTTGGCCTTTTATAAAATTACAGACAAAATACATCAAATCTCGTAAATAGTCTTTTCGGATTTGCCGCCGGATGACATTTTGCAAATTCCACAATATTTCCTCCGAGCAACTGTCCAACATCCTCCGGTGGTGAACCTTGCCGGTGGCTAGGCATCATTGAAGGTATCCGTACTTCGAATCGCTGTATATAGAAGACGCAGGCGCAGAAATCACTCATGCACAATTATTTGCAGACAGATGGCGCCAAACTCAAACGCCCTCAGCCGAAAATCGCAGAGTGGCCCTCCCGCGCGTGCGCTGTACCTATGTTTACTAACAGTGCGGGCAGATGTTGCTTACTAAAAAACCATACTACACAATGTTACGACGGGTCTGCTATCGAAAAGTGTTGATGTTCTCGTCGTGATTTAATAGCAGTCAATGCAGGGTTCCAGGCTGTGCTCAGACGAAATCGCGCATCCCTGTTGATGAGATCACCAGCTGTACGGATATGACGCAATCCCAGAAAGATGATGTCGGGGATAAAACTTCCGTCTTTTCATAAATCATGCGATGTCGTGTATTTAGACAGTGTTGTGCAACTGCCGGCTTCTCCAGTTGGCGTAGGCGTGTATGACACTGATGTTCATCACAGTCATCTTGTACAGCGTGACATGTCCGGCCTAAATATGCCGCCCCACATTGACGAGGAATCTCATACACACCACGTTTCCTCAGGTCAACATCATCCTTAACGGAACCCAACAATTTCCTCAGTTCTGCAGATGGTCGAAAAACACACCTAACATCATATCTTCCGAGGACTCTTCCGACTCTTACGATATGGCAGCAAAAATACAGCTCGAAGGCCAAACCGGTGGGTGTCTTCGTATCTTGATTCTGCTCCATGGATTGAACTCGCTTGGGCATGAGTGCATTACGTATCTGTCTCTCAGAATAATCGTTTTGTCGGATCACTGTCTTCAAATGTTGTATCTCATTCGACAGGCTTTCAGGATGAGATGCCACACGCGTTCTATGAACTGACGTACGTAATGCACTACCGCATTGTGCAGGGAGATGGCAGCTTGTGGCCTGCAAATATAGATCTGTATGCGTTGACTTTCGGTAGATGCTGTGTTCCAAGTTTCCGTCTGATTTCCTTTAATTCGCTCCACCCGAATACAAACTTCACAATGGATCTGGAAAAAGATGATACTTTACCTTTTCTTGATGTTTTGGTGCGAAAGAAAGCAGATGGAACCTTGGGGGACAGTGTATATTGCAAGCCAATACATACAGATCTATAATTGCAGGGCACAAGCTGCCACCACCCTGCACAGTGCTGTAGTGCATTACATGCGTTAGCTCATAGAGCGCGTGTGGTATCTGATCCTGAAAGCCTGTCGAGCGAGATACAACTATTGAAGACAGTGTTCCGACAAAACGGTTATCCTGAGAGACAGATACGCAATGCATTCAGGCTCAAGTGAGTTCAATATATGGAGCATAATGAAAATACGAAGACACCCACCACATTGGTCTTCTTGCTGTAAAATGGTTCAAATGGCTCTGAGCACTATGGGACTTAACATCTTAGGTCATCAGTCCCCTAGAACTTCAACTACTTAAACCTAACTAACCTAAGGATATCACACACATCCATGCCCGAGGCAGGATTCGAACCTGCGACCGTAGCAGTCCCGCGGTTCCGGACTGCAGCGCCTAGAACCGCACGGCCACCACGGCCGGCCTTCTTGCTGTATTTTGGTGCCATGTCATCAAGAATCGGAAGAGTTTACGGAAGATATGACATTAAGTACGTTTTTCGACCATCTGCAGAACGGTGGAACCTGTTTGGTTCGGTTAAGGTTGATCTTGGCCTGAGGAAACGTGGAGCGGCATATATAGGTCAGACATATTGCACTGAACAAGAACACTGTGATGAACGTCAGCGTCATATCCATCTACGCCAACCGGAGAAGTCAGTAATTGCAAAACACTGTGTAAATACAGGGCATCACATGATTTATGAAGAGACGAAAGTTTTATCCCCGGCATCATCTTTCTAGGATTGTGTCATTAAGAAAGCAGTACATATCCGTACAGCTCATAATCTCATCAACAGGAATGCGGGATTTGAACTGAGCACAGCCTGGAAACCTTCATTGGCTGCTATTAAATCACGACGAGAAAAATCAACATTTTTTTCGGTAACAGACCCTTTATAATATTGGTCTAGTATGGTTTTTTAGTGAGTAACGTCTGCCCGCTCTGTTAGAGCGTACGGCACACGCGCAAGAGGGCTCCTCAGCGATTTTCGACAGAGAGCGTTTGAGTATGGCGCCATCTATGTGCGCCTGCCCATTCTTCGCCCGCGTGTTCTCTGTACAGGCGCGTCGACTTTCGAATACTGTCAGTCCTACCTAGCCACCATTAAGGTTCGCTACCTAAGGATTTCACACAATTGCTCCGAGGAAATATTGTGGAATTTGCACAACGTCATCCGGCGGCAAACCCATGATGCCTTCTAGAACATTCTACAGTATTCGAGAACATTCCAAAATGTTACGGAATGTTCCACAATGATTCGGGATGATCTGGATGATCGGGATTAGTCGGGAATCCAGAATGATCGGGAACAACCCGAAACATCCCAGATCATTGTAGAATATTCCAGAACACTCTCGAATGTTATGGACTGTTCTGCAACATTTTGGACCATTCGAAGCCTTCTTCGTATGTTCTGTAATTCGTCCCTGGTGGGGCTACCTGTTGGAAGGGATATATAAAGCTAAACCCCTCGTGAGGTCGAACGTCAGTTTCTTACTACTGACGAAGGGAGGAACCGAAAAGCAGTACAGTAAGTGAATAAAAACAAACAATGAAGTATGAGCAATCAAAGTAATACAGTGACTGAATATAAATCCAAAATGAAGTGTGGAAGGTGTGTAGTGTGTATTTAGTGTATTTGTCAGTAAAAAGTTGATTTGATTTATATTTTCGACAATGCCCAAACGTAAAAGAGGAGGAGATCTTGCCAGTTCTGAAGCAACACGGCGATAAGAAAAAGAACAGTGAAATTACGAAACAGACTAAGAACGCGAAGCAAGTTTAACTTCCCAACGAACGAGAATGAGCACAGTGAAAAGCAGAGAAACTGAAAAACAATGAAATGAACGGACTTAAGAATCAAGAATTGCGACACAATCTTATAACTATAGACGGCTAACTCAAGCCAGCCACGAAAATATGAACGTACGAAAAGCGCGGACGAGGAAACGTATACTGCACAACCTAACAAACGAAGCATTCTACTACGACCCGACGAAAGATTATAACAAACACAAACACATCGTAATCGTAAAAATGGATAACATCTGCCAATTATTCAACGAGAAAAAAATGGGTAGAGAAACACTAGGATTCCGCTGCATGAATGTAAAAATTTGGTTACCACCACTGGAAGCACCTCCGCCGGATTTTTTACATTACACGGCCGGAGAAATTCCAGAATCAAAACACTCTCTTCAAATTATAAAAGCATACTACGTTTGCTTACAAATGACTTCTATCGGTGTCACTTCGATCAGCACTAACAGAGATGAAATCAATCTAGCACGTGGAACCATTACTATCGCTATTCAACTAAAACCATAAATTTCTGCAAGAATATTTCATCGGAAATGAAAAAAACAGAAATTGATCAACGATGCACAAATATCAGTGGAGTGAGACGACAAGTAGTCCGAGACGTACAGAGGATCTTACACGAATACAATCAACTGATTCACAGATTCAAAACAGCGCTAGACCGAATGATTTCTGATAATTTTAAAGTTATAATTCAGGCCGACAAAAGACCACATGGAGATCACGAACGTCGATTTGACGCACCTCAGAGAGACTAAGTCGCCATCCTAACTGTGAACAATAAAAACACAAGCGGTGACATAATTGTCCACTGGCAGCCAAACCGCACAACCCTGGGTTCGGTGTGGGGCGGCAGTGAGGTGGGTGGACTGCTGTGGCCTGTTGTGGGGTTGTGAACCACTGAGGGCTACGGCGGAACGAAACCTCTCCGTCGTTTCTAGGTCCCCGGTTTAAATACACAATGTCTGGAGTAGTGCTCGAGGAAACTGAAACCATGAATCCTGCAGGGCTGTTCATAATTTCGTAAGAGTACGAGGGGCTAGAGATCTCTTCTGAACAGCTCGTTGAGAGGGATCCCAGATATGCTCAATAATGTTCATGTCTGGGGAGTTTGGTGGCAAGCGGATGTGTTTAAACTCAGAAGAGTGTTTCTGGAGCCACTCTGTAGCAATTCTGGACGTGTTGGGTGTCGCATTGTTCTGCTGGAATTGCCCTAGTCCGTCGGAGTGCACAGTGGACATGAATGGATGCATGTGATCAGACAGGATCTTAAGTACGTGTTAACTGTCAGAGTCGTATCTAGACGTATCAGGGGTCCCATGTCACTCCAACTGCACATTTCCCACACCATTGCAGAGCCTCTACCAGCTTGAACAGTCTCCTGCTGATATGGTGAGTCCATGGATTCTTGAGGTTGTCTCCACACCCGCACACGTCCATCCGCTCGATACAATCTGAAACGAGACTAGTCCGACCAGGGAACATGCTTCTAGTCATCAACAGTCCCATGTTGGTGTTGACAGGTCCAGGCGAGCCGTAAAGATTTGTGTCGTGCAGTCATTAAGGGTACACGAGTGGGCCTTCGGCTTCGGAAGTTCATATCGATTATGTTTCGTTGAACAGTTCGCACGCCGATACTTGTTAATGGCCCAGCATTGAAGTCTGCAGCAATTTGCGGAAGGGTTGCACTTCTGTCACACTGAACGATTCTCTTGAGTCGTCGTAGGTCCCGTTCTTGTAGAATATTTTTTCGGCCGCAGCGATGTCGGAGATCTGATGTTTTACCGGATTCCTGATATTCGCGGTACACTCGTGAAATGGTCGTACGGGAAAATCCCCTCGTCATCCCTACCTCGGAGATGCTGTGCCTGATCGCTCGTGCGCCGACTGTAACACCACGTTCAAACTCACTTAAATCTTAATAACCTGCCATTGTAGCAGCAGTACTGATCTAACAACTGCTCCAGACACTTGTTGTCTTACATAGGCATTACCGACCGCAGCGCCGTATTCTGCCTGTATTTGAATAAGCATGCCTATACCAGTTTCTTTGGCGCTTCAGTGTAGGAAGTCTGAGAAACATGCACGAATGCACTCAAAATGCCATGATCTACATAAGAAAATATAGACGACCTGACTTCTTCTTAATATTCGCATGCAGCTCGTCGTGGCGAGAAATCAAAGAACAACTGAGATATGGAGAAACCCCCACGCGTCGACACGACGCCTGGGCTTTTCGACAAAAACAAATAAGATTTATTGAAGTCATTGCAAAATACCACATCTTTGGCACCGTTAGACGCTGGATGTACACAATCGACTGGCAAAAACGAGGACTGCCTCACTCACCCAATCTTGTATAGCTACACGACAGAATTTATCCAACGGATATCGACAAAATCATGCAAGTTGGATTTCCCATTCCACAAGATGATCCAGAACTGTATGTCATAGTAGTGCAAAACGTGATTCGCGATCATGCGGGCCATTAAACGCCAATTTGCCGTGTATGAGTGATGGAAAATGTGCAAAACAATACCCAAAACCATACTTGAACATCACACAAACCGTAGTTGATAGCTGTCCCAAATACAGAAGACGATCACCGAAAACCGGTGACTTCACAGCAAAAGTACGATTACGAGGCAGCTAGGAACTGGAAATAGGTAATCGGTGGGTATTACCATATAACACACCACTTTCTAAAATGTTCCAAGCGCACGTAAAACGTATAATACTGCAATTCAGTGAAATCCACAAATATATCTGTAAGCATGTGAACAAAGGCAGTGACATGACAGTATTTCAAATAGCCAAAGACAGCGGACAACAAAACAGAAACGACGCGATCCTCATGTACCAAACTTGAAAATAGATCAGCAGTAACGAAGCAGCGTGGTGGATTTTCGGTTTTTCCATACACGAACGCGAACCAACCGTGCAACATCTAGCAGTACATTTGGAGAATGGACAGAGAGTTTACTTCACAAAAGACACAGCTGGAACACCAGAAAGCGAACCACTTCAGAACACATCAACAGCTTTTTACCAACTCCGTCAAACGGATACATTCGCGAAAACATTACTATATGTCGACGTTCCTATCTATTATACGTGGAACACAACAAGAAAAATCTTTCAACGACGAAAATAAGGAATTTCAGTATAAGATCATCCAGGAATCATGAAAACTGGCGGACTAGGCCGAGTATACACCGTACATCCAAACAACGCCAAACGTTTCTATCTACGGTTCTTCCTACACGAAGTATTGTAAGTAGTTAGAATGTTTTCAATAAAACTTTTTACCTATTACACTTTAAAATTTATCCTCTTATTCCAGCTACAACACAATCTCGTATCAACTCCCTGAGCGAAGCCGGGTTGTTGTTGTTGTTGTTATGGTCTTCAGTCCAGAGACTGGTTTGATGCAGCTCTCCATGCTACTCTATCCTGTGCAAGCTTCTTCATCTCCCAGTACATACTGCAACCTACATCCTTCTGAATCTGCTTAGTGTATTCATCTCTTGGTCTCCCCCTACGATTTTTACCCTCCACGCTGCCCTCCAATACTAAATTCGTGATCCCTTGATGCCTCAGAACATGTCCTACCAACCGATCCCTTCTTCTGGTCAAGTTGTGCCACAAACTTCTCTTCTCCCCAATCCTATTCAATATTTCCTCATTAGTTATGTGATCTACCCATCTAATCTTCAGCAACCTTCTGTAGCACCACATTTCGAAAGCTTCTATTCTCTTCTTGTCCAAACTATTTACCGTCCATGTTTCACTTCCATACATGGCTACACTCCATACAAATACTTTCAGAAATGACTTCCTGACACTTAAATCTATACTCGATGTTAACAAATTTCTCTTCTTCAGAAACGCTTTCCTTGCCATTGCCAGTCTACATTTTATATCCTCTCTACTTCGACCATCATCAGTTATTTTGCTCCCCAAATAGCAAAACTCCTTTACTACTTTAAGTGTCTCATTTCCTAATCTAATACCCTCAACATCACCCGACTTAATTCGACTACATTCCATTATCCTCGTTTTGCTTTTGTTGATGTTCATCTTATATCCTCCCTTCAAGACACCATCCATTCCATTCAACTGCTCTTCCAAGTCCTTTGCTGTCTCTGACAGAATTACAATGTCATCGGCGAACCTCAACGTTTTTATTTCTTCTCCATGGATTTTAATACCTACTCCGAATTTTTCTTTTGTTTCCTTTACTGCTTGCTCAATATACAGATTGAATAACATCGGGGAGAGGCTACAACCCTGTCTTACTCCCTTCTTAACCACTGCTTCCCTTTCATGTCCCTCGACTCTTATAACAGCCATCTGGTTTCTGTACAAATTGTAAATAGCCTTTCGCTCCATGTATTTTACCCCTGCCACCTTTAGAATTTGAGAGTATTCCAGTCAACATTGTCAAAAGCTTTCTCTAAGTCTACAAATGCTAGAAACGTAGGTTTGCCTTTCCTTAATCTTTCTCCTAAGATAAGTCGTAAGGTCAGTATTGCCTCACGTGTTCCAACATTTCTACGGAATCCAAACTGATCTTCCCCGAGGTCGGCTTCTACCAGTTTTTCCATTCGTCTGTAAAGAATTCGTGTTAGTATTTTGCAGCTGTGGCTTATTAAACTGATAGTTCGGTAATTTTCACATCTTTCAACACCTGATTTCTTTGGAGTTGGAATTATTATATTCTTCTTGAAGTCCGAGGGTATTTCGCCTGTTTCATACCTCTTGCTCACCAGATGGTAGAGTTTTGTCAGGACTGGCTCTCCCAAGGCCGTCAGTAGTTCCAATGGAATGTTGTCTACTCCGGGGGCCTTGTTTCGACTCAGGTCTTTCAGTGCTCTGTCAAACTCTTCACGCAGTATCGTATCTCCCATTTCGTCTTCATCTACATCCTCTTCCATTTCCATAATATTGTCCTCAAGTTCATCGCCCTTGTATAGACCCTCTATATACTCCTTCCACCTTTCTGCTTTCCCTTCTTTGCTTAGAACTGGGTTTCCATCTGAGCTCTTGATGCTCATACAAGTGGTTCTCTTATCTCCAAAGGTCTCTTTAATTTTCCTGTAGGCAGTATCTATCTTACCCCTAGTGAGATAAGCCTCTACATCCTTACACTTGTCCTCTAGCCATCCCTGCTTAGCCATTTTGCACTTCCTGTCGATCTCATTTCTGAGACGTTTGTATTCCTTTTCGCCTGCTTCACTTACTGCATTTTTATATTTTCTACTTTCATCAATTAAATTCAATATTTCTTCTGTTACCCAAGGATTTCTACTAGCCCTCGTCTTTTTACCTACTTGATCCTCTGCTGCCTTCACTACTTCATCCCTCAAAGCTACCCATTCTTCTTCTACTGTATTTCTTTCCCCCATTCCTGTCAATTGTTCCCTTATGCTCTCTCTGAAACTCTGTACAACCTCTGGTTCTTTCAGTTTATCCAGGTCCCATCTCCTTAAATTCCCACCTTTTTGCAGTTTCTTCAGTTTTAATCTACAGGTCATAACCAATAGATTGTGGTCAGAGTCCACATCTGCCCCTGGAAATGTCTTACAATTTAAAACCTGGTTCCTAAATCTCTGTCTTACCATTATATAATCTATCTGATACATTTTAGTATCTCCAGGGTTCTTCCATGTATACAACCTTCTATCATGATTCTTAAACCAAGTGTTAGCTATGATTAAGTTGTGCTCTGTGCAAAATTCTACCAGGCGGCTCCCTTTTTCATTTCTTAGCCCCAATCCATATTCACCTACTACGTTTCCTTCTCTCCCTTTTCCTACACTCGAATTCCAGTCACCCATGACTATTAAATTTTTGTCTCCCTTCACTATCTGAATAATTTCTTTTATTTCATCATACATTTCTTCAATTTCTTCGTCATCTGCAGAGCTAGTTGGCATATAAACTTGTACTACTGTAGTAGGTGTGGGCTTCGTATCTATCTTGGCCACAATAATACGTTCACTATGCTGTTTGTAGTAGCTTACCTGCACTCCTATTTTCCTATTCATTATTAAACCTACTCCTGCATTACCCCTATTTGATTTTGTGTTTATAACCCTGTAGTCACCTGACCAGAAGTCTTGTTCCTCCTGCCACCGAACTTCACTAATTCCCACTATATCTAACTTTAACCTATCCATTTCCCTTTTTAAATTTTCTAACCTACCTGCCCGATTAAGGGATCTGACATTCCACGCTCCGATCCGTAGAACGCCAGTTTTCTTTCTCCTGATAACGACATCCTCTTGAGTAGTCCCCGCCCGGAGATCCGAATGGGGGACTATTTTACCTCCGGAATATTTTACCCAAGAGGACGCCATCATCATTTAATCATACAGTAAAGCTGCATGCCCTCGGGAAAAATTACGGCCGTAGTTTCCCCTTGCTTTCAGCCGTTCGCAGTACCAGCACAGCAAGGCCGTTTTGGTTATTGTTACAAGGCCAGATCAGTCAATCATCCAGACTGTTGCCCTTGCAACTACTGAAAAGGCTGCTGCCCCTCTTCAGGAACCATACGTTTGTCTGGCCTCTCAACAGATACCCCTCCGTTGTGGTTGTACCTACGGTACGGCTATCTGTATCGCTGAGGCACGCAAGCCTCCCCACCAACGGCAAGGTCCATGGTTCATGGGGGGGGCGAAGCCGGGTACCACAGCTAGTAATGAATATTACGATATGCACTGTAAAATTAATAATCCACAAATATTTTAAGTTACCATAGCATATGAAGTGGCAGATTAAAGCTGAAGATGCTTGTCAGCAGCACAAAGAGACACGCTTCAAATATCCCTGTAGCAAAAGTGAAACTCAGTTTTATAACATTATGATTATGCAAATGTACCATTACTGTGAGTTTTCCACAGTTACACGTCCTATAAAGCAAAGTGTGTTACCCACAACCCATTCTTTAAATACTCTCGAATTATTAATATTTGAAGTTTAATCAATAGTTAATTTAATGGTGACGCAAATAGCCATATCGATGTTTTTTTTAAAAAAAAACGACGAAAGCTACTTACATTCTGAATGTACCAATGGCTAGAAGGCAGAAAGGGTGCCGCTTTTAAGATGGTCACCTTTACTTTCATAAGTTTATTTTAGATACTTATTTTGTGATAGGTAAAGCACAAACGTGTATGATTAACATTCTGATTAACATTTTATGTTACGCTGCACATTTAATGTCTAGAGAGCTCGCTAAATGACTGCTGAAGATAGATTATTTTAATATAAAGTGTTAATAGCTCCTATTTTGAAAGACGATCGTTATTAAACTTGGATTCAATGGCACACACTGTAATATCACAGAAACAATATAAAGGCTCGGGATCATGCGCTCATGGTACTTCGTCACTAGTTTATGGTCAAGTCTCCCGTGGTCATTCTGGTGAGTTCGCAGGAGGCGCTAGTCGAAGGAAGTAATATGTGGAGATAAACTCGGGAGGTAAGTCAGTCACGTGAGTTAGAGTGTACAGACCGCTGGACTCAGAGTGATTTGAAGTGCTCGGAGTTATACAATGGCGGAAAAAAATTCCCAACACCAAGGAGGAGCTGTGCGAGATAAACAAGTGCTGGTAGGCATGTTTCTGCATCTGAAGGATAATGTGTGGTGTCACCGCCAGACACCACACTTGCTAGGTGGTAGCCTTTAAATCGGCCGCGGTCCGTTAGTGTAAGTCGGGCCCGCGTGTCGCCACTATCAGTGATTGCAGACCGAGCGCCGCCACACGGCAGGTCTAGAGAGACTCCCTAGCACTCGCCCCCAGTTGGACAGCCGACTTTGCTAGCGATGGTTCACTGTCTACATACGCTCTCATTTGCCGAGACGACAGTTCAGCATAGCCTTCAGCTACGTCATTTGCTACGACCTAGCAAGGCGCCATATTCAGTTACTAGAAGTCATATCTTGAAAAATGTATTCTGACAGACGATATTATGAATCATGTACCGTCAAGAGCTACGTTCATCATTAATGGATTAAAGTTAAGTATCAAGCTAATGACGTCCGCTTTCTGAATTCTAATTCCCTCCTCACGCCAGCCTGCGTGAGCTAAAGAGCGTGGATTTCGGCCTCCTCTCGTAACACTGTGTTGGCTCTTCTGCCAACACAACATAATGTCTATTCACATTTCGCGCCAGACTCATAAGAGTGGCGCTAGTAGTGCTACCATGAGGATGCAAATCAGGTTTGTTTTAAGTTAGATCTGTAAAGGTCGTGAGCGTTAGCTACCTTTGAGATTGGGCGTAATGGGCTGATGTTAGTCAACAATGACTTCAAGAGAGCGGAGACGCCATTATCAAAAGCTCACTGCGTTTGAATGAGGTCGCGTAATACAGCTACGAGAAGGTGGATTTTCCATCCGCAATACTGCAGAAAGACTTGGCAGGAATGTAGCCACTGTATATGATTGCTGATAGCGATGGTCACGGGAAGATATGCACTCAAGAATACGGGCTCCGGGTGGCCACGTGGCACACCACCGAGAGGGAAGACCGTCGTGTTCGGCATATGACTCTGGAACATCGTACTGCGTCTGCAGCAGTTGGCACCAAAGTGACACAACGAAGTGTTACAAATCGATAATTCAAGGGCAGTATCGAGCCACGCGCCCTGTAGCGCGCATTACAATGACCTTAATCCACCACCATTAGCGACTTCAGTAGTGTCAAGCGCCAGTTCGTTGGAGGGTGGAATGGAGGTCTGTTTTGTTCGCTGGTAGCAGCTGGTTCTGCCTCGTTGCTAATGATGGTGGTGTGCTGGTTAGGAGGACGCCAGGTAAGCACCTGCAACCATCATGTCTGCGGCTTAGGCGCATTGGACTTACACCTGGGGTTATGATCTGAGCTGCAGTTTGGTATGACAGCAGGAGACTCTGGTGGTTATCCCATGCACCCTGACCCGCAAATTTGTACGTCAGTCTGGTGATTCTACCTGTTGTGCTGCTATTCATGAACTTCATTCCCATGATTGTTTTCCAACAGGAAAACGTTCGCCCACATACCGCTGTTGTAACCCAACATGCTCTACAGAGTGTTGCCTTGGCCTGCTCGATCACCAGATTGGTCTCCAATCGAGCATGTATCAGGCACCATCGGACGATAACTCCAGTGCCCTCCACAACCAGCTTTAACCGTCCCTGTATGGATCGATCAAGTGCAACAGTGATGGAACGCTGTCTCATGAACTGACGTCCGGTACCCATACGGCACAATGCATACATGTTTACATGCTTGCATTCAACATTCTGGCAGTTATTAATGTACTATCATTTCACATTTGCAATGGCTTTTCTCAAGCTTACATTAACCATTGAACTTGTACCGTACATTACTTAAATACAGGGGATAGGCAAAATAATGTGAACACCTGTACTTACTTGGGAATGGTTTATGGAAGACGCTGCAGATGAGTTGCATGCCCCTTATACCACGACTACACTTTCCTGGCTGTGTGAATGGGTGCATTATCGTCCTGAAATATGGCATCATCGTTGGAGAACAGCATTTGAATCATGGGGTGCACCTCATCACCTAAAATGTTCTCATAACTGTTGGCTGTGAGTAATGACGGGACCAGTAGAATACCATGATATGGCTGCCCACACTATCCCACTTCCACCTCCATGCTTAACCGTTGAAAATCAAGCAATCAGGATTGCAGGCTTCTTTTGGCGTTCTTCAGACGTAAATCTACATCTACATCTACATGGATACTCTACAAATCACATTCAAGTGCCTGGCAGAGGGTTCATCGAACCATCTTCACAATTCTCTATTATTCCAATCTCGTATTGCGAGCGGAAAGAATGTACACCTATATCTTTCCGTACGAACTCTGATTTCTCTTACTTTATCGTGGTGATCGTTCCTCCCTATGTAGGTCGGTGTCAACAAAATATTTTTCCGTTCGGAGGAGAAAGTTAGTGACTGGAATTTCGTGAGAATATTCCGTCGCAACGAAAAACGCCTTTCTTTTAATGATGTCCAGCCGAAATCCTGTATCATTTCTGTGACACACACTCCCATATTTCGCGATAATACAAAACGTGCTGCCCTTCTGTGAACCTTTTCGATATACTCCGTCAGTCCTATCTGGTAAGGATTCCACACCGCGCAGCAGTATTGTAAAAGAGGACGGACAAGCGTAGTGTAGGCAGTATCCTTAGTAGATCTGTTACATTTTCTAAGTGTCCTGCCAATAAAACGCAGTCGTTGGTTAGCCTTCCTTACAACATTTTCTGTGTGTTCCTTCCAACATAAGTTGTTCGTAATTGTAATACGTAGGTATTTAGCCGAATTTACGGATTTTAGATTAGACTGATTTATCGTGTAACCGAAGGTTAACGAATTCCTTTTGGCACTCATGTGGCTGACCTCACACTTCTCGTTATTTAGGGTCAACTGCCAATTTTCGCAACATTCTGATATCTTTTATGAAAAGTTTTGCAATTTGTTTTTATCTTATGATGGCTTTATTAGTCGATAAACGACAGCGTCATCTGCAAACAACCTAAGACGGCTGCTCAGATTGTCTCCCAAATCGTTTATATAGATAAGGAACAGCAAAGAGCCTATAACAGCCCGAATTGGTACTGAAGAAAACGTTGACTCGTCGGACCATATGACGTGTTTCTACTGATCAGCCGTCCGAATTTATGCTCCTGACAGCATGTTTTACGCTAATGATGTCGGTATAGCAGCTCGTCCATGAATATTCGCTTTATGGAGTTCTCGGCAGACAGTATCGATAGATACGGGGTCTCAAAGATGGCTATTGATCTCTGCAGTCACTTTAGCCACCATAGTTTCGAGTTGTTTTGACACAATTCGTGTTAGCGTACGACGATCTCTGTGATTTAGTTTTGATTTACGCCCACTATTACGTTTACACGATGATGTGTTTCCATGTTTTGCTTTGGCTGTCATGACTGTTGAAACAGTTGCTCTTGAAACATTCAATAAGTTGGTTGTCTTGGTTACTGAAACTCCAGCTAATCTGGCCCCCACACACTGCCCTCTTTGGAACTCTGTTAGGTCTTTCAATGCACGTCGGCCTCGGCCTCTGAATGCAAATAAGAAGTGTGCACCAATCGCAGACAACCTGCACTGATACCTAGTCCGCACTGAACACGCACAGTCCAGCACGACATGTGACTTACCAGCGTTGTTGACCGTCAAACACAGCCATCCCATTACTACCACTGTTCACATTATTTTGCCTGTCCCCTGTATCTTATCTTGACCAATTTATTCCCGAAATTTCATTACTGTATATTAGTTATTCCTTAGTGTTGGGATTTTTCCGTCAGGGTATATTAACAGCGTGCGGGATTTACCATACCCCGAACACAGTTCTCATGACTGTATATGGAACGCTTGTGCGTATAATTTCGCGTGTATGAGAGTCGAAGCACCAGTGCATTAGAGATTATTTTACTGCTGGTTGTGTTTATTGTCGCACGTGGTAGACATGATTATTTTTTTATTTGCTGTGATTACCTGAAATAATGAACAGTATTCCACGTTATGGTTAGTGAGGAAATACTGCTTCCAAACTTCAAATATTTGCACATTGGTTTACACAGGTTAATCGTTTGATAAATAAATTCTGTACTGATGTGTTCCATATTTGTATACATTAATGCACTCCAGTGCTTTATAATCGGATTATTTAATATTTACTTGGAATCCGCAGTGTTGTAAGGTCATAAATCAATTATTACTTGTTGATTATAGCAAACATTTATTTCAATTAAATTATAATTCTGTGGTGTCACCGCCAGACACCACACTTGCTAGGTGGTAGCCTTTAAATCGGCCGCGGTCCGCTAGTATACGACGGACCCGCGTGTCGCCACTGTCAGTGATGGCAGACCGAGCGCCGCCACACGGCAGGTCTAGAGAGACGTCCTAGCACTCGCCCCAGTTGTACGGACGACTTTTCTAGCGAAGCTACACTGACAAATACGCTCTCATTTGCCGAGACGATAGTTAGCATAGCCTTCAGCTACGTCATTTGCTACGACCTAGCAAGGCGCCATTTATCCTTTGCTATGTATCTAATGAAGCATGAACCATCAGACCGATGTACACCGATCATGGATTAAAGTTAAGTATTACATCAACTACGTACTTTATTTAGTAGACTCATCTCCTTTAACTGTTCCAGACCTCACGCCATCCTGCGTGAGCTTATAGCGTGCATTTCGGCCTCCTCTAGCAACACGGTGTTGGCTCTTCTGCCAACACTACAAATTCTACTGTGATGGTTACCATGATTAATTCGATAGAATTTATCCATTCATTTTATCACTAATTAATTGCTAACATGTTTATACAGTATTATACCGACAGATCAGTTTGTAAATATGTAAGGTCATTACAATACGTGAGTGCGACCAGTTCCTTTGACACAAAAAGGTGAGCCAACCATTAGTCAAGGCCTTCTCTCGTTTCATGGCCCTGCACCTGTGCAGACACTTAACAAAGGGTAAGCTTTCTGATTTATTTGGAAGGTAATTTTAATAAATAACCGCACAAGCTTCTAAATGAATGTTGCAGTAGTGCACGGTACAAGTTTGAGACTGCTAAGCACGTGTGTCGCACGCTGGCGTGGTTGAGCCGCAAGTTGGTCCCCCTGCTACAGACAGTGGGCTGCATGTGAGCCTGTCAGCTCACCAAAGAGTGTTCTGTTCACTCTGCTTACGGATTCATAGCTCCAGCTCGTTGCCTGTAGACTAACGTGACTGTCACCTGTCTGCAACATTCTGGGAGAAAATATAACACTGATGTCGTGTATAACTTGATGTTCAGTATGTGTCAATGGATTCTTACATTTTCATCATCAGTCGTTTCAACTTAGCAGAATACAGGGCCATTAATTTAGTCAATGTTAGATTGATATAAACAATACAGTAAGTGATACGAGGTAAGAAAGTATAAAGTGGCACTATGGTTAAACATGCAAGTTCAAACGTTAACTGAAATCGCCGCCCACATGCTTTTACAAATAGTTGTTAGACAAAAAAATGGGAAGTATGTGACAAATGCATGCTTGAACATACACTGAAGTGACAAACGTCATTGGGAGACAGCCCGGCGTAGTGCAGCAACTAGGCGTCGCACGGACTCAACAAGTCGTTGGAAGTCCCCTGCGGAAATACTGAACCATGCTGCCTCTCCAGCCGTCCGTAACTGCGAACGTGTTGCCGGTGGAAGATTTTACAGCTCGTAAAAGTTCGATGGGATTCATGTCGGGAGATGTGGCTGGCTAAATCATTCACTCGAACTATCCAAAATTTTCTTCAAAGCAATCGCGAACAACTCTGGCCTGGTGACTGGCGTAGTGTCATCCATTAAAATTCCATCTTTGTTTCAGAACATTAAGTCTATGAATGGCTGAAAACGGTCTCCATGTAGCCGAACAGAACCATTTCGAGTCAATGATTGGTTCAGTTGGGCCAGAGGACGCAGTCCATACCATTTAAACACAGACCACACCATTATGGAGCCACAACTAGCTTGTACACAGCCTTGTTGACAACTTGGGTCCATGGCTTCGTGGGGTGTGCTCCACACTCCAATCCTACCATGAGGTCTTACCAACTTAAATCGTGACTCGTCTGACCAGGCCACGGTTTTCCAGTCGCCTACGGTCCCTGGCCAGGGAGTGGCACGGCAGCCAGCAGGCTCGCTTCACTGCATGGACGGAAAATGCACAAGCCGACCAGTCTGCAGTCTTTCTCGAAAGATTTTCAAGAAACTACTCGCTAAAAACATCCTTCTCGCGTATCTCATAGCTTTGTCAGCTTCTTGATGAACTGCTTCTCGTTTCGTTAATTGTCGTCACAGTTATTGAGATATTTCAAAATTAAGCAAGCTACTGCAAGAAAATCGAATAGTTTACAACGAAAAATAGATTTCACTATGAATTTGTGTTTGGTGCATGTTAGGCCATATGGTGCTGCGTATCAAATGTAGTTAACATATGGAACTAGTCTTTAAGCTTGGGATAGGATCTGTAACTCACTCCATTCTCAAGAAAAAGGGTCGTATACAACGCACTCCGTTCCGATCGCGTGCCCAGACGATAAAGCGAGAACGAAATATTCGTAACATTTTTTTATCTCACAAACAGTTTGATATCTTAAAACAATATTTTGGCAAATGATAGCACACAAAGACGAGAGTATGTTTCCATATGGTTACCGCAAGTAACTTCCTTATGTAGCGCAATATACAAGTAACTACATGGTTTTTTTTCATGGAATAATGCAATTCTCTAAGGGTCATCGGCAG
The DNA here is from genome assembly GCF_023864275.1 of Schistocerca cancellata. Lineage (NCBI taxonomy): Eukaryota > Metazoa > Arthropoda > Insecta > Orthoptera > Acrididae > Schistocerca > Schistocerca cancellata. The sequence continues at coordinate 505,945,085 of NC_064629.1, read as the reverse complement.
CTGATCAAACGACGATTACAGGTTCTCCGAAACCACAAGATGTTTTCGAGACAGGGCTCAGACAATCACAACAGGATTCAAAACCATTGTAAGAATTTGGTGTCACCTACCAAAGTGTTGTGGGATTGCCTCCACCCATATGAGTGCCTTCTGAAGATGATTTCCCAAGTACTGCAGATGATTTATACAACATACAGACCTTTCCAAATGCAGTCGGTTACTTCGACAGAAAACACATTTGTCTACAATGCTCAGAAAATTGTGGTACAATGTTTACTACTATAAAATATTTTCAATCAATCATCCGACAAACAGTTTCAGATCCTCACAGAAATCCGTTGTAATCTATATTCCGTGATATGTGAATGTGGCAGATTTCGTTCTTCTAGTGTATTTCGCTTGCTGCAAGAAGGGGAGCTTAATATACCGTCAGATACCCCACTACCAAAGACATCAGGTGGGTTGCCTGTTGTGTTCATTGGAGATGAGGCATATCCATTGTTGAGGTATTAAATCAACTCTTACAGTCGATTGGTTTTAGATATAGGAAAAGGACATTCAGACAAACGCTTCTCCAGACCACAAATATTAATTGAATGTCTTTTTGGATTAATGAGCACTAATTAGGGCCAAATCTTGGAAGCCATTAAAACATTACTAGAATTTGCTGATAATATTGTGGAATGTACGTGTTATCCACAACACTGTCATTGTCCTAGATGGATCCCTCAGTGTCGATGAAGAACATACAGTCGAAATCTACCGTTCTATACACGGCGCTTATCAGGCAGGGCGAAACTAATAGAGCTTCAAATGCAGCTGTCCAAATGAGACGGTTTTGAAAACATTTTCTCACAAAACAAAACATTATTTTCATGTGTTTGTGAACTATGCTACTTCAACTTTATTATAGCCTCCCGTTTTGAAACAATTCAAGAAATAAGAAATTAAGAAAATGTATATGCTTGTAGTTTGTAATTCTGCTGTCACTCATCACATAACTTGCTCAAAATGGTCTATTGTGATAACAGTTGTTTCGCTGCTCCCATAAATGATTCCGAGTACAAACAACTGCTATCAAGGCTTCCGCTGACGCCATTTTCTCAGCCGTGCATAAAAACAAACACAAGCGCCAGCAGCAGTACTGCAGAAACAACCGAATGCTGCCGGAGTCACTCGAACGCTTTGGTCACCGCTCTCAGAAACAAACACGTTTCATTCGCTCGGCTGCTCTCTGTGCCCCTCTGCTTGCAGCGCCAGTCGCATACTGACAACGGAAACCCCCCACCGTACCCCTCTCAGATTTAATGGTAAGAGGGCCCAGTGGGCAGCCCGTCGAAAACTGAACGCAGATGAAGCGTAAAAACAGGAAGGAGGTGTACTCAACTGTGGGGAAAAAATGCAAAATAGAAAGAGTGAACGGTCCAAGTATAAGAAGAGCAGCCTAGAGCAATCAAACACCGATGGCGTCGTGGTAGAGTGGTCACGGTGTTGGACTGCAACGCAGGTGAGCCATGTTCAAAGCATCCTCGTATTAATTTTTTTTATGCTTTTCGCTGTATTCAAATTGGTGTCTGTGTAGTGGTGTAACGTCTGTTTGCAGCAGCGAGGTGTAAGGAAAGAACCTATAATGAAATCTGATTCTCCCAAACTTCTCTATTAGCAGCCGAAAGGAAGTGGCTTTCGAATGGGTACCGCAAACCTTTGATGACAAGGCCACCAGTTAACCAAATCCTCCACCGGAAAGTGCGTCTTGTATGTCATACACGGCATTAGTGATCGTACATGTGTCAAATGATAGGAATTTCTTATCTACCCAACTAATTTGCACGCCGGGTGAGTGGGAGATGCCTCCTTGCCACATTTAGGTGTTAATGTGAATGTGCTCACTCCCAAGGAAATGTTTGTCACATAATCTGCAACAAATAAACGCAACAGTTTCATAATTTTACATTTTCTCTGTGCTCTGTCAAAACAAACGTTCTAACATTTTTGAAGTTGCGTTCAGTTCTGGTAGCTTTCAGTCTTGAATTCCTTTGTTGTAACATAGTTCACACTCATTTATTTGTTGTTTTCATTTCTGTGAGACGTCTATGTGGTATCTCGCCTGCTGTCACTATTCATCACATTTACTTGCGATGGTAATGTATGCTCACCACACGACTCATATTCTATAACGAGTGCATAGTATGACAACTGCCAAGACTACAGAAAGGTAACAAACATTTCAGTGAGTGGACGGACATTTCATAATGCTGGGAAAGAAAATAAAAATAAATGGCACAAGGGAGTCAACAACCCAGGCCGTCCGCTTTGTAGTCCAGCACAGTGACCATTTAACCACGACGCTGTAGCCGTTTTACTTCACTCGATGGTGTACTTGTTAAGCTTGAGCCCTCCAATGTTTCTATTTTGGTTTTTCATAGTTCAATACCACTCCTTCCTGTTTTCAAATTTGATATTCGTTCAGTTCAAAAATGGTTCAAATGGCTCTGAGCGCTATGGAACTTAACTGCTGTGGTCATAAGTCCCCTAGAACTTAGAACTACTTAAACCTAACTAACCTAAGGACAGCACACACATCCATGCCCGAGGCAGGATTCGAACCTGCGACCGTAGCGGTCACGCGGCTCCAGACTATAGCGCCTAGAACTCTTCGTTCAGTTTTTGACGTCCTATCCACTGGGCCATCTTACCACTAAATTTGAGGGGGTCCAACGGGAAGTTTCCCTTGTGAATAGCAATAGTTGGTTTCGCCGCCACTGATCTGCTCGCCGCGCCGAGCTGCTCTGATCGTACCGCGCCGCTCCGCTATAACTGCAGCCGTAAGTCTCAAGGGCCAGACAGGCGGGCCTGTGTGAGGGACGTGGCACGGAGCCAGACGTATGCTGAAACCTGCACCCTGCATGACTACCATAGAGACCGACGTGGAATTCTGATGTTGTAGTTGTTGTTGTTGTTCTGGTTGTTGTCATCTTCAGTCCAGAAACAAGTTTGATGCTGCTCTCCATGCTACTCAATCCTGTGCAAGCTTCTTCACCTCCGAGTAACTACTGCAACCTACATCCTTCTGAATCTCCTTCGTGTATTCACCCCTTGGTCTCCCTCTACGATATTTAGCCTCGGCGCTTCCCTCCAAAACTGAATTGGTGATCCCTTGATGCCCTAGAACGTGTCCTACCTACTGATCCCTCCTCATTAGTTACATGAGCTACCCACCAAATCTTCAGCGTTCTTCTGTAACATCGTTTCGAAACCTTCTAGCCTCTTCTTGTCTAAACTATTTATCGCCCATATGTCATTCTATACATGGCTACACTCCATACAAATACTTTCAGAAAGGACTTCCTGACACTTAAATCTATACTCAATGTTTTTCCCTGCTTCAGAAACGCTTTCCTTGCCATTGGCAGTCTACACTTTATATCCTCTCTACTTCGACCATCAGTTATTTTGCTCCCCAAATAGTAAAATTCATTTACTACTTTACGTGTCTCATTTCCTAATCTAATTCCCTCAGCATCACCTGATTTAATTCGACTACATTCATTGTTGTTGTTTATCTTATATCCTCCTTTCAAGGCACTGTCCATTCCGTCCAACTGCATTTCCAAGTCCTTTGCCGCCTCTGACAGAATTACAATTTCATCGGCCAACCCCATAGTTTTTATTTCTTCTCCATGGGTTCTAATTCCTACTCCAAATTTTTCTTTTGTTTGCTTTACTGCTTCCTCAATATACAGATTGAATAGCATCGTGGATAGGCTACAACCCTGTCTCACTCCCTTCTCAACCATTGCATCCCTTTCATACCCCTCGACTCTTATACTTGCCATCTGGTTTATGTACAAATTGTAAACAGCCTTTCGCTCCTTGTATTTGATCCCTGCCACTTTCAGAATTTCAAAGAGAGTATTCCAGTCAACATTGTCAAAAGCTTTATCTAAGTCTAGTAAGATACGAAATATTGGTTGGCATCGTACTAGGAATTCTGTTTATCCTTGCCAGGTAACTATGGTCCTTTTGGTCTAGCAGAATCTTCCCCTGTACATAGAGCCTCAGAGCCTTAGAAACTAGCGACTGTTATTCCAGAAGAGACCAAACGGCAGGAAATTCACTATACTTAATATTCTGTCGTTTGTCGCATGATGGTGAGAGTCAAAGGCACTCTCATTCAGCTTGGCTCTTCTTCGCGGGATGATCTGCCAATATCTCTACCCAACCTGATATGAACTGTGCAAGACAACTGTGATGAGAGGTTTACTGGGTGTGGTTGTGTTTGGGCTGTTATATAAAAAATGAAGGGATAGGGTGTAATACGGTGTCACTACATGGTCTATACCACTGCAAGAGGACTAGCGATGCTGCACGGCTTAACGTGATGCCCTGAAGAACGCATAATTATAAGCAATCTCATATGGTCTAACTCAATGAAACACATCCATAAATTCTTTTACTTTAACACAGGGCATAGACCAGCGATTTAAATTTATTCGACAGCAATTCTCCGCTTCTTGCTGCTAAATGATGGCAATGGAAGTTTCCTCCAGGAACAGGATTAAAACCGTATAAATATGAGTCAAGAAGCACAATGCAAGGGTACGCGATAAACTTCAGTTACAGACAAATTGCACAATGATAAATCTCTTCGAAAGCTTTGTAACTGATTCATCAAGTGCGGTGGCGCAGGGGATAAGGCTACATTGCACAGGCTGCTACACCCGTGCTACTGCCATTCCTTCGACAGGACGGTGACTCCCTTTTTCAGCAGAACAAAGAACATCCACATGCGGCTGCTGCGAAGCATATGCAGCAAATAGGCTTGCCAGCAAGAACCAGAGTTCTCGCCAATTGAACATGTATGGGACATGATGATGTGGGAACTGACTCGTTCTCCAGGGCCTGCAAAAATCACTACCGAACTGCAACAAAACGAGTAAGATGCTTGGAACAATCTATCGCCGAGTGCCATTCGGCACCTTTACGATCGCTTGCATGCGAGAATACAGGCCTGCGTTAACGCCCGAGGGGGTACACTGTGTGCTGATGCGACTGTTTGGTCATTCTTTGCTGTGACACGTCTTTCATTTGATCTGAATTTGTTAGTATACAGGGTGAGTCACCTAACATTACCACTGGAAACACCTCCCAAACCACATCAAACACAGAGTAACAAATTCCGCAGACTGAAAGTGGGGAGGGGGCTGTTGTAACTGGTTAATACAAACCATTGAGAAATGCACGGAAGTCTGATTTTCAACACATACCTATGTTTTTTAACGGAAACTTGTTATTATTTTTAGCACAACCGAAAACAGAAACAATTATTTAATCAATGCCATTTGTTCCATTGTAAAATGTTAAGTACATCCAGAGTAATTTGTAACATAAGGTCCCAGAATTAGTATCGCTTATCGAAGGTTTAATGCACAGATAGTATTGGGAATAGAAATCTGGTTGGAGCCAGACGTCAATGACAACGAAATCGTAAGTTCAGACTGGAATGTTTATCATAAGGATAGGTTGGTCACCAATGGTGGTGGCGTGTTTAATGCAGTAAAAAATTCGATAAAATCTAGCGAGGTTATCACGGATTCCGAATGTGAATTAATCTGGGTGAAACTGAGTATCGATGAACAGTCAAAAATGGTGATAGGATGCTTTTATAGACCACCTGGGTCAGGATCTGTAGTTGTAGAGCGTTTCAGACAGAGTTTGCGAATATCATTAGTAATTTTCGTGATCATGCCAGGTATAGATGGGGAGTGCTATGCCATCAAAATTGGTGCCAGATACAGGGCATTGTTCTGGATGTCTTGTCCTAAAATTACCTTTAGCAGATACTTAGACAACCAACTCCTGAAGGTAACGTCTTAGACCTCCTGGCAACAAACAAACCTGAACGTATCGAATCAGTTAACGTAGAGGAAGGTATCAGTGATCACAAGGCTGTGACAGCATCTATGACGACGGGTCCTACAAGGAATGCTAAGAAAGGAAGGAAGATATATTTTCTGAGCAAGGCTGACAGGATACAAACTTCAGAATATCTCAGCAGTCAGCATCAAATATTCGGTGATGAGGATGAAGATGTTGAGAACAAATAGAAAAAATTCAAAGGCATCGTTCAATATGCCCTAGACAAGTATGTTCCGAGTAAGGTTTTAAGGGATGGGAAAGATTCGCCATGGTTTAATAGCCGTGTTAGAAAAGCGCTAAGTAAACAAAGAGCACTTCATCTCAGTTTCAAGAGAACTAAAACCTAACTGACAAACTAAAGATGAACGAAGCGAAAACGAGCGTAAGAAGAGCAATGAGAGAAGCGTTCAATGATTTCGAAAGTAAGACGTTGTCAGCCAACCTGAGTAAAAACCGTAAGAGCTTTTGTCCGCATGTAAAATCAGTAAGTAGGCCAAAATAATCTACTCAGTCTCCCAGCGACCACACCGGCACCGAAACGGAAGGTAACAAAGAGAGGGCCGGAATACTGAATTCGGTCTCCAGAAAGTTGTTTCATCGTGGAAGATCGTAATACTGTCCCTCCTTTCAATCGTCGTGCGAACGTCGAAATGGCAGATATTGAGATAACCGATCGCAGAATTGAAAAGCAACTACAATCGCTTGGTAGTGGAAAAGCTATAGGACTAGATGAGATACCTATAAGACTCTATAAAGATTATGTGAAAAAACTTGCTCCCTTTCTAGCAGTAATTTATCGTAGATCACTTGAGCAACGAAAGGTACCTAACGACTGGAACAAAGCTCACGTCATTCTCGTTTTTAAGAAAGGCCGTATTACAGATCCACACAATTATAGCCTATATCGTTGACGTCAACCTGTTGCAGAATTATGGAAGATGTTTTATGCTCAAGAGTTATGACGTTTTTGGAAAATGAACAGCCCCTCTATAAAAATCAACATGATTCCGCAAACAGAGATCCTGTGAAACTCCGCTCGCTCTGTTCCTCCATGAGATCCAAAAACGCAGTGGACAACGGCGCTCAACCGGCCAGTGTTGCCGTGCGGTTCTAGGCACTTCAGTCTGGAACCGCGTGACCACTACGGTCGCAGGTTCGAATCCTGCCTCGGGCATGGATGTGTGTGATGTCCTTAGGTTAGTTAGGTTTAAGTAGTTCTACGTTCTAGGGGACTGATGACCATAGATGTTAAGTCCCATAGTGCTCTGAGCCATTTTTTTTTGACAACGGCGCTCAGGCTGATCCCGTGTTCCTTGACTTCAGTAAGGCATTTGACAACGTCCCGCACTGCCAATTAATGAAAAAAAAAAACGAGCTCACGGAGTATCGGAGCAGACCTGCGACTGGATTCAACACTTTCTTGCAGATAGAACTCAACACGTCGCTCTTAACGGAACTAAATCGACAGAGGTAAAGGTAATATCCGGAGTACCACAGGAAAGTGTGATAGGGCCGTTGCTGTTCACAATATATATAAATGATCTAGTAGAAAGCGTCGGATGCTCTTTAAGGCTATCCACAGATGATGCAGTTGTTTATACCGAAGTAGCAATGCCAGAAGATGGTAAGAATTTCCAGAACGACCTGCAGAGAATTGATGAATGGTGCAGACTCTGGCAGTTGACCCTGAACGTAAATAAATGTAACATACTGCGCATACATAGGAAAAGAAATCCACTACTGTACAGCTGCACTATTGATGACAAACAGCTGGAGACAGCGTCTGCCGTAAAATATCTTGGCGGAACTATCCAGATCGTCCTTAAGTGGAATGATTATATAAAACAGATAGTGGGAAAAACAGACACAAGACTCAGATTCATCGGAAGAATCTTAAGGAAATGTAATTAATCCACGAAAGAAGTGGCTTATGAGGCGCTTGTTCGCCCGATACTTGAGTATTGTTCATCTATCTGCGATCCCTATCAGGTAGGACTGATACAGGAGATAGAGAAGATCCAACGAAGAGCGGCGCGTTTCATCACTGGTTCGTTTATGGTTCAAATGGCTCTGAGCACTATGGGAACTTCTGAGGTCATCAGTCTCCTAGAACATAGAACTACTTAAACCTAACTAACCTAAGGACATCACACACATCCATGCCCGAGGCAGGATTCGAACCTACGACCGTAGCGACCGCCGGGTTCCAGACTGTAGCGCCTAGAACCGCTCGGCCCTGGATCGTTTAGCTGGAGAGAGAGCGTTGTGGAGATGCTAAACGAACTCCACTCGCAAACGTTACAAGCGAGACGTTGTGCATCACGGAGAGATTTACTATTGAAATTTCGGGACAGCAATTTTCAGGAGGAGTCAGACATCATATTAGTCCCCCCCCCCCCCCCCCAAACACATACATCTCGCGTATTGACCACGAGGAGAAAATTCGAAAAATTAGAGACAATACAAAGGCTTACCGACAATAATTCTTCCCACGCACTATTCGCGAGTGGAAGAGGGTTGGAGGGATCAGATAGTGGTACCGAAAGTACCCTCCACCACAGACCATTAGGTGGCTTGTGGAGTATGATGTAGATGTAAAGTTGACGCTTGAAACCTCAGGTGTTCAGTCGCGTGTTGTACCGAACAAGATCTTTAGGGGTATGTTTACGAAGGCTACGATGTTTACGAGTTTGGCTGTCTCCGTGTCTGCATGTAGCGCTTGCTGAATAAGTCCTTGTACTCAGACTAACTGTAGTACACTGTGTTACCGGACGTCTGTGGTATTTTACTGTACGCAAGTAAGAATGGAAGTACGCATAGTAGGAACGTGGAAAGGTATACAGTGTTGTAAGAACTGTGAAAATGGTGTATTCTAACTCTGCAAAGGCAGAGATTACACTCATCGATGGCGAGTGTAGACAAATCGCAGCTACAGCCTGCAGGTTGTATGCAGAAAGGTATCCGGACAGAGATCATCCAACGCGCAGCACATTTGGAAACATCTACAAACAACTGTATGCAACAGGTATGGTCATAACATGCAAACGGGTCCGTAACAAACCCATCACAGGAGAAGCAGATGCAGTTGGTGTGTTAGCAGCTGATGCCGTGAACCCACACATGAGTTCATGTGGCATCGCTACAGGCAGTGCAATGAGTCAAAGTAATGTAATACGCATACTTCATCGTCACAAATTTCACCTGTATCACGTGTCGCTGCATCAGCAATGACATGGAGATGACTTTAATAATCTAGTGAATTTCTGTCAATGGGCATTAACAGAGAATGTGTTGCAGTTCTACCCGTTTACCGACGAAGCACGTTTCACAAACCACGGTGCAGTGAATTTACGAAACATGCATTTCTGGTCCGTGGACAACCCTCGCTTTCTTCGATAGCTAGACCGACAGCGACCGTGGAATGTAAATGTATGGTGTGGAGTAATTGGCGACCATCTCATTGGTCCTCACTTCATTGAAGGCACCTAAACAGCTGCAAAATACATCGACTTTCTACAAAATGATCTGCCAACAATGCTACAAAAAGGTCCCGCTGGAAACGCGTAGACGTATGTGGTATCAAGATGATGGTGATCCTGCACATTCCGAAATGAACACTAGGCTGACCCTTGACAGAATGGTCGACGGGCGTTTCATAGGACGTGGCGGACGCATAAATTGGCCAGCCCGTTCTCCAGATCTTACACCTTTAGACTTCTTTCTGTTGGGTACGTTAAAAGATAATGTGTATCGTGGTGTGCCTACAACACCAGAGGATATGAAACATCGTATTGAGGCAGGCTGTGGAGACAGTACACCAGATGTACTGCGTCTTGTAAGACAGTCATTACGCGGTAGATTGCAAATGTGTGCAGCCCTGATGGTCACCACTTTGAATATTTACTGGCCTGAAATGTCAGAACACACTCTTTTACATTCTGTAATTGAAAAAAAAACAGGATTGTAAGTTTAAATAAATTCTCATGATAATGTTCATTTTTCTCTAACAAACCAGTACTGTACTGTATTCTTCAGACAAAAAGACTAATCATAATGTTTACATGTGGACGTAACGTGCTGTTCAAGTCTCTTCTGTACCTACTTTCTTTTTGTATCCCTAATTCATTCAGATCTCTCTGATACACACGATTGAACTGCTGAGAAGTTACTAAAGCGTCAACTTTACGTTATGTCGGCTGCTGTGTCCGAGCGGTTCTAGGCGCTTCAGTCTGGAACCGCGCTGCTGCTACGATCGCAGGTTCGAATCCTGCCTCGGGAATGGATGTGTGAAATGTCCTTAGGTTAGTTAGGCTTAAGTAGTTCTAAGTCTAGGGTACTGATGACCTCAGATGTTAAGTCCCATACTGCTTAGAGCCATTTGAACCATTTTCAACTTTACATTACAAATCACTCTGGATGTAATTAACATTTTACAAAGTAAGAAACGGCACTGATTAAGTATTTCTTTTCTATTTTCAGTTGGGCTAAAAGTAATAACAGGTTTCCATTTAAAAATGGTTCAAATGGCTCTGAGCACTATGGGACTTAACTGCTGAGGTCATCAGTCCCCTAGAACTTAGTACTACTTAAACCTAAGTAACCTAAGGACATTACACACATCCATGCCCGAGGCAGGATTCGAACCTGCGACCGTAGCGGTCTCGCGGTTCCAGCTGTAGTGCCTAGAACCACTCTGCCACCACGGCCGGCGGTTTCCATTTAAAAAAACTTTAAGTTTGAGTTGAAAATCATACTTCTGTGCATTTGTTAGTGGTTTGTATTAACTAATTACACCAGCCCCTCTCTTCACTTCCGATCTGCGGAATTGGTTATTCTGTGTTTATTGTGGTTTGGGGGGTGTTTCCAGTTGTAATGTTAGGTGACTCACCCTGTATACTCCTATGATGAACTAGCTGCCACCCCACCTGTTAATAAAATGACCTTGTCCTTGAGTGTGTTGCATTATTTTTCTGTTGTATGTAACACCCTCAAAGAAAGCAAATTACCGTCACACACTGCAGTTCCATATTTTCCATTTCTTTAACCGTCTCAGTCATTTTGAGATTGTTAAATTCTTCACTGGGCATTAACTCTTAAGGTTTCTCCGTAAGTAACTGTAATAACACAACGCTGGAAAGAAGACATTATTACGAAAAAGTAAGACTGAAAGTTTCGTGCTAAACAGCATTTTCATTTCATTCGCACTTTTGTTTTCTTTAAATCGTGAAATCATATTTGAGTACATTTCGCAGAGCGATCCTCTAATCGGTACTGATGGGTCACGCAAGCCCTTTGAGGCATCTCTGCGTAAAATACCGCTGTAGCTAAGCTTTTCACCTTTTTCGAGTTCAACTTTGTTCGGCCAGTCGTGCGCGAGAGCTGTTGTGTGGGCTACGAAGTAGATAAAGTTTGAATAGACCGGAAGATGTTCTGAACTCGGTGACCTTGAGTTGTACGTAAGCTGCCTGCAGTTTGAGATTTGGTGAGATCGTTATAGTTGCTTGCAGGGATTATTAATGTTATTTCAAGATGATGTTTCAATCGAGAGCTATTTGTGCTCACTAAAGTAGCTATCATTTCGTCTGCTAGTTTAATGACGAACTGTGTCGCTTGCACTTTTATTCAGTCGCGTGGTATATAAGAGGCGATCAAATAGTTTCCGTCTGAGGGCCTTGCTGCAGCGTACATGCAACTTAATGCGACTCCGATGCGGGAGATAAGCACCAACACGCAGGTTAGCGATTAGTGTGGCATTCGCTTCTTTCCCGCGTAGGTGCTATAGGCTAAAAGCGGAAACGTGAATTATGGCGACATTACTACCAAAGGTGTCCAAACAGGACCAACGTGCTGTTATACTTTTCTTGGATGCCGAAGGACAAACAAAGGTATGCAGCCATCGGAGAATGAAGAATGTGTATGAGGCAGCATTTCTGTCGAAAACCGAATGGTGCGCCAAGTTCCGTCCCCAAATGGCAAATTTCATAACGCATAAGTTACGCTAACTTAAGTGGGAGACACTCGAGCACCCGCTCTCCAGTCCTGATCTCTCCCCCATGCGATTATCACAACTTTGGTCCCTTGAAAAAGGCCTTGAAGGGCTGGCAATTTCTGTCGAACAAGGATGCACTGCAGCCAGTTACGGACTTCTTCACCAAACGAGTTTCTTCAACATTATGCATTTCCTCAATGCTCACGGCGATTCTGCCTGATTGGCTTAGTGATAGCGGGCTGTGCAGCCTTCGTACGGAAACTTTTTTATCACCCCTTATACAAAGACTCAGAGATCGATTGATTTTCATAAGCTGGAAGCTGATTATATTTGTTTAATTATCCTCTCCTGCATTTCAGCTTATTTAGTTCACTGTTGGAATACATGTATAGATAACTTGCAATTATGCGATAGCTGAAAGTTCGACTGATGTTCATGTGTGTTATAAAGCACACGTGGGTTCATCTATTGCTTGATTCTTTTGAGATTAATAAAGGGCCAATTCAGCATTGTGGCTATACATTTATGCACTTTTCAGTCACGTAATTAATTTTCGCTCATAATACTGAAGCACATGTTTCACACGCTATCTTGGTGATAACTGTTTCAAATATTCCCTTAATCATTGAATTGATAATCCACGAAACAGACATTAAAATATACCGAAGGAAACAAAAAATCGCGACACCAAGGAGGCGTTACGCGACATAAACGAAAGTTGGCAGCCGTTCTTCTAAATCTCAAAGATGATGTCTATTCAAATTTTGTTCCAGTCGCATAAGCATATGATGATGCAAATCAGATTTGCTTTAAATGCACCCTGAAACGGCCGTGAGCATTAGATACCTTTGAAATTGGACGTGATGAGTTGATGTTAGTCAAGAATGCCGATAAGGCAACAAACACGCCATAGTCAACACTACGTTCAGTTTCGACGAGATTGTGTAAAACGGCTACAAGAAGGTGAATGTATCTTCTGAGATATTTCGCAGAGACTCGGCAGGGAGGTAGCGAGAGTGAAGACCATCCCGCCCGGCGTATGGCACTGGGGCATCGTACTACATCTGCAGCAGTAATCTGAGAAGCAGTTGGCATCACTGTGTCACATCGAACTCTTACAAATCGTTAAGATTCTTCTTCCGTCGCGATCCACAATCTCTAAGCGTTTAATAAAAGAATACATGTCCGTTGTAAACTGTACTATGCTTTATTAAAATCGTGCTGTTAGCTAATAGTGGCTCCTGGTCGAAATTATCTAATAGCACGATTTTAATAAAGCACAATACAGCCTACAATGGGCAGTTTATTCTTTTATTATGTTACAAAGCGGTTGCTACAAGGGCAGCTCCGAGTCATATGCCCTGTAGCGTGCATTCCGCTAACCCCCAACAACCGCCAATTGCGACTTCAGTGGTGTCAAGCGAGAGCTCATTGGAGGGCAGGAAGGAGGTCTGTTGCGTTTTATGATGAAAGATAGTTGTGTCTCGGCGCCAATGATGGGTGTGTATTGGTAGGAGGAGGTGAGGGCCAGCAACCAAACGTGCCTGCGTGCTACACACATTGGACCTACACCGGGAGTTACGGCCTGGGGTGTGATTTCGTACGACAGGAGCACCCTCGTGGTTATCCCATACACCCAGACTGCAAATTTATACGTCAATCTGATGATTCGACCTGCTGTGGTGCCATTCATAAACAGCGCTCCATGAGGTGTTTTCCAACTGGATAACGCTCGCCCTCATACCGCTGTTCTAACTCAACATGATCTAAAGGGTGTCGACATGTTTCTTGGCCCGCTCGATCACCACATTTGTCTCCAATCGAGCACATATGGGACAGCATAGGATGACAACTCCAGAGTCATGCACAAAAAGCATTAATCGTCCCAGAACTGACTGACCATGTGCAACAGTCATGGAACCCCACCCCACAAACTGACATCCGGTACCTATACAACACAGTGCATGCACGTTTGCCTGCTTGCATTCTGGCGATTACACCGGTTATTATTAATGTAACACCAATTCACATTTCCAATGGCGTATCTCGCGCTCCTAATAATCTGCGATCTTGCAATGTTAATCACTTACATATGTTACTTACTCTAATGTAATCCCGAAATTTCATTACTCTAGATTAATTATTTTTTAGTGTTGCGATTTTTCCCGGCCACTGCAGTTCAGCCAGTTTCTCCCATGAACTCGTACATCCATATACACGGTGGTCGGAAATTCCCGTACCAGACTTCTAGGACTTTTAGATGAGAGTGAGTACATCGTGAGGAGCTATGACCATTCGTTCATCTTCGCTAATGTGAAACACATCTCCTCTACTGAACAAGGGCCGGCCGGTGTAGCCGAGCGGTTCTAGGCGCTTCAGTCTGGAACCGCGCGACCGCCACGGTCGCAGGTTCGAATCCTGCCTCGGGCATGGATGTGTGTGATGTCCTTAGGTTAGTTAGGTTTAAGTAGTTCTAAGTTTTAGGGGACTGATGACATCAGATGTTAAGTCCCATAGTGCTCAGAGCCATTTGAACCATTTTTTTTACTGAGCAAGGTACGCACTTTAGAGCCCACGTTTACTGGACATTTTTTCTCGTTTTTGTCCACACTACCACCACGCTCTTCGCAACACAAGAACCGGTACATGTATTCAACTTTCAGAGGTATCAGAACGGTTTTCGTTTATAACTTTCGACTCGTTCGTTTCCAGTACAGGGATCCCTACTTCAAATTAATACATTTGTCGTTCTCCATCATCCGAAAAAGTCTTTAACATCAACACGAAATCACGCGGTGTATAAGTACATTTACAGACGCCCGAGCCTGTAACTTTGACGCTCTGTAGTCTCGTTGGTTGACGTTTCCGGAGATGGGTTCCTATTCAAAATACGATGTATTCACTCCACTCTACAAGTCCTAGAAGTCTGTTACGGGAATTTCCGACCACCGTGTATATTGTAAAGGTGCATGGACGTATGTACGTTCCACGTCTCCTAAACCAATGGACACGCAAATAACCAGGCTATATCCAACCAGTATTTGAGAATGAGAGCGCTTATGTTACCTGCAATTACCTTTATACATAATTTCAAACACTTACGAGAATTTCTCTCGCTGATACCCCACCAAAATGATGAAAGGAAAAAAGTTTGTATATTACTACATTTTCGCTGTTCATGCAGTAAAACTGCACTTTTAATTTATTACTTCTATACTACACGCATTTGCAGACAAGATTCACATATGCCACTGACTACACTTGCAAAAAAATATTATACGACACGTAGTTCACAAGATATTTGATAAATCAATGAGCTGTGTGAAAACGAAACTGTAGGGTGAAATTCGCCAGAGATACAGGTGAAATATGAGTAGAAATGCGTGTGAAACATGTTAAATATGTGTGAAATAGATGCGACATGTGCGTACGCGGGCAAATCCACGGCTGAAGAGCTCCTCGTAAACCCCTGGATCGATTTCAGTCACACTTGGTACGCATATTACTTACTATCTGGGGGTAAAAACTGGCAACCTCCAATTTCAGTGGGTGTCATAACATGGAGAGAAGAGGATATGGACACAGCGAGGGGTAGGAGGAGATGGCCAGAGAGGAGGGGCAACAGGATATGGACTAATAGCAGAGTGGAAGAAATACATTTCCGAGCAATGCCTTCTACTCAGCTAGTCAGTAATAAACATCCCGTTCTCTGCATATGTAATTTCCAGGCTTCGGAAGGTGAGTTTCGCCGAGAATGCTGGGACGGAACTTCTCTGTTGCAGATTTTTATAAAATGTATATTGACCATTTACATCCAATAATGTGTACATAATAAGTTAGATGGCAAGAATAGCGTTTCTGAAGAAGGGAACTTTGATGATGTCTAATATATATTTTAATGTTAGGCTGCCTTCTTTCAAGGTATTTGTCTGGAATGTAGCCTTGGGAATGAAAATTGGACGATAAACAGCTCTGACAAGAAGAGAATAGAAGCTTTTGAAATATGTTTCTGTAGAAAATTGCTTAAGATTAGATGTGTAGGTCATGTATGGAGGTACTGTGCAGAACTTCGGAGAAAAGATATTTGTGGCATAACTTGACTGAAAGAAAGGATCGGTTGATAGGACGCATTCAGACACATCACGGGATCATCAAAATTAGTACTGGAGGGAAGAGTGTGTGTGTGTGTGTGTGTGTGTGTGTGTGTGTGTGTGTGTGTGTGTGCGTGTGCGTGCGGGGGGGGGAGGGTTAATTATAGAGGAAGGGATGAATACAGTAAGCAAGTCGAAGAGGATGCAGTAGTTATTTGGAAATGACGATTCTTGCTCGAGATGGAGTAGCGTAGAGAGCTGCATTAAACCAGCCTTCAAACTGGTGACTACAACAACAACGTAGTGGAAAAGCCTTCAGCTTTTGCTGTAGTCTGTAGATTTTGTTCCATGACGATGTCATTATTCATTCACTGTAGTGAACTGTTTTCTATGCTGTATCTGTTATGATGACGACGAACGAATTATCTCCAACATGAATGACTGGTGGCCAATGCTAAATATAAACATACAAATCTCTTCTTTGCATATACAGCAGTCGACAAGGCGTTGACTGCATGGTCTGGGTGTACAACGACTAAAATAATTAGAAGTCGTTGGTAAAAAATACAGGTGGTACAGGAGTCTTCATAGTCAGGAGGAATATAATTACAAACATAGAGCTATAGAGGCATCACATAGGCCATACTATAACTGAGCGCCTTGATAGAGGTTGCTTCCTATTAGCTGAAGGCTATACTACTTTCCTACTTGACGTCCCGAGTAAGAGTGCCAGAGCGCACGCTAGAGACTTGTTGCAAGCCGCGGAGCGGCGCTAGTCTCGACTCGCGGGTCCAGCGATACTAGTACGGACCGCGGGCGATAACTGCAACCCCTAACAAGCGTGGTATCTAACGTTGATACCACAGTATCATTTCTGGATTATAGTATAGTTACTACAGTCAAGTGAAATTATCCCACAGCACCGTGCTTAGCTAATAGCTAACTACATTACATCCTGTAATTTTCAGAGGCTTTTAAGGGTGACAATGCAACTTTTACTTTACATTTATAAAAGCTATGCTAGTCAAGTTAGTTTTCCATTGAGCAGAATTTTTGTGTGCTGTGGTGTTCACTTCTTTGATTAATTCTCAGTCATATAGTGTTTCAGAGTTTATTATTGGTTCATGAATATTCTTATAACACAGTACAGCTTCTATTAATCAGGGCTTGGTTGTTGTTGGCGACGGAGCACAGACTTGGATTGGGGAAAGATGAGGCAAGAACTCGATTATGTCTATATTAAAGTGAACATTCCGGAGCTTTCCTTCAGCAGTTTAGGAGACAACGTAAAAATTTAAATGTGGTAGCCAGATGGGGTTTCGAATCGCAATATGAGTCCAGTGCCTTAACGACTACCCCTGCTGCAGCAATTTACTCGACGCAATTATTGCTGTTTGTTTAGTTAGTCGATAGTTAGTTCCCTGATTTCTTCAGCTCTGATATTCTCTGGTCATCCATTAGAAACGAAATACTGAATCGAACGTAATAATGATTAGTTTTATGACACCAAAATAGTTCTTGGCGTCTAATACCTCCCATCTTTGAGTTAATGCAGTCCAATATTGTACCAGAACTGCGATCTTCAGGCAAGCAAAGCTTTTCAATAAAGAATGATCATAATTTTTTTTGACAACATACCTTTACTCATCCTCATGATTCTAATGGTTCTTCTCAAAGTAGTCTCTTATGAATGCGATGCACTTGTCCCAGAATCTCTGCCAGTCTTCAAATACATGCTGGAAACCATTTTTTTAGAGGTCCTTCAAAATCGCCTCCGCAGCCTTCACAGCTGCTTCTGATAATTGATAATGCCTCCCACGAAGGCGTCTCTTCATGTTAGGGAATAGAATAAAGTTACATGGGGCTAAATCCGGACTATAGGGAGGGTGAGGGATGCACTTCACGTTGATTTTTGCAAGATATTCAGCAAAAACATTGGTAATATGCGGCCGCTCATTATCGTGGTGCAACATCCACCCTGCTTCACGTAATTATGGTCTTTTGCGCCTGATACGGACTTGCAATGTTTCCAGGACATCCCTGTAATATTGTCCAGTTACTGATGTGTGTGCAGGTACAACATGCTGATAAACCAATCCATGAATATCAAAGAATGAGATGACCATAACTTTCCCAGCAGAAGCAACCAATTTTGTAATTTGGGGGTTGGTGATGAAGGAGATTTCCACACTGAGCTTTGCTGTTTGCTGTCAGGATCAAAATGATGTAGCCAAGTTTCATCAGCAGCGATTACATTTTAAAGAAACTCCGGATCTTCCTCTAACATCAACTTTAACTGCATGCAAACCTGCAACTGTATGTCCTTTTGTTCGGCAGTGAGTAGTCTTGGAACTCATTGCGCACAAACACATGTCATGTGTAATTTTTCTGTCACCAACGTGTGGGTGACACCCAATGAAATGTTCAGTATTTCGGAAAGTGATCTTAAGATAATTCGTCGATCCTCTCTCACAATGACAGCAGCAGTGTTGATATTTTCTTCCGTAACTGGAGCACCGGATAGACTTCCCTTTGAAATTGATTGTCTCCCCTCTTTAAACACTGTAAACCGCCTTCGAGCTGTGCTGTATGGAAGAACAGACTCTCCATAGGCCTCCTGTAACATTGTATAGGGCTATTACAAATGACTGAAGCGATTTCATAAATTCACTGTAGCTCCATTCATTGACATATGGTCACAACACACTACAGATACATAGAAAAACTCAAAGTTTTGTTCGGCTGAAGCCGCACTTCAGGTTTCTGCCGCCGGAGCGCTCGAGAGCGCAGTGAGACAAAATGGCGACAGGAGCCGAGAAAGCGTATGTCGTGCTTGAAATGCACTCCCATCAGTCAGTCATAACAGTGCAACGACACTTCAGGATGAAGTTCAACAAAGATCCACCAACTGCTAACTCCATTCGGCGATGGTATGAGCAGTTTAAAGCTTCTGGATGCCTCTGTAAGGGGAAATCAACGGGTCGGCCTGCAGTGAGCGAAGAAACGGTTGAACGCGTGCGGGCAAGTTTCACGCGTAGCCCGCGGAAGTCGACGAATAAAGCAAGCAGGGAGCTAAACGTACCACAGCCGACGGTTTGGAAAATCTTACGGAAAAGGCTAAAGCAGAAGCCTTACCGTTTACAATTGCTACAAGCCCTGACACCCGACGACAAAGTCAAACGCTTTGAATTTTCGGAGCGGTTGCAACAGCTCATGGAAGAGGATGCGTTCAGTGCGAAACTTGTTTTCAATGATGAAGCAACATCTTATATTAATGGTGAAGTGAGCAGACACAATGTGCGAATCTGGGCGGTAGAGAATCATCACGCATTTGTGCAGCAAGTTCGCAATTCCCAAAAGTTAACGTGTTTTGTGCAATCTCACGGTTTAAAGTTTATGGCCCCTTTTTCTTCTGCGAAAAAAACGTTACAGGACACGTGTATCTGGACATGCTGGAAAATTGGCTCACGCCACAACTGGAGACCGATAGCACCGACTTCATCTTTCAACAGGATGGTGCTCCACCGCACTTCCATCATGATGTTCGGCATTTCTTAAACAGGAGATTGGAAAACCGATGGATCGGTCGTGGTGGAGATCATGATCAGCAATTCATGTCATGGCCTCCACGCTCTCCCGACTTAACCCCATGCGATTTCTTCCTGTGGGGTTATGTGAAAGATTCAGTGTTTGAACCTCCTCTACCAAGAAACGTGCCAGAACTGCGAGCTCGCATCAACGATGCTTTCGAATTCATTGATGGGGACATGCTGCGCCGAGTGTGGGAGGAACTTCATTATCGGCTTGATGTCTGCCGAACCACTAAAGGGGCACATATCGAACATTTGTGAATGCCTAAAAAAACTTTTTGAGTTCTTGTATGTGTGTGCAAAGCATTGTGAAAATATATCAAATAATAAAGTTCTTGTAGAGCTGTGAAATCGCTTCAATCATTTTTAATAACCCTGTATAAGCCTCAGCTGAGGAGTTGTTGAGACGAAAGCAGAATTTCAAAGCCGCTTATTGTTCCTCGCGTGCTACCTCCATTGCAGCGGTAGGCGATACTGCACATGTCTGACGTTGCCTGCCTCACACAGGCGAGAACCAGGAGTCCAAACAATGAAACTACTATGGCGTGTTTGCTGCACATTAAGCTAACAGAATATCACAAGACTAAATTTTAGCGCGAGAAATTATGACCAAAAAAATTATGATCATTCTTTATTGAACAGCACTTTTATTTTAATCTATTAAATACATTAAATTGAAGGCTCGTTATCGCAACAGTGTTCAGACCTACCAGAGAGAGAAAATTAGAGAAAATAGTAAAAATAAAGAGCAGTCAAATGAAAATGAGGCAGATAGAAAAAATAAGTAAACTGTTTATTATTTCAGAAGTAATCGCCACAACTGTTAAAACATTTATCCCACCGTGAGACAAGACGGTCTGTGTGTTCATGGGAAACTGTCTGCGGTTGCCTATAGAACCATGATTGTAACCAGGCGTGCACTACTTCTTCCGAAGAAAATCGACAGCAACGAATGACGTTCATCAGGGCTCCAAAAACAAAGAGAGAGATCGGGACTGAATGGAGGATGTATAAGAGCTTCCCAGCGAAATTTCTGCAGCATTGTCGACACAACCTTGGCAACATGTGGACCCGCCCATGGGAATACAGTTATGAGTTACTACCAATGCTAACATAAGAAACGTATATGGGAAAAATCTACGTAAGTCTCTACACACTATTCTACAGTGCTAAAGGGGAAGTTGAGTCTCAGTCATCCTGTACGACAGCTTTAGCGTACTTCCGGGCAAGACAACTGCCCCCACCACAGACGCAGTTGGCTTTTCATTTGGCAGACAGTTGATACCTCCCCAGCATTTCCTGCCCCGTTGTCATGCGTGAGCAGACAAAAAGCTCCACTCGTGTCGTGTTTATATAGCGGAGTTATTTTCAGTTTATTAAATGAGTACTTATTCGCAGTCTGTTAATTGAGCTATTATGCAAAAACGTTCAACAGTGGGAGCTGTCAGCTGTGCACTGCAGTGAATAGACTCCCAAATGTAAAGTCCTGTCAACATATGTTCGAGCAGCACCTGTGGTGCAGAAAGTTGCCTTTCTCAGAAGAATTTTATGGCTGTTGTGTGGGTTGACAAGAATCAATTTTCCTGCTAGCAATGTAGAAGACTGTGCAGAGGTTTCCGTAGATTATGTCTTCCCCCTGCAACAGGAGTAGGTCACCAAAGTGTTTTGGAACTTCAGATATTTCAACAAAATTCAAATAATGTATCCCAGAAGTCTACTGTTCTGGACTTGAGCATGATCAGTCCCATTCCGTCAGCTATAGTCACACCACACCCACCTTGGAAGATATACTGCGGACGTGTGGTAAGTTCCTCCACTCAGTGCTGCCCACTATACAAGTGGCAGCAGTTAGTGAATGGAAGAGATTTATGCTGACAGTCAGTACCAGAATAAAATATACGAGAAGTGCAGTAATTCTCTGGTTATTCATTGAGTCACAACTACACAATACGCTTTCAGCTGTACATAGAAGCAAGATGCCAAATTTGCCAATCCCATCTCTTTTCCATCAACACTACAAAGTTAACTGATAACGTCAACCTTACGAATTATACACACGTCAGTCACTGTTTAGCGGAACGATTTTACATAAAAGTTCACTTAACAACTGCTAAGAAGTACTCATTTAAAAAAGTGAAAATAACTCCACTATACAAACACGAACTCAGTGAAGTTGTTTTGTCTACTAACATAAGAGAACTGGACAGGCATTGCTGCAAAGGAACCATATAGCAAAGTAGTCTGTCTGCAAAACGAAATGCGAGCAGCACTTGTGGCGCAGAAAGTTGCCTTTCCCAGATGGATTTTATGGCTGTTGTGTGGGTTGTCAAGAATTTTATACAACTGACACTATTTTTATTATTCTGTGAGTTTTCGATCCGGTGCAACACAGAAACTACACTGACGGGAAAAAAATCGCAACACCAAGAAGGAGTTGTGCGACATTAACGAAAGTTGGTAGGCGTGTTTCGACATCTGAAAGATGATGTACATCATAATTTCGCGCAAGTCGCTAAAGAGTGTGCGATGGTAGCGCCACTATGAGGATGTTAATCACGTTTGCTTTAAATACGTGGTGTAACGGTGGTGAGCGTTAGTTATCTCTGAGGTTGGACGGGGTCAGTTGCTACCTTTAAGGCAGCAAAGACGTCATTATCAGCGCCACACTGAGTTTGAACGACGTCGTGTAATAGGGAGACGAGAAGCTGGATGTTCCTTCTGTCTGTCATATTGCAGGACTTGCCAGGAATGTATCTACTGCACATGACTGCTGGCAGCAGCGGTCGCGAGAATGCACGGTCACAGGAAGACCGGGCTCCGGACGGCCACATGGCACTACCGAGACATCTACGCAGTCGGCACCACAGTGGCAACAAACCGTTACAGAATGGTTACTTCAAGGGCAGCTCCGAGCCAGACGTCTTTTAGTGACCATTCCACTGGCCGTAATCCACCTGCATTTGCGACTTCAATGGTGTCAAACGAGAGCTCATTGGAGGGCAGGGTGAAGGTCTGTTGTGTTTTTTGCCGAAAGCTCGTTCTGCCTCTGTTCCGGTGACGGCCGTATGTTAGTTAGGAGGAGGCCCGTTGAAAGCATGTACCCAACCTGTCTGCGTACTAGACACACTGGACCTACACCGGGAGTTACGGGGTGCGATTTCGTATGACGGCAGAACCAGTCGCGTGGTTATCCCACGTATTCTGACTGCAAAACTCTACGTCAGTCTGATGATTCGACCTGTTGTGCTGCCATTCATAAACAGCATTCAAGGGGTGGTTCCCAACAGGATAACGCTCGCCCACATATCGCTGTAGTAACCCACCATGCTCTCTATAGAGTGTCGACGTGTTGCTTTGGCCTGCTCGATTACCAAACGTGACTCTAACCAAGCACATATGGGACATAACTAGACGCCAACACCAGCGTCATCCACAAACATCGTTAACCGTCCCTGTATTGACCGGGCAAGTGCAACAGGCATGTAACTCCATCCCACAAACTGACATCCGTCACCAGTAAAACATAGTGCATGCATTTTGCACTCTTGCATTCAACATTCTGTCGATTATACCGGTTATTAGTATACCAGAATTTCACATTTGCAATGATATTCTCGCGTTTACATTAACCTGTGCGTTTGCAATGTTAATCACTTAAATATGTTACCTGGACAAATGTATTCTCAAAATTCTATTACTCTACAATAATTATTTTTTAGTGTTGAGATTATTTTCCCCGTCAGTGCATTAATCGTAGCGAAGAAATGAAGCGGACTTTCATTTGTAGGAAAATTAATGTTGTTTAATTTTGTAGTGGGAATAATTGTCGCTAGGAGTTGCGGTTTTCGAGCTACTAACGTAAAGGAAACAAAAGAAAAATTCGGAGTATGAATTAAAATCCATGGAGAAGAAATAAAAACTTTGAGGTTTGCCGATGACATTGTGATTCTGTCAGAGACAGCACAGGGCCTGGAAGGGCAGTTGATCGGAATAGACAGTCTTGAAAGGATGATATAGGATGAACATCAACAAAAGCAAAACGAGGATAATGGAATGTTGTTGTTGTTGTTGTTGTTGTTGTGGTCCTCAGTCCTGAGACTGGTTTGATGCAGCTCTCCATGCTACTCTATCCTGTGCAAGCTTCTTCATCTCCCAGTACCTACTGCAACCTACATCTTTCTGAATCTGCTTAGTGTATTCATCTCTTGGTCTCCCCCTACGATTTTTACCCTCCACGCTGCCCTCCAATACTAAATTCGTGATCCCTTGATGCCTCAGAACATGTCCTACCAACCGATCCCTTCTTCTGGTCAAGTTGTGCCACAAACTTCTCCCTAATCCTATTCAATACTTCCTCCTCATTAGTTATATGATCTACCCATCTAATCTTCAACATTCTTCTGTAGCACCACATTTCGAAAGCTTCTATTCCCTTCTTGTCCAAGCTATTTACCGTCCATGTTTCACTTCCATACATGGCTACACTCCATACAAAAACTTACAGAAATGACTTCCTGACACTTAAATCTACACTCGATGTTAACAAATTTCTCTTCTTCAGAAACGCTTTCCTTGCCATCGCCAGTCTGCATTTTATATCCTCTCTACTTCGACCATCATCAGTTATTTTGCTCCCCAAATAGCAAAAGTCCTTTACTACTTTAAGTGTCTCATTTCCTAATCTAATACCCTCAACATCACCCGACTTAATTCAACTACATTCCATTATCCTCGTTTTACTTTTGTTGATGTTCATCTTATATCCTCCCTTCAAGACGCCATCCATTCAGTTCAACTGCTCTTCCAAGTCCTTTGCTGTCTCTGACAGAATTACAATGTCATCGGCGAACCGCGAAGTTTTTATTTCTTCTCCATGGATTTTAATACCTACTCCAAATTTTTCTTTTGTTTCATTTACTGCTTGCTCAATATACAGATTGAATAACATCGGGGAGAGGCTACAACCCTGTCTCACTCCCTTCCCAACCACTGCTTCCCTTTCATGTCCCTCAACTCTTATAACTGCCATCTGGTTTTTGTACAAATTGTAAATAGCCTTTCGCTCCCTGTATTTTACCCCTGCCACCTTTACAATTCGAAAGAGAGTATTCCAGTCAACATTGTCAAAAGCTTTCTCTAAGTCTACAAATGCTAGAAACGTAGGTTTGCCTTTCCTTAATCTTTCTTCTAAGATAAGTCGTAAGGTCAGTATTGCCTCACGTGTTCCAGTATTTCTAGGAATCCAAACTGATCTTCCCCGAGGTCGGCTTCTACTAGTTTTTCCATTCGCCTGTAAAGAATTCGTGTTAGTATTTTGCAGCCGTGAGTTATTAAACTGATAGTTCGGTAATTTTCACATCTTTCAACACCTGATTTCTTTGGGATTGGAATTATTATATTCTTCTTGAAGTCCGAGGGTATTTCGCCTGTCTCATCCATTTTGCTCACCAGATGGTAGAGTTTTGTCAGGACTGGCTTTCCCAAGGCTGTCAGTAGTTCTAATGGAATGCTGTCTACTCCCGGGCCTTGTTTCGACTTAGGTCTTTCAGTGCTCTGTCAAACTCTTCACGCAGTATCATATCTCCCATTTCATCTTCATCTACATCTACATCCTCTTCCATTTCCATAATATTGCCCTCAAGTCCATCGCCCTTGTATAGACCCTCTTTATACTCCTTCCACCTTTCTGCTTTCCCCTCTTTGCTTAGAACTGGGTTTCCATCTGAGCTCTTGATATTCATACAAGTGGTTCTCTTTTCTCCAAAGGTCTCTTTAATATTCCTGTAGGCAGTATCTATCTTACCCCTAGTGAGATAAGCATCTACATCCTTACATTTGTCCTCTATCCATCCCTGCTTCGCATTTTGCACTTCCCGTCGATCTAATTTTTTGGACGTTTGTATTCCTTTTTGCCTGCTTCGTTTAATGCATTTTTATATTTTCTCCTTTCATCAATTAAATTCAATATTTCTTCTGTTACCCAAGGATTTCTACTAGCCCTCATCTTTTTACCTACTTGATCCTCTGCTGCCTTCACTACTTCATCCCTCAAAGCTACCCATCCTTCTTCTACTGTATTTATTTCCCCCATTCCTGTCAATTGTTCCCTTATGCTCCCCCTGAAACTCTGTACAACCTCTGGTTCTTTCAGTTTATCCAGGTGCCATCTCCTTAAATTCCCACCTTTTTGCAGTTTCTTCAGTTTTAATCTACAGGTCATAACCAATAGGTAGTGGTCAGAGTCCACATCTGCCCCTGGAAAAGTCTTACAATTTAAAACCTGGTTTCTAAATCTCTGTCTTACCATTATATAATCTATCTGATACCTTTTAGTATCTCCAGGGTTCTTCCATGTATACAACCTTCTATCATGATTACATGGAATGTAGTCGAATTAAATCAGGTGATGCTGAGGGAATTAGATTAAGAAATGAGATACTTAAAATAGTAGATGAATTTTGCTATTTGGGGAGCAAAATAATTGATGATGGTCGAAGTAGAGAGGATATAAAATGCAGACTGGCGATGGCAAGGAAAGCGTTTCTGAAGAAGAGAAATTTGTTAACATCGAGTATAGATTTAAATGTCAGGAAGTCGTTTCTGAAAGTATCTGTGTGGAGTGTAGCCATGTATGGAAGTGAAACATGGACGATAAATATTTTAAAAAAAGAAAAGAGTAGAAGCTTTCGAAATGTGGTGCTACAGAACAATGTTGAATATTAGATGGGTAGACCACATAACTAATGAGAGGTATATGAACAGAATTGGGGAGAAGAGGAGTTTGTGGCACAACTTGACCAGAAGAAGGGATCGGTTGGTAGGACATGTTCTGAGGCAACAAGAGATCACAAATTTGGTATTGGAGGGCAGCGTGGAGGATGAAAATTGTAGAGGCAGACCAAGAGATGAATACACTAAGCAGATTCAGAAAGATGTAGGTTACAGTAGGTACTGGGAGACGAAGAAGCTTGCACAGGATAGAGCAGCATGGAGAGCTACATCAAACCAGTCTCTGGACTGAAGACCACAACAACAAAGTAAAACTTTAAATTCCTCCCTCCGCATACACACCATCAGTAGGGATTTTAATAAGTTTTTCATAACTCCCCCTCCTATCTCTGTACAAAAATTTGGGGCTACGCGATGTTTCCCCCCAGTTTTCTCTCGTTCGCCTGACTAATCAGGCTTCGAATTGCGTTTTTTTTTTTTTTTTTTTTTTTTTTTTGGAACTGCCATAGCGTGATGCTGAGGAACTATGGTTTTAAGGGGTAAATCGTTAGAGAACATACTACCGAAATCTAAGGGGACGTTTTTGCTCCATGGCAACGCCGGCTCATTCCGCGCAGTTCGCAGTCACCCACGCTGTTTCCTTGGGCTATAAAATTTTGCCGCACACCCCGCGTTCTCCTGACACGGCACTCAGTGACGTCTTCCTCTTTCCTGGGATGAAGAAACAACAACTGCGTGGCAGTGATTCCTAGAACGGCGACGAGATGATCTTTGAGGGGGAACATTTCTTGAACAGTCAAAATGCAGGCTTCTACAACTAAGGAGTGCACTAACCCATTAATCGTTGGGTAAATGTGTTTAATGAAGTGTGAATATGTAGAAGAATATCACCATCATTAAGTTTCATGGTCGCAGCTTGATTTTGTCGAGGGGATAATTAAAGCTTTATGACAGCCTCGTACATTAAGTTTCATGGTCGCAGCTTGATTTTGTCGAGGGGATAATTAAAGCTTTATGACAGCCTTGTACAGCATATGATTAACGCAGTGCTTCTGAGTATGATTTATTCGAGCTAGTGGCGTAAGTGCCTTCGGGTGCCACTGGATATCATGGACAATTCGGGCTCCATCATGTTTCAAGTGCTCTCGGCTGCAATCGCTACATCAGAAATGTTGTAAAGCATTACTTCGTACCGTACCTTCAATGCATTTCAGGAGCGGTATTCGTACAGAGCAATGCTCACCCACGAATTACACAGCACGACGGCTATTACTTCCTCCCTGGGCTCCTCACTTAACTAACAGTTCAGCAACTGAACACAACTAGGGCTATATCGACGAGCGAAAAGTTCCGTGAAGATGTATAGCAGCTACATAGCTACATACAGCCATTTCTATATCTACATACGTAACGCTTCAGAAACCGTATGGTGCGTGGCGGAGGATACCCTGTATTACTTCTAGCATTTTCTTTTCTGTTTCATCCGCAAATAGTGGAGGGAAAAACGACTGTGTGTGTGTGTGTGTGTGTGTGTGTGTGTGTGTGTGTGTGTGTGTGTGTGTGTGGCTCCGTACCAGCCCTAATCTCTCTAATCTTATTTTCATGGTCCTTATGCGAAATGTACGTTGGCGGAAGTAGAATCGCTCTGCAGTCTCAACAGTGCTTCTCGAAAAGAATGTCGCCCTCCAGCCAGCGATTTCTGCTTGAGTTCTCAAATCATCTCCGTGATACCTGCGTGTTGTAACCTACAGGTAACAAGTCTAGCAATCCGCCTCTGAATTGCTTCGATATCTTCCTTTATTCCGACCTGGCGCAGATCCCAGTCACTCGAAGACTACTTAACAATGGGTCGCAGTAGTCTTCTACACTCCTGGAAATGGAAAAAAGAACACATTGACACCGGTGTGTCAGACCCACCATACTTGCTCCGGACACTGCGAGAGGGCTGTACAAGCAATGATAACACGCACGGCACAGCGGACACACCAGGAACCGCGGTGTTGGCCGTAGAATGGCGCTAGCTGCGCAGCATTTGTGCACCGCCGCCATCAGTGTCAGCCAGTTTGCCGTGGCATACGGAGCTCCATCGCAGTCTTTAACACTGGTAGCATGCCGCGACAGCGTGGACGTGAACCGTATGTGCAGTTGACGGACTTTGAGCGAGGGCGTATAGTGGGCATGCGGGAGGCCGGGTGGACGTACCGCCGAATTGCTCAACACGTAGGGCGTGAGGTCTCCACAGTACATCGATGTTGTCGCCAGTGGTCGGCGGAAGGTGCACGTGCCCGTCGACCTGGGACCGCACCGCAGCGACGCACGGATGCACGCCAAGACCGTAGGATCCTACACAGTGCCGTAGGGGACCGCACCGCCACTTCCCAGCAAATTAGGGACACTGTTGCTCCTGGGGTATCGGCGAGGACCATTCGCAACCGTCTCCATGAAGCTGAGCTACGGTCCCGCACACCGTTAGGCCGTCTTCCGCTCACGCCCCAACATCGTGCAGCCCGCCTCCAGTGGTGTCGCGACAGGCGTGAATGGAGGGACGAATGGAGACGTGTCGTCTTCAGCGATGAGAGTCGCTTCTGCCTTGGTGCCAATGATGGTCGTATGCGTGTTTGGCGCCGTGCAGGTGAGCGCCACAATCAGGACTGCATACGACCGAGGCACACAGGGCCAACACCCGGCATCATGGTGTGGGGAGCGATCTCCTACACTGGCCGTACACCACTGGTGATCGTCGAGGGGACACTGAATAGTGCACGGTACATCCAAACCGTCATCGAACCCATCGTTCTACCATTCCTAGACCGGCAAGGGAACTTGCTGTTCCAACAGGACAATGCACGTCCGCATGTATCCCGTGCCACCCAACGTGCTCTAGAAGGTGTAAGTCAACTACCCTGGCCAGCAAGATCTCCGGATCTGTCCCCCATTGAGCATGTTTGGGACTGGATGAAGCGTCGTCTCACGCGGTCTGCACGTCCAGCACGAACGCTGGTCCAACTGAGGCGCCAGGTGGAAATGGCATGGCAAGCCGTTCCACAGGACTACATCCAGCATCTCTACGATCGTCTCCATGGGAGAATAGCAGCCTGCATTGCTGCGAAAGGTGGATATACACTGTACTAGTGCCGACATTGCGCATGCTCTGTTGCCTGTGTCTATGTGCCTGTGGTTCTGTCAGTGTGATCATGTGATGTATCTGACCCCAGGAATGTGTCAATAAAGTTTCCCCTTCCTGGGACAATGAATTCACGGTGTTCTTATTTCAATTTCCAGGAGTTTATATGCCGTCTCCTCTACAGGCGAACCACACTTCGCTAAAATTCTCCAAATAAACCAAAATGTATCATTCGTACTCCCTACTACAGTCCTTACATGATCATTCCACTTCCTACTACTTTGTAACGTTACGCCTAGATATTTAACTGACTGTGTAAAGCATCTCACTACTAATACGGTATTCGAACATTATGGCTTTGTTTTTCCTACTCATCTGCTTTAACTTACATTTTTCGACATCTAGAGCTAGCTGCCGTTCATCACACCAACTAGAAACTTTGTCTAAACCACCTTGCCTCCTCCTCCAGGCACCTTCAATACACCACAATATCATCAGCAAAC
This sequence comes from Schistocerca cancellata, assembly GCF_023864275.1. Classification (NCBI taxonomy): domain Eukaryota; kingdom Metazoa; phylum Arthropoda; class Insecta; order Orthoptera; family Acrididae; genus Schistocerca; species Schistocerca cancellata. The sequence goes on along the minus strand of NC_064629.1, from coordinate 505,915,140 downwards.
AATCACAGACTGCTGATTACTCTGTCCGCCAGATCATTTATGTCTATGCAGTAGACAGTAGTCCTGTCATACATCCCTGGGGCTCTCCTGCCAATACCCTTGTCTGCGAGGAACACTCACCGTCGAGGAAAACATGCTGGGTTCCGTTACTTGCTGTGATTCTTCTCAAGAACACATTCAAAGCCAGTACGATTCGATTCCACGACTTAACTGTTACAGCGCTGTGTGTAGAATTCTACCAAGAAACCGAGTTAAATCGTGTTCAACCTTACGTCGGATATAAGCGACAGAAGTGTGATAGTTACTCACCAGGTCCTTGTGGTACAAGGAGAGCCCCTACCACTTCAGGGCCGTTGGCGCGGTGTGCCACCAGGGTAATCTCTTGCATGGGAATCCAGTTGATGTTCATGTTGTTGTTGTTGTTGTTGTTGTTGTTGTTCCCACCGTTGGCTATAGGAAAGAGCAAATTTGCTTAATACCTCAATCCGACAAGACAGTGGCAAGCACTGTTACACGAAACACATCAGCAGTATAATACAATTTGCAAGCTAACGTAATGCGTATCGAAAATGAGTATATACTGTAATTTACGGACCTTTGTGATGAATAAGCCATTAAAGCGAAAATCATCAAAACAATCAATATGAAGCACTCTACATAGTGACGTTCAGTGGAAATTGTTCTGGCTATCCTCCATGAGAAGTGATACAATATACTCTTTGTCTTATTACTAAGCTAGTTGGTAACGGCAAAGCTGTCTATTATCGAATGCAGAGTCTCTGATTTTCTTGGGTCGTCGAAAAATGACTTGAATACATAGAACTAATACTGTTTCAGACAAGAACGACGACCTGCATTCCGAGTTCATGTATCTGGGAAAGGTGTCCCAGAAGAACGGCTATACTGAACGAAATATTAAGTTGACAATCTCTAAGAAACGAAAAAACCGAAGGAAATATCGTAAGATTATCAGCCTACAGCACTCCATCCTTTCTCCAGAGCAGCAATAATTAAAACAGGAAGATTCCAGGACGGACAAGGAACTCCATCATTTTTCTGACCACCGAAGAATATTAAAGAGATGTTGCACCCAATAAACTCTTGGTCTAAGTGTTCCTGGTATTTATAAAATTGGGCAGTCTATGCGTACGACTTCAGTGTCCTGCACACAGCACAGACGCGACATTAAATATCCCAATTTATATAATTCTGTGCTTCGGAAGATAGCATGATAGCCGGCCGGTGTGGCCGAGCGGTTCTAGGCGCTACAGTCTAGAACCGCGCGACCGCTACGGTCGCAGGTTCGAATCCTGCCTCGGGCATAGATGTGTGTGATGTCCTTAGGCTAGTTTGGTTTAAGTAGTTCTAAGTTCTACGGGACTGATGACCTCAGAAGTTAAGTCCCATAGTGCTCAGAGCCATTTGAACCATTTTGTTAGCATGATAAACAAACATATGATTATGTTTCACGAAACGAAAATATTATCCCATGCATCTACCTACTGTGAATCTCGTAGTCACTACTACTGAAAATGTTTCAAATCGTTCTGAGCACTATGGGACTTAACTTCTGAGGTCATCAGTCCCCTAGAACTTAGAACTACTTAAACCTAACTAACCTAAGGACATCACACACATCCATGCCCGAGGCAGGATTCGAAACTGCGACCGTAGCGGTCGCGCGGTTCCAGACTGTAGCGCTTAGAACCGCTCGGCCACTCCGGCCGGCCTAGTCACTACTACTCGTGGATAATTTGTGGAAAAGTATATTACAATCTGCGAATATGAAAGTACAAAGATTCTCATTTGAAAGTAACTGCGAAAATTAATGTATGAAAACAGAGGATTACGGATACCGTAAACCAAAGCGGGAAGAAGACTAAATATGCTGATGCGACGAGGAAGGATACGTTTCTCAACAAAAGATAGCGAAAACTAACGATGCTGCTATATGTAAAACGTAGGAAAGATGAATGATCTACGTGGACTGTAATTTCATTTCATGGAGAAAGAGAGAAAAGGTAAAAGTGTTGGGTAACCTAGAAAAATGTTTTAAGGAAAAATATACCTCTTGTTATACTATATGACTTACTAGTTATTCTTTTCGGGTGGTTGACTGACCGGTGGAGTGTGGGGGGGGGGGGGGGGGGGGGTCACGTAGGAGAGGTACGGGAAAATAAATGAGGTCACCAGTCCCTCGATACAAGAGTGGTGCATCCGGAAGAAGAGACGTTCACTGAGAACTTTTTCTGATCTAGTCGGGAGATTCGTACAGTAAAGAAGATAAGGCTAAAAACGTAATGGGCAGCTTGTGTACCTTCGATAAAAGAAACAAGATGAAGAAGATAGGGAAGTCACAGGTGGATGTCCCCAGGGCTCTGCACACGACACGAAAAGTTCCACCCACAGCTGTCCGATCCTTGGTCCACTACAGTCAAGTATGCCAACTATTCAGCAAACTTCGACACCCAGAATAAAAAACTGGGTCCAGCAGAAAATAGGCAAACGGAATCTAACAGCGATTAAAACAAAGTAAAAGAGGGATGAAGAAGTAGCCTGGTAGTAGGGTCGGGGATCCCACGGACCTAGCATATGGCGGGAGGCGCCCCATCACCAGCCACCCTGCTCCTGCTCCCGAGGTAGATCAAAACCTTATAACTGAGAATTAAAACCACTCTCACGGAGAACACTGAGAACTACTTGAACCATTCGTGAATCGTTCGCAGTATTAGAACCAACGAGTCGGGAAATCCAGCCGGCCGCTGTCTGTGTCCGAGCGGTGCTAGGCGCTTCAGTCTGGAACCGCGTGACCGCTACGGTCGCAGGTTCGAATCCTGCCTCGGTCATGGATGTGTGTGATGTTCTTAGGTTGGTTAGGTTTAAGTAGTTCTAAGTTCTGGGGGACTGATGACCTCAGATGTTAAGTTCCAAAGGGCGCAGAGCCATTTGAACCATGTTGTTTGTTGTTGTGGTCTTCAGTCCTGAGACTGGTTTGATGCAGCTCTCCATGCTACTCTATCCTGTGCAAGCTTCTTCATCTCCCAGTATCTACTGCAACCTACATCCTTCTGAATCTGCTTAGTGTATTCATCTCTTGGTCTCCCTCTACGATTTTTACCCTCCACACTGCCCTCCAATGCTAAATTTGTGATCCCTTGATGCCTCAAAACATGTCCTACCAACCGATCCCTTCTTCTAGTCAAGTTGTGCCACAAACTTCTCTTCTCCCCAATCCTATTCAATACCTCCTCATTAGTTACGTGATCTACCCACCTTATCTTCAGCATTCTTCTGTAGCACCACATTTCGAAAGCTTCTATTCTCTTCTTGTCCAAACTAGTTATCGTCCATGTTTCACTTCCATACATGGCTACACTCCATACAAATACTTTCAGAAATGACTTCCTGACACTTAAATCTATACTCGATGTTAACAAATTCCTCTTCTTCAGAAACGCTTTCCTTGCCATTGCCAGTCTACATTTTATATCCTCTCTACTTCGACCATCATCGGTTATTTTACTCCCTAAATAGCAAAACTCCTTTACTACTTTAAGTGTCTCATTTCCTAATCTAATTCCCTCAGCATCACCCGACTTAATTTGACTACATTCCATTATCCTCGTTTTGCTTTTGTTGATGTTCATCTTATATCCTCCTTTCAAGACACTGTCCATTCCGTTCAACTGCTCCTCCAAGTCCTTTGCTGTCTCTGACAGAATTACAATGTCATCGGCGAACCTCAAAGTTTTTATTTCTTCTCCATGGATTTTAATACCTACTCCGAATTTTTCTTTTGTTTCCTTCACTGCTTGCTCAATATACAGATTGAATAACATCGGGGAGAGGCTACAACCCTGTCTTACTCCTTTCCCAACCACTGCTTCCCTTTCATGTCCCTCAACTCTTATAACTGCCATCTGGTTTCTGTACAAACAGTAAATAGCCTTTCGCTCCCTGTATTTTACCCCTGCCACCTTCAGAATTTGAAAGAGAGTATTCCAGTTAACATTGTCAAAAGCTTTCTCTAAGTCTACAAATGCTAGAAACGTAGGTTTGCCTTTTCTTAATCTTTCTTCTAAGATAAGTCGTAAGGTCAGTATTGCCTCACGTGTTCCAACATTTCTACGGAATCCAAACTGATCTTCCCCGAGGTCGGCTTCTACCAGTTTTTCCATTCGTCTGTAAAGAATTCGCGTTAGTATTTTGCAGCTGTGACTTATTAAACTGATAGTTCGGTAATTTTCACATCTGTCAACACCTGCTTTCTTTGGGATTGGAATTATTATATTCTTCTTGAAGTCTGAGAGTATTTCGCCTGTCTCATACATCGTGCTCACCAGATGGTAGAGTTTTGTCATGACTGGCTCTCCCGAGGCCATCAGTAGTTCAAATGGAATGTTGTCTACTCCCGGGGCCTTGTTTCGACTCAGGTCTTTCAGTGCTCTGTCAAACTCTTCACGCAGTATCTTATCTCCCATTTCGTCTTCATCTACATCCTCTTCCATTTCCATAATATTGTCCTCAAGTACATCGCCCTTGTATAAACCCTCTATATACTCCTTCCACCTTTCTGCCTTCCCTTCTTTGCTTAGAACTGGGTTGCCATCTGAGCTCTTGATATTCATACAAGTGGTTCTCTTCTCTCCAAAGGTCTCTTTAATTTTCCTGTAGGCAGTATCTATCTTACCCCTAGTGAGACAAGCCTCTACATCCTTACATTTGTCCTCTAGCCATCCCTGCTTAGCCATTTTGCACTTCCTGTCGATATCATTTTTGAGACGTCTGTATTCCTTTTTGCCTGCTTCATTTACTGCATTTTTGTATTTTCTCCTTTCATCAATTAAATTCAATATTTCTTCTGTTACCCAAGGATTTCTATTAGCCCTCGTCTTTTTACCTACTTGATCCTCTGCTGCCTTCACTACTTCATCCCTCAGAGCTACCCATTCCTCTTCTACTGTATTTCTTTCCCCCATTCCTGTCAATTGTTCCCTTATGCTCTCCCTGAAACTCTGTACAACCTCTGGTTCTTTCAGTTTATCCAGGTCCCATCTCCTTAAATTCCCACCTTTTTGCAGTTTCTTCAGTTTCAATCTGCAGTTCATAACCAATAGATTGTGGTCAGAATCCACATCTGCCCCAGGAAATGTCTTACAATTTAAAACCTGGTTCCTAAATCTCTGTCTTACCATTATATAATCTATCTGATACCTACTAGTATCTCCAGGATTCTTCCAGGTATACAACCTTCTTTTATGGTTCTTGAACCAAGTGTCGGCTATGATTAAGTTATGCTCTGTGCAAAATTCTACGAGGCGGCTTCCTCTTTCATTCCTTCCCCCCAATCCATATTCACCTACTATGTTTCCTTCTCTCCCTTTTCCTACTGACGAATTCCAGTCACCCATGACTATTAAATTTTCGTCTCCTTTCACTACCTGAATAATTTCTTTTATCTCGTCATACATTTCATCTATTTCTTCATCATCTGCAGAGGTAGTTGGCATATAAACTTGTACTACTGTAGTAGGCATGGGCTTTGTGTCTATCTTGGCCACAATAATGCGTTCACTATGCTGTTTGTAGTAGCTAACCCGCACTCCTATTTTTTTATTCATTATTAAACCTACTCCTGCATTACCCCTATTTGATTTTGTATTTATAACCCTGTAATCACCTGACCAAAAGTCTTGTTCCTCCTGCCACCGAACTTCACTAATTCCCACTATATCTAACTTTAACCTATCCATTTCCCTTTTTAAATTTTCTAACCTACCTGCCCGATTAAGGGATCTGACATTCCACGCTCCGATCCGTAGGACGCCAGTTTTCTTTCTCCTGATAACGACGTCCTCCTGAGTAGTCCCCGCCCGGAGATCCGAATGGGGGACTATTTTACCTCCGGAATATTTTACCCAAGAGGACGCCATCATCATTTAATCATACAGTAGAGCTGCATGTCCTCGGGAAAAGTTACGGCTGTAGTTTCCCCTTGCTTTCAGCCGTTCACAGTACCAGCACAGCAAGGCCGTTTTGGTTAATGTTACAAGGCCAGATCAGTCAATCATCCAGACTGTTGCCCCTGCAACTACTGAAAAGGCTGCTGCCCCTCTTCAGGAACCACATGTTTGTCTGGCCTCTCAACAGATACCCCTCCGTTGTGGTTGCACCTACGGTACGGCCATCTGTATCGCTGAGGCACGCAAGCCTCCCCACCAGCGGCAAGGTCCATGGTTCATGGGGGGATTTGAACCATATTGAACCGGAAATCCATACTGAGCACGGAGGACCAAAAGAAGAAATGTAGGAAGTGCTATGTCCCCTCCCTGCAGGTGTATACCTCTTAATCTCTGGCGTGGTCCAATCTCAGTGGTCTTGTGTGCCACCAGTGTTCAACAGCTGTTCCGTGTCTTGTCCTATAGGTTAGTCTCTTTACTGATTTATCAGTTCTTCCAGCATAATCTGCAGACAACCATCCTTTCAAGAAGTTTACAGAGTATGTTGGTTGGGCTAATCGGCTGGTAATTATCGAGAGCAGTTGGGTTCTTGCCTGGCTTAAGGATTGGGACATCTATGACATCTCGCCATTGTAATGGGAAGACACCTCAGAGCAAAAGATGGCTGAAGGCCCTGAACAGATGTTGCCTTTGGAGGACATTCAGGTGTTGGATTACCTGATAGTGAACTGAATCAGGGTCTGGGGCTGTGTCATGGAACGAGGCAAGAGCCTGAAGTTGTTCCCAGCACGTGAGAGGGTCACTGTAGGATTCAGGTTGGTAGGGAGTGAAACAGAAGGGGATGTCTCAGCTTATGCTTCTGCAGTAGAAAGTCAGCTAGATAGGAGGCGACAACATCAGTGTGCTAATCCGTGGCCTGAGCACCATCCACGGAGGAGTGCACTAGAAAACACTGGGAGCACATCTTGGCAGACGAGAACAAGGTGATCTCCCACTAGCAATCCTAGCCAAGGGCAGGAATGAGGAAGACCATACCCACTGCATGTAACGAGAATTGGATACATGGGATGAACAGGGCACTGTCGAATGACGATTGCATAGGAGACCAAGAACCTGATGGCAGAAGATCGCCACTTTAGCAAGGAGACTGTCTACAAGACAAGTGTGAAAGGCACTGGTGGACCGACACACGCCACAATGATGAAGTGCGTCTAACATTTTTAAAGCTGAAGGAGCTGCCACACCACAAACCTGACAACCGTACACGAACTGGGGCGAAAGCAAGGCCCAATAAATACAGCTAAGAACAGCACGATCTGCACCCCACGTTATAGGCTCCTAAATAGCAATCGGACAGAGTGGTAGCTCATGTAACAGCAGAGGTATACAAAGGCCACCTGGCTTTGGAAAATGTGATAGTCGTCTGTTTGGCAGTGGCAAAGAAACGAAGGGTCACTGGAAAGTGGTCACTGTCACAAAACCGATTGTGTAGTAACTAATGCAGCGAAGCCTCAAAATTAGGGGAAGAGACAGTTAGACCAATATCTGAAAAGGTGCCATGATTGGCACTGAAGTGGTTCGGAGAACCATCATTGAAGAGGCACAGACCATTATCTGCAAAAAGCTGGTCGTTTACAAAATCCCTACAAGCTGAAGTGGTAGTCCTCCGGCCCCCTCCCAGGGGTGGTGCGCATTGAAGTCCCCAAGCAGAAGAAAAGGAAGGGTGTGGGCATTGGTGAATTAATATGGTCAATTAAACATAAGTAAATGGCTTGGATGAAGGTAGGTAAACGTTGCAAATGGTAATCGCTGAAGTCATTTGCACTTGCATCGTTATTGCCTCCAATATCTACGACGAGCAATCCATTCACCGATAGCATCGGTATGAACCAATGTGCAGACCTCTCCAGATGCCCTCTCGGGACCAGCACAGTTCTGACAAGCATCGAGCGTTGGAGAATAAATGGTTCAAATGGCTCTGAGCACTATGGGACTTAACATCTATGGTCATCAGTCCCCTAGAACTTAGAACTACTTAAACCTAACTAACCTAAGGACAGCACACAACACCCAGCCATCACGAGGCAGAGAAAATCCCTGACCCCGCCGGGAATCGAACCCAGGAACCCGGGCGTGGGATGCGAGAGCGCTACCGCACGACCACGAGATGCGGGCGTGCGACTTAACTGCAGAGGTTTTCAATCGCCTAGAACTTAGAACTAATTAAACCTAAATAATCTAAGGACAGCACACACATCCATGCCCGAGGCAGGATTAGAACCTGAGACCGTAGCGGTCGCTCGGCTCCAGACTTTAGCGCCTGGAACCACACGGCCACTCCGGCCGGCGTTGGAGAATAATCACCAGTGAAATGCATTCCTTGGGTGGCAATGTAAACTCCAGAAGAGGAGAAAATACGGTGTTATAGTTCTAGCAGTTGACAGTAGTATTCATTACAATGCCACTGAATAATCACGTGAATGGTGGCCAGGTTAAGGGTGAAGGGACCAGGAAGGCTCGACACACCAGAAGATAAGTGCCTGCCGGCCGGAGTGGCCGTGCGGTTCTGGGCGCTACACTCTGGAACCGAGCGACCGCTACGGTCGCAGGTTCGAATCCTGCCTCGGGCATGGATGTGTGTGATGTCCTTAGGTTAGGTAGGTTTAATTAGTTCTAAGTTCTAGGCGACTGGTGACCTCAGCAGATAAGTCGCATAGTGCTCAGAGCCGATTGAACCATTTTTTTTTTTATAAGTGCCTGTCACCTTTGGTTCAAAATGGCTCTAAGCACTATGCGACTTAACTTCTGAGGTCATCAGTCGCCTAGAACTTAGAACTAATTAAACCTAACTAACCTAAGGACATCACACACATCCATGCCCGAGGCAGGATTCGAACCTGCGACCGTAGCGGCAGCTCGGCTCCAGACTGTAGCGCCTAGAACCGCACGGCCACTACGTGTCACCTTTGGGAACGGGACCATGTCCATAAACATCAGCTCAGAATCCCACTGCGTGAGGCGACCTGGCGCCTTGGGGGCACTGGAGGAGCCTTGTGACGATTCTTCTTCTACTTCTTTCTCTTCTCTCCCTTCATAAACTTTGGTGTACAAGGTTCATTCAATGGCCTATCTTACAAGATTTGTTCGAGGGTTGAGGCGTTACTTAAAAAAAAATGGTTCAAATGGCTCTGAGCACTTCTGAGGTCATCAGTCGCCTAGAACTTAGAACTAATTAAACCTAACTAACCTAAGGACATCACACACATCCATGCCCGAGGCAGGATTCGAACCTGCGACCGTAGCGGTCGCTCGGCTCCAGACTGTAGCGCCTAGACCGCACGGCCACTCCGGCCGGCGCGTTACTTTCGTTTTGCCTTAGGTTACAGTACGAAGTAATTATGTTTTCTATATCGAGATAAAAGTTATTCTTTGATTGCTAGCAGCTTCAATACTTCGCCGGGCGAAAGGAATATTTGACGCATTTGTTTATTTCTTTTTATCATTTCACAAAGAGGTCACACGCCGTTTATATGTATGCTCCTTATTCTATCCTGTACGAGTGTGAATGGGGATGAATGGAAGTCAAATGTAGCGGGAGCATGGACCAAAGGGAACAGTTTAAGGGAATAGCAGTCATTGCCAACAAGAATAAAGGCAGGTAGGCCAGTGCAGCAAGCAAAGATGAAAACAGGAACGAGGGGAGGTTATGAAGTTGGTGCGGGGGTGAGGTGAGTCTCCCCACCACTGCGTTTGAATAGGAACGTTGGGCGGATTTCGGTGCGTGGAGAGCACTGTGGGGCTAGCCATGAGACGGACCGGACGCGGGAGCACAACAGCTCGCAGATTTGGTGACATTAAACTGAGGTAATATGGCAAAAAAAAAATTCACGACATGGTATGCTCATAGTACGCATTCAACATATCTTCATCGGTACAGGTTAGGGTTTTAATTTATTTGCAATAGTTCTCTCGGAAATGTGTTCGTAAAATTTGCTTCGTGGTAGTGAGCATGCAACAGGAACCATCAGTTCATGTAGCTACACTCCTGGAAATGGAAAAAAGAACACATTGACACCGGTGTGTCAGACCCACCATACTTGCTCCGGACACTGCGAGAGGGCTGTACAAGCAATGATCTCACGCACGGCACAGCGGACACACCAGGAACCGCGGTGTTGGCCGTCGAATGGCGCTAGCTGCGCAGCATTTGTGCACCGCCGCCGTCAGTGTCAGCCAGTTTGCCGTGGCATACGGAGCTCCATCGCAGTCTTTAACACTGGTAGCATGCCGCGACAGCGTGGACGTGAACCGTATGTGCAGTTGACGGACTTTGAGCGAGGGCGTATAGTGGGCATGCGGGAGGCCGGGTGGACGTACCGCCGAATTGCTCAACACGTAGGGCGTGAGGTCTCCACAGTACATCGATGTTGTCGCCAGTGGTCGGCGGAAGGTGCACGTGCCCGTCGACCTGGGACCGGACCGCAGCGACGCACGGATGCACGCCAAGACCGTAGGATCCTACGCAGTGCCGTAGGGGACCGCACCGCCACTTCCCAGCAAATTAGGGACACTGTTGCTCCTGGGGTATCGGCGAGGACCATTCGCAACCGTCTCCATGAAGCTGGGCTACGTTCCCGCACACCGTTAGGCCGTCTTCCGCTCACGCCCCAACATCGTGCAGCCCGCCTCCAGTGGTGTCGCGACAGGCGTGAATGGAGGGACGAATGGAGACGTGTCGTCTTCAGCGATGAGAGTCGCTTCTGCCTTGGTGCCAATGATGGTCGTATGCGTGTTTGGCGCCGTGCAGGTGAGCGCCACAATCAGGACTGCATACGACCGAGGCACACAGGGCCAACACCCGGCATCATGGTGTGGGGAGCGATCTCCTACACTGGCCGTACACCACTGCTGATCGTCGAGGGGACACTGAATAGTGCACGGTACATCCAAACCGTCATCGAACTCATCGTTCTACCATTCCTAGACCGGCAAGGGAACTTGCTGTTCCAACAGGACAATGCACGTCCGCATGTATCCCGTGCCACCCAACGTGCTCTAGAAGGTGTAAGTCAACTACCCTGGCCAGCAAGATCTCCGGATCTGTCCCCCATTGAGCATGTTTGGGACTGGATGAAGCGTCGTCTCACGCGGTCTGCACGTCCAGCACGAACGCTGGTCCAACTGAGGCGCCAGGTGGAAATGGCATGGCAAGCCGTTCCACAGGACTACATCCAGCATCTCTACGATCGTCTCCATGGGAGAATAGCAGCCTGCATTGCTGCGAAAGGTGGATATACACTGTACTAGTGCCGACATTGTGCATGCTCTGTTGCCTGTGTCTATGTGCCTGTGGTTCTGTCAGTGTGATCATGTGATGTATCTGACCCCAGGAATGTGTCAATAAAGTTTCCCCTTCCTGGGACAATGAATTCACGGTGTTCTTATTTCAATTTCCAGGAGTGTATTTCCCAAGTTTTAAGCTTCACTTTTAGCACAATGAGTGCAGGTTGCGTATCATATAGTAGATCGAGAAATCTCTATCGCGAAATTTAATTATTTTTGGTACTTTCTCTGTGGGTTTAGTTCGCATTTCATTTTGGCGCCAATGGTACAAAATCCGATAAAGTGGTCAGTTCTCGAGTTTTCAGTATGCTTACAGTTGTTTTCAGTGAAATATTTAACCGTTATTAGTGTGCTTTTAACTAAATATTTTATGAATTTGAGGTAGTTTCTTTGATATCATATGATCGACCACGTGTTGGCGCCCTCAGCGTAGCACATGCTTTATAGCCTAATAGTCGTTGCTACAAAGCAATTTTCAGCATTCAAAGCAAATTAATCAGTTCACTTAACAGCATTCGCTAATTAAACCAGAATAAATTCTCATTCTTTCTTACTTTCGCGATGTTGGAAAGTGAATCCAGTGCATAGCCAGTACCGTGCACCTGCCGCATAATTGCGTTTCTGCTTGCACGATTTGGTGCTGATACATTTTAAAAGTGATTTTACATGTCTTAATAAGAATTTTTGATTCAAAAGAGGGTATTTTTAGCAATTTTACTGTAGCTGATGTTCGAACACATGGCCAATAGCAGGCATAGAACAATAGATACCACCCCCCCTCACCTTGCCATGCTAAAACTGAAGTTAACTGTGTCCATTGCATAGTGCTTTCACTTGAAACAGACAGCGGCGTATAAATTATTGTAAAATCTACAAAACTTTTAGTAACTTTTGCCCAAAATCTTTTCTTTGGTTGAGGTTTTCTACCTTCAGCAGTGGCTTACCTTAAATTTCTAGTAGTGTAATTCATGCATGATGATACGTGAGTTTTAAGGAATGAATGACGATTATCCCGCTAAAGACGGTGTGGCCCACTTATGTATTTTTTGTGTTATGAGACCATGATGAAATTATTAGAGTAGTGTTTTCCTTTTGTAATTGTTCTACCCATGAGAGGTTTAACATTCATTCAGACATAAGTTTTGTAACTGAAGAGAAATTCTAATGTGTCGTGTTCTAAAATATTTTCATCGGAGTAGAAAATAAATGTATTAAATGAGAGTCAGCATTTCAATTAAGAAATATTCCCCCAGTCACCTTATAAATGAAATGGATAGGATGTATGTTATTCAGTTCAATTAAAACTGGCAAGCCTTTTCAGCCGCGCGGGATTAGCCGATCGGTCTAGTGCGCTGCAGTCACGGACAGTGCGGCTGGTCCCGGTAGATGTTCGAGCCTTCCCCCGGGCATGGTTGTGTGTGTTTGTCCTTAGGATAATTTAGGTTACGTAGTGTGTAAGCTTAGGGACTGATGACCTCAGCAGTCCCATAAGATTTCACACACATTTGAACAAGCATTTTCAGTTCGATCTTCCAAATGTAATGAAAGATAGAAATAATACGCAATTTGAATTAAGATGAGTGACGGCTTTGAGTTCAACCACCACATCACGTGTTATCTTAGAGAAACTCGCACCAGTTTCCGTTGCGCACATTTCTAAAATAATTAATTTGTTTACCAAGTTAATCAAATAAGGGTCACTATATAGACACCATTTCTTATGGACCTGGTATATTAGCAGCCAGGACGCAAAGTCGAGTATAATTCTCTAAGGTAATGCGAGTAGATGGTCACACAGGTTCAATAGTAACAATATAAACTAAAAATATATAAAGAACCAGCATACAGCCAACGAGCAGTCCTATAGCAACGTGGCGACGCTGCCAGGATTTACGAATCGCTGGTTCTCCTGTGAAGTATCAGTTGTACTAACATTTTTTCTTTCAGTAATTTTAAACGTTTTTGCATTTTATGTTTTTGTTGTATTTGTTTGTTGATTTTGTGTTCCCGGGGGATGGTCGTTATGTTAGCCTAATTGATCGTCATATCCACAGGATGTCAGCATTCATATTTCTCCCGTACCTTGGTATATGATAGATGATCAATAGATTTGTATTCCTGGATCTTCTGTTCTTTCTTACAAGCTGGTTATAGTGGCGAACGAGGGGGTAATGGTTCACGCAACTGACACATGAAGGTGGATGTTCACAAGGACTACCTTCGTGGAGTGATCGTCCACAGCTGCTGCATTTAGGATCCACCATGCAGCAGGATGACATATGCCCAAGGCGTAAAAATCTGGAGCACCTCATACGCACTGAGACATTCAGTTTCACATTACATCTGTACATTATGACGGTAACGTTCTCCAGGATGACATTCCCTTCAAAGGCTATGGTTATTATTGTACATGTAAAAATGCATGGCTCACTGGGCCATGGTAAAAATTGCTCTTTTGAAGAGCGTGCCACAGCGCGTAGTGCGAAGCAGTCGCCCTCCGTTTCTGGTGGTGCCGCCGCTGTGGCAATCGAAGCTTTGCTGTCTCCCTCTGATAGGGAATTAGTGTCTGTCTGACGTTCGAAGCGCTAGTATTTCTGTCGTTCGGATCAACCTTTAAAGCCGGCAAAATGAGAGTGTTCCCACTCCGCTAGTAAGAGAACTCAGCGAGTGGTCGCCCGGTTGAGGCTTAGTTCCTGCATCTGAATCTGCGCGTTAGGCCGCCAGTCTGCTTGAGTTGGCTCAGGCAATGGTCATTGGCGGTTGGATCGATCGGTTGGTCGGTCGCGCACTGAGACACAAGATGACTTGTCCGTCTTGAGCGTCGGCGCATGTGAGGTCGCCACGTGAGTCCTGTGGGCCGCGGCGTATAGCGAGGGGTAGTGACTGCGCAGTCGATACGAGAGCAACAGGAGTCAACCCACATCAGTCTAGCCGGTGCGAGCTGCGACGCCGTGAGACGGGAGATCGGCGCGCCTTCCTGCGTCCGTTGATGATGATGATGATGTTTGGTTTGTGGGGCGCTCAACTGCGTGGTTATCAGCGCCCGTACAATTACTCAATCTTTGCTCAGACCAATTTCGCCACTTTCCTGGATGATGATGAAATGATGAGGACAACACAAACACCCAGTCATCTCGAGGCAGGTGAAAATCCCTGACCCCGCCGGGAATCGAACCCGGGATCCCGTGCTCGGGAAGCGAGAACGCTACCGCGAGACCACGAGCGACGGACATGCGTCCGTTGAAGCGGCTGGCAGCGGACGGTTCGGGAGAGCTATTTGGGGGTGCTGCGCCAGGTCTTCTCGAGAAATCGCAGTTTATTAGAAGTTAAGTTATTGGTGATATATTGTTTGATTTACTCTTGTTAAATTCTACTTGTTTTTTTGGTGAGGTTACCAGCCGTTTTGCCTTGGGGTCGTCCCACCATTCTTCTCCATTTGCCCACCTGCGGGCAGGTGGTTGTTTATAAATTGAGTGGTCCGTTTTTCCCTGTGGAGTAGGGGCGGGTTAGAGCAACCTGCGGTTCGGGTTGTTCGGTAATCTCCCTATCAATCTACTGTACGTTAGTAGTTGCCTCTGTCATGTTTGTTGGATATGGTGTGTTAACGAATTTATTGCTTGGAGTATAACGGCCTAATACCTGAAATATGTTTTGATCTTTGGAAACTTTGATATTATTGTCTATGATCTTGAGTGGCGGTATCTGTGTACTGTAGAGCATCTTAACTATTGTTTGGCCAACCTTGTAGACTTTTATATAAGATAGCATTTCATGGGCTTTTATTTAAATGATCATTTTAGTATATAAAGTTGCCACTCTTTCATCGTAAACTTTTCTTAGAAGTTAAAATCAAGTTGCACCTTCGGTGGCAAGGTTAATATTTTAACTGTTAGTGTTTTGTACCATTTCCATCCATCCTACGGGGGGTGCAGCGTTTGTGTGCTTATGTAAATTGTTAAAACTCTTAAAGTTATCTGGTGTGTTGCAGATTTGCACCAGTGTAGTCTTTCAGAGGCTGTTGTGAGCGGTCGTAACTACGGCTGTGTCAAAGGGGAGCGGCAAGGTTCTCTGCCCGAAAGCTCATACAGTCAAAACTTGTTTCTTTCTGCCTCTGAATAAATTGTAACCTTGATATTTAGAGGGTGCTTTCTGATTATAATTTTAAATCTGTTTCTTTTAAAAAATGCTTTTAGGCACTATTAAAGTGAATAAAATTCCCATTTGTTAAAAGGAATTTGGTTATGATTTCATCAGTTACTCCCTGGCAACTACTTCCATGCTTACATAGTGTGATTAAATGTGTTAATGTTCTTGATGAATCGCTAGTAAATAAAATAAATTCTTAAGAATATTCTTTGAAAATAAATCACGGTTCACTCACCACAGGAGATTAGTTTGAAGCTCCTCGTCTGTTTCAGCCATAAGATCTCTGTGGAAGATGATTCCTTGGACTATGTTCGAAGTTTTGTGTGGGGAAATGGTCACAGGAATGTCACGTAGACCATTGAACGCCGTGAGAGCTACAAATTGGCCAGGAGAGGCAGTTGTAATTAATAACGAAGTGTTACACATTTCCCCCAAAGACTCAACTTCCCCAAGCTTGTCTTCTACGTTTTCGACAAAATATAATGCTTTCGTTGTAGTAAAAGTACCCACCGTCAGTCTGAGTACAGTATTGGGTAAAGTATTTCGCTTCAAAACGTCCGACTTGTCCCATTCCCGACAGAATACCCAGGGAAGGAAACGACGTAGGGTGGTATCTCTCTCCCCATTATAATAATCTACCCCATCTGAAGAGACTGCTGGGATCTTGCGACAACCAGTGGAACAAAATTTAATTCTCTTGACGTGAGAATCTTCTGCCATGGTACCACTCACTCCAAAAGGGGGCTCTTCGCACAGGCACCAACCACAACAATGGTTACCTAGCCGGTAAACTGTTTCCCGGAGGCCCTCTGTCTCCGTCATGATGGATACATACTCCTTGGCTTGCGTGGGGAGTTTCAGCTCAGGCACCAACAGTACGATCACTGCGTGATCAGAGGGCTACCACTGTGCCGGTACTTGAGGGGTGCCCCCCCCCCCCCTTCCTGAACACCCACACACAATGGAAAGGCTACCGTTCTGGGTTTTGAGCGTAACATCTTTGTAAGAAAGGACTGGCGCAGAGAGATAAAGGCACAACTGGTGGAATACATGCCACGCTGCTGGGGCTGGGCCCCGTGGTGGCCAAGTACGTACTCACAAAAGAGACGTTATCCCATGGGGGAGATTCTTTCCAGAAATCTGTGAGTGGAACATAAGCTCTAAGCTCACTATGTAATGGTATTTAGCACCGTGAGTTCAGATTTTGATTTTTACTTTACTATGATACCGAGAGTAATGTACAAGGGGCATTCAAGTGAAAAACGAGACGGATGGACAGAAAGTAACTAAACTTTTTATTATTTCAAAAGTAATTCGCCACAACTTTTAATACATTTATCCCATTGTGTCACAAGATGGTCAATGCCATCATGGAATAAAGTCTGTGGTTGCCTACGGAACCATGATTGTATCCAGGTGTGTACCTCTTTGTCTGATGGAAATCGGTGGCCACGAATGTCGTCTTTCAGGGCTCCAACAATATGGAAATCGCATGCGGAGACACCGGGATGGTATGAAGTATGTGTAACGACTTCCCAGCGAAACTTCCGCAACGTAGTCTAAAGATCCTTGGCAACAAGTGCGTGGACATTTTGTTCGTAGGTTTTTTCGACTACGCTGCAGAATCTTCGCTGGAAAGTTCTTACAGATTTTCCATATAGTTCCGATCTCTCCCCATGTGATTTCCATGTACACTCCTGGAAATGGAAAAAAGAATACATTGACACCGGTGTGTCAGACCCACCATACTTGCTCCGGACACTGCGAGAGGGCTGTACAAGCAATGATCACACGCACGGCACAGCGGACACACCAGGAACCGCGGTGTTGGCCGTAGAATGGCGCTAGCTGCGCAGCATTTGTGCACCGCCGCCGTCAGTGTCAGCCAGTTTGCCGTGGCATACGGAGCTCCATCGCAGTCTTTAACACTGGTAGCATGCCGCGACAGCGTGGACGTGAACCGTATGTGCAGTTGACGGACTTTGAGCGAGGGCGTATAGTGGGCATGCGGGAGGCCGGGTGGACGTACCGCCGAATTGCTCAACACGTGGGGCGTGAGGTCTCCACAGTACATCCATGTTGTCGCCAGTGGTCGGCGGAAGGTGCACGTGCCCGTCGACCTGGGACCGGACCGCAGCGACGCACGGATGCACGCCAAGACCGTAGGATCCTACGCAGTGCCGTAGGGGACCGCACCGCCACTTCCCAGCAAATTAGGGACACTGTTGCTCCTGGGGTATCGGCGAGGACCATTCGCAACCGTCTCCATGAAGCTGGGCTACGGTCCCGCACACCGTTAGGCCGTCTTCCGCTCACGCCCCAACATCGTGCAGCCCGCCTCCAGTGGTGTCGCGACAGGTGTGAATGGAGGGACGAATGGAGACGTGTCTTCAGCGATGAGAGTCGCTTCTGCCTTGGTGCCAATGATGGTCGTATGCGTGTTTGGCGCCGTGCAGGTGAGCGCCACAATCAGGACTGCATACGACAGAGGCACACAGGGCCAACACCCGGCATCATGGTGTGGGGAGCGATCTCCTACACTGGCCGTACACCACTGCTGATCGTCGAGGGGACACTGAATAGTGCACGGTACATCCAAACCGTCATCGAACCCATCGTTCTACCATTCCTAGACCGGCAAGGGAACTTGCTGTTCCAACAGGACAATGCACGTCCGCATGTATCCCGTGCCACCCAACGTGCTCTAGAAGGTGTAAGTCAACTACCCTGGCCAGCAAGATCTCCGGATCTGTCCCCCATTAAGCATGTTTGGGACTGGATGAAGCGTCGTCTCACGCGGTCTGCACGTCCAGCACGAACGCTGGTCCAACTGAGGCGCCAGGTGGAAATGGCATGGCAAGCCGTTCCACAGGACTACATCCAGCATCTCTACGATCGTCTTCATGGGAGAATAGCAGCCTGCATTGCTGCGAATGGTGGATATACACTGTACTAGTGCCGACATTGTGCATGCTCTGTTGCCTGTGTCTATGTGCCTGTGGTTCTGTCAGTGTGATCATGTGATGTATCTGACCCCAGGAATGTGTCAATAAAGTTTCCCCTTCCTGGGACAATGAATCCACGGTGTTCTTATTTCAATTTCCAGGAGTGTATTTGGAGCCCTGAGGAAAGGCAGTCGTGGCAGTCGAATCGCATCGGGCGAAGAGGTGCACGCCTGGGTACAATCATGGTTCCATAGGCAACCGTAGACTTTTTTCCATGAAAGCAATGACCGTCTTGTCTCACAGCGGGATAAAAATTATAACAGTAACGACGATTGCTTTTTAAATAATAAACAGTTTACTAACGTTTTTAATCTGTCTCTTTTTCAATTTACTGCGTCTTATATGTGTAGGAAGCACATGTCTTTTTTTTTTTTTTTACCGCTTACTTTTACATGATCCCAAAATGTAAAAAGATGGTTGAAGTTCAGCGCGCCGACGATGTCGAAGTTATTACGGGTTGAGAAGTAACTGGCACTGAACATCGAAGTGGAAGGAAATCCCCTTTACCTTTAAAATTATGTGGAGTGAGATACGCCTTCACTTCAAGTGATATGGAGGAACCATAGAAGTCTTAAATAATGATATCTAACGGGAATTATTACCCCTCCATAGCTCCCGATTACAAGAAAACTACCTTTCAGCTTATGGAGATAGTGAAATGTTTATATGCAGTGGAACACCAACTTTATTTCGTGCGCTGCAAAGACGGCAGCATATGGAAAGCTAGCAAGCGTTTGTGTGTGTGTGTGTGTGTGTGTGTGTGCGCGCGCTCTTTTGCCGTCTAATCGGTTTCACGTGTTTATTATTGAGTATTATGCTCATGATGAAAACCAAAACTAGCAATCTACGGGTAGGTGACAGGAATGTTACAGCCTTTAATTGGGTAGGTAGACAAGAAAATTTAAAAAAGGTAATCAAGCTACATGTCGTGGGAAGTGGTGAAGTTCGGTAGCACGATGAACAGCTGTTCTGGTCTGTTGAGTACATAGCTATAAATACAAAATCAAGTAGGGGTAATGCAGGAGCAGGTCTAATAAAGAATAATGAAATATGAATGCGGCTAAGCTACTACGAACAGCATAGTGGACGCATTTTCGTAGCGAAGATAGGGACGAAACCAATACCCACCACAGTAATGTAAGGTTATATGACAACTAGCTATGCAAATGATGAAGTGACTGAAAAAATGTATAATGAGACAATAGAAATTACTCAGATAATTAAGGAGGAGAAAAATTTAATTGTGATGGGGGACTGGAATTCGATAGTAGGAAAAGGAAGAGAAGGAAAAATAGAGGGTGAATATGGACTGGAGGAAAGGATAGAGAGGAAGCCGCGTGGGAGAAATTCTGCACAAAGTATACTATAATCATCGCAAACACTTGGTGTAAGAATCATAAAGGGTTGTTATATACATGGAACAGACTTTGAAGACATCAGAAGGCTTCAGACTGAGAGATTTCGGAACCATTTTTTAAACAGTAAGGCATTTCCTAAGGCAGATGTGGACTCTGACCATAATTTATTGGTTATTAATTGTAGATTAAAACTGAGGAAACTGCAAAAAAGAAGGAAACTGAGGGAATGGGAGCTGGATGAGTTGAAAGAACCAGAGTTTGTTGAGTGTTTCAGAAAGAGTACTAGGCAGTGATTGGCTGAAATTATGGAAAGAAATACAGCAGAAAACGAATGGTTATCTTTGAAAGATAAAATAGAAAAGGCAGCACAGGATCAAATTGGTAAAAAGGCAAGTCTTAGGAGAAATTGTTGGATACTAATGGAGTTATTAAATTTAACTAATGAATCGAGAAAACATAAAAATGTAGCAAAGGAAGTATGCAAAAGGGAATACAAACTTCCAAAAACGAGACTGACAAGGAATTTTTTTTTACTTCCCGCCCTTATTTTACGACCCATCACCTAATTGCTTGTGGCCGAGCGGTTGTAGACGCTACAGTCTGGAACCGCGTGACCGCTACGGTCGCAGGTTCGAATCCTGCCTCGGGCATGGATGTGTGTGTGATGTCCTTAGGTTAGTTAGGTTTAAGTAGTTCTAAGTTCTAGGGGACTGATGACCTCAGAAGTTAAGTCCCCTAGTGCTCAGAGGCATTTGAACCTAATTGCTTACGGTGGGTCTTTACTGACCTCTTAGCCGCTGCGACCAGTGTACGCGCCCTGATGTGGATTGTAACATCCACACCAGTACCCGCATCCGGTCGCACCGTTGCCTGTGTCTCGCCACTTGGAGACGGGTCTTATTTTGGTCTTATTTTATCTGTTAATTATTTTGATTTTATTTTCATTTTTCTTTTCTTTTGATTTCTTTCTTTGGCAGCTTACCCAAACCCATTTAACAAAAATTTTATAAGTGTTTTGAAGTTCGAAAGATAAATACAAATGAATAGTTATGAATGAAGAAGAAAATAAAGAAGATAGCATAGCAAGAAGTTCGAAGTCCCTCCACCGTGGGGTTCTAAGGATGAAAGCCTTGGAATTAAGCGTCAAGCCGTTGATCCTCAGGCTCCAATACCCTTTAATTCTACCCTTATACCACAAGGATCTACCCTAGACTAAGGCTATTTCTAAACTAATTACACTATTTGCAGGTTTAAAGTGGCGTGTTTGGCTATGGCAACTGCGACGGTGCGCTGCCACTGTCTATATCTATGTATAGTTTTGGATCTATTCTATTATTGTCCACTTTGTTGGCAATAATTGTACTAGGTCTAGGATATTATTTCTAGGCGTGTTATGTTTATGTCGAGTTATTTGTTCTGTCTTAGTCCTCATTCTCATACTTCACACTATGTTGTCAATCTAGGTGCCGCACATAGGTCTGTCGTCTATACAGCCTCCCACGTCTGCATTCTTTGTGGCATTCGTCTGATATTTTTTCTGTTAGTGCGTTCAGTTCGTCCCATAGTTCCGGTGTTCTAATTGCCTCGTATATGTGGCGTTCAGTTTGTATGTGTTGTATGCCAAGTGTGTTCCTATGGTGTATGTATTTCACGCAGAATAGGATAGTGTGTTCGGGTGTTCCCATACCTCCACATGTGCTTCTGGATTTCTCTCTTAGACTCACGTGGTTAAAGTGCGTAGGATGATCCGTGCCCTGTCAAGAAATGCACCATGCCGCGACTAAGGTCGGTGCGTTTCATTCTTAACCTTTCCGTTATGTCCGGAAGAATGTGTGTACTCTCCGTCCCTTATCATTCATGCCCCATTCTTCCTGCCATGTGTAAATTTTCCATTTTCTGAGGTTCCGCTTGTTATTCAGCTGTGAACCAGTTATTATACTAACCTGATCTAGTCTACCCATCTTTAACCAGTACAAAGCGGCCCGATATCTGATTGTAATACTTATTGGGAAGATTCCGAGCACAACACAAAGTACTTCGACTGATGTCGTGCCTAATGGTCCAAATAGTCTCAATAGGACGCTTCTGTCCTCGCCTAACCGCTGTTCTGTTTGCGACTAGGTTCAGCCTGTGCGCCCATGTACTGGCCGCAAAACTTAGTACTGATTTGAAGAGTGCGCAGTGGTAGGTTCTTGTGATTGGCAAGGAGAGTCTGTATTGTCCTGAATCTATCCTTGCCATTTTGTGTAGTATTTTTTCTGCCTTGTCCGTTGTGATTCTGATGTGTTCGTGAAAGTTCAATTTTTCATCTATGTGTACGCCCAAGTAGAGGAAGACTTTGGATCTTCTTATGCTACTGTCTCCGATTTTTATTGATGGGTTACGTCTTGGTTGACCCTTAATAGTGTGTATATCTTTTTGATACCCGCTATCTTGAGCTTTTTTGTGCCTTACCACTTTGTTATTGTTTGCAGTGTATCAGTCGCCTTCTCCTCTAGCTGGGCTCTTGTATTTGCTGTGATGACCAGAAGTACGTCATCTGCATATGCGACAACTCCATATGTCCTATCGTCCACATCCAGCAGCTGCAAGAGGGTTCAATAGTTATGTCCCAGAAGATGGACCCACAGATCAAACCCTGGAGGTCACCCTTGGCAATTTTCCTAATTACCTTCCGGTTGACCGCACGCCATTCCATTCCACTATCCCAGCAATAGTCTAGTGGACTATTGTATAGGGCTGCGGGTACTTCTATCTGGCGTAACATCAGTAACAGTGCTGGCCACCACAGGTTATCAAATGCCCCTGCGATTTCAATCATAATTGCCAATGAGTATGTATTGTCTGTATTTTGTGTAATTTCGAGAGCTCTGTTAATTGCGTCATAAATGCTTTTATCTTTTCTAAATCGTCCGCAGCTCGTGGTCGTGCGGTAGCGTTTTCGCTTCCCACGCCCGGGTTCCCGGGTTCGATTCCCGGCGGGGTCAGGGATTTTCTCTGCCTCGTGATGACTGGGTATTGTGTGCTGTCCTTAGGTTAGTTAGGTTTAAATAGTTCTAGGGGACTGATGACCATAGATGTTAAGTCCCATAGTGCTCAGAGCGTCTTTTCTAAATCCAAACTGGTGTGGGCTTAGTCCCAGAAGAGCTCTGTGAGCCTCCAAGCAGTCGTACAGAAGTCTCTCCTGGATTTTTGCCATGGTGCTTATTAGACATAGAGATCCTTCAGATACAGAATCCTATAGATCCATGTCTGCTGATTTTCGTATGATTACTGCATTTGAGGTTTTCCAGCTTGTCGGTTCTCAAAAAAAAAAAAAAAAAAAAAAAATCTTCAAATGGCTCTGAGCACTATGGGACTTAACATCCTAGGTCATCAGTCCCCTAGAACTTAGAACAACTTAAACCTAACTAACCTAAGGACATCACACACATACATGCCCGAGGCAGGATTCGAACCTGCGACCGTAGCGGTCGCGCGGTTCCAGACTGAAGCGCCTAGAACCGCTCGGCCACCACCGGCCGGCTGTCGGTTCTCGGTCTAGCCGTAAGGAGTCATTACTAACTCTGTTAAGTATGGAGTGATTTGTGGTGCTAACCTCTTTAGCACTTCTACATGGATCCTATCCGATCCAGGTGCTTTCTTGTTTTTTTAGTTCTCTTATTGCTACCGCAACTTCCTCGTGCTCAAAGGGACATGTGGCAGTATTCGTGTTATACGGTGTGTGTAGTTTATTCCTTAATGCAGTCTGTTCCTGTGTGTCTGTGTCGATGACATTCTCCGGGAGGACTTCGTTCAGCAGACGTTGCGCTATGTTTCTCCACCCCGTTTCATCGTACCGTCATCCCCCCGTAGCGTGCCTAGTACCAGTGGTGCCTTGATTTTGTCTGTCAGCATCTCGTGTTGTTCCCCCAAACATTTTGTTGGGTGTGTGTGGCCACATAATTTTCCCAGTGTTGTTTCCTGGTTTGTAGCAGGGTCCCTTCGAAAAGGTCTTTGGCTTCCCTATATGCAGCAAGTCTTATTAGTTTTTCCCTTTGTATCTAGGTCTTTTGATACAGTTTTCGTTTTCTTGTCATGCCGCGTTTAAGTCTGGTTAGTTCGGCTGGCCATGGTGTTTACTGTTTGTGATCTTTGGTATGGCTATTTCTCGTGCTTTTTGAATTACGTCTGTTAGTTTGTGTGCCCTATAATCCACGCTCCCCTTTATGTTGTGTATGTTTTCATCTTGTACAATTTGTTGTAATCTATTCCAATTTGCCCTTCTGAAATTCAAATGTGCTGTGTTGTGTATCGTGTGGTTGTTGTTTGATGTGAGTTTAATTTCTATTACGTTTTGATCGCTCGTGTTCAAAGAGTCGTGTACAGTCCATCTTTCTACCCGTCCTAGTGCTCTGTCGTTCATTAAAGTAATGTCAATTTTGCTACTGGATCCGTATGCTCCCCGGTAGGTGGGTGTTGGTGCATCTTCATTTATTATGTGTAGTTGTGTCTCCTGTTTAGTGTCATTAAGTGTCCGTCCCCTATCGTCTGTTTTGTCAGAGTGTGGATTTGGTGTTAATGTCTGCACATATAATTAGGTTCTTATTTCTACAGTACTGCGCTATATCTTCTATTATTACTACACATGGTTCTATATTATCTCTATAGTGTGCGTACAATGATGCGACTGACAAGGAATGCAACATGTCTGAGCAGGAATGACTAGATGACAAATGCAAGGCTATTTTTAAAATTTGTGGTAAGATCTTCTCGGACCAAACTGCTGATGTCATCGGTCCCTAACCTTACACACTTCTTAATTTAACTTAAACTATCTCACTCTAAGGACAACACATACACACCCATGCCCGAATGAGGACTCGAACGTCCGACGGGGGGGAGCTGCGCGAACGGTGACAAGGCGCCCTTAGACCGCTCGGCTACCCCGCGCGGCTGCAAGGCTATTAAGGTACTTGTAAGTAGGAGAAAGATACATACTGATGAGCCAAAACATTAGGACCACCTGTTTAACAGCTTGTTTCTCCGTCTTTGAAACGAAATATATCACTGATTTTGCGTATCACGGATCCGACATTTTGTTGGTAGGTTTGTGGAGGTATGTGGCATTAAATATATACGCATTGATCATCTAATCCCTGTAAATAACGGGTCGCTGATATGCGTACGCGGTGATGCAGCGCGATAGCGACCTAGATGGGTTCCATAGGATTTACATCAGGCGGTTTTTGTCGCCGAGCCATCAACGTCAGTTCACTATCATGCTTTTCAAATCATTGAAGCACGATTCTGGCTCCGAGACACGGACAGTTATACTGCAGAAAGATGACACAGCCGCCGGGGAAGACACCAAGCATGAAGGGATGCAGGTGGTTCGCAGCTGATGTTGCGCTGTGTTTCTCCACCCCGTTGTCATCGTACCGTCATCCTGCCGTAGCGTGCCTAGTATCAATGGGGTCTTCGATTACTACCACAGGTCCCATGAAAGCGGAGGAGAATGTCTCCCATAGCGTAATACTGCCCCCACGAGCCTGCGTCCGTGGCACGTTCCACCTTTCGAGCCGCCGTTCACCTCGATGACAGCGTTTCTGGAGACGACCACCGACCTAGTGTCGGCTCGACACGTTTCCATTGATCGGCGATCGTATCTCGATGGTCCCGTGCCAACTGCAATCGTAACTGACGGTGTCGTTGGGTCAACATGTGAACGCGTAGGGGTGGTCTGCTGCGGAGCTCCATGTTCAACAATGTACGATGAACGATGTGCTCCGAAACACTTGTGAGTGCACCAGCATTGTGCTTTTTCGGCAGAGATGCCAAAGATCACCACCTATTTTACTTTACAGAGCACACAAGCCTCCGAACCTCACGTTCTGTGAAAAATTGCGGACGTCCAACCATTTAGCGCCTAGTGGTAGTTTTACTGTCCTTCCACCTCTTTCCGTTGATGCTCACAACAGCACGTGAACATTGGACCAGCTTCGCCGTTTTTGAGGTACTCGTTCACAGGTTATTCGTAATAATAATCTGCCCATTACCCAAGTCGATTACCTAAATAGAATTCTCCGTAGGCACCCTATATATTCGTAGGATGATCCCCCGTCCGTGTCTGCTCCGCTTGCATACTTTTGTTACCGTCAGGTGCCCGCAACTCCATTATGCGGCATCCAACGTCGCAGTGGGCAGTAGTCATAATGTTTTGGCTTATCAGTGTATGCTGCGTCCAGAAAAATTAAAGAGACGTTTGGAAAAAAGGAGATCACCTGTATGAACATCAAGAACTCAGATAGAAAACCAGTACTAACCCGAGAAGGAAAATCTGAAAGGTAAGAGTATACACAAGGGCTGCAGAAAAATGGTTCAAATGGCTCTGAGCACTATGGGACTTAACTTCTGAGGTCATCAGTCCCCTAGAACTTAGAACTACTTAAACCTAACTACCCGAAGGACATCACACACATCCATGCCCGAGGCAGGATTCGAACCTGCGATCGTAGCCGTCGAGCGGTTACAGACTGTAGCGCCTACAACCGCTCGGCCACTGCGGCCGGCAGAAGGGCTGTAGAAAGGAAATGTAATTGATGGCAATGTTACAGAAAGAGAAGAGAACTAGGTGAAGAGGAGATACAATACTGCGAGAAGAATTCGACAGAGCACTGAAAGACCCGAGATAAAACAAGGCCCCACGAACAGACGACAATCCATTGCAACTACAGATGTCCTTGGGAGAGCCAGAAAGAAGATACGTTAAGGACAGGCAAACCTATATTTAAATCTTTTGTAGATCTGGAGAAAGCTTTTGACAGTTTCGACAGGAACACACTCTAGAATCTGAAGGTAGCAGGGGTTAAATACAGGTAGCGAAAGATAATATACAACTTGTCCAGAAGCCAGACGGTAATTTTGAGAGCCGAGAGATATAAAAGTGAATCAATCACTGGTTGAGGAGAAAGTGAGACAGTTCTGTAGCTTATCCCCTATAGTATTCAGTCTGTACATAGAGCAAAAAGTGATGGAAACCAAACAAAAACTTGGAAAGGAATTAAAGGTCAATTAGAAGATATAAAAACTTTGAAGTTTGCCGATGATACCGTAAATCTGGCAGCGGCAGCAAAGGACTTGGAAGAGCAGTTGAAATGAAGACACAGTGTCTTGAAGGAGGATATAAGATGAATATCAACAAAATCAAAACAAGGGTAATCAAATGTAGCAGATTATATCAGACGATCCTGAGCGATTTAGATTAGGAAACGAGACACTAATAGTAGTAGATGAGTTTTGCTATTTGGGCTAAAAAATAACAGATGATGGTCGAAGTAGAGAGGATATAAAATGTAGACTGGCAATGCCAAGAAAAGCGTTTTTGAAAGAAAGAAATTTGTCAGTATCCAATATAGATTTAAGTATTAAAAAAATTTTCCGAAGGTATAGGGAGAATAGCCTTGCATGGAAATGAAACGTGGGCGATAAACAGTTCAGAGGAAAACAGAACAGAAGCTTTTGAAATGTGATGCTATAGACGATCGCTGGAGATTAAATGGGTAGATCACGTAACCAATGTGGAGGTACTGGATAGAACTGGGGAGAAAAGGAATTTGTCATGTAAGTTGACTAAAAGAAGGGGTCGGTTGATAGGACGCACGCAGACACATCAAGGAATCACCAATTTAGTAATGGATGGAAGGGGGGGATGTAGAGGGAGACAAAGAGCTGAATATAGTAAGCAGGTTCAAAAGGATGTAGATTGCAATAGCTATTCAGAGTCGTAGAGCCTTGCACAGGATAAGAGTAGAGTGGAGAGGTGCATCAAAAGATTATTTCGGTCTGAAGACCACCATAACAATTATTCAACCATAAAGGATTATAGAGTACCTGACGGCTCAAAACAAAAGTTTGGTCTCAAGTACAGATAGTGTTGAGGATCAGAGGACAAGGTTCAAAACCATCGTACAATATGCGTTAGATGAGTATGTGCCAAGCAAGATCGTAAGAGATGGAAAAGAGCCACCGTGGTACAACAACCGAGTTAGAAAACTGCTGCGGAAGCAAAGGGAACTTCACAGCAAACATAAACATAGCCAAAGCCTTGCAGACAAACAAAAATTACGCGAAGCGAAAGGTAGTGTGAGGAGGGCAATGCGAGATGCGTTCAATGAATTCGAAAGTAAAGTTCTATGTACTGACTTGGCAGAAAATCCTAATAAATTTTGGTCTTATGTCAAAGCGGTAGGTGGATCAAAACAAAATGTCCAGTCACTCTGTGACCAAAATGGTACTGGAACAGAGGATGACAGACTAAAGGCCGAAATACTAAATGTCTTTTTCCAAAGCTGTTTCACAGAGGAAGACTGCACTGTAGTTCCTTCTCTAGATTGTCGCACAGTTGACAAAATGGTAGATATCGAAATAGACGACAGAGAGATAGAGAAGCAATTAAAATCGCTCAAAAGAGGAAAGGCCGCTGGACCGGATGGGATACCAGTTCGATTTTACACAGAGTACGCGAAGGAACTTGCCCCCCTTCTTGCAGCGGTGTACCGTAGGTCTCTAGAAGAGTGTAGCGTTCCAAAGGATTGGAAAAGAGCACAGGTCATCCCCGTTTTCAAGAAGGGACGTCGAACAGATGTGCAGAACTACAGACCTATACGTCTAACGTCGATCAGGTGTAGAATTTTGGAACACGTATTATGTTCGAGTATAATGACTTTTCTGGAGACTAGTAATCTACTTTGTAGGAATCAGCATGGGTTTCGAAAAAGACGGTCGTGTGAAACACAGCTCGCGCTATTCGTCCACGAGACTCAGAGGGCCATAGACAAGGGTTCACAGGTAGATGCCGTGTTTCTTGACTTCCGCAAGGCGTTCGATACAGTTCCCCACAGTCATTTAATGAACAAAGTAAGAGCATATGGACTATCAGACCAATTGTGTGATTGGATTCAAGAGTTCCTAGATGACAGAACGCAGCATGGCATTCTCAATGGAGAGAAGTCTTCCGAAGTAAGAGTGATTTCAGGTGTGCCGCAGGGGAGTGTCGTAGGACCGTTGCTATCCACAATATACATAAATGACCTTGTGGATGACATCGGAAGTTCACTGAGGCTTTTTGCGGATGATGCTGTAGCTGTAGTATATCGAGAGGTTGTAACAATGGAAAATTGTACTGAAATGCAGGAGGATCTGCAGCGAATTGACGCATGGTGCAGGGAATGGCAATTGAATCTCAATGTAGACAAGTGTAATGTGCTGCGAATACATAGAAAGGTAGGTCCCTTATCATTTAGCTACAAAATAGCAGGTCAGCAACTGGAAGCAGTTAATTCCATAAATTATCTGGGAGTACGCATTAGGAGTGATTTAAAATGGAATGATCATATAAAGTTGATCGTCGGTAAAGCAGATGCCAGACTGAGATTCATTGGAAGAATCCTAAGGAAATGCAATCTGAAAACAAAGGAAGTAGTTTACAGTACGCTTGTTCGCCCACTGCTTGAATACTGCTCAGTAGTGTGGGATCCGTACCAGATAGGGTTGATAGAAGAGATAGAGAAGATCCAACGGAGAGCAGCGCGCTTCGTTACAGGATCGTTTAGTAATCGCGAAAGCGTTACGGAGATGATTGATAAACTCCAGTGGAAGACTCTGCAGGAGAGACGCTCAGTAGCTCGGTACGGGCTTTTGTCAAAGTTTCGAGAACATACCTTCACCGAAGAGTCAAGCAGTATATTGCTCCCTCCTACGTTTATCTCGCGAAAAGACCATGAGGATAAAATGAGAGAGATTAGAGCCCACACAGAAACATACCGGCAATCCTTTTTTTCCACGAATAATACGAGACTGGAATAGAAGGGAGAACCGATAGAGGTACTCAAGGTACCCTCCACCACACACCGTCAGGTGGCTTGCGGAGTATGGATGTAGACGTAGATGTAGAAGGATTGACACGAGCTGTTTTAAATAGTTGTTTGAAAGCGGAATGCCTGATTCCTTTGTTCACTATTCCGCTTCTCATTTAGTTGGCAAATCCCGAGATGCGCTGGGCCAGCTGCAGAAGCGTCACCATAAAAGGATGTGTAACCTCACAAGATTTCTGTCGTATACTGTAATCTGATCCATTTACGAACACAATGAGCGCATTTGTCGGATACAAAGCGAATGCGACCTCCCATGACCTGAGGTGCCGTGGAGGGTAAGAAAGGCTGAGTTCAGACGTACCACTTCAGTATCAACGAGGGTAAATGAAACGGACTGCAGTGAGATTTTCCCAAATTTTCCTGTAATAGTGAAGCAGTAGCGAGCCAGAACCTGCACAATCCACAAACGACGATGTTATTACTACTTCCCACGCCTCTCAAGTACTAAAGAGGATCATTTTGAAAAACCTGCCTCACTGCTAAATACTCACCCAGAAATTCCTGAATCACTAGGAGCCATTCTCATAATTTTGACTGAGCAGCGAACACAGCACTATTTGAGAAATAAATGCTTAGCGGCCGTTTCTTGATCCGGTGAATTATGGCACAAAAGCAGTATTCAGATACAAATTTGCACTTTCGGGCTATACCCAGTAAAATGACGAGGGCAGAAACATTAAAGCAAACTCACTTACAGAGTCTCACAAACTTTTAAAAGAGTTAGTTTCTGTTTATCAATAAAGACCAGTTCGGTTATAAGCATTACGTGCATGATTAGTGCGGCCCGACTATATCTGCATAATTTTTTTTCTGGCTGTGTACGCGTCCTATGTGATAAAACTACCACGTTGTTCCACAGCACATATGACACGGTCACGTATCGTGAAAAATCTTATTGATATCCTTAAAGCAGCCGTTAATACAGCACGGAAAAGTAGCACAAATTGTTCGCAGCCTTAATGGATTCAGACCCTCGGTTTTTATCAGACGTTATTTGAGCGCAAACATCAGGCGTGACCACAAAGAGCGACACCCATACCTGCTCCAAGTGCAGTTATCCATTAACAACGGACTGAAATTTGAAGAAAACCTTTCAGCATTCTATTGTAAGCAAATTCTCATAGAAGTAGGGAATCACAATATTCGCTGTCACAACATGACACGGACACATATAGCTAATACAACAATATTTATTTTCAACTGGGTGTTTGGGAATTTTTATACACTTGGTGTACGTAAATAATTCATATGCGTACAAACAAACTGATCACTTCTCATTTCTCCTATAAATGCTTTGTGGAAGGTATCTTCCTGGCGACTTTGGCCAGTGGGGGGGGGGGGGGGGGGGGGCAGTGGAGGAACAAGCGCTGTTTTCTCCATTACTCAGGTACTTTTTTTAAGTGTCATTTAAAGAAGCATCGCTCGATTTGCAAATGGCAAACGACTACTTATCTTAACAGGAAGAAATGCTAGGTCAACCCTCTGGGACTCTGACAGAACGGACGCTAGAGGACAAATAATAGTCGACGTTACAAACGAATGTAATCTTTTCGTTCAAAACAAATCAGACCAGCCGCCAAATTACCACAGAAATAGTGGAGTAGGCAGCAACATAAACATTTCTCTGGCAAACAGCGCTTCATTAATAAAGTTAGCGAACTGGCAGGTGCTCGATAAGAGAATACTCAGCGGTCATAGCTCAATAAATATACACACTAAACCAAACACAGACACATCAGAACACTCAAGGTCGCCGCTAGGCAAAGGAAACTGGCACAAAGTAAGTACGGTACGTGACTGAAGAGTTTCCTCTATGTCTCACCCAAGGAATCATATATTACAGAGCTC
Source organism: Schistocerca cancellata (assembly GCF_023864275.1). NCBI lineage: Eukaryota > Metazoa > Arthropoda > Insecta > Orthoptera > Acrididae > Schistocerca > Schistocerca cancellata. The sequence continues at coordinate 505,883,566 of NC_064629.1, read as the reverse complement.
ATGTTCTTATAGTCTTACAGAGAGCACAAGCCACAGCAATACCTGCAGCACGTGACGCCCCGTAACAAAGAGTACCATGATCAGCACTATTAACAAGATTAAAAAGAGACACTCGTGATAAACGACGATATTAAAAATCAAAGGCAGTTCAAGAAATAGAAATTAGGCTTCAACATCTGAGGGGAGCCGTTTAAACTGCAGACTGAACGTATAAAGACTACTACAGTATTATCAACATTGGAGAAACCACATGGTACTACAACAAGAGGCTGGATATGTACAGCACAGTATCTCCTCAACAAACTATTTCATGACGATGACCACACTGAGGACAACCAACTTCACACCACCATTCGCAGACCACTTAATGAAAAATATGAAAACAAAGGTATCACCATCCCCTTTGCTCGTGAGGAAGTTGCACTGGCAATGCACAAAATAAAAAACAAACTCGCACCGGGCTCTGATGGCATCCACCCCGAAACCATCAAGCAAGCTGCTTCACTTATCGCACCATATCTGACAGACATCCTGAGTGATGCTTTACCAGAAGGACGAATATCGAATATATGAAAGACGGCAAATGCAGTTATAATCAAGAAAGCGGAGTACGAAGACCCGACTGACCCTAAGGCACACAGACCAATATGCCTCATTAACATTCTGTGAAAGGTACAGGAGAGACTGCTGTGCGACAGACTTCAGCCGCACCGGCTGCTCTTCGGCTTTGGCCCATATTGTAACAACAACGACGCTGTACTATTGTACAGATAAGTAATTTTTTTTCATTTGATTTTTCGATAAATTAGAGTAATCGATGTACTGATTTCATTTCTTTTTTGTTTCATGTCATTGTGTTAAGAAAACTGTAAACAAATTTCAATGTGAATATTAATGTTTATGTCAAATGTCAAACAATATTGTAACAGAATTGAAATGTAAGAAACGTTGAAACTATTGTAAGATGTGCGTCTGGTCCATACGTAGGCAATGTGTTAGAATATGTAAAATGTAAAACCTCGGGTGAGTACCCTGTCTGTAAGGAAGCGGTAAAAGGTGGATGGCAGGCGAGCGCGGGAAAATGCGCACGGGCGCTGCACGGCATAACGGGCTCAGCAATAGTAGTTGGAGTTTGGCATTGGTCTGAGCAACACGTTCTGGAGCGAGGAGGCTCTTCTGGAAGAAGTAGTTTCATTGAGCCTCGGGTATGCCGTTCCAACGCCCATACAGCATGGCAAAATTCCATAGGCATTAAACGGAAAAGTATTGCCACGCTATGAAGAAATAAAGTGCCGATACGTCAAGAGCCATTGCTGTGGTTGTATGTGTGCTCTGTGCCTCGCCATCTCGCCGCCCGCCAACCGCCGCATCGATACGAACAGGTTGAAACTTTTAGTACTGTATTCGTATGGACCAGTGTTATTTTTGTTCCATACTGTTCAATAACAACTTAAATTTTACCAGAACTGTCCTATCATTTAATTATCCTCACAACTAACCTAGATAGGGTCCTTCCCAAATGTTGTGCAATCCGAGTGTCCCGAGATTAATAATTAAAGTTTGTGTTAATAATAATTACCTGCAGACCTAGCTATGTTAGAATGATGTTTAAAGAACTGTTTTGTTAATGAACCAGTAAATGGATAACTAAGGTCTGACAAAGTGGGAAGATAACTTTAATATTGATTTAGAAATGAAGTTTAATTATTTTGAGACAGATATAAAGGTATTTAAATAAGCAGGAAATAAGATAAAAAGAGTAGTAACTCATATATTGGAAATCTTGAGCGCATAATGAGTTCAGTAATCAATTTTTTTAGACAGTGATCATAACAGTTTCAGGGTCCCCCCCCCCTTTTTTTTGATTCATTTGAACTCTGAAGTGTTCTAAACTGATTTGGCCAGCAAAGTTAAAGTCAATGTAAAAGCCAAAATTTATCAGTGTTTTATCTTTATCTAAATTGACATTCTGTGTGTGTGATTCGAAATTACTATTTCTAGGATAACCTATGCCCGATTTTAATCAGATCAATAGACAGTACGAAGTTTTGTAGTAAACATTATAGTGTGGTGTTATGTATTTATGGTTTATCCATATAAGTACAGAAAGTGAAATTATCAGTTCAATAGATTTTCTGGTTCTAAAATTCACTATATTATGCAGTGTTACTACGTGTTGTTTGCATGAATGTACATCAACTTGTACAGGAAAGAAACTCAGTTAATGCCTAATTAGGCTGGCGACCGTATTATTAATCAATTGGTAGCATCTTCTGTGTTGTTGTTTCTTGTCCGACCTGACGTGTAGTTGCATTTCGGACTTATTTGACGTATCATTGTTTCTACAGAGTGGGTGTAAGTCTGATTTGCCTCCATTCAGGTACACGCGGTCAATATCTACACAAAGATCCTGTCTCGTAAGGTAAACCCCACTCACTTACCAAAGTACAGGCTTTAATGAGTATAGTGTGCCCAACGCGCACGTTACAAGATCAGTTTGGTTTTCGACCACACAAATCCATCGACGACACAGTAAATAGGGCCATAGAAATGACACTGACAATAAATGACGAATACATAGTATCAATCGTAATTTACATAGCTGGTGCTTTCGACAACCTTTGGTGCCCGGCGCTGTTTGTGAGACTTACAGAGATGAATGTTCCACTGTCTTTATACAACAGGCTTAGAGATTCTTGTAAACAGGGTAGTGAATGAAAGATTGATTTTCAAAAGTTATAAAGAGAGTAACAAAGGGTTGTCCGCAACCCCATATGCGGACCGATTTTCTGGGACATTGCTGAATGCACTAGAAGACAACAACAAGGCAAACGTGGTGGTTGCGTTCTCTGATGACCTTATGGTCAAGACCTCTGCAAAGATCAGGCCCCAATTAGAGAGTAAAGCTACGCGGCTTCTGGCGTTCATCCATGAATTGTGCACGAACAACAAACAATAGCAACAAACAAAACTGTTTACCTACTTCTATGAGGCACTTTGAAAAGAAATCCAATTATAAAGTTAAGCAACATATCTATAAAAAGGAAAGCTATGACAATGTACCTTGGCATTTATATAGACGAACATTTACAATTTAACAAACATGCCAGACAGACAATTAACAAAGCAACGTAATACACTCCTGGAAATGGAAAAAAGAACACATTGACACCGGTGTGTCAGACCCACCATACTTGCTCCGGACACTGCGAGAGGGCTGTACAAGCAATGATCACACGCACGGCACAGCGGACACACCAGGAACCGCGGTGTTGGCCGTCGAATGGCGCTAGCTGCGCAGCATTTGTGCACCGCCGCCATCAGTGTCAGCCAGTTTGCCGTGGCATACGGAGCTCCATCGCAGTCTTTAACACTGGTAGCATGCCGCGACAGCGTGGACGTGAACCGTATGTGCAGTTGACGGACTTTGAGCGAGGGCATATAGTGGGCATGCGGGAGGCCGGGTGGACGTACCGCCGAATTGCTCAACACATGGGGCGTGAGGTCTCCACAGTACATCGATGTTGTCGCCAGTGGTCGGCGGAAGGTGCACGTGCCCGTCGACCTGGGACCGAACCGCAGCGACGCACGGATGCACGCCAAGACCGTAGGATCCTACGCAGTGCCGTAGGGGACCGCACCGCCACTTCCCAGCAAATTAGGGACACTGTTGCTCCTGGGGTATCGGCGAGGACCATTCGCAACCGTCTCCATGAAGCTGGGCTACGGTCCCGCACACCGTTAGGCCGTCTTCCGCTCACGCCCCAACATCGTGCAGCCCGCCTCCAGTGGTGTCGCGACAGGCGTGAATGGAGGGACGAATGGAGACGTGTCGTCTTCAGCAATGAGAGTCGCTTCTGCCTTGGTGCCAATGATGGTCGTATGCGTGTTTGGCGCCGTGCAGGTGAGCGCCACAATCAGGACTGCATACGACCGAGGCACACAGGGCCAACACCCGGCATCATGGTGTGGGGAGCGATCTCCTACACTGGCCGTACACCACTGGTGATCGTCGAGGGGACACTGAATAGTGCACAGTACATCCAAACCGTCATCGAACCCATCGTTCTACCATTCCTAGACCGGCAAGGGAACTTGCTGTTCCAACAGGACAATGCACGTCCGCATGTATCCCGTGCCACCCAACGTGCTCTAGAAGGTGTAAGTCAACTACCCTGGCAAGCAAGATCTCCGGATCTGTCCCCCATTGAGCATGTTTGGGACTGGATGAAGCGTCGTCTCACGCGGTCTGCACGTCCAGCACGAACGCTGGTCCAACTGAGGCGCCAGGTGGAAATGGCATGGCAAGCCGTTCCACAGGACTACATCCAGCATCTCTACGATCGTCTCCATGGGAGAATAGCAGCCTGCATTGCTGCGAAAGGTGGATATACACTGTACTAGTGCCGACATTGTGCATGCTCTGTTGCCTGTGTCTATGTGCCTGTGGTTCTGTCAGTGTGATCATGTGATGTATCTGACCCCAGGAATGTGTCAATAAAGTTTCCCCTTCCTGGGACAATGAATTCACGGTGTTCTTATTTCAATTTCCAGGAGTGTAGATAAACTTGCAAGACTGAACGCTATAAGATACAGACTACTCTTTGATACAATGAGGACATATTACACAGCACTATTTGAGCCAATAACTTGTTCTGCGGTTAGTGCTTGGGCACATCGATTATTCTGAAGTACGTATAAAACCATTGTGAAGAGCGGTTAGAGGAGTTTCCTACTCAGAATCTCGGGGGCTTTCAGCACGATCTCGATTGAGGCACTATGCGTGTTACTGGGGGGTTATCGTTATAGATATTACAATTCACCACAGAGCAGCTACCTACTGCCTGAAGAGGGAAGACGCGATAAAATAAGAGAAACAACTGGACAAGACATAAATGACAAACGTAAATCAAACAAGGGAAGAATTGATACGTGGCAGCCAGAATGGAACAACTAATAAGGGAAGACGAGTCTACTCTTTCTTCCCCAGTACACGAGAGCGGATGAACTTGAAATACATAAATCCAACACGCGGCATGGTGCACTGTCTCAAAGGCCATGGCCCGTATCCTGTGCATCTACACAGGTTTGGCCTAAAACAGACTCACACTCGTGCCTGTGGTGAGAATGGCACACCTGCGATGCCCTATGACACATAAGACCAAGTTTAGGAAACCAGGACATACAACAGTTAATACGCAGGCAAGATAATTGGACTCTATAAACAAAATCGTTGACGAAGTATCGCGAGCACCATATGCTGCAGACAAACATTAGAGACCTTGCACTAGAATAAAACAGGCTCCATATCGGACAGATCAGCAGTACATAGTAAACGACACAAACACAAGCACAGACATGGACACGGATGCTGTATCACACACAGGAAGTGAAGACGAGATAAACGTACAAACACAGCAAATGTAAGTGAAGATTCTACATCACTAAACTGAATCAGTCTGAAAATGTAACTCTCGATATAGTTATTTTTATACCATTTCGTAGCATGTAATACACTACTGGCCATTGAAATTGCTACACCAAAGAAGATGACGTGCTACAGACGCGAAATTTAACCTACAGGATGAAGATGCTGTGATATGCAAATGATTAGCTTTTCAGAGCATTCACACAAGGTTGGTGTCAGTGGTGACACCTACAACGTGCTAACATGAGGAAAGTTTCCAACCTATTTTTCATACACAAAAGGCAGTTTACCGGCGTTGCCTCGTGAAACGTTGATGTGATGCCTCGTGTAAGGAGAAGAAATGCGTACCATCACGTTTCCGACTTTGATAAAGGCCGGATTGTAGCCTATCGCGATTGCGGTTTATCGTATCGCGACATTGCTGCTCGCGTTCGTCGAGATCCCATGACTGTTAGCACAATATGGAATCGGTTGGTTCCGGAGGGTAATACGGAACGCCGTGCTGGATCCCAAAGGCCTCGTATCACTAGCAGTCGAGATGACAGGCATCTTACGCGCAAGGCTGAAACGGATCGTGCAGTCACGTCTCGATCCCTGAGTCAACTGATGGGGACGTTTGCAAGACAACCATCTGCACCAACAGTTCGACGACGTTTGCAGGAGCATGGACTATCAGCTCGGAGACCATGGCTGCGGTTACCCTTGACGCTGTATCGCAGACAGGAGCGCCTGCTTTGGTGTACTCAACGACGACCCTGCGTGCAAGAATGGCAAAACGTCATTTTTTCGGATGAATCCAGGTACTGTTTACAGCATCATGATGGTCGCATCCGTGTTGGCGACATCGCGGTGAACGCACATTGGAAGCGTATATTCGTCAATGCCATACTAGCGTATCACCCGGCGTGATGGTATTGGGTGCCATTGGTTACATGTCTCGGTCACCTCTTGTTCGCAGCCCGCAGCCCGCATCTCGTGGTCGTGCGGTAGCGTTCTCGCTTCCCACGCCCGGGTTCCCGGGTTCGATTCCCGGCGGGGTCAGTGATTTTCTCTGCCTCGTGATGGCTGGGTGTTGTGTGCTGTCCTTAGGTTAGTTAGGTTTAAGTAGTTCTAAGTTCTAGGGGACTTATGACCACAGCAGTTGAGTCCCATAGTGCTCAGAGCCATTTCAATTTCTTGTTCGCATTGACGGCACTTTGAACAGTGGACGTTACATTTCAGATGTTTTACGACCTGTGGCTATACCCTTCATTCGATCCCTGCGAAACCCTACATTTCAGCAGGATAATGCACGACCGCATGTTGCAGGTGCTGTACGGGCCCTTCTGGATACAGAAAGTGTTCGTCTGCTGCCCTGGCCAACACATTCTCCAGATCTCTCACCAATTGAAAACTTCTGGTCAATGGTGGTCGAGCAACTGGCTCGTCACAATATGCCAGTCACTACTTTTGATGAACTGTGATATCGTGTTGAAGCTGCATGGGCAGTTGTACCTGTACACACCATCCAAGCTCTGTTTGACTCAGTGCCCAGGCGTATCAAGGCCGTTATTACGGCCAGAAGTGGTTGTTCTGGGTACTGATTTCTCAGGATCTATGCACCCAAATTGCTTGAAAATGTAATCACATGTCAGTTCTAGTATAATATATTTGTCCAATGGATACCCGTTTATCATCTGCATTTCTTTTTGGTGTAGCAATTTTAATGGCCAGTACTGTACTACCTGAAGATATGACATTTCTTCTTCTTTCGCTGCAAAAGGTGTGACTGTCTGGAAGTTTTACCGAGCCCTCACACCTGATGCAGCTGACTGCGAGATTTTAAATCAAATCCCCAGTCTCCACTGGTACCTTACGTTAGTAAACACATTATAACCTAACTAACCAATACATTAAATTATTACCACTATCAAGACAACACACAAAACAGAAGTAACCCTACACGCAAAATGTATAAAGAGAAGAACTGTCACATCATTTCCAAGCCAAATTGCCATCTCTTGTTTCTTCCATTAATAAATAAATAAATGTCGTGTGACTATGGCCTCCCATCGATTAGACCGTTCGCCGGGTGCAAGTCTTTCGATTTGACGCCACTTCGGCGACTTGCGCATCTATGCTGATGACATGATGATGATGATTAGGACAACACAACACCCAGTCCCAGAGCTGAAAAAAATCTCCGACCCTGCCGGGAATCGAACCCGGGCCCTTAGGATTGACATCCTGCCGCTCTGACCTCTCATCTACCGGGGCCGGATGGTTCTTCCAGTAAATACACTTTTAATTTCAATTTCAAATACATGCGCAACCTATATGTATCTTATTTATTATCATTATATAAACTAGCAACAAGTTTAAACAAAATTGTGTACATGCATTTGTACTTATTATATATATTTATATATTTTTTATTTTCTCCTTTTGTGCAATATTCGACAAAAATATATACAAGAACTAAAACTGAATTTGTATTATATAACATGTAAGATCACATGCTATATATGTAATAACGGACAGCAGTTTTTTTATTTGAGAAATAAATAAATAAAAATTATATAAATTAAAGAACCAAGTATGATTTCAACTGAAGATGAGCGTTCTAGTGCCAGACTCTTCGCGTACATCAGTTAATAGAAGATGAAGAGGAAATGTTAATGGCATTATATTTTCCTTTGAGTAACTCTGTGTATTTTCATGAATACATTTGTCAGACACATGCTGAACATGACAACCTTACTTCTCCTATCGGTTTACTACCATTAACCTCCAGGATGTCGTCAGCTAAGGAATAAAGTTTGCTTTAACGTGCTAATACAGCAGTTGTACGTGAAAAACACCGGGCAGAAGATAACGAACAAATGAGAATCTTCCTTCTCACTTCCGATCTTAACAAGACGTAGAATTATCCAACACCAAGGGGCTAACAGAAGCAACCATCTTATACAACACGAATGGTATGGACATCATGCTCTATACACAGAGAGTGTAGACATTGCATTAGGAAGATTTTTGAAGCGTGTGCTCGACGTTCGCGTTCTATAGATCAATGCCATGCAGTAAAATGAGGGTCGCTGAATATTCTGAAAGGAATGAGAGCGTGGAGAAGGGCGGACAGAAATGAATGTCTCGTACAAATTAGACAACGAAACCTGATCGTCTAGAGAAAGAAGCATACGTTGTTGTTGTTGTTGTTGTGGTCTTTAGTCCAAAGAATGGTATGATGCAGCTCTCTGTGGTACTCTATCCTGTGCAAGCCTCTTCATCTTCGAGTAGTTACTGCAACCTACATCCTTCTGAATCTGCTTAGTCTATTGATCTTTTGGTCTCCCTCTACGATTTTTACCCTCTACACCTCCCTCAAATACTAAATTGGTGATCCCTTGATGCCTCAGAACGTATCCCATCAATGGACCTCTTCTTCTAGTCAAGGTGTGCAACAAATTCTTCTTCTCCCCAGTTGTATTCAGTACCTCCTCATTAGTTACGTGATCTTCTCATCTAACCTTCAGCATTCTTCTGTAGCACCACATTTCTAAAGCTACTATTCTCTTCTTATCTAAACTACTTATCGTCCATGTTTCCCTTCCATACATGGCTACACTCCATACAAATACTTCCACAGAAAAATTACTGACACGTAAATATATACCAGATGTTAACAAATTTCTCTTCTTCAGAAACGCTTTCCTTGTCATCGCCAATCTACAATTTATATTCTTTCTACTTCGACCCTCTTCAGTTATTTGCTGGCCAAATAGCAAAACTCATCTACTACTTTAAGTGTCTAGTTTCCTAATCTAATTCCGTCAACAGCACCTGGTTACATCGACTGCATTCATTACTCTCGTTTTGCATTTGTTGATGTTCATCTTACGTCCTCCTTTCAAGTCACTGTCCATTCCGTTCAACTGCTCTTCCAAGTCTTTTGCCGTCTCTGAAAGAATTACAATGTCCTCGGCAAACCTAAAGGTTTTTATTTCTTCTTCCTGTATTTTAACTCCTAATCCAAAATTTTCCTTTGACCCCTTCACTGCCTGCTCAACATCGGGGACAGGCTACAACCCTCTCTAACTGCCATCCGGTTTCTGTACAAAAATAGTATATAGCTTTTCGCTCCCTGTATTTTACACCTGCCACCTACACAATTTGAAATAGAGTAGTCCAGTGAACATTGTCGAAAGCTTTCTCCAAGTCTACAAATGCTATAAACGTAGGTTTGCCTTTCCTTAACCTCCCTTCTAATCTACATCTACATCTACATGGTTACTCTGCAATTCACACGTAAGTTCCTGGCAGAGGGTTCATCGAACCATTTTCATTCTACTTCTCTACCATTCCACTCTCGAATGGCGCGTGGGAAAAAGGAACACCTATATCTTTCCGTTCGAGCTCTGATTTCTCTTATTTTATTGCGATGACTATTTCTCCCTACGTAGGTGGATGTCAATAAAATATTTTCACATTCGGAAGAGAAAGTTGGTGATTGAAATTTCGTAAATAGATCTCGCCGCAAAGAAAACCGCCTTTGTTTCAGTGACTGCCACCCCAACTCGCGTATCATATCAGTGACACTCTCACCCCCGTTGCGCGATAACACGAAACGAGCTGCCCTTCTTTGCACTTTTTCGATGTCCTCCGTTGATCCTACCTGCTAAGAATCCCATACCGGCAGTAATATTCCAGCAGAGGACGGACAAGTTTAATGTAGGCTGTTTCTTTAGTGGGTTTGTCGCATCTTCTAAGTGTTCTTCCAACAAAGCACAGTCTTTGTTTCGCCTTCCCCACAACATTATCTATGTGGTCTGTCCAATTTAAGTTGCTCGTAATTGTAATTCCTAGGTATTTAGTCGAACTGACAGCCCTTAGATTTGTGTTATTTATCGTATACCCAAAATTTATCGGACTTCTTTTAGTACCCATGAGGATAATCTTGCACTTCTCTTTGTTTAGTGCTAATGACCACTTTTCGCACCACACAGGAATTCTCTCTAGATCATTTTGTAATTGGAATTGACAGACTGATGATTTTACTAGACGGTAAATTACAGCGTCATCTGCAAACAATCTAAGGGGGCTGCTCAGACTATCACCTAAATCATTTACGTAAATCAGGAACAGCAGAGGGCCTATGACACTACCTTGCGGAACGCCAGATATCACTTCTGTTCTACACGATGATTTACCGTCTATCACTACGAACTGTGACCTCTCTGAGAGGAAATCACGAATCCAGTCACACAACTGAGACGATACTCCATATGCACGCAATTTGATTAATAGTCGCTTGTGAGGAACGATATTAAAAGCCCTCTGGAACTCTAGGAATATGGAATCGATCTGAGCTCCCTTGTCGACAGCACTCATTACTTCATTGGAATAAAGAGCTAGCTGTGTTGCACAAGAACAATATTTTCTGAATCCGTGTTGGTTATGTATCAATAAGTCATTTTCTTCAGGTGATTCATAATGTTCGAGTACAGTATATGCTCCAAAATCCCACTGCAAATTGAGGTCAGTGATATGGGTCTGTAATTCAGTGGGTTACTCCTATTTCCTTTTTGAATATTGGTGTGCTACTTTTCAGTCTTTAGGAACAGACCTTTCGTCAAGTGAGCGGTTGTATATGATTGCTAAGAAAGGCGCTATTGTGTCTGCATACTCTGAGAGGAACCTGACTGGTATACCATCTGGAACGGAAGACTTGCCTTTCTTAAGTCATTTCAGTTGTTTTGCAACACCTAAAATATCTACTTTTATGTCGCTCATGCTAACAGCTATTCTTGTTTCGAATTCTGGAATATTTACTTCGTCTGTTTACGTGAAGGACTTACGGAAAACTGTATTTAGTAACTCCGCTTTAGTGGCACCATCATCGGTAACATTTCCATCGCTATCGCGCAGTGACGGTATTGACTGTTTTTTTGCCACTGGTGTACTTTAAATACGACCAGAATATCTTTTAGTTTCCTACCATATTTCGAGACAATATTTCATTGTGGAAACTGTGGTGTCACCGCCAGACACCACACTTGCTAGGTGGTAGCTTTTAAAACGGCCGCGGTCCGCTAGTATACGACGGACCCGCGTGTCGCCACTGTCAGTAATTGCAGACCGAGCGCCACCACACGGCAGGTCTAGAGAGACGTACTAGCACTCGCCCCAGTTGTACAGACGACGTTGCTAGCCATGGTTCACTGAGAATTACGCTCTCATTTGCCGAGACGATAGTTAGCATAGCCTTCAGCTACATTTGCTACGACCTAGCAAGGCGCCCTTACCAATTGATATTGTGATTATAAAGCCTGTACAGTAACGAGAGATGTTCTACAAATGTGGATTAAAGTTAAGTATTCCAGAAGCTACGTACTTTTCTTTATAGCATTCATTACGTATCCTGTTTCAGACCTCACGCCAGCCTGCGTGAGCTTATAGCGTGCATTTCGGTCTCCTCACACAAAACAGTGTTGGCACTTCTGCCGACACTTCATATTGGCGACGAGTCTCAAAAAGGATCTTGTTCTTTATACTTGCTTTGCCCTCATTTACTTGTGTCATGGCTTCGCCAAATTCTCCAGATGTACTGTCCGAATTTTATCGCTTACAGAATCAGCAGAGGCAGGCCTTATTGGATGCCCTTGGACAGCTCGTCCAGGGTCAACGTGCACTGCAAAACGATGCGGCTGCCGCCGCCGCTTCATCGCTACCGCAGCCACAACACGCAGTTGCACCACCATTCCGTAATTTTCAAGCGGAAGTGGAAAGCTGGACGGAGTGGTCACGCCAATTTGGATTCCATCTCGCCGCCTACAGAATTCAAGGTAACGAGCGGCAGCCTCATTTATTATCGTGTGTCGGCGTCCAGACGTACAGAGTGATAGTGAAATTGTTTCCCCGATGCGACGTAGCAATTCTGTCCTACGACGAAATTTTGTCTGCTTTAGATGCCTATTTCAAAGAATCAGTTAATGTGGTTGCAAAAAGGAATACATTCTTTCGTACCAAACGTACGGCCGGTCAGACTAATTGGGAGTGGGTTGCAACTTTGCCAGGCCTTACAAGGGATTGTGCTTTTGAGTGTCAATGTGGACTCCCTTATTCAGATACTATGGTGCGTGATGCAATTGCACAGAACGTTTCTGATGTTCACATAAGGGAACAGATTTTGAAACTAGTCAATCCCTCCCTTCAACAAGTGATAGACATATTGGATAGGCAAGACACACTTGACTTTGCTCAGGAATCATTTGAAACTTCGCCAGCTGTGTGTCACATTAACCGGCCCGCCGGGCGAGCTGCACGGTACTGTAAACAGCCCTCGCGCACATCCGCGCAGCCACGTGTGCCGCGCAAGCACGCAAATGCAGTGAAATCATGCCCGCGGTGTGCTACTAGACATTCGCGTGAGAATTGCCCGTCACGCCAAGCTATTTGCTTTTTCTGTAATAAGAAAGGTCATGTTCAAAGTGTTTGCCAGAAAAAGCTTAGATCGGACACTCACAATCATTCCAGGCCCTTTGCTTCGCGCCAGAATCGCACCAAGGATACTCGGGCTCGTGAACCTTCGCCCATGGAAATTCATGTAGTTAATGCCACTCCGCCCAATGCTTCTCTCTCTAACAGTGACTGTGTTCCTTCCACAAAAAGTGAGCGTCAACATCAACGGAAATCCCGTCAAGTCGCAATTGATTCTGTACCAGTGTCTGTTCACGTTGCACAAAACAGTCGCTCTTGTTGTCAGCAGGACAATAAACTTTTTGTAGACTTGGAAATTAATGGCAACGTGATACCATTCCAGCTCGATACCGGAGCTGCAGTTTCATTGCTCAATAAAGACACGTACAAACAACTGGGCAAACCTCCGTTGCGTGCCGCAAATGTTAAGCTCACTAGTTATTCAGGACAGCATATCCCTGTGTTAGGACAGTGCAGCCTTCTTGCAACATACAAGGGACAAACAAAACTTGTGTCATTTTATGTTCTTCGTTCTTCTTCTGCAGTGAACTTGTTTGGTTTAGATTTATTTCAGTTGTTTAACTTGTCTATTGTAAATCAGGTCCTATCAGTGAACAAGCCTGTACCTCCACGTACAGCGCAGAAATTCATTCGCTGGTCTATTTTCCTCTCGCAGTACCACTACGATATCTTGTATCGGTCCACTGCTAAGCACGGAAACGCCGATGCGTTGTCCCATTTGCCTGTTGCTGAGGATAGAGCATTCGATTTCTTCGAACTTGCTTGCATGTTCATTGATTCGGAAACCAATGACGTGGTCGAATCGTTTGCGATTGATTTTCGTCGTGTAGCTACAGCCACGGCTGCTGACCCTGTCCTTACTACAGTTTTGCGTTTTGTTGCTATGCAATGGCCCTTGTCAAAGTCACGGATCGAGGATCCGTTGGTTCGCCGATTTTTTGCTCACAAGGAGAGACTTTTTGTACGATGTGGTGTTTTGCTGTTGCTTTCTGATAATGATCAGTCCAGGGTCGTGGTCCCACGTTCGTTACAGTCCTCTGTCTTACAGCTTCTCCACCAAGGACATTAGGGTATAGTGAGAACGAAACAACTTGCTCGTCAGCACTGTACTTGGTTCGGAATCGATGCTGCGATTACGAATATGTGCTCTTCTTGCATGGCGTGTGCAGAACAACAATCCGCACCACCGCGGAAATTCTTTGCCTGGCCAAACGCCACTTCCCCTTGGCAACGCTTACACATCGATTTTGCTGGTCCATTCTGGAATGCTCGATGGTTGATTGTTGTCGATTCATTCAGTAATTTTCCTTTTGTTGTCCGGATGTCTTCCACGACGTCTTCTGCCACCATCCAAGCGTTGTCCGCTATCTTTTGCATTGAAGGTCTACCACAGACTACTGTTTCCGACAATGGCCCACAATTCATGTCCGCAGAATTTCAGTCATTCTGCAGGGCCAATGGTATTCAACATCTGACAACCGCGCCGTTTTCGCCACAGTCAAACGGTGCCGCTGAGCGATTGGTCCGGACTTTCAAGTCACAGATGTTGAAGTTGAAAGAGTCGCATTCTCGGGAGGACGCGTTATTGCTCTTTTTGTCTTCGTATCGCTCTCAGACCCGAGATGGTCGCTCGCCGGCTGAGTTGCTTCATGGTGGCCCTCATCGAACCTTGATGTCTTTGCTGCATCCGCTGCATCAGGTTCCTGTGCAGCGGCAGCCACCTGCTTTTGCTCCCGGCGACGTTGTATTTTATCGCAACTATCGAGGTTCACGGCGTTGGCTCGCAGGGCGCATTCTTCGCTGCCTCGGCCGCGCGATGTATTTGGTTTTGGGGGCCTCTGGTGAGGTGCGTCGGCATCTCAATCAGCTGCGCCTCTGTCGTCGCACGATTTCAGTTCAGTGCTTTCTATCAGCGCTCCCAAGACTGATACTGTATCTCTGAATTTGAGCCATATCTTGTCTACATTTACATAATTAGCCTGGAAGGAATGGAGACTCTCTCTTAGGAAGGCATCAAGCGAATTTTTATCTGTTGTTTCAAATAGATATATTTTGAGTTTGTTTTTAGTGGTTTTGGTTGATATGGTTTTGAGCCGCGTTACAATGACCTTGTGTTCACTAATCCCTGTAACCGTCATGACGCTCTCTATTAGATCGGGATTATTTGTGGCTAAGAGGTCAAGAGTGTTTTCGCAACCATTCACAATTCGTGTGGGCTCATGAACTAATTGTTCAAAGTAATTCTTAGAGAAAGCATTTAGCACAATTTCGGAAGATGTTTTCTGTCTACCACCGGCTTTGAACATGTATTTTCGCCAACAAATCGACGGTAGATTGCAGTCTTCACCAATTATAACTGTATGAGTGGGGTACTTATTTGTAATGAGATTCAAGTTTTCTTTGAACCGTCCAGCTATTATATAATCTGAGTCGGGGGGGTCAGTAGAAGGAGACAACTATTATTTTGGTACGGCTGAAGAGTATAACCTCTACCCCTAGTAATTCGCAGGAACTATCTCTTTCATCTTCACTACAAGATAAACTACTACCAACAGACACAAACACACCACCACCTACTTTCCTTAATCTATCCTTTCTTAACACGATTTGCGCTTCTGTAAAAATTTCGGCAGAATTTATCTCCGGCTTTAGCCAGCTTTCTGTTCCTATAACGATTTCAGTTCAGTGCTTTCTATCAGCGCTCCCAAGACTGACTAACCTAAAAAACCGCCCAGTCCACGCCACACAGCCCCTGATACCCATGTAGACGCGTCCTGTATGTAGTGGACACCTGACCTACCCGAAACCCCACCACCCTATGGCGCAAGTTAAGGAATCTGCAGCCTACACGGTCGCTGAACCGTATGAGCCTCTGATTCAGACCCTCCACTCGGCTCTGTACCAAAGGCCCGCAATCGGTCCTGTCGACGAAGCTGCAGATGGTGAGCTCTGCCTTCATCTCGCTAGCAAGACTGGCAGTCTTCACCAACTCAGATAGCCGCCGGAAATCAGAGAGAATCTCTTCCGATCCATAGCGACATACATCATTAGTGCCAAAATGAGCCGCCACCTGCAGTTGGCTGCACCCTGTACCCTTCATGGCATCCGGAAGGAACCTTTCCACATCTTGGATGTCTCCCCCGGTATGCACACGGAGTGCACATTGGCTTTCTTCCCGTCCTTAGCTGCCACATCCCTAAGGGGCTCCATCACCCGCCTAACATTTGAGCTCCCATGTCTGGACATCTCAGGAAGACAGGCCACTGCCGCAACAGGCGAGGCCGCCCTTGCTGGCTCAGAAGTACTTTCAGCAGTGGGCAGCACCTCAAACCCGCTACGGAGGCGGCCAGCACCAACTTTCGCCTTCCGCCCAGGGATTCGCGACCCCGCCACGGTTCGCCAGTCACCGTCAGGCAAGTGTCGACCAGCAGGGACGTCCGAATCCGATGGCGCAGTTGCATCAGAGATCCCAGGCGATGCTACAGGTTCCAGAAGCGCCAAAGCGCTCGCCTCGGGTGTCCCAATGTCACCGCGGCCCAGGGCAACAGCCTGGAGCCTGTCGACCACGGCCAACACAGCTTCCAGCTGTTTACGGACAGTGGCCAATTTCCTCTGAATCCGTACACAACATGCGCAGTCCCTATCCATCTCTAACAATTTTTTTCCTCTCTTTTATCTCACAAGCCGTTCAAAACTAAAAGAGATGACTGACGACTACGCTAATTTACACTATTCAGGTACTAAAACGCGATGCTACAACTCTCAGATACTATAATACGCCCGAAATTAATGAATTAAACTATGCAAGTACCCAAAAACACGCAAATAAATTAAGAATTAAACTATGAAACAAATAAGTGAGTTAAGAGTATACGACTTGCTGCTAGCTGCTGCTTATCGAACGGCGACAGGGAGCTCACACTTTGTAATGTACGTCGTAGGGTCAGTATTCGCTCGCGTGTTTCTGATTTTCTACGGCATCCAAACAGATCTTCCCCGAGATCGGCTTCTACCAGTCTTTCCATTCGTCTGTAAACAATTCGTGAGAATATTTTGCAACCATGACTTATTAAACTGATAATTCGAAAATGTTCACATCTTTCAGCACCTGCCTTCTTTGGAACTGGAATTACTAAATTCTTCTTGAAGTCTGAGAATATTTCGCCTGTCTCATCATTTTGCTCACCAGATGGCTGGCTCTCCCAAGGCAATCAGCAATTCCAACAGAATATTGTCTACTCCTGGGGTTTTGTTTCGACTTATGTCTTTCAGCGCTATGTCAAATTCCTCACGCTGTATCATATCTCCCATCTCATCTTCTTCTACGTCCTCTTTCATTTCCATAATATTGCCCTTAAGTACTGTCCCTTGAATATATATACTCCTTCCACCTTTCTGCTTTCTGCTTTCCCTTCTTTGCTTACGGCAGGTTTTCCATTTGAGCTCTTGGTATTCACACAGGTGGTTCCCTTTTCTCCAAAGTTCTCTTTAATTTTCCTGTACGCGGCATCTGTCTTACCCCTAGCGATATATGCTTCTACATCCTTACATTTGTCCTATAGACATCCCTGCTTAGCCATTTTGCACTTCTTGCCGATCTCATTTTTGAGACGCTTGTATTGCATTTCACCTGTTTCATGTACTGCACACCTCCCGCCAGACACAAATCCTCAGTTTATCCACATACTACTGATGTAGTGCTCCTTGCCCATTATCTTCGTTACTCGCGGCATTTCGCCGATTCCCGTACGAGTTCGAGCGTGGTGTGCATCAGCCCTGAAGTGATCATCGGCCGTCTTTGTTGTATTATGTACAGGGGGTTCCATGTGAGGTACTTCTAGAGGTTGTCGGGGAGAGTAAGTCGATCAAGTTTAGCCTAGGAATCCACGTCCGGGAACGTCATCCAACGACGCTACAGAGCGTCAAAGTTATAGGCGCCTATATACTACATATACAAGGCTGATCCCGTGATGATGTTACAAACTTTCTAGGATGAAGGAGAAAGATAAGTGTATCAATCTGAGGTAAGGGTCCCTGGACCGTAAACGAACGAGTTGAAAGTTATAAGCGAAAAGCGTTCTGATATCTCTGAAGTGAAGTACATGTAATGATAGTGTTGTTGCTAAGAATATATGGTAGGCAACTTTCAGAGGTGGTAGTATGGATCAAAACAAGAAATACATTCCTAGTAAACATGAGCTCTAAATTGCATAGCTTAAGATATATGGGCACTTGTTAGACAGAGAATATGTCTTTCAGAATAGCGAAGATGAACAAATGCTCATAGTTCCTCAGGTATGCATTTTGGAGTCCATGTTTACTGGACTTTTTTCCTTTTTTTGGTCCATACTACCATCTCTGAAAGTTTACAGAATGATATTTTCACTCTGCAGCGGGGTGTGCGCTGATATGAAACTTACTGGCAGATTAAAACTGTGTGCCCGACCGAGACTCGAACTCGGGACCTTTGCCTTTCGCGGGCAAGTGCTCTACCAACTGAGCTACCCAAGCACGACTCACGTCCCGTCCTCACAGCTTTACTTCTGCCAGTATCTCGTCTCCTACCTTCCAAACTTTGCAGAAGCTCTCCTGTGAACCTCGCAGAACTAGCACTCCTGAAAGAAAGGATATTGCGGAGACTTGGTTTAGCCACAGCCTGGGGGCTGTTTCCAGAATGAGATTTTCACTCTGCAGCGGAGTGTGCGCTGATATGAAACTTCCCGTGAGGACGGGGCGTGAGTCGTGGTTGGGTAGCTCAGTTGGTAGAGCACTTGCCCGCGAAAGGCAAAGGCCTCGAGTTCGAGTCTCGGTCCGGCACACAGTTTTAATCTGCCAGGAAGTTTCATATCGGCGGACACTCCTTTGCAGAGTGAAAATCTCATTCTGGAAACAGCCCCCAGGCTGTGGCTAAGCCAAGTCTCCGCAATATCCTTTCTTCCAGGAGTGCTAGTTCTGCAAGGTTCGCAGGAGAGCTTCTGCAAAGTTTGGAAGGTAGGAGACGAGATACTGGCAGAAGTAAAGCTGTGAGGACGGGGCGAGAGTCATGCTTGGGTAGCTCAGTTGGTAGAGCACTTGCCCGCGAAAGGCAAAGGTCCCGAGTTCGAGTCTCGGTCCGGCACACAGTGTTAATCTGCCACGAAGTTTCAAAAATGGTTCAAATGGCTCTGAGCACTATGGGACTTAACATCTATGGTCATCAGTCCCCTACAACTCAAAACTACTTAAACCTAACTAACCTAAGGACATCACACAACACCCAGTCATCACAAGGCAGAGAAAATCCCTGACCCCGCCGGGAATCGAACCCTGGAACCCGGGCGTGGGACCACGAAGTTTCATCTCTGAAAGTTGCCTACCCTATAATCTTAGCAACAGCAGTACCATTACATGTATTCCACTATCAGGAGGTACCAAAATAGTTTTCGCTTACAACTTTCGACTCGTTCGTTTCCGCTAGAAGGACCCTTACCTCAAATTGATAAATTTGTCCTCCACAACCCTAGAAAATTTTTATCATCACCGAACCACGCTGTCCATACATACATTTACAGGCGCCGGCGCCTATTACTTTGGCGTTCTGCAGTGTCATTGGACGACGTTTACGGACACGGGTTCCTACGTAAAGCTTCATCTACACTACTGGCCATTAAATTTGCTACACCAAAGAAGATGACGTGCTACAGACGCGAAATTCAACCGAAAGGAAGAAGATGCTGTGATATGCAAATGATTAGCTTTTCGGGGCAATCACACAAGGTTGGTGTCAGTGGCGATACCTACAACGCGCTGACATGAGGAAAGTTTCCAACCGATTTCTCATACACAAACAGCAGTTGACCGGCGTTGCCTGGTGAAACGTTGTTGTGATGCCTCGTGTAAGGAGGAGAAATGCGTACCATCACGTTTCCGGCTTTGATAAAGGCCGGATTGTAGCCTATCGCGATTGCGGTTTATCGTATCGCAACATTGCTGCTCGCGTTCATCGAGATCCAATGACTGTTAGCACAATATGGAATCGGTGGGTTCAGGAGGGTAATACGGAACGCCGTGCTGGATCCCAACGGCCTCGTGTCACAAGCAGTCGAGATGACAGGCATCTTATGCGCATGGCTGTAACGGATCGTGCAGCCACGTCTCGATCCCTGAGTCAACAGATGGGACGCTTGCAAGAAAACTACAATCTGCACGAACAGTTCGACGACATTTGCAGCAGCATGGACTATCAGTTCGGAAACCATGGCTGCGGTTACCTTCGACGCTGCATCACAGACAGCAGAGCCTGCGATGGTGCACTCAGCGACGAACCTCGGTGCACGAATGGCGGAACGTCATTTTTTCGGATGAATCCAGGTACTGTTTACAGCATCATGATGCTCGCATCCGTGTTTGGCGACATTGCGGTGAACGCACATTGGAAGCGTGTATTCGTCATTGCTATACTGGCGTATCACCCTGCGTGATGGTATGGGGTACCATTGGTTACACGTCTCGATCACCTCTTGTTCGCATTGACGGCACTTTGCACAGTGGACGTTACATTTCAAATGTGTTACGACCCGTGGCTCTACCCTTCATTCGATCCCTGCGAATTCAGCAGGATAATGCACGACCGCATGTTGCAGGTCCTGTACGGGCCTTTCTGGATACAGAAGATGTTCGACTGCTGCCCTGGCCAGCACATTCTTCAGATCTCTCACCAGCTGAAAACGTCTGGTCAATGGTGGACGAGCAACTGGCTCGTCACAATACGCCAGTCACTACTTTTGATGAACTGTGATATCGTGTTGAAGCTGCATTGGCAGCTGTACCTGTACACACCATCCAAGCTCTGTTTGACTCAATGCCCAGGCGTATCAAGGCCGTTATTACGGCCAGAGGTGGTTGTTCTGGGTACTGATTTCTCACTATCTATGCGCTCAAATTGCGTGAAAATGTAATCACATGTCAGTTCCAGTATAATATATTTGTCCAATGAATACTCGTTTATCACCTACATTTCTTCTTGGTGTAGCAATTTTAATAGCCAGTAGTGTACTAAGTCCTTTCCACAATCTATAGAAGCGTGTAACATGATTTGTGACACACCAGCATGTGGTGTCTGTGCTTTCAGAAATACCCAAAAGAACAGACACCATTTTGATCTACAGCCACTTCAAACCAAGACAAAAGGAATCAAAGGCAGCAGCTGCCTCTGGGCATTTATTTAAATAGATGGGAAAAGTTGAAAATTTGTGGTAAGCTGGGATTAGAACCCAGGTCTCTTACTTACCAGTCAGCTGCACTGAACAATGTGCCATCTGGACACAGTGGTCAGTGCATCTATCTACTATACAGGGGACCCAGGTTCGAATCCTGATCAAGCACAGATTTTCAACTTTCTCCATTGATTTAAATCAATGCCCACTGGCAAATAATCTCATTAATTCCATGTGTCTTGATTCATAGTGGTTGCAGAATCAAAATGGTGCCGGAGATGTCCGAAAGAACAGACACCAAATATTACAAGGGTCACTCCAAAAGAAATGCACACTATTTTTGTAAAAATACTACTTTCATTCTGCATGTGTGAAAGTTTTACTGTGTGTAGATAAATGCTTCCCGCTTGTTTTCAAACTTAGTTCAACCTG
This sequence comes from Schistocerca cancellata, assembly GCF_023864275.1. Lineage (NCBI taxonomy): Eukaryota > Metazoa > Arthropoda > Insecta > Orthoptera > Acrididae > Schistocerca > Schistocerca cancellata. The sequence continues at coordinate 505,862,035 of NC_064629.1, read as the reverse complement.
TTACCGTGAGTGGTGCTGTCACAGTATGTCTCGAAGATGGCTACTACACTTGACGTTCGTCAGAAGCAACGTGCTGTCATAGAATTCCTGTGCTGTGAAAACGAGACAGTGGGAAACATCCACAAGAGGTTCAAAATGGTGTATGGAGATTCTGCTGTCGATCGCAGTACAGTTAATCGGTGGGCAAGCAGGTTACGTGATGTAAGCGGGCACGGCAACATTGAGGATTGTCCTCGCAGCGGCAGGCCTCGTACTGCACACTCTCCAGACAATGTGCAGAGAGTTAACGGATTGGTGCCAAGTGGAACCACATAAATCCTGATGCATAAGTGGCGACACTGAAGAAACTTCAAGCTCGACTGAGTCGTGATCGACCACATGGGCAAAAGCAGAATGTTTTGCTGTTGCATGACAATGCACGGCCACATGTCAGTCAAAAAATCATGGAAGCGATCACAAAACTCGGATGGACAACACTGAAACACCCGCCTTACAGTCCTGACCTGGCTCTATGTCACTATCATCTCTTTGGGAAACTGAAAGACTCTCTTTGTGGGACAAGGTTTGAAGGTGATGATTCCCTTGTGCACGCTGCCAAACAGTGACTCCAACAGGTTGGTCCGGAATTTTACCGTGTGGGTATACAGGCGCTGGTTCCAAGATGGCGTAAGGCAATTGAGAGGGATGGAAATTATGTGGAGAAATGGAAATATTGTTCCTAAAGGATGTAGCTACACACTGTAAAACTTTAAAACATGTAGAATAAAAGACGGATTTTTTAAAAAAAATAGTGTGCATTTCTTTTGGAGTGACTCTCGTAATATTTTACGCTTCTACTCATAAATTTCCATGTAATTATAAACGATTATTTTCGTACGGATCGGACCCAGAGAAGCACCTAATGTTACCCACCGGCCGAGTTAAGTCCACAGCCTGCCGGTATCTGATAGACACCGAGCTCTAAAATCCAAAAGTCAATATAGTTTCTTATAAACAATGTTAGAAATAGAGAAATTGACATTTATTTAGGTATTAGACGAAGATATGGTGACAACAACTTGTCAGCTAATAAAAACTAAAAAGTTCATTTCATTCATCATAATCGATATTTTTGAAAAGCCTTTAAATAATCGATCACTGCATCCGTTACGTATTTATCCATGCTTACCACGATGCATTTCGAAAATTTATTCTCACTCTCAAGTGCATTTGCTTACATTTTGCGTGATGTTGACACTAGTGTTTTTCTGCCTCTCTCGCACTATAGTCGTCTTTTGAAGTAGTATTGCAATCGGAAAATCGGGCAAAATATATCATCGGATGCTTTTTATATGCTAATATTAGAAATAGTGTTTTGTCTGGTTACTTACAGGTGCAGTGCCTCTTCCAATACGCAGAATACCACACATACAAAGACCATCACTCACGCCTCCGACTGTACCCAGACTCTTTTTTGTGAAACCATACTCTCACATCTCTGTAAAATAATCTGATAAAAAAAAACAGTTTGAATGATGATTTGCATATGTGTAATATTCTGCGTTATGGAAGAGGCGCAGTACCTGTAAGTAGGCAACGAGAAATACTATTTCTAACATTAGCATATAAAAATCATCCCAAGATTTATTTTGTCTGATTTTCCGACTGAAATACTACCCCGAGCACAGGACAACTGCGCAAGAGGGGCACAAAAAACCACATGTAAACATCGCTCAAAATACTAATGTACACAAGTGCGCCTGACAATGACGATACATTCTCGAAATCCATCATGCTAAATATTAAAGAATTTGTAATGGTGCAGTCTTTTTTAATTTTTTCTGCACCAGCTGTAGAGGTACTTATAAGACTGATAAATAATGGAAATTGGGCTATATCTGGAGTAGAGGTGAGTTTAGTAATTTGATGGGATTATTTTAATCACTGTAAAATTCGGAAATTGTGTCATACCAGTAATCCTCTTTATCAGACTTTCAATGGGAATTAGCGACATAAATGTCCCATAAAAGTTAAATTTATAAATTTTTAAAGATAGATGGGCAAATTTAAAAATATACAGTAGTTTTTGAAGGCATTGCTCACCTCCTTCTTCTTTAATTGCTGGTCCATCGTTTGGTCCGTTTTCTGGCTCGGATTCCATGCCAGTATCTGTAACCCAAATACAGAACAAACTGTAAATTTATTTGTTTAATAAAATGTGGAGATACAAATGGGTGCTTCGTAATTTAACACATTATAAGCCGGGGGCTTCAAGAATCGTTGAAACAGACCTATTAACGGCATTGGTGAGTGTACAACACGACACACGACTGCTTGTGGTACCACTGAACAAAGAAAGAAAGGCATTTTGTAGCATAAGGAAGCTGAAGAAACAAGTTCAACATATAAGAGGAAGCTAAAGAAAACGTGACAGGAAATACTAACTGAAAATACCGGGTGATCAAAAAGTCAGTATAAATTAGAAAACTGAATAAATCATGGAATAATGTAGATAGAGAGGTACAAATTGACACACATGCTTTGAATGACATGGGGTTTTATTAGAACCAAAAAAATACAAAAGTTCAAGAAATTTCCGACAGATGGTGCCTCATCTGATCAGAATAGCAATCATTAGCATAACAAAGTAAAATAAAGCAAAAATGATGTTATTTATAGGAAATGTTCAATATGTTCACCATCATTTCTCAACAATAGCTGTAGTCGAGGAATAATGTTGTGAACAGCGCTGTAAAGCATGTCCGGAGTTATGGTGAGGCATTGGCGTCGGATGTTGTCTTTCAGCATCCCTAGAGATGTCGGTCGATCCCGATACACTTGCGACTTCAAGTAACCCCAAAGCCAATAATCGCACGGACTGAGGTCTGGGGACCAGGGAGGCCAAGCATGACGAAAGTGGCGGCTGAGTACATGATCACCACCAAACGACGCGCATCTGTTGGACATTTTGTGAACTTTGTTTTTTTTTTTTTTTGTTCTAATAAAACCCCATGTCATTCGAAGCAAGTGTGTCAATTTTTACCTCTCTATCTACGTTATTCCGTGGTTTATTAAGTTTTGCCGGCCGGAGTGGCCGAGCGGTTCTAGGCGCTACAGTCTGGAACCGAGCGACCGCTACGGCCGCATGCTCGAATCCTGCCTCGGGCATGGATGTGTGTGATGTCCCCAGGTTAGTTCGGTTTAACTAGTTCTAAGTTCTAGGGGACTGATGACCTCAGAAGTTAAGTCCCATAGTGGTCAGAGCCATTTGAACCATTTTATTAAGTTTTCAAATTTATACTGACTTTTTGATCACCCGGTATGAAATGAAGTGCGAAAATACTGCCGCCATTTAATTGCTATTGTGTTCCGTCACCCAATGATGAAAAATTGTTGATATAAAGAGCGATAAATAGCCTTCATATAACTTTACTGTTACGCCCAAGGATTATTGTGGCATGAGTGACTATTTCTCACTCAGTAATCACGTGAACGAAGCCTTTTTACTTTACTTTTCGTATCATGCATAAATTTATGTTTTCCTGCATTTAGAGTTACTCGTCCATCTGGATAGGGATAATTTTTTGTTAGGATATTAATTCAAATTTTGTCGGATAACAATTCCTCACAGATAACTGCATCATTTGTGAGAAGACAGATATTGAAGATAATAATATTTGCTAAATGAGTAACGTAGAACATGAGCATTAAAGGTTATTTGTCTCTATCTGAAGCACTTCAAATTTTGCTTATGTGTCTGTGGTGGACTCTTCAACTAAGATAGTGCGCTGCGGTGTGCCTGGCACAAACATTCAAATCCAGACGCCTAATCCAAATATTAAAAAATATCTTCGTATATTCTACATACAGTCATCAGGAAAGGTGACGCAGTGGCAAGACCATGGAACCGTACTGGGGAGGACGGCAGTTCAAACCCCCATGCAGCCATCCATATTTACGACTTTCGTGATTTCATCGCTTGAGGAAAGTGCTGGGATGATTACTTTGAAAGTACACAACCAAATTCCTTCCCTATCCATCCTCAGTCTGAGTTTATGCTCCGTCTCCAATGACATCATCGACGGGAAGCTAAACCCTAATCATTCTTCCTTCGCATAGTAAGCTAAATGAGTAGGGGACATTCAAGTGTAATGAACACTTGGAGAGTGCGCAAGTGTGAAGATGTTTTTACTCAAAAATAAACAAACGGAAAAAATCGCAATACCAAAATGGAGTTGTGCGACGAAAACGAAAGTTGTTGGGCGTGTTTCTACATCAGAAAGATAATGTTTAATCAAATTTCCCCCCAGTCGCATAAGAGTGGCGACAGTTGTGCCACTATGAGAATGCAAATGAGGTTTGCTTTAAATACACGCTGTAACGTCGTGAGCGTTTGTTACATTTGAGATTCGACGTGGTGAGACGATATTACCCCAGAATTCCTTTCAGGGTAGAAAGACTCCATTACCAGCACCACATTATTTGGTTAGTTGATTGATTATGGGGAGGGATCCGAACAGCGAAGTTACCGGTCCAGTCGGATTAGGGAAGGATGGGGAAAGAAAGTCAGCCGTGCCCTTTCAAAGGAACAACGCTGGAATTTACCTGAAGCGATCACGGCCGGACGCGGATTTGAACCGTCGTGCTCCCGAATGAGAGTCCAGTGTGCGAACCACTGCGACACCCGCTCGGTGCACCACACTGAATTTGAACGCGGTCGCGTAATAGGGCTACGAGAAGCTGGTTATTTGTCTCTATCTGGAGCACTTCAAATTTTGCTTATGTGTCTGTGGAGGACTCTTCAACTAAGATAGTGTGCTGCGGTGTGCCTGGCACAAACATTCAAATCCAGACGCCTAATCCAAATATTAAAAAATATCTTTGTATATTCTACATACAGTCATCAGGAAAGGTGACGCAGTGGCAAGACCATGGAACCGTACTGGGGAAGACGGCAGTTCAAACCCCAACATCACACACATCCGTGCCCGAGGCAGGATTCGAACCTGCAACCGTAGCGGTCTCGCGGTTCCAGACTGCAGCGCCAGAACCGCGCGGCCACTTCGGCCGGCGAAGCTGGGTCTGCCTCGGTGCCAGTGATGGCCCTGTGTTGGTTAGGAGGAGGTCAGGTGAGCGCCGCAAACCAGTCTGTTTGATGCCTAGACACAATGGACTTACACCTGGAGTTATGGTCTGAGGTGCGATTTCATATGACAGGAGGAGACTCTTGAGGTTATCCCACGCACCCTAACCGCAAATTTGTACGTCAGTCTGGTGATTCGACTTGTTGTGCTGCCATTCATGGACAGAATTCCAGAGGCTGTTTTCCAACAGGATAGCACTCGTCCACATACCGCTGTTGTAACCCAACATGCTCTCTACAGTGTCGACACGTTGCGTTGGCCGCCTCGATTACCAATCGGTGACATATGGGACATCATCGCACGACTACTCCAGCGTCATCCACAAACAGCGTTAACCGTCCCAGTATTCACCAACAAAGTGCAACAGGCATGAAATTTCATCCCACAAACTGAAATCCTTCGCCTTTACAATACAATGCATACACGTTTGCATGCTTTCATTCAACATTCTGTCGGTTGCACCGGATATTAAAGTACCAGCATTTCATATTTAGCAAACATCCTTGCCGCAGTGGTAACACCGGTTCCCGTCAGATCACCGAAGTTAAGCGCTGTCGGGCTGGGCTAGCACCTGGATGAGTGACCATCCGGTCTGCCGAGCGCTGTTGGCAAATGGGGTGCACTCAGCCCTTGTGAGGCAAACTGAAGAGCAGCTTTATTGAGAAGTGGCGGCCGGGAGAGCGGTGTGCTGAACACGAGCCCCTACAGATCCGCATCCAGTGACGCCTATGGGCTGAGGATGACACGGCGGCCGGTCGTTACCGTTGGGCCTTCATGGCCTGTTCGGAAGGAGTTATTTCATATTTGCATTGGCTTATCTCGCCCTTACATTAACCAGTCATAATGCAATGTTACTTACAAAAATGTATTCTCGAAAGACATTACTCTACATTAATTATGTTTTGGTGTTGAGATTGTTTTCCCGTCCATGAACGTTCAAATGCGAAAACTCTTAGGAATTTTTTTAGGTAGTACAAAAGTAGCTGTTAACTAACTTTTTTATCAGATCCTTTTAAATGAAAAGAAACATATTCGTATTTTTTGTGAGCCGACAGGAGCATTTTTCCGCTGGTTCCCTACTTTTCTCTGCTGCTGCAGGGCATGGGCATGTTACTCGTATGAAAAAAAATATAGGTCAGTAACATTTAGATAGTTTACTTGTGTGAAACTGAAATAGCGTAAAACTAATTTGACACCTCAGACGCGCAAAACAATTTTACATGTGCTTCAGTACCACAGCATGTAGTTCCCAGACGACAACGGGGACACTTTACAGCGTATTTCTCCGGGCTATGTCACTTTCCGAGCTAAGTTTTCGCCTCATACCGGATTCTACTTGTAGAAGTAGGGTAAATTTGAACCTCTGTATCGTGGAAACGGATAAAGATATCTACAAAACTTTCAAGTTTGCTCGAAACCGGAAGCTTAGGAACATATTGTAAACATTTCAGCCATTTTCTGTGCATAGCCGTCTTGGAATCCTCGGCTTGGGTTTGATCCTCCGGGGACGGCGAAAATACAGAAAAAAAAATTTTTTTTGCAGTTTTCCGAGGTACCGTCCATGCACTAATAGTATCTCCGTAAGTCCCAACTAGCCCATTGTCAACTGCAAAAAGAACAAAACGATTTATGGTCCCTACCTTTTTATCACCGACAGAACCCGAGGTATGAGCACCGGAAAATCCCATTTCTTATGTGCGGCTTTTCGAATATATCAGGTACACACACTGTCGCATACATACCGATATAGCGGACAAAGTGTGATTAGTTCATTAATTTTATTTGCAGTCGTCTCTAAGATCTCATATTTCTGCTACAGGTGTTATAAGTCCAGGCTGTAAGGCGTGCTACACGTCTTTCACCATAACCTGCTAATTTCAGGGTGACGTTCATTGCTAAGATTAGTCAAAGGGATTTTCAGCCTTATACGCTAATTCTTTTCGTGAAGTGGGTGGATCTGCTAGGAGTAAACGCATTGTTAGAGGAGTAAATGTGGTAGGCATTGAATTCAATAACGTGATGTATATCGATTCAACGCGTTGACACTTAGGCTACCCGTGGGCTACTCCGGCGACCTTGGTAGTAATAGAGTTTATACGATTAAGTTGGTTGGTTGGTTGGTTGGTTTTGGGGAAGGAGACCAGACAGCGAGGTCATCGGTCTCATCGGACTAGGGAAGGACGGGGAAGGAAGTCGGCCGTGCCCTTTGAAAGGAACCATCTCGGCATTTGCCTGGAGCGATTTAGGGAAATCACGGGAAACCTAAATTAGGATGGCCGGACGCATACGATTAAGTAGCTTTGATACATTTTATACAGGGTGTTACAAACAGATACGGCCAAAATTTCAGGAAACATTCCTCACACACAAAGAAAGAAAATATGTTATGTGGACATGTGTCCGGAAACGCTTACTTTCCATGCTACCGCTCATTTTATTACTTCTCTTCAAATCACATTAATCATGGAATGGAAACACACAGCAACCGTACCAGCGTGACTTCAAACAGTTTGTTACAGGAAATGTTCAAAGTGTCCTCCGTTAGCGAGGATACATGCATCCACCCTCCGTCGCATGGAGTCCCTGATGCGCTGATGCAGCGCTGGAGAATGGCGTATTGTATCACAGCCGTCCACAATACGAGCACGAAGAGTCTCTACATTTGGTACCAGGGTTGCGTAGACAAGAGCTTTCAAATGCCCCCATAAATGAAAGTCAAGAGGGTTGAGGTCAGGAGAGCGCGGAGGCCATGGAATTGGTCCGCCTCTACCAATCCATCGGTCACCGAATCTGTTGTTGAGAAGCGTACGAACACTTCGACTGAAATGTGCAGGAGCTCCATCGTGCATGTACCACATGTTGTGTCGTACTTGTAAAGGCACATGTTCTAGCAGCACAGGTAGAGTATTCTGTATGAAATCATGATAACGTGCTCCATTGAGCGTAGGTGGAAGAACATGGGGCCCAATCGAGACATCACCAACAATGTCTGCCCAAACGTTCACAGAAAATCTGTGTTGATGACGTGATTGCACAATTGCGTGTGGATTCTCGTCAGCCCACACATGTTGATTGTGAAAATTTACAATTTGATCACGTTGGAATGAAGCCTCATCCGTAAAGAGAACATTTGCACTGAAATGAGGATTGACACATTGTTGGATGAACCATTCGCAGAAGTGTACCCGTGGAGGCCAATCAGCTGCTGATAGTACCTGCACACGCTGTACATGGTACGGAAACAACTGGTTCTGCCGTAGCACTCTCCATACAGTGACGTGGTCTAAGTTACCTTGTACAGCAGCAACTTCTCTGACGCTGACATTAAGGTTATCGTCAACTGCACGAAGAATTGCCTCGTCCATTGCAGGTGTCCTCGTCGTTCTAGGTCTTCCTCAGTCGCGAGTCATAGGCTGGAATGTTCCGTGCTCCCTAAGACGCCGATCAATTGCTTCGAACGTCTTCCTGTCGGGACACCTTCGTTCTGGAAATCTGTCTCGATACAAACGTACCGCGCCACGGCTATTACCCCGTGCTAATCCATACATCAAATGGGCATCTGCCAACCCCGCATTTGTAAACATTGCACTGACTGCAAAACCACGTTCGTGGTGAAGACTAACCTGTTGATATTACGTACTGATGTGCTTGATGCTAGTACTGTAGAGCAATGAGTCGCATGTCAACGCAAGCACCGAAGTCAACATTACCTTCCTTCAATTGGGCCAACTGGCAGTGAATCGAGGAAGTACAGTAGACACTGAGGAAACTAAAATGAGCTCTAACATGGAAATTAAGCGTTTCCGGACACATGTTCACATAACATCTTTTCTTTATTTGTGTGTGAGGAATGTTTCCTGAAAGTTTGGCCGTGCCTTTTTGTAACACCCTGTATAAAGTGATGGTGGAAAAGGGGGGGGGGGGGGGGGAAGAAAGCAAAGGAAAGGGAAGGTAAGGGAAGAAATTATTGATGTCAGCTGCATAGGGAGTTTATGCGATGAGAGAAAATGTGTGCAAGACCGGGACTCGAGCCCTGCATCACCTGCTTACTTGGCATTTGTGTTAACCACTGTTCCAGCCAGACACAGTATTTATCGCAACAGCGCGAACCATCTCAGCACACGGCCCGGCCGAACCACACTCTCACCATGCGCCACTTATCCGCAGTCCCCGTCCGTGTCCTCCGTGCTGGTTACTTTGAGATTCACACAGCAGGTCGAACGTGACTGCGCATCGGCACTGGAGGTGGTGGATCCGTGGCCCATAGAGGCAAATGAATTAAATGAAAGCGTGGCGCCTGTTGTTTCATGACCGGATCATGGAGTTGGCACCCTCCTCTCGAGATGCGCCGGCTCCGGTGGCTCGCATCTCACAGCCGCTACCACACTTGCGAACTTTTTTGGCGAATAGAGATATGTATAGACACTGACTACCACGCTTGCAATGGTACGTGATATATATCGATATTTATCGCTTATTGTCACGAGAACGGCCAAGTAATACCGTAGAGAGACGGCAACCAACAGTAAATTGGTCAGTTGCATGGCGTTCAGTGATCTATGTCTTTCTTGATACAGTGACGGATGCGCTATGGTATCTGGTAGTAAATGCGAAGTATGTGACGCGATTCAGTTATGTGCTATTCATATGATGGATACTCCACTGTGCCTTCAGTGCAATGGTTTGGACACTGTTGCACACTGCGTGATATGTAGAACTTCTGCAGAAGTGTAGTGTTTGGCACAAAAATTACCGCTTTCTTGTTCCGAGTTGTGCCACAAGCTATCTAAACACAGATATTTCTTTAATACGATAAGACATACTACCACCAAGCGAAGACTAATGCAGTGACTTGGATTCGGAGAGTGACAGTTTTTTTTTTTTGTGGTTTTAGGGCGCAAAACTGCTAAGGTCATTAGCGCCCAGCCCGTGACTTAAGACAGTAAAAAACCGAATTTTAAAACCAGCAGCAATGGGAACAAAGTCAGAAAATTTGAGAAACTAAAAATAGAAGAATGCTTAAAAATCCACTACAGAAAGGGGGTGATTGTCCCCAAAAAAAGGTTCAAATGACTGACGCCATTTCACTGTCACTAATAAACTGGAGAACGCGGTCGGCGGAGCGCGTGTCATCTGCTAAAATCGACGATAGATCAGGCGATAGCTGTAGACGGGAGCGTAACGGATTAAAATAGGGGCATTCAATTAAAAGGTGTCTTACCGTCCACAGCTGAGAGCAGTGGGGACAGAGTGGGGGAGGATCGCCGCTTAAAAGATGTCGATGGCTAAAACGACAGTGCCCTATCCGGAGTCTAGCTAAAATTACCTCCTCCCGACGACGCGTTCGGGAGGAAGAGGTCCAAGCGCAAGGAAGGGCTTTCACTTCCCGCAATTTATTACAGGGAAGTGCCGACCAATGCGCATGCCATAAATGAGCAACTTGGCGACATAAACCGCTCCGTAGATCGGTGAAGGGAAGCGACCGAATAGCTGGCCGAGGAAGAGAGACTGCGGCATTGGCCGCTATATCAGCCGCCTCATTCCCACAGATACCAGCGTGTCCCGGGAGCCAGAGGAACGCCACCGAGACGCCCCTCAGGTGGAGCAAGCGCAGACAGTCCTGAATCCGGTGGACCAGAGGGTGCACAGGGTAAAGAGCTTGGAGACTGAGGAGAGAGCTGAGAGAATCTGAGCAGATTACGTACTGTATCCGCTGATGGCGGCGGATGTAGTGGACAGCCTGGAGAACAGCGTAAAGCTCCGCAGTATAAACCGAACACTGGTCGGGAAGCCGAAATTGATTTCGGGTGTCGCCAACAATATAAGCACTCCCTACACCTAACGATGTTTTCGAGCCGTCGGTGTAAATAAATGTGGCCTCCGTCATTGCTGCACATAGAGCAGCAAATGCCCGACGATAAACAAGTGTAGGGGTACCATCCTTGGGAAACTGACAAAGGTCACGGAGCAGGCAGATCCGGGGACGGAGCCAAGGCGGTGCTGTACCCCAAGTTGTCCAGAAGGTTTTAGGAAAGCGGAAGGAAAGAGAATGGAGCAGTTGACGGAAGCGGACTCCCGGGGGTAGTAGGGAAGAGGAGCGGCCTGCATACCCTACATCAAAGGAGGCGTCGAAAAAAAGGTCATGGGCTGGATTAGTAGGCATGGAAGACAGATGGCTAGCATAACGACTCAGGAGTACTGCCCGCCGATTGGACAGCGGAGGTTCAGCAGTCTCAGCATAAAGGCTTTCCACAGGGCTAGTGTAAAAAGCTCCAGACACTAAACGTAATCCACGGTGGTGGATAGAGTCGAGACGCCGAAGAATAGACGGCCGAGCAGAGGAGTAGACTATGCTTCCATAATCCAATTTCGAGCGCACTAAGGCGCGATAGAGGCGGAGAAGGACCACTCGGTCCGCTCCCCAGGAGGTACCATTCAGGACACGGAGGGTGTTAAGCGATCGCAGACAGCGAGCCGAAAGATAGGAAACGTGGGAGGACCAGCTTAGTTTTCTGTCAAACATAAGACCCAAGAATTTAGTGCCCGCATCTCGTGGTCGTGCGGTAGCGTTCTCGCTTCCCACGCACGGGTTCCCGGGTTCGATTCCCGGCGGGGTCAGGGATTTTCTCTGCCTCGTGATGGCTGGGTGTTGTGTGCTGTCCTTAGGTTAGTTAGGTTTAAGTAGTTCTAAGTTCTAGGGGACTTATGACCACAGCAGTTGAGTCCCATAGTGCTCAGAGCCATTTGAACCATTTGAACCAAGAATTTAGCGACGTCTGAAAACGGAAGGTTGACAGGACCTAGATGTAAGGAGGGCGGAAGAAACTCCTTACGTCGCCAAAAATTGACACAAACGGTCTTACTGGGTGAGAAACGGAAGCCAGTTTCGATGCTCCACGAGTGGAGGCGATCGAGACATCCTTGAAGACGTCGTTCAAGAAGGCTGGTCCGTTGAGAGCTGTAGTAGATCGCAAAATCGTCCACAAAGAGACATCAGGAGGGAGACAATCCATAATTGGATTTATGGCGATGGCAAATAGTACAACACTCAGCACAGATCCCTGGGGTACCCCGTTTTCTTGGGAGAAAGTACGAGAGAGAGTAGTGTTCACCCGCACCCTAAAAGTGCGCTCTGCCATAAATTCGCGAAGAAAAAGGGGCAGCCGGCCTCGAAAGCCCCAAGAGAACAGTGTGCGGAGGATGCCTGTCCTCCAACAGGTATCGTATGCTCTCTCCAGATCAAAAAATATTGCTACCGTTTGGCGTTTCCGCAGAAAATTGTTCATGATATAAGTGGAGAGAGCAACAAGATGGTCAACGGCAGAACGATGCTTCCGAAATCCGCATTGGGCTGGTGTTAAAAGACTGCGGGATTCTAGCCACCAAGCTAAACGGTAATTCACCATACGCTCCAAAACCTTACAGACACTACTCGTGAGAGAAATGGGGCGATAGCTAGAGGGGAGATGTTTGTCCTTTCCAGGTTTCGGAACGGGAACGACAATAGCTTCCCGCCACCGTTTGGGAAAGGTACTGTCGGTCCAAATTCGATTATAAAGGCGAAGGAGGTAACGCAGACTAGGGGTTGATAAATGCAGCAACATTTGGACATGGATACCATCCGGTCCCGGGGCGGAGGAGCGAGAAGATGAGAGGGCATGTTGGAGTTCCCGCATGGAGAAAACAGTATTGTAGCTTTCGTGATTTTGAGAGGAGAAAGCAAGAGGTCGCACTTCCGCTGCACGTTTCTTCGGGAGAAACGCTGGCGGGTAATTTGAAGAGCTCGAAATCTCAGCAAAGTGCTGACCCAACGAGTTAGAAATTGCGACGGGGTCCACTAAGGTATCATGCGCGACAGTGAGCCCAGAGACCGGGGAGAAACTAGGCGCGCCTGAGAACCGTCGAAGCCGACTCCAAACTTCCGAGGAGGGAGTGAAGGTGTTAAATGAGCTAATAAAGAATTTCCAGCTTGCCTTCTTGCTATCGCGGATGACGCGACGGCATCGCGCACGGAGCTGCTTATAGCGGATACAGTTGGCCAAAGTAGGATGGTGACGGAAAATGCGAAGAGCACGTCGCCGCTCACGTATTGCATCACGGCATGCCTCGTTCCACCAAAGAACTGGGGGGCGCCGGGGCAATTCGGAGGTGCGTGGTATTGAACGTTCCGCAGCTGTAAGGATAACGTCGGTAATATGTGTGACCTCATCGTCGACGCTGGGAAAGCGACGGTCATCGAATGTCGCGAGAGACGAAAAAAGTGTCCAATCGGCTTGGGCAAACTTCCAGCGTCGCGGGCGCATATATGGCAGTTGAGGCTGCAGTCTGAGGACACATGGAAAGTGGTCACTCGAGTGTGTATCATCAAGGGCGAACCATTCGAAGCGCCGAGCTAGCGGAACAGTACCGACCGCAAGGTCCAAATGAGATAAGGTTGTCGTGGAGGCAGACAAAAATGTGGGGACCCCAGTGTTGAGGCAAACTAGATCCGCTTGGTGGAAGACGTCTAGCAATATGGAGCCACGTGGACAAGGATGAGGAGATCCCCAAAGCGGGTGGTGGGCATTGAAGTCCCCAACCAGCAAATAGGGGGGTGGAAGCTGACCAAGCAGATGAAGGAGATCAGCTCGTGCCATTGGTGTGGATGATGGAATGTATACAGTACAAAGAGAGAACGTGTATCCAGAAAGGGAAAGACGGACGGCGACAGCTTGGAAGGAACTGTTTAAGGGGATTGGGTGATAATGGAGAGTATCATGGAGAAGAATCATGAGTCCTCCATGGGCTGGAGTGCCTTCAACAGAGGGGAGGTCATATCGGACGGACTGAAAGTGAGGGAGAACAAAGCGGTCATGGGGATGCAGCTTTGTTTCCTGAAGACAGAAGATGACCGGCGAGTAGGAGCGTAAGAGGACCGACAATTCATCCCGATTGGCTCGAATGCCGCGGATATTCCAGTGGATAATGGACATGGGGTGAAAGGAAATGGGGGAATGTGACCAAAGTTGCTGTCAACTCAGAGACTGCTCGGAGCTAGCAACCGACAGCATGGAATGGCATTCAGCCGAAGGCAGAAGATCCTGATCCATAGGTTGGTCAGGAGCAGTCCCTGCCACCAGCGATCGGCCGGTTGACCGGCCACCAGCAGCGCGCCTCGGCGACACAGAAGATGGCCGAGGGCGATTTCCGCCAGGTGGTGCTGTAGAGGGGGCACGCCTTGGCGGAGAAGGAGAGGAACTGGGTTTCTTTGTAGCCTTCTTGGATGAATGTGGTTTAGATGAGGAAGGAACCGATGGTTGTGAAGTTGCGGTACGTAAAAAATCTTCACGAGTATGCTCTTTTTTCGAAGACTTGGCGTCCGACTTTTGGGCTCGAGATGTAGCAGAACTCGACGAAGGGTGAGCCACAGAGTGGGCAGGCGAAAGTGGTGAGGTTGAACGAGCGATCTTTGCGCTGGCCGATCTGACGACCGTGGTACTAAAGGTGAGGTCGCAAGTCTGCGTGGCCGCCTCCTTTGTTGGCCGAGGAGAAGCAAGGACAGTGCTGTAATTTCCTATCTGAGGCACGGTGGGCTTGCGACTGGCGAATAATTTTCGAGCAGCAAAGGTCGACACCTTTTCCTTCACCCTTATTTCCTGGATGAGCTTCTCGTCCTTAAAAACGGGGCAATCTCGAGAGGAAGCAGCGTGGTCACCCATACAGTTGATACAGCGAGGGGATGGAGGTGGACAAGCACCCTCATGGGCATCCTTGCCACACGTAACACATTTGGCTGGATTGGAACAGGACTGGCTGGTGTGATTGAACCGCTGACATCGATAGCAACGCGTAGGGTTTGGGACGTAAGGGCGAACGGAAATTATCTCATAGCCTGCTTTGATTTTCGATGGGAGTTGAACTGTGTCAAATGTCAAGAAGACAGTGCGGGTTGGAATGATGTTCGTGTCAACCCGTTTCATTACTCTATGAACTGCCGTTACGCCCTGGTCAGACAGATAGTGCTGAATTTCTTCGTCAGACAATCCATCGAGGGAGCGTGTATAAACGACTCCACGCGAGGAATTTAAGGTACGGTGCAGTTCCACCCGGACAGGGAAGGTGTGGAGCAGAGAAGTACGCAGCAATTTTTGTGCCTGGAGGGCACTGTGTGTTTCTAACAACAGGGTGCCATTCCGTAATCTGGAACAAGACTTTACAGGACCTGCTATTGCGTCGACACCTTTCTGAATAATGAAAGGGTTGACCGTGGAGAAGTCGTGACCTTCATCAGACCGAGAAACAACAAGGAACTGTGGCAACGATGGAAGAATCGTCTGTGGCTGAGACTCAGTATACTTACGTTTGTGAGCAGACTTAGTGGAAGGTGAGGAAACCATTGCGGAAGAATCCCCCATGATTACCGGCGTCTCCGATGGCGCGCTCCTCCCTTGTGGGGGCCCTCTCTGAGGGCACTCCCGCCTTAGGTGATTGTTCACACCTCAGGTCACACCTCCCGACAAACGGACGGAGGGACCAATCGGCGTTTTCGGAAGGTATCAGCTCGGGTAATCACCCCTCCCTGGGCCTGGCCGTTACCAGGGGGTACGTACGTGTCCTACCTGTCTACCCGGGGCGGGGAATTACGCGTTACCCCGTCACCGGCTACGCACGAAGGGCGTGGGTCGGCCTTCAGACACGCACAGGGAGGAAGAAAGAGAAAGGGAAAGGAAGGAAGAGAGGTCTCAAAAGCCGCAGCGGAGAAAAGGGAAACAGAAGAGGTAAGGAAAAGAGAAGGACAAAGGAAGGAAGAAGACAAAAGCAAGGAAGGCGAAGAATGCAGTACATTTACGAGCGTCCGTCTCCGGACGTAGGCACAAACCATACTCCCAGATGGGGAGAAAGGGAAGGAAAGAGCCAGAGGTGAGGGGAGGAGGGGCGAAGATAGGGATGGGGAAGGATGCGGAAAGAGAAGGTATGCAGCCCGGAAAGGAAGGAAGGCCACATTAGCTCGGGGTCCCGTGCTCGCTACGCACGTATCCACAAAAGAGTTGTGGACCCCCTGGGGGGGGGAGAGTGACAGTGTTTTATCTTTACCAAGATGGCAATAAGAATGTATTTCTGGGCCTTTCTGCAAGAACGTCATTCTTTGCTTTTGAAACATCCGATGTGTAAACTATATTGCGCTAACCTTTTAGGAAATGCCTAGCTAGATCCCCCACGCCGTTTGAGTGTACCGGGTAGGAGAATCTAATTAATATATTTGTTGATTTAGAACAAGAATAGACCAGTACAGCGGAGCGGTCTTTATAATGTCACGAGTAGACGTGCCCGACTCCAGTATGAGGAGCATCGGGGATCAGCGAGACAACTCTTCTAATATGTGATCATCAGACAGTTACTGTTTCGTAATGAAAGAAAAGCGTTTGTGTGTTTTATTTGTTAATTTAATTATGTACTTACAACATGTTTTCGCCTCCTATTTCTAATATGTAAAAAAAGAATGAACAGAGTCACTGCTGTTACAAGGACTATTCAATAAAATAGCACGCTGAATGCAGTTCATCTCGGAGTAGCAATTGCAATCTGGGTCCTCAATTATCTGTTGGATGTACTCCAATCTCGGTTTTCCTTTACAGTTTTTACACTCTACAGCTCACTCTGGTACCATGCAAGTTATTCCATCACGTCTTAGCAGATATCCTAACATTCTGTCCCTTCTTCTTGTCAGTGTTTTTCTATAAATTCCTCTCCTCACCGATTCTGTGGAGAACTTCCTGATTCCTTACCTTATCAGTCCACCTAATTTTCAATATTCTTCTCTAACACCACTTCTCTACATCTACATCTAGGTTATTACTCTGCTATTCACAATAAGGTGCCTGGCAGAGGGCTCAATGAACCACCTTCAAGCTGTCTCTCTACCGGTCCACTCTCGAAAGACGCGAGGGAAAAAGGAGCACTTAAACTTTTCTGTGCGAGCCCTGATTTCTCTTATTTTATCGTGATGATCTTTTCTCCCTATGTAAGTGCGTGCTAACAGAATGTTTTCGTAGTCGGGGGAGAAAACTGGTGATTGAAATTTCATGAGAAGACCCCGTCGTAACCAAAAATGTCTTTCTTTTAATGACTGCCACTCCAATTCACGTATCATTTCTGTGGCACTATCTCCCCTATTTTGCGATAATACAAAACAAGCTGCCCATCTTTGAACTTTTTCGATGTCGTCCGTCAGTACCACCTGATGCGGATCCCACACTGCACAGCAATGCTCCAGAATAGGGCGGACAAGCGTGGTGTAAGCAGCCGCTTTAGTAGACCTGTTGCACCTTCTAAGTGTTCTGCCAACGAACAATTGGTTACCTCTACCCACAGCATTATCTACGTGATCGTTCCAATTTAGGTTATTTGCAGTTGTACTCCTTAAGTATGTAGTTGAATTTACAGCCTTCAGATTTGTGTGACTTATCACAGAATCAAAATTTAGTGGATTTCTTTTAGCACTCATGTGAATAATTTCACACTTTTCTTTTCTTTATTCAGGGCCAATTGCAACTTTTTGCACCTTACCTAAATCATTTTCCAATTCTTTTTGGTCATCTGATGACTTTAAAAGACGGTAAATGACAGCATCATCTGCAAACAATGTAAGAGGGCTACTCAGATTGTCTCCTATGTCGTTAATATAGATCAGGAACAATAGAGGGCCTATAACACTTTCTTGGGGAACGCCGAATATTACTTCTATTTCACTCAATGACTTTCTGTCTATTACTACGAACTGTGACCTTCCTGACAGGAAATCACAAATCTAGTCGCACAACTGAGGCGATATTCCATAGGCAGACAGTTTGGTTAGAAGACGCTTGTGAGGAACGGACATTCTCAGAAATTTTATCTTCAAATTAAGGTCTATGTTTAGTACTAGTAGACTTCTCTTGGCTACAAATGACATTTTTGGCAATGCTAGTCTGCTTTTAATGTCCTCCTTGCCCCGACTGTCATGGATTATTTTGCTGCCTAAGTATCAGAATTCCTTAGCTTTATCAACTTCGTGATCACCATTCCTGATGTTAAGTTTCTCGTTGTTCTCGTTTCTGCTACTTCTCATTACTTTCGTTTTGCTACGATATACTCTCAATCCATATTCTATACTCATTACACTGTTCATTCCATTCAGCAGATCCTATGATTCTTCTTCACTTTCACTCAGGATGGCAGTGCCGTCAGCGAATCTTATCACTGACATCCTTTCACCTTCAATATTAACTCCACTCTTGAACCTTACTTTTATTTCCGTAATTTCTTCTTCGATGTATAGTCTGAACAGTAAGGGCAAAAGACTACAACCCTGTGTTACACCCTTTTTAATCCGAGGGCTCGTTCCTCGTCTCCCACTCTTACTGTTCCCTCTTGCTTCTTTTACACAGATCAGGAACAATAGAGGGCCTATAACACTTTCTTGGGGAACGCCGAATATTACTTCTATTTCACTCAATGACTTTCTGTCTATTACTATTATCCATTTTTCTCTATAGATTTTCCCTATTTTTCTCAGAATTTCGAACATCTTGCACAATTTTATATTGTCGAACGCTTTTCCTCGTCGACAAATCCAGTAAACGTATCTTGCATTTTATTCAGTCTAGACATTATCAAACGCTATGTCAGAATTGCCTCTCTGGTGCATTTACCTTTCCTAAACACAAACTGATCCTCGTCAAACGCATCCTCAATTTTCTCTTCAGCTCTTCTGTATATTATCCTTGTCGGTAACCTTGATGCATGAACTGTTAAGCAGATTGCGAGATAATTCTTATTCGATAGTAAGTCTTCCAAAGGTCTTTCAAATTCTGATTCTAATGCTGAATACCATATTTCTTCTGTACCGACTCCTATTTCTCCCCCTATCACGTCATCACACAAGTCTTCCACCTCATAGAGGACTCCAGTGTACTCTTTCCTCCTATCCGCCCTTTCCTCTGTATTTAACAGTAGAATTTCCATTGCACTCTTAATGTACCACCCTTGCTCTTAATTTCATAGAAGGCTGTTTTAACTTTTCTGTATCCTGAGTCAGTCCTTCCGACAATTATTTCTTTTTCGATTTCATAACATTTCTCCTGCTGCCATTTCGCATTAGTTTCCCTGCAGTTCTACTTACTTCATTCCGAAGTGACTTTTATTTCTGCATTCCTGAATTTCCTGAACATTTTTGTGCTTCCTTCTTGCTTCTGCTACTCAGGGTTTCTTCGAAATTACCTTCTTTGGATCCATGTTTTTCTTTCCAACTTGTGTGATTGCCCTTTTTAGAGCTGTTCATTCCTCTTGAACTGTACTGACTACTGAGCTATTCCTCATTGCTGTTTCTACAGTCTTAGAGAACTTCAAGCGTGTCTCGTCACTTCTTAGTACTTCCGTATTCCACTTCTTTGAGCATTGATTCTTCCTCATTAATCTCTTAAACGTCCGCCTACTCTTCATCATTAGTAAATTGTGATCTGTGCCTATATTATTTGCTCCTGGAAACGCCTTACAATCCAGTATCTAATTTCAGACTTTCTGCTTGACCATGATGTAATCTAGCTGAACTCTTCCTTTATCTCTTGCCCTTTTTCCAAGTATACTTCTTCCGCTTGTGATTACTGAACGAAGTATTCGCTATTACTGACTGAATTTATTGTAGAACTCAATTAGACTTCTTTCTCTCTCATTCCTAGTACCAAGCCCATATTTTCTAGAAACCATTTCTTCTATTCTTTCCCCTACAACCGCATTCCATTCCCCCACGACTATTAGATTTTTATCTCCCTTTACGTACTTAATTACCTGTTCAGTATCCTCATATATTTACTCTATCTGCTGATCGTCAGCTTGCGACGTCGGCATGTATATCTGATATATTGCTGTCGATTCTGATGAGAAGTACATTGCCACTGAACTGTTCACAGTAACTCCCTTTTTGCTCTACCTTCCTGTTCATAACGAATGCTACTCCCGTTATATCATTTTCTGCTGCTGTTGGTATCACTCTTTACTCATCTGAAGAGAAGTATGTGTCGTCTTTCTATTTCAGTTCACTGATCCCCACTAGTTTTAATTAGATCGTAAGCAATTACTAACATATTCATGTGCAAGTTCAGACCTCAGCCTTCATTCCCTATTATTCATTGTTGTAACATTTATTCAAACCAAAAACGGTTTTCTCTTGTTCCCCTCTAACCGCAGCCCACATAGACACTCTTAAGTAGACGTATTCTTAAACGCTGGATACTTTTCCCCGAATTTCAGTTCATACTTGCTTTATTACTGTGGCGATCACACGTAGAACAGTTGCTGAGCGCCAAGGTGCCTGCTGGCATACGCTTGGGGATCCTTGCCTTAACCACAGCGACATCTGCGCAGCTCTCACACATCTCTTGATATTCTCATCTCTCAGAAATGTACCACAGCTTAAGCCGGCACTCAATCCTGCAATGTGTACCAGTCACGCCATAGTGAAATGAGTTATTTCGTCATTTACGCAAGGTAACGGCCTCAGCACGTTTCAAATTAGCATGGACAACATACAATAAAGCGCCAAAGAAACTGGTGCAGATATGTGTATTCAACTACAGAGAGATGTAAACAGGTAGAATACGGGGCTGCTGTTGTCAACGCCTATATAAGACAACAAGTGTCTGGCACAGTTGTTAGATTGGTTACTGCTGCTACAATGGCAGGTTCTCAAGATATAAGTGAATTTGACCGCAGTGTTATAGTCGGCGCACGAGCAATGGGACACAGCATCTCCGTGGTAGCGACGAAGTGGGGATTTTCCCGTACGACTATTTCCCGAGTGTACCATGAATATCAGGAATCCGGTAAAACACCAAATCTCTGACATCGCGGAGGCCGTAAAAAAGCCTCCAAGAACGGGACCAACGATGACTAAGGCGAATCGTTCAACGTGACAGAAGTGCAACGCTTCCGCAAACTGCTCCAGATTTCAACGCTGGGCCATCAAGTATAAGCGTGCGAAACATTCAACGAAGCATCATCGATATGTGATTTCGGAGTACCCTTGATGAATGCACGACACAAATCTTTACACCTTGCCTGGGTCTGTCAACACCGCCATTGGACTGTTGATGACTGGAAACATGTTGGCTGGTCTTGTTTCAAATTGTATCGAGCGGATGGACGTGTACAGGTATGGAGGCAACCTCATGAATCCATACACCCTGCATCTCAGCAGGGGACTGTTCAAGCTGGTGGAGGCTCTGTAATGGTGTGGGGCGTATGCAGCTCAAGGGATATGGAACCTCTGATACGTATAGATACGACTCTGACAGGTGACACGTATGTAAGCATCCTGCCTGATCACCTGCATCCATTCATGTCCATTGTGCAGGCCGAAGAACTTGGGGAATTCCAGCAGGACAATGTGACACCCCACAAGTCCAGACTGCTACAGAGTGGCTCCAGGAACACACTTCTGAGATTAAACACTTCCACTGGCCACCAAACTCCCCAGACATGAACATTATTGGGCATATGTGGGATGATTTGCAACGTGCTGTTGAGAAGAGATCTCGTACGAATTTATGAACAGCCCTGCAGGATTCATGATGTCCGTTCCCTCCAGCACTACTTCAGAACTTAGTCGAGTCCATGCATCGTCGTTTTGCGACACTTCAGCGTGCTCGCGGAGCCCCACACGATATTATACAGGTGTACCAGTTTTCTTGTCTCTTCAGTGTAATATCCAATAGTGTAATTGTTTCATAAGTTATGTAATTATTCATTGAACGCTGTTCAAGTAATGCCTGTAGATTTTAGTGCGGACAGAACTGAAGGGAGTAGTTTGTTAGCCGGCCGTTGTGGCCGAGCGGTTCTAGGAGCTTCAGTCTAGAACCGCACGACCGCTACGGTCGCAGGTTCGAATCCTGCCTCGGGCATGGATGTGTGTGATGTCTTTAGGTTAGTTAGGTTTAAGTAGTTCGAAGTTCTAGGGGACTGATGACCTCAGATGTTAAGTCCCATAGTGCTCAGAGCCATTTGGAGGAGTTTGTTATGATGAATCATACAATAATAAGTTTCTCAGGTGTATAGTGCTTTCTAGTGTCCGTTACGTCGTCTTCTATAACAAAGATTGGTGTAACCCATTTTATACGAGTGCACCTAAAATACTGAGATATTTAAATGCAAATTAAACTATGTTTTTCGGAAATGATTGACATCAGGATTAATATTTTAAGCTACTAGTCACAAGACTCTTGAGACTGACCTTCATCCTTGATGGCAGGACCCTGAAAAGCAGGCTCCTTTTCGAGATAATCTTCCCCTATGTCTGAAATACAAAGGGAAATTCATTTTTTTATCTTAAGAACCAGATAAAAACGAGAAAAGCCAAGCGTTTCTCAAGTAATGCACAAAATCGTAATTACTTAAGAAATGCCTCATAAAACAAAATTGTGAAATTACTCCTTAGGCACCTTTCTAAAATATATAAAATTACATATAACTCTGCCAAATTATGAAATAAAGACTATTCTTTGAATACAGTAGAGCTTGGTACTTATGATAATATTATTGTAGTCCATACAAAATTTGGAATTTGTTACTGTTACCACCTTTGTAGTTTTAACTGCTAATCTAGATAGCCAGTGAAACTTTCTCTCAGTCCGCTGGATATGTCTTAAAATGTGAATGATACGGTGAAATCCTCAATTCATGCTTACCTATCTCCTCTTTAATTATGACATTGCTATAATCCTCTGAATTGTTTGCAACGTCATGATTGGTCTCTGGGATTACTCCTGAAAATCAAAACCAAATAAAACGATGAAATATAACTGAAGTTGCACGGCACATAAGAGCGCAGAAAATTAGTGTATACTGAGTATTTATCTATAAGATATGCGTGAGAATTTTGTTGAATGATTATCATATTGAAATATTTTAAATTCGTTTCGTGAAAAAATTCTACAGTATCGAATATACAGAGTAAGCAAGGAGATTTCCGCACCAAATACCAGTTAAGCATTGCTTTGCAGCCATTAGGAGTCCAAGTTCTTAGTCTACGGAGTACCTCTCACGATACAGACACTTTCACCCACTTACCATACTGATACAAGTTCTTCGTGGTTTCCCTACAGCTGTTCAGACAAACGGTGGAATGACTTAACTTGTCACTCGGTCTGAGATAAACAGCGACTCTAAAACGAATATTAAAACCGCGCAACCGTTCGTCGCGGTCAGCACCAGGCGGGCCACGCCACGAGCTCTGAACAAAGTTCTGTACAGGCAAAGTACGAACAGCTTTTGGGTCCATTGCACTGCGGCTTATTCACTGACTGCTACAGTGTACTGAGCCGTTTTTATCAAAGAAGCTAGTTTCTCTACCCAAGTATTAGTAAGGTAGTGCACTAGCTTCAAACTGAACGTCTTCAATTCCTAGCAACAAATAATTGTAGAAAAACATGTCTGAAAATAATTTTTGTGAGGAGGATAAGTTCTGATTTTCGTGGAGCTGTCATTTATCAAAAATATAGCGACAAATTTCACAGTTCTCGTTACAGAAGCGAGTTCAAGTGATCGGCGTTGTCTTAAGCAGCTCTAACTGACCATCCTGAATGCTCAGAAGCAGAAAAAGGTAACCAATATTATGTCCAAATACATTGTACTGACAAGGAAAAAAAATCATCACAATTCTGAATATCCTTGTCATTATTGAAAGAAGACAATGACGATTATGATATATTTAAAAGGACGGAACGTGAATCATAAAATAAGTAAGAACAAACAAAATTTTTAAAGTGACAATGTATAACGTGATTTTTCGCGTAGGAGAAGCAGGACTTAAACGTTAAAAAATAGAACCGGTGCAATATGCGTATGTAAGAGGGCAAATCGTTGAGCTTTACATGAACCATCGATTGTACTCTTCTCCCGATAGCAGGATGTTTATGTTGCTAGTCATTTGCATGGCGGTGTCGAAACGGCTCAGAAATAGTGACCCACCACCTCACTGGCGACTTACGGAGCGTATCCGGTGAACGAGGACTCTCAGGGTGCAGGCAGGGCGTGACTTAATGAGTTTGCAGGAATACTCGGTGCAAATTTCCCTAGGCGCATTATCCACATCTCCGCGTTGTCGAATGGAAGCAACAGACCATGAACGGTGGGACTTGTGTTAAAACCTCATCAATGTGTGTCCGTGTCAAGCTGAGGGTAACAAATGAGACTGTAATTGCCCTCATTCCTCTAATACACAAATTAATCCCATTTTATGGACAGTCTTTCCTTCATATCTGACCTCAGCTCTAGTCCGAGTGATTTCCGTGAGTTTAGGAGGCGGCTGGGCTCTTAAGAACTAGGAAGCTTGGACTGAGGCTTAAGCGTCTCGTGGCGACCATGACTCGACTCACAGCCTTCGTTATCAAGGCAAAGCTAGGTGCTACAGGCTACTACGGAGGTGTCCCGAATTCAACTGCTCAAGAAAGACTGTCCCAAAGCATAATATGTTGTCGCAATAACGACAACAGCAGCATAAAATCAGCCCAATGGAATCGGATAAAGTGAGCTCTATTGTGAAAACCAACGAAATATAATTAAAAACTGTTCAACAGTCGAGATTTCAACAGACTGTGCTCTCATCTTCAGGTCTTAAATTCTTTTGTTGTAAAGCATGTTCATTTTACGCTGATCTCATGTGCAAGATGTTAAGTTGATATAAATAGTACATTCTAAAATATCTGTCATCGCTAAAATATTTAAAAAAAAAAGCACCCTGTGCAACAGGCTATGCCCAAATACAGGGTGGTCCAAAAGTCCGGACACACCGGGATAAAATCCAAATGAAGTAGAAAACAAGGAAACAGAGCCCCTACACACGAGGAAGGGGAATGGGGAAACTTTATAGGCTATGCCACCAACATGGCAGCCATCTTGAAAGCCGCCATCTTGATTTAACTCCAAAATTTCAAATGAGAATGTGGTCATGTGACATATCAAACAGATAGAGAATTTCACCAGAAAAACAATGCCGTTGTTATTTTAAACATAGCTTTATTCGTTCTCGGGTTATAGCCAGCTACATGTGGCAGCGGTGGGATGCTCGGCAGCGTTAGTGTTACGTACTGAGAAGTCATAAAATGGAGTCTGAAACGGTGCAAAGTGTCTATCCCATGCCTGATATGTTACATGTGTTTAACTGTTAGGTATCATTTACTCATGCTAACGTTTTAATCATTGTTTCCTTATTTACAGGTTACAAAACGTCCTTAACACATGAAGAGCGCATTGAAATCTTCTTGATATCAGGAGAAAGAAGCACACGGGTCATTGCTGAGGACTTCAACAGTCGTCACCTAACCAGACAGCCCATCAGTCAAAGCGCAGTTGCCAAGCTTTTGGCCAAATTGCGAGCAACAGGTTCTGTCGCAGATCAACCTAAGGCTGGAAGACCAAAATCCGCCACCGATGAAGCAACAACAGTGAGCGTGTTGGCATCATTTAGCAAGATTCCGCAACGGAGTACTCGTCGCCCGTCGCAAGAATGTGGGGTTAGCCGTACCTCCATACTGCGAATTTTATCGCAGCACAAATAGCACCCATACAAAATTCAGCTGCTCCAACACCTGAACGAGGATGACCCAGACCGTTGGGTACAGTTCGCAGAATGGGTGACACAGCAGCTGCAGATAAACCTACGTTTCCCCTATCAGGTGCTGTTCAGTGATGAAGCCAATTTCTTTATCAATGGTGAAGTGAACAAGCAGAATCACAGATACTGGTCCGACACAAATCCGCACTGGATTGATGCTTCCAAAACGGTCGACTCACAAAAAGTGATGGTCTGGTGTGGTGTGTGGGGTACCAAAGTCGTTGGACCTTCTTTTTATTGATGGTACGTTAACAGCCAATTGTTATCTGAAGTTATTGGATGAAGAAGTGTTTCCTTCGTTTTTAACGGAGGACGGGACATTTACGGAATTCTTCCACCATGATGGAGACCCAGCACATTATGGGCACAATGTGCGAGCATACCTGGATGTGCAGTTCCCTCAAAAGTGGATTGGTCGTAGGGGTGGTGTGGAGTGGCCACCACGTTCATCAGATTTGACTCCTTTGGATTTTTATCTTTGGGGTCATGTCAAAGCACTGGTTTATTCTGTGAAAATACGGGATTTGCATCATCTAAAGCAGCGCATTGTTGATGCGTGTGGTCAAATTCAGCCAGATGTGTTGGCCAAATTTCATCAGGACTGGGTTCGGAGGATAGCATTAACAATCCAACATAATGGACAACATATCGAGCCATTCCTATGCCTGTTGGTGGTCTCTCGGGACTGTGTAACATCGGCACATAACACACATGCTGCCCAGCGTCCCACCGGTACCACATGTAGCTGGCTATAACCCGAGAATGAATAAAGCTATGTTTAAAATAACAACGGCATTGTCTTTCTGGTGAAATTCACTATCTGTTTGATATGTCACATGACCACATTCCCATTTGAAATTTTGGAGTTGAATCCAAGATGGCGGCTTTCAAGATGGCCGCCATAGCCTATAAAGTTTTCCCCTTCCCGTTCCTCGTGTGTAGGGACTCTGTTTCCTTGTTTGCTACTCCATTTGAATTTTATGAGGGTGTTTCCGGACTTTTGGACCGTTAATATCATACCTTTTAAATAACGGAAATGTAGTGTGTTCTAGTGAAGACAGTTTCGCAAATTTAACTGACATGGGAATGAAGAAAATCAGTAAGACTGATAACATTTACAGTGTGCACCACGAAACGTTTCGGAATGAGTAAATTTGACTTGAGGCTATTCTTCGAAATTACGGAACGAAAAATGCGACAAAAGCCAGTTTCGAATATGCAAATGACTATCGAATTTAAAGAAACCTGATGATCCTGCAACGTCCTGCCATTGTGCGGCACTCATTTCCTATACACAGTGAAGGCTTAGACTATTTTCAATTGTAATTTCTTCGAAATGTTCAATTTTCACGAACCGATGAATGGCGATGCCCTGATACGAAAACGGCTTGGTACTTCACTGATTTCGCTGTCACGATCTATACTCGTTACCAAATTCCAATTAATTAGCCCAATTACTTACCTTGTTCCTGTTTTATGTTTGGTTTCCTTTCCATGGTGTAGCCTGCCTGGCCCACACCATCCCCATCGGCCTCAGCTTTAACTGGGACTGTAAAGAAAGACAATTATGACCATTACAGTACACCCAAAGTTCTCGCTTGCCACTGTTCAGTACTAAATACAGAAGTTCATTAGTTACAATCGAGAATCAGTGACAACGAATGAAATAAGATGAGAAGTATCGTGCACTTTAGCGCTCTTAGCACCCACACATAAATTTTTGCCATTACAAACAAAATCACACAACGTTGTGCAGGTTTTCTAAGTTACTCCTGTGAACACAAAAAGGAAAATGTGTACCTTCTTTAATATACGGATATTCAGAAACTTGACTGCTGGCCATTAAAATTGCAACAGGGAGAACACAATAACGAAATTTTACTTACTTCTCATCTACAGCAGTGTAAGATGAATACACAAGTAAATTTTTAGGTCACATTTGGGTATATAGCGTGCGCATTTAGTATAGAGCTGCCAACACTGACAGCGACAACGGCTCTAACTCTTCTGTGCATGAAGTCGAAATGAACTGGATGACTGGTACGAGTATGTCATTCCACGCTGCTTAAACACTGTGCCAGAAATCATCAATAGCGTTGATTGGCGAATGGCGGCATACCGGTCTCTAAGCCCACGACCAGATGTTTCCAATCTCTTATACACTTGAAGGATGTTCTGGCCATGGCAACAACACGACAACGCAGGAAGTATGCATTGTTTCGTAATATTCTTGAAAGATAACATCAAAGAGACCTCGAAGATAGAGCACAGAGACCGGCATAGCACGTCAGAAAAGTAATGCCGACTGTCCGAAATACACGCTATGCGAAACACAGGTGATCTTAACCAATGTTGAAATGTAGGTTCAACCACCTTCTACCATGCAAAAGCACTGAAATCGACGCGTTTCGCAGGAGGAAGCCTTCATCGTCAGAAATGTTACGTAAAGGTGCATAAAAATGATAAATATAGAGATAAAAACATTAATATTTCGTTTTCACTTCCCTTGTAACCTTGTCTTCCTAATATATGCTTCTATATCATTCGTTTAGTCGATGAAACAAAGTAAAAAGAATCGGTGTATGCTGTCCTGAATATCGACAGCCTTACAGCAACAAGTACTCGCGTGTACAGTCAGTATACCTCAAGCAAGGAGACACTGAAAGGTCTCTGTTGGATTCCTTTCATGTTAATTTCTTAAATCTGTTGTCATTTACGGCATACATTCCACTTCTAAATTTACTGTGGTGTTTCTGACTATCTGGGAGGAGACTGAGCAGTGGAGCGTGTTACTTTTACACATAAACAAGAACGATCTGTCACACTACTACACTTTAAAACACAGTTTACATTTAATTCATGTCACGCAGTCTCAAATGGAACCTACATCCGCTTTCTTTTATATAGTATATATGATAAGATACTGTCATTCCCCTTCCCTTCTGTGTGAAAGGATGAATGAGCAAATGTATTTCTAGTTGCATGCTTGATGGTAGCAGACAAGCCTGTCTGCTGGAGAACAGTAGTACCAACGTTGGAACAGGTAGCTACGCTTTCTAAAAACAAAGAGATTTCTATTCTTGGTATGGTCCTGTCTGTCCCTTGTCATGTTGGTATAGGAAGCTGCCTCTCTCGTCACTTCCGATTGTATCTGTGAGGCACCCTCAGTAGGGGCCCACGCCAGTCGGTCTGCAGCGAGCGTCTGAAGTGGTAAGATCTCTGGCTAAGCGCGTCTCTGCTAAGTCCGTAGGACAATGGATTTCTTAAGTTCAGCCTAACTGAAAATTAAATCACCTTTGTTTCAGGTTTATATTTAAAATATCTTATGTTATCTTAAATTGCAATGCAGTGTAATTCGAGTGTGAAGTTCAGAATATCTTCCAGTAGTTGCTTTGTCACTACTTTGTGAGTAAAGTGGAACCACACGTCGATGATCCGTAACTCTAACTAAGATCATCAATCTTAAATGCGAATGTGTGTGAGATTATAAAGTTTCGTATTGACAATATTTTTCAATACAGCAACTTTTCTTTATGTTCAACCCACATGGGGTGTACTTTGTGAGACCAGTACCATGTGCTTATATAATTGTTTGACCCATCAGGTTAATAGTATGACGATAGCAACCAGTTCGAGGTTTTTCTTTTGTAAATTGCGTTTCGATGTAATTTATTTTAATTATCAAAATTATTGTGGAGTTACACTCTTTGTGTAAACTAAGTTGACCACGTGAAGCATGTGGTGTAATCATCAAAGTAGCCCTCAGCTATTCTTTTCGGGAAGATTTCACAGAGAGTTAGTATGAATTTAGTATACCAGTGTGTGGTAATTTCATGACGGACAGGATTGCGCTACGAACGTAACTTCTTTGGGTGAAAATTGAATCGGCTGGTTGTGGTTAATTTCCTCTTGCATATGTTTCAACGTTCTTCGTGTGTTATTTTATGAATGCAGTGCTGTATGCAGTCTCCCAATCTTGGCTCCATATTTGATGTGTTCCGTAAGATTACAAACTCACATTTGCACAATCCTAAATAAGGCAACAGTTTAGTTATGAATCAAGTTTAATTTGCTGAAATTTTAATGGAACAATGATCAATGTTAAAATAAATGTCCAAATATAAACTGATTTATTTCTTTTTATTTAAATTCTCTTATATATATATATATCACCGGTTGTCGTAAGATGACTATTAAAAGATTATAATTAATCTTAATCTGGTTGGCAATTTGGTAAACTGGATACCTGGTGAAACAGTTGCTCAGTAATGCAAGGATAACTTCCCCAGATAGCTCCCAGCTTTTAACCCGCTTTTATTATCTTGAACATCAGCACCGCTTTCAGAACAACTTGATGCATCAACTTTACAACACCCTAAATATAAGCGCATAAGCAGCGTGAGTGAGCACTTCGTGATCGTAAACAAGAAATAGTAGAGATATCAATGATCAAAGATAATGCAGAGCTCTGTGCAGATGCTTAGGAGTTCGAATCTCTTCACGAACCTAATACCAGCAGTACCTAACGCGCGTATTACACTGTGGAAGATTTTTGTCAAATATCTTCTATAAAAAACGTTTTACATCTTTGATGGTGTACTGTGGGGTACTTTTACCACACTTTTTTTTTAAACAGGAGTTAGAGCGCGATATTAGCTTTTATAAAAGGTTTGTCGAAGAAATTGTCTATGAAAAAACCTACATCTGAATTAAACAAATCAAAATTAAGTATTAGTTAACGAATCATTTAAAAAGGAGAAAAAGATAACCGCAAGAGGAGAGTTCCCTAACAGTTATAATGTTCAGCGAAAGAAATTTAGCGAATTGTTGTCCGACATTGGCGGCCCACAAATACATCGACGGAAAAAAAATCTCAGCACCAAAAAATAATTACAGTAATCAAATTTCGGGAATACCTTTGTCTAAGTAACATATTTAGGTGATCAACATTGCAAGATCACAGGTAAGCGCGAGATAAGCCACTGCAAATGTGAAATAGTGGTACATTAATAGCCGAGTAACCGCCAGTATGTTGAATGCAAGCAAGGAAACATGTCAATCTGTCGGATGGAGTCCCATGCCTGTTGCACTTGGTCAGTCAGCAGAAGGACGGTTAATGCTGTTTGTGGATGATTGTCGTCCGTCATACGAAATCACACCCCCGACCGTCCACCGCTCGTGGTCTCGCGGTAGCGTTCTCGCTTCCCGAGCACGGGGTCCCGGGTTCGATTCCCGGCGGGGTCAGGGATTTTCACCTGCCTCGAGATGACTGGGTGTTTGTGTTGTCCTCATCATTTCATCATCATCCAGGAAAGTGGCGAAATTGGACTGAGCAAAGATTGGGTAATTGTACGGGCACTGATAACCACGCAGTTGAGCGCCCCACAAACCAAACATCATCATCATCACACCCCCAACCAGAACTCCAGTGTAATCCAGTGTTTCTAGCGCGCAGACACGTTGGTTGCAGGCACCCAACTGCCTTCCTCCTAACCAACACACAGCCATCACTGGCACTGAGGCAGAACCAGCATTCATCAGAAAACACAACAGAGCTGGATCCTGCCCTCCAATGGCCTCTCGCTTGACACCACTGAAATCGCAAATGGTGGTGGTTTAAGGTCAGTGAAATGCACGCTACAGAGCGTCTGGCTCGGAGCTAACCTTGAAGTAACCGATTTAAAACAGTCTGTTGCGGCACTGCTGCTCAGATTGCCGCTGCAGATGTAGTACGATCCGACAGAGCCATAGGCCGAACAAGACGGCCTTCCCTCTCGGGAGTGGTAGTTCGGAGCCCAGTCGTTTTGAGACGGTACATTCCCGTGACCATAGCTGCCAGCAATCATGTACATTGGCTACATTCCTGCTAAGTCTTTCTGCAATATCGCAGAAGGAACCTCCAGCTTCCCGTAGCCCTATTACACCTCCTCGTTCATCAGTGAGATGTTGGTAATTGTGTCGTTGTCGCCTTAACATCAACTCACCAAGTCCAATCTCAAACGTAACTAACGCTCACGACCTTCACAGCGTGTATTTAAAGCAAACCTGATTTGCATCCTCTTTGCGGCGCTACTAGCGCCACTCTTATGTGACTAGTGGAAAATCTGAATAGACGTCTTTTAGATGTAGAAGCACATCCACCAACTTTCGTTTGTGTCGCATATCTCTTTTTTGATGTTCCGATTTTTCCCGTCAGTGTATATTGCAGTAATTCTTGTTAAATAATACTGCTGTAGTTTACCACGTAAGAGTGATGATTATTACGGGGATGCGGTAAAAATGCGTATCGTCTCCTTGTTGACTGAGGCACTGCTGGTCGACCATGTAGAACACGTGTAATCCGTGCTGAATGACGTAATGTTTGCTAACGTCACTGATGTAAGAGGCACTGGCAATCAATGTTAGAACTTTATAGTTTTTTGTATGTGGTACACATCTCGGCTTATGTACTCAATACTAAAATCAGTTCATTCGGTAAACTTGTCCTTTTACAGTCACTGCTTTCATATTCCTGCACGACATAGCAGTTCACGATAAGAGACACATCTGAACATTGAAATTTTAACTTGGCAGTCTACGTTCTCTCTCGAAAAGAGTTTCGTTAATACACGTGTCTTTGCACTACTCCAATGTCGCAGCCTTTATAATATTGGGTGGAAAATGAATCCATAGCGCCTAACATTTAAATACACTTTTTCCATTATTGGTCACAGTCAACAATACATTGAAAAATTGTCTGTATGTTAGTGGTAACAAATTCACCATCCGTGCCTGTCCACCAGCCAACAACCAACCTTTCACAATTGCGGTCCTCTCATTTTATCAAAACTCGCTACATAACAACATACATCTAGACTCTCTCTCTTGCAGGATATTACCACAATTAAATCTTATTAAACTTTTTGAATTTAAACACGTACAAATCACTTCAAAACTGACAAAAATATTAAATAAAAAAACAATAAAAGCAGCAAAATAAAACCCATTCAGTCTGTGACAGTGATAAAGGAAACACAAAGTGGGGTGTATTACATTACAGAAGGGGTGTATTACATTACAGATGTTAACCGGGGACCTAGAAACGACGGAGAGGCTCCGTCCCCGACGCAACCGCAGTAGTCCACAACCTCTCGACGACTACCGCAGTCCACTTCACACCTCCGCCGCCCCACACCGAACCCAGGGTTATTGTGCGGTTCGGCCCCCGGTGGACCCCCCTCCCACCCCCACCCCCCGGCCCCGTAGGGAAGGTCTCATACCAGACGAGTGTAACCCCTATGTTTGCGTGGTAGAGTAATGGTGGTGTACGCGTATGTGTTCCTGTTCGGAAGGAGTTATACACCCCGGCCGACTCACCGCGCATGCACGAGCAGCAGCACAGCTGCCCTCAAATGCAAGAGAAATAATAGCGTGCAGTTGGAAGAAACAGGGAAAGCGTACTTTTTTGCGCAGCAATCGCCGACATAGTGTAGCTGAGGCGGGATAAGGGGAACCAGCCCGCATTCGCCGAGGCAGATGGAAAGGCGCCTAAGAACCATCCACAGACTGGCCGGCTCACCGGACCTCGACCCAAGTCCGCCGGGCGGATTCTTGCCGGGGACCAGGCGCTCCATCCCGCTCCGGAAAGCAGTGCGTTAGACCGCTCGGCTAACCGGGCGGGCATGCATGTGTATAGACGGACTTACGCTGTTATCTTCAGAAATAACATTACCAATAGTCGAAAGGGGCAGCTTCAGAAGAGTTGAAATATCCCTGATGGATTTGCTACTCAAGTGACATCTAACGACTTCTCCACATTCGAAGTCTGCTGTAACTGCTTCTGTTCTGTCAACACAATACTCCCCGCCACCTTTTATACTGGAGGGTTCGCCTCTCGTGGCATGGTCAACTGCACATTACATAGTGGTGTCCGGACACTTCTTATCACGTAGACCTACCTACTTTGTGCGGTTGCGCTGAAATTCTAATCATTTAGTAGTACACTTCACTCCCATTTGAACCGAATTGATTGTCATCTTCATATTACTGCAATTTTAATGGCCAGCAGTGTATGAGCACTTAGTAAGAACACTGAGTATAATTAGTACATTATCTGACTTCGACACAGCCAGTTCTTTGAAAAGATATGCTGACTATGACAAAATTTGATGTCAATAATGGACCAGCTCTTACGGCCACGAGGACAGATAATGAACACGTAAATCACAAAACTGCGGTCTCGACTACACCTAACACAAGCTATTACTTCAGTCAGGGGAAGTTTACGTCTACGGTGGGCGGTGGAACTGGGTTGTCAGAGGTCAGGAAGTCAGTAATTATTTAGAGTTTCCCAGCGTAATGATTGATGATACTCATCTCGGGTATACAGCCGGATAACGTCATCATCTTGGCACAATATTTCAAAGAAACAACTGGCCGCCATCTTTAGGTGAGTATGCTGATGCACAATCTCGCCGTAACTGAGTTCCAGCAGAATTACCAGCTTCTTTATACACCGCGCCAACGGCCTCGTCGCAGTGGTAACACCGGTTTCCGCCACATCAAAGAAGTTAAGCGCTGTCGGGCTTGACTAGCAAATGGGTGGGTGATCGCCTGCGTCTGCCGAGAGCTGTTGGTTGCGGGGTGTAGTTGGCCCTTGTGAGGCCAAATGAGGAGCTACTTGACTGAGAAGTAGTGACTACGGTCACGAAAACTGACAACAACCGGAGAGCGGTATGCTGACTACATGCCACTCCGTATCCGCGTCCAGTGACGTCTATCGACTGAGGATGACATGGCGGTCGATCGTTATGTTGCACTTTCGAGACCTGTTCGGAAGGAGTTACACACCGCGGCCGACTCACCGCGCAAGCACGAGCAGCAGTACAGCTGCCCTCAAATGCAAGAGAAATAGTGGCGTACAGTTGGAAGAAATAGGCAAAGCGATATTTGGATATATGGCTAGCACCACACCAATTAAAAGAATTCGCTGATCTAAATGAAGACCGCTGTTGTTTAATGTCAGATGAAATTGGAGTCCACATCTTACTTACACTTGTCCCTACTAAAAATATTATCGGGTAATCTAATTTCAGTGGATTCCTTTAGAACACGTTCCCACTAAAGAGAAAGAGGAACAACTATTGGAGTCTCATTATAAAACGTCTTGTTTCCCTCATTAAGACAATGTTCTGCCACTGCGGATTTCTCTGGCTGGAGCAAATCAGTGTGACGATCGTGTTCTAGGCATCATTGTTGAATTGTACTGATAATAGTCTGGCCAATACAAGCCTTCCCACAGTGACAAGAAATTATGCATACTCCGCGTTTCCTCAGTCCCAGGTCATCCAAGAAGGGCTGTAATCTTAGCTGATGGTTTCACCGGCGGTCCGAACTGAAGGCACAACATGTTTGTTGGTCGGTATGACCATTCTCCTTAAAAACAACTTTAAGATGGTCCAGTTTCAATATCAAATTTTCTGCATCGAAAATGGCATAGGCTCTCGTCACCTAAGTCCGCAAGACTCCTGTGCGTCGGCGTGGTTGATGATAGATGGTGACATGCAGATAACGACCAGAATGTGTAGTTTTAGGATATACACTACGCCCCCAAAGCCCCATCGTCATTTCTTTGAATCAAAACATCAACAAATGAAAGTTTGCCATACTTTTCAACTTCCGCTATAAATTCGATACTAGGATGAAGACAACTGAAATGTTCTGGAAAAAAAGATTTAAAGCATTAGTTCCATGAGGCGAAACCATAAAAGTATCATCAACGTATTTAAAAAACCAGGTGAGTTTTAGAAACGAAGTTCTGAGCGCCTTGTCTTCAAAATCTTCCATAAAAAGTTTGGTGACTATGTGGGAAAGGGTGCTTCCCATAGCCACTCCGTCATTCTGCTCAAAATACGTATCATCAAATAAGAAATACGTCGATGTCAGCACATGACATAACTCAGTTGTAGGAGGAGGTGGAGATTAGAGTTTTACGTCCCGCCGACAACCAGGTCGTTAGAGACGGAGCATAAGCTCGGACTGGGGAACGGCGGAGAAGGAAGTCGGCCGCGCCATTTCGCAGGAGCCATCCCGGCATTTGCCTTAAGCGATTTAGAGAAATCACGGGAAACCTAAATCTGGATGGCCGGGTGCGGACTTGAGTCGCCCTCCCGAATGCGAGTCCAATACGCTAACGACCGCGCTACCTCGCTTGGTACGACTTAGTTGTTTCATCGTCGAGTTCTTACCACTTAAGAACAGGGACTCCTCCAGAGGAGCCCAGGGAAAATGTGTCAAGATGACTACATTATCCGGCTGCCTTCCAAGGAGAGTATCATCAGGAAGCCAGTAGTTCACCACCCTGGGAGAAGCTCGGAGGAGCCATCAACCCCAAGGCGTTAGCTGTATACGACCGGCGGCGAGAAAGTGCTGCGGTCAGCAAGCAACCTGTTGTCACTGGCAGCTTGCGGCATCGCTCGGCAGGTGGAACGATGACGCAAGCGACTCGTCTAGGGTGCTGCTGATGGTGGGCACACGCTATGGCCTGGAGCCACCACGCAGCTCTGGATGGGGCGCGCTAGAGCGCACGGAATCACGCCATGGACCCAGCGTGAATGAGACGGTTTCCACCAACAGTGCCTGCGCATGCAAGCGGAGGCAGAGATCATTGAGTTTGGGTGCACAGGCGATGGTGGCTTAGCGGCTGCACGGCTGCGGGTTCGAACTACAGGTCACCGGGGTAGGGGGCCAGCTGAAGTAGGCCCACAGCTGGCCCACCAGTTGGAGAACGCTAAGTCAGCAGCATCAGAGTCAGCACGAACAACAGGACTGCAGTTCGCAGTGGCTGAGTTCAGAGGTAGCGGCTAGCTGATCCATGCAGACTCATAAACCCGCGTAGGTCCTTCCTCCGAAGTGGTGGCTGTCAGACTGCATACTTGTGTCGAGAGATGATTAGCATTTATACGGCTTGGATCGTCCCTGTTTTGGCAAGGCTTCAGTTCCCATCAAGTAAGCCACAACAAAGCGACGTCGCACTGGGCGGCTATCAATCACGGGTTTTGCATAAGCAAAGATATGTTGCAGAGGGAACTGTCCTGAGTACGTGGCGAGCGGCTTTTCAGGCGACGGTCTCCAATTTCCGAAAAAATCGACTCTGAAGTTTTATGCGCACCTACTACACCTGTGACTTTAGTAAAGTTTCAACCAAGACAGCGTGGACCAGCGGCTAAAATTCACGCCCATTATGCTAGCAGTAAGGGGACAGCTATACTTGTGTATCTTTTTCTCTTCAATTTCACGGTACAATATCATTAAGTATTATATGTCACACAAAATTATTAAAAAATAGTCATTTTCGCCCTAGTAACTTCTTTAATAAATCAACTATTATAACAAGCTTCCTTCAAATACGTAATCCGTTAGTTATAAAATAGATTAGAGAATCGTCTTACTCGCTATCGCTTCCGTCACTTGCTGTGTTAGAATTGAATTCAGGATGGTATTTGTCGTAGAAGCAACCGAAACACAAATTGGTGGACCATCACGCACATTTTAAGAAAGATATTGCCATGCAGACATACGGACTTTACAGTAGCGATATCGTGAAAAGCAGTTCCTCTAAATTCAGAGAGACTGCTCTTTCTTCAATTCACTTCGTTGCGAAATACGTGTATATGATCATCCCTGTGAGAGCAGGTGCACTAAACTGATGCAAAATTAAATAATATATTTTTATGGAACCTTCTCTCGAAGCGATTTCCCTGCTAGCCTCTATGACGTCGGGAGCATTTTGAATGTTTCTGTAAAAATTTCAACCTGCTTATAAAAACGAACATCAGAGGGTTGTAAAAGTGTAGTATATTTGGGTGGGGTAATTTTTACGGTGCAAATGCATGCTTTACTTTCATCTACAAAGATCCGATCGTAAAGTAGCTGATCAGTCTAACCTCCCCAGAATCAATAATGTGAAGAAATTTTTCTTGTCGCACGTATGGTAGAATGACAGATTTAAAAACTCTTCGAACAGCGCTATCTAAATGGCTCTGAGCACTATGGGACATAACATCTGAGGTCATCAGTCCCCTAGAACTTAGAACTACTTAAACCTAACTAACCTAAGGACATCACACACATCCATGCCCGAGGCAGGATTCGAACCTGCGACCGTAGCAGTCGCACGGTTCCAGACTGTAGCGCCTAGAACCGCTCGGCCACTGCGGCCGGCGAACAGCGCTATCGTCAAATTCCCTGATTTTATACGGGTCACAACATTAAATGTTTTGTTTTACGAGTCAACCAGTCAATTCTACAGGCCGACCTAATTTCCCGGATATTTCTTGCATGCTTACGAAAACTTAAGGAAATATTTTTACTGACGCAGTTATACAGGATGGCGCAGTTAAAACAAGCACGCCCCCCCCCCCCCCCTTTGGATGCGAATGCAGTATATAATGAAATAGAGTAAGCAGCTAAAACAACGGACAGTTTATGCAATAATCAATTGTTAGCACTTTTCGTCAGCATTTCATTTTATTTCATAAGTGAATTTACACTTTTTTTTGTGGTTTGCAAAATGGCTTTCTCGATAGAAGAAAGAATTGAAATTGTGGAAGCATATATGAAAACAAGTTCGATGAAGGAAATTCGCGAAACTCTCGGAATCAAGTATCCGTATAGGGGAATACCAGAAAATAGGGCAATACGGAGTCTGTATAAGAAATTAGCGCACCTACGGATCTGTGTAAGATGTAAAACGAAAAAGAATTCCTTCAGTTCGCACACCAGACGTTACTGTATAATTTGCTGAAGAATTATTCAGAGCCCAAAGAAATCTACACCCAAATTGGCCCAACACGTGCATGGTAAGTAAGAGGATTAGCCAGCGGATACTGAAAACTCTTAATTTGAAGCCATGTCGTGTGACGGTTGTGCAGCAATTAGGGACGGATGATAGTCAGAAACGTGTGGCTTCTGAATAACGTCAGTGATGGTTTGTTAGATCCTTTCCATTACATCACGAGAAGCATGATTTCATCTTTCCGGTCACGTGAATTCACAGAACACGAGATACTAGGTTAAGGAGAATACTAAAATCGTGTGTCAGCAACTACTCCATGATGAAAAAATTGGCGTTTGGTGCGGTGTCGCGCATCATTGGTCCAATATTTTTTGACACTACCGTCAACACAGTTGCACATACGGAAATTTTTGATACATTTTGTGAACAACCAACTGAACATGAAAGACAATACTGCTTCTTCCAAATGGAATAACATGCCACACGTCTAAGGTATCCCTGGAACGAGTCGATGATGTCTTCGCTGGGGAATGAACTGTCAGCAAACATTTATGACCACCGCGTTTGCCAGAACGAACATCATCTGATTTTTTCCTGTGGGGACACTTGAAGAGAAAGGTCTATGAAACAAATCCACACACAATACAGAAACTGAAAGAAACATCGGCCGTAAAGTTGCCTCCATCGATATGCGAACTTTACGCCGTGTGTATCTGAATGCATAGCTGTGTCTTGATGTTGCGGTGGGTCACTTTCACCATCTTCTACAAATGTATTTTTCACTGTATTTTTAATTGTAAGTTAATGGTAAGTCCATTTCAGTTTCACGAGTGTAGCCTTCGAGACATTGCCTTCTCACACACCTGATCGGAATAGAACACTGCTTGGGAAAGCCAGAACGCCGAGTCGGTTCGGTTACGCTAACAACGTTCCACTGATAGTACCAACAGAATATAACACCTCAGTTAAGTTATCCAAGACAGAGCACGACGGTAACAAGACTGGATAATCAATATTAAAATGTACTTCTCATTAGCTAAAGCGTAAGCATCAGCTTTACACATCTTACACCGTCCAGCCAAAAAATTCCGAGAGTGATTTCATTCCTAGAGTATAGGCGACATCCGTGCAGTAATTAGGGTGGCAGTTTGAACCAACAACTGTAAACACCAGATTTGCATGCGATGCAGCATTATGAACACTCATTGTTAAGCATCATTCGTGAGGCCGTAGGGTCTCAACATTGTTTTCTCACAAATCAGAACGATTCAGTATCTCTAAATCAAGAGTTGAAGACATTCTGTAGACTGTTATGACTTTGACAGGACTCATAAGGAGTCCTGGCAGAAAAAAAGAGGCGTGGACGCCTGTCGTGACTTGATTCAAAAGCAGAACACGGACACTTCACTTCATTGCTGGAAAAACATCATCTCGGGTACAGAGACTAAATGTTGCTAATACGAACATACCACAAAACGATAAAGATTAGAATTTCTCATGAAGGGTCACTGCTACCCGACAGTTTTATTTAATGTAACGTGCAAGCTGAACAACAGTTTCAGATGGCTGTATGAACGTACTGTGCGTTGTACTCAAGTGACGAGAGACTGTGTATAATACCTGAAGCACAAAGCCACCATTTTAACTTTTCTGTAGCTTTTATTAAGTCAGTCTCTAAACTTTATGGACTGATGGGTGTATATTTCAGATCCAGTAAGTTAGGAAGAGTAGGAACACATACACTGTGGTGAAAAAAGTCATTGGCACTGGCATGCACATATACAGATTCCAGTTGTATCGTGTACATACGGTATAAACGGGGAGCACATGGGCAGAGCTGTCATTTGTACTCAGGTGATTCATGTAAAACAGTTTTCGACGTGATTACGGCCGCACGAAGGTCATTAACAGACTTGGAACACGGAATGGTGGCTGGGGCTAGATGCATGGGACATTCCGTTACAGAAATCGTTAGCGATTTCAATATTCTGAAATCCACAGAGTCAACACTGTGCCGCGAATACCACATTTCCGGCATTACCTCTCACAATGGACAATGTAGTGACCGATGGCCTTCCTTTAACGTCTGAGAGAGGTGAAAGTTCGTAGAGATGCCAGTGCTAACAGACAGGAAATACTGCGTGAAATAACCTCAGAAACCAATGTTGGACGTACGATGAACGTATCCGTTAGGTCAGTGTGGCGTAATTTGGCGTTCATGGGCTATCGCAGTAAACGACCAACGCGAGTGTCTTCGCTAACAGCATGACATCACCGGCAGCGTCTCTCCTGGGCTTGTGATGATATCGGTTGGACCCCAGACGTCTGGAAAACCGTGGCATGATCAGATGAGTGCTGATTTGAGTTGTTCAGTATTGATAGTAGGACCCTTGACCCCTCCCAAAGCCAAGAAACCAAGTTGTCAACATGGCATTGTGGAAACTGATGGTGGCTCCGTAATAGTGTCGGTTCTGATTACATGGAGTGGACATAGTGCTCTGGTCCAACTGAAACGATCACTGGCTGGAAATAGCTATGTTTGGCTCCTTGGAGACCATTTGAAGTCATTCGTAGACTTCATGTTCTCAAAGATGCAGTTTTTATGGATAACGATGGGCCATGTCACCGTGTCACAACTGCTCGCTAGTGGTTTGAAGAGCATTCTGGAAAACTGGAGCGAATGATTTGGTCAACCAAACCGAGCGGCATGAATCGCATTGACCATTTATGGCACATAATCGAATCTTCAAATGTGTGTGAATTCCTATAGGACAAACTGTTGAGGTCATCGGTCCCTAGATTTACACACTACTTAAACTAACTTATGCTACGAACAACACACACACCCATGCCCGAGGGAGGACTCGAACCTCCGGCGAGAGGGACCGCGCAGTCCGTGACATGGCTCCTCAAACCACACGGCAAATCTGCGCAGCGGGACATAATCGAGAGGACAATTCGTGCACAAAATTGTACACTGAGAATACTTTCGCAATTATGGACAGCTTTAGAGGCAGCTTGGCTCAGTACTTCTGCAGGGAACTCCCAACGACTTGTTGAGTCATGCCACGTCGACTTGCTCCATTACACCGGACGAAAGGAGGTCCGAGAAGATTTTAGCAAGCATGCCATGACATTTATCACCTCAGTAAACAGTGGATTCTAAGAACGGTTCTGATATTCACTAATTTTTGTTCGCAGATGTTAATCAAAATAGTCATTAGCAGAATGCAACTGATACTACACTACTGGCCATTAAAATTGCTACACCACGAAGATGACGTGCTACAGACGCGAAATTTAACCGACAGGAATAAGATGCTGTGATATGCAAATGTTTAGCTTTTCAGAGCGTTTGAAAGTTAACTGCGAATGTGTTGTTGCCGGTGGCAACATCTAAAATGTGCTGACATTAGGAAAGTTTCCAACCGATTTCTCATACACGAACAATGGACCGGCGTTGCCTGGTGAAACGTTGTTGCGATGCCTCGTGTTAGGAGGAGAAATGCGTACCATCACGTTTCCGACTTTGATAAAGGTCGGATTGTAGACTATCGCGATTGGAGTTTATCGTATCGCGACATTGCTGCTCGCGTTGGTAGAGGACGCTGTGCTGGATCCCAACGGCCTCGTATCACTACGAGCCGTCTTTACATCCCAACCG
Organism: Schistocerca cancellata; assembly: GCF_023864275.1. Classification (NCBI taxonomy): domain Eukaryota; kingdom Metazoa; phylum Arthropoda; class Insecta; order Orthoptera; family Acrididae; genus Schistocerca; species Schistocerca cancellata. The sequence goes on along the minus strand of NC_064629.1, from coordinate 505,819,847 downwards.
TCTTCGAAATATTACACTTTTAGGAACTGATGAACTGCAGTGCTCTGATTTTAATTCATACTCCCTGCACCAACATGTATATGAGAGTTATCAAACCACATTTAATTATCGTCAGTACTTACCAGGCTCAATTTTGATGTTGGGTTTTGTATCTGCCTGATTTTCGTCGTTACCTCCACTGGCTGGCTGTGCAGCTTCAATTGGATCTGAAAATAAAGGTAGCTATAAACGTCACAGTATGTAATAAGCTCATTTTTGGCATAGTTAATCACCAGATACACAGAGAGACTGGTTACAAGAGACCATCTGCTATTAACAAATGAAAGCGTTTAAGAAGAAGACTGCACTTTTGTAATCCGTATACCCATACATTTGTTTTTACAATATTTACGGTTACACGGATTTTTAGTTTCTTTGTGCACACCTGGAGATAAATAGTAGAAACGGCTGATTTACGGCTCGAGTGACACAATCGGCCCCTTGGGATGCCTAGTTGGTGAGGAATGGGGGGGGGGGGGGGGGGGGGGGGGCGACATCAGAGGCAACTAAGAGGAAAACCTGTATACAGGGCGTTTCATAATTCGTTGTGAGAAGTGACCCGAGTGAAAGTATACGATAAAGGAATTAAATACGTTCTAGTAAACATATCTCCATAGACGAGACGTTTGAAAGTTAACTGCGAATGTGTTGTTGCGAACCGCCACTGACATCAGTAACAAAAATTGTCCAAGTGAGTAGAAATGTATTTCAAATATAAATTTATCCATCAAACTGGACTCTAATTTCACCCAAAGACTACCTTAACAACAAACACAATCACACTTCAAGACGTTATATGCTACAATTTACAGTACTAATATATAAAGAAAAGTCGTTGTTTAACGTTGTTACCAAAAATCTCGGAAAGTACTTAACCAATTTACTTCGAATATATGCACAATACTCCAATGAACATTGGGGCAGACAGAGTCTATATATTTTGTTTTGAATATGATTATTATATAAATAAATGTGTAATATGTAGAGAAGACGCTTTCTTACCACGAGTATCGAAAACTGCATGACCGATTTTCTTCAAATTTTCACAAAGTACTCTGATAAACATTCACACACAGATAGGTTACACTTTTTAAACAGCAATGTACGCGTCTTCCGTTAAACCGACTGCGAGAAAGGAAGTGGCGCACTGTGCTCTGCTGTGAATATGGGCTTTTTTTTTTAACCAAAACTGTGGGGCATTTAAACCATTAGAGAAATCGTTTCTTCCATACATATGGTTTGCAAGATAAAAGGAAAATTGTATTTATGGCTTATCAGCTTATTATTAGAATACTATTACGAAATCTGAATTTGCAAGAATAACGAACAAGGCTCAAGGTCAGAGAGAGCGGGAGTAGTAGACGGACAGAGGGGAGAAGAACGAAATGAACGTAGAGGGGTGGAAAGGAGGAGCTGGAGAATAAGATGCCTCGTGTTAGGAGGAGAAATGCATACCATCACGTTTCCGACTTTGATAAAGGTCGGATTGTAGCCTATTGCGATTGCGGTTTATCTTATCGCGACATTGCTGCTCGCGTTGGTCGAGATCCAATGACTGTTAGCAGGATATGGAATCGGTAGGTTCAGGAGGGTAATACGGAACGCCATGCTGGATCCCAAAGGCCTCTTATCACAAGCAGTAGAGATGACAGGCATCTTATCCGCATGGCTGTAACAGATCGTGCAGCCACGTCTCGATCCCTGAGTCAACAGATGGGGACGTTTGCAAGACAACAACCATCTGCACGAACAGTTCGACGACGTTTGCAGTAGCATGGACTATCAGCTCGGAGACCATGGCTGCGGTTATCGTTGACGCTGCATCACAGACAGGAGCGCCTGTGATGGTGTACTCAACGACGATCCTGCGTGCACAAATGGCAAAACGTCATTTTTTCTAATGAATCTAGGTTCTGTTTACAGTATCATGATGGTCGCATCCGTGTTTGGCGACATTGCGGTGAACGCACATTGGAAGCGTGTGTTCGTCATTGCCATACTGGCGTATCACCGGGCATGATGGTATGGTGTACCATTGGTTTCACGTCTCTGTCGCCTATTGTCTGCACTGACGGCACTTTGAACAGTGGACGTTACATTTCAGATGTGTTACGAACCGTGGCTCTACCCTTCATTCGATCCCTGCGAAACCCTACATTTCAGCAGGATAATGCACGACCTCATGTTGCAGGTCCTGTACGGACCTTTCTGGATACAGAAAATGTTCGACTGTTGCCCTGGCCAGCACATTCTCCAAATCTCTCACCAATTGAAAACGTCTGGTCAATGGTGGACGAGCAACTGTCTCGTCACAATACGCTAGTCACTACTCTTGAAGAACTGTGGTATTGTGTTGAATTGCATGGGCAGCTGTACCTGTACACACCATCCAAGCTCTGTTTGACTCAATGCCCAGGCGTATCAAGGCCGTTATTGCGGCCAGAGGTGGTTGTTCTGGGTACTGATTTCTCAGGATCTATGCACCCAAATTTCGTGAAAATGTAATCACGTGTCAGTTCTAGTATAATACATTTGTCAAATGAGTACCCGTTTATCATCTGCATTTCTTCCTGGTGTAGGAATTTTGATGGGTAGTATTGTATATGACCAGAAAGAATTCGTTCCCACTTGAAAGAACCGTTTCAACTGTTTGTCCGACACATTTTGTAACATAAACGTCGACCAGTTGCGGCACCAAGCTTTCAAAGCGTTTCCCAAAACTAAATTCTGCGTTATAGCTATCGATAACATTTCAACACATTTTTTTGTAAGCTTCAGAAGTTCGGACACTCAGTAACGTATTCACCCATTCGAACAAGGTCAGTGTTTTCGTTTTTGATGTTGTTATTGTTTCCTGTTCGAACGCTAGTTTGATGCTAGTCTATCCAGTGAAAACTTCTTTATCTGTGCGTAACTACTGAAGCTACTTCAGTCAACTTGTTTGCTTCTGTAGCATTATACACAAAAAAATTCTATTCACTTGTCGTTTATACAGCACCAAGTTTAATTTCCATATAAGACCATATTCTAGGCAAATATTTTCAGAAAGAGGTTTCCTAACAATTTTATAGTGAACATTAAAATATTTCTCTTTTTAGAAACGCTTCACTTTCTGTTACCAGTTCCACATTATGTCCTCTCTCCTTCAGCAATAGGCTGCAATTTTGCTGCGCAAATAGCATAGCTTCTTCAGCTCTTTTAGTGATTCATTCCAAAATCAGCTAACGTAATGTAAGTGCACTTTGTTACGTTCTTATACTTCTGCTGACATTATTTTTACAACCTGTTTTCAAGACTTTCCATTCCGTTCAACTGTTCTATCAATTTCTTAGCAGTCTTTGACAGAATTACAATATCATCGACAACCTAAATTTTTTTAATTCTTTTGCCTGTACTGGTAACGAGACAGTAAATTCTAATTACTGGAATATAAATTAATATCACTTTTTAATTCATTGTGAACTTGCTTGCGAACCATCTTAATATATGCGCCGATGTACAATCAATTTAAGCTATCAAGTGCCACCCATGAGTGGCGCATACTACTAGGCTGTACCAATAACAACTATCTATAATTCTTAAACTGTATGTGATAAGTAACATACACCTGTTTATGTAATATTTACTATAACGTACACAGCAGAATATTTGAGGCGAACAGAAAACAATGTGAAATTTCTATTAACATTTGAATAAACTTCATTAAGCTGAGAAATACTTCAAAGATTAATTTTGATATTACGCACTGACAAGGGTTGAAACACAGACAGAAAGTGATCAGAGTCTGTGAGTGGTTGCCAACGATGGTCATCCGAGGTTGTGATGTTCCATTAGCATCAGATCACGTCTTTTGGATGCTTCAGCTTATTCACATATGGTGCATTTGGAGTAGTGCCTTGACTGGGAAGCATGAACTGCTGTAGAATGACATCGCAATGCATGCAGCGATGAATCGCTGTTCTGCATAACCTAGGATGACCATCACTGGCAACCAATGTGGCGACCTTGGAAGAGGTGGACTTATTGCAGTGATCTGGAAATGATGTTCATGATGATGATTGGTTTCAGAGGTGCTCAACTGCGCGGTCATCAGTGCCCGTACAAATTCCCAATTTTTACACAGTCCAATTTTTTTTTCACAGTCTAGTCTAGCCACTGCTACGAATGATTATGTTGATGAAATGATGAGGACAACTCAAAACCCAGTCCCCAAGCAGAGAAAATCCTCAACCCGCCTGAGAATCGAACCCGGGATCTCGTGATCCAGAGGCAGCAACGCTACCAGTTAGACCACAACCTGTGGACACGATATGAAGAGGCACAGCAGTGTTACATCTGGCATCATGGCGTGGGGAACCAATGGTTGTGACTTCTGGTCATGCCTAGTAGTAATTTAAGTAAACTGACATCATAACGGTACATGATGTACATCTTTCATCCTCATGTGTTACTACGATGGTGACAGTATCGTAATGGTGCCATCTTTAAATGGAACAAAGTTCGTCCACACATAGCACTTGTATCTATGAATTGTATGTGTGATCTTTATGGATCCTGGTCGAAGCAGTTTCAACGTCAGGCTCACAAATGAGCTCATTCAGATACTTTCATTAAAAATTTAACTCTGTTTTGTAATCACGAAATAACATCACATAGGCCCTCTCCCCTCAGGCCGTGCAGTTTCCTTTTGCTACCTCCTCCACTTTCGGGTGCTTCTCTTTTTTCTCTCTCACACGTTGTATATCTATACTATATTCCATATTTTGCCATATCGAGTTTTCCTGGATTATTGTCATTGAGAAAACCACCACATGGAATGACAATATACAGGGTGTTACAAAAAGGTACGGCCAAACTTTCAGGAAACATTCCTCACACACAAAGAAAGAAAATATGATACGTGGACATGTGGAAACGCTTACTTTCCATGTTAGAGCTCATTTTATTACTTTTCTTCAAATCACATTAATCATGGAATGGAAACACACAGAAACAGAACGTACCAGCGTGACTTCAAACACTTTGTTACAGGAAATGTTCAAAATGTCCTCCGTTAGCGAGGATACATGCATCCACCCTCCGTCGCATGGAATCCCTGATGCGCTGATGCAGCCCTTGAGAATGGCGTATTGTATCACAGACGTCCACAATACGAGCACGAAGAGTCTCTACATTTGGTACCGGGGTTGCGTAGACAAGAGCTTTCAAATGCCCCATAAATGAAAGTCAAGAGAGTTGAGGTCAGGAGAGCGTGGAAGCCATGGAATTGGTCCGCCTCTGCCAATCCATCGGTCACCGAATCTGTTGTTGAGAAGCGTACGAACACTTCGACTGAAATGTGCAGGAGCTCCATCGTGCATGAACCACATGTTGTGTCGTACTTGTAAAGGCACATGTTCTAGCAGCACAGGTAGAGTATCCTGTATGAAATCATGGCGGTGAATCGAGGAAGTACAGTACACACTCACGAAACTAAAGTGAGCTCTAACATGGAAATTAAGCGTTTCCGGACACATGTCCACATAACATTTCTTCTTTATTTGTGTGTGAGGAATGTTTCCTGAAAGTTTGGCCGTACCTTTTTGTAACACCCTGTATATGGAGTCTTAATGTTTATCACTGATCTACCAGAGCTGCTCTTTTTACTATTATATATATTTTTTCCCTTCACTCCAGCAGCCATTAAGAAAGTAGGGCGCAACCAAAAGCGAATTGTGGTGCATGTCTGAAAATATGATACATGTTGTCTGGGCTTCGTGGTCATACTGAGATAATTCAGCAACTGACAGAGAAGGTTGAGAAGACCAGCCTTACTCACGGAGTTTCAACGAGACAGACAATTTACGGCATTGCCCCTGAATTAATCATGGCACTCTGGACCTGACAAGGGAATGGACTACTCCGGCATTTCGAAATCTACCCTGAAATGTTTCGCACACGAAGAATACACCGATAGAAATGCAGTCTAAAAATTTTAGCTGCTAAAGTGCAATGCTACTGTTTTTTAAGAAAACTTTAAAGTTATTCTTTTTGCTGCACGAAGAATCGCATATGACAGTGGTTTGTACAGACTTCATGCCTACCGCTGAATCGAGTAAACAAACGAAGTCCAAAGTGCACACACACGGATTTTAAGCACTTAAACCGTGCCTAAAATGTCTTAAATCATTAATTTTTTGGATAACTTCTAATTCATATTGTGGCTACAGTTCTCCAGATTGTGATGCATACCAGGCATTCTTGATAAATTACGTAAAACGTGGTGATGAAAACCGACAACGCACCAATTACTTACGTTTAACAACACTATTCCACTTATAAACCAGAAATAACAAAGAGCTGACGGCAATAATTTTGCCCGACAGTTTTCTGAAAAATGCTTTAGACTGTTGAAAATTTTTTGTATCGAGAGATTGAATCACGCTATTATGATATTAACAGTCTTTTCATCTTCTTCCTTAACACGGAAGTTTCCTTATACCCAAGCCAAAAGTACAACAAAAGCATTTAATTAATTTCTGTGGATGGTAAGGTGACGTTTCGTATGTAACATTTAAATTTATTCTATCCAGTTTTACCTGATTTTGCTGAGTCGATTACAAGAGTTTTGGAAGTGAACAGTCGTTTTTTAAAGTATTGTCCTAACTTACCTTGATGTTCCTAAACCTTGATATACAGCTGTGGAAACAATAATCCATAGATACTTATCACTGACATTGTTGTATACGAATGTGTCAAAGCACTCATCGACTGCACAAGCGACTGTCTTTTCTTCGCTCCAAATGATTAAATGCGGTTTGCACGAAATGTTACTTACTAGCTTTATACGCTGTGTTTTAGGTGGTATCAAGAAGCTTCATATCCATGTCAGCTACGAATTTCTCTACAGAATTACCTGTTAATGCCATGTCCTCTACACGTTTACTTGAGGTAAACGTTGTAGTTTTGCGACTTCCTTTTCTCTATAATTTCTGAATTTATTTAACCAGGTCAGAGAAGCCTGGGAATCAGAGTATTCATCTCACTTTCAATTCAAGGGGCCTGTCCCGTATATCTCCTTTACTAATGGTGCATTTAATCTCACGTGCAATTCTAAATCTTTGGAACAGTTTTTCTTTTACATTTATGCAAGTTTCATTTCAGCAAATATGTTGTACATTGTGTAAATCTTTCGTCCATTTATACATTTCACGTTCGCGTTTTGCGAAACGAAACGGGTTCTGCACACTGCTCAAGCACAAGTGTCTTCTCCCTCCTTTGTTTAACAAAAAAATTTATAGCCTTTTTTACTCACTGAAAGTTATTACTGTTAATGTTGTCTTTGAGTTTGGAAGGAACACTATTTTTGGTCTGCATTTTACCTAGCACAAAAATCATCGTTAGAACCACAATTCATGGAATTATCTGATTTATTTCCGGTGCTTCCAATGTTACCACAATATCTAACGAAACATTGAGATGATTGGAATGAATGTCCTAGAAATTAACTAATAAACAACACATATGTAGATCTTCAGGAGAAATAGGTGATTTCGATTGCATACCATGTTGTTCATATTAATCTTTGCAATGTTGAAAACATCAGTTGTATTCCTCATTACTGTTAAATTACGGAACCTAAACAAAGATGCTATTAGCAAGCATATGGCCATTATTACTTACAAAATTAATTCAGTTATATCTCCACTGTTAATACTCAGCGATACCGCAAAGGCAACTACTAGTTATTATGGATATTAAATGAGTTCCAAATTGGAGCAAATAATGTCACTAAACATTTGTGTCAGAGAAATTACCAACACATACAGAAATTCACTTTTCAAATTGCGATCGCGTTGTGCCATATTATCTCTTTACCCGGTTCGCCGACAACCAAGGATATGTGGCCTCCGTGTTGCACATACACCGTCAGTTACAGCTACGGTGGAGGTATACATTTCTCCATCCGCCTGGCGAGCTACGAATGTGGCAAATATCAACGCTTCTTTTTTAAATTCTTGTAGCGTTTCTTAGCAGCTAAAATCTTGACATTGTGTTTCTTTCGATGTATCCTTCCTGATAAAAAATTTCAGGCTAGGTTTCGACAAGTCGGACGGGACAGTTAACTTGTTAGTCGAGTAGAAGGCATGAACCAGATGCTTCGAAGGTTTTGTGACAATCTGGGCTGTGATTTAACTGGATTTGCGCCATATGGGTGAGAACTGTAGTGTCCCATTAAGTGGGTCAGGCATTCACTACACATCAGACTGAAAGCGGGCCACTGGCTCTGTGTGTGTGTGTGTGTGTGTGTGTGTGTGTGTGAGTCGGGAGGGGGGGGGGGGGGGTTGCGCACCACGCAATACTCTTTTTTTGTTTTTAGACGACTCTGAGTCTAGTCCACATATTATAGTTGATGGGAACCCAGAAGTAGAAGAAAAGATCTAAACAAATGCCCTCTACAAGAGAATTTATTAAAATCCTAGTGTTTAACTGCCAAAGCATTCATAATAATGTGCCGTGAAGGGTACAGGGTGCAGCCAACTGCAGGTGGTGGCTAATGTCAGCACTAATGACGTCTGTCACTATGGATCGGAAGAGATTCTCTCTGGTTTCCGGCTGCTGTGTGAGTTGGTGAGGACTGCCAGTCTTGCTAGCGAGATGAAGGCAGAGCTCACCATCTGCAGCCTCGTCGACAGGACCGATTGCGGACTTTCGGTACAGAGCTGAGTGGAGGGTCTGAATCAGAGGCTTAGACGGTTCTGCGACCGTGTAGGCTGCAGGTTCCTCGACTTGCGCCATGGGGTGGTGGGGTTTCGGGTAGGTCAGGTGTCCACTACACACAGGACGCGTCTACATTGGTAGCAAGGGCTGTGTGGCGTGGACTGGGCGGGTTTTTAGGTTAGACAGTCTCAGAAAAGGTCAAAAAGGGTTCCAGTCTCAAAGGGTACAGGTCAAAGTAACGAGGAGAATCGACCAAGCAATAGTCGGTATTGTAGCTGCAAATTGTCGTAGCTGTGTTAAAAAAGTACCAGAGCTTCAAGCGCTGATAGAAAGCACTGAAGTTGAAATCGCTATAGGAACAGAAAGCTGGCTAAAGCAGAGGATAAATTCTGCCGAAATTTTTACACAGCCGCAATCCGTGTTCAGGAAGGATAGATTAAACAAAGTAGGTGGTTGTGAGCTTGTGTCTGTTGGTAGTAGTTTATCTTGTAGTGAAGTTGAAATAGATAGTTCCTGCGAATTACTGTGGATAGAGGTTATACTCACCAGCCGTACCAAAATAATAATTTGCTCCTTTTACCGACCCCCGACGTTAGTGATATGACAGCTGAACGGTTCAAAGAAAACCTTAATCTCATTACAAATAAGTGCCCCACTCATACAGTTATAATTGGTGGAGACTTCAATCTACCTTCGATTTGTTGGCGAAAATACAAGTTCAAAAACGGTGGTAGACAGAAAACATCTTCCGAAATTGTACTAAATGCTTTCTCTGAGAATCACTTTGAACAATTAGTTCACGAGCTCACACGAACTGTGAATGGTTTCGAAAACACACTTGACCTCTTAGCCACAAATAATCCTGATCTAATAGAGACTGTCATGACGGGTACAGGGATTAGTGAACACAAGGTCAATGTAGCGAGGCTCAAAACCATATCAACCAAAATCACTAAAAATAAATGCAAAATATATCTATTTAAAACAGCAGATAAAAATTCGCTTGATGCCTTCCTAAGAGAGAGTCTCCATACCTTCCAAGCATTAAGTGTAGAGTTAAGAAGAACGAAAAATCCCCAAGACAGGCTAAGTTTCACGAAAGCTCGAAATTTAGTGTGGACGTCAATGCGAGATGCTTTTAATACTTTCCACAATGTAACATTGTCTCAAAATATGGTAGAGAACCCAAAGAGATTCTGGTCGTATGTAAAGTACACATGCGGCAAGAAACAGTCAATACCGTCATTGCTCGATAGCGATAGAAATGTTACCGATGTTGGTGCCACTAAAGCGGAGTTACTGAATACAGTTTTTCGTAATTCCTTCACGAAAGAAGACTAAGTAAATATTCCAGAATTCGAAGCCAGATCAGCTGTTAGCATGAGTGACATAAAAGTAGATATTTTAGGTGTTGCGAAACAACTGAAATCACTTAAGAAAGGCAAGTCTTCCGTTCTAGATGGTATACCAGTCAGGTTCCTCTCAGAGTATTCAGACACAATAGCGTCTTTCTTAGCAATCTTATACAACCGTTCACTTGACGAAAGGTCTGTTCCTTAAGACTGGAAAATATCAAAGGTCACACTAATATTCAAGAAGGAAAATAGGAGTAACCCATTGAATTGCAGACCCATATCACTGACCTCAATTTGCAGTAGGATCTTGGAGCATATACTGTACTCGAACATTATGAATCACCTTGAAGAAAATGTCTTATTGATAAATAACCAACACGGATTCAGAAAATATCGCTCTTGTGCAACACAGATGTAATGAGTGCTGTCAACAAGGGATCTCAGATCGATTCCATATTCCTATACTTCCAGTAGGCTTTTTGATACCGTTTCTCACAAGCGATTATTAATCAAATTGCGTGCATGTGGAGTATTGTCTCCGTTGTGTGACTGGATTCGTGATTTCCTCTCAGAGAGGTTACAGTTCGTAGTGATAGACGGTAAATCAATCCAGCAGAACAGAGGTGATATCTGGCGTTCCACAAGGTAGTGTCATACGCCCTCTGTTGTTACTGATTTACATAAATGATCTAGGTGATAATCTGAGCAGCCTGCTTAGATTGTTTGCAGATGAGCCTGTAATTTACCGTCTAGTAAAATCATCAGACGATCAATTCCAATTACAAAATGATCTAGAAAGAATTTCTGTATGGTGCGAAAAGTGGCAAACGGCACTAAACAAAGGAAAGTGCGAGGTCATCCACATGGCTACTTAAAGAAATCCGATAAATTTTGGGTATACGATAAATCGCACAAATCTAAGGGTTATCAATTCGACTAAATAGCTAGGAATTACAATTACGAGCAACTTAAATTGGAAAAATCACACAGATAATATTGTGGGGAAAGCGAAACAAAGACTGCGCTTTGTTGGCAGAACACTTAGAAGATGCGACAAACCCACTAAAGGGACAGCCTACATTACGCTTGTCTGTCCTCTGCTGGAATATTGCTCTGCGGTGTGGGATCCTTACTAGGTAGGATTGACGAAGGATATCGAAAAAGTGCTTAGAAGGGCAGCTCGTTTCGTGTTATCATGCAATAGGGGTGAGAGTGTCACTGGTATGATAGGCGATTTGGGGTGGCAGTCACTGAAACAAAGGCGATTTTCTTTGCGGCGAGATCTATTTACGAAATTTTAATCACCAACTTTCTCTTCCGAATGCGTAAATATTTTGTTGACACCCACCAACGTAGGGACAAATTATCATCACAATAAAATAAGAGAAATCAGAGCTCCAACGGAAAGATTTAGGTGTTCCTTTTTCCCACGCGCCATTCGAGAGTGGAATGGTAGAGAAGTAGTATGAAAATGGTTCGATGAACCCTCCGCCAGGCACTTAAATGTGAACTGCAGAGTAGATGTGTTTGGACGAGTTAAATGGAGGTGCTGTATTTGTTGCAAAAGACAACAAACTCAAATCCATCGAGACAGAAATTGAAGCTGCATGAGAGATCGATTGGCCACGATTCAGTAACGAGGATGGATGTAAACTGACAATCGGATCCTCTTATCGAATACCAGTCTCCCCTCCAGATGTAACAGAGAAAAATCCAAGTTCACTAGTATGTAAGTTCCCCAATCATGCTGTCATTATCGTAGGAGACTTTAATTATCCAGCAATCGATGGCAGCGTGTCACAGAGATGCTGAAGAATCTGAACTGGCAGTCACTAGACGATAGGCACAAACGATCTCAAGAAAGCCTGCTTTCGAAGTTTCATGAGACGGCTTTAATTTATTCCTCTATGAATACACTACAGCCCTATTATGCATCCCTCCGTATGGATCGCGACGACGAAGTAAGTCTAATCGCAGCGTGCACAGAGTTGACTGACAATCTGTCTTCCCACACTCCATTCGTGAAAGAAACGGGAAGAAGCCCTAATAACTGGTACAATGTGTAAATAACTGAAATGTACTGGAGAAAAAGTGATTGTCCAGCGTGTATCAAAATGAAGTAATCTCTTAACACAGTGTGAATTATAAGGAACGACCCGGATACAAGCCAACAGGTAATAGAATTACCTACTTCACAAGCGTGTAATTCGCACAACTCTGTCAGTACTATCCTGTTATACGAACTACTGATTCAGATGAACCACCAATAGTGACATTTAACCATGCTTTCAGGATGAGCCTGATTTTACAACTGTAAAGAAAATTCAACACGTATGATCGTATGGCTTTAACCCATGGGCGGGCAAGAGATCAGCTCAAGGGCCCTGCCCAGACTGAGTGCCAAGGCACTCAAGTTCGTCACGTATTTCCCTCACCGACAAGCCCTACCGTCTGAGCTCGTGGAGGGGGAAGAAGGGAAAACTGCGAACACGTAGCATTTAAATGGCACAGCAGTCATACTGCGCACGACTTGGTTTTATATTTAACATCTGTCAATAACATAGATAACAAACTAAACATTTTTTCTCTATTATTCAATTATTATTGGCACGCTAAGGATATAGTATAATTTTTATCTGGTGCAAACTGTCGGCTCATGGACAGACACAGACAATTTCATAGAGTTTCGCATTCAGATTTCACGTAATCGTGACTTGTTTAGTTTCATAATGGAAAAAAGATCTTTCACACAAATATTGCACCACTTTTCCACTCAATATTGCACCACTTTCAACTAAATCGGCAAACGGTCTCGAAAAAAGATTAAAGGCTCACACTGTTCTCAAAACCTTTATAAAAACTATCCTTGTAATTCGTTAGAGGCCGCAAAGAATTCTTCAAAACTAGCATTTTCTTTGACACCACTGAGCTAAGGTAACTGGACTGCCTTTGTCAGAATGTGTCACTTCTACAACGCGAGTTTCTTTCTAAATGCATCCCCATCAAATTAGAAATAAATTACAGTATCTTGCCATGTCTTCCTTTCGGCGCTGGGAAATCAAGTCCACTTAAAATGCGAAATTTGCAATCCATTCCGGGTGTTCTGATTTTCGTTCTTGCACTCCTTTTTCCTTCATAAATTCAGCAATAGCGAGTTTTAAATAGAAAAATCGTTCCTTACATGCCCCTTGGCTAAACCATCGTATTTTTCAGCGATATATGACGTCTCCATACGCTTCGTTCAGTTCCACTGAAAACGGTTGCAACTGACAATGGCATAATGCGTGCAAATTCAGAAGTTTTACTATTCGTACCACCAATTTCTTCACGCGCTCTATGACTGTCGATTTAGCACAAAGTGTTTTTTTATGTCCAGAACTATGACTCCCGTCTGTCGATCGTTGTTATTTTCTGCTCTCTCAACATAACCTAAATCATTTAATTCCTTCTGCATCGTACTATAATGTCATTTCATAGCAAACATGCAGCACCCGCCCCTTATGAGAAGCGACAATTCTCATTCATCTCTCGTTCTCTCATTCTCATCCATTTTAAAGGATTCGATAGTTCGCTAGACTGTCTCTTTTCATTCAGACAGCAACAGGACCTGTGAACATCCTTTGCACCACTCACAAATAGCGAAGAGTAAACGGCTCAGACACCACAACTGGAAAAAACACTGACTGGAGTGTCATTACGACACCAGGAAGAAAGACGATATCATGTAGTTGTCTTCTGACGAATGACAGTGAATGCTGGTTGAACTGAAGGCGCCCATTACGAGAAAAAACTGAGTTATGGCTAATTTGAGTGGTGGCGAAATCTTTCATGTTCTGCATCACCAATTATTTGAATTCATTAACTGTCCTAATGCAAAGGGGAGAATCATTTAGAAACAGATATGGCGGACAACACTGATGCTATCAAATATAAAGCAGTCCTCTCGAAAACTCACTTTAAAGTCCATGTCATCGAATATTTGCTGTAACTTAATGCAGTCATTTGTGGACCAGACATGACTGACTACGATACAGTAACTGAAACATTTCCTGATGAATCCTCAAACAGATTCTAAAGCATTAGAAGACCGATTTTGATTTATTGTCTAATATTCTAGCTTTTGGCTGCTTATGTACCTCATTACTTCCCACTTTGGCTGAATGATGTATAGTGTAGCACCCTGATCAACGACCTGTTTGTCCAATCCACGAATTTACAAGATTTCTATTAGATGTTACCCTAAGAGCAATATTTTCGACTGCACAGAGAAGCAGCTTTTTTTTTTTCCTTGTTGCGAAATTGACGAAGTCCCACCAACGTTCAAATTCAACAGATTTTAGTCTGCATAGCTCCATGCTTTTGACTATACCACGAACCACAGTTACAGCTACATTACATACTCTAAGACAAATACTAGTATAAGCATAACAACTTGATGTCAAATACACGGATGTAAGATTTTTGTAGCTCTCCTCGCATCTAATGTATTTATTCAATCGAGTTATAAAACTTACTGCTTTGGTAGAAAAATAAAAAGTTGAAAGTAAACACAAGTGATATACTCTTCCTTATAATACATGCTGCAGTATTTGCCTCTTAGAAGTAGTTGCACTGTAATACAAACACGTCTTCCTAAGTTTCGCGCGTGTGCAGCCTTCGAGACATTGCCTTCTCACACACCTGATCGGAATAGAGCACTGCTGGGGAAAGCCAGAACGCCGAGTCGGTTCGGCTACGTTCACAACGTTCCACTGATAGTATCAACAGAATATAACACCTCAGTTAAGCTATCCAAGACAGAACACGACGGTAACAAGAGTGGATAACGAATATTAAAATGTACTTTTCGGCCGGCCGGAGTGACCGAGCGGTTCTAGGCGCTACAGTCTGGAACCGCGCGACCGCTAAGGTCGCAGGTTCGAATCCTGCTTCGGGCATGCATATGTGTGATGTCCTTAGGTTGGTTAGGTTTAAGTAGTTCTACGTTCTAGGGGACTGATGACCTCAGAAGTTAAGGCCCATAGTGCTCAGAGCCATTTGAACCATTTTGTACTTGTCTTTTGCTAAACTGTAAGCATCAGCTTTACACATCTTACACCGTCCAGCCAAAAAATTCCGAGAGTGATTCCATTCCTGGAGTATAGGTGGCATCCGTGCTGTAACTAGGGTGGCAGTTTGAACTAACAACTGTAAACACCAGATGCGCATGTGATGCAGCATTGTGAACACTCATTGTTAAGCAGCATTCGTGAGGCCATAGGGTCTCAACATTGTTTTGTCACAAATCAGAACGATTGAGTATCTCTAAATCAAGTGTTGAAGACATTCTGTAGACTGTTATGACTTTGCCAGGACTCCTTATGAGATGCGTGGACATCTGCCGTGACTTGATTCAAAACCAGAACACGGACACTTCATTCCTGGAAAAACATCATCTCGGGAGCAGAGACTAGATGATGTTAATACGAACATACCACAAAACGATAAAGTATAGAATTTCTCATGAAGGGTCACTGCAAACCGACAGTTAATTTACCGTGACGTGCGAGCTGAACAACAGTTTCAGATGGCTGTATGAACGTTCTGTGCGTTGTACTCAAGTGACGAGATACTGTGTATAATACCTGAAGCACAAAGCCACCATTTTAACTTTTCTGTAGCTTTTATTAAGTCAGTCTCAAAACTTTATGGACTGATGGGTGTATATTTCAGATCCAGTAAGTTAGGAAGAGTAGGAACACATACACTGTGGTGAAAAAAGTCATTGGCACTGGCATGCACATATACAGATTCCAGTTGTATCGTGTACATACGGTATAAACGGGGAGCACATGGGCAGAGCTGTCATTTGTACTCAGGTAATTCATGTAAAACAGTTGCCGGCCGTGGTGGCCGTGCGGTTTTAGGTGCTGCAGTCCGGAACCGTGGGACTGCTATGGTCGCAGGTTCGAATCCTGCCTCAGGCATGGATGTGTGTGATGTCCTTAGGTTACTTAGGTTTAAGTAGTTCTAAGTTCTAGGGGACTGATGACCTAAGATGTTAAGTCCCATAGTGCTCAGAGCCATTTGAGCCAGTTTTCGACGTGATTACGGCCGCACGAAGGTCATTAACAGACTTGGAACGAGGAATGGTGGCTGGGGCTAGATGCATGGGACTTTCAGTTCCAGAAATCATTAGTGATTTCAATATTCTGAAATCCACAGAGTCAACGGTGTGCTGCGAATACCACAATTCCGGCATTACCTCTCACGATGGACAATGTAGTGACTGACGGCATTCCTTTAACGAGTGAGAGAAGCGATAGTTGCGTAGAGACGCCAGTGCTAACGGATAGGAAACACTGCGTGAAATAACCTCAGAAACCAATGCTGGGGGTGCGATGAACGTATCCGTTGTGTGGCGTAATTTGGCGTTCAAGATCTATCGCAGTAATCGCCTGACGCGAGTGCCTTCACTAACAGCATGACATCACCTGCAGCGTCTCTCCTGGGCTTGTGATGATATGGGTTGGATCCCAGACGTCTGGAAAACCGTGGCCTGATCAGGTGAGTCCTGATTCCAGTTGTTCAGTATTGATAGTAGAACTCTTGACCCCTCCCAATGCCAAGAACCCAGGTCATCAACATAGCATTGTGGAAGCTTATGGTGGCTCCGTAACAGTGTTGGTTGTGATTACATGGAGTGGACATAGTGCTCTGGTCCAACTGAAACGATCACTGACTGTAAATGGCTATGTTTGGCTGCTTGGAGAACATTTGAAGCCATTCGTGGACTTCATGTTGTCAAAGACGCAGTTTTTATGGATAACAATGGGCCATGTCACTGTTCCACAAATGCTCGCTATTGGTTTGAAGAGCACTCTGGAAAATTGGAGCGAATGATTTGGTCAACCAAATCGAGCGGCATGAATCGCATTGACCATTTATGGCACATAATCGAATCTTCAAATGTGTGTGAATTCCTAAGGGACAAACTGTTGAGGTCATGAGTCCCTAGATTTACACACTACTCCAACTAACTTATGCTACGAACAACACACACACCCATGCCCGAGGGAGGACTCGAACCTCCGGCGAGAGGGACCACACAGTCCGTGACATTGCGCCACACACCACATGTCAACTCTGCGCAGCGAGACATAATCGGGAGGTGAATTTGTGCACAAAATTGTGCAGCGAGAACACTTTTGCAATTATGGACAGCTTTAGAGGCAGCTTGGATCAGTACTTCTGCAGGGAACTCCCAACGACTTGTTGAGTCATGCCGCATCGACTTGCTCCATTACGCCGGTCGAAAGGATGTCGGAGGAGATTTTAGAAAGCATGCCATGACATTTATCACTTCAGTATACAGTGGATTCTAAAAATGGTTCCGATATTCAGTAATTTTTGTTCGCAGATATTAATCAAAACAGTCATTAGCAGAATGCAACTGATACTATTTAGGAACATGCAACTTACCACAGAAATTAAAGGAAGGCTACTAGTTTTGCATGGTCCTACAACCATATGTCATAAATTTTTTTAACATACACAAGAGCCCACCGTCCTTACATCCCAACCGTCTTTGAAATATTACACTTTTAGGAACTGATGACCAGCAGTGCTCTGATTTTAATTCATACTCCCTGCACCAACATATATATGAGAGTTATCAAATCACATTTAATTATCATCAGTACTTACCAGGCTCAATTTTGATGTTGGGTTTTGTATCTGCCTGATTTTCGTCGTTACCTCCACTGGCTGGCTGTGCAGCTTCAATTGGATCTGAAAATAAAGGTAGCTATAAACATCACAGTATGTAATAAGCTCATGTTTGGCATAGTTAATCACCAGATACACAGAGAGACTGGTTACAAGAGACCATCTGCCATTAACAAATGAAAGCGTTTAAGAAGAAGACTGCACTTTTGTAATCCGTATACCCATACATTTGTTTTTACAATATTTACGGTTACACGGATTTTTAGTTCCTTTGTGCACACCTGGAGATAAATGGTAGAAACGGCTGATTTACGGCTCGAGTGACACAATCGGCCCCTTGGGATACCTAGTTGGTGAGGAATGGGGGGGGGGGGGGGCGACATCAGAGGCAACTAAGAGGAAAACCTGTATACAGGGCGTTTCATAATTCGTTGTGAGAAGTGACCCGAGTGAAAGTATACGATAAAGGAATTAAATACGTTCTAGTAAACATATCTCCATAGACGAGACGTTTGAAAGTTAACTGCGAATGTGTTGTTGCGAACCGCCACTGACATCAGTAACAAAAATTGTCCAAGTGAGTAGAAATGTATTTCAAATATAAATTTATCCATCAAACTGGACTCTAATTTCACTCAAAGACTACCTTAACAGCAAACACAATCACACTTCAAGACGTTATATGCTACAATTTACAGTACTAATATATAAAGAATAGTCGTTGTTTAACGTTGTTACCAAAAATCTCGGAAAGTACTTAACCAATTTACTTCGAATATATGCACAATACTCCAATGAACATTGGGACAGACAGAGTCTATATATTTTGTTTTGAATATGATTATTATATAAATAAATGTGTAATATGTAGAGAAGACGCTTTCTTACCACGAGTATCGAAAACTGCATGGCCGATTTTCTTCAAATTTTCACAAAGTACTCTGATAAAGATTCATACACAGATAGGTTACACTTTTTAAACAGCAATGTACGCGTCTTCCGTTAAACCGACTGCGAGAAAGGAAGTGGCGCACTGTGCTCTGCTGTGACAATGTGCTTTTTTTTAACCAAAACTGTGGGGCATTTAAACCATTAGAGAAATCGTTTCTTCCATACATATGGTTTGCAAGATAAAAGGAAAATTGTATTTATGGCTTATCAGCTTATTATTAGAATACTATTACGGAATCTGAATTTGCAAGAACAACGAACAAGGCTCAAGGTCAGAGAGAGCGGGAGGAGTTGATGGACAGAGGGGAGAGGGAGAAATGGACGTAGAGGGGTGGAAAGGAGGAGCTGGTGAATGAGAGGAGGGTGGATACAATGGACAAAGAGAAGGGGAGGAGAAAATTCATTCAAGGTCAGTATTTAATCTGTCACGTGTCCACACATGCATACAGGCCAGTTGCATGCCTAAAAATGGCGGGAAAACCAACCGTTCCACCTCCCCCGTCGCCCCTTTTATCACTATTGCAATTCTGAGAGTTTCATCATTGGTGGTTTGTACGTCTTAGTGAAAGGTTTTTTGTGTGTCTTTACTTAATATTTTTGTTTTTAAAAGATCAATGCCCTTTAACACGACACCACCAGAAATAGTGGACCAGGACAAGCAAGTGTTTGAGTTTCTATTGTCTGCACCACCACAATAGCAGCATCCCACAATAGCCCACCAGATTTATCGTATCTACCATTCGAGTCTCCTTCATACCAGCAGCAACAGCAGCAGCAGATACCTGAACTGTGTGTTCAGGAAACGCGGCAGGAATATCCACAGCAACCATCAGTTTCTCCTCAACATGCCAAGCTGTAATTAAGTGGTTCCAGAGTATTGCTCTTTGCCAATACTTACAACATGCCTTCCAGCAAGTCGAAAGTGTGTGAACTTAGACTTAGAACCAGATGGTGACTGATGTAATAACGGAATCTGAAAGCGCTCAAAACGCTGGTGCTAAAGTGCAGTATGCAATATGAGTGGGACTATTTACGTGCACTGGAGTCAAAAATTAAAGTAACAAACAGCTGTTTCCCCGTCCTGTGTCCAATTCACGATACAATCACACAAACTGTCAACAGATATCTGTACGATCGTGTTCTACATGGAAAATGACATTTCAGTCAACGGGAAACAACGCCAATGATGATATCAGGGCACCTGTCAAACGGAGTGCTGTTTGCCAGGTAGTCTCACATCCACAATCGCTGTGTACACAGTCACAGATGGTGCAATATGGCACAGAGAAGATGTCTACCAGACAATCTGAGGTCAAGGGCCATAGGAAGAATGGAAGGAGGAGTCGAAAACTCTTGGAGCCTGATGACTTAACATGAATTGTTCTGTTCTTTCCCGGATGAGGCGATAGTTTAGAGAGACAAACTGTGTAAGGTGTCAAACAAGTAATACACCTTACACTGAATTTGTGAAACAGTTCCGGTTAACTCGATATATCACATGACATAGTTACGTGAAAATGTGTAAATTTTATTGATAAGTGAAGCAAATAAACAAATTGACATTTCATGAGTATAAACCACTAACACACATACAAGTAATATCATGCAAGTAATTTCCCAGTCCCAAGCTATGAGACGCATTTCTGAGGGAAGGAGAATTCTTACAAGTGAATGCCCGTCCCACATTCAGCTGACACTTTCACAGCATGATACCTAGCGTACACAATGAGATGCTGGAGCCACTGTGTAGGCCGCCAGCAAAAGCATCCATGTTCCCTGCTTTTAACGATGAGACTTCGGGAAACCTGTCTACAGGAACACAGCGGGAAATGCCAGATAAACGTGCGGAGAAACCCAACTCAAAACATTGGTGACTCACTGTAGCCATCTGTGTTTAAACTCACATGAAAGAAAAGGCTGCTTATCTCAGTATTATGTAGCAGAAGTTAAACTCTGCCCTACAGAAGAAACGACGCCTATGATAGGCTACAAAACTCTAGTGGGTGGAGTCATAGCAAGTACAAATGCTCTGATTGGCAAGAAAGAAAATGCGTGGCCACCAGCTTTGATATAGGCAAATTGCAGACAGATTAATTGGCTTCTTCTCTTGCAGTATTTGTGCAAGATGACTCGCGCCATGCTGAGACGATTACTAGAGTCATTATGTGAACACTTGTTCACAGCCTCGTCTTAACTCATAAGGAGTTAGACTCCAAAGTCTCCTAGTATGGAGAATCGCACTGAGCCTTGACAGTTAACGCTTGCAACGACGTATGCACTATTCCAGCCAAATAGCGTGTACCATGCCAATTAATTTAGCTAGGAAATAATTAGGAGTCTGGGCTTCACCAAAGATGTAGGAAATGTATCCAACTGGCGTTGAACAGTAGACAGAGACTTAGGACAGATCCTCAGGTTCACAGCTCGTGCCAACAGCAGCCACTGTCACCACTGAAGGAAGGTCAACATGAGTGCTTGCGCTACGTCAGCAAATGATATTCAATTGACACTCAGTTCTGCGATCGTCTCCGTCTTTCCTAATTTTAGTACATTCATCCATGACCTGTAGTTAAATATATTCACGACTGTAGGGCTTAAATGAAGCGGAAGAGCAACATACCCAGTTTAACAAAAAGAATTTATCAACCATGGTAGAGTGCTTTATACTCTTAAGTTATGGAATTTTTTTAACTGTGTACTTCTTTTTGATTGCTCTTTACCGACCCCCATTCAATTTTGGGTATTTCCGTTGTGCATTTTAGCATAATTGAAATCTCTGGCCCCAATTGTATTTCATTTGCTCGTATTTTATCGACCCCCAAACACTGTCATGAATCATCTTACCATTAAAGAACCTTATAACAGTTAGGAACTTCGCTTCGCAGTTGTCAACCGCAATATTTTACCATCCTGTACGTAATTTTGCTATCATTGTTATTTCATGAAGCCATACTTAGAATAAAAATAAAACTCAATAACGAAAATCTAAGATTTTCATTTTCGCTAACCTACAGTTATGCCTGAACCCGTACACTAATTTCTGTTAGCGATAACGTTTCTTTACGGGCGGAGTAGTGGGATCGACATTGAAATTATTGCCTGATGACATCACTGTCCATACTGCTGCACTCTTCTGAACTCCGCATGCGTGAGATGGTATCTTCCTCCCTTATAGGCCGTAGGTTCAACTCCAAATCCCTAACACACTCACAGAGCGTCCTTGCACAACTGTGGTAGGAAGATAGATCAGAACCAGTCTCACACGTGTTAGATAATGGCGACCCCTCCAGTATGGTAAAGTAATTACTAGGACAAAAAGAATATCCTCTTAAAAATGTATGCAGTATCCCCATAGTATAGTTGTAACGACATTGTTAGCTTTAAGTTTTTCTTGCAAGCACACAAGTGGCCGACACAGCTTTGGTAAGTGGGTTCTATCCCAACTGGTAAGTGACAGTCGTACAGCCTTGTTATTGTCTTAAGGGAACTAGAAACAGTAGAGAAAGGATGAAGGTAATACGTTTATGAAGCGAGTATGATCGTATGATCGCATGATTACGCGAAGGAAACCTGCTTTCTCCGATCGCTAGACAACATTCAAAAAAATCGTATTAATGAGTTTTATCAGTTGTAGAATTTTGGAACACGTATTATGTTCGAGTATAACGACTTTTCTGGAGACTAGAAATCTACTCTGTAGGAATCAGCATGGGTTTCGAAAAAGACGGTCGTGTGAAACACAGCTCGCGCTATTCGTCCACGAGACTCAGAGGGCCATAGACATTGGTTCACAGGTAGATGCCGTGTTTCTTGACTTCCGCAAGGCGTTCGATACAGTTCCCCACAGTCGTTTAATGAACAAAGTAAGAGCATATGGACTATCAGACCAATTGTGTGATTGGATTCAAGAGTTCCTAGATAACAGAACGCAGCATGTCATTCTCAATGGAGAGAAGTCTTCCGAAGTAAGAGTGATTTCAGGTGTGCCGCAGGGGAGTGTCGTAGGACCGTTGCTATCCACAATATACATAAATGACCTTGTGGATGACATCGGAAGTTCACTGAGGCTTTTTGCGGATGATGCTGTGGTATATCGAGAGGTTGTGACAATGGAAAATTGTACTGAAATGCAGGAGGATCTGCAGCGAATTGACGCATGGTGCAGGGAATGGCAATTGAATCTCAATGTAGACAAGTGTAATGTGCTGCGAATACATGGAAAGATAGATCCCTTATCATTTAGCTACAAAATAGCAGGTCAGCAACTGGAAGCAGTTAATTCCATAAATTATCTGGGAGTAAGCATTAGGAGTGATTTAAAATGGAATGATCATATAAAGTTGATCGTTGGTAAAGCAGATGCCAGACTGAGATTCATTGGAAGAATCCTAAGGAAATGCAATCCGAAAACAAAGGAAGTGGGTTACAGTACGCTTGTTCGCCCACTGCTTGAATACTGCTCAGCAGTGTGGGATCCGTACCAGATAGGGTTGATAGAGGAGATAGAGAAGACCCAACGGAGAGCAGCGCGCTTCGTTACAGGATCGTTTAGTAATCGCGAAAGCGTTACGGAGATGATAGATAAACGCCAGTGGAAGACTCTGCAGGAGAGACGATCAGTAGCTCGGTACGGGCTTTTGTTAAAGTTTCGAGAACATACCTTCACCGAAGAGTCAAGCAGTATATTGCTCCCTCCTACGTATATCTCGCGAAGAGACCATGAGGATAAAATCAGAGAGATTAGAGCCCACACAGAAGCATACCGGCAATCCTTCTTTCCACGAACAATACGAGACTGGAATAGAAGGGAGAACCGATAGAGGTACTCAAGGTACTCTCCGCCACACACCGTCAGATGGCTTGCGGAGTATGGATGTAGATGTAGATGAAAAAATACAGTACTTAACCTGTGTTACACAGATGCGTCGCAATCAAAGGATGACAGACAAAATAAGCAGTGGTCTTCAGTACAAGCAATCCTAAGTCCGTGTGACATTAACAGTACATGCAAAGTAACGAGCGTTGACGCTTCTATCCAACTCGCTAATCTTGAAGCTACTGTGGAACTAGGCCGCGACCAGTCGGACACGGTGCTTATGTCCTCTTCACGTAGGGGCCGCTGCTGTCGCGTTGTCGTTCTTGAGAGGGGTCTGTCAGCGTGCGATTGGTTGACATATGCTCACAACCATCTCTTCTTTATCGTTCCCGACTGGCGTGCCGACGCTTGATTTTACGCCGTAACAGAGGTCATTTCACGAGGCGTACGTGGGAATAAGTAATATGTTGTCTGACTCTTACTGGAAAGTACTCTCTCGAAATTTCAACTTCTCCATGATGCATAACGCCTCTCTTGTATCGTCTGCAACTGGAAGTCGTTGAGAATCTCTAACACTCTCGCGGCAGCTAAACGATCCCGAGGAAAAACGTGCCGCTCTTCGATGGATCTGCTCTATCAGTCCAATCTGGTAATAGTCCAACAGTGATGAACAATACTCAAGAATGGGTGGAACAAGCGCCTTGTAAGCGCTTCCTTAGTGGATAACTTACATTTCTTTAGGACTGTTGCTACTAATCTGACATCTGCTTTTCCTACTGTTTGGTTTGTGTGTCATTCCAATTAAGGTCGCTGTGGATAGTTACTCTTGTTTCCAACAGTTTGTCATAAATAGTTTAACTGTAGGGTAGTGGACGTGTTTTCCTATTTATGAGCAGTATGCTGCATTTACGTATTTACGCTCAGGGTCAACTACCAGAGCCTGCACCATTCATCAATCCTCTGTAGGTCCTTCTGCAAATCGTTACTGTCTTCTGGTGTTGCTACATTCTTATACACACCTTCCGCAAACAGCCTTAAAGAGCGTTCAACCCACTCTGCTACATCATTTATATACGGGATGTAAATAGTAACGGTTCCTATCACACTTCCTCGCGGTACTCCTGAAATTATCTATACAACTGTTGAGAGCGACAGCCATAAAGCTGATTTGGTGAATTAACCTGAAAGGAAGTCATAATCTTCAGGACCTCAATATCGGGAACACTCCAGGAGACGGCGGGTTATGTGTTTTGTTATTGCACAATCAGATATTGTTTGTTCTTGGTGGATTTAGTATGCGTTTGTACGATTTTAAATACCACTAACGATTGCAGATTGCTTGAAAATTATTTGAGCGCACATCCATAAAGTAATCGAGAAGCCTGCTGTTAATATCCAGTCTGCAAGTCCACAATCCAGATCACCTAACTGGAATAAAATGTTCTAACTCTGTATTTATAATCAAAAGGCGTGAGGAACTATGACAATAAATGAAAGTTTACTGTTTTAAGAAATCAGCGTATAGAAGAAAAGTTCAAATCCTCAAATTAATATTTTTTATAATTTACTGAAGTTTTCCTATCGTAATTATCACTCGATACAGTTCAGAGACGTCCTCTACTCGAAGTTAGAATGTTTGTTAATTATCGCTCCATCTGTTAATTAAGTACAGTTAACTGCACTCCTTAAAAGTGGCGAATAAGCTGCGCCATTTGCTATGTGGTTTTCTATAACACTACAGGTGACACATAAGATGAAAGCATCTAAACTAAAACACAGATTTCCGAGTAAATTATCAACTCACGAAAGTTCACCTCTACATACTTCCATAAATATGCATGGTACAGCGCGCTCACGCCAAAGCTCAGAAGTTCATGTTCCGTGTAAGGTGGGTTAACGATGTCACAGTGGCACCAAAATTCGCCCCGATTCTGCCAACGCCACCGTGGACATATCACACGATGGTGACGTCATCACACCCTATCTTACCCACATTTCACCTATTCTTTGGACACCTCTACGAAGGAGGTCAGAACTGTAATGCCTCGAATTGAAATTACCCGATTTTCTTGTGGGTGGGCCGCGTGGTTTGAGGCGTTATGACACGGACTGTGCGGCCCCTCCCGCCGGAGGTTCGAATCCTTCCTCGGGCATGGGTGTGTATGTTGTTCTTAGCGTAAGTTAGTTTAAGTTAGGTTAAGTGGTGTGTAAGTCTAAGGACCGATGACCTAAGCAGTTTGGTTCCTTAGGAATTCACACACATTCGAACATTTCTTGTGGGTGGCCGAGGAAAACATTTCAGACACACTGCCGCTCAGTATCGACAAGAAAAGGTCTCAGGGGGTGGTACAAAGGACGTCAATGAAATCCCCGCTCCCTTTGAGGCGTTGATTACCTCATATTTCGCTATGGAAGAGAATGGTCACAGTGCTATAAGGAACAGGACGACATTCTCCATAACCTGTGACACTGCTCACACCCCACGGTCGATTCAACCCTTCTCCAACTAAATCTTCGGCCTGCAACCCCACTATACGTGATCGTACCCCTCCGGAGAGCAGCGCGACCACGATTTCTTCTCTGGTATACTGGGTGGAGCCATTAGGGTCTCTTCATCTACGTCTGCATCTACATCTAAATCTATACTCTGCAAGCCACCTGACCTAGTGTGCCGGAGGGTACTTCTCGTGCCACTAACTGCTCCTCCCTTACCTGTTAGACTGGCGAATGGCGTGTGGGAAGAATGGTTGTCGGTAAGCCTCTGTATTGGCTCCAGTTTCTCGAATTTTTCATCGTGGTCACTTCGCGATATGTGCGAGGAGAACAGTATTATGTTGCCCGACTGTTTCTGGAAAGTATTCTCTCGAAATTTCAGTAGTAAACCTGTCCGTAATGCATAACGTCTCTCCTGCAGCGACTGCCACTGGATTTTGTTCTGTAACATACTCACGCCGACTATACGATCCCGTGATGAAATGCGACGCTCTTCGTTGGATCTTCTCTATCCCTTCTACCAGTCCTACCTGCTACGGGACCCAGACTGATGAACCATACTCAGTTCTTAAAAATTTTCCTATGAGCCTGGGTCTGCTCTTCCTGCTACATGTTTTTTACGTAATCATTCAACTTATGGTCACTGTGGATAGTTAAGCAATACGTTGAGTTCTATCTGTAAGGAAATGCTGAATCCAGTCGCTAATCTGGTCCATTACTCGGTAAATTTGTACGTTTTTTACTAGGCGGCAGTGTGGGACGGTGTTGAATTCATTCCTGCAGCAACAAACAATGCACCAACCTGAGCACCGATATCCACAGCGCTATGGATGTCATGGAGACACAGAGCGAGCTGAGTTTTCCAAGATCTCTGCTTGCGGCGTTCATGTTGGTTTTTGTAGAGGAGATTTTCATTCTCCAAAAACGTCACCATTCCTTAGCATGAAACATGTTCCATAATTCTGCAACTGATTGACGTCACTGATATACACCTAAAGTTGTGTGCATCTGTCCCACGGCCTTTCCTGAATAATAGAATGACCTGCTCTTTTTTTCCAATCGTTAGGTTCCCTTCATTGCTCCAGTGATCTACAATTAACTGTTTCTAGGAGGGGATTCTTTCGGACAATCTATGTAGAATCTTACAGGTGTCTCAACTGATCCTGATGCCTTTCCACTATTAATTGATTGCAGTTGCTTTTCTATTCCGCAATCGGTTATCTCAGTATCTGGTATTCCAACGTCCGTACGATGATTGAAATTAGGGAACTATTACGATTTTCCGCGATGTAACAATTTCGGAAGACCGAATTCGGTATTTTGGCCTTCTCTTCTGCTACCCTCCGTTTCAGTGCCTTTATGGTCATTGGGTGACTGAATAGATGATTACGACCTGCTTACTGACTTTATTTTCAGTCAGACCGATTGAAAAAATTTACTTTAACGTCATCAAACGCTTGTTTCATTGATCTTCTTCTTAAGCTCATTTTCGCTTAGTTCAGCTATTGTTTCTCTGCTAGATTTTGACTTCTCTTGAATCTGTGATGAGGCTCTCTTTGTTTCATAGCATTTTTCTAACACGGCTATTAAACCACGGTGAGTCTTTACACATAGTCGTAGTTGCTCTCACAGACTTACGACCACTGGTACCTTCCTCTACGTGAACTGATTCGACAAGTTCAAGAATGTTTGTAGTTGGGAGGTCTAAGACGCTTCCTTCTCGAATTCGTTTTCTAATTATCTGCGAGAAATAATTTTCAGACAATACATTCAGAATAACGTCGCACGAACTCCTGTCTCTATCAACAGTTTTGATAGCATAACTCTCCCAATTTATACCTGGCAAGTTGAAGTCACCCCTTATTACAATGTCATGATCAGAAAAGTTATTAACAATATTCTACAACTTCTCTCTGAAGCGCTCTACAACTACAGCTCCTGACACAGGTGGTCTATGAAAGCACCCAGTAACTATTTCTGACCGACCTTTGATGCTTAACTTCACCGAGATTAATTAACAGTCTCAATCTATCTAAGTCTACATCCACAGTTCTAGGGGACTGATGACCTCAGATATTAAGTCACATAGTGCTCAGAGCCATTTGAACAATTTTTTTCTTCTCAGTCCCTAAACGCCCTGAAACGAACGCTCTCTCCACAACCGCGACTTACCAAGTAGATCAGAGGTAAGTGAAATGCCTAGCCACAGGGAAGAAGCCCCACGGTTTCAGCGTACGGTTTTGATTGATGGTAACAGGCGAAAAACGTCCCATGAAAACTGATAAATGGGGGGGGGGAATGACTATCATGTGTGTTTATCTAACAATAACGGACAAGAAATTCCTTCCCCAAACCGCGATTACAGCGTTCAGAATCAGAGCCCGCCCAGCGACCGGTGAAGAAACAGGTTCCGAGTACATCCCACAATATGGTGGCATCGCAGGAATCATGTGATTGTTAAGGCAAGTTGTGTGCCACCTGCCGAAGACGCATGACAGCCAGTGGACGCTGAATGAAGGACACTTTAAAAACGTTCTAAAATAATTTTTATTACATGGCTCATGTATGTTGTTCAGTACATCTGTGAGCTGCTGGATTTGCCCATACAGTATTTACTGATAAAAACAGATTGATACATTGCTATATGTACTCTGTGCAAAAATATCATGACGTTTAACACGTTCAGTGCCCCCCGCCAGGCGTGGTAGCCGTATCCCGAGCTTTCACGTCTGGTGGGGTGAGGGCACCGAACGTTTTAAAGCGCTGGACGTTAAGTTTTTCTCACAAATCCTCCTCTCTCCGGGTTCCCATATATCGTTAGAGCTCCAACAACGTCCCACCTATGACAATGTCATTGCAGACTAAGCACAAATCAGCTAATATCGGAGCCAAGTCCATAGCCTGACGCTGCCAACAGGAGAAGGCAGTAGGTAGGACAACACAAACCTTCTTCTTCTTCTTCTTCTTCTTCTTCTTCTTCCTCCTTTTTTTGGACTCTTGAAAGGCGGTAAATGTGGTAATTCCGTTGGCAAATGCCCATAAAACTCGCATGTGATGTTTTCCTCTTATAGCTAGCACTCTTCTGGGTAATTTGTTTAGGGACCATACCTTTAAGATAGGTTGCGCGATAATTTTATACCATATCAATTAATATAACCTGGTTAGAGTCTCAGACGGACGAGAAAATACCGTAATGTGGTTGATAAGGTTGCTGCCCACGCTTCATAGCAATGAATCTTTCGCTTCTTGCAGAAATGCTGTAAAACACTCCTTACTAAGTTGAAGACTTTTCCGAAAAGCAATAACGTAATGCTGAACTTGTTACCGGTAGATTCAAACAACATGCTAGCATTACGTGAACTCAAATTGAACAACGCACTTTTCATGGAAACACTATTGAGAATTGACATTCGCAACCAGAGTAAGATAAGAGAGAATTAGGACTCGTTCTGACACATGTTTTCCTATCTAGCCCAATTTTTTTGAGTGGCACAAGGTAGCATATGGTGTGTGTGTGTGTGTGTGTGTGTGTGTGTGTGTGTGTGTGTGTGTGTGTGTGAAAAATTGAGGAAGAGGCGTCATGATCGCGCAATCGTCTTGTAAGCAATAAGCGATCTATAGCTCGGACAAGCATGAATCTATGCGCACAGGCGTTTGTGTAAATTTTTTTCGGAAATATAAGTACCTAAACACTGGACTGGCAGTAAAATAGGCTTATACAGGGTGTTACAAAAAGGTACGGCGAAACTTTCAGGAAACATTCCTCACACACAAATAAAGAAGAGATGTTATGTGGACATGTGTCCGGAAACGCTTAATTTCCATGTTAGAGTTAATTTATTTTCGTCAGTATGTACTGTACTTCCTCGATTCACCGCCAGTTGGCCCAATTGAAGGAAGGTAATGTTGACTTCGGTGCTTGCTCTACAGTACTAGCATCAAGCACATCAGTACGTAGCATCAACAAGTTAGTGTTCATCACGAACGTGGTTTTGCAGTCAGTGCAATGTTTACAAATGCGGAGTTGGCAGATGCCCATTTGATGTATGGATTAGCACTGGGCAATAGCCGTGGCGCGGTACGTTTGTATCGAGACAGATTTCCAGAACGAAGGTGTTCCGACAGGAAGACGTTCGAAGCAATTGATCGGCGTCTTAGGGAGCACGGAACATTCCAGCCTATGACTCGCGACTGAGGAAGACCTAGAACGACGAGGACACCTGCAATGGACGAGGCAATTCTTCGTGCAGTTGACAATAACCCTAATGTCAGCGTCAGAGAAGTTGCTGCTGTA
This sequence comes from Schistocerca cancellata, assembly GCF_023864275.1. Lineage (NCBI taxonomy): Eukaryota > Metazoa > Arthropoda > Insecta > Orthoptera > Acrididae > Schistocerca > Schistocerca cancellata. Next base: position 505,789,492 of record NC_064629.1, on the reverse strand, counting down.
CGAGGTAACTTAGACCACGTCACTGTATGGAGAGTGCTACGGCAGAACCAGTTGTTTCCGTACCATGTACAGCGTGTGCAGGCACTATCAGCAGCTGATTGTCCTCCACGGGTACACTTCTGCGAATCGTTCATCCAACAATGTGTCAATCCTCATTTCAGTGCAAATGTTCTCTTTACGGATGAGGCTTCATTCCAACGTGATCAAATTGTAAATTTTCACAATCAACATGTGTGGGCTGACGAGAATCCACACGCAATTGTTTAATCACGTCATCAACACATATTTTCTGTGAACGTTTGGGCAGGCATTGTTGGTGATGTCTTGATTGGGCCCCATGTTCTTCCACCTACGCTCAATGGAGCACGTTATCATGATTCATACGGGACACTCTACCTGTGCTGCTAGAACATGTGCCTTTACAAGTACGACACAACATGTGGTTCATGCACGATGGAGCTCCTGCACATTTCAGTCGAAATGTTCGTATGCTTCTCAACAACAGATTCGGTGACCGATGGATTAGTAGAGGTGGACCAATTCCATGGCCTCCACGCTCTCCTGACCTCAACCCTCTTGACTTTCATTTATGGGTGCATTTGAAAGCTCTTGTCTACGCAACCCCGGTACCAAATGTAGAGACTCTTCGTACTCGTATTGTGGACGGCTGTGATACAATACGCCATTCTCCAGGGCTGCATCAGTGCATCAGGGATTCCATGCGACGGAGGGTGGACGCATGTATCCTCGCTAACGGAGGAGATTTTGGACATTTCCTGTAACAAAGTGTTTGAAGTCACGCTGGTACGTTCTGTTTCTGTGTGTTTCCATTCCATGATTAATGTGATTTGAAGAGAAGTAATAAAATGAACGCTAGCATGGAAAGTAAGCGTTTCCGGACACATGTCCACATAACATATTTTCTTTCTTTGTGTGTGAGGAATGTTTCCTGAAAGTTTGGCCGTACCTTTTTGTAATACCCTGTATAAGGGCTACAGTATACCTCGTAAGTGTCTCAGACTGACGAGTAATTTTATAGTAACACACCACAAAAATCTTAAACTTGTTATGTTTGTCATAAATAAATATAGATTCGATGGATAACCGTAGGTATTTAATTGCAACACCTTACTGCCATTGGCGCTGAGTGGTGGAATCCTAATACAACTGGTAAGATGATGTTTCTGCCAGCCATATCTGCGAGTGCATAACAAAGCAGTTTTCCCCAGTCTTGGTTCTATAGAAAGTAGCAGACTCTAGTAACATGGCGGAACAACTGATTTCGGTCACGGGACTTAACATCTGTGGTCATCAGTCCCCTAAAACTTACAACTACTTAAACCTAACTAACCTAAGGACATCACACACATCCATGCCCGAGGCAGGATTCGAACCTGCGACCGTAGCAGTCGCGCGGTTCCGGACTGAGCGCCTAGAACCGCGAGACCACCGCGGCCGGCTGAGGATCGAGGTATGGTGTTGCATCTTGCTATTACCGAACAGTCCATTAAAACTACAGTCTTCCATATTCCGTAACATGTACACTCCAGCTAAAAATACTGTATGACAATTACACATTCTAATTTTAGGACTAATGACAGTAAAAAGACTTCATGATCGCCTGATCAAGAACATAAAAGTTTGTATTACATCCCAATAGACAAAATTGCCAAACGACCTTAGGACTACATATAGGAAAATGTTAATAGGTAATGGCCTAAGTCTGCACAAAACGCATTGCCTCCTTTACGTATCAGGACGGCATAATTAGTTCTATATGTTTGCCAGCAAAACAAACAAGCCCTCTAGAGATGTATAGCAATCCTTTTTGCCGGCCAGAGTGGCCGAGCGGTCCTAGGCGCTACAGTCTGGAACCGCGCGACCGCTACGGTCGTGGGTTCGAATCTTGTCTCGGGCATGGATGTGTGTGATGTCCTTAGGTTGGTTAGGTTTAAGTATTTCTAAGTTCTAGGGGACATGACCTCAGAAGTTAAGTCCCATAGTGCTCAGAGCCGTTTCAACCATTTGAGCAGTCCTTTGCATTCATCTACGTCTACCACGTTCTCTGTAAGCCACCTAACAGTGTGCTTTTTGTTCCACTAACTGATCCACCCTTCCCTGTTCGTGAATGGCGCCTAGGAAGAATGGTTGTCGGTTAGCCTCTGTATTAGCTTTAATTTCTCGAAATTCCTCGTCGTGCTAATTTCGCGAGGTGTACGTTGGAAGTAGTAATAGGTTGTCTGAATTTTTCCGAAAAGTGTTCTCTCGAAATGTTAATAGCAAATCTCTCAGTGACGAACAACGCCTCTCTTTTATCGTCTGCCACTAGTTTCTTGAGAATCTCTGTAACGCTCTCGCGCCGACTAAACGATCCCCTGGCGAAACTAGCCGCTCTTCATTGGACCTTCATCAAGCCACCTTCAGCCTATTTCTCTACCGTTCCACTCTCTAGCAGAGCGCAGGAAAAATAAACACTTAAATCTTTCATACGTGCTCTGATTTCTCATATGTTACTGTGATGATCATCTCTTCCTGTGTAGGCAGGCAATAATATAGTATTTTCGCATTTAGAGGAGAAAGTTGTTGATTGAAATTTCGTGAAAAATTTCGCAAACGCCTTTGTTTCAATGAATCCCATCCCAAATCGCTTATCACATCCGTGACACTCTCTCCTGTGCTGCGCGATAATACGAAACGAGCTGACCTCCTTCGAACTACTTCGTCGTCGTCCTCCGTCAGTCCTATCTCGTAAGAATTCCAAGCAGCACATAACTGCTCTAGCTGAAGACGAACAAGCGTAGTGTAAGCAGTCTCTTCAGCAGACCTGTTGCATCTTCTATGTGTTCTGCCAATTAAGCATAGTATGTGGTTTGCCTTCTCAAGAACATTATCTGCGAGATCGTTGCAACTTAAGTTGTTCCTAATTGTAATCCCTAGGTATTTAATCGAACTGACAGCTTTTACATTTGTGTAATTTATTATGTAATCAAAATTCAATGGGTTTCTTTTTGTACTCATGTGCGTGACCCCAGACTTTTCCTTATTGAGAGACATTGCCACTTTTCGCGCCCTTAAGATATCGTGTCTAAGACATTTTGCAATTGGTTTTGACCTTCTGATGACAGTATCATCTGCAAAAAATCTAAAACGACCGCTCGGATGATCTCTTAAATCGTATATGTAGCTTAGGAACAGCAGAGGCTCTGTAACACTTTCTTGGCGAACGCCGGATATTATTTCTGTTTACTCGACGCCTTTCCATCAATTACTACTAACTGTGCCCTTTCTGAGAGAAAATTTCGGGTGTAGTAGCGCAGTTGAAGCATACATAGACACGCAATTTGACTAGAAGTCTCTCTTGAGGAACGGTATCAAAAGTCTTCTGGGAGTCTAGAAATATGGAATCAATTTGAGATCCCCTGTCGATAACACTCATTACTTCGTGCGAATAAAGAGCTCTGGTTTATTGTCACTAGAATTTTCCATATTCTTAACACTAGCAAAAAAGCCTCTGGGAAGATATCGTCTCCCATACTGATTTGCTTACGACGAATAGATAGTTATCCACCAAGAGAGGGAATACCTCTGAGCCATGGTGTGGGGGGAGGGTACACAAAGGACAAGCAACAAGCATAGTGCTAGTCTGCACACCAATAATTCATACTTAGCGGTGTACATTTATTAAAGTATCGTCCCCGATTACTATAAAAAAATTCGAGATGACACATCGAAAACCGACAACCATATGCAAAAACGTGATAATGCTACCCTAGCAAGGAGGTTCGTCATAATGTATAGATGACTGATTCCGTTTTGAGGAGAACTAAATGTGTATTTTGACAAAATAAGACGCACAATCTAGACTTAGGAACACACACCTACACTTATGCTGCCTCTGTTGTAGCAATAAACGTCACAGAATACATTATTTTATATCACCACCTTAGTAACATGAGTTTATTGTAATATTATTTCTACCAATATGAGAACAAGCTCATTTAAACGCATAGTAGTACTGTAGGGATGACTTTGCAAGATTTTGCATTTCAAGCTGTGCTATTTCCGCTAGGTTTTCCCACCTGATGTCACCCAAGTGAAGGACGCACACAATTCACCTAGATGCGTAGATGGACTAACTTTTTGCAGAAACATCTTTCAACATGCAAAAATCAGATTTAGAAATATTTTATTTCTTTGTGATGAACATGTTTGAGTCTTTCAACTTACAGGACAAACTTTTTGCGCCATTTTTGCACAATATATCGTGACGTCATTAATTCTGCCACACACTGCAGAGTCATAGTGTCCAGTACAATAAATTACGATATTATTTATAGCCCTTTGGCATAATATATCATTATGGCATTATTTCTACCAACCTGTTCATTTCTAACACTTAAATGACCCCCCCCCCTCTCTCTCTCTCTCTCTCTCTCTCTCTCTCTCTCTCTCTCTCTCTCTCTCTCTCTCTCTCTCTCACACACACACACACACACACACACAATAGTAATGAAGTGGTGGCTCAGCAGTGTTAAATACATTGGGAACAGGCTGCATTGTGGTTGCCAGAGAACATCATGACGTCGACACGACATGATGATGACGTAACGTTGAGGACAGTGGGACAGAACTCATGTAATATGATAAAAGTGCGGAAAAAATGAAAAGTGTGGAAAAATACGTAAAACTGTGGAACAGTGATCGTAGTTACATATCTGCCTGCGTCTGGCCCCTGTTAGTGCCTCTAATGTCCAAAATAGCACAATATTAATCTGTTATTAACAAACAGGCATCAAGTGATGCAAGAATGTAATTACAATAACTTGTTACTAACAAACAGGCACAGCCTTATCCTGTCCCTGTGCTGCCCAGCTCCAGAGTGAAGCCACCCACTGATGTACCACAGTTATACAAGATAAAGATATGGAGGGAGCACTTGTGTCTCATTGGTCTAGAGGGGAAGGGGAGGGGTGAAAATGGAGGAGAGGGGGAAGATAGGGGTTTAGGTTCCCCTGGATGACCTTGATCAATTCGCAGTGGTTCCCCAGGGGGAAGTGCTTATCAGTGCCCTTGAAGTAAGATCGTTACCGCTCCTAGTATGCTCACTGATAACCTACTCCTCTGCAACAAAACGAGGTGCGTCCCTAGTGGTATTTGCCCTTTTACCGACAACATCTGTACAGCTGAAAATCTGAACTATGGAATACAAGTGTGGTATTCGTCACTATCAAAATCTCCGCACCGAGCAGCGGCGCGCTCCATTACGCGCCGCCGAGATATGCATCGTTGGCCGCGCTTCTCCGTGCGCGGCCCGCTGCAAACATCGCAGGCCGCCTTCGCGCTCGCCCTTCAAATCACAGCGACTGGCCATCCATAAGACCCAGCGAATGGCCGGCCAGAACATACAGGGACCCCAGCCGCCGGCTCCATTAACTATGGAGCCTTATTTAACGCCGCTCCAGACGTCTACAAGCTAGTTCTCATAGTGCTATGTTTCTACTCCACTACTCGTAAGTACTACGCTTGTGTGGACCTGCTGTTCGATATTTGGTTGCGCTGTGGTTTTAGAAACCGAATACTATGCTGGAACTCGGACTTCAACGTTCACTAGGCTTAGTATGTCAACGGACTTGTGATTTCCGCCGGAATTGTGCATTTCACTTGCACTTCCTGGACATTGGTATAACCACCATCAGTTTACATAATTTTCCATAAAGTGTTCATCTACAACGTGGCGCTTGGTAATCGAATTATTTGCATCAGTGGGTATCAGTGCTGTGTCAATAAACTGTAGAACGGTGATATATTTTATTGTGTTACTTCTAGTTATAACAATAAAATGGCGACGAGCCAGTAACCATCCACGCTGGAAGTTCTACTGACACAACTTATTCATCAGCAGGACGAGAACCAGAAGCTGCTACTGAACACCCTGCAACCACTCCTTCAAAGCTTACTGCAGACGCAAGCAACACAGTAAGTGTTGGCTTTTCGTTCCCTTGATGAGACTTCAGAGAACTGAGAAGCCTACGAATTAAAATTACTGGAGCATTTCCAAGCATTCAAGGTAACTGACGCCAGGCTCATGAAACCTTTGTTTTTGTCATGGTCAAAACTTGAGATTTACTGGCTACTGTGCAAGTTGGCCCCCTTATCTAGGCCTTCAGAGATCATCTTTTCAAATTTTCGTTCGTTACTGACTAAGTATTACCAGCGGCATACCCATGTTATTTCGTCCTGGGTAGCATTTTACCTGTGCCAGAAACAGCCAAACCAGACTCATAGAAATGGGATGCAGGGCTGCAAGGTTTAGGGCCAAAATTTCATTTTGTTACCCCTAAAAGTAAACAGTCATATGCAGAAGAAATGATCAGGGACATGACCATCCAGGGTACTCCAAACAGGGATCTCCTGTACAAGGCACTTCAACTCTAAGACCCGTCACTAGACGAAGTTTTGGACTTAGCACAAAGCTTCTAAGTGACCCCAGGAAAGAAACGGGAATCGTGGATCGACATAGCAGCCGTTAACGTGTACACATCCGAGCCAGCAGCCAGTGGCCACACTAGAAGCAACTGTTCAGCTTGCGAGCGCGCCTTCCACAAGTTGAAATCCTAGTTACTGATAGCCCCGTGCCTCGCACATTTTGCTCCAACAAAGCAGATAGTTATTGGAACGGACACATCTGATACAAGCGTCGGAGCGGTCCTGGCATACAGGGAGGCGGATGGCTCTGAGCACCCTGTGGCCTATGCATCGAAAACATTGACTGCCACCCAACGCAGGTACTCCTAAATGGAAAAACAAGCACTGGCTATCATATTCGGATTAAAGAAATTATACGTTTTCGTTTATGCCACAAAGTTTCACCTCGTAACAGGCCATAGCCCGCTGATCTCCCGGTTCAATTCAGCAGCGAAGATTTCAGACAGGACTGCTCACCGCCTGTAGACCTGGGCTTTATTTTTGGCTCACTACCAGTATGAGATTCACTTTCGTAATACGACTGAGCATGCCAACGCCGATGCCCTCTCCCGCCTTCCATGGGGGCCCTATCCAGAGTTCGACAAAGAAGAAATTCTGTGATGAAGAAGCAGAAGCAGTCTTAGATTTTTTTCAATTACCAACTCCCGGGTCGCAGACGCAACCGGTAGCGACGGGGTATTCCAACAAATCCGGAGTCATATACTTCATGGATGGCCAAAACGACAACCTCCCATGGCTTCCGCAGCATTCCGCCAGTTCTTTAATGCCCGCCATCAGCTCCTGCTGATCGATGGAATAATTCTAGTCGTTTCCGACTAGGGACACGCACAAGTAGTCATTCCTTATTCTTTACGTTAGTATGTCCTTCAACTATTGCACCAAAGTCACTAGGGGTATCCTGAACTAAACTCCTCGCTCGCAGGTTCACTTACTGGCCAGGAGATTGAAAGACTCACACAAACATATCCATCATACCAAAGCCAACAGGCAGCCCACGACATTCATTTGTTTCTTGACCACCATGTGCTCGCCCTTGGGAACATGTACACATTTATTTTGCCGGGCCACTGTTTAACGCCATGTTCTTGATAATGGTCGATGCTTACTCCCGATTTTCGTACATTGTCCGACGCAATGCCACGTCAACTGCTAACACCATCACAGTCTTAGAAAAATATATTGCGATTGAAGGCCTTCTGGAAGTGCTCGTAACTGACAATAGTCCATAATTCCATAGCGAAGAGTTTCGTGGTTTCTGTACCCGCCATGGCATTCGCCACATTCCAATGCTCATCTTCCATCCACAATCGAATGGAGAAGCCAAGAGGATGGTCTGCAGTTTCAAAACTCGGATAAAGACATATCTCCAGGATCTCTCCACCGATGTATCATTTTTTTTTTGAGCAGTTACAGGTCCCCACCCATCAGAGACAAAAGTTATATGGAACCTCTCCACAGACGGCAGCCCCGGACCCTCTTGAGCTTGCTCGTGCTGACGCCACAGCCAGCACCACCACTACCTGCTTCCAAATTCTGCCCTTGGTGTGGGCAAAAGGATTTGGCCAGCAACCAGCCTGGAACAATTGTCCAGAGCCGGGGCAGGAAGATCTTCAGGGTGCAGCTTTCGGACTGGGATGTTCAGCGACATGCCAATCAACTTCATCTATAATAATTTTTTCAGTCACCTTCTGCGAACTACCATTACCAGTCACTTAGTTCCCATCCTACCCCTAGCCACCCAGCCAGAGTAACACCAGACCTTCCTGGGCTACGAGATATCGCCTGGTCACCAACCAAGGGTAATTTCTGATGAGGATCAAGACATGCCGCTGACTTCTCCTGCTCCTTTGGCTCCCCTGCCGAAGTCAACACCATAAAATCTTTGCCCCCGGCCGGAGCGTTTTCGTCCGTATTCTCCTGTGACCTGGGCCACCAACGCCGCTGAGGACTCGGAGGAAGACTCCACGGATGTGGCGTTCATTAGCGGCAGATGCTTCCCCAGTGGGGAAGGCGTGTGGTATCCACCACTATTAAAATCTCCGCACCGAGCGCAGGCACGCTCCAATACGTGCGGCCGAGGTATGCCTCTTTGGCCGCACTTCGTGCGCGGCCCCCCGCTAACATCGCATGCCGCCTTAGCGCGGTTGCTTCCAAACAGAGCGACTGGCCGCCCAGAAGATACAGCCATAACTATGGAGCCTTATTTAACGCCGGTCCAGATGTCTACAGGCCAGTTCTCATAGTGCTACGTTTCTACTCCACTACTCGTAAGTACTCCGCTGCGGTGGACGTGCTGTTCGATGTTGATTCAGCTGTGCTGTGGTCTTAGGATCCGAATGATATGCTGGAACTTGGACTTCAACATTCACTAGGCTTAGCATGTCAACGGACTTTTGATTTACGTCTGAATTCTGCATTTCACTTGCACTTTCTGGACATCGGAATAACCGCCATCAACTTACATAATTTTCCCTAAAGTGTTCATCTACAACTTGGTGCTTGGTAACCGAATTATCTGTATCAGTGCTGTGTGAATAAACCGTACAACGGTTGTGTTACTCCTAGTTATAACAACAAGCATAACTTCCTCCACACTGATTGGTCACACACCAACTACCTACAGCAGCAAACTTAAACAATCCACATTTGATTTTTGCATCACTTACTGTTCTTTCTAGGACTGTTGGTTTTTGTGCAGTGATACGGCGCTGAAACTGCGCCACTCGCTGTGCCTTGTGGTGTTGATCGACTCGAAAAGCAGTAATCCAAGGTACTGTAGACTGCCGTCTCGAACACGAATTTTTCGGGGATAACGTAGCTTTTTATCCTCTATGCACGAGTACTCGTCACACTTTTATTCGTAGTTGTGCCTCATTACAATGTTCCAACGTTCACTGGTTGGAGTGTTCTTCGCAAAAAGAGCAAACCCTTCCATGGTAAGTCAACTGTAACCTCCCTTACCCTACATTTCTTTTCTCATGCTTCATTGCAACAGTTAAGTTTGTGGCGATCGACAAAGGTGAGAGATGGTTAATAAAGAAAGCTTTTTTTGCTGCGAAACTTGACATGTTCCTAAATGAAAATATGTCTTTACTTTTTGAATATTTAAGTTACTCCAATTTTGGAGGAAAAATGTTATTTGAACGGATAACAGTACATACTATTTTATTTCATTTATTTATTTAGTAACACACTATCTAACAAGGCTTAGACCCAACCACGCTCGTATTATCAGTTTTCAACTGACCTTTGTCATTGCTGCACTGCTTTTCCAAATTAATCTTCCACGCTATGACAATCCACGGTAGCCTTTGTCACTGTTCAGGTGATAGTATATCTCGCCAACAGATACTACTAACTAAGGATAATGACATTGATTCGTCCACTGATTAAGTGCATCCTCCAAGAATAATTATTCATTGTTGATTTACCAATGGACGGAAAACTTCCAAACCCATATTTCGTCACCTCAACAAACTGTTCAAATAATTTTGGTGCGAATCAACTGCATGCGACTTATCCGGGCGAAAGTTGAACGTCTCCCAACTCGCATTCTGGTGAGTGGTCGGTAGCCCTTGGGGGTATTTTTGAACCTAACAGCCACACAATGCACTTGCTGGAAAAGGCACACTCATCTACATCATACACAGCAAGCCACCTAATGGTGTGTGGTGGAGGGTACTTTCGGTACCACTATCTGACCCCTCAACCCTGTTCCACTCCCGAATAGTGCGTGGGAAGAATGATTGTCGATAAGTCTCTGCATTGACTCTAATTTGTCGAATTTTCTCCTCATGGTCAATTCGTGAGATGTTTGTGGGGTAAGTAATATGTTCTCCAATTCCTCCTGAAAAGTGCCGTCATGAAATTTCAATAGTAAATCTCTCCGTGATGCACAACGTCTCTCTTGTAACGTCTGCCAGTGGAGATTGCTTATCATCTCCGTAACGCTCTCTCACCAGCTAAACAACCCCATAACGAAACGCGCGGCATTCCGTTGGATCTTCTGTATCTCATCTACCAGTCCTACCTGATAGGGACCCCAGATAGATGAGCGATACTCATGAATAAGCCACTTCTTTCGTGGATGGGTTACATTTCCTTAAGATTCTTTCGATGGATCTGAGTCTGGTGTCTGCTTTCCCACTATCTGTTTTATATGGTCATTCCAATTTAGTTCGCTCTGCATAGTTACGCCTTGATATTTTACGGCAGACGCTGTCTCCAGCTGTTTGTCATCAATAGTGCAACTGTACAGTAGTGGATTTCTTTTCCTATGTATGCCCAATATGTTACTCAGCTCTGAAAATTTCAGAGAAAGAGCAGTGCTTAAGAGAGCACTATTTTATACGTTATAGCACTATCTACAGCGGTACACTTTTCAACGTCTTTCACAACAACACTTGCTATCTGCAAAGAGAAAAATTTGTTGAATCATCGTATGTTCAGCGGCAGGTTAGTGATAAGCTAAATGGACGGAAGACTAGACACCACGGTCCACACGCACAGATGAATCGTTAAGCCTTTGCAGATGGCGCAGCGACTTAGTCACTCGCTCAACCGCACGCCCCCTGCCTCTAAATGAGCTTAAGGCAGTAGCGATAATTCAGACATTCACGTTCCAAGTGACCACTGTACGTAAACATCAGTAAATGTAAGGACGTGATACAGTGGCAAAAAGGGCATTCTGTTTGGCTGTGTCCCTGGCCATATGGTGTGTGAAGTTGCTGAATTTGTTGGTGTTTCGTGGTGGACTGTTCTACATATGCAGAAGCAGTGCTGTAACGCACCTGGCCACGAAACACGACGGAGAAAGATCGTAACTGAGAGACACCGAAGATCTCAAAATCGCTTCCTAACCCGATAGGAATTGCTGTAGGCAGTGAATGAAGGGCCATTCCCATCTGTTAGCGGGAGCATATTGCGACGGGAACTGCAGGCAATAAACATTGCTCACACAAGCACATAAATAAAACAACAGCAAAATTCGTAGGGTTGGAAGAATATGTGGCTCGTTTTCTGAACCCCACCCCACCATAACGTATTACAGCTCGATTGGCCTGCAAAATGACCTGACTTAAACCCAATAGAAAAACTGTGGAACTTGTTGGAACTGTGGGCAAAATGCCGACATCAGCATTCCCGAAACTGCGTGATAAAATCCTCGGTGAGTGTCTTAACTTGAATGCGACGTACTTGCACAACCTTGTGGACTCACTTTCTAACCGAATCCAGGTGGTTATGAAGTCCAGGGACGTAATTACACAGTATTATATAATGCATGTAATGATTTCTCTACGGGAGACTAATTTTATGATCGGTGAACTTACATGTTAAGGAAAGCAACGCACCTACAACTGAATCCTGTAGCAACTCCTACTTTAAACGCTCCCAGTCAGATTCAAATCCATACATATCATAAAAAACATATATTTATGTTTCTACTGTATCTACTGGATCGATTCCAAGCAAACGTGGTATACACATCATTTCCTGTCTAGAAAGAAGCGCTTTGTGTGTGTGTGTGTGTGTGTGTGTGTGTGTGGTGCGGGAGGGGGGGAGGGGTAAGAACCACCTACTTACCGAAGGGATGGGGGCTGAAAAACAAGCGTTCCCCACAACGCACAAATACCCAGACTTTGTTCATCCATTATTTGCGAATGAGAGGACTTAGTGAGTTCCAACAACCTTTGCGCTTAATTTCAATCTTTTTCGAGACTTTCTCGCTCACACCCCCCACAAAATTATGAAAGGAACGATGTCTACCGCTTTACATTTTCGCTGTTCATACGGTAAAACTGTCGCTTCCGACGTGACGTTTTAATTTATTACTTCTTTACCACGAAATCTACTTGCAACATGTTTTGCAGACAGCATTCACATGTACCACTGAATGTACTAGCAGAATTACACTTACGTGACAAAAGTCAAGGGACTGTGATTTACACATATACAGATGGCAGTAGTATCGCGTGCACAAGGTATAAAAGGGCACTGCACAGGTGGAGCTGTCATTTGTACTCAGTTGATTCATGTGAAAATGTTTCCGACGTGACTGTAGCCGCACGACGGGAATTAACAGACTCTGAACACGGAATGGTAGTTCGAGCTAGACGCATGGGACATCCCATTTCGGAAATTCACTATTACGAGATCCATAGTGTCAAGAGTGTGCCGAGAATACAAAATTTCAGGCATTGACCTCTCATCACGGATAACTCAGTGGCAGACGGCCTTCACTTAACGACCAAGAGCAGTGGCATTTGCATAGAGTTGTCTGAGCTAAGAGACAAGCAACACTGCGTGAAATAACCGCAGAAATCACCGTGAGACGTACGATGAACGCATTCGTTATGACAGAGCGGTGAAATCTGGCGTTAATGGCCTATGGCAGCAGACGATCGATGCGAGTGCCTTTTCTAACAGCACGACATCCCCCCAGTGCCTCTCCCGGGTTCGTGACCATATCGGATGGACCCTAGACGACTGGAAAATCTTGGCTTGGTCAGGTGAGTCCCAATTTCAGTTGGTAAGAGCTGGCCGGCCGAAGTGGCCGTGCGGTTAAAGGCGCTGCAGTCTGGAACCGCAAGACCGCTACGGTCGCAGGTTCGAATCCTGCCTCGGGCATGGATGTTTGTGATGTCCTTAGGTTAGTTAGGTTTAACTAGTTCTAAGTTCTAGGGGACTAATGACCTCAGCAGTTGAGTCCCATAGTGCTCAGAGCCATTTTTTTGGTAAGAGCTGATGGTAGGGAGCGATGTGGGCTATGTTTACGTAACTTGGACTAGGTCCTCGGGATGTTCGGCTACTTGGAGACCATTTGCAGCCATTCATGGACGTCATGTTTCCAAACAACGATGGAATTTATGTGGATGACAATGTGTCATGTCATTGGTTCAAATGGTTTAAATGGCTTTAAGCACTGTGGGACTTAACATCTGAGGTCATCAGTACCCTAGACTTAGAACTACTTAAACCTAACTAACCTAAGGACAGCACACAACACCCAGCCATCATGAGGCAGAGAAAATCCCTGACCCCGCCGGGAATCGAACCCGGGAACCCGGGCGTGGGAAGCGAGAACGCTACCGCACGACCACGAGATGCGGGCACACATCCATGCCCGAGGCAGGATTCGAACCTGCGACCGTAGCAGCAGCGCGGTTCTGGACTGAAGCGCCTAGAACCGCTCTGTCACCGCGGCCGGCCATGTCACTGACCCATATTTGTTCGTAACTGGTTTGAACAAAATTCTGGACAATTCGAGCATATGGTTTGGCCACCCAGATCGCCGGACATGAATCCAAATGAAAATTTGAGGGACATAATAGAGAGGTCAGTTCGTGCACAAAAGCCTGCACCAGCAACACTTTCGCAATGTAGAGGCAGCACGGCTTAATATTTTTGCAGTGAACTTCGAACGACTTGTTGAGTCCATGCCACGTCGAGTTACTGCACTGCGTCGGGCAAAACGATGTCCGACACATATTAGGTGATGTCCCATGACTTTTGTCCCCTCATTGTATAACTTTGAACGACGCATAGTTCAGGGGATACAGTGTGCAGTGTGAAAACGGAAAAGGTGAAATGTGTGGAATGCATGTGACACGTGCGTAAATGTGTGAAGTTTGGGGTAAAAACTCCCCCTAAATTCCTGGATCGATATAAACCATACTTGGTTCACGCATTACTTGGTATCTGGAAAGAAATCCTGTAGGATGAAAAACCTCCTACCTCCTACTGGGGTGGGCGTGTGGCCAGAGAAGAGTGGCCAGGGAGAGTCAGAGAGGGGGAGGGAGAAGGTAGCCAGAGTTAACGAGAGGGGGAGATGGACAGAGAGAGAGAAGACGAAGATATGGACATATGGGAGGAGGCCATGTATATGTGAGAAGTGGAGATTAACAGAATGACAGAACAGAGGCTGGAATATATGGGCAGACAAAGGAGGTGGGGGGGGGGGGGGCAGGAGGAGATGCACAAAATATGCAGAGAGAGAGGGAAGGTGGAGATGGTCTAAAAGAAGACATGAATAATTACATACCCGTGCAATGCTGGGTACTCAGCTGGTGTAAGTATAATGAAGGGTTTCGAAATTCAGCAGTTTTGATTCTGCGGTTGTTCATCGATATAGCACGCAGAACGCGACTGAAACTTCTTTGAAACAACCAACTTGACACAGGACGTAAAGAAAACTGCTAGACTTGCATCGCGAGTCACAAATTTCCTTAACACACTGAATACTTTAACGACGTTACATCCATAATATCTTTGACAAGCTTTACTTATAAGAATTGATCGCAGGAGATGCACTAATACGAACACTTCTTGATATTATCGTTTCCTTTCTCAAGATTTATACGAGTTATAAAATTACAGTTAACTAGTTTCAAGGCTCACCTTGTTCCACTTTGATGTGTGGCTTGGTTTCCACGAGGGAGCCTTCATCACGTGCTGCCACAGAGCTTCCGTTGCTTCTATCAGCAACCATCGGAGATTCCACTTTCATTGAAAAGATACGAAGTAATGGCCATAAAAGTACACCTAAAGCTTATATTTTGTGCAGGTCATTGTTAAACATGTAAGAGAACTGATTATAACGATAGTCCAACATTAAAAGGATGAAAGTCTTTATGTTCTTCACGGGTATGCTGCCGGATATGATTGTCTTCATTACACGATATCCTTTAAGCAAGATATGGAACCCTATTTTATCTGATATAAAACAAGAACGGTCTGGTTTTCGACCAGCTACATCTTAATTTGTGATTCATTACTTTCCCTAGGTTCTCCCGCCAGCGACGCTGCAATTCTTCGCTTCGCAGGGGGCAGTTCCTCCGCTTCTCACGCAGGCGCAGTGGCCTGGACCCGGGGTATAAAGCAGACGCCGTTTCTGATGTTCATTCAGTTCCGGCGTGATTGTGTACTCAGCGGTTCCACCTGAAGATAGCGGCCAGATGGATCGCCGAAATATCGTGTAGTGAAGACGATCGTATCCGGCAGCATACCCGTGAAGAGCATAAACATATAAGACGCCAGGAAAATCCACGGAATCACAACGGATGAAAGTGTTTATATGTGCACTGTGGAACACAATTAAAGGATCACTTTTTCGAAACACCGTAATGTCTCCCATTGCGAAGCAGAAATTTGAAATTTGCCTCAAAGGTGCCTACACCATTCTTCTGTAATGGTGCGAAAACGTGGCGCCCTGCAACTTCACCCTCGGTCTCGACGACGATTCAAACCGTAAGGTCTCGACAAATGCGAAAAAAGGCCAGAGTTCAGTTCATGTGAGGTGTTAGGTGGATTAAGTATGTCACATTGTCACCAGATTTCACCACAATTCTGCCCAACGCCATTGTCGACAGATCACACGATGGAAAGGTCGTCGCACCCCATCTTGCCACCATTTCGCCCCTTCTTTTGACGCCTCCGTTGAAATCACGCGGTTTTCTTAGGGATAGCCGAGAAAAACATTTTAGACAAACCGCCGCTCAGAAACAGACTGGAAAAGACCTCATGGGGCGGCATAAAAGGCATCAATAAGCCCCTCCCTCTTTCCTTGGGGAATTGATTCCCACCCATTTCGCCATAAAAGACAACATTTCGCAGCGCTATGAGCAACAAGACGACGTTCTTGATAACCATTGACATTGCCGACACACGCGAACGTTTCAATCCTCCCCTAAGGACATTGTAGGACCGCATCCCTATTCAGCGTGATTTTACCCCTTTGGGGTGCAGCACGGCCGCAGTTTTTGATCTCGTGGAACCACTAAGGACCATTCAAGACCATTCGATGAAGTATGAATGTGATCCAAAGCAGCGTAGAGAACTTGTGCATTTTCAGCCTTTCGCGCGCTCCTGTGACGTCATCATGAGGGGCTGCGACACTGAAACACGCATGAATAAAACTTCAACTGATCCCGCTAATACCCCTCAGTTCGGTAACACCCTCAGTTTCACCTGCCCACCTTTACCGAGTATTTTAAAAATGTGTCTGTACAGAGAGAACCTGTGAGGTAGTCCTAGGCATCTGCAGCAGGCAAACCCTGACATCCTTTTGGCTCCTGATGCCTGCCCGGACGCGCCTATGACTACTTCACAGAGTAAACAACTAGCTGTCAACCTTGACTTTCTACAAGTGTCAGACAGTAAAAAACGTATTCTAACATACGTGCAACAGCAAATTACTGAACAGCTGTAAAACTTCGCTGAAAAAATAATATTACAACCAACAACTACAGACAGCAGTAATGGTTTATTCAGAGCTCCCCACAAACCCGATTTACTTAGTAAGACCGGGAATAACAGTCATAACGTCTTTGCCTAATTCTTTGTTTTCTCACTGAAAAGTATTTGTTAGTGGCAACATAACTGTTACTTTAAGAACGAAGTCTTTCGCGACGGGACTTTTGTATAAAACATACTCGGACTTCTTGCCCCATCACGGCAAAACCTCGAGCTTTCGACAATTTCCACCATCGTCTTCGTCAGGAGCAACTGACTGTCGAAATTGCTGGTGTGGTGGCCATATATAGTCCAAAGACGGTTTCTGATTAGTTGTTAGTTACGTCATGCTGATGCACATGGTGTCAACGTCTGCGCTGTTAGCGCCACCGCTCCTGTCGTAGCGTAAACATTGCGACGAATATATCTAGCTCTTCTCTGCATCGAGAGCTCGTTTCCATGCACCGCTAGATTGTATCCGCTGTCACAGTTGTAGGTTTTTTCACTCATTCTTATTTCTACAGCCTCTTTAGTTATAGAGTCTCAGTGCGTGGGAGCCTAGGACAAAACTTTTGTTTCGTCAAACAGTATTTTATGTTTGTTTGTGAGGCTGTGCTCAGGAACTGCAGATTTCTCCAGTTCTCGATTTTTAATATGCCGCTGATGCTCTGCACAGCGGTCGGAAACGCTGCGTATGGACTGACCATTGAAACTGCTTCTGCTTTCTATTGGGATGTTGTAAATTCCAGGAATCCTGAGCCAGAGACTGTCCTTAACAGGGCGTAGCATCTGCTGTATCTTCTTAGGAGGTAGGAAAATAGATCTGATACCTCGTCTTCCCAGGACTCTGCATATTTTGGTGGATGTAGCGCCGCTACAGTCAGTTGCTCCTGACGATGACGACGGTTGAAATCGTCGAAAGTTTGAGGTTTTAACCTGAATTGAAGTGGCAAGAAGTCCGAGAATATTTATATAACTGCTACTTTGTTTTTAGGTCATCAGTAGTCCGGATCGCGGGGCCGGCCACAACTTTTCTGCTGTGCCAGACTCTTCATCTCAAAGTAGCTCTCCAGTAGGAATTCAGTGGTGGGTCTGGATGAAAAACAGTCATAGTGTGTACTGTCCTCCTTTGTTCATAACGTCGTAACCCTCACCGATGACTCAGCCTCCGCCGAATGCCGGACATTTGCCACACTTGCCCCTTCGCCAGGTAGCTATCCGTCAGGTAAGGGACGCCCTTCCTCGTACTACTTCTGTCCGCTTTCAAACCGCCGTCTCCACATCTTACTCGATACAACCAGTACGTAAGGGACTTTCTTCTTCGAGATCTTGGTCAAATACAGAGCTTCTTTTCCGAATCGAAATATTTATAACTTTTGGGAAGCGAAAGCAATACCGATGATTATGCCAGTATGTAATTAGTTCTGCCAAGTATAAGTATAGATTCCTCTGTCTGTACGGTAGCTTCCTTTCACGCTTACTGATTGAGATAGAAACAGTCCATCGCCATGGGAGCAAAAAGAAAGGAACGATGTAAACAGAATGCGAATGTACGCTAATCATTTCTTTTTGATCACAGCCTTTGTACCTACTTTAATTACTACAACTGCATGCCCAAAAGACAACAAGGAAAGAAGAAATGAGTATGTGAATGATTGAACAGAAGAACGACATACTCCATATTAATTTACTCTCTAATATGCGATATCCCTTGCGGCGAAACATTTGTTAATAAAGTGTAGCGGGACAATGTTCAAAACATGACTGAAAATACGTTCACTAAATAGAGATAAGAACATCTATGACTGACATGCCATCTAAAGTCGACGTACAATTTTAAAATGTTAGAAATAAGGAAATGAAGTAATACAGAATGTTATGCTTATAATGTACGTCGTTGTTCTACATTGTTTAGCTCTTGGATTTACAGGGTCACAGAGGAAGCATCCTAAGTTTTGGTGGGAAAAGCCGTAATTGTAATGATCTGCACTACAACGGAAACAAGAAGCACAACTTAAGGAAAAATAATGTAATGTGTGTTCCAGCTCACAAGCGACACTGAAGCAGATAGTTCCTGTGACTTAGTATGGGCAGACGTTATATTCGACAACAGGAATAAATTAGTAACTGGCTCCTTTGCCGACCCCGGGTCTCAGATTAAACAGCTGCTTAACAGTTCAAAGAAGACTTGAGTCTCATCACAAATAGGTACCCTACTCATACAATTATAGTTGGCAGTGCTTCAATCTACCTTCCGTATATTGACAAAAATACATTTTCAGACCCTATTGTAGATAGAAAACAATTTCCGTAATTGTTCTAAATGCTTTTTTTAATTATTTTGAAGAATTATATCATGAGGCCATTCAGATAGTAAATGGTTACGATAACACACTTGACCTCTTAGCCACAAATAATCCTGAGCATCACGACATACAGAGATTAGTGAACACACAGTCGTAGCGAGGCTCAATTCCGTAACAAAGAAATTCACCAAAACTAAACGTGAAATATACCTATTTATAAAAGCAACTAAAAATTCGGTTGACGTATTTCTAAGAGACAGTCTCCAATCCTTCCAAACTATGTGAGTGAAGACCATATGTGGCTTAAGTTCAAAGAAATAGTATCAAAAGCACTCGAGAGATTCATACCAAATAAATTAATAAGAGACGGAACTGATCCCCCATGGTACACAAAACACGACAGAAACCTGCTGCAGGAGCACCGAAAAAGGCAAGTATAATTTCGACGAACGCAAAATCTCCATGATTGGCAAAGTTTTCTGAGGCTCGAAATTTGGTGCGGATTTCAATGAGAGATGCATTTAATAGTTTCCACAACGAAACTCTCTCTAGGCATGTGGCGGAAAATCCAAAGAGATTCTGGTTCTATGTTAAGTAAATCTGCGGAAAGGCTCAGTAAGCAATGGGGAGGGGGAGGGGGAGGAGGAGGAGAAGGAGGAGGAGGAGGAGGGGGAGACAAGAGACCCAACCCTTCGGAGCAGGTAAAATCGTGGCAAATGTCCGGCGTGGCAAATGTCCGCACACCGACTCCGCCACCCTCTGCAGTGACGTCAACGTAGTCGTCGTCGTCGCCCCTACTGCCGCCACAGCCAGAAGCCTAGCCACTCTCCCCCATCCCTCTCCCCTCTCAAGCTAATCTCAGCGTAGTATTCTCTCTCTCTCTCTCTCTCTCTCTCTCTCTCTCTCTCTCTCTCTCTCACACACACACACACACACACACACACACACACACACACACACACACACACACACACACACACACTATACTAAACAAAATATGGCCAGTATTCGAATACTTCCAAAAAAATTTGCTGAATTATGTTCTCAGGTTAAAAGGCAAGCTCAGTTTAACTGCGCAGCTCCTGTGTCACCGTGTACCGTCCCGCGGCTATTTTGAGACGGACATATTGAGGGAATCTTGCAAGGTTCAAATGTTGGCTGTAGTAGTTACGTAAGAGATGACGAGACTTGTGCACAACAGACTAGTTTGGAGAGCTGCGTGTTACCTATCTACGGACTGAGGACCAAAAAACAACAACAACAACAACAACAACAACAACAAGGAGAACAGGAACATAACCATCACTCTATAAGTACTTCATATGATGACATACGGAGGCGTGTTGAAAAGTAATGCCTCCGAATTTTTTCTGTGAAAACACTTCAAGCTTTTTAAATAAACCAAACGTTATTAACATTCTGCATGTTTATTCTTCACGTCTACGTATTTGCAGTGCTCTGCGGTTAGACGGCTCAGAATTGTAGCGTGTAACATGGCGGTGTGTAAGGTAGTTATGTCGCCGCGGGAGAAACAGCGTGCTGTAATAGAGTTCCGAATTCGAAGAGTTCGTCCACTCATGACAATGCCAGACCACAGACGAGCGCTGTGACATCAGCAACAGTCTCACGCCTTGATTTCACTGTCGCCGATCATCCTTCATACAGTCTCCCGACTTTGCCCTATCCGATTTTCATCTGTTCCCAAATCTTGAAGAACACCTTCGAAGACTTCTCTTTGATAGCGATGCAGCGGCACAAATAGAAACTGGGTTAAGGCTCCGACAACAAGTCAAACATTTTACGGCGACGGTACCAACAAATTGGTCTGTCGCTGGGAGAAATGCGTTCGACTCAGGGTGACTATGATAAGAAATAAATATGTAGACATGAGGAATAAAGGAGTAAAATGTTAATAACTTTTGTACTATTTAAAATAGCCTGATCAGTTTTCACATAAAAAAATTGCTAGGCATTACTTTGCAGCAAGCACTCGTATATGGCATCAAGCAAATTTATGGTTTCTTTTCCGGTTAATACCTCCTTGGTGACTGCTGTGACTTTACTGCTCATAACTGTCAGTTCCACAAATTTTTTGTCCAGCGACTTGGACTTCTGAAGTCGTTAGATTCGTTAATATTCAAAAACTGACTACACAAATTCAGGGCTTTAGAGATAATGGCTTTTGAGTGGTGGTAGAGCAGACGTATCTTCGTATTCTAAGATAACGTTTGTTCTGTTTTTAGTTGTTTTGTTAGAACAACGGCTGCTCTGTTGAAAGATACTGATTTGTGCTTGGCGTTGCCCTCGCACGCTGCAGTCCACTGTCTGCAACTTGATGTGTGCGAAGCACTTGGCGTCTGCACTAAGGCAAACACGTTACTGCAGTAATACAAACACGTTATTAACAGTTCCGAGCTCCCGCTGCGGAATTACATGTAAAATACGTATGAATATACACTCCTGGAAATTGAAATAAGAACACCGTGAATTCATTGTCCCAGGAAGGGGAAACTTTATTGACACATTCCTGGGGTCAGATACATCACATGATCACACTGACAGAACCACAGGCACATAGACACAGGCAACAGAGCATGCACAATGTCGGCACTAGTACAGTGTATATCCACCTTTCGCAGCAATGCAGGCTGCTATTCTCCCATGGAGACGATCGTAGAGATGCTGGATGTAGTCCTGTGGAACGGCTTGCCATGCCATTTCCACCTGGCGCCTCTATTGGACCAGCGTTCGTGCTGGACGTGCAGACCGCGTGAGACGACGCTTCATCCAGTCCCAAACATGCTCAATGGGGGACAGATCCGGAGATGTTGCTGGCCAGGGTAGTTGACTTACACCTTCTAGAGCACGTTGGGTGGCACGGGATACATGCGGACGTGCATTGTCCTGTTGGAACAGCAAGTTCCCTTGCCGGTCTAGGAATGGTAGAACGATGGGTTCGATGACGGTTTGGATGTACCGTGCACTATTCAGTGTCCCCTCGACGATCACCAGTGGTGTACGGCCAGTGTAGGAGATCGCTCCCCACACCATGATGCCGGGTGTTGGCCCTGTGTGCCTCGGTCGTATTCAGTCCTGACTGTGGCGCTCACCTGCACGGCGCCAAACACGCATACGACCATCATTGGCACCAAGGCAGAAGCGACTCTCATCGCTGAAGACGACACGTCTCCATTCGTCCCTCCATTCACGCCTGTCGCGACACCACTGGAGGCGGGCTGCACGATGTTCGGGCGTGAGCGGAAGACGGCCTAACGGTGTGCGGGACCGTAGCCCAGCTTCATGGAGACGGTTGCGAATGGTCCTCGCCGATACCCCAGGAGCAACAGTGTCCCTAATTTGCTGGGAAGTGGCGGTGCGGTCCCCTACGGCACTGCGTAGGATCCTACGGTCTTGGCGTGCATCCGTGCGTCGCTGCGGTCCGGTCCCAGGTCGACGGGCACGTGCACCTTCCGCCGACCACTGGCGACAACATCGATGTACTGTGGAGACCTCACGCCCCACGTGTTGAGCAATTCGGCGGTACGTCCATCCGGCCTCCCGCATGCCCACTATACGCCCTCGCTCAAAGTCCGTCAACTGCACATACGGTTCACGTCCACACTGTCGCGGCATGCTACCAGTGTTAAAGACTGCGATGGAGCTCCGTATGCCACGGCAAACTGGCTGACACTGACGGCGGCGGTGCACAAATGCTGCGCAGCTAGCGCCATTCGACGGCCAACACCGCGGTTCCTGGTGTGTCCGCTGTGCCGTGCGTGTGATCATTGCTTGTACAGCCCTCTCGCAGTGTCCGGAGCAAGTATGGTGGGTCTGACACACCGGTGTCAATGTGTTCTTTTTTCCATTTCCAGGAGTGTATGTTTGTGATGTGATTCCATAAACTGTTTCAGGCACGTGTACGCTTTAGCCCACGACGGTAGTTCGTGCGGAAGCAAAAGAGGTCTTCCTGGAAATGGACAGTTAGCTGCTCGTTAGAACCTGTCTTGACACACCCCTCTGCACTCTAGTTCGTTTACTTAGACACTGCAAACGTCCGTTTCTAGAGAACGACTCCGACAGGATGGAAAAATAGACTAACGCGCCGCTAGAATATTGATAGTCGAAGGAAAGCTCTCCATCCTAGAAGGAACTTTCCCTGGGCAGAAGGCAAAGGTCCCGAGTTAGAGTCTCGGTCCGGCACACAGTTTTAATCTGCCAGGAAGTTTCATATCAGCGCACCCTCCGCTGCAGAGTGAAAATCTCATTCTGGAAACATCCCCCAGGCTGTGGATAAGCCATGTTTCCGCAATATCCTTTCTTTCAGGAGTGCTAGTTCTGCAAGTTTCGCAGGAGAGCATCTGTAAAGTTTGGAAGGTAGGAGACGAGGTACTGTCAGAGGTAAAGCTGTTCGGACGGGGCGTGAGTCGTGCTTGGGTAGCTCAGTTGGTAGAGCACTTGCCCGCGAAAGGCAAAGGTCCCGAGATCGAGTCTCGGTCCGGCACACAGTTTTAATCTTCCAGAAAATTTCAATTTCTTGTTTGTTTGCAAGTACACGACTACAGTTCTGGAATACAAACAAACAAATCCTCGTTCCACAGTACCGTATCGAGGCACTAGAGGAGGTATAACAAAATTACGCAGCCCATTGATAAAGTATAGAGCGTGCGGTGATTCGTTTTCAGCATCAGGGGAGTTTTGGAGCTGTGTCAGCCCAAAACAGACGGGTGAAGCAAACTTGGTGGCCTGACGCAACAGCATCAGTTTCGCTGATGCCAAAAACGAATTACCGCATTATACCCCACTCTATCAACGGGCTGTGCCATTTTGTTTTCGTTCCCCTAGCAGTGTGCCGTGGTACTGTGGCTGTAGGATTTCGATGTGTATCGGGACTGCAGATATGTACTTCGAAAACAAACAAAAAATTAATTTCGTAATTTTATTTTTCCCAGGTGATAGTTAACACTGTACGACTCCGCAACATACTTGACAATGTTTATGTTTCATTTCCTGTTGCTCCATATTTCCGCATCACCAAGTATTTTTTCTCTCTGTGTAATTTCATACTGTAGCAGGCTTTAAATGGCTTGTAGTAACCAGCCTGGCGCCCATATTACTGAATTAATTGAACCCCTAAAGTAATAAATCTAGTCCCCGACGGCGAGTGTTCATCACACAGGAGTATCGTTGAAAGTACCCCAGGAAGAGTGATAAGAGAGCTCTTATTCCCTGTATACATAAGTGATCTGATGGATAGCGCAATAAGTAATTTGCGGCTCTTTTTGATGATGCTATGGTTCACGGGAGGTTGTCGTTGAGTGACTGGTGGACATAAAACGTCTTAGACAAAATTTCTAATTCTTGTGATGAATGGCTCTAAATGACTCTAAATGTGGGAAAATGTAAGTTCGATCAACACTCAAGTATAACGGAGATTCTTCGTGAACTCAAATGGGAATCCCTCGACGGAAGGCGACATTGATTTCGCGGAACAGTACTGAGAAAATTCAGAGTTCCAGCATATGAAGCTGACTGCAGAGGAATTCTACTGTCGACAAGGTACATTTTACGTAAGGACTACGATGTGTAGAGAAATTTGGCCTCATACGGAGGCATATAGAGAGTCGTTCTTCCCTTTCTCTATTTGCGAGTGGAGCGGCAATGACCCTCCGCCGGTACCATACGGTGACTTGCGTAGTATGTACACTACTGGCCATTAAAATTGCTACACTACGAAGATAACGTGCTACAGACACGAAATTTAACCGACAGGAAGAAGATGCTGTGAGATGCAAATGATTAGCTTTTCAGAGCATTCACATAAGGTTGGCGCCGGTGGCGACACCTACGACATGCTGACATGAGGAAAGTTTCCAACCGATTTCTCATACACAAACAGCAGTTGACGGGCGTTGCCTCGTGAAACGCTGTTATGATGCTTCGTGTAAGGAGGAGAAATGAGTACCACGTCTCAATCCATGAGTCAACAGATGGAGACGTTTGCAAGACAACAACCATCTTCACGAACAGTTCGACGACGTTTCCAGCAGCATGGACTATCAGCTCGGAGACCATGGCTGCGGTTACCTTTGACGCTGCATCACAGAGAGGAGCGCCTGCGATGGTGTACTCAACGACGAACCTGGGTGCACGAATGGCAAAACGTCATTTTTTCGGATGAATCTAGGTTCTGTTTGCAGCATCATGATGGTCGCATCCGTGTTTGGCGACATCGCGGTGAACGCACATTGGAAGCGTGTATTCGTCATCGCCATACTGGTATGGGGTGCCATTGGTTACACGTGTCGGTCACCTCTTGTTCACATTGACGGCACTTTCAACAGTGGACGTTACATTTAAGATGTGTTATGACCCGTGGCTCTACCCTTCATTCGATCCCTGCGAAACCCTACATTTCAGCAGGATAATGCACAACCGCATGTTGCAGGTCCTGTACGGGCCTTTCTGGATACGGAAAATGTTCGACTGCTGACCTCCAGATCTCTCACCAATTGAAAACGTCTGGTCAATTGTGGTCGAGCAACTGGCTCGTCACAATACACCAGTCACTACTCCTGATGAACTGTGTTACCGTGTTGAAGCTGCATGGGCAGCTGTACCTGTACACGCCATCCAAGCTCTGTTTGACTCAATGCCCAGGCGTATCAAGGCCGTTATTACGGCCAGAGGTGGTTGTTCTGGGTACTGATTTCTCAGGATCTATGCACCCAAATTGTTTGAAAATGTAAGCACACGTCAGCTCTAGTATAATATATTTGTCCAATTAATACCTGTTTATCATCTGCATTTCTTCTTAGTGTAGCAATTTTAATGGCCAGTACTGTATGTAGATGCAGGAAACATACACCAGCATTGTACGACTTAATTATCCTATAAATTCAAGCCTCAAAGTCCATTTTGTCAATTCACAATAAATTTTTCTGTTTAGAAGACGCCAGAATATTGCGCGCTCGAATCAGCAATGGCAATCTAAACAAATCTCTGGATAGCAGCGCAATGATCGACAAATCTGCACTCTAGGAGAAACGGACACAAGAATACCTTCTTGCCAACGTATCGACGCATTTGAGCAACATGCAGTCTTCAAACTGAATGTATTGGCGATAGAAGGCATGATGTGAGAGCTACAGATTTTGAGGATGTTCTAATTCACAGATTCAAAAACGCAACGTTAAACAGGATTTGCGCTGATATATGTGCTATGAGCACAGGTCATGTAAACATTTGGAGGGTATTATAGGAGTAGAACCTAAACGTGTTCCAACTCCAGAAGCTACAGCAACTCCGACCACCCTATTTTCACCTAAAATAGATGTTACACCGCGATTTCTTCTTAAAAATGACACACAGACGCGCTTTCTACTCAGGGATGCTTACTTAGTGGTCGGAATATTCACACATCTAGGAAGATGTGAACTCTACATCTTGTTGCTGTTCAGTCTGACCAACAGAGCT
This sequence comes from Schistocerca cancellata, assembly GCF_023864275.1. Taxonomy (NCBI): domain Eukaryota; kingdom Metazoa; phylum Arthropoda; class Insecta; order Orthoptera; family Acrididae; genus Schistocerca; species Schistocerca cancellata. The sequence continues at coordinate 505,762,997 of NC_064629.1, read as the reverse complement.
TTTCCGTAAACATTTGTGACAGAATGGTCGATAAACTACTTCGAGCATTAGTACTTCCGTCAGCACGCGTAACTACAGCAGTTTACCATCAGCTTCCGCATATCACACTTACGGAACAGCTAAACACAATACCACTTGCCGTGCAAACAGACTTTGGTTCCCACATGATAGAACCCCATCACACTTCAGCGCTGGTGCGTCAGCCCAGGAGATTTAATTTGGGGAACCCCGGATAGGTCGGCATGACTTATTTGTTGTTCACGTATTTTATAAGCCATGCTTTTTATTTCTTTATTTTGGTGCGGTTTAAGTCACAAAATTTGTTGTGATTGGCAGAATCAGTTGTGTATTTCCCAATATGGAACAGAATACTCCTAAGTTTATCCGAGGTTAAAATTTGTCTCTACCAAGGTGTGAAGCGTGTAATGAGTCCTAGGGCAAACTGTATGAATATATGTTACAAATTTAATCTAACATGCATGTAAAAACTTAAATAAAGGATAATTTTTACTAGTACTCATAGGCGTCTGTGGAGGTGTCATGCGCATAACTCAAACCATAAATTCAAAAAAGACTTCTTAACAGAAAACAATAGTCTGCGTGTGATTTATCGTTTGTAGGTGACGTCCTGAAATTACTTCAAATGTGAAAATGATAACAGTTGATAGACTATTTCGATGATTACATATCAGCTCCATTGTTTTCAGTTAAGGGTGTACTGTAAAACGAAAACTTCTTACCTTCTTCCTTAACAGTTACTGAATCTTCAACATTATCTCCTTCGCTACGTGTATCTCCATCTTCATCGTCTGCAAACTCAGATTCGGAATTACCTTCTGAAAGGAAGAGAGATTACGATGAATATAGAACACATGACACTCACTATTCCTACTATGACTTATCAAATACCGGGTATAGGGTTGCATAAAATACTATCTTAATCAGTAGCTCATAGAGCTACCAAAATGTAGAGGATGGCTGTTCCCAGAGCTCGACTAGTACATATGCCGTCGCTTATGGTGCTTAATGTCAAGCGAAGTCTCGCAGTCACTGGCCATTTTTATATTACTACAATACATTTAGCTTCTAGTTTTGTTAAAGAAATCACAGGCACAGTAAATCGATAATGTACTAGGAGGTACGAAATAGTACTATGCCACATAGTACATATAGTAGCGCGCCAAATTTATCAGTCGGCTCCCAGACACGATCCAGCATACGTCTCACTGTTGGCTATGAGTGTAATCTTCTTCCATTTTCGAGCTAACCGTGTTTATTAATATTAGAAGCGTATTACTGTAATGTTCATAGTGTTTATTTACAACAAAACATCTTGATGGCAACCGAATCACCGGATTAGAGTTGGCGCCGCGCTTAGATACACCGGTTTTGTAAACAGGCAGATTATGGATATTAGCAAAATACAGTGTGGCGTAAAATGAATTTTATACAAACAGTGAATAATGTCTAAAAATACGAAATAAATTATTGCGTAAAAGCTTTATGTGTACAGTTGTGTTGGGAATAGTGACAGAGGTGGTAGTGGTTTGTCTTTGCAATGGTAATAGTAGTCTAAGAACCATCCTTGCGACTCCTACAGTTAAAAACAACATGTTTCTCTGGACAAAATTATCTCCGTGTGACCTGCCATGTGTCCTCGAGGCCCTGAAACACCTTATATTGCCGTTGTGGGCTTGGAATTCTGAAGAGATACGAATTGATAACTGTCGTTGATTCGACGATTGCTTGTCAGTATCACTGTTTTGCCTGTCAAGGTTTGTTTTAATGCACCAAGACCTATTTACATAGTTTCGTTACTTACCTCTTTCAGTACTGTCACCCATTGAATCTTCAGTATCCTCTTCGAAATCGTCGAAATCTTCCTGCCCCTCAGGTGAAGACTTTGATTGTGATTTTTTATCTGAAAAGAAAAAGGGATTATGACCAACACAGTATACATGAACCTCACTTTCCGAGCCGTTCATCGTCAAATACAGGGTCTACAGATGCAGATCGCAAAACTGAAAATAACAGTCTGTTATACGGGCAACCACAACCAAACTTTTGCATGTAGAATGAAAACCGCTGCAGCTGTTGTAAATACTTTATTAAAGCCACGACCAGTTTCGTAATTTTAAATTACTTCATCTGGCGCAAATATTAAGTGGTCAAGCCACCGTCATATTCCTACCCCTATCCTTTCTTTAAAATTTGACAAATTTCACAAAAAGCGATAGTGATGGATTAAAACGCGACAGTTTCGTAATTTTAAATTACTTCATCTGGCGCAAATATTAAGTGGTCAAGCCACCGTCATATTCCTACCCCTATCCTTTCTTTAAAATTTGATAAATTTCACAAAAAGCGATAGTGATGGATTAAAACGCGACAATGAAACTAGAACCGTAGCTGAAGCCGCCCCGGAACAGAACGCTGCGACGGCGTGTATGGCACTAGTCACGATTGATTTTCGTATCGATGCTAGAGCGCAGGGAAATGCAGCGATTTTTTAACCTTTCTGACCGCACCAGTCGAACAGTGCACGCCGGTGCTCTGGCGTGAGTGGAAGACGGGCTATAGTTCTGTATGCTCTTAGTTCCACTGGTGATAACCGGTTGGCAACAGGTCGTGTTGACATGTCTGGAGTCACAAGCCCTCTTACTTGTGCTATGGTAGATGTACGACCTGCCACTGTGCCCTTACAATACGACGATCCTGGAGCGCATCTGTACTGCGTGGACGTACTGAACCTCGCTACAGGTGTGAGAATGTTCGCGTGACCACTGATATCAGTATCGTTGCACAACAGACGCAGCAGGTCAGACGTGTGTGGCAAGTCTCCGAAAGGACCATTCGGCCAGTCTAAAAGCCAAAATCTGACACCTTTCAAACTCGGTCAATTGGCTGTGGGAGGCACGAGTGCGTTTTTGTGGCATGGTTGCCCGCTTGCTTCACACATTAGCGCCACACTGAGCATTCCTATTAAAGGGTAGACACAGATGGCACTCTGGTAGCTATGCCACTACGCTAGCTGTTGGCGGACGACGTTCAAAACATTGCCAGTACATCTACTATATCCCAGGTGGCCTGTGCCGACATATGATCAAAATCGACGTCGTCTTTCCAGGTGCACTAATTTTTTCCGGCAGTGTAACTTAAATCATTTTCTCATATTTGCCTTTTATTCAGACTCACGTGTGAATATTTTGTTCAAATGGTTCAAATGGCTCTAAGCACTATGGGACTTAACATTTGAGGTCATCAGTCCCCTAGACTTAGAACTACTTACACTTAACTAACCTAAGGACATCACACACTTCCATGCCCGTGGCAGGATTCGAGCCTGCGACCGTAGCAGCAGAGCGGTTCCGGACTGAAGCGCCTAGAACCACTCGTCCACAGCTGCCGGCGAACATTTTGTCTCGTTACTGCTTTACAACACACTTAATTATTACATGATTTCAGTGTCAATGCAGTCATTAACAGTTGGCAAATTTTGCTCACTTTTCAGCTGGCGATCATAAATTGTTAATCTGAAATCAAAATTCCACACAGTTTCAGTTACTTATTCAAAACTTTGGCTAGCTACAGTGCATGATTTGTTTCAACCAATCTTTCGGTTAGCATTTTTCTTCGGGATCTATTCCTTTTCTTGTTAAATAAGGAACATTAGGTACACCGATCATTTGAATCACTTATTACCGGATGCTGTAGGCATGAATATCCCGCTAAGAGTGTAGTGTGTGCTGTTATTCGATTTCATCATAGTGAGGAGCTACGCCTGATTTCATGCAGTCCACTTAATGTCACTGTCAAACGTGGCAATGAACTGCGGCAATGCTGCAGGAACTTTGAAGAAGGACGTACAGACGTTCATGCTGCAATTGGTCAGGGAAGAAAGTGTGTATCAACCGGTGATCTTGTCCAGCGAGTGGATATGTCGATTCGAGAAAATCGTCTACTAATGGCAGTTCAGAACAAGCGAAGAGTGATGATGTCATTAGCACTGTCCATTCTCATCATAATGCTAGGCCGCTCATTGCAGCTACAACAACCATGCTCCTGCAGCGTTTCCGATGGCAAGTATTTTATCACCCATCATACAACCCCGACATGGCTCCCTCTAATTTTCATCTCTTCACTCACATGCACCACTGGCTATGAGGGCGTCATTTTGGCACAGACAGTGAACGGCCTGTCAGTACAGAGAATTGGGGGAAAGCACAGGCGGCTGCCTTCGATGACGGGGTGTATTGGAGAGTTGGTACCACGCTATGACAGAGAAGTAGATGAAAAGTGTATCTAACTGTTCCAATTTTTTAAAATTTTGGCTGTGGTTTCCATTCCACGACCAGTCTGATCTTGGATTTAAAAAATGCTCTCGTATATTCTGCGATATTGCTGCTCGCGTCACTGTCACTCGAGTGTAGAATCGATGGGTGCACGAGAACCATACCCAACGCCATGTACAATGTTAATGGCCCCACACAACTAGCGCCCGATAGGATGGACGTCGTTCGCTCGCCTGTCCAGCGTCTTAAAGACACGTCAAGCGCCCTTACATAGGACGCGGGCTTGTTTACAGCAAGACAAGTATCCAAACGGACTGTGAAAGGATTCTAGACCACCACAGACTGTCAAAGCGAAAACTGTTGCAGCTTCTCTTGACGTGGCAACGGAGAGAGGGACGCAGGCACCTGTGTGCCCAACGACAACACTGGAGAGAGGAACTGCACCACGTCTGGTTTTCAGACGAGTGCCAACTTTTTGGCCCTCATCACGATGGATGTGTCAATGTGTGGAGGCTCCGAGAACGAACGAACGTTGCCAGATTGCATTATTAATCGCTATACGGTTCCAGCATGTTGCTGTGGGCCATCTTTGACTTCTCCGTGACGTCATCTGCAAACAAAGGAACATACGACCACATGTTGCCAATGTTGTGGCAGTCTACCTCGATACAGAGAGTGTTCGATTGTTGCCCTTACCAAAACATTCTCCAGATTCTTCACCGAGTGACAATAGCAGGTCATGCCGAGAGAGTGTCACGGATCCACTATCCAGCAACCAGGATTGATGAACTCTGGTAGAGAGTTGTAGCAGCAAGGCTGTACTTGTATCATCCATCAAACGAAGAGAACACAACGCGTGCCAGATTTCCTAGACTTCGCTCAGTGATATACGGTTCAAGATGAGCGAATTGTCTTTCTTATCCGTAGATACTTTACCATTTCTGAGAAAACGACGGTCAAAGTTTCCAAGGTACTTTATGTGACTTTTAGCGATTAATTAACTCGACCGAAGTGGTGGCGCAGTGGTTAGTGTGACGGCTTCATACTTTTGCGTCCCGTATTCGAAACCCAATAATCATTTTTATTTTTATTTTTGTTTTCCATGTATCTACCCATGTCCATAGAAGATCACTACACGGATGTTTTCCGGTGTGTACTGAACTGACGTTGTCCTTCTTCGTCTACTAATTGTATGTCTGGTGAAAGAATTAAATAAAACAAAAAATAATAAATTCTTCGAAAAATTATTTGAAATTGTTTTCCGTGAAATTCCTGTTGTGTATCCTGATTCACAGTCAGTTACAAGCACGAGTTTTCCGAAAAGTTATCCGTTATGCGTGCTTTCCCGCAAAATTATTGCCAACGCGTGATATCTTCAGCTAAGTGAAAGATGTTTTTCCCAGAGCGAAATTCAAACGAAGTAATGTCAGTGTGCCAAATCAGCCTACGCGCGATGCTCGTGCTGTGAGGAGTTTCTATGTTTACTATGTTTCTACGATGGGTATCATCTACGGGAATGCACCCAATCATCCTGAAGAACAAACATAAAAATAAAACATATTAGAATTAAGAATGAAATATAACAATATGAGAATTTAAAAAGATTGTAAACCGTGAAAATACTACACACACACACACACACACACACACACACAATATATATATATAGAATTTCACAGTAAATGTAACGCACTTGTATGCCGTAACTTGATAAGAAACGTTCGTGTAGTAACCTTCTTCAGGCATGGATAGATAAATGAAAGGAAAAAAATGACATAAATAAAACAATAATCGGCTTTCGAACACGGGACACGAAAGAGAAAGTCTGCGACACTAGCCACTGTGCTACCAGTCGGGGTGAGCTGATCTCTAGCTAAAATGCATTTAAATTAGGTCGAAAACTTTGACTGTCATTTCCTCAGAAACGAGCGAATATCTACGGATACACGAAGACACGTATTCGCCTATTTTACCTTCTCTTCCACTGACCGAAGTTTGTGGTTATGGCACTTGCCGTGTTCTCCTCGCAAGATCAGTTCGTTTCCATGCACAGCTAGGTTAGAGCCACTGATTTTGAGAGATGGTAACTATGTGTGGTAAATTTCTTAACCTGTACGTCCCTAAATCACTTACAAATTTAATCATGTATTTTTTTATATACACAAAAATTAAAATTTCGTTATTTACTGTACATCATGGTCTTGCAACTATACTGACGCACTGTGTACTTCCTCTACAAGACATTAAGCCATAGTCTTATTTCTTACTTCACTTCACGTCACGATGAATGTGACGAGCGTACATAGTGTGTTTTGTTACGTTGGCGACGTGTCTTATGGTCGAAATGTTGTGCCCGTTGGACACTATGAACTGGCAGTACACCCGTGGATTTTTCGATCAACAAATAGGCAGGGAGCAAGTGAAGAATCATACGTTTATTTTGTTACTGGTCAAGGAAGAGGGTGAAACTTGGAGCACATAGCCTTCTCCTCTATAAATTGCACCAATGGAGGGGTGAGTAGTTTATGCGGTCTGTAAGGGTTCTATATAGAGCGAGGGGAGCAAAGTTCTTTGGGAGACGGACTTACTTTGGGCATTGTAGTCTCGACAACGCGAGTTTTCGGAGCTGAGCTCACTTGCGTTTTCAAGTTACCAGTATGAGCCAGAGGGTGAGAGCTGACGGCCGAGGATGGAAGAGTGGCGCGATGGGAGGTACAAACAATCTTAAATGAAACGAGTTATACTGAATATCGTGAGCGTTCAGATTGAGATATTTGACGACTATAGTTAAGAACGGAAGTATGATAAAAGGAAACGTATTAAAGAATTCAGATAAAGTAGAGTAATGAAGAATTATGAAAGAAACGTGTCGGAACTTCAGTGGCTGGTGTGTTTAAAATCAATTATAGCGCCTGTGATGAGAAATGATACTTGCCCGAAATGTTATTTAAGATCAACTAAATTTCAAGAGAAATATTAGAGAGTGACTACAATCAAATAAAATTAATGTTGTTAAGACAATGCGATTGTGGGTGCAAACTGAATTATTATTAGGATAAAATTCTCATCTAATAAATATGACTAATTGCAAGTGCTTGTAAATTACTAATTGTAACCAAGAACATTACGTTTTCCATTAAATCACAACACAAAAATGTCACCAACTATATCAAAATACCGAAAGATGCATATGGGAGAGGTAATAGGTACGCGTGCACTGCTCTTAACTTTCCCTTGTTCATGTGCACGTAATTGATGACCCTGAAGTAAATAATTTCCGAAGCACTTAATGAAAGTTTCGATCACTAATGAGAGGAGTGGGGGGGGGGGGGGGCGTGTGAAGTGTCAGGAAGCCTATAAATATATTCGGCAACAAACACAACCCTATAGTCATTCGTGACAGCCAAATTTTGCACTATTTGATCAAAAGTATCGGGACATCCGTATGTAACGCGATATTGATCACTAGGTTACATGAGAGGTGGACCCGCCAGTATAAAAGAAGGCAGCGTGTTTAGTGTTATAAGTAGAGAAGCAGTAAAAGTAGAGCTGGTCGGTCAGGGAAGCTCTGTCTTCGAATGCGGGACAGTCACTGGATGTTATCTGGGTAACTAATACTTCAAGGACATTTCAACTCTTCTAAAGCTGCCCAAGACGACTGTTGGTAACTCAAATGGGAAGTGGAATCGCGAAGGAACAACCATAGCTAACCCAAGACCACGCAGAACTCATGTGCTGACGGGTAGACACCGCCGAGTACCGCAGGGGGTGATAAAAAAAATCGCATGAAATCAGAGGAAGAAACCACTCGTGATTTTTGATATGCTGCCGCAGTCCAGCTAGCACAGTGACTGTGCGTTGGGAGTTAGAAAGAATGGGGTAAAATGGTCGGGCAGCTCTCCGTAAGTCATACATTTCTGTAGTCAGTGCTAAATGACGCCATAGGTAGTATAAAGAACGGCGGCGCTCGACAATGGAAAACTGAGGATGACTGATTTAGAATCGTGAATCATGCTATACTCTGTGGCAATCCTGTGAAAGGATTTCGGTTTGGGGAGTGTCTGGAGAACTTCACCTAGCATCACGTGTAGTGCCAAGAATGAAATACGGGGGAGGTGGTGTTACGGTATGAGGCTGTTTTTCGCGGTTAGAGTGTGGTCCTTTTATTACGTTTTATTTAACGTTGAACGTGAAAGAATGTGAACAGATTTTACACTACTGTGCACTGCGAAGAGTAGAGGAACAGTTCGCAGACGACAACTGTTTGTATCAACTTGACAGTGCACCCTGCCATAAAGCAGCACCTATAAGATAATCGTTTGTGGACAGTAACATTCCCGAAATGGACTGACCTGCCCATAGTACTGATCTGAACCCAACGATACATCTTTCGGATGAGTTAGAACGTCGATTTCATTCCAGACGTCGCCGTCAGTGTCAGTACCTTCGTTGGTTTCGACTCTTGAGGAAGAATGACCTGCCATTCCTCCACAGACGTTCAGATCTCATTTATAGCATCACCAGCAGAGCAGAAGCCGTCATAAAGGCGAAGGGTGGAAACATATTAATGTCCACTAACAAGTGTCCGGATACTTCTGATCGAGCGTGTTATATGAGTGGTACTTTATAGTGACAATGCAGCATCTACTGTATCGTACAAGTGCCACAGAACTGATTTTGTTTCTCGTTGAATGATTGAGATAGCAACTGAAGATTAGATCGAATGATAATATTATCTATTTACTTCTTACCTCTCCTCTTACGCTATTCATGAGATACCCTGCTCAAAAAAAGTACGAGTGTACGCTTAGATTCAAGTGAAGCCTTATGATACTAAAGAAAGACATTTCTGTGAAATACAGACCAAAACTTATCGGTACTGAGGCAGCCCATTCGGTGGAGCATGTCTTTTCACAGCTGTGAAAAGACTATCTGCTATTGATAACATTCAAGGCGTGTTGACCAATGTCATAAATTTTTAACATGCTTGGATCACACTTGGCATACAGTCCACTAGGTGGTCTAGAGGTTGGCGCTCCACCATGTCCCACACTTCGACGGTGATGCTCCGTAGGTCATGTGGTGTAAGAGGGGAGTTGCTGCTACGATGCATTCCACGTTTCAGTCATGCGAGATATACTCAATCCGGTTCATATCAACAGACTGTAGGCCATTCCATTCGGTTGCTTCATGCCTTGTCGAAGTGTGTTTCGCGTGGTTGGCGCGTTGTACTTGTGCATTTTCTGTTTGAAAGACATCCCATCGACGAAATGTTTAATACTGTATCTCGATACTGCAAAGGCCTCAAATTATCGTCGATAGCGATGAGAGACCTAAGACATCCGTAAATGATACCAACCCAAAAGACAACTGACCCACCTCTCGCCAAGCGGAGTGGCCGCGCGGTGTGAGGCGCCATGTCACGGATTGCGCTGCCCCTCCAGCCGGAGGTTCGAGTCCTCGAGTCCTCCCTCGGGCGTGTGTGTGTGTGTGTGTGTGTGTGTGTGTGTGTGTGTGTGTGTGTGTGTGTGTGTGTGTGTTCTTAGCATAAGTTAGTTTAAGTAGCGTGTAAGTTTAAGGACGATGACCTCAGCAGTTTGGTCCCTTAGGAATTCACACAAATTTGAACATTTGAACCCACCTCTCTGCTGCAATCGTGGAACTGCATATCTGAGATAGGCATTGGTATTTAGACGGTTCCACCTCTTTCTGTATCAATCATCATGGATCATACGAATGCAGCCCTCGAAGACGAACAAAACGATACGCCGCTGCTCCAGGTTCTCTTCCATATGTTCCCTCGTCTACCTTCTTCTCGCACCAAGTTATTTCGGAGTTTGTAGTGTTGTTCACAATGGACGCCTAGAGACTAAATTATAGCTTGGTAATGGTTATTTATTATAAACACAGCCCACCTAGTTGTTTCCAAAAAGGCAAATTTGGAAATTTGTGGTTACGTCTTATGGGACCAAGCTGCCGAGGTCATCGATCCCTAAGCCTACACGCTACTTAATCTAACTTAAACTAACTTATGCTACGGACAACACACACAACCATGCCCGGGGGAGGAATTGAACCTCCGACGGGGGGAGCCGCACGGACCGTGACAAGGCGCGTCAGACCTCGCGGCTACCCCGCGCGGCGCAAAAAGGCAGCTTGCAATTCTGCTGCTTTCTCTTCCGAGTATGTTGGTGGCAAAGTTTGTAGGTTGCGATCATCGGCTGATGTTGGTGATCTTCAGCGAACATTACGAGGTATATCATCAATCTCTTGTGCTCTGATAATTCTTGCTATAAAGTGACGATGTTAGCACGGTCTAAACATAATAACAACCTTCGAGGCATATTGAAATACTGGAAAGTGCACAGAAGTCTCATTGTTCCGTTCGCAACGGGATAAAAAGAGCGCACTTCTGAACTGCACAGTGAATGTGCGTTTATTTTTTCATGCATTACGTAGGTGGCTGTAAGATGCGAGTTCCTGTAGTTACAAGGGTATTTAGGAAGAGGTATCCGGACAACATCACAAACCATACATATTACAAATATGGTGCAAAACAGTTTTGAGGAGTTTAAAAGTAATCTAGATGCATTAACATGTAACTATATTGTCTTACAATTAGCTCTTCACAAAGAGAAATGCAGACATTAAGAGGAAAGCACTAGCAAAGAAAGGGGAAAGAGGAATCAATCCGAAAAGAATGAGGAAAATATTGCAAGGCTTAGAAAAAGAAAACAAAACATTATTATTATAGCAACAGAAGCTATTAAGGAAACACAGAAATGGGAAGGATAGGGAGTGTAACAAAATCGTTGTCTTGAACTGAAAATTGGCTAGAGGATAATCATTAAACAAAAACGTTTCTGGTACTCGATTTTTTTATGCAGGCTCTCAGTTGTAATTAATTTTCTTGAGAAACACCTGTGACTGGCCATTTATTTTCAAGGAACAGACTTTGACATAATTTTGATATAATGTCATGCAGTATTCTTGGTGTCCCCACTATGAAAATATGGTCCGTATTCTACTGCCAATACACTGGCCGAAGTAACTGCTATATACCAGCGGCGTTAGATATAACACAGAGAATAATGTAATAAAAAAATTCATCGACTAAAGAACAAGAATATCTATAGCACGATTAATACTGCAAACGCAACGCTGAACCAGTACGTATACGTTAGAAGTGTCAGGTGAAGGCGGAGCTTACCTGTTGCTGAATCGGATCGCTTTAAAAGGAATCAAGTGGCACAAATTCTTGTTATGTCTCAATAAAAGGGTCCCTGTTCCCCAGCGAACTACCACGACATTCGTAGGAACTTTCCGGTTGGCTATAGAAGAAATTATAGACCTATGTGGTACAGTGGCTAATACAATGGACTCGTATATGGATGTAATGGGATGCAAACCCCGTCTGATAATCCATGTTTATATTGTGAGGGGCTTCTCGAATGATTTCAGTAACATCTGTGATGATTACTCTAGCAGATCATGACCACTTTCTTTTTCCATTCTACTGTAACTGGGTGCTTCCCTCCACTAATCTCGATGTCGACGTTCTCAATACATGAAAAATTTACACCATACTACTTCGTTGGTCTGAAAATAGATACTAAGGATCTGGTGCATGAATATTACCATGTTAGCCTTGAATTTGTGCTCCCCACATGCACTGGTATAATTTGTTCTTAGTTTTTTTGACCCAACTTTTTCTGCTATTGCGCTTAGTTCCCTTACACATTTCGTTCTCTTGATATGAAAATTTATATTTTTCTTAACTTAATAAATTTTTCCCTGCATGTTCACGATTTCCATTCAATGCTGAGCTGTTCTCCTTTCAATATTTTACAGGCACTTTGGGGAATTGCGCCAATGACAATATTCTTAAACATAACTGTTTTCAAGTCCACAAAAATCAGAAGAAAACTAGTATTACATTTTCGTGATGTGTACAATGTAGCCATTGGTGATGCTTTGTCCAAAAAATGAACTGCATCCGCTGAAAAAGCACTTCACTTTGCACTACACTTACAACAAAGAAAAAAAATAATGACAGCTACTGCTCTGAAACTACAGTATTCCGGTTGCAGTCTGTGCAAATTAACATTACACCTCGCCGCGCGCCGGCCGTTGTGGCCGAGCGGTTCTAGGCGCTTCAGTCTGGAACCCCGCCGCCGCTACGGTCGGAGGTTCGAATCCTGCCTCGGGCATGGATGTGTGTGATGTCCTTAGGTTACTTAGGTTTAAGTAGTTCTAAGTTCTAGGGGACTGATGATCTCAGATGTTAAGTCCCATAGTGCTCAGAGCCATTTTTGCACCTCGCTACGCTTTAGTTCCTCACCCTAATTACAGAAAAGAGAATAAAACTCATTAGTCAATGGTTTTGTTATTTTAATTCCCAATCAAGTCGGCAGCCGCCTATGCCGCATCCTGGGTGCTTGGCAGCGCAGACCGAGTGATTCGCAGTGCAACATGGTTTGGGCCCAATCAAGGAACAGTTCGGATACGTAAACATATTTTCCTAGCTGCAAGAGTAAGAGAGACTTGATGACATTATCGAAATTTTAGTCAACTCCGTGACGGTCGACTTACTACGGGAAAGGTGTTCTATTGTTGTCCGCAGCTCGTGGTCGTGCGGTAGCGTTCTCGCTTCTCGCGCCCGGGTTCGATTCCCGGCGGGGTCAGGGATTTTCTCTGCCTCTTGATGACTGGGTGTTGTGTGCTGACCTTAGGTTAGTTAGGTTTAAGTAGTTCTAAGTTCTAGGGGACTGATGACCATAGATGTTAAGTCCCATAGTGCTCAGATCCATTTTTTTTTGTTATATTGTCCTCCTAAATTAACTTCATATTTCCTTGTCATATCAATGAAATATTCTGAATTATTCTCATTTAAGATGTAACTTTGATTTATTAGACATCACTATGGCAGTGAGAGAGTCTACACAGCATCGATTCAATAGCTCCGAAAGTGAAAAGATTATGAAATGGCAAGATAATACACTTGCTAATGTTTGTATCTTTTTCGCTTCAACCAGCATGATTTTCTGCATTTTTGTGAATCCACAGTTGAATTCCATTATGCATCTACTATTATGACTATGACTACGACTACGACGACGACGACGACGATGGCCACCACCCACCACCCACCACCACCACCTTTTCGCGGTTTTCCTGAAGAGTTACACTTGCCTGACAAGACTACACATGGACACAACAAAATTCAAGGTGAAAAGTGCGTTGTATCAGGCAATAGTATTCAAACTCTCCTGCTACAGCCAGTCCTTATAACATTTAGGTAAGATATATAACGCGTCACCTCAGCATCTTCTGTGCAAACTTCTCATAAAAGACGTACGTCAACGGTATAACAATTTAGATAATATTAAAGAACAAATATACTCCATATACTCGAGAATTTGTTTGCATTTCTAGTTCCAGTATTAAAGGTTCACCCGTCTGTACTCTCTGGCAATTTGGAGCTCAAATTTTAGAATGCACCTGAGTTGTCTGGGGATGACTTTGCACAGGAATGCTATTTTTATCGTTGCAAAGTATCATAATTCCTGATATATGTCTGACACATTTTCCTTAGTTTTTTTTTCTGTTTTCACCCTAGGTTCACATCTAGGCTTTCAGCGGGCTTTCTCACCGGATTCGTAAGGGCACTGTTTGTGTCCTGATTCATTACCTGTGCGTAGCTATGGTAGTTCATGCAATACTTTTCTCTGTTGCCTAAGAGTTGTTTCCTGAGTCATTGGCCTCTGAAATGTCCATTTCACAGTTCTCACACCAGAACTCCTTGTCTTCCCCGTTTACTCCGCTTACGTCGTAATTTGTTACCCTGTTGTTCATTTGTTCCATGCATGTTCTCCATCATTCACACCTGTGTTGTCATAGCTGTTGGCAACACTTTACTATCAGGTTGAGGGCTACCAGTCATTTCCATTTTTTAAATTTCTTGTCGAATATTTGAGTTTGTTACTTTTCGATCATTTCATTGTCTGACTGCGTTGCATCTTTAATTATTTCCATTTTCTTGACATTGATTTTCTATGTTATTTTCATCCAGTTTAGAGTAATGTTACTGTCATTGCCACTTCTTTCATATCCGCTGCACTGTTTTTGCTTGAATCTGTTCCGTACAACTCACTTTTCCAGTCTCCGTTACACTGATCCCTTTAAGCTGGAAGAAACTGTTGTGTATGTGAAATGTTTCTCTCTTCCACAAGAAAGTTGCACAGATCTGTGATTGCGAAATTCTCTAAAATGCAAAGTTGAGTTACCTATGGAATGTATGCAGGGCTGTTGTTAGTATGTTACATAACCCTACGACCAAAGGTAAACAAAACTAAAAGTTGATTTGGGAATTCAGTTTGGCGCCTTAATTCCAGTAAGCCTACAATATGTTCATTTGAGGAGGAGGAGGAGGAGGATATTAGTGTTAACGTCCCGTCGATAACGAGGTCGTCAGAGACGGAGCACAAGTTCGTGTTAGGGAAGGGTAGAAAAGGAAAGCGACCGTTCCCTTTCAAAGAAATCATTCCGGAATTTGCCTTAAGCGATTTAGCGAAATCACGGAAAACCTAAATCAGGATGACCGGACGCGAGTTTCAACCGTCATCCCCCCTATAGCGAGTCCAGTGTGCTAACCAGTGGGCTACCTCTCTCGGTAAAGCTTGCATTTAACTGATCCCGTATCCTGTCTAACGTAGTAAACAGTGCAGTGCCGTAATCTCGAAGAAAATTACGTGATAAAGTCGTAACTTAAACGGTCTATTAAGAGAAATTTGATTGTAGTGTTGCTAAAATTACGAATTGTCATTCTTCCTTTCTCAATGGAGAAATCAAAACGCCCTTTTCGCTAAACTAGAGGCACATTGGGTAATCAACCACGAAGCTACTTCCACCGAAGAGACCCCTACCGGCATCAACATGAACCGGTAACTACACGGTTGTGCCAAGGCGAACTTTTAGTTTCGACTCGTAGGTCAGAATTCATCCCAAGTTTAAATCTTCACTAGTTGAGTACCCGGCGTTGCCCAGATATGTACTGGGTTGTCTCATAGGTTCGTCCGTCTTTCTCGCGCGTTCCATCTATAGGCACCATTGGACATGTCAGTGGATGAAAGAGCGTGAACGTATATTTACAAGTGATGAAAACCAAGAAGGAACGTTTCCGGCATCTTATGTTATTTTACTATCGTAAGGGCCAAACCGCCTCACAATGCCGGCAGAAGATTTGCGCTGTGTAACGGTTCCAGCATGTGAAAGTACTTTAGTCGATTTCGAGTTGGGAATTATGTCGCTCCTGCTACTGTAGCCAGGAACTTGAAGGAGCTGCGTCACGTAAATATTTGCGCTGTTTGAGTTCCTCATGAACTTGATTCAGCACTTGTCCATCTGTGACTTCTTATTGAGACGCAACCAGAATGCTCCTTTTCTTGAACGGTTGGTAGCTGGAAATGAGAAGCAGATCGTGTACAACAACTCTCGGAAGAGTAAATAGTGGTGCAATACAGGACAGCTAACACTATCGGTTACTAAACCAAGGCTGCACCCGAGAAAGGTTCTTTTATGCGTCTGAGGGACTGCAAATGCGTACTGTATAACGAGCTCCGTCCGAATGAGACCAGCAATTCCGAGAAATACTGTTCGCACTTGAATCGTCTCAAGAAAGCCATTGATGAGGTACAACCAGATTTGGGACCAGATGTTGTCTTTCATCACGACAACGCTAGACCGCAGACCTTTAAAGTGACCCGTCAAAAGCTGCGTTCTTTCGAGTGGGATGTGTTACCGCAGTCGTCGTATTCGCCAGACATTGACCCTTCCGACTTTGATCTATTCCGTTCCCTGCAGAATTTCCTGAATGGCAAACGCCTCACCTGCTTGAAGGACTGCAGACAATCTCGAAGAGCTTGTCAACATGAATACCCCCACATTTTGGAAGAATGGCCTTTATAAACTTTCAGAGAAATGGCAATATATTGTCAACAATGAAGGATGTATAATGCAGAAAATAAACAGTTTGTTTACAAAACCGATCAGCCTTATTTAGTTATAATGTGCACGACCGTGTGGGTGAACTGTGTAAGCAGACAGGCCGGCAACACCTCTGTCGTAGCTGTGCTGTGGGGAGGTGTGTTCCCAGGCGCTCTTTGTGATTGCACTGTAACGAAAAGCGCAAGAACTTCAATTCATAGTTTACTCCAATCTTCTATTAGTACGTCTCCTCCTCTCCCCTCTCTCTGTCCATCCCCCCTCCTCCTCCTCCTCCTCCTCCTCCTCCTCCTCCTCCTCCTCCTCTCTGTCCATTTTCTCCTCCCCCATCCTCTCTCCACGTTGTAACGCACACCCCTATAGGATGCTGCTGGTTCTTACCCCCACAGTATTTCTTTCCAGTAATATGTGTACCAAGTCCGGCTGAAATCGTTCTAGGGGCTTAGGAGGAATTTCCTACCCGTAGCTTTGCCCACGAACGCACATGTCAAATATTGCACATATATTTGTACACATATTTCACTTGCATCTCTATGGCATTTCGCCCTGTCATTTCGTTCTCATGGAGCTCAATGTTTATGACATCGTATCCCCCTGAACAATGTGTCGAAAAATGACAATATTTTGCAGCCCTATCTAGTGGTATATTTTGATTCTGTTTACGAAATATGTTGTGAACAGAGTGAGCAAAAAAATGGTTCAAATGGCTCCGAGCATTATGGGACTTAACATCTATGGCCATCAGTCCCCTAGAACTTAGAACTACTTAAACCTAACTAATCTAAGGACATCACACAACACCCAGTAATCACGAGGGAGAGAAAATCCCTGACCCCGTCGGGAATCGAACCCGGGAATCCGGGCACAGGAAGCGAGAACGCTACCGCACGACCACGAGCTGCGGACACAGAGTTAGCAGTAAAGACGTAATGAATTAAAACATCATGCACGAAGTGGCAGTTTTTCACACTGTATTTATGTCGCCATATCTCTTGAAATAAGTGCCGCACAATGATCTAGTTTTGCGTATATGTAAACTTATGTTGTTAATTATTACCGCGTTTAAGGAGACGTCCTCACGCATAAATTTAATTGTATCGTTGGTGTTCCTTAGTAGTCGTTCACAGACATTACCACAGAAACAGTAAACGAATACGCTCACTGGCACTTTAACCATTATTTCCTCTGTTTTGTGAACAACACTTTTTAATTGTTCTTACAATGCCGAGATCAGCGGCAAGAGCGCTTGATCTGAAAACAAACTCCGACGAAATAAGTCGCAGCACAAGTCTCAGTCTCGCAGCTTCCAGGAAAAATTTGCCGCAGTTAATGAGACCCGCCTCACACCCCAACTCTAAGCTTCGAGCTGCAAGTCCTCATCTTGTTCGCTAGGAGCTACGTCGCGAAGACTACACAAACAGTTCGGTTATTAACAGAACTGCCCGCGAAAGATGACGCTCCAATACATGGTTGTAATAGATTACAACATTTCTTAATATCGCATACTATATGGTTAAGTGAAAGATTTGAGCTGGCAGGAGACGATTGTTAAAATATAGGAATCCACCTACAGTAATCCAAAAATTCTTGTCTCTCAAAAAGAATGCTGTGCCTGATTTTTCGTAATACGGGAAATATCGAAATGTATGGTATAAGACTCTTAAAAAACTTTCACTTGGAAGTCGTACGCGGAACGACATATGCTTGAAGGCGACAAAGCACTTAAAGCGTCCCGTCTGAGAACTTTGAACAAGAGATTTCCGAACTTCGAGGGAGTGTTTCAAGTGTATCCGTCTTTGATATTCCAACCAACAATACGACTTCCACAGCGAGAAGTCCTGTCCATTGTCGTTTATCTGTAGAATATTTCTCCACATTCTGTTCTTCTCCATTCTAGCAACAACCTGTCAGTTGCAATAGATAATTTGAAGGCTAGAGGAGTGGGCGAAGACGACAGGTCTGGCTCGCCCCAGCTGTGACTTAAGAACACTGTTGCCACGTAAACCATATCGGTGACAGAAGTACGTATGAATTCTCCGCCCTGCGAGCTTTCCGCCTCATTAGAAATCTGCAAACTCTCCGCCTCGTACCTGCGTCCATTGTGTTGTCATTCCTGCCTTCAGCAATAAGGAGTGCTTGAACATATTTAAATTATCTTTTCTAGCGTGTGAAGTTTGATGTTTTGCGAGTGAAAGTCAATAAAATGAATCCAGCTCTTGAAAAGTCTTTGTGCCCACTTGAGTGGACGCTTTTTGAGTCGTCGTCAGGCGTGCGTCTAGCTGCACTCACTATAGCTTAGATCTTATCCTTCCAACCAGAATGAGCTCTCATATTCGGTATTACAGGAATTCTTTTGTGAATTAATGTAGATACAAGTCACCCTTTCCCCTTGTAGCATACCCCTAGCTAACTGTTGGTGCCACGGATGTGCATGAGATGAAACGTTTCCATAAGCAAATCCCGTTTCCCAGCGTGTAATGAGGCTTTCCAATGTTGATCATTTCACAAATTAATTTTACCCTTCGACGTCACATGTCCCTAAAGGACTAAAGCACTTAGGTTCAATGATATAACGTTCTGTTAACGTCTTGTTGAATATAACTTGTGGAAATAAATTATTTTTACTGTCAATCTCTATAATTTCGAATTCCATTCCTCTGGTGGAACAAATATTTGATAACGTCGGTGTACTCGGCATGCATCCCAAGATGAACTAAAATCGTCACTACAAGACATAAAAGTCTCTTCGGGTTTGCTGCCGGATCCTAAAATCAACTTGAATCGATATTTCGGCGATCCAACTGGTCGCCATCTTCAGGAAAATGCTGCTTCTGCTGAGGAATCCCGCTGAGAACTGACGCCAGGTTGCAAATCGACGTCCTATATAGGCCACCGTTCAGTACACGGCTCATGCGCCGCCGATCACGGTTTCTGCCTTCCAAAACAGGGATGTGGCGCCGCCCTTAGTGAAACACTGCTGGCAACGATATATCGCAATCAAGGCCGTACCGAAGAACGTTCAGTTTTGATGCGAGATAATACAGGATTCCACGTTTTGCTAAGAGGAAACCCATTGTCTCTGTTGATTAAATTATCAGCCAACCTAATTTCAATCGCCTCTTTATAGACACTGTTCCAAAAACCGGAAATGTTAGCAACCACAACAGTTTCCTCAAATTTCATTTTGGGTCCCTCATTTAGGCAGTGTTCTGCTACCGCCGATTTTTCCGGCTGTTGTAGCCTCGTATGACGGCGATGTTCCACACACCTGTCATGCACTGACGTAAGATGATGGAAGAAACCAATTGCGCAGCCAGAAATTCATACAAATGGTTTTGTCAGAGGAAAAGCGAAAGCCATTGTCAACGCTCCATGAGTAAAGACGACCGAGACATCGCTGAAGACGCCACTCAAGGAGACAAGTCCGTGGAGAACAGCAATAGATCGTCATATCGTCAACGAAAAGGGAGCCGGAGATACCCGGCGGGAGACAGGCCATTATAGGGTTAACGGCGATAGCAAAGAGGACGACGTGACGCTCAGGACGTAAGCCTGAGCCACACCGTTTTCGTGGATAAATGTGTCCGACAAGGCAGAACCCACACGTACCCCATTTTAAAAATTCCTTAAGGAAACGGGGCATGCGACTACGGAAGCCACACGTGTAGAGAATACGGAGGAAACCAGTCCTCCAGCAGCTGTCTTAGACACTTTTCAAATCGTTTTTCCTCAAAAAAATCATTCATGACATTTGTTGACAAAGTGACGATATGGTCAACTGCAGAAAGGCCCGCTCAAAATTCACACTATGCAGTGGTAAGTAAATTGCGAGACTCGAGCCACCATACTAGCCAGACACGAATGAGACGTTCCATCACCTTGCAAACACAGCTGGTGAGAGAAACGGGGCGATAACTAGAAGGAAGATGTTTGGGTACGACAGTGGCTCCACGCCAGAGTCTGTGAAACACGCACTTTACCTAGATGCGATTGTAAGTATGAAGGAGAAAGTGCTTTTCTGCAAGAGAAAGGTTCTGCAACGTCTGAATGTGAACATCGTCCAGTCCTGGCGTGGGGGATCGGGGTCATGTGAGAGCATGACCTAGCTCCCTCATAGTAAAGGCGGCATTGTAGCACTCACGATTCTGAGAGGAGAAGGGTATCGCTTGAGCCGCTTCCACTCGTTTCCGATGGAGGAGGGCAGGGTGATGGTGGTTGGAGCTATAAATCTTCGCAAGAAAGCGGCCAAAGGTCTTTGAGATAGCAATAGGTTCCATTACGACATCAGCAGCGACTGTCAGGCCGGAAATTGGGGAATGGACCTTGGTCCCAGAGAGCCGTCGGAGGATGGCCCACTCAACGGAAGAGGGAGTAGAAGTGTTAAAAGAACTAGTAAAGGAAATCCAACTAGCTTTTTTGCCATCCCAAAGAGCGTGACGACACTGTGCACACAACTGTACATAACGAATGCAGTTTTTCATTGAAGGATGATGGTTACAAACGTGGAGAGCACGTCTCCGCGCGAGAATTGCGTCGCGGCACGCCTTAAGCCACCAAGGGACCGGGACATGTAGTGGTAAAGGGGAAGTGCGTGGAATGGAAGGTTCCGCAACGGTAAGGATAACGTTTGTAAGATATTCTATCTGGGGAAATGTTGTTCGTCGAAGGTCGCCAGGGAGTAGTAAAGCCTCCAGTCGGCCTTAGAAAGCCGCCATTTCGATACGCACGTAGCTGGGGTAGGAGTAAGCAAACGGATAGCACACGGGAAATGGTCGCTTTATCATATGCCAGAGAGAATGGACCGCTCGAGACGATGGCCAAGCTGGGCAGTGCAGAAGAAGAGATCCAAATGGGAATAGGTGTGCGAAGAGTCAGAAAGGAACGTGGGTGCTCCAGTGTTAAGGCAGATGAAGTTAAGTTGATTGAGAAGGTCAGCCAAGAGGGCACCTTTCAGACAGGTTCTGGGAGAACTCCAAAGGGGCTAGTGCACATTAAAGTCACCGGGCAGCAGAAAGGGGTGAGGGAGTTGCCCAGTAAGCTGGAGGAAGTCTACCCTGGCGACACCGAATAACGGCTGAATGTAATAGGTACAAAGAGAAAAGGTCAAGTGAGGAAGGACTGCAACAGCTTGAAGTCGGGTAGTGAGGGAGTTGGGTTGACTATTAACGTCATCCTGGATGAGCAGCATGACTTCCCCATGAGATGGAATACTGTCGTCGGTGAGAAGGTCAAATCATACCGGGAAGAAATCCGACAGCTAAGAGCGGTCGTGAGGATGCAATTTTGTCCCCTGCAGGCAGAGAACAGCCGAACATTGCGATTCCAAGAGCAGCTGTAAGTCCTCTTTGGTGGATCGAAGGTCGCGAACGTTCTGTTGGAGGAGAGTCATGACAAGGAAAGGGGAGGAGGGAAAGAATGACGGGGTGTCACCTTGGCGGCTGCCGAGTGCCACCCTTGTAAGACTCACTGCTACAGGGAGCAGAGGCTGAACGATCCTGCTTCATGAGATCTACAGAGGCGTCGGCATTCTCCTACTGTCGGTCTGCGGAGTCCAGAGTAGAAAAACGGTTGGCGGCGCTCACCGGCGACATGGAGGTCAGCTGGGCAAGGGTATCACGTGACGACACCGTCAAATTGATCTCGTAGTCGGCGAAGGAGAAGACCGTTTGCCTTTGTTTGATTTCTTGGAGCCTTTACTGTTGGCAGAGAAATAATCAGATGTTTGTTGGCTGGAGGGACGTAAGAAGTCTTCGCGGGAGTATTCTTTTTGACCTTTCCGGCCTGCCGGTTGTATAGCAGGTGACTTCGCCCCGTGAGGCAAAAGTTTGGTAGCTTGTTGCACAGCTGGAGTAGGGGACGGGGATGCTTCCATGACAATGGGCGATTTTACAACCGTGGTGTTGAATTTGAGGTCGCTTGTCTGCGTGGCCAAGTCCTTTGTGGAGCGAGATGTAGCAAGAAGAGTACTGTAAGCACCGGATGGTAGAGTGCAGGGTTTCCGCCTAGTCAATAACTTGCTAGCGACGGGATAAGGCACTTTTTCCATCATCCGGATCTCCAGGACGGCCCGCTCATCGAGATACCTGGGACAATCTTGGGAGGAGGCGGACAATCACCCTCGTGAGCATTCCTACCACACGACGCGACATTCGAGTGTGGTTGTAACGATGACACTGGTAGCAGCGCATAGGGTTCGGAAAGTACGGTCGGATAGTCATAACTTCATAGCCAGCTTTGATCTCGGACGGAAGCACCATTCTATTAAAAGTGAAAAAAAAGAGTGTGTGTGGGCACTAAGGATGCATGTACCTTTTTCATTACCCGATGAACTGCAATGAGAACCTGATTAGTGAGACACGGTTGGATTTCTGCCTCGGTCAGACCATTGAACACCCTAGTGTAAATAACACCACGGGAAGAATTCAGTGTACAGTGGGCCTCGACACGAACAGTATAGCCGTGGAGGCACGAAGCTGCAAGCAGTTGTTGTGCTTGAGAATCAGAAGTAGGTTCCAAAAGCGAAGTACCATTGCGTAAACGAGAGCAGGATTTCACAGGTCCGTGAAATAATGAACGGATTTACCGTAGCGAAGGACTGACAGTCTTCAGTACTTGAAGTCAAGAGGAATCGTGGTGCAGCTGGTATGGCTCATTGCGAGAAAATTACCCATGATTGCTAGCGTCTCCGACGGCGCGCTCCTTCCAACTGCCCCCCCCCCCCCCCGGCCCCGGCAGATGGGGGCTACCCGCCTTAGATGGTTGTTCGCACCTCAGGACACACCTCCCGAACACTTGACAGAGGAACCAATCGGCAATTTGGGAAGGTAGCAGCTCGCGCAATCACCACTCCCTGGGCCTGGCCTGTACCAATGGGTACATGCGTACCCTACCAGTCGACCCGGGGCTGAGAATTACGCGTTACTCACCACCTGTCACGCGTCAGACGCGTGGGCCGGCCTTCAGGAGTGCACAGGGAGGAAGAAGAAAAAGAGGAACCTCAAATCCTTAAATGCCGAAGCGAAGGAAGGATACGAGAAGGGAGACGAAAAAAGAAAGAAAAAAAAGAACAAAAACAGTGGAGATATTGTTCTGATATTTATTTATTTACACGTCTAATTCCGTAGGACCAAATTGAGGGGCAAATCTCCAAGATCATGGAACATGTCAGTACATGAAATTACATTATAAAACTAATAATAGATAAAATAAAATGTTTATGAACCGGAAAAAAAACTCAATCCATAAGTTTAAGTAAACGTAAACTACAATATGACATAAGAATCAGCTTAATTTTTAAGGAACTCCTCAACAGAATAACAGGAGTGACCCCAGATTAAACTCTTCAGTTTGGATTTAAAAGTACGTGGATTACTGCATAGATCTTTTGAATTCTTGTGGTAGTTATTGAAAATGGATGCAAAAGTCTAATGCACACCTTTCTGTACAAGAGTTAAGGAAGTGCAATTCAAATGCAGATTGAATTTCTGCCGAATATTAACTGAGTGAAAGCTGCTAATTCTTGGGAATAAGCTGATATTTTTAACAAGAAACGACTGTAAAGAACATATACATTGAGAGGCCAATGTCAAAATACCCAGACTAGTAACAATGATCGACAAGAGGTTCGCGAACTTACACCACTTACTGCCCGAATTGCCTGTTTCTGAGCGAAAATATCTTTTTAGAAGGGGAAAAGTTACCCCAAAATATAACACCATACGGCATAAGCGATTGAAAATAAGCAAAGTAGACTAATTTTCGTGTCGAACGATCACTTACTTCAGATACCATTCGAATAGTGAAAATGGCAGCATTAATTCTTTGAATAAGATCCTGAACATGGGCTTTCCACGACAGTTTACTATCTATCTGAACACCTAGAGCCCGCATCTCGTGGTCGTGCAGTAGCGTTCTCGCTTCCCACGCCCGGGTTCCCGGGTTCGATTCCCGGCGGGGTCAGGGATTTTCTCTGCCTCGTGATGGCTGGGTGTTGTGTGCTGTCCTTAGGTTAGTTAGGTTTAAGTAGTTCTAAGTTCTAGGGGACTTATAACCACAGCAGTTGAGTCCCATAGTGCTCAGAGCCATTTGAACCATTTGAACACCTAGAAATTCGAACTGTTCAGTTTCACTAATCACATTCCCGGTCTGTGAAAATAAGACGTCGGGTTTTGTTGAACTGTTTGTTAGAAACTGTAAAAACTGAGTCTTACTGTGATTTAGCGTTAGTTTATTTTCTACAAGCAATGAACTTATGTCATGAACTGCACTATTTGGACAGAACCAGTGTTGCGCACAACATCCTTTACTAACGAGCAAACAGAAATATTTTAGAATTACCCGTAATACTAGAGGGCATATCATTTATATAAATAAGGAACAGGAGTGGCCCCGACACTGATCCCAGGGCACCCCTCATTTGACCGTAACTCACTCAGACCCCACATCACAGCCGTTCTCAACACTGTGAATAATGAATGACCTTTTGCTGTCTGTTGTTAAAGTAAGAGGTGAACCAACTGTGACCTACTCCCCGTATTCCATAATGGTCCAACTTCTGGAGCAATATTTTATGATCAACACAATCAAAGGCGTTAGTTAAATGAAAAAAGATGTCTGGAATTCGAAATCTTTTGTTTAATCCATCCAGCCCGCATCTCGTGGTCGTGCGGTAGCGTTCTCGCTTCCCACGCCCGGGTTCCCGGGTTCCCGGGTTCGATTCCCGGCGGGATCAGGGATTTTCTCTGCCTCGTGATGGCTGGGTGTTGTGTGCTGTCCTTAGGTTAGTTAGGTTTAAGTAGTTCTAAGTTCTAGGCGACTGATGGCCATAGATGTTAAGTCCCATAATGCTCGGAGCCATTTGAATTTTAATCCATCCAGTACTGCACAGAGAAAAGAGAATAAAGCATTTTCACGTTTTAAACGACTCCTAAAGCCGAACTGTACATCTAATAGCAATTTATGTGATATAAAATGATCAATTATCCATACATACACAGCCTTTTCAGTAACTATAGCCGCGCTTAGTAGCTGCGTGGTCTCAGGCGCCTTGATACGGTTCGCGCTGCTCCCCCCGTCGGAGGTTCGAGTCCTCCCTCGGGCGAGGGTGTGTGTGTTGTGCTTAGCGTGAGTTAGTTTAAGCTAGGTTAAGTAGTGTGTAAGCCTAGTGACCGATGACCTCAGCAGTTTGGTCTCATACGAGGTTACAACCACAATAACTTTAGAAAACACTGATGGCATAGAAAAAGGTCTAGAATTGTCTACATTATCCCTTTCTCCCTCTTATAAAGCGTCTTTATTACTGAGTACTTTAATCGTTCAAGAGATTAACGATTTTGAAAGGAAAAATTACAAAATGGCTAAGTACAGGGGTAATATGTGCAGCACAGTACTTTAATATTCTGCTAGGCATTCTATCATATCCATGAGAGTCCTTAGTCTTCAGTGATTTAATTATTGACTCAATCTCCCCCTTGTCAGTATCACAGAGTCGTATTTCAGACATCAATCTCGGAAAGGCATTTTCCAAAATAGTTATCTGATTCCCTGTAGAAACTATTTTTTTTTATTTTATTCATTAGCAACGCTCAAAAAATGACTGTTAAATAGTCTACATATATCTGACTTATTAGTAACAGAAATATTTTTACTACGAACTGACTATATATCAAATGAATTTTATCCATAGTGGATGCTGTTGAACTCCGTGACTGTTCCTTTATAGGGAGTAGAAAAATTTCCGCTACCAGTCACAATAAAAGGTTATTTATTTGTCACACGACCGGTTTCGGGCTTGTGCCCAGGTTCAGGTGCTTATACATTCATGTACACATTTATATTCCTGGAGATCACTGTATAAAATCTTGTACTTATACAGCGATCTCCAGAACTATAGCCGGTCGGAGTGGCCATGCGGTTCTAGGCGCTACAGTCTGGAGCCGAGCGACCGCTACGGTCGCAGGTTCGAATCCTGCCTCGGGCATGGATGTGTGTGATGTCCTTAGGTTAGTTAGGTTTAATTAGTTCTAAGTTCTAGGCGACTGATGACCTCAGAAGTTAAGTCGCATAGTGCTCAGAGCCATTTGAACAAGAACTATAAACATGTACATGAATGTATAAACACCTGAGGATAGGCACAAGCCCGATAATAGATAATAGAAAAAGCTCAGTCCCTCCACTCTTCGCTGCTTTTCTGAAAAGTGGTAAGTGGTAAGTGGGTAAATACTTTAAAAAGCACCATTATTCTCCTCCTGATTCCTGTTTTTTTGAAACTCTGCTGAAAAATCATGTTATAATAGAGGATCGTACAACCATTTATGCAACATGAATATCCAACGCTAAAGGGTGAAAACTGAGGTTGGAGAACTCTGTTAATCACGTTAGTTTTTCCGTTTTCAAGGGCTACAAGCAGATACAGTCATACTATGTAGAAACAAACAACAAGTAAGCTACTTTGTATTTTTATTGTTAACTGTATGATGTCGCAAGTTCTTTGTGCTTCTTACCTTTCTTAATCTTTTAAAGAAAATAGAGCATTGTACTTCATTGATTCCGCACTTCCTAAAATACTTCCAGACTAGGGATGTTGTCATTCTGTAACACAAGTAATGACCGACAACAGCGAGAAATTACCGTGTAGACCAGAAAGGGCACCCGCACACTCCATATACAAGCATACTATCCAACAGACCACGCCGTATGGTAACAGATACATTATTGCTTAGCAGTGCTGTACCAATTCTTATGCCATGTTGTTGTTGGTCGATTCTGTCGACACTGTTATTGAAGTAGCACTGATAATTTTTCCCATTTTCTACAGTAACTCAATATTTCAAAACAATGGATATTTCACGAATAAAATCGTCTAGTTTTTTAAAACAAATACATTTAAAAACAAAACAATTTAGCACTGCTGCTATGGCTAATTGACATTTCAGTATTTTAGCCGGTTGTTAGTTAAAATATAAAAAAAACTGTTACAACCGAGAGCCAACAAATACACAAAAATACCGGTTATTCAGAATTAAAATACCGGTATCGGTCTTAACTGGTCTGTTTTTCCCATCCATATCTCACACTGCTAAGTTCTAGAGCGTGCTGAAAAGTAATGCCTCCGATTTTTTTGTAAAAACTCTTGAGGCTTTTTAAACAAAACAAATATTATTAAGATTCTGCTGTTAGATGGCTCCGAACTCTAGCGTGTAGCAAGGCGATGTGTAACGTAGCTATGTCGGTGCGTGAGGAACAGCGAGCTGTGATCGAGTTCCGAATTCTAAGAGTTCGTCCACACATGGAGCACCCTCTCCTTCAGCATGACAATCCCAGACCACACACGAACGCTGCGACGTCTGCAACAATCCGTTTCTTAGGTTCACTTTCATCGATCATCTTCCACACAGTCCCCACGGACCCCATCCGATTTCCATTTGTTTCCAAAACTTAAAGAACACCTTCGAGCACTTTGATGGTGACGAAGCGGTGTAAGCAAAGGCATGGTTTTCGCTTCGTCAACAGTGTCAAACATTCTACAGTGACGATATCAACAAACTGGTCTCTTGCTGGGAGAAATATGTTCGTCGAGAGAATGACTATGTTGAGAAAATAAATGTTCACGTGAAGAATAAAGTTGTAGAGTGTTAATGACTTTTGTTTTCTTAACAAGCCTTGAGAGTTTTCACATAAAAAGTTCGGAGGCATTGCTTTTCAGAGTGTCCCCGTAAATCTGATTCGATTTTCTAATCGTGCAATGACATCACCTATCCTCTCATCAGTTAAGTTTCATTTCTTTTCCTCCTCACTTTCTGATGCTTCACTTTTTTTGTTAGGCAGTGCATCATCAGAAATGCAGATCACGAAGTAGACGACGTCAAGGAATTCTTCTATCTATGCAGCAAAATAACTCACGACAGACGGAGCAAGTAGGATACAAAAAGCAGACTAGCAGTGGAAAAAAGGTCATTCCTGGCCAAGAGAAATCTACTGGTATGAAACACAGGCCTTAATATGTGAAAGAAATTTCTGGAAAAAATTGGAAATTTGTGGTAAGGTCTTATGGTACCAAACTGCTGAGGTCATCGGTCCCTAAGCTTACACATTACTTTAACTTAAACTAACTTACGCTAAGGACGACACACACACCCATGCCCGAGGGAGGACTCGAACCTCCGACGTGGGGAGCCGCACGGACCGTGACAAGACGCCCAAGACCGCGCGGCTACCCCGCGCGGCGAAATTTCTGAGAATGTACTTTTGGAGTACAGCATGTATGGTAGTGAAACATGAACTGGGGGGGGGGGGGGGGAGACAGAAGACAATCGAAGTATTTGGGATGTGGTGCTGCAGAAGAATATTGACAGTTAGGGGGACTGATAAGGTCAAGAATGAGGAGGTTCTCCGCATAATCTGTGAGGAAAATAATAGACGGAAAATACTGGCAAGAAGAAGGGACAGGATGATAGGACACCTTTTAAGAAATCAGTGAATGACCTCCATTGTACTAGATGGAGCTATAGAGGGTAAAAAGTGAAGGGGAAGACAGAGATTTGAATACACTCGACAAATAATTGAGGACGTAGGTTGCAAGGGCTACTCTGAGATGGGAAGGTTGCCACAGGAGAGGAATTAGTGGCGGGCCGCGTCAAACCAGTCAGAAGACTGATGACGAAAAAAGAGAGTCAGTTTTTGTTATCTTCCCCTCGTCTGGCTGCTGCTGCATTGCACAAGGAACGGATGGCACCGGGCACAAGCTACAACGCCGCATCACGATTAGGACAGCCTATTTACGCATTGCCATGCGGTTGGGCCGGCCATCCGCTGCAAAGGAATGTGGACATTCCACTGCCTTAGTTACCCACTGTGGCACACCAGACTGACATGCTTCAGCGATTTCAGTGACTTCCGCTTCGTTTCAAGCCGACAGGCATTATCTAGCCTACTCTGAAGTCGCGCAAGTGAGTGTGAGTCACTAGTTTCCAAATTGGGGCTTCACGAAGTGTAAATGAAGATAAAATGACCATACTCTCAGTGTACCAAAACAACGTTATGAAGAATATATCCGAAAACACAAATTTTACAAATGCAATAAAATAAATCACAAGTAGTGAGTGCAAAAAAAAATTAAATTTAACATTCTGGATGCCGCAGTGACTACATTTATATTCATTCGTAATCAAACGCAAGTATGTAGATCAATAATATTGAAGAATATGTTCTGAACATTCTGTGGCAAAAATGTTATGTTTTATGGTACCATATGATTTTTCTTCCTTATTCTGTATGAGCAAATGTACATTTACAATGCTTTTTATCTATCTGCAACAGATCTTATTGTTACTTTGGAATCCACAGTACTACGTTTCGTCCTGTGTCTCATATCTGAAGACCTGTGTCTACCTCCACTGTGTTACAACGTATTCAAGTTTTTAGAACGAGTCCGAATATGACAGTAAGCAAATAGATTTCCTAGAGGCATTTGGACGACAAAATTCAAAGGTGATTTGTTGTCTTTTATATCAAAGTCTTCTTGCTAAGTGAAAATGTGAGCATCGAGTTAAAGGCAGCTCTGTGCCGTTTGGTGATATACAGGAAAGGTACATGCTTTGAGGGGTGATAGTATTAGTGATTCTGAACAAAAACTTCTTATGGGCGTATGCCCTGTTCCGAATGGTTTCCGAGAGAGAACACATTTAATATCAATTTTGTACGTTTTCCTTGAATAACTCGAAAACCGCACCCTCCAGCTAAACGCGCTCGACGCGCATGCGCTGTAGCTTACGTAGTTTCTGTAGGCCAATTTGAGACAACATATTGAGGTAGCAAGCTGAGACGAACAGCTTGATATGGGACACTTGTGGTCTATCAAGTCGGGAAACTACCTCAAATTGGCCTACAAAAATTACGTAAGCTACAGTTCACGCGCGTCGAGCGAGTTTTTCAACATTCTCGCGCTCTCTTGACACAAACCATTAGTTCCACAGAAAAAATAAATAGGACCTTTTTTGTAGGAAACTTAAGATCGTTTAATTTTGTACTGCGACACGTTTTCGCCGGAGGGTCCGGTTTTCAAGTTATTCAAGAAAAACGAACAACAGTGGTATTAAATGTGTTCTATCTCGGAAACCATTCGGAATAGGGCAGCGGTTTTTTGTTCAGAATCACTAATACTATCACCCCTCAAAGCATGTAACTTTCCTCCTGACTCACCCTGTATAGAAGGACAGATGGAACTATTGGTGTGCCTAGGCAAAGCTACACAAAATAACAAAAAAAATGGCTCTGAGCACTATGGGACTTAACATCTACGGTCATCAGTCCCCTAGAACTTAGAACTACTTAAACCTAACTAACCTAAGGACATCACACAACACCCAGTCATCACGAGGCCACAAAATAACAGAAAATAAAAGCAGTCTGGGCATACTGCAGCTGAGGTATTAACAAAATATAGCTAGTAACTTGTGAATTTAGTCACAAATTGGGTACTATAATTATAGGAAATGTGCCACCGAGAGATAAAGTGACACATGACGTGAAAAAGCAGGGAGTTATATCTACTATAGCTGTAAACTAATAGAGGGACAGAAAAGCGGAATATACCATGAAAAACCAGAAAGCATCCAATTGCTAAAGACAATCAGAACTAATGATGACCATCGTTATTATTTTTGTTATTAAGCATTATAAAATTGTACAACAAGCACAATTTTGGTATTAAGAAGTATAAGACAATCTGAACGCTAGTTGAATACGACAGCATTTAGTTTGGTGTTGTGTTTGGAATACGGTCGGACTCTGAGAGGCGTTCTTTCTTTGCGTAGGCTGCAGTCATATTAGCCTATTAGCCTATAATGAACAGCAACTATTAAGTACGAAATGAATGCCACGAGAACAGAAATCAAGACATATTGCTGCAGTCATACACTCCCCTCTTACGTATCAGCTATTTGAAACTTCCAAAGTGATCCACTGCTTTTCAAGAGCTGGAGAAGGCAAAGTTATACAGGCACCTGCCGGCCGCGGTGGTCTAGCGGTTCTGGCGCTGCAGTCCGGAACCGCGGGACTGCTACGGTCGCAGGTTCGAATCCTGCCTCGGGCATGGGTGTGTGTGATGTACTTAGGTTAGTTAGGTTTAAGTACTTCTAAGTTCTAGGGGACTTATGACCTAAGATGTTGAGTCCCATAGTGCTCAGAGCCATTTGAACCATTATACAGGCACCCTGATCACCTTTTTCTTGGGTTTCTAAAGTAACTTCAAACGAATGATGCGGCAAGTGTTTCGTTTTCTCCTTTACTCCTCGTCAAATGGAGCTACACTTTAGCTCCCTTACTCGTGGGAAGTCTGGAATCTGAGTTTTTTACGTATCTCATTTGCAAGGAAGGATAGGCACTCAGCAATCAGTCCCAATACCATTAGTTTTTATTATTCTTGAAAATCTAGATTTCGGATATAAATAGCCACTTCAGTGTATCTGAATTACAGTTCAACAGACTCACGGCAGTACATGTCACCATATGTCCTCACAGGTGTATAGGCAGGAGGAAATTCCTTCTGCCTGTACAAGTATAAAAACATACGCTGACATGTGCTGCCCCGAGTCTATTGAATTGTGGCTCAAATGCACTGAAGATTGCTATTTATAGCCGAAATCTACATATGAAAGAATAATAATAATTAATGGGATTGTGACTGACTGCTCTTTGGCTCTCCATCCTTATAGTTTACGGTCGATGTGCACAACGGTTCCTTCTGGAATAAAAGTTGGTTGAAAACCAGGTAGAGCACTTTTGTTTTGGTTGATTCTGTCAAGGATCTTTACAGTACTTATGAAATTTCATCTACTTCAGGTTCCTTGTTTCGATCAGATCTTTCAAAGCTCTGTCAAAATCTTTTCGCAGTATCTCATCCCCAGTCTCATCTTCATCCACTCCCCCTTCTCTTTCTTTAACATGGTCTCCAAATTTATTTTCTTTATTCAGCCCCTCTACACATGGTGAGGCAGCTATGACTGGCCATACCAAGTATACACTCAGCTAGTAAATATAGCGAGGAACGGATTTCCAAGTTATAGCTAACTATGTGGCGAATTTTCGGATGTACGTAAGGTGCCGAATTATGATGACTTTTTTAATGGAGTTATGTACTTTTTCTCCTCTCTGAAAGTGTTCACTATAGTAGGAGACACCAGTTTGGTCCTAATCTCGAAGAAAAGAAAATACCGATGCTCACCTTGTAACGTTCAAAAATGGCTCTGAGCACTATGGGACTTAACATCTATGGTCATCAGTCCCCTAGAACTTAGAACTACTTAAACCTAACTAACCTAAGGATAGCACACAACACCCAGCCATCACGAGGCAGAGAAAATCCCTGACCCCGCCGGGAATCGAACCCGGGAACCCGGGCGTGGGAAGCGAGAACGCTACCGCACGACCACGAGATGTGGGCTCACCTTGTAACGTTACGAGTGTGTAGGCGAGCTAATCAGCCGCCCGATACTGGTACGAGGTAAGCTGAAATTGTTGGACGGCTGAACGCTAGCCCAGGGCTCAGGGCTCAGTGCGCGCCGCGAAAAATCCGGCTAGGTGATCGGTACAGGCGAGTCAGGTACAAAGACGACCAGAGTCGCCGGGAAAGTAGGAGATGCACCAAACATGGCGGAGTGTCAGGCAAGGTGAAAGATGGCTTTTTACATCTCTTTGAGAATCTATAATAACTTACAGCCAAGTATTAAAGAAAATATGAATGCATTTACAATCTCAGAAAAATGAGGCACTTTCAATGACACAACAATATTTTCAATATCTTTAAAACTACAGAAGTTAATGTTTCACAGTGACTAAACGTTTTCACATTGTACCTCTGAATTAAGAACTAGGGATCGATGACCTCAGCAGTTTGGTCCCATAAGACCTTACTACAAATTTCCAAAAAAATAAACAACTTTTAAACACTTCAAGTGCCTTCAACAAACGATATCTCAGACAATAGCACTGCACGATGGCTATCATCCCAGAAAGCCACTCATCTATATCTATTTTATTTATTGGTTTGTGAAGTCTTTTACATCTTTTTTTATTACTCAAATGTTTGGCAGAACATCGCATTATCCACTTTTGCACAGCATACGAATGCAGCATGAGTATCTCGTGTCTCGACATACTTGTGTAGATATTTAATGAACAGCCGGCCGGGGTGACCAATCGGTTCTAGGCGCTACAGTCTGGAACCGCGCGACCGCTACGGTCGCAGGTTCGAATCCTGCCTCGGGCATGGATGTGTGTGATGTCCTTAGGTTAGTTAGGTTTAAGTAGTTCTAAGTTCTAGGGGTCTTATGACCACAGCAGTTGAGTCCCATAGTGCTCAGAGCCATTTGAACGTTTTTTTTTTCTAACGTTTCCCGCTTGTTTTACAGAGTTGAGGATAGACAGAGTACGAGTTTCTACTCATCATCTGGTGTGTGTGAATTTGTAAATCAATATGTTGAACTCTAAACACTGTTTCGAGCTGGTAAACATTTCGCATATTGAGATTACGAAATGGACTTAGATTTGCCTGTCTTGGATGAATATTTAGTTTGGTGATTTTGCTGTCACTTTCCTAACGCCCTCAACGTAACTTTACTGTATTTGATAAGGGTATTTTCTGGCTGTATTTTAACTGAATATCGCAGGACTACTTCCCGTTTATCTGAGGTGTCCTTTTTTGAATCAACATTATTCAACATAATTCTCTGTCGTCTACATCAATTACCGACTTTAGAACAGAACCCTTGCCATTAAATTATTCCTATACCTTTTATTTTTTACTTCTGTGTGTTTTATTCAGTCGCATTTCTAGACAATGCATAGACTATCTGACTTCAGGATCACAGCTACAGGCTATTATTTGTAGCGAATTAGCTGCAGGGCACGAAAGCAAACGCGTGCGGCTCGATACTATGACTACATCGAGCTAATCTTTATGAATACAGCACTGCACAGCCCAAGTATCTAAGTTACAACTGCAGGTAGACACAAATGGTTTGCTCGTATGACATGCTGTTTGGAAGAGCAACTACACTGGCAGTAACCGTAAGGTACAGTCGCAAACTCCCCGTGGTAGAAAGGGGACAAC
Organism: Schistocerca cancellata; assembly: GCF_023864275.1. Taxonomy (NCBI): domain Eukaryota; kingdom Metazoa; phylum Arthropoda; class Insecta; order Orthoptera; family Acrididae; genus Schistocerca; species Schistocerca cancellata. Next base: position 505,728,593 of record NC_064629.1, on the reverse strand, counting down.
GATTGTGTCAAGAAACGACTACAGCTGTCCTCACACGCCACTTGTTCCTCGTCAAGAAGTACGCCGGACATGATATCCGTCGTGACTGCAGCATACTCTGAAATTACCTGCTCCACCTTACGGAACGTGCTCCTCATCGTGATATGCGACAGTTGTCGGCTGAATTTGGAGCGCAAATAATACAGGTTGCTTACCAAAATGGACGTGTCTAAAACAGCAGCATTAACTCTCTTAGCGGTCGTGGAAGAAGAGCGGAGAAAATCGCGAAGAAGATTCTGGACTCATCTATGATTTGAACAGCGAATTGTTGGTAGAGGAACACTACATATGTTGTAACTGTCAATGACAAACAAAATGTACTGCATATCACTTTTGTCAGAAATTATATTATAAAATAATATGGTCCACTGCTCTTGCTCTCTTATTTTTCTGTTTTCCACGTTGTACACATTTAAAATTTTTGTTTGGCATTACTTTTAAGTCAACAGCCTCGACTCGATGAATTTCACTTTGTTAAACACGTAGGATGGTGCCTCGGCTCAACAACGTTTGTTGCGATAGTTCTTTTCTTATAAGCATAAGTTATGTTAGCACTGTTTCTCCTTGGTTGAGTCTATTAAGACGCACATTTATTCTCGTGGCCGTATGCTACCCCCGTTGTTCTCTTTGTGGTATGGACTGACCTGCACAGAGTCCTGATCTGAATCCTACAGAACACCTTTGGGATATTTTTGAACACCGCCTTCGTGCCAGGCCTTACGACCGACATCGATACCTCTCCTCAGTGCAGCACTCTGTGAAGAATGGGCTGCCATTCCACAAGAAGCCTTCCAATACCTGACTGAACGTATGCCTGAGAGAGTGGAAGATGTCATCTAGGCTAAGAGTGGGCCAACACCATATTGAATTCCAGCGTTATCGATGGAGGGTGCCTCGAACTTGTAAGTCATTTTCAGCCAGGTGTCCGGATACTTTTGATCACATAGTGTATCTTATGCCTACGCGGCTCGCGACTGCAAATACACGCTGTTGTTCCATTTGGCTCGTCTAGCATAATAAAGAAACCGTTACTTCTGTACGTACTTCTCTCACCGATATGGTTGACGTAGCAACAGTGTTCTTAAGTCACACAGCAGCGACCTACACAGCTCGCTCATGTTCACTTATTACGTTTTTGCTGCCATTTCGTTGCGGCATTGTACGATCCCAGATCGAAGAGCGGAAGCGTGAGGCAAATGTGTTGCTTGACCGAAGGTTTCCGATTTTTGCCGATCGCTGCCGACAGTGGACGAGGAAGATGCGTCTGTGGAACAAGCAAGTAAAGAGAAAGGAGTACGGTGTAATCAATATTACTTGCCCCTTTGTCAGTACTTTTACTGCTACCAACGTTCGAATATCAACATCTGCTGCGTAAATAAAAAATAATTCAAGAACAAGCCTTCTAAGACTGATGAATACTAGTAAACGGGTTCTCAGTGATTGTTCTTATAGACAGCTATATTCTACTTTTACATTTATACACCGCAAGCCACCCAACGGTGCGTGGCGGAGGGCACTTTACGTGCCACTGTCATTACCTCCCTTTCCTGTTCCAGTCGCGTATGGTTCGCGGGAAGAACGACTGTCTGAAAGCCTCCGTGCGCGCTCTAATCTCTCTAATTTTACATTCGTGATCTCCTCGGGAGGTATAAGTAGCGGGAAGCAATATATTCGATACCTCATCCAGAAACACACCCTTTCGAAACCTGGCGAGCAAGCTATACCGCGATGCAGAGCGCCTCTCTTGCAGAGTCTGCCACTTGAGTTTGTTAAACATCTCCGTAACACTATCACGGTTACCAAATAACCCTGTGACGAAACGCGCCGCTCTTCTTTGGATCTTCTCTATCTCCTCCGTCAACCCGATCTGGTACGGATCCCACACTGATGCGCAATACTCAAGTATAGGTCGAACGAGTGTTTTATAAGCCACCTCCTTTGTTGATGGACTACATTTTCTAAGGACTCTCCCAATGAATCTCAACCTGGTACCCGCCTTACCAACAATTAATTTTATATGATCATTCCACTTCAAATCGCTCCGCACACATACTCCCAGATATTTTACAGAAGTAACTGCTACCAGTGTTTGTTCTGCTATCATATAATCATACAACAAAGGATCATTCTTTCTATGTATTCGCAATACATTACATTTGTCTATGTTAAGGGGCAGTTGCCACTCCCTGCACCAAGTGCCTATCCGCTGCAGACCTTCCTGCATTTCGCTACAATTTTCTAATGCTGCAACTTCTCTGTATATTACAGCATCAGCCGCGAAAAGCCGCATGGAACTTCCGACACTATCTACTAGGTCATTTATATATATTGTGAAAAGCAATGGTCACATAACACTCCCCTGTGGCACGCCAGAGGTTACTTTGTCTGTAGGCGTCTCTCCATTGATAACAACATGCTGTGTTCTGTTTGCTAAAAACTCTTCAATCCAGCCACACAGCTGGTCTGATATTCCGTAGGCTCTTACTTTGTTTATCAGGCGACAGTGCGGAACTGTATCGAACGCCTTCCGGAAGTCAAGGAGAATAGCATCTACCTGGGAGCCTGTATCTAATATTTTCTGGGTCTCATGAACAAATAAAGCGAGTTGGGTCTCACACGATCGCTGTTTCCGGAATCCATGTTGATTCCTACATAGTAGATTCTGGGTTTCCAAAAACGACATGATACTCGAGCAAAAAACATGTTCTAAAATTCTACAACAGATCGACGTCAGAGATATAGGTCTATAGTTTTGCGCATCTGTTCGACGACCCTTCTTGAAGACTGGGACTACCTGTGCTCTTTTCCAATCATTTGGAACCTTCCGTTCCTCTAGAGACTTGTGGTACACGGCTGTTAGAAGGGGAGCAAGTTATTTCGCGTACTCTGTGTAGAATCGAATTGGTATCCCGTCAGGTCCAGTGGACTTTCCTCTGTTGAGTGATTCCAGTTGCTTTTCTATTCCTTGGACACTTATTTTGATGTCAGCCATTTTTTTGTTTGTGCGAGGATTTAGAGAAGGAACTGCAGTGCGGTCTTCCTCTGTGAAACAGCTTTGGAAAAAGGTGTTTAGTATTTCAGCTTTACGCGTGTCATCCTCTGTTTCAATGCCTTCATCATCCCGGAGTGTCTGGATATGCTGTTTCGAGCCACTTACTGATTTAACGTAAGACCAGAACTTCCTAGAATTTTCTGTCAAGTCGGGACATAGAATTTTACTTTCGAATCCACTGAACGCTTCACGCATAGCCCTCCTTACGCTAACTTTGACATCGTTCAACTTCTGTTTGTCTGAGAGGTTTTGGCTGCGTTTAAACTTGGAGTGAAGCTCTCTTTGCTTTCGCAGTAGTTTCCTAACTTTGTTGTTGTACCACGGTGGGTTTTTCCCGTCCCTCACAGTTTTGCTCGGCACGTACCTGTCTAAAACGCATTTTACGATTGCCTTGAACTTTTCCCATAAACACTCAACATTGTCAGTGTCGGAACAGAAATTTTCGTTTTGATCTGTTAGGTAGTCTGAAATCTGCCTTCTATTACTCTTGCTAAACAGATAAACCTCCTTCCCTTTTTTTTATATTCCTATTTACTTCCATATTCAGGGATGCTGCAACGACCTTATGATCACTGATTCCCTGTTCTGCGCTTACAGAGTCGAAAAGTTCGGGTTTGTTTGTTATCAGTAGGTCCAAGATGTTATCTCCACGAGTTGGTTCTCTGTTTAATTGCTCGAGGTAATTTTCGGATAGTGCACTCAGTATAATGTCATTCGATGCTCTGTCGCTACCACCCGTCCTAAACATCTGAGTGTCCCAGTCTATATCTGGTAAATTGAAATCTCCACCTAAGACTATAACATGCTGAGAAAATTTATGTGAAATGTATTCCAAATTTTCTCTCAGTTGTTCTGCCACTAATGCTGCTGAATCGGGAGGTCGGTAAAAGGAGCCAATTATTAACCTAGCTCGGTTGTTGAGTGTAACCTCCACCCATAATAATTCACAGGAACTATCCACTTCTACTTCACTACAGGATAAACTACTACTAACAGCGACGAACACTCCACCACCGGTTGCATGCAATCTATCCTTTCTAAACACCGTCTGTACCTTTGTAAAAATTTCGGCAGAATTTGTATCTGGCTTCAGCCAGCTTTCTGTACCTATAACGATTTCAGCTTCGGTGCTTTCTATCAGCGCTTGAAGTTCCGGTACTTTACCAACGCAGCTTCGACAGTTTACAATTACAATACCGATTGCTGCTTGGTCCCCGCATGTCCTGACTTTGCCCCGCACCCGTTGAGGCTGTTGCCCTTTCTGTACTTGCCCAAGGCCATCTAACCTAAAAAACCGCCCAGCCCACGCCACACAACCCCTGCTACCCGTGTAGCCGCTTGTTGCGTGTAGTGGACTCCTGACCTATCCAGCGGAACCCGAAACCCCACCACCCTATGGCGCAAGTCGAGGAATCTGCACCCCTCACGGTCGCAGAACCGTCTCAGCCTCTGATTCAGACCCTCCACTCGGCTCTGTACCAAAGGTCCGCAGTCAGTCCTGTCGACGATGCTGCAGATGGTGAGCTCTGCTTTCATACCGCTAGCGAGACTGGCAGTCTTCACCAAATCAGATAGCCGCCGGAAGCCAGAGAGGATTTCCTCCGATCCATAGCGACACACATCATTGGTGCCGACATGAGCGACCACCTGCAGATGTGTGCACCCTGTACCCTTCATGGCATCCGGAAGGACCCTTTCCACATCTGGAATGACTCCCCCCGGTATGCACACGGAGTGCACATTGGTTTTCTTCCCCTCTCTTGCTGCCATATCCCTAAGGGGCCCCATTACGCGCCTGACGTTGGAGCTCCCAACTACCAGTAAGCCCACCCTCTGCGACTGCCCGGATCTTGCAGACTGAGGGGCAACCTCTGGAACAGGACAAGCAGCCATGTCAGGCAAAAATCAGTATCAGCCTGAGACAGAGCCTGAAACTGGTTCGTCAGACATACTGGAGAGGCCTTCCGTTCAGCCCTCCGGAATGTCTTTCGCCCCCTGCCACACCTTGAGACGACCTCCCACTCTACCACAGGTGAGGGATCAGCCTCAATGCGGGCAGTATCCCGGGCAACCACAGTCGTAGTCCGATCGGGGGATGCGTGGGACGAGCTGGCCATCCCCGACAAACCCCCATCCGGACCCCCACAGTGATGCCCATTGCAAACAGCCTCAAGCTGTGTGACCGAAGCCAACACTGCCTGAAGCTGGGAGCGAAGGGATGCCAACTCAGCCTGCATCCGAACACAGCAGTTGCAGTCCCTATCCATGCTAAAAACTGTTGTGCAAAGAACGTCTGAACTAATCTACAGAGAGCGCAAACAAATCGACACAAAATTTAAACGGTTATTAAAATACAAGATTGCCTAGTAAATGCAGTAATGCTGCTACTTGCGCACTTCTGACACACTGCTCGGCGGCGGAAGGAGACTACGCGATTTTACACTATTCGGGTACTAAAACGCGATGCTACAACTCTCAAATACTATAATACGCCCGAAATTTATGAATTAAACAATGCAAGTACCAAAAACACGCAAAGAAATTAAGAATTAAACTATGTAACAAATGAGTGAGCTAGGAGTATACGACTTGCTGCTGCAGCTGCTTATCCAACGGCGGCAGGGAGCCGTCTATTCACGTCAGTTGAACCTTCGTGTGAAGAAGCGTATGCACCGCCATTGGTCATCGGCTACATTGCTCAAACTTCTGGTGTCGTAAGGCCTTTGAAATCAGACCATAATTTGGTTGTTATTCTAGTGCGAATGAAATTCTTATACACGTTTAAATACAGAAATTCTTAAGTTTCTTTGCTAACCACTGTGCTAAAAGTTTAATCAATGTTCGAGACCGTGCTGAAAAGCAATGTCTCCGAATTTTTATGTGAAAACTCTTAAATGCATATATGCAGATTGAAGCGGCGAACGAAAATTTGTATCAATGCCGGGTTTCGAACCCGGTTCTCCTGCATTTACTTGTTAGAGACTTGAAAATCTGTCTGAAACCATAGAGTTTCATTTGATTAAAACTCCTAAAGTTTTTAAAATGAAACAAATTTCATTAATATTCTACATATTTATTCTTCATGTCTACATATTTATTTCTCAACAGTCACACTAGCAACGAACACACTTCTCGCAACGAGAGAGCAATTTGTTGACACCGTCGCTATACATGGTGTCCCATTTATCGTGACCGCCCTAAATAACTGTTTATCCAAATGCAAATTACGAATTGTTTCAAGCAGATGTTCTTTAGCCGTCAGGGGGACATCAGTCAGCATGACTGCCTTCGTTGTAGCTTTGTTTTCTACAAAGATGTGAACAGCGGTATAACTCTTTTAAATGGCACTCTGTATTTTTTATTCGGTAATTCATTTCCTCTCCTAAAGACCTATTCAAAAATATATCACAGTGTACCACTCTCTGAAACACAACGTTATTAATTACATAAGACAACACTGACTTTGAGCCCGGGATCACAAACTCGTCCACTTGCTGGAGTTGTCAAAAAACAAATACAAACAAAGTAAAAAAATAACGAAAAATTAACTGTAACTCTCCTGTACCATTGCCCAGGAGTAGAACATTCAAAGGTGCTCAAAGTGGTGACTCTGGACACAGATACACTCCTGCATTCGTTGAGTGAAGGAATTATTTACTGCTTCCAGTGATGCCTGTTGAAGAGAATTACAAGCAAGCACGATACATTCCTACATGTCCTCTAGAGTTGTTGGAATATCGCGATAGACAACGTCTTTAATGCATCCCCGACGAAAAATGTCCAGAGGATTTAAATCAGCAGAGCTACCAGGCCAAGTAACTGTTCCTCCTCGACCAATCCATCTGGAAGGATACCTTCGATTCAGAACACGACGTGCACGCAAGGCATTATGTGCTGGACATCCATCGTGTTGATACCACATAATCATTCTGGTTCTTAGCGGCACTTCATCCAGAAAAGGAGGAAGAATTCGTCTGAGGAAGTTGGATTCGCTGTGCCGTTTAGACTACCATTTATGAAATAAGGGCCAATAATTGTAGTACCAAGCATCCTACACCAGACGTTAACTCTCCATTGATGCTGATGTTCCACCTGTCTAAGCCCTCGTGGGTTGTCGCTGGACCAATAATGCATGTTCCTTGTATTTACCTGTCCTTTGTTTGAGAAGGAACATTCATCGGTAAATAGAACATTGGAGAAGAAGTTCAGGTTGGCGAGGATGTGCTGCTGTGCCCACTGACAAAACTGTACACGATTCTGGAAATCATTCCCATGCAATTCTTGTACATGGTAATGTGAAACCGGTGACGTGTAAGAATATGATGTACACTGGTTTTAAGAATGCCAATCTCGTGTTCAAGCTATCGTGAGCTCAAATGCGGATTCATAGCAACGGAAGCGAGAACAGTAACTTCGGGAGCTTCGTCTGTGCGAGTGCTTCGACGATTGCGTTTTCGTGGGTTGAAACTTCCCGTCTCCTGAAGCGTCGCGACAAGACGAGAAAACATCCGTCGGGAAGATGGGTTCTTGTCAGGATATCGCTCTCTGTACAGTTCCTCTGCCTGCGTAGCATTTCGCCTACCTCCAACAAAAACAACAACAATAAAAGAAACGTTTGTCGATGCAGTTTGTAGGAAGGACAGCCTTTACTGTGTGCCTACTCTACACAACAGTATTTAAAAGGACTAAACTACTGTACCAAATGTACCCATACATAAGAAAACAGTATTGCAGTTACTGTTCTGCTAACTTCCATTCCCCGTAGATGAGTAGCATTTTTACCTTCTCTTCGTTGGTGTACTTCTACTCACACAACTCTTCAACTGACGATGGTTGACGGAATGACGGGTGTGCATTCTACTTATGTTTACATTTGTCTTCTGTCAACATCAGCAAGTGGATGTGTTCCATTACCCAGAGTACCTGCACTAAGCGACGGCCGGTGTGGCCGAGCGGTTCTAGGCGCTACAGTCTGGAACCGAGTGACCGCTACGGTCGCAGGTTAGAATCCTACCTCGGGCATGGATGTGTGTGATGTCCTTAGGTTAGTTAAGTTTATGTAGTTCTAAGCTCTAGGGGACTGATGACCTCAGAAGTTAAGTCCCATAGTGCTCAGAGCCATTTGAACCATTTTTTAACCTGCACTACGCGCTGGGAACGTCAACGTCGAAGTTGTGTTATGTAATCAGTAACGTTGTTTTTCAGTGAATGGTACACTGCGATACATTTTTGAATAGGTCTTTAGGAGAGGAAATGAATTACCGATTAAAAAATACAGGGTGGCGTTTAAAAAAAGTCATACCGCTGTTCATATCTTTGTACAAAACAAAGCTACAACGAAGGCAATGATGCTGATTAATGTCCCCCTGACAGCTAAAGAATATTTGCTTGAAACATTTTGTAATTTGCATCTGGACAAACAGTTATTTAGGGTGGTCAAGATAAATGGGACACCCTGCATAATGTTTGACACTGTTGACAAGCCACAACTTCACCTCTGTTTGCACCGATTCACCACTATCATAGTGAAGTCCTCGAAGGTGCTGTTTAAGTTTTAGAAACAGATGAAAATCTCATGGCACCAAGTCCGGACTGTGTGGAGGATGATCGACAAAAGTGAACCCGAGGCGTCGGATTATTGTAGATGTCGCATCTTCGTGTGTGGTCTGGCATTGTCACGCTGAAGGAGAGGGTGCTCCATGTGTGGAAGAACTCCTCGAATTCGTGCTTTAAGTCTTCTGAGTGATTACACCATGTTGTTTCTCACGCACCGACATAGGACGTTACACACTCCCATGTTACACGCTACAATTCGGAGCCCTCTAGCGGAAGAGGCTTCCAACTTGGGTCAGCGAAGCGGTAAAGTCGACCGAGTAATATGGATGAAGTTCAATGCCTGACAAACACACCGAAACGGAAAACTTAATTAGTTGACTGGAGGTGGACATAATTATTTTGTCAGAAACAAAAAAGAAGGGACAAGGGAATGAGATATTTGGAAATTTCATCAATTTTTGGTCTGGAGTTGATAAACACAAACGAGCAAAAGCAGGCGTTTCCATTCTAATTAACAAAGCTCTGAGCGCTTACATCAAGGACTATGCATTTATATGCGAAAGAATTGTCACTATTACCAAGTTATATGGGACTGAAACAGTTATAATAGGGGTGTATGCACCAAATGACGATGTGACACAGCAAACCGAAGACCATTTTTACCAGAAATTAGACCATATACTCAACCAAGTCATAAATCACCAAGAAGTAATAACAGCAGGAGATTTTAATGCGAGGGTTGGCTCACAAGTAAGTGATGCAGTAGTAGGAAGATATGGAGAAAATGTCATTAATAGTTCTGGAGAAAATCTTGAAGAATTCTGTAATCAATATGACCTGAAGATTCTGAACACACACTATTCACATAAATATATCCACAGATATACATTGGAGAGACCATCATTACAGCAGAAATCAATAATTGATTACATCATTACCAAGAAACGGCCAAAAATGGTAGTTCAAGACAGTGGAGTCATGCAGGGAGCCAACTGTGGATCTGATCACTACTTAGTTTTAGCAGAGTTGACATACACATTTAGGAGAAAACCGTCAAGAACTGGACAAGTCGCTGACCACAACAATCATGAGAAATTAGAGCAGGCAAGTTATAAGCTCCTTCTCCTGAAGCAGTTTAGCATCAAGGATTTGTTTCAATGTAGATTAGAAAATGAACTAAAAACTATTCCAGAAGATGACAATGTTGAAGTAGAATATGAAAATATTAAAAAATAACTTACATAGATTTCTCTAGAGGTACTAGGGACTGAGAGTAAGAGTCTAGGTAAACAGCATCCTCCGTGGATGTCTGATCACCTGAAAATGTTGATTAGGGAAAAGAAAAATCTCTACAAAAAATTGTTAACAATTAAATTACTACAGGACAGGCAAAACTACCGGATAACAAATTACGAATTAAGAAACAGAATTAAATTAGAAAAGAACAAGATGTAGGAACAGAAATGTATTGAAATTAAGAGTCTAATAGGTGAATCAGAAACAACAGAAGTGTGGAAGGACAATTACCAGTATGAAGAAAATACAAGTGAACAAAGCAGTAGACAATCTAATTCCCTTAAAGGAGTGGAAAAAGCATTATGCAGACCTTTTAACTGAAGATAGACCATATTACACATAAGGGACTGGAGAGAAGATGGATGTACCTGATCGAAATATAAACATTACAATAGAGGAAGTGAACTGTGCATTAATTAAAACGAAGATTGGCGGATCACCTGGTCCAGGAAACATTCCTGTTGACTTATTAAAGGCTGGAGGAAGATACCTGAAGAAACGAATAACCTGCCTGATGAACAACTGTTGTAAAAGGATTGAAATTCCCTCAGAATGGAAAAAGTCATATACGGTTTCTATTTTCAAAACAGGGAACAGAAAAGACACAAACTGCTATAGAGGCATCAGTGTCAACAGTACAATGAACCGCTTATTTGGCAAGATAATGTTTGAAAAAATTAGACAAAATATTGGCCACCATACTGGGGAAGACCAGAGCGTGTTTAGGTAGAACAGATCATGTATAGATAATCTATTTATTTAATAACAACTAATAGAGAAATTTATAGCAGTAGGGAAGGAACTACACATTGCCTTTGTAGATTTAGGAAAAGCTTACGATACAGTCCCTAGATCTAAGCTGTGGGAAACTATGAAAGATATAGGTATAGATGATCAACTTTTACATATTATTATTAAAATGTACATGGATAATGTGGTACAGATTAAACGAGGTTCAAAGTTATCAAAACCTATTAATGTCACTAAAGGTTTGCGACAAGGTTGCAGTATGTCACCCATCTTGTTCAATTTATATGTAGAAGTGGCTCTCAGAAATTGGAAGAACAGCTGCAGAGGAATGAGAATCACTGTCAACGATGTACAGATATTTTTATTAAGTTTTGCTGACTATCTAGCTATTATAGCACAAGATGATAATGACCTTGAGTTCATGATACGACGATTATATCAGGAATACAACAGATGGAGACTACAAATGAGTCAAACAAAAACAGAGTATCTGGTGGTGAATAGTGATGCTAAATTTGAAGTATACATAAAGGACAAAGCAGTTATGAGACAGGTAGAGAAACTGAAATATCTCGGGCCACATATTGATAAAAATGGATTGGGCCATACAGAAGTAAAATATAGAAAACAGCAAAGCAGAAAGGTATTAGACTGTATGAATTCTTTTTGGTGGGATAAGATTATTTCCAACAGCAATAAGAAAGAGTAGGTAAGATAACAGTTGAATCAGTGCTATGCTATGGATCAGGACTATGGATCTTAAATGCAGCTCTCAAAAGAAGGCTAATAGCTGTGGAAGTGGATTATTTGTTTACGAGTGCAGAATATCACGAATCGAAAGGAAAACTAATGATGAAGTAAGAGCTAGAATGAAGGAAAATGATACAGTGATTGACAGAATTGAAAGAAAATCATTAAAATGGTATGGGCATATGATGAGAATGCCAGATCATCGGTGGCCAAAGGTGGTTTATGAATGCAAACCACCTGGCAGATGTAAGCATCGCAGACCACGACGTTCTCGGACACCACATAAACGGAGTTATGGAACATCGCAGCATCAACAAGAAACATGCGCTGGATAAAGAGGCTTGGCGGAGGATAACAGGAATACAACAAGATGTTGTTATTAATTAATCTTTGTATTGATTAATCCTCTAATAATAATAATAATAATAATAATAATAATAATAATAATAGCAATAATAATACCCAGTTTGCATTGAGTTGCCTTCGTTACCTTGTGTGTCACGTGTATCCTCTGCGGAAATTTGAGAAGATTCAACAATACAAGTGTTTGCACTGGGAGTATTGATAATGTTTAAACTCCAACCACTTAGGTCCTCCTGTGGTGGGCGCTAGTCCATGGCCGGCTGGCCTCTTTCTGCCTGACTCGCGCTTCTGCGGCTGCGATCATGGTCCGTGTTTACGGTGGCAGTATCCTCTGTCGGCGCTGTACTGCAGCACGGTGAGTACGTGGGATTTATTTGACGATCTGTAGACCACTTTTTGTAGGGTTTAATTATCAGTGCAATATGGCGATCTGTGCAAAAAAAAATTTTGCTGCTGAAAGTCTCGTCTGCAGAAAAAAAAGCGGACAGTGCTCGCACTCTGTCAGCACCAGCAGTTTGACGGGTAAATTCAGTAAGAGACGGGTTGCCCCATTAGGATAATCAGGAAGGATGCATTCGGTGATATTCGGGATATTTTCGTAAACAGGTCCTGTTAGGACAAGAATTTCCATGCAGCAAGCTGAGACATCACGAAAGCTGTTACAAAAGCAATCGTTAACTATTTCTACAGCACTTTTCAGTTACTGAAAGGTCGACTTGGCTCTTATTTAAATAGCCATGTGACGTCAGTATAACATTGAGGACCTTTTAGATGGTGAGTCGCCACGCGACCATTTCGCGGCGATGCGCTTGGCAGGTGAACACGCGTGTACGGCTAGACGCAGCTCGCATGTCCCGTTAGGATCGCTAGGAACAATGCACCCTGAGCTCTTCTGGGAAGCATTGGAACAGATTTCCATAGCGCTGGACCTGCAGTTCTGGATCATAGCGCCAGCAACGGTGAATAGTTGAACACGTATTTCGACAGGTATTTCTCAGTTGTCATGTATCCAAGTATGTCGCCACCTCATCCTTGTGGGACCCGAACTGAAACGTACGCGTGGTTCGGCAGCTGACGGCCGCGTCGTCACTTCGTGGGGGGCGCCGGTGCATCCCGACTCCTGGGAGCTTGTGCAGTAGCATCCTGTGCGGTCCAGTGGACAGGGGACGGTGGGTGGTGCGTGCTTCGCGATCGAAAGATTTTTAGCCATGTGTAATTGTGTGTGATGAATGTTTCAGGACGGTATTCCTCGCGCAATCGGAATAAAAAAAGAAATCGATCGACGTAATTACTTCTTACCAGAACTGCATCTTTCCAAATAGCAGAGAATGAAGAGAAAGTGAAATCCAAGCCCAGCAAACTGATTTTTTTATTAAAAAAAGTTTACCCCTGAATTTCCTTGCATGAGATCCTCCCTCTCCATCGCAGAGCCGCCAATTTCCAGGTAAAGGAGGGGAGGGAGAGTGGGGAGGGGGCGAGAAGGGTGGGGATAGGGTGGAGGGGGTGGCGATCGATTTCTGAAAAATTCTTTAAATAAATAAACTTTATTCCATACACTGCCATAAATAACTAAACAGTATTCTATACATTGTCTAAACTGTTCAAACAATATTCCATACACTACAATCGAATTCCCTCCAAATGACCGATCAACTGAGTCTTTTTCCCGCCAATTTTGGGTTCAAATGGCTCTGAGCACTATGGGACCTAACATCTGAGGTCATCAGTCCCCTAGAACTTAGAACTACTTAAACCTAACTAACCTAACGACATCACACGCATCCATGCCCGAGGCAGGATTCGAACCTGCGTCCGTAGCGGTCGCGCGGTTCCAGACTGAAGCGCCTAGAACCACTCGGCCACAAAGGCCGGCGCCAATTTCCGGAAATGAGGGTGGGAGGGGAGAGGTTTATTAATTGATCAATTTAGTTAAGTAGTCAATCAAATTGATAAGAGTGAGAGGGGCTATTGCAATAACTGAGACCTGAAAGTGTACCTGTAGCAGCGTAGGGGAGGGAGAGTGGGGAGGGGGCGAGAAGGGTGGGGATAGGGTGGAGGGGGTGGAGTAGAGTCAGTGTCGTCGTAACTGCCGCCTGCCTCACGTCTGCTGTGCAGCGAACTACCTTAATTTAAGTATTAACTGTATTTTTCTTACTTGTCACTTCTTCTTCCGTGTGTATTTGCTTTTAGGAAGCATTAATTGTCGGGTGCTATTAATAGTGTTCCATAGATTTCGTGTTTGTTTTGAATACAGTCAGAGAGAGTCCCTTTAGTCAGCCATAGTGCCAGTAGAGTCAGTGTCGTCGTAACTGCCGCCTGCCTCACGTCTGCTGTGCAGCGAGCTACCTTAATTTAAGTATTAACTGTATTTATCTTACTTGTCACTTCTTCTTCCGTGTGTATTTGCTTTTAGGAAGCATTAATTGTCGGGTGCTATTAATAGTGTTCCATAGATTTCGTGTTTGTTTTGAATACAGTCAGAGAGAGTCCCTTTAGTCAACCATAGTGCCAGTAGTGCTAGTGTTTGTTTTCAATACAGTCCAGCGACAGGTAGTGCTATTTTCATTGTTTTCTACAAGAAGTGGCTAGCAACCACAGTTTAGTGAATAAACAGCCGCCTTTAGTAAATTAGCAGTCTAGTTAAAGGTTGATTAACTCTCTTCAGTAAATTGATTTCTTAGGATGGATAGGATGTGTGACTGCTGTGTACGGACGCAGGAGGAGCTATCCACTGTTCGCGAACAGCTGAGCGTGTTGATGGCCAGGGTCAGCCGTCTTCAGGCTGCTGCCTAGGAGTGTAGCGGCAGTGGGGAGTCTGGTGCGTCGCAAGGTACACCCCAGGTGTTACATGCTTCACCCACTGTCCCTGCTGTCGAGACATCTTCGCGGGTACCGGGCGCGGTTGGGCCACCCTCTCCCCAAGGGGAGTGGCGGGTTCAGCGGCGTTCGCGGCGCACGAGGCGGAGGGTCAATGTGGAGGCTGGCTGTGTGGCATCGCCCGCTCTGCCTGTGAGTGGACATGTGGCTGCTCCTTCAGCAAAGTCCGAGCAGGCACACGGGGGGAGGGGTTTATTAGTTATTGGGAGCTCCAACGTTAGGCGGGTGATGGAGCCCCTTAGGGAAATAGCGGGAAGGTCGGGGAAGAAGGCCAGTGTTCACTCTGTCTGCTTGCCGGAGGGGCTCATCCGAGATGTGGAGGAGGCCCTACCGGCGGCGACAGAGAGCACTGGGTGCACACGACTGCAAATTGTTGCTCATGTCGGCACCAATGACTCCTGCCGTCTGGGTTCAGAGGTCATCCTCAGTTCGTACAGGCGGTTGGCGGAATTGGTGAAGGCGGAAAGCCTCGCTCGCGGGGTGAAATCAGAGCTAACTATTTGCAGTATCGTTCCCAGAACCGATCGCGGTCCTCTGGTTTGGAGCCGAGTGGAAGGCTTAAACCAGAGGCTCAGACTATTCTGCGGAGATCTGGGGTGCAAATTTCTCGACCTCCGCTATCGGGTGGAGAAATGTAGGGTCCCCCTGAATAGGTCAGGCGTGCACTACACGCCGGAAGCGGCTACAAGGGTAGCGGAGTACGTGTGGAGTGCACATGGGGGTTTTTTAGGTTAGAGAATCCCCTCCCTAGGCCCGACAAGACGCCTCCTGAGATGCGGCAAGGTAGGAGTAGGCAAAATGCAACAGGGAATAACAATATTAATGTGCTAATAGTAAACTGCAGGAGCGTCTACAGAAAGGTCCCAGAACTGCTCTCATTAATAAACGGTCACAACTCCCATATAGTACTAGGGACAGAAAGTTGGCTGAAACCAGACGTAAACAGTAATGAAATCCTAAACTCAGATTGGAATGTATACCGCAGAGACAGGCTGGACAGAAAAGGAGGAGGGGTGTTTATAGCGATAAGAAGTGCAATAGTATCGAAGGAAATTGATGGAGATCCGAAATGTGAAATGATTTGGGTGAAGGTCACGGTTAAAGCAGGCTCAGACATGGTAATTGGATGTCTCTATAGGCCCCCTGGCTCAGCAGCTGTTGTGGCTGAGCACCTGAAGGATAATTTGGAAAATATTTCGAGTAGATTTCCCCACCATGTTATAGTTCTGGGTGGAGATTTTAATTTGCCGGATATAGACTGGGAGACTCAGACGTTCATAACGGGTGGCAGGGACAAAGAATCCAGTGAAATTTTTTAAAGTGCTTTATCTGAAAACTACCTTGAGCAGTTAAACAGAGAACCGACCCGTGGCGATAACATATTAGACCTTCTGGTGACAAACAGACCCGAACTATTTGAAAAAGTTAACGCAGAACAGGGAATCAGCGATCATAAAGCGGTTACGGCATCGATGATTTCAGCCGTAAATAGGAATATTAAAAAGGGTAGGAAGATTTTTCTGTTTAGAAAAAGTGACAAAAAGCAGATTTCAGAGTACCTGACGGCTCAACACAAATGTTTTGTCTCAAGTACAGATAGTGTTGAGGATCAGTGGACAAAGTTCAAAACCGTCGTACATAATGCGTTAGATGAGTATGTGCCAAGCAAGATCGTAAGAGATGGAAAAGAGCCACCGTGGTACAACAACCGAGTTAGAAAACTGCTGCAGAAGCAAAGGGAACTTCACAGCAAACATAAACATAGCCAAAGCCTTGCAGACAAACAAAAATTACGCGAAGCGAAATGTAGTGTGAGGAGGGCTATGCGAGAGGCGTTCAATGAATTTGAAAGTAAAGTTCTATGTACTGACTTGGCAGAAAACCCTAAGAAATTTTGGTCTTATGTCAAAGTGGTAGGTGGATCAAAACAAAATGTCCAGACACTCTGTGACCGAGATGGTACTGAAACAGAAGATGACGGACTAAAGGCCGAAATACTAAATGTCTTTTTCCAAAGTTGTTTCACAGAGGAAGATTGCACTGTAGTTCCTTCTCTAGATTGTCGCACAGATGACAAAATGGTAGATATCGAAATAGACGACAGAGGGATAGAGAAACAATTAAAATCGCTCAAAAGAGGAAAGGCCTCTGGACCTGATGGGATACCAGTTCAATTTTACACAGAGTACGCGAAGGAACTTGCCCCCCTTCTTGCAGCGGTGTACCGTAGATCTCTAGAAGAGCGTAGCGTTCCAAAGGATTGGAAAATGGCACAGGTCATCCCCGTTTTCAAGAAGGGACGTCGAACAGATGTACAGAACTATAGACCTATATCTCTAACGTCGATCAGTTGTAGAATTTTGGAACACGTATTGTGTTCGAGTATAATGACTTTTCTGGAGACTAGAAATCTACTCTGTAGGAATCAGCATTGGTTTCGAAAAAGACGGTCATGTGAAACCCAGCTCGCGCTATTCGTCCACGAGACTCAGAGGGCCATAGACACGGGTTCACAGGTAGATGCCGTGTTTCTTGACTTCCGCAAGGCGTTCGATACAGTTCCCCACAGTCGTTTAATGAACAAAGTAAGAGCATATGGACTATAAGACCAATTGTGTGATTGGATTGAGGAGTTCCTAGATAACAGGACGCAGCATGTCATTCTCAATGGAGAGAAGTCCTCCGAAGTAAGAGTGATTTCAGGTGTGCAGCAGGGGAGTGTCATAGGACCGTTGCTATTCACAATATACATAAATGACCTGGTGGATGACATCGGAAGTTCACTGAGGCTTTTTGCAGATGATGCTGTGGTGTATCGAGAGGTTGTAACAATGGAAAATTGTACTGAAATGCAGGAGGATCTGCAACGAATTGACGCATGGTGCAGGGAATGGCAATTGAATCTCAATGTAGACAAGTGTAATGTGCTGCGAATACACAGAAAGATAGATCCTTTATCATTTAGCTACAAAATAGCAGGTCAGCAACTGGAAGCAGTTAATACCATAAATTATCTGGGAGTAAGCATTAGGAGTGATTTAAAATGGAATGATCATATAAGAAGATAAGATGGCGGCCACTGAGTGACGCGCGTTTCTTTGGCTCGCGAGTTTTTCCGCTCATTGAAGGTGTTACAGAGAAGTGCGGCAGTCCACAACGTGTGCATCTGACTAAACAAGTGTTACTTGTCGTCGTGTGTTGTCCTCCGTTGATTACCACAAGTGATAAGTGATAAGTGAGTGAAAAATGGGAAGAGCACGAGTAAGCGGCAGCAGGCGAGGCTACAGGGGCGCAGGCAGCGCGGGCGCCCGGTCTCGGGCGGCAGGTGAGGCCTCGCTTCCCGACATCGGGGAGCTCGTCCGGTCCCAGGTGAGTGCGGCGCTGCACAGTAAAGACACGCTAGACGTAATCGTGCAGTCCATCACGGACTCTGTGACGGCCGCGGTCATGGACAAACTGCAAGAGTCTGTCGGGCGCAACAGCACCGAAATCCAGTCTCTTAAAAAGTCGCTGGCCGCACAAGAGAAAAAAGCCGCCGACCTAGAAGCTAAACTGTCTGCGGCCACCGATGAAATTGAGCAGTATCAGCGAAGGAACAGCTTGCGCTTGTTCGGGGTAGCTGAAAACGATCGTGAAAACACCGACGACCTGGCCATTAGCCTCGTGCGTGAGAAACTTGGCGTGCAGATCGGCGTGGCATATATTGACAGAAGCCACCGTGTTGGGCGCAGGATACCAGGTGCGATGAAACCCAGGCCCATAATAATTAAATTTGTATCATACCGGAAAAGAGCTGAAGTGTTTGCCCAGAAAAGAAAACTCGCCAAGAGTGGGGTTACCCTGAGGGAAGATCTGACGCGCGAAAGACTAAAAGTTTTGAACACTGCGATCACACAGTTCGGCCTTCAAAATGTATGGACCTAGGACGGCAGGATCGTAGTCAAGACGGAAGGAGGGAGGAAAACGGTGACGAACATGTCCGAACTGAAAGACTGAGCGAAATCTCGCGAGACACAAAGTCTCATATTGTACTCTAATATAAGCTAATTTTTATTCTTTCTTTTCATTTTTTTACGTAAATATTGCTTCGTTATTTCTATAAGTACCATAAGTACTCTATTTAAAATCAGTCAATTGTTTCACATAAATATTGCTTCTTTATTTGTCTATCATAAGTGCTCATGCATATTCATATTGTTCAGTCAAATGGGAATTAACATTCTCCATTAACAGAAATCTCCTTAAAACCGCCTTTCTATATCTGTTATTTTCATCCTCGTCACTACCACTACTACTATTATCTTTTTCGTAATCACTACTGCCACTTTCCATCTTTCTTTTTGCTCCCTTCTCCGATACCACCAGCTTGTCTTTCACCTTTAGCCCACAGACGCTTGAGTCAGTCACGACCTTGGACACACCTGTAAATATGTCTTCCCCCGCGAAATCCAGCTTTTGTCCCTCTTCCGGCCAGCAGGTAGACGGAGCGCGCTCGGTCCTACAGGCGGCCACAATGGGACGGACCGGTTCCGGCGGCGGGCTCTTTGTGGCCCACGCGAACGCCCAGTCGCTAACGGCTCACTTCGACGAGTTCTGTGACCTGTTCTGCCAATCGCTGTTCCATGTTATCCTCGTCTCTGAAACTTGGTTGAAACCAAACATTTCTTCCGACGCTATCCGAATCACTGGTTACTCTCTCCTAAGGGCAGATCGTGAAACACGACGCGGGGGTGGTGTGGGTGCCTATGTTCGCTCTGATCTGAGACCTACTATACTATGCACATCGGATGCAAAGGGCGAAGGAGAAGCAGAGTTCTTGTTTTTCGAAATAAATACATCAAATCAGAAACTGCTAATTGGAGTAATCTATAAACCTCCAAGTGTCGGTGCTATGTCCTCCTTTCAGTCTGCCCTGTCCTCGCTCGTGACACTGTATGAACACATAATCATTATGGGCGACACAAACATCGACTTACAGTTAAAATCTCCCTCTGCAGAAAAACTAAGGAGACTGTTCCACTCCAATGATATGAGTTTAACACCGCTGGACCCAACTCATCACACGCCACACAGCCATACACTCATAGATATAATAGCAACAAAGCGACCAGATAAAATAATTCGCGCCAATCAGACATCCGCTCCAGGACTCTCTGCTCACGACGTGATATTCTTAAATTACTCAGTACATACTACCAAAGAAAAAGCTCACCTGGTAACCTACAGAAACCTAAAAAATGTTTACCATGACGCTCTTCAAAAGGATTGCTCAGACATCCCTTGGCATGATATAAGCAATGAACCGACTTTAGACGGAAAAATTCGGGAATTATGTCGCAAAATTATTGCACTGTATGATAAACATGCTCCTCAACGCACTGTCAAGGTAAAGAGAGCTCCCGCTCCGTGGCTCACCACTGCATTACGCCAGTTAATGAATAAACGTGATGCTGCACATAGGGCCTTCAAGCGTAACCCAACTCCCGAGGCGTACGAAGCTTATAGGAAACTCCGAAATAGAACCAAGCAAAGCGTGAGGAATGCCAAAATCAGACACGCCCGCTCTGTCGTATGCGGCATATCAAAACCTGCTGCACTGTGGAAAAAGCTGCGCAGTTTCGGTATAGGGAAGCGAAGATCTGACGCTGTTTATCAAGCGTCTGCAGAAGAATTAAACGATTTCTTCTCAACAGCTGTAAACTGCCACGCAGCGACAAATTACCAGCCCCAAAATATCAATCTCTCGAGAGACAAGTTTTTCCTAAAACATGTCACTACCGGCACAGTACACAAGGCAATTATGAGAATCTCTTCAGAGGCAGTAGGAAATGATGGAGTGAGCATTGGCATGATTAAGAACGTCGTAAACCCTATTACTCCAGTTATCACAGACATCTTCAACCTGTCTCTTGTCAGTAGTACATATCCTACTGAGTGGAAGCAAAGTTTAATTCAACCTATACCCAAGACTGACAACCCTAAGTCGCCAGGTGACTACAGGCCGATCAGCATACTACCTGCAATATCTAAAGCCCTAGAATACATCGTCCATGAACAGCTGACGGATTACCTCAAAACTCATAACATCCACGACAAATATCAGTCAGGCTTTCGAAAGCACCATAGTACAGCAACTGCATTAATCAAAGTAACTGATGACATTAAACATGCTATGGACAGACGTGAAGCTACCATCCTAACACTGCTTGACTTTAGCAAGGCTTTTGATACAGTTGACTTTTATATATTACTAATTAAAATGAAGCAGCTGAATTTCTCAAACAGCGCAATACACTGGTTCGACAGCTACCTCAAAAACAGAAGTCAACAAGTCATTTGTGGGTCGGAAAAGTCATCATGGAAAAACGTGCGCTCTGGAGTTCCCCAAGGCTCCGTCCTTGGTCCATTACTCTTCTCACTATACATTAATGATATTTCTCCAGTGATTCACTCCTGCAACTACCATCTATATGCCGACGACATCCAACTGTACATAAGTGCAAGCCCCAAGAACATTGCTGACGCAGTAGCGAGTATGAACGCAGATCTTTGTTCTGTTTCTCGATGGGCACAGAACCTAGGTCTGAAGCTAAACCCCAAGAAATCCCAGGTCATACTTATATGTCATCCAAAGTTAATCAGTCGGTACTTTCGCGAAACAGTCCCTCAAATACTCCTCAATGGTACCCAACTACCATACCAAAAAAACAGTAAAAGACCTTGGAATAATCTTGGATGAACACCTAAACTGGGAAGAACAAACAGTCACAGCTTGCCGGAAATCGCTCTCCTCCCTACATGCAATTCAAAAATGTAGAAAAATATTTCCAACCCATGTTAAACAAAAATTAGTCCAAACACTAGTCTTGCCTAATCTTTACTACTGTGATGTAGTTCAACACGGCACAAATAGTGAAAATTCGAGATGCCTCGAGCTAGTGATGAATGCTTGCGTTAGATACGTATGCAATATACGGTTGTATGATCATATCAGTCCTTCATACTCCCAGCTAGGTTGGATACGCCCACATAAGGCACGCGATCTCCACACGATGTACTTACTTCATCGATTTCTTAGCCACTGGTGCCCCCAATACTTATCTTCTCACATTAAACACCTATCATCATTCCACAACCGCAATACCAGATCGGATACGTCTAGCATCTTGGCTGTACCTTTACATAACACGAAATCTTTCTCCATGTCATTTTCCATCTCAGCCATACGACTATGGAACGCGCTCCCCTGTGATCTGCGTCTTATTCAGAACCACTTAACATTCAAGAGGGAACTCAAGACTTACATATTAGGGACGGTATAGCCACCATTGTTGTGCCCCTCTCATCTTTTTCTTTCTCCTCTCCATCATAGCTTCGAATTTTACCATTCTATTTCTCTTCCTCTAACCTATCTACCTCTTCTATATCTCTTTCACCCCATTCTATCGTCTTATGTCTCTGCTTGATGAGAATAACTCACAAGCTGCGAGAATATAACGAGAAAATTCCCAACTAGCAATAGGACTGACATTCATAAAAGAAAAATATGTTTACTTTCATATACATAGTCATTATTATTATTATTATTATTATTCTTGATTGTTATAATTATCATTGTACTACTTTTATAATATCTATTTTTTTCTTTAACATTAATACTGTATAACATGTTATATGCCCTTAATGTTCTGTAGAAAATGAAATTTGTTGAATCTGAGTATGCCTGGTTAGGTGTAAGAGAGGGCCTGAAGGCCCTAATCTTGCCAGGTAAAATAAATGCATAAATAAATAAAATAAATAATGTTGATCGTCGGTAAAGCAGATGCCAGACTGAGATTCATTGGAAGAATCCTAAGGAAATGCAATCCGAAAACAAAGGAAGTAGGTTACAGTACGCTTGTTCGCCCACTGCTTGAATACTGCTCAGCAGTGTGGGATCCGTACCAGATAGGGTTGATAGAAGATATAGAGAAGATCGAACGGAGAGCAGCGCGCTTCGTTACAGGAACATTCAGTAATCGCGAAAGCGTTACGGAGATGATAGATAAACTCCAGTGGAAGACTCTGCAGGAAAGACGCTCAGTAGCTCGGTACGGGCTTTTGTCAAAGTTTCGAGAACATACCTTCACCGAAGAGTCAAGCAGTATATTGCTCCCTCCTACGTTTATCTCGCGAAAAGACCATGAGGATAAAATCAGAGAGATTAGAGCCCACACAGAGGCATACAGACAATCCTTCTTTCCATGAACAATACGAGACTGGAATAGAAGGGAGAACCGATAGAGGTACTCAAGGTACCCTCCGCCACACACCGTCAGGTGGCTTGCGGAGTATGGATGTAGATGTAGATGTAGGGGGAGGTTTTTTGAGGGGGGGGGAGGAGGGGGAGGGGCTGGGGGAATAATGGGTTAAGGACTTTTCAATCAAAAGGAAGGATCCTTTTAGCAGAACAATACATTAAGGATCTGTCAATCAAAGGAGAACAATAGGTTTGCCTCTGAGTGCATACCTACCCCTGATGTAGGCAACCCGCGCTAACCAATTGCGCTTGCTCTCTTTTTGTTCCATTACAAGTAGTGCCCTATTTTTATTGTATGCTTTAATGTTTAGGACATACTTCTGTTTTTTAATATATGTGCTTGTATTAATATCGAAACGCTTATCTTCGTCCGTGCTTCGGAGCTTCCATCACAACTGCGAAGTTCCAGTCACGACAGCGGCCACAATTCACGCACTCTCATGGCGATGTGCGATGCGTGAGGCAAATCATGGGACGTACTCCTTCGTACATTTACCCAAAAACGTTTGCTGCGGATCCACATTATTTCTCTCCACGGCTGGCAGCTGGCCCCTACCACTCGACTCACCGAAACGTCAGTCACAAAGTTATTTGAATCGCAGTACCGCCTCCAGCTGGCCACTAGGAACTCCTCCTAATAATCTCCATAACAACCAAACAAGAATAATTCAGAGTCATAAGCGAAATAGGCACAAAAGAGTCTAAATTTCCAAGTGGGTTTTACGAATTACGGCAAAGAACTTTTACTTTGTTTATCCACACTCATCTCTGTACATGTTAGCAAGAGCGCTAAAGACTCATCGTCATCGTCACCCTCCTCACCCTCATCACCCTCAGGAAGGATCCTTTTAGAAATTCTCTTTGTAGATAACATTACAATGTACATAAAAACACTGTTGCTATATTTTTATAGATATAAATAACAGAAATCATGTCTTTGACCTAGTTATTACACTGCTGCCATAACTATTAACACTGTTGTAAATAGGATAAGGATACCTATTTCTGTGATTTTTTTAGCTACTGTTGGGCAATGTTCGTAAATAAAGAAAGGTCATTTAATCAGCAACTCATGGCGACAGATTGAACATTCTAGAATTTCCTTTATTTGACTGTGTATCGTTAATGATAATGAAATGAAAATGATTAGAAATTAATTTATGAGAGTGGCTCCTAAACGCGTGACAAAATTCCAAAATCCGTGATAGTGGCTCAAATGGCTCTGAGCACTATGGGACTTCTGAGGTCATCAGTCCCCTAGAACTTAGAACTACTTAAACCTAACTAACCTAAGGACATCACACACATCCATGCCCGAGGCAGTGTTCAAACCTGCGACCGTAGCGGTAGCACGGTTCCAGACTGTAGCGCCCTGAACCGCTCGGCCACTCCAGCCGGCCCGTGATAGTGGTATCAGAATTCCGTAAGATCAAAAACAATGAACATAAAATACACGAAACCAACAGCTGTTAACATTACATCATAATCCACTGCACTGAGTTAATTCTGCTAAGATATTAATGTAATGAAAAAGGCCTAAATGGCCAAATTCACACAAAAGGAATTTCGCCTAAAGCAAAAGGTATCATACGTAAGGAAAAAAGTAAGGATATGGTTCAACACCCGGAGAAGATGTTGCCGTTGTGGAGCACTGAGATGTTGAAGCAGTTGGTTATGAATGGAGTCTGGGCCAGGGGCCGTATCATGAGAAGACGAAAGTGCGGAAAGAAATTCCCATTCAGTAAAAGGTTCGTAGTAAGATTCTGACTGACAAGGGGCAAAACATAAGGTGGAAGCTTCAAACCGCTGTTTCCGGTGAAGGAAAGCAGCTGGATAGGAGGCTGGTGCTGAAGCCATTGCAAAATGGATCACAAGTTGTTCCGCAAGAATGAACGGGTCCATACAAAGGCCATCTGGAAGCTGAAGGCCTGGGAGGGTAGACTGCCGATGGCAACCTCGGAGAGAGCGAAGTGTAGCCCATACCCGTGACATAGGAACAGTAGAACCGAGGAAAGAAACAAATCGTTCCCAACATATCCGTTTGCTCTGTTTGATTAAATAACGGGCTTTAGCGCAATGTGTGTAAGAGAGTGGCTCGAAGTAATTTTTGGGCCTGGAAGGCGCTCTCTGTCTCCAACAGCAAGGTACCGTTGCGCAACCGAGTACAAGATTTCACTGGTCCTGCAATCGCATCTACACCCTTCTGAATGACGAAAGTGTTGACTGTTGAAAAATCGTGACCGTCAGATCTTGAGACAACAAGAAACTTCGGTGCTGGTGGTAGAATTTTCGGAACAGGAATTTCATCTAACTTTCTTTTTTGAGTAGAAGACAGGGAAGAAAAAGAAGAGAAATCCATTGTGGATGAATACCCCATGATTGTCAGCGTCTCCGATGGCGCACTCCTTCCTTGCGGGGGCCCCCTCAGATGGCACTCCCGCCTTAGGTGATTGGTCACACCTCAGGTCACACCTCCCGAGAAACGGACGGAGGGACCAATCGGCACGTTCGGAAGGTAACAGCTCAGGCAATCACCCCTCCTTGGGCTTGGCCTTTACCAGGAGGTACTTGCGTACCTTACTTGTCGACCCAGGGCGGGGAATTACGCGTTACCTCGACACCAGGTACGCGTGCGAACGCGTGGGTCGGCCTTCAGACACGCACAGGGAGGAAAGAGAGAGAGGGATAGAAGAAAGAGTCTCAAACGCCCTAGCGGAGAATAGGACAAGGAAAAGAAGACAAGGATAATAGGGCAAGGAGATGGGGCAGAGAGAGAAGTAAGGGCATAAAAGCAAGGAGAAGAGTGAACGTTGGGAAAGACCAATAGAGGAAGAAAGCGTGAGAATGGAGAGAAACAAAGGAAACAGGATAGTGGAGTGTTCAAACGTCCGTCTCCGGACGAAGGCTCGGTATATTACTCCCAAGAAGAGGGAGTGTGAAGGGAGGTAAGGGGGGGGGAGGATTGGGGACGAGGAGGGATGGGGAAAGGGGGTAGGGCAGCCCGGAAAGGAAGGAGAACTGCACTAGCTCAGGTCCCCGTGCTCGCCACGCATGTATCCACAAAAGAGTTGTGGACCCCCTGGGGGGTATCACTGTGATGTGAGTGTTAGACTTATGGCTGTCTTGGTAATGATAATGTTAATGGCAGTTTAGAGATGGAGCTGAGTGTTGTGATACTACTTGATTGGTAGTTTCAATAGCCAACACTCACAGATTGAAATACATGATCTTAACATAGCAAATACTGAGGATCAACTGTCAGACATTTTCAATTATAAACAAATCACTATCAGATAACAGATAATGTACTGTTATTACAACAAACAGCGTTTAGGTACTGCAACATGCTACACTAAAAGCTGTTATGAAAGTAACAGTAAGTTTCTGTTCTGCGGCGATCGGTTTTCTAAATGAGATAGTGAACTATCATGGATGGTAGTCATGAAATCTGTTCATGGTAAAATAAGAAAACATGAATAACGATACGTGAAAGAGTAAATTGTAAAGAAAACAAAAAAACTGGTATGTCTTTGCCCAACTTCGTCTTTCTTTCATGTAGGTTCACGGTATAGTCAGTCAAACGCACGCCCGACCGAGACCTACGAGAAAGATAAGCTGCGGCGCGTACGTCACGAAGGTAGTCCTGCGCTCGCTCGCTCAAATCAGCAGACAAACTACGTTTCTGCACCTGTTAACTCGTAACTAGGCGTGTCCGTACAGACGAAAACTGAATCTTCTACTGGAATCCGCTAATATGGAATCTTACTGTTATTAGTCCTATAATGATGGGAAGTCCATGGGCCTATTTATAATTTGTTACAGAATAAAATAAAATCATGCTAAAATGATTATCAGTTGCATAAGGCACCACTTCCAGCATGTAATGAGTACTGTTAAGCAGAAGAGACTAAATGCTATAAACACGCCGTTATACCATGTATATCGAGTACTGATCTTAAATTAAATTTTTCTGTAGTACTGTTAATCCGTAAGACTTCATAATAGCAGATTCCAGTGGAAGATGCAATTCTCGTTAGTACTTACACGCCCAGCTCCGAGTTAACAGGTTGAGAAACGCATTTTGTCTGCCGAGCTGAGCGAGCGAGTTCAGGACTACGTTCGTGGCGTTCGCCGCGGCCTGTCTTTCTCGTGGGCCTCGCGGCCCGACATTGGCTACCGCTTGCGTCTGTCGCTTCCAGACAGGAACACCAATTCCGCGAACCGCCGCGTAAACGCGGAAAACGCTTGCCGCTGCCGTTGCCGCTCGCCGCGCTACCGCGCTGTAGTGGGAATCGGCCTTTAGCATGTGCGCTGCGCGTTACGCTGTACGAGCACGCCGTAAGGGAACTACGCCTATTATTAAATAAAAAGAATGTAGCTTACTTCCGAATGACACACAGCTTAGTACGTACCAGATATGTATGGCTGAAATTGAGAAGAAAATGGAATTGTGTTTAGGTACAGCCATACCGCTGGTTCTGTTCATTTATGGCAACAAATTAGGTATTTGATATGGGACGAGAGATAGCGAAGAGCCTAGCGACTCATTAATCGATGAAGAAGAGACAGTGTCTGAACATCATTTCGCTCTTCCGGCCACATCCTCCACAACGTAACATAAACAGGGCTAACATGATCAAAAAAAATGGTTCAAATGGCTCTGAGCACTATGGGACTTAACATCTTAGGTCATCAGTCCCCTAGAACTTAGAACTACTTAAACCTAACTAACCTAAGGACATCACACAACACCCAGCCATCACGAGGCAGAGAAAATCCCTGACCCCGCCGGGAATCGAACCCGGGAACCCGGGCGTGGGAAGCGAGAACACTACCGCACGACCACGAGATGCGGGTAACATGATCAATCACCCGAATTTTATAAGCATGTCTTACGGAAACTGATTCATCTACCTAATCACACTAAACGGCTACGATATAAAGATTCGCGTAACAATAATAGTAGACAGTAGACAACAAATTAGCTTCGTAGAATAAGTAGAAGACAAAGTATCACAATATCAGATGCCGAAAGTTGATACTGGAAAATTTATTTTCCAACTTTATCCAACTCTGCTTCCTCAACTGAAACACCAGCTAGACGTAATAAAAAAATTATGAAGAAATGGAACATATAAATTGTTAATTAGAGCAACAGCATTGGAAATAATAGCCGGCCGCGGTGGCCGAGCGGTTCTAGGCGCTTCTGCCTCGGGCATCGATGTGTGTGATGTCCTTAGGGTAGTTAGGTTTAAGTAGTTCTAAGTTCTAGGGGACTGATGACCTTCGATGTTAAGTCCCATAGTGCTCAGAGCCATTTGAAAATAATTAATTTTCAAGAACAGTTAAAACGATACAATGAAATTTAATGTGAGGGAAAAATCTGGAAAAACCACATGGTTGCCTCAGTAGTGCCTAATGGACCAAGAAGACAAGCAGTAGCTATATCGCGCTTGGCTAGTGGACATGATTGTTAGGTCACTCATCTCGATAAGATCTCCATCCTACCATCTCCAGAATGTGTTCTGTGTCATAATATTTGTTCAATCATGAACAAAGAACATTAAAAAGAGTGTACAAAATTAAGTGACTTTAACTCAATCGTAACAACGTTTTACTGGGAATCAACAAGAAAGTTAATAATTGTCAGAACATCAAAATAACAATAATAATAGTATCTTACGCAAGCACTCATGAAATTTTCACTATTGTGCAGTGTCACATTGCATTACAGCAGTAGAGGTACAGCAGAACTAATGGCTGCCCTAACTTTGTTTTACTTTATGTGCGGACATGTTCCGAAATTACTGAATTGCAGAGAGGAAAGTGAGAGATATTCTTCTTTCTGTCCCGACTGTGCTGCTAAATCTAAATACTAATTCAGATTTATGCCGAGGTTTCATATCTTCACAAAAGTATTTTAAGGACAAGCACATCTGCTGCGATAGCACTTTATAAAAAAGTATTATTGCTAAGGCTAAACGTGTTTCGTTAGAAGCAAACTGCAAGCTGTGGATTTACCGCCGGACTTCCAACCCTTTTGGCTCTGGGCCTTGAGTTTCGTTACCGTTAGCTAAAATAACCCGTGATATGACTGAACGAGTGAGCGAGCCAGGTATGTATGAATGTGTGGTAAGGGCCTTCATTCATTTGTCGCCTACACCAGTGAATAATTTCCAATTTGGTACTTTTATTTTGTGTAACAAGCATTGACGATTACATTATGTCACATGGATAGATAGAACCACGTACTATTTTTTTGCCACAATTTTTTCAATGTATTCCCGTGTTCACAAAAAAGTGCTCACTTATATCGCATAAATACCAATAGCAAAAAATATTTCAAAACTGGCAGAATTTACTGAATTACAACTTGTGTGGAAGATTTACTTACACTGTGTACCACATCGCACAAACGGATCGTAGCCAAAACCTAAAGGTAACAAGGGCAATCCTCTCTCATTTTATTATGTATTGCTGATTGTTAAATATTCTTGACACGTAACTATTAGTGTTAAATTAATTTTGTGACGATTTTAACGTAAGGTGGTGTTCGTGAAACCACTCTGACCAATCCACGTTTTCACAATGAAGCCATTGCACGATACTTTCATTCCATTCCAGCCTCCCAGAATATTCTGAAAAGGACTCCAAATAATTGGTTGACCACTATAGGCATCATCAGGTTTCGTGTTTTTTTCTATATTATCCTCCGACATTAACATTCCGCACGAAGAATGGCTTATAACGGCGGTTTGTACAGCCCTTCCTGCCTAGAGCACGATCGGCGAATAAGTAGACCGAGTCGTGGCATGAGCACGTTGCGTAAAGTCCACTGCGCATTTTAAACACTTAAACCATACTCAACATTTCTCAGATTATTAATTTTTTTTGAATCACTTGCAGTTCATGCTGACAGACCAACTGTTGTAGATGTGTTTGTTACACAAGTGACTAACAGAAGAAAGAAAATCAAGGCAGTGTATGATGGTACATCACAGACGACTTCCATCAAACGAGACTTTAATTTGTTGACATTAAGTATTTTATAACAGTTCCTGTAGCAGAGTTCTTAAAAACAATTTTTGAATACTGTACATTTTACTAACAAGGAAAAACTTCTGTTTATTCCTTGTAATTGTCACAAAAATGCGAAATGTCTATTGGGTGACTCAAGCATTTTCGTTATACCAAGCACACCTGACAAAATAATAATGCGTTCAGGCACTTCACAGTAGTTACTAGTTTTATTTATACAAAAGTGGAATGGTAAAGAAACGGTCGTGGCAGTTGTTCTGCATATTGTGCTGCGTATCTGGCATATTTGGTCATATATGTAAAGTGTTAAGATGCAAACTGACAACGCAGACATGACTGAGGTTAACAGTTCTGTTCCCCTGATAGACCTGAAACGACGAAGAGCTACTGAAAATTACATTGTCCGGGAGGAGGCTGAACCACATTTTTAGTTCTAGGTGGAATCCAAATTACGTAGATTAACAGTCGTTTCGTCGTTGTGCTAAATACAGAGGTGTAGCTATATCCAGGCCAAGAGTGCAACAAAAGAAATTAATTACTTTCTGCAAGTGGGAAGAAGACGTTTCGGATGTAACATTTAAAATTGTTCTCTCTCATTTTTTTCATATTTTGCTACTTAGATTACAAGAATTTTGGAAATACACAGTCGTTTTTTTAAATTTTTGTCCTAATTTGAGTTGATGTTCCTGAAGACAGGTATAAAGCTACGGAAATAGTAATTAACTGATACTTATCACTGGCATTGTTGTATACGAATGTGTCCTAACATTTATCGACTACACAAGCTACTGTTCTTTCCGCTCAAAGTGATAACATGCGATTTGCGTGCAGTTTTTGCACGAAAGCTAACTGATTGGTTTTATACAATCCATTTTTGGGGTAGACAAGAAAACTCGGTTTCACGTCAGCTACGAATTTCTCTACAGCATTACCTATTCATGACACCTTCTCTACACGTTTACTTAATGTAAGCTTCATAATTTTACTACTCCCTTACCGTATAATTTCCTGAATTTGTTTAATCACGTCAGATAAGCCTGGTAATCAGTATTTGTTCATCTCACTGGTAATTCAATGAGCCCAGTTTCTTATATCTCCCTCGGTAACAGTGCACTGACTATCACAAGCACTTCTGGCACATATTCCGTGCTTAGTGTAAATCTTTCTTCCATTTATACAATTCATGTTCAGATTTTACGAAACAAAACTGGTTTTGCACACTGCTTAAGTTCGAGTGTTCTGTCCCCCTTTCGTTTAACCAAAAAATTTACAGGGTTTTCTTTGTCACTGAAAGCTATTACTGCACATGTTTTCTTTGAGCTTCTAAGGTAACCTATTTTTGTCCTGGACTTTAATTAACAGAAAAACCGCCCTTAGAACTACAGTTCACGGAATCGTCCCAGTTATTTTGTGTTTCTTTTAATACTCATATTTTCACAATTTCTAACGAAATGTCGACGTTATTCGAATGAATGTCCAAGAAATTAATTAATAAGTAACACATATGTACATCTTGAAGACAAGTAGGTGATTTCCATTGCAGATTGCGTTCTTCATATCTCATCTTTGCAAGGTTGAAAACATTAACTGAATTCAACATTTCGGTGAAACTCTGGAACCAGCACTAAGGCAGACGCTATTAGCAACCACTGCTAATTATTATGGGTATTAAAGGAGTTGCAAATTTGTGTGAACAGTGACTGAACAACCGTGTCGTTGAAAGTACCAACGGAAACTGAAATTCGCTTTACGAATTACGATCAATTTGTGTCACGTTATCTGTTTACTGTTTTTATCGATGAGCTGTCGACCAAGGATAGTGCCCCCCCCCCCCCCCTCCCCCACACACACACACCAATTTTAATTTTGGCGTGCGCTGTCTGCTACAGCTACGGCAGGCGTATACATTTCTCCAACCAGCTAGCGAGCTACGAATTTGGCAATTTTCAACATTTTTTTTAAAATGCTTCCAGTGTGTGTTAGCAGTTAAAATTTTGACATTGTGTTTCTATAGGTCCATTTTCGTGTATAAAACATTTCAGGGCAGATTTCGGCATGTCAAATTGAGCTGTTCCTTGCGAGAATATAAGGAAGGAATGGAAGAGAAAATTTCAACATGCTGAATAAGTAACTTTGCTAAACGATAAGAGAATGGACTCGTATGTGGCTGGACAGCGGTCGAAATCCTCGTCCAGCCACCTTGATTTAGCTTACCTTCCTCATGTTTCCCCAAGCCATGCTTGCGCACCGTTTCTAATGACTTCGTTGTCAGTGGGACTTTAAGTCCTAATCTTCCTTCCTTGCTTCTACAAACTGAGTGGAAACTGAATAGTTAACGGGTATGTGATACTTACTTATGAGATTCTTGATGCAGTGTTCATTGGCTGTCGAAGGCCCAGCTATAGGTTCCTCCTTGAACGGGTATTGGCCTTTTCCATAAACTGAAAAGACAATCCAGAGTTAAAGAAATTTTCTTCAAAAAACTCTTTCGATAAGTATGTAGATTAACAAAAAGTACTTTATTCTTTCGTTGATGCTTAACCAAATCAATACTGTATAATATTATTAAACATGA
This sequence comes from Schistocerca cancellata, assembly GCF_023864275.1. Taxonomy (NCBI): domain Eukaryota; kingdom Metazoa; phylum Arthropoda; class Insecta; order Orthoptera; family Acrididae; genus Schistocerca; species Schistocerca cancellata. The sequence goes on along the minus strand of NC_064629.1, from coordinate 505,695,998 downwards.
GAGCATACGATATGAACCTTATCTGGCGAGAAAGTTGCAATCTGCTGCAATGACAATATTTAGCGAAATACCACGCTTTGTGTAAAAGTAAGCATTCACTTCACTCCAACATCACATGCAAGAGGGTATACTTCTACATATAATCCAACAGGTGCACTGTGTGACTCAGCGCAGGAGAGGCCAAATTTCGCACCAAATTGATAATTCAGAAACAAGCAAAACAACCGTAATTACTAGATCTATTTGCCGAATATTGCTCTGCCATGTGGTGTGTGTTAACTAACGTTATCAACGAGTTGCTGATGTATTGTTTTACTACTGGCCAGCTCTGTAATCTTTTTAGGAATTACTGGCCCAACTAGCAGCAAACATCTTCGAGACGATATCCAGATGTGATAGCAGGTACTCCGGTGCCCCCAATATTCGGGTGATAGCCTCAGGATATACCTTGCCCTGCACCAACAGCGTTTATGGGGATAAACGATGATAATAGTAAAAGGAAGGAGGAACATTAGAGTTTAACTTTTTCGTCAGCAAAGAAAGAATGCGAGTGACATCATAATACATCAGTAGATAAGGCTACTGAATTCGTCTCCATAGTTTGGAATATTAAGAGAACAGCGTCGGAAGTCGTGGGTGTCCAGTAGGCCGTTTTCTGATACTGTTTAATGCTGATTCTGACGATTGAGTTCAAATCACCGCCCACCATTTCAGTTTTAGATTTCTCATGGTTCCATAAAATCGTTTGAAGTGAACGCCAGGATCGTACGTTGCGAAAGGACATACAATTTCTTGCCTCTTCCTTTTCCAATCCGAGCTTGTACTTTGTATCTAACGATACCATCGTGAACTGGATCTTAAATCCTGATCTTCCACCTTTCCCAGCATAAGAACGTGTCTTATAGGCTCGCACATTGACGTTGAGCGTGCCACAAAAATTTTAGGGAATCGGTCTTTCTGCTGGGCCAGTTAAGGCCTAAGTGACTTAACTGGACGCTTGGGTTGTCAAGCAGTACAAAATTTGTACAACGGTTGTATCATAATGAATAGCGAAAACGACCTATTTCCGTGATCACTTGATTTTGATCCATTTTAAAGGTCTTAGCCTGAGCCCAATAATTAGGCAACACAGTTAAGGGCTCACATTTTCGAAACACCGTAATTGTCTCCCAGCACGGGATTAGCCGAGCGGTCTTAGGTGCTGCAATCAGGGACTGTGTGGCTGGACCCGGCGGAGGTTCGAGTCCTACCTCGGGCATGGATGTGTGTGTTTGTCCTTAACATAATTTAGGTTAAGTAGTGTGTAAGCTTAGGGACTGATGACCTTAGCAGTTAAGTCCCAGGCCGGCCGGAGTGGTCGAGTGGTTAAAGGCGCTCCAGTCTGGAACCGCACGACCGCCACGGTCGCAGGTTCGAATCCTGCCTCGGGCATGGATGTGTGTGATGTCCTTAGGTTAGTTAGGTTTAAGTAGTTCTAAGTTCTCGGGGACTTATGACCACAGCAGTTGAGTCCCATAGTGCTCAGAGACATTTAGTTAAGTCCCATAAGATTTCACACACATTTGAACATTTGAATTGTCTCCCACTGCGACGCAGAAGTTTGAAATTTGACTCAAAATTGCCTTTATTTGTGCAAAAGCTTGGCTCCCTGCAAAGGTGCCCTCGAGCTCTGCGACGCTTCAAAAAAACGTCAAAGCGTCGACACACGTGAAAAAATGGCCAGAGCTCAGAAGTCCATGTGAGGTGTAAGTTGGTTTAATGATGTCACATTGGAACCAAATTCCACCGCAATTCTGACCAACATCACTATGGATCCATCTTACCCACATTTCACTCCATCCTTTGATATCTCTACTCTGGTGTTCAGAACCGCGACGCCCAGCGTTAAAATCACGCGGTTACGCCACTCAGAATCTATACGAAAAGGGGTTGGTATAAAGGTCATCAATGAAATTACGCCTTCGCTTGAGGTGTTGATTCACACACATTTTGCGGTCGTAAACGGCAGTTCCAAGTGCGATGAGCAGCAGGATGTTATTCTTGACAACCTTTGATATTGTTGTCACTTTCCGGACGAGTCAAACCCACTGTAAGGTCATCGTGGGTTTGCAGACCCATATACAAGTTGGAAGACTAAGGAATGTTCAAAAGCATTCGATAAAATTGGAATGTGGTCCAACGCAGCAAAGAGTGTGCATGCTTTTCAGCCCTCCTGATATCCGCCTCCCCCTCTCCCCTCCCCCCCCCCCCCCCCAGGGCATGATCGGGGGAGAGGGATGCGACACTGACACGTGCGTGAATAAAATACCAAAGGGCCCGGCTAAGAACCGCTAGTTTGGAAACACCATTCATGTCACCGGCAAAACTTTGTTGAGTTTAGAAAGGTACCAATACAGAGACACCCCGTGATGGATTCCTCGACACACCCCACATTCCGTATGGTTGCAAGCATGTACTTCAGCAGCAATGTAGCAACACTCTCCTGAAGGGTGTATTTTGTAAACTTTGACAGCAATATCACTTCAGAAAATCGTTTCCGTTCATCCCGGTGTACACGTTAATGTTGCAGAAGCAACGAAAAAGGCATGTCAAATTTAAAAGAAAACAATATTCCTGGGATTGGTGATGTTTTACTGAAGCTTGAAACTTAGTGCGGATTTCAATGCAAGACGCTTTTAATGGTTTCCACAACGGAACTCTGACTCGAAATCTGGCAGAAAATCCAAAGAGATTCTGGTCATATGTAAAGTACACCAGCGGCAAGACACAATCAACAGCTTCACAGCACGATACCAATATAAGGTTACCGATGTCAGCGCCGCCAAAGCGGAGTTAATGAACACAATTTTCTGGAATTCTTTCACGAAATAAGACGTAGTTAATATTCCAGAATTAGAATCAAGAACAGCTGTCAACGTGAGTAAATTAGAAGAAGTTATCCTCGGTGTAGCGAAGCAGTTCAAATCACTTAATAAAGGCAAGTCTTCTGGTTCATATACCATACCCTCTAGATTCATTTGAGAGTATGCCGCTGCTCGTACAATAACCCCATACTAAGCGTTCATCCAGAACCGCTAGCTCTACTAAAGATCTGTACCTAAAGACTGGAAAGTTACATAGCTCGCGTCAGTACTCAAGGAAGGAAACGTAACTGAAGTCGATTCGCAATAGGATTCTGGAACATATACTGTGTTCGAACATTATACATTAACTCGAAGGTAGCGGTCTACTGACACATACATCTACATCGACATCTACATAGATGCTCCACGTTGCGTGGCGGAGGTTACCCTGCACATAGCACGGATTTGAAAAATATCGTTATTGTGAAACACAAATAGCTCTTCATTCACACAAAGTAAAAAGTGCTATCGATAGGGGATCTCAAACTGATTCTATATTTCTAGATTTCCAGAAGGCTTTTGACACCTTCCCTCAAAAGAAATTTCCAACCAAATAGCGTGCCTATGGTGTATCGTTTCAGTTGTACGACTGGATGCATGATTTTCTGTCAGAAAGATCATACTACGCAGTGATCGACGGAAAGTCGTCGAGCAAAAAAGAATTGGTATCTGCTGCTCACCAAGGAAATGTTACACTCCCTCTGCTGTTCCTAATCTATATAAACGATTTAGGAGCATAGGAGCAGCCCTCTTAGATTGTTTGCAGATGATGCTGTCATTTACCGTCTATTAAAATCGTCAGTAGATCAAACCCAATTTCAAAATGACTTAGTCATGCTATCTGTATGGTGCGAAAAGTGGCAAGTGGCTCCGAATAAGGAGAAGTGCGAGATCATCCATATGAGTACAAAAGAACTCCGCTGGATTTCGGTTTTACGATAAATCACACAAATATGAGGGCTGTCAGTTCAACTAAATACCTTGGAATTACAATTACGAACAACTTAATGCGGAAAGATGAGGTGAAGGCAAACCAAAGACTGCTTTTATTGGCGGAACACTTAGAAGATGCAACAGGTCTATTAAAGAGACTCCCTACACTATGCATGTCTGTCATCTGCTACAGTGTTGCTGTGCGGTATGGGATCCTTACCAGATAGGATTGACGGAAGACATCGAAAAAGTCCAAAGAAGGACATCTCGTTTTTTATTATCGCGAAATAGGGGAGAGAGTATCACGCATATGATGAGCGAATTGGGCTCGGGTGGGAATCATTAAAACAAAGGCATTTTTCGTAGCAGCTAGATCTTTTCACGAAATTTCAATAACCAACTTTCCCTTCTGAATGCGAAAATACTTTATCGCCGCCAATCTACGTATGGAGAAATGATCATCATCATAAAACGAGAGAAATCAGAGGTTTACGGAAAGACTGAAGCGTTCATTTCTCCCAAGAGCTATTACAGAGTGGAACGGTACAGAAATTGTCTGGTACCTAAATATGAATTGCACGGTAATTATGCAGAAGTAGATGTAGATGTGAATAGCGAATATTTCCTCTTTTCTTCTATTCGTTGACAATTCGGCTTAAGTCAGCATTAGAGGGCTACGATCAGGAAGTGAACTTAGACCATACGAAGTCGACTGCTGCGGCGTAATATTGAATTTTGCGCATTTTGTAGAAAACATATCGTGTTTCATTTAGTTTTCTCCTTCAACGCCGGTGTATATTGTCCCCATTTTTCGCAAATTACCACTTTTTCGACATTGTTACATGAATCCATTAGTTAAGATAACCTCGACAAAAGCTGAAAATCAAATTTAGCTTCAAGGAATCAGTTAATTTTTTTCCAGGTTTTGCTCCGTTTGGATGCTGTAGCTTCAGATCTTAGAGGGAACTCTCAGTTCTTGTACCGTAACAGATTCTGAAATTAAGAAGGATCAGCAAGGTTAATTTAAAGTTATTTCTTTAGTTTTCAGATAAACACTGCTCCAGTTGGAATGTGGCCCCACAGTGAATGCTGCTCTCAGACACGGAATGAGTAAGTTGCTATTCCTGAGCAGCTTGAAATCGCTCTAGCTGCTGGCAAGGGATGGGAATCTTCTACACATGGGTGTATTGGGCGAACTCAGAAAACTCATATACGAGAGAACGTACATCACGTACTATCCTCACTCGTAGATAACGTCTCCTCTGCTGGGCAATATGGGACCTATCAGCACTGGACAACTTGACTACGAGTGGCGAGTCAGTGGTAGATCAAGGGGCCCAGTGTAGGGGAAGCAGGGACTAGAGGGAAATCAGTATACTAAACTCATCTCTCTGACCAAAGGTGACAAGCTGTTGTGTCCCACTGAAACAAACTAAGGCAGTATGATACTTAACCTTTAGGGAAACCTGCTGTCCCTCTTGTTGGAAAAGCAAACACAAAAGGGTAGGAGCGTTAATGGTCAGCGGTTGAAGAAGAACAGCGAATAATGGTACGTCATAGGCGAGGGGATGAGAGTGCAACCAACTGCAGATCGTGGAGCACTTCGAACGAACGACGCTTTTCGCCTGAACTCTTATTTAACACTTGGGTCATTCCACCGACTTGAGAAGTTAGAGAAGACCAGCTTCGTCCTAGAATTTCAACGAAGCTCATAATCAGCAGCAATTTTCCCAGAACTGGTTGTTGCCCTCTGTTTCTAAGTCGAGCAGAAGGCCTCAACCAGATACTTTGAAGATTCTCTGAAAAGTTTGCCTGTAACTTCCTGGACTTGGGGCATAGGTCTCAGAACGGTAGGGTCCCGTTCACCGGGTCAGCGGCATGCTGCATATCAGAAACTGCTAACCATATGGCTCTGTGTGTGTGTGTGTGTGTGTGTGTGTGTGTGTGTGTGTGTGTGTGTGTGTGTTTGTGTGTTTTTTTTTTGTGGTTTTAGGGCGCAAAACTTCTATGGTCATTAGCGCCCAGCCCGTGACTTAAGCCAGCAGCAATGGGAACAAAGTCATAAAATTGGAGAAACTAAAAGTAGAAGGAATACTTAAAAATCCACTACAGAAAGGGGGTGGTTGTCCCCAAAAAAAACTTCAAATGACTGACGTCATTTCACTGTCACTAATAAACTGGAGAACGCGGTCGGCTGAGCGCGTGTCATCTGCTAAAATCGACGATAGATCAGGCGATAGCTGTAGACGGGAGCGTAACGGATTAAAATAGGGGCATCCAATTAAAAGGTGTCTTACAGTCCACAGCTGAAAGCAGTGGGGACAGAGTGGGGGAGGATCGCCGCTTAAAAGATGTCGATGGCTAAAAAGACAGTGCCCTATCCGGAGTCTAGCTAAAATTACCTCCTCCCGACGACGCGTTCGGGAGGAAGAGGTCCAAGCGCAAGGAAGGGCTTTCACTTCCCGCAATTTATTACGGGAAAGTGTTGACCAATGCGCATGCCATAAATGAGCAACTTTGCGACATAAACCGCTCCGTAGATCGGTGAAGGGAAGCGAGTGAATAGCTGGCCGAGGAAGAGAGACTGCAGCCTTGGCCGCTATATCGGCCGCCTCATTCCCACAGATACCAGCGTGTCCCGGGAGCCAGAGGAACGCCACCGAGACGCCCCCCAGGTGGAGCAAGCGCAGACAGTCCTGAATCCGGTGGACCAGAGGGTGCACAGGGTAAAGAGCTTGGAGACTGTGGAGAGAGCTGAGAGAATCTGAGCAGATAACGTATTGTATCCGCTGATGGCGGCGGATGTAGTGGACAGCCTGGAGAACAGCGTAAAGCTCCGCAGTATAAACCGAACACTGGTCGGGAAGCCGAAAGCGATTTGGGGTGTCGCCAACAATATAGGCACTCCCTACACCTAACGATGTTTTCGAGCCGTCGGTGTAAATAAATGTGGCGTCCGTCATTTGTGCACATAGAGCAGCAAATGCCCGACGATAAACAAGTGTAGGGGTACCAGCCTTGGGAAATTGACAAAGGTCACGGAGCAGGCAGATCCGGGGACGGAGCCAAGGCGGTGCTGTACCCCAAGTTGTCAAGATAGTTTTAGGAAAGCGGAAGGAAAGAGAATGGAGCAGTTGACGGAAGCGGACTCCCGGTGGTAGTAGGGAGGAGGAGCGGCCTGCATACCCTACATCAAAGGAGGCGTTGAAAAAAAGGTCATGGGCTGGATTAGCAGGCATGGAAGACAGATGGCTAGCATAACGACTCAGGAGGACTGCTCGCCGATTGGACAGCGGAGGTTCAGCAGTCTCAGCATAAAGGCTTTCCACAGGGCTAGTGTAAAAAGCTCCAGACACTAAACGTAATCCACGGTGGTGGATAGAGTCGAGACGCCGTAGAATAGACGGCCGAGCAGAGGAGTAGACTATGCTTCCATAATCCAATTTCGAGCGCACTAAGGCGCGATAGAGGTGGAGAGGGACCACTCGGTCCGCTCCCCAGGAGGTACCATTCAGGACACGGAGGGTGTTAAGCGATCGCAGACAGCGAGCCGAAAGATAGGAAACGTGGGAGGACCAGCACAGTTTTCTGTCGAACATAAGACCCAAGAATTTAGCGACGTCTGAAAACGGAAGGTTGACAGGACCGAGATGTAACGAGGGCGGAAGAAACTCCTTACGTCACCAAAAATTGACACAAACGGTCTTACTGGGTGAGAAACGGAAGCCGGTTTCGATGCTCCACGAGTGGAGGCGATCGAGACATCCTTGAAGACGTCGTTCAAGAAGGCTGGTCCGTTGAGAGCTGTCGTAGATCGCAAAATCGCCCACAAAGAGGGAGCCCGAGACATCAGGAAGGAGACAATCCATAATTGGATTTATGGCAATGGCAAACTGTACAACACTCAGCGCGGAACCCTGGGGTACCCCGTTTTCTTGGGAGAAAGTACGGGAGAGAGTAGTGTTCACCCGCACCCTAAAAGTGCGCTCTGCCATAAATTCGCGAAGAAAAAGAGGCAGCCGGCCTCGAAAGCCCCAAGAGAACAGTGTGCGGAGGATGCCTGTCCTCCAACAGGTATCGTATGCTCTCTCCAGATCGAAAAATATTGCTACCGTTTGGCGTTGCCGGAGAAAATTGTTCATGATATAAGTGGAGAGAGCAACAAGATGGTCAACTGCTGAACGATGCTTCCGAAATCCGCATTGGGCTGGTGTTAAAAGACTGCGGGATTCCAGCCACCAAGCTAAACGGTAATTCACCATACGCTCCAAAACCTTACAGACACTACTCGTGAGAGAAATGGGGCGATAGCTAGAGGGGAGATGTTTGTCCTTTCCAGGTTTCGGAACGGGAACGACAACAGCTTCCCGCCACCGTCTGGGAAAGGTACTGTCGGTCCAAATTCGATTATAAAGGCGAAGGAGGTAACGCACACTATGTGTTGATAAATGCAGCAACATTTGGACATGGATACCATCCGGTCCTGGGGCGGAGGAGCGAGAAGAAGAGAGGGCATGTTGGAGTTCCCGCATGGAGAAAACAGTATTGTAGCTTTCGTGATTTTGAGAGGAGAAAGCAAGATGTCGCACTTCCGCTGCACGTTTCTTCGGGAGAAACGCTGGCGGGTAATTTGAAGAGCTCGAAATCTCAGCAAAGTGCTGACCCAACGAGTTAGAAATTTCGACGGGGTCCACTAATTTATCATGCGCGACAGTGAGCCCAGAGACCGGGGAGAAACTAGGCGCGCCTGAGAACCGTCGAAGCCGACTCCAAACTTCCGAGGAGGGAGTGAAGGTGTTAAATGAGCTAATAAAGTATTTCCAGCTTGCCTTCTTGCTATCGCGGATGACGCGACGGCATCGCGCACGGAGCTGCTTATAGCGGATACAGTTGGCCAAAGTAGGATGGTGACGGAAAATGCGAAGAGCACGTCGCCGCTCACGTATTGCGTCACGGCATGCCTCGTTCCACCAAGGAACTGGGGGGCGCCGGGGCAATTCGGAGGTGCGTGGTATTGAACGTTCCGCAGCTGTAAGAATAACGTCGGTAATATGTGTGACCTCATCGTCGACGCTGGGAAAGCGACGGTCATCGAATGTCGCTAGAGACGAAAAAAGTGTCCAATCGGCTTGGGCAAACTTCCAGCGTCGCGGGCGCATATATGGCAGTTGAGGCTGCAGTCTGAGGACACATGGAAAGTGGTCACTCGAGTGTGTATCATCAAGGGCGAACCATTCGAAGCGCCGAGCTAGCGGAACAGTACCGACCGCAAGGTCCAAATGAGATAAAGTTGTCGTGGAGGCAGACAAAAATGTGGGGACCCCAGTGTTGAGGCAAACTAGATCCGCTTGGTGGAAAACTTCTAGCAATATGGAGCCACGTGGACAAGGATGTGGAGATCCCCAAAGCGGGTGGTGGGCATTGAAGTCCCCAACCAGCAAATAGGGGGGTGGAAGCTGACCAAGAAGATGAAGGAGATCAGCTCGTGCCATTGGTGTGGACGATGGAATGTATACAGTACAAAGAGAGAACGTGTATCCGGAAAGGGAAAGACGGACAGCAACAGCTTGGAAGGAAGTGTTTAAGGGGATTTCCGCCAGGTGGTGCTGTAGATGGGACACGCCTTGGCGGAGAAGGAGAGGAACTGGGTTTCTTTGTAGCCTTCTTGGAAGAATGATGTTTAGATGGAGGAGGAACCGATGGTTGTGAAGTTGCGGTACGTAAAAACTCTTCACGAGTATGCTCTTTTTTCGAAGACTTGGCGTCTGACTTTTGGGCTCGAGATTTAGCAGAACCCGACGAAGGGTGAGCCATAGAGTGGGCAGGCGAAAGTGGTGAGGTTGAACGAGCGATCTTTGCGCTGGCCGATCTGACGACCGTGGCACTAAAGGTGAGGTCGCAAGTCTGCGTGGCCGCCTCCTTTGTTGGCCGAGGAGAAGCAAGGACAGTGCTGTATTTTCCTGTCTGAGGCACGTTGGCCTTGCGACTGGCAAATAATTTTCGAGCAGCAAAGGTCGACACCTTTTCCTTCACTCTTATTTCCTGGATGAGCTTTTCGTCCTTAAAAACGGGGCAATCTCGAGAGGAAGCAGGGTGGTCACCCATACAGTTGATGCAGCGAGGGGATGGAGGTGGACAAGCACCCTCATGGGCATCCTTGCCACACGTAACACATTTGGCCGGATTGGAACAGGACTGGCTGGTGTGATTGAACCGCTGACATCGATAGCAACGCGTAGGGTTTGGGACGTAAGGGCGAACGGAAATTATCTCATAGCCTGCTTTGATTTTCGATGGGAGTTGAACTTTGTCAAATGTCAAAAAGACAGTGCGGGTTGGAATGATGTTCGTGTCAACCCATTTCATAACTCTATGAACTGCCGTTACGCCCTGGTCAGACAGATAGTGCTGAATTTCTTCGTCAGACAATCCATCGAGGGAGCGTGTATAAACGACTCCACGCGAGGAATTTAAGGTACGGTGCTGTTCCACCCGGACAGGGAAGGTGTGGAGCAGAGAAGTACGCAGCAATTTTTGTGCCTGGAGGGCACTGTGTGTTTCTAACAACAGGGTGCCATTCCGTAATCTGGAACAAGACTTTACAGGACCTGCAATTGCGTCGACACCTTTCTGAATAATGAAAGGGTTGACCGTGGAGAAGTCTTGACCTTCATCAGACCGAGAAACAACAAGGAACTGTGGTAACGATGGAAGAATCGTCTGTGGCTGAGACTCAGTATACTTACGTTTGTGAGCAGACATAGTGGAAGGTGAGGAAACCATTGCGGAAGAATCCCCCATGATTACCGGCGTCTCCGATGGCGCGCTCCTCCCTTGTGGGGGCCCTCTCTGAGGGCACTCCCGCCTTAGGTGATTGTTCACACCTCAGGTCACACCTCCCGACAAACGGACGGAGGGACCAATCGGCACTTTCGGAAGGTATCAGCTCGGGTAATCACCCCTCCCTGGGCCTGGCCGTTACCAGGGGGTACGTACGTGTCCTACCTGTCTACCCGGTGTGGGGAATTACGCGTTACCCCCTCACCGGCTACGCACAAAAGGCGTGGGTCGGCCTTCAGACACGCACAGGGAGGAAGAAAGAGAAAGGGAAAGGAAAGAAGAGAGGTCTCAAACGCCGCAGCGGAGAAAAGGGAAAGAGAAGAGGTAAGGAAAAGAGAAGGACAAAGGAAGGAAGAAGACATAAAAGCAAGGAAGGCGAAGAATGCAGTACATTTACGAGCATCCGTCTCCGGACGTAGGCACAAACCATACTCCCAGATGGGGAGAAAGGGAAGGAAAGAGCCAGAGGTGAGGGGAGGAGGGGTGAAGATGGGGGATGGGGAAGGATGCGGAAAGGGAAGGTATGCAGCCCGGAAAGGAAGGAGGGCCACATTAGCTCGGGGTCCCGTGCTCGCTACGCACGTATCCACAAAAGAGTTGTGGATCCCCTGGGGTGTGTGTGTGTGTGTGTGTGTGTGTGTGTGTGTGTGTGTGTGTGTGTGTGTGTGTGTGTGTCCTCTCTTAGTCATCTAAGGCGAAGAGTCTGAAGTGGTTCTAAAAAGCAACGGAGCTCACATAGAATTTATGTGTATATCGAAGGGATAAGTTAATGGAAATGGAGGTGACGTATTTGTTATATTAGAGAAGAACCTCAGATGCAGTGAGAGGGAAGCTGAAGCTGCATGTGAGATTTCGGCGCAAAACCTTGTTTCAAGAGTGGGTGTAACCTTACAACTGCATCCTTTTGTCGATCACCAGATTCACCCACAGAATAGCAGAAAACTTGAGGTAAAACCCCAGTTAGCTAACGCATGTCTTCCACGAACACACACTTATTAATGGAGGAAATTTGAATCTTGTAACAATTGACTGGGATGATTACACTTTCATTAGTGATGTGAGTGACGAGACATCCTGTGGAATTATACTAAATTTTCTCTCTCCATAAGTGCTTGGAACGAATATTTCGGAACTCCATTTGTTAAGGACGTATATTACATCAAATAGGAAAAAATTCAGTCAACGTCTTTGATGATATTCATATAGTAAAACTGGTATCAGTGACCATGAGGCAGTTGCAGCAACAATGATTAGTGAAGTAAAGGAGGCATTATAACAAGCATATAAAAGATCTGTAGGTTCATATCTCCAAGGGGAACTCAACAAATTTAGTACTGGGCAGGGGCATGTAGAGCGACCATGGCTCAGTTTTAAAAAACTGGGTGACCAAGCACTGGGTAGACATTTACCTAGCAAAAAAGGTTATGATGACCAGGACCATAAACTTACTGCAAAGAAATCTCTAAAGATACAACGACCACTACTCAGTAGCTGTGAAACAGGATAGGAAGCAGTCTGTGGCAGACCTGATGAAAGAATACAATGTTGGTGAAAGCACAAGTGTTTTAGAGCTCATTGTTCAGCACACATTGTTGTTCACAGACGACCTGCCCGTGCTTTCATGTTTTTCCAACCACCTCGTCAATAACAACTGAAGTACACACGAGACCATCGAGACCGAAAAGTGGATCAGTGGAAACGTGTAGCCTGATCGAGTGAATCGCTTTTCTTGTTACGCTACGTTGATATTCGTGTCCGGAACGCTCTATTCCAGACGATCAGCTGTTCTAAACACGCACCGCGCCAGGGGCAGTATTATGCTATCGGGGACACTCTTCTGGGCTTCCACTGCTTCTGCAGTAATAATCGAAGGAACCAAGACAGCTGTGGATTAGAGATCAGGAAAGAGCTCTGTAAAGTGGCTTTAAAGTCCCCAGCGGGTCCTGTGAAGTCATCTGCAAACTCGCCGTCTTCACACGCTCGGAGTCTCGACTCGGCAGTCTCCACTGCCCGTTTAACCGAAAACTCGTCAATTGATTCTTTTGTCGGCTAAAAGTTAAGAAGAGCGAGAATACGAGTTAGCACGTATAACCGAGGTCTCGCGTCATTGCCGCGACACACAATACAGTTGACATTGACAATTATCTATACATATTATAAAGTGTGTCTTTGGTTCTTTTTCTGTCTATATGTGAAACCTAATCTCAGGAGCTACTGTAGGGATGGAAATACTATCAACGACAGTGCTGCTAAAGCGAAGTTACTAAACACAGCCTTCCGAAATTCCTTCACCAAAGAAGACGAAGTAAATATTCCAGAATTCGAATCAAGAACAGAGGCCACCATGAGTAACTTAGAAGTAGATATCCTAGAAGTACGAAGCATCTTAAATCACTTAATAAAGTCAAGTCTTCTGGTTCAGACTGTACACCAATTAGGTTCCTTTCAGAGTATTCTGATGCAATAGCTCCATACTTAACAATAATAGACAATCGCTCGCTGTACGAAAGACTGAAAGGTTGCATACGTAACATCAATGTTCAAGAAAGGTAATAGGAGTAATCCGCTAAATTACAGGCCCGTATCATTAACGTCTATATGCAGCAGGATTTTGGAACATATATTGTGTTCGACCGTTATGAATTTGACATTTGCTTCCAACGTAAGAGCTAATGACTTCCCAGTCACATGCCACGCCGAATTACTCTAATCGCCATGATGGAAGAAGTGGTCTCTGAAACACAGCTCCTCGCTCTTACTCAACAGTTCTTTAATGTATCTAACTTCGACGCTTACTCTAGACCATTCTGGCGACCGATTTCATATTTGGCGAGCAAATCACGTCCAATTCGCCATATCATGGTATCTGCAAGCCTTTTATATGGTAACGATGTACATGACACCAGATGCACATGCATAGCTAATTTAGTTCTTCAGACACGGTGAAGTGGCTTCCCAGACAGGAATGTTAAGGTTGTTATCCGCGGAAGACATGAGCCAGTACCTCACCTGAAATCACATGACGACTGTAACACGATTATGGTCTTACTATAAGAACTATAATGAGATTTTCACTCTGCAGCGGAGTGTAGAAGGTATGAGACGAGGTACTGGCAGAAGTAAATCTGTGAGCACAGGGCGTGAGTCGTGCTTGGGTAGCTCAGATGGTAGAGCACTTGCCCTCGAATGGCAAAGGTCCCGAGTCTCGGTCCGGCACACAGTTTGAATCTGCCAGGAAGTTACTATAAGAACTGTTGTCAGACTGTAAAATTTATTTCTAGTGGTTACAAGTTGAGTCCGAAAGGATGCATGTGGTTTGAAACACTGTTGATTGTGCCATCTGCAACAGCCACAGATCGAACACAGATTTGGATGAGTGCCCATCTTGCATATTACTGCCATCAATAACCTGTGCATACTTCTCAGTGCACGGGTAGAAATTAATATTTTACTGGAATACAGTGAATCCTGGCTTAATTACTAGCATGAATCAACAGGAAGCCAGTGTCATTTCATGAGGCAACCCATTCCCATGATTCCACTAACGATGGTTCAGTTACCAAATCAATCTTAACTGGCGACATCGTGAACAATACAGGATGACACATGCAGATTGTCAACTACGGAAACCCATCTGCAACAATACATCATGAATGGTGTTTTTGATAATGTTTTAGTGCACTGTCAGATGCATCACAGGTTGCCACATATTCTCCTTAACGGAACGGTGAAACATTATACGGCGGCATTCTTTTATGGGGGCCAAAAATACACCTCGCTGCGCCACTAGAAAATACCTTCACTTTAAAATAACTCCCATAGGAAAAACTGCTTTTACGATCATAACACATTTTTCATTGTTAGTATATTACCTTTAAAACATTGCGACCTTCATAGAAAATTCTGTTGCTGCTGTCTGTTTTACAAACCAAATATTCTGAATACTGATCTCAATTTTATGCACACAAAAGATGCTGCTTTTTTTTTTCAAACTACAATTATAAAAAGGACCCATAACTTTATTGCAGAAGCATCAGAGAAGTTTACAATACTTACGATCCAACATACGCTGCACCATTTTGGACTGCACCTGAAACAAAGACAAAACATTATTTTAGAGTCTATGGTATCTATCCGTCACAGTGTTAAACTGCGACTCAACCAGACAAAGTAATGGGTTTTCTACACCACAGAATCCCTCTCGGGTAGACTTTACTTAAAGGTACTGAATATGTCAGATTTTGCGATAATGACAACAAATGCCGGGATATTTATTAAGTAAGGACTGTTTGAAAACGTGGGTCTAGTAGCGTCGCGGAAATCTATCTACCTCCTAACTGTATCATTTTCAACGTTGTAGAAATTCATACGCAGCAGTCATCCTTCTCGCTTGCAGACTTCCAATCTCCGTCTAAGTCAACGTAAGCAAGTAATCTTAGTCAAGCCAGAGCTATGCTAATATAAGCTCGTGTGTGTGTGTGTGTGTGTGTGTGTGTGTGTGTGTGTGTGTGTGTGTGTAGGACTGACTGCAAACTGTGTGAAAAGTCTTCAACAATATGGTTATTAGTGTCCTTTCTAAAATAATCTCACGTAAATAGGGTTAAAAGGTATGAAGCATAAAAATGTTGTCAGAATATTCTTTGCTTAACTTAGGATGAAACCAGAATGCAAATTGTCAAGTTACATGAAACATCGCAGGTAACTAATGCCGCTCCAAGGTAGAACACTATAATCACCTTGACAATGCTTCCACAAACATGTAGCCATTCGTTCTTCACTTGGTAACGTTGGAGGAATCTAGAACTAATTTTGATTTAGTCAAAAAGAACCAAATAAACAACTCACGTAAAAATTTTATGTTCGAACTACGAAGTATTTCTGTGGATACAGTACTGATGAAGACTTGTGGAATTTGTTTTAATGACGATTAAGCAGCACTATTTTCAGAAGGTGCCATTAAAGTAATATCATCAATGACAAAGGGACCGAGCGAGGTGGCGCAGTGGCTAGCACATTGGACTCGCATTCGGGAGGACGACGGTTCGATCCCGCGTCCGGTCATCCTGATTTAGGTTTTCTGTGATTTCTCTAAATCGCTCCAGGCAAATGCCTGGATGGTTCCTTTGAAAGGGCACGGCCGACTTCCTTCCCCGTCCTTCCCTAATCCGATGAGACCGATGATCTCCTCCCCCAAACAACCCCAACGACAAAGAATAAAGAAACAGCATTATTCAACACACAAATTATATCCAAAATATAACTTCCGTCTTGTGCAATACGAAATGAATACGAAATTAATACAGTACGAGCATCGAACCAAATATTTGCTGTCAGCACTGAGAGTAATCAATGAAATTTTACGTTTTCGGCGTACACCAGATCACCCATAACATTTGGGACTTTTTTTTTTTTTTTGAAAAATCAGTCATGTTACAGCTCTAATGTTTTACTGAGTATTTCGACAACTAATCTAGTCAGCTAGTTCACCGTGATAAAGAATGAATCCGGTAATTCAACCGAGAACCTATAAAATTTCTGAATTAGCAATCACGTTGGAAGATTTAGAAACGTCGCAGCATACGTTAGGCGTTTAGAAGTATAACTAAAGAAGATTACTATGACAAATCATAAAATGTTATAAATAAATAAATAAAACAAGTAGAAAATAAAAATTTAGGTCAAATACATGTTCAGTGCACATAGCAATAACAGATTCCATGACACTTTTTTTAAACATGGTATTTGGTATTCATAGCTTTTGAACCTGCTGTTGGAAATGACAATTTTACTACCGATAAAGGGCATTCTAGAAGTGAAAAAGACATGAAAGCGGAATCATAATTAATACAAGCACATATCGCTAGGAACAGATATTTGAAATTCACGAATAACAGCCTCCCTCCAGTTCCATTTGTAGTCAACGATAAAAGGACCGGGACTATCTTAAATTAAAGCATCCATGAGCCCTCTGTTTGATAATTCTACTCCATAGACAATGACATTTCTTCTTCTTCTTTTTCTTATGCTTTTGTCCTGCATCAGGGCAGGATCGACGTTATTACCAACAGGGTTGGCGTGGTTAAAGCAAGCGGTGACTGATGCTCTTCATGTCGCCACCGCGTTACAAATTCTATAAAACGACGCCTAGCGTCACCAGTAAGTGTCAGCGGACATTATCTCTCTAAAAAGTTATTTCTCATGATGAGATCCATCACCCCTAGACGTTTGTCGCTAACACTTTGAAACACACTGTCTACGGCCAAAAAATGATTCAAATGGCTCTGAGCACTATGGGAC
Organism: Schistocerca cancellata; assembly: GCF_023864275.1. Taxonomy (NCBI): domain Eukaryota; kingdom Metazoa; phylum Arthropoda; class Insecta; order Orthoptera; family Acrididae; genus Schistocerca; species Schistocerca cancellata. Next base: position 505,679,025 of record NC_064629.1, on the reverse strand, counting down.
TTAACATCTGAGGTTATCAGTCCCCTAGACTTAGAGCTACTTAAACCGAACTAACCTAAGGACATCACACACATTCATGCCCGAGGCAGGATTCGAACCTGCCACCGTAGCAGCAGCGCGGTTACGAACTGAAGCACCTAGAACCACTCGGCCACAACGACCGGCTGTCTACAGTCAACTGATAATTTTTGCCAAACCAGGGGCCAAAGCTGGGATAAGACTAGGACGAAGATTAGAGGCCGTATCCTTTTCAAAGGAAGCATCCTGGCATCTGCCTTAGTCAATTTAGGAAAACTATGAATAATTTAAATCCGGATGGACAGATGAGGATTCGCATTGCGCTCTGCCAGTACGCACGTGTAGTGTCGTAACTAGTGGGACACGTTGCTTCGTTATAAGCTCTGTGCCCCAGTGAAGCTTATTCAATGTGGTGTGAAAGATCTGCAATGATAAAAAATAAGGGTCTGTTGTAAATACAGCAGTACTATTACGGCACATTGATGACACTCCACAGACATCTTTGGAGTATTGTTTTACAGCTGGCAATCGACTACTACTCTCTCTTCGAACAGGCCTCAGAAGGGCTAACATTAATGACTGATAGCAGTGTCATTCTCAGCCGACAGATATCACTGGATCCGGATATGGAGAGGCATTTGGTCAGCACACAGCTCTCCCGGCCGGTGTCAGTTTTCGTGACCGGATCCGCTACTTCTAAATCAAGTAGCTCCTCAACTGGCCTTACATGGGCTGAGAACACCCTGCTTGCCAACAGCACTCGGAAGACCCGGTCGGTCGCCCATCCAAGTACTAACCAAACGCGACAGCGCTTAACTTCAGTGACCTGACGGGAAAAGGTGTTACCAATGTAGCAAAGCTGTTGGCTAAATCAAATATTGCTGTGCAGGAGAGATAAGGTCGTCATCAGCGAAGTGCTGTAGTTAAGCCACATTGCCCTTTGGGGATGGATGGGGATTAAATCACTGTTCAATCTCCTGACGCAGATGTCACTTTGAAGGAAATGGCGGAATGATTAAAGTAGTGAACTCGCATTCATGAACAGGCAAATTCCGTATCCGTACTTCCATATTCGATTTGTCTCCTGAATCGCTTGAAGAAAATACCGGTATCGTTTAATTGAGATGGACAAGACTAGTTCGCCGGCCGTTGTGGTCGAGCGGTTCTAGGCGCTACAGTCTGGAACCGTGCGACCGCTACGGTCGCAGGTTCGAATCCTGCCTCGGGCATGGATGTGTGTAATGTCCTTAGGTTATACAAAATTGTTCAGGCTTTCGTGGCCACTTGTTGACAAACTGCCTGTTGGCTTCTGTCTCGGGATCTTCGGCCGACGTTCATCTAATGATTTTATTACGTTTCGCCAGCACGAGTGGCTGGCATTGTCAAAGATTCACCCTCCATTGCCGGTGGTGAACTGGAGCCGAGCTCGCGGCCGCAGACTATATGTACCTGGCGCGCCAACGTCCGAGGGCTTCTCCGCGGTCATTTCCGGTGCGGTTCTCCTCTTGCTACCTGCGACGGTCGTTCGCTGCAGTACGGGAAGCCAGGATCCATTTACCTTAAGGCTTTCCTCTTTCTTGTTCAAACTGTTCGCGTGTTTTTGTATTTCTACAGCTTCTCTGAACAAGCGCGTGTGATAGTGCTTCTCTACAGCCAGAACTTCTGTGTCGGCGAATTTTATTACGTGGTCGATCTCATTCAGTGCGTGCTCTGCCACGGTCGATTTCTCCACCTGTGGCTTCCTTCATTTGTGCACATAGAGCAGAAAATGCCCGACGATAAACAAGTGAAGGGGTACCATCCTTGGGAAACTGACAAAGGTCACGGAGCAGGCAGGTCCGGGAACGGAGCCAAGGCGGTGCTGTACCCCAAGTTGTCAAGAAAGTTTTAGGAAAGCGGAAGGAAAGAGAATGGAGCAGTTGACGGAAGCGGACTCCCGGTGGTAGTAGGGAGGAAGGGCGGCCTGCATACCCTAAATCCAAGGAGGCGTCGAAAAAAATGTGATGGGCCGGATTAGCAGGCATGGAAGACAAATGGCAAGCATAACGACTTAGAAGGACAGCTCGCCGATTGGACAGCGGAGGTTCAGCAGTCTCAGCATAAAGGCTTTCCACAGGGCTGGTGTAAAAAGCTCCAGACACTAAACGTAATCCACGGTGGTGGATAGAGTCGAGACGCCGAAGAATAGACGGCCGAGCAGAGGAGTAAACTATGCTTCCATAGTCCAATTTGGAGCGCACTAAGGTGCGATAGAGGCGGAGAAGGACCACTCGGTCCGCTCCCCAGGAGGTACCATTCAAGACACGGAGGGTGTTGAGGGATCGCAGACAGCGAGCCTAAAGATAGGAAACGTGGGAGGACCAGCACAGTTTTCTGTCAAACATAAGACCAAAGAATTTAGCGACGTCCGAAAACGGAAGGTTGACAGGACCTAGATGTAAGGAAGGTGGAAGAAACTCCGTACGACGCCAAAAATTAACACAAACGGTCTTACTGGGAGAAAAGCGGAAGCCGGTGTCGATGCTCCAAGAGTGGAGGCGATCGAGAAAGCCTTGAAGACGTCGTTCAAGAAGGCTGGTCCGTTGAGAGCTGTAGTAGATCGCAAAATCGTCCACAAAGAGGGAGCCCGGAACATCAGGAAGGAGACAATCCATAATTGGATTTATGGCAATGGCAAACAGTACAACACTTAGCACGGAGCCCTGGGGTACCCCGTTTTCATGGGAGAAAGTACGGGAGAGAGTAGTGTTCACCCGCACTTTAAATGTGCGCTCTGCCATAAATTGGCGAAGAAAAAGGTGCAACCGACTGCGAAAGCCCCAAGAGAACAGTGTGCGGAGGATGCCTGTCCTCCAACAGGTATCGTATGCCCTCTCCATATCAAAAAAATATTGCTACTGTTTGGCGTTTCCGGAGAAAATTGTTCATGATATAAGTGGAGAGAGCAACAAGATGGTCAACTGCAGAACGATGCTTTCGGAAACCGCATAGGGCAGGTGTTAAAAGACTGCGGGATTCCAGCCACCAAGGTAAACGGCAATTCACCATACGCTCCAAAACCTTACATACACTACTCGTGAGAGAAATGGGGCGATAGCTAGAGGGGAGATGTTTGTCCTTTCCAGGTTTCGGAACAGGAACGACGATAGCTTCCCGGCATCGTCTGGGAAAAGTACTGTCGGTCCAAATTCGATTATAAAGGCGAAGGAGGTAACGCAGACTATGGTATGATAGATGCAGCAACATTTGGATGTGGATACCATCCGGTCCTGGGGCGGAGGAGCGAGAAGAAGAGAGTGCATGTTGGAGTTTCCCGCATGGAGAAAACAGTATTGTAGCTTTCGCGATTTTGAGAGGAGAAAGCAAGAGGTTTCACTGGGTTTCGTATTAACCTTCTTGGAAACATGATGTTTAGATGAAGAAGGAACCGATGGTTGTGAGGTTGGGGTACGTAAAAAATCTTCACGAGTATGCTCTTTCTTGGAAGTCCGGGTGTCTGACTTTTGGGATCGAGATTTAGCAGAACGCGATGAAGGGTGAGCCATAGAGTGAGCAGGCGAAAGTGGGGAGGTTGAACGGGCGATCTTTTTGCTGGCCGATCTGACGACCGTGTCACTAAAGGTGAGATCACAAGTCTGCGTGGCTGCCTCCTTTGTTGGCCGAGGAAAGGCAAGGACAGTGCTGTATTTTCCTGTCTGAGGCACAGTGGGCTTTCGACTGGCGAATAATTTTCGAGCAGCAAAGGTCGACACCTTTTCCTTCACTCTAATTTCCTGAATGAGCTTTTCGTCTTTAAAAATGGGGCAATCTCGAGAGGAAGCAGCGTAGTCACCCATACAGTTGATGCAACGAGGGGATGAAGGTGGACAAGCACCCTCATGGGCATCCTTGCCACACGTAACACATTTGGCCGGGTTGGAACAGGACTGGCTGGTATGATTGAACCGCTGACACCAATAGCAACGCGTAGGGTTTGGGACGTAGGGGCAAACGGAAATTATTTCATAGCCCGCTTCTATGTTCGATGGGAGTTCAACTCTGTCAAATGTCAAGAAGACAGTACGGGTTGGAACGATGTTCGTGTCAACCCTTTTCATGACTATGAACAGCCGTTACGCCCTGGTCAGACAGGTAGTGTTGAATTTCCTCGTCGGACAATCCGTCGAGGGAGCGTGTATAAACGACTCCATGTGAGGAATTTAAAGTGCGGTGCACTTCCACCCGGACAGGGAAGGTGTGGAGCAGTGAAGTACGCAGCAATTTTTGTGCCTGGAGGTTACTGACTGTTTCTAACAACAAGGTGCCATTCCGTAATCTGGAACAAGACTTTACAGGACCTGCAATTGCGTCGACACCTTTCTGAATAATGAAAGAGTTGACTGTGGAGAAGTCTTGACCTTCATCAGACCGAGAAACAACAAGGAACTGTGGCAACGATGGAAGAACTGTCTGTGGCTGAGACTCAGTGAACTTACACTTGTGAGCAGACATAGTGGAAGATGAGGAAACCATTGCGGAAGTATCCCCCATGATTACTGGCGTCTCCGATGGCGAGCTCCTCCCTAATGGGGTCCCTCTCTGAGGGCACTCCTGCCTTAGGTGATTGTTCTCACCTCAGGTCACACCTCCCGAGAAACGGATGGAGGGACCAATCGGCACTTTCGGAAGGTATCAGCTAGGGTAATCGCCCCTCCCTGGGCCTGGCCATTACCAGGGGGTACGTACGTGTCCTACCTGTCTACCCGGGGTGGGGAATTACGCGTTACCCCGTCACCAGCTACGCATAAAAATGCGTGGGTCGGCCTTCAGACACGCACAGGGAGGAAAAAAGAGAAAGGGAAAAACAAAGAAAGGGAAAGGAAAGAAGAGAGGTCTCAAAGACCGCAGTGGAGAAAAGGGTAAAGAGAAGAGGTAAGGAAAAGAGAAGGACAAAGGAAGGATGAAGACGTGCAAGCAGAGAAAGCGAAGAAGGTGTTACATTTTCGAGCGTCCGTCTCCGGACGTAGGCACAAAACATACTCCCAGAGGGGGAGAAAGGGAAGGAAAGAGCCGGAGATGAGGGGAGGGGGGGCGAAGATGTGGGATAGGGAAAAGGAAGGTATGCAGCCCGGAAAGGAAGGAGGGCCACATTAGCTCGGGGTTCCGTGCTCGCTACGCACATATCCACAAAAGAGTTGTGGACCCCCTGGGGGGGGGGGGGGGAGCTTGTGTTTAGTCTGTAGTGACATGTCGATGGGATACCGAATCGTAATGTCCCTTTTTCTTTCGCGTGGTTCGTCAAAATCACTCCAAGTGAATGCTGGGATGGATCCTGAAGTAGCTATGGCGATCTTCTTTCCCGCACCTTGGCTTAACTGGAATAGTGCACAGCCTGTAATAACCTCTAAGTCGATGGATTTCATAAAGACAGCCCAAACCACCTCGTGCTCGCCGTCTGCTTCCTCCTCTGCAATGGTGTGCGACACCTTTCTGTAAAAGGATGTGGCTGGATATATTTTATGATTTATAGAACTATGTCAATTTTCAGACGAATCTTGTGACAGGTTTCACTCGTATCAAAAGTACCTGCTACCAATAGGTTACCGTTTCTCAAATAGACAGAAACCAGACCGTATCTGAGCTTGCCCTTAATCTTTTGCGGATGGCGGAATGTCCTACCAGTTACCATCCCCCCTCCCCAGGACGGAATTTGTTGTGTACCCCACAATGGTTCAAATGGTTCTAATCACTATGGGACTTAACATCTGAGGTCATCAGACCCATAGACTTAGAACTACTTAAACCTAACTAACCTAAGGACATCACACACATCCATGCCCAAGGCAGGATTCGAACCTGCGACCATAGCAGCAGCGCCGTTCAGGACTGAAGCGCCTCGAATCGCTCGGTCACAGCGGCCGGCTTTGTGTACCCCACCTGTCTGCGTCTAGTGTTATCCCATGTGTGAGAAGGCATTTCGAAATGTTCGCGAATCGTGTGACTGAGGCAAAACGTGGGTACCAGCCCAGTATTCACGTACTTCTATGTGGAAAATCGCCTCAAACCAGACACATCGGCCCTCGTTATTAATCCGCTTTACTGATGGGATCCGCAGCCTACGCCGCCACCCCTCCCCTTCCCACGCCTTTCCCCAAATCCCGGAAACGGCGTGCTAAAGCGCGCGGCTATCTGGGTAGTTCCCAGGGAGGACTGTCCTGCGAAAAAAATACTTACCGCAGTTGAATATTAGCTACTAAAACAGTGAATACGCCAGAAAAAATTAACTGCGTATGATAGCATGGATTTTTTATTCACAGTCGAGTATACGTTATATTCGTAGTAAGTGACAAGAAGACGAGTGCTAGGTCAATATCAACACTCGAACCCGGCCACCTGCGTTTCGTGAGCATTTCGCTGGCATGTCAGACATCTCATTAAGTCTCTCAGACACAGACGTTTCTACGACACTGTGGGACTAGTACCACTAGGTCCAGGGCACATGAAATAAAAGGCAGTGTTTACCTCCATTCCATCAACTTAATTAAATTCCCCAAAACGAATCAAATCAATGCGGATGAAATCTGTGAAATGTAATTACACGAAATGATAGACAAATCCATTGAGAAACGATTCATTGATCAGGGCATCTTCATCCCATCCAACGCGGAGGTTGTGATTATGTCAAACTCTGGGCTACATCACTTATTTCGGAACAGTTCCTGAAATAGCCTTCAGCCACTTGCTTCTCTAATCATTCTCCAACAGAGATATTCTCCAAACAAAAAGTGCGATTGCATCATAATTTCAAAGCCCATTCAGAATGAGCGGTATGAGAAATCTCTACAGTTTCCATGACTTTACGACGTCCTTCATTCGAAAACAAATGTTGAACCTTCCCGTGAAGAGTCATGATCCTATAAATTGTACACTTATGTTCGTAGCAGTGCATATTTGATAGAAAAATGTAGCCATCGTATTGCACTAAAATGAAGTCAGTCTCTCTCTCTCTCTCTCTCTCTCTCTCTCGTCGCTAGTTCATACACCTTGATGCAGCATTCTGTAAGCAACTGGTTATAGTCTTTGTTGGGAAAAATTAATGCACGGAATATTCATCAAAAGTAAAAACAGTACTGCTGTGACAGTTGGAAGCTATAAAAATCAGTGGTTTGTTAGCAAAAAATACGCCCGCTGATTTCTCAGACGATCACATTATTGCCTCTGCAACTGGTAGTGCTTCATAAGGGAGGAAGCTTAATCGGTGTTCATGGGAAAGTGAATTGGTCGCAAACTAGTTGAAGGGACTATCAGTCATTCGTCTGAACTAGTTTACAACGAGACCACTTTAATCTGAATGACTAGACAGGAATCTCACCCAGACCGTTTCGAATAAAACTTCAGTTTCACCTCCCACTGCTTGCTAAATAAGTGGATCAGAATCACTTGCCATTGAAGATGCATGAACACAAAGCAAATTAAATGTTTTAAAGTCATGTAGGACCCATATATTAATAAATAAATTGTCTGTTTCCAGTATCTTTCGTTCGCCATGTGTTTCCAAGAGTTAACACGTAGCGGCTTAAATAATAGAACGAAGGTGTGCACGTAGTAACTTTAGGGCGGCCATTTTCCGCTAATTCGAGGTAATCTGTTTAAGTAGATAAAAATCTGAGAGATTCATGCATGATTCTCTCCTCCTCGTAAACTATTATTTTCCATTGCTATATACACTGTTTTATAGTCCTGAAACTTTAGCAAGAGCACCTAAGTGGCGAATGGAACAGTATGGAAGAGGAACAGCAAATCGACGTTTTGGGTGTATCCGATAGGTTTGCACGTATGACTCATTGGATAGCCAAGGGTAAAGTTCCCTATAAAAAAAAGAGCCTGTCGGAATGACGAAAAACAGATTATTAACTGGAATATGGTAACTGGTCCACCTTTAATTATGTTTCTTTTTAGTGTTATTACTGTATTATTCATCATTTAATGTATAATACTGAGAGGTAGCGAATTGTAACATCTGTGTAAAAACTGCGACGCTGCATGTAAACTCTATGGTGCGACGATTATTAGACATTCCTCGGAGTTGGTTTTGGATTGCACAGTGGACAATTAAAAAGCAAGTAAAGGAAATTTATTAGAATAAAAGAACGACTGGTATATAGAATGAATACTGTGGTTGAAACACTGTCATATTTGTACATGACAAATTTAATTTTTTAAGAACTTATAGAGACAAGAAAATGGTTCAAATGGCTCTGAGCATTATGGGACGCAACATCTTAGATCATAAGTCCCCTAGAACTTAGAACTACTTAAACCTAACTAACCTAAGGACATCACACACACCCATGCCCGAGGCAGGATTTGAACCTGCGACCGTAGCAGTCCCGCGGTTCCGGACTGCAGCGCCAGAACCGCTAGACCACCGTGGCCGGCCTTATAGAGACAGTAATATGGATGTAGAGTCATTCATTATTAAATAAGGAATAAAACAAGCATAGCTTATCTGTATTATAACATTATCTACAATTACGGATCGCTATTTTCCAGAATAACGTGAATATTTATCAGTAAAATAATAGATATCCACCTGTGAGACACAAAAGAAAAATATCACGCAACATGTCGCCTGATTTTCTTCATCTTAAAGCATCTGTTGTGGGATATAGGATACTTCAAGAGGACGTCGTGAACAAAGAAAAGGTTTAAAGCTGCTTCGAAGACCTCTCTGAAATTGTACCAAATTATAGTAGTTGTATGCTTACGATCATTAAGTAAAGGAGTGTATAGTTCTTTCTACAGAGTATCAAGGCATGACATTTTAAGACGCATCCAGCGGGTTTGACTGAATCAACAGCCTTTCCAAACACAGAAGAGTTAGCCCATGAAAAGAAATCAACCCGCGGAATATTGCTGTCAGAGGAATCCATCCGACACACCCACAAATGAGTTTATATGTCAGTTAATAATTACGGAACCCAGTAGATTAATTGCCGGTACAGATGGTGTTTAGTTGCCTACGTAGTTCATTAGTGGACTGGATTGTTTGTGGGAAGAGACCAAACAGCGAGGTCATCGGTCTCATCGGATTAGGGAAGGAGGGGGAAGGAAATCGGCCGTGCCCTTTCAAAGGAACCATCCCGGCATTTGCCTGGGATGATTTAGGGAAATCACGGAAAACCTAAATCAGAATGGCCGAACGCGGAGTTCATTAGTGGTATTGTATGTTTCACGTTAAGAGGGTGAAGATACCCTGAATAGCGCATTTCGTGCTGGAGAGTCTCTTTGTAAATATCACAGTTAAAAGCGACCTACTTCTTCAGCTAACAAATCTATTTTCGGAGCCTACAATTTTATGCTGTAGATCTTGGGGACAGAGATAAAGGACGACACCTTAGATAATCCAACCCGTGATCTATGTAGGATATACTTCAATTTTTCGGTAACGGCAGGTATGTTCCAAGAAAGTTAATGCACCAAACCAACGTCTTTTCGACATGAAGATCATTAGAGGGGGAGCAAAAGCTCGGCTGGACACGGATGGGTTAAGAAATCATGCATGGCTTCGATCAAAGAACTATCTCAGCATTTTCCTGGCGCGATTTAGAGGGGAAAATATTTTTATGGCCAGAAAGAGATGTGAATCCTGTTCCTATCGAATTTTGATCCACGATATTAACCAGTGAATGATGGAGTCATGACATGGATGATTTACAAAAAATAAGAACTGAAAACAGTATGTTTAAAGCAGCTGTTTGCAGAGACATCTACAATATACAAATTGCCGAAACCGATTATCTAATATTACAAAATGTTTTACTAGCGGTCTTGACGACTTGAAGTTTCTACAGACTCCACACTATTGCAGATCGTCCCCACGCTGATACAGTATCAAGAATATACACAGAAAATGTGTTAGACATACGAAGCATTGCTGCTTGCTTCCAGACTTGCGTATCTGCGCCCAGAATATTAATGACGTCTTTCTTATACCGAATCAGTGTAAAAGATGTTGTTAATATCTACAGACATTAGATGCTAGGATAAACCATACACTCTCCGTCCTTGGAGTCGTTCCTGTTCTCGTGACACACACACGATGGCCAGTGGCCCATTTGGGATTCAACTACCTTAATACAATGTGATCAGAAACAATACGAAAAGCTTGTTAGGACGTTGCAGTGGAGGTTGTGCTGAAAACAATTGTTAAGAAAAAATTCGCTACGTTGACCCGTTTCCAAGCTATTTATAGCATCGACGTGCCCTTTTCGAAGGGATCATCTCGGAACTTGCGTGGGGCCATTTAAGGTAATCACGGAAAACCTAAATCTGAAAGGCCGGACGGGGACTTGAACCGTCGTCCTCCCGAACTTGAATCCGCAAGCGGTTTTGATTGGAGTGATCAACGTACGTTCCTCTGACAATAATATGGTCCGACTCTTGGTTCAGATCATGTATTTCTTGTTTTCTCTTACAAAAGATACTGGCCTTTGACGGAATGTGACGACAGAAACGCGGCAATTGTTACACAAAAGCTGTTCCGGCTCCCCGCCGCCTCTCTCTCTCTCTCCCCTCCAGGTATTTATTTGCATTAACCTATATGACAACTATCAAATGGCTCTGAGCACTATGCGACTTAACGTCTGAGGTCATCAGTCGCCTAGAACTTAGAACTAATTAAACCTAACTAACCTAAGGACATCACACACATCCATGCCCCGAGGCAGGATTCGAACCTGCGACCGTAGCGGTCGCTCGGTTCCAGACTATAGCGCCCAGAACCGCACGGCCACTCCGGCCGGCATATGACAACTATCACAATACAACAGATATACTCGTGGACTGTATCAGAGTTCAATAAATGATTCATAAAAATTATAGGCATCGCACATACTAACATAATTCTACTACTTTATCTTGTATGCATAAAAAAAATCAGAAGTGAAAATATACACACAGCCTATACCAAGAATCAAATACAATTCGTCGAAATTTGTAAACACACGCGCGATCAAAAACGGTTTTAACGTTTAATGTAGACACGGACCAGTGGTTAGAAATTAAGGACTCCTAAGTTCAGGAAAGGTGTGCGAATCTAACATGTATGAGGTTAAATGTTTATTTTACTCTTGAATGTTCTGTTCCTTACGCTTGATCCAAAATAGAACCTGCGTCACGATCGTGGACATCTATTTAAAGAAACTATAGTATCCTAAAAGTGTAGTATCCTACACAAAATAACACGAGCTTTTACGAATGCCATTCACTAGTACGTTAAAGTAGGAAAGGCCATTTGTTTACAAACTGATATGTTTTTGTACTGTGTATTTTGATGATGTAATTGTTCGTGTATTATATTTCAAAGATGGATAAAAGGAACAAATGCTGATAAAGACACACTTAGACTGCATGGATTATATCACAATAGTATGAACCTCTCAAACTATTACTCTGGATTGCGCTGTTCAAGCAGGTGGAAATCGCCAACAATGGTGCGGAGTTTCGAGGCAGCGAATGGCTCCGTTATCGCTACGTAAACACCAAACGCAGCTACACTCAAAAGGCACCTGGTGCACAATGAGCGAAATTGAAGTAAAATAGAAAAGATACAGCAATAAATCATCCACACAAGAAAACTTAACGCGCAAGGAGTAAGTATTTATTGGCAAGTATTTGTTTAGGGTCTTATGGTTTATATATTCAGAGTTACTGTTTTTCGAGTATACTGAACGGAATAGAAAAATATATGGTATAAAGAGCTAATGAGAGACCTTTTTACTCAGTGAAGAAATCAAAATCTTGGTCATATAAAACTATACAGTAACGATGCTGCCATGAAATATTTAAGGCTGCGCAGCTCTAATTATAGTCGTAGGAAGAGCGTCCAGCAGGCTACAAATAATTTAGAACGGGGATAAATTAGGCAGACAATGCGAGACACCGTAAAAAAGTAAGCGAGGTAGAGCGACTGTCCTACGTTCACAGCATAAATTGACAAAGCAAACGAGTTTAGTAATACGGAAGGGACTAATCACAGTCTTCAGACATTAGTATATAAATGGACGATAAAATTTACCTTGTAAATCGGTGTATAATCCTATGCTTCTCACCTAAAATCCACCAGTGATGTTGTAAGCGTGAAAACTTCTGTCTCATCTTGACAAGCAAGGAGAGTAGATCACGAAATGTTGCACATCGAGATGACAAACTTCTGGTGGCAAAGATAGGTTGGCGTATGTTACCCTCACATTCACTGCAGTTGCCGTTCGCCTGTACACCAGCCTGCACACGCTTCTCCGGCCACGTTTACTGCTTTCCGTGCGCTTCTAACCTCTTCGGAGCGCGCTTCGCGCTAGTTGTCCTGCACATTCCCTAGCCCTGCTTCACTACCGCTCCACGGTGTTTCGATCTAACTAGAGTTCGCCACATCGGGAAAGTCACGGACATGACGTGGCGCTCTTTCGAAATTAGCCGGTAAGGACATCTTGTAATGTCCTGGCATTTTCACCATTTGTTCTACGTCGACGGAATTCGTTCAACTACTGTTTGGTATAAAGCTTTTTAACCCGAGGTTTGTTATAGGGTAATACAAAAGATGTGAACCTCCTCATTGTGCTGGCATAGGTATTATTGCATTTTGAGCTGAGGGCAGTACATTCAATACCTTTAATGTTTATAGAATGAATTTTCACTCTGTAGTGGAATGGACGCTGATTTGATACTGTACTGAAACTGTATGCCGGACAAGGACTCGAACCCAGATCCTTTCGCAGGCAAATGCTCTACCGACTGCGCCATCCAGACACTATACACGACTCCTCTTCCCCTTCCCTCCCCAACCTCGCAGTTTTACTACGTTTCCCCTGCTTTCCAAACTTCACAGAAGTTCTCCTGCGTACCAAGAGGGTCTAGCACTCCTGAGGGGAAGTACTTATATTGCGGAGAAATAGCTTAGCCACAGCCTAGTAGATCGATTCCAGAATGAATTTCCACTCTGCAGCGGAGTTTATGGTATTTCTGTACTTCCTGATAGATATAAATTGAGTGCCGGTTCGTGGCTCGAACCCGGAAAAACAAAGGTTTCGAGTTCGATTTCCGATCTATGTCGCTGTGTTACGTTGTGGCAGGACAAACACTGTGATGGCATCTCATACGGACATCAGTCTCGGCCTTTCTAATCGTCTCTCTTCGTTTCATTTTCACGCACGCTATTATCAGTGCTGATACTAAACACGCATCACGTGTACCCCGTTGTACGTTGTACAGTTAGATCATTTACCTAAAACGGAAAACAGAGAGGATAATCACGACACATCTTCGCACGAATGCAAAACAAAGGAACAGTATCTGACAGTCATATTAGAAGCAATCAAATCGTTGTTCTCTTTTCACGCTTTTCGGAGAAAACTAGATATGGTCTTACCTTCCTTTGTACAAGAAAGCCTTGTATTTATTGTATATGAAAATACCGTTGGCTTACTATGTTATATGCGACACATAAAACAGCCACAAGACAAATTTTCTCGCTATTAGCTCCTCAGTCTGCTCTGGTCAAGGCCGGCCGGTGTGGCCGAGCGGTTCTAGGCGCTTCAGGCTGGAACCGCGCGACCGCTACGGTCGCAGGTTCGAATTCTGCCTCGGGCATGGATGTGTGTGATGTCCTTAGGTTAGTTAGATTTAAGTAGTTGTAAGTTCTAGGGGACTGATGACCTCAGATATTAAGTCCCATAGAGATCAGAGCCATTTGAACCATTTTGCTATGGTCAGGCAAATAACAGGCCCAACTTTGGCACCACATACCTTTATGAAATATTTTCCTCAGAATATAACAAAGCGATATCTGGTACACTATACCATAGTCCAAGGAGCCTTTCAGACCAGAAGACAAAAATATGATTTACAGCATACGTTGATGACTGAAATAGTTTTCATTTATTTGTGCTGATGCTATTTCCATTATCACTTCTAGAAATATGTTAATTCATGTAATTGGTGAACTTCAGGTTCTCCTGTGTAAATAGTGCCCTAAAATTAATTTATTTCGTATTACCTATTGCTGCATTTAAGAATACATATAAACAACTATGGCTTACTACGTTATAGTGCTATATTTACGGCATATAAGAAACAACAACAAAAATTTTTTCGATAAAACCTCCTAAATCTGCCATGGTGAGGCAAATATGATGCCCAAGTTCGGCATCACATACCTTTATGAAATATATTCCCCAGAATATAAGAAAGCGATAAAAATTGGCTCTGAGCACTATGGGACTTAACATCTAAGGTCATCAGTCCCCTAGAACTTAGAACTACTTAAACCTAACTAACCTAAGGACATCACACACATCCATGCCCGAGGCAGGATTCTAGCCTGCGACCGTAGCGGTCGCACGGATCCAGACTGAAGCGCCCAGAACCGCTCGGCCACAGCAGCCGGCCTAAGAAAGCGATATCTAGTGCACTATACAGTAGTCGAAAGGAACCTTTCCATTCAGAAGACGACTCAATATGAGGTAAGGCATACACTGATGACTAAAATTGTGTTCGTTTATCTGTACTGAGTCCGTATTTGAGACACTATTTTCATTCTCACTTCTAGATATTTGTTAATTCATGTGTGAATAGTACTCTAAAATTAATTTATTTTGTAATGCCTATTGCTCTACGATATAATACTGCTAAGTGATATTGTTATGTCACTGCTTTATTAGCATGTATTCGTTTATAGTTGTTTTCTCTTCCTCTGCCAATGTATCCGTATGTTACTTTGTATGGGATACGGTTGTAACGTAATGCGAGCACTGTGCGTCACAAAGTAGCTGAGGACATGCAGTCCTAGAGTTATTTCGCTACAGGCGCGTTGTGTGAAGTGAATCTTCATAACCTAGTTTTACACCCGCCTTCGTAGCCACGCTCGTTAAAGCGCGACAGTACGATGGCCATCGACTTGCATGTAAGACGGTTCGGATTGTGGTGACGGCGTAAAATTTTTCATCGCCAGTATTTGGTGGGCAAAGAGAAGATAGATGGAGATCTACTATTTCTAATCATCAGACTTTGCACCAATTTCGTGAATTAAATTCCAAACCTCAGCACGGTGTTTTATGGAGTTTGAGCATGTGATACCGTTGATGATGATCTATCCATCGTATGGGAATGCTACTACCGACGGTCCCATTGGTGCTATCCGAGAGGAGTAAGGTATGTGCCGGCACCAGAGTTTCACCCTGTTCCTTCTCTTATCATCATACAACAAAAACGTGACACCACGCTATACACAAACACCCATAACAGTCGCCTACACTCAACAGATACACTTACACATCTCTCACACTTCTCGAAGGAAAGGTGCCACAATGCGTGAAGGACAGAAAATCTTTCCAATTACGCGACTGAACTACCCCTCACAGTCTCCCAGCTAACCGTGCCATACGGTTTTACTTTTTCTTTTTCTTGTCTCGGGCACTAGCAGATTTCTTTTTCTTGTCCCAGACACCAGCAGAACAAGTAGTCTCAGACGCGTTATTTTTCCTTGCAAATTAACACCAACGGATAAAATGTTGGCTGAACTTGGGGCTACCAGAAGGCAATACTTGCGTGGTAGGTGTTCATACTCTGTGCTGATTCCGCAGTTAATTCAACTTGGAGGTCAGTAGTTTGACCAGCTTGGGACACCATCATACACGTAACACGAAATCACTGTTAAGGTCGTAACCAAGAATAAATTTCACTCTATATTAATTTTTCGTTCCTAGGCGTTCGTGGGCGGTGCAGGAGAGAAATTATAGCATAACTGCCTCTGGGCGAACTGTTGTTAGTCTGATCCTACTTTCAACAACTCTGTTTGATGAATGAAAACTATTTCCAGATTCCTCGTCAAAATTCTTACAATCTTTACTCTTTAAGTGTTACACTAGAAATCTAAGAGTTTAGCATTCGGTCTATGGCCGTCCTAAATTCTTTTCTGGTAGTTTAGCTTCGAAATTACTTCGTAAATGTGACTACTGCAACTTTGTTCCGAGTTTCTGATTCCGACTTTCAATAAGACCTTCAATAAGATCATAACGCTCTGTGGTCTTGAAATTGATTTTAGGGCTGATTACAGTTTTACTTGTAACATACACCCGTGAGGAACATTCGGCTTAACGATAAGGGAAATCACAGAAAACCTACTGCAACTCCAGGTGCCGGGATAGCCGCGCGCATTAGCATGCCGCTTTTGGGACACGAACAGACGTGCCAGCCCTGGTTCGCATCCGCCCGATGATTTAACGACGAAGGCCGATGTGCCGACCAGGCTTGATGTCATTTTTTGTGGTTTCGCACGTCCGACTAGGCCAATGTTTTCCAATCTTTCTCAGATTATTACCGCAGAATGCGATTAGAAATTAGTCAGTATTACCCCACCACACCCTCCCCCCTGTCCGCGTCCGCACCATCATCAACACTGGCGAGTAATTAAACGTTTTCCCTGTGAAACAACTAGCTCTTTACTCACACAAAATGTTGATTGCTATCGGCAATGGATTTCAAATTGATTCCGTATTTCTAGATTTCTAAAAGTCTTTTGACACCGTGCATCACAAGCGGCTTGTAATCAGGTTGCGTGCTTATGGAATATCGTAATCATTATGCGACAGGATTCGTGATTTCCTGTCAGAGTGGCCACAGTTCGTAGTTCCTTGTCTATATAAACGATTTAGCAATTGGGAAATTTGTGTTAAGTTCTGGGACCAAACGGCTGAAGTCTTCGGTCCCTAGGTTTACACACTACGTAATCTAACTTAAACTAACTTACGCTAAGGACAACACCCACACCCATGCCCGAGGAACGACTCGAACGTCCGACGGGGAAAGGCGCGCGAACCTAGACCGCACAGTTACCCCGCGCGGCAGATTTACCAGAGTAGTCGTTCTAGATCGTATGCAGATGATGCCATCGTTCATAGTCCAGTAAAATCATCAGAAGATCGAAACAAATTGCAAAACGATTTAGAAACGATCTCTGTATGGTGCGAAAATTGCCAGTAGAGCCTAAATAATGAGAAGTGTGAGTTGATCCATAAGACTGCTAAAAGGAATTCGTTAAACTTCGGTTACGCGATAAATTAATCAACAGTGGCGTAGCTACGATAGAGCTAAGCGGGGCACTGCACCGGGGCCCCCACGTTCAAGGGGCCTCTCAGCCTCTGTGAACGACATTCGAAAAAGTTATATAATATCTTAGTTGAATCAAGAATTTTCGACTTTTAACTTTTTGGACCCTCCCCAACAAATCTCGAACGGCGCGAAATGAAGTCACAAAAATTTCTCCCACCTCCAGGACATACACTATGTGATCAAAAGTATCTGAACACCTCCAAAAACATACGATTTTCATATTAGGTGCATTGTGTTGCCACCTAATACCAGGTACTCCATATCAGCGACCTCAGTAGTCATTAGACGTCGTGAGAGAGCAGAATGGGGCGCTCCGCGGAACTCACGGACTTCGAAAGTGGTCAGGTGCCTGGGTGTCACTTCTCTCACACATCTATACGCGAGATTTCCACACTCCTAAACATCCCTGGGGCCACTGTCCGATGTCATAGTGAAGTGGAAACGTAAAGGGACATGTACAGCACAAAAGCATACCGGACGACGTCGTCTGTTGGCTGACAGAGACCGCCGTCAGTTGAAGAGGGTCGTAATGTGTAATAGACAGACATCTATCCACACCATCACACAGGAATTCCTAACTGCATCAGAGTCCACTGCAAGTACTATGACAGTTAGGCGGGAGGTGAGAAAACTTGGATTTCATGATCGAGGGCTGCTCATAAGCCACACAAAACACCGGTAAGTGCCAGACGACGCCTCGCTTGGTGTAAGGAGCGTAAACATTGGTCGATTGAACAATGGAAAAACGTTGTGTGGAGTGACGAATCGCGGTACACAATGTGACGATCCGATGGAATGGTGTGGGTATGGCGAATGCTTGGTGAGCGTAATCTGCCATCTGCCATCCATACCACATCCACATGACTCCGCAAGGCAGAGAATGATACGGCGGCAGATAGCTATCCCTTGGGCCACGGTGATCTAGACGAGGAGCTCGTGTATAATGAAGTTACTCCATGAAAGACACGCCTCCAAATATCACATGAGAAGTCTCATTTGATGGAAAAATAACGTAAAAATATCGGAAGATTGCCATAAAAAACGAAATATGGGACAGTTTCATAACTATCTTCTTTTAAATATCTCGGACTAATTACGGTACCATCTAGACTAGACAGTAAAGCCAATATAGAAAGAGCCACAAAGCTCCAGAAAGGGTACACAGTAATATGCAGTCAGTAGAATAAACGTATGCTGCACCGTAACGTAAAACGTCGGCATTAAGAGGCACTTGTCTTGCCTGAAGCAATGTATATGCCTCAGAAACCATATCTCTAGAAAAACCATGAAAAATTTATGAAACTGCAAATAAATAACGAAAAATTCTAAGAAAAATTTATGGTCCCAGTAATATATGGGTTCAAATGGCTCTGAGCACTATGCGACTTAACTTCTGAGGTCGTCAGTCGACTAGAACTTAGAACTAATTAAACCTAACTAACCTAAGGACATCACACACATCCATGCCCGAGGCAGGATTCGAACCTGCGACCGTAGCGGTCGTTCGGCTGCAGACTGTAGCGCCTACAACCGCACGGCCACTCCGGCCGGCCCAGTAATATAAATGGAGTATGAACGCCTTATAACTAGCAACAGACAAGTCCACTGAGGTAATACGTAGAAGACGTAGAAGTTATATGGTCGCATCTGCAGATGGACGACACTAGATTAACAAAGAAACTACTTTATATAATAATAAAGTAACCTGAAATCCGTAATTCGTCACAGATTAATAAACTCCAAAGACATACTTGCAATATTTATCGACTTTAAAAATCTTTTGACCCCCTTGATATGGAAACCCTAGATAAAGCAATCCATGAGTTTGGAATTCAAACCAAGTTGGCAAACCTAATCCGAAAAACTTGGACAGACAAAATTTCATAAGTATAATTTATAGATGAGATTTCTTGACCTTTCAAAATAAATACAAGTGTCAGGCAAGGCAAGCGTTTATTCCTCTTCTTTCCAGCTGTGTCGTGGAAAAAATTGTAAGAACTGCGAATGAAAAACTGAATGAATCCAAAATATCGTCACTCCTGCTAGGAAGAAAGAACAAAGCTGTTACAATGAATTTCCTAATATCTGCCGATGATTCTGTCATACTTCCTGAAAACCTGACAGATGCAGCAGTGCAAATCAAACTTCTGGAAGAGACGGCCAACATAATATGTTTAATAATCTCTGCAGAGGGAACAAAATTTATGAAAATATAAAAGGTGCTCCAACTCGACAAATAGAAAGATGAAGAAATACAAATTTCTGGGAGAGACTATGCAAGAGAGGGTTTCGAAAAATCAAAAAAGTTAAAAATCACTTGGTTAGAAGAAATGAAGCGGTACTCACGAGAAATAAATGCCATAGAAGATACCATCAGTGGATGCAAAGATTTTAGAACTCATGTCCTAAATCACACATTTGCAAAGAAAGCTAAAAAAAGGAAGAAAAATAAAAACACTTTTTCAGAATTGCTCTGAGCACTATAGGACTTAACATCTGAGGTCATCAGTCCCCTACACTTAGAACTACTTAAACCTAACAAACCAAAGGACAGCTCACACAGCCATGCCCGAGGCACGATTCGAACCTGCGACCGCAGCAGCAGCGCGGTTCCCGGCTAAAGCACCTAGAACCGCTCGGCCTCAAAGGCGGCAAGAACACTGGAAAACAGTGGACAGAGATATGGAAGAATCAACAGGGGGAATTCATGAAGAGATTTTGGGAGGAGAAGAAGAAAAAGAAGATGTCGGACCAAACTATCAAGTTCAAACGCGCTGTTTAAATGGGTATAAAGAAGAAGAATACTGCGTAGCTCCTACAGCAACATAGTGAGCATTAAGTAGTTACTGTTGTGTTGTGCTGTCAATTACTTCAGTTATTGTTGCTACTTGAATAATGAAACAATTTCTTGCCTATTACGGGAACTACGTACAACTCTGAAAAGACAATTTCATGACATACAGAAGTATATGTGATGGTACAGTGTGACAATTACTGAACCATTAAAAAATAGTCATAACTCCTGAACGGTTTGCGTTAGGACGTTCAAACTGAACGGTTGGCCGCATACGTGTCTGGTTTAGCGATGAAGCCCATTTTCATTTGGGAGGGTTCGTCAATAAGCAAAATTGGCTCATTTGGGGGACTGAGAGTTCGCATTTCGCGATTGCGAAGTCTCTTCACCATCAACGGGTGACTGTGTGGTGTGCAACGTCCAGCCACGGAATCATCGGTGCGATATTTCTTGATGGCACCATGACTACCGAATGGTACATGAAGATTTTGGAAGATTAATTCATCCCCATTACCCAGACTGGCGCTGATGTCGACAAGATGTCGTTCGTGCAAGACGGAGCTCGACCCCATCGAAGCAGCAGTGTGTTTGGTGCCCTGCAGGAGCACTTTGGGGACCGCATTCTGGCTCTGGGGTACCCAGAGGCCGCTGGCATGGGCCTCGATTGGCCGCCATATTCTCCGGATCTGAATACATGCGACTCGTTTTTGTGGGGCTATATTAAAGACAAGGTATACAGTATCAACCCCAAAACCATTGCTGAGCTGAAAACAGCCATTCAGGAGGCCATCGACAGCAGCAATGTTCCGACGTTTCAGCGGATCATGCAGAATTTTGCCATTCGTCTACGCCACGTTTTTTCACATAGTTCAATAATTGTCATCCTTTATGTCTCAATTTTAATACGAGGAGCGTTCAATAAGTAATGCAACACATTTTTCGGAAAGTAGGTTAGTTTTGTTCAGGATTCCAGTACATCATATTACTCCCTACTCTTTTTCTACAAAACCTTATTTTTCAATAAGATCTCCATTCAATGTCATGGCCTTATGCCATCTTACTGGGAGAGCTTGTATGCCCGCAGGGTACCACTCTACTGGTTGCCGTCGGAGCCAACGTCTTGCTTCATCAATAACCTTCTAATCATCCACGTACCGCTTCCCGCGTAGCGCATCCTTCGTTGGGCCAGACAAATGGAATTCGGAAGTTGCTAGATCCGGGCTGTACGGGGGATGAGGAAGAACAGTCCAATGAAGTTTTGTGAGCTCCTCTCTGGAGCGCAGACTTGTGTAAGTCCTTGCTTAGTTATGGATAAGAAGAAATTCATTTGCATTTTTCTGGTGCCAAACATATTGGCAGGAATCACAGAAGTGTGCGGCCCGCCGGCACGCAGGTAATCAGACAGTTCTGCATGACCTTGCGATTGTGACTGACACCTCGCCCCACGACTCACCGTGCATTTGTACACTGCCAGGTCTCCGTCGACAATCTGCAGGTGCCTCTGAATATCTGCGATGCTCCGGTTCTCCGTCAGAAGAATCTCAATGACAACTCTCTGCTTGGAACGCACTTCCGTTACAGACACCATTTTGAAGGCTACGTATAGCGCCGCAACCTATCGGAAATTCATGGAACTATAGGGGCTGAAGCGGGTATATTTCACGATGTCCCACAATAAATACCGCGTTTATCAACCGAAATTGGCTGAGAAAAAAACTGCGTTCCATTACTTATTGGACGCCCCTCGTACTATAGATGCTTGATTCAAAGTATGCGTTAGACGTTAGAGGCTGGACTATTCGAAGAAGATGATGTTCACACATTCGTTCCACAAGCTGTAACCTTCTGCTTTTACCCATCAGAAAATTTAATTTTACTATTTTCCTTCTCAATCCCCCCCCCCTTTTCCCCGTTGGGAACCACTAGACTAGGCGAATATCGGGCTGGTACCAAGGCCCTGCTTCAGTCACACAACTCGCAAAAATTTCGAAAACATCCTTTCGAAAGCAGCAAGATGGAGTACACAAATTCCGTCCTGGGGGGGGGGGGGGAGCGAGGGGGGGGGGGCGAGGGAGGGCGTCTAAACATGGCGACATCAACTTCGTCCAGCCACCCTCTACCGTTAAATTTGCCAAGTCTAGATTAGTATGCCGACCACGTGAAGATAGGGGATAAGGGTGGAAACTAAAAAAGGCAGAAAACCTAAATCTGGATCGCCGGATGGGAATATGAATCATCGGCCTCCCGAATACGGAGTTCAGTACCTTACAACAGCAGCAAATCACTCGGTGCGAATATGGCGCCAGTGCCTTGTCCACTGCGTCAGGTCGTTCGGTGAATGTGGTAAGACATTTTGTCCACACAATGCATCTGTCTTTAGAATTACCTTCAGGAGCTTGCTTGTATGTCCTACGAGGGGAACGGGTAGGTGATTGCTACAGAGGATGTGAAGTACATATGACCCTAATATTATTAACAACGACAGCAAAGTAAATACTGAATTAGTTCCACAATAATAGTCGAGTTTTTTCTTATCAGATTCACAATTTCTACAGGCATTCTCGTAGACTAGCTCAAATGCTAAAAGCTATAAGCTGCTACAAAATAACTATTTTGCCCTGTCTTCCTTTTATTGTTGTGGTATTCAACCCGAAGAACGATTTTATTCAGCTCCTCATGCTGCTCTATGTTGTATAAGCTACAGTGTATTTGCTTCACTACTACAACATGCCCAGTTGAATCAGCTTTTAGCCGAGCGGTCTACGGCGCTGCAGTCATGGGCCGCTGGTCTAAGGGTAGCGTCTTTGGTTCATAATAAAAACGTGTTCGATCCCCGCCACTGCCTAAATTTTGATAAATAATCAGCATTGGCGGCCGAAGACTTCCGGCATAAGAAGTCAGCCTCATTCTGCCAACGGCCTTGTCAAAGAGGGCGGAGGAGCGGAAAGAGGTTCAGGGCACTCTCTTGTCCTAGGGGTGGGAAATTACCCCTAAAGGTGGAAGAATCAGCCATGATCAACGACATGAGGATGCAGAAGGCAATGGAAACCACTGCATTAAAGACACGTAACGTGTATCCACAGGACATGTGGCCTGTAATTGAAGAAGTGTCATGATGATCTCTCCATTGGCAAAAGATTCCGGAATAGTCCCCCATTCGGATCTCCGGGAGGGGACTGCCAAGGGGGAGGTTACCATGAGAAAAAGATTGAATAATCAACGAAAGGATAACGTTCTACGAGTCGGGGCGTGGAATGTCAGAAGCTTGAACGTGGTAGGGAAACTAGAAAATCTGAAAAGGGAAATGCAAAGGCTCAATCTAGATATAGTAGGAGTCAGTGAAGTGAAGTGGAAGGAAGACAAGGATTTCTGGTCAGATGAGTATCGGGTAATATCAACAGCGCAGAAAATGGTATAACAGGTGTATGATTCGTTATGAATAGGAAGGTAGGGCAGAGGGTGTGTTACTGTGAACAGTTCAGTGACCGGGTTGTTCTAATCAGAATCGACAGCAGACCAACACCGACAACGATAGTTCAGGTATACATGCCGACGTCGCAAGCTGAAGATGAACAGATAGAGAAAGTGTATGAGGATATTGAAAGGGTAATGCAGTATGTAAAGGGGGACGAAAATCTAATAGTCATGGGCGACTGGAATGCAGTTGTAGGGGAAGGAGTAGAAGAAAAGGTTACAGGAGAATATGGGCTTGGGACAAGGAATGAAAGAGGAGAAAGACTAATTGAGTTCTGTAACAAGTTTCAGCTAGTAATAGCGAATACCCTGTTCAAGAATTACAAGAGAAGGAGGTATACTTGGAAAAGGCCGGGAGATACGGGAAGATTTCAATTAGATTACATCATGGTCAGACAGAGATTCCGAAATCAGATACTGGATTGTAAGGCGTACCCAGGAGCAGATATAGACTCAGATCACAATATAGTAGTGATGAAGAGTAGGTTGAAGTTCAAGACATTAGTCAGGAAGAATCAATACGCAAAGAAGTGGGATACGGAAGTACTAAGGAATGATGAGATACGTTTGAAGTTCTCTAACGCTTTAGATACAGCAATAAGGAACAGCGCAGTAGGCAGTACAGTTGAAGAGGAATGGACATCTCTAAAAAGGGCCATCACAGAAGTTGGGAAGGAAAACATAGGTACAAAGAAGGTAGCTGCGAAGAAACCGTGGGTAACAGAAGAAATACTTCAGTTGATTGATGAAAGGAGGAAGTACAAACATGTTGCGGGAAAATCAGGAATACAGAAATACAAGTTGCTGAGGAATAAAATAAATAGGAAGTGCAGGGAAGCTAAGACGAAATGGCTGCAGGAAAAATGTGAAGACATCGAAAAAGATATGATTGTCGGAAGGACAGACTCAGCATACAGGAAAGTCAAAACAACCTTTGGTGACATTAAAAGCAACGGTGGTAACATTAAGAGTGCAACGGGAATTCCACTGTTAAATGCAGAGGAGAGAGCAGATAGGTGGAAAGAATACATTGAAAGCCTCTATGACGGTGAAGATTTGTCTGATGTGATAGAAGAAGAAACAGGAGTCGATTTAGAAGAGATAGGGGATCCAGTATTAGAATCGGAATTTAAAAGAGCTTTGGAGGACTTACGGTCAAATAAGGCAGAAGGGATAGATAACATTCCATCAGAATTTCTAAAATCATTGGGGGAAGTGGCAACAAAACAACTATTCACGTTGGTGTGTAGAATATATGAGTCTGGCGATATACCATCTGACTTTCGGAAAAGCATCCTCCACACAATTCTGAAGACGGCAAGAGCTGACAAGTGCGAGAATTATCGCACAATCAGCTTAACAGCTCATGCATCGAAGCTGCTTACAAGAATAATATACAGAAGAATGGAAAAGAAAATTGAGAATGCGCTAGGCGACGATCAGTTTGGCTTTAAGAAAAGTAAAGGGACGAGATAGGCAATTCTGACGTTACGGCTAATAATGGAAGCAAGGCTAAAGAAAAATCAAGACACTTTCATAGGATTTGTCGACCTGGAAAAAGCGTTAGACAATATAAAATAGTGCAAGCTGTTCGAGATTCTGAAAAAAGTAGGGGTAAGCTATAGGGAGAGACGGGTCATATACAATATGTACAATAACCAAGAGGGAATAATAAGAGTGGACGATCAAGAACGAAGTGCTCGTATTAAGAAGGGTGTAAGACAAGGCTGTAGCCTTTCGCCCCTACTCTTCAATCTGTACATCGAGGAATCAATGATGGAAATAAAAGGAAGGTTCAGGAGTGGAATTAAAATACAAGGTGAAAGGATATTAATGATACGATTCGCTGATGACATTGCTATCCTGAGTGAAAGTGAAGAAGAATTAAATGATCTGCTGAACGGAATGAACAGTCTAATGAGTACACAGTATGGTTTGAGAGTAAATCGGAGAAAGACGAAGGTAATGAGAAGTAGTAGAAATGAGAACAGCGAGAAACTTAACATCAGGATTGATGGTCACGAAGTCAATGAAGTTAAGGAATTCTGCTACCTAGGCAGTAAAATAACCAATGACGGACGGAGCAAGGAAGACATCAAAAGCAGACTTACTATGGCAAAAAAGGCATTTCTGGCCAAGAGAAGTCTACTAATATCAAATACCGGCCTTAATTTGAGGAAGAAATTTCTGAGGATGTACGTCTGGAGTACAGCATTGTATGGTTGTGAAACATGGACTGTGGGAAAACCGGAACAGAAGAGAATCGAAGCATTTGATATGAGGTGCTATAGACGAATGTTGAAAATTAGGTGGACTGATAAGGTAAGGAATAAGGAGGTTCTACGCAGAATCGGAGAGGAAAGGAATATGTGGAAAACACTGATAAGGAGAAGGGACAGGATGATAGGACATCTGCTAAGACATGAGGGAATGACTTTCATGGTACTAGAGGGAGCTGTAGAGGGCAAAAACTGTAGAGGAAGACAGAGATTGGAATACGTCAAGCAAATAACTGAGGACGTAGGTTGCAAGTGCTACTCTGAGGTGAAGAGGTTAGCACAGGAAAGGAATTCGTGGCGGGCCGCATCAAACCAGTCAGTAGACTGATGACCAAAAAAAAAAAAAAAAGTCATGAGCTGCGCGGCTGGTTGCGGCGGAGGTTCGAGTCCTCCCTCGGGCATGGGTGTGTGTGTTTGTCCTTAGGATAATTTAGGTTAAATAGTGTGTACTCTTAGGGACTGATGACCTTAGCAGTTAAGTCCCATAAGATTTCACACACATTTGAACATTTTTTTTTAATCGGCTTACCATACACAAGCAATGGTCTCCACCTACCATTTTTACCCTCCACTCCAAAAATGACCATCCGTTGCCGCCTCAGGATATGTTCTATCAATCAGTCCCTTCTTTTAATCAAGTCGTGCCAAAAATTTATTTTATCCTCTTTTCGATCAGTGCTTTCTCGTCAGTTATACGAGCTACACAGCTAATATTAAACATTCTCTAATAGCATAACATTTCAAAAGCTTTTATTCTCTTATTGTCTGAACTGTTCATTCTCCATGTTACATTTTCTTTCAAGGCTACAGCCCAGATAAACAAAGACCTCGGCTGAAAACACTTACTAGGGACATTCGATGAGAAGTCATCGAGACAAGGGTATCGTCAGGAGTGTCCTAGAGATGTCTTATACGACCACTATTATTCTCTATATACAATATGTGATCAAAACTATCCAGACATCTCTAAAACACACGTTTCTCGTACTAGGTGCATTGTGCTGCCACCTACTGTCAGGTACTCCATATCAGCGACCTCAGTAGTCATTAGATATCGTGAGAGAGCAGAATGGGGTGCTCCACGGAACTCATGAACTTCGAACGTGGTCAGGTGATTGGGTGTCTTGTGTCATACGTCTGTACGCGAGGTTTCCACTCTCCTAAACATCGCTAGGCCCACTGTTTCCGATGTGATAGCGAAGTGGAAACATGAAGGGACACGTACAGCACAAAAGAGAACAGTGCGACCTTGTCTGTTGACTGACACAGACTGCCGACAACTGAAGATGCTCGTAAAGTGTAATAGGCAGACATCTACCCAGACCATCACACAGGAGTTCCATGCTGCATCAGGGTCCACTGCAAGTACTATGACTGTTAGGCGGGAGGTGAGAAAACTTGGATTTCATGGTCGAGCGGCTTCTCATAAGCCACACATCACGCCGGTAAATGCCAAACGACTCGTCGTTTGGTGTAAGGACCTTAAACATTTGACGATTGAACAGTAGAAAAAATTTGCGTGGAGTAACGAATCCCGGTACACATTGTGGCGATCCGATGGCAAGGTGTAGGTATGGCGAATGCCCGTTGAACGCCATCTGCCAGCGTGTTTAGTGCCAACAGTAAAATTTGGAGGTGGTGCTGTTATGATGTGGTCGTGTTTTTCATGGAGGGGGCTTGCACCCCTTGTTGTTTTGCTTGACACTATCACAGCACAGACCTACATTTATGTTTTAAGCATCTTCTTGCTTCCAATTGTCGAAGAGCAATTCGGGGATGGCGATTGCATCTTTCAACACGATCGAGAACTTATTCATAATGCACGGCCTGTGGCGGAGTGGTACACGACAATAACATCCCCGTAATGGGCTGGCCTGCACAGAGTCCTGACCTGAATCCTATGGCACACCTTTGGGATGTTTTGTAACCTCGACTTCGTGCCAGGCCTCACCGAACGACATCGATACCTCTCCTCAGTGCCACACTCCGTGAAGAATGGGCTGCCATTCCCCAAGAAACCTTCCAGCACCTGACTGAACGTATGCCTGCGAGAGTTGAAGCCTGTATCAAGGCTAAGGATGGGTCAACACCATATTGAATCCCAGCATTACCGATGGAGGGCGTCACGAACTTGCAAGTCATTTTCAGCCAGGTGTCCGGATACTTTTGATCACATAGTGTACATAAATGATATGACGGACACCCTGTGCAACAATCTGCTGCTGCTTGTTAATAATAAAATGTCGTGTGACTAGGGCCTCCCGTCGGGTAGACCGTTCGCCGGGTGCAAGTCTTTCGATGTGACGCCACTTCGGTGACTTGCGCGTCGATAGGGATGAAATGATGATGATTAGGACAACACAACACCCAGTCCTGAGCGGAGAAAATCTCCAACCCATTCGGGAATCGAACCCGGGCCCTTAGGATTGACAATCTGTCGTGCTGGCCACTCAGCTACCGGGGGCGGACTGTTTGCTGATGATGCTGTTATGATGGGAGGATTCAAATGGTTCAAATGGCTCTGAGCACTATGGGAATTAACATTGAGGTCATTAGTCCCCTACACTTAGAACTACTTAAACCTAACTAACCTAAGGACATCACACACATCCATGCCCAGACAGGATTCGAACCTGCGACCGTAGCGGTCGCGTGGTTCCAGACTGTAGTGCCTAGAACCGCTCGGCCACACCGGACAGCGCAGGGGAGGATGTCATCGGTGAGTGATCGCAGGAGGATACAAGATGACTCACAAGGGAAACTCCCCATCGCATTCCTCTCAGATTTAATGGTAAGATGGCACAGTAGATAGCCCGTCATAAACTGAACACAGATCGAGCATGAAAACAGGAAGAAGGTGTACTGAACTGTGAAAAAAGAAGCATTTTAGAAACAGTGAACGGTCCAAGTTCAACATGTGCAACACTGAGCATATTGCAAGAATCATGGCGACGTGGTTGTACGGTCACGGTGTTGGACTTCAAAACGACCCTCGTCTCTTCCACTCCTGGTTGGTTTCCTTCTGCTGTCGGTTATATAAATGTTAATTTTAAAAAAAGTATGAAAAAATTTTAAAAAGTAAAATAAAAAAGGAGAGTAAATGAAGAAACCATTGATATTTGTTGTACATCTAGTCCACGTTCCCAACGCTTTCCTTGGTTCCTGGGGAGTGGAAACGGGATATGATGGACCCAGGGCTGCGGCCCCTGCCCATTTTTCCCCCTCCTCCGCTTGGGCTCCAGGAATGTTCATAAAAAAAAAAAGAAAAATGGTAGGTTCATGTTCAAATCTCCAACGTGCCCCATTTATTCACAAAATTATGAGCTTTCCGTCCGGTTATGGACGTGTTTTTTCTCCTTCTGTACTCTTGGCAGTTGTCATACTATACACTGGTTACAGAATATGAGTCATGTGGTATGAACATATTACCGTCGCAAATAAATTTGATGAATAGTGAAAGCACGCGATATGCCTCATAGACCTCCCACAGAACTGAAAACAACATATAAACCGGTGTGAACTATGTTACAACAAAGGAATTCAAGAGTCAAACCTTCCAAAGCGGAGCGTGAGAGTCATAACATGTGGTACTTGTGTAGAACAAATACGCGGTGCGCACATCTGGAGGTCCCATCCTTACACCTCGCTGATGCTAACGGACTTTACACCGCGACAAAGACACAAATTTGAATACAGCGAACGGACACGTCAGTGGCCGGATGGACATTTTATAATCTTGAGGAAAAAAAAGTGAGACACAAGGGAGATTTGAACAGGGGTCTCCCTTTTCGCAGCCCCATATCTTCACCACACAACCACGGCGCCGTGATTACAGAAGTACGCTCGATGCTGCACATCTTGAGCTTGGACCGTTCACTGTCTCGATTTCTTCCTCTTTTTTTGGGGGGTAATATGTGGTAAGTTCCTATGGCATCAAACTGCTGAGGTAATCGGTCCCTAAGCTTACACACTACTTAATCTAACTTAAATTAACTTACACTGAGGTCCACACACACACCCATGTCCGAGGGAGGACTCGAACCTCCTACGCCGGGGGGATAAGCGTGAAACGGCTACCCCGCGCAGCTTTTGCTTCTTTTTTCACAGTTCGGTACATCATCTTCCTGTCTTCATGCTTGATCTACGTTCCATTTTTGACGGGCTATCCATTGGACCATCCTACGACTAAATCGAGAGGTATCTTGAATGGTAACTTGCTCTAAATGTAGAAAAATTTAAGTTAATGCAGATAAGTAGGAAAAACAATCCCGTAATTTTCGAATAAAGCGCTAGTAGCGTTATGCTGGACACGGCGTAATGTTGCAAAGCGATGTGAAATGGAATGATTATGTAATGACTGTACGAGGGAAGTCGAATGGAAGACTTCGTTTTATTGGGAGAATTTTAGAACAATGTGGTTTATCTATAAAGGAGAACATGTACACAATTTTAGTGCGACCTACTCTTGAGTACTGCTCGAGTGTTTGGGATCCCACCAGGTCGAATTTAAGGAAGATCTCGAAGCAGTTCAGAGATAAACCGCTAGATTTGTTACAGATAGGTTCGAATAAGACCCAAGTATTGCGAAAATGTTTCAGGGAGTCAAAAGGGAATCCCTGGAGAGAGGGCGACGTTCGTTTCGAGGAATTCTATTGAGCAAATTGAGAGAACCATCATTTGAAGCTGACTGCAGAACAATTCTACTGCCACCAACATACATTTCGCCTAAGGACTACGAAGATAAGATAAATGAACTTAGAGCTCGTACAGAGGCATATAGACAGTCGTTTTTCCCTCTCTCTACTTGCGAGTGGAACAAGAAAAAATATGACTAGTAATGGTAGAAGGTACCTTCCACTACGCACCATACAGTGGCTAGCGGAGTATGCATGTAGATGTAGATGTGCTTTTATTCAAAATGTTAATAGTTCCACGACAAACCGAGAAATGATAGTCTCTGTTCTCAGTCTCTCACTAATGGCAACTTTTTCAGGGTGTTTGCATGTAAACGGCGGTAAAAGCCAAAAACATGGCTGCTATTAGTAGAAACGTGCGCGGTTTTCGAACCAGAAGAGTACTTTTCCGGGACGATTTGCTCAATCCGATGATTATGAGGATAATTATAGCTCAGATAAAGATCCTGAACATGCATCTGAAAGCAAATGCGATTCAGAATTTGTTTCTAATCAGGTAACTGTGAATAATTATTTAAGCAGGCAAAGACTGTTACTTTGTGTCCCGCAATGTTATTTACGTGCATCTACGTGACAGTGTGATGGGAGATATGTTAGGGGTCATTCTTAATATCATAGGTTACTTTTTTAGATTGTTGTGTTTTCATTCAAAAACGACGTAATGCAAATCTTAGTACTCGGATCTTTTAAATTTCTATTTTCAGGAGGTTTATCGGTAATGTTTCGTTAACTCTCCAAGCAAGTCAACAGTTGTAATCAATGGTAACTCAAATGCACTCAGTTAGCAAGTAAACAATGTTAAGTCCCGATTAACGTATTTTAAGTGAATAATTTTCGACAGATTTTACAATTGGCTCAAATGGCTCTGAGCACTATGGGACTCAACATCTTAGGTCATAAGTCCCCTAGAACTTAGAACTAGTTAAACCTAACTAACCTAAGGACATCACACACACCCATGCCCGAGGCAGGATTCGAACCTGCGACCGTAGCAGTCCCGCCGTTCCGGAATGCAGCGCCAGAACCGCTAGACCACCGCGGCCGGCGATTTTACAATTATAAAAATATGTTGTTACTCTAAAAATGTTTGAAAACAATGTCTCATCTGACTAAAAAATCAGAGTGGATATACTTGAAATACACTGATGCAAAACTTGAGGACGAAGTATGTTTCGCATGATGTGTCTCGGCCAAGTAACATAGTTCGATGAAACTTAGACCATACATAGAGAACTGCTGCAGTTTGTTCACAAGGTAACTGAAATAAATACGCAGTGAGAGTGACACAAATGACACTTTTATTTAAAGACAATAATTACAGGGAATTTACCGCGATTTTTGGTGGTCCCCTGGTCATTGGAGTGGCATGGTTCTTAATAGGGCATGCGAACAGCAGTACATGTTCTGCAACGTGTTTCCATGCTGGACACAAGATTGGTAAGAAGTTCTTGTGCTACAGCGTTCCATTCCTACACCACTGCGGTTGAAAACTGCTGTATGAAACTTCCTGGAAGATTAAAACTGTGTGCCTGACCGAGACTCGAACTCGAGACCTTTGCCTTTCGCGGGCAAGTGCTCTACCAACTGTGATACCCAAGCACGAGTCACGCCCCCTCCTCACAGCTTTAATTCCGCCAGTACCTCGTCTCCTACAGTTTTAATCTGCCAGGAAGTTTCAAATCAGCGCACACTCCGCTGTAGAGTGAAAATTTCATTCTACAGCTGCTGCATGGTCGTTGGTACATGTGGACGAGCTGCAGTACCTCTTCCAGAGCATTCCATACGTGCTCAATGGGATTTAAGTCCAGGGAACGGGCAGTCCAGTCCATTCGTCGAACATCCTTTCGTTCCAAGAGCTCCTTCATCTGCTCCCTTCGATGCGGTCGCTATTGTCATTCATAAAAATGAAGACAGGACCGAATGCACCGGTAAAAAGACGTTGTTGTGGAAGGATTACAGTGGCACAGTTATATTGTTCAAAGATTTGGAGGTCGGTTCAGCGATGCAATATTATGCCTCCCCGCACCATAACACCTGGACCGCCAAAACGATAATGTTCGAAAATATTCCTGTGTGCATTACGTATTCCAGTCTCGCCCGTTCAGCATTTTCGTACGTGACACTAAGGAAACTATATTATCATAAAATCTTAAATTTTCGATTTGACTTGAGAACATATTTGTTAATAACGACAAAGTATTATTAAACTAGCCATGGATATGCGTTCTAATCTTAAGTGATTTTTTTTTTAGGCTACAGTCTTGGGTTATGAGCGTCTATTTCGGTTCTCGTTCAGTATGAGGCGATATGGAAAATTCTGAAGTGAGGTGAGTACTCGTAACAATTATGTTCCCACAGTAACACTGGATACACCCTAAGCGCGGCAGCACACAGAGGAGAGTGGGAAGCTTCGCTTGCTTCCCGGCTGGCAGTTGACACGTCATACCGCCGTGACGCCACTTCACAGGAGTTCTTCGCTGCCGGCGGCCTCTTTGTACACCGCAGGAAGCGCTCTCACACAGTGTAGTCGAGCGATATACGCCAGTGCGTGCCTACTGCCGTTGTCCTCGGCGTCCACGGAAACAATTGTAGCAGCCTTTCCTAGAATACGGCGAGCTATCAGTGAACAGCGATGAAGGTAAAACGTCTCGCTAGCATTCGCTGTCGAACAGCGGTGTCTTGAATAAGCAGCTAGCTGTGTTGGTCTTCCTACTCTCTTACCAGTCGGTGCTATCGCTCTGAATTTGGAACCCTCAGAGTTACTGCTGTATGAGTGTTGCTTCCGCCGACCGGTGTGGCCGTGCGGTTCTAGGCGCTTCAGTCTGGAACCGTGTGACCGCTACGGTCGCAGGTTCGAATCCTGCCTCGGGCATGGATGTGTGTGATGTCCTTAGGTTAGTTAGGTTTAAGTAGTTCTAAGTTCTAGGGGACTGATGACCACAGATGTTAAGTCTCATAGTGCTCAGAGCCATTTGAACCAGTGTTGCTTCCACATCAAATTCTAATTACCTACGTATATTTTAGGAAAATCGTAAGACGTTTGTGTAATACTTCCGTGATGTAAGTCACTATCCGCACTCACTGGAATTTTTAAGTGTGTTTATGACCGGGCTTACCTATTAAGAGACTTGATTCTGGAGTGAAACAGTATTTTCTGTCCTGCAAAGGCTGTTACATTTTTAGGCAGCAAGTGGGGTGGAGATATTGGGCTTCATGCTGGTCATTGTAGAATATAGTGAGTGGTATGTGCAGCTCCGTATTTACATGGGCGCGGCAATAAAAAAGGGGGAGGGGGGCAGCAGCGATGATTGCTGGAGTTCTTATTAGTGAAAGGGAAATCGTAGGTAAGATGCTGATGCGCACATCATGCAACTAACAACAGAAGTTTTTATGCAGCGTGGTATTAGCTTGGTGCCTTTATTGTTGTTTGTGTGAATTTCCCCGTTTTATTTATGTGCTGAAGTTCAGATACAAAATAACCGTCAATATGGACTGCGATATACGTCTGGACCGTGGGAAACGTCTCAACGGCCCAGGCTACATAAAATTATTTGAACAAAACAGGAAGAGGGAAAAAGGAAGTTTTAGAGCAAACGCCAAAGTTACACGCGTTTTCCGTTAACAAAGAACTAGATTCTGATGACTTGGAACATACAAATGATTCACAGCGCAGAGTCAATTGAGGTGGAAAGCTCGACGTTAGTGAATCTGAAAGTGATAACCGACATATGAACAATTTCGCAGCAAGTGAAGCAGAGCTAGGCTAAGGGGAAGTTTTTGTCAGACTTTACAGTTGATGAAGGTGCCTTCTTTTGGGAAATCAGTGAAAAAGCGCGAGATTACGTAGTACGAAACAGAATTAATCAGAATAGCAACTGTGATTTTGTAAACTCAGATCGAAGTATCCTGGTAAACGAAGATTTATTTTCAAGGATTTGTTTGAAAGGAAATTGTTGGCTGGAGACATCACGCAATGCGATAATTTGATTTACAGCCAGACAGGAGTGACTTTGTTGTGTGTCTTGTAACTCTCTGGGGTTCATCTCAGTTCGGTACAAGTGGCTTTAATGGTTGGAAACACGCTAATCAATGGGTAACTGAACATGCAGATTCCAGTGCACTTCGTGATTGTGTTTTAATTTTCAAAGAAAGGAGAAATCATCTGTCCAGAGTTGATAAAAAGTTTATTACTCAGTTACGAGAAGAAGCAAATCATTGGATAAATGTACTACACATGTTAGTGGATATAGTGAGAAAACTTTCTTCAAGGAGATTGCCATTTCAGGAGATGAACAGTTTTTTTCCTCAAGTGATGATAATTGTATGATGTGTTTAGAGAGTATAGCTGAATCTGATCCATTCTTCGCAAATCATATGGCTAAATATGGAAACCTGAGAAAGGGAAACATCTCATATTTTTAATTTACCACTTATGAAGAAATTATAAATATTATGGGGAAGACAATCACAGAAGAGATCCTAAAAGACAGAGTTGATGCGAATTATTTCTCCATTATTGTGGTTTCTACCCCTGTGTTTCACACTGCGATCAGTTGAGTTTTGTTATAGCGATATGTAAATAAAGACTGTGTACCACAAGAGCTGTTTCCAGAGTTTATAAGAAATGCTGGGCTCACAAGGAAAGAACTGACACGAGCAGTATTTAAGTTCCTCAACTCCCGTGGATTATATATAAGCAACTGCCGTGGCCAAAGTTATGATAATGCTGCAAACATAGCGGGAATCTACTCTGCCTACAATCCCGAATCAAGTTCTTCAATCATTTGCTATTTTTCATCCTTTGCTCCTCTCATTCCCTAAATCTCGCAGTATCAAGTGCAGCCCCAAGCCGTAAAATGGCTACAACATTTTTTGACCTGCTACACACAATTTACAATGTTTTTCGGCATCTACAAAACGTTGAAAATTCTACATTTCATTTTTGAAGATGGAAACTTGAGTTAAAAGTCTCTGTCCATTACAAGATGATCACCTTGAGAAGATGCCTGCAAAAGCATAAATGTTAAATGGAATGCAGCCAATAATTGTCTTTCTGAAGAGAAAAGCGATAAAGCTGTGATTAAATCAGAAGCAACAGGGATATTACAAAAGCTTGACTCTGAAGTAGTGCATTCTTGCACTTGCGGGGAGTAATTTGGAACGTTTCAATGCAGTGAGTACAAGACTAGAGACAGAAAATTTGAATATCTGCAGGAGTGAAACTTTATACATAACTTCAAACTTCTATACATTTGACAAGTTTCTGAAGTCTACAAAAAGGTGAGGGAGAGAAAACTAGAGACTAAAAAACAATTTGCGCGAGTCAATGAGGCAAGGAAAACGTGTGAAGAGACGAAAGAAGTTTTTCGATGACTTGGACTTTGAGACTGAAAATGAAACTGAGCTTTGCAGATCTAATAGTGACATACTGAAGGCCTGTTATTTGATTATATTGGACAAACTATCCACAAAGCTCAATAAGCGTCATGGTACCTACTAAGTGTTTCCTGAAAAGTTCTCGTTCTTGTCCAGTTTGACGAAAATGGACCCTGATGTAGTCTAGAACGCTGCAAAACAGCTGCAGCATGTTTATATAGAGGTGTCTTTTGGAATAGAATGTGTCCATCTCTTTTGACTTCTGGCTATGAGAACAGCCCTTTTTAGCCTGTCTTAAATAAAATGCTAAGAGAGAAATATCTCTTTGAAATTTATGCAAACATCAGAGTCGCTCGTCAAATTTATTTGATCACATCAGCAACGAAATACTCTGCTGAACGATCCTTGTCGATTCCTGGAAGTGTTAAGAAATATCTCTTTGAAATTTATGCAAACATCAGAGTCGCTCGTCAAATTTATTTGATCACACCAGCAACGAAATGCTCTGCTGAACGATCCTTGTCAATTCCTGGAAGTTTTAAGAACTACTTGCGTGTTTCTCAGGCTCACCTCACTGTACTAGCAATAGAAAATGATCTGACTGTGAAACTGGATTTTGAGAATGTGATAAATGTATTTGCTGTTCACAAAGCAAGATGAAATACATTGA
Source organism: Schistocerca cancellata (assembly GCF_023864275.1). Lineage (NCBI taxonomy): Eukaryota > Metazoa > Arthropoda > Insecta > Orthoptera > Acrididae > Schistocerca > Schistocerca cancellata. The sequence continues at coordinate 505,642,575 of NC_064629.1, read as the reverse complement.
ACTATTGACATTCTTTGTGGATATATTAATCCTTTTTTTGTTTCTGAGCTATCCTTTGTGTGTATGTGTGTGGTCAATAATGGTATATGTTTAGCGTCTCCATCCTGCATTCTGAACATGCTGCAACCAAACTTTCTACTCTGAACTCAAGATTAGTTACCAGTTACTATTTTCCTTTTTGGGTGAAAACTAATTCTTAAAATAATGCATACCTATTTTAAATAACTTGTTTACTGATTTGCTGCGTAATGTTTTTCAGAATTGCCTAAGTTTGTTGTTGGAGTGAGGGGCGATTAAAAAAAATTGGGCTTATGGGCTTAACATTACCTAAATACGAGGCTCAGTATGTTCACTCATTAAAGGTTAAGACCTTTGTTAGTACTGAACGTTTCCAGTAATAGTAGTTGAGACCCTGAGCAGTTTAGATTAATTGATGATATAGATGATTCGAACAAGAGTTGAATATGCGGGAGTGTCTCATGGAAATCCTCAGGAGACTTGAGCGGAGTTGTTACAACAAAGACTTAATACATAGCGGAAAGTGAAATTTGACACGATGGTTCAAGAAATCTGGTGAAGCGCAGACGTGGTAGCTATGATTTAAACATTACATTCCTTACAACTCGTGTAACCGTAAAATGGCTGACGGATTTTTCTTACAAAGTTTCTGATGATATTATCGCACATATCGTAGTCATTTCATTTACGTTATTAACAAAACATGAGTTGTTAAATGATATTTCTGTTTGTTTTTCTTTCGTCAAAGCTTTGGTGTGTAGTACTAGTTTTTAAGCGCTGCAAATCGGTATCATCTTTCAAAATGAAATATGTCGTTGAGCTTTTCTGGGAAAATGTTCATCTCCTCGTTTTGGAGAGTATGCATTACTTCCATTATTCAGTTCACACATTGACCATCTTAACAGTAAAAAATGTTAAAACAAACATGATGGCTGAAACTAGGTATTATTTCTAGCGTTACTGAATATTTATTGACGTATACGACGGTGGGTGTGTTTTGTCTGTATTCAAATACAGAAATCACTCCGGTCGTTCAATAAAGTTTTCTGTAATACCTGCACCGCAGGGTACATCTTTTCACGTTCCAAGACTTCATAACCCTCTTAATAAATAGTACCGTGAACAGTTTAAAATTGGGCTTTTACGTGGTATACAAAGTTCTGACATACTAAGCGTCTTCAAAGCTTGTTGCATTACATATAGTATTTCAAGGCTGGGATGTTTGGCCCTCGCTTAGAAGTTCCTGTCTCCGTAACCATAGAGAAAATTCATGTAGTTATTATGTGGACGAATTGCGTATTAAGAGTACAATCTAGGGCTCGACTGTCATTTGAATGAATATCGAGATCGGTTTAGAAACGGAATATCCTACTTAGATTAAGTTTTCAACTTAAATCCGTAATTCGTCACAGATAAATAAATTCCAAAGACATATTTGTAACATGTATTGATTTAAAAAAAAAAACTTTTGACTCTCTTGATATAGAAACCATAGATAAAGTAATCCATCAATTTGGAGCTAAAACTAAGTTGGCAAACCTAATCCGAGAAATCCGAACAGACACAATCTCAAAAAAATTATTTCTGGATGAGATATCTTGGCCTTTCAAAATAAATACAGGTGTCAGGCAAGGCAATGGTTTATTCCACTTTTTTTCAAATGTGTAGTGGAAAAAATGATAAGAAATTGGAATGAAAAACTGAAACAATGCAAAATTGGTTCACTCCTGCTAGGGAGAAAGAATAAAGGTGTTGCAATAAATTTCCTAACATTAGCCGATGATTTTGCCATACTTTCTGAAAGCTGTGACAGATGCAGCAGTGCAAGTCAAACTTCTGGAAGAAAGAGCCGACATGAAATGCTTGGCCTAACAGTCTCTGCAGAGAAAACAAAATTTATGACAAATATAAAAAGTATTATAAAATATTCAATAACAGATACTGGAGGAAGAGGAAGGGTAAAGAAATTCATATATCTGGGAGATACTATTTTTAAAAAATGGTTGAGATAAATCTACTTTATAGGAAACGATACAAAAGATGGGATAAACGTATGGTGTAACTAAGAATACCGACAACAAAAAGCTCTTATCGAAAAAAACTATTTTTTTAAAGTACACTATGTAATCGAAAGTATTCGGACACCCACAAAAACATACTTTTCCCATATTAGGTGCATTGTGCTGCCACAAACTGCCATGTACTCCATATCAGCGACCTCAGTAGCCATTAGACATCGTGAGAGAGCAGAATGGGGCGTTCCACGGAACTCACGGTCTTTCAACGTGGTCAGGTGATTGGGTGTCACTTGTGTCATACGTCTGTACGCGAGATTTCCACGGTCCTAAACATCCCTAGATCCACTGTTTCAGATGTGATAGTGAAATGGAAACGTGAAGGGACACGCACAGCACAAAAGCGTACAGACCGACCCCGTCTGTTGACTGACAGAGAGCCGGCCGGTGTGGCCGTGCGGTTCTAGGCGCTTCAGTCTGGAACCGCGTGACCGCTACGGTCGCAGGTTCGAATCCTGCCTCGGGAATGGATGTGTGTGATGTCCTTAGGTTAGTTAGGTTTAAGTAGTTCTAAGTTCTAGGGGACTGATGACCACAGATGTTAAGTACCATAGTGCTCAGAGCCATTTGAACCATTTTGAACTGACAGAGGCGGCCGACAGTTGAAGAGGGTCGTAATGTGTAATAGGCAGACATCTATCCAGACCATCACACAAGAATTCCAAACTGCATGAGGATCCACTGCAAGTACTATGACAGTTAGGCGGAAGGTCTCAAAACTTGGATCTCATGGTCGAGCGGCTACTCATAAGCCACACATCACGCCAGTAATTGCCAAACGACGCCTCCTTGGTGTAAGGAGCGTAAACATTGGACGATTCAACAGTGGAAAAACGTTGTGTGGAGTGACGAATCACAGTACGCAATGCGGCGATCCGATTTACTGAGTAAATGTCTGAAGATGACCTTGTAAGCCGAAAACCGGTTTACATTAAAAGTAATATTGTAGAACAAAAGCAAACTGGTGCTTTTCATTTATTATAATGTTGTTCTACCAAGAACTGACGGAAGATTCTGTTAAAGAGGAGATAACTATTTTTGCGGAAATATTTACAGAAAAATGAAATAAAAACTTTAAGACATAAGCTAATAATGATAGATACGTTATTCATTTTGTCGTCTGAACAATAAGCCTTTCGCCATTAAATGTTTTTTTTTTTTTTTTAATTTGCTTCTGGACATACTATTGAAGTGTCCGCTTTGTAGCCATTGTAAAGTGATTCATTATTGTTACTCGAAATTAGTTACATTGCATGTCATGTCACATGTCTAGATCACTGTATTCACGATTTGACCAAGCAGGGAACTTAATGTCACCGTTGCTTTTATATTTGCTTAGAATGCTAAGCGAAAGCATAACGAAATTTGTCAAAAAATATTCGAATGCCCTGAATTAAATAATGCAGGATCTGTACAAATTTAGAGTCGAAACAAAAGTTAGACACTTTTACAAAAAGTGGTGAGTAATGGGGCAAGGAGCAATTTAGCTATCACGTGCCACGCCATCTTATATTCCTTGTGGTGTACGCTTGAATGCAGTGTGATAGCCTGACATCTAAAACGTCCACGGGCCACATCTCCCACATTTGCATGTTGTCTAGGAGGAACTGTTGAGCGTAAATTCTTTCCAGTCTGCTCAGTGATCAAGCAGTCACATAGGTATAAAATTTAGTTTTGGTGCTTGATGGTATTTATGTGGGACGCATCTGAAGCCTCCTCCCAATTAATCAGCTTGAAGATCCGTTAGAAGCTCAGGCATTGCTTCAAGAGCAAACTTCGCGTCTCGCGATATTGGCATTGGTGGCTGAAAGTGCGTAGATATTAATGAATTGGTCACAGTCACATCGAACGTTCATAACTGTGCTTCTCACGGAAGGTAGTATATGCTGTTGTACAGTGGCATTCTTTTTATGCATATATTACTGGGGTACACCACATTCTCCTCGTGTGTTTACGATAGCATTATGTCCCGGAGTATTTGTTACACGAACCGAAATCACCTCTTTCAGTATAACCACATTTTAAGTCTGCTTCGTAAACATTGTGCAAAATACGTAATATATCTGTCTCTGAAGATATTTTCTTTACATTTACGGTAGCTGTTGATAAGTTTTCGTCATTCTAATAAAACAAACAAACATGGCCCGAACAGGATGTGAAGTCTCTACGGTACTAATAGGCCGCCGTGTCATCTTCAGCCCTTAGGCGTCACCAGATGCAAATACGGAGGTTCATGTGGTCAGAACACAACTCTCCCGGCCGTTGTGTTTTCGTGGCCAGTGCCGCTACGTCTCAGTCAAGTAGCTCCTCAATTGGCCTCATAAGGGCTGAGTGCACCCCACTTGCCAACAGCACTCGTCAGACGTGGACGGTACCCATCCAAGTACTAGCCAAGCACAACAGCGCTTAACTTCGGTTATCTGATGGGAACCGGTGTTACCACTGCGGAGCGGCCGTTGGCTTTCGTCATCCTAATAGGCTAGAAGAAACTTGATGCATCATCTGCCTCCTCTAACAAAGAAAACTCCCCATTGCACCCCCCCCCCCCTCTCTCATATTTAGTGGTAAAATGTCCCAGTAAATAGCCCGACAAAGACTGAACACAGATCAAGCATGAAAACAGGAAGAAGGTGTACTGAACAGTGAAAAAAGAAGCGAAACAGTAGCATTTAATCGTCCAAGCTCAAGGTGAGCAACATCGTACGAATTGCAAGAATCCCGGTATCGTACTAGTGTGGTCGTGGTGATGAACTGTGAAGTGGGAGGTCCGTGTTCAAATCTCCCATACGCCACTTTTATTTTTGCCAAATTACGGAATTTCCGTCCGATCATTGACGAGTCTGCTCTTTTCTGTAGTCTTGGCAATTGTCATAATATACGAGGGTCGGTCAAAAAGTAATGCCTCCCATTTTTTTTCTACTTAATGAAATTAAGTTAAGTGAAAACTTTGAATTTGGCGCCATTCCTCAAACCTTCTTCTGCAATCCACTGCAGTAGTAACTTTCTGTGTCAACAGGTGGCAGCACAGCAGAAGTTTGTAAGATGGCCGACATCGATGTTCGTTTGAGACAGCGTTGTGTGATTGAATTCTTGAATGCAGAAGGTGAAACGCCCATACGCATTCATGAAAGACTGAAGAAGGTGTATGGTGTTGTGACAGTGGATGTCAGCACTGTTAGACGATGGGTTCGTCGTTGTAAGGAAGCTGAAGGGCAAACACCGTTGACTGACGAAAAGCGGAGCGGCAGGCCGGTGAGTGCAGTGACTCCACACAACATTCAGCAAGTTGATGACATCATTCGTGGTGACCGTCGGGTGACTGCAGATGAAGTGTGTCGCATTATTTCTCTTAGTAAAGGCAGTGTGATCACGATTATTAAACAATTGGGGTACTCAAAAGTTTGTGCACGGTGGGTTCCAAGAATGTTAACCGATCAGAATAAAGAGGCAAGGAAAACAATAGCCTCCCAACACTTGCAGCGCTTCCGTTTGGAGGGAGATGAGTTTCTGAAAAAAATTGTGACCGGGGACGAAACATGGGTGCATTTTTTTGAACCTGAATCAAAGAGGCAGTCAATGGAGTGGCGTCACACAAGCTCGCCGAGGAAGAAAAAATTCAAAACTGTGCGATCGGCAGGGAAAGTTATGGCAACAGTTTTCTGGGATACAGAGGGTGTGATTCTGGTTGATTTTTTGGAGCAGGGATGCACAATAAATTCTGTTCAATACGTCACAACCCTCAACAAACTTAAAGCACGTCTTCAGCGAGTTCGCCCAACAAAATCAATGGCAGATGTTCTTCTTTTGCATGACAATGCAAGACCACACACCAGTCGTCACACCTCTGACGAGATTGTCAAAATTGGATGGGAAGTTTTGCCTCATCCCCCATACAGCCCTGACCTGGCACCATCAGACTTCCATCTGTTCGGGCCACTAAAAGAAGCTCATCGTGGGATTCATTTTGAAGATGAGGAGGCCGTCAAAACATCCGTGCGTCAATGGCTTAGGAAGCAGAGCTGTGATTTTTACCGTGCTGGGATACATGCCCTTGTTCAAAGATGGATCAAAACTGTAGAGATGGGCGGAGATTACATTGAAAAATGACAAAATGATCCTCAATGTTGTGGTTTTCAACCTATGTAATTGCATTTAAATTTCCTGACAATTAAACGTAGAAAAAAATAGGAGGCATTACTTTTTGACTGACCCTCGTACATAGGCTATAGAATATGAGTCATGTGGTGAGAATGAATTACCGTCGCAAGTAAATGTGGTGAACAGTGAGAGCAGGTGAGATGCCGCATAGACCTCTCGCAGAAATGAAAACAACCAAAAAACGGGAGTAAACATTGTTACAACAAAGGAATTCAAGAGTCAAAACATCAAAGAAGGAACGCAAGAGTTATAACATGTGGTACTTGTGTAGAACAAATAGGAGGTACATACATGTGGCGGTTCCTATCCTTACACCTCGCTGCTGCAAACGGACGTTGCGCCGCACGAAGACACAAATTTGAATACAGTGAACGGACACGTCAGTGATCGGACGGACAATTCATAATTCTGTGAAAAAAAAAGGTGATGCACGAGATGCGAACACGGATCTTCCGTTACGCAGTCCAACACCGTGACCACACAACCACGATGCCGCGGGTATGCAAAATCGCTCGATATTGCACATCTTGAGCTTGGGCTGTTCATTGCTTCTTTTTTCACAGTTCAGTACACCTTCTTCCTGTTTTCATGCTTGATCTGTGTTTGCGTTCAGTTTTTGATGGGCTGTCGACTGGGCCATCTTACCACTAATTCTGAGGGGGGGGGGGAGGGGGGGGAGGGTGCGATGTGGAGTTTCCCTTGTAAGTATACTGAAGAACTGGACAGAATTTTTTGCAAATATGTGGACAAAGGGAAGCCTAATTTTAGGCACTAAGGATCACCACACTACTTCTGTTCATCCCAATGATAAAATTTTGCAAGAAAACGATTCGCCTCTTACTGCCACCATAACATCTAGAGCTAAATCCTCCATAACTGGTCTGAAATCTTATAAGGAATAGTGTCCATAGTCGTAATACTTCAAGCATCTCGCTCTCTAAGCTGGAAAGAATAATGGTTGATACTGTTGGTGCCAGTAAATAAACGTTGTGTCACCTGGCCTGACCAATGCTTTCGGTGACTTGCGCATCTATTTCGCTACGTTTTTATTGAAGCAGCTTTTGTTTTGGTCCCACAAGGCTGAATGTACCTCGTTGTGGACCTTAGTACCACAGAACAATCTAAGATATTCACCGGGAGTCGAACCCGTTCCCTTAGCGTCACTAATTAAAATCTAGACATTAGACCACAAGGTTCTTGTGCTAACGTGACATTAGAAGACTAGAAGTGCCGTATAGCACGTCAGAAAAAGTCAGTGACGGCTACTGGAGAAGAAATACTTTGACGGACGAGGAACCTGAAAATAAAATCAGTATCCATTGATTGTAACAAAGAATAGTCATTATCGCCCTCTACTTAAACAGCAGGAAACGATTCGACAGACACCACAGGAGAAGATAGTATCATAGCCAGGGAGCATATGCAGTGGCGAAGCGTCGTGAGCCGGAAAGGTGAGTGCGTCCTGTTACTTTCTGTACTTGTTCTCAACGGGCACTTCATTCATTGGTGCGTGTGACAGCGCTCCGAGTGCGAGAATACTGGAATTTACGCTCTTATTGCATCGCCTGTTTCTCAAGAGCAACACGACCTTGCTGCCACTCTAACTAGGTGTGCATTTCGGTTTGCGGGGTAAAAACACTACGTTATTACAGGTGACTTTGAAGAGAGTAAAGGGGCCCCTCACAAGCTCAATATTTATTGTGCAATAATATTGTCAGTATAAAGCTGGATAGTACGAGGCCAAGAACGGCAGAATATTATAGCGCAGTATTGACGCTCGGGATGTGACAATTTCAAATCTGGCTTCGTAACGTAGATATCGGCGCTCCGTGTTACAGAACTCACGAGTATTGCGACTGAAATTGCTACGTACTGCAAAAAGAAAAGGCAAGAGGAAGCGGTGATAGGCTAAAGTGTGCTTCGGGAAGCGTTCAACACGCGGCCATACCAACGTTCTAAGAGAACTTGCAGCAGAGCCAGATGACTATAGGAATGTTTTAACGTATGAATAAGGGATCTTTCAACGAATTGGTGAATTTCGTTACACCTTATGTACACTGAAAAAGATACTGTTTATATACTCGTCGGATTTCACTTTCCACAATTCTGGGAGCGACCTATAAACTAGAAAAGAGTAAGATACATTACCGTAAAGAATCGGTAGGCATTGCTGGTATATATTTCTGCTAAAAAGAATTTAATCTTCTGAAACAAACAAATAAGTCGTTAAAGTATTATTCCCCTGCACTTAAACACCTCTGCCGAATGTTTCTTCACAATAGTACTATCTAGTAAATACGCACTCGATCTACTCCGCAGAGCACTCTTCAACAGATGATTCCTTTCATCTGTCTTCCCTAATGTTTTCATATGGCGTCGCTGTATCAGTTGTTTGCATGTCCGCAGATCACGAACTCTCAGCAGGAGCTGCCTTTCACTGCACAATATCACCCTTACACCGTACATTATATTGCGCAATATACTGAGCAGACGACATTACCTTTAAATGTTCTTCAGTATACTTCGCAAATTGTCAGTACCGACCTTAGACGCCCAGTATTATTTGAGAGTGCGAAGTCCGCTTTACACATCTCTTCGGTTTGAGCTAAGTCGGTTGGGCGCAGCGGAAAGCGGACAGAGGGGTCTCAGGTGACATATGGGCGCCGCATGTGGCACACGCCCGGACGGCCGGGGCCTGGCATCATAAAATATAATGAGCGCTTTCTGTCCTTGTATGACTAAATAAGATCTGTTCGTACAACTCGGACCCAGGGAAACATAAAAAAATGCGTGTTGTATGGCACGTTCTCGTCTTGCACCTGCAACATCGTGTCGTAGGTCTACAAGTCCTGTTTGACTGCTTCGTGGGAAGTTTAAAAACATATGCGTACCATGGGAAGTCTAAATCCAGCGTGGGTGATCGGAATTTGGTTTATATAACCTGAGATAGTAAATCCAAATGACGAATTGAATCTTTATAATTCTTGTGCATATTTCATCAAATGCTAGTTTGCTACAGATAGCGTTTTTCAGAAAACCATATTGAAGGCGTAATACCTGACCTTCGCGCAAATTTATCTTTGCTACTAACCAGTGGTCGATTTCTCTAATTTTTGGTCCTTCGTGGTCGTACGGGAGGTAGAAATGGAAACTACATCTGCTAATTGCTGGTTCCATATTCGATACAGTCATTTTTCAATAGAACTGACTTCAAAATTTTAAATTTTCAGGAACGAAGAAAAACATCCTGTAGGTAAGTATATGAAATGTAACAGGATGGGTTTTCCAATATTTCAAGAACATAATGATATGGATATTTTGCCATTACTGTAGCTGCAAAGTTTTGCGATCTCTTTGAAGAAAATAAGCCCAAAATCTTGGGAAAAGGTTCTTTTCTTGAGGAAGTGATTCAGACTCATTGTCAATTGAACGTTTTAGTAGTGTTTTAAGTTGTTTCTTTCTTTACACATACATTTTCACAGCCTTGTAACTCTAATCAAAGTGCACACAAAATGATTTCATTGACCATCATCATCTTCGCAAGCAGCAGCAGCAGTGTTACGTACAGGCCATTTCATCAAATCATCATAGAAAAACCTATATTCATGCGGAATACAATCAGGTGAACGTCGAATGTCTTGCATTTTGTTGCTGTTAATAACCACTCGTCCATTGTTAGCCTTTTCAAAATTAAAAACAACAGACACTTTCGAAAATGAAAGATCGAATGCATTCTTTTGTAATCCTCCTGTATTTTCACAAGCCACAACATCTGACTGTGACTTACTACGTTCAAAATGCATAGAGGGATATGGTTGAGACTTGAAGTTTTGGCTTTTTGGAATATGACTACCTTGTGATTCGTTCAACGACCCCCTTTCCTCTGGTATGTTGGCCACAACTTAGAGAAATTGTAGATATATCTTCAGTTTCTAGTAGCTTTATGGTGAAGTTACGATTTTTGGAAGCATTGGCAATTATTTCAAAATATTCGTTCAGTGTATACACATTACATTATCAGCTCTTCTGGCTACTCAGTTCAGCATGTAAAATTTCCTGTCGCATACACTATACGAATGCCCACGAACAGGAGAAAACTACCACAAGCGAAACGTATGGCGTAGTGCATTAGGTGTTCGATAGATCTTATGCGAAGATGGTCAGCCCTTTCAAAAATGACGCCGCTTAACGAAGTTGCGAAAACACGTCGTTATTAGTAGCTCAGTTTGTGAAAATTTGGAGCAAGAGCCTTTCAAAAATGACTGTATTATTTGTGAAAGTTCATTACTTACAGTAGAATGAAACACTAGACACGAACTGAATGAACACACAGTTGCACGTATGAGCGGTCTGTCACGGCGAGATGCTGTAACTCTGCACGTCCGATCCTGACCAGTGTCGAGAGTAGACTGGCTATACAAGCGGACAGACCGCCTCTTCCTTCTTTGCACCCACATTGTTTTTTGTCACTGCGCTGAGCAACGTACAGGGCATGCTGAACAAGCTATGGACTTATTAATTAGATTATTCTTAATCTTTAGTTAGCTAAACAGAAACTAATGCACATTCCAGGAAACAGAGTTTAAACAAATCATTAATCTGTCGAAAATCTAATACGTCCAGGAAGAAAGAATTAGTTTTAGGGCTATGTTTGAACTTTGGAAATCTGAAACAAGAATAGATTATTTTCGTTTATAGATACAGCGGACCATACCTTTATTAACAATTGCACCGGTGAAGTCGTAATGATATGTCTTGGTCCCTAATCCCATTACCGCAAAATTCGAAATAGGGTAGCACTTTAGAATATTTCCGCATGTATAATGGTTGATATGAAATGATCGTCCTGTTAAGCGTTCAAATAATTTCTGAAACTGATGTTTTTCAAAGTTTAATCTTCGTATCAATTTACTTCGTTAAGTTTAAAGCATATTTGACATCACCCTTAGTATGTTGAATGGTCATTTTTTCATGTAATATCTTTCGTCCCATGGCTTTGGTCACGTATGCATTCGACACGTACATTCCACACATCTCCTTTTCCCCCTCTTTGTGTCCACCTGCTCTTCCCCCCCCCCCCCCCCATCTATCTGTCCACCTCGCCTCATCCCCCCACCTTTATCTGCCCATCTCCTTCTCCCCACTCACTTTCTGTATCTCTGTCTCCTTGTCCACTCTATTTTTGTCCGTCTCCTCTGCCCCTTCTCTCTGTCCATATCCCCCTTCCACTCTCTGCCCATACACCCTCTACTTGAGTCCTGCATCTTCCCTCTCCCCCCCCCTTTCTCTGTCCATCACCTCCTCTCCTTCTCTCTGTCCATCTTTCGCCCCCTCTCCTCACGTTTTGCATCTCCTTCACCCCCTTCTTTTGTCCATCTTTTCGTGTCCCGATCACTCTTTCCATCTACTCCTGCCCCGTCTCCCTATCTGTTTCCTCCTCCCCACCTCTCTCTATCCATTCTTCTTCCTTCCTATTGGACGCGTGCTTTCGTCTTGGCATCTTGAACCCATGTATGTCGTGCGTTGCAGTAGAGGAGCTGCGAAAGGTGTTCAGGTAGGTGTTGGGACGTCTCAATGCTATTCAGCCACATCACACAGTGTACTATGTCTTCCTTGCCGAACATATAATAATGTAGCATTTGTAGAAAAGTTTAATGGGAATGGAACAGATAGGCATTTCACATTGGATGGATGCAGTGGTACATTCCTGTGCTTAGAGCTCGACATATGCCTGGCGACTTCACGTCATGGGGCAGGTGTGGAATTACAACACACATAGCATTTTTGTTGTAATGTGCTGATGGTCATCACCTCAGGAATGACGCATTGTTGTCTGCAAATCCATGGGCATATGTCAGGGGGAGGCAATACATCTGCATATGGCTGGCTACGTACCTGGTTGTCCAGAAGGGTCCTGACATGTAGGCTGTCCTCCAGACCAGGTCGATAATTTTCCCACATAACGCACCTGTTGTGTAAGGCAGCCTATACGGCAGGGGCTTAAAAAATGTCCATATCTGTTCTTCATAAATATTGGTGCTACAGAGTTATTAACTTCCCTATGTAGTCCTCTCAGGGCAAGGAGTTGGTGTGCCAAACTTGGTCCACTTCAGTCCAGTGGTCTGGGAGGAGTTCCCCGACACACATACAAATTCTCAGCTTTTTATATATGTATGAAGATATAAATATCGAATGAAGCTGCATATATTGGTAAAAATGTATGTGTCATGCGTTTTACACAGCATGGATAATTTTAAAAATTGCTTAAGTTGGGCATAATGCTCGATGTTAGTTCAGCAAGACTTTATGTCAATATTAATATTATGCATATTCAGATGGTATTATTTTATAAAGAATTACCTTCATTCAGGCCTCAGTTAATATATGCAGATCAGTCCCCTGTGTAGGTACGTAACTGTTATATTTCACTCCCTCTCCATGATAACTCCTTAATCATCATTGTTCTGTCTTCCGCCTCCTAATTTTTAAATCAAACACTGTGTGCCCTGTGTTTACAGATATGCTATTTCATTAAAAAGATAACATGCCAATGACGGACTGTGGGATTCCTATGACACAAATATTCAATCAGACACAAAAAAACCGTAACCACATACGACGGAAGATTTAGCAGTTTCATGATCAGAAGTATACTGAGAAACTTCCTAATGCAAAGGAGTTTCTTGCACAGCAGCCAGAGCTGTGCAGGTCTGCAGATAGGTAAATGTTACTTGAATTGTATACAAGTATGACATTACGGATCCCTTAAGTGACCACTGTTGAATCTTCATGTTGCGAGACCTGTCCTAAAACACAAATAACTTTTTGTCATGTGTTCAAAATATTTGTGTGAGGGAAAAGTAGGGGTGTACTGCCGCTGCTAACAAGAAAATCGAAATAGGCCATGGAGACGGACGTGCTATGCCCGTGATGCTACGTGCAAAGCACAGAAGGGAGTTAACCCAGCGAAAACGAAACCCGTATATGGCGCCCCAATGGATCTCCCGTGTGGACTATAATCAGTGCCGGTTTACACCTTGCGCGGGTTCCACAGCACTGGTGAACTGTGGGGCCCCAGTTCGGTAATATATACTTATATTTTAAGTATTATTCTAATTCTATATAATATGTGAAGTTAATATTGTTACCAGAACTGGGCAAGACCGATAACGACTCGATAATCCAAAATACAGGGAGACTGGCCGAGAGCGTCACAGCGAGTCTCCTGAGAGTGACAAACAATGGTGATGCCACGACAGAATAACAAGTTCAACAACTGAACAAAGATGGACACTGGAGACGTAGCGAATTCGGAACCAAGACAACGATGTTCACAAAACCAAGGGAATTGCGGTGGCACCTGCACCACTGCTACCTACAAGCTCTGCGTCTACAGATGAAGTGGAGATTCTGGCGTCCACTGAGGACCTACATCTCACCGGACCCTCAGACACAATGGATATAGACTACTCAGGCAAAGGGTTAGTGGCAACAGGTGACCCTGAGGCGTAAACTGCCTTCCCAGTCCCACAATGACGCCATCCTCCAGTGGAATTACTGCGGTTTCCTCCACCGCCTGGCTGAGCTACGGTAACTGTTAAGCTTTACGCCTGCTTTCTGCATTGCTCTCCAGGAAAACTGGTTCCTAGCAATGCGGACCCCTGCCCTCCGTGGCTATAAGGGATACTACAGGAACCGTAGCGACAATAATCGAGTGTCAGATGGAGTTTGCGTTTATGTCCTAAACTCTGTCGTGAACCTGTGCCCCTTCAAACGCCTCTTGAAGCTGAGGCTGTCAGAATAAGGACGACGCAGGAAATAACTGTCTGTAATGTATCTCTTCCTCCAGATGGTGCAGTGTCCCTGAATGTATTAACAGCACTGATTGAGCAACTCCCTAGACCTTTCCTACTTTTGGGAGATTTTAACTCCCATTACCCCTTGTGGGGTGGCACCATGCTTACTGGCTGAGGCAGAGATGTCGAAACTTTACTTTCTCCGTTCGACCTCTGCCTCTTAAATACTGGAGCCACCACACGTTTCAATGTGGCTCATGGTAGTTACTCGGCCATTGATTTATCAGTTTGCAGCCCAGGAATACTCCAATTCATCCACTGGAGAGCACATGACGACCTGTGTGGTAGTGACCACTTCCCCATCTTCCTGTCACTGCCCCGCCGTCAGGCCCACGGACGCCTGCCCAGACGGACTTTAAACAAGGCGGAAACATTCACCTCTGCTGTCACCGTTGAATCTCCCCCACACGGTAACATCAATATGATGGTCGAGTAGGTGACTACAACAATCGTTTCTGAGGCAGAAAACACGAACCCTCGCTCTTTAGGGTGCCCCTGTCGAAAGGCAGCTCACCATGAGGTCTTCTTGGCCCAATCGGAAGTTCTGGGCCAAGAAGAGCTCATGGTGAGCTTTGACGTGGTATTCCTCTTTACCAGGGTACCTCTAAGACACTCCCTAAGCCTCATAGGAGAAAAATTCGGACGAACAGTAACGAAAGTTTTCGAATTCGTACTTACGTCAATATACTTTTTGTTCGATAGGAACTACTACGAACAAACAGACGGAGTAGCGATGGGCTGTCCGCTATCACCAGTAGTGGCCAATATGTTTATGGAGGCTTTTGAAGAAGAAGCTCTCGAGTCGGCAGCCTACAAGCCCTCTTGCTTTTTTCGGTATGTAGACGATACATTTGTAATCTGACCACACGGACGACAACGCCTCCAAGACTTTCTGCAGCATCTGAAATCGCTGCACCAGAATATCAAGTTCACTATGGAGGTAGAAGAAGACAACCAGCTTTCATTTCTGGATGTGCTTGTCAAGCGAAGACCAGATGGCACACTAGGACACAGCTTCTACCGCAAGTCGACACATACAGATTTGTACCTGCATGCTTTCAGCTGTCATGCTCCTTCACAGCGAGAGGGTGTTCTAAGAACACTGGTGCACAGAGCACGCGAAACCTCGGACTGTGACTGCCTAGCAGCTGAATTGTAGCACTTGCAGGCCGTGTTCCGCACGAACGGTTACAACAACCGGCAGATAAAACGCGCCTCAAGATTGAAGAGGCCGAGACCGCAGCCTTCCGAGGACGAAGACAAACCGGTTGCGACAGCGATCATACCATATGTCGGGAACACATCGGCAAAGATCGTTAGAATACTCAGAAAATACACTCCTGGAAATGGAAAAAAGAACACATTGACACCGGTGTGTCAGACCCACCATACTTGCTCCGGACACTGCGAGAGGGCTGTACAAGCAATGATCACACGCACGGCACAGCGTGCCTGGGTGCCAATGATGGTCGTATGCGTGTTTGGCGCCGTGCAGGTGAGCGCCACAATCAGGACTGCATACGACCGAGGCACACAGGGCCAACACCCGGCATCATGGTGTGGGGAGCGATCTCCTACACTGGCCGTACACCACTGGTGATCGTCGAGGGGACACTGAATAGTGCACGGTACATCCAAACCGTCATCGAACCCATCGTTCTACCACTCCTAGACCGGCAAGGGAACTTGCTGTTCCAACAGGACAATGCACGTCCGCATGTATCCCGTGCCACCCAACGTGCTCTAGAAGGTGTAAGTCAACTACCCTGGCCAGCAAGATCTCCGGATCTGTCCCCCATTGAGCATGTTTGGGACTGGATGAAGCGTCGTCTCACGCGGTCTGCACGTCCAGCACGAACGCTGGTCCAACTGAGGCGCCAGGTGGAAATGGCATGGCAAGCCGTTCCACAGGACTACATCCAGCATCTCTACGATCGTCTCCATGGGAGACTAGCAGCCTGCATTGCTGCGAAAGGTGGATATACACTGTACTAGTGCCGACATTGTGCATGCTCTGTTGCCTGTGTCTATGTGCCTGTGGTTCTGTCAGTGTGATCATGTGATGTATCTGACCCCAGGAATGTGTCAATAAAGTTTCCCCTTCCTGGGACAATGAATTCACGGTGTTCTTATTTCAATTTCCAGGAGTGTATGTTGCCAAGTGCGTGTTTCGCCCTCCATCCAAAACGAAAACATTATTAGGATCAGTCAAGGATGACTTAGGACTCCGGAAACCGGGAGTTTACAGCATCCCTTGCCGGTGCGGGAAAATGTGTATAGGCCAGACCATCCGGACGATACAGGAAAGATGTAGTGAACATAAACGCCACACAGACAACGCACAGCCCACCAAGTCCGCCGTACCAGAGCACTGCATCTCACACGGACATGACATGAACTACGATGGCACAAAGGTGGTACAGCAATCGAACACCTTCTGAGATTGTCTCCTCAAAGAGGCAGTGGAGATCCGACTGCATGACGAACTAATTAATAAAGACAGCGGTTTCCAGTTAAGCAAAGCCTGGGATCCAGCTTTGAGTGACAGTCCAGTCGGAAATCCGTTCCTGTCAGGACACCTGAAGAAGAAGAAGAAGAAGAAGAAGCAGTGTCATCACGACGGCACAGTTCCGTAAGCGGCCGTAGCCGCGGAGGGACTGCGGCCCATAATATGTCGCGGGGCGCCGCGCTTCCCCCACCACCCAGCGCCGCCCTTCCCCCACCACCGGCCGCGGACCGATCGGAAGCGCCCAGACGGAGGCTGCGGGCGAGGGGTGGAGATTATATAAAGTCGGCACCATCAGAGATCAATCAGACACCAAGAACGCCTGAAGAGGGCAGGAAGTCGGCTTGCCGAAATATCGCGCCTTTTGGACGATGCTACCCGACTGAATACCCGACAAATTTTCAAGATTTCTGTACGCCGGGAAAACCTCAGATCACACATCAAGATTGTAACGCTTAAAAATACCATACACCCATATGTTACTACACTTATTGTGAAATTCAGTTGTTATTTTCCAGTACATCACCTTACTTAATAAGAAACATTCGTGTAGTAACCTGCAACGGAAATTGGTAGATAAATAAAAAATCAAAATGAAGTAAAAAAATAAAAACAATAATGTGGTTCGAACACGGGGCGCAAAAGTGAGAAGCCGTGTCGCTAGCCACTGTGCCACCATTTCGGCTGAGCTTACCACGCGCTAAAAGGCACAGAAAATACCTCGAAAAGTGTGACCGTCGCTTTCTCAGTAACGGTCGAGTATCTAAGATAAGCTGAGAAACGTGTTCATTTACTTTGACTCGTCTTCCAGTGAGGAAGTTCCTGAGAAACCGGCTATAGCACTTGCCGTTTTGTCCTGGTCAGCATTTTACACAAGATGAGCAGACCTTGCAGCTCCACTAATGTGCGTTTGGAGTGCCACTAACTCAGCGGAAGCGCTGCTTGCGAACGACTGAGCAGCGCTCAGAAGTGGCCCTCCCCGTATTTTTTTCTTTTCTTTGTTGTTATTTCGTTCCCCCCTCCCCGCCGCATATGGGCAGGGGGTGGGCTGTCAGCGGATACAATTTGCTGCTCTTCAGCCACATGAGAGGAATTTTTTTTTTTAAAAAAAGCGTAATATAAAAACTGGACGTGGCGTTTGACAAAAATAAACGTTTTGTTCAATAAGAAGACATATAGTCAACTGCATAAATTAAAATACGAAAGGTTGATTCGCTGACTAATTAAAATATAGACACAAATGGATGTAAAGTGAGTGTCGCACACGAAGATATAAAAACAGGTAGACAGTTGCATAAAGCTAAAAGGAAAGGCCGATATGTGACTTATTAAAAAGAGATACATAGATGAGTGAAGAGATGAGTGGATGTAGACTCCCAGGGAGAAGGGTATCGTGGGAAAACGGCATTTAAAGGTAGTGCTTAGGAGGAAGTTTGTGTGGATAGATGTTTGGAGAGGGTTCAGGGAAGAGTGGAAAGGGATGCGGTTCAGAACCAAGACTTAGGAAGCGGATGGAGAGGATTGGCGGGGAGGGGAGTCCTGACAAGAGGTGGATGATAGGGATCTCCTAGATCTGGTAGGACAGATATATATCAGGGCGGATTTCATCGTCGGGTGAGGTAAGGCGATTAAAGTCTCTTTGGGAGATGATGTGGAGGGCGTGGAGGTGCAATGCTGGGGGAATGTGGTGTAGAGGCGCGGCATAGTATCAGCATCAATGAGCAGGGGAGAAACTAGGGGTGGGTAGTGTCGAGTTTGCGGGTAACAAAGGATCTCCAGAGGTGTCCAAGATGGAACAGTAGACTAGAGCATTTTGTAAATTGGAGGATGCGGGTGGAGGAGGGTGAGCGGATCGGAAAGGCTAGGCGGGGTACATAGTGTTCAAAGATCTGTAGGACGTGATAAAAGGAGGGAGGAGCAGAAATCTATGCCACATTGGCATAGCAGAGGATCGGTCGGATTAGGACTTTGTAGATGTGGAGGTCTGTGGAAGGGTGCAAACACCATGTTCGGCCAGTTAATAGTTACGGTAATTTTAGTCTATTGTGGGCTTTCTGTTGAATGGTTAGTGGGTGGGGCTTCCCTTGTTAGTCGGCGATCAAATGATGGCCCGAGGTATTTTAGTGTGTTGGTTAACTGGACAGGACAGTCGTGAATGGCAAGGTAAAGGTCGTGAGAATGGAAGGTGCGGGTGGTTCGGCCTTTGGTAGGGTTGATTTTGAGGAACCACTGGTTGCACCAGGAGGTGAACCGATGGAAGTAGAGCTGGGGAGATCGGTGGAATGAAGTGGCCCCATGTGGGGCTGGTCGCCGCGAGCGCTGATACGGCGACACGGCGGGCGTGTCCTAACAGTGACTGTGACGCTGGCAGACTGCAACAGTGCCGTCTAGCGGCGGTCATCAAGGTCCATGCCTTCCGGCAGGCATGGAAACTCGACGGGCCGGGATACCAGAGTTGAAGGAAAACAAAATTTCATTTCACCAATTTAAGCACTTACAGATGCTTTGCTCATTGATTATGAACTATCACCTGAGCAACATAACCGACGTTACTGTAGGCACTAAAACTACCTTTCGCTCTTGGCGTGTATTAGCTCCAACACCGCAAGGATAAAACGCTGTTGACGAATAATAAGTCTTTTTATCATAAAGATGAAATCAAATTTTTGGACAAAAACCTACTTAGACCGGGCTTACACTGAAATTAACTAAATGAATAGGTGCTCTTTCTTGTTTTCAGTAAGTCGGAATAGTAAGTAAACAAGGTTCCAGATTTTTACCATAGTGCCAATCACCAGCAAGAAGCACTGACAGCTGCTTGCCGTTTTAACAGCTGACAATTTCGCGAATTTGATTTAAATCATTATAAACTGCGTTACAAAGTAAAATTCGCCGTATTATAAACTCTGCATAGAACAAAACTTCATGACACGTCCAAGGGACTGCGTCACACTGTGAAACACATCACAGGGATTGGTGAAACCTGGTGCACTTTATGCTTAGAGAAGAAAGCTGGAAAACTAACATTCGACGGGAGGGGATAACGACACTGACTTATCTGAATTGAGTTGAACATTAAAGCACGCAAGAAAACTTTATAGAAATGTGGCCAGCCGCGGTGGCCATGCGGTTCTAGGCACTGCAGTCCGGAACCGCGCGACTGCTACGATCGCAGGTTCGAATCCTGCCTCGGGCATGGATGTGTGTGATGTCCTTAGGTTAGTTAGGTTTAAGTAGTTCTAAGTTCTACGAGAGTGATGACCTCCGATGTTAAGTACCATAGTGCTCAGAGCCATTTGAACCATTTATAGAAATGTGTTGAAACATGCTAAAGAAACATACCGTAAAGACACACTGTTCCTGCATTCAAAGTTAGTAGAAGAAACATAACAAAGTATTGTAAAGGTGAACTGTACCATCACTGATATTAATTCAAATGAATAGTTATCAGATTGTCGAGTAATCTGATTGTGCAGCTGTTTCGTCGAGCGGCCTAGGTCGTTTGGTGCGATGGCATGTCAAGAAACGATTTTTAGGCGAGATTTGTAAACGATATCTCTGTCTGCAGTATTGTAGCGCAAGTTCATAACAATGCATAGCAGATCATAGTGGAACAGAACGTGTAAATAAAACTCTTGGGACGTGTTGCTACATGTAGAACGTAGTTTAATAAAATTGATGTACGTCAAATGTATGCTTTAAATGTTATAAAATAATCACAGTCTAAATGTCAATGCTTTAAAAATAATCCACAATCATTCGCACATAATCCTAAACTATGTTATTACTTCCGTTTCAAGACTACCAGCGCCGGCCGCGGTGGTCTAGCGGTTCTAGGCGCGCAGTCCGGAACCGCGCGGCTGCTACGGTCGCAGGTTCGAATCCTGCCTCGGGCATGGATGTGTGTGACGTCCTTAGGTTAGTTAGGTTTAAGTAGTTCTAAGTTCTAGGGGACTGATGACCACAGATGTTAAGTCCCATAGTGCTCAGAGCCATTAGAACCATTAGAAGACTACCAGCGATTAATTTTCCTCTGAAAAGAAGTTGACACTGTGACGCCGGCCCCGACGGCATGGCGTCCTTAGCGTGTTCGACATGTGTTGAATTGATAAACTGCCTCTGGGTGTGATTAGCGCAACCAGTTCTCTTGTCCCATACAGTTCCATAAGGCTTCAGCTGCCATAGTTGAGACAGTGTCTTGCAGAGAGTTGGGATCATCTCTTAACATTCCAAATTGAGGAGACTGCACAAGTTTGTATATAAATTCTCTGAAACCTTAGGTGCCTTGTCTTACAGAATCACCCATATCACCCCTCAAACCATGTACTTTTCTTCCTGACCCTCTATAGCAAGGGTATTCAGGTGCCAGACATCAGACTTAATGCAACGTCTGTCATTCTTTTCTCAACAAGATGTTTTAATGTCAGGAATATAGGCAAACGATCAATCTCGCGAAGAATGTGTTACTTGCGGGAGTGGCGGGACCGTTATGGCGACATGCCATGCTCATTCGCGATAAATGCTTGGGAAAGCGCCCATTCTGGAGAAAGGAATGTTCCTTGAAGAAAAACATGACTCATAAGTTGAAAGTAACGAAGAGAGTTTCTCATTCAGAGAGTTTAAAATTTATGAACCACTACAGCTCAAACGTTCACAACGCAATTCGCATTAGCCATTCCAATTTTAAAAAAGGTCCATGCAGACGAAGCATTATGATGAATTAATCAAACATGTACCTTCAAATGCTCCTGTGTGAAACAACAACAATGTTTCCAAGAGCGAATTCGTGAAAGTAAAATCCATACTATTAGGTTAATAATAAAGTCCAAACTGATAGGTCAATAACTTCGCTCCCGCCGTCTTTTCTCGAAATTTATGGTTTAATTGTCAAAAACTTACAAAAAAATTACTATTCGAGGTATTGATCATCGCTGGCCACTGTCATCTCCCCATCTTTCGGGCAGCATACGAATCCCACAGCGCAATAATTGGACGTCTTTTGAGGAGTTCCACGAAGCAATCCAATTTTGTTCTTGTTCATATGACCGGAAGTGCTGATTAGCCAAGTCGTGTACCATTGATCGAAAAAGGAGGTAGTAAGAGGGCGCAATGTCTTTAGAATGCAACGGGTGGGGTAGGACTACCCATTTCAACGTTTCCTAGTACCTTTTGACAGTTTTTGTGACATGAGATCGAGCATTGTCATGCCGAAAAATGGCATTTTCATCTCCCTCGCTGTATTGTGGCCGTTTGTCTTCCAGCGCTCGGCTAAAACGCCTCAAATGCCTCCCTAACTATCTCTTATGGTTGTTTCTGTCGGTTTCAGTAGCTTCGAGAACATTCTCGCTTCGAACGCCAAGCCCGTCTTCCACAGCAAAATCACCATTCTTGAAGAGTTGAAACCATTCTTTGTATATTCTTCCACTAATAGGTGTCTCACAATCAGTCTTACCCAGCATTTTATGAGCCTCTGGAAGATATGAAGCCAGTAAATATCTCAATATATCAGCTATTTACTGCATACTCCCCACCTAGGGCTAAAGGGAACAGAATTTAATACCTTATCGATAGAAAATATACTATACCACAGCGAAACACGTATAGGTTCAGGGCACAGAGGAGAGCTGCCTATGTTGTACTGGTTCCTAATTTGTACTGCTATAAAATTCACACCTCTTGTACAATACGACATTCAGTGAGATCAGCGTGTGTTACATGCTTCTTGGAGCC
The DNA here is from genome assembly GCF_023864275.1 of Schistocerca cancellata. Classification (NCBI taxonomy): domain Eukaryota; kingdom Metazoa; phylum Arthropoda; class Insecta; order Orthoptera; family Acrididae; genus Schistocerca; species Schistocerca cancellata. The sequence continues at coordinate 505,620,232 of NC_064629.1, read as the reverse complement.
ATTTTGACGGACAGGTCGTTGGTTTTGTTGTAGTTTTCATCTAACCTACTTTTCAGATAGTCATTATTCTGTATTCGTTATGGTTCCTTTCTAGGAATTTGACAAAGATAAAATGATGACGTTTCCTGTGATGTACCGCTATAAGTTTCCGATATTATATCAGTACAACTTACGAAATTTGCTTTAAAAATGTATTCAGCATTACCAGTGCAACATAATGTAGATTATGTAAATTTTGTAATGCGTCCTTTATACTAAGTTGTTAATTAAATAATTGTTTTGTGTTACAGTATGGCACCAGAAAGACGTTATGGAAAGTGGAGCACGATGAATTGAATTTAGTTGTAACAGTATATCTAAATTGATATCATAGAATGAGTGAACTTGCACGAATATAAGATGAGCCTAAGCCAACAGTTAAGAGGCATGCTGAAAATAAGAATTTCCATTCTTTAAATCAGGTAACCAGAACAACACAAGTTGAAACCGAATTGGAAGAGCATATTCTTACATTTGAAGAGATGCTTTTCGGTTAAAGCATGTTGAACATAATTTCGACTTTGCAAAACGAAACGGAATGCCCCATAATTTCGATGCAGAGGAAGCCACTGCAGTCAAAAGAGTGGACTGAAGGCATCCATGTAAGAAACATCACCAAATCTATGCGAAATGACGGGAGCTCCAGGCAAACGTTCATGGTCTAGCCAAGGAGCTTGTTATCTGACGAACAGCCCATATAAAAAAAGACGTAACCGAAACACAGAAATAAGAAATCTAGAACTACTGCTCCACCTATGAAAAGGAAGTGTTTTGGAGTCTCTGCGGGGAAAAACAGAGGATTATTGTACAGAGTTGCTCGAGGAAGGTCGAGTGGAAGAAATTACTAGAAGCATTAAGTGGGAAATGTGGATTCTTGCAAACTGAGCAGGGATGCGGTAAGGAAGGAAAGCGTTATATTGCAGTATCTGCAAATAGTGATGTAAGAACTATAATTCGAATGTTTTCTTAAACTTAGACTAGTAAATACCGTTATGCTCAGGAACGTAGTTTGAAGGGTGATACAATTTATGTATCCATTGGTACAAATTGGGAAACCAGATTCCTAATTTGTACCACTTGAAGATGTTTAGAAAATGAAGCCTAGTGTGTTTATTTTTCTAAGAATTTCCATTCTTTAAATCAGGTAACTAGAACAACATCGTATAGTTGAAAATTGTGTTGTTAAAATAATTTTGTGACTTACTGTTTAGGCCATAATAAATCAAATCACGAAAGTGGTACAATTTAGGCAACTCTCCCCTACATAGAAGTAAAGCTTATATTACGGTAAGATCCGTTTGTGTTTATATATCGATGAGAAATGGTGAAGGATGGAATAATGGTGCTAGTTAGACAACCATACCGTTGTCTGCCTGTCATTCGAACAGCACTACACACAGATCTATAATGACAGAAATTCATGGGAAAGTCAATGTGCCCTGTATTCCCAGAAAATACGCGACGCGAAAGCAACGCGAATCCCTGACCCAGATCATAAATCAACTCTCCCGTCCATACCTTCCAGTTTTTTTTTTTTTTTTTTTTTGTTGACTCGTTATCACTCTCTACCGCCAGTTGTCTCAAGAATCGAGTAATAGAAATTCTTTTACATGCAGGAGATACACGTCCTCTGAATACAGAACACGACACATTTCCTCACTGCCTCATGCTCTTCTATAGCCATAAACCTTTCTGCGTTTCTCTCATTGTATGCTATGTTCAACAGTAAGTTGGAGATGACGCCCACACAAATAATTATTTCCACATCTCGTTTCGCTTTGCAGAACGGGCACGTCTTGAAATGTGGGCTACGAAATACGTGGTCAGCATCAGTTGGACACTGTAAAGCAATATCGTTTTTACTGAATACAGGGACATAGTCCAGGACTGTGTGGATTACATTATATGTGTTGCCCCTGCTGCGCTATAAACTCATCTATTCCCGAGACTCAGATCAGTTTAAGGAGTAGGCTGCTCTTTGGTTGAAATAAGAATATCATTCCGTAATCAAGAACGACGCGATGGCACTTCTTTGCCAATTAGGATCGCAAGGGGGAAGTGACTCCGAGTAAAGGGAGATCATGTCAAGAGTTGCTGTAATCCAAAAGCCATCCTACAAAACCTTTAGTCAAATGAGAAACTATGAAGACTGTATAAGGCACAAGTGGAAGATGAAACTTATTGGCAGATCAAAACTGTCTATCGGACCTCTGCCTTCAGCGTGCAAGTGCTCTACCGATTGAGCTATCCAAGCACGACTCACAACTTGTCGTTACAAATTTACTTCCGCCATGTCCTGCCTACCAAACTTCACAGAATCTCTCCTGCATACCTTGAGGGACTAGTAATCATGGAAGAAAGAATATTGTGGAGACGCGGTACTGGCGGGAACGTAGCTGTGAGCCCGGGTCGTGAGTCGCGCTTGGATAGCGCTATCGGTAGAGCATTTATCCGCGAAGCAAAGGTCTCAGTTTCGAGTCGCAGTCCCGCACACAACTGTAATCTGACAGGAAGTTTCAAATCAGTGTACACAGTAAAAATTCATTCTGGAGTAGTGGAAGATGTTCTGTAACAGTTTAAACATATAATTGTGTCCTGAAGAGGCCGCTGGTGTCTGTCGCCTTCTGGACGATCTCCATAGACAGCCTTCCGGTAAAGGCAGGATTTCCCCCCTTATGGATTACGCACCACTAGTTACTCCTCAGCTACATCAACACGTCCCTAACCATCCAGAACATCCGAATAAACACCCCTTTCATGATACGGAAGTAAGATTTTGGTCCAGATTACAGTGTATGTGTTCCGACTTTCGCTTACCTCTTGTCAGCCCTCTTATAACGCTACCCTCTGCGAGAGACCCCCACCACCGCCCATGGTTCCTGAATTACCCAAAAATTCGCTTGGATCTACCTAGGCCCTTCGATTTCCTCTCGGCACTCAATCTACATCTACATACATTCTCCGCAAGCCACCGCACGGTACGTGATGGAGAGTAATGGAGGGTACCCTGTACAACTACTAGTCGTTTCCTTTCCTTTTCCACTGGCAGATAGAGCGAGGAAAAAACGACTATCTATATGCCCCCCCGCTTAATCCCTAATTTCCCGTACCTTATCTTCTTGGTCCTTAGGCGAAATATATGTTGGCGGCAGTAAGTTGTTTCTGCAGTCAGCTTCAAACGCCGGTTCTCTAAATTTTCTTAACAGTGTTCCTGGAAAAGAACGTCGCCTTCTCTCCAGTGATTCCCATTTGAGTTCCCGAAGCGTCTCCGTATCACTTGGGTGTTGTTCAAACCTACCGGTAATAAATCTAACATCCTGCAACTGAATTGCTTCGATGTCATCCTTTAATCGTACCTGGTGCGGATTCCAAACACTCGAGTAGTATTTGAGAATAAGTCGCACTAATGTCCTGTATACGGTCACCTTTACAGATGAACCACATTTTCCTAAAATTCTCCCAGTATACCTACGTCCATCATTCGCTTTCCTTACCACAATCGTCACATGCTCGTTCCGTTTCATATCGCTTTGCAACGTTACGCCTAGATATTTAATCGAACTGACTGTCTCAAGCCGCACACTACTAATGCTGTATCCAAACATTACGGCTTTGTGTTTTCTACTCATCTGCATTAACTTGCATTTTTCTAGATTTAGAGCCAGCTGCCATTTATTACATCTAGAAATGTTGTCTAAGTCGTCTTCCACCATCCTACAGTTACTTATCTTTGGACACCTTCTAGTACACACTGCATCATCAGCAAACGACCACAAATTGCTGCTTACTCATCTGCCAGACCAAAAATTGGTTCAAATGGCTCTAAGCACTATGGGACTTAACATCTGAGGTCATCAGTCCCGTAGACTTAGAACTACATAAACCTAACTAACCTAAGGATATCACACACATCCATGCCTGAGGCAGGACTCGAACCTGCTAACGTAGCAGCAGCGCGGTTCCGGACTGAAGCGCCTAGAACCGCTCGTCCACAGCGGCCGGCTGTGCCAGATCATTTATTATATAGAAAATAACAACGATCCTATCACAATTTCCTGGGACACTCCTGACAATACCCTTGTCTCTCACCAACAATCGCCATCGGGGACGACATAATGGGTTCTATTAGTTCGGAAGTCTTCGTGCCGCTCACATATCTGGGAACCTATTCCGCGTGGTCGTCCCTTCGTTAACATTTTGCAATGGGGTACCGTGTCAAAAGTTTTTCGGAAATCGAGAAATATAAAATCTGCCTGTTGGTCCTCATCCATAATTTGCAGTATGTAATGAGAGAAAAGGGAAATCTAAGTTTCCCATTAGCGATGCTTACTAAAACGGTGCTGATTGGTGGACATAAGCTTTTCTGCCTCTAGGAAATGTGTTATAGTCTAACCTGTTCTAAAATTCTGTAGCAAACCGATTTTAACGATACTGCTCTGAATTTTTTTTTTTTCTTTTACCCTTCTTACATACAGGAGTCACCTGCGCTTTTTTCCAGTCCCTTGGGACTTTTCGCCGGGCAAGAGATTTGCGATAGATGTAAGCTAAGGGGCAACTGCCATAGAGCACTTTTGTAAAATCGAATTGGGATTCCATCCGGACCTAGCGACTTATTTGTTGTCAACTCTTTTAGTTGTTTCTCTACGCCAGGGATGCTTCTTATATGTCGTCTATACGGGAGCCTGTGCGATGGTCAAACGACGGTATGTTTGTACGATGCTCCTACATGACCGATTTCTTAAACGCAGAATTTGAAACTTTGTCTTTCGCTTAGCTGTCTTAAACTGTCACACTAGACTGGTCGACGATTGACTGGATGGAAGCGTCAGACCCACTCCGCGATTTTACGTAGGACCAGAATTTTCTCGGGCTGTAGGCCAGATCTTTCGCTAAGGTATGTCAGTGGTGGTGGTTGTATCCTTTGCGCATAGATCATGGTGTGGCGAGCAATCGGGTATAACTTGAAAAGAAGGCTTAGTGTGTTAGGGTGATCTTTGAGAGCGCAATGATAAGTCACAGGCATCCTGCGTCCTTCTGTGTTACGTCGTAAGTGACAGGGTCGTGGTGCCATTTTTCAATAGGACAATGCTCGTCCACATATCTCACGTGTCTCTATGAACTGTCTGCGTGATGTTGAGGTACCCCGTTTCTGACAATATTCCCAGCTAGATCTGTGCCCGATAGACTATGGAGGACCACCTTGGACGTCAACTTCGTCCCAGTGCTAGTATTCAGGATATTAAGGACCAGTTACACTATTGGTGAGCCACCTTAACTCAGGAGAGGATACAGCGACCTTATGACAGTCTTCCCGACGGAATCAGTGATGCATCCCAGGCAGAGGGGTGCAATGTCATACAGATAAATAGGCGCATACTGCCAAGATATTTGTAAATTTTACTCGAATTTTGGAATCAGTGAAATAACATGACACACTCTTTAAACCCGGAAAGTTTCATTTCGTTTCCTCCTCCTCCTCCTCCTCCTCCTCTTCTGTATGTTTCACCTCTTTGTCAGCCACTGTAACACTAACTATCAAAAATTTTAATTTCGAAGTGTCCGTGCGGTTTCTCTTGATCAGAAGCACGCATGGGTGCAATTAGAGGGACTTGATAACTCCATACCTCAAAACTCTTAATAATTAGTGGGTGCATGGTGAATGTATTAGCGAAACTAACATATCTGCATGTACTGGAAGTAGTCCACCATGAGGGGATTCAGTTGGCTGCAGGGGAGTTTAAAGTGAGGTTCGATTTTAGCGAGCCGTCACTTCATATCCTGCAACAACTACTCGTGGCGTAAAAAGCATAAAAAATACATTCTGTATTCCAAGCACGTGCGTATCACGCCGCTGCTCACCCAGCTATGAACTGACTATTACGGACCCTCACACACGCGGTTTTAACCGTTCGAGTGAGGAGGGCGGATCTGCACGTGCTTGAACGCGACCATATCCGTGACCCCCATGAGCGCGGAGAGAAGTTTAGGGACACGTTCTTACCTGTGCGCAAGTTGGCGTTCAGAAGTGCCACACGCAAGAGTATGCGTGTAAATGGTGAAACGTGTAAACAAGTACACGTGCGTGGCCTGTGGAGTTTCGTCTGCCCTAAATCTCGTTTTACACGAGCGAGTTTCTGGTCAAAACCGATTACTCGAAGTACGTGCGCCTTTCGTACTTGCATGTAAATTAGTAACCAACGGCGACGCAAGTGTCATTATAACGTCATGTGCCAAGTGTGGCGTTCTAAATTTCCGAGCATGCTGCGCATGCGCAGAGACAAGGTAATATGGCGGCGTCTGCTAACGCTGGAAGTTACAAACTTTTCTGGTCAAGTTCATTTCTATTATAGAAATGGATTTTGTGCTTTGTGTTTTCTTAACCTTCATTGTTTTGTTTGCTTTGTTTCGTGGCACAATGAAAAGTTACACAAGGTCCTAGTATTTTTTCCTGCTAGTGTTCTGTTACAAGAGAGATGATATCTGAAAAAAAAGTATTCATATTTTACAGAGAAAAAACCTGCACTGTGTATAAATAAGAATATAAATAGATAAACATGTTTTAATGAAAAATATGTCAATTGTGAAAAAATCAGAATTACTGGACCAGAAAAATAATTTTCGTTGTTATATGGCACCTATCAAGAAAACGAGATACAAAGGATAAAAGAAAAGGCGCTTGTTTACTGCGTTCTATTACTGTCGGATGCGTCTGCAAGCATATATTTTCTCGAGCAAATAAATGTATATGTTCTGAAATGTTTAGATGACACGTTTCCTATTCTTTCAGTTCTCAGGAGTGTGAAGAATTTACCACATGATCTTTGACAAGGACTTCCACTTTGTCATTAATAAACTCTATTATCGTTGCTTTTTCCTACATTTTGTTACTATATTTCGATTTTTCCGCAAAAAGAATAATCTCTCATAACCTCACTATCACTGTTCACATGCCAAACTCCACAGCAGATTTTACAACAACGGAAATTTTGGCGCTGACGTGTAAACGAAAATGACCACTCAAAGCAAACAAGACTCCGTACTGGAATAAAACGCCAGGGCGGTAAGATCTTGCGTGGCGAGTGCGTTAGTTGCAGCCATGTTCCGTGCGAAAACGAATCGTACACGTATAATTATCTCTACAACAGTTGGTGTAGCACCTATGAACATGAACATAAATCGAAGGAAATGTGATACTTCGGTTAAGGATTATAGATACCGTCACATAGCCGCGTTCGAGTTCCGGTCCGGCATAAATTTTCTCATGTCACTAATAAACTGTGCAACGTAAGTCTCATCGTATTCGTTGTTGCGAATACATTTCTTCTATTCCATACAGCTGTAGAGCGTAGCAGTGTCTGCATGCATGTCTGAAGGACATTGCAAAGTACATTGTAAAAACACAGCCGGCCGGAGTGGCCGAGCAGTTCTAGGCGCTCCAGTCTGGAACCGCGCGACCGCTACGGTCGCAGGTTCGAATCCTGCCTCGGGCATGGATGTGTGTGATGTCCTTAGGTTAGTTAGGTTTAAGTAGTTCTAAATTCTAGGGAATGATGACCTCAGAAGTTAAGTCCCATAGTGCTCAGAGCCATTTGAACCATTGAATCACCCAGATGACTACTGAAAATATTTAGGAGTGGACAGTGAAACGTTTCATATTCTATAATTCCAAGTACGCTGTTAAGCTTAATTGCTTTTATTTTACGATAGGCATATTTCAGCTGAACTGCTAACATCAAGTTCTCTGGAAGTAAATGATGTATAATTTTGGTACATTACTTCCAACTGTGTAGGTAATTATTAAATGGATTTCGTTATTGTAGATTTTTACATACACCATACGGTTTAGACATCCACGCGATGTTAATGGTTCTGTCACTGTCGATTTGCTTGTTAGTTTCTTTCTTTTGGTGCTATTGTAGTAATAATGTAATTAAAGGTCATGTACAATGCTGTGGGAAAATCATCCAGAGCGACACAAGGATGGGGCAGCTCATTTACGCTGCTCCGAGATTTTTAGCAACGGATCGCTCATTCAAAGATTTAAAATTTGAGACAGGAATTTCCGCGTCGTCGCTGTCTCATATAATTTAGAGACATGCAAAGCACTTTTTTATGATACCATATATCCAGAGGTCATTGGGAACTTTTCACAGAGGACCTTGATAAGGAGATCTTGGAAATTAAACCAGAGATACAATCATATGAAACTTTTATAGACCTTGTCAAGAAAATCTCTCGACGGCGCATACCTAGAGGGTGCCGCACCCAGTATATCGTTGGACTCAATGGTAGCAGCAAGGAAGCTCTGAAAAAGTATAAAGAACTGTACAATAAGGACCCCTTCTCAGAGGAAACGATCCAGGCAGGTGAGGTACTGATGTCTGGTATCTCCGAAGCGAGAAAGGAAAAGTGGTGTAACCTCCTACAAGAGACGGACATGAAGCACAGCAGTAGGAAGGCATGAAAACTGGTCAAAAGTCTTAACAACGACCCAACAGAACCACAACCAAATTACAGTGAAGTTACATCTGATCAGATAGATCACCAACTACTCATGAACGGAAAAACTAAAAGGAAGATCAGGAATGGCAAAATTAAAAGAAAATTGAACGAGAAGATTAGCTTCCTAGCTCGCCCATTCTTCATTCAGGAGCTACAAGATGCTATCAACGATTTGAAAAACAATAAGACCGCTGGCCTCGACGATCTGAGATCTGAGCAAATCAAACATTTTGGACCGGGCGTACAAGCATGGAGCCTAGAGCTAATGAATAACTGTATTACAACAATGCAAATTCCTAAACTGTGGAGGAAAGCTCGGGTTATTGCGTTACTAAAACCAGGGAAAGACCCAGCTGAAGCTAAAAATTTCCGGCCTGTCTCACTGCTTTGTCATTTATTTAAAGTGCTGGAGCGAATGATCCTCAAACGCATAGCTGATTATGTGGACAAAGCCCTCATTAACGAACAAGCTGGATTTCGACCAGGAAAATCATGCTGTGGCCAAATCCTTAATCTCACACATTACATCGAAGACGGCTATCAGAGAGGAGAAGTAACTGGGGTCGCATTCCTCGATCTCAGTGCTGCATATGACACAGTTAACCATCAGTTGCTTACCCAGAAAGTGTATAATGTCACTAAGGACTACACCCTTTCTATGTTCGTGCAATGCATGCTACAGAACAGACGCTACTATGTAACCTTACAATCTAAAAACAGCCGATGGAGGACACAGAAAAATGGACTTGCACAGGGTAGTGTCTTGGCTCCAATATTATTTAACATCTATACCAATGATCTTCCCATCAGCCACTAGACACGAATGTTCATATATGCTGATGATGCAGCAGTGGCCACAAGTGGAGGAGAATCTCACAGGAGCCTTAACAGAACTTGCTACCTATTACGACGGCAATAATCTCAAACCAAACCCTAGTAAATCTCAAGTATCTGCCTTCCATCTTAGGAACAAACAAGCCAAACGGAAACTCCGAGTCATGTGGCAAGTGGAAGAGCTGAAACATACAAACAGCCCAAAATACCTGGGACTAACATTGGACAGAGCACTTACTTTTAAGCAGCACTGTCACAACACTAAAAAAAAGATCTGTGCCAGGAACAACATACTGCGGAAGCTAACAGGTTCATCGTGGGGAGCTCAACCACATGTTTTGCGCACCACGGGTCTGGTGCTGAGTGTCTCAGCAGCGGAATATGCGGCGCCAGTTTGGAGGAACTCTGCTCACACTAAGCAAGTTGACGTCGCCGTAAACGAAACTGTACGTATTGCCACAGGATGCCTCAAACCAACTCCCACAGACATCATTTATCTCATCATAGGCATAGCACCACCTACTATCCGCAGACAAGTAGCCGCCGAGATCGAAAGATCAAAACAAAAGAATGATCCTCGACACCCGATGCATATGCACCGAAAACAACGTGTCCGGCTGAAATCCCGCAGGAGTTTCTTTGAAACTACTCAAGAGCTCGCCACCAAGCCCGTCGCAAGGCGGCTATCTCTTTGGGAAGAAATGGTGCCACACTCCACAGTGGCACTACTTGAGGAGGGATCTGCAGGATTTCAACTACCTTTTACAACTTGGAGGTCACTAAACCGGCTGCGCACTGAAGTAACTGGGTGCAAATCAAACCTGTTTAAATGGGGTTACAGTGATAGCGATAGGCGTGAATGCGGAGCAATACAGGACTTGGACCACCTACTGATTTGCCCAGATTTGTCTATAACATACACTAAAGACGATATTTTGAAAGTCAATGACAAAGCAAACTACGTTGCTAATTACTGGGAAGGGAAGGTATAACTGGTGCATCCGGATACAGAAGAAGAAAAAAATGAAAGTAACCATTAAAAGTAATAGTTATTGCATTAATAATTGTTATTTAAGAAGCTGCTGATAATTACAGTGAAGGAAACTCAGGTATCCAGGCAACTTTTTTAGCGACATCACTGCTTCTTAACGAGAAAAAAAGACTTGCCACTGTTCTACCCTGTGACCATATAAATACCATATTGGTCGTTAAAGGTGTTAAAGGAAGTAGAGCTTTGATCTGGAACGGAGGTGTAAGACCCTGTAGAGGTACAAAGAAAGAAAGGGGAAAAAGGTGTTGAAGCATGGGATGGTGCTGGCAACAGCCTGACTTTACCCAAATTACTGTCACACAGATTAGTCTATGCAGTCATCTTTTATATCAAACATCGCTTCACTCCTGAAGTGATCAAAAATTCAGCATATGTTGCCTCTGTAAGAGCCATCCATTGTAATTTCTTAGCCACGGTAACTGTAATAGTTTCACGAGAACACGCGTATGTACGTGCATTCTTTCTACTCATTTTTGTGCATGTGATTTGTTCCCGTCCGTCAGCTGTTTCCTCGAGTGTACATAAGTGCGCTGGTGCGTCTGATCGGCGCCTTAACCCGCACAGCTGCCTGCTTACCGAGACTGCGTTCACGCGGACATTCTTGCGCGTGGAACTGCGAGCGCGTGCCTCGTCTGAAATCTTGCTATTAGTAGTATCCGTGCAACGACCGATATTCAGTAATCGTCCGTGAGCAATGACGGCATTTGGGCTTACAAGGGAACCTCCCCATCGCATCCCCCTCAGATTTAGTTATAAGTTGGCACAGTGGATAGGCCTTGAGAAACTGAATACAGCTCAATCGAGAAAACAGGGACAAGTTGTGTGGAACTATGAAAAAAATTAGTAAAATATACAAACTGAGTAGTCCATGCACAAGATAAGCAACATCATGGAAAATGAGAGCTCAGGAGCGCCGTGGTTCCGTGGTTAGCGTGAGTAGCTGCGGAACGAGAGGTCCTTGGTTCAAGTCTTCCCTCGACTGAAAATTTTACTTTCTTTATTTTCGCAAAGTTATGATCTGTCCGTTCGTTCATTGACGTCTCAGTTCACAGCAATAAGTTTAGTGTCTGTGTTCTGCGACCGCACCGCAAAACCGTGCGATTAGTAGACGAAAGGCCGTGCCTCTCCAATGGGAACCGAAAACATTTGATCGCAAGGTCATAGGTCAACCGATTCCTCCACAGGAAAACACGTCTGATATATTCTATACGACACTGATGACGGCATGTGCGTCACATGACAGGAATATGTTGTCGACCCACCTAACTTGTACATGGGTAAAAAGATCCTTCTACCTTGCCCCATTTAGATTTTCTTGTGGATGTGATAATCACTAGCAAGAAAGTGATGAAAACATAAGAGTTTGTCACATAAACTGAAAATAAAAAATTAAACTTTTCACTCGAGGGAAGACTTGAAACTAGGACCTCTCGTTCCGTAGCTGCGCTCGCTAACAACAGGACCATGGCGCTCCTAGACTCCCATTGTCCTTGATGTTGCCTATCTTCTACATCTACATCTACATTTATACTCCGCAAGCCACCCAACGGTGTGTGGCGGAGGGCACTTTACGTGCCACTGTCATTACCTCCCTTTCCTGTTCCAGTCGCGTATGGTTCGCGGGAAGAACGACTGTCTGAAAGCCTCTGTGCGCGCTCTAATCTCTCTAATTTTACATTCGTGATCTCCTCGGGAGGTATAAGTAGGGGGAAGCAATATATTCGATACCTCATCCAGAAACGCACCCTCTCGAAACCTGGCGAGCAAGCTACACTGCGATGCAGAGCGCCTCTCTTGCAGAGTCTGTCACTTGAGTTTGTTAAACATCTCCGTAACGCTATCACGGTTACCAAATAACCCTGTGACGAAACGCGCCGCTCTTCTTTGGATCTTCTCTATCTCCTCCGTCAACCCGATCTGGTACGGATCCCACACTGATGAGCAATACTCAAGTATAAGTCGAACGAGTGTTTTGTAAGCCACCTCCCTTGTTGATGGACTACATTTTCTAAGGACTCTCCCAATGAATCTCAACCTCGTACCCGCCTTACCAACAATTAATTTTATATGATAATTCCACTTCAAATCGTTCAGCACGCATACTCCCAGATATTTTACAGAAGTAACTGCTACCAGTGTTTGTTCTGCTATCATATAATCATACGATAAAGGATCCTTCTTTCTATGTATTCGCAATACATTACATTTGTCTATGTTAAGGGTCAGTTGCCACTCCCTGCACCAAGTGCCTATCCGCTGCAGATCTTCCTGCATTTCACTACAATTTTCTAATGCTGCAACTTCTCTGTATACTACAGCATCATCCGCGAAAAGCCGCATGGAACTTCCGACACTATTTACTAGGTCATTTATATATATTGTGAAAAGCAATGGTCCCATAACACTCCCCTGTGGCACGCCAGAGGTTACTTTAACGTCTGTAGACGTCTCTCCGTTGATAACAACATGCTGTGTTCTGTTTCCTAAAAAGTCTTCAATCCAGCCACACAGCTGGTCTAATATTCCGTAGGCTCTTACTTTGTTTATCAGGCGACAGTGCGGAACTGTATCGAACGCCTTCCGGAAGCATCTACCTGGGAGCCTGTATCTAATATTTTCTGGGTCTCATGAACAAATAAAGCGAGTTGGGTCTCACACGATCGCTGTTTCCGGAATCCATGTTGATTCCTACAGAGTAGATTCTGGGTTTCCAAAAACGACATGATACTCGAGCACAAAACATGTTCTAAAATTCTACAACAGATCGACGTCAGAGATATAGGTCTATAGTTTTGCGCATCTGCTCGACGACCCTTCTTGAAGACTGGGACTACCTGTGCTCTTTTCCAATCATTTGGAACCTTCCGTTCCTCTAGAGACTTGCGGTACACGTCTGTTAGAAGGGGGGCAAGTTCTTTGGCGTACTCTGTGTAGAATCGAATTGGTATCCCGTCAGGTCCAGTGGACTTTCCTCTGTTGAGTGATTCCAGTTGCTTTTCTATTCCTTGGACACTTATTTCGATGTCAGACATTTTTTCGTTTGTGCGAGTATTTAGAGAAGGAACTGCAGTGCGGTCTTCCTCTGTGAAACAGCTTTGGAAAAAGGTGTTTAGTATTTCAGCTTTACGCTTGTCATCCTCTGTTTCAATGCCATCATCATCCCGGAGTGTCTGGACATGCTGTTTCGAGCCACTTACTGGTTTAACGTAAGACCAGAACTTCCTAGGATTTTCTGTCAAGTCGGTACATAGAATTTTACTTTCGAATTCACTGGACGTTTCACGCATAGCCCTCCTTACGCTAACTTTGACATCGTTTAGCTTCTGTTTGTCTGAGAGGTTTTGGCTGCGTTTAAACTTGGAGTGAAGCTCTCTTTGCTTTCGCAGTAGTTTCCTAACTTTGTTGTTGTACCACGGTGGGTTTTTCCCGTCCCTCACAGTTTTACTCGGCACGTACCTGTCTAAAACGCATTTTACTATTGCCTTGAACTTTTTCCATAAACACTCAACATTGTCAGTGTCGGAACAGAAATTTTCGTTTTGATGTGTTATGTAGTCCGAAATCTGCCTTCTATTACTCTTGCTAAACAGATAAACCTTCCTCCCTTTTTTTATATTCCTATTAACTTCCATATTCAGGGATGCTGCAACGGCCTTATGATCACTGATTCCCTGTTCTGCACTTACAGAGTCGAAAAGTTCGGGTCTGTTTGTTATCAGTAGGTCCAAGATGTTATCTCCACGAGTCGGTTCTCTGTTTAATTGCTCGAGGTAATTTTCGGATAGTGCACTCAGAATAATGTCACTCGATGCTCTGTCCCTACCACCCGTCCTAAACATCTGAGTGTCCCAGTCTATATCTGGTAAATTGAAATCTCCACCTAAGACTATAACATGCTGAGAAAATTTATGTGAAATGTATTCCAAATTTTCTCTCAGTTGTTCTGCCACTAATGCTGCTGAGTCGGGAGGTCGGTAAAAGGAGCCAACCATCAACCTAGCTCGGTTGTTGAGTGTAACCTCCACTCTTGGCATGGACTACTCAGTTTGTATATTTTATTAATTTTTTTCATAGTTCCACACAACTTTTTCCTGTTTTCTCGATTGATCTGTGTTCAGTTTTTCAAGGCCTATCCACTGTGCCAACTTATAACTAAATGTGAGGGGGGTGCTATGGGGAGGTTCCCTTGTTAGTGTAAAGAATACTATTTTAGAAATGTGTGTGGTAAATATTAGTGTTTTATGCTAACAAGGGAAACTCCCCATCGCACCCCCGTCACATTCGGTTGTAAGATGGCCCAGTAGATATGAACGTAAGGCTACGTATTAGTTTCTAAAACAAGCTGATTTCATCAAGGCTGAAAACCCTTGCATCCCAGCATACCTTTTTTCTGTCACAATTTTTGGTAAAAAATTTTTGGTAAAAAACTATTTTTGGTAAAAACACTAAGAACCGCTGCTATTTTAAACTTAATATGGGAGTAAACAAGAACCAAACTCCATATTTTATGTGCATTCGGTATCCGCCGTGATTCCGGAGAACGTAACAATTGCGTATAACGAGATTTACCTGTATCACCAGTCATTAAAGAGGACACAGCTCTCAACAAATGGCGTTTGGCTCCCGCAGGAGGACCCACTCACTTGTAGTGCCTTTGGCGTACGCGTTTAGGTATATGATATTTCACTGGAATGCTTTCAGATTCTGAAGAGAGGTCGTCTGTAAATCTATGTGAGGACCTGTCCTCTATTTTGTATGACGAGTGTGGTAAAAGTTTTACAACTTTTTGTTCTGCTCTACGCTAAGCTTTTAGGCTGGGGCATTTAATGTATTTCGGAGTGTCTGGCTCGTGCTATTGTTTCTTCACACATCAGCCAACCACATTTTTCTACTGTCCTAATTGAGATCTTTGATTGTTTAATGTCTCTTCTTATCGAAAATTTTAGTATTTACAAATTATTGGATTTTAAAGTGCGTGTGCGTGCGCGCTTGCTTTTTTATGCTATTGATTTTTAAGGAAGACGAGTGTTGATCGTCTTGTTAAAATTTCTGTGGTTTTTTTACCTCTTTTGAACACACTTGCCTCGCAACAATAATGCACTGGAGCTAAAAACCTGGCTGTCGAGGGTCCAAGGAAGATCATCATCATCATCATCATCATCATCATCACATCATCATCATCATCACTGAGGTACTAGGTTTTGTGCAGGATTAATCTAAGGGGAACATGCCGTCTATACGAAGCAGCTTTGTTTGAGAAGTCGGTGAGCGTTGCAAAAACGCCGAGAAATCTCATCTTACATATAATCAGACGTCTAAAACAGCTCCAAAAATTCTTGAAAAATTTCTGTATCAACCACATAACGGCAATTATAAGGAACAGATGGCAGTCATGGAACATGCATCGGCACTAAAAATAGTTAAAACAGGCAAACACGTATTTGCTGTTGGCTAAATGGAAGAGGACATACGCTTGGCAAGAAAGAAGATACGCTTGGATTTTTCAGATTTGCAAACATCACACGAATGCGCGCATTTGTGGACGTATCAACATACAAAATCTACAGCTACTAACGTAACAAAGAAAATCTGTATATGGAAACGTAAAACAGTGAAACGCAGAAAAATTACTACCTTGAAATGCAGAAAGAAATCACACAAGTTTACAGTTTCGAAAACATTCGTAAATGCATAAATGAAAATATTTAAAACGCCAAAAACATAAAATATTTAAAACGACAAATATATGCAAATAGATTTTAAAATACAAAAAAGGAGCTTAAACATTGCAAAAGATTATACAGCAGCCAATAGCACTGCTTTTACTTCCGTTTAATGCTCTAGAAGACTGTCAAAGACCGCACACTGTTAGTTAAGCCTGTCTCTTCATTTTATAGAGTGATCTTAGTAAAATCTATCTTTCGTTTAAACACCGTCGCACTAGCGTGACCGTCTGTACATGAACAGCCACTTAAATACACACAAACGCGAAAACTACGTGTGATAGATCATCTTAAAAAATAATCACAGAACTCCAAAATAATTTTAACCAACGTCATGGATGACTTGCGTCCAGTCATGCGCCCGATGTAATGTCGCTGTATCTAAAGACGTGTTGTAGAAGTGTTATAGAATCTACTACACTGACTCCGCTTTCGAGATAAGTCACTACAGAAACCGTAGTCTATCTGTGGAACTCACGAGTGGTATGCATAGGCATCACAAATGTTGCCAGAAACTGGATTAAACGCTCCAGTCTGAGTAGCGCACTAATATCGAGAAGTTGAGAAGCTTTGCGCTGAATTAAATTATCAATTACTTTTATGGACGGAATTATATAGACTCACCTAACAACCCGTCGGCCAGTGCTGTCTCGGATGCTCAGCGAAGATTTGCCGCGCCCCGCCTATAAGCGCGCGCTCAAAGCGTAGCAACCTGTGACTCTAGTGACGCACCGCGATACGGCCGCTTCTGTTCGTGAAGCGACGACGCGAACTGCTGAACGGTAGCGGCAGCGCGCGGCTCTGCCCTGTGACGCCACCACCACCACCACCTCTCCATCCTCGATTAGTCGTTTGTTCACAAACTTCGATGGCTGCGCAATACGTTATCTTTAGCGTACAGATTTTTTGTCACAAAAAATGGTAAAGCCTCGCTGTTTGGTAGAGCAACTACCGTATATAATAAAATACATAAAACAGTTGTGTTTTCACTCTTTACTTAAAATTTACAGCAAAAACTGATGATACAGCCAGCACCACCTAGGCAGTATTATTAGTTTTATTTGTGTGGCAACAGTGTCCGTAGTTGCTAAAGTACCACTGAAGGCATTATAAAATCGTTAACGCAAATACAATAAAGTGCGTATTTCGTCAGCAAACGCGTTTCGTTGTATTTATGTGAATAATCATTAATGGTGGTATTTTACGTCCGGTTTTCGCCCACATCAGGAAATATCGTCTGCCTGCATATTTTTGAGGTATTTTCTCGGTTTGCACTATTTTTTGCCTCATCTCAAACTGCTTTTCAACGCTACACATTTACTGACGTGACATACGACACAACGTAGTGCCACTACAGCTTGTATACAAAACAAAAAAAGTAGTGGCTTTATATTGTGTCGTGTTTTACGTCAAGAAATGTGTTGCGAAGCATTGCAACGTGAGATATTCAAAAAACAGCAGTAATAAAAAAGACAGAATAACTCGAAAATGTACAGACAAATGACATTTCCTGATGTAAGCTAAAAATGGACAAAAAACATCACCAGTGAATATGTTTGATATCAATAAAACGAAACTCACTTGGTGAAAAATACGCGCTTTCTTTTAGCTGCATAGATGAGTTTAAAATACCTTCTATAATATTACTAGAATATGTCTAATATTTGTACTTAAAATTAATTCGGCGACCAGAGCACACTTTGACGAATATTGTATCAAGATAACTAATACGTTGTATCATTCACGTGTAATAATATACAAAATAATACAACGTAAGCCTTCACAGCTGGTGTTTACTTCGGTTAAAGCACCCAAGTAGAGAGTTTGTGGTCAAAAAATTATTCACTGACGATGCGTCCCCACCCGTAGGACATATCTTCAGAGATATGATGCACTTGCCGGCTTATCTCTGAAGATGTGTTCCCCAGTACGGAAAGGATCCTAAATCAATAGTTTTATACTACCACGGCCTCTCAGCCTGGAAGTTTTAACTAGGCGTAAAAAAAGTAATCATTTGACAGGATGTTTTAATCAGTACTGCGTACAGATTTGCTGTTACGTTTGATTTCTTCCCAGTTCTTACTACACATTATGTAAGTCAGTTGAGTGAACAGAGTCAAAATGTAAACTTGTTGTGCGGGAGGATGAGGGGCATTAAAAGGACGTCCCTTCTATGGTACAGTCTGGCAACGTTATAGGTAAGTATGTGATCTGTAACCCTTATAACGAGAAGGCGGAAGTAAACAGCAGTAAATCAATATGCATCGTACACAGAGGCGGCGTCAGGCGTGGGCGACGTGGGCCACCGCCCACGACCCCGTGGTCCGAGGGGCCTCGCACCTTCAATGTTTATGCAGCTTTCTTTAACTCCTGAATATTATTCACCTAGGACAATTAAAAGCCGTGACCGCAAGTAAAGATTTTACACATCATAACAAGATAAATCCTAATGCCTAGTAAGCATCTGGTAATACTAACCTACAAAATTCGCTTTTTAAAAATCTAACCTGCAGTACAATTTCGGAAACATAGAATCTTCCTGGACCCATAGTATTCTTCGTATAAACCCTGAAATTTCGTGTCGACTGTCCTTTGTTTACAACTGCTGCCAACCTCCGCCATCCAACAACATTAGCCTGTTAGTAGCAGTGCCAAGTGTTGTTATTCTTTGTTATGTGTCACTGATAATATACAGAATAAATAATAAGTGACGAAGTAATTGCCAGCCCATCAGTGTCTTCCCCTTGCGACACCCAGAAAAGCTGGAATCTATAGAGGAAGTGTCATTTGTGGTGAGTGTTGGAAAATAATAAATCAGGTCGCACAATGCGGGACCTGGAGAAGGACCATGGCGAAAAACTGACCCGCATTTGAAGCTGACCGTCTCTATAATCCGCTTACACCAATCGTTGCTACTTCCGTATGTAATGTACGCCATAGATTCAGATCGGTACGAGGCGCGCGCATCAGTGGCTTGCCGTTCCTGGCCGACGATGTAGCCCTAGTCATTCCCTGTCCTCTCCCCGTTTGACCCTGAGCCAAGGCGCCTTCTTTCCATAATCGTACTATATCTGCCCATTATCTATTTACCGATGGCAGAATGCGAAACTAAACTTTGTTTACATACGGACGGGAGTTACGGCGTCCGACGAAACGTGGATCACGCACGGAGCACAGCAGTGGACAGTCACGTTAATATCCATGGTACGTTATCACTATTGCGTATACCCATCATCTGCTGAAATGGATGGTCATCCCGCAAACATACGTGATGGAAGAATATGAACAGATAGTAAAGCTTGAACAAATCACGTAGCTCAATTTTGTCGTGAAGAAAAACGAAAATGTTTGCTAATTCTGCTAGCGAGTACTGTGGAGAGAGCATTACCGACACAGTAGTAAGTGGTGTAAGGATACAGTGAGGTGACAAGTCATGGGATACCTGGAATAATGGAGCAACTCGACGTGACATGGACTCAACAAGTCGCTGCAAGTCCCATGCAGAAACATTGAGCCATGCTGCCTAGAGCCACCCATAATTGCGAGCCGGCCGGAGTGGCCGTGCGGTTCTAGGCGCTACAGTCTGGAGCCGCGAGACCGCTACGGTCGCAGGTTCGAATCCTGCTTCGGGCATGGATGTGTGTGATGTCCTTAGGTTAGTTAGGTTTAAGTAGTTCTAAGTTCTAGGGGACTGATGACCTCAGAAGTTGAGACCCATAGTGCTCAGAGCCATTTGAACCATTTGAACCATAATTGCGAAAGTGCATCCGATGCAGGATTTTGTACACGAAATGACATGTTGATTAAGTCTCATAAATGTTCGATGGGAATCGTGTCGGGTGATGTGAGTGTCCAATTCACTCGAACTGTCCAGAATGTTCTTCAAAATAATCGTGAACAACTGTGGCCCGGTGACATGGAGCATTGTCATCCATAAAGTGGCCATTGCTGTTTGGGAACATGAAATCCATGAATGGCTACAAATGGTAGTACAAATGAGATCCCTGCCAATCTACAGCTGTTTAACACCTTGTGTGCTCGATATTACGCCGTCTGTTTATGTGCATATCGATATCCCATTACCTTTGCCACCTCAGCGTAGTTCGTAATATAAACAGGGAAATCAAGACATTAACTTTACAGGGAAATGAAACACTTCCTGGAAAATTTTAAATGAAGTTTTAAAAAATATAAATACAGAAGAACGTTACTTGTGGAGAGGGGGAACATACTTCGTGACTTACAGCCGCACAGGGCATTGGGGAAGTGCAATGACCAATGTTGAAAATTTGTGATGGACCATGACTCGTACCCAGATTTACCGGTTCTCATGAGCGGTTGCCTTAACCGCTTTATCCTTTTTTTTCTTCATTTTGTTCATCATGATTCTCAGCATTTGGTCTGGATGGACATGACATGACACCTCGTCAAGTACATCGTTCAATACTTCACTCAGTTTACTCAGCTCTTTATTATTATTGTACTATCTCTTCTCAGACTTTATGTCTGGTCAAAAATGGAAAGTGACGCGGACCTTGATCAAGCATGACTTCCTTTTAACTGTACGGTATATGTTATATTGCATTTAGGAACATTCGGGTGATTGAACATGTATCAATAATTACGGATTTCTGTAGTTGTATATATAAGTTTGGATGTAGTTGTATTGCATTGATGTACTGGTGGATATTGTGTGGTATGACTCCTGTAGACGATAGTATAATTGGTATAATGTCAACTTTATCCTGATGCCACAGATTCCTCAGCCAGTTGCATGTATTTTCCAATTTTTCCCCCGGTCTCTTTTGTATATTTGTTGTATTGGGTATGGATATTTCGATTAGTTGTGTTAATTTATTCTTTTTATTGGTGAGTATGACGTCAGGTTTGTTATGTGGTGTTGTTTTATCTGTTATAATGGTTCTGTTCCAGTATAATTTGTATTCATCATTCTCCAGTAAATTTTGTGGTGCATACTTGTATGTGGGAACGTGTTGTTTTATAAGTTTATGTTGTAAGGCAAGCTCTTGATGTATTATTTTTGCTACATTGTCATGTCTTCTGGGTATTCTGTATTTGCTAGTATTGTACATCCGCTTGTGATGTGATCTACTGTTTCTATTTGTTGTTTGCAAAGTCTGCATTTATCTGCTGTGGTATAGGGATCTTTAATAATATGCTTCCTGTAATATCTGGTGTTTATTGTTTGATCCTGTATTGCAATCATGAATCCTTCCGTCTCACTGTATATATTGCCTTTTCTTAGCCATGTGTTGGATGCGTCTTGATCGATGTGTGGCTGTGTTAGATGATACGGGTGTTTGCTACGTAGTGTTTTCTTTTTCCAATTTACTTTCTTCGTATCTGTTGATGTTATGTGATCTAGAGGGTTGTAGAAGTGGTTATGAAATTGCAGTGGTGTAGTCGATGTATTTATATGAGTGATTGCTTTGTGTATTTTGCTAGTTTCTGCTCGTTCTATAAAGAATTTTCTTAAATTGTCTACCTGTCCATAATGTGGGCATCTGTTTTTTCCATCGTTTCTATGCAGTCGCTGTGGTTATCCAATATGTAATCTTCTTGTTTAGTGTGTTTTCCCTTGACTATGCTATTTTTCTTACATTTGTCTGTTCCAAAAGCCATATTTATATCATTGCTGAATACTTCTGTTATCTTTAGCAATTGGTTGAGTTGTTGATTTGTTGCTGCCAGTAGTTTTAGATCATCCATGTATAGCAAATGTGTGATTTTGTGTTGGTATGTTCCAGTAATATTGTATCCATAATTTGTATTATTTAGCATGTTGAATAGTGGGTTCAGTGCAACGCAGAACGAGAAAGGACTTAATGAGTCTCCTTGGTATATTCCACGCTTAATCTGTATTGGCTGTGATGTGATATTATTTGAATTTGTTTGGATATTAAGTGTGGTTTTCCAATTTTTCATTACTATGTTTAGGAACTGTATCAATTTAGGATCTACTGTGTATATTTCCAATATCTGTAGTAACCATGAGTGGGGTACACTATCAAAAGCTTTTTGGTAATCAATGTATGCGTAGTGTAGCGACCTTTGTTTAGTTATAGCTTGATATGTCACCTCTGTATCTATTATCAGTTGCTCTTTACATCCTCGTGCTCCTTTGTAGCAGCCTTTTTGTTCTTCATTTATATTTTTGTTCTGTGTTGTATGTGTTATTAATTTCTGTGTAATGACTGAAGTTAATATTTTGTATATTGTTGGTAGGCATGTTATGGGGCGATATTTTACTGGGTTTGCTGTGTCTGCTTGATCTTTAGGTTTCAGATAAGTTATTCCATGTGTAAGTGTATCAGCGAATGTGTATGGGTCTGCAATGTAATTGTTAAATAATTTAGTTAGATGTGAATGTGTTGAGGTGAACTTCTTTAGCCAGAAATTTGCTATTTTATCTTTTCCAGGGGCTTTCCAATTGTGAGTAGAATTAATTGCTTGGGTGACTTCATGTTGCAAAATTATCACTTCAGGCATCTGCGGTATCATCTTGTATGTGTCTGTTTCTGCTTGTATCCACCGTGCATGCCTGTTATGTTGTGCCGGGTTTGACCATATGTTCCTCCAGAAGTGTTCCATGTCTGTTATGCTTGGTGGATTGGCTATTTTAATGTGTGTGTTATCTATTGTCTGGTAAAATTTTTTTGGTTTGTGTTGAATGTTTGGTTGTGTTTCCTTCTATTTTCACTTTTTTTTGTATCTTCTAAGTCGTTTGGGCAATGCTTGTAATTTCTGCTTCTTTTCATCTAATTGCTCTATCGCTTCTTGTTGTGAGATTTTACTTAACCTTTTTCGTTTTTTTTTTTTTTTTTGACATTTCATTTCTTATAAATTGTGTTAGCTGTCCGATGTCTTTTCTCAGTTTTGCTATTCTGATCTGTAGCCTCTGTTGCCATGCTGGTTTTGTGGGTTTCTTCTGTGTGTTGGTTGGTTCTGATCTCTGCCTGGTGTGTATATTTAGTGTAGTGAGTGCTCTTATATAAACCAGTAGTTGTAACTCTTCCATAGTTGTGTTTTCGTTTATTTTGTTGTGTATGATTGTGTTGATAGTTTTTATTGTTGTTTCGACTTGTGGGTTATTTGCGGTCTATGCAAGAATGGTCTAATGTCTGTATTTGTGTCTTTGTATTCTATATATGTCAGCTGAAATTTCTCTTCTATATCTAAATTGTGTGTCACTTTGTGTTCTATTTGCGCTGGTTCTGGTGGCTGTCTTAAGATTTCGTTTTCCTCCGATTGTTTAATTGATGCGTGTTGGTCTTTGTTTGTTTGCTCTGCTATGTTTGAGTCCATTACTGTATTTTCTTCTCCTTCTGATTGCACATAATTTCGTTCCAGTATTTGTTGTACTTGTTGTTTGATATTTTCTATTGTGATTATTATTATTGTTATTATTACTATTATTATTATTATTATTATTATTATTATTACAGAGGGCAGCCAGTCGTCTGACCAAACACGCTAAACTATCGTGCCGGCATTCGGCGATCCTGACACGGTCCCTGACCGACTCTAATTTCCAACTTATCGCACGCTGCAGTGTAGCATCCCTCGTCCATTAACTCCCTACTCGCAGATTACTGATTCCCGTAGGAGTTAGAACGATATTAGTGCATCCACACTGAAACGGACGTCAAGGAGCCGTTGCGCTCGTACAGAAATGTGGATACCACTCGTGATGACGTTGCTGGTGCTTGCATTTGTATATAACAAGGAATGAGGAAAGAAAGGTAAGGGATCGGTGGCAGTTCGTGACTTCCAGCATCACAATATAAGAATTATTACAATAAGAAGTTTTGTGAATCGTTTTAAACTGTAATAGCATAGAATGAGATAGTTTATAACGAAAATTGGTATGTGAAAAGAATATGAACTGATTCTCAACAAAATATGAGTTTTCTAGCAAATGATTAAGCGAGACTAAATAATGCAAGACATGGTGCGAACAAATATGTCAAATCGCAGCAACGCTGCACACGTGATGAGAAATCAACGAAAACATAACAAATGTGTGCAAATATAAACATGGATAGAGGGCTAGAATAGTCAACATCCAGGGAAGACAACTCAAACCATAAAAATCACCAAAAAAAGGCTAAGTACAAATAAAATCCCGTCAACTGGTATTTCAAATATCTCTTTTGGATTTCAACCTTTTTTTCGTTGGGTTCATATACATCATTTTGATTTGCAGCTCCTTGTGTTAGCCGTGTTTGCAGTTAAAATTGTTGGATGTGAGGTCCGCCAGTTATGCAAAACACCGTTTTTTCTCAGTATCCAAACATGTTTCGGCACCACTTTGCCATCATCAGTGGGGTTTCGTTTATATTTATTCTGCAATGTGAAATTTTTATTAAATGATTATAAAATTATGTGCCTGTTTAGTTCAAAGAACAGATTGTTTCTTTTTGTAAATATCCTTACATTTGGTGTACATGAATTTCCTGGATCACAAGGTACCTGTATTAATTAACTTACAAGTGATCCAGAAAATTTACGCACACCAAATGTAAAGGTATTTACAAAAAGAAACGATCTGTTGTTTGAACTAAAGAGGCGCATAATTTTATAATCATTTAACAAAAATGTTCACATTGCAGAATAAATAAAAACGAAAACCCACTGATGATGGCACAGTGGTGCCGAAACATGTCTGGGTACTGAGAAAAAACGGCGATTTGCATAACTGGCAGACCTTACATCCAACAATGTTAATATATTTTCCTCTTTAATGTTGATGTAGCCTTGTGACCAGTTGATGGGAGTGTGTTTTTGCACCACACTTTTTTGTTGGTTTTTTGGGTTTGATTTGTCTTCCCTGGATATTGATTATTCTAGCACAACATCCATGTTTCTATTCACACATTTTTTATGTTTTCGTTCTTGTCTCATATTCCATCAATACCTCTGCAGTGTTTGTACGATTTGACAGATATTGGTTCACACCCTGTCTTGTTAATGTTATTCAGCCTCTCTTGGTCATTTGTTTGAAAAATCATATTCGTTTAACATACAAGTTTTCCTCCTAAACTATTTTATTATATGCTATTACAGTTTAAAACTATACACTAGTTTTGTTATTACAATGATTCTCAATTACATTATGTAGTGATAGCTGCTATAAGGGTTGACTGTACTTGAGTGTTCACTTCAATCTGTGCTCCTACACTTCATACACATGTTGAGAGTTTACTTTGTTGATTAATTTTGGTTTTATATTTTCTCTTTTGTCTAATATATTTGGTTACATTATTTAAAATCTGGTTTTTAGTGGATATTAAGCGCGAGTAAATAGGATATGTCTGTCATATCAACATACTAAAATTAAAAATAAAAGAAATAATAAAAAGTATTTTACGTTTTCGAACTTAGGCTTTTATTTTGACGTAAGCGAATGATTCTCATTTCTGGTTTTCTGTTCTTTTTAACGGTGCTTGCTTTCCTTCAAAACTTAATCACACCGTTAAAGTCGGTCCACTTCTTCCTTTATCATATTTTTGAATACATTATTTTGTTTTCTTGGTTTCCAAGATTTGTACTTTGAGACAGATTTTCTGTCTTCATGACCACTGTACTTGATACCATTGTTTGTACGACATGGACTATGCGTAATTTTCAATGAAGGCTTTTCTAATTACAACAGTATATTAATTTTTTACTGTGTTTCGAAATATTAGGTTAATATTCTATTTGTTTTAAGCTGTTTTTACTAGTACAGTTAATGGGGAATTGGTACAACACAATTCAATGGCCGGTGTTTGTGCATCATGCATTTTATTTTACAGTCTTAATGTTTTTGATCTCTTTTACATTTTTTTACTAATGCATGTGTATGGTAAATTTACTTTACATGAATAAATAAGATTACAGCTGTTTGTATCTATTTTCTTCAAGTCTTCGACCTGCCGCAGTCCCATTCCACTTACACAAGATGGATTTACAGAAACTTCAGCGACATGTCGATAGTCCCCCCTGCGGGTTCGGGGGTAAGAATAGGCCCGCGGTATTCCTGCCTGTCGTAAGAGGCGACTAAAAGGAGTCTCAAATGTTTCGGCTTCATGTGATGGTCCCCTCTCGGGTTTGACCTCCATCTTTCTAAATTATTCCAAAGAGCGAGCCAACTGGGGAAGGGCGCCTTACATGGTGCACTGTATCCGTCGTGCATTGAGAACTTTAGCCGGCTTTTTCGTCGTTGCAATGGTGTCCCGCTCGTTTTCCATCTCTTGGGCGAGGATACGTCCCTGGGTGCGATTCCCACGCTGCACTCTGCAGTGTTGGTTCTAACTGCGACGACGACCTTGGACATTTTTGCACCTAAGATCCAGCACGGTAGCCAGTCCGTTGTGGTGGGGCCGCCATGTACCCTGTTGGTTGCAGCCCCCTGACAACACAGGGATCGCTCTACTGATGCCTGCGCCGTTAACTCCCCACGTATGCCAAGGAGTAGATGCCCATCTCCCTGGGGCATCAGGACTCCCGGCAATGGCCATCCTGCCAGGTGGCTATTGCTGCGGCTGGGTGGCGCCCGTGGGGAGAGCCCTTGGTCGGAGTAGGTGGCATTGGGGCGGATGACCGGCAATGAAGCGTGGTACATCATCTCTCGCTGGTGGGCCTCCACCAGCAGTCTCTAAGCGATCGAGGTCTAACCTCAATGGAAAGAAACTTGATCAAAGATCATTTCCCTCCCTGGCCAATCCATGGGAGGAACGTCTTGCTAAAGAAGGCAGTGGAGACTATTCACCCTGGTACCTCGTGTGTACGCGGGTTGATGGAGAATCGTTTATGTCGACCAAACCCCAGTTTTTTGTGGAGCACTTAGAGGACAAGTTCGGGGAGGTGGAGGGCTTGTCCAAAATGCGCTCTGGTTCTGTGCTCATCAAAACGGCATCCTCTGCCCAGTCACGGATGTTGCTCAATTGTGACAAGTTGGGGGATGTTTCAGTTACCATTACGCCGCATAAGAGTCTCAACATGGTCCAGGGTATTATATTCCACAGGGATCTTCTTCTGCAGTCCGACGATGAATTACGCGCCAACCTCGAACGTCGAGGTGTTCACTTCGTCCGGCGCGTCCATCGGGGTCCGAGGGATAATCAGGTAGCCACCGGTGCCTTCATCTTGGCTTTCGAAGGTGATGTTTTACCCGAAAAAGTCAAGGTGATGGTTTACCGTTGTGATGTGAAGCCATATATCCCTCCTCCGATGCGGTGTTTTAAATGCTGGAAGTTCGGGCACATGTCATCTCGCTGTACTTCCAGCATTACATGTCGAGATTGTAGACGTCCTTCGCATCCCAATACTCCATGTGCTCCGCCTCCCATCTGTGTTAACTGCGGAGAACACCATTCACCCTGCTCACCGGACTGTCGGATCTTCCAGAAGGAAAGGAAGATAATGGAATATAAGACCCTGGACCGCCTGACCTACACCGAGGCAAGGCGGAAATATGAGCGGCTACATCCTGTGCCTATGACGTCTACCTATGCCGCTGCTGCAACACCGGTTCGAACCTCTACAGTGTCGTCACCTGCAGTTCGCTCTCAGCTCTGTCAGAATTCACCGGCCCCCTTGGTTGTGGGGGGGGGGGGCACTTCACTCCCTGTTGCTCCTGCTCCATCTTCTTCAGGAGCAGCACCCTCCCAACCATCGGGGACATCAGCTCCCCCTTCCCAGCCGGAGAAGCGTAAGACTTCTTCGGCTACTCTCGCCAGGAAGGGATCCCTTGGGGACCTCCCTTCGCAAGTTCCGACCAGTGGAAAAGCGGACACACGAAAGTGGCTGAAACGACCACCCGTCCCTGGTCGTAGGGCCTCCCGGTCATCGTCTGTCCCTGATACTGACCCAGTGAAGCCCATGAAGCCTGACCCACTGAAGGCACAGCGCGACAAGCAGAAAAAGAAGAAAGTCCCCAAGACCGACGATATTGCTGTGGCACCCGTCCCACCGCCTCCTACAAGCTCTGCGTCTGAGGACGAGGTGGAGCTTCTGGCGTCCACTGAGGACCTCGCTCTCGCCGGTCCCTTGGACACGATGGATAGCATTTGCACGGGTGCTCCATTGGAGGCAGCAGGTGACCCAGTGGCGTAATCTGCCTTCCCAGTCCCGTCACGCCTTTCACAGACATGGAAAATACCATCCTCCTGTGGAACTGTGGCGGTTATTTTAGCCATCTACCTGAGCTACGTCAGCTTCTAAGCATGACACCTGCTTTATGCATTGCCCTCCAGGAAACCTGGTTCCCGGCACTGCGGACCCCTGTCCTTCGTGGATACAGGGGTTATTACTGCAACCGTAGCTCTTACAATTGTGTGTCAGGTGGAGCCTTCGTGTATGTCCTTACCTCTGTATATAGTGCTCCTGTGCCCCTTCAAACATCATTGGAAGCTGTGGCTGTCCGCGTAAGGACTACGCAGGACATAACCGTCTGCAGTGTCTATCTCCCTCCAGGTGGCACAGTCTCCCTGACCGAATTGGCTGCACTTGTCACCCAACTTCCCACGCCTTTTCTTCTCCTGGGGGATTTTAACGCCCACAATCCCCTGTGGGGTGGAACGAAGGTTACTGGCAGAGATGTCGAGAATCTCATCTCCCAACTCGACCTCTGCCTCTTAAACACTGGCGCCGCCACACATTTCAGTGTGGCGCATGGCACGTTCTCGGCCATAGATCTGTCGTTGTGCAGCCCAGGGCTTGTACCATCGGACACTGGAGAGTCCATGACGACTTGTGTGGTAGTGACCATTTTCCCATCTTCCTTTCACTACCCCAGCGTCGCTCCCATGAACGCTTGCCTCGATGGGCATTTAGCAAGGCAAACTGGGAAACGTTCTCCTCTGCTGCCACTGTTGACTCTCTCCCCCACGGTACCATCGATGTGGCGGTTGAGACACTGACTGCAGCGATTGCTTCCGTTGCGGAACGTACCATTCCTCGTTCATTAGGGTGCCCCCGGCGAAAGTCAGTGCCTTGGTGGTCTCCAGAGGTCGCTGAAGCCATTAAAGAACGTCGGCGGGCTCTTCAGCGACATAAGCGGCACCCGTCTTTGGAGAACCTAATTTTTTTCAAACGTCTCCGTGCTCAGGTGCGGCGGCTCATCAAAAGACGGAAACAGGAGTGCTGGGAGAGGTACGTTTCCACCATTGGTTCCCGTACTTCACCCTCCCAGATGTGGATGAAGATTCGGCGCATCTTTGGATTGCAGCACTCTACAGGTGTCGCAGGGCTTACCATCAACGGGACGGTATCCACCGATGCCGATGCAATCGCCGAGCATTTCGCCCAGCACTATGTTCAGGCCTCTGCGTCGGGGAATTACCCGCCCGCGTTCCGCGCGCTACAACGCCAGGAGGAATGCAAACGGCTTTCTTTTACTTCTCGCCACCCTGAGGCGTATAACACCCCATTTAGTTTGTGGGAACTTCTAAGCGCCCTGGCACAGTGCCCCGATACAGCCTCTGGGCCAGATGGCATCCACAATCAGATGATCAAACACCTGTCCCCGGACTGTCAGCGGTGTGTTCTTGCCATCTTCAACCGCATATGGAGCGATGGTGTCTTTCCGTCGCAGTGGCGGGAGAGTACCGTCATTCCGGTGCTGAAGCCTGGTAAGGACCCGCTTAATGTGGATAGCTATCGGCCCATCAGCTTGACAAATACTCTGTGCAAGCTATTGGAACGTATGGTGAGTCGACGGCTGTGTTGGCTGCTCGAGTCTCGGGGTCTTCTGGCTTCGTGCCAGAGTGGCTTCCGTCAGGGCCGTTCCACCGCCGATGCTTTGGTCTTTCTTGAGTCTGCAATCCGCACTGCTTTTTCCAGGCGCCAACACCTCGTCTCCGTCTTTTTCGAACTCTCCAGAGCATATGACACGACGTGGCGGCACCATTTTCTCGCCACGTTGCACGGGTGGGGTCTCCGGGGGTCTCTCCCCATTTTTATTCAGCATTTTTTATCTCTTCGGACATTCCGCGTTTTAATTGGCACATCCCATAGTTCGCTTCATATCCAGGAGAACGGCGTTCCACAGGGCTCAGTATTGAGCGTGCGCCTTTTCCTTGTGGCCATTAATGGCCTTGCAGCAGCAGTAGGGTCGTCTGTCTCACCCACGTTATATGCTGACGATTTCTGCATCTTTTTCAGCTCTTCCACCATTAGTGTTGCAGAACGTAGGTTGCAGGGAGCCATACGCTAGGCGCAGGCGTGGGCCCTAGCCCATGGGTTTCAATTTTCTCCTGCGAAGACTTGTGTTATGCACTTTTGTCGGCGTCGAACTGTCCATCCCCACCCTGAGCTCTTTCTTCAGGATGCCATGCTCAGGGTTGTTGACACTTACCGTTTTCTGGGATTGCTGTTCGATGCCCGGCTTACTTGGCTTCCACATATTCGTCAACTCAAGCGTCAGTGCTGGCAGCATCTGAATGCCCTTCGCTGCCTCAGCAACACAACTTGGGGTGCAGATCGTAATACGCTGCTGCAGCTCTACAAAGCCCTTGTGCTGTCCCGGCTTGATTATGGGAGTGTAGCGTATGGCTCAGCGTCGCCCTCGGCGTTGCAACTGCTGGACCCCGTTCACCACTGTGGGGTTCGACAGGCGACAGGAGCATTCCGCACCAGTCCTGTTAATAGCCTACTTGCTGAGGCTGGGGTACCTCCGCTTCGTATTCGGCGTCAACAATCGTTAGCCAACTATGCTGCCCACGTCCGTTGTTCTCCCCATCACCCTACCTACCGTCTCCTTTTCGCTAATGCGGCAATCCATACCCCACACCGGCGGCCTCGGTCAGGCCATACCATTGGGATCCGTGTTCGGTCACTCCTTAGTGACCTCGAGTCTTTGCCTCTTCCATCTGCTTTTCAGGTCCACCCACATACACCACCTTGGTGTATTCGTCGGCCGCAGCTTCGGCTGGACCTCTCACAATGGCAAAAGGATTCAGTTCCTCCTGCAGTCTTGCGTCGCCAATTTCTTGCTCTCCTCGATGCATCCCGCGACTCGGAGGTTATCTATACAGATGGTTCGATGGTTGTTGGCCGTGTGGGGTATGCTTACGCTCATGCGGACTATGTAGACCAGCGCTCCTTGCCGGACGGCTGTAGTGTTTACACCGCAGAGCTAACAGCCATTGTTCGTGCCCTTGAGCGGATTCGTACCAGCACTGGCGAGTCTTTTGTCATTTGCAGCGACTCTCTCAGTAGTCTACAGGCTCTTGACCAGTGCTACCCACGCCATCCCATTGTTGTTGCCATCCAGGAGTCCGTTCATGCTCTTGCACAGCGTGGTCGTTCAGTGGTGTTCATATGGACCACGGGACACGTTGGGATAGCGGGAAACGAACACGCCGACAAGTTAGCTAAAGAAGCCACCCGCAAACTGCCGTTGGAGATCGGCCTCCCGGCAACTGATCTCCGATCGGTGTTACGCCGTCGGGTCTTTGGGATGTGGGCAGACGAATGGCGCACTCTGTCTGTAACCAACAAGTTGCGGCGTGTAAAGGAGACCACGACCGTGTGGGGTTCCTCCATGCGGGCCTCTCGCAGGGATTCTGTTATTCTCTGTAGGCTCCGCATTGGTCACTCTTGGCTGACGCATGGTCATCTGCTGCGTCGAGAGGACCCCCCTCATTGTCGTTGTGGTGAAACCATGACGGTGGCCCATATATTGTTGGAATGTCCTCTTTTAACCGCCCTCAGGCGAACTTTTAACCTCCTGGGTGATTTATCGTGTCTTTTAGCTGACGATGTCTCTATGGCAGATCGTGTTTTAGGTTTTCTTCGAGCAAGTGGCTTTTATAGGTCCCTCTAATTTTATTGCGTCACCCTCTTTTGTGCTGTATCTTTTACTTTGTTTTGTGTTGTAATTCGACTCCACCCTAATCTTTTAGGCTGGAGGTTTTAACGTGTTGCACAGTGGCTGGCTCATCCTATTATTTTCGTGATCAGCCAGCCACAGACCTCTGCTGTGCAGTTTTAATTCCTTCTGCCTTTGTTCTCTATGTTGTTTTTGTTGCTGTGCTCCGTTTTCCGTGTTGTCTTACCATTGACCATGGGGCTTTTGTTCCCCCGGAATTATAATTTTAGTGCTTCGCCTGACTGGTGGATGGTTTCACTGTGCTGTGTATGTTTATGAAACAAGGGACCGATAACCTCTGCAGTTTGGTCCCTTTAATCCTCAAACCAACCAACCAACCAACCAACCATGTCGATAGTCACCGTGACTTTTGCCGCCATGTTTTCCACTGCCGCCGGAAGCTGCACAAAAACAGTTGTGGTGCTGTATACAGCTGCTCGGTGAATACGTGCTCATTAGTATTTAATGAAGCAGTTAGCGATGAAGTTATTCCTGGCCCATCGGCGTAAAATTCGTTGCTACAAATCAGTGTCACAATTGAACATGAGCCTCTCTGTAATACACTTTTCCGCGTGTCATTTCACAATAGCAGCGTGGCGTCAGAGTTCGTAGCAACGCAAAATTAAGAGAAACACCCCCTTCCCCTCACCCTTCATGGAAATGCAGCGACCACCTGTAACTTCCTGTTCACCCCACCCTCATGCGACACAATTGCGTCGACGGGCTATAGGCACTTGCTCAAAGAAGTAAAAATATTATTTACAGGTTACAGATACAATATATGACCTTCATATCTTCATCATGTCAGGCCTAGGCTCCAAGAGAGATAGAGATATCGAGAGAAATGGGAATCTGGGTCTGCAAGATGAAAAGAAAAGCTGAACGAGCAGTATCGAATCTGGTTTTAAGTGCAGGTATGATGAAGTTTCTCGGAAAAATTACATCCGGTAATACGGAATCATCTGGATTCATTGCTTTACGACTTCCAAAAACGAAATAGCCACGTCCGATACTCCGTTGAATTTAGGGAGTACTCCAGACATTCAGAGCAACAAACCACGAAAACTGGAAATAGACATAGAATCGTAATTTAGCCAACCAGAATCTGTAACCCATTTGTTGAAAAGTGGAACTCACGCAGAACAGCTGTGTTCTCTGCCCGTTAGCAGGGATGTCAGTTACGAAGTTGAAGAATTGTATGTTAGTTCGTATCCGGGAATGTGAACGTTTCCCGTAACGGATTCTCAGCGTCATGGAATTGTTCGACACTCCCTTTAACAACATTTATACAACAGTGATGAAGATTATCCCATAGACGATGATCATAGTCACTTTTCTAATTTCCACTTCTCAAGATAACTAAATACTGGCGAAACTCATCATCGCCTCTGGTCGGTTTATCCAAATTCTCAAAATAAAAGTTTTTTTGTTTTTCATGCAAACTATTTGGCAATTCGCAAACTCAGATGGTACAAGGAGGGTGCTGTGACTGGAAACACTTAAGTATTTCACAAAGACATGAGAATACCAAAGAACATGGATGGCATTAGAAAAAGTAATACAATAGGCCAAGAAAACGAAAGGCTCATTCGTGAATCTCTGAAACACTGGCACAATTTGAGTTATTGATATTGTTAATTTCTTATCCTGCATTTAGAGCTCACAGAGAATCTTCGAATATAGGCGACGCTAGTGAGAATTCTGACAACTTCATAAACATTTTTTAATTCATATCCAAATATGATCGTACATTACGGGAAAACATGAAACGCATTAATGAGAAACAGCTTATGCACCATTATTTAAGCCATGAAACTGAGAACGAATTGATCATATACATGTCAAAATCAGTTACTAATGAATAGATTCCTAAGGTAAAAGAGCCAAATTTAATTCGATTTTGCCCGAGTGCACTAGAGACTATAGTCGAGTTGAAGAAATGTCATTTATCTTAAGATTTTGTAATACATTAATTGAACAACCGAAGAAATCTCTATCGAATTTCTAGCCGTCGCTGAGACGACTGAAGAATATCTTAGTAATGCAATATTGGAAGAGCTAGAGAAAGAGGGATTAGATATCCAAAACTGTCATGTCCAAAGGAGACGACAACGAAGCACATAAGGCGGGTATGAAAAGTGGAGTTAAAACTCGAATATTGAACATATAATTCCGAGGGCAATTTTACTTCCTGCGGGTGTCATGGTTGGAATCTGCTGTTGGCAGACGCTGCTAATGCTTCATGGGCAGCAAAACAGTTTTATGGTTTTATTTATAAATTTTATGTGCTATGTTCAAGATCCAGTAAACGCTTGAAATTGATCTCAAGTAAATTTAAGCTTACTGTAAAACATTTATCAGACGCAAGGTGGGGAAGGCAGAATCGAGGAAGTGGATTCCGTAATAGTTCAGTTTGATTACGTTGTTGAATGCATTGAAAGCTTAAAGAATTACACGGAGATATCAGACATCCTGAGTGATAGTGATTCAGTTTCGAACGAAATGCTCAGCTTAAAATGTATCATATCATTGCATGCATGGTATGAGATACTATTGTGTGTTAATGTTATAAGCAAATTATGACAACCTGTAAAAGTCAATCTAAGTATTGCTCTTGAGCATTTGCGTACATTTTGTAATTAGATCAAAGAATATCGACAGACTGGATTCGGGCAGTGCTTGTCAGACACTCGTCAATTTATTGAGAAAAGCAGTTATGATCTGCCAAAAGATTTTAAAAATAAAATGTTAACAAAGAAAGCACTGATGAACCTATACAGTCTCCCAAATACCGGTATGAGACAGATTTTCTTTAAACGCCATGATTGATGCCATGTTGAGCAATACGGATTCGTGATTTATATCTACAAAGCAATATTTTGAAAATTTTGGTTTTCTCTATGCTCTAAGTAAGTTAAAAATTATTTCAAAGGATGGTATATAAAAATCTGTCAAGATTTACACACAGTCCTGCGAGTGGGTGCGAACTGTGACTTCCAATCTCACGAGTTTTTTGAAGAATGAAAACAATGATTCCATATATACCCGATTCATTAAAGATTTGTAGCGGTTACTGCAGTACATAACAGAAAATACCCCCTTGCGGGTCCGGGGGTTAGAATAGGCCTGAGGTATCCCTGCCTATCGTAAGAGGCGACTAAAAGGAGTGTCACAATTTTCAGCACTGTAAGTTCAGGTCCCATTTTATGGTTTGACCTGCCTCTTTCCAAATTCTACAGAAGTGCGGGCCATATGGGGAAGGACACCTTGTGGGGTGCGTGAGTTATCCATAGTGCCCTTAGATTCACTCTCCTGAACCTGTTGTCATGGCTTTGCATCTCCACCTGCAATTCCACTATTTGGGCAAGGACACTTTCCGGGGTATATCATCTTCTTCCGTTGTTTCCAGTCATCTTTCGCCCCCATGACAATATTGGATTTCTCTGCGCCCAAGATCCAGCATGGTAGTCAGTCCGTTGTGGTGGGGCTGGCATGTACCCATTTGGTGGTAGCCCCTGACAAAACAGAGATCGCACTGCTGGTGCCTGAGCTGTAAACTCCCCACGTATGCCAAGGAGTAGATGCCTGTCTTCCTGGGGCATCAGGACTCCCGGCAACAGCCATCATGTCAGGTGGCCTTTGCTGTGGCTGGGTGGCGCCCGTGGGAAGAGCCCCTGATCAGTGGATGGCATCAGGGCGGATGACCCACAATGAAACGAACTAAGTCATCTCTTGCTGGTGACCGTGCGGCGCCAGCAGTCTCTAAGAAGGGCAAGATCGAGTACAATGCTGACAGATATGACCTTAAATCGTTTCCCTCTCTCACTAAACCATAGGAGGAACGTAGGGCTACAGAAAGAGGAGAGCCATATTCGCCTCAGTATTTAGTTTGTAGCAGAATGGACGGGGACTCATTCCTACCTACAGAGCCTCAATTTTTTGTTGAACATCTTGAGAATAAGTTTGGGGAAGTGACAGTGCTGTCGAAGGTGAGAAGCGGTGCAGTCTTGATTCAGACAGCATACCCAGCCCAATCCCAGGCGTTACTCGCTTGTGACTGGCTGGGTGTTATTCCTGATTCAATCACTCCCCATAAAAGCCTCAACATCGTCCAGGAGATTATTTTCCATCATGACCTCCTTTTGCAGTCTGACGACGAACTCCGCGCCAATCTACACTCCTGGAAATTGAAATAAGAACACCGTGAATTCATTGTCCCAGGAAGGGGAAACTTTATTGACACATTCCTGGGGTCAGATACATCACATGATCACACTGACAGAACCACAGGCACATAGACACAGGCAACAGAGCATGCACAATGTCGGCACTAGTACAGTGTATATCCACCTTTCGCAGCAATGCAGGCTGCTATTCTCCCATGGAGACGATCGTAGAGATGCTGGCTGTAATCCTGTGGAACGGCTTGCCATGCCATTTCCACCTGGCGCCTCAGTTGGACCAGCGTTCGTGCTGGACGTGCAGACCGCGTGAGACGACGCTTCATCCAGTCCCAAACATGCTCAATGGGGGACAGATCTGGAGATCTTGCTGGCCAGGGTAGTTGACTTACACCTTCTAGAGCACGTTGGGTGGCACGGGATACATGCGGACGTGCATTGTCCTGTTGGAACAGCAAGTTCCCTTGCCGGTCTAGGAATGGTAGAACGATGGGTTCGATGACGGTTTGGATGTACCGTGCACTATTCAGTGTCCCCTCGACGATCACCAGTGGTGTACGCCCAGTGTAGGAGATCGCTCCCCACACCATGATGCCGGGTGTTGGCCCTGTGTGCCTCGGTCGTATGCAGTCCTGATTGTGGCGCTCACCTGCACGGCGCCAAATACGCATACGACCATCATTGGCACCAAGGTAGAAGCGACTCTCATCGCTGAAGACGACACGTCTCCATTCGTCCCTCCATTCACGCCTGTCGCGACACCACTGGAGGCGGGCTGCACGATGTTGGGGCGTGAGCGGAAGACGGCCTAACGGTGTGCGGGACCGTAGCCCAGCTTCATGGAGACGGTTGCGAATGGTCCTCGCCGATACCCCAGGAGCAACAGTGTCCCTAATTTGCTGGGAAGTGGCGGTGCGGTCCCCTACGGCACTGCGTAGGATCCTACGGTCTTGGCGTGCATCCGTGCGTCGCTGCGGTCCGGTCCCAGGTCGACGGGCACGTGCACCTTCCGCCGACCACTGGCGACAACATCGATGTACTGTGGAGACCTCACGCCCCACGTGTTGAGCAATTCGGCGGTACGTCCACCCGGCCTCCCGCATGCCCACTATACGCCCTCGCTCAAAGTCCGTCAACTGCACATACGGTTCACGTCCACGCTGTCGCGGCATGCTACCAGTGTTAAAGACTGCGATGGAGCTCCGTATGCCACGGAAAACTGGCTGACACTGACGGCGGCGGTGCACAAATGCTGCGCAGCTAGCGCCATTCGACGGCCAACACCGCGGTTCCTGGTGTGTCCGCTGTGCCGTACGTGTGATCATTGCTTGTACAGCCCTCTCGCAGTGTCCGGAGCAAGTATGGTGGGTCTGACACACCGGTGTCAATGTGTTCTTTTTTCCATTTCCAGGAGTGTAGAATGGCGGGGTGTTCATTTCATCTGGCGCATTTACAGGGGACCCAAAGGAAACAGGATTGCCACTGGTACCTTCATTTTGGGCTTTGAGGGTGATTCATTGCCTGAAAAGGTCGAGGTGATGGTTTACCGTTGTGGCGTTAAACCATACGTCCCTCCCCCTATGCGGTGCTTTAAGTGCTGGAAATTCTGGCACGTCTTTCTGCTGCACTTCCAGAGCCACATGTCGAAACTGTGGACGTCCACTGCGTCCAGGTACTTCATGTGCGACTCTTCCCACTTGTATCAGCTGTGGAGAGCAGCACTCGCCCTGCTCGCCAGACTGCACAGTACTCCAAAAGGAGCGGAAAATCATGGAGTACTAGACCCTGGACTGGTTGACGTACCAAGAGGCTAAACGTAAATTTGAACGACTACACCCCATTTGGTTGATGTCAACATGTGCTGCAGCTACATCACCATCGCCGTCACATGTACCAGTCGTACCAACCTCTGTGCTATGAACAGTGGGCCCTCCAGGCCTACTGAATACATCCGCCCCCTTGGTGGCAGGGGGAAAATCTCCTTCTGTTGCTCCCAAGGTACCTACGTCAGGAGCAAGGACCCCACAAACGCAGGGGACATCGATCCCCTCCCCCCAGCCGGAAAAGCAACAGCCTCCTCCGTCTCCTCTCATGCAGAAGGGGTCCCTTGGGACTCTCTATCCCAAAGTCTCCACTAACGCCACAGTAGACACTCGCCAGTGGCTAAAGGAGCCAAAAGATTTGGCCATACCACCATGGGATGTACTGGGAGGACTACATGTGGAAATTGTGGAGGCTCAGCTCACGAATCAGACAATTCTTTTACACTTCCTCTGAAATGAGTAAACTTCTCTGGGGATCACCCAGTGTGGAGCAGAAAGTGTGAGGTTTACGACGAGGAAAGCAAAATTCAAGAGTTGAAATTCAAGAGACGCACACCCTATGATGAAGCTAAAAAAGCTTCCAAAGCCATGCAACCGCCGGTTTTCGCTACTTTTGCAACAGCCCTTAAGACGCCACTCGCTAAGAGTGATTCCTCCACACAAAATCAGACCACAGATTCAACCACAAGCACATGCACTTGCCGGTGTACCTGTGGGGATGCGCTCCATTTCAAAGTTGAGTCGTTCGGAAGCTGTCAGCAGTAGGCTTAATGCCGGCCGCTGTGGCCGAGCGGTTCTAGGCGTCTCAGAGCGGAACCACTGCTACAGTCACAGGTTCGAATCCTGCCTTGGGCATGGATGTGTGTGATGTCCTTAGGTTAGTTAGGTTTAAGTAGTTCTAAGTCTAGGGGACTGATGACCTCAGAAGTTAAGTCCCATAGTGCTTAGAGCCATTTGAACCATTTTGAATGGGCTTAATATCTAAGGCACATACCACTACCCAACATCAGAAGCCAACTAAGCCATCCCCGCAACCCAGGCACCCACCTCCTCCCATCAGTAAAGACAAACGCCCTTTGAAAAATAGTTCCAAGAAAGCTGTAGTTAAACCTTCGAATCGGCGAGCTCTCTCCCTCTCTGATACCGCGCGGGGTCGCCGTGTAGTCAGGGGCGTCTTGTCACGGTCCGCGCGGCTCCGCCCCCCCCCCCCACCCCCCCACCCCCCCGTCGGAGGTTCGAGTCCTCCCTCGGGCATGTGTGTGTGTGTGTGTGGGTGGGCGTGTGTGGGTGGGCGCGTGTGTGTGTTGTAAGTTAGTTTAAGTTAGATTAAGTAGTGCGTAAGCTTAGGGACCGATGACCTAAGCAGTTTGGTCCCATAAGACCTTACCACAAATTTCCAATTTTCCTCTCTGATGGGGACTATGTCCTTGAGGATATGGACATCCAGACAGAGGAACTGGAGAGCAGGGAACTGGCTAACGTTCCCCCTGACCTCCCTGGTAAATCACCGCCTCCGAGGGAGAAAGAAAAGAACCACCGTCGCCAACCAATGGCTTCCATAGACACTTCGTTGCAATGGAGTTTTAATGTTGAATGGATATCGCTCACATTTGGAACAATTACAGCTCCTGGTCCAGGAGGAACCGTTCTGCACCTGCTTACAAGAAATGCATCTTAAAGTCACTGACACACCTGCATTACGGGATTAACACCCATACAGCAAGGACAGCACTACTGGAGACACGGCCAAAGGTGGAGTAGCTGTTTTCATTGATGACAGATGCCACTCATCTCCTGTCCCTCTTACCAAGACCATGCAAGCAATTGCTGTGAAAGTTCTCACACCCTTTAATATCAGTGTGTTCTTTGTACCTTTCCTCTAATGATGCTTTGGATGCAGACACACTGGCAGAACTCTTCCGGGAACTCCCATGCCCATTCCTTCTTGTGGGGGACTACAATGCACACAAAGTGCTATGGAGCATGGCTACCACTTGCTCCATGGATCGGATGATCGAGGGACACATTCATTCTGAGAGTATCTGCCTTCTGTAAGTGGGTCAGACGACACACTTTTCCACTGCTGCAGGGTCTTTTTCGGCCATTGGCCCTTGTTTTTGTCCCCCAGCTATAGCAGACTCGGTTCAGTTGGAATTAGCTATAGATTTACATTTTAGAGACCACTACCCAGTGTGGATCCGTCTGCTGACTAAGACGGTGGCTGTCAGAAGACCACACAGGTGGATAATGCAAAGGGAAAATTTGTTGCAGTACAATCGACAGGGTATTTTTGAACAAAAGGATTGTGCACAGGAGATGGTGGTGTACATCACTTCTGAGATCCATCGGGCTGCTGCAGAGTCCACCCCCGGTCTAGTAACCATCTCAGACAATAGCCTGTACCTTGGTGGAATGACGACTGCGGATTGGCAAGCAAGGCCACACGAACAGCTCTGCAGAACATCAAACACTGCCCACCGACAAAACATCTTCATGTCTTCAGATCTGCGAGGGTACACGCAAGGCGAGTGATAAAAGAAGATGGATTCCTGGAGGTAACTCACGACTTCCATTACTCAGCCCACTTCTACTGCGAAAGTCTGGGAATCAATAAGATGGTTTTCAGGTAAGGGTAGTACACGTCCCTTTACAGCCTTGTAAAGTAATGCGGTCTTGATGGACACGTCAGAAGACATGGCTCATGTTATAGCAACACTTCTTTACTGTTACTACGTCATCCAGACAAGGTCCTGTTCCCCCCTGTGGGCCCCGGGGTTAGAATAGGCCCGAGGTATTCCTGCCTGTCGTAAGAGGCGACTAAAAGGAGTC
Source organism: Schistocerca cancellata (assembly GCF_023864275.1). Taxonomy (NCBI): domain Eukaryota; kingdom Metazoa; phylum Arthropoda; class Insecta; order Orthoptera; family Acrididae; genus Schistocerca; species Schistocerca cancellata. The sequence continues at coordinate 505,579,373 of NC_064629.1, read as the reverse complement.
TCACGACTTTTATGTGCTAGTTCCCTGTAGGGTTTGACCTCCATTTATCAAAATTTCCCGAAGAGCGAGCCAACTGGGGAAAGGCGCCTTACATGGTGCATCGTGTCCCTTGTGCATCGAGATCTTTAGCCGACTTTCTCATTGAGGCATTGCAGTCCCACTCATCCTCCATCTCTTGGGCGAGGACACTTTCCTGGGTGCATTTTCCTCCACCCACTATGCAGTGTCGTTTTCTGCGCCGACGATGACCATGGAATTCTTTGCACCCCATATCCGGCATGGTAGTCAGTCCATTGTGGTGAGGCCACCATGTACCCTGTTGGTTGCAACCCCCTGACTACACAGGGATTGCTCTGCAGATGCCTGCACAGTTAACTCCCCACGTATGCCAAGAAGTAGATGCCTATCACCCTGAGGCATTGGGACTCCCAGCAATAGCCATCCAGCCAGGTGACCGTTTCTGCGGCTGGGTGGCGCCTGTGGGGAGGGTCCCTGGTCAGAGTGGCTGGCATTTTCTTATTATTCTCGTGGTCGGCCAGCCACAGTCATCTGCTCTCTTGTTTTTACCCCTTCTACCTGTTTCTTGCTTCTCTGTGTTGTGGTTTTCTTTTCCTTTTTTGTCCATAGTAGTGTTGTCCTTCTGTCGCTCTTCTGGTTCTTCCTTTCTCCTGTTACTTTGGTGCACGTCTCCTTTTTTTTCTTCTTTCCCTTGTTTAATTATTTTACTGGGAACAAGGGACCGATGACCTCGCAGTTTGGTCCCTTCCCTTCCTCTTTTAAACCAACCAACCAACCAAGTTCCTGTTTTTCAGGTGTTCTGTATGACTGCAGAGATGAGGAAACTCAATTTTTCTCGCATAGTGAGGAAGTCTACAACCTTCCTTTCTCCATGTGGAAACTGGAATTACCCCACGACGTGGAAGGAGGCAATATTAATTCCATTCTGGAAAACAGGCAAGGACCATAGCGCCACAAACAGTTACTGGAGCGTCGCCCTTGCCAGTTGTATGGGTAAGACTATTGAACGCATGGTCAACTGCCACCTCGTTTGGCTGCTCGAATCCCGAGGTCATCTGAGCCGCTCCCAGTGCAGTTTCAGGTACTGCCGTTCCACCCTTGACAATTCTATGGAGATTGAGGTACAGGAGTCCTTTTTACGCCGAAACCAATTGGTTTGTGTGTTTTTTGACCTCTAAAAAGCATATGAAACTACTCGAGGTACAACATCCTTCGCCAACTACATGAAATGGAACTATGGGGACGCCCGCCGCTTCTTATCTAATTCTTTCTTGAGGACTGGCGTTATCGATATCGCCTTGGCGATGCCATGTCTGATTGCTGTGTTCAAGGGAATGGGGTCACTCCACGGCAGTGTCCTCGTTGTGACATTGTTTGCCATCGCTATCAATGGCATTTCCTCTGCAGTCAGGGTCTCTGTCAAATGCTCTTTGTTTGTGGATGACTTCGCAATCTTCTAGTCTTCCTTGGAACTTATAACGACGATGGGGCAGCTACAGTTGATCATTAGGAGGCTGGAAACGTGGGCCCAGACAACTGGTTTTCGGTTCCCTCCAGAAAAGATTACATGTGTCATTTTTAACGGCACTCGACAAAGTTTTAACGAACCATTGCTGACAATGGGGTACAATATTTTACGCTTTCGAAACATGTGCACTTTTTGCGTTTACTATTTGACTCGAAATTAATTTGACTCTCACACCTGAAAGACCTACGAACAAAGGGCTTCCAGTCATCGAATATTTTGAAATTCCTTATCGGAAAAACATGGGGAGCTGACAGATCCCGCCTCCTGCAGTTTTATAGGGCATTTGTATGATCATGTTTAGATTATGGCAGCTTGGTCTACGGATTTGCCCGTCCTTCCTAGCTCAAGATTTTAGATGCTGTCCACCATGAGGGCATTCGGATATCGGCTGGAGCCTTTCGTATCAGCCCAGTTCCAAGTCTGTGTGCAGAGGGTGGTGAACCACCATTCTGGATTCGGCGACGTATCGTTTTGCCTCGACTGGCGCTGAAAATCTCAGCGTCACATCAGTCATTGACATTTAGTTCAGTGGTCCAATCCACCTTTGAACAGCTGCTCAGGAGTCGGTCCCATGCGACCAAGCCATTTGGGATATGTGCTACAGACTGAAAGATTTGGATCTATCAGGCAACAAAATACGCAACCAGGGCTCGAACGCATTGCCGCCTTGGCGTCTTCAGACATCCAAAGTGATTTTAAGTTTGACACAGTACAAGAAAACTTGTACTCCAGAATTCGTTTTTACAACTTTGTTTTCTTCCATTTTAAGTACGTACCACAGTTTTATTGTCGTTTATACAGATGGAGCTCAGCAAGAGAATGTCCTCGGCTGTTCTGCTGTTTTCCCTGATCGGGTTTTTAAAGTGCGTCTTCCAGAACAATTTACAAATTATGATGCGGAATTATATGGCATTCTGATGGCACTGTAGAGGGTTCACAGACATCACGGTACAAGGTTTCTTGTCTGTTCCGACTCGCTTAGCTTACTGCAAGCACTTAATTAAATGTATCCAGTGGACCTGCCGATTCAGCTCATCCATGACTCCTTACAGCAGCTCCAACTCTGTGGCAAGGAGGTGATCTTTTGCTGGGTACCTGGCCACATTGGGATACAGGGCAACAACATGGCCGATAAAAATGCCAAGGAAGCATGTCGGGATGGTGCTGTCCATAAATGTTCCATCCCGTTACACGCCATCATCTCATTTTCTGACAGACGCATCATGCGTCAGTGGGAGAGTGGATGGTTACAGGGTGACAGAGAACAAACTGCGGTCGCTGAAATCGACCACAAAGGAATGGCGGATTTTAAGTCAACCTCACCGCTGGAACGAGGTTCTGCTTACCAGACTGCGCATCGGACATAGCTCTGTAACACATGGCTTCCTCCTCCGCCGGGAGTATCCACCACTCTGTGAAGTTTGTGGCGTGCCACTTTCAGTTCAGCATATTGTGGCTACGTGTGTCTTACATACTGATGTTAGGGCAACCCTCAGTCTCGGTGAGGTCTTCCCATCATACTCGCAGATACTGATTCCAGTGTTACAAGGGTGATGAAATTTTGAGAACTATCAGGCCTCATACCTAAATTGCTGGGGAAGGGAGACAGACTTTAATACATTATAAACTGCCCGCATGTGGGGACAGCCTTCTTCCTACCCATGAGATTAGCATGCTAACTTTTCGTCAGGGCGCTGATGACCATGATGTCGAGTGCCTCTCACCTCAAATTATCATCATCATCATCTGAATTGCTTCGATATCCTCCAGAAATCTGACCTGGTAGGAATCCCGGACACTCGAGCAGTACTCAAGTATGGGTCGCACTAGCGTTCTGTACGCAGTTTCCTTTACAGATGAATCACACTTGTCTGTAATTCTCCCGATAAACGGAAGTCTAGAGTTGGCTTTCCCTACTGTAGCCGTAATGTTGACTGTGTCAAGCAGCAGACCACTGATACTATATTCTAACATTACAGGATTGTTTTAACTACTCATCTGTATTAAATTACGTTCTTCATTTAGAGAAAGCTGCCTTTCATCATACCGAACAGAAATTCTAAGGCATCTTGTATCCTCCTACAGGCACTAAACGACGACTCCTTCCCGTTCACTGCAGCAAACAGCCGCAAATCGCTGCTCACCATGTCTGTCAGACCACTTACGTGTATAGAGAAAAAGAGTGGTACTATCACACTTCACACTGACGATGCCCTTGTCTCTGATTAACACTCAACGTCAAGGAAAACCTAATGGATTCTGTTACTTACGAAGTCTTCGAGACACTCACATATACGGAAACATATTCCATATGCTCGTACTTCCATTAACAGTCTGCATTGAGATACTGGGTCAAACGCTTTTCGGTAATCTAGAAATATGGAATTTGCCTGTTTACCATCCATAGTTCGTAGGCTATCGTGCGAGAACATTGAGGAAATTAATTATATTCGAATTTAGAATATATCCAAGAATTCTGCAGCAGATTGGTGTTAAGAACATTTGTCCGCAGTTTTCTGGTCCGTTCTTTTAGCCTTCTTAACTACAAGAACCACCTACGCATTTTTCCAGCCCTTTGGAGCTTTGTGCTGACGGAGAGGTTCGTGATAAATTCAAACTAAGGGGCTAATGCCGAAGAGTAATCTCAGTAAAACCGAATTCGAATTCCATTCTGACCTGGTAACATTTTTTATTTCAACTGTTTCACTTGCTTCTCAACACCAGAGATGCCTGCTTCTATGTCATATACACGGAAATCTGTCCGATTGTCAAACGGTGGTATGTGTGTACGATCCTCCTGCTTAAATGATTTTTTAAACGTGAAATTCAAAACTTCGCCCTTCCTTTTGCTGTCTTCTATTACCACACCAGACTGGTCGACGAGTGACTCGATAGAAACATTTGGCCTGTAGGATCAAAAATTTTTTTTAGCTTCTTGGCAAGATCTTTCGCTAAGGTATGGCAGTGGAATTTGCTGAATGCTTCGCGCATCAGTCGTTTTATAAACGCACAAATTTCTATTAACTTTTGCCTGTCAACTTTTCCACGTCATTTTTTGAGCAGTGTGTGCTACAATCTGTGCTTCCGCAGCATTACCCGAATTTTATTATTAAACCACGATGAGTCTTTTCTGTCTTTAACCCGTTACTCTGCACATACTTCTCTAGAGTGCGATTTACAATCAGTTTAAACTTTCTACGCCCGTGACACTTTAACTGGATGATGTCCGTTCATTGTCTACGTAGGATGTTAACCACAGCTTATCTGCTTTTTCCAGCATAAATACTCCATTACAGGGTGTTTCAAAAATGACCGGTATATTTGAAACGGCAATAAAAACTAAACGAGCAGCGATAGAAATACACTGTTGCAATATGCTTGGAACAACAGTACATTTTCAGGCGGACAAACTTTCGAAATTACAGTAGTTACAATTTTCAACAACAGATGGCGCTGCAAGTGATGTGAAAGATATAGAAGACAACGCAGTCTGTGGGTGCGCCATTCTGTACGTCGTCTTTCTGCTGTAAGCGTGTGCTGTTCACAACGTGCAAGTGTGCTGTGGACAACATGGTTTATTCCTTAGAACAGAGGATTTTTCTGGTGTTGGAATTCCACCGCCTGGAACACAGTGTTGTTGCAACAAGACAAAGTTTTCAACGGAGGTTTAATGTAACCAAAGGACCGAAAAGCGATACAATAAAGGATCTGTTTGAAAAATTTCAACGGACTGGGAACGTGACGGATGAACATGCTGGAAAGGTAGGGCGACCGCGTACGGCAACCACAGAGGACAATGCGCAGCTAGTGCAGCAGGTGATCCAACAGCAGCCTCGGGTTTCCGTTCGCTGTGTTGCAGCTGCGGTCCAAATGACACCAACGTCCACGTATCGTCTAATGCGCCAGAGTTTACACCTCTATCCACACAAAATTCAAACGCGGCAACCCCTCAGCGCCGCTACCATTGCTGCACGAGAGACATTCGCTAACGATATAGTGCACAGGATTGATGACGGCGATATGCATGTGGGCAGCATTTGGTTTACTGACGAAGCTTATTTTTACCTGGACAGCTTCGTCAATAAACAGAACTGGCGCATATGGGGAACCAAAAAGCCCCATGTTGCAGTCCCATCGTCCCTGCATCCTCAGAAAGTACTGGTCTGGGCCGCCATTTCTTCCAAAGGAATCATTGGCCCATTTTTCAGATCCGAAACGATTACTGCATCACGCTATCTGGACATTCTTCGTGAATTTGTGGCGGTACAAACCGCCTTAGACGACACTGCGAACACCTCGTGGTTTATGCAAGATGGTGCCCGGCCACATCGCACGGCCGACGTCTTTAATTTCCTGAATGAATATTTCGATGATCGTGTGATTGCTTTGGGCTATCCGAAACATACAGGAGGCGGCGTGGATTGGCCTCCGTATTCGCCAGACATGAACCCCTGTGACTTCTTTCTGTGGGGACACTTGAAAGACCAGGTGTACCGCCAGAATCCAGAAACAATTGAACAGCTGAAGCAGTACATCTCATCTGCATGTGAAGCCATTCCGCCAGACACGTTGTCAAAGGTTTCGAGTAATTTCATTCAGAGACTACGCCATATTATTGCTACGCATGGTGGATATGTGGAAAATATCGTACTATAGGGTTTCCCAGACCGCAGCGCCATCTGTTGTTGAAAATTGTAACTACTGTAATTTCGAAAGTTTGTCTGCCTGAAAATGTACTGTTGTCCCAAGCATATTGCAACAAACGGTGTATTTCTATCGCTGCTCGTTTAGTTTTTATTGCCGTTTCAAATATACCGGTCATTTTTTAAACATCCTGTAGTTTTACTGATGGATATAATAACTTTAGTAACTAAAATATTTCCGTTGTGTGTGGGTTGTCTTAACTAGTTTCTCAAGACACTTTTCGGAAAATGTGTTGAGAATTACTTCACAAAATTAATTACCCGTACCACCTGCAGTGAAAACACTGACGTGCCAGTCTGTACTCCAGCTAATATTGTGTGATCGAAGTAATTGCGCGCTACTGAGCGTAGACATTCTTCGAATGATTCTACAACTGTTGGAGTAAATCGGGTGGCCGGTAAAAACACCTGGTGATTAACTTCATTTCACCTACGCCAGTTGCTCGCGTCCAGATAACTTCGCAGTCAGACTGAATTTAGATCTTTATACACAGTATTTTTTGTCGAGTCCAATGAAAACTCTCCCTCCTATGACGTCTAACTTGTCTTTCTCATGTGTGTTCATGCCTCGTTAAATGTTTCGAAGCTTTCTACCTAGGGTTTCATTCAGCCGTCGGTTCCGAGTATAATTTGAGCGCGACAGCTTCCCTGGATGGCAGAAAATACAGGAGCTTTGTTACGAATGCTATTTGCTCATCGCGTTCAACAGAAACTTAGATAAAATTAGAGGGGAGAAGAAACTGCTACCAGAACATAGCTTAAGACGGTAGAGATAAATGAGACATCTGACACAGAACGATTCCCTACCACCCGCCTATAGTTTGGAGTATACCGCATAACATCAACTAGCGTAGCGCGTTTTCTGTGCTGTCTGCCATAGTTTTTAGTTTCTCTCCTTTTCTGTGTGTGTTTCAGAATTCGTAGGTGGACGAGAACAAGAGAGCTTAACGTATTGTGGAATTACACTGTCAGGGCCGATATTTAACCTTGCAGTGGAAGCCAGTAGCGGTTATGCCGAAATTCTAGCGTTCGAGGCAGCCTTTCGACATGTAACAAACTGGTTCGATGGCGTCATCACGGTACCTCACAAGGACAATGATTTTGCGATACACCAATGGACGACCCAGGAATGATATAAATCTGAAAGATATCCCATCTGCCACCAGACGTACGTTATGCAGCAATCCAGTCGATTTTCTCGAAAAAATTCCTGCATTTCCCTGATTCCCCTTCTTGTACGGCACGCTACCACCGTGAAAAGATTCAGACTCGGTCACGGTCGTTATTCTTCGTATTTCTGTTGGTTGTAAAGTCTATCTCCATACTGCGAGACACATCCCAATTGGATGCCAGACAGCAAGCATGTGGTCCGTGGGGTGCAAGGGCTGCATTGCACCGAATGCTGAGCGCGCGAACCATAACTAAACATCTTAGAATAAATTAAATTCAGAAGAAAGAAGAGGATACTGACGTACTGACGTTGATAATTTCCGAATTTATCGACAGCACTTAGAACAATGGTTCCCAAACTTTCATAGACCATTGCCCTGAGTGCAATCAATCAGACATTAGCTAGTACACCAGCCCTCCCCCCCCCCCCTTCCTCCCTCTTGCTCCCCCCCCCCCCCCCAACACCCACATTACCACCAACTTCAGCATCTAACTAAACTGTAGAATGAAAGACTTTTCTCGGAACACTTTTATTTTTAGAATGACGAAAGATGAATTATATTTAGTTTGTTTGTGTGTGTGTGTGTGTGTGTGTGTGTGTGTGTGTGTGTGTGTGTTAGAATGAATGACGAAGGAATTCGTGGTGCATCGCAAGTGCCACCCATAACTTCTTCTCAGAAAAGAAAGCTAACTATCCATAGTGAGGGTACACATTTTTTTTACAAAACCTGCTTCCCCCACATTACTCCTCTCCACTGCGGCACTTACTTGACCTGCACACTGCAACCCCATTTAAAATCAAACAAGTTCAGAAATCTGCACTGTACTTACTGTTCGTAAAACACTTCATTGCTGCATCCATACTTCTGAACAGGCAGAAACTGGCTGTTGACGCTTTGTGTCTAATCACTCTAATAATAATAATAATAATAATAATAATAACTATAACAAGAAGAACCGCCAGAAAGTGGATGACTTCTGGAATGACCTTGAAGAGACGACAAACAAAATTGCCAAACACCATGTAATAATCTTGTTAGGCGACTTTAACGCACAATTAGGTAAAGAGAAAAAATACAGGAAAATCACCGGAATCCATACAGCTCACAAGAGAACTAACAAGAATGGGGAAAGATTGATAAGCTTTTGCGAAAATTTCGGCCTCGTAATTATGTCAACACACTTCAAAAAACCCAACAAGAAACTGTATACTTGGAAGTCGCCCAACACAATGTTGGGTGAATTCCAGATAGACCATGTGGCCATCTCCAAGAGTAACACAGCAGGAATTCTGATTGTGAAAACGAGAAGAGGATTTTTTGACTCAGACCACCATCTTCTACAGATAAAGACCAGATTACAACCCAATAGAAAAAAGCCAAAACTAAACAAAGTGCTGAGACCAGACCCCGAATACATAAAACTCAACAAGGAAAACATCTTACAGGAAATTAGACAAACACCACAAACTGGACATAACTTGTGGACGTCCTCAAATCCACGATGAAATTGGGTCAACCCCCGAGAAGGAGAAAACACAGGTGGTGGAATATAATATGTGACCAAGCAATAGAAGAAAGAACCAATGCCTGGAAAAATTTCAATAGTCACAAAACATCAGAAAAATGGCAACAATTTCTAGTAATCCGAAAACAAACATCGAAAACTATTCGGAGGGAAAAAAGAAATTATGACAAAGGGCGACTAGATGAGATAGAACAAGACTTTAAGAACAACAACACCAGGAATTTTTATAAGACGTTTAAAGAACATATTGCAGGATACCAGGCACCCAATCTTTGCTTCATGAAACCGGATGGTTCGCTAGAAACTAACACGAAGAATAACTGCCAAATCCTCGCAGACTATTTCAACAAACTTCTCAACTGCGAAAGACCTACAGAGGATATTCACTACGAGACGTCTACACCAAATCCTGACGCTAAACCGCCAACCATCAACAAAATAGTAGAAATTATCAAGACACTGAAAAACAATAGAGCCCCAGGAGAAGATGGAGTTATTGCAGAACTACGGAAACTAAATGATGAAAGATTAACAGGAAAAATTCACAAAATCATATTAAACATTTGAGAAACAGAACAGATCCCTTCTGAATGGAAATGCGCACTCATCCATCCACTCCACACAAAAGGGGACAAAACTGAACCAAATAATTACACGGGTATCTCACTCGTACCGGTCACATATAAAATCCGATCAAAAGTTCTTATGAATAGATTAGAAGAACAAGCTGACCCACAAATAGGAGAATACCAGGCTGGTTTTCGCAAGGGACGATCATGCATAGAGCAGATCTGGAATCTGAAAATGATTCTCCAGATGAGAAACACCCGAAACACAGTGGTTACTTTTGTAGATTTTAAAAAGGCCTACGACTCAATAGACAGAGAAGCGCTCTGCAAGGCGCTGGAAGAATTCAGCTTTGACAGAAAGACAAGAGCAATCATTCGGAAAACATTAACTGACACAGTCTCCAAGGTTAAATTTATGGGGGATATCTCGGAACCATTTGAAATCCAAACTGGAGTGCGACAGGGTGACGGACTTTCACCATTACTCTTTAATATCATTCTTGAAAAAATTATCAGGACATGGGAAAAAGAAGTCAAAGGAATCCAAATTGGCATTAGAAAAGATAATAGATTCAATTTGAAGTGTTTAGCTTTTGCGGATGACCTTGCAATCCTCACAAATAATAGAAAAGAAGCCACTAACGCCATAGAGAAGTTACACGAAATTGCACAAAGAACTGGCCTGCAAATCTCATATGAGAAAACCCAGTACATAGAAAGGGTGCCACAAGACAAATTGCGTATTGTGACAACCCAACAAGTACCACATTTTAAGTACCTGGGAGAAATCATCCAGCCATCAGGGATCAACCTAAAGGCCAATGAGGAAAGAATAAAAAAACTACAGAAAGCATATACACTCACGTGGAACTATTATAACAAAAAGTCCAATTGAGGCACTACAACACTGTCGTACTTCCGGAGGCACTGTATGCATCTGAAACAACACAAATAGGTGGGCAAACTAAAATCAAAGAAATAGAGAAACAAGAAAGGAAAATTCTCAGGAAAATTTTTGGCCCGATACACGAGCAAGGACTCTGGATGAAGAGACCAACATCAGAATTATACAAATACACAGACAAGATTACGGATACAATAAGGAAAAGAAGAATGCAGTTCTACGGACATATCCACAGGATGAACGAAAACAGAATTTCAAAGCTAATTCTTAAAGTCATCAACTCAGGCACAGGAAAAACAAAATGGATAAAAGAAGTTGAAGACCTCAGACAAGAATAGAATCAAAAAACATAAATTTGACACCACAACACAGAAGAGACCAGGATGCAAATGGACAGCGGAGCGAAAGAAACAACACAGTGAACACATGAAGAAAATTTGGGCTCAGAAAAAACATAAAAAATCATCATAAAGGAATTCAAGTTCAAACGCTCTCTTAAATGGGAATAATGGAAAATAATAATAATAATAATAATAACAACACTGTGTACAGCACTGTAGTAGCCCTTATGTAGTTAATGCTGTGTCGTGGTGTCAATTAATTCATTTATCTGTTTCGAAGCGAATAGTGAAGCAATTTATGGACTACTGCAGGTATTATCTACAACTTAGAGAACTCGTTTTCTCGAGATATTTAGCATTTGTTACGTATATGTCTCACTTTTATCTTCAGTGATGTACGGGACAAAGCAGAATGTATTTGCGTAATGAGTGGACTATATGAGGAACCTGTAACCCCCACCACATTAATGCTACTAATTGAGAAAAAGTAATTATTGATAACTTATATAATAAATATTAGAGTCTTACAAGATTGTGATTATAGCAATGATCTGTTGAAAATAATTTAGTTTCGTGACTGAAACAGAATAGAATCGTTTAGTTTTTACCCCTCGCCTGGGTTAATTAGCCCCAGTTTCGGAACCACTGACTTAGAATTTACCAAACATTGCCGGTTGCTACAGCTCACAGTAAAAGATCTTTTTCTAAATTAATAATAGTTAGAAATGCTCAGGTAGTCGCTGTTGCAAAGCAAAGTAATCAACACTATATCCATATTGAAATTAGTGACATTGTTAAGTATTTTGCGAATACCAAAGCTCCCAAAGTAGATTTCTGTAAATACTATTGTCATTTTTAAAACTGAATGACTAGCTATTGACGCTTTATGTGTGACAGTAAATGAAGATTCTACAAAATGTATTTTTTTTTTTTTGCGAATCCTAAAACAAAATTAACATCACACTAAATTTTTAAATACTAAAGTTGGATTACCTAATCAGCGTAACTATAACACAAACTGGGGTGCCCTGGCTGTTCTCGCACCCCGAGAACCGGGAAGGGTGATAGTGAGTAGAAATGCAACTGTCCAGGCTAAAAGATATTGAGAAGAATGGACTTACTCAAATTCCATGTGTTACGGCACTGTTTAGGCAGATGGACACGACAGACTACTTCGATACACCTACGACTCTCAAAGAAATTGGTAATAATTGAAAATTAATTGAAACAAGTCACAGTAAAAAAAAGGACTGATGTAAAGATGTCCGCAATACCATACGAGATATCTTTGTACCTACCATAATAACCTTTCTCAAATCCTTATTCACTCCAGTTCCAGAATAGGACAAGAAAACCTTAACGTAATCGTAATACGAGAGTATTACCCTCTAGTGAAACTGCTTTGTGCACTGAACCATTGTTATGCGTTTAGACTAAAGAGAAAGTTAAATTATAAATGAAACTTTGTAATGTCAGAATTTAGAAAACAATGAAAGAAGTTAAACGATACAGTGATTTAACTGAACATTGAGTTACTTGCACGACTGACAGTCGTACAGCATGCTGTTGATGTAATTGTAAATTCAGTTTGTTTCAGCATCGAACTTTCTTATAAATAGGGAGGTTACGAGAAACTGAGCGTAATAAAATTGTTAGAGGACAATTATTCCGAATATATTTCCAAATGTAAGAATATATCTATGTTTTATATCAGTCCAATCATTTTTGTATACCTACAGGGTGTCCATACTAAAAGTTCCAGTTCCAAAATGGTGTAGAAAAAGAACCTCTGCTCATTACGACGTGAAATTCGAACTGCATATTATTGATGCAGGGGAAACGTCATGGGGAAAAATTGAGGAAAATTTTACCAACAGATGGAGCTGTAAGCGTCTTAACATAGATGGGGTCGGCTACAAATGACAGGTGAATCGCAGTACGACGGCTGTGGTTTGAGTGGCTCATAACACCATCCGTACTGTTCAATGAGCACGACTGCACTAGTTCGACAGTCAACAGTTGTGGCACTGTTAGTTAGGTAAGTCATCCACCATGGCAAGTTCATACCACATCGGATGGGAAAAATCGGTTATTAGTTGTCCTGTGGCCAAGAACAACATTGATTGGTTTCTAAATTGTCGTGAGACTGGCGTAGGACATGTTCAGTATATTGTTCACTGTGTTCTGCCTCAAGCTGAAATCGAGAAACAGCATGTCCCTCAACAGATCGGAGTGTCTCGGGAATCACGTTCAGAATGCGTTGCACAGTGAGTGCCTTCAGTTCAACTACGGTCGTAATTGGAGCACTGAACACATCTCTCAGGTAAACCCACAGCCATAATTCACACAGATTAAGATCAGGTGATCTGGGCGGCCAGGCTGTAGACTAATGACGGCTGATAAATCTAGCGTTACCGAAATGCCTCTGCAGCAGCCACTTCGCTAGCTGTGGAATGTGCGGAGAAGCGCCGCGGAGAAGCGCCATTTTGCATAAAAATGATCCTATCCACACATCTAGGCTGATGAAGGTTGGAATCACGTTGATGTGCAAAAGATTGTCGCAGTGTTTACCAGTTACGGTACTGGTAACAGAACCTGCAGAACTCATCTCCTCGGAAAATAAAAAAAAAAAAAAAACTTACGAGAACCGATGACGTCAACCCCTACCACACAGCCATCTTTGCAGAATGAAATGGTACCGGCAGATGTGCGTGCGGATTTTCCGTTCCCCGGATTCTGCAGTTCTGCGTATTGTCATGTCCTTGTGGATGGATATGGGCTTTGGTTTCTATAGCCATTCATTGTCCACCACCATGCGTGCAAAAAATTCCAGAGCGAAGGTTTGTGTTGCTGACAGGTTAGCAGGAAGCAACTCCTGAACATGACTGATTTTGTATGGATACGCAATGCAGGATGTTTCGTAGGATTTTCTATACCATGCTGGCAGGCATGTACAAAGTTCGGGCAATTCTTCAAGTACTGCGTGTTTGAAAACCACTGCTCGACCCCTCGGGAAATGCTGCGGCCACGTCTGGCAGACGTCGGATTAACTGTTTTCCTCCCTCTTCAACACTGTACTTCAAATATACACTCCTGGAAATGGAAAAAAGAACACATTGACACCGGTGTGTCAGACCCACCATACTTGCTCCGGACACTGCGAGAGGGCTGTACAAGCAATGATCACACGCACGGCACAGCGGACACACCAGGAACCGCGGTGTTGGCCGTCGAATGGCGCTAGCTGCGCAGCATTTGTGCACCGCCGCCGTCAGTGTCAGCCAGTTTGCCGTGGCATACGGAGCTCCATCGCAATCTTTAACACTGGTAGCATGCCGCGACAGCGTGGACGTGAACCGTATGTGCAGTTGACGGACTTTGAGCGAGGGCGTATAGTGGGCATGCGGGAGGCCGGGTGGACGTACCGCCGAATTGCTCAACACGTGGGGCGTGAGGTCTCCACAGTACATCGATGTTGTCGCCAGTGGTCGGCGGAAGGTGCACGTGCCCGTCGACCTGGGACCGGACCGCAGCGACGCACGGATGCACGCCAAGACCGTAGGATCCTACGCAGTGCCGTAGGGGACTGCACCGCCACTTCCCAGCAAATTAGGGACACTGTTGCTCCTGGGGTATCGGCGAGGACCATTCGCAACCGTCTCCATGAAGCTGGGCTACGGTCCCGCACACCGTTAGGCCGTCTTCCGCTCACGCCCCAACATCGTGCAGCCCGCCTCCAGTGGTGTCGCGACAGGCGTGAATGGAGGGACGAATGGAGACGTGTCGTCTTCAGCGATGAGAGTCGCTTCTGCCTTGGTGCCAATGATGGTCGTATGCGTGTTTGGCGCCGTGCAGGTGAGCGCCACAATCAGGACTGCATACGACCGAGGCACACAGGGCCAACACCCGGCATCATGGTGTGGGGAGCGATCTCCTACACTGGCCGTACACCACTGGTGATCGTCGAGGGGACACTGAATAGTGCACGGTACATCCAAACCGTCATCGAACCCATCGTTCTACCATTCCTAAACCGGCAAGGGAACTTGCTGTTCCAACAGGACAATGCACGTCCGCATGTATCCCGTGCCACCCAACGTGCTCTAGAAGGTGTAAGTCAACTATCCTGGCCAGCAAGATCTCCGGATCTGTCCCCCATTGAGCATGTTTGGGACTGGATGAAGCGTCGTCTCACGCGGTCTGCACGTCCAGCACGAACGCTGGTCCAACTGAGGCGCCAGGTGGAAATGGCATGGCAAGCCGTTCCACAGGACTACATCCAGCATCTGCACGATCGTCTCCATGGGAGAATAGCAGCCTGCATTGCTGCGAAAGGTGGATATACACTGTACTAGTGCCGACATTGTGCATGCTCTGTTGCCTGTGTCTATGTGCTGTGGTTCTGTCAGTGTGATCATGTGATGTATCTGACCCCAGGAATGTGTCAATAAAGTTTCCCCTTCCTGGGACAATGAATTCACGGTGTTCTTATTTCAATTTCCAGGAGTGTACCTGTCTTTTCGAACTTCGTAATAATTTTCTCTGACCCTTAGCAGACATCGGACCAGCGCCTTTTTTCACACTCCTGAGTGTCCGGGACTTCTACAGGGCTACTGGCGCACAGTCACCGTTCCTGTAAAAGGAGCTTTGCCAGCAGCATGCGTTCCTTCCTGGAGACAGTCGTGTTGGGCGTCTGAGACACAACCTGATGAACAGCCCTGCGCCGCGCGTCTGTTGGTGTGCATATTCTGACGCTTGCAGCGCCATCTATTGGTAAAATTTTCCTTACATTTCTTTGGTTTCATGACGTTTCCCCCTGCTTCAATAATAACCTGTTCAAATTTGACGTCATTCTGAGCAGTGGTTCTCTTTCTAACAGCGTTTTGGAACTGGAACTTCAATTGTGGACACCTCGTGTATAAAAACGTTGTAACAGATGTTTTTACTTCCATGAATTTACCATTAGATGCAAGGAAATGGTGCACATTATTTCCAGAAATGTTATTCTATTACATGTGATTGTAGTAGGGAATCGTGGCTATTAAGTATTTCTCATAGTTACAAATTACTTTTCCATAACTTATTTTTGAAATACAAAACGAAAACATAATGTTCTAGTCTTTTAAATATTTATTTATAATCCTGTTGTAGGCCCACGTGGCAATTGCAAGTCACACGTGTGTGTCAAGTGAAAACAAATGACATACATACGCGTAACAACACAAAAACAGGCAATCGGAGTCATAGTAGGTTATCATTACAGCAATGACGAAAATAAAATACGACTTAGCAACTTGTATATTTGTACTGGGAACACCAGAACTACGTGAAAGTAATCCTGTCAGTATTTTACACCTATTCAAAGAAGATCCTTTTTTTTCGAACATGATACACTGTTACTACCTATAGTTTTAGTGTACAGCAACCAAAGACAGCAGTTTCATCTTTGGTACTTGTAACTGAATAATCAACGTCACACAAAATGGATGGTACACAAGTTTGTACACAAATAACAATCAAAACTTAGGTCTGCAGATAAACCATACCCGATGGACTGAAGAAGATTATAGAAAAGCAAGAAGAAAAGAAAAGAGTTTACACAAAAAGAGAAAGAGAGAGAGAACGTGAATGGGAAGAACTGGAAGAAATGGAACTGCTGAAAGTGACGAATGATGTAAGAGCTTTTAATCAAAAGTCGAATAGTGGCCGAAAGAATTAACAGCCTAGAATAAATTTATGTATAAATACAGACGACTCAGTTTTGAGAAGTGATAAAGTAATATGTAAAAGACGGACTCACTATCTTGACGAACTGCTGAATGAGGGCTAAATGAGGACCAAGGAATGTTGCACTCAGTAAACACAAGGAACTCGTTTAACAGAGTAGCCAGCACCGCTGCTGAGGAAATGGAGGCAGCCATCAAGAAGCTGAAGAATAACACGGTCCCAGAAATGAATCTAATACAATCAGAGCTGATAAAAATGCAGGGAAGGAATTTTTAAAACATTTCCATAGGTTTTTAATTGAAATTTGGAGATATGGATGCATCCCTGATGAATGGAACGTCCAATACGCAAGAAATGAGATATTATGGTTTGCTCTGACTGTGACTACATACTGACTATAAAATATTCTCAGCGTCCTACCGAGCGAAGTGCCGCAGAGGTTAGTGCACTGGACTCGTATTCGGGAGGACGATGGTTCAAACCCGTGTCCGGTCACCAGATGTAGTTTTTCCTTGATTTCCCTAAATCGCTCCTGGCAAATGCGGGGATGATACCTTTGAAACGGAACAGCCGATTTCCTTCCCCATCCAGGACGCAATCCGAGCTTGTGCTCCGTTTCTAATGACCTCGATGTGGACGGAACGTTAAACCCAATTTTCCTTCTTCCTTCGAGCATCATCTTTACTAGCCTTGCCGCTGATGTTGGAAATGCTGTTGGTGACTACCACTGTGGATAATGTCATAAAAGATTTATTGTTGACCAGACCATCACGATACGACAAATGCTAGAAAAAATTAAAAGGATATGTAATTGATACGTATTACCCCTTTGCAGACTTCAAATCAGCCTATAACAGCATTGACTGAAGGGATCTGTATACAGTGTGACCCAGGAGGAATGGTCAGTATTGAAGAATGTGACAGGACCGATCATTAGAAGCAAAGACGTTTAGTAAGTATAGGCTCTAAACTGCATACCTTAAGAGGTATGCACACTTCTTCATCCTCGATATTGTGAAACAAATCTATTCGCCTGCAAGCTCTTGTCTTCCCACGTTTTTATAGGTGGTAGAAAATATTGTCCAATAAACATGAGCTTTAAAGTGCATACTGTAAGAGCTGTGATTACTTCTTCGTCTTTTCTACTGTAAAACACATCTCTTCAACTGAACAAGTGCTCATAGCTCTTATTCAATGCACTTTAGAGCCCACGTTCACTAAAATTTTTGCTTCGAATGACTGCTCCTGTCATACTCCTGAATACTGACCATTCCTCCTGGGACATCCTGTATAACAATGGAAGACTTAAAGAATTTCTTGATAAACTGATCCCCTTAGGGGAAGTTACTGCAGAAAACAAGCAGAGTCAAATTAAGATACAGAATACGGTAGCAAAAGCTGTGTCCACAAAAACGTAGTAAGACAGGGGGCTTCATTTATCCTGCTTCCTGTTTAATAATAACAGTCTTAGAAAAGATTATAAGAGATGCGGGTGTCAATCCTGTACAAAATTAAAAAATATTGACATAACTGCAAAAACGCAAAGTCCAATGAAAGAAGCCTTTACAATTCTTGAAAATAGTTATGGGACAGATGAATAGGTGAACCTACAGATAAATGAAGGGAAATCTTAAGTATACACTGAGGTGAGAACAGTCATGGGATAGCGATATGCACATACAGCGGTGGTACCACATACACAAGGTATGAAAGGGCAGTGCATTGGTGTAGCTGTGTTTTGTACCCAGGTAATCCATGTGAAAATGTTTATGACGTGATTACGGCTGCACGACGGGAATTAACAGACTCTGAATGCAGAATGGTAGCTGGAGCTAGACGCATGGGAAATTTCATTTCGGAAATCGTTAGAGAATTCGATTTTCTGAGATCCACAGTGTCAAGAGGCTGAGAATACTAAATTTCAGGCATTACCTGTCACAATGTTATCAGTGATAACAGACAAGCAGCAATGCAAGAAATAACTGCAGAAATCAACGTTGGATGTACAACGAACGTATCCGTTAGGACAGTATGCTGAAATTTGGTGTTAATGGGCTGTGGCAGCAGACCACAGACGTGAGTACCATCACTAATACCACGACATCGCCTGCAGTGCCTCTTCTCGGCCTGTGACCATACCGGTAGGAGTAGTAGAACAAGGCCAGCGCCATCCCACTCTCCATTGTTGCCAGATGTATCGAAGATGGCTGCGATAAAATTATCAAAGATAGCGGTCTGAAGACTTCGCAACAGCGCATCCAAGATGGTGGTCGTGACGTCAGCTGATGAAAAGAGCACCATTATCCAAGATGGCGGCTTTTGGCGAGAAAGTGCCACCTCTCTGGCAGGAAGTTTGAATTTTGGCGGGAAATTGAATTATGTGCTTCTACAGTTCACCCAGCAATCCCCTGCCCCCCCCCCTTTCCGACTTTTTTGGATGATGGTGCATCATCCTCTTGGAAAATGGGTGTAAATTCGAATTTTGGAGGGAATTTTGCTATAAAAGCGTACTCCTTCAGCTGAGGGGAGTTAGTACGGTGTTGCCTTCACTAGCGACTGCTCATGATGTCATTCAATTCGAATATAATTTGTTTAAATTTGTATAAATTTGTTTAAATTTGCATAAATTTGTTTAAGTTTGTTGAAATTTGCTTAAATTTATTATCTACCTATGGTAGTATTGGCTTAGTGTGGTATAACCACCACAAGAGGCTGAGATATCAGTGCTTGTTGAGCTGTCATGTGGAAGGAGCATGTGTTCTATCGAAGAGCAATTGGTGTCTGACTGGGAGGAGTTTAACAGCCATGTTACCTGTGAGTATACAGCCAAAGACTACACCCATAACCTCCTACATGTAGAATGGAAGTGAGCATTATTACTTGAACATCTGAAGAGGAAGAAGAACGTGGTCCTGCAAATAAATACTGCCTTACACAACACTTGGAAACATCTTTCTCAGCTCCCACCCCACAAGAGACAGCTGCCACCGATCCAGCAGACCAAAGAACTGAGCTAGTTCATGAGTTCACAGCAATAGGTCACATGATCATTCAGTTCAGTCAATTGGAGCACAGCATCATCATGACATCGCGTGTTCGCCTGGCTGTACGTGTGCCCCAGCCTACACTATTGGCGGGAATTTCGAATTTTGGCGGGAATTTCGAATTTTGGCGGGAATTTCGAATTTTGGCGGGAATTTCGAATTTTGGCGGGAATTTCGAATTTTGCCAGGAATTTCGAATTTTGACAGGAATTTCTTTGTCCTAGGGCTATGCTGAAGTGCTCACCCCACCTGGGAAGTGGTGGGAAAAGAACTCAGCGTGTTCTATGCTGCTGGAGAGAGTAAGGAGTGTACTTCAATTATTTTTGGAACAATTTATTTATGGATGGACTTCACGTAGTTTATTTATTATGCTGATACAAAACACTCACCTTGACATGCTTGGGGTCACAATATACAGTTTACAGACCAGGAAACTACTCGTAAATAATGCAGTATACTGATGTGCAGAGCCACAAACAACTCGTAAATTATCGAAATAATCCAGTACCCAGCATACAGACATGCCAACTACTCATATGGCACTTAAAAAAGGCAACATATCAGTGACTCGAACCCTGATTATACTGGAAGCAAACCCTTAGTGCACCTCCTAACATATGGAAACTGCCCACATGTGGTAGAGGAAGGTTAGGTTAGTGTACCTTATTTATTTGAGTCGGGAAACTGACGCAAATATCGATCCTAATTACATATTTAATCACAAAGATCGGTACAAATTACACAGCTACATGCATAGCGCTGCACAAGGACGGCATAAAATCGCAATATAGAGCAAAAACTGGCGATACCATGCAACTGGTGCTATGCTGCTGGGAAAAAATTTCGTAATCAACTCGAAACCAGCGACAGAAACACTCAAACACTACCCTACACCCAAAAGCTAGGGGTGTAAGATAATACCTTTATTCTTTTTTGGTGGGAAATACATTCAACTGTCTAGATGCAGGTTTTGGACTGAGAGGAGTTTAAAAAGTATATTACTTGCAAGCATATAGCATCTGTCGCTGTTTGACGTCAGGGTTCACTACAGACACCTACTGAAAACCACCCTACAGCCCAGGTAATCGAAGCCAATACACGCAATCACAGCTGAGGGAAAAAATGCGTCACACATCTAATGGCACTTCGAAGTTGTTACAAAACCAGCACCCGTATTGAATGGGTCATAATGCAGCACATGTACTGGGGATTATCGTTGTGGGCGCGTTTGCTCAGCGTGACACATATGCATTATTTCGCTGATCTACGAGTAGTTTGCACGTCTGTATGCTGGGTACTGGAGTATTTCGGTATTTTACGAGTTGTTTGCATCTCTACACATCAGTGTACTGCATTATTTACGAGTAGTTTCCACGTCTGTAAACTGTATATTCTGACCCCAAGCACGTCAGAGTGAGTATTTTGTATCAGCATAATAAATAAACTACATGAAATTCGTCCCTAAATAAATTGTTCCAAAAAAAAAGTACACTCCTTCCTCTTTCCAGCAGCACAGAACACGCTGAGTTCTTTTCCTGCCACTTCCCAGGTGGGGTGGGCACATCAGCACAGCCCTAGGACAAAGAAATTCCTGCCAGAATACGAAATTCCCGCCAAAATTTGAAAAAATTCCGCCAATAGTGTAGGCTGAGGCACACGTGCAGCTCAGGAAACATGTGACGTCATGATGATGCTGTGCTCCAATTGACTGAACTGCACGATCATGTGACGTATTGTGGTGCAGTCACAAACTATCTCTGTTCTTTGGTCTGCTGGATTCGTGGCAGTTGTCTCTTGTAGGGTGGAAGCATGCATTGTGTAATGCATCTCGATGCAAAGTATTTATTTGAAGGACCATATTCTTCTTTCTCTTCATACGGTCAAGCATTAATGCTTGCTTCCATTCTACATGTAGGAGGCTATGGGTGCAGTCCTTGGCTGTATGCTTAGAGGCAACATGGCTGTAAAACTCCTCCCAGTCTAATACCAATAGCTCTTTGATTGAACACATGCTCCTTCCACACTAGTAGCTCAACAATCTCCGATACCTCAGCCTCTTGTGGTGGTAGCACCACACTAAGCCAATACTGTTGTGGGTTGGAAGGAGAGCCAACACCGTATTATTAGAGGAAGCCGAAAGGCACGCGTTTTAGCTCACGCAGGCTGGCGTGAGGTATTATTTACAATATCAATAGTAACTGAACATGGCGCCTTGCTAGGTCGTAGCAAATGACGTAGCTGAAGGCTATGCTAACTATCGTCTCGGCAAATGAGAGCATATTTTGTCAGTGAACCATCGCTAGCAAAGTCGGTTGTACAACTGGGGCGAGTGCTAGGAAGTCTCTCCAGACCTTCCGTGTGGCGGCGCTCGGTCTATAATCACTGATAGTAGCGACACGCGGGTCCGACGTATACTAACGGACCGCGGCCGATTTAAAGGCTACCACCTAGCAAGTGTGGTTATTGGCGGTGACACCACAAATACTGCTGTAGGTAGATAGTAAATTTAAACAAATTTATTCAAATTTAAACAAATTATATTCGAACTGAATGACATCATAAGCAGTCTCTAGTGGGGGCAACACCATACTAACTCCCCTCAGCTGCAGGAGTAAGCTCTTAGAGGGAAATTCCCTCCAAAATTCGAAATTACTGCCCATTTTCCAGGAGGATGACTCGTCATAATGCAAAGAGGCCGGAAAGGGGGAGGGAAGGACTGCTGGGTGACCTGTAGAAGCACATAATTCAATTTCCTGCCAAAATTCAAACTTCCTGCCAGGGGGTGTGGCACTTTCCCACCAAAATCCGCCATCTTGGATAATGTCACTCACGTCTTCAGTTGACATCAAGATCACCATCTTGGATGATATCATTTGCTGTTGTCAAGTCTACAGGTCGCGATCTTGGATGACGTCATAGCCGCCATCTTGGATACATCTGGCAACAATCGAGAGTGGGTTGGTGCCGGCCTTGTTCTACTACTGGTAGGATCTTAGATGACCGGAAAACCGTGACCATGTCAGATGAGTCCCAATTTCATTTGGTAAGAGCTGATGGCAAGGTTCAAGTGTAGTGCAGACCCCACGAAGCCATGGACCCAAGCTGTCAACAAGAAACTGTGCAAGCTGTTCTTGGGTCTATAATGCTGTGGGCTGTGATTAAATCGAATGGATTTGGTCCTCTGGTCCAGCTGAACCGATCATTGACTGGAAATGGTTATGTTCGGCTACTTGGAGACCAATTCAAAGCCATTCATTGAATTCATGTTCACAAGCAGCGATGGAATTTTTACAGATGGCGATGCATCACATCACTGGGCCACACTCACTTGCAATTGCCTTGAAGAACATTCTGGACAGTTCGGATATGATCTGGCCACCCACATCACACGATATTAATCCCATCAAACCTTTAAGGGGCATAGTCAAGATGTCATTTCGTGCACAAAACCCTCCACCGGCAACATTTTCGTAATGATGGATGGCTCTAGGCAGCATGGCTCAATATTTCTTCAGGGTACTTCCAACGACTTCTTGAGTTCATGCCACATCGAGCTACAGCACTATGCCGGGCAAAAGGAGGTCCGACACTGTGTTAGAATGTATCCAATGACTTTTGTCACCTCAGTGTGCATCTGCAACTAAGAAAGATTATCCTAATGAACCCCATTCACTGACAGGAGGCGGTGATTCAACTGTGCCTTATATATATAATGAACCACACATTGTCAGTTACGTTAAGAGCAGAAGACTGGAATGGGCAAGACCCAAGCTAAGGTGGGGGTGGGGGTGGGGGGGGTAGGATGTCAGAGAGGACACTAGGAAAATTAGAATTCAGAATTGGAACATTTCGGCAGTAAAGAGGAAAGGATGGAACAATCTTCCACAGGGCCCCAAGCCTTATAAAGGCTGTCGTGTCGCTGATGATGATGACGGCGATGACTCAACATCCAAATGTTCCTCGGGGAAGCTACCAGGTCCAGTTCCAAATTAGACTTTTTTACCTTAATAGACACATTTTTTGTATCAGTAATTGTGCGTTTCATGGCCTGCACTACACTAAATGAGGCAAATCCCTCTACGGTGTTAAGTCATTAATTTTCCATGGTAGATGCAGTGGTGTTTGGGCTCTTAGATTGGGTTAGTTTTGTTGGTGGTGACAACATAGCCCAAGCATACGAGATGGCTCTGACATCTGAATAATAATAATAATAATAATAATAATAATGATAATAGTAATAATAAATCCCGTGGAGACCCAGGAAAATAATAGGCCCCCAGTATGTTCTGCCAGTCGTAAAAGGCGACGAAAAGGACAAACCACTAATAGGGCTAACCCCCCTTTTAGTGTGATTAGTTGGTTCAGGACAGAACTAATGAAGCCTTGGACAAGCGCTGTCATGGTCGGGGACGACGCTTGAACCCTATGCCCGTCCACAATGGTAACGACAATGCTAGCCACATGGAAAATGATTTAAATCCAAATAGAGCTGTTTTGCAGGATATGCTTCCTGCAACCACTCTAGAAGGAAAACAGAGACAGAGGATGAGATGGTCAGATGAAGTTAACTGACACCTCGTGTTCTTTTATTACCAAGCAACACAACTGGCTACAGATCACACGTATAAGAAACATTTATTACCAGATACCCAGAATTGAAATTTTTAACAGAACAATAAATAGCTGATCAGATCCATGTAATAATCAAAAATAACAGGATACCCCAGTCAGAATTAGAAAACATCAAACAACAAATACTGGAACAAAATAATGTGCACTCTGAAGAAGAAGAAAATACAGTAATGGACTCAAACATCCCAGAGTAAACAAACAAAGAACAACCCGCATCAATTAAACAATCAGAGGAAAACGAAATCTTAAGACAGCCACTAGAACAAGCACAAATAGAACACGAAATGATACACATGTTAGACATAAAAGAAAAATATCAGCTGACATATATAGAATACAAAGACACAAATGCAGACATAGACCACCAAATAACCCACAAGTCGAAACAACAATAAAAACTATCAACACAATCATACACAACAAAATAAATGAAAATACAACTATGGAAGAGTTACAACTACTGGTTTATGTAGGAGCACTCACTACAATAAATATACACACTAGGTACAGATCAGAACCAACCAACACATGGAAGAAACCCACAAAACCAGCATGGCAACACAGGCTACAGATCAGAATAGCAAAACTGAGAAAAGACATCGGACAGCTAACACAATTTATAAGAAATGAAATATCAGACAAAAACGAAAAAGGTTAGGGAAAATCTCACAAGATGCGATAGAGCAATTAGATGAAAAGAAGCAGAAATTACAAGCATTGGCCAAATGACTTAGATGATACAAAAAAAGTGAAAATACGTAGAAGGAAACACAACCAAACATTCAACACAAACCAAAAGAAATATTACCAGACAATAGAAAACACACACATTAAAATAGACAATCCACCAAACATAACAGACATGGAACACTTCTGGAGCAACATATAGTCAAATCCGGCACAACATAACAGGCATGCACGGTGGATTCAAGCAGAAACAGACACATACAAGATGATATCACAAATGCCTAAAGTGATAATTTTGCAACATGAAGTCACCCGAGCAATTAATTCTACTCACAATTGGAAAGCCCCTGGAAAAGATAAAATAGCAAATTTCTGGCTAAAGAAGTTCACCTCAACACATTCACATCTAACTAAATTATTTAACAGTTACATTGCAGACCCATACACATTCCCTGATACACTTACACATGGAATAACTTATCTGAAACCTAAAGATCAAGCAGACACAGCAAACCCAGCAAAATATCGCCCCATAACATGCCTACCAACAATATACAAAATATTAGCTTCAGTAATTACACAGAAATTAATGACACATACAACACAGAACAAAATTATAAATGAAGAACAAAAAGGCTGCTGCAAAGGAGCACGAGGATGTAAAGAGCAACTGATAATAGACGCGGAGGTGACATATCGAGCTAAAATTAAACAAAGGTCACTACACTACGCATACATTGATTACAAAAAAGCTTTTGGTAGTGTACCCCACTCATGGTTACTACAGATATTGGATATATACAAATTAGATCCTAAATTGATACAGTTCCTAAACATGGTATTGAAAAATTGGAAAACCACACTTAATATCCAAACAAATTCAAATAATATCACATTACAGCCAATAGAGATTAAGCGTGGAATATACCAAGGAGACTCATTAAGTCCTTTCTGGTTCTGCATTGCTCTGAACCCACTATCCAACATGCTAAATAATACAAATTATGGATACAATATTGCTGGAACATACCAACACAGAATCACACATTTGCTATACATGGATGATCTAAAACTACTGGCAGCAACAAATCAACAATTCAACCAATTACTAAAGGTAACAGAAGTATTCAGAAATAATATAAATATGGCTTTTGGAACAGACAAATGTAAGAAAAATAGCATAGTCAAGGGAAAACACACTAAACAAGAAGATTACATATTGGATGACCACAGCGACTGCATAGAAACGATGGAAAAAACAGATGCCTATAAATATCTAGGATACAGACAAAAAATAGTAATAGATAATACAAATATTAAAGAAGAACTAAAAGAAAAATAGACAAAGACTAACAAAAATACTGAAAACAGAATTGACAGCAAGAAACAAGACAAAAGCTATAAATACTTATGCTATACCAATATTGACCTACTCATTTGGAGTAGTGAAATGGAGTAACACAGACCTAGAAGCACTCAATACACTTACACGATCACAATGCCACAGATATAGAATACATCATATACACTCAGCAACAGAAAGATTCACATTAAGCAGAAAGGAAGGAGGATGAGGATTTATCGACATAAAAAACCTACATTATGGACAGGTAGACAATTTAAGAAAATTATTTCTAGAACGAGCAGAAACTAGCAAAATACACAAAGCAATCACTCATATAAATACATCGGCTACACCACTGCAATTTCATAACCACTTCTACAACCCTTTAGATCACATAACATCAACAGATACGAAGAAAGTAAATTGGAAAAAGAAAACACTACATGGCAAGCACCCGTATCATCTAACACAGCCACACATCGATCAAGACGCATCCAACACATGGCTAAGAAAAGGCAATATATATAATGAGACGGAAGGATTCATGATTGCAATACAGGCTCAAACAATAAACACCAGATATTACAGAAAGCATATCATTAAAGATCCCAATACCACAACAGATCAATGCAGACTTTGCAAACAACAAATAGAAACAGTAGATCACATCACAAGCGGATCTGCAATACTAGCAAATACAGATTACACCAGAAGACATGATTAATGTAGCAAAAATAATACATCAACAACTTGCTATACAACATAAACTAATAAAACAACACGTTCCCACATACAAGTATGCACCACAAAATGTGCTGGAGAATGATGAATACAAATTATACTGGAACAGAACCATTATAACAGATAAAACAACACCACATAACAAACCTGACATCATACTCACCAATAAAAAGAAGAAATTAACACTACTAATCGAAATATCCGTACCCAATACAACAAATATACAGAAGAAAACAGGAGAAAAAATTGAAAAATACATCCAACTGGCTGAGGAAGTCAAGGACATATGGCATCAGGATAAAGTTGACATTATACCAATTATACTATCATCTACAGGAGTCATACCACACAATATCCACCAGTACACCAACCCAATACAGCTACATCCAAACGTATATATACAACTACAAAAATCTGTAATTATTGATACATGTTCAATTACCCGAAAGTTCCTAAATGCAACATAACATATACCGTACAGTTAAAAGTAAGTCACGCTTGATCAAGGTCCGCGTCACTTTCCATTTTTGACCAGACATAACGTCTGAGAAAGGGAAGAAATAATAATTATAATGGTAAATTAATTCTTTCCCAGCCCAGAACAAATATGGAGATTATCAACAGCTGATTATTTAGTCGACGCATCCACAGTAGCAACACGAATATCAAGGTTTTCTTATGATTATACTCATAGCATTTACTTAGGGAGAACACGGGGGTACACGTACCCCATAAATATTTAAAGAATGTTTAAGAAAAAAATACAGGTACCTCTCAATCAAGTACGGAAAATATAATTTTACAGTTCATCAACGCACTGTTCATAACAGCTGAAGATTTCCAGTGTTCTTCAGTTTAAATCGACCTACCGAATCAGTTTCTCTTGATCGGCAACGCAACATTAAGCAGTAGAATCAAAATATTAGGTCATGTTATTATCTATTCGGCTAAAATTTTGTAATTGCTGCCTTTTCCAGTCTCTAGGTACCGTTGTTTGCTGCAGTAATCTACGATGTAATGCGGATAGGAGGGGAGCAAATTCTTTCGCATAGTCTTTGTAGAATCTTACAGATATCTCATCTGGTCCTGATGCCTTTCCACCGTCACTCTTGCTAAGCAAAAATATCTTCCTACCTTCCTTAACATTCCTTGTAAAAGCCGTCGTCGTAGTTGCTATCACAGACTTGTGATCACTGTTACCTTCCTCCGCGTTCTGGTTTATTTGTTGCTGGGAGCTATAAGACGTTACCTTTACGAGTTGGCTCGCTAACTGTCTGCTCGAAGTAAGTTGGTTCCTCAAAAGAAGACATCTGACTGTGGACACGAATAGCAAGAAGAGGAAGCGTGACGCTGGCAGTGATCAGCCTCTTTTAACAGTTTTTAATTTACCGTTAGCAGGTCAGGAAAATGAGACACTACCATAGTGCTTATATTTCTGTGTTCACATAATTTTAAAATGTACAATAATTAGAAATACTGAGTGCAGTTACCACCTTGACACGTTGACCACCATTAAATTAAACCAATGAAATCTGTCATTTAATGGAACTCCAGGACCCTCAATTACACCCAAATAATTTGTGTGTCACTGACCTCTTATCAGAATGAACTCCAGAGCTGTCGGTTACTACCTATTAGTTCAGGATCAGTAGTGCTATGTCCTTGATTAGCTCCTTGTGAAGAATAGCCGGACTCTACGTAAATGCCGAAAATTGCAAGACCGTGATGTTTTGCTGGTTGTAACTGACAGTACCCTTAAAAATTTCTGGAAAAATAGCATCGATATATCAGTAAATTTCGTTCTGGCCATTTGCAACTGGAGTATGGAAGCTGAAAAAAACTGACATACTGTAAAAGTCCTCGAGTGAATACTGAACTGAAATATAGATCTGTCTTTGCATGATGTGAGGAGCGTAGAGTCTGCCATTAAGTCAGCCAGACACTCTCATAGCCGTAATGATGTCTAAGGCATATGTTTTTCAACATTAAATTTCAGAATAGTAGTAACCTATGTGCACAACGTCGTTTCTGGAGTCAAGAAATCAATTTGACTGCCTTAATATTACATCTTAGAATTATTTAGTGTTTCATCGAGTTTGCATGGGATTAACAAGTGACTTTAGCAACATAATTTTGCGCAACACACGGTAAAAAATTGACAGTCACAGACTTACCAAACATTTCCTAAGGTTTTGCCAAGTCAGAGTCATGTCAGCAGCAGTAAAAAATAATTTCCACAGTCGTAGCTGTAATCGTTGTTGGTCAGGCGGTCTTCTGCCACTAAAGCCGGTATTAAACTATCAAATTTCTTTGTCAAAGATTTGATCAAAGATGTGATCCAATATTCCGTCCAATATATTTAACAAAGATCTTTGACGTAGCGCTAGAGGGGGTATTACACTGTCATCAAATTTTTCGTCAAAGTTCAAGATGGCTGACAACAACTTGTTACAAACCGCAGCAGTTCTAAGTACTCCAATTCCATTGTGTCCACATGCGGAAAAGAAGTGGGGGAAAAAATGGAACCATACATACGAGGTTGACAGTCTTAAAAGTCCTGGGATTACAGCTTGATAATAAATTCAGTTGAGAGGAGCACACCACAGAACTGCAGAAAGGCCTTAACAAATCTGTATTTGCAATTCGAGTGTTAGCAGACGTAGGAAACATAAAAATGAAAAAGCTTGCATACTTTCATTCCATAATGTCATATGGGATAATATTTTGGGGTAAATCTTGAAGTCAAACAAGTTTTCAAGGTCCAAAAGCGTGTAATACGTATTATTTGTGGAGTAAATTCACGGACCTCCTGCAGAAACCTCTTCAAAGAACTGGGTATACTAACTACTGCCTCTCAGTATATTTACTTCTTAATGAAATTTGTCGTAAATAATATATCTCTTTTTCCAAGAAACAACTCAGTTCATACATACAATTCCAGGAACAAAAATGATCTGCATAAGGACTTAAAAGCGTCTGTGATCTATTCTGTTACTCGTTTTTATTCTCTGTGGGTGTTTTTAGTATTTGGAAAAAGGGACCGATGACCATCGCAGTCTGGTCCCTTTAATCCCACAAACCAACCAATTTACTTTAGTTCAAAAAGGGGTCCACTACTCAGGAACACTCATCTTCAATAATTTGCTAGGAAACATAAAAAATTTAGTTGGAAATAAAGATCAGTTTAAAAGGAGCCTGAAAGACTTACTACTGACCAACTCCTTCTACTCCATTGGCGAAATTTTTGATAGAAACAAATGATGTATTGTATTTATTCATACTATTAGTATTGTTATTTCAGCTTAAAAAAAATCGGCATGTTCCACATCCACGAGGCTCTCCTCAGCACAGATCTATGGAACGAAAAACTAGTCGATGAAAAATTGCTTTGTTTATGGTTAAGTTTAGTCGCCAGTCCACTGCAAATCTTTGTGCAATAGTTATATCTCCATCAATAACTTTCCCTTCAAGATTTATAGGATTTCTTTTCATCTTGTATTTGGTGTTTAATAGTTGAAATGCCTTATGTGTACTGGAGTTTCCTAGTGAACCACATAAACACTGACCACTGATGAACACAATCCAGTGAGCTCTTTAATAATAAATAAGTGTACCATAAATACACTAAAACTTTTAGTGTCTGAAAGTTTCAGTCAGTTTCTGTCTGAAACATTACAAATGCTTGACAACCAAACCAATACATTCCACTTATTAAACTGTCTCATTCTACCCGCAATATTTTCTTCACTTCAAGTTTTTTTTGGGGGGGGGGGGGGGGCGTTTAAGGGCGCTCAACTACTGAGGTCATTAGCGCCCAGTCACAATTGTTAGAGCACACAGAATCTAGTAAACCTCAAGGGGGGGGGGGGGGGGGGAGGACACCAGAAAGTTCTTACAAAGATGCAGATAAAATAAGTAAAAGAGTTAGATGTCTTTGGACAAGCCAGTCAAAGTAATGAAACGAAGTACACGAGGAGCTGCTCGAGCGTCATCAGCTAAAATATCCTGTAAAGTAGATGGCAGAACAGGACAACACGAGATTGACTAAAATGGGGACACGACAATAAAACATGGCGCACTGTTAATGCATGACCACAAGGGCACTGCGGGGCTGGGTCACCGGAGAGCAGGTAGCAGTGGCTAAACCGGCAATGCCCAATCTGCAACCTGGTCAGAAGGACCTCTTCTCACCGAGATGGTCGGCAGGAGGTTGTCCAAGCAGTTGGGAACGGTTTTACTGCCCGGAGCTTGTTTCCTTGAAGTGATGACCAAGTATCCCACCACAAGGACACAAGCCTCTTACAAACAACCCCACTAACGTCAGTTGATGGGACACAATGGGAGGCTGGCCAAGGCAGGAGGACTGCAGCCTTGGCTGCAGCATCAGCAGCCTCATTCCCAGTCACTCCTACATGGCTGGGAACCCACAGGAAGCTGACA
Source organism: Schistocerca cancellata (assembly GCF_023864275.1). Lineage (NCBI taxonomy): Eukaryota > Metazoa > Arthropoda > Insecta > Orthoptera > Acrididae > Schistocerca > Schistocerca cancellata. Next base: position 505,547,997 of record NC_064629.1, on the reverse strand, counting down.
GGAGAGCCATCGTCAGCACCTGTATGGAGGGACTGCTGGATCCGTTGCACCAAGGGATGGACCGGATATGGAGCTCCAAGGCTCTGAAGAGCACTGAGTGAATCAGAGCGGAGTACATACGATGAATGGCGGTGGCGGCGGGCATACTGAACGGCTGATGGAGAGCAAAAAGCTCGGCCGTAAAGCTGGAACACTGGTCGAGGAGCCGGTATTTAAAGGTGACGGCCTCGACGACAAAGGCACAGCCGACACCATCGTCAGTTTTGGAGCCATCAGTGTAAATAAAGGTATGACTGGCAAGTCGCGCACGAAGTTCGACAAACCGTGAGCAATACACTGCAGCCGGAGTACCCTCCTTCGAGAGCGAGCTGAGGTCGAGATAAATATGAACCGGAGCCTGGAGCCAAGGTGGTGTCGGGCTCTCACCCTCTCTGAAGGTGGTAGGGAGGGCAAAATCCAATTGTCGAAGCAGGCGACGAAAGCGGACTCCAGGGGGAGCAGGGCAGACACATACAACCCATACTGACGGTCGAGAGAATCGGAGAAGAAGGACTGATAAGAGGGGTGGTCGGGCATTGACGACAGCCGGCAGGCATACTGACAAAGCAGTACGTCGCGCCGGTAGGTCAATGGTAATTCGGCAGCTTCAGCATAAAGACTCTCGACGGGACTAGTGTAGAATGCTCCGGTCGCAAGACGTAACCCCCAATGGTGGATGGAATTGAGACGGCGTAAGAGGGATGGCCGAGCAGACGAGTAGACGAGGCTCCCATAATCCAGCTTTGATTGGACTATGGACTGATACAAGTGAAGCAGGACAGTGCGATCTGCTCCCCAAGAGGAACCACTAACAACTCTGAGGACATTAAGGAAACGTGTACAACGGGCAGCCAAATAAGAGACGTGCGGAGACCAACAAAGTTTCCTGTGCAGTGTGAGCCCTAGAAACTTAGTTGTTTCCACGAATGGGAGAACAACGGGACCGAGATGTAAGGATGGTGGAAGGAACATTTTATATCGCCAAAAGTTGATGCAAACTGTCTTCTCTTCAGAGAACCGAAAGCCATTTGCCACACTCCATGAGTATAGGCTGTCTAGACAAAGCTGAAGGCAGCGCTCCAGGAGGCATGTTCTCTGGGCACTGCAGTAGATCACGAGGTCATCGACAAAAAAAGAGCCTGAGACATTAGGTGGAATGCAATCCATAATTGGATTGATCGCTATGGCAAAAAGGGCTACGCTCAAGATGGAGCCCTGAGGCACTCCGTTCTCCTGGAGGAAGACGTTGGACACTACGGAACCCACACGTACACTAAACTTTCGATCTGTTAAAAAGGAATCAATAAAAAGGGGCAGGCGACCACGTATACCCCACCTGTGCATAGTGCGGAGGATACCTCCTCTCCAACAGGTATCATAAGCCTTCTCCAAATTGAAGAACATGGCTACCGTTTGGCGCTTTCGCAAAAAGTTGTCCATGATGAACGTTGACAAGGTCACAAAGTGGTCAACAGCGGAGCGGCGGCGACGAAAGCCGCATTGAACATTGGTAAGTAGCCGTCGAGATTCAAGAATCCAAACTAACCAAGCGTTAACCATGCGCTCCATCACCTTACAGACACAGCTTGTAAGAGAAATGGGGCGGTAACTAGAAGGAAGGTGTCTATCCTTCCCGGGTTTGGGTATAGGAACAACGACGGCGTCACGCCAATGCATGGGGACTTGACCTTCGGTCCAGACGCGATTGTAGGTACGAAGAAGGAAGCTTTTGCCTGCCGGAGAAAGGTGTGCCAGCATCTGAACGTGAATGGCATCTGGCCCCGGAGCAGAGGACCAGGACAGGGCAAGTGCACGTTCGAGTTCCCGCATAGTAAAGGGGGCATTATAATTTAGCAGATTCAGCGAGTGGAAGGAAGGTCGCCGAGCCTCTTCTGCCTCTTTCCTGGGAAGGAAGGCAGGGTGGTAATGGGCGGAGCTTGAAACCTCCGCGAAAAAGTGGCCGAAGTCGTTGGAGACATCCACAGGATCAACAAGGACCTCATGACCTGAAGTCAGGCCAGGTACCGAGGAGTGGGCCTTAATGCCCGACAGGCGGTGCAGGCCACCCCAGACGACAGAAGAGGAAGTAAAACTGTAAAAGGAGCTGGTGAAAGAGGCCCAACAAGCTTTCTTGCTGTCTTTGATGACTCTACGGCATTGCGCTCAGAGTCGTTTGTATCCAATACAATTCACCAACGTAGGATGGCGGCGAAAGGTGCATAAAGCATGTCGTCGAGCACGGATAGCGTCTCTACAAGCCTCATTCCGCCAGGGGACGGAAATGCGATGTGAAGAAGAGGTAGTATGAGGAATGGAATGTTCGGCAGCATTGATGATAACAGCCGTGAGGTATTCGACCTGACTGTCACAACTGAGAAAATCGTGGTCCGGAAAGGTCGCCAGGGAGGAGTAAAGTCCCCAGTCAGCTTTCGGTATGTTCCAGCTCGAAAGACATGGGGATGGGGTGTGGTGCAGGAGACGAACGACACAGGGGAAGTGGTCGCTCGAATAGGTGTCAGAAAGGACATACCAATCAAACCGACGGGCAAGAGTGGTAGAACAGATCGAGAGGTCCAAGTGGGAGTAGGTATCAGTAGAGTCCGAGAGGAAAGTCGGGGCGCCAGTATTGAGGCAGACAAGGTTGAGATGGTTGAAGATATCCGCCAAGGGGGAGCCTCTCTGACAGGATGCAGGAGAGCTCCAAAGGGGATGATGGGCATTGAAGCCAAACAATAAAAACGGCGGAGGAAGCTGAACAATTAGGTGCATCATATCAGCCCGACTAACTGCGGATGACGATGGAGTGTAGACGGTACAAACAGAAAAAGTAAAGGCAGAAAGAGTAATACGGACAGTTATTGCTTGGAGTGGGGTGGTCAATGGGATGGGATGGTAATAGACATCGTTCCAAACGAGCAACATGACCCCACCATGAGCTGGTGTACCGTCCACAGGGGTGAGGTCAGACCGCTCTGAGGTATAGTGGGTAAAAGCAATACGGTCAGTTGGGCGCAACTTGGTTTCCTGGAGACCAAGGACGAGCGGACAGTGCAGGCAGAGGAGCAGTTGTAATTCCTCCCAATTAGATCGAATATCTCTTATGTTCCAATGTAACAAAGCCATCGCTAGTTAGAAAAAAGGGGGAACGAAACGGGTGAAGAGCTGGTCACCTCGACGGCCGTGAAGGGCCAGGTTTCGAGGGAACAACGCTACAACCGGCGGGAGGCGGATCCTGTTCCATTGAGTCGTCGCCAGCTGTGGCCGCTTTCCCGGGTTGCGTAGGAGGGGCAGCATCATTCGCCGACGAGAGGCCAGCTGAGCGCCTGGCAGCAGAGCGTCCCGGCGAAACTGAGGACGGCCAGGAGCAGCGACTCACGGATGGAGCGTCAGACGAAACGCGCCGGGGTGGAGAGGCAGATAAAGACTTCTTCTTGGAGGCCTTCTTGGAAGTCCAATTAGGCACGGGGATGGTGGACTGGACCTGAAGAAGGTCCTCACGCGCGGGGTCCGTTTTGGAACGCCGGACCTCGGAAGCCGGGGTCTGGAACGTTTCCCAGATGGACGCCTGAGAAGAGGATCGCTTCTCAGGCGGCGGAGGGGGAGGAGGAGGAAGGGTGGCCCCTGGGGCAGAGGGGGCAGAGGCCGCGAGGGAGGAGGATTTGGAAGGGAGGGATTTGGGAGGCGGAGGCATAGACCCCGGATGGGGTGAGGAGGTGGAGGGGGACCGGATAGGGGTGAGGATACTGTGGAAGGAGTGGACACGACTGAGGCAAACGAAGTTGTCAACGTCACGGGATGGAGGCGGTCATACTTCTTCCTGGCCTCAGAATAAGAGAGACGATCCAAAGTTTTTAATTCTTGAATCTTCTTCTCCTTCTGATACACGGGGCAGTCTAAAGATCTAGGCGAGTGGATGCCAGGACAATTGACGCACCGAGGTGGTGGGGTGCATGTATGTTCCTCATGAAGAGGACGTCCACAATCGCCACAAAGGGGCTCAGCCTCACACCGTGACGACATGTGCCCAAAGTGCAAACACCGAAAGCAGCACATAGGAGGCGGGACGTAAGGTCACACGTCGCACCGGTAGCACATCACCTTTACCTTCTCCGGGAGAACGTCCTCCTCGAAGGCGAGGATAAAGGCTCCGGTGTCGATGCGACGGTCTTTGGGGCCGCGCTGAATTCGCCAGACGAAATGCACACCTCGGCGCTCCAGGTTGGCCCTGAGCTCCTCATCAGATTGCAGCAGGAGGTCCCGATGAAAAATAACCCCCTGCGTCCAATTCAGTGCCAGATGCGGGACAACGGACACTGGGATGTCCCCTAGTCGGTCGCACGCCTGGAGCACCACCGACTGTGTGGCGGAGGCGGTCTTTATAAGAATGGACCCCGGATGCATTTTACTGAGAGCCTCAATTTCCCCGAAAATGTCCTCAATGTGCTGGACAAAGAACATGGGCTTGGAGGTGGTGAACGTCCCCCCATCGGTCCGAGAACAGACTAAATAGCAGGGGAAGTACTTTGCCCCAAGCTGGCGGGCCTGTCCTTCCTCCCAGGGAGTGGCCAAGGGGGAAAGGGCAGGAGAACCAGAACCAGAGACAGTACCTTTCTTTTTAAAAGACTCGGCCGCAGATCAACCTGATACATGTTGACGTTTAGCAGGGGCCACCTGGCAGGATGACCGTTGCCGGGAGTCCTGATGCCCTAAGGAGACGGGCATCTACTCCTTGGCTGACATGGGGAGGGTGCAGCTCAGGTATCGGCAGTACGATCCCTGTGTTGTCAGGGGGCTACAACCTAGAGGGTACATGACGACCCCACCACAACGGGCTGGCTACCGTGCTGGATTTCGGGTGCCATGGAAAGTCCATCATGATCGTAGGTGCAGATGGGGACGCACTATGGGCGTAACTTGTGCAACCCATCAGGCGTTTAGGCCCAATTTGAGGAATAGTGGGTGTGGTTACAACGCCGTTACAATGCTGAGAACCAAGGTCTTAGTGCACTGAGGACCAGTGATACACCACGTAAGGTGTCCTTCCCCAAAAGGCTCGTACTTCTGTAGAATTTTGAAAAATGGAGGTCAAACCCCAAGGGGGACCATCACATGGAAGGCCGAAACGGTTGAAACTCCTTTTAGTCACCTCTTATGACAGGCAGGAATACCTCGGGCCTATTCTTACCCCGGACCCGCAGGGGGGCACTTCAAGTTGCAGGCATATTGCAGTCCATTTCTTTGTAAAATATTGAATATGGTACCGGTACGTATATAAATCCACTTCATAAATGTAGTAAATAGCAAGTAATTTAGAACGCCCATGTCGTACAATTCAGACTACTGCCTCACTGCTTCAGTTAATCTTTCGTCATTTATCATAAAATTACAAATTTTAACAAACGGAATAACGAATCGAAACAATTTATAACAAATAACAATAACAACGAGCAACAAACAACTGATATCAACCGCGACAAAACGAAGTATGGAGATGTGTGCAAGCCATGTATCATAAGGAAAGAGCTTGTCTGCCACGTGATCAACCACAGATGTATGGCATCAGCCGTCAAAACTTTCAGTCATTAAAACCTTCTTCCCGAGGAACCTTGACAGTGCTATGTCATGACATGTTGGGACAGGATGGACACTGTAGATGCTGCCATTTTAAATGCGCTGCATGATGTTTTGACAAGACATGAGTGACGTGATGGCCAGCTTGAATTGGCCTTAACATATTTTAATTATCAGTTGTTGTTGTTGTTGTTGTTGTTGTTGTTGTTGTAGTCTATCCTGTGCAAGCTTCTTCATCTCCCAATACCTACTGCAACCTACATCCTTCTGTATCTGTTTAGTGTATTCATCTCTAGGTCTCCCTCTACGATTTTTACCCTCCCTGCTGCCCTCCAATACCAAATTAGTGATCCCTTGATGCCTCAGAACATGTCCTACCAACCAATCCCTCCTTCTAATCAAGTTGTGCCACAAACTTCTCTTCTCCCCAACCCTATTCAATGCCTCCTCATTAGTCATATGATCCACCCATCTATTCTTCAGCATTCTTCTGTAGCACCACACTTCGAATGCTTCTATTCTCTTCTTGTCCAAACTAGTTATCGTCCATGTTTCACTTCCATACATTGCTACACTCCATACAAACACTTTCAGAAACGACTTCCTGACACTCAAATCTATACTCGATGTTAACAAATTCCTCTTCTTCAGAAACGCCTTCCTTGCCATTGCCAGATGAAAGTGATGAAATTATCAGCAGTCTTCAGCATTTCTGAAGAGGATCGAATTGGGCCCTGTATCTAATTTATGCCTGTGTGAGGAGGACCTGTGTTCGATTACTGGTCCTGCCAAGAATTTTTCCTTCGTAGGACCACTGGACAGGGGTGTACTCAGTCTTGTGAGGCCAACTGAGGAACTATTTGATTGCGGCAATCATCAGTTATTTTACTGTGAAGTTATTCACATTAGTACTAAAGGAAATCCGCTAAATTTCGATTACGCGATAAGCCACACAAATCTGAAGGCTGTAAATTCAACTAAGTACTTAGGGATTACAATTACAAATAACCTAAATTGGAACGATGACATAGATACTGTTGTGGGTAGAGCAAATCAAAGAGCGATTCATTGCCAAAACCATGGAGGTAAGAATAGAGGGAGATGCCGTGACGTCACAGCTGCGAAGCCATGTGAAGCCGAGGGTAGCCATCTCAATCCGACCAAAACATTGCTGCGGCATACTAAGCTGCTGCCAGCCCGCCCCCTTCGGGGGGAATTGAAATTCAATAAAGAAAAAAAAAAAAAAAAAAAAAACATTGCTGCTGTAAGCTGGTGTGCATAGGCTTGTAGCTCGCTTTTGGAAGGATTTTGCGCTATTGTGACTTGTGTGGTGTTCGGATGTACGAATAGTTCTGATTGCGATGCGAAATCGAAGGGAATAACATTTCATGTGTAAGTTGTCTCGTTAAGTGTGATTTTACAACTTCATTGTGAATGAACGTGTGCTACATCGGTACTTGTACTACAGCGTGTTTTTCTCCCGTATGATTTTAGATTTCCTAAAAATGAAAGTCGGAAAGCTCTGTGGGAGAATGCCGTGAGGAGGAAGAATTGGCGTGCGTCTAAATTGAGCATTATATGTTTCAGCATTTCCGAGAAGAGGACATAGACCGAACTTCCCTTTCAACAGTAAGGCTCCGAGAAAATGCTGCACCAATAGTTTTCCCTACACACCCAAAACATTTGCAAAAGGTATGTTAATTCAAAGAATTAAATTCTTAGTTTTCAAGTTCACGTTTCAATATAATACGTACGTATCGTCGATAATCGAAGTACTGAGTAACTCACTTTGTCTTCATCATGTACCAAATTAAAAGCTAACACTACATTAACTGGCGTAATGTATAGGCCTAAACACGACACTGTGTAGATTTGCCATTCTATGTACCGTATTTCAGTAAATATTGGTGGTAATGAACAGTGTTTCCCAGTAGTGTAACGTAACTGAAATGTCCCAGTACGTATTACAAACAAGATGTATTTATGGGGCTTTGGAGGGAGGGTATAGCTAACTTAGTTTTCAGTTTCTATTATTTAGTTTGTGATACACCTTTATTACTGAATTAACAAAATTGCATCGTTTACATTGAAGACTAGCTATTCGTAATATTACTTTAAGAACTATTTTTAATCAGAAGAAACGCGGAATTTCGCCTTTACGAGATTTTATTTTAAACAAAAACTTTGAAACAACCAATCTGATGACGTTACATGCGTATATGATGCAATTAGCGACTGTAATACACGCAGCGCTATAGCACACTGGCAATGTTTTGGTCAGTGTGTCGTGGCAGCGAGCCACGCCCCCATGGCTTCAAAACGTAGTACGGCTGGGATACGTAGCGCCATATCCCCTTATTCTTACCTCCATGGCCAAAACACTTAGAAGGTGCAACAAGTCTACTCAGGGGCGCCAACCTATAAAAAAATATTGGTGGGGGGAGCATACTGGGGGTCTTGCCGTGGAAAATTTTGTACATTTTAGATGAAAAATAGTGAGTTTTAAAGTTTTTTAAGCATTTTAGAGTCATACGATAAACATTAGAACCCCGAAAACTGGACTCTCAATAACTCGACACTCTGGGAAACCCGACAAGCCTGCTTTTTGGCTTTGAAAAAAGAAACAAAACATAAACACACACGGTATTTTCGCAAAAAGCTAATTTAATTTACAGTAATAATCATGCTTACAGACTATTACAGAGCAGTGAATATATAGCTCTGGAAAGACCGAAATTATATTTACATAAAACCTAAACTGCGAATCATTAAAAGAATAAAACATAAAATATTGCTGTCGTAGAGTAATAGCACTTTGATTAATAAGTGAAATAGCTAATTTAAGCTTACTTCGAATAAGGCTCAGGGTTCATTAAATAAAAACAATATCTCAAAGTTAATGCTTTAATACAGTTAATACAGTATGCCTAATACTTTCAGTAAAAAAAAATGTAAATAGTGCGTTTTAATTGTGTCTTACACCCTAAAAATATTTAAGTATCTGAAAATAACTAATACAGTACTATAGTAATACGGTACTAAACTAGTACTAATATTTCGAAACTTAAAATTTAACATTCTGTATGTAGGCTATTTAATTCTCTATTTTACAAAGATTTTTAATATTGCTTTAAATGCCATTATTAGGGCTAGAGTGTCTTTAGAAAGGTGCAAATGTCAACCGTCTGACTGGATTACTGAATATGAAGTCGTTGATGACTGGTCGGATATCCAATTCATCCAAAACATCTCGGTGGGCATGAAGAACAGCCAACTTGTTCAATCACTTCTGCCCTACTGTTGATCGGAGATGTGACTTCAGGCATCTAAGGGCGCTAAATGACCGTTCTGCTGCTGCTGTCGTGATTGGAACTACTTAGAGAAGCTTAATGCACTTCACTACTTTACATAACATTTCTCCAACTGCAGGCTTGTGTGTAATGTACTTTCTTACATCACGCATGTTTTTGAGACCAGCTGTTTTTTTTTATTAGAGATATCGGCTAACATATTCAAGTGTAAGCACAGTCTCTCAGTGTCTAGGTCATTTTAGAAAAACTCAGTTGATTTTTCCAAATTTGTTTCACCTCTCTTTATTAAAAGCAAGCACTCTTGTTCAACTGCAATGACCTGTGTGAGTCCAGTTGAAGCAAACCATTCAGTAATGCAAGATCGCACCATTTCACAAACTTCAATGTAAATAGTTTTGTAGTATTCCTTTGGGGTTTTGAAAGTGTGTGGTGAGCTGGCTTCGTTGTTTCCATACTTATTTGGTGTACTTCGATTTCAAGGAAGCGAAGGATCATCAGCTCGTGAAGGCTTTTCTTTTAAATACAATTCCCAAAAGTGTTCAAAACTATCACGCCTTCCACTCAATATACAAATCAAGTAACACTTAGACAAGGGTGTTGAATTTTTTCCATTGAGATCCTCTGCTGGGTTCATTGCATGGCAATAAAAGACGTAAAAAGAAATGAGTCTTGAATTGTAACATTGACTCAAGGGAGCCTGCACATTTGTAACCTGCCTCTGTTTTGTCCTCTGCAGAAAATGTTTCAAAAAAACTCTAGAAGTTCTTCAAAGTTTTTCAATATTCTCAAGATAATAGAAGCTCACATAGTCCATCGAGTCGGGCAAAGGGGTCGTAGACCAGCTTGGTTGCTGGTGCTCTCACAGCTTATGCTTCCGAAAAGTCCCATCCTTTTGTTGGATTCCCTTATAGTGTTTATTAAGTCCTTAGCTAAAGCCATAATATCCCTCATAGACGTAAGATGGTGGAGACTGTCTAAAACTGCCAAGTCTACACTGTGAGCAGTGCAGTGCACATAATGTGCTTTTGGTTGTATATCCGAAACTAACTTTTTTAGTCCTTTGAACTTACCTCTCATATTCAAGGCACTATAGTCTTTTTTTAAGTTATCCATTGACAAATCAAGATGAGCCAAAACGTCTTTTAAAATACTAAACAGAGTTTGTGATTCAGTGTTGGGGGTCTTGTATAACCCAACAAAGTCTTTGTTGATGATTAAGGAATCATCGACAGTACAAATACAAAATGACACTTGTTTGTGAATTGAAGAATCACTTGTTTCGTCAACCATAATAGAAAAATGTTCAGTCTTTTTGATTGAAGAGAATACCTTTCTCAACACAGACTTTCCTAGTAGATCAATGATCTCGTTTTGAATATTGTGGGACATCCACTTATACTCCAAATGCCCTAACCAATCTATAAACTCAGGTATGTCATTCTTTTGGAGTTCCAACAATTGAAAAAAAATTGAATTTACATCTTTGTGCCCTCTAATTGCTAGTCCTTGTTGACATAGAAATTTGCACGGTAGTAAAAATTGTCTCAAGAGCTAAACAGCCTTACCTCATATCACTATCTAACTGTTTATTCAACTGGGAGGCCACACTTCAGTTAGTGATAGAATTTAACTTCAGAACACCACCTTTATGCGTAAACGTTTTTTCATGAAGATGGAATTTTTCCAAAGCCTTTTTCTGGTTAGAAAACCCTACAGAAGTAAATGCATCTTCTTTTTTGGAAGAAAATTGTAATAGAATTTTAGCATCTGCCTCTTTGCAGGTTTTGCAAAAAAACGTTTTATGTAGATGCTTCATATTGTAGCCATGTGTATTTGATCAACCAAGACTTCTGAAATGTTCTTCCCCTACCAGATTGTCCAGGTTTCGGCTGTGAACAGTTCTCACCTAAAGATGACGAAGCAACTGACGACACAATAATTGTTGAAGTTGACTTGCAGTATCATCAACTTCCAAGCGTGCCTTTTTCGTAAAAAATTTATCCATTGCAAACTTAATTCTCAATACATTAAGAGATTAAAGTAAACGCCTAAAATATAATCATATAAAATAGTCCACTAGGCACTAAAGTCGGAGCAGTAAACATGTCTGCATCATGCACTGAGTGAAACTATCCACACTGAATGCGTGCGACAGCAGGATGGGCTTTATATAGCCGCAGCATCATAATGTCTCAAAGTGTCAAGGCAACACAAAGTGGAGAGTTCCAGGCACATCTGCTCCAGTCCTTTTGATGTCGCTGCAGCCGCAGTGCTGACCTACTGGCACCAGACTTTACCCGAAGGTTTGCGCACCACAACACTATCATGATTCACACCACTCGTTTTCAGTTAACTGGCTTACTACCCTAATAATTATTTGTTTTATCTCCATTACTGAACGTATTTTAAACGGTAACTATCTTCAAAAAAGAAAAAGAAAAAATTCCAACATAATTTTGTGATTTTACAAAGCATAATATATCTAATAATTTTTTTAATTATTGGGGGGGGGGGGGCTCTGGCACCCTCGGTTCCCATGGAGTTGGTGCCTGTGGTCTCGGCTGAAACTGATGGACGCCTGTAGTCAGCCTTGTCGTGCACATCTGTACAGCCGTCTGCGAACTCCCTATACCGCTCACGCAAATTTTTTACATCCATACACTTTTCTCCATACACATTAGTCAAGTGGATATAGATTTCAATAGAGGTTGACCCCTCAAACCACAGAAATATAATCACAGAACGCAGTTCACACTTGGTGGGAGTATCGATTTTCCCTTCCATCGTTAATGGCTGCTACACCAAGAATGAGCATTGCAAAGAATTGGTGATTGGGAAGAATAGTGGTGTGGGAAGCAAGAAACATGGCGCTGTTGTCAGATTTAACCTAGATCTCTCCGTCCTGATGGGAGCTCGTTGGAGACCTTACCTTATGGGCAACTCTCATATTGTCCCTGGATGAGTGGATTCGCCTATGCAACAGATCAATGCAGAATGCTATCATGTTCCACAAATATGCTCACTCAAAATCAATGATCCTGTGCTCATACGATCTTTGCAGGTGACTTTGCACAAACAATTAAACTGACTAATAGAGAGAGTTCATCCATCTACAAGAATACACATTTAAAAATCTAACATATAGCAATTACATGATCCAACATGCTCTAGACTGTCAACTAAGCTGGCAACTATATGTCTATCAATTCTATGAGAAAATATGGAGCAATCTGTTGGAGTTAGTGCACAAAAACTCCTCATCCATCAGAAGTAACCATCACTCAACATTAGGATTCACGATGTGCGTCAATTTATGTAAAAATTTACGACCCAACTGTGCTAGGTGTAGACACAGAACTACATTTGTATTTAAGTATGCTCATATGCCCTGCTGTATTTAACATTTTATAAATCAAAAAATCTGTGAGAACAACATCTGTGTTCATTATAAAATTCGATATATACTAACGTAAAAGCATAGTCTTCACCATGACTGAGTGAATGAGACACCCAAGTCCCAAGGGCCTTGTAGTAACAGACTGGTGCTGCATTGAAATCGAAAACTGGAAGAAGAATGGCTCACTCCTGCTCAATAATATTGACAGAGTAACACAGTAGACTTTCAGTGAAGGTGGTTATAATCTGCCACCTGAAAAAGTAAATTGTAACAGTATAATCATATTTGATGACATTGCAGCGGTAAACCTGTATCAAATACAGAAATATTTTTCTTTCGGCTGCCATATGAAGTTTTACATCTTTTATTTGAACTAGACATATTCCTGGACTCTGAAGTAGCTGGTGAGGGATAATGTAAACTTTGTTATGGCTTGCAAATAGGACAATATGAATTTAAAATATATTTATCAAGTAAACTTAGGAACTGACATGACATTCAATGAATTTATTACCACTGGCAGGATTGTTGGAATCACATACACTATGGCGTTTTGATCATTGATAAAATGAGACAGGTGAATAACGGACAATGCAGATCAAACTTTCAGGAGTTTCTCTTTAAAAACAGGGTGTAACAGGTATAAGTGAATTTATATGTACATAGATCATCAAACAATCTTCCTACAAGCATATCATATAGTATACCACTTGATGTTGTCTGAACCATTGTAACTGCACCACTAAGTGGACTATGCCTGCAGTATAGACTAACCATTGCGCATCCACACATCCGCATTTCAACACCTGATGTTCCGTCTAGGGGAAAATAAGCGTTAATAGCTTGCTCTTGCTACATGTATTTGGAAGTATTAACCAACCAAAAAACACACTACTCCTAATAGCTATAATTATTAGTCTGCAAATGAAGTAAATACTGATGTAATGTTTTTAGGAACACTGTCCTCAGTCACTAATAAAAATATCTGCACTTTTACCTCTTACACCATAATTGTGTCAGTATATCCAAAGAAATGGTGGAGAGGCCAGACATTCATTTAAATGTTGATACAAAAGCTGAAGCAATTAGCACATGATTAATATGATTGGATAGCATTATGAAGGCAGCAGCTATGAAATTACTTTTGCATGGCCAGCCGCACACTCAGGGAGCATGGGTGGTGCCATTATGTCATATGTATCAGTTGATATAAGAGGGCCACAAACAGCTATGTTGGCCATTATGACTGTGAGTAACATCACTAGAGTATCACCTGAATGTGTGCTATGCTCAGCCAACACATTTGATGGCAGGTTGACCAGCTAGACATGTTCAGAAGGGATCACATAATGGGTCTGTGGGAGGCAGGGTGGTCCTATTGTTGTTTTGCATGCCATATGGTTGTATGGACACCATTACTGCCCACTGCTGATGGCAATGGATATAGGATGGCACACAGGCATGATATGTAGGTTCTTGACATCTGACATGTACCACAAGGAGGGAGGACTGACAGATTGTCTGGCACATATGAGCAGATTCAACGACAATGATAGGAGCCACCCAACAGGCTCTCCTACCTTCTATCCAGCATCCCCTAAGTGATAATACCATTGGCAGATGGCTGCATGATACACGGTTCACTGTAAACTGACCATTACGAAGCCAGCCACTCCACCCCTGCAACTTCATGCCCTCCTCACTTGATGTTTGCAATGATGCCCTGCAAACAGGCAGCAGGTTACATTTAGTGATGAATCTTGCTTCTGTTTGGAGGTGAAGACATTTGGGTCCATGTCTGGAGGCATACTGGAGAGTGCCACAAACAGCAGCTTTTGGTCTCCCATCACATGCCCCACTAGCCGGATATGGTGTGGGGAATGATATCCTGTGGTGCCCATTTACCATTAGTGTTCGTAATGGGTTCCTTGACAGGTGCATAGTATGTGGAGGAGGTCCTGCAACTGCCGTACACCTATGCCGATGCCTTATTTCAACAAGACAGTGCTCATCCTCATACTGCTGCCACCTCCCAAGCACGCCTTCCAGCAATGGGTACTCTTCCGTGGTCAGCCACAATGCCTGATTTCTCCCCAGCTGAGGATGTGTAGCGTGCAGTGGAGTGTGTCATCAGGACTCCATCTCCAACCACCAATCTGCAGGAGCTGCATGTTCAGGTGCAAGCAGCGTAGGATCAACTATCACAGGACTACATTTGAGACCTGTACAACTCCATGCCGTGAGACCTGGATGTTTGTATTCACAACTATGGGGGCCCAGTTCTACACTAACACACAAATTTTGTGGCCATGTAGTGCAGTAAATGCGGATCCTTCAAAGTTGAAAGTGTAATCATTTCGTATGTGTGGTACCACCTACTTTCCTGCCAACAAGGATAACAGTCCACTGTGTCCTTCTAGGCGCCACTCTTTTTATGACAACCAATGAAGTTGCAACTTTATTGGTGAACCAGAATTAGTTGTATCTGCTGGGAAAGCATCCTATACATTTAACCACATATATAGTACAGGTTGGGGATAGGGACTTTGAACGAACACCTGGTTTGGTGGAACTAACATTCTTAAAAACTTCAAACCTCAGTAAGCATTTGCCAAAAGAGATACAAACATGTGCTGAAATATTATGTATGACTAATGCAAAAAGGTGAGACAACATGCCAAATGGATGAATAAAAGGCCCAAACAGCAGGAAATACATTACCTTTAATAGACCCTGGTAGCCAGTGTACATGGCACAGGTGAAGGTATTGGTAATCAGCATTAAAGACTGAAAAATCAACTTCTGCAATATATATATATATAATTTCCCCCATTGTTGAACAATAATTATGGGGACAGTGGCCTGAGAACTCCATAAGCCGGAGTGAAAAACATTTTTGCATAAACACGTCATAATACCATGTTTGGATGGTTTATGGCAGGCAGATCTCATAGGTGTGAGAAAATATTCATAAGTGAATAAAGGTTTCAAATCTATTTTAATGGTTATAGACACATGTTCCAGATTTGCCTGGGCCCTATTTGTGAAAGCAAAGACTGGAAAGGAAGCTCCACAGGTGTTCAAACAATTGTTGCAGATGGAAACAAATTGTTGCCCTGACAGTCTTCAGACTGACTATGGCGGGGAGGGGGGGGGGGGGCAATTTTACAATAAGTATTTCAAGGCAGTAATGGAACTGTATTTGACATCCTCCCACATGAAAGCAAGTATTGTGGAGTGTGTGAACTGAAAGATTTAAAGAAAAAAAAACACGTAGATGTGATTTAATCTTTGTGGTTCACACAAATAGCTAGATATTCTCCCACAAATAACTGGCCAGTGTAACCAAGCTAAACACTACACAATAAGGAGGGGGCAACTGAGATTCATGATAATGAGATTCTAAAAAAAAGTATAGTCATATAGTCATGTTTACAAAGTGGACCCACACAAGCAGAAATTCA
This sequence comes from Schistocerca cancellata, assembly GCF_023864275.1. Lineage (NCBI taxonomy): Eukaryota > Metazoa > Arthropoda > Insecta > Orthoptera > Acrididae > Schistocerca > Schistocerca cancellata. Next base: position 505,532,215 of record NC_064629.1, on the reverse strand, counting down.
GTGTAGGTGATTTGGTGTGTATTTAAAAATATAAGACCATATTTGAGAAATCTTACCTGCCAAACTGGTCAACAGAGATATATATCATTTCCCAAGTCTAACAAACAAACCCAGAAACATACAACACAAAGGACAGTTACAGTGAAGAATTACAGAGAAGCTCTGAATTGGACATGTCTCTCATAGAGCATGTTATAAGATGTTGAGGAACTGAGGCTTTACTTAAATGTTGACAGTTGAGTGATTGTTCACGATTTTGTAAACAACAGGGTGTGCAAAACTGACAGGATAACAGCGAAAAATGAGTGCCAAGAAGCACATTAGAGGAAATGGCAGTATTCTTTAGAGGTTGTCAGCTGAATTTCATATCCCTGGATATAACAGCTGTGCATGTGGAACAGAGCTGAAAAATTGTTTAGCTCATAGTGCTAAGCCTATTACTCTACTACATAAGGCCTGCAAGAAACATGATGTAGCATATGTTGCAAATCAAGGTTTGGCAGAATGTCAAGCTATCTGATAATGCCAAGCAGTTACATTGAAGAAGAGACATAGGCATGGAACAATGTACTGCCGCATTCACAACTGATAAATCAATGCATACCAAACTTAAACTGAGTGCTGGGATAAATTTTTGGCATGTTATAAATGGAGTTCGTCGTACACCAAAGCAGCATTAGAAAAATCCCACAGGATGTTTAAAAAATTGTATCCAATCTGCAGTTCTGAGACTATAAGTGCCTTTAAGCAGAAAGGAGTAAGTAGATATATTAAAAAGCCTAGGGTTCTACCAAGGCCAAATACATCTGGTGGAATTATCCCATTCCTAATTCCATCATTTGTGAGGCTGTTGGGTATTGACTATTGGTTCTTTAGAAGGAGAGGAGGCAGCCATAGCCTGAAAGTGAAGAATGCACAAAAGACAGTGTAACAACTACAGGAGGCTAAAAGGCATAATAGAATGATGGAAACCATTGCTAGTGGGAAATAACTATACTTCAAACCATACAAGAAAGTACTTGGGTTGTTTATCACCAAAAATTATCCTAGCTGTACTACTGGAGGGACCTCTTAAAAATCCAGATCTGTTAAACTCATCAAAAAACTCAGAATTCCAAGGTTTCGTGGAGTGTTTATGTCAAATACATTGCACATCGCCACAACAGTGTCAAAATCCAAAGAATATGGGATTGTAAATTTAGATGTTGCAGGAGGATCAAGAGCCCAATATGTTGCATACCTTAAAAATAAATAAATAAATAAATAAATAAACAACACAGTAAAGTGTACAACTTTGACTCATATGGGAAGCTATATCTGCCTGAAAATCTGTGCCATTACTTCACCAACAACCATGTGTTCTAGAATTTTCAACATTACCAAGACTTTGATTCAAACATCTGTGGACGTTTATGCCTAGTGTTCCTCCTGATGATTGCATCAAAACAAGCAACAGGCACATCACTCTATCAGTTCAGGTTTAGATGCGATGTCACACAGTCGTAACATTAAAAGAACTTGTCAGTATTATGTGCGAATTACTTTCTGCCCATAGATCTTTAAGCAAGGGGCAATTGGATTATTGCATTTACCAGTCCTAAAACATACAACAGCATTCCTAATATCACTGAGACAAACAATAGACCACACAAGGTAGTGACAAAGCTATGGATGATGATGATGATGATGATGATGATGATGATGATGATGACAATACAAACACCCAGTCCCTGGGCAGAGAAAATCCCCAACCTGGCAGGGAATCGAACCCAGGACCCCGTGATCCAGAGGCAGCAACGCTAGCCACTAGACCACGAGCTGTGGACAAAGTTGTGTAAATACCCCCTGGTTCATTCACCACATTCACCAGTCTGGACCTGTATCAACAACATTTTCCAAAATTTTGCTTCATCACAGTCATTTAGAACAGTAAAGTGCACCAAGACTCGAAAAACCACAGCACGGTTCACACACTTCCACTACAGAAAATGGTAGAACGATGATAGAATGGCATACAGAGAGATATGGCAGCCTCACTTTGAAACTTTGATCACATAAATGGCATCATTTATGTCAAGGGCCATGAGATGATGTCTTGGATTCACAAAATATTCAAGAAAAGGTGTTCATTTGTTTGACGACTTGAGCAAATGTATGTTGAAGAAGACAAAAATTGTTTTATGTATGCTCCAGATAATGTACAAATTCTTTTTAGTTGGGTTACCAATAAATGATACATTCTTCTACAAACAAACTTTTTATTTATTCAACTCTTCCAGCACTAACAGGCTTCAGGTAAGTATTCATCACATGCTGCCCATTCAGTTTGTCAAGGATGAAAGATATCATTTTAGATGTCTCTTTCTATATGACACTGGAAGCAGCAGCAGTCGATTGTGTCCTACTACCATTGCGCTATCCAGACTGCTCTGTATACAGAGAAATCCCAAACACCTAATATGCAAACTAAGGTACACACCTTATCTGCACAGTGTTCTTTCTTTATCCTCACTGTTTTTTGTACTAATGGAGGCATGCCCTTGGTGTAGCAGGCCATCCATGGCTACAGCACACTGGTCACCCTCCACATAGTGGACCAGCAATGCCTGCAGTGGGCCGTCTGTGGCCACATTGTGCTGCTGCAGCGGCACCTATGCTATATAATTACTTATTCTTATGAAATGTTATTGTTTTTTTTTCTAGGAGATGTGGATATAATTACAGAGATATGTAGTAAGGTTAACCCCGACCCTAGTGTGAGCTCCCAGAATGTGACAGACACAATGCATAAGTAATTAACCTAAGTATGTTGATATATTATTCTAGGAGACTTGGACAGAATTACTGAGTTGTGCCATATGGTAAGCGCACAAATCTCCACACAGGGATGGGGTGCTGTTATTAATAACTGCAGTAGTAATTGATATTTCTACATTATTAATTCAACTGGCATGCATTACTTATGGGATGTTCTTATTTCTGTTCTATGTGCTGTCGATGACAAGTTAGCTGTGGGTGGGGGTTGACACCAGAGCTGTTAAAATACTACTCATAACGCCTTTTTCTGGTGTAAACTTGTGAAAGATGACACCAGTTGTCAAGGGCCAGTTAAGTATGTGGTAATTCATCCATTCATTGAAAAGTGCTAAAAATTTAAACATGTGAACAATGCTTATCAGATGTCTTCTTTTTTATTTTCTAGATGCACTTGATGGTATGTGAAGTCTGAACAGATCACTGCCACACCCGTTCACACTGAGATTGACGTTTATGCCAAGCTAAATAAAATATTAGAATCTATTATTCCGATTAATGATGATGAATAGCTGAAATCCCTATGTTGCTATACCAACACTGATTATTTCCACATAAATACTAGAAATAATAGGTCTTTAAATATGTCTGCTTGTGTCTGTATATGTGTGGATGGATATGTGTGTGTGTGTGTGCGTGTGTATACCCGTCCCTTTTTCCTCCTAAGGTAAGTCTTTCCGCTCCCGGGACTGGAATGACTCCTTACCCTCTCCCTTAAAACCCACATCCTTTCGTCTTTCCCTCTCCTTCCCTCTTTCCTGATGAGGCAACAGTTTGTTGCGAAAGCTTGAATTTTGTGTGATGTTTGTGTTCGTTTGTGTGTCTGTCGACCTGCCAGCACTTTCATTTGGTAAGTCACATCATCTTTGTTTTTAGGTATATTTTTCCTACGTGGAATGTTTCCTTCTATTATAACCATAGAAATAATAGTAATAGTGATAGTAATATTTTAACCACAGCGGCGTGCAAACAGTTTACAAACTTAGCAGTTCTGGAAATGCTTTCACCCTTGCCCCAAAAGCCAATGATCATGCCACTTTGGACGTAAGATAAATTGCTCCATTTTCATGTTATGACAAAGACGGCACTGTTATCTGCTTGCCCCTGACCTGATTTACATACATTCCACTACTGCAGCTGCCACCTGCCATTTGTTAAAGCAAGTAATTTCAGCATTATTGAGGTAAGTGCATTCTTCATAGAAGGAATCACAGAATTTGCTGCAATACATCTAAAATGGCGTAGAGAAAACATAGCAATTATCGGTGTGTACAGGCCACCTGGGGCATTTTTCAAAAATCTATCTGACTTGCTGATACATATAGACAGTACATTGTCTGGATTAAATGGCCATGTAAATACTATAACAACAGTGGATATAAATATAGACTTATTAACCAATGATGCCAACACCAAAAAGCTACACCTCCTACTCAGTGAATTCAATCTCACCCCACTTATCCATGAGCCAACTAGAGGGATTGGCAACAGCAAAATATGTCTGGATAGTATAATAACAAACATGACCCATCTTTCCTACAGTACATCTGTTCTAAAACTAGCCATCTCTGATCACCATGCAGTACAGCTTCAATTGGAGTCAAATAAGATCCCCTTCATCACTACAAAGAAACTATATGTAAGCAAAAGAATTATGTATTATGATAACATCAATACACCAAACTGCATGTTAGCACACATACCATGGTTTGAGAATGATAGCTTTTCCTGAGATAGCTTTGCTGCTGACTTCTATTACTGTTTCAATGCAATATGCCCAGTTGTAGCCAAAAAATTTAAACAAACTAAAAATATAAACAAAATTATCTGGATAAATAATAAAAAATATGACCCAGCCAGGAAGGGAACCCAGGCCGTTAGGATTGACAATCTGTCGTGCTGACCACTCAGCTACCTGGGTTGGACTGGATAAATAATGATGTCATTGAAGCAAGGGAAAAATTAAAATTATTTCATAGTGCAATGTTGAATGATAGACAAGATCTCAAGCTAAAGGAGGCCTTCAGAACTTACCAAGAATACTATAAAGATTTATTAATGCAGACCAGGAGCAACTACATTGCAAACAAGCTTTAGGCTTCGCACAATGTTACTACTGGTATCTGGGGAGTAATAAAGTTTTAGAACAAATCCTGTATGGACTTTATTACTGACCATAATGGGATGGCAGTAAAAGACCAATTTAAAATTGCTAATATATTCAATGAGTATTTTTCTTCAGTAGGGAAGCTGCCAATGAGAAACATAATAACCTGCAGCATAATTTTAAAGGCAGTTCATGTGAGCATAGCATATATCCAGACCCCGCAAAGAAATAATTAACATCATTAGCTCTCTAAAATCTTCCAGTTCCACAGGGCAGGATGGCCTCAGTATAGATGTATTGAAAGTGTGCAGACAAAATGTCTATGTACATCTGTCTGTAGCAGTTAATTATATCCCAGACAGACTAAAAATAGCTTAGATAACACTAATCTTTAAAAAAGGAGACAGACTCAAAATTTAAAACTACAGACCAACCTCAATACTTCCTCTCTTTTCCAAAATAGTTGAAAAAATCATATACAGCAGAATTATAAACTTTCTCCAGATGCACAACCTTACGTTTGAAAATCGAAATTAATTCTTCGTCTGTAAATCAACTAGCACAGCAGCTGCTCAGTTAATTGAAGAGATAATAAGTGGCATCGAGCACAAGCAACATGTTGTAGGTATACATCTCGACCTTAAGAAACCTTTTGATTGTGTGAACACCACAGTCCTATTAGAAAAGCTATGGAACATTGGCATCAGAGGCACTGCTCATGACCAAATAAAATCTTACATGAGTAGCCGTAAACAGTTTGTACTGCTTAAAACAAAGTGGTGATCACAAATCCAAAATCAAAGATATAAAATATGGAGTGCCCCATGGCTCAGTACTGGGTCCTCTTCGGTTTTTGATTTATGTAAATGACATAAGATACTGCACTCAAAGTTCCAAAATAGTTCTGTATGCATATGATACATCCATTGTGTGCAAAAAGAAATCATTTAACAAACTATAGACCCTCTGTAATAACTTGACAAATAAAATTGTTCAATGCTTTAATTAAGTCACTTAAATGTAAGCAGTAGTAAAACATGTCTCATGAAGTTTAACAACAGTAGTTTTAATGATGAAATAAAACTATACATAGGCAATGAATTAGTAAAAAAAGAATTTAGAGTAACATTCCTTTTTTTAACAATTCAAAGCAGTCTAAAATGGGACACAAATGTTGACACTCTAGCATGTAAGTTGTCTAAGGATATATTTGTAATTAGTATGATTAGCAAGATCAGCAAAGACACTGTTGTCCTAAAAACTGCATGCCATGCTCTATTTTCCTCTCACCTGAATTACAAAATATAAATTTGAGGAGCAACAACCAAAGCAAATCTAAATAAGCTATTGCTACTTCAAAAAAAAAAGGTGATAAGAATAATCTGTGGAGCAAAATATAAGGAATCATGCCATGGCTTGTTTCCAAAAACTGGTGTACTAACCATAGTAAACATGTGCATTCTAAAAGCCATATTACTTGGTAAAAGACTGCAGCGCAACATTTGTTTTGATTTGTATCAGTACGATACCAGAAATAAAGAAACATTTTACATCAGGAGCCATAGAAAGCACTCTATGAAAAAGATCCACAATACACACATTTAAAGTTAGCCAATGCACTGCTCTGTAAAGTTATGACCCTACCCACAATGAAGCTTAAATTTCAGCTAAAGAAATTCCTGTTACAAAATCCATTTTACACATTAGAAGAATACCATATTTACATGTAGAATAAGAAGTGCTTCAAAAAAATGTGAATAGTGTTAAGTAAACCATTTTATTTGTAATTTAATCATTTTGTTAATTGATGATGTATTCACAAGCACGTATTATTGTCCTATGTATCAAGAATTGTAACCTGTTTTCATACATATGCAATGAATAATTTGATATTGAATAAAGTATTATTATTGGCTATTGCACTTTGACATTGAACATAGGTTGTGATCACATTAATGTGACTGGATCATATAGTTGATGTCTGCATATGTGTCTTATGCAAACAGTATTTATCAATGTCATTTCTTCCTTTTTAGGAGTATCAGAACTGTCCAGAGGCAGGCTTACACCACCACCACCGCAACCACCACTACTACAGATAAAAAACAACCACAATAACAAGAACATGGCTAGATCCTTTGATGATGCAGTTGTCACCGTTACTGCACAAGGGCCCATCAATGTCACATTTGCCTCATCCTTGTCCTCCATTATCCTGGTTCAGACTATTAAAATTGGCATGTTTGCTATGGTCTGGGCCACCACAACCGCGCTTCCTGCACCATGGATTATCTCGCCATTTTCCTGGTCCATCACGACACTGCTTAGGACCATCTTGACACTGGCATCCTGGACCTAGCAGCAGACCCCCAGCTTGTCCTGTTAATGATCACCAGGTAAATCACATGTCCACATCTGACTACTAGTTGCTGGTGCTTTTGAAGATCAAACCTCGCAAGCTTAGATAGACAGCTCTAAAGCAGGTGACTGAGACCCTGTCACTTTCCTTAACTTGTTCCTTCCTGCCTTACTCACAGTATCCTGCCATTAAGTGTAACACATTTCTATGCTGTGGAATCTCCCCCTCCCCCCCCCCCCCCACCGCACTAAAAAAAAAAAAAAAAAAAAAGTTGCGGTGACATTCAGAGGAAAAATAGTGTAATATCACAGTGTGACTCAGATGCAGATTGGTTCAGAACTTTTACCATGAGTGTCATCATATTGGGCCATTTTCTGAAATGCAGGGTAAACTCCAGGACCTACCAAAAACTGAGAGGCAGAATCCAAACTACTCATTTCATGTTTACAGCCTGGTCAAAGCCCAAAGTAGTTGAACTCCTCTGTTTTTCTATAGCAGTCATTCAACACCCTAAACATCTAGATTTGTTGCTGTCCTCTGAGGGTAAGATGCAGCACTATGTCTGGAGCGAAAGAATGTCCCACCTTCTGTACCCCCAGCATCATGGAGCATGAGATTTTTGTTGTTGATGTCTAAAATTGTTTACTTTTGAGTGAGAATTTGGCAAAGCATCTAATTGATTGCTTTAGCAGGAAACTGGTACATATGGAGATGTCTACTGAGCCAAACAAGTTCTTACAGTTTAAGAATGCTCATCACCAGGAGCATTGCCCCCCTTGTCGTTTATGCAGTTTTCAAGTGCCTCTTTGCTCCTGTAGCATGCCGTAAAGATGACAGCACTCCCTCCCATACCACTGTAACGAAGTTAGATTGAATCACAAGTTGCACACACTTCAGTATATATTTTTTCATTTGGTTCACTACCAATAGTGTAACTGTTGGAGAAATGTTTACAATATGTTGATTTGAGGTATTGTAATTTGTCCAGCACTGTCTCAATATTTCCATGTGGTGAAACAAAAGCTTGTTAGTTAATGTTTGATTTGAAACACATCATCTTCTAAGTTACATAATACTGATAGCTGAAAAAAGAAGTGTGCGTTATCAGACAAACTAAAAGCAAAGTACCAATGCTTTGTATTTGGATGAAACATAAGTAAAGGTAAATGTACAGTGCGTAATAGACACATTAAAATGGGATATAAGGGTGCTATGGACTTGGAAAAACATCCAAGAGCAGAAAAAAATAAAAGGATGGTATGAACCAGCTCCACATCCAGCTCACTGCTCAGTTTTATGAGTGAAAAACATGCACCTATAGTTAGAAATGTTCAAGCCATAGAAGTCACTCTGTCATACCATATGATTTTCCACCATCATTCATACAAATTGATGAATTGTATAATCAAATTCAATTAAAAAATATTTTCAAAATCAGAGGTTGAAGAAAACTCATCTTCTGGAAAACTAAAACAGAAGCCATTACAAATAATGTCATTGAACCTCACACTGTAGATGTTTTTGTCAAAACTTTGAATGGCCAACTTCCACACTTTTACACGGGAGCAGATGTAAGTAATCATGGTGCACTGAAAATTTTCCCTATTGTATTTCAATATTTTGCTTATGAAAACAATGGTATCCAAAGGTCCAAATGAAACTTTATAAAGAATTGCCAACTACATTACAGATGCTTTGAGAAAGCATAACCTTAATACTTCTCAATGTATTGCTTTTGTTGGTGGCAGTGCAAATGTTAACTTCAATTGTCTTGCACGCAGGGGTGGAAGGAGGGAGGGTGGGGTGGAGAATTGTGTATTCTGCCCTCATATGATTGTTAAACGAAGGAATAACAGAAGCTGGATGCCCTGCACATACATTACATAATGCCTTGCAACACGGAACTGATTCTCCCCCTTCAGGTACAGATACTTTTGTTATTAATGTGTTCAATATTTTTCATGTTTAAGCAATATGTACAGAAGGATGTACTGAAGGATTTCTGCAAATTCATGGACATAAGTTACCGACTCCTAAACCATCCTAGGACAAGATGGCTATCATTGTATCCAGCAACAGATATGATTCTGCAGTTGTACCTAGCACTAAAATCTTATTTCTTCTCTCAGGACAGGAAATCTGTGCCTACAAAAATTATAAATTTTCTACAGAATGACTTTTCAGAGCAATATCTTCTGCTTCTCTCTTTGACATTGTACATTTTTCACTGCACAATGATGTCTGTTGAAAAGGTAAAACAGTTTTATTGCAGAAGTGCATGACTTATTAGAAACTGTTTTAATTTCTCTAAAAAGAGACTCGAGAATTGGTCCATCCCTCTCAAAGTCACACAAGCTTTGAATTCCTTTTCAGAAGCTGGCTTGGAAAAAGTGTCTCAGGTGTACATGGAAAATGTGTCTAGTTTTTAAGAAACTTGCACTGATCACCCAGAAAAATGGTTGCAGCCAAATCAAGAATTCAAGTGCTTCAAATGACCTAAACTTAAGGACTTTAACAACCTTTGATTTCAGGACATTCTTCCATGTTTTCAGTACTTGCAAACTAAAGGAAAATAAATGATTCAAAATTGTATGATCAGTTCTGCAACATCAAGCTTCGTGCCAAATCTACAGTGCTGGACGAAAATTAAAGATTAGATCAAGAGCAGTGTTCTTTGTTTAAAACGTGTCAAAATGTCTAAACATTTTCAGAAATTATGAAAATTTGCCAATTTTTCTTCGTGATTCTACTGAATATTTGTGTTCATTCATTGTTGCTCAGTGCACAGAAAGAGAGGAACTTTTGGTTAATACAGTCAGTCAAAAGAATTTTACTGGCCAAGTACAATTATTTCAAGGACATGTTTTGTGAGGAATTTCATAGCTATATTCTTCAAGATAATAATTTAGCTCTTCTCTCAACACTAAACTATTGAAAAATACACTTTCAAAAGACACACAACTGAAAAATGTTGAAAGTCACTTCAAGGTAATTGCATTGTGTTTGTAACAATTAAATACCATTGTTTAATGCTATAGCAGATTTTAAATTTATTATTTTTGCTCATATTGAGATTAGAACATGTTTATTATCCCACTGTGTAAAACAGAAACAATTCATTGCTTCTAAAATAATTGTCACGCCTGTTTAAAAAAATGTCACACTTTTTGTGAAGAACTGTCCTGCTTTTGATAATTTTGGGTTAGTAACCCTACTTCCATAGTACCCTCACAGAATGACACATGCCATATGCAGCTGCATAGAAAGTGGTATGCTCCATACGACTCGAGTCTTCAACTTTTCAGATCATACATCAGCGAGTATCCTGCAAGGTGGCTGCTTGCTGAGCTAGAAAAATTTGCATGGCATATTGATGGAATTTATTGGAAAAACATTTCAATGACCAAATCTCAGGAGAATGATACCTTATACAAGCAGGCAATTGACTCGTATTTGTGGGCTGCTGTAGGATAGAAAAGTGGAAGCTCCATGTAGAGACCACTGTCATCCAATAGGGAAATACTGCAGCTCAGCTCACAATGCATGGAACTTGAAATACTAACTACCATGATATACACCCATTTTCTTTCACAATTTGAGTGGGTATGACGCTCACTTCCTTGTTGAGCATTTGGATGATTTGAGTTTGAGAGGTGATAAGGCTAGTGTTCTACCTGATAATGTATTTTTTGACATCTCATTCTCCAAATGAGTCACCAAAAACATTACATTCTGCTTTCTGGATTCACTGTGTTGAGTGCAGGCATCTCTTCATACACTTGATGGGCAATGCATCAGGAGGACACACATATCACCAGAGCTGTACATACCGATAACACAGTTTTGGCTTGCGATGAATTGATGAAACCACATTTTCTAGCAGAGCCACATTCACCAGTAAACTTAGAGGAACTGCCGTAATGGAAGTGGACTATGGGCACGCAGTGAGAGATTGGCAAATGTACAGCATACTTAATCTAGGGAAACATGCTCAAATATACATGGACACCAATGTAAGCCTGCCCGTGGGTATTTTCAAGAAATTCTGGATTGTATGCATGGACATACACACTCTGGATCCTACATTTTGTTTACTGCACGATTCTCTCAGTCTGTTTCTGCAGGTGTTAACTATAAACAGACTCATTTTGATCATTCATGGTAAGATCTTTCCAGTTCATAGCTGCTGATCTTTCTGTCCATATGTTCATTAACTACTGTGATATCTATATTGGATTGTATACCAGCACCCTCTCCATATGAAGGATCATTTCCATTTATGTCTGCCACTTACACATTTAATTCCATTACAGTACTTTACCTCTTTCATCCTACTCTGAATTATACTGTAGTGGGGATCTGGCATTTCACATCCATGATCCATATCATTGTCTTCTTTTGACTAAGGTGACTAATGTCTTTAAATTGCTCCATGTTGCAGTCTGTGCATCACTGAACTGGGAGTATAGTGAGAATATAATGCAGCTCCCCCATGTCCATTAAAACCTCCACGCAAGTCATGTGACTATTACAGTGCTATGCTAGTTTTACGGAGAAGATATTAAATATTAGTATGACTGCCATCAATTTCTGACCCTATGTGATAACCTGAAATGCAGCTGGGATTCCACAGATTTCTCCATCTTTCATATGTTAAAATAAATAAAAATAAAAGAAATATCCTCTGCTACTTCGCAGATTTCATGCATGACATTTGGACACCTCATACAATTTAGCTGGACTATTTTTAAACCCATTGTGTCCGGAGTCAAATGCGGACCCTGCAATGTAACAAACTGCTTGTACTGCTCCTGAATATCATTTACTGTATGTCTTTATGATAAGCCTTAATCATATGAATATGGTGTCTGTTCATTCTGGGCAAGGGACACATCATCAGTCGTGTGTGGGTAAGTTGAAAATATGGGTCTAACAGAAGGTGTGCTAGGGTAGTCCATGCAGTTGCAATGACCACTGCGTCTGGACAGCTTAGTGGACAGAGAATCTGTCTATTAATCAGGAGACCCAAGTTTGAATCCCGGTCCAGCACAAATTTTCAACTTTCCCCATTGATTTCAACTAATGCCTGCTCACAGCCAAAGTCTGTAATTGCTTTGTGTCTTCAACCTGAAGCAGTAAGTTTTTCGTAAGTTATTGGGTAGGTTTTCCAATGTGTGCTCCAGTATTATTAGCACGTTTGAAATGCATTTAGTACGGTGAGTTGATATAAGTCTTCACACCCACAGCCGATTTACTGTGGATATATGCTTTGTCCTTGGTATGTTTTCCTCCTATTACTTAATAATTTTTACATATACCCCTCCCATGCATATTTTATTCCATTAAAGTTGTATAATGCTGCCTATCTTGTCTCAGAATTTCTGTTAAAAACTGTGAGTGTTCTGACTCCCAAATTGAAGTTGTGGCATCATATCTTCTCGTGAACTTCACATTTCATTTTGTGAATGGCTCCCTTCCTTTCCCTATAATTTTCTGCACTGGTAGGATTGCAATTTGAGTGTTTTCCATATTTAACATTTGTGCTTCGTACTTTGTTACACCAAATTTTGGTATCTTGTTTTGGTCCAGTGTTAGTATTCCCTTTTTCAAGGCCCAGTGATTGCTTCCAGTTAAGGTAGATGTTATGCAGACTCCAGTCATGTTTTAGCCTGGGTTATGAATCTCTCTCCTCTGAGTGGCCACAACTCTAGTATAATTTTTGACAGAAATTCTGTGCCCTCTTTGAATCTTACTTTTTCCAGGAAAGGGATTTCTGTCAGTTATCTTCTCCTTATGTTGTGCTCTGTCACCAGGTAATAATTGTTTAACAGTGTGCTTCAAAGTGTTCTGCCAAGTAGTAGTTTCACACATACAATGGAAACAACCACTTGGCAGAACACTCGGAAGCACACTGTTAATCAATTTAGCTGAAAAACCCTGAGAGATTAGGTGATATTTGTCTTTTAACTAGAACTGATGCACATGATTAAATCATGTCTGGGAATGTCCAACGTGTTGGGCAGTTGATTCAGTTCGGAGTACATGACCATCTTCTCGAATAAGGTACGCATTTTGGCCTCTGTTTCCACAGTCTATTTTCTTATTTCTTCCTTCCGTAGAGTATGCACATATAACTTCAATCCTAGTGTAGTTCTTAGCTATGAGAACATAATGCTGACATTTACTGCAGTGCATTACTACTGCATTATTTTTCACTGCTATGAGTCTGAAGTATACACAATCTGCTTGTTGAGAAAGGCTTTCCTCATCACAGAACCCGTAGTCCAGACACAGTTTTAAAAATTGGTGTTTTTAATAGATTTGGGTATGCTATTTTCAAATTTTTACTTTGCCATCTCATATCTCTGCCACACACACACCTCATACAAGAAAAATGGTGCTCTGAAACAGTTTTTTGACAATATCTCATTTGTCACTCATTTTGCAATGAAAATAGTTATGTAGTAAATTAAACTAGAGAAAATGTCTTGTAATTTATGTGGTAACCTCAATTTTATATATATATATATATATAGTGTATGAGCACCGGGAAGTCTACTACTACAAGCGTTTTAGCCAAGAAGCTCATTTCCACACTACCAATTAAGTAGTGTAGGTGGCGTGTTTTTGTTTTTTTCTTGTGTCCCAGGGCGTAAACCACATGAAATGCACCATTATGAAATTTAGCACATTCTCCTTCACTCTCATATTTTTGATGGACTGGGTTTTGCAAGTTAGGTTGTTTGCGGGAGGAGACCAAACAGCAAAGTCATCGGTCTCATCTGAGTAGGGAAGGATGGGAAAGGAAGCCGGCCTTGCCCTTTCAAAGGAACCATCCTGGCATTTTCCTGGAGGGATTTAGGAAAATCATGGAAAACCTAAATCAGGATGGCCGGATGTGGGATTGAACAGTCATCCTCCCGAATGCGAGTCCAGTGTGGGTTTTGCGAGATCATTGTCTTCAGTACTGAGCAAACTGTCACAGATAAAAATTTCTACCAAGTTATCCATGAGAGGATTATCAGTTTCATTGTAATACTCTCATTCCTCAATTTGCTTTAATCATTGAATATTATGATCTGGAACAATAACATTTCTAAGTGTTATACATGCTTCAGTATATGAGCAAAATCTGAGAGATGATAATGTACCTGTTAACTGCCGACATTCATACTTTGAAAACAAAAGCACTGCTACTCCAACCTGCAGTGGTGACATGAAAGATTTCAGCCTTTTTGTGATGCAATGTGTGAGAGCAATACTGTTTTTCTTCTATTTATAAAGAGATCCACATTTGTTCTTCAGTACCACACCATCCAGGAAAACACAAAGTTTCAGGTATATCTAACTCAATTTCTTGAAAAAAATTTATCTGATGGAGTATAATGTTTTGTCTCGTAGACCTTGGAACAAATATTCTTTACAACAATTGCTGTAGCAGACTTTACAGTACACTTTCAATAACATATCCCCTAAATTTCAGAATCCAACCACAGGAGTCTCATTGGTAGTGGAGGCAATCAAAATATTGTCACCACATACCTTGAGGAGTTGTGCCTTTGCCATTTTTATGTGTGGACAGTAATCACATTCAGTTTTGGCCATCAGCTCATCCAGAGAAAACTGTCACGCTTCAGGAAATTGCTCAAGTTAAGAGTAAATATACTGCACTGCAGTATCGATCTCATTAGGATATGGATTTTTTTTTTTTTTTTACTAAGGAAAACTGCCTAACAGCCATATGTTTTCAGAAATGATTTTATTTAAAAAATCTGTTTCGGTAACTGAGTTGTGGTCAAATATTCAAAGTAGACACTACTAAAACAAATTCACGGAATCCAGAAATTGATGGCTCCATTTGTGCAAGTATCACAATATATCACATGGAGTGCATAGGGGCCTGAAGATAGCATTATTCAGATGCCAAAACT
Organism: Schistocerca cancellata; assembly: GCF_023864275.1. Classification (NCBI taxonomy): domain Eukaryota; kingdom Metazoa; phylum Arthropoda; class Insecta; order Orthoptera; family Acrididae; genus Schistocerca; species Schistocerca cancellata. The sequence continues at coordinate 505,517,004 of NC_064629.1, read as the reverse complement.
GATTGTGTAAATAAGACAACTTCTCAAAACATACGGCCTGTTTGGCGATTTTCCTAGGTAAATATTTGACAAGCCACTGGCCCTTATCCACAATGGATCAACAGATATCGTTTTTTAGTACCTTCAGTTGGTGGCACTTGGTTCAAATTTTTTCATGTACGAGATCTGATACTACCCATCAGCTGCAACCAAATAACTAACATGCCCAAGAGGCCCAACAATTGGCCAACCCAAATCATCATTACAACCTCTAGCAAGTTCTGAAATGCTGGTTTTCATTGATATTTTACACACACTATACACAATATTACGAACACATAAGCATGCCTGTTTTTGTTGCGCTACAAACTTTGCTGATGTCTCATCAGCCCACAGAAAACAATGATCTCTCAATGACATAGGTGGGACAGTGGATCGCAGTTGTGGATGGGAAAGTGTGAAATCCCTTCCTCTGCACAAAGACACAGAAATTAATTTAACATTATTATAGTGTTTTTTAAACATACACAGTGAACCACTACCAATCTCAGTCCCTCCAATGTTTGCCTTCTTAGCCTGCTTAGCTGAGTGGTAATGTGTGTGGCCTATCATGCAGCAGGTCCCAGTTCTATTCCCGGATAGGTTGGAGATTTTCTCCATTCATGGACTGAGTGTTATGTTGTCATCATCCTCTCATCATCACTGACATGTCAGTCACCCAACCTGGCATCGCCTGAAATGAGACTTGCAACCCAGCAGTTGAACTTCCCCGGATGGGGTCTCCCAGCCAACAATGCCATACGATCATCTTTTTTTTCCTTCTTCTCCTTTCTTTGAACACTTGACTTACAAAATGTCTCCAATCCATTGTCCTTCATTTCAATCATGTCACTTCCTGGCAAGGGATTTCCACAAACAAAACGGTTAACTTCCTTAGAAGCCATGGCTCCAAAACAACAAACTCATCCTGATGATTCAGGGCTTTGTCAGAAAGTATTCCATAGGAGGACAGGCCTCAAAACTTAGGCAGTGCATTCCTTTATATCTGCAGCAATAAATGTTATGACATAAGTTATTGGAAAATTTATATCACTTAACTTATTACATAAAAACTAATAACTATTTCATTGTAAAATGAGTTAGTGAGGAGATATTGTCAAAAACTGTTTGGGTGGGAGGGGTGGGTCCCTTAACCACTTTTCAAAATTCCTGGAAAACTTTCCAGCTAACTCCCCTTTTTGAGCAACAAATAATTGTGCTACTACCTTAATACATGAGAAAAACTTTTTTTGTGTGATTATGGGAAATGCCCTTGTAAGAGGTACCATAATTACATTTTGCAATATTACCTTTTGAAGCATTACCTCTATATTTTTTATTTTATGCATTTGCTTTATGCATATTTTCTCCTTTGTTGGGTTGACAACATAAATTAATTTCTGTTGGACAACTTCCACATCATCTTTTTTATGAGAAGGCATAAATTACAGGCCAGTTTCTCTGCTACCAGCATTTCATAATGTATTTGAGAACATAATGTATTTGAGAAGGTAATATGTAATAGTTTTTCTGCATCTCACTACATATAATTTGTTCTTAAACCAGTGGGTTGGCTTCAGGGAAGGAGTATCATCAGAAAATTCAGTTTATTATTTTTTGGCAGAGCCACTTGCCAAGACTAAACGATGAGCACAATAAACCTCTTCTTTGAGCTAATGCTTGATAGTGTGGAACATGTTACACTTTTGAATTAGCTGAAGCATTATAAAATTAAGAAAAAAAAATTCACCAACTGATCATTTTATACCTACCAAATATGAAGCACACGATTTTCCTCACAGTGCAAGCACAGCAACAGATATGAATCTGACAAAGATTTCATAAAGTGCAAGATGTTTGTATTAAAGTGTGTCAACAATCTTCCACTAAATAACACGGATGACTCAGATTTTTTTAGACTGACACATGAAAAGTGCCACTGTGAAATATACTAAGTATAATGTAAATGATTTAGCAAACAGTGTAGAACGTATCATTATTTGTAGCTTACACAGAATAAATTTGCAACGTGGAACATGATCATAAATTGTTACGACTGATGTTATGTGCTAAGCTTTTTGGGGACTACCATTTAGCAAACGCTGTTAAAGTGACTAATACTAATCTCCACAGCCTATAAAAACAGCAATGCAACAACTTGGTTATTTTCCTCATTCTCACTCTACTATTGCACTGGTATCATATTTTGGATCAATTCTACATTCACAAAGAATATTCTTGGGTCACAGACGGGCACTCTTAACAATCTGCAGGAGCAGTTTGTGAAACTAATGTTCTAACATCTGAGAATTTCAATAGATTTTTAATTTTATTACATACTCTTGTTAAACATAATTTTCTATATCCAACTGACAGACAAATTGTATGCAGATGGCAGGAAGGAAAATTAGGGTTTAATATGTCAGTGACAACATGGTCATTAGAGATGGAGCATTTGCTCAGATTGAGGAAGGGAATCGGCTGTGCTTCTTCAAAGGAACCATTTGCCTTAAGTGATTTAGGGAAATCACAGAAAACCTAAATCCAGATGGCTGGGCATGGATTTCAACTGTTGTGTTCCCAAGTATGGCTCCAGTGGGCCATGTTGCTCTGCATATTTGCCCACTAACACTTTCTTAATCATTATGCATAAAGGTATGCATTTTCTGCAGGATCCATTTTTCCACTCAGTCCTCTTCCTCACTTAGTAGTTCCTTACAATGGTTAAGAGGCACTCTAAGAAATGTGCTATTTAATTTTACATACTATCACAAACATTTTAATTTGTACCAGCCTTCAGTGAATGAACTAGTGACTAACTTTATGACCAAATAACTTTGGCTCAGATGGTTCCACAGAACCTGGGTTAAAATAATATATGAATATCTGAAGAATAAATATGGTACAATGTACCGGATGATCAAAAAGTCAGTATAAATTTGAAAACTGAATAAATCACAGAATAATGTAGATAGAGAGGTACAAATTGACACACATGCTTGAAATGACGTGGGGTTTTATTAGAACCAAAAAATACGAAAGTTCAAAAAATTTCCGACAGATGGCGCTTCATCTAATCAGAATAGCAATAATTAGCATAACAAAGTAAGACAAAGCAAAGATAATGTTCTTTACAGGAAATGCTCAATATGTCCACCATCATTCCTCAAAAATAGCTGTAGTCGAGGAATAATGTTGTAAACAGCACTGTAAAGCTCGTCTGGAGTTATGGTGAGGCATTGGCGTCGGATGTTGTCTTTCAGCATCCCTAGAGATGTCGGTCGATCATGATACACTTGTGACTTCAGGTTAGCCCAAAGCCAATAATCGCACGGACTGAGGTCTGGGGACCTGGGAGGCCAAGCATGACGAAAGTGGCAGCTGAGCACACGATCATCACCAAACGACACGCGCAAGAGATCTTTCACGCATCTAGCAACATGGGGTGGAGCGCCATCCTGCATAAACATTGTACGTTCCAGCAGGTGTTTATCAGCCAGGCTGTGGGACGAGATTCTGTAACATATCGGTGTACCTCTCACCCGTCACGGTAGCAATTACTAAACCAGAATCGCGCGCCATCTGGCGGACATTTTGTGAACTTAGTTTTTTTTCCTCTTTGTTCCAATAAAACTTCATGTCATTCCAAGCATGTGTGTCAACTTTTACCTCTCTATCTACATTATTCCATGGTTTATTCAGTTTTCAAATTTACACTGACTTTTTGATCAGCCGGTACATGGAGTGTCTCCTATGAGACAAACTTGTACACAACCAGGTGCTGCATTTAAGGATCTATCTGAATTTGTGACAATTTGTCACTGCTGATTAAATGTGGACCCCCCCCCCCCCCCTTTTCCATACCACTGACAATATCACAATCAAAGGAGGGAATTTTTCCTATCAGCAGTGCATTAGGTCATCTAATAGAAGACACACTAAGAAATTCTAGGCTTTCATTACCTAGTTATCAACTCACTCACTCTCTCTCTCTCTCTCTCTCTCTCTCTCTCTCTCTCTCTCTCTCTCTCTCTCATTTACTGCAGTTCCACACACGAAATGTTACATCAAAAATCAATGTAAGATTGACTGCTCTTTCATAAAGTAAGAGTTCACTCCCATTTGTCCTGTGGAAACTTTTCAGCAATCTTTGGATAGGTCCTTGCCAGTTCAATTTTATGACTCCTGATCTCTTCATTTTCTGATGCACACTCTATCTGCAGTACCAGAAGTCAGACAGACACTGACAAGATAGAATGCCATTACTAAGCTTGAGTTGCAGCCGACATAAATCAACCTCAGAATCAGAAGTAATGTCACTCACAATCCTCGAGTGTAAAAGGGTATGTCATCTTTTCATTTATATAACTGTCAGCTGACAGACTCTACACTGTGGGTCATTCGTGTTTTTTATTATTTTTTAAAATTTTTTGGTAACTTCTATAATGGTTACAATATTTTTATGCATTGTATACTAGTTTAGGAAGACAGACATCTATGATCATGATGATCACATAGATCAAAGCTGGTCATAAAATAAATAAAATGTTTTTGTGATCAAAGACTTTAGTTCCACCAATGGGAATAACAACAAACACACAGCACTCCACTCTCAACCACCATACTGTGTGCACATGGGCACCTGCAGGCTCATACATGTGAGCACACATGGGATGTTACATGACCATAGTAGTGAACTGGAAACTAGAGTCTTTCTGGTTAGTGTCTTTCGTAGGTCATTAGAGGAGGGGAGGTGGGAGAGGGGGGGGGGGGGGGGGAAGAACAGGTATGGAGTATGTACTTACTTATTGATGTTATTTTTAGTATACCTCATTCAGAGTTTGATTTTACTTGTATTGGACAATCTGTTAAGACGATATAATTTCTACACCAGACGTAAGGCTATGTACCCATGACAGAAGCCTTGAACACTGACTTTCAATTTTTCCTATAAAGATATATATAACCCTTCTACAAGATATACAAAATAGGGGCCATCACATGGTCACACTTAACTGCATGATTTAGGACGAGTCGGGCAGTTCTGTACAGGACATTCCATGTCAGTTCAACCAGGGGCTCCAGCTCATGGTCTCAGATTCGACTGAAATTCAGTACACTAATTCTACCATGTGTAGAACACTCGTGTATAAAGTATTAGTTTCCCCTGCCAATTAGTTACAGAATTATGACTTGTGAAAGAAGGTGGTGTGACCCGGATCTGGCAATCTATCTTCAGACCCAACTTCAGATCTTAATAACTTTGGAACTATTCCATACAGTCCAGTGAAATTTTTACAACGCAGTAACATCCATTTAGAGAACACACTCCATGAATCAAAACACCAACAACATATTTCTGAGGGAAAATAAAAAATTCCAAAATGTGATTTAAAAATGTAATATGTTAAAAGGTACATATTGTAGGTGCCCTCTATGCCAAATATAATTCACTGAAAAAGGGTATAAATTTTTTTGTGTTAAGCTTAATGTGGCCAAACACACACAGAACTCATCATCATGCCCATATCAGTCACAAAAACTGAGTTACATGCACATGAAAATACAAAAATTTGAAAACTACCTGAAAAACGTGGATTTTCGAAGTGTGGTAGCACAAAAGGGACAAGTGGTATCCAAGCCAAATTTCACACACTGCGTAAGTAGACCATGATGATATATATTGCAAAATTTCAGCATGTTCTTGCAAGACATTTGTGTACAATGGAAGTTAACAGATGTATTTGGTGATGTGGCCACTGTTCCACAACACAATTTTGTAAAAACATATCGTAAACTGTTCTGCCTCTTCTTATCCTCTCCCACAACTGTTTAATCACTAAGCAACAACATATAGACAGATTAACACAACCTATCATTAATGTTTACTGCACCGTAACTGCTAAAAACCAGTCGATTGTGCTTCGAACAGAAGTTCTCCCACACTTCAACTACTATACTCTGTACATTGAGTGGCAAATTGTACTGTCTTCCTGACACTGTCGTAGGAACTGGAACTGTCATAAGAATATGTTCAAAAGGAATCCAACACCTGTCTGCCAAACGTGGCCAATGAAATGATCTTGCTGGTTCTGCTGGTGCCATGAAGTTCACAAATACATCACCTTCTGCTTCACAGCACTCTGCAACACATCCTAAGTACCATTTGTCATCATAAACAGCAACAACATAGCGACCTGGTTGTATGTTGCTGCTTTTGCTTCTGAATCCTAAGTCAGACACACTGTGAAGACACACATTGTTCATGAACCTATAGTTATAACTGGACAGTCTGCTCATCTGCACATTGTCAGAGTCCACTGGAGAGAAGTGATGATGGCTCCTTGTGCCTGCAACAGTTTTAACACATTCTAGTCTGCTTTTTAGCAACTCTTCAACTGATTTCACCTCATCTTTCGAAACATAGAATGATTATATGCCAGAGATATTTTTCTGTACCCAGGTAAATAATTGAAGAGGAATTAGAATGTGACCTTCGGTAGGGTGCTGCAGACTAGCTCGTGATGCCATGCACTTAACGGTAGCACCAATACCATCACATACATTTTTACCATGACTTGTTCAGAAAAAATTCCATTCTGCATGAATCTGAAAATCATCGTAATGCATGCATAAATTTTTGAGATTTTTACAGTTTTTGTACTTACTAGCACTGAAGAATTTCGCAAAATGTATGTGAGGCAGCTTGTTTTTCACATCTGCCATGATAGTGCAAATGTGGGCATGAACTGCACTGGCATCATGATTAAACAGTCACTAAAAATGCACAAGTTCATGACAAACACATCACCTGATTCACCTCTATAGTAAATCGCAAATGGCTGGAGAGTTGCCTGACTGTAGTCCCAATGATATCCTTGGATGGCATCTTTAACTATAAATGCATAATTTTCAGAAAAGTCTAGTATTACTATAATTTCATCTTGTTTCAAATTATCCTTACAAAACTGGAGATAAGCAGATTGTGCTGTTGCTGTGAAGCTGTGTGTGGTCAGTTTTCTGTTTTGGACAACACATTTCAACAAAATCCTCTACTGCACTGTGCTTTGTTTCAAGACTTGTGCGATCCCTGTGTCCCTTGTTTATAAGAAACAAGTTCATCATCCATAAGGAGTTCACCATACAGTTTGTTATTCATGTGTTCTGCGAGATTTGCCTTACCAGGACACTTTTCACACCTGTGTATCATGCACTGGTAGGAACTGATGTCACACACTAACAGCTTCATTGCACCTTTGTAATCCAGACCAGAATCCTTTATAGCAGCAATCATCATCTTAGCATTTTGATGGGTCTCACAAACACAAACATTGTGTGTGCCCCTTGCACTTACAGGCACAACCCATTTTGGCCGAAGATTGAAAAAAGATAAACCTACTTTGGTATTGGGATACTTTTCCTTGAATTCTACATATAGTTCTCATATGTTGCATAGCAACAGTCTTTTTGCATCTGTACACGTACATTTCCCATTTTCACCATTACATAGTCTTTTTTCCAGGCATTTTTCGGCAGTAGTCATTATTTTCGTAAACCTCCGACACTAGCACCTTCATTTCTGAACTCAATTGCTTACCCTGAGCCTGCTGAAGTTGTGGAAACACTCCTTGGGTTGCTTTTATTTTCCTAACTTGCTTTACCATTTATGTAGAAACATTGAATTCCTTTGCAGTGTAGCCAATAGACCAGCTGGAATGTGCAAGGGAAGGAATAGCTACTTTTTTCTGGCGTGTGGACATGGCACATTTTTCTTTCAAATCATGCACAACTTTGTCCAAATCAGAGCATTTCTGGCATGACTTCTGTTCCTTTGGAGTAGATAGTTCTTCCTCTTCCACCATTAGTATGTCAGCTATTTTGAGTTAATTCCATTTGAGCTTCTTGTAGTTTTCTTCTACCATAGCTGGGCCTTTCTCTCTTCCCAACTTTGTGTGCCTTCATGGGAGACAAACCAAGAGCAGTCTCTGAAGTACTTAACTGATCTGCTGTGGTTGTAGGTGGCTGATACTCTTAGTCACTGTCATGTAAATTATCAGAATATTCTTCATTTTTAGCAGTGTAACACACCTGGAACATAACTTCTGTCCTGGTTTCATGTTAAGTCCCATGCACTGATTCACTTTCAATACTGATTTTATATCAATTTCTCTGAGGCTACACTTCACTATCTTCTTATGAATCCGAAATGGATCAAAAACAACTTCTTTGTAGCAAAGAATACTTATCCAGAAACACTTTCACTTTCATATGATGATAAACACTGAAGTTTCCTGGAACTGTACTTTTTGTGCACACAGGGTGTATCCCGGATCTCCATAGCAACAAATCTTCGTCAGATTCATCCAGATCATACAGTACAAAGCGAATGCCACATTTTGTTCCATATGTTGTTTTATGACATTCAGATGCTTGTGCTCTACCAATACTGCAACTTGTTTGAACAAAAGCACCACTAGTACGGTCTTCTGCCTCCATACTGACTTTCCACAACAGTACTGACCAGTCTGAACTACAATCTTAAAAACATGATTAACCTGCAATTGTTGCTTGTTTCCTTTGTTGTTCCTGCCTAACAATGACTCATTCTGCCCCTGAAAACTACCATTGTTTAACTTTCTGTTGCCTAATGGTTCCCAACAATTGCTGCACCTTTATCTGAAACAAGCTGTCTGTACCATCACTATTACTTGCTAAACTGTGTTAAAAGAAACGTAACCAAATACATCTGTCAACTTTTATTGTACACAAATGCCTTGCAATAACAAGTTGAAATTTTGCCACATATTATAGTCTACTTATGCAATGTTCGAAATTTGGCTTGGATATCACTTGTCCCTTTTGTGCTACCACACTTAGAAAATCCATGTTTTTCTGGTAATTTTTCAAATTTTTATATGTTCGTGTGCATGTAACTGTTTGTGTGACTGATATGGGCAAGATGAGTTCTGTGTGTGTTTAGGCCACAGTAAGCTTAACACAAAAAAATTTATACTCTTTTCAGTGAATTATATTTGGCATAGAGGGCACCTACAATATGTACCTTTTAACGTGTTACATTTTTTAAATCACATTTTGGAATTTTTTATTTTCCCTCAGAAATATGTTGTTGGTGTTTTGATTCATAGAGTGTGTTCTCTAAATGGATGTTACTGGGCTGTAAAAATTTCACTTGACTGTGTAGAATAGTCCCAAAGTTATAAAGACCTGAAGTTGGGTCTGAAGATAGATTGCCAGATGCAGGTTGCAATTTCCGGGTCACGCCACCTTCTTTCACAAGCCATAATTCTGGAACTATTTGGCAGTGGAACTTAAAATTTTGTACATGAGTGTTCCACACTTGGTAGCATTGGTGTGCTAAATTTCAGCCAAACCTGAGACTATCAGCTGGAACATTTTCTCAAATTGGTTGAATTGACATGGAATGACCCGTAAGCAAGAATGTCTATTTGAATGCATGGACATGAAACAGGCAAATGCGCAGTTCAGCTGTCAGCACATTTAGAAGTTTCCACACTTGCTACCATTGTGCACTCTCTCTCAGATTATTCCTACAGTACACGATGTGGTTGTTGTGCACTCTTCTTCAGATTCTCGTCAATAATCTACAGTAAGTGTCAAGGTCATGGCAGATTCCTGTTGCTGGAGCATGTACTTTTTAACAGAATTTATAAATATTTCAAGATTGCCACAAGTTTCTCCACGTGAACTAACCTGTTTTCCAGACAAGTTTTAACATTTTTCTCTAACAAATTTTGAGATCTCAAGGGTAACTAAAGACATAAAATTAACAAAAAATGTAAGGACTTCCATATTTCTCTGTTTGAACAAAAATCTTAAGTACTAACGTCAGCATCTTTTGTAACGAACTGTTTGCAGATGGAGAAAGCAAGCCAAATGGTGTTTTTCATTAAGACCGCTGTTGTTATTTTATTTCAATAAAACGAAACACATTTTGTGACAAAAATACGCATTTCTTTGGAGTTCCAAGGCAGATTTAAAACACCTTCAATGATTTCAGAAATAACCTCAGAAAATAGTTGCCATCTTGAAAGAAGTGTATAAGGCCAGGAAGAATTGTGTAAACAAACACTATAGGTGACCACCAATAAAATGTTGGTTCTACTATGTACGTTATTGTCCATTATTAGTCACTGTGTTACGTCCATTTTTTTACAAGTATTGGGTGATTCTTCTCTTGAGAAATATATATGTACGTAGTGTACGCTCTGCCAGTGACTGACAATTTTCTTCTTATCATCCATACTTTCTAATACATAAATTATTTTCAAAGTGCCAAAATGTACTAGAATAAGTAAAATGTCTATAAAATGCTGCACTATACTATGTACTTGCAGTGAGACAGTTGCAATTCCAGAAATCCATTGCCCATGGCATCCAGCCTGCCGAGGAGCACCACAGTCCTGGGTTCTTGGATACGCCACAGAAATCTGCCGCATTACGCCACACACAAACAGACCCGGCCTGCAGGCAGGTCGGTGAGACCAGATGGGCAGAGCTTGCAAATTAGTCAAAAACGAAGGTGGGCTTCAGATTAGCAGGCCCAATCAGAGATACCCACAGAAATGGCCCATCACAGAAGTCCACTCATGTGGCTAGCTGTTCACATGTCACAGATGCTGTGTTGATAAAATGAGATTGCAGTGATCAATCCATGCAACAATAACTTGTGCAAATGCTCTGAGAATCAATACTAATGAGGATAGGTTGCAAACTCAACGTAAAAAAAAAAACCCACACACCACATACACACACACGTGCACACTCTCTCTCTCTCTCTCTCTCTCTCTCTCTCTCTCTCTCTCTCTCCCCCGCCCGCCCCCCTCCCTCTCTCTCTGCTGTCTCCGGCCACTGCATCAACACTCTCCAAGAATCAGATCCGTACAAACCACTCCTCAACGCCACCCTGCCTCTAGTCGACAACTGCTAGGCTGGGGGGGCAAGAAGTGGTGGCAGCACTGACTGCAAGACGAGGGGAATTGCAGTAAGAATGAGGGAGTATGGAGGCAGTACACGTACTCAGTTGTGCTCAACCAGTGGCGGTGCATGACATCTCAGTAAACAAACTATTTCATCTACTGAGACAAAAACGAGATTTTCCAGTGCTTTTTCAAATGTCACTGATATTTCCCTCACACATTTGAAATTCCCTGATTTCCAGAACTTGTGGCAACCCTGTATGTACACATAGCAACAGTGCTTGTGAATAGTAGCGCAAAGAAATTACATGGAGCTAATTTAGAAAGGAACGGAAGAAAATTTGTATTAGTCCGTGCACAGGCAAGTCTCTTGACACAACTTGTATATCAACATTGTGTTATTATGGCTTGCTTCTATTTACTGTGGGTCAAGAGGTGTCAAGGTTTCCTGAAAACTTTGACTGCACATACTGATGTGTGCCACATTAATACATACCAAATCATACAGTTGCCAGCACCATCTCACACAACACATTTCCCCCTTTTTTCTCTGTACATCTACAGATGCTTGCACTTCTGTTCCAGATCCAGGCACTATCTAAACTCCCTTAGAACAGTATGACAACTATATGGGCCACATTGTAGTAACAGTAATAAGACTTTTCTTTTTTTAAGCAGATGCATTAAAAAATTGACTTCAATGTCTTTTCTTCCATATAGTTTACAGCAATTTCTTAAATAATAAATATTAATACAATAATACTTTTTACCTTTATGACCTCTGGCCACAGCACATCATAAAGTGCTTTTCACGTGTCTGGAGTTATACCAGAAAACGGTAAAATGGAAACTCCTGTGGCAAATTTTAAACTTTTCAGGGAGCCAAAGACCTGAAAAATCTGAGAGACATTTCTCAGTACAAACTCTCTTCCTCTCAAGTGTACCACTTCAGCTGATTTTGTTCTTGACAATGTCTACCAATGTTTACACTATCCATTCTTAAATAGGTTCGATAGGCATCTGGGTAATTGTCTCGCAGCTCTTAAAGTAGTACGATTGGAGCAGTATCTGTGCTGCTTCTTATTTATGTCTATGTCCATAACTGCAATACCTCCTGTTCCAGTGATAACAGGCATTCGATTCACTTTAGGACTAATCATGGCTGCAATTAAGGTACTAAACACTCAGGATTTTAGAACTGACAAAACACCGCACGCCAAGACTGCCCATATATATCTGTACACAAATTTCACCATTTACACACAAGACACTTGTGCACAGCACTCCTGAATGCTGGCTTGCTCACCTAGAACACGTCCCTTAATCTTTATCCACACACCTCAGCACCATGATTTTCTGTGCATGCAGATCTGCCCCATTCTGTTGCACGGTTAAAACTGTACGTCTTAGGGCACCTAACATGAAGCAAATGATCAATAAGGGTGCAATGCTTTATGGTTTCAGTATGTACTTAAGAAAAAGGGTAATATATTTGCATTTGGAGTCTATTATCAATTGTGTTCTGGTGAATAAAATATCTTTCTTGCTTTTCTTATGTGTGGTAATGGAAATACCTCTAACTACTGACCACAGTCTTCCGCTATTGAATGTCTTGCTGCACTGCAATGGTTTCTGATAAATTTTGCGATGATACCAATCCATGAAAAATGAACTCAAAGCAGTGAAATTTACCATTCACTACTAAAGTACTAAGATTCACTGACCTCATACCAAATTTGAAATGTTGTGATTGCAGTTGGGTTTAATGACTGATTCATGCATATTGTTCTTTATACTATTTGTATTGTTTACCACACCACTGGCAACACTAACTAAAATGCAACACACTACCTTCAACTTGTCAGCAACTTCATTAAGATCATCAAACCACAAATGAGCAAAGTTGATATTTTCCTCTAACTGCCATCCATCATTTTGTAGAACCCTTCCCACTTTTAATCATTTTGAATTTGCAAGTAAAGTTCCCCAAAACCAAGTTTTCATGTTGCTTGCTTGAACACCACTGCCCAGATACTTGTATCTCACAGTATATTTATTGTAGCTGTAATAACATTAATTAACTACGAATCTGTAATTAGAGGCTCCACCTAATGTCAATTATAGAAAAAATATATATCTTGTACACAATGAAATTAGCCTTTCAAAAATTATCACTGGCATTTTAGACAACGGTTATATGAAGTAGAACTTGTTAAATTTTAGAAGGAATTACAGAAGTTTTACCAAGAACACCATCACTGAAGTAATTTCAACAAAACTTCAATTTCCATGAACAAATTTGCCCAAAGAACTTAGTGAATTTATGGACACTTCAGAATTCCTTTCAGATTAAAACAGTGCCAGACAGGGACTTCAACCCTGGACCTTTGACTTTCGCAAGCAGCTTACATCAGTTACAGAATATCGTTTACAGTTTAGTGTTTACTGATTACATTCTCAAGTAGTCTCAGAAAAAAATAGGACAAAACAGGAGGTTAGGATAAGGAAGTTCACAAACAAATTCAAGAAGAAAGTTTTGTTCAGGACACAATCACTTTAGTGTCATTTCACAATACAAACTTTACAAGTCTCAACCAGTATTATCCATCACATTGCTACCCAAAACCATCTTACATTTATAAGATTTATCACAAGAGTAATGTATAACATTCTCATCAATTCACACCAATTCTAACATTTGCAATCAAAGTCTTTCTTATTAAATCAGTTTACGTCAGTTCATCAGAACTGCATTGACTTATGACAATAACTAAATAAAGTCTTTTACAATTATGATGTTCATTACAAACACGTCAAAGCAGTGTGGGTTATTTATTTGGAAGACTAACAGGGAAACACACAAACACACTGAATAAGGGAATTTGTTTATCGTATTCCTAAATGGCATTTAATGACTCAGTCGCACAGTCAATTTGATACTGGTAACAGTGAAGTAATTAAACCAAAGATACACTCACTTAGGGCTGGTGGTGGAGGTGGGGTGGTAATAAACAGTGTGAGATAGTTCGCCAACAATGTTTGCAATGTAAGTGAACCGGATGATTTTTGCCACTCCTATCACTAAACTGTTGTTTTGGAAATAATTCAAACTCATTTTTTCAGTACTTACACAGTGTTCTAATATCAATTTCATGAACAGTTCCCACACACTGCAATCCTCTTTTCAGAGCTCTATCCTTGGCCTACCCAAATACTCACACCCTCATCTATATTATGTCAAATTACAATGTTTTTTCAGGTCACAGTTCCTGCATTTTGATGTAGCATGTGTTCTTTTTTGACAGTCATGTAATGGTGATCCACAACCTTTTCTTACAATTTAATTTGTTACTTAAATTCTTGTGCTACAGTCATTCAGGCAAGTATACACCAAAGGAAACAAAATATTTTCACTGACTTCTTTGTGGGGAACATTCTAATGTTTTAATATAATGAAATGTTACTGTTCTTCCTATTTTAAGAGTTCTCTTTAAATCCTAGGTGATGCTTACACACACACACACACACACACACACACACACACACACACACTTAAAAAAACTAATTTCTTGAAAGAAATACCATCTATACCACACAAAATACAGGAAAGAATATACAAAGGAAGTGCAAATACACTATCTGATGCAGAAAGTCTGATTCTGAAAATATAACAGAGCTACACAATTTTTCCTACTTACATAATTACAATTACATTACATCTGCAAAATATAAAACAAGCACCCAGTGTGCAGGGAACTTTTTCGTTATTAGTCTGTATACTATAAATAATTATCAAAATAAACAGATAATTTGGTGAAATATTAATTTACATCCCCACCATTATCAATATTCTTGAACATGCCAAATACAAGAATTCAAGTGATTTCTTTCTTTTTTAAAAAAAAATAATTCCTTATAGTATGCCAAACAAACCTTACACTGTTTACTGTTTTAAGTGTGTGTGTCACCAAAGAGGAAAGGAAGTTACAAGAGATCACCAAGTTATATATCATTACATTAGGTTGTCTTGCTACATTCATCACTAAGTAATCAAATCTTGAAAGGTAATCAAATATATTAGACACTTATCCAATGAAATTATAATGGTATTTTACACATTGCACATGCAATACTGAAATATATTTGTTTAAAAACGTTTCCTGGCAATCGATCATGAATGCTTGTGTCAACGTAAGAGCTAGACAGCAGCACAATATGAGCTGCAACATTTTTGAACACCACAAAAAACCTACAACTAGAGACAAGAATGTATCCATCCAACCACCACAGTACTAACAGGTTGTGGTACACAATCAAGCTGTGTGTACTATTGAATGTAGCATGGAAGAAGAATGCATTACCATTATTCTCACAAGCCACTGTGTTACTCTGAATAATATATCTCCAAGTGCAGTCATAACAGCTTTACTCTCAATATTTGTTGGTAAATTTCAGTATTTTCCACTACACACATTGTAATTAATGCCATTCACTGTGGTGCCTGACTTAGGTGACCACACAACAATATTGGTTGTTTTTATTATGCCAACTTTTGCTTTCGTATTTTCATTCCTTAGTAAGATTCTCAAAGAAGTAGCAGTACCAAAACCACACCAGAAAATTTAAATGGCAGTAACAAAACTCTGGTGTGTGAGATTGTTTTGGGTGTACAAATGATTCTTTGTGCAAAATCATCTGCTGTCATTGACTTTGAATCAGTCCCATTTTCCAAAGAAATGATTTACTATGAATGTAATAGTAATTAAGAAACTATTTGTACACCTGTGACTATTACACATGATCACTGAATGGTTTGTGACTACACCAAATAAATATATCAAGTCAGCAAAGTAACCAAATAACACACTGACAGTCACGTATACATGGAAAGATTTCACGTTTTGTTTAAAAAAACAACTGTGTACCCTTGCAAATCAAACCACAAAGACCAAGTTCACTCATTATCATTATTAAGGGACATACAACACAAAATTACTTCTCTCTCTGTCACACACACACACACACACACACACACACACACACACACACACACACACACACACACACAACCTTTTTTTAATCTTTCTTTATTTTTTTAACAAAAACTTATAAATGCTATAACATCAACAAAGTTATGTAACCTGTCCAATGTAACGAAATTAATCCTATGTGATTTTATTATGAATGTGATTCAGAGGGGTTTATCTTTTGTGCAGTTCTTAAACCACTCTACTGCTATTCCACCCAGACTTTTTTCAGATAACTAAGAAGCATTATGCTGTGACAATTATGTCATTATTTTAACCTGAAACAATTCATTCACAAATAGTTTTTGTGAAAATTCTGATGACATGTCAAGGAATCTGAGAACTTAACACACACTGATATGACCAGATTTTGAAGCAAATGTAACGTTCAATCTTTTCTTTGTCACAATTATGTCATTGTCAAGTCCAACTTTTTCACAGCAAATTTGACACTAATTACTTGTATCAATTTCTGAGATGAATGAAAATGTCAAACCTTTATTAATTTACTGCGCAGACAGATTTATAAAAGACGGTGTCACAGGAAAAAAAAACCTTGCAGGTATTCCTAATGCTATTACCAATAGCCTTGGTAATGTGTGCCAAAAACATAAAAACATTATAATCCTTAGGTAAATAACTTTCAAGAGATCTATCTTAAGTTTGGGTTACAGGGGAAGTAAAGGAGATACTGAAAGATAGGTATATCCCTTCCACAAGAAGGAAGTGCCCAATAATTAGAATCAGAGATAGGACATAATTCTTCCTGCATTTCAATCACAGTTGAGAACATTTGAGTAATGTTAAAGTGGTGTGATAAATTCAAACTTTGATATTTGTGGCATCTTTATCATCTGCTTTTATTGGTGGCGATGTTCATGTCACACTATTGACATACAGAGCAGAGAAGTGTCAACAGGCTATCTGTTTCAGGTTATACATGTGTACATTGTGTCACCAATTGTCTCTTGCAGTGCAGTTACAGCCCCAAAAACAATAAATAATCAGGAACACTGATGTCTATGACACTTAAAACAATAAGAAACCTCCAAATAGTTCTGCATTACGATGTGACATTGAATTCCATACAGAATATAGTGGGAAATAGTCTGGTACAGCTACAACAAAAGAAAACACTTATCATGCATTTAACTATGTTTCTGATGATGCACAACAGCTACTCAACTAACAGCAGACACTGCTGTGATGGAACAACTTCATCCTGTATGTATGGTGAAAATGGTCTTAGAATAATAGTGTACTCATGCTGCCCATGTCACTCTGTTCTTTCACAAATATTTCGAAATACTGGTATATGATTGTTACAGCAAGGAGGATACCAGTACCAGAACCAATAGCACCCAAGAAGTCAGCCAGAACAGAAAGTGCTCCTATGCACAGACCACCGAAGGCTGCAGCAGTTGGTATGTAACGGTTCAACTCTCTAATCATGGAGTTGTCACGATGTCCACGCATTACCATTTGTTGCTCTTTAAGTTGCTTTGCCACCTGCAAGATAGGAAATATTCTTAGTTGAAGTACATGTTTAAGTAGGTAAGAGAGAACAATTCAGGGGAAAGCGCGACAAGGGACACAAATGAAACTATGCAATGGTATATAGGCAGTGGGATTGCTATGGTACTATTTCCAATTTTCTTGAACGATTACCTCTCAACACCACTGCAATATCTCTAAAAGCATGTAGCAAACAGAGAGAAATTTTCAGGGGAAACACTTGGTGCAAGTATGCACTTCCTGAACACACAAATTATGGAAAGGCATTGCATTACTGACAAAATTATTATGCCAGCCACCATAGTTCTCGTTTTTGTACTGGAGGAGGCAGGTCACTGCCTTCCTCCTATATTTAAACTGACCAGCTTAACCCTGTAACGCTCACAATACTCTATGTTCTGCGGTTTACGAATGGTGGCTAAATATTTGAACACTTCCACTACAGTCGAATATCTCAGCACATACCCATTAGATTTGAACCTTATCTACAATACTGCACCTGAACATTCTGTGGGCGAATATGTAGCCACTTTTGTTGGGGACAGTCGTCTAGTTAGTGCTGCCAACCATAGGAAATGTGGCCTTTCATTACAAATGATCTTCAGTATTATTAAATACACCACCGAAAATCTAACATAGAAAGGAATATAGTGACGAACTACCCAAACATGAAGAAAGAAAAAAAAAAAAAAAAAGAAAAAAAGGAGAGAGAGGGAGAGAGGAATGAATAAAATACATTCCATGACACACTTTTTGTACCACTTCATCTTGCCCGTAACTTACAAACAAAAAAACTATGAGGGCTGCCCACAAAGAGTTATTAGCATATATGTATATATAAAAATGAAAAACACACACTGTACATTGCCAACAGTTACGGATTACAGAAATTTCTGTACTGACTTTGGCACGAGTTAAACATACAGATTGGAATAGTTATTGTTAGGACAGGTTAGTCACCAATGGTGGCTGCATATTTACTGCTGTCTGAAATTCGGTAATATCTAGCGATTTTATCATGGATTCTGAATATGAATTTATCTGGGTGCAGTTAAGCATCAAACATCAGTCAAAAATGGTAATCTGATGCTTTTATAGACTGCATGGGCCGAGGGCTGTAATGGTAGAGTATTTTAGAGAGAACTGACTTCCCTGATCATGTCTTTGTAATACTTCAACTTGATAGGTATAGAGAGGGAGACTCATGACATCAGAACTGCTGCCAGAGACAGTCATTTGTGTGACATTATTCTGAATGTTTTTATTCTAAAATTACTTTGAGCAGATAATTAGAAAATGAACTTGAGGAACAAACTTCTTAGAACTCCTACCTACAGACAGACCTGAACCTATTTAATCAGTTAACACTGAAGAAGGTATCAGTGACCGTAAGGCTGTGATACCAATTGTGACTACACATATTACAAGGAATGTTAAGAAAGGTGTGAAAGACACAGTGATTTAAAAACTATGTTAGAATACTGGTACCTAAACAGAGCTGCTCCATAGATTTGGAAGTCAAAACCTAGTATAGAAACGAAACCTGAAGAAAGCAGAAATGAGACTAAGGAGATCAATTACGGAAGCATTTTTACTTTGAAATTAAAGTTTTGTCAACCCATCTAACTAGAAACCCTACGATGCTTGATCTTACATGAAATCAGTAAGAAAGTCAAAATCATCTATTCACACCCACAGAGGCACCGAAACAGACAATAGCCGAGATACGGCCAAAATATTGAACTCTCAAGGAGAGGACGCCTACTCGTCATTGCTGAATTTGTCGAAATTCATGGTACATGTAGGGCATGGTGAGACAAAGTGTCCCAAGTGGAAACTCCAGATGGCCAAGTGTTAAGGAAATAAAAGGAATTTTGATATGGATCTATCGATTTGCATACACGATGTTCCCATGTACGCGTTAACTACAATCACTTTTTAAATGTTTGCAGTCCTGCATTTCATCCTGTACCTATACTTCTTGTGCTTATGTAGATTAATAAAATAACCTATATGATGTTGCAGTTATTTGTGATGTCAGTAGTGTACACATTGCCAAGGAGCACAAAAATATTTGCCACCTGGCAGAGTCGAACCTGCAACCCTTTCAATGCAAAATCCGATGTCTTACCACTGAGCCAAACACCGCTTCCTAAAAACACTGTCAGAGGGACAATTGATATGGTGAACACTGTGATAGATCTGTATCAAAATTCCTTTTATTTCCTAAATGTTTGGCCATCTGGAGTTTCCAGTTTGGGCACGTTCTTGTCTCACCACACCCTACCAAGTACCATGAATTTGGATGAATTCGGCGATGACAAGTTAGTATCCTTTCCTTGTCAGTCTTCCAAAATTGTTTCACCCTCCTCTGAATTATCACATGAACAGCAAAATGATAACATAAAACAAATTGTAAAAAGTGACGCCATAACAGGAAGCATCTTGTGTAAATGTAACTTAACCACAGAAGAAGTGGCCTACAAGGCATTTTTTCAACTGGTTCTCTAGCATTTTTCATTAACCTTTGATCCTTACTAGGTTGGACTGATGGAAGATAGAGAAGATCCACTCAAGAGTGGCACATTTCGTCATGTAATCATTTACTCAGTACAGGGATGTTCAACTAATTCCATTGACAGAAGCTGCAAGAGAGGCATTGGGCTTCATGGAGAGGTTTACTACTGTAATTTCAAAAGTGTACTTTTTGGGATGAGTCTGACTACACGATGTGCTACCACATACATCCTGTGAAATGGCCATGATGAACATTGCAGAATTAGAGATAATACAGAGGTTTACTGACAACCATTCTTCCCACACACCATTTGCAAGTGGAACAGGAAAGGCGAGTGATCAGTCAGTGGTACCAGAAACACCCTCCATAACACATCAGGTGTCTTGCGGTGTACTGATACGGATGTAGTAGTACCGATTCCAAACAATACCAAGTACCATTTGCAGGCTACTGTGTCAGTTTATGATAACATCATGAGGCAATACATTTTGTTGAACGTGTTTGAAAATTACAGTGAAAGCCCACTTTTACACTTTTCAAGGGACTTAAAAAGTGTCATAAAATGTGAGAAACCATATTTTAAGCTGTAAAAGTTACGTGTATGATATCCCTTGCATTTTCGTACTTTGTGTATGATACATGTACATAATAAGCATCAAAATACTTGTCACAGACTGATCTTTATCTAATAAAGGTTTATTCCCTAATAAAAACTGCTGACTTAATGGGAACTGTTAACTGTCTGGGAAGTAGAAATGTTTGCCTCTATTTCACACATCACATCATAATTGACGTTTTTGAAAGGCTGAAGCTGTCATTAATTATTTAAATAACGAAACACTGCATCAGTTATGTAGTTTTTCATGCCAGCACAAGTGTTTCGAAAAAATTTTCTTGTTGCTAAGAACAAATTTTTACGCATTGTGTGTCATGTTTGCATATGTGCAGTGCTGTGGCTCTTGCATTGTAGTCATCTTTGAGCTTATCAGGTACTCTGCCTCCTGAGTTTTGTAGAAACCCCGCTCACACTGTGTGTGATCACAAAAAACACACACATAAATACTCCATTTGACAATTAGAATAAATTCTTGAAACACATTTTGCTGAGCATGAAAGAATACCGAATTGGCACCGTGTTTAAACCAAAAACATTAGAGTGACACAAAGTGAGAAGTTGTCAACTAGCGCTACAACAAAAAACACTAAACATGCTTCGACAAAGGTGTCAAGACGATCACAACAATCACGGAACTGTGCATGTGCAGTAGAGACAGTTTGGAAATGTTTCTGATTGGTCACGATACCTTCAGTCACACAAATCGGTTACTCTTATCAGCAACCAGAGTGAGTAGCGCTTGGCTATAGCAAGAGATACGGTGCGAATTGTTCCAATTATTACCCGTTTACCAGTTCAAATCCGCTATTCGAAGAACACTCTACCAGGCACTTAAATGTGATTTGCAGAGTTATCCGTGTAGAGTAGAGTGCTCTGGTGTCGAGAAACTTTGCCACAATGTTTGTAAACACTACTTGATAGCCAACACCATGCGAGCGTCACTATGTCAGTTTTTCTCCATGAACATTTTTTACATAAAGCATAAATCACAAAAATCATAAATTGCAAAATTGGGTGCAAATTAACATTGTGGACATAGAAAATTTTACGGGAGTAATAAAAAATGTCAAACACAGGGAAAACGTTAATTATGGAAACATAAAAGCAGGGTTATACTGTACATGATTTACAACGCACAATGATGGCCCAGTCTGTCATCTCACATGAACTACTGTGAAGATGAAAGGGTGATAGATGTCAAAGTGACAAACGTGAATTGTATGTAATCCTTTTAGAGGTGCTCAACATGATATTTCACACATCTGTGATCAAAATTAGGATCCAAGAAATCTTATGCCTTGGGCTCCCTAAACATTAACAGAGGAATATGAGAAATGCATAGGCTGCACATGTTATATCCTTGTTTGCTATGCACAAGAAAGATATTTTTCTTGGTCCTGTCATGATGGAACTCAAAACCACAAGCTTTAAACTATTACCAAACACATCTGGCACAAAATAAGTTTTAAAAGTATTTTGATATCATGGCTTCAGGATCAAAACACAAATCTTTTTCATATCACACCTTCTGGCGTCACCATCTTTGCTCCTGTAAATTCTGAAACATTACATTTGAAAATGTCCACTAACTGAAATCTCCTGCTTTAAAACAATCAACTTCACATGATGAATGTCACACAACCCAGGCTATGGGCCCAGGGAGTTCATTTTTCTGTATGTACAGAATATTCTTTAAAAAATAAGAAACACTATTGGGATGCTTATGGGATTAAAAATTAATCTGAAATATGACAGTGTCCTGGCTGAACAAGTGACTACCAACAACAACTATGGAGAAGAACTAAGTCCACATTTAGCAATAATTTGCCATAAAAATGTCATCACGTAATACAGCTAAAATTACAAAGGGTCAGGAAGACAGCAGAATTTAGATACAGAAGGTGTAAATCTCAAACCTCTTCAAATAAAAATAATATTCCTAACTTTCTGAATTATATGTTCCTTTTACAGGAAGGAAAGAGGGATTGGCTCAGAGGTTGGAGGAAGGGGAGGAAGAGCCAGGCACACAGACCTTACATTAAGAGGGACTCCCATTTTTAGGAGGGGTAGGGATGCCTCGAAACAACAATTCATTTTTATCCTCTTTCTCACCAAGTACTGTAGGAATTAATTAAAAATATATGGTCACTGTCGAGACAAAATCATGGTTACGAAATACTATTACTACATACATCATATTCAGCTTTAATAAACTTACATCTTTTGCTGATGAGCCAGACACATCAATCCACGTCTTCGAAAAGAATGCACATGATCCAAGCATGAAAATAATGTACAGCAGTGCATGTACAGGATCTTCCAGGATATGCATTATGTTTTCTGGTGGTGATAAGTAATAGCAGAGGCCACCAACTGGATATGCACGAGCTGGGCCACCACCGCCGACATCAGCCCAAACACCAAGAAGGTTCACAAAGAAGTTCCCAGTGAACTTTACAGCCAACATCTGTAAAATCAAACAAAATCAAATGCATTACACTATGGCAAGCAATACAGCAGTTCATGGCTTTTACACAACTATCACAGAAAACCAAACTGGAACCCTTAAAAAATGTGTGAAGCCCAATCCTACAAGAAAAAAGCAAAATGCTTCCTAATTATCTCCCAAAAAGTAGTTGCAATAAATTTTTACATGTAACCATTAAGAGGTAATTTTTGTAACACTGAAAATAAAATAAACTACCACTACCAACCTTTCACACATAATTAGTGTCAATATTTTGCACCAATGATTGTGCTGTATTTGCACTTTTCTCTGGAACCAGAATTTTTACATTTTTCTTGAAATCTGAGGGCATTTCAGCGATTTCTCACTTGAGGTGGAATAGTTTTGTCATAGGTGGCCCTCCCAAGCACCTAAATAATTCCAAGAGAATGTTACGTACTCCAGGTGTCTTGCTTTGCCCTTCAATGCTCTGCCAAATTATTCTCACAATATTGGATCTCGAATCCCTTCCTTGCCAACTACAGGGTGATTGTAACTAAAGTTAAACTTCCAAAATGCTGTAGAAATAACACCACTGGTCAGAATGATGTCAAATTGAAACGGATTATCATCACAGGAGGAGGAAAACGTATGGCAGAAGAAAAAAGTATCATGAAAACTGATCAACTGATGGCACTGTATGTGTCAGAATATGTAAATGAAAATACCCACCACACACACACAACCCATTGAAGTTGGTATAAACACGCTGGGTACACGGCTGTTCCTCCTTTTGCGTCTGCGACGTTCGCCATCACTGTCTCAATGCAGGATCGTGCTGTGCTTGTAAAGCTGTCTACAAGAATGGTGACAGTACACACATAATCTGCAGAAGTTCCGGACACTTAAGTGTTCGAAAAAAGGCGTTGGTCTGATGACTGCCTTGAGTCTGGAGAAAATGATTCGGAAATTCGAAAAGACGAGTTCTTTTGGTGTGCAACCTGGTAGATGAAGGAAAGGAATTGTTTCAAAGTCAGTGGAAGCAGTGACCACAGCAATGCAGGAGACGAGTGGTTATGTACAAACGTGTAGTGCACAGAGAATTGCCTAAACATTGGACAGAACCGTGAGCACAGTGTGTAAAATCCTATGAAACATCCTTCTTTGTTATTCATTCAAAATTACCCAGGTGCACGAGTTGTTGCCTGTTGAACTGCCAGAAAGAGAAGTTTGCTTTAGAATTTCTTGCTCGCATGGAAGTGGACAATGATTGGTTGTGGAAGATTTTGTGGACAGACAAAGCCTGCTTCCATCTCATCTCACAGGATATGTCAATACACAGAATTGTCAAATACGGGAAACGGAAAACTGACACACAAATCAACCAGTAGCACTTCATCCTGGAAAGGTCACTGTGTGGTGCGGGTTTACGGCATCAATTCTCATACGGGCATATTTTTTCAAAGAGAGAGGTGCTTCCGGTCCTGTTACCTGTACTGTCACTGGTAAGCACTGAGTATCTTTTGCGCAACCACGTTATTCCAACTCTCTAACAGTGTGGATGTGTGAATGGGATCATTTTTATACAAGATGGCACACGTCCACATATTGAAAATCAAGTTAAGCTGCAGTTGAAGTGCTATTTCGGAAATGCTAAAATTATCGGCTGCCATTTTCCTACAGCCTGGCCATCCCTATCACCTGATCTTAATCTGTGTGACTTCTGGCTGTGGGGCTATCTGAAAGGTGTCGTGTTCAATGTTCCGACTGCAAACTTAGCTGCATTGAAGGCAAGCATTGCGCAACACATTCTGAATGTGACACCGGAAACACTTTGATCATTTGTGGAACATGATGTTTCTTGATTTCAATTTTTTGCAGAAAACAGTGGACAGTATATTGAACATGTTTTGCGCCAGTCACTCGGTAATTAATAATCCAATCTGATTCCGACTGATGCTTTTTATGCAGTTTTTGGCCTCAGGACAACTAAAAACTGATTTTACCATCCGATGTGATATGACCTTGCTGTGGTGGATGGGCTTACATAACAAACAGCATCACACCTGTACACCCATGCAGTAGTACAGTTTGTTTAACGTCAAACATATGCCTTAGGCATTGTTGTATGATTCATTTGACATTTGTAGTCTAATACTATTAAATTGTGATGCTTACAGCACCATCTATTGCTACATTTTGTAACTATTTTTCTCCTGCCATACGTTTTACCCCATCTCCGATAATATTCCATTGCACTTTGACGTCATTGTGACCAATGGTGTTATTTCTACAGTGGTTGAAAGATGAACTTTAATTATAATCACACTGTACTACTTCTAGCTCCATAATATTGTCTACAAGGTCATTTCTTTTATGGCCCTTCTATATATTTGTTCTAATATACAACTTTACCTTCTTTGCTTAGAACTGGCTTACCATCTTAGCACATTATTTTCATACAGCTGCTTCTTTCTCTGAAGGGCTCTGAATCATATGGGCCATAATTATGTTTCCCACAGTCATGCATGTTTCTAAAGCACTTTGTCAATCTCAGCTTTATATTTTCTGCTTTTGTCAAATTCAGTATATGTCATATTATGATGGTTTTCTACTGGGCCTAGTCTTTTTCCATATTTTACACTCTACTGCTTCCATTATTTCATCTCTCATAGCTGCCCATCGGTCTTCTCAGATTTCTTCCCCCTGTTTCAGTATGGTCATCAGATGTCTCAACAGTGTGGATCCACTATTTTTCGTCTTTCAGGTTTCATGTTACCCTACATCACTGGTGACTGAAAAATGTTTCTGAGCAACTAGTGGAGGAAAAACAGGACATAGCATTCTCTGACTTCAAGAACTGTTGTTCACACCATTCTACAAGATATTAAATTAAAAAATATTTCTTTAGATATAGCATATTTCTTGACAAAGCAGCACTTGGCACCCCCTCATACCCCATAGCCTTGTTTGCACATAAGCAAACACAAAAATATATCACTTTAATTGCCTGATAGAATCAAATTCTTACTAAGCATTACACATCACACAACCAATCAATATATGAACAGGTTTCTCTGCCTCTTTTGAAATTGCTACCTTCTCTGCATCACACAGCAAATCTAATTCAGCAGCCTAATGTAACACACTGTCAGTAAAAACTGGTGAATTCTGTTGATGATGCATGTGAATACTGTTAACACAGAAAACATTATTTCAAATCCCCTTGTTAAATTAGGAAAGTTACAGAAAAACACAGGTGAAACCAACTTCACACTGATCATCTCAGAAGGAGAAGCCCCCTTAACTAACTTCCCTTTTGTCTTGGACCAAGAAACCTTCTTCTGAGGTAGGACACACAGTCTAGCACATAAGCAGATCATTCTGCAACATGAGATGTGAATGTTGGGTGTTACGGACTGTGGCATCTACATTGTCTTATCAAGATTGACGGGCACTGTTTTAATGGGTGTAATGAAGTTTGTTTACACACAATATGCTTTTTCACTGAAATATTTGTTGTTTGTCTTCCATTGTCCAAAGATCCAAAAGTCATCCTCAACTAGACTGACATACCACACAGTTCCATACGGTGTCAATAGAACCACTTTGCTGCATTAATCAGTTCATCCTCTTGATGCATGACACAGACCTCTGAAAAAGGATGTATCTACTCATTTCTCTACAGCCAAGAAAGGGACAGTGGATGTTATGGGGCAGATTTGTCCTTCCAGCTATCTAAATTTACCAAATTCAATGCGGAGAATTACAGGATTCAGTGCACTGGAGAAATTTTGTTCTCCAAAATGCTTACCTGCTGCACTTTACAAACTACGCTTTCAACAATAAATTCCTGGTATCAAATTCTGAAAGCTAGTAAAAGAGACGTGTTTCATGGTGTAATGCATCGAAATATCCACTTTAAGTTTTTGCAATGCACTCACTCAAAAAAAAAAAAAAGTTACTTTTATGACAATTCTGTGTAGGAGCGCCTTGTGGAAGAGTAAAAATACAAAATACAAATCACTAGAACTGGACTGAATATAAATGTCATACCTCTCTACAAGATGACTGTGTTGTAGGAACAACTTCATATTTAAGACACAACAGCCACTCTGATCAATATGGCAAAGATCAGTATGCAATACAACTGTACACACCAAGACAAAGCAAAGGGTGAAATACCATTTTAATGAGTGAGTCAATAGCTCACATGGATTTTCAAATCCTAAATTTTATAAGTCAAATGCAGTAGGGATCAAATTCAAGCATAGTATGCAAGAGACTGCTGAAGGTCTTAATAAAACCTTTCAGGTAAGCACTACTTTCCAAACATAAGCTACAAATAGATTCCTCATGCCTAGGGATCTGAAAATATAGCATCCATTTTTGGCAAAATTAGTGTATTTTTTTTTCTTCTTGTAAATATTAAACATACCAATGTTAAAGATTGTCACCTACGTGTCTTCAGACTAAGACTTAGTGCTTTGATACTGACTTAAACAGAATGGTGATTGGTGAGCTTCTTGACTGAAATGTTTCATTTTGCTTTTTTCCAAAACAGTTCTTTGCTTTGTTTTCTTCTTTTGTGTAACATCGTCGAGTATGAGTGGCACAGGTTATGAGTGGCACAGGTTATGAGTGGCACAGGTTATGAGTGGCACAGGTTATGAGTGGCACAGGTTATGAGTGGCACAGGTTATGAGTGGCACAGGTTATGAGTGGCACAGGTTATGAGTGGCACAGGTTATGAGTGGCACAGGTTATGAGTGGCACAGGTTATGAGTGGCACAGGTTATGAGTGGCACAGGTTATGAGTGGCACAGGTTATGAGTGGCACAGGTTATGAGTGGCACAGGTTATGAGTGGCACAGGTTATGAGTGGCACAGGTTATGAGTGGCACAGGTTATGAGTGGCACAGGTTATGAGTGGCACAGGTTATGAGTGGCACAGGTTATGAGTGGCACAGGTTATGAGTGGCACAGGTTATGAGTGGCACAGGTTATGAGTGGCACAGGTTATGAGTGGCACAGGTTATGAGTGGCACAGGTTATGAGTGGCACAGGTTATGAGTGGCACAGGTTATGAGTGGCACAGGTTATGAGTGGCACAGGTTATGAGTGGCACAGGTTATGAGTGGCACAGGTTATGAGTGGCACAGGTTATGAGTGGCACAGGTTATGAGTGGCACAGGTTATGAGTGGCACAGGTTATGAGTGGCACAGGTTATGAGTGGCACAGGTTATGAGTGGCACAGGTTATGAGTGGCACAGGTTATGAGTGGCACAGGTTATGAGTGGCACAGGTTATGAGTGGCACAGGTTATGAGTGGCACAGGTTATGAGTGGCACAGGTTATGAGTGGCACAGGTTATGAGTGGCACAGGTTATGAGTGGCACAGGTTATGAGTGGCACAGGTTATGAGTGGCACAGGTTATGAGTGGCACAGGTTATGAGTGGCACAGGTTATGAGTGGCACAGGTTATGAGTGGCACAGGTTATGAGTGGCACAGGTTATGAGTGGCACAGGTTATGAGTGGCACAGGTTATGAGTGGCACAGGTTATGAGTGGCACAGGTTATGAGTGGCACAGGTTATGAGTGGCACAGGTTATGAGTGGCACAGGTTATGAGTGGCACAGGTTATGAGTGGCACAGGTTATGAGTGGCACAGGTTATGAGTGGCACAGGTTATGAGTGGCACAGGTTATGAGTGGCACAGGTTATGAGTGGCACAGGTTATGAGTGGCACAGGTTATGAGTGGCACAGGTTATGAGTGGCACAGGTTATGAGTGGCACAGGTTATGAGTGGCACAGGTTATGAGTGGCACAGGTTATGAGTGGCACAGGTTATGAGTGGCACAGGTTATGAGTGGCACAGGTTATGAGTGGCACAGGTTATGAGTGGCACAGGTTATGAGTGGCACAGGTTATGAGTGGCACAGGTTATGAGTGGCACAGGTTATGAGTGGCACAGGTTATGAGTGGCACAGGTTATGAGTGGCACAGGTTATGAGTGGCACAGGTTATGAGTGGCACAGGTTATGAGTGGCACAGGTTATGAGTGGCACAGGTTATGAGTGGCACAGGTTATGAGTGGCACAGGTTATGAGTGGCACAGGTTATGAGTGGCACAGGTTATGAGTGGCACAGGTTATGAGTGGCACAGGTTATGAGTGGCACAGGTTATGAGTGGCACAGGTTATGAGTGGCACAGGTTATGAGTGGCACAGGTTATGAGTGGCACAGGTTATGAGTGGCACAGGTTATGAGTGGCACAGGTTATGAGTGGCACAGGTTATGAGTGGCACAGGTTATGAGTGGCACAGGTTATGAGTGGCACAGGTTATGAGTGGCACAGGTTATGAGTGGCACAGGTTATGAGTGGCACAGGTTATGAGTGGTACAGTGACTTAGGACGTCTTGTTTACGAGAGTGTTGACCAGTAACATTCCCACATTCCATTACTGGCTTTTGAACTCAGGGTTATGCAGCATTTTAGTAATCCTTTCAGTCATTCTTTTCACTTTCGGGATGAACATTTTGTAATTTGGTAGCCAAGCAGAACTTCTTTTCAAGAAATGTTTTGTATAGCAGAAACCAAAATTGGACAATCCAAATCCAAGTTCCGGATTATCCACATCAACTACAGAGGACACTGTGACAAGGTATAATTTTTCCTAGTGTTCAGAATTTTGTATTACGTACTGTGACACCTGTTTTTAAAAGGAATGAAACATTTAAATAATACTCATGTGAAATAGTTATAAAAGTATATTAGAAAAAGCTTTACGAAAATGAAATGGTGCTGGTGACACTGGTTTTTCATGGAAAGTGTATTTTGTATGGGATTGTAGAAAGCAGTTGTGCCCTCTTGCTCTAAGAGATGGAGCTTGAGTTTGGCACATTGTATGTGTTTTAGCTTTGCACTCAGGATTGTTTTCCATCTAGATGCCGATTTCTGCTAATCAACGCATGGTAAATGATCCACAGAATCATATGCAGTGTCCTCTATTGGTTTTAGTTCACTTCTATGCTTTGCAGGTACATATAAAGGCTCATTTGAAAGTCTGCCTCTCTTCTTTACAGTCCAGTTTCATGTCAATCAATGATTCTGCAATATATTGATGAAAATTGTGTACCTCCAAAGTTTTCTTTTCACTGAGGACCAATTACAACAAAAATGCAAGCCTGGGTGAAAGTCTAGATCAGTTCCAGAGCTGCTGATGGGAATGAAAGGGAGAGAGAGAGCGCGCGCGCGCGCGAGTGTGTGTGTGTGTGTGTGTGTGTGTGTGTGTGTGTGTGTGTGTGTGTGTGTGTGTGTGTGTGTGCGCGCGCATTTTGCTTGTTCACATCACCAACGCACAAATTATTACATTTCAACCCAACCTAGAGCAAAGGCTACACTACAGATCATTTTGTCAACACAACCTTCATTTGAAGCAACTGGCAGCCGTAACACAGAAGAAAACTATGAAGCACCAAGTACAAAGCCACAAATCAACAGCAAAAAGAATGGTTTCAATTTCAGCACTAGAAATGCATTGCATCTTTTCCCATCTTTCATTGGTTACATGAAACTATCCTCCCACTGGCTATGTGAAACCTATGAGCAGTAGAGAAACACCGCCATGCTTGGCACTGCACAAATCTACACTTTAGCCCACACCTTAATAACAAATTTTCACATTTTGTATTAAGAACAAATGAGAATAGTATGTACTAAATATTAAGTATAAACTAGTATGCAGAGAAAACGGATAGTTTTGTCACACTACACTATTTAATTGTGACAAAATATTCATTGTTTTCACCAGTACACACTTGAAGTCCACTACGGCAATCGGTTTGAATAGTTTTACTTATTACATTTGATACCGTCAACAATATTAGTATGTGTAGCTACTGTCTGTTACATTGACTTTGGTTACAACATTTTATAACATTACTACTTGCCTATGAATTCTTGTCTATTGCACACATGACAAGCATTTGAAACATACCTGAGATATGACATAGAGATTCGAAACAAGAGCTGATTGCAAGATAATAGGAATGTTTGATGTATAAAACAGCTTTATTGGGTAGCTGCTGTACTGGCCTCTATAGCGAGCAGATTTTATTGGCAGATCCACCCTGAAGCCCTGTAAGTAAGTAAAAAGATATAAGGAAACCAGCTACAAACTACTATTCATACATATCATCAGTAATATTTCAGCTGAGAACACACACTACATAAGTAGTTTGCAAAACAATTATGAAATTACAAGTCATCTAAATTTTTTAAGCCAGTGAAATGTGAAATTTCATTATCACAGCAGGTCTTAACTGAAAGTAGCAAATGGTAATCATGATCAATACTTTTGCAAACATGCAAAACATCTGAAAGCACACAGTAATTGTTCAGCCATTTGTTTTTCTGATTACACTTTGCAGATATGAGGAAAATATGTAGTATGCAGAAAGACCAATGTTACACAAGGTGCTGATGCAGTATCCGTCAATTTATCATGAATGTTAGATTGTACTACAACCACTAAAAATCACTGCAGAGCGCCAAAACCATCAACACTGATTAGGTGTTAACAAGTCATATTTGTTAAACATTATTACATATTAAAGTGAGATACATTACCAGTCTAACATTTTAAATCACCCATAAAGGAAGCTGTATGCTTCATTTAAATGTATGAACACATCACCAAACAAACTACACTGACCAATGAAATAAATATTCTCTCTATCATTAAGTACAACACAATATGTTATAGATTTAGCCTCTTTAAAGACTCCATCCTTTGTCCCTCAGAAAATCTGCACAAATTCTAGGAATTCTGGATTTAAGCTTTTGCAATGTTTCTGAAGATATTACCGCCCAAAATGTCCAAGTTATTCCACAGACCTTCAACATTAGGTGACCATTTTATGACCACCTTCATCACACAAGAATTCAACAGGATTATGTCAGGTGACTGACTTGGGCAAATCATGTGCCTCAGTTCCCCACATTTCTCTTTTCTACTGAAATATGCTTTTCACAATGAGAAGCATGTTGAGGATCACTGTCCTGCGGCAAAACAAACCCATGACTAACAAGGATCTTGCCAGATGGAACAGCATTGTTTATCAGTATCCTGTAATATCCTCCTTTCTTTAATGTTCCATTAATTTTCACTAGACCACTGACTATGATGTACAAAACATGCTCAGACCATGGCCGACCCCTCATCATGCTTCACCAGTGGCATCACACACTACTCGTCATATGTTCTCCAGTCAGTCAACGAACAAACATTTGACAATGGCTCACAAATACTTCAATTTATTTCATCTGTGAAAAAACACATTTCTACACACTCCAGATTTGATGTTGCTAAGCCCACTGCAATTGTTTCATGTTATTTAGTTTACATAGTAAAGACTTTTCTACTGCTATACCCTTTAAACCTTGCTCATGAAGACAGTGTTGCCCTCTTGAGACAGACTGCAGCAGCTTGCATACTATTCACTTCTTTGCGAATTTCAGGTGCAGTACAAGTTCTCTGATGTTTACTCTGTACACACATGAAATGATCTTCCCTGTATGATCTTTCTTGGTGTATTTCCTTCAGATCACAAAACACATGCATCGGCAACAGTTTTCTTCCATCACTGCAACACGAACATCTCTTTAGATTGGGCTACACTAACTTTTGTTGCTTGTGTCTTACTGGAATAGCCTTCCTGATGAAGGGCTAGAATTACAGCACATTTCCAATCTCTTGCTTCCTTCCCATTAGGAGGCATAATTGTATGAACCTGATCAGGTATCCAAACACACTGCTATGTGCACACAACATATTGTAAACTAATGCAAAGTAATTGTTACAGAGACAGCTGAAGGAATGAGGCCTATTTGAATGGCACCATCTTAGGTTAAGACATGTCAGTGTTGCAGATACTCATCAGTGCCCCTCTAGATGAACAATCAGTCAAATACACAGAGGCACTTAGTCTTTACATGTTTATCCTTATTTTATTATCAGATGGGAATACAATTGAATAATCAAAATGAAATTCCCACTGTAACCACAAATCCATATTTGTGACAGGTGATCAAAAACTTTTGACTGCAGTCTTTGTAGACTTGTTGCATCACACAAAATGACAGAAAATAAACAGAAGAACTTGCTAAAAGAGTGGAGAAGACCTCAGCATGTTATCACAGTAAAACCAACTGGACACAGCAAAAGAAGTGTACTCCTGAAGGTATCATCAACACACTTTCCATACACTCTTCAGTCATTAGCAAGTCAGGAACAAAAATTTTGTAAGTCAAATGTTGTGGTTTTTGTATACCATTTACAATTTCTTCCTTTCAGTAAAATATACTTTAAAAATTAAATATGTTTCTGAACTATCAGGACCACCACATGCTGTTCCTGTGTAAGGTTAACCAATAATTTTAAAAGTATGAGAATATTTGTTTTAAGAACATTTCACTTTTTTCAGTAGCCTTAATTCCATCATACATCCCCACAATGCTCAAATGATATAAAATGCTGCAATTTAGGACTAATATTTGTGCATAATTTGCACTGAAGAATGTTTAGCTTCCAGCTTCCATTCAGCATTTGTTTAATATTCCAATCTTTTGTAAATTAATAGTGATACAGAAAATTAATGTCATTTTATCAAAATGCTAAAGAAACAGCTTTATTAACACTAATTACCTCATGTCACTTTTTAATGACAACTTAGTAACATTTTGGTTACTCTTGTCAGAAATCTTTTAACCAGAGATATACTACAATATTTTACTACTAAAAATATATATTTGGAAGTTACTGGTGGCATCTCGCATGATATTCTTATTTGAAGTTGTCACCAACATTATATACTCCACAGTTCCATTTTTATATGCTATCTTTTGTTAATGTGCACCAACCACACATTCTCAACTTTCATATAAATATTCCATATACGTATTGTGAAATTCACTATTTGCACTTCCTAACCACACAAGTAAAAGAATTACGAGAGAAACTTAACTTACTACTTATGGGTAAAGTGGGGACAAAATAATTATCTCCCAAAATTACCCCACAGAAATCAACTTCCATCTAGACTTCTGAATTATACATACATAACACCTCCACGCTACTCTGCAAAGTAATAACAATCAACCAAATTTAAGTATGAAGCACTGAACAAAAGTAGCAAAGGTTTATCAGTGATACTGTCAAATCCCTCTTAAATATGATTACTCAACACTAAGACCTCTTTAGTTATGGATGTGCAAAAGTTTTCTGCAGTTTGATTTCAAGAATGTTCCAAACATTACTTTTAACATCATAGACTGATAATGGTGTAAAGTTCAGGAAGTTGTGAAGATTTATGCAATGAATAATTTCATAATAGCTACAATTACACGTCATTAAATAACATGACTACTGATTTCAGACAGTGACATGAATATCATATTACCTTCCCAATATGTGACCACTTTGAAATTTCACAATATGTGGAAGATAATCATTACTGTCAATTCTACCACTGTCCTTTAACAATTTAGTTATTCACAAGTATTTTGTACTTACATTTGATTATGCAACCCCAACCCACAAAAAAGGAAACACACTTTGACATGACAATGCAACACACAAAAATGTCCTATTCTAGCAGCAAAGAATTATCAAAATGCTTATTTGAAACTCAATGCGGAGATATTTCATGGAATTATCTTCACTGAAAAATAAATAAATAAATTAGCTAGCAATAACATACACTGTACAGAACATTATTTCAGAACAGTTCATACCTGGAAGTAAATTACAATGGCAAAAACAAGAATAGTTGCAAGCAGATTCATCAAGTTTGGCAGATTCTGCCTATAGAATGCTTCCCTCAAGGCTCTCACTTTGTCCTGACGTGTTGCCAGTAAGTGAAACAGGGCAATCACTGCACCTTCAAATTCTGTACCACGTCCTGGAGTAAGAAGAGAGCAACTGTTAAACATACATTTGTCTAATGCAGATAATACTAATAATATGGTACTTACATCTTTCTAGATGATACTTACCTTTTCCTTCCACCATTAGTAACATTAAAAGTTACTTACACAGTATGGGGGGGTGACAATACTAATATTTCATTAACATACACAAAAATAAATGGCTGTTACACCAACAAGTACTGTTGCTAGTATCCTCTGCTTTAGATGGCATAACTGTTACCTCAATGAACTGAAGGATTCAAGAGTAAATGTTTCTTGCAGCACACTAACAGAGAATTGAAGTTAACACATTTACAACACTGTTACATACCTGTATTCACAGTAGTTGGACTGAATGCCTTCCACACAATTGTTTCACATATGTTTGTTGCAATGAACAGTGAAATTCCAGATCCAAGTCCATAGCCTTTCTGCAGAAGCTCATCAAGCAGAAGAACAATAAGACCAGCAACAAAAAGCTGAATTATGATCAAAAGGCAAACGCCAGCACCAATCTCTGAAGGATCACCATACATGCCAGTCATAACATACACTATTGCCTGTCCAACAGTTATGACCATGCCGAACACTGAAACAGAAAATAAAATTTTGTATACCTGGTTGAAAATACAATACAAAATCACTGAAAATGGAAAGTACTGCATTGTAAGCAGGAAACTGAATACTCTGGCAAAGGCTGCTGTTTAATGTACTGTACCACATGAATTTAGAACACACAAAACTGATGTTTCATTGCAATTTTGGAGGCATTTATTGTGACTATGAAATTTCACTCTGCAATAGCAACATTGGTACCATTTCCAAAACATCTGGCTCTGTCACAATTTCAGAGAGTCGTGAATATTTATATCTTCACAATTTAAGGGTTCTTCAAGATCTACAAAGAAAGACAGGGCACTGTGTATGACATACGCAATAAAATTTGCCCTGGTCACATTGTAGTAATAATACAAGGAACACCAGAAAATCATTCACGGGCAGAACTTGCATATGAGCGTCTTGGAGCCCAAGTGCTGTAACTCATTCTTTTCTTGATATATTTAATGACCTATTAGAACTTTTACACAAAATTCAATAGTCCTTTCTGTATCTTTTTGATCACGTATGTTATCAGGGTAGTTTTTCCTTACTCAAATTATCAATGTCAATGAAAAAAATGGACATATGGCATTTACTGGCCGGGATATCCCCTTCGGGGTTCGACCGCCATATTGCACACCTGTTTAGTTGGTGCCACTTTGGCGACTTGCGTGTAAATGATGACAGACACACAACACCCAATCCCATGCCAGGAATCGAACCCGGGTCCCCTTGCGTGGTAGGCAGTAACGCTACCGCTGCGCTACTGAGGCAGACATCAATGTCGATAAATTTTATATGTTTATAGACTTGATAAAAGCGCCCAAATTAAGTTACATCACCTGTGATATAAAACAGGTGAAATATTTTATTTACCATAAAAATACGCATGACAATCAATAAAAATGTTGACATAATCTTTGTTACATATCAACAAAACTATCATTTCCATTCAGTGACGTCTTCAGAATTGTCGAAAGAAAGACATCTCAAAGTATTGGTAATAAATAGGTGGACTGAAGGGCTAAAGTTCTTCCTTGTCCACCTCCTCTTCTGTTACTACCCACTGTCCTGCATACAGATTTCCTTCAACTATGTTAGTGTGCATCCTTTCAGATATCTGCTTGAAGCCCAACAAGTGAAATTCCATGTATATTGAAAGAATTTTCTCAAAAAGAAGAGTGAATGGATTCCTCTTTTGGTACCAAGTCCACAGCCTCGACACTAGGTGCTTTTCAGTGCCAGTCTTTCTTTTGGTGACTGAATTCATGTTTTTGACAGACAAGAAGTGATTGATTGTCATTACAGTAACATGAAAGTGATTTTTTCCTTGACTTGGCAATAATATTGAATCAATGATTGGGACAAAATACTTATTGTGTCTTGATGGAGTTTTCTACTACGGCAAATTCATCTTCATTGAAGAGATTGAAATGGCCAGCTGTCATGAGCTTTCGATCTGTGATTTTTATGTTATTTTTTCACCTAAAACTAGTTTCCCTAACTTACCTATAGGTGCTACATCTAAGATGTTTTACTCAATATCCGTAAAAGCAACCAAACACAGGAGACTATCAATTTTCATGAAAAGTAATAAGGTAACAAGAAAATGGAACACACTGATCAGCACTGGATGACTGAATGTGACGGAAAATATTCGTCGCTACATCCATTATCAACCCATAAACTACATCTGTGACGCTGCCTTTATTACTGTAACCAATGGTGAATCACACTGAACATAATTTAAACGAACAAGTAAAATCCTGTAATAGGCAGAATGAGAAGATAGAACATCCACAGTGAATTGATAAAACTCTAAACAACTGCAGGCACAGTGGTGAAAATACCAACAACACAACTTCAGGGTCAACAGACATATGTCTGCATACAGCAGAAACTTGTGCTGATACACATGCAATTGATATGCGAGTTATGAATTACAACATTCTCTCTGTTAAAAAGAACACCACTTGCTGAACAAAATCTCACCCATATTTAAAAAAATAAAGGAGAGTGGTGTTACATGTATGTTGCCTTCCTGTGTCATAGGATGAACAATGACTTCACACATTGCAGCCCAGGCTAGCCAGCATGGATTGGGAGGAATGTCAGAAATGCCCCACAGTGGTAACACAATGGTTGCAATCAATCAGCCCAGAACACTCGGTAAATTAGACTTAGATCTAGCAGGTGACCACACTTGACAAGCTGCCATATGGTTTGTGGTGGACAGTACATAGTTTCTGTCCACCAGCACCTCCCCCGCCCCCTTTCCCATTCACAGATGGAATGTGGAAAAAAGACTACTTGCACCCCTCCATATGCAGTCAAATTTCCAGTGATATTTTGCAAGAAGCATATAGGAGAGAGTAGTGTGTGTCTTGACTCATTTTCTAATATGGGCTCTCTGCATTGTGTAAAACTGCCTTTGCTGTGCTGTATCTATCTACTAATATGTACCACTGCATTTTGAGAATTTCCATCACAAAACCATGACAAGTTGGGCAGCTCTTCTTTGAATCTTGACCATCATCATCGTTACTCCAGCTTGGTAAGTATCACAGATTGCAACATTATGTTCAAGAAATGTTACAATGGTAGCAAGATGACAGTTTTACACCAAGGCGACAAAGAGGTCATTAGAGATGAAACACAGATTTTTTTAAGGATGGGGACTATAACTGACCATGCTCTTTCAGAGAAACTATCCTGGCAAGTACCTGGAGTGATTCAGGGAAATCCTGGCAAACCTAAATCAGAATGGCTGGATGCCGATCTGAACCATCATCATCCTGAATGCAAGTGCAGTGAACTAGCCACTGTCAAGAATTGGTCAAATAAGGGTTATTTATACATGTGAATTACTACATTCTGGATTCTTCCAATAAATGAGGCTATGCCTTCCCAATGGCTAGATTTATTTGGTCATTCCCTTTTAAATCAATTTAGACAGGAAATCTTGGATATTTTATGATTGTAACCAATTCAAGTGACTGACTGCTTGGCTAAACAGTATAATCTGTCCTCTCACATTACATTTATGTTTACAGCTGGCTACCAATCTTTGCACCAGGCACTGATCTCCTAGCATGTCTGCATTTTATATAAAGTTTCTAATGATGTCAGCTTCCTGCACACAACTGTGATGTCTTCAAAGAGCCTCACATAGCTGCAGGCATCAATTGCCACTTGTGTGATTTGGCATTACCATGCAGCATATGGGAACCAAGTTCACATACACCACGTTCATGATGCACACAAAACAGCAGTAAATTATGTGCAAAGGTCAGCTGCAACACTGTTGTAAAACATATACAGTGGAACAAATGCTTCCAACATAAAAACTCCCCCCCCCCCCCCACGCACACGCACACACGTTTCAACAAGATTACAACACATCACAGTCGAATAAATGATAATCACTCTCCTGGCTAAACTGTGCACAAAACGACGTTTCAATGTTCCTTGGGTCCACTCAGAGTAGTCAAAACATCACATTCAGTGACTCATATGGTGCATTTGTGTATGTACTGAGGAACCTCTTTAGGCCAATGATACACAAACCGAATGAGGATGTGTGACACAAAGACTCGTGTGAGACTTAGACTACAACATGCGGCACAGACTGCATGCCTAGTCACTTTGGCAAGGTAAAAATCCCTGCAACAGGCTGAAGCATACTGTCAATCATGGCCATATTGCCACACATTTTTTCTACTGGGTCAACATCCATGAAGAAACACTAGAGGCAACATTCAACTTCCTACCAAACTCTCACTGATTGTAGTAAGCCTCGAAGTCTCCCTATGACTTGGTCGTTACTAAGGTCATTGTAATCTGCATGCTGTATCTTCCTGTTACTTGATTCAAGTATGGTGTGTCCCAACGACGAAAATGCTGTTCAGCATTTCAATATCCAATACTTCCTCCCACATGGACTGTAGTAGGCACACTAACTGTAAGTTTGCCTAGCACTGATGTCTTAGTGTGAAGAACAGTTTAGGCAGTACCGTTTCACAATGGTGCCATGTTTTCCCCTCATGGATATTTACAATTTCTTGACTTATGTGCATTTCAGTGGCTTAAGTGCACTTACTGTGTGTGTGTGTGTGTGTGTGTGTGTGTGTGTGTGTGTGCGCCTTTGATTGTGTACTGGTGACAACTTCTTGTTGGTTACAGCCAATGGGGTGACAGTGCACAGTGCTCAATGGGAATTCCTGGAGTTTATAATCTTTATCATCATTTGACAGCACACAGTGCCCAATGGAAATTGCTCAAGTTTATAATCTTGATCATCACAAACATTTGGTTGTTTTTACACATGTCGTGATTTCCAAGGTTCTGGTTAGGTCAGGATGTGATAGCACAGCTTAATCAAAATACCAGCCAACTTCATTTACAGATCAAAGGAAATTACAAAATACAAATAAGTAATGTCACAGACTACCACACATGTGCAGTGTAAGTGCATTTTTATCCATCTCAGTTTATGCTGAACTATCACGATGTGCCCTTGTGCATTAAAAAAAAGTGTCAGTATTACCAAAGCATTTTTAGACAAATGCCTGAACTAAAAGCACAAAAATTATTGCATTAGGTGAGAACCAATTTAATGAATTACCTACTAATGATCTCATTAAAACTAATAAAGATTAAAAGTTATTAAAAATGTATGTGTCACTTGGCCTCTAATACAATGTTGAAGATTTATTCCAAGACTAATGTTCACACATTAATTCCTGTAATATTTCAAGCTGACTCACCTATGTAACACACACAGTACTGCTGTGTAAATCTGTTATACAGTACTCTCCAAACAGGAGAACAAATTGAGGAAGAACAATATAATGGGAACAATTGGACAAAGCCTATAGAGTGGACCATTTCTAAAAGGCTGAAGTCTCAATCAGGGCCAGTGGCAGTCACGGCAATGTTTCTCTGCTGCCCATAGGTTAACAACATTTCAGTTTCACTTATCCATTGGGATGGTACTTTCACGGGATCAATGATGGGTGAGAAAATGAATTTC
This sequence comes from Schistocerca cancellata, assembly GCF_023864275.1. NCBI lineage: Eukaryota > Metazoa > Arthropoda > Insecta > Orthoptera > Acrididae > Schistocerca > Schistocerca cancellata. Next base: position 505,476,299 of record NC_064629.1, on the reverse strand, counting down.
TAGTGCTGAAATACAAATTACTCTTCTTCACTGCTGTCATAGGTATCTGACCCTTTTCTCTGAACACGTCACAAATCATGAGATTATGACTAGGTTGGTGTGTGACAGCTGGGTTGTGATTCGGCAAATCAACAAATGTGAAAGCTAAAATATCAGGTTGCAGTGCTAGACTGATCTGCAACTTAGCCAGAGGCCTAGGTTACATTGGAAAATTATAGTTTTACTCATAAAAATTACATTCATAATCTTAATTGCCAAAATAATTGTTTCTTTTTAATGTGTTATGATTTCGAAGGCTGTGATATACTGACACAAAAATGTGCCTATATTACTTTGAAACACATTGCCTGTCCACTGATCTCTCATTGGCTGCAAAAACCCATCACCACACACATCCCTTACCTTCCCATCAACCCTCATGGCGAGCACTGGCAACATTGTTGCAGAGAACACAAACGAACATAACTGGCCCCAATCTAGACTTTTACTTTTCTAAAATACTCCGATATTAAAGCTTCTAATATCCATAAATATTCGTCATGGCCTACATAGAAATGAAAAAAACTTAATGTAACTATAGGCGGAATGCCCTCCATAAAAAAAACCTAGCTGACAATACTTTAAGATTCTTTATTTGGGGCAGGTAGATAAATGACTGATAATATGGCCAAATATTGTAATGTACTATTTATAAATAAAAATTTCATCTTTGATGGAACAAAGATTCAAAATGTTAACATGGGTTACACACTTAGACCCACATTAAAAGAAATGCATTTCATTCAAGAAGAGCTAACTGTTTCATCTTTGGTGAAACAGAGACCTACTGTAACTTCTTATAAATACAGCATTGAAAATGTTGTGCACAACTGGAGAAAAGCTTGTCTCTCAACAATGACAACTGGGAACAGCAGAAATACCAACTAAGTAGGAACACCATAAACAATGTTTTGATGAAATAAACTGGTGCAGATAAATGAAGATCTGGCAACAAATTCTTCACCGACTCACCTCCACAATTCATCATCAACTGAGGATTTATTTTTAATGAAAGCATTCAGCTGTGGAAATTACACTGACATGTAGCATAAAATACGAGCCGAAGTACCAAGAAACAATCGGCTGAAATTGTTAGTATATCTTAAGTACTATCATATTTAAGCTACCTTTAAAGTATGATATTCTTAACACTTTGGAGACCAAGAATAGCTCAGGTTGCAACTTTGTGTTATTTAGACTGCACCCGAGTATAGGTCGGGCTGTAATTTTCTCAATGCATGACTAATTTTTCATTCATAAACTGACTCCTAACACAGAGGTCAAATGCTGTCACCAATGACACACACCATTTTAATTAACACTGTATGAAATGGGAGTTTCCAGCAAGTTGTCTCCAAAACACTCATTAGCATTACAACACGATCTCCCTGAACAGCTAGCTTCGTATCAGGTAAATGTCAAAATACAAAAAGTACATATAAAGCTGCTACAGGGCATTTTGACTTGATTTTAAATCTAAATGTCCACGGTAAATTTGAAGAGGGCAAAAAGTACAGACACTCATATCCTGTATACTTTTCATCCCTTCCCTATCCACTGCTTAAACTGTGTGTGAGAAAAGAAGGTAACTGTGACAAAACCATACTTGCTACCTACTACATGCCAATATATGTATATAAATCAAGGTTTATGACTGACTAAATTAGTTATAAACCTCGATTCATATACATATACTGGCATATAGCAGCGAGTTTTTAAACCTTACATAAAATTTCAAAAAAGCCTATGACACAAAATACTACCTTCCTCATGTAAATAATAATATCCAATTCAAGGTTGTTTAAATGTTGATATGTGGAAGCTTAGTTGGAACTACTACCTCCAAAGCAAGTAGGTTTACCAATTGCACAGAAGTCACTAAATGTTCGAAGGGGACTAACTTCCGAAGCATCAAAATCTAAAATACCATATGTCATGACCTACAGAGGTACAATTTACGATTTATAGCATCACAAGTTATTCAAAAACAATTTCCATTCCTGCTCAGGAGAACCCATGGGGTTAGTTCTTATACATAAACACAGAATTACCATTTACAGAAAATAATGTTAATGGTAGTGCAACACTTCTATACTGACAATACTGTTACAATTTTTAATGTATTGCTAAGTATGCTTACTTTAGGAAAATATTACCTGGCAGTTAATTTTCAAGTATAAATAGTTCATGGAGAGAAAAATGCTAATCTCATCTATTTTGTTACTAAATGTTCCAAAAACATGGCAGACAAGTTAGCATACAACACTAAGTAATGGAAAGATACTTACATTTCTGTGCTCCATTGAATAAAGCTCTGTCCTTTGGTGTGTCGCCAACTTCAATTATCTTAGCTCCAGCCAATAGCTGCATAATTAAACCTGAAGTTACAATGGGGGAAATACCAAGTTCCATAAGAGTACCTCGATTGGAAGCTAGAATAACACGTATCCAGTAGAATGGGTCTGCAGAGTCTGAACTCATTATGCCAAACAGGGGTATCTGAAATATCAAAGCAAACAATATATCAGGTTTCCTTCAAATGAGGGTGCCGAATTCAAGAGTTCATGAAGTCTACATCAAACAACAGGCTATTTTCCTATGTCGAAAATATGGTTTACACACTCACCATTCTGAATGATTTTAACATTTAATAGAATTTTCAGTCAATATTCTCAATTTTTCTGTAATTTAAGCTTAAAAGTCATTAAATATAAAGATTTGGCCACATGATCAAAACTGTTTTGTTATTGGCTGAAACTCTAGTGATGTCACAGGAATAAGAGTAAGATGAAGCTGTATGTGTTGTAAGAGTGCTAGCCAAAGTTACTTCCAAAAAGAAGTGTGTGAAAAGGGACCAAACTCTGAGGTCAAGGGTTCCTAGTCTTACACAGTAATTAAACTAACTTATGCTAAGAACAACACATACACCCATGTCCAATAGAGGACTCAACTCTCCAGCAGGAGGGACCATACAGTTCGTGACAACGCGCCTCAAACCGCGTGGCCACTCCACATAGCAGTTGCATCTACATCTATAATCTGCAGACTACTGAAGGTCCATGGCAGACGGTATGTCCCACTATACTAGTTATTAGGGTTCCTTCATGTTCCATTCATGTACGGAGGATGGGAAGAATGATTGACTCAATGCCTCTCTGAAATGTAGGGGATTTTAATATATTACTAGATTCATCACCATTTAAAGCTGGTTCTTCGAACTTTGTTAATAGCCTTTCTCTCGATAGTTTACGTGTATCTTCAAGAATCTTCCAGTTCAGTTCCAGTTGTATATCTGTGACACTCTCCCATGGATTAAACAAACCTGTGACCATCCAAGTCGCCCTTCTCTGTACACATTCAATATACCGTTAGTCCTATCTGGTACGGATCGCACACACTTGAGCAATATTCTAGAACCAGCCGAACGAGTGATTTTTAAGCAATCTCCTTTGTAGACTGACTGCACTTCCCCAGTATTCTACCAATAAACTGATGTCTACCACCTGCTTTACCCATGACTAAGCCTATGTGATCGTTCAATTTAAAATCCCTACAAAGTGTTACCCCTAGGTTGAAATCACATGGGCTATCAAGCACAGCAATGCTAGAAAAGCCCCTGGGCCTGATGGCATTCAAAACCGTGTCCCGCAGGAGTTCACAGATGAAGCTGTAGAATACCTCACACACTTAATGAATGCCATCCTGACACACCAACACTTCCCTGACTTTCGGAAGGCGGCCAAGGTCCTGATGTTCAGGAAGCCAGGGAAAGACCACTCTCTCCCACAAAATTACCGACCCATCAGTCTGCTGTGTTCGCTCAGCAAGATTGTTGAGAAGGTAATACTAAAACATATCACTAGGCATTGAAACGCCACCGACACACTAAGACTGGAGCAATTCGGCTTTAGGAATCACCACTCGACAACAAAACAACTCCTCCGCGTAGTCGAACATATAACACACGGCTACAACATAAACAAAGCCACAGGGGCCGTGTTCCTGGACATCGAAAAGGCTTTCGATCGTCTCTGGCACAATGGACTCATACGCAAACTAAGCGAAGCTGGTTTCCTGGACGAACTCTTACGTCTCATACACTCATATCTCACTAACAGATGTTTCAATACTATCGTCCAGGATAAACAATCAACACAACATGGTATCCAAGCTGGAGTACCCCAAGGAAGCATCCTAGGGCCCATCTTGTTTAACCTGTACATTAATGACTTCCCAGCGACACAAAACACGACGTTAGCTGTCTACGCGGATAACACCGCCATCCTTGCGCAAGATTGGAAACCGTCGAACATCAATTCACGAATACAGACAGCACTCAGAACAGCTGAGCCTTGGTTGGAGCGATGGCGTATTAAAGTAAACGTCGACAAGTGCGAAGCAGTTCTGTTCACACGCAGACCGAAACTACTGCGCAAACATCATCAACACTGTAAACCAATAACACTACATACACGCCCAATACGTTTCCGAGAGAAAGTCAGGTACCTTGGTGTCTGGCTGGACTGGAAACTTACATGGGGGGACCACATCGAATACGTTGCCAACGGAGCGCACGCGAGGCTCAAACAGCTCTACCCAATGCTCAACAGGGAAAGCACACTGAATAGGAGGGTGTCGAGGTCCATATACACGACACTGATTAGACCTCTGATGACGTACGCAGCTCCCGTCTTGGGATATGCAGCTCCTACACGAGTGCGCCGCCTGCAGATCATACAGAACAAGGTGCTACGAATCATTAGCAACGCTCCACGCTGCACACGCACCATGGATCTGCACCATGAATACCGCCTTCATACCCTCAAGGAAGTATTCAAAAAACACACCACACGACTATACAGGAACTCGAGACACTAACAATCCTTTCATCCTCACTTTGGTAAACTACGATCACAACCACAGGTGGAAGCACAAGCGGCCAAAGACACTGCTAGCTAGGGCATAGCCACCTATGGTAAACTATCATACGCAAACAACGACAAACGTCTGTAAGCCCCTGCATATCAGCAACACTTATATGCAGGGCTTCTAACAGCCGTGTACCACAAGTCTCTAGAGGAACGGAAGGTTCCAAATGATTGAAAAAGAGCACAGGTAGTCCCAGTCTTCAAGAAGGGTCATCGAACAGATGCGCAAAACTATAGACCTATATCTCTCACGTCGATCTGTTGTAGAATTTTAGAACATGTTTTTTGCTCGAGTATCATGTAGTTTTTGGAAACCCAGAATCTACCATGTAGGAACAAACACGGATTCCGGAAACAGCGATCGTGAGACCCAACTCGCTTTATTTGTTCATGAGACCCAGAAAATATTAGATACAGGCTCCCAGGTAGATGCTATTTTCCTTGACTTCCGGAAGGCGTTCAATACAGTTCCGCACTGTCACCTGATAAAGTAAGAGCCTACGGAATATCAGACCAGCTGTGTGGCTGGACTGAAGAGTTTTTAGCAAACAGAACACAGAATGTTGTTATCAATGGAGAGACGTCTACAGACAAAGTAATCTAGTGTGCCACAGGGGAGTGTTATGGGACCATTGCTTTTCACAATATATATAAATGACCTAGTAGATAGTGTCGGAAGTTCCATGCGGCTTTCCGCGAATGATGCTTTAGTATACAGAGAAGTTGCAGCATTAGAAAATTGTAGCGAAATGCAGGAAGATCTGCAGCGGATAGGCACTTGGTGCAGGGAGTGACAACTGACCCTTAACATAGACAAATGTAATGTATTGTGAATACATAGAAAGAAGGATCCTTTATTGTATGATTATATGATAGTGGAACGAACACTGGTAGCAGTTACTTCTGTAAAATATCTGGGAGTATGCGTGCGGAACGATTTGAAGTGGAATGATCATATAAAATTAATTGTTGGTAAGGCGGGTATCAGGTTGAGATTCAATGGGAGAGTCCTTAGAAAATGTAGTCCATCAACAAAGGAGGTGGCTTACAAAACACTCGTTCGACCTATACTTGAGTATTGCTCATCAGTGTGGAATCCCTACCAGATCGGGTTGACGGAGGAGATAGAGAAGATCCAAAGAAGAGCGGCGCGTTTCGTCACAGGGTTATTTGGTAACCGTGATAGCGTTACGGAGATGTTAAGCAAACTCAAGTGGCAGACTCTGCAAGAGAGGCGCTCTGCATCGCGGTGTAGCTTGCTCGTCAGGTTTCGAGAGGGTGCGTTTCTGGATGAGGTATCGAATATATTGCTTCCCCCTACTTATACCTCCAGAGGAGATCACGAATGTAAAATTAGAGAGATTAGAGCGCGCACGGAGGCTTTCAGACAGTCGTTCTTCCCGCGAACCATACGCGACTGGAACAGGAAAGGGAGGTAATGACAGTGGCACGTAAAGTGCTGTCCGCCACACACCGTTGGGTGGCTTGCAGAGTATAAATGTAGATGTAGAAACTACCAGCTGCTATTAGAGCCGACCAACAGGCCACAGCAGGGACACTGCCGAGCTCCCCCACAGACGCACAAACAATCTGCCAACATTCCCTCACACTGTGCTTCCGGTATATGACCTATCGGACACAAGATCGATAACAAACCTAACTGTTGCAGGTTGCTGACGCTGAACAAGGACTCCGTACCAGCACCCAGCACCAGCTGCCGAGCAGCACAAATGCAGAACGTCAAGGTATTGACATGCATGATACCCACTACTAACAAAGCCTATCCTTGCACGACCTATCACAGGCAGCAAGACAACCGCTACTGCTCTTACCACCCGACCTAACTATCACAGAGGTTTTTTTCCCCTTGGCTCTTGCCTTGGCACTTTTTTTCCTCTGCCCTTCAAACCACTACCCTTCGTCCGATTTCGACCAATCTATCTCCAGATGAGCGCGTATTAATGGTTAACCCTAACCAGACGTACGCAAACATCACAGTACCCACATCCCACGACACCTCACTTTAGTGAATACTAACCCTTATGCAGAGATGGCAGTAGACCTTTTGTGTTGGCCATCATGCCGGTGTGGGCGTGGAGGGGCTCCATGTCTTATATAAAAAAAAAAACCATAAGTATTTGGCTGAGTTGGCTGATTCCAACAGTGACTCACTGGTATTATAGTCATACATTACTATTTTTTTATTTTCATTTTGTTAAGTGGACAATTTTATATTTCTGAACATTTAAAGCAAGATGTCAATCTATGCAGCACTTTGAAATCTTGTCAAGACCTGACTGAATATTTATGCAGCTTCTTTCAGACAGTAATTCATTGTACGTAACTCGTCTGCAAAAAGTCTCAGGTTACTGTTAATAACTGCAAGGTCATTAACATACAACATTAACAGCAAGAGTCCCAATATGCTTCCCTGAGGTGTATCTGAAGTTACTCCTACATCTGACAATGACACAATATCCAAGATAATATGCTGCATTCTCCCTACCAAGAAGTCCTCAATGCAGTCACAAATTTAAATTGATACCCAATATGATTGTACTTCTGACAATAAGTGTATTTGTGGTTCTGAGTCAAATGCTTTTCAGAAATCAAGAAATACTGCACCCGACTGCCTTGATCCAAAGTTTTCAGTATGCCACATGAGAAAAGTGGAAGTTTGGTTCACATGATTAATGTTTTTGGAATCCATGCTGGTTGGCATTGAGGAGACCATTTTGCTGAAGATACCACATTATGTTTAAGTTCAGAATATGTTCTAAGATTCTACAACAAATCCATGTCTTGGATATTGGACAGTAGTTTTGTGGATCACTTACTACTGTTTTTGTAGACAGGTGCGACCTGCACTTTTTTCCAAGAGCTGGACATGGGTTTTTGTTCGAGGGATCTACGACAGTCAGTTGCAAATTCTGTATAGAATCTGACAGGGCTTCCATTGGGCCCTGGGGCTTTGTTCAATTTTAAAGATTTTAGCCGTTTCTTAATAACACTGACACCAACACTTATTTCATTCATCTTTTCAGTGGTATAAGGATTAAATTCAGACAATTCTCCCGGGTTTTTCTTCGTAACAAAATTTTAGAAAAGGGTTAAGCACATCAGCTTTTGCTTCACTACCCTCAGTTTCAGTTCCTGTCTCATTTGCTATGGACTGGACACTAACTTTGGTCCCACTAATAGCCTTTACATACAACCATTATTTCTTTGGCCTTCGTGAATAATCATTTGACAATATTCTGCTACAGCAGCCATTGAAGGCATCATGTATTGCTTTAACAGCCAAACGAGTTTCATTCAGCGTCTATCTACAACCCTACACTTTGTTTTACACCTATTATGCTGTAATCTCTGTTTCTTTAGAAGTTTCTTTACAGTGGATGTGTACAATGGATGTTCCCTCCCATTATGAACTATTCTACTGAACCATGGACCTTGCCATCAGTGAGCTGGCTTGCGCGCCTCAGCGATACAGACAGCAGCACCATAGGTGTAATCACAACAGAAGGCTATCTGTTGAGAGGCCAGACAAACATGTGGTTCCTGAAGAGGGGCAGCAGCCTTTAAGGGCAATTATCTGGATGATTGACTGATCTGTCCTTTTAACATCAACCAAAACGGCCTTGATGTGGTAATACCACAAAAAGCTGAAAGCAAGGGGGAACTACAGCCGTAATTCTTCCTCTGAGCATGCAGCATTCTGTACGGTTAAATGAGGATGGCATCCTCTTGCTTAAAACAAAACAGTCCCCTATTCTAATCTCCGGGCGGGAACTACTCAGGAAGATGATGTCAGGAGAAACAAAACTAGCATTCTAAGGATCAGAGCATGGGATGTTAAATTCCTTAAATGAGCAGGTAGGTTAGAAAATTTAAAAACAATTGGCTTAAGTTAGATATTGTGGGATTTAGTGAAGTTTGGTGGCAGGAGGAACAGGACTTCTGGTCACGTAAAGACAATGTTATAAATATAAAATCAAATAGGGGATAACGCAGGAGTAGGTTTAATAATGAATAAGAAAAAAGGAATGTGGGTAAGCTATTATGAACAGCAATGTGAATGCATTATTGTAGCCAAGATAGACACAAAGCCCATACCCACCACAGTAATACAAGTTTATATGCAAACTACTTCCACACATGGAGAGAGAGAGAAAAACTGCATGACGAGATAAAAGAAATTATTTACTCAGATAGTTAAGGGAAATAAATATTTAACGGTGATGGACTGGAATTCGATACTTGGAAAAGGAAAAATAGTAGATAAGTATGAACTTGGAGAAAGGAAAGAAAAATGAAGCACCCTGGTAGAGTTTTGCACAGAGCATAACTCACTCACTGGTAACACTTAGTTTAAAAATCATAAAAGAAGGTTGTATACGTGGAGGAGACCTGGAGACACAGGGAGGTCTGCGACTGATTATGTAATGGTAAGAGACAGATTTAGGAACCAGGTTTTAGGTTGCAAAACAACTGTAGATTAAAATTGAAGAAATTGGAAACATGTAAAAGATTAAATAGATGAGACCTTGATAAGTTGAAAGAACCAGAAGTTGCTGAGATTTTCAGGGGCAGCAAAGGAATACAGTAGCAAACAAATGAGTGGCTTTAAGAGATGAAATAGTGATGGCAGCAGAGAATCAAATAGGTAAAAACACAAGGCCTAGTATAAATTCTTGGATAACACAATATATTGAATTTAACTGATGAAAGGTAAAAATATAAAAATGCAGCAAATTAAGCAGGTGAACAGGGACACAAACGTTAAAAAATATTGAACGACAGGAAGTGCAAAATGGCTAAGCAGGAATGGCTAGAGAACAAATGTACGGATTCAGAAGCATATTTCAGTAAGATACAGATAAATACCACCTACACAAAAATTGAAGAGGGCGTGGCAGAAAAGAGAAGCAGCCGTATGAATATCAAAAGCTCAGATGGAAAGCCAGCCCCAAGCAAAGAAGGGAAAGCTAAAAAGGTGGAAGAAGTATACACAGGGTCTACACAAAGGTGACAAACTTGATGGCAATATTATAGAAAGGGAAGTGGACGTAGATGAAGATGAGATGGGAGATATGATAGTGTGTGAAGAAGCTGACACAGAGCTCTGAAAGACCTAAGTCAAAACAAGGCCCAAGGAGTAGAAGATATTCCATCAGAATTGCAGATAGCCTTGGGAGACAGAACTCTTCCATTGGTATGCAAGATGTATGAGACAGGCAAAATACCCTCAGACTTCAAGAAGAATGTAATAATTCCAATTCCAAAGAAAGTAGTAGCTGACAGATGTAAAAATTGCTGAACTATCAGTTTAGTAAGTCACAGATGCAAATACAATTATGAATTCTTTACAGAAGATTGGAAAAACTGGTAGAAACTGACCACAGGGAATAGCAATTTGGATTCCACAGAAATGCAGGAAGATGCGAGGCAATAGTGAACCTATAAGTTGTTAGAAGACAGATTAAGGAAAGGCAAACCTACGTTTCTAGCATTTGTAGACTTAGAGAAAGCTTTTGACAATGTTGACTGGAATATTCTTTGGAATTCTGATGGTATTAGGATAAAATTCAGGAAGCAAAAGGCTATTTACAACTTCTACAGAAACCAGATGGCAGTTAAAAGAGCTGAGGGGCGTAAATGGGAAGCCGTGGTTGAGAAGGGAGCGAAACATGGTTGTAGCCTATAAAAATCTGGAGTAGAAATTAAAGTTCAGGGAAAACAAATAAAAACTGTAAGATTTGTCGACGGCATTTTAATTCATTCAGAAACAGCAAATGACTTAAGAGTAATTGAACAGAATGGATAGGGTCTTGAAAGGAGCATACAAGATGAACATCAACAAAAGGAAAACAAGGATAATGGAATACAGTTGAATTAAACTGAGTGATGCTAAGGGAATTAGTTCAGAAAATGAAAAAGTAGTAGATGAGTTCTGCTATTTGGACAGCAAAATAACTGATGAGGGTCAAAGTACAGATGATATAAAATGAAGACTGCCAACGGCAAGAAAAGCATTTCTTGAGAAGAGAAATTTGTTAACATCGAATATAGATTTAAGTGTTGCGAAGTCTTTTCGATGAGTACCGTATTTGTCCAGTGTTTAGCAATGTATGAAAGTGAAACGTGGACAATAAACAGCTTAGACAAGAAGAGAATATAAGCTTCTGAAATTTTGTGCTACAGAAGAATGCGAAAGAGTATATGGGTGGTTCATGAACTAATAAGGAGGTACTTAACAGAATCACGGAGACAAGAAGTTAGTGGAACTACTTGACCAAAAGACGGGATCGGTTGATACAACATGTTCTGAAACATCAATGGATTACCAATTTAGTATTGGAAGAAAGTGCTGGGGGGGGGGGGGGGGGGGTAATTGTAGAGAGAGACCAAGAGATGAACACAGTAAGCTGGTTCAGAAGGAGTTTCAAGTTCCACCTCAAGATATGACACTACTGATTTTTTATCTGGTTTACTGAAAAATATATATTGCTTGTTTTAGTTATTCTTTGTGCTTTAGTAACCATTGTTGCCACAACTGCATCATGGTCACTGATACCAATTTCAATGTGGGCAGCCTCGAAGTCAGATCTATTTGTTGCCATTAGATGCAATACATTTCCATCATGAGTAGGGTTCCTAACTACCTGTTCTAGGTAGTTTTCAGAAAAGGAATTCAGTAGTTTCACAGGATGTCTTATGCCCATTACTAACAAAACAAATTTTCCCAAGTAATAATTGGATGATCAAAGTCTCCATCAATGATTACTTGGTTTTTTTTGTACTTCCTGCAAACAGTTATTCAGTGGTGGAAACTGCATTTACCACTTTTAAGTAAGAATGGAAACAAATTTTGTGAAGGTTGATAGGGGAAACTTTCCAAAAGTTGGTGTCTGAGGCCTCTTCATGCTTAGGAAACAAACCAGACTTAAGTTCCAAAAGTAAGAAATATGAAAACTGCACTGTGTGGTGACTGGAACAAAAGTACTGTGATGTGGCAGTAAGTTGTAGACCTGTCTTATAACTGAGGAAATCTGCAACTTTATTATTTGGTTGGACCATGCTGGAAAGGTTTTCCAGGGCAACTTGTGAAAGCCTTCAGTCTTGCCCACAAAAGCTTCTACCTGAAGACACCTACCACTTTCACTTCTGGGAATCTGCACCCCTTACTTGCTGAATGCTCCACTATGCATTGTCCCCCACTCTCACTGGCCCAGAGTCACTAATGTCCAGTAGTGGCATCCTCATGAGCTTTGCACCTGAATGCACTTAGCTGCATATTCCACACACAAAAGTCTATCTCTGGCAGCTCATCCTGATGAGTTTTGTCATATTTTGAGACACAGATATCCATATAAGACCTGTATCAGAGATCTGGCTCAAACCAAGTACTGCCACAAGTTCAGTAGATCTAGAGGGCTACATCTTTCTAAGACACGACAGATGTAATCAACGACAGGCTGGAGTACGAGTGCACATATTGCTCTGATTTATCATCTACTGTGCTACAAATATCCAACAATATGGATGATAAACAAGTGGAATACATTCATTCACAGAGATCAAATCCCTGAACAGAAAGAGCCTGATGTATCCTTCACAAACCTTGTAAAACAGGCAGGTTTGCCTGCTTCGAAACTACTCTAAGTCTCAAATCGACATACAAGCAGGTAACTATAGGTGGTGACACTAACAAATTTTCTATACACTAGTTTTTACAGTGTGAAATTTAAGCAGACTCTTTCTTCTTCAAACTTGTTGCTACTACAGTTTGATCCTACCCATAACATGAACAATGATCACAATCTCATACATATATTTGCAATGAAATCCCCTAACAGAATAATTCATACCCCTCAAATATCTGCACCTCACATCTGCCCATAAATTTCATGATGTTCTTGATAGAATGCCTCATAAGGAAACTGCAACTGACTACATACCAAACCCCAAACACACTACTTTATCTGGACTTGCAACTGAGGCGTAAGAAATAGAGCAATGTCTTCTATTTCTTTCTCGGACATGAAAAAAAAACTTCATGGGTTTATTAACAAACTTACCTAACTATATGACAAATATGCCTCCCCTTCCCTGAAGCCTGGAAAAGTAAGAAGAAAACCTGTACCTTGGCTATCTGAACTAAAACAGCTCATGAATCTCAGAGATGTTGCACATCATGCATACAAACTATATCCATGCCTGAAAGCCCTATTGCTTACAAGTAGAACTGGAACAGAGCCAATCAAGCTGTGTGAAACTGAAAACTCTTGCATATCCTTACAATAGCAGACAACAGAAAGAACAGCTGTGCTACACAAAAACCTACATGGTCTTCGTACAGGCAAAGTAAAAGCTGCAGCTGATCTGATTGGCACCATCACAGAACTGAACTGGTACTCTACATTACTTACAACCACAGCTGAATCACAAATGAAACAGACTCATTGCTTATTCATGGAGATAAATGACAAGCTGTGAAAAATTCTATCTAAAGGACATTACATTGAATACCATCACAAAAGTAACCATTCATATCAGATCAGCATCTACCGGACAAAATGGCATCACAGTCCATATGATGAATCTTATTACTGACCCACTACTGCCCACTGTAACACACATTAATCACCCCTTAACAACATGTGAATTCCCTGAGGCCTGGAAATGTGACAGATTAAGCCACTACCTGAAAAGGGTGTTGCATTCTTCCTGCAGTGTCCAAGACCTGAGAGCATATACGCCACTACCAGCTAAAACACAAACAACCTACTAGACAAATACTGATCAGGTTTCTGTAAATATCACAGCACATCTGCCTTAAGAAAGGTAACAGATGACCTGAAGCTTGCCATAGATGCACAAGAGGCAAGCATCAAGTGCTTCTTTGACTTCCAAAAAGCCTTCGACAGTCAACTTTGACATTTTACTTGCCAAACTTAGCAGCCTTAACTTTTTGCCAAGTGCAGTGCAATGGTTTTGCTCATACCTGATGTCTCGCCATCCATGCATCATATTCAGCCCCATAAAAGTTACAATGGGGGCAGGTACTATCAGACATCCTCACAGTTTAGTATTAAGCCCTACATAATTTTCATTGTATGTAAATGATGTGCCATCAGTTTTGTCCTACTGCAAATACCGCATGTACACTGATGACCTGTAGTTTTATCCGAGTGCAAAACCAATTATCCTGACGACACCTATTGAGAATCTCAATACCGACCTGTGCGCACTACATAAATGGGTGCAGGATATAGGATTAAACCACAACCCATAAAAGAACAAAGTGATACTGACTGGTCATTCCAGCTCATTAACCTGAAGTATCTGGAATCCCTACCATCTTTAACCCCAAATGGGAGACAACTTTTCTCCTTCAGCAAACAGTCTAGGAGTAAAAATAAATGAAAATCTAAACTGGACTGAGCACATGACCCCAATATGCAGGAAGCCATCAGCATCTCTCCATGCCTCCTGAAAAAGAAACTTACACAAAGACTTATACTTACTGATTAGAGCAATGTTGTCCTGCCAGGGCTTTCTCAGGAAAGCATGCAGCACCAATAACTGGTCATGATGCCTGTGTTCATTATATTGATGATGTTTAACTTTATCATATTCACAACTATCCTGTGTATCATATTCACAACTGTTCTGTGCATGCAGACAAGTGCAGAGATTTTCATACCCTCAATCTTGTCAACAGTCTTATCAATAAACACTGTCCCTCCTAACCTGTCTTTCCTCAACTTTAATAATCTTGTCCGAACGAGACGGCAGAAACCTCCATCCCCATCAGAGCAAAATCCTTTGTCACCCTCCAACGTTCAGCCATTTTCTCCGAGTCCTCAGTATCAGGAACCTGACTCTGGAATAACCTCCCACATTATATTAGAGAATTGAACAACATCTCCAGCTTCGGAAGACAGTTAATGACTTACTAATATAGCAACAATAAGGATTACCCTTCTACAACCTCCTTTCCAACCAGATATTCATAATTTCCCAGTAAGCTTAGCTGGTGCAGTCTCTAAATTTCCTATCCCCAGAACTCACCATATCAGAAAACACCTGTCTTGTACACCTATAAATTCTTTTTATATCTGTCATCATCATCATCATCATCATCATCATCATCATCATCATCATCATCATCATCATCATCATCATCACTACTAGTACTATAATCACTATTAGTGACACCAAAATGACTGTCACAGAAAGAAACACAGTGACCATTCTCTCTTTTCGATCTCTAAAAGAGCTGCAACGATTCTCCTCATTCTTTGGAACACTCAATTTCAGTAGTTTTTGTACATGCATTTGTACAATGTGGTATAAAACACCATCTGTAACCCATTTTTCAAAGCAAGATCTCTCTGAATGATATTTAAGACAGTTAAAGAGCAGAAATCTAGCCAGTGATATCACAGGAACCATACCTCAAATGGAGCATTTTAGTGGGGGTTACGTATTTGTTTTTTTTCTTCTGAAATTCATTAGGGTGCAGGGGATGCATGTTATTAGCAAAAAATGACATTCATTTACAAGGATTTCCAGAAAACAGTCAAATACCCTATTCCAAAGCTGATTAGAATTCACTAAACTTTTACACGATACAAATTGCCTACATGATAGTTATATGTGATATTTTCTGAGTATTTCTATACTAAACACCAAGAGAACCAATTCACATTTTCCAGTATAACGTGTAAGTACCAATTAGGCTTCTCAACTGGTCAATTTGCTTTGACAACTCAGAACCAAATTGTCCAGTCTATCGCCACACTAAAGATTTCAAACGAAGGGGGGAAAGGGGTGTTCAGTACCACACTGTAACCCATGTTCCACACACACTCTTAGTACAATATTAATGCCCAACGCCCAGTTTATTCCTTGCCTTTAAGTTCGCATTCAGCACTGTTTGGTTGTCTCTGGATTGTTTTTCCAGTGGCGTTAGCTGTTTGTTAACAGTGACACAGTATTACGGATTTGCTCACTGATTAAGAGTTGGCCAATACACATTCCACGTACGAGTTCACTGACTGCAACCAGAAGACTGACACAATCATGCTACGCTTAGCTGTTGCTGCAAGGAGGCAAGTACATAAAATCATTCTGTGTTATGTATTTAATGCTTTGGTGACAATATTACAGGCTTTTTCACTGTTGTTAGTGTATTTCCACAGGAACAAAGGTGACTGAGGAAACAAACCAAATAAATCACAACTGCATTATTACTCTGTAATGAGCCACCAGGGACTGGACCCAATGTAGCAAAAATATCCCTAAATAACTTCAGAAATTCTGTCAGAGTTTGGTTTCACCCTTTATATCAAATAACTCAATATTATTTACAAATCTAGCAAAAGAATCTGCATAAACTATTCTTGTACTGTTGTTGTGGTCTTTAGTCCAAAGACCAGTTTAATGCAGCTCTCCGCAATTGTCTATCCTGTGCATACTGCTTCGTCTAACAACTGCAACATACATGCAGTTTGACCTGTTTACTGTATTAATGCATATGACCCCTCTACAGTTTTCACTTACCACACTTCTCTAAATTACCTCCTTGATACCTCACAATGGGCTCTATGAACCGATGCCTTCTTTCAATTTAGATGTGCTGTAACTTTCTCTTTTCCTCAAACTGTTTGAGTAGTTCCTTATTAGTTAATCAACCAATGTAATCTTCAGTATTCCTCTGTAGCATCATAGCCTACTTCAAAGAGTACTTTCCTTTTCTGAGCTGCTTGAAGCTCACATTTCACCTCCATACGAGGCCACACTCAAAAGATTTCCTGACAAATTTATATTAGATGTTGACAAGTTTCTCTTTTTAAGGAATGCCTTTCTTGCTACAGCCAGTCTGCCTTTTACACACTCACTACTCCAGACAGCCAGTTACTTTGTTAGCCACATAACAAAACTATTTTTAGCACAATTTCCTAATCTAAATCCTTGTACTATGGCCCTGAATGATTTAACTTTGGTACAAACACTTTGACTCCATAAACCACAGTAACAAAATAAGATAGTCACAAAATACCAAAAGTGTCACACGGAGACTTGCATGGGAACATGCTGTCACAGTATCAGCTGTTACTCCCTGCCAAAACTATCACATACCCACACTAACTCATCCTTTGTTTTTCTCCTCCCCATCCACACCATCTGCTTTTCTACTAATGTCACCAGCCAATCTATGGAATCAGTCTCCCCACCTGTCTATTATTCCTTCTCGAACATAGTCTTGTTCATAGCAGTTCCTTGCCTCCATTTGTGTTCTGCTTCCCTTGCAAGCCAGTCTAATTAATACTGAATTATTGCTGAAGCAAACTAAATAGCTTACTTCCATTACTTGTTGCATCATTCTTGTAGCTCCCACACTCATCATGTTACCTTACATTACTGCGTGTTCTCTTAATGTATAAAAAACTGTGATACCACATGTTCTTAAAATTATGCAGTGTATTAGATGAACAATAAGTTTACCTTTTGCTTCAGAAAGTGCAGAACAAGGAAGTCTCAAGGTACTTATATCTTGCCTTGAATACAATAACAGCATAGCTAAAATGCTTGGGTTACAAATCTTACAGCTGTCAACTGTATCTCTATTTCCTAAATGATTCTGTACTCTCAAAGCCATAATACTACTTGAGATAGTGGGATCAAATTTTACAGTGCTACTGACTACTACCCCCCCCCCCCCTATAAACAGCGTTGTTTAAGTTTTTCGGGGGGGGAATCTGAAGAGTAATCTGAGGTTTAGGTTAGTCACCAACATTTGTTCCATATTTAACATTTGTCATTATGACATGTGAAGTACGGTACATAAACTATAAAAATAACTGGGGCCGGCGTGCGCAATAGTGGGCGACGATAAAAACATAGCTTTCAGCACGTTCTGTACTGACATTTGTAGACTTTTCGAGTCCACCAAGCAATGAAATCGGCCTTTCGGCTGCCAATTTGCAAGTTATATGGCAAACATGAACAATCAGTGATGGATACACTGCTGCATAGAAACACTGTTTGAAACTGACGTTCGTCAAATATATACGCACGTGTGACGCAGAAGCTGAAAACCTGTCGACGCACTTACAAATGTTTAAAAAAAACAATTCCACACACAAAACACGTGAAAACAAATTTAAAGCAAGTACTTATGGTAAATTCAAGTAACGGAACGCTGTGAGAAACATGGTTGTCTAACCCACAATGAGGGAGTGGCAAAAAGTTGCAAGGCGAAACTACAATTTTAAAGACAAGAATAAATTTACGAATAGTCACATTTTAATACTGACCTGGCAGCAGACTAAAAATATGAATAACGTTATCGCTGTCCATAGCACCTTCTCACGAAACTGAATCTGGAACAAACATATGGTTCGTTAGAAACTTCATAAGAAATTCGCCATAGAAGGTAAACACAAAATATATGAACAAAACGTATTAAAGCACTTAAACGTCATACCTTTCTTTCAGGTTTCGCGATTTCTGGAAGTATACTGCAAAACGGCTTGATTACCTCTAGGAACTTGACTGTAACACACGATCAACCATCAAAGTAATTACTTAAAATGTCACCAAGCAATACATAAAAAGCAATAACGCAGTAATCACAGATCGAAATGTGAGATAATTAAACACTCAAAAACAAACTGTGACTAGTACCACATGAAGTTCAGCAAAACTTTAGAAACTGGAAATAAATCTGTCACATTTAGAACAATCAATACTTACTCCCCATATTTACGGAGTTTTACACTATTTATATACAGCAATTCTTGTTTTATACGTTCTACTACAACACGTGACAATTAAAACACCGTCCGCAAGCCACCCTCTCACCGCTTCGAAAGACAACTATGCTTTACACGTCCACAGTCAACCAGTCACGTGACTCGTCGACGCAGGCGCAGTTTCGTTCCAAGGACCGCTAGAGAGCTCTGTGGTGGGGATCATCCGGTTCCAACGCGGCTACTGTTGGAGCATGGAAGTACAGTTACACGACGGCAGTATTCGATCAACGTGGCACCATTGGGTAGGGCGGTGGACGCGGACACTTAATATATCTACGTAGTGCAGTAAACTTCCTTCATCTGTCATTCATTCATTCAGTTCAGTCATAGTAATTAATAAATGTTACAGATACAGCGCATCGCCTACATTTGAGTCGTTTGCTAGTCTGTTTGTATATTTCAGCAAACTATTATGGGACTACCTCTATAACCCACCTCCCGCTAAAGGTCATTCATAAATGGATGTTTCGGGTTCGATAAAATCCATAGCACGGCGTTATGAATCCTTCATGTCTCCACGTATATATATATCTGCTCCTTGTGAAATAGAGGCATGCAACTTGTTTTTAGGTATACTACTAATTTCAAAATTATATGCAAACCACTGTGAAGTGCGTGGCGGAAGGTATTTTCTATCATACAACGTTTTTATGGTTTCTTCCCGTTCTATTCTCATAGGGAGCACGGGAAGAATGGCAAAGTTGGGAGCTGTAATGTACGCCTACGTTGTTGATGTAATACTGGATCTTGCAACTTTGTAAACAGATTTTCGCAGAGTAATGGACTTACGTCTTCAAGCGTCTGCTAATTCAGATTTTTCAGCATTTCCGTGGCACTCTCCCATAGGCCATACGAATCTATGATTTTTCGTTCTGCTCTTCTTTGTATGCGTTCAATATCTCCTGTTAGTTCTGTTTTATATGGATCTCACACACTTAATACAGTATTAGGAAATAGGACGTACGTGTGTTTGTAAAAGTCTCCTTTGTAGACTGAATGCATTTTGAAAATAATTTATTGTCTAGCACAATCACACTGTAAATGTATGGCATTATTGGATGGGAAGCCCCACGGGTCACGTTCAGGCACCTGTCGGAAAGGATGTTCCTCCTGCCGCACATTGGCCCCATTCCTTGCGGATATGTAAGATGGTTGGTTGGTTAATTCGGGGGAGGGGAGGTAACAGCGAGGTCATCGGTCCCATCGGACTAGGGAAGGATGTGGAAGTAAGTCGGCAGTGCCCTTTCAAAGGAACCATCCCGGCATTTGCCTGTAGCGAATCACGGAAAACCTAAATCAGGATGGCCGGACGCGGGTTTGAATCGTCTTCCTCCCGAATGCGGGTCCAGTGTGCTAACCAATGCGCCACCTGGCTCGGTGGATATGTAAGAATTCCGCCGTGTGTGTTTTTGTAGAGCGTAGGTTAGCGAAATGGATGCGCTCAACGTCCACATCCGACGGACGGATCGCCATCAACAGTGTCACATGCTCTCAGTTCTTAAGACATTGCGAAGAGGTTTGGAATTTAATCTCTCTCCCTCTCTCTCTCTCTCTCTCTCTCTCTCTCTCTCTCTCCCTCCCTCTCCCTCTCCCCCCCCCCCTTACCGGCCAAATACTGGTGGAGAAAAATTCATCCACCATCAAGACTCGAACCGGTTTACCTCGGAATCGAGCACCACAGTACAGGCGGTAACTGTACAATCACATTTACTTCTAACAAAATCGCCTGTTTCTGCCACAGCATTCACTCAGACCATAATATTATATCCCACCACCGCGGAAACCAAGTTGTCAAGCAGTATGTCCTTGTTACATCTCTGGACTTGTAGAGACGACTATGAAAAAAAGAAAAAGTCTGCCGGCCAGAGTGGCCGAGCGGTTCTAGGCGCTACAGTCTGGAACTACGCGACCGCTACGGTCGCAAGTTCGAATCTTGCCTCGGGCATAGATGTTTGTGATGTCCTTAGGTTAGTTAGGTTTAAGTAGTTCTAAGTTCTAGGGGACTGATGACCACAACAGTTAAGTCCCATAGTGCTCAGAGCCATTTGAACCATTTGAAAAAAGTCTACTGGAAATCAATGTTTATAGCTGCTGTTTGAAATACAGATGGTTACTTTTTTTGTTTTGTTTTCAGCTGGAAGACATAAGTGTCGTCGTGAAAGACGTTGAATAAAAAGTTGCTGATTTAGTTAGTACGTACAATACTGAGCAGCATCGTTATAGTGACCAAATAATTAGTAAAGTCGAACGTTTTAAATTCTTGGTAATGCGGACAAGTATGAAGACGAAACTTCCTGGCAGATTAAAATTGTGCACCGGGCCGGGACTCAAACCTGAGACTTTTGCCTTTCGCAGGAAGGTACTATGCTTGCTAGACTAGCACTCCTGGAAGAAAGGATACTGTGGAGAAAAGCTTCATAATCACTGGCGTTAAAACGCGATAACTTGTTTGCCTGGTTAGCTTTATTCCAGTGCAGGGTATCTCCGATGGTGTCATATTTTTGAGCAGTCCAGCCTATAAACAAAGAATATTATTGGCGAGAAACTGCCTGTCAGAACTATCTACAATGTCAATTTGCGAGCTTCGTGAAGGCCGTTGTATAAGCGTCTTCCAATAGCGACTCTACCATCTCTGAACATACGCGTTGCCGTGTGATTATTAGTTGACGATATGGAATCATTCAAAAGGAACTACAGATCTGCATAATTACACTCCTGGAAATTGAAATAAGAACACCGTGAATTCATTGTCCCAGGAAGGGGAAACTTCATTGACACATTCCTGGGGTCAGATACATCACATGATCACACTGACAGAACCACAGGCACATAGACACAGGCAACAGAGCATGCACAATGTCGGCACTAGTACAGTGTATATCCACCTTTCGCAGCAATGCAGGCTGCTATTCTCCCATGGAGACGATCGTAGAGATGCTGGATGTAGTCCTGTGGAACGGCTTGCCATGCCATTTCCACCTGGCGCCTCAGTTGGACCAGCGTTCGTGCTGGACGTGCAGACCGCGTGAGACGACGCTTCATCCAGTCCCAAACATGCTCAATGGGGGACAGATCCGGAGATCTTGCTGGCCAGGGTAGTTGACTTACACCTTCTAGAGCACGTTGGGTGGCACGGGATACATGCGGACGTGCATTGACCTGTTGGAACAGCAAGTTCCCTTGCATGTCTAGGAATGGTAGAACGATGGGTTCGATGACGGTTTGGATGTACCGTGCACTATTCAGTGTCCCCTCGACGATCACCAGTGGTGTACGGCCAGTGTAGGAGATCGCTCCCCACACCATGATGCCGGGTGTTGGCCCTGTGTGCCTCGGTCGTATGCAGTCCTGATTGTGGCGCTCACATGCACGGCGCCAAACACGCATACGACCATCATTGGCACCAAGGCAGAAGCGACTCTCATCGCTGAAGACGACACGTCTCCATTCGTCCCTCCATTCACGCCTGTCGCGACACCACTGGAGGCGGGCTGCACGATGTTGGGGCGTGAGCGGAAGACGGCCTGACGGTGTGCGGGACCGTAGCCCAGCTTCATGGAGACGGTTGCAAATGGTCCTCGCCGATACCCCAGGAGCAACAGTGTCCCTAACTTGCTGGGAAGTGGCGGTGCGGTCCCCTACGGCACTGCGTAGGATCCTACGGTCTTGGCGTGCATCCGTGCGTCGCTGCGGTCCGGTCCCAGGTCGACGGGCACGTGCACCTTCCGCCGACCACTGGCGACAACATCGATGTACTGTGGAGACCTCACGCCCCACGTGTTGAGCAATTCAGCGGTACGTCCACCCGGCCTCCCGCATGCCCACTATACGCCCTCGCTCAAAGTCCGTCAACTGCACATACGGTTCACGTCCACGCTGTCGCGGCATGCTACCAGTGTTAAAGACTGCGATGGAGCTCCGTATGCCACGGCAAACTGGCTGACACTGACGGCGGCGGTGCACAAATGCTGCGCAGCTAGCGCCATTCGACGGCCAACACCGCGGTTCCTGGTGTGTCCGCTGTGCCGTGCGTGTGATCATTGCTTGTACAGCCCTCTCGCAGTGTCCGGAGCAAGTATGGTGGGTCTGACACACCGGTGTCAATGTGTTCTTTTTCCATTTCCAGGAGTGTATATACTCCGCAAGGTACCGTAGAAGCTGCGGGGAGGATGCCCTGTACCCAAGGGCGCCCATACGATAGTTTGTAGAGGTTGGGGGTGGGGGAGACAGACCTGGGGATATAGTGTATTTTTAGTATTTTGGAAGACAAATGGCGACTTGGAAGTAGGCATAAAAATTTTTAAAGTCATCTTGTATCCCACTACAGTCACTCAACGACGACTCCTTCCTGTACACAAAAGTATCATCAGCAAACAACGGCAGATTGCTGCCGCCCCCCCCCCCCCCCCACCTGTCCGCCATAGCATTTATGTATATAGAAGATAATAGCGATCCTATCGCACTTCCCCAGGGGCCGTCCTGACGATACCCTCATCTCTGATGATTACCTGAACCATTGTGCAGAAAGGTGTGCACTATGCTGCAGGTTTTCAATAAGTTTCCAGGAGAACTGAAAAATCTGAGTGATGATAAACCCTAGACTCTGAAACATAAATTGAAAGGCTTCCTTGAAGCACACTGATTTTATTTTGCACAGGAGTTTCTTTGCAGTCGTATAGAGATTTCCGCTGTAATGTGTTACATGTTTGCATATACTACTGCAATTTTTTTGTGTTATACATACATCATCATTTCATCAATTAAGTAGCGAATCATTCCTAGTTTTCTCATATGGTCCCACAGAAACTAAGAAAGAATAAAACAATAAAACATGATGGACCTCATTCCTAATGAAAATAACATAAATTTTGTTGTATTCACATCGGGTCTCCACCCGGGACATCTCGTCATCTGGACGCAATATTTCGGCGGTCCACCTGGCCGCTATCTGCAGGTGAG
Source organism: Schistocerca cancellata (assembly GCF_023864275.1). Taxonomy (NCBI): domain Eukaryota; kingdom Metazoa; phylum Arthropoda; class Insecta; order Orthoptera; family Acrididae; genus Schistocerca; species Schistocerca cancellata. Next base: position 505,452,547 of record NC_064629.1, on the reverse strand, counting down.
TAGGCCGTCGCCTATCTCTCGCCGGCGACTCGTTTATACGCCGACCGTGGGTCCACCGCGCGTGCGCGGAAAAACTGCCCTCTAGCGACAGACACAACACCGCACCCGGGGTGAAAGCTCGCGGAAACGATAAATCGATATCAAACACTACTGACAATTTTTGAAGACCGAGACGGGAACGGTTGTTTCTTAATGTCAAACAGAACAGGGTTCCAACACCTACTTAAAGGATACCCCTTATCTCTTTATAATTTTGTTAGATAGCCGGATTTCAATAGCTTCTTTCACTACACAGTCCCAATACCACGAGGCGGGGGCAAACACTTGTGTCCCATCGTACAACATTTTATGTCCTTCCGTAACACAATGTTCCGCCACCGCAGATTTTTCTGGCTGAAATAAACGCATGTGTCGATGATGCTCCACGCAACGATCCTGGACTGTACGAATTGTTTGCCCAATATAGACTTTCCCGCAATGGCAGGGAATCTTGTAGACTCCGGGGTTTCTCAAACCTAAATCATCCTTCACTGACCCCAACAGGGCTCTGGTCTTAGCTGGTGGATGGAATACACTTTTAATATTAAATTTATTTAAAATTCTACCTATTTTTGAAGATATGCTCCCCGCAAAAGGTAGGAATGCCTCCGATTTGCTTGTATCTTCCGTTGGTTCCCCCGAAGGTCCAATCTGTAGAGCATGACGGATCTGATTGTCAGTATAACCATTCTGCTTGAAAGCAGCTTATAGATGGTCCAGTTCCTGTGTCAAACTATCTGCATCTGAGATGGCGTAAGCTCTTTTTACCTCAGGGAAGAACGGTTAACTGATCCTCGTGCTCTTCGAACCTTGCAGCGTGCTGAGTGACACGTTGCATTGTCCTGCTTGTAGATGCCATCTACATCTACATACATACTCCGCAATCTACCATACGGTGCTTGGCAGAGGGTACCTCGTACCACAACTAGCATCTTCTCTCCCTGTTCCACTCCCAAACAGAACGAGGGAAAAATGACTGCCTATATGCCTCTGTACGAGCCCTAATCTCTCTTATCTTATCTTTGTGGTCTTTCCGGGAAATGTAAGTTGGCGGCAGTAAAATGGTACTGCAGTCAGCCTCAAATACTGGTTCTCTAAATTTCCTCAGTAGCGATTCACGAAAAGAACGCCGCCTTTCCTCTAGAGACTCCCACCCGAGTTCCTGAAGCATTTCCGTAACACTCGCGTGATGATCAAACCTACCAGTAGCAAATCTAGCAGCCCGCCTCTGAATTGCTTCTATGTCCTCCCTCAATCCGCCCTGATAGGGATCCCAAACGCTCGAGCAGTACTCAAGAATAGGTCGTATTAGTGTTTTATAAGCGGTCTCCTTTACAGATGAACCACATCTTCCCAGAATTCTACCAGTGACCCGAAGACGACTATCCGCCTTCCCCACAACTGCCATTACATGCTTGTCCCACCTCATATCGCTCTGCAATGTTACGCCCAAATATTTAATCGACGTGACAGTGTCAAGCGCTACACTACTAATGGAGTATTCAAACATTACAGGATTCTTTTTCCTATTCATCTGCATTAATTTACATTTACATTTTTGCTGCCATTTTTTACACCAATCACAAATACTGTCCAAGTCATCTTGTATCCTCCTACAGTCACTCAACGACGACACCTTGGTTCAAATGGCTCTGAGCACTATGGGACTTAACATCTATGGTCATCAGTCCCCTAGAACTTAGAACTACTTAAACCTAACTAACCTAAGGACATCACACAACACCCAGTCATCACGAGGCAGAGAAAATCCCTGACCCCACCGGGATTCGAACCCGGGAACCCGGGCGTGGGAAGCGAGAACGCTACCGCACGACCAGGAGCTGCGGACGACGGCACCTTCCCGTGCACCACAGCATCATCAGCAAACAGCCTCACATTGCTATCCACCCTATCCATAAGATCATTTATATGCTGAGGAAGAACCAAATTGCATGTAGGAGTGGACATGGTCCACGAGGATAGATGCATACTTGTATTGATCCACTGTGCCTTCCAGTATGACGAGATCACGCAGAGAATGCCACGAAAACGTTCCCTAGACCATAACGTTGTTGCAGGATGTTTGCTTGTAGACGTTCCACGCCGCCTGTTGCCACTCAGTGGACGTTCGGTTGTGATATTTGCTGTGCAAATTACAGTCATCGAGGCTGATGAAGAGTAGTCAGCTTGGCTGCGTGAAACAGGCCCCTGCTGCGGAGGTTCATACGCAGCAACGTTCGCTGAACAGTCGTTGAGGAGTCACTGAAGGTAGCCCCTTGGCTCATCTGGGCGGTCAGCTGCTCAACGCTCCACGTGTGTTCGTCCGTACACATCTCCGCAGCCTTCTTTTACCACTGTCATCTATGGCCCGTGGTACACCACAGTTGTCTCGCGCCCGTTTTTCGATAGAGCCATTTTGCTATCCACGGTATACTTTAACAACGGCGGCAAGCGAACAGTTTATAAACATAGCTGTTTCGGAAATATTTCCACCCTTGACCCCGAAAGCCAATGATCAAGACGCTTTGTACGTTAGATAAGTCGCTTCGTTTACGTATTACGACAACGCCTGCACCATTTTCCGCGTCCTGCAACACAGTGTGTATTCCCTCCACTTCTAGTGCTGACACCTGACGTCTGTAAGTGGTTATTGGACGTTGACGTCGGACATATGTGATGGTCACACCGATGTGACAGTATCGTGTACTAGTGCTACGTTCACTTTCTTAACAAAAAATGTCGTGTGACTAGGGCCTCCCGTTGGGTAGACCGTTCGCTGGGTACAAGTCTTTCGATTTGACGCCACTTCGGCGATTTGCGCGTCGATGGGGATGAAATGATGATCATTAGGACAACACAACACCTAGTCCCTGAGCGGAGAAAATCTCCGATCCAGCCGGGAATCGAACCCGAGCCCTTAGGATTGGCATTCTGTCGCGCTGACCACTCAGCTGCCGGGGGCGGATACTTTCTTAACAAGTCATTGTATTACAGTACTTTATTCTTGCAATAACTAAATTCAAATTTTGATAAGGAGATGTTAAAAATGTGTGTGAAATCTTATGACTGCTAAGGTCATCAGTCCCTAAGCTTACACACTACTTAATCTAAATTATCCTAAGGACAAACACACACACCCATGCCCGAGGGAGGACTCGAACCTCCGCCGGGACCAGCCGTACAGTCCAAGACTGCAGCGCCCCAGACCGCTCGGCTAATCCCGCGCGGCGATAAGGAGATATGTATAAAGAAACTGACTAGGATGAGTGGTCATGTGTCTGTCAGAGCGACTGATATTTTTTCAGCTAAGAGGTTCAGGAGAAGTATCTTCGCTACTGTGAGCTGTACCTCCTTAATTACTGTTTTGATGTTCATTTTTTTGCTTCTGCACCTAATGTGAAGGGAGGAAGTAAGATAGGATTTAACTTCCCGGTGACATCGAGATTGTTAGAGACGGAACACAAGCTCGAATTGTTTCAAGGATGATGAAAGAAATCGGCCGCGCCCTTTCAAATGAACCATGCCGGCACTTTCCTGGAGGAATTCAGGGCAATCACGAAAAACCTAAATCTGGGAACGGGAATGAACCATCGTCTCTCCGAATGCGAGCCCAGTGTACGAAAGACCGCGCCACCTCGTTCGGTAACTACGGCAAGGATCACCTTACTTTGCATCTGACAATCGCAACGTGCGGTTATATCACGTTAATTTTTTAGTTTCATCAGATATTGGATGATGCATATGCCAGTCTGGTGTATACGATTACACCAAGGCTATGCAAATAGATTGACAATGGCCACCTTCAGATTCCTATTTCCCTTAAGGTATCACTACTAAAATGAGAAAAAGAAAATATGTTCAGGGATTGCATTTGGAAAAGTGTCTCTCGCTTATACTGTCTTACAAAGATCGAGGATTTTATTGCAAAGATTGCACCCTTTTCACCGTAGGCTCAGTTTGTGATGTTCGGGCGGCCGGTGTGGCCTTGCGGTTCTAGCGCTTCAGTTTGGAACCGCGTGACCGCTACGGTCGCAGGTTCGAATCCTGCCTCGGGCATGGATGTGTGTGATGTCCTTAGGTTAGTTAGGTTTAATAAGTTTTCAGTTCTAGGCGACTGATGACCTCAGCAGTTAAGTCGCATAGTGCTCAGAGCCATTTTTTTGTGATGTTCGCGGAAATACTCCTCTCAAACAACTGGTCGCAGAATCTCTGAAGACTTAACGATCTGCTTGGAGAAAGGGGGACTATCGTTACCCACCAGCAGAACAGGAATCTTCAGTGAGTTTTTGTAACAAGGAATATCTTCACCCCTAAGCTGTCATCAGACTTTACAAAACTTACTACAGAGACGCCTGAGATGAGTATTATCGTAGCCATCATCATACACAAGGCGTAAAGAAAACACGTACACGAAATTTTAGTGTTTATAAGAGATAAAAGAAACACACTTTAATGTGACAAAAATATCACAAATTCACCGTCTCCCAGATAGGGGCAACCAACTCTTCTGGAGTGTTTATCGTTGTCTCGTACACCAAACGCTTCATCTCCTCCCACAAAAGGAAATCAGTGGAAGTGAAGTTGAGAGACCGTTGTGGCCACCGCAATGGTCCACCCCTTCCACTCCAACAATTGGGGAAAACACTGTTCAAATGCTTTCTGACATCAACGGCAATGTGTGGTGGGGCCCCATCAGGCTGGAACCATAATTGTTACCTGACTGTTAGCAGTACATTCTCCGATATTTCCTGTAGTACTTCACGGAGGAAGATACGGTAATTTACGTGTTGTGCAGAAGATACCGCCCAATCAAATGATCGTGAAAAATACCAGCCTACGCATTTGTGGTCAGTCTTTGCTAATGGTTGAACACACGAATTGCCTTATGATTTTCGTTCACACAGACTGATCGTACAGACATAACATCGTTTGACCGTTGCACAGATTCCTATGTGGAAGACATAAAAAGAGGCATCCCTGGCATTGAGAAACAACTGAAAGAGTTGAAAACTAATCGATCGTCAGGTTCCGGTGCAAGCCCAGTTCGGTTTTACGTAGAGCCGCTTTGGCATTGGCTCCTTACTTAGCTTGCGTTTATCGCAAATCGCGGAAGTCCCAAGTGACTGGTAAAAAGCACTGGTAACTCCCCGTTTATAGGGAGGGTAAAGACCGGAGCCGCAGGCAACAGACCAATAACCTTAACGTCGACTTGCTGCAGAATTTTTGAGCGTATTCTAAGTTCGAATGTAGTAAATTTCCCTGAGACAGAAGGGCTTCTGTACACAAATCAGCACGGATATAGAAAGCATCGCTGGTGCTAAACTCAGCTTGCCCTTTTCTCGCATGACATCCTGCGAACAATGGATGAGGGGCAACAAGCAGGTTCCACATTCCTAGATTTCCGGGCAATGTAAGATAACAGTGCCGCGCGGCAGACTTGTTAGCGGATGACCCTGGCATTCGGAATACGTTCTCAGATATGTGAGCAACTGCAAGTTTAAACTTCCACTGTGAATTTTGAAAAACTGCCATACAGAATACATTCAGCTATCCACCATCTTGTTTTCGAATCTTGTCAACAGTGACACAGCGAAAATTTAGAAGTGCAGTTTTTCCCAGTGCAGTTAATGGGGAAACCAGAAAAAGTAAGTGGAAATATATTGCACACACACACATAGTCTTCCACAGAGAATAAAATGATGCTAATCACAATTTCCCCAATGAAAGAAAAACAACTGTAACGCAAAATAAAGGAAATCACAACATGTGGTAACAAGGTAGATATAAAAAAAATTGTCTGGTATCAAATTTGTCAACATGTTTTCTCAAAAATCGAATTTTCTGTATGCACAGATCATAAAAAGCAATATTCCTTTTATTTAATACAGAGAAAATAAAAGAAACCATTAGTGATACTGTAACATCAGCGAAACGTGTCTGAATAAAAAGAAGAAAAAATTGTGTTTGCTCAAGAGGAAACATATTCAAAACCAAATTAGCAAACATGTACACAAAAGTGAGCCTTAACCTCAAAATGAATACTCTTATACTTATAGCAGTCATAATTATTAAACACTAATAAGTCTTTTTAGGCCTGGCCAGTCATTCGAGTTATGAGATTAACAACAATGACTGTAAAGGTCAAGACTTTTCTTAATCTTCGGTTGACTAAACCAGATATTCACTCCAGTTACTCTGTTATCTATTACTGTCTGATAAGGATGTTCTCATATCAAAAATCATCCGCTGTAGGCCCCCAGGTCAAACCATGATGTCTTTATGGAGACGGATGGTTCTGAGCACTATGGGACTCAACTGCTGAGGTCATTAGTCCCCTAGAACTTAGAACTAGTTAAACCTAACTAACCTAAGGACATCACAAACATCCATGCCCGAGGCAGGAGTCGAACCTGCGACCGTAGCGGTCTTGCGGTTCCAGACTGCAGCGCCTTTAACCGCACGGCCACTTCGGCCGGCTTATGGAGACGGAGAAAAAATATGGGCATCATAAGCCCCACACAATAAATGAGACGCTAAATTACAGATTAAGCCCCCTACATAACACTACGTTACGTTAGTCATAATCCATGGATACTATGGAGAGGGGTGCCCAGGATGTGGAAATAAATTACGGATGTGTATTTCAGAGCAATACAATGAAATGATTGAACGCTAGGAAATATTACTGTATTGTAGTGCTAAAATTGAGTTATAATGTAATTGAGTCGCGAAAAGCCAATCCCGATCTTACACTTCCCATTTTAATAAAGCATTAAAGTCGTATTTAGACAGATCAATTTACTTTTAATGCCGGCCAGGGTGACCGAGGGGTTCTAGGCGCTACAGTCTGGAACCGCGCGACCGCTACGGTCGCAGTTTCGAATCCTGCCTCGGGCATGGACGTGTGTGATGTCCTTAGGTTAGTTAGGTTTACGTAGTTCTAAGTTCTAGGGATCTGATGACCTTAGAAGTTAAGTCCTATAGTGCTCAGAGCCATTTGAACCATTTTTTACTTTTAATTCGAGTTATGAGATTAACAACAATGATTGTAAAGGCCAAGACATTTTTTAATCTTCTTCTCTATACTCTAATTGGGTTTCTGTGCATGTAATGGTAGATATTTCGCTTGTGTGAGCCGATGTTATGCAAAAGCCAGCAGTTAGACAGACCACGGGACACTAGCCGAGATGACCCACTGTGGTACTCACTAGGGGCCAGGGGTGACTTGTGAACACTTCCACTGCTCTGTGTTTGTAAAGAACTCGCCGACCGGAGGTACGTCGTGTTGACCCCAGCCGAACATGGCAGCTATGCTGCCAGCAATATTGTTTTGACTCGGCGTCGCTCTGGTGCCAGTAGCAAATTTTTCCCTTGTGCTTTAGAAAACAGTGCACAGTGCGAGAGCCCAGCAGAAAGCTAACAACAGTGACCTGTGGAAACTCGCCCCAGCAAATAAACGGCCCTTTTACAGCTAGGCCCTATCATCAGAGCACTTTCTGTAGAAGACACTGCACTTGACTAGAGAGTTCTCAGAAAGCAGGTGGAAGGGGGACCCTTTCTCTCCCGAAAGCAGCTAAACTATTTAGTCTCATTCCCTGTGTTTTTCACCGCTTGGTTGAAAGTACGTTGTGACAAACAGACGCCAACACCTGTGGGGGGAGGGGGTGGTGGGAGCCGTTTTCTGAATTTTTGTATGAGGGAAGGCCGTGCATTGGTAGAATGAAGAGACGAGACGATGACGTAGGCTTGCGAGTCCGAAAGTCTCAGAACAGCGCAAGCGAAAAGCCAGCTATTTGGAGAATCATTTTACACAACTTTTGGTAGGAGAAAAACAGTAACATAACAATTACGCCACTGGTTAAAGCTGGGCGAACTTTTTCTCATTGGTGAACTATTTTTAGACACAAATTCTGAGAAGAGCAAATGCATTCTAACTCACTCAGTGGCAGAGGAACGAAGATGGCACACTTACGGGCAGAGGTCCAAAGACTCCTTGCTGCTAGTGAGGCAGCCTGAATTGGCAGACGAATTCTGTTTGCATCCATCTGCACCATTCCCAGTCTAGTCGCCACCACACGACAATTACGGTGACAATATCTAGCGGCAACAGTTGGTTACGACGGAACGAAGTTAATGATTTCCCATACTTCAGTAATTTCACATAGTCCCATCCTCGACCGGGTGGACAGATATGGCTACATATTTAATTTCATTTCTCTTTTCGGAACAATAGCACAATCACTGTTATCGCCTTGCGGCTATTTTGTGCTGAATTAATATCTTGGGAAGTTGATTATCACTGATCCCGTTTCCTTGCCACATAAATTTGCCGAACTTATCAACGTTTATTATACACTCCTGGAAATTGAAATAAGAACACCGTGAATTCATTGTCCCAGGAAGGGGAAACTTTATTGACACATTCCTGGGGTCAGATACATCACATGATCACACTGACAGAACCACAGGCACATAGACACAGGCAACAGAGCATGCACAATGTCGGCACTAGTACAGTGTATATCCACCTTTCGCAGCAATGCAGGCTGCTATTCTCCCATGGAGACGATCGTAGAGATGCTGGATGTAGTCCTGTGGAACGGCTTGCCATGCCATTTCCACCTGGCGCCTCAGTTGGACCAGCGTTCGTGCTGGACGTGCAGACCGCGTGAGACGACGCTTCATCCAGTCCCAAACATGCTCAATGGGGGACAGATCCGGAGATCTTGCTGGCCAGGGTAGTTGACTTACACCTTCTAGAGCACGTTGGGTGGCACGGGATACATGCGGACGTGCATTGTCCTGTTGGAACAGCAAGTTCCCTTGCCGGTCTAGGAATGGTAGAACGATGGGTTCGATGACGGTTTGGATGTACCGTGCACTATTCAGTGTCCCCTCGACGATCACCAGTGGTGTACGGCCAGTGTAGGAGATCGCTCCCCACACCATGATGCCGGGTGTTGGCCCTGTGTGCCTCGGTCGTATGCAGTCCTGATTGTGGCGCTCACCTGCACGGCGCCAAACACGCATACGACCATCATTGGCACCAAGGCAGAAGCGACTCTCATCGCTGACGACGACACGTCTCCATTCGTCCCTACATTCACGCCTGTCGCGACACCACTGGAGGCGGGCTGCACGATGTTGGGGCGTGAGCGGAAGACGGCCTAACGGTGTGCGGGACCGTAGCCCAGCTTCATGGAGACGGTTGCGAATGGTCCTCGCCGATACCCCAGGAGCAACAGTGTCCCTAATTTGCTGGGAAGTGGCGGTGCGGTCCCCTACGGCACTGCGTAGGATCCTACGGTCTTGGCGTGCATCCGTGCGTCGCTGCGGTCCGGTCCCAGGTCGACGGGCACGTGCACCTTCCGCCGACCACTGGCGACAACATCGATGTACTGTGGAGACCTCACGCCCCACGTGTTGAGCAATTCGGCGGTACGTCCACCCGGCCTCCCGCATGCCCACTATACGCCCTCGCTCAAAGTCCGTCAGCTGCACATACGGTTCACGTCCACGCTGTCGCGGCATGCTACCAGTGTTAAAGACTGCGATGGAGCTCCGTATGCCACGGCAAACTGGCTGTCACTGACGGCGGCGGTGCACAAATGCTGCGCAGCTAGCGCCATTCGACGGCCAACACCGCGGTTCCTGGTGTGTCCGCTGTGCCGTGCGTGTGATCATTGCTTGTACAGCCCTCTCGCAGTGTCCGGAGCAAGTATGGTGGGTCTGACACACCGGTGTCAATGTGTTCTTTTTTCCATTTCCAGGAGTGTAGTTTAATTTTCTTTGTTATGTGCTCAACTAAATTCCGTGTAATGTTCTTATTAGTTTTAAGAGATTCTGCAAAGATACTCTTCAGTATAATAGAAGGGATTATCCATCAGATAATTAAGGCTTAAATTCCACCTCATTACTCACCAGACATAGAATATGTTCTACCGCGTTGTTGAATACATGTGTACCCATGTATCTGCCTCCTTCCTGTGCGAATGTTAAGCCCTTGATGTATTTGTAGAGGTTGCATTTGGTCCTAATACTATATCCAAGCTTTAAAATAATTTTTGTGAAAAGGGAAACGTTGGTAATGACAGAGGAGGTCTTAGAGATGGAATATTTGTTCTGCTGGCAAACGACGGGGAAGGGGAAGGTAAAAGGCGAAAGGTATCCAAAGAAACTATCGCAACATTCAGCTGTGATTCGGGGAAGCAATCTGAAGCTTAGAGTTGCATGGCTGGAGGGCGATGTGAACGACGCTACTGAAAAAGATAGGTTCAATAGCTTAATCTCTGCCCCACTTCTTTCTGGTTTCACGATGGAATTAGACAGGTCATCAGGTGGTATTCTTGCAGTTTGACCATTTATAAGATGTAAGACTCTCACTGCTTGTCTTCCTGAAGAATTAACGTACAGAGGAAAACTAGAGCCGTTCCCATCAGTGTATTGTTTATTTTACGTAAAATATAAACTTTCACGCTCGGAAAAGTCGCAGTTAATAAAACGTTGCGGGTTATTATGCAGTGGTCGAATGGATTTCACATTAAAACCCAACGTTTCGTTCCCATCGGCGGAGGACATTTTCAAGGGGTTTCGTAGCTTGTTTGAAGCGAACTAGGATGTAAATCGGACATTCAAAGAAGCTACGACCCTCCTTGAAAATGTCCTCCGCAGGTGGGGACGAAACGTTGGGTTTTAATGTGAAATACTTTCGACCACGGTATAATAACCCGGAACATTTTATTAATTATGTAATTTATGTATTTATTCATTCATGAAGTTCCGTGATATCATGTGATCCAAAGCTACTTAGTCATGGAACGAGTCTGTACATAGTTTACAGAATGCTGAATGGAAAATTTATAAACATGAATTTTATTGGTCCTCCTCCTTTGCAAATGAAGCTAATACAAGTACATAGATTAGTAGGACGAATTGATTCTTTTAATTAGCCTTGGGGAAATGCTATTAATAAGAGTGTCTGTTCTTTACATAAAGCTTTCTGTGGTGGAGATTAGATGGTTCTCCGCACCTGAAATAAGTTTTTAGATCCTCAGAATGTTTCTAAAATAACTGAATGCACTGATTCGATAATCTTGGATCCGCAAAAATCGTACAGAGTAAGATATACTTTGTTGTTGGCTAATGGTCGGCAACTAGTGTATTGTACGCAAAATCGAACTTCGGTGTAGGATTCCTAGTCGCTCGAACACTTTCCAGCAATTTGTCCTTCCGTGAGTTACCTATCCTCTTTGACAGCATGAAATGATCTAAGAAAATCAATACCTTTTTGCACCTTATGTAGTTTTATTTATCTTGCAAGCATCTGTCCATCAAATGTTGTTGATGATTATATCAACTGTTTCAGCCTCTATGTATTGGGAGTTAAAAGCCGTCAAACTAAATTCTTCGATCGCTAATTCAAGAAAACGAGAACTAGTTTACTCTTTTCTGTGGCACCTCCTCACCATAATAATTCCTTCTTTATCCCCCCAGCCCCAAAAAAATAAAAAAGAAGCCACGGAGTGAGGAATGAAATCCAAGCAATGCTGAACACAATGCACTCTCCGGAATAATTCATTATGCATATTGTCTTTGGCGCACAGGGCGCACGGGATTTCCCTAACGGTAAAGGACAAAATACGAAAAAGAATGTGAGAGAGTACACAAAATAAATAACGTTTTGGAGAGAAAACCACTGCGAAGAGCTCCTATACAGAATAGGAGCAGTATAGCAGAAGAAAACAGTTCGACCCTCATGGTTAACCATGCGCGTTAGCACACCACTTCCGGGATTCGCGGAGGCTTGTCGGTCTCTGCTCACCAAATCCAGCATATCAAGCTGATTCCGTGAACATAAGGGATAAGGCCAGGAGACGAAGAAAAGGAGGCTACAAGTAAAACTAAGGGGCTAGACAGAGATGAAGCTGGATTTTGGAAGCGATATTCACGATTTTTTCAATAAATAATATATGAATTACAAAACTGACTTTAGACTTATGTTGTACACCCTTAAGATTGTATTACGTATTTTTAAGTAAAAAACTTGCACCCGGAAAATACTACACAACATCGACATAAGGCCTTCGCGGAATGCAAGGGCGGTTGGTGGGAGCTATGTACGCCGCAATTTTCCACTTAGAACAAAATTTCGAAAACTGATTTGGAACGGATTATATTGTCTAACGTAGTACGTAGTGATATTTTTTTTTAAAAAACTGGTTTTTGACGAAATGGCGGCACTTTGAAATAAAAGTCTGTTTTCGACACAAAATTCGCTATAAAAACGTGCACCAAAAATCGAAATTAAAGTATATCGTAAAAATCCTTCGTACTGCAGCAGCAAAACGCCGACTCACAAGTCACAAAAAGATATAATGTAATTGCATGTATATTTCATGAGCTATAGCTCCCGAAAACTGTAAAAATGTTGTTTTGAGAAAACAATCGTTTAAAGTTTCAACTTGTGTTTGTTAATATTGAAACTGAACAAATCTTTAATCGGTAATGCCTGCACCGAACAATTGGCCTTTTTTCACCGATGTCGAAACACTCTCATTTTGACGAAATTATATCGATTAACTGGCTTCCGCTTACAAATCGAAGCATTTTTTTGCACGACTAGGATTCGTTTTTGAACTTATCCATCCGTATATATACTCTTGTTTGTCATTTTCAAGCACTCGCATTTACTTCGCATAGTAAACAAGCAAAATGACAAGTTAAGCAGACGCAAGACAAGCACGTGCTTCCAGACCGTTTACCGTAAACGAATCACTTACGGAGGAAAATCTTGTTGAGAATATCATTTTAGTTGGTACTAATGCCCTCTGTGATACTATGCGAAACTAACAGACCCCTATTCCGTCGGTAACTATTATAGTTTTACATCGGTTGCATTCGACCGCTCGGATGCACCAGACCCCTATGTAGTAAATCGCTGTTTTAACATAATTTAATATTTATGGCACATTTTCTGTGAACGAATCTCAAAAATAGACTCAACATTTTAACCAATAAAAATGAGGCTAAAAGTATTTCTGCCCTGGTCCACCCTCTTAAGCTAGGATTTGAAGACTCGGGGTTTACTATTCAGTTCTTTCAGTTCTGGTGGAAGCCTACTGAAAATGAATCCGGTGGACTGGTGCACACCTTTCTGTACATTGCTGAAAAAAGTGTCTAGTGTTCAGTGAATGAACGTCGCAGTTTCTCCTGAATGAGCCAGTACTGTCGACGACGAACTCCATGAGACAGGATATGTACAGGAGTGGCAGAGGTGTTCAGAGACACCTGAACAACGACTTACAAGAAGTTTGCGAACTGAAACGGCAGATTTGCCTGATCGCACTTTTCTGGGCTGAGCATAATCTTGCTGAGTGCGCGGAGTTATACCGAAATATGATACCATAGCAGATAATAGAATGACAGTGATCGAAGTAAACGAGCCTTCGCGTTTCAGTGCCAGAGACGGTGGAAATTATTCTTGTAATGGAGGTAGTAGCATACATTTATTGCACAAGAGCTTGAACGAGATACTTCCAAGAAAGCATTTCTTCTGCTTTCAGCCCTAATAATTTAAAATGGTTCATCTTCACTGACTGTTTGACCACCAAGTGACAATAAAATTTCCATTTTACATGAGTTCAGTATCCGAAACTATATGCATAGCATTTCGACGTATATGTTTATAGGAAATGTTTATGGGTCATGAACTTTGGAACAACACTGAAAACCGTCTAAATCCGATCACAAGCTTGCTCCCGAGAAGGAGCAGTGGTGGTGCCGTTGCGCGAATGCTGCGGAATGCTGACGTCGCGTTGCCGGTTACCTGCTGGCCTACATTGGTGGTCGGCGGCATGTGGCGTGGCGCGAGCGACTCGTCACCGGACACCGTATGCCGTTTGGGCTAACTAAGCCAGTCAGCCCACTAGCCGGCTCTCCAAGCACCAGTTATGCCAAAGCGAAACGACGACGCGCCTACGACGGCATCCCAGATAGTTAACTGGAATTCAGCAAGACAACTCAGCCGCGCATTAAGAACCCTTCGTTTTTCTTTCCTTAGCTCTTCTACCGATTTATTATAAGGATTTTAGGAGTTTCTAAATTCACATTAAACATATTACTTTAGGCAGGCGACGGTTCAGAGCTTTTAAATGATTTCAAAAACTAGTGCGTTATCACAATATCAATAAATCACTTTATTAAAATTACCTGTTTTTATCAAACAAAAGGCTTTCTACAGGAAGAAAAAAACCGGACAGGTGCGAGTACAGCTCACGCTCTGAGGGTTCCGTACAAACTTAATTATTTATATAGATCTATAAGTTTTGATGAGTGTGTTCGCGAAGATTAAAATATATGACATAAATGGGTGTATCTTTTGATTCTATTGACTTTGAAGCTTAAATTCTGCACACCGCCAAGGTAGTGTAGACATTATTTGACATAAATTGGTTGGTTGGTTGGTTTGGGGAAGGAGACCAGACAGCGTGGTCATCGGTCTCATCGGATTAGGGAAGGAAGTCGGCCGTGCCCTTTCAGAGGAACCATCCCGGCATTTACCTGGAGTGATTTAGGGAAATCACGGAAAACCTAAATCAGGATGGCCGGACGCGGGATTGAACCGTCGTCCTCCCGAATGCGAGTCCAGTGTCTAACCACTGCGCCACCCCGCTCGGTATTTGACATAAATATCAACTTGATAACTCTGCCCGTTCCTTAGAAAAACGGGTCTTAACATATGGACAGACAGACAGACAGACAAATACCAAATGGTAAAAAAAGTGATATAATTACAAATTAACAGTTTTCGGGTTTTTTTCCCGTCGCTTGTACTATGAAAACTTGCTTCTTGCCAAATTTCATGGTTCCAGGACAACGGGAAGTACCTTATAGGTTTTGATGAGTGAGTTTGCGAGTATCAAAATGTGTGACATAAATGGCTATATCATTTTATTGCTTTGACTTAGAAGCTTAAATTTCGCACACCGCCAAGGGACCGTAGACCTACCCGTTCCTGGGAAGAAGGGCCCTATACAGACTGACAGACAGACAACAGTGATCCTATAAGGACTGAAAGAACGACGTTAATAACAGGGTATGCGTCCAGTCACAATATTTTTGAAAATACAGGGCGTGCTGCTATATGGCAAATTTTGAAATTTGTGTTGCTAGCACTAGACGATTGTTAACGCTGCGTAACACACAGAAACCAGCTGACGCTATCTTATTATTTAGTTAACATGGACACTTGGAGCGGTGCACAACACGATTTTACCTTCAAGGCTTTTTACAAAATACAATTACAGTGTGGCGGTTGCTGGTTGGAAATTTCGCCATCACTATCAGTTAAGACGTTACTGCTCGTCTACACGTGCACATAACACATGGGTACGTAATTTTGAAGAAACAGTTTCAGCAATGAAAAAGAAACATTCAGACCGTGTGTAAACCATTTGTAAACCAAAAACATCGAAGCTGTTCGCGCTGCTGTCATACTAAGCCAACATCGTTCAGTCTGTCGTCGTTCATCGTATTTACGGTTGTGTGATTCTTTTATTTTATTAGTGGCCTTTGGACATGATCCCCTCAGCCAATCTTTGATACATGATGTGCTACAAATGAAATGACATATGCAGTCACACAAACACACTTACTCGTACACTCATGACTAGTGTTCGGATCGATATGCACTTAAAACCCACGAAATTTGCTCCAAAACTTCTCGAAATATGCAGTTAAAATATGCTCTTACTGCCAGTATAAGCCTTTAAATATGCAGCTAAAATTCTTTAATTATACTTTTCTCTTAGATAAATCCTTTGAAATATGCATCGTACTTGGGAAAATTAATGAATAACCATAAAATATTTTCAATAATGAATATAATTCAATGAATAAAATGAAGTATAAAATAGGTACTTACACGATAAGTTTGGTAAATTCTAAAAATTAGAATTTGTTTGAACTACCAATATTTTTTCCATTTTCTCTACATGAAAATTTTTTATGTGGTCAGATAATAACATTTTCAATCTTGAAAATGATCGTTCAACATCACATGACACTACAGGTAAAAATTTAAGAGTAGCGACATCAGACGACGTGAAATCATCTAGATTCTCGGAGCGTTCCTCTCCTTCCAGTAACTGAACGATCTTCCGAATCGTAGGCCACCCAGGATTTCTATGAAGAATTGCATCCAATTTTCTTCTAAGTCTCTCACCGATCGGACCTGGCCAACTTTTGCTCTGTGTCCTGAGTCCTTCGACGAAAGCCACTGCCTTAGTAACTTCCATGTTACGAGTCTCAAGTTCCTCAGCTAGGTCTGAAACGCCACCCAAGTGCGCTCGGATGAAAGATAGGCTTGTAACACGCTAGAATTCTTCAAGGCGTCCTTGGCTTTTGGTATAACTAAATTTTTGATATCTTCAAAGCCCTTTAGGACTTGGAACAAGAAAGTAGTAATCTAGTGGATGTCGGTTTCAAGCTGAAAACTGCTGTACAGAGAAATAAGCTTAGTATTGGAATTCTATGTTGTGTTCGTTTTCTTTGCTTATTCAATTTATCCAGAACTACATACTCATCCATACCTCTTCAACTTTTCTATGGTTGTCTGAAAGACAGTTTGCAGCTGAAATCCACGTTCCCCACCTCGTCAAGACTGGTTAGGTGGCAGAGGACAGTCAGGATGAGCAGTCTTGAAAGCTCTCACTCGACTTGGTGCTTTGATGAAAAACTTCTTTGCCGAAAATATAAGGCTGTTGACCTCTGGCAATGTGGCTCTGACCTCTTCAGCGACTCGATGGATGCCATGAGCCAGACACGTTAGGTGAATAATTTTAGGGTAAAAGACGCGGAGACACTCTCTGGCCTTCAGCATATATGCGGCACTATCCATCACAATGGCCAAAACCTTGTTCTCCCCACGTTTCTGATCTTCACTTCTCCGTAGCACGCCTGAAAGAAAATCAAAGGATTTTACAAATTTTACAATTTTTTTTTTGTTATTTTATTATTGGCTCGGGACATGATATGGAAAACTAATTATTGGCTCGGGATATGATGTGGAAAACTGCACTCTCATATTACCTATAATTTATTTTAAACTATTCAATATTGGCAAAACTTACACAATCTTTCCTGCACTGTGCGTGCAGTCGTGGCGTGTGTCGTTCGTTCCACTTCTTTGAACAGTATGAGGGTCCTCGTGAAGCCTCGTCAGCAGAGAGTTTTCCAACTATGATGTGCGCCATATACCGACTACAAGAATCAGTGGTTTCGTCAGCGGATAGCCAGACTGGAGAATCGCCAATGTCTTTCCTAATATTCTCCACTGTCTGTAACAGAGAAACTAAATTAAACCTTTCGCCAATGTCTTTCCTAATATTCCCCCATGTCTGTAACAGAGGAACTAAATTTAAAAAATGCACTTACACATGTGGCCACTACGTAGGAGATATACACAAGAAAACAATTTTACAAAAATAAACATTCAAACATAATTTAAATCTATTTTTCGAGTTTTTTTAAAAATTAAACAACTATTATTTTGGCCCATGTATATACCAAATTGTATCCATTGACTTTCACATACCTACGTTCATAAAAATTACCGAAAAACCTTACCTTCTCATACAATGGGGCACATAGTTCTTTCTGAGCGTTGACTCGTGAGGAATACCTTTTCATGTGTATTTTTTCGAGAGGGTCCTTAATCCTTCATTCTCCAGCTTGTTCAAGGGGATGTTTGCTTTTATTAAAGCCTTGCAAAGATCCTCATTGAACTCATTTTTGTAGTCCATATGCTTCGAAAATGAGGAGATGAACGGTTGCTGTGAAGTTTTTAACCGTGTCTTGGTTACGTTGTTCTGGTGCTGAGATGTCTTTTTATACTGATCCAGTTGAAATTTTTCTCAGCCCTGACCTAAAGCGTTGGAGAAGTAAATAAACATCAATAAGTACGTACAATTGTACAAAAATATAAGAGAACAGTGTATACCCGCGAGATGGTCACTCAAAAGTGAATTAAGACTACAAATAAGTTTCTAAAAATTGGAACTTCGATCCCCTCACAACATTTAACTTTTTTTTTATTTGCAAAATCGCCGAAGGTAATTCCTAAAGGTTTTTTTGTTCCTTCCCATTTGTACATAGAACACACGCATGCAAATTTACATATGAACTTAATAATTGTTTTACTTTCTTGGAAAAACTATCGAAAAAGAAAAAAAAATTAAACTTACCTCTTTTTCACATAGTTGGCAGAATATTATTTTTCCTTTCGTTGTGAAAGCACAATCGCTCCCGATCCATTTCCATAAATTATTGGTTTTTTCCCTGGGCATATTCGTAATTTGAAGAAGGTTGCAAAGAGTCGATGTGAACAGCACGGAAACACACGCAAGAATGATTCATATTGCGAAATGCCAACAATAACTAGTAGTGCACTGTTGGCGCACTGCAGAGATCAGGTGAGCGACATGAACACGCATAAACTGCAGGCAACAAATACTGAAGCACGTTTCTGCTCCGATAATCCATCTTTCAACAATGAACCATCACAAGTCCTTAGCATCATTACTCGAGAGACTACCTAAGTGGAAAAACAAGACAATGTCTCTCCATAAGCTACGCATGTTTACCTGAAAGGCTTTTATTCTGATGGCTCATCCCGTATTATCTCATTTTGGAAAATTATTGGCCTAATATTCTGGGAGGTTCTTGGATTGCCAGGGAACAAAATGAACATCAATATGACCTCTAAATGTAAAAAATACGCATCTTTACGGCCATTTCCTCTAAATATGACAATAATATGCTCAAATGCCAAAAATACGCAAATGTATGCATTTTAAATTTGAATTTAAAGTAGCCTAGTACCTCCAAAATATCATAATTCGTAAAGTTACAACACCAGGTACCGTAAAAAAAGACATGCAAAATATGCAAAATCCGAAGTCTACTCATGACTCACAAAGGAAAGTTATACTGGTTGTATACATTGTAGTTATGATACGTTCAGCAGCCAAAAAGTTATACTGGTTGTCCGGGAAGTAAGGAAGAATTTGAATTTTGCGCCGCTTTGTCATATAACGGTTGGCAGCCGTGGGTTTTTCGTGTTTGTTATCTGCAATCCTTCCCATTAGTAACCTGATAGTTTTGTGTAGTGGGTATTGTCGTTTGATGTTTATTTTCATGGAGAAGATGACAACTATGTGCTGTATCCAAGTGATAAAAAGTTACTACAAAAACAGTGAAAGTCCCACGGCAACCGTTTGTGAATTGCGTGTAACATTCGGAAGTAATGCTGCTCCAATCGACTCATCAGTTGGGAAGCTGAACCGGATGTTTCAAACCACGGGTTCTGTTTCAAACATTAAGAAAGCAGGACGACAGCGTGCTTTTTGAACACAAGAAAACATTGTTGTCGTGCATGACAATGTGACCGTAGGCCCCAGATAAACGGTTCGCCGACGAGCTCAACAACTAAATTTATCACCAAGTTCACTGCATAAAATCCTTTCATAAGATCTGAAAATGCGTCCGTACTATATTCAACAAGGGCTGAAACCTACAACTCATGAAAAGAAACATCGATTTGCTCAATGGAGAGGCTCGGCAAGAGGAGAGCGAGAACTTCACAAAAAGAATATTTTTTTCAAATTAGGCCACTTCTGCCTCAGGGGTTACATCAATAAGCAAAACTGCAGAATTTGGGGTAACGCAAATCCGCAAGTGACTGTGGATGATGAGATGCATCCACAACGCACGACCATGTGCTTTGGGTTCTGGGCAGAAGGAGTGATCGGCCCGTACTTTTTGAAAATGATGAGGGGTTTGCCGTTACTGTGAACGACGACCGTTACCGAAGTATGCTTTCTAATTGGTTTTTCCCTCTTATTGATGAAAATGAAGACTTTTGGTTTCAACAAGATGGTGTGACATATCACACATCCCGTGAAACGAATGCTTTGCTGAATGAAAAGTTTCCTCAAAAAATTATCTCTTTGCCGGGCAACCAGGAATGGCCTGCTAGATCATGCGATCTTACGCCTTCTGACTTTTTTTGTGAGGATTTGTGAAATTAAAAGTGTACGTGAACAAACGGCAACAATACCATTCCACAGATGTTTGTGAACGCCTCATCGAGAACTTCATGAACGATGCTCGTTGCCTTGTGGCCTTGGATGGTCATATGGAGGATATAGCTTTTCGTATATAAATGGGAGAACTTACTTTATGTGTTTCTAAAAAAATACGTTTTCAATAAATTTTGTATATTCTATAGCACTTTAATATTCGTCCCTACTTCCCGGATACCATCTATATACGTTTATACAGCCACATGTCTGCATTGTGAGTAGTGTCTTCATAATGGTGGGTAGTTCCCTGCGAAGCATTAAACACTACAGGAAATTGGTTATCAGGTAGTATCGCAATCGGCAGCCGAAAAAGATGTGGTCGATGTCGTCCTCCGCGCCAGAATTACATAGGGATGAGTCAATCAGTTGTAGATGACAGCAGTGCAGTCGGATCATAGCCAAAACAGAGGTGGACATAACGACCAAAAACTTTCTGTGTAGCATACCAGGAGAGTACCACGGTCGTGCAGAGATGCTTGGTAGTGTGATTAATAATGTCCTCCCCTTTGTTGGTACGATAGGCGCCACCCATTGTTCCACAAGGTTCTGATCTGCCACCGCACGTCTTGCAGAAGGTCCGTATATGGAACATATTCGTACGTCTTCGCCCCATGGTGGATGCTCTCTTAGGGTGCGAGTTGACGGTTTCATTTCCTCTGATAGTATTGTGCCCCTTTGCCCAAAACAAGGGATTTTCTTGCTACGATGCTGTACTTCAGCAATCTGGCCTATAATTTAGTACACCAAGTAAGTGTTGGTATTATTGACAATATGATTCCAGATGAACAGCAGTGCTAATGGCGAGTATGTCAGAATAATGAGTGTAGTGACTAAGCCGTCAGCATACATCCAAGAATATTGGTACATGACTTACATTACGATCCACACAAGTTGTAGATCGTCCAGGAACTGAAATCCAACGATCACTTAATGTGACGACAATTATATGAACGAATGTATTTGTTAAAGATCTTAATGGACTTGAAAATAAATAAAATTTTCGTTGCTGGGAACCGGAAAATCCTATCATCTACACCAACGTCCATTGGAGTGCTCTGTCATCGTATGACATAATAGGATACTATTTTTTTAAGCCACTAAGTAGTAGAACAAACCGCGCCTCACCCCACTCTCCATTGTTGCCAAATTTATTCAAGATGGCGGATCCAAGATGGTGGCAGTAGATATGGCAACATCGCAATGACGCCATGGCGGGAAGTTCAAATTTTGGCGAGAAAATAGGTCAGTTGGGCTACCTCCACCAACCTAAACCCCTCCCTTCCCCTCCTCCCTCCCCTACCCCAGAAAATGGCGGAAGTTCAAATTTTGGTGGAAAAAAGGGCACTTAAGCTACCTTCAATAACCTATGGAAATGATGGGAAAATAGGTCACTTGGGCTACCTCCACTAACCTAAGTCATCCAATCGCCACCTCTTCCTTGGAATTGGTGAGGAAAGGACTTAGCCTGTGCTGGGCTGCTGGATAGGATGGACGTAAATCTTTATTTTGCAGGCAGTCTTTATTTAAACAATGTGAGGCAGTAGCTCCATCCAGTGTGTCCACCATGAGGTCCAAGTCCAACTGACCTAGTACAGAGTACTGCCATCAGAGTGTGCTGTGGTTCCTCCCATGATGTAACCCAAGATGGCAGTCTGGGAGAAAAATGGAGGGAAGCAACAGGAGCTCATTATCCAGTCATGTGTTAGACTTCAGCCAATAGGATGGTGATATCTGGTAATGTCATTGGAGGGGATATAGGGCCAGCTTAGCAGGTCTGGGACCTCAGTCTCGCTCAGTCAGCCAGCAGCAGTAGAAGAACCAAGAAGCATCAACAGCAGTCGCAATCCGAGACAGCCCTGCAGAACAGGAAGAAACGGAAAAGTAAGTACCGCCTATCACATCTTTGTCTGTGGTTAGCATTATTATTGGTTGTTTTCGCGTCCTGGTCCATATATAATGCTTCCTCACCTTTGTTCAGCAGTAGCTCTCGACACATCCAAGCCCACAGGGTCGAGCGCCAACATGTTGGTCTCTGCTGCGGCCAGACCTGGAGCAACCTTGGCTGCTATCTTGTTGAGACCTGCACCGACCTCTGGAGCTGCGGCAGCAACAACCTCCAGTATGTCTGAACCTGTAGCGACCACGTGGTACGCTGTAGTGCACATAGCCCACTTGCTGGAGCAGGACAAGGAGCTGTTGTTGTCTGTCCCACTCATCGATTTGTGTGATGAGGATGTGCGATGTGCTCCCAACACATTGAATGCTGCTGGAGGTCCTAAACAACAGCAAGATGGAGGACAGTACTAGTCAACAACATACGACCCATCCCAGCAGAACATCCCTGTGGTAGTGCAGGCACAGAGTGCAGATGCTGTGAATAAGAAGGCATCGAGTGTACCCATGCTTTTCATTCCTACATATAATTTAACTCTCAGTGGCACGAAACATGTAAACGTTAGTATAGAAGCACATCGTATCTGGGGCTTGCATGCGAAAATAGAAATTGAAAATGCATCGAAGGGTGTTAAAGTGCCAATTTCTGAGTTCGACTGGGATGCACTACATCAATCAGCAGACGACTACAGAGTGTTATCCAACTTGTTTTGCCCCAGACATTCGCCTTACTGCTGTGACACTATTACAGCAGTGTATGACGACTGAGCATTAAGTGTGAAATCATGTGACAAGTGTGTTTATCTAAGGCATGCCTCAGTTATATGCTTATACGATCTGGATACTGCGCAATGTCTTGCATTGGAGAGATTGAACCGTTGGTTGCCGAGCATAGATTCTGCATACAATGATGTCGTGAAGTTCCTACATGTGCATAGTGAACATGTTGATGATTTGAAGCAGTACATTTGTTTTCACATGAACGCCGAACCAAAAGTGAAACAGATTAACTGTGTGTGTGAAAAACCCAAGTACTGTGAGGCATTCATTGGCTTGAGGGGGATACGCGCGGAATTTATTGTATATCAAAAAGTTTTGTTTGGAAAATACTGTAAAAGTGCGCAGAAGAAGATAAAGAAAGAGACTAATGATTTTTTTGAAATACTGCATCCTATATACGATATTTAAATAAATAATGTATGTAAATTTAATCTCAAACCGTGTTTGTGTTTTATTTCATACCTCTCTCATTATAGTCAAAGTATTACTCTTGTTAATATCATTATTTTTCAATGATGCAGCAGCAGACAATTACCCCAAACATCGCATCACCAAAATGAATGATAAAGTTACTCTTCATGGGTAAAATATATATAGCTGATTTCTCTGTGTAGCCAATATAGCTCAGTCGGTTAAGTTATGGAGTTATAGCGGCTACACACACTATTACTGTCCCTTCAAGTGTACCTTTCTACATATACCAGCTACTTGTCAGTACCTGGCGTAGTTAGTATCATGGCAGGATGGATGAAACATCCTCATCACAAGGACTTTGTTGTCGGTGACTGGTCCTGTGGAGATGGAAAAGAATACCTGAAGAAGAAGAAGAACGGAATTCTCTTTCCTGATAATATACGAGCAATTATTGTAGGTCCACCCAATTGTGGCAAGACTAGTGTCCTCACGACGCTGCTAACGCATGTAGATGGAGTCCGATTTGAACATGTTTGTGTATTCTCAAAAACACTGTTTCAGCCCAAGTATCAGCTATTACAGAAGATATTGGGCGGCGTAGATGGTGTTAAATACACGACATTCAGTGAAAGCGGTAATATCCCCCCCCCCCCCCAACTGAAAAAGCAAAGCCAAACACTGTCTTCATATTTGACGATGTTGCTGTGGAAAACCAAGACCAAATTCGAAAATATATCTGTTTCGGTCGTCATATGGGTACTGATGTATTTTATCTAAGCCAAACATATTTCAGAATCCCAAAACAGTTGGTTAGGGATAATTCAAATCTCATTATAGCCTTCAAACAAAACGATCTGAATTTAAAACACGTTTACCAGGCACATGCAGGAACTGACAAGTCGTTCAATGATTTTGTAAAGATATGTTCTGGTTTCTAGAATCATTCACAGTATGGGTTACTCGTTATTGATAAAACAAGAAAACTGAGTGATGGTAGGTACAGGCGAAACTTTCAAGAGTTTCTGCATATATAGCCTGGTAAGAGAGGTTAGTACATCAGTATTCGCTGCACCATGGACAAATTCGCGCTCATGTCTAGCTCTGAACCCGAGAGCACGGGTGTACGCAAACAGAACAACCGCCTGTACATGGATGCGAACATTCAGGCTGTTGTGCATAAAGTTGGAGATATGCGCAGGGAACTAGAGACGTATTACCAGACTCTTCTGAGAATGATCAATGCGTTAAATGAGTTAGTTAACGAAACCGGTAAGAAAGTAACCGACTTAACTGAAAAGGTCGAGTCTATTGATGGGAAATTAGATGTAGAGTTCTTTGTTACTGAGAACGGGGAGCAGGCACATAGCAAGGGGCAGAAGAAGGGCGGATATATAAAGCCTCACGCTGCGGAGACGTCTGATTAGAATACACCGAGATGTCAAGGAAGCAGAAAGTCATTCAAACGTGGAGAATGGTTCGAGAGAAATTAAGGTTGCTAAGGTTAGGGCATATGGATCGACAGCAAACGCTAAGAGAGACCTTTAAGCCAGTTACTGAACCTCTCAGGCAGCTTCCAGCAAAAAACAAAGC
Organism: Schistocerca cancellata; assembly: GCF_023864275.1. Classification (NCBI taxonomy): domain Eukaryota; kingdom Metazoa; phylum Arthropoda; class Insecta; order Orthoptera; family Acrididae; genus Schistocerca; species Schistocerca cancellata. The sequence goes on along the minus strand of NC_064629.1, from coordinate 505,427,690 downwards.
CACACGATAACGATGGTGTAGCCATTGACGACATCATTATCCCTCACGCTACTGGTCAGATAGATAGAACATTCGGCGTTAGCAGGGGGAGACCGTACATGTTAGGCATGCATCCTATAAATGTAACTGATGACATAATACAGATTGGTGAGAGAACATCTGGCTTAATGAACCTTATTTTCCTAAGACCTACCATAAAACCTATAAACTATTCAGTCAATGATAGGGAAATGTACCGTGAAATACTGTATTTAACTGATGTACATTAGACTGCAAAAAGCCTGAGCAACAAGAAATATAAAACCATTATAAAACCAATACTTGATGGAGAAAACAACAACATCAACGGCAGCAGCAGCGGTGAGGATCGTCTGAACAGAACAATAAAAGGTCGAATGTAGATGCGTTTCAACCTTCGTGGCCCATACAAACGGACAGATATCCTCTCAGAAATAATTACTCATTATAATCAAACCAAACATAGCACAATAAAAATGAGACCAATCGACGTTGGTGATAATGCACTCATGGAAACGGTGTACTGTCGCATTAAAATGCTGGATCCACGCAGACAGAAATTTAATGTAGGTGATTTGGTACGTATCTCAAAACACAAGACAGCATTTGAGAAATCGTACCTACCGAACTGGCAAACAGAGATATTTACAGTTTCTAAGGTGCAAAGAACGAATCCTAGAACTTATATATTGAAGGATAGTAAAGGTGAAGAAATTGCCTGCTGCTTCTACACCGAGGAGTTGCAGAAAAGCTTGGAACCAGATGTGTTTCTCGTGGAGAGAGTCATAAGACGTCAGGAAAATGGAGCACTAGTCAAGTAGCATGGTTTTCCTGCAGCACAAAACAGTTGGATTGATGCTAACGAGCCGGCCGCTGTGACCGATCGGTTATAGGAGCTTCAGCCCAGAACCGCGCTGCTGCTCCGGTCGCAGGTTCGTATCCTGCCTCGGGTATTGATGTGTGTGATGTCCTTAGGTTAGTTAGGTTTAAGTAGTTCTAAGTCTAGAGGACTGATGACCTCAGATGTTAAGTTCCATAGTGCTCAGAGCCATTTGAATTTGATGCTAACAATTTGCTATACAGGGTGTTACAAAAAGGTACGGCCAAACGTTCAGGAAACATTCCTCACACACAAAGAAAGAAAATATGTTATGTGGACATGTGTCCGGAAACGCTTACTTTCCATGTTAGAGCTCATTGTATTACTTCTCTTCAAATCACATTAATCATGGAATGGAAACACACAACAACAGAACGTACCAGCGTGACTTCAAACAGTTTGTTACAGGAAATGTTCAAAATGTCCTCCGTTAGCGAGGATACATGCATCCACCCTCCGTCGCATGGAATCCCTGATGCGCTGATGCAGCCCTGGAGAATGGCGTATTGTATCACAGCCGTCCACAATACGAGCACGAAGAGTCTCTACATTTGGTACTGGGGTTGCGTAGACAAGAGCTTTCAAATGTCCCCATAAATGAAACTCAAGGGGGTTGAGGTCAGGAGAGCGTGGAGGCCATGGAATTGGTCCGCCTCTACCAATCCATCGGTCACCGAATCTGTTGTTGAGAAGCGTACGAACACTTCGACTGAAATGTGCAGGAGCTTCATCGTGCATGAACCACATGTAGTGTCGTACTTGTAAAGGCACATGTTCTAGTAGCACAGGTAGAGTATCCCGTATGAGATCATGATAACGTGCTCCATTGAGCGTAGGTGGAAGACACACTGACGAAACTAAAATGAGCTCTAACATGGAAATTAAGCGTTTCCGGACACATGTCCACATAATATCTTTTCTTTATTTGTGTGTGAGGAATGTTCCCTGAAAGTTTGGCCATACCTTTTTGTAACACCCTGTATAATGGGGACGCACAGTCCACAACCACCGCAGTAGCATAACATGCGTGCTAGGAGACGCATTAGAGGAGGTGGTGGTATTCTAGACAAACTGCCAGTGGTATTACACATTGTGGGGTATAACTACTGTGAACCTGAAACAAAGCTTCAGAAACTCTTGGCACGAGGTGATAAGGGGGTTAATCTGCTTGACGAAGCATGTATGGAACATGGCATGGCATTGCATATGCTGCAAATAAAGATCTCCCAAGTTTTCACATTGCAGATTGGATTTTAGCTGATAAGGCTAACGCGATACGGAGAAGAAAGGATATTGGTATAGGTCAACGCATCCTCATGCGAGGAACAATTATGTTGGATTTAGGGATGATGAATTTCAAGGGAGTTATGAATGCTGCACGTTGTGCACTAAACAAGAAGGAGGACAAGGGCGGGAAGCAGAGCTGTTTGAAGAACTGTGTCCTGACAGCGATGTATGCAGCTAAAAACGCACTGAAGGAGAAAGGTACGGGAAGAAGAAGAAGAAAAGGATCGGTTAAAGCACCTCGTGTTCTACCAATACCCAAGACACCTGGTCGTTTTCTTCCATTTCTCATCACAGCGCTCTCCACGCCCTCGGTGGTAGGGTCCCTCGCAGCTATTGCTCGAACGGTCAAGAACGCATAAAAATCCCAAGTGCAGTTAGACGAGGCAAGAAGACATAACTACAGAATGGAAGCCGGAGCCATCGGAAAAGGACTATACTTGAAGCCATACAGGAAAGAGCTTGGTCTATTCATAAATTTTAAAAAAATTTCATTAGCTGTCCTACCAGATCGACCACTCACAAATACCGATCTTCTTAAGTTTGTCAGAAAAAAATTCAACATTCCAAGATTCCGTGGTGTGTTTGTGCGGGATACATTATCGCAGACTATGTGGAAAACTGGTGAATGTGGTCTTGTGAATTTAGATGTTGCTGGAGGTCCCGTCACCCACTGGGTATCATATGTTATGAAAAATACGGATGCCGTCTACTATTTCGAATCCTTTGATGAAATGCAACCGCCAGAAGAATTAAAACGATACTTCACTTAAAGAAGACGTGTGTTCTACAATTTTCGGTGCTATCAGGACTTTAATACACACCTCTGCGGACATCTATGCATCATGTTTCTCTTGACGTTTACAAAGAAGAAGAAGCAGACTATATAAGGAGGAATTTTAAACATTCCTTCATTAGTTGAGGTTCAGATGCAACGTCGTACACTTTGACGTTAAAAGAACGATCATCTGTAGTGCGTGCGAGTTACTTCCCGCTAATTGATTTGAGCATTGGTGAATGGAGTATTGCATTGATAGGACTGGACACGAACAACAGCATCCCAAATATCACCGAGACTAACAACAAACTGCACCTGGATATTAACGATGAAAAAGACATTGTGGGAATAGAACCGGGTGTATACGATATCGACGATTTAAAGTAAGTCTTAAAACAGTCAGGAAAAGGTATTGAGCTATGTGCAAACATCAATACACTTAAATCTGAAATAAGAACTGTAAATGCAACGATTGACTTTAACCAGAAAGGTTCAATAGGGCGCCTACTGGGTTTCACAAAAGGGCAGGTTTTGAAGAAGGATCCTATTAAATTTTACAAGTCAGATCACACTGTGGACATACTGCCCATCAGCACAATCCGAGTCGAGCGTAACATTGCAACGAACTCCTATCTCAATGACAGTCTGATTCACACTATTTAAGGATTCTTCCCCTCAGTTGCAACAATGCAATATAACTTCCAGTGACAGCTCAGACTTTGGACTATTTGGTGCTGTGAGTTGTGGACCAAAATAACCAACTTATTGACTTTCGTGGTGTACGATTACATGTAAGGAAGGATGGGCGTAAGGTATAAAACCAGTGTACGTAATCCACAGCACATCACTTCGCTGCCGAATCGCAAAGTGATAAAACGTGCGAACTACGAGTTTCTTAAATCAGTTGGCTTGAAGTCTTGCAATCACGTCCTCACTCAATATAACCAGTCCAGCGGACTATGAGGAGAGAATTACACGCCAGGAATACTCCTGGCATAAACCTTACGCTTTAACCACATCTAACAAGAACGATGGAATTAGGACTGTCATCCAGCACCAAGACGCACTGATGCTTCCATGCAAGAGTTCCATATACCTAGAGGGGTCATCCAGGAAAACCGGCGGCAGTGGTACAGTGGGATCTAAGCTTACACGTAACTCTTTAGCATTCCTGCTATAGCAAATGATTCCACCATGTTCGACAACTGCAAGTTAACTAATGCCAAAGTCTACCTGAATTCAGAATGCTACCCATATGACAAGTTACACCGGCAGCGGCATGAAAATGTGTACAGTCTATCATATGACATGTATGCAAGGTTTCGCGCTTCTTACTATGAAAGTGCTGAAGAAGAAGGAGGAGGGTGTCTACTCAGTCCACGGAAGTTCAAGGAGCTATCACCGATCATTGTAATAGACCACTCGAAACAGAACAAGATAATTAAGTCTGGGCCTATAGATGTGCGAATTGAATTTGAATCTTCAACAAATTTCCCAGAACACACTGCCATGCATGCTTTAGTTCTACATGGCCGTGTAATCAACTACTGCCCACTCACCAGTGTTGTGCAACGAGCTATATAAATGAAAAGGTACTGCGCCATACGTAGAGCATTCCACAATGGCATCTCAAGACGTGAACATCATTGCAGACGTTCAGGATTTCTATGATGGTGAGCATAAACAGTTCATATTTAAAGATGTTGCGTTCGTAGCGTACACGGAAGATGCAGGAATAATAGAGACATTCTCAGCAAACATAGCATCACCGAGGTCTTTCAAGTATGTGAAGTGTGCTAAGACATAGAAGAGTGCAAAATGGTTAACACATTTATACCATGGAATTCATTGGAATGATCCTGGCATACCCTATAAAGATATGGTGATGATGCTGAAATTATTCGACCACACGGATACCATCATCTACGTGAAGGGAAAGGAGAAGGTCTCATGGATGTGTCGCATCTTTAAGTTTGCTGCCAGAACCATTCTATATGTTTTGTTATCTTCCATCTTAAACTTCACCTCCTTGATAGCACTCATCTTCAGCAAAACTAATGTCTTTTATGACCTGCACAGCCTTTATATACATATACTTACATAATGCGATAGGGGATAGGGCTTTTGTAAATAACAACAAAGACGTATGGTTGTCTCTTCAACACCAGAATCGATTTTGGGTGGGTGTGAAAATTCGATGCAAAGCACCGCACTGCATTTAATGGCAGGATACTGCAGACATTGAATACCTTGAAGAGCTTCTTTTCCACGACAGGACGGCACCCCTTAGAATACCAACAGGGTCATGGTACCCTCCTGCCGCGTTCTCAATCCTTGTGAACTAGAATCACTCCTCAAAGGCGTCTGCAATCACCGAGTATTCTAAGTGCAGTATGGTATCACTGACCTGATGTTCTTGTCTAAAAGGACGGTAGAGAGAACTGTCACTAACCACAGGATCTTCTCTATTACTATTAATGCTATTCTGAGCCCACTCCATTGATGATAGTGTTGGGGAGGAGCAAATCAGTATGCGCCGAAGCACACATACCTTGTGTTTACACCAATTCTTACGAGGCTGATATGATGTTGATGATGACGGAGGGGGATGTTGTGGTGCTAACGGGTCAGAGCAATAGGAGCAGATGGGCTGCGGTGATGGTTTCTGACGCTGTTGTTGCTGCTGCTGCTGCTGCTGCTGCAAACCCGACCCGGTAACTTGAGGGATAGTGGTTCTTTGCTCAGCCCACGGACTCCAAGCGGCGGTGACAGTACGGCGGTGGCAGCAGCTTCCCGTGCAGCCACTAGCAGCGCCCTTATAGGCGATGCGTGCCTTACTAGGCGTCACATTAGGGAGGAAGAAGGTTTAGCCGCCACCGGTATGCGCATCACACTGTGTTGCGACTGCAGAGACTCGGCCGTTGTAGAAGAAGAGATAAAATAAATAGTAGTTAAGTACATTCCTTACTGCTGCTGGCGCAGTGAAAGAAAGAATTCTGATGATAACAAGGTTATAAGCAGAGTTAGTAATTACCTTTCTCGCTCTGGCTCCAAGGCATTAACACTTCATTGGGCTAATCCACCACACCCTCCAAAAAGTAATCATCATGATCATCTAATAGGGCCAGATCAAAGCGCCTTTCCTCCTCTAATTTAGTGGCCCTTTGTCTAACCCATTCAGGCATGTCATTGTCCCCGTCAGAATCGACATCTGGCAATTGGTCTGTGGCGACAATAACAACAACAACAGCAAACAAGATATATAAACTGAAAAACAGTATGAAATAAAAAACTTTTAAATCGCTACCATACAAGAACAAATTACAATGAAAATTATACTCACATGGCAATTCTGGCTGTCAACCCACTACAGGAGGTTGGGCTATGAGAGTCTGCCATGGTCCAGCCCCCTAATGTCTCTCCTCACACTCAAAGACTATATCCTGGAGTTGTACTACAACAAGGAGACGGAGTTAATAAGGCGAATTTAACATGCACACGAAAATTTACATTCAAAATAGAGATTATTTACTCACCTCGTAATCCTGTCTTTACACCTCTTGCTGATACACTCTGAAGTGTTGCTGCAGCGACCTCTCTTCATCTTGGGGAGAGAAAACAACAACTACACACGTAGATGACGGAACGCACAGCAAGGTGGACAGCAGCAGACTGAGGACAATGGAGGCTGGTTGTGGGCTTATATATAGACTGCGGCGACCAATGAGAGAGCTTCATTTGAATGAACAGCCTATGAGGAGCTTTTATGAAACATCACTCATTGTGGAAGGGCTTGATGCGAGCATCGTCTCTCTCACCAAATAACAAGAATGCATTTATGATGAACGGTTTTTTTCACAAGCATGCACATAGATGATGCAGACTTTTAGTGGTGAGAAGTTTACCATTTCTGAGACGTATGTTGAAAGTAGGACATTACGATTTCCAGGAAGCGTAACATGTGATGCCTCATTAGGAGCATCAGAAAGAATCCAGTAGGTGTTATTCTGGGCTATTTTCACGAACAGGTCCTGTTAGGACAACAATTTCCATGCAGACAAGCTAAGACATCATGAAAGCTCCAACAAAAGCGATGGTTAACTATTTCTGCAGCACTTTACTACTTCTGAGTGGTGGACTTGGCTCTTATTTAAATAGACTTGTGACATCAGTATTACATTGAGAACCTTTTAGCTACACCTGTGCAGGTGAGTTGCTACATGAACATTTTGCCGTGATGCATCAGCCACGCTGGGCAAGTAAACACATGCACATGGCTGATGCATCTCATGTGTCCCATTATGATCGCTAGAAACAATGTGCCCTGTGCTATTCTGGATAGCATTTGACAGATTTCTATAGCGTTTTCAGAGAGAGAGTTGGCTGTTATTCACATAAGCATATGAGGTCAGTATAACACCAAGAACCTTTTAGATGCATCTGCTAGGGTGGGCCGTTATGCAAACATCTCTCTCGGCTCTGGACACCTCAGCCACAGTGGTTAGGTGAACACATGCATGTCCAGAGGTCGACTTGGCTCTTATTTACATAGACTTGTGAAATCAGTATAGCACTCAAAGCATTCTAACTGTGTACCTGAAAATAGACGCGACTTTCATCTGCTGGCTGTAGGCAGTAGTGGCCTGAGAACAATGGCTTGCACCCCTTCGTTTGACTGTCTGGCGGTGGCTTGCGGCGACGTCGGCATGTGCGTAGGCTATAGCCTCTGTTATGTTGCGGTTGATGATACACTCCTGGAAATGGAAAAAAGAACACATTGACACCGGTGTGTCAGACCCACCATACTTGCTCCGGACACTGCGAGAGGGCTGTACAAGCAATGATCACACGCACGGCACAGCGGACACACCAGGAACCGCGGTGTTGGCCGTCGAATGGCGCTAGCTGCGCAGCATTTGTGCACCGCCGCCGTCAGTGTCAGCCAGTTTGCCGTGGCATACGGAGCTCCATCGCAGTCTTTAACACTGGTAGCATGCCGCGACAGCGTGGACGTGAACCGTATGTGCAGTTGACGGACTTTGAGCGAGGGCGTATAGTGGGCATGCGGGAGGCCGGGTGGACGTACCGCCGAATTGCTCAACACGTGGGGCGTGAGGTCTCCACAGTACATCGATGTTGTCGCCAGTGGTCGGCGGAAGGTGCACGTGCCCGTCGACCTAGGACCGGACCGCAGCGACGCACGGATGCACGCCAAGACCGTAGGATCCTACGCAGTGCCGTAGGGGACCGCACCGCCACTTCCCAGCAAATTAGGGACGCTGTTGCTCCTGGGGTATCGGCGAGGACCATTCGCAACCGTCTCCATGAAGCTGGGCTACGGTCCCGCACACCGTTAGGCCGTATTCCGCTCACGCCCCAACATCGTGCAGCCCGCCTCCAGTGGTGTCGCGACAGGCGTGAATGGAGGGACGAATGGAGACGTGTCGTCTTCAGCGATGAGAGTCGCTTCTGCCTTGGTGCCAATGATGGTCGTATGCGTGTTTGGCGCCGTGCAGGTGAGCGCCACAATCAGGACTGCATACGACCGAGGCACACAGGGCCAACACCTGGCATCATGATGTGGGGAGCAATCTCCTACACTGGCCGTACACCACTGGTGATCGTCGAGGGGACACTGAATAGTGCACGGTACATCCAAACCGTCATCGAACCCATCGTTCTATCATTCCTAGACCGGCAAGGGAACTTGCTGTTCCAACAGGACAATGCACGTCCGCATGTATCCCGTGCCACCCAACGTGCTCTAGAAGGTGTAAGTCAACTACCGTGGCCAGCAAGATCTCCGGATCTGTCCCCCATTGAGCATGTTTGGGACTGGATGAAGCGTCGTCTCACGCGGTCTGCACGTCCAGCACGAACGCTGGTCCAACTGAGGCGCCAGGTGGAAATGGCATGGCAAGCCGTTCCACAGGACTACATCCAGCATCTCTACGATCGTCTCCATGGGAGAATAGCAGCCTGCATTGCTGCGAAAGGTGGATATACACTGTACTAGTGCCGACATTGTGCATGCTCTGTTGCCTGTGTCTATGTGCCTGTGGTTCTGTCAGTGTGATCATGTGATGTATCTGACCCCAGGAATGTGTCAATAAAGTTTCCCCTTCCTGGGACAATGAATTCACGGTGTTCTTATTTCAATTTCCAGGAGTGTAGTTCGAAAGCTTTTTTTAAGTGCAATGAGTGTGTGTACATTGCATTATTTTTGGCTGATTAAGTGTTGTGAGCCTGTTTGCAGGACCTTTACATGCATTATTTTGTGAGCAGGTGTGTAGGCTGTGTATTGTGAGCCCCAAGAACGTCAGAGTCAGTGTTTTGTATCAGTGTAATAAATGAACTATGTGAAATCTGTGTCTAAATAAATTGCACCAAAATAAATAAAGTACACTCCTTCCTCTCTCCAGCAGTCCAGAACAGGCTGAGTCGTTTTCCCGCCATTTTCCCCCAGACCGTCACCTTCGATTACATCACAGGAGGGATGACAGAGCCCTCTGGTGGCAGTACTGTGTACCAGATCAGTTGGACTCCAGACCTCATGGTGGACACACTGGATAGAGCTACTGCCTCAAATTGTTTAAATAAAGACTGCCTGCAAAATAGTAACTTACATCCAGCCTGTGCAGCAGCCCAGCACAGGCTGAGTCCTTTCCCCACCAATTCCAAGGAAGAGATGGTGGTCGGATGTCTTAGGTTGTGGAGGTAGCCCAATTGACCTATTTCCCCACCAAAATTTGAACTTCCCACCATGGCGTCATTGCGACATTGCCATATCTACCGCGCCATCTCGGATCCGCCATCTTCAATAAATTTGGCAACAATGCCAAATGGGGTGACGTGCAGGTCGTCTTACTACTGCCATATATGGCCATGTGACTACAGTCACATCGAATCGGTACATCCTCATGCTCGAAACCTTTGTTGAGCAAAAACTAGAGGCATTTCCACAAATTACTTGACAACAGCTGGTTTCAACAGCACGAATATCAATGGCTGCCGTATGCCAGTGGTTTGCCAAGCGTATAATTTCGAGGAACAGTGACATCCAATGGCCTCCCAGATCATCTAATATGACAGCGCGCGATTTCTTCTTGTCTCGTTACCTTACAACGAAATTGCATCGTACTACATTGAATTGAAAGCTATGATCCGAGAAGCAATTGCCTAAATTGATGTGGAAATGTTATTTCAAACTATGAACAATTCATATAAGAGACTGCGGGGATGTTTGCGCTGAACTGGAGCTCACCGCGAGATGTCAAAAAATGGTTCAAATGGCTCTGAGCACTATGGGACTCAACATCTTAGGTCATAAGTCCCCTAGAACTTAGAACTACTTAAACCTAACTAACCTAAGGACATCACACACACCCATGCCCGAGGCAGGATTCGAACCTGCCACCGTAGCAGTCCCGCGGTTTCGGACTGCAGCGCCAGAACCGCACGGCCACCGCGGCCGGCCGCGAGATGTCATTTCCAAGAAATAAATCTACTTCATGTATTCATGAAGTGCAAATTTTTTAACTGTTAGATGGCATAAATAGATTTATTGACTACATTTTTTTCAAAACAGTGTTTTTTTTCAATTTCTCGTTTGTCTGAATCAGTTCGAACTTCATCAAAATTATACACTGCATTCAAGTACCCCATTTACACATTAGGGAACATGTTAACAGGTCAGAAGACTTGCTCCTCACATGTTTAACACTCAGCAAGAAGTGTTTCATGATTACAGTATCATACGCTCCTCAGATCAATTGAGAGAAAAAGTAAAACATGTCCCGCACGTGCAGTTATTGTAATATGAACGCTGTTAAATGTGTTAGCACATGAGTGCGAATATTGGTAGCCCATTTACGGAGAAACATCTTATCGTGTAGCATCAAGCTACACTGATATCATTGAGCTCTGAATAGCTCTTACAACTGGGCTGAAGCCCCGCAAACCATTCGACTAACCCTGATATAAATGTACCACGCTTTCGAGATAGATACAGTCATTCTTGTACAAATCAAGTAAGTTTACCGTTCATAATTGCCTCATTACTGACGCAATATTAAAAAATACAAATTTCACTGTTTCCTGAATGACCGCTTCACTTTGTTGAATTGTAATGAAATTTACTGAGAATACATACACACACACACACACACACACACACACACACACACACACACACACACACACAGTGTACGTGTTTTACGAGATCTCTAACCCAGCCTCTCGCTATAATTTGTCACTGTTATTGTTATAATACACACCAAGTAGCAGAACACAAGATTCATACTGGAAATAAAAACCACAGACGTGGCTGTGTCATTCTCTGATACATCTAAGCACCGATTCCTTAAAGAACGAAACTACACTGTATAAAACAGCTTCACAGGTCTGATCGCAAAAAAGTTAAAGTGTTAAATATCTGACAATAAGCAAGTAAGCGAGAAAAAGTTTAGAAAAAAGTTTGAAATTAGCTTAAAGTTTGTTGGAAGTCACTAAGTTCTCTAATTATGAAACACTGTCCTAGATGTACGTAGTGTGGGTAATTTGCGCTCAATTTCACACAAAAGGTAGTTTTTCACGCTTCTCAATGTTTATGACGTCATATCTCCCGAACGATGTGTCGTACAGTAATATAATTTTACAGACACGTTCAGGGACACATGCAGATACTGTCTTCTAAGTGTGTTGCTGGCCGAGTTAATCGTAAAGCCTATGCCTATTGCTGAAGTTCTATTGCACGCCATTTTAAGCAGAAGCTAGTTTTTCACACATTTACATGTCTATGACGTAATATTTCCTGAACCATGAGGCGAACAATGATATAATTTTGCAGAAACATTCAGTGGTATATGTGGAAAGTGTATGAAAACTGCATTGCGAATAGAGTCAATAGTAAAGAAGCAATAAGTTAAAACGTCAAGTCTGATGCTGAAGTTTTACTGGACGCACAGCGAAAACGTAGTAGGTAAAAAACTTTTTTCCTTTAATCATTTTGTGTGTTGCAGGGGGGGGGGGGTGTTCGAAATTACGTGTAAAGTTATTTGGAGGGCGATAAGTGCGGTCATTCTCAAATGTTGGATGGGTAAAGCCATGTATTTGCGCGCTGTCAGTTACGCTGTCCCAAGGCAAACACACAGCTCCTAACTGTAATATTTATCTTACTCTGTTAAACTTTTAGCGTAAGATTGTACCTATTAATGAGTAGATTATGACAGAATTTTAAAATTTTAAATTCGGTCAATAATTGAGCAAAACATTGAAAATAACATTTTTGTTGCCCCTTGAAGCCGTTAGATAAGCCGCGTCCACCGGGTTCCGGTTTCCGGAGTAGTCGCTTAGTAATTTCAGTGTGTCCCCGAAGAAATGGTCAGTATTCAGAGATATGACAGACACGATCATTTGAAGCAAAAAATTCTGTTAAACGCGGGCTCTAAAATGGATACGATAAGAGCTATGAGCACTTTTGGCAAGCACGCGGTCCGCTAAAGGTAAGTGACTTTGTCGAGTTCTGCTGTGGTACACAATTTTAATCTACCTGCAAGATTCACCGGTGTGTTACCTTCGAAAATTTACGGAGTAAAAGTATGATCAGATGCCTTGACGTTCGTCCTGCTAATTCGAGTAGCATACTGTACAACAGATGGAATGTCAAATGCTAACGTCACTTGGCCTTGCTAGAACAATGTTTCTTCTAGCTGCTGCAGGGGAGATGTCTCGTCTGCTAATTGCCGGCTGTTCTCTCCTCGCCACGGAAGCACCTCGCGTGCTGCAACGCTCTGCCTCCCCTGCTGGCCTGGTCACTGTCCTAAGCAGAAGCCGGTTGTGAATGTGGCTACCTAAGGGGTTCACTGCCTTCAGGTGAACTCTTAATCTTGAAAATAACCGTCAAAGAGAATTAAAAGAAAATAACATCCATCAGCCACAACTTAGTGTTTTACACTTTTATGTGCTGAAAAGCCACCGCCATGCCATTTATTTATGTTAACAGATTACACTAACTCATCCTTAGACAGTTTTCAAAGTATGTGACGAATTTACTCAGTTTTTCTATTGTTAGACTTCGAATAATTGTCGTGCGTATTTCAAGTTTATGCAAAAAAATTAAAGTGGTCTTTGGAGAAAAGAGAAGAATCTGTATGAGAATTAAGAACTCAGATCGGAGGAGTATAATAAAGGGTCTATGCAAGGGAAGCGAACTTGAAGACAATTTTATAGTAAGGGAAGAGGAGGAAGATGAAAACTGGACAGCGTATGCGACGGGAATTCAAAACGTAGATAACACATAATTCTGAAAAGCCAAGTAATTTTTACCGGATGCTGCACTACACTTCATATTCACACAGATACGTTACCCTATTATTCAAGATACTCATCAAGTCTCTGTAAGCAACGGCCGGAAAGTTCTATGAATCTTTTGTTCTTTGGGGCCCGCAGTGCAAAATATGTCTTCTAATGACATGATTATTATGAATGTCAGCCAGCTGCACTGCTCTTTAATGGTTTTTATTTTATAAGTCATTCACAATGAGCTCATTCCGGCATATTGCCATCATCAGGTGCTCTATAAATACCTCAGTAAGCTATGGTCTTAATATAATAGTCTGTAACTATGATCAGAAAAGTTATAATACATCGTTAAGTGTGTTATAACCTTTCTGATTATAGTTACAGACCATTATATGAAGACCATCGCCCACTTATGTATTTACGGAGCACCTCATGATGGCAATATGCCGAAATGGGTTCACTGTGAATGATTTATAAAACAAAAACCATTTAAAGAGCAGTGTAGCTGGGTGACATTCGTAATAAGATCTACCAATCATTCAATTCTTCGATGATAGAAATCCATTCCTTGGTCACGGAGCCATTCTAGCACCGCTGTGTAAACACCCTTTTCGCTGGAAAATCTCTCTCCCTCCAAATGTTTATGAAACCCCAGAGTTAACAGAAACAATCTGTGTCCGAGTTAACTGCGGGACAGATCCACCCTTAAGAATCAGCGCTGGATTAAATGTGCACAACGGATTAAATTAACTCTTTAGAAGGTTGCGGCCCTAGCAGTGAAACTTAAGTTCTAGTATTCAAAAATCTTTTATTCAGAAACACAGATCATGATAGAGTGTTTGCTAACTATGTTAATCATAAGCATGATTTGCATGACTCTGAATGTATAACGAAAGTTTAATTGAACAAAAAATGAAAAAAAAAATTACGTAAAATCACGTGGTGCACAATTAAACAGTGATTACTATGAAACTGAGATAATTTAAATAATAGTTAGCAAAAGTTAATTAGTGGGTAATTGGATTTACTACACACCATCTCCCTTTCCTGATGAATTTACCACAACCTGCCTGTGCATTAATAACAGATCCTCAAGTTATCCATATAACTGTCACAGGAGTGTCGAACGTGGGAAGGCTAAACCGAATATGATGTTAAATCCTCAAGTTCCGTTCATCGTAATGTGCTGCAAGTTACTCTCACCATACTTGTTGAAGTAACGTGAGCAGACCACTGATGGCGTGGCTGGCTGCCATCAAATGCACACCTGCTCTGAGCTTGAACTTGGAATCCTCCAGTCTCCACTGTGGAGGAGAGGTGTCATTGAAATTTGCTGTCCCAGTTAGCAGCGCCAATCGTCTACCACCGCCTTACAAGCCTATCTTGTTCTGCGACCCTCATTTTTAGAAGTTTGTACAAAGACTGTCTGCATTTCGCACCTAGAAAATTTCTTCTACCAGTCCTTACCAAGTTAAATTTTCTCCGCCAGTGGGGTAATTGTTTTGCTGTTAAAAACCTCCTACCAGAAACTGGCAAAAACGTCAAGTCCAATAAGGTCACCTTTCACCCCTCTATACTCAAAAAAATTAACTCAAACGCTAAGTCATACTGCTTTCACTCTACAGCCTTTAGTCAGTGGTCTTCTTAGTTGCTTCTGCAGTTTCCTCTAGACATGTGACAAAGGTAGGAGAAAAAAGTAGCTTCGTTTCCTTGTGACAGCTTGCCAGCCACCTGCAAGCTATTGTCTTTCGTAGAGTCCTGTTTCCAAGTATTTTAGAACGGCTAAGAGATGTCTTTCTCTTAGGCAGGCCAGACCGCCATACCTTCTTCGCCAAATACCACACCGCATAACCAATAATTTTGGGCATCTTTCTCTAGCCGCGCGGAGTGGCCGCGCGGTTTGGGGCGTGGTGTCACGGACTGCGCGGCGCCTCTCGCCGTAGGTTCGACTCCTCCCTCGGGCATGGGTGTATGTGTCGTTCTTAGCATAAGTTAGTTTAAGTAGTGTGTAAGACTAGGGACCGATGATCTCAGCAGTCTCGTCCCTTAGGAATTCACACACATTTGAACATTTTCGCACCTTTCTCTAACAGGTCACAGGCCGAAAAAAGCACCTTTCCCCAGCCGGACTTAGCCTTTTTAGAGTGGCACCTTGGCTGATATTGTTCTAGTCACCAGCTCCGCCACGTTGGCACCGCTGGACTTGTGACTGGTCTCCCAATTTCACACAGACAATGCAAGTGACTCCAGCCATCTTTACCTGAACTGACCACTTGACAATTCTCAGAACACATTGTACCTTATCTGCGAAGTTCCGTTTCACTATGAATGTCCTGTCCCACAAACTGCAGCACGCTACATCTTGAAAGTCCACCCAGACAAATCATTATAAGAGTATGCCCTATGTTAATTGTAGTACAGGAAGGAAAAGGGAATGAAATCGCCCCTTACAATCACTGTTATAGGTTTTATCCAAAACAAAAAAGTGTTTGCACCATCTCCACGCGTTTAATTGCGTTAAATCGAATCTACATATCAAGGTGAATGAAAAGTGTCTAGCCGAAACGACTTGACGCATTTCATGTTCACCTAGCTTGCCGAAAAGCCTAAAATCGCATGGTGCAAAATGTTGACTTTTTAATCAGCATTACCCACGTCTGTGCGACGTCGGTCAAATTTTTGGCACCATTTGACAACGGCTGTACGTGACATTCCATTTGATCCATACACCGACACTACTTCACAGTGAATATGTATGGAAATTAGATGCTCTGAACCGTACTGTCCCGTGTTTCATGGACGTTTCCAGCTGCCAATTCATTTCAACGCACGCTGTGAAGCGCCCGTTAGGCGTATCTGTACCACAGCAGAATTGTGTCTACAGAGAACCCGGAACATATACTCGTCTCTGACAATGTGCTACTGTTGTTGTGCAGTTTTCTTAGCACGGGACAACATACTTTTTCAAGTCCCTACGTATGATACTGCGACAAGAATTTGACAAAGCACTGAAAGACATCAGTTGAATCAGGGCCAGTGGAGTGGAACACAGGCCCTCAGAATTACTGAGGTCCTTGATGTGCAAGAGTTAAGAATTTAATAACTTCAACCCCAATGCACTATTCATCCAAAAGTTGAATGATTCATGGTTGCAAAATACTGACGCGAATTAACCAAGCTTGGGGAAGATCAATTTGGGTTCCTGAGAAATGTACAGTTGTTAAAAAGCGAAGGAGCACTGACTCTGCGACAAATCTCAGAAGATAGGCCGAAGAAAGGTAAGCGTACATTTATAGCGTTTGTAAATGTAGTGAAAGCTTTTGACAAAGTGGATAGGAATACACTCTTTTAAATTATGAAGAGGAGCGAAAGATTTTCTACACCTTGTACAGAAACCAGATTGAAGTTGTAAGAGCTGAAGGTCATGGAAGGGAAGCTGTAGTTAAGAAAGGAGTGAGATAAAGTGGTGGCTTATCCCCTATGTTATTCAGTTTGGACCTTATGTAATTGATGAAGGAACCAAAGAGAAATTTCGAAAGGGAATTAAAGTTCAGAAATAAAAACAAACATAAAAAAGGTTTGCCTATGCATTGTAATTCTATCAGAGGCTGCAAAGGACTTGGAAGAGCAGTTTTAACGGAGTGGATAGTGTCTTGAAAAGAAATTATAAGATGAACATCAATGAAAGTAAAACAAGCGTAATGGAACATAGTCAAAGTATGCTGAGGGTATTAGGTTAAGAAATGAGGCACTAAAAGTAATGGATGTCTTTTGCTATTTGGGCAACAAAATAACTGCTGATAGTCGAAGTAGGGAAGATGTTGACTGCAGAGTGGCAATATCGAGAAAGAATTTCTGAAAAAAAGGGAACATGGGAACTTTGGGTATAAATTTAAATGTTACGTAGTATTTTCTGAAGGTAGTTGTCTGAGTTATAGCCTTGTATGGAAGTGAAACATGGACGATGAACACTTCAGATACAAGGAGAATATGAACTTATGAAATATGGTGCTACAGAAGAATTCTAAAAATTGTTTTGATAGAATGGTTAAGTGATAAAGAGGCACTTATTTTAATTGTGGAGAAAAGATATTTATGACACAACTGGACTAAAAGAAGAGGGTCTGTTGGCAAGATATATCCTGAGGCAGCAAAGAATCATCAGCTTGATGATAGAGGAAAGGGTGTTCCTGGGGAGGGGGTTAAAGTAGTGCAGGTAAGCAGCAGGGCAACAAGGACGTGACCCCACTCTCCATTGTTGCTAGATGTATCCAAGATGGCAGCGATGACGTCATCCAAGATGGCTGCATGCAGACTTGGCAACAGTGCACGAGATCATCCAGGATGGCGGCCATGACGTTATCCAAGATGGCGGATTTTGGCGGGAACTTCGAATTTTGGCAGGAAGAAGGTCAATTGGGTTACCTTCACTAACCTAACCCCCTCTTCCCTAGAAAATGGCGGGAAGTTCAAATTCCAATGGGACACTGCAACACACCTCTACTAACATAACAAAATGATGGGAAAAAAGGACAATTGTGCTATGCTCACTAACCTAACCCCCTTCCCCTCCCGTCACCCACAAAAATGGTAGGAAGTTCAAATTTCAACAGGATAATGCATCACACTACGGTTATCTCTACTCACCTAAGAAAATCGTAGGAAGATCGGTCACTTGGGCAACCTCCACTAACCTGAGTCATCCAACCACCACCTCTTCCTGGGAACTGCAGCCAAGTTTGAATTTTGCTGGCAAAGAAAGGTAAATTGGGCTATCTCTACAAAGCTAAGAAAACGGCGCGAAAGAAAGCACATTTGGAGTAACTTAAGTCCCCCGACTGCCACCTCTTCCTAGGGATTGGTGGGAAAAGGACTCAGCCTGCACTGGGCTGCTGGAGAGAGGAAGGAGTGTATTTATTTTGGAACAATTTATCTAGGGGTGGATTTTCAAAGATAGTATATTTATCACAGTGATACAGAACACACGCTCTTACACACAGTGTACAGACATGCAAACTACTCCTAAATAACTCATGTATAATGCTCTACACATATATTTGCTAACTGTAAACTGTCAAAATAGTGCATTGCACAGCCTACAGACACGCAAACCACTCATAAATAATGCAAGACATTTATGTCCAGGGACCCAAACAACTCGTAAATTGTCAAAATAATAATCCTTCTAAACGACTCAGCGAACATGCTTGCTAATCATCAACTGTCGAAATCATACACCAGTCTTTATTTAAACAATTAGAGGCAGCACCACCATCCAGTGTGTTTGCCATGTGGTCCACACTCCAACTGACCTAGTACACAGTACCACCATGAGAGGGCACTGTCGTCCATTCCTTGACGTAATCCAAGATGGCAGCCATAACGTCAGCTGATGACGCAAGTACCATTATCCAAGATGGTGGCAAACAGTGTGTTCACCACGAGGTCTGGACCAAGTACACAGTACCACCTCCAGACAGCGCTGTCATCCATTTCGTGATGTAATCTAAGATGGTGGAGCGAAATGGCGGGAAAACGACTCTGCCTGTGCCGGACATAAGTTTTTATTTTGCATAAAATGTCTCCACCACGAGATCTAGACTCCAACTGACCTAATACGCAATACTGCCACCAGAGGATGCTGTCATCCATCCTGTGAGGTAATCCAAGATGGTGGTCTGGTGTGGACGAAAATGGTGCGAAAACGACTCAGGCTGCACTGGGCTGGTGGAGAGAGTAAGGAAGGAGTGTACTTTATTTATTTTGGAACAATTTATTTAGGGATGGAGTATATTTATTAAACAGATGCGCAGACACGAAATCAACTCGTGAACTGTCCAAATAGCCCATAGTTCTGCCAACAGGCTCGCTTGCAAAATAATGCAACAGACGCGCAATCAACATGCGCAGGCACCACCCCCAACCCCCTGTCCACTGGACCGCACAACAGGCTAGCAGCAGCCCCCGTGTAGTGACGCAGCCGTCAGCTGTCAAACTAAAAACAGGTGCCCTCAAGCATGAGGCGGTGACATCTCTTTCATACTTGATACCTGAGAAATTCCTCTCGAAATACGTATTGACCTAGGCACCGCTGCTGACGCGACTGAGCGGGAGTGCAGATGCTCCAGGGGCGTGTGTCCTGTCACAGCTGCAAGCTGCTGCCGGACGTAGGTGAAAGTTGTTTCTATTTTCGATTATACAGTCAGTGCTATACTGACGTCACAGAACTCCAAGGCACACTCACGTCAGTTTCATACACAAGACACCTCTGGGCAGCACGTGTCTTTGCCATTGATGACAGAGTAGCACAGGGCGCACAGTTCCTAGTGTGACATGAAAGCCGTGTCTACCCCTGCTTATCTGCCCAGCATGACTGACACAATGCCGCGAATAGTGAGTGTGTAGCTACAAACCATTGCAAGTGCATCTAACAAGGCTGTCAATCTTATACTGATGTCACATGACTATGTAAAAAATAAGAACTGAGTCGACCTCGACGAAATTGTATAGTGTCCCAGAAGTAGATAACGTTCGCTTTCTTGATGTCTCAGCTTGTATGCATGGAAATTCTTGCCCTAACAGAACCTGTTTACGAAAATAGCGCAGAAAAACGTCGAATGCAGTCTTCCTCATGGACCTAACGTGGTACCCAGTGCATCATGTGTTACCCTTCCTGCTTTCAACACACACAAACGTTCCCTCCGCTATGCAGAGACTCCTATATCCCAGCACAAAGAATGTGAATTAATCGAGCATTATGATTGGCTCTTATCGAATTTACCCGCCGAATTAATGTTGCTGCCGGTATCGAAGCACCTTCCACCTTTTTTCCTTCTGCAGACGAGGCTTTCAGTGGTTATTTTACACAGATCGCCATATTGTACTGACAATTAAATCTTACAAACTACTATAGAAATCGTCAAATACAGAAAGACTCTTACTCATTTACACTTCTCTCCCACTGAGGACAGGAGTTTGAATACTAGAACGTGAAACTGACCTGCGACCTATCAATATATCACCGAGTACCCTACATAACATCAAATATGGGAAGACTCCTTCCGGCCGGGGTGGCCGAGCGGTTCTAGGCGCTACAGTCTGGAACTACGCGACCGCTATGGTCGCAGCTTCGAATCCTGCCTCGGGCATGGATGTGTGTGATGTCCTTAGGTTAGTTAGGTTTAAGTAGTTCTCAGTTCTAGGAGACTGATGACCTCAGCAGTTAAGTCCCATAGTGCTCAGAGCCATTGCACCATTTTTGGAAGACTCCAACTCAATTAAATTGCTCTCCCACCAAGGACAGGAGCTTGAATATTAGTGAACGAAACCGATCTCCAAACCAGCAATATATCACCATGTACTGTGTCGATGTAGTAAACATACAATCAGCATCCTGTGCCAAACAAAATCATCCCCTTTACATCAGAAAGCCGTCAGTGGATCAAAGTCACTCTCAGAACTGTTGTGCAAAGACTAGATCGTCCCCCCCCCCCCCAGCCCCCTCAGAACAAATGTGTTACTGTTTCCGGTCAGAACCTGCTTCCTTGCTTGCTCACTTTTTTACATGAATCTCCAGACTTCTGGATTACAACAATACCCGTATTTTTGCATGGTTCACCATAACATTATACCATTTTCCCGATACTTCTCGACTTCAAGCACTAGGCAGCATCCTATCGATTGCTAGCACAACATAATTCCCAAGATATAGACTGGAAATTATTTCTCTACAAACCCGAAACTTTAGCTAGTTGGGGCGTGCTGTAAACCACTGACTAACTAGAAACTTGTCACGTATGCAAAGACATTTACTTGGCAACTCGAAACAAATAGAGGAAACTGATATTTCCACTCTCGAATACCAATGTTGGTGATGTAGTAGGTTACAAATCATCCCTATAATTTACAGGGCCATCTAAAGTGTTTCTCATGTCTAGCGAACCGGCAAACATGTCTTCCACACACCACAATCGATCTTCTCTCAATTAAATAAAGGCACAAAATGTGCAGACGCAGTCAACTGAGCAAATTACATTGGAGAAAACAACGATCTAGCACAAATGCACCTTCACATTCAGTCTTCTCAAATTTCCACGCAATCACGAAAGATAGTCAACACATACTAAGTATTAGTTCGCTATCCATCGTCTAGATGACAACATGGTTAATTCATCTACATTCCTACACTGCAAAAGGCATCTCCAGTCTGACAGCTCCTACCATTAACGGGAAACGTTAACCACCCCTGCATAGGTCACCGACGCTGCAGGCTGAGCACGCACAGGTAGACTGTCTATCCTAAGAAATCGGTCACATATATATTTTACCCCTGTACTTACCTCCCCCCATGAACCATGGACCTTGCCGTTGGTGGGGAGGATTGCGTGCCTCACCAATATAGATGGCCGTACCGGAGGTGCAACCACAACGGAGGGGTATCTGTTGAGAGGTCAGACAAATGTGTGGTTCCTGAAGAGGGGCAGCAGCCTTTTTAGTAGTTGGAGGGGCAACAGTCTGGATGATTGACTGATCTGGCCTTGTAACACTAACCAAAACGGCCTTGCTGTGCTGGTACTGTGAACGGCTGAAAGCAAGGGGAAACTACAGCCGTAATTTTTCCCGAGGGCATGCAGCTTTACTGTATGAGAGAGCTGCATCAAACCGGTCTCAGGACTGAAGACCACAACAACAACAAATAACAACTTGTAACTAAATGTTATGATCGCAGTCTCAGTTGAACGACGTTTGAGAATGAGTGAAGTATCAGAAACACACTCTGTTGATGGTTGTGACTCTGGAAATAGAAATATCAGTATCACTCTTGTGACTTGACATACTCTTACCATGCCATTACAGTACTTTGCGTGAAATCCATACCTTCCTTATGACTGGACATAGTCATTTCCTTTTCACAAACACATACTGGGTGATCAAAAAGTCAGTATAAATTTGAAAACTGAATAAATCATCGAATACTGTAGATAGAAAGGTAGAAATTGACACACATGCTTGGAATGACATGGGGTTTTATTAGAACCAAAAAAATACAAAGTTCAAAAAATGTCTGGCAGATGGCGCTTCATCTGATCACAATAGCAATAATGAGCATAACAAAGTAAGACAAAGCAAAGATGATGTTCTTTACAGGAAATGCTCAATATGTTCACCATCATTCCTCAACAATAGCTTAGCTGTAGTCAAGGAATAATGTTGTGGACAGCACCGTAAAGCATGTCCGGAGTTATGGTGAGGCATTGGCGTCAGATGTTGTCTTTCACCATCCCTAGAGATGTCGGTCGATTATGATACACTTGCGACTTCAGGTAACCCCAAAGCCAGTAATCGCACGGACTGAGGTCTAGCGACCTGGGAGGCCAAGCATGACGAAAGTGGTGGCTGAGCACACGATCATCACCAAACGACATGCGCAAGAGATCTTTCACACATCTAGCAATATGGGAGCGCCATCCTGCATAAACATCGTACATTCCAGCAGGTGTTTATCAGCCAGGCTGGGGATGATGCGATTCTGTAACATATCGTCGTACCTCTCACCCGTCATGGTAGAAGTTACAAAACCAGAATCACGCATTTCCTCGAAGAAGAAAGGCCCAATAATGGTAGATGTGGTAAATCCAACACATACCGTGACTTTCTCGTCGTGCAATGGATTTTCCACGACAGTTCTAGTATTTGGGTAGCCCAAATTCTGCAGTTGTGGGCGTTGACAGACCCTCGGAGCGTGAAATGAGCTTCATCGGTCCAGAACACGTTACTCAACCAATCGTCATTTTCCGCCATCTTTTGAAACGCCCACACCGCAAATGCCCTCCGATTCACTAAATCGCCAGGTATCAGTTCATGATGCCGATGGATTTTGTATGGATAACATCGGAGGGTACGCCTAAGTGCCAACCAAAGAGTAATGTATGGAATGCCGGTGCGACGTGCGACTGCACGAGCGCCGATTTCCCCATGCATAGACGAACCCGCTACAGTCTCCATTTCGTACTGAACTATCTCAGCAGCATTACGCCTTGTGCTCGGTCGGCCACTACGGGGTCTATCGTCCAAACAACCCGTGGCTTCGAACTTCGAAATCATTCTCGCCACAGCTGCATTTGTCAACGGACCTTTACCCATTCGAATCCCCTTCCTATGGTGATAGGATCGTAACGCTGAACTAGCACATTCCCCATTCTGATAATACAGCTTCACTAAAAGCGCCTTTTCAGGTAACGTCAACATGCTGCGACTGCTGGTGCATCTGATTCTCTCTCTTTTTTTTTTTTCTTTATTGTATTTCAATTCCCAATTGGGGCGGGCTGGCAGCAACATATGCGCTGCTCTTCAGCCGAAAGACATAGAACAATCAACAGAAGATATTTAGAAAGAACAAGGAGAGAATATGGTGAACATAGATATAAAAAAGGAGGAACATCATGGAAGGCAATAGACAAAAAACGGGGTGACTGTAAAATGGAGATTGAAAAAAACTGTTAAAACTGTTTAAAAGTAGCACACACAAAAGGCCACACACTGTGACAATTAAAAAAACACAAGGCACAGTATGACTGGAGCATAAAAGGTATCGACGGATGGTGTAGCACATAACAAACACCGACGGCGAACCTCAAGGCAGTACACAATTAAAATCACACTTCTTGACGCACAGGAGAAACAGCACTGAACACAACACTGATGTGGCACACTGACGATGATCAAAACAGAGGATCTGCCAGGCGCAAGGAGATGAGGGAGACTGGAAGAAGGGAGGGAGGGGAAAAGATGGGGGAGATGATCGGGGGGCGCACTGAAGAGGGCCAGGTAGGGAGGGATGTGGGAAGGAAAGGGGCAAGTATGGCGTGCAGGGTCTCAGGGGAGGGGGGGAGGTGAAGGAGGCAAATCCGCTCTGGGAGAAGGAGGGAAGAGGAAAAAAGGGGGCCCTGGGTAGGGGGTGGGAACAAGGCCAGGTTATAGTTGGAAGGAAGGGTAGATGTCACGGCGAAGTTCGTCATCCGGGAGGGGGAGGCGTTGGAAATTGCCCTGATGAAGGAGATGGAGGGTGTGGAGGTGGAGAGAGGGAGGGATACAGCAATAGAAGCGCGGCAACGGGTGGGGGGTGGAGAGGATGGAGGAAACCAGAGGGTGGGAGGGATCAAACCTGCGGACAATGAAAAGGATGCAGAGACGTTGGAGGAACAGGAGGAGGTGGGGGAAGAGGATCAGTTCATACAGGAGCCGTGTGGGGGAAGGAAGGCGGATACGGAAGGCAAGGCGGAGTGCATGGCGTTCAAGGATTTGGAGGGCCTTGTAAAAGCAGGTGGGGGCGGAGATCCAGGCAACGCTGGCATAACAGAGGATAGGACGGATGAGGGATTTGTAGGTGTGGAGGATGGTAGAAGGATGCAAACCCCATGTTCGGCCAGACAGGAGTTTCAGAAGGTGGAGGTGGGAATGGGCTTTCTGCTGTATGGTCTGGAGATGAGGGGTCCAGGTGAGGTGTCGGTCGAGGGTGAGGCCAAGGTATTTCAGGGTGGGGGTGAGCTGGATGGGATGACCATAAAGGGTGAGGTAGAAATCATGGAGGCGAAAGGAGCGACTGATTCTCTCTGTCATTACAGCTCCTTTTATACATGATTGTCATGTGCAGTCACTGACATTTTGATGTCCAGCGCCATCTGTCGGACATTTGTGACCTTTGTTTTTTTTTGGTTCTAATAAAATCCCATGTCATTCCAAGCATGTGTGTCAATTTTTACCTCTCTATCTACATTATTCTGTAGTTTATTAAGTTTTCAAATTTATACTGACTTTTTGATCACCCTGTACTTTATAAGCGTGATGCTCAACACGAACCTATCATACACTCCCTCCTACTAAGTATAATACTTCGTCAATAACTGATCGCTGGCGATACCAAATAATACTGAGAGAAAATCAACCACAGGTGGACATGTCTCATAAGTTTTTCTTGCGAGTGCCACCACCGTGGCCTAGAAAGAGAGATGTAATCGCCCAGATGTTAAAAAACTCGATCTCAACAACTACTGTGTGTTACTGTCGCAAGCGGTCATGGTTCTACAGGTGCACACAAGTATCCATGTTAAAAGCTATACTGACTTTATAAATCGAGGTGCGACATTACCTCTGAATGAGGTGGTGTTTCTATCTGGACAAATACTGAGACAGTGATCTCTGGAGTGTATATTATCAGACCAGCAGCGCGCTTACATGTAGCCCAGGACGCAACCTCGTGATAAAATCGCTGAATTTTCAAAGTTATTCGGCTAAGGAATGTAGTATGAAACAGGTATTTTCGACACCCTCTCGCCACTAGATATTTATCCAGTATGTGTAACGTATTCTGTCTCGATACCATGTCAGAGGCTGTTCCCATTTCTACAGATTTGCACATGTGATCATTCCATTTTAAGTCAGAACTGAGCAGAAGTTGGAGAAAACCATATCCACCACCTTCTGCAACCCGTGTAGAAACAGAGCGACCTGAGTTAGTGCGACAGGAGCATGTTTTGACCATTCAGTGGAAATGCGCGAATTGTGGTGCGTCCAAAACTACATACAAGTACTAAAGATCCGTGTCCATTCAAATCTATCAGCCCAACATGTAATCATCGTTATTCTCTATTCTTTAACAGAGAAAAATTAAGAACTATAGAAGCTCCACTAACTTCATCCGCTATAGAACTTACCTAGGCACCATTGCTTGCACAATGATGCAAAGCTGTGGTGGGGCTCCAGCGAGGAGAGGAAGATTTCGCAATGCTTCCCAGAATAGCACAGCGTGCAGCCCTCCAAGCATTCCTAATGGTCTACCCCGTCCCTCACCTCAAACTGCTGCCTGTGTGGCACGATCCTGTTAAACATACAGGCACTGCAGAGGCCACTTTAAAGTCTGATCACCTATACTCTAGGCGAATGATCGTACCCCACAGACTACTAAGTCACAAAAGACGCTCCCTCTGGTCCTGCTTAGTTGTTTGAAACACTGTTTTCTAACACGCTTTTGTACAATGCCAAACATTTCGTTTTTCTGCCACGACTTCGAGGCCTGTGGCAGGTTCTAAACTGCCATTAAGAAGTCCTGATCGACGGCCTTTCGCAGGAAACTACGTTGCACGGTGTAAATCATGTTCTTATGGTGGATACCATAACACACCACACATCGGCTGATTTTAAATAAAGGACAGTTACAACATAAGGAAACCACAAAGAGTTTGCTCACGTTGTTTAGAGTCTCCAAGCTACAGTCCGAAGGTGATTCACGGCCTCTACATTTAGACTCGTCTCTCACACTGATGGGATAGCTGACAACTCTATGTTCCATTTAGACTGATTCCTCATATTGCAGTCATGTATACGGTCACTGTTTCAGTACTATCCACCCCAGAAGGTATAGCCCAGTCGCCAAAATTCTCTCTTCAACTCAAACAAGCGATGTCAGTCAATCATTATGTGGTAACCAATAGCGCACCAATGCACAGAGGGGATGGAAAAGACAGCATCGATGTACTCAAATAATAAACATCACAGCTGATAGTGCGAACAATTTTAGCAATTTTGCACTAACTTCAACACCAAACAATGATGTGACAGCATGTTTCCTCAGTTTCAATATCATAGCTAAACCACCTCTTCTCTACTTTGCGAGTATCATTGCGAATGTAGATAGATGACTGCTCAGTACATCCATTCAGCATTAATTCTCGAACACATAAATCATCAAAGTATACCAGACAGCACTCTACATATTTCTAACACCTCGAGAATAGTGCTTAATTTACGATCTATCTCTCTGCGCATGAGGGTCACAGAGCATTCTCGCTGTCTTAGGGTAAAATTAGAGAGTGAAAGACCCTCTTCACACTGTCATTGACCAACCCGCCCTGCAACACCATTACCAAATTAATCTGCAACTGATCAGAAGTAGACCGCTACACTCCATGGCCCGTGAATGAATGGAGCTTTCCAAGTCCTAACCCATCCAAGTGCACGAGATTTCTCGAGATATGCCCATGGCGAGGAGCTTAGCACCCCTCATCGATGTATAGTAACAGATTTCAAAGTGTCGTGATGTAACAGCAGATGGTTAAGAAGAACAGGAAACGAATGATTTTTATGCATGATGGAGCTCCAAACGGATGGAGTTCGACGCATTAGTATGTAAACCAACCAAGCTATAAACTCTAAAGCATTGTTCTAGAGTCTAGGATCGATACCTGGAAGGTACTGGTAAGAGAGAACATAAACACATGCACTCCTAAGGCTACAACGTTCTGCACTTAAAACGGGCTACGATGTTAGATCGCCTGCGTTTCCAACCTATCAGCGGTATGGAATGGAGCGCTGTTAATATTCCAATGTAATAAATATATTCCAAGTGCATGGCCTACATCCGTCTTCCCAGTTTCTCTACGATAAACTATGTTATAAAACCGTAAAACGAAAAAACTACTTCCATAAAACATTTGCTCTGCGTGATAGGAGCACAATATAGCTTTCCGGAGACATATAGTGTCCACCATTCACATCCGATCATGGTTCAGAAAAAATACGATGCTTGCATCAGGCCTATATAAATTGATCATTAGTAGTGGGGGATACATCCTACAAGCAAACAGATAAACGCATAGCAGCAGCGTCAGACATATGAAAATTACAATGCATTCCGTCACTAACTCTGTAAACAGCACATCTGTCAGGCAGATGTGTACACAGGGATTGCAGGGCCTCACAAGCGCCTATCGCTAACTTAGTTATGACTCTGAAGTCTCGATTTTACATCCAAGATACGACAGGGGGGATGGAGTACATCGCATAAATCAAAGTTCGTTTAGAGGAATGTGTCAAGTTTCATCACACATGAGATGGAAGTCCTTTGATGACCGACAGGTTTACCGTTAACGATCGCAAGTAGACAGTGCTTTAAACCACATACAGAACACGTGGCTGTGTATGAGTCGAACGCAAGCTATATCACGCGACTGTTGCATCTCGACAGAACAGTGTAAAAATTGACCTGTAGCAACTTCCCCTTCTCTAGAATGCATCCATTGTGTGGTACAACAGTGGAGACAAATCATTAGTGGCCGTTTAAACACCCATCTTGACCCGACCCAGCAGGTCTGCCGCGGATTGCCCCACTACCTGCTCAGTCATCGCCTGTGCTGCCCGATGTCTTCGGGTAGCCATATTTGGAAAGGACTGCTGTTTCCCCACGTCCACAACATGGCTTTGGTTTAGCGACGGCGTCCCTTGCTTCCGCTATTCTCTGCAGCTGTACTGTTATCCTCCCGTTCCACCGGGTGAGGTGGCGCAGTGGTTAGCACACTGGACTCGCATTCAGGAGGACAACGGTTCAATCCCGTGTCCGGTCATGCTGATTTAGGTTTTCCGTGATTTTCGTAACTCGCTCCAAGCAAATGCTGGGATGGTTCCTTCGAAAGGACACGGCCGACTTCCTTGCCCATCCTTCCCTAATCCGATGAGACCGATGACCTTGCTATTTGGTCTCTTCCCCCAAACAACCCAACCCAACCCTCAAATTCCATCCGCACACATGTTGTTGCTTCCAGTGTGTCTCAAAAGAATTTCTTTTTGTGACATCTGTGCCCACTAATATATACAGTTATTTTCCGATTTACACAAATACTATACAACACATAACACAAAATCATTGACATGTTTCGGTTATTAAATATAAATTTTTAAGATGCATTCACTAGTGAGGTCGTTTATCTTTACATTTATTGTTGTTCTAGTCTTACAATCAGCCAAGATGGTCACTTATTTACTCTCATTACCCTGATCAAAACTTCATTTACAAAGTTAATGTTAATTATAAAAGAACATATTCCTTAACCTCTCTAATTTAATTATTAAATATCTGCCGGCATCTGTATATCTACAAAAAATACATGTTCATTAGTCATCCATACAACAGTAAAATTATAATCATCACCAGATTCCAATGTTAATAATTGCAAATACTACTTATCAAACTACTGGCCGCCGCGGGGGATTAGCCGAGCGGTCTGAGGCGCTGCAGTCATGGACTGTGCAGCTGGTCCCGGCAGAAGTTCGAGTCCTCCCTCGGGCATGGGTGTGTGTTGTCCTTAGGGTAATTTAGGTTAAGTAGTGTGTAAGCTTAGGGACTGATGACCTTAGCAGTTAAGTCCCATAAGATTACACACACATTTGAACATTTTTTGAACAAACTACAGGTCAGTAGAGTGTTTATACTAGTCTAACTACAACCCTATTCATAGTACTACACTGTCTTTGGGTATCACAAGATCGTCCAGTCTCATGGCTCTCGTTTCGTCGTGGAAGTTGTCCTGAACATCTGTGAACAAGAAAGTGCACATCTGCACAAACAAACACAAATAAATGATTAGGTGGGTCTTTCCTCCATTTCATGCTTCAGCTTGCTTCCTGTGGACAATCATAAACTACATACCAAGTTCAGAACAAAATTACTGATAGTTTCTTTAATCACACTGTCACGTTCTTTCTGTCATGTTTTTACTGACAAGGGAACCTCCCCATCGCACCTCCCCCAGATTTAGTTATAAGTTTGCACAGTGCATAGGCCGTGAAAAACTGAACACAGATCAATCGAGAAAACAGGAAGAAACTGAGTAGTCCAATGCGCAACATAGGTAACATAAAGGAGAGTCTGAGCTCAGGAGCGCCGTGGTCCCGTGGTTAGCGTGAGCAGCTGCGAAATGAGAGATACTTGGTTCAAGTCTTGCCTCGAGTGAGAAGTTTAACATTTTTATTTTCAGACAATTATTATCTGTCCATCCGTCCGTCCGATGCGACTGTGAAACTTTTGCATTCATTTGTTGCAGTTTATGTGACAAACTCTTATGTTTTAATCACCTTTTTGGGAGTGATTATGACATCCACAAGAAAACCTAAATCGGGTAAGGTAGAAGAATCTTTTTACCCATTCGCCAAGTGTACAAGTTAGGTTGATCGACAACATATTCGTGTCATGTGACGCACATGCCGTCACCAGTGTCGTATAGAATATATCAGACATGTTTTCCTGTGGAGGAATCGGTTGACCTTACGACCAAATGTTTTCGGTGTCCATTGGAGACACACGTCCTTTCGTCTACTAATCGCACGGTTTTGCGGTGCGGTCGCAAAACACAGACACTAAACTTATTACAGTGAACAGAGACGTCAATCAACGAACGGATAGATCATAACTTTGCGAAAATAAAGAAACAAAACTTTTCACTCGAGGGAAGACTTGAACCAAGGTCCTTTCGTTTCGTAACTGCACACGCTAACCACGGGACCACGGCGCTGCTGATCTCACACTCTCCCTGATGTTTCATATCATGCGCATGGACTACTCAGTTTGTATATTTTGCTTATTTTTTTCATAGTTCCACACAACTTCTTCCTGTTTTCTCGATTGATCTGTGTTCAGTTTTTCAAGGCCTATCCACTGTGCCAACTTATAACTAAATCTGAGGGGGCTGCGATGGGGAGGTTCCCTTGTGAGTGATACCTTCTCTGTCGCTGTTCTTCCTCCGGCGCTGCTGGTATTACCTTCATCTATCGTTAACTCTTCCTTTTAGGTTACTATAGATACATTTCACTTTACTAGTCGTACATGCAAATATAAAGATTTTAGTACATTATATAAAATCACTACTCATCGAAACGAGTGCCATGCCCTTATGTATTACCCATGATGTCACGTGCCTTGAACGAATAGAATTTCTTACTTACAGAGTTGGCAGACCTCACATCCTACAATTTCTTACTTTACTTTATTAATTTTTAAATGTCTATATTCTCTTGTTACACTTCCATTTACTGTCGCTTAACACTCAAACAATATTTCGATGCGTTCATATGTATTCCGCAGAGCTGGTCACCATGTACACAACTATTCCATCTCTCTGAACAGCATAAATACAACGTTTCCATATACAAATAATGGTGCTCTCTCGCGTAGCCACGTGGAGCAGGCCACCTAGTGAACTCTCGGTCCTCTGAATGGAGACAAATCATACCTGGACGATACACCTGCGTGTCACCGCCAATCACTACTAGCAAGTCACTCATTTGTTATCCCATTGCTGAACATGGAAAATAGACACTCATTTCATGAAGTATTTCAATTTTTTTTTCAGAATGTTGACGTTCTCTTCTAATACGTTCTACATCAATTGGGTAACAGACTTACCTATTCACACATCTTTACAACATTTTTGCAGTACCATACATTTCTCATTTTTACTTTATTCCTTCATGAACAAATAGCACATCTTAAAACCCAAACACCTTTTAAATTGTAGTATCATCTTGCTGTGCACATAGTTATAGCCTACAAAAAGAAACATACCCTAATTTTCTCACTCTCGGCATCATGCCCATTTTTATGCACTGTAGTACCTATTTTAACATGATAATAGCACAAAAAATATTGATAAATTTACATATCCCCTCAGTGTAATAACTTAACTTAATTGCTAACTATAGACATTATACTTTACTTTTGCCATACAAGTTCACTTCATTCTTCCTACTTATTCTATGTGATTTTGGCATACTCTTCCAGGGTTAGGTGGTCTAATTTAAATTCACTGTTTCCGATTCCTGTTGTTTTTCATTCCACCCCTTCCTTGGTCAGATCGTTAACGAGTTTCTCTATTGTCGCCCCATGATGCGCCATTATTTTGTGGCTCCCATCTGCGTTCATTTTACCTATATTCTCTGCCGTAGTTCT
Organism: Schistocerca cancellata; assembly: GCF_023864275.1. Taxonomy (NCBI): domain Eukaryota; kingdom Metazoa; phylum Arthropoda; class Insecta; order Orthoptera; family Acrididae; genus Schistocerca; species Schistocerca cancellata. The sequence continues at coordinate 505,395,653 of NC_064629.1, read as the reverse complement.
TCCACTGTACATTGTTCCCACTACTATATCTATGGTCCATGTTTTGGTGAGGCGGACGATTTACGTTGTTTTGCCAGTTATGGCCTCTGTTATTCCCTCCGTTGTTCTCCCTTCTTTCGCTTTGCACGTCTCTCTGCCTACGTTCTTCTCGCACCTGCTGCTCCTTGAAAGCGAACTCCAACTCTCTTAAGATACTCTTGAATCCTACATCACTTCCACATCGACCGACGAGTGTTTGCTGGTAGGAAATTGGCAACTTCATGTAGCACAATCTAATGATCTCAGATGGTGTGCATGGGTTTTCCAAATATTGATTTTTCTTGGTCAAGTTTTCGAAAGACTTCACCGGACTATGGAACCCTGAACTCTCTTAAGTCTCTGCTCATCATTATTTCCTGTCTGATACTATTCTGTGTCTCCTTGGACAAGTATTTGTTTAAAAATGCGTCACGAAACTCTTTGTATGATGTGCACGTTTTTGCATGTTCCGCATGCATTTGGCCGATGTTCCCTCGATATGTGAACATACGAAGTCCAGATTGTACATTAGAGACAAGTGAGGAGGTAATGATAAATCAAACTCTCCAATAAAAGTTTTTGGGTGTAAAATATTACCCTCGTCTTTGTAATGCTGAAATTTTCGTACAGAGATAAAATGCTTAAAATCGAAAATTTCATTAGAATTTCTTCCCTCTCGGCCTACACATTCTCACTTACCACTAACGTTCCCGATCTACCGTTACTTTTGGCATCCTCTCTTCTACTCCCTGTTACGTTTTTATCACTGGAAAAATGTCCCATGGTGCGCATTATCAGGTAACAACTATGCGTATGAAATACACTCCTGGAAATGGAAAAAAGAACACATTGACACCGGTGTGTCAGACCCACCATACTTGCTCCGGACACTGCGAGAGGGCTGTACAAGCAATGATCACACGCACGGCACAGCGGACACACCAGGAACCGCGGTGTTGGCCGTCGAATGGCGCTAGCTGCGCAGCATTTGTGCACCGCCGCCGTCAGTGTCAGCCAGTTTGCCGTGGCATACGGAGCTCCATCGCAGTCTTTAACACTGGTAGCATGCCGCGACAGCGTGGACGTGAACCGTATGTGCAGTTGACGGACTTTGAGCGAGGGCGTATAGTGGGCATGCGGGAGGCCGGGTGGACGTACCGCCGAATTGCTCAACACGTGGGGCGTGAGGTCTCCACAGTACATCGATGTTGTCGCCAGTGGTCGGCGGAAGGTGCACGTGCCCGTCGACCTGGGACCGGACCGCAGCGACGCACGGATGCACGCCAAGACCGTAGGATTCTACGCAGTGCCGTAGGGGACCGCACCGCCACTTCCCAGCAAATTAGGGACACTGTTGCTCCTGGGGTATCGGCGAGGACCATTCGCAACCGTCTCCATGAAGCTGGGCTACGGTCCCGCACACCGTTAGGCCATCTCCCGCTCACGCCCCAACATCGTGCAGCCCGCCTCCAGTGGTGTCGCGACAGGCGTGAATGGAGGGACGAATGGAGACGTGTCGTCTTCAGCGATGAGAGTCGCTTCTGCCTTGGTGCCAATGATGGTCGTATGCGTGTTTGGCGCCGTGCAGGTGAGTGCCACAATCAGGACTGCATACGACCGAGGCACACAGGGCCAACACCCGGCATCATGGTGTGGGGAGCGATCTCCTACACTGGCCGTACACCACTGGTGATCGTCGAGGGGACACTGAATAGTGCACGGTACATCCAAACCGTCATCGAACCCATCGTTCTACCATTCCTAGACCGGCAAGGTAACTCGCTGTTCCAACAGGACAATGCACGTCCGCATGTATCCCGTGCCACCCAACGTGCTCTAGAAGGTGTAAGTCAACTACCCTGGCCAGCAAGATCTCCGGATCTGTCCCCCATTGAGCATGTTTGGGACTGGATGAAGCGTCGTCTCACGCGGTCTGCACGTCCAGCACGAACGCTGGTCCAACTGAGGCGCCAGGTGGAAATGGCATGGCAAGCCGTTCCACAGGACTACATCCAGCATCTATACGATCGTCTCCATGGGAGAATAGCAGCCTGCATTGCTGCAAAAGGTGGATATACACTGTACTAGTGCCGACATTGTGCATGCTCTGTTGCCTGTGTCTATGTGCCTGTGGTTCTGTCAGTGTGATCATGTGATGTATCTGACCCCAGGAATGTGTCAATAAAGTTTCCCCTTCCTGGGACAATGAATTCACGGTGTTCTTATTTCAATTTCCAGGAGTGTATCTTATTGCCGTTCTCCTTATTCGCAATTTGCGACCCAGTCGTGCACTGTGTAGACGCGTGGGTCACCTCTCTAGCGATGTTGCTCTGCAGATACGCTTTCAGTCTGTAGTTGTCGAGCAACTCTTACATTCGAGCACATTCTAGTATCACCTGGGCTTGGACATGATTTTGCTGAGTTTGAACTGGCTTTTTCGGTTTCTGTTATTTAAAAATCGCCTAGTATTTCTTTTCTGAGATGTGATTTTTGACTAGGTTGCGACCTGACTTCCTGAGATAATTGTTTAATTTCGAATTCTATGTTTTGTTGAAATTGGGAGAGCTCCGCGGTCAATACCTTATTCGGTGCAATTTCTGTATTTTGCAGCTGCGTCGTGTTTTCTGTCTTCTCGAATGTTTCAAGAGCAATTCGCTTTGCGCCCCTCACTAGCAATCGCTCCTCGTTCGCAGTTCTTCTGACCTCCGCAATCTCTCGTTCTAGTTTTGTTCGGAGCGTCACTACCTCAAATTTCACTACCCTCGTTTCACGTTTTACTAACTGAATTTCGAATTTTGAATTTTACTTCCCATTTTGGCACTAACTTTTTGAATTTTACTTCCCATTTCAGAGCGTACTTCATCATTTCCCTTTTTTATTTTCTCTCCCAGTTCAGCGCTGACCTTTTGAATTTCATTTCCCATTTCTAAGCTGACCTTCTGAATTTTATTTCCCATTTCTGAGCTGACCTTCTGCATTTCAGCACTAACGTTTCGAATTTTACTTCCCATTTCACTTCCCATTGCTTTTAGGTATGCAAGGATGTCCAACACACTTGTCTTATCTAAATCTTCTCTCCTATTGTGACTTTCTCTTCCTCTACTCTTAGGTGATCTTCTCCCCTTTTCCTTTTCCATTTCTTGGTATTCAAGGAAGTCATCACCGCGCGCCCCTGATATGCTGCCTCGTGATGATGTTACTGACGGCGATCTTTAACGATTCTTAGTTGTTCTGCGTTCACTTGGACTCCCTACATTATAGTCCCGTATCTTTACGATTGCCTCAGTGTGTCTCTGTTTCTCATATTCGCTATCAGATTACCCAACACGGTCTTAACTGTGTCCATCATCTTGAAAAAATTCCCTTGGATTGGTATTCTCCACACCTGTGCCTTGTGCCCCTAACATAGCTAGCTCTTTTCATCCCATAGGCTTTCTTGACTACCCCGTGTCTCTGCCATTTCTGTATTGTTACAAGTAGTGATCTGTTGTGCTACTAAGTGCGCTTTTGCTCTAATTATCATGGATTGATCCCTGGTAACAGATGTCTTAAAAGTACACACAATTTACACTACGCACATTTATTATGCAACGGACATGTAACATAAAATATCTACAACAAACAAGATAAACTAATGGCAACGTGGTGAACGAGCAGTGTTGTTACAATAAAAACAAAATGCAACGACAATGATATAACATAAATATCAATAAATTGCAGCCAGTTGGCTGAAGCGCAACGTCTATGAAAAGAAATACAATAAAATACACAAATATAATTTTTAATGTTATCGCGTAACTTTACCAGTGATAAATATACACACAAGCGAGTGATCACTATCAATAACACTTAAATATTATAAATGGAAAAAATTTTTTTGAAAATTTCCGAGGTTTCAAACCACTTTATGGCTACTATCAGAAGGCTCTAAGTATGATCCTGGCAGGGTAAGCCATATCCAAGATGCTACTCCAGGCGGGAGTAAAATGAATGTACGCAACGGAAAAACTGAATTCTAAAATGAAGATTTGGCCCTGTCTGACTACCCCCTGAAGCAGATCTTAGAATCTCTTAATGGTGATATCTCCTCCTTCTTGCTATATAACATATAAATTACAACATAAATGAATGATTAAGGGAACTAGTAACTATAAGATGATACACGCTGCTTCTGCTTGTACATTTAATGTAGATTAAAACCACTTTATACATTACAAACGTTTACATATCAATGTCCAGTGGACATAAAGAGACAAAAATGAATTTCCTAACTAATATCAGTGAGGAATTGCCCAAATCTGCCCCTTTTTATTGCTACGTGATCTAATATAAATAACATGAGATGACTGTCATCATCTATTTACCAAACACTAGAAGACAGTACTTTCAAAGATGATCTACAGTGGCGTGCAACCTCAGTGGAAATAAAACCTACGTGATCACAGCTGTTTAGCCTTATAGCCCTAATAATCCGAAGCACTTAGCAATATCACTGTATGTACTGCGTCCGGTGCGTCGGAGTGACGGTTCTCGTACACGTCTGTGACGATGGAAGAATTCCAGCCACAAAATAAACTCTTTCGAACACTAGGACGGCAGAAGGCGGTACTCTGAGTAGTATACTCTAATACTGTCTTCTCCTCTCTGTATTCTACGGACGAGAAACGCGAACTCCCAGCCACAAGGACGGAGTTCAGGTAACGTCTCAATGTGAGTATAGGCAGAAGTGCTCTCAATCACTGAACGCTGCGTACTCAACGACGACTCCCTATCCGGAGGCGAAGTCCAGAATCGTAAGTTCACAACAGTACAGTGCCTAACTGTTGTAACTACAAAATCTCCTGAGAGCAAAGACAGCAAGTCCGTCTGTTCCAACAAAAGCTGATACTCAGCAACCGTCAACTTTGGGCGCTCAAAACGGAAGACCTGTAACCTCCCCCTCACTTATTGACCTTAATGACAGTGAAAAATTAAACCGCGTGCACCTAATGGAAATTTGGGAAAAGCAATCTTCACCGAAGTTAATTTGTCGGTAAAGAGGGAGGAAAGGGTTACATCTAAATGAAAGGAAAAATGCAAATGAAATTGGTGGAAATTAATTTTGAGATAAGGGTAAAATTAATAAAGAAAGTAAATGTGCGGTCGTTACGTTAACAATTAATTGGCGTTAATTAGATATTTGAGATTTGGGGAAAATTACGTTCGCCAGTCCTATGGACAACTACTACAGCAACTGAAAATGAAAGATTAATGCACATATAATTAGCACTAAAAGCGTGGCAACTGAAGGTTGACACGTGCTGTGTGAAAACTGAATGTTTGTCAGAAGTAATAAATTTCGCTACACTCTGACTTAATTTCGCAAAAGAATTAATAAAAGAGGAAAATTGAAAGTTAATTTAGTGACTGAAATTAATAGTGAACTTTGTTTCTGAAGCACTACGAAATTCAGTAAAATAAGGTTAGTCTTGGGCTACCTCAACAATCATTTCAAAAGCTACTTGAATCTACGCAATTTAGAAATAAGAGACTTAACTTTGAACTTGAATTAAATGATTCTGAACAATTACAATAGTAAAATTTAGAACGTACCAAGCTGAGCTGCAGTCACAGGTAAGCTAAAATATGGTAACAAAACTCGCACTATTAATTTCTGCTTGTATAATCTAAATATTGTAGCCAGCTATGAATACTTTAACTGAACTTTGAAATTAAAGCAGTGAAATGGAATGATATTACTTTAATGCTGGCGTATGAATTTCAACGACACTCGGGTTCATTCCAGAAAAGGAAGGGACCCTGCTTGGTAATGCAATTGGGACAATGAGCAACGAAGGTTCATGCTAAGTTGCTGTATTTTTGTGATGCAACAGTTTGAAAAGCTGAGGTCTGCCATACATTTCTAAAACTTTACGTGCTTTTAGTCTTCCTTGTTGGTTGATTGAAGGTTTGCAGTAGTCGATCGGGGAGGTGGCGACAGTCACTCATTGTCGGCCGTCGCTGTTGAAGAAGCTGGATGTTGGCGCGCCATCTTCTCGACACGCTCACCAGGCGAAACGGGCTCTTGATGAGCGCCAGCTAATGTTTCCCGTCCGCGACACCGTGTGAGAAACTATCATAGCAAGTCGAGCGCAATTACATGCTGCCAAACCCGAAAGTGCGGCAACTCGCGGGAGCGTCACACAACACACCTGCTCCACCGCCCTACTCCAGCCAGACCCCCTCTGCCCGCACTCCATGCGGCGGAGTTAACACTACCAAAGATCCTAAACACTTTGGTTCTCCACACGACCTATCGATGTTTTCGTTCGATAGCATAGTTTTCCCTAGGCCAGACTCAGCGTAAAAATACAAATAATATTTACAAAACAAACCAATTATACATCGACATAAATGTATATATATATATATATATATATATATATATATATATATATATATATATATATATATATATATATATATCCGTGTCTCTGCACTGCTGGCTTCCCAGCAAAGCTCGGCTCTCGGCTCCCCTCCCTCGTAACTCAGAAGGCAAATCATATTCTCGAAACCAAGGAATATTCTCCCTCTCTACAGATTCTTCCGAATGCCAACCAACCATATTTTAGTCTTTTGTCGTTAAGCGCGGAAAGTTCACGAGGAAATTCCTAATCTCATACAATGGTACGCTTCTCAGAGTAAAAATCCTCGGAAATAACCCAGCCTGCGTGATTTCCGAGGTGACGCTTCCTTGTTCCTCTCTGCTGTGTCCAAGATTTACAGAGTTTCCGAGGTATTATCCGGTTATCCTTCCGGCCCTACTACAACACCGACCGACCGCCGCTGTATTGTGTTTCCGCGATCAGGTGCCCAGACCGTCCGTCTTAGCACTTGCTTTGTGAGGCAGGACCAACACACCTGTGCGGGAATTTCCACCTAGGGCTTGAGTTACGCCTGCAGTTTCATTTCCACTGGCGTTCCAACCTCTACTAGTATAGGCAATCATTCATTACGCCATTTTGATAGTAAAGACACTTCGTCACCTTTCATTCAATAAGCGTTAACAACTATTTACATAGTGTACTTGACAATATCTGTCTTCTTTAAATATTCGTATATAAGATATACAACCTATCGAATGATACCTAATTGCAGTTGTAAGTAACGGCCAAGTATGTAGATGAGTGCAACTTCCTGGCAGATTAAAACTGTGTGCCGGACCGAGACTCGAACTCGGAACCTTTGCCTTTCGTGGGCAAGTGCTCTACCATCTGAGCTACACAAGCACGACTTACGCCCCGTCCTCACAGCTTCAGTTCTGCCTGTACCTCGTCTCCTACCTTCCAAACTTCACAGAAGCTCTTCTGCGAACCTTGAAGAAATAGCATCCTGGAAGAAAGGATATTGCGAAGACATGGCTTAGCCACAGCCTGGGGAATGTTTCCAGAATGAGATTTTCACTCTGCAGTGGAGGTGCGCTGTAGATGAGTGCTTGTAAGGTGCGAAATTATAGCCACCTTACAACAGTGCGAAAGACCAAGTGCCGGCATATGTTCACTTCCTTGATAATATACTAGTCTGCAGCGAAAATCCTGACAGTGTATAAAAGAGTATAAAATCATTTTTTCCCTAAATATCCTCAGGCAAACGGCTCGATGATTCTCTTTATAAGGTTATAACTGATTCCTCTCCTCCTTTAATGGCGTCACTGCAGATTGGCGACTTACACCAGTGCGCAAATGTGTTATCTAGAAACGAGAGTAAATTTCCTCAGCTGCATTTCGAAATGGTTACAGAATCAAGTAACTTCTAATAACAAAACATTTGGCACAGAAAAGTGTCCAAAAACTGTAGCTTGAAATGTCCTGAACTCAAAGAAACAAAATTCAGAAAAATGCGTGAAATTTGGACGTCTATGATTTTGCTGTGCGCATACACAAATTCTGAGTCTGAGATATTATTATCACGTGTAGTAGCGAGCGAACGGTTGTCGAGAGGAATGGGAAGTGGTCGGGAGCAGCGTGCGGTGGAGAGAGGTCGCTGCCTGCCGTGAGCGTGCTAGTAGCAGTGGATGAGACTTTGGTATTAAATGAGGATTTTTGGTAATATGCTTTTTTGCTGCACGTAGTTGTTGGTTGCTTGTGCACTGGAGGGATTTTGTAAGATTTGTGTATGCATACATTGAGAGTAGCCTAATATTCGTATCCTTGTTGTGGGCAGAAACATGTTTGTTGTGTACAGACATTTTGGAATAATTGAAATTTTATGTTAAGTTTGTCAGTGTTTAAATAATATATTGTAAACATAGGCTATGGACTTGACTGGTTTCTTTCATTTTTTTACACCGTTTAATTCTAGTTGACCAAACCACTCCTCATCATTCAATTTCTTTGTATACAAATATGCCAGTAATTGTTACAATCAGTACTTGCATGGCACTCCGCATGGATAGCAGTATTGCTTTTGAAGTATTTTAGCATGTTGCTGCTCATGCAGTTGCAGCGGCAAGACGAGGTAAGTTGTCTGTTGCGAGCAGAAGCATTGCAGAATAGTTTTTAGGAGACGTTAGAGAATATTTTTAAACTCGCAGTCAGATAGTTGGGAATTGATTTCTTTGTGATTTGCAGGGAGAGTAATTTTTTCAGTCTTTATTTTCGCTCTCATTCAGAATACTTTAATTGTCAGAGACGGAACATCACTCACATGTTTCCGTACGTCTTTCAAAATAATTACGAACGCGTGTCAAGCGAAACGGAAAGCATCTTCCACGGATATTTAAGTCTTAAACCTCACGCCTCCTCGTGTCAGATTCTCAGTGTCACCCCGTCAAAAGCGTCTAGCTGCAGTTGGCAAAATCATTACGACATTTAAAAGAAAGGTTAACGAATCGTGACAGTTTGAAATAGGTTCGATTCTGTCGAAAAGCGACTTCTCCCATACTTTATTTCACTCGAACCAGGCCCCACATAAGTTCAGAGGTTGTTTTCCTAACATCGAGGTCGCTCTGAGAATGTACACTATGTGATCAAAAGTATCCGGACACCTGGCTGAAAATGACTTCCAAGTTCGTGGCACCCTCCATCGGGAATGCTGGAATTCAATATGGTGCTGGCCCACCCTTAGCCTTGATGACAGCTTCTACTCTCGCAAGCATACTTTCAATCAGGCACTGGAAGGTTTCTTCGGGAATAGCAGCCCATTCTTCACGGAATGTTGCACTGAGGAGAGCATCGATGTCTGTCGGTGAGGCATGGCACGAAGTCCGCGTTCCAAAGCATCCCAAAGGTGTTCTATAGGATTCGGATCAGGACTCGGTGCAGGCCAGTCTATTACAGGGGTGTTATTGTCGTGTAACCACTCCGCCACAGGCCGTGCTTTATGAACAGGTGCTCGATCGCGTTGAAAGATGCAGTCACCATCCCCGAATTGCTCTCCAACAGCGGGAAGCAAGAAGATGCTTAAAACATCAATGTAGGTCTGTGCCGTAATAGTGTCACGCAAAACAACAAGGGGTGCAAGCCCCTTCCATGAAAAACACGGCCACACCATAACACCACTGCCTCCGAATTTTACTGTTGTCTCTACACACGCTGGCAGATGACGTTCACCCGGCATTCGCCATACCCACACCCGGCCATCGGATCGCCACATTGTGTACCGTGATTCGTCACTCCACACAACGTTTTTCCACTGTTCAATCGTCCAATGTTTACGCTCTATACACCAAGCGAGGTGTCGTTTGGCATTTACCGGTGTGATGTGTGGCTTATGACGAGCCTCTAGACAATGACATCCAATTTTACTCACCTCCCACCCAACTGTTATTGTACTTGCAGTGGATCCTTATGCAGTTTGGAATTCCTGTGTGATGGTCTGGATAGATGTCTGCCTATTACACATTACGACCCTTTTCAACTATCGGCGGTCTCTGTCAGTTAACAGACGAGGTCGGCCTGTACGCTTTTGTGCTGTACGTATCCCATCACGCTTCCACTTCACTATAATATCGGGAACAGTCGACCTAGGAATGTTTAGAAGTGTGGAAATCTCGCGTACAGCCGTATGACACAAGTGACACCCAATCACCTGACCGCGTTCGAAGTCCGTGAGTTCCGCGGAGCGCCCCATTCTGCTGTCTCACAATGTCTAATGACTAATGATGTCGCTGATATGGAGTAACTGGCAGTAGATGACAGCACAGTGCACATTATATGAAAAACGTATGTTTTTGGGGGTGTCCGGATACTTTTGATCACATAGTGTATCTATTGCCTACAATCGCAAACAGCAGTTGCAAAAGGTCATTTTCAGAACTGAAGAGGATCAAAAACGGGCTACGAGCCTTAGTGTTGGAAGACAAGCTCGACGATTCGGCATCATTCAGTATTGAAAGTGATATTTTAAAACAACTAAATTGGGAAGACAATAAAGTAGGCTCAGTAATATGAAGTGTAAATGCGAACTGGTTAGTCAATAAAATGATTTAAAACTTCCATATTAAGGCTATTATCTGGTAAAATATTGTACTTCAATTCAATGTAGGTGCTTCTTGATAAGTTTATTTTGCTGGTCTGAATTTGCCTAACAAACATGATTGATTACGGTTACAACTGGCGACCCGCCCCGGATTCGTCCAGGTAGGACTAAGTATCTACTATCGGACGACTTGTCTGACATAGCGCTAATAAATTATACGCACAAACCTTCCGCGTGAATCAGTCTATCTGTTAGGGAAAATCGTATCAAAATCCCTACAGTAATTCCTCAGATTATTCTTCACATACAGACAGAAAAACGTTGCGGGGGACTTTAGACATAATTCATCGTAGTTCAGCTAATTTGCACGAAATATTTATACTTTATATACAGAAACCTTAATTGGTAATCACTCTACTATTAGTGAAAGCCGTATCAAAATTCTGCAATAGTTTCTGAGATTAGCCATCACACAGAAACAGAAAAACGCAGCGGGGGACTTTTATAGTAAACAGTGATACATTATTTTTAAAATTGAAATACCGGTTTACATGGACGTGAATCCAATTTTTTTTCTTTTCTTAAGCGAAATTTAGGGTGTTTAAAAAAATGTGTCACATATTCCTACTGGAGGCGGTATTGGTCAAACTAGAAGAAAAGTTCCCATAATGATACGTTCGGAAACAAATACCTGTTCAGAGATGGACCATTGAAGATCCGCAGTTCACAGCCTTCATTTTATTTACATGTGAGACAGGATTCATAATGATAGTTTAGTAAATTACTAGAATATGCACATGTGGGTAGTTGCAAATCCTAGAGCAATCATGGAGGTGAGCCAGCAGGATCGCTTCAGTACCAGTGTATGGGCGGGAATTGTCGGTGACAGACTCACAGGGCCACAAACCTTACCAAACAGATTAACAGATGCTGTGTATCACGGATTTCTACGCGATACATTAGCAGCACTATTGCAGAACTTGACCCTTGCACAAAGACAACGACTCTGTTTTATGCACGAAGAGGCACCACTCAGATTTCTACGGATCGAGCGCCAGTACTTCACAGCCACGTTTCATTGGCGATCGATTGGCCGAAGAGTTCCGATAGCACGGCCTCTCTGTTCACCAGATCTGAATCCATTCGGTTTCTGGCTATGGGGATATTTAAAGGCATTTGTGTGTACGCTACCAATCGACAATGTGCAGACGTTACAAGAGCGTGCGAGTAATGCATGTTACGCGATCCGAATGGAGCCAGGTGCATTTGAAAGAGTACGTGATTCACTGCGAAGACGGGCCGAAAGATGTGTCAGGATATGTGGTAAACACATGCAGCACTACCTGTAGTGTCTTCTTCTACGTAACAAACAGACGGGAATGAGAGGACAGATTGATCCATGCCTCAATAGATATTGGCTTCCGGACATATCACTCTAGGAATTTTTTTCTAGTTTTGACCAGTAATACCTCCTGTAGGAACATGTGATACTTGTTCTAAACATCCTGTGCAGTTAGAATGATTTTCACTCTGCAGCGGAGTGTGCGCTGATATTAAACTTCCTGGCAGATTAAAACTGTGTGCCGGACCAAGCCACGAACTCGGGACTTTTGCCTTTCGCGGGCAAGTGCTCTACCAACTGAGCTACCCAAGCACGACTCACGCCCTGTCCTCACAGCTTTACTTCTGCCAGTACCTCGTCTCCTACCTTCCTGCGAGGTACTGGCAGAAGTAAAGCTTTGAGGACGGGGCGTGAGTCGTGCTTGGGTAGCTCAGTTGGTAGAGCACTTGCCCGCGAAAGGCCAAGGTTCCGAGTTAGAGTCACAGTTTTAATCCGCTAGGAAGTTTCATATCAGCGCACACTCCGCTGCAGAGTGAAAATTATTCTGGAAACATCCCCAGGCTGTGGCTAAGCCATGTCTCCGCAATATCCTTTCTTTCAGGAGTGCTAGTTCTGCAAGGTTCGCAGGAGAGCTTCTGTAAAGTTTGGAAGGTAGGAGACAAGGTACTGGCAGAAGTAAAGCTGTGAGGACGGGGCGTGAGTCGTGCTTGGGTAGCTCAGTTGGTAGAGCAAAGATCCCGAGTCCGAGTCTCCGTCCGGCACACAGTTTTAATCTGCCAGGAAATGTCATCCTGTGTAGTTGTTCATAACGATAAAGCGTGTTGTATATCTTAGTGATTCCAATTATTTCCATTTTCAATCTCATTGTAAATCGTATAGTAAAATTTTATACAATTAAAACATAAATCATAAATGCTACGATCTTGGCTTTAAATCCGAAAATCGCTCTAAAATGATTTCTTTAGGGCTTTTTTTCACGATATTGCCGCTAGAAGGATCCACACTACAGGTTCAGTTCTGTTGATGAGGATGGAATGGACAGAACCTGCTGCCAGCCGAACCTCACTTCTCTCGAGAGACACCAAGCTTGCTTCCGAGTTCTACGTTCCAGTTCGACGAATGGTCCACCATCAACAAGACCGTAAGCCTTCACTGCTTATGATGACGTCCATTTATCAATAAAATTCCCAAAACAACGATGAGTATGGTTCACAAAAATTGCTTATATCTGGGAACACAAATACCGTAGAAAACTTTTCAAGGATGTAGACGTTTATGGGAAACGTAAAGGATCATCTATTCCCAAGGAAGTGTGTTGTCTCTGACATCATCCAATAAAGTGAGGTGACAAAATTCATGGGATAGCGATACGCATATTTACAGATGGCGTCAGTATCGCGTACATAACGTATAAAAGGGCACTGCTTTAGCGAAATGGTTCAAATGGCTCTGAGCATCTATGGTCATCAGTCCCCTAGAACTTAGAACTACTTAAACCTAACTAACCTAAGGACAGCACACAACACCCAGCCATCACGAGGCAGAGAAAATCCCTGACCCCGCCGGGAATCGAACCCGGGAACCCGGGCGTGGGAAGCGAGAACGCTACCGCACGACCACGAGATGCAGGCAGTGCTTTAGCGGTGCTGTCATTTGTACTCAGGCGCTTCGTGTGAAAAGGTGTCCGACGTGATCGTGGCCGCACGACGGGAATCAATAGACTTTGAACGCGGAATGGGAGTTGGAACTAGAATCGTGGGGCATTCCATTTCGGAAATCGTTAAGGAATTCCATATTCTGCGATCCGCAGCGTCAAGAGTGTGGCGGGAATACGACATATAAGGTGTTACCTCTGACCACGAACAACGCAGTGGCCGACAGCCTTCACTTAACGAGAGCAGCGGCGTTTGCTTAGAGTTGTCAGTGGTTACAAACAAGCAACACTGCGTGAAATAACCGCAGAAATCGATGTGGGACGTACAGTGAACCATCCGTTAGGGCAATGAGGCGAAATTTTGCGTTAAAGGACTATGGCAGTAGGCGACCGACGCAAATGCATTTGCTAGCACCAAGACATCGTCTGCAGCGCATCTCCTGGGCTTGTAACCATATCGGATGGACCCTAGACGCCTGGGAAACCGTAGACTGGTCAGATGAGTCCCGATTTTAGTTGGTAAGAACTGTGGTAGGATTCGAGTGTGGCGCAGACCTCACGAAGCCATAGATCAGGGCTTAACAACTGGCCGGTTTTGAGCGCGAGTACTCGCGTCTGATCAGGCACGTGCTCGCGAGCAGCTGCAAGGTCGCTGAGTAGGGGGGAGGGAGGGAGGGGAAATGCGCGCGCACGTTTGAATAGGGCCGCAGCGTGCCTATTGAATTCGCGCCGACTGTGTAACGTTTAAAGTACTACGATCAGCTCTTAACAGTCACTTCGCTGGTTAAGAATCATGTGAAGTCGCCGTTGTGTAACCCCAACCATGCTTTCGCAGTTCAACCCCCATTGGGAGGAATTGTATCTGTTTACTGAAAAAGATGGCGTTGCAAAATGTTTAGTATGTCACAAAACGCTGAATTCTTTTACGAAATTTAATTTGCAGCGACATTATATGTCGTACCACGCGAAAGACTACGGACGTGGAAAATGTGATTGACCAGATCGTGCACAGGAAGTTATTAAACTTAAAAGGAAGCTATCCGAAGAAGATCAGGACAACGAATAAAAATCAAGTGAGGCAGGTCTCAGAGTGGGTTACCAAATTGCTTTGCTTTTAGGAAAATCCCTGCGCCCCTTAACTGATGGCGATTTAATAAAAGAATGTTTGGTAGTTGCAGCGGAACATTTGTGTCCATCTCAAGTTGAACAGTTTCGGATTGTGCCATTATCTAACATGGCCATTATGCGTCGCCTACAGGACATGGCAGACGACGTCCAGAGCCAGCTTGCAAATATCTGTAAAGATTTTATGGCGTATTCTCTAGCTCTGGACGAAAGTGTTGATATCACTGGAACAGCGTAGCTTTCCATATTGATTAGAGGTGTTAATAGAGATTTTCAGGTGAGGGAGGAGCTCCTCGATGTAGTAGCCATGAAGAACACTACAACCGGAGGTGATATTTTAAGTAGTGTTGAAGAAAGTGTTGAAAATATAGGATTGTCGTGGAATTCTTTAGTTTCAGTGTCTACAGATGGTAGAGGCATACACTAAGCTAATAAAATTATGTGGCACATGTACATTCTCCTTTATTTGTTTCATTTGTCGCAGTAATAATTCGTGAGTGATATCCCTGCAGGTGGCCGCGTATTTACATCGACTTGCGGCAGCTGTTGTGTACCCCACGTGTCTCTCCCCACTCTCCGCTCTGGTCCGGTAGTGGGGGTAGCGTGCTCGCGCTGCTCCGTGCTCGCGCCTTGCTGCTCACAGCTTGCTCCGGGAGCACGTATGTTGTGAAGCCCTCCCATAGATCCAAGCTGTCAACAAGGCATTGTGTAAGCTGGTGGTGGCTCCATAGTGATATGGGCTGTATTTACATGGATTTGACTGGGTCCTCTGGTCCAACTCAACCGATGACTAACTAGAAATGGTTATGTGCAGCTACTTGGAGACCATTTGCAGCCATTTTATGTTCCCAAACAACGGTGTAATTTTTATATATGATAATACACCATGTCACTGGGCCACAGTTGTTTGTGATTTGTTTGAAGAACATTCTTGACAATTCGAGATAATGATTTGGCCACCCAGACCTACCAACATGATTCTCATCGAACAATTATGGGACATAATCGAGGTCAGTTCGTGCACAAAACCCTGCACTGGCAACGCTTCCGCAATTATGGACGGCTATAGAGACAGCATTGCTCAATATTTCTGGAGGTGGCTTGCAACGACTTGTTGAGTCTATGCCACGTTGAGTTGCTGCACTATGCGGGGAAAAGGAGGTACGGCAGGATATTAGGAGATATCCCATGACTTTTGCCAACTCAGTGTGTTATCAGGAATGACTAGCACAGAACTGCAACATTTTGAATCATTTTGTATGCTGCTGATACTGAACTGGTACTCCAGAAAAACTGTTTTGAAGAATTATAAAGAGAACTTACCACAGTTTTGGATTCCAATCATTCTTCCAATTTAACAAGCTGCGACATTGTCGAGAATAAAACAGTGACCCATGTATACAATAAGTTTCCTTTAATTTACGTCCATGGTCACAAACTTTTTGTTAACAGATTACCGGTTCAAGTCTATAACGACCATCATCAGATCTGCATCAAAAATGGAAAAAAAACATAAATACACTCGCAGATTCTCTACAGCTTAGAATCAATAAAGAGACCATAATGAAAAGTACTACTGACAAACATATGCATTTGTGCGCATTAAGTATGAAGAGGCATGCCTGTTTATAAAATCAAAGTCCTAATGTACTGCAGCCATGGTGGCATCGTCGAATGTTAAAAGCAGAATCAACACCAGCATCGTCAAATATATATAAATAACATCATATGCACGAGTCATGTTGTCAGTAGCACTATGGTCTATTTATTGTTCTTAAGCTATGGACAATCTGCTAGTGTATTTATGTTTTTTCCCGTTTTTGCTGCAGATCTGATGATGGTTCAAATGGCTCTGAGCACTATGGGACTTAACTACTGAGGTCATCAGTCCCCTAGACCTTAGAACTACTTAAACCTAACTAACCTAAGGACATCACACACATCCATGCCCGGGGCAGGATTCGAACCTGCGACCGTAGCGGTCACGCAGTTCCAAACTGACGCGCTTAGAACCGCACGGCCACACCGGCCGGCGATCTGATGATGGTCATTCTAGACCGAAACCGGTAATCTGTTAACAAAAAGTTTGTGACCATAATCGTAAATTAAAGGAAACT
This sequence comes from Schistocerca cancellata, assembly GCF_023864275.1. NCBI lineage: Eukaryota > Metazoa > Arthropoda > Insecta > Orthoptera > Acrididae > Schistocerca > Schistocerca cancellata. The sequence goes on along the minus strand of NC_064629.1, from coordinate 505,378,939 downwards.
TCCAATTTCGATCGCTCAATGCCAAAACCAAGAAAACTCCTAGTTTGGACTTTCGCTCCACGAAACTGACCGGCAAACCGGAAACTGGCAAGGCAGTGACTCGGATCAACGTTGTAAAGGAAAGTATATTTGCGTTAAATTAGCATTGTGCCTGCGCATATCAAACACCGTTCTCGGAGTATACTCGGGACTATGCTTGTCCTGCATGGTACATGTCGATTAATGCAGAGAATGTGGATGTGAACATTAATGTAATTTAATATCCCGGCAATGGATACCTTTCCTTAACACCTGTGGAAAAGCTGTATTTTCTGGTAGGCACTGCTCTTACGTGTACTTGCCAGAAGATAACTACAGCAGAATTTAAATAACAAAGACTGAAGGAAAAGAAGTGGAACTTCAACATAGCTATAAATCAGGAGCAAATAGATAACAGTCCAAATGTACTCACCTTATTTCATCGTCACAAATAAGTCAGCACACAATAAAAGAGAATAGCTTTGGACGGTGAGAACCACACATTGATGGCAGTGATTCAGACCTTCGGAGCTTCGAAGAATATATGTTGAAAATTAGTGGGGAGTCTCATTATGTGGGCACAGGCCAAAGAATAGTCACAGTGTGAATATGAAGACAAAGAGACCACGAAGCATCGGTGTTCTCCTGTGTCCAGCAGTAAGGACGAAGTGACCTGCACGAAAATTCTATGTGGAATGCATAACAGTGCAATATAAATTTGGGATGATAGAAGTTATCGAGGGGACATGACATAATTACTTTATTTGCGTTTTACGTTGTTTTCCCTGAATAATTCCAAACTTGTGTTGGAGTAGTTTACTAAAAACGTTGAAAATTCCTTAGTCAGTTAACAAAATTTTTCTTTTTTAATTTGGCCAATTCTCTAGGTGATACACAAGTTATCACAGGAGATTAAGGATAAAAAATACTTCCTTTTTTCTAATTTGTCTCAAATGCAAAAAGGACATGATATTCTATTAATGAAATGTGTTAGCTTTGCTGATTATAAATTGTATTTTCGAGAGCCAAAGTTGAAGCGATAGGCCAGACAAATTTAGGAAACAGCGTGACAACTTTTACTCCACGCCAACGTGCAATCGACTCTCGCAACTCAAATCGTATCGATCTTTGCTCTGTCGACAATAACCTTCAGTTCAATCCATACAAACAAATTTGATGGCCAAGTGGAGAATCTTGTAAGCAGCTGAACGGAAATACATATTTATTTTATAATATGATGAAGTTTATAGTGTGTGGAAAAAGATGATAGATGATTTAAGTCCCCGCTGAACTCGCAGAAACAATGAACGTACAGGAGAGTGGAGCGGCTCTCCTTCAGGCAGTCGAGATTTATATTTTTATGCCTTAGTTGTATGGTTCCTTTCAAAAAGACACGGCCCAATTCCTTCCCTACGTTTCCCCAAACTGAAGTTGAGCTCCATCTCTAAAGATTTCGTCGTCGACGGGATGGTAAACACTAAACTTCCTTCTATTTTTTCTCCTTCGGAAAGTGCAGTAATTCAGTGACTATGAAACCAAAAGGAAAGAAGTATGAGCTTCACTTGAAAGTAGTTTTAAAATTTCTTTTAACAGTACCACTAAGTAGAGTTACTAAACAAATTTTTCCGAAATTCCTTCACCAATGAAGATGAAGTAAATATTCCTGAATTCGAATCAAGAACAAGTGTCAACATGAGTAAATTGGAAGTAGAAATCCTTGGTGTAATGAAGCTGCTTAAATCACTTGCTAAAGGCAAGGCCTCCGGCCCAGATTGTGTACCAGTCGCGTTCCTTCCAGAATATACTGATACAATAGCCCCATACTTAGCAATCATATACAACCGCTCGCTCCTCGAAAGGTCCGTACCTAAAGACTGGGAAGCTACATATGTCACACCAATACCGAAGAAAGGAAATTGGAGTAATCCACTGAATTACAGACTCATATCGCTAGCGTCGATTTGCAGAAGGATTTCGGAACAGATACTGTGCTCGAACATTATGCGTTACCTCGGTTAGAACGATTTATTGACAAACAGCCAACACGGATTCAGAAAATATAGTTCTTGTGAAACTCAACTAGCTCTTTAATCAAACTGATGTCATAGTTTTAGATTTCTAGAAGGGTTTTGACACTGTTTCTCACAAGAAACTTGTAATCAGGTTGCTTGCCCATGGAGTATCGTCTCAGTTGTGCGACTGGGTTCATGAGTTCCTGTCAGAAAGGTTACAGATCGTAGTGACTGACGGAAAGTCATCGAGTAAAACCGAAGTAATATCTGACGTTCTCCGAGGAAGCGTTACAGGCCCTCTGCTTTTCCTGATCTACGTAAACGATTTAGGAGGTAATCTGAGCAGCCCTCTTAGGTTGTTTGCAGATGATAATTTCATTTACCGTCTTGCAAAGTCAACAGGTGTTCAAATCAAATTGCAAAACGATTTAGATAAGATATCTGTATGGTGCGGAAAAGTATGATGTAATCCACACGAGTACTAAAATGAATCCTCTAAATTTCGATTACACGATAAATCAGTCAAATTTAAAGGCTGTAAGTTCAACTAAATACTTAGGAATTACAATTACAAACACCTGAAACTGCAACGATCACATAGAAAATGTTGTGGGGAAAGCAATCCAAAGACTGCGATTTTTTGGCAGAGCACTTAGAAAATCCAACAGGTCTACTAATAAGACTGCTTACACTATGCTTGTCCGCCCTCTTCAGGGATATTACTGTGCGATGTGGAACCCACATCAGATAGAATCGACGGAGGATATCGGAAAGGTTCAGAGATCGGCAGCTAGTTTTGTATTGTCTTGAAACAGGGGAGAGAGTGCCACTGATATGATACACGAATTAGAGTGGCAATCTTTAGAGCACAGGCGATTTTCGCTGCAGGAGGATCTTCTCATGAAATTTCAGTCACCAGCTTTGTCCTCAGAGTGTGAAAATATTTTGTTAGCGCCCACGTACATTGGAAGGAATGATCATCATAATAAAATAAGAGGAATCATAGCTCGCAAAGAAAGATTAAAGTGTACGTTTTTCCCGCGCGCTGTTCGAGAGTGGAACGGTAAACAGGTAGCATGAAGGTGCTTCTATGAAACCTCTGCCACTCATTCAGTTATGAGTTGCAGACGGTCGCAGGTTCGAATCCTGCCTCGGGCATGGGTGTGTGTGATGTCCTTAGGTTAGTTAGGTTTAAGTAGTTCTAAGTTCTAGGGGACTTATGACCTAAGATGTTGAGTCCCATAATGCTCAGAGCCATTTGAACCATTTTTTTGAGTTGCAGAGTAATCATGTAGATATATATGTAGACGTAGAACTCCATCACTGACTGAAAGACTGTTGCCATTATTGTTAAAACGCAAAGAGAAAGCTATAGTTTATCAGCCTCTTCCTTACTGATCTGAAATTTCAATTCGAAAGACAGAAGAATGCGGCAGGGATACTATGAAGATATATCTGGAATCCAAACAGCCCTTGGGCATATTTTATGCATGTCACAAATAAGCATTTTTAGAAACCGATGGTCTGCTCCAACAAACCATTCTTTATCACAGTAAAGATTCTAGACAAGCATGAACGATAATAGTGCTCGTCAGGCTCGAAGAGTAAACGTCTTACATAATGAATGAACACGTATCAGCAAGCTCGTTGCTGACACAAGAACTCAGAGGTCATGGCCAAGGCTTCACAAGCAGCTGTGCGACGCTCAGTGGACAGGAGAGTCTGCCTGTCAGGCGAGTCTTAGGTGCTCGTCAAACGAAATATTATATTTACAAAGTCGTACAGTGGTTTTCTGGAGACGCAAGTTTCTGCATTCGGTTAATATGGTAAAGTATAAAGACGTCGTCTCGCGTTTGGGACTGTAAAATGCTGTTTCAGTCGAGGTGTAACACATTATTACTCGATTAGATGATTAATGGTAAGTTTCTTGTCTAGAAGGTTAATGCGCAGCCAGATTCACAGCACATTTCCGTCTCCGACCTTTCGCTTTCGTTACATGTAATTGCCCGAACAAAATGCAAACAGCAGATCAGTACTGCTGCACAAATATTCAGACCCACTTGGCACTTACGGATTTATGTCCCTTTCAAGGCCACCACTTTTAGGTTAGTTAAGGTGAAACTCCCACTAACTCTAATTTATTCACAGAAGGAACTACACTGTCTCTCTTTTTTTCCCTCCAACGGCGTACGTATGTCGTTGTCCGCTAGTATTGTCCGTTGCTGTGAACACAGTGGATGAATTGGTTTTGCTGTGGTAAAATGATCGCAAACGAATTCCTGGATCCTCGTTGATACATTGGCCACGGTGCCCTATTTCTAGGAAGTACGAGAATTGACTGAAAGTTACAAACGAAGGAATCTCAAACCATAAACATGTGGTAACCAGGGAATTACCGCTTCATGAATCACTTTTTCCCTGCCGTGCTATTCTTCTTGGCGCCAAACTCATACGGTCTGAGTGGGAAGCATGATGTAATGTTAACTGTGTAAATGATGATGTTCCCAACAATCAGGAGGTAAACGACGCAGTGCACGTACAATTGTGCCTCCTTATGCATGTAATAATTACCATAATTATAGTTACTTAACTGTGGCAGGGCATTGTATCTTGTCGACCCGGAATACTTGAAATTATGACATATCACAAATTCTGACGTGTCCCAGAAACCTTGTGTCGGGTAAATTTACGGATAGTTATAAACTTCTGTATACTTGTTAAATACTGAAGCGCCAAAGAAACTGGTATAGGCATGCGTATTCAAATACAAAGATATGTAAACAGGCAGAATACGGCGATGCGGTCGGCAACCCCTATATAAGACAAATGTCTGGCGCAGTTGTTAGATCGCTTACTGCTGCTACAGTGGAAGGTTATCAAAATTTAAGTGAATTAGAACGTGGTGTTATAGTCGGCGTACGAGCGATGGGACACAGCATATTCGATGCAGTGATGAAGTGGGGACTTTCCCGTACTACCATTTCACGAGTGTGCCGTGAATATCAGGAATCCGGTAAAACATCAAATCTCCGACATCGCTGCGGCCTGAAAAAGATCCTGCAAGAACGGGACTAACAACGGCTGAAGAAAATCGTTCGACGTGACAGAAGTGCTACCCTTCCGCAAATTGCTACGGATTTCAGTGCTGGGCTATCAGCAAATGTTAGCGTGCCAATCATTCAACGAAACATCATCGATATGGGCTTTCGGAGCCGAAGGCCCACTCGTGTACTCTTGATGACTGCACAACACAAAGCTTTACGTCCCGCCTGGGCCCGTCAATACCGACATTGGCCTGTTGATGACTGGAAACATGTTGACTGGTCGGACGAGTCTCGTTTCAAATTGTATCGAGCAGATGGACGTGTACGGGTATGGAGACAGCCTCGTGAATCCATGGACACTGCACGTCAGCAGGGAACTGTTCACGCTGGTGGAGCTTCTATAATGGTATGGGGCGTGTGCAGTTGGAGTGATATGGGACCTCTGATACGTCTACATACGACTCTGACAGGTGACAATTACGTAAGCATCCTGTCTGGTCACCTGCAGCCATTCATGTCCATTGTGCATTCCGACTGATTTGGGGTATTCCAGCAGGACAATGCGACACCCCATACGTCTAGAATTGCTACAGAGTGGCTACAGGAATACTCTTCTGAGTTTAAACACTTGCGCCTGAGCATATCTGGGATGCCTTGCAACGTGCTGTTCAGAAGAGATCTCCACCTCCTCGTACTCTTACGGATTTTTGGACCGTCTGCAGGATTCATGGTGTCAATTCTCTCCAACACTACTTCAGAGATTAGTCGAGTCCATGCCACGTCGTGCTGCGGCACTTCTGCGTACTCGCGAGGGCCCTAAACGATATTAGGCAAGTGTATCAGTTTCTTTGTCTTTCTGTTGCAGGTCTACTACAACATATTATGAATTACAATAAATTACCTAGATATAAAAAAAATTTCGTTCAGGAAACTAGCGTAGTCGCAGATATAAAGAAAAAGAGAGGATGTTCGGATCCCACGCCCCATCGATGACGACAAACGGAGCACAAGCTCCGATGCGTCAAGAATGGAGAAGGATATCCACCTTGGTCCTTTTGGGAGGAATAATATCACTATTCACCTTACGCGAGCTGCGGACATCACGTAAAGCCTAAATGTCAGTGGACGGACGGTTATTTACAGTCCACATTCTCGCGAGTACAGTGCCTTAATCATCACTCCTGGGCGTTCTGTGACAGAAAAAAAAGGTTCAAATGGCTCTGAGCACTATGGGACTTAACATCTTAGGTCATCAGTCCCCTAGAACTTAGAACTACTTAAACCTAACTAACCTAGGCACATCACACACATCCATGCCCGAGGCAGGATTCGAACCTGCGACCGTAGCAGTCACGCAGTTCCGGACTGAGCCATAAACATGAAGTGCGGTTTCCGCTTTTCCCACACGACATTACGCAAACCACACCCGGGTGGCTGACAGATCTCGTGCTCCTAATTTCCGATAACCACACAACACCGAATCCTAATACTGCTAGTACACGGAGTATCTACGGAAACATGTGATTAGAAAGACATACATCTAGATTTATATCCAACCGTATCAGCCAGTATGAAAATCTTTCAGAGATGTTCAGGTGGCTTATATGGATATTTTTGAAAGGAAGAAGACGTTATTTTCTCGAAACACTGTTGGGTATGTTTAATGAACCGTTATTTGAGATAGACGTAAAACGATTCTATTCCTTACACTGTATGTCCTGCGAAATGACCGTAAGACCAATATTAGCGAGCTTATAGAGAGTAAGGCAAACTGACCTGCTCGTACTACGTAACGCGCAGAGTGGTGGTTTGCGAAACAGGAAGGTGGGTCAGTCGAAACCGCGAGCCGGACTAACGATCGTGCTGATGCACCGTCCGGTTCAAATGGCTCTGAGCACTATGGGACTCAACATCTTAGGTCATAAGTCCCCTAGAACTTAGAACTACTTAAACCTAACTAACCTAAGGACATCACACACACCCATGCCCGAGGCAGGATTCGAACCTGCGACCGTAGCAGTCCCGCGGTTCCGGACTGCAGCGCCAGAACCGCACGGCCACCGCGGCCGCACCGTCCGGCCTGAGATTTGTTTTCAGGCGGTTACCAGCGCTCGTTCAGGCAAATGCTGGGCTCGTCCCCAATATCCGCTTCAGAAAGTAAGGTACACAAACAGTTAAAATGCGATCATGCACAGAGCAAAGTTCACACAATTCACGAACAGCTAGCGCACACGAGTTTAGTCTCTTAGGTAACTGACGACTATAGCGACAGGAAGGGCATATGGACACAGGTTTAACTAAAATAAATTTGCCAAATCATGAAGACAGTGGACCCCACGCTAAACGGTATTAACGCGACGAAGAAGAAATGACGTATATGGAAAAATACAGTAACTTTTCTCGCACTCCTTTTAAGTGTGTAACAGGAAAGGGAGTGACCAACAACAGTGATATTTTCCACCTTTTGTAAAACAGTGACTTATAGGCTATTTATATAGTTAATGGTCGGGTGATGCTGAGGGAATTAGATTAGGAAATGAGACACTTAAAGCAGTAAAGGAGTTCTGCTATTTGGGGAGCAAAATAACTGATGATGGTCGAAGTAGAGAGAATATGAAATGTAGACTGGCAATGGCAAGGAAAGCGTTTCTGAAGAAGAGAAATTTGTTAACATCGAGTATTGATTTAAGTGTCAGGAAGTCGTTTCTGAAAGTATTTGTATGGAGTGTAGCCATGTATGGAAGTGAAACATGGACGATAAATAGTTTAGACAAGAAGAGAATAGAAGCTTTCGAAATGTGGTGCTACAGAAGAATGCTGAAGATTAGATGGGTAGATCACATAACTAATGATGAGGTATTGAATAGAATTGGTGAGAAGAGAAGTTTGTGGCACAACTTGACTAGAAGAAGGGATCGGTTGGTAGGACATGTTCTGAGGCATCAAGGGATCACCTATTTAGTACTGGAGGGCAGTGTCGAGGGTAAAAATCGTAGAGGGAGACCAAGAGATGAATACACTAAGCAGATTCAGAAGGCTGCAGTAGGTACTGGGAGATGAAGAAGCTTGCACAGGATAAAGTAGCATGGAGAGCTGCATCAAACCAGTCTGCAGACTGAAGACCAAACATATAGTTAATGATAGAGGCATCGCTACGTTCGCAGGTTCGAATCCTGCCTCGGGCATGGATGTGTGTGACGTCCTTAGGTTAGTTAGGTTTAAGTAGTTCTAAGTTCTAGGGGACTGATGACCACAGCAGTTAAGTCCCATAGTGCTCAGAGCCATTTGAACAATTTATATATATATATAGAGTTGTTGGATGTTCTCCTGAGGGCTGTCGTGCGCAATTCTGTCCAGTTGGCGCTTCAGATGGTCAAACTCCCGACCTCGTTGGAGGCCCCTGCCCATAATGCTCCAAGCGTTCTCAGTTGGGGAGAGATCTAGCGACCTTGCTGGCCGAGGTGGGGTTTCGCAAGCACGAAGACAAGCGGTAGAAAATCTCCCGTGTGCGGGCGGCCATTATCTTGCTGTAATGTACGTCCTGGATGGCCTGCCATGAAGGCCAACAAAACGGGGCCTAGAATATCCCCGACGTCCCGCTGTACTGTAAGGATGCCGCCGATGACAACAAAAGTGGTCCTGCTATGAAATGAAATGCCGGCGCAGAACATTATTCCTGGTTGTCGCGCCGCATGGCGGGCAGTAGTCAAGGTGGTATACCACCACTGTCCTGGGTTTCTTCAGACACGTCTTCCTGGTCATCGGGGCTCACTTTGAAGTCGGACTCATCACTGAAGAAAATTCCAGTCAATGAAATTCCAGGCCGAATGTGCACGACGCCACTGCAAACAGGCTTGTTGGTGTACAGAGGTCAATGGTAGTCGTCACAAGGGGAGCCGTGAGATCAAACCCCTGTCTGTAAGTCACCCATTAATGGTCCTTGTGGTCACTGAAGCACCAGTTACACGTTGAATGAATCCGGTGCTCTGAATGCCTCTCTGACGATTGCTCGGTCCTCATGTTCTGTCGTCTTCCTTCTTGACGCCGTGTTCGACCATGGTTCACCTATCATCGTCGAATAGTGGCTTCGCTCCAATTCAAATGTCGAAAGATTCGCCGATTATTCCAGCTGGCTTCTTTGGTCCCAAATACGTGTCCTCTGTAAAATGTTAACAACCGCGTGTATTGTGCACGCGCCTGTCTGCGAATCTTAGTTACTGAGTACACCGAATGAAACTTGCAAGGAATTTACGCCCTGGTATCGACATGTGCAATGTTTACAATCTTTGCAATCTGCGTGGTGAAATTCACGCCACGCATTCATCCATCGGCAGCCAAAGTTTAGAATTTAGCATTTTACGTCGATACCTGTATGAATATCATTTTGTGACCGATTTGAACAACTCCTTCGTAGTTTTGCGTTCTTTTGTCTAAGAGTGTACGCATGCAAGGCCACATAACTTCCTAATTTTTTCCGGAATACTTCTAACAGTGTTACTATTGTAATTACCTCAGACAAAACATCATCTATGAGAATAAATTAAAGTGTTTTTGAGTAACAGCTGGTCACAAATCTGGAACACAAGCTTCTATCGTCAGAATATGCTCCAGGTAAAAATCTTTTCTTTTTTTCTTTTGACAGGTTGACATGCTTCGATTACAGTTGTCTTTCCAATCCTATACTTTCCACGAAAGCACTTATTTCTGTCACTCATACTTCTGCTTCCTCTGCCAAGTGGTCTAGATCAATTAGGCTTGCCATCTTCCACAGACAGTATCATCGTGTATCGTTCACATCCAAGTGGGCAGTTGACCATTCCTGATAATACATGGATAAGCATTGCCCTGCTATAATTCCAATTCAGTCCCTTCAGTTTTCCCAATGAGCCCTTCACTGAAGTGAATATCTGCAGTTAGGAGCTGTTGGGATCACCCGTAATACAGAGTGAAGCTCTCAGAAACTTGCACCAGCCATTCGTCTGGGGTGACACTGGATAACACACTTCGAGGAAATGCATTTGGATGTATTGTGAGTCATGTGTATTTGACATTTACTGTAGTCCAAAGTGAAGCAGCAAAACAGAAAAAAAGCCAATTGACAAGTACATCGTAGCTGGAGGCGTCCTTGATCTGGCTGGCGTCAGTCACATTGGGGCCAGGCAGTGGAACACCTCCTACCAATACTCCAAGGAGAAGATTGTGGTACAAGTCTCCATACGTCCATCCCACCGAGCGAGGTGGCGCAGTGGTTAGCATATTGGACTCGCATTCGGGAGGACGGCGGTTAAATCCCGCGTCCGGCCATCCTGATTTAGATTTTCCGCGATTTCTCTAAATCACTTCAGGCAAATACCGCGATGGTTCCTTTGAAAAACTGACTTGCACCCCCATCTTTCCCCTTTCTAACTTATACCTCGTCTCTAAAGTCCTCCTTGATGACAATACGTTAAATCCAGAATGAGATTTTCACTCTGCAGCGGAGTGTGCGCTGATATGAATACTCGGTCGGGCACACAGTTTTAATCTGCCAGGAAGTTTCAGTACGTTAAATCCTTAACTTCCCTGCTTACGTCTTATCACTTCCATGAGGACAAAGTGTCTTCGATCCTGTACAGCCATTAATTACATTTCATAGCCGACAGTCGAGATGAAGGCTTTTCCAGTTCTCTTGGAGACACAATTACGTACCCCGCCATTCCAAAAAGGTTCGAGGCTAGATTAACAAAAAACAGAAAATCGTTAAGGTGGTGAAATAGTGGTTTTAATGCTTCAGATATTCTACATTGTCTCCCCCCAATCGCGTACAGCGCACAGAACGCCCATACAATCATATGAAACTGTCAGAAAAATCCTTCTTGTGGATGTTGTTCAACTCGCGCGTCACATTGGCTTGAATGTCATTTATGTTGTCAAAGCGTTGGCCCTCCATGAGAATTTCTGTGCTTTGTTGTTCTATGGTAGGATGGTATTGATAGCGCCAAGTCTCGGCACCTATGACGATTTTCTTCCAGAAAAGAGTTATCTACGTTTATCATTTCAATCAAATCGTGGCAGAAACTTTTTCAAAACATTCTGGAAAATGCGTTGAACGCTTCATTTAGTGATGTCGCTTCATTGCGATTAGTGACACAACAAAATTCACACACTACGGCCGTGCGTCCAGTACTTAACACTGCCTAGTCACAACTGTTGTTTACAATTGTTAGTTTAAGCGTCCACTGTTGTTAGTGGGTTGACGTCGCTTGTACGCCAGGAATAAAATCAGTCTCGAAACCTTTTAGACGAACGGTGTACATTTGTGTAGTAGCAGTAGGCCCATAGAAGCTTTCACTTTAAAATGAGATACATCACATTCTGAAAGGTAGACTATTCATCACCATCGATGCTCCGTACTGTGGTTGCATGTGGTATTTTTTTAGCGAAATTATCTCGCCAGAACGTGTACTAATACAATTCTCTCGCTTTAAATCCATCCTCACGAACACAAAATAGCCCGGCAACACATTTCCAGTAAATATACGCCAACATACGGCCACTCTGTCTACTTACATCAGACTACATATTACAAGAAATTCATCGTTACGAGCGTTTTTGTGGCTTTCACTGCTATGTCCACACAAGATGTATGTTCGCTATCTGTAAATGTGGCATTAGTTTTTAAAGCAATATGCCCTTCCTACTACTACAGAGTTGTACTAACCAACTACATGCAAACTCTAATGACCCCGTCCTGTCTATTTACATATTTTAACAGGTTGTGGATTCAGGATGTGATGCGAAAATGGGACCCATACATCATTTTTGTGTGATGGTTGTGGAGAAGCGCTTAGAACACATATCCAGAACAGCAGATATGCACTGGTAAAAACCTTTAATCCTACCTCACAGCTCGACTTCGTCAATACATTCGGGAGTTTTTAGCCTCTAAATGTAGTTATCAATCGATACAATTCCCTTTTTTGGAAGAAACCTTTCAGTTGAAGAGTGTGTATGAGGAGAAATTTTGAAGGAACTGTCGATGCAATCTGTGAACAAGCCAGGAGAAATACGCATTTTCAGGCGTTACTGCTTCTTCAGCTCTCTGTAGTTTTTGAGAAGTTATAACAAAACTAAATTTTAATGCGTAGAAGCAATACCATAGAATTGTCCATAACTGTTTCTTCTGTCTTTTTCAGAACAAAATGGTCTTCCTGTAGTAATTCCTCAAGAATCTTCTTACTGAGCGTTAGCTACCCAAGGTACTTGGTTGTTTCTTTTTGTTTTATTGGTGTATATCTAGCCATTATTTTATATTTACAGTCGGATATTCTTCCTGTCGTCACGTTGATATCCTAACGGAAAACATAAGTGAAATTCGTTTTCCAGCTTTTTCGGATCTTAGCACATGTTTTTCTACGGTGATGCGACTGCGTTCCTCTTGGGTGAGGGATAGCATATTGGAAAAAAGGTAAGGTTCTTAGAATAAACACGTTCAAAATTTTGATGTGTTATTCAAAGATGGTTAACAAATATATATTATTAAAAATCAATATTATATAGAGATACCTGAGCTTGAAGCAAATCCCGCTGTTGACCGTCAGTTTCGTTTCTTTGTCAGTACATAGCTGAGTGCACTGAATGCTCTTTGGGCTAAATATGATGATACGAATGCAACGAATAACTTCTTTTCTGTAGGGCATAAAGCTGAATTAATAGTGAAATTTACCTTTGAAGCCAAAATTCTTGATATCCATTTTTTTTACTTCAATTTTACCTCTTCATTTGTCGAGAATTCTAAAAATTACTCGAGAAAGTGTTTGCGGTTTTGAAAAAGATTCTAGTATCATAATGGAATGAGCATGTTGAAGTGATCTTGAAATCTATGCCTGAAGTTAGCTTTTAGTGCTTCCTTGTGCTGGCAATATTTCAGAAACTCATCATAATTTGTTTCCCTAGAGGAAAAATTCGGGAAGTGATAGAATTCTCTCCAACTAAAATTTTGTTCGAACAAGGTAAGTTTTGCAGGAACGCATAAATAGCTGCTTTTGCTTTGATCAAATTCAAATCATCTCCTTGCAGCAGTAGGTTCATCTCCTTACATGTACTATATAAATCAGTTAAATGATCTATATCATTAAGAAATTTCAATAAATTCCTTCTTAACGAATCATTTTTGTTTTCAAAAAACTACACCTCCCAGTGAAAGAGATCATAACAGTCCCCGATGAGAATCGTTGGCCTAGAAAGATGTTGAAAATTGTGAAAAGCCACCCAAATGGACCCGTCTACGAGGTCCACAATACGGATGGCGGTTATCGCTGATACAATCGCTTTTCGGTTATGTAGATTTTTTCGACGGGCGTTTAACCTGACTGTTTAAACCACTGAAAACAGTCGGTTTCTGAAATAACCTATTTTCGGTTTTTTATTTCGTTTGTTTCGTATAATAAACGTAGAACACGAAAAATAATTGAAAAATTTTGACGCACACAGTTTCAAGATACATAGAATTAAAATATTAAATTGCATAGACAAATAAAAGAAAACTTAGTTTTTCCACCGTTCGCTGCTTTCTCGAAAAGTGATAAGTGGTTGAATACTACAAAAAATCATCAGTATCCCCCTACTGATCCTAATTTTTTGAAATGCTGCTCAAAAATCACGTTTTAATTGGATGTCATACCACTGTTTTAGTATTACGAATAGTCAGTGCTGAAGGGTGAAAACTGAGGTTGAAGAGCTCTATTTATCGTGTTAATTTTCTAAGAGCTACAAGCAAATAAAGGCATATTATGTAGACACACACAGCAGGTCAGTCACTTTCTATTTTCATTGTATACTATGAATGAACTGTTGTTAAGTTTTTAATTTATTTTTGTCGCCATAACTTCCTTCCTCTTTTCTTATTTCATAGAACTGGCAGACATATATTTAACCCGTTAAAGCAAATGAAGCATTGTACTTTATTGTTACGTAATATCATAAAAATATTTCCAGACTAGGATTGGTGCCATTATGCAATACAACAGACATCCGGCGACGACTGTGAGGAACTACCGCACAGACCAGGTGGGGGCGAGTGTTGCATACTACACATACTCACGTACCTTGAGCCACGACACACGGCAACGAGTCATTATTGTCTTAGCAATGATGTATTCAAATGGTTAAAATGGCCCTGAGGACTATGGGACTTAACTTCTGAGGCCATCAGTCCCCTAGAACTTAGAACTAGTTAAACCTAACTAATCTAAGGACATCACACACATCCATGCCCGAGGCAGGATTCGAACCTGCGACCGTAGCGGTCGCGCGGTTACAGTCTGTAGCGCATAGAACCTCTCGGCCACCCCGGCCGGCTCAGCAATGCTGTATGCCATATCTTTCTTACCTGTTTCGGTCGCAATGTTATTAAAATACCGCTGATCGCTTTTCTCATTTTCTATAATAAAGCAGTATCTCAAACTAACGCAGATTTTACGAATAAAATTTACTTTTCTTTAAAAAAAAAGATTTATTTAAAAATGAAAAAGTTTAGCACTGCTGCTATGGCTAATTAATATTTCGGTTTTTTCTCGCTTATTAGTAAAAAATAAAAATAAAAAACACTTGTTATAACCGAGACCAAACAGATATCGGTTATTCAGAATTAAAATACCGGTATTGATTTTTACTGGTTGGTTTTTCCCATCCCCAATCCGCAGTGTGCAGTGCACATATTCTATCCAAGACTGGTTTTTGCTGTCTCCAGTAGGTCAATGACGCTTCGGCTGCAGGATTTCACTTTCCGCGCTTTCCCACTGCTGTTGAGGCATAAAATGGAGTGCTCCACCAATTCTACATTTGCCACTGTCTTCACAAGCAGGGAAGATGAAGTCAACAGTGGTAAGTAATGCACACAATTTTCCCAACTTGAAGAATAAGTAGCTGAGTCTAAGTGTAGGTTGGGCTACAGATTAGTGACAGCTGAAGGTCTCGGGATTGTCAGCGCGTGCGCGACTACTAAGAGAGTATCAAAACAATAGGGAGAATGCGCTGACTTGTCAGTGGCCGGTGTGAAGGGTACTCTACGAAGGGGAACGCGCAAGAGGGTGCGACCCCATGCACTGCAGCTGGCAACCACCTGGCTCTCAGCGCCACCCCAGGCTACCCTCCCCACTACAGCCACGTCCCCTCTGTTTGCTCGCCTCTCCTGGGCCAGTCACCAAGCTCATCTGTGACGAGGAACGTCGCAACGCCGCTTTGAATTTTCTTATGCGTTTCATCAAAAGCAACCTTCCTAAGACATTTTTAATAAACTTCGCTCATGAATTCGTTTATAGTTGTATACCTCAACTGAATGTTTACCCAATAAACAACATTTTATGCGTATTTGTTGCAGATGAACTCTGTGACTGTTTTTACAAGTGAACGTTGTAAATTTATAGTAACTACTTATTTTTGCATACATTTAATGGTTGATACGAAAATAACAAAAGCTCCTGTAGACTGTGCCACCTGCTCTGCATGCTGCACATCGTGGCAGCATGTCAGTCTCCAAAATTCTGTGAGTTAGTGGCAAGAACACACACCATTAGAAAACGGTCGGTAGAGAGTAGAGAAGAGCACTGCATAGTCGTTTCTCAACACGGTCCTTGTCTCTAGGCTGTTCATTTCCGTTGCAAGAATCTTGGTCTACAATGACACTGACAAATGTTTCAGCATCTGACACTACTTGATAGCTCGCGTCATCACAATTGACCCACAATTGATCCAGTCTTAAATATTTTCCTGATCACATCCTTCAAATCCTGAAGATTCTTTAAACAGCCACGCAATTTCGGATACAAACTGTCTGTTTATTGACTCTTCACACACAGTCGTAAGTTCTTCTGGCTGAAGCAGCTTATTTCAAGATTTCTACAGTGTCTGAATCCAGGTGTTACTCGATTTTCATCTTTTTTTCTGTACAAGGTACCATCTTCACTGTCAAGTACACAAGCAAATTTTGTAATGACATCGGTGTTCTTTTAATCTCGGATATTGTTGCATTGCAAACTCCATATTCCCGAGCTAAGCATGATCCACTGGCACCTTCCTTCATCTGATGTATTATTTTAAGTGTGTGGAAAAAAATAAGAACAACGCGCTTTTGTATAGTCTCTACCGAAAACGGCACAACTACTCCGCGATGTGTGACATGCACAGGTTCAGATGTGAACACAGAACAACATCAATGACGGTTGACAGGGAGGATGTAATCATAGAAGTGACCAACCCACCGTCAGCTGAACTTCTGCTTGACGCAAACGCAAATTTGAATTTGCCGACTGGAACGTTTACGGATAACCGATGTTTCGGCTGAGCGGTATTCCAATAATCGATGCTCTTCCGTAATATTGCGTTCCTGGAAGAGTCAACCAATATATTGCGTCCTCCTACATATATCTCGTGAAAAGACCATGAAGATAAAATTAGAGAGATTCTAGCCAACACGGAAGCTTACCAGAAGACGTTTCTTCCGCGAACGATACGCGACTGTAACAGAAAAAGGGGGAAGTGAAAGTGGTTCACAGAGTACCCTCCGCCTTCGCCTGCGGCGAGGTTACAATCGATTCAGAAAAAATTTTTATATCAGAGTGTGTGCATCCTACTGAAAAAAAGAGGTAGCTTTGTGATACTTTGAGTACGAATTTGATGACTTTTTTTATTCTGCTATTACTAGACGAGGAAGGCTTATAGGCACTGTCTACTTAGCGTGAGCCAGTGGATCCCATGTTGAAGATGCCATCCCCTTAAGAGGACATCGTCTTCCAAGACAACATTTTCGCAGAAGACAAGCTCAGATTTGGGAAGGGTAGGGAAGGAAGTCGGCCCTGCCCTTTCTTATGTACCAGCCCAGCGTTCGCCTTAGTCTATTTAGAGAAATCATGGAAAACCTCAATCCGAATGGACAGATGGTGATTTAAACCGAAGTCCTCCAAAATATAAGTCTAACGCATTGACACTGCGCCACCTCTCACTGTCAGTGTTACAAAAGGTGATACTGCTAGTGCTGCACATGCGTAGTTTGACAAACAAGCAGATGAGCTACAGCACCACTATTGCGCAGCCGCATCATGTTTTCTCCTCCTTATTTTCGCAGTTTGTAGGGGTGTGCTTTTGACTGCACCTAGGACATCTGGTCTCGGAGATGTCCTCTGTGTAAATGCGAGAGGATATGTAGAGTGTAACGGTCCTCAACAGACTGCAGATAGAGTTTTCATGACTTGCTTCCCTGTCTACTTAGCCGGCCGGGGTGGCCAAGCGGTTCTAGGCGCTACAGTCTGGAACCGCGCGACCGCTACGGTCGCAGGTTTGAATCCTGCCTCGGGCATGGATGTGTGTGATGTCCTTAGGTTAGTTAGGTTTAAGTAGTTCTGAGTTCTAGGTGACTGATGACCTTAGAAGTTAAGTCCCATAGTGCTCAGAGCCATTTTTGAACCCTGTCTACTTCCATGTCGTCATTTGACGCGATACGAGATTTATAAAATCATTGCTTTGTGTTTTACCTGTTGACGACTTCTACGTTCTGTCATTCTATGCCCTCAATACAAATATAACCACCTCATAGATCGTCCCAACGGTCTAGTGTCTCCCATATCCATAGGTGTTTGGAAAGAGAAAGTTTCTGTGGAAGAGGAAGTAATTTAATTAAGAAATCATCTGCATAGCCAATCGATTCCATGTGTGTCCTGCTAATCATTGCTCACTCAACATCCTCCTACATCCTTAGGAACTCGTCCACAGAATACTAACATTAACCTATTCCCTCCCATCCTGTAACATCACATCTACCATCAGCACAACATCCTTATTTCCCCTGCACTTTAGCTATGCATCTGTGGTCCAACTTTTCTACTAAGAAGTTATCTTTTAGGAACACTATCAACCTTCATGCGAAATTGTTACAGCCTCAAGTCAAAAGCCAGCACGCCAGTCGGAAACAGGACAGCAGAGAGGGCTGTGAAGAAAACGTCAGCCATATGCACGCTGACTGACCCCTCTCCAGGACGACAACGCAACGGCAGCGGCATTTTTGTGAAGAGGACACAAGCACCGCGCCAACTGGTCGCTGCCGTGTTCTACAGAAACATCATGATTAGACACTTCAAGACCAGCGACTTAGGAAACGTATATACTGAAGAACATTGTTTATTTTGTCTGTCACACTTTGCTCGAGACACATCTGTTTAACACAAAGTTAAGTATTGTCATGACTTTTCGTAATAAATCATATTAATACGTTTTGCTTGAATTGTTGTCTAGCGATCCGAGAGAGCAGGTTTCCTAGACACCCTATATTCGATGACTAGGTATGGTTGAACAATAATACCCTCATTTTTCCTGCCCTATACTCATGTGTCTCTGGCATACTATTTCCGCTGAGAAGTCGTCTATGAGCAACGCTATCAACCTACTTTGTATCATTAATGATACTCATGGTGTCGGCAGTACTGACACCGATAAGAAGCCAGCTTCATTGTTAACTCATCCTATTTTACATTTTGCTATAAGATCGTCAAGTTTTAAATTTACAGGTATGTTTCGTTTATTCTTATTGTAAACATTTTACTATGAAATATTACCTTTGTAATTTCTCTTAGATAAAAAGACAAATTCGTAGCTCCCGACAACCCATTTCCAACTAGAGGAATGGACTAAAATCAAGGAAAAACTCTGACACAAAGTCTGAAAAGTCTCTGTTGGATTCCTTTCATGTTACTTTCTTAAAACTGTTATCATTTACGGCATACATTCCACTTCTAAATTTACTGTGGTGTTTCTGACTATCTGGGAGGAGACTGAGCAGTGGAACGTGTTACTTTCACACATAATCAAGAACGATCTGCCACACTACTACACTTCAAAACACAGTTTATATATAATTCATGTCACACAATTTCATACGGAACCTACATACGCTTCCTTTTATATACTGTTATCCCCCTTCCCTTCTGTGTAAAAGGATGAATCAGCAAATGTGTTTCTAGTTGCATGCTTGATGGTAGCAGACAAGCCTGTCTGCTAGAGAACAGTAGGACCAACGTCGGAACAGGTAGCTACGTTTTATAAAAGCAAAGAGGTTTCTATTCTTTGCATGGTCCTGTCCATCCCTTGTTATGTCAATATAGGAAGCTGCCTCTCTGGTCACTTCCGGTTGTATCTGTGAGGCACCCCTTAGAAGGGACCCACGCCAGTCAGTCCGCGGCGAGCGTCTGAAGTGGTAAGATCTCCGGCTAAGCGCGTCTCTGCGAAGTCCGTAGGACAATGGATTTCTTAAGTTCAGCCTAACTGAAAATTTAATCACCTTTATTTCAGGTTTATATCTAAAATATCTTATGTTGTCTTAAATTGCAACACAGTGTAATTCGAGTGTGAAGTTCACAATATCTTCCAGTAGTTGCTCTGTCACTACTTTGTGAGTAAAGTGGAACCACATGTTGAGGATCCGTAACTGTAACTAAGATCGTCTATCTTAAATGTGAATGTGTGTGAAATTATAACGTCTCGTCTTGACAATATTTTCCAATATAGCAACTTTTCTTTATGTTCAACCCACGTGGGGTGTACTTTGTGAGACCAGTACCACGTGCTTATACAATTGTTTGACCCATCAGGTTAATAGTAAGACGATGGTAACCAGTTCGAGGTTTTTCTATTGTAAATTGCGTTTCGATGTAATTTATTTTAATCATCAAAATTATTGTGGACTTACACTCTTTGTGTAAACCAAGTTGACCACGTGTAGCAGGTGGTGTAATCATCAAAGCAGCCCTCAGCTATTCTTTTCGGGAGGATTTCACAGAGAGTTAGTATGAATTTAGTATTCATGACGGACAGGATTGCGCTACAAACGTAACTTCTTTGGGTGAAAATTGAATCGATTGGTTGTGGTTAATTTCCTCTTGCATATGTTTCAACGTTCTTCGTGTGTTATTTTATGAATGCAGTGCTGTATGCAGTCTCCCAATCTTGGCTCCATATTTGATGTGTTCCCTAAGATTACAAACTCACATTTTCGCAGTCCTAAATAAGGTACCAGTTTAGTTATGAATCAAGTTTAGTATGCTGAAAATTTAACAGAACAATGATCAATGTTAAAACAAAAGTCTAAATATAAACTAATTTATTTATTTTTATTTAAATTCTATTTTTATATATATATCACTGGTTGTTTTATGATGACTATTAAAAGATTAAAATTAATGTTAGTCTGGTTGGCATTTTGGTAATCTAGACTGGATACCTGGTGAAACAGTGGCTCAGTAATGCAAGGTTAACTTCCCCAGATAGCTCACAGCTTGTAACCCGCTTTTATTGTCTTGAATATCAGCACTGCTTTCAGAAAATCTTAATGCATCAACATTACACATGGCGACCCTGTTCTGCGATTCCGCTAGACTCTGGAATCTCTGAAACGTTAGATTGCGAGCGTTGTATAATCTTAAATTTGTTCCCTGCAGCGCTTAAACAATTACTGCGTTGTTTCTGAGCAGACTTTCAAAAGAGTCACGGCGTTGTGTTGTTTCTCTTGTTGTTTTGTTTTCTATATTTGTGTATTTTATATGTGTGTGTTTTTTTTTTCTCGCTTGTAAATTGCACTGACTTCGATCAAAGATATAAATTTGTTTTGTGTGTGAAAAAGTGCATACTAGGTTGGGCACCTTTCGTGTAACTGTCGTAATTTTTGGGCGATACATTTATTGTGATTAGTGTGTTGCGTACCGGATATAAATTTGAACTAATGCAGACATGTAACCAAGCTAAAAGTAGGCGGTCCAACAACTTAAGCAAAATGGACCAAGGGGATAATTTGGTTTCGAATATTAACGAGTCCGACGGTTCAAAAATGCAATGGGGAATACTTCAGAGGAAATGCAAAACAGGATGAACGGTCTCACAGCAGAGCCAGAAATTAATTTGCCTCCAACTTACCAAATTGATTTGGCAGAACTCATAAAAGCCTTATTGCATCAAAATAAAGGAAACGCAGAGAAATCAGAAAAACCGTTCCGAGAACAAAAAGAATCATCCGAAAAGTCGATCCGAGAGCTAGGCGAACAAATGACGCGAAAATCTGAAAAATCAATCTGAGAGCTAGGCGAACAAATTATGCAGAAATCTGAAAACTCGATTCGCGAGCTAGGCGAACAAATGACGCAGAAATCTGAAAAATCAATCCGCGAGCTAGGCGAGCAAATGACGCAGAAATCTGAAAAATCGATCCGCGAGCTAGGTGAACAAATAGACGAAAAACTAATCCAGCAGACAAATAAAGTTGACAAGTTGATGCAGAGAGTGTCCGATGATATCTCACAAAGAATAAACAATCTGGCAAGTGAAATAAAAAGTGATATTATGAAAGAATTAGGCTGTACATTTGAACAAATCGATGATCGTCTGCAAGCCTTAGAACAGAGCAAGCGAGGTCGCGATGCGGAATCGAAAGAGAACGAGGAACAGCTACTTAGGAATTTCCAGGCGCTGACAGAAGAATGCCTAAGGGAACACGAGCATGTACTCTCCAGGGTCCAGGAGGCGGAAACGCATTGTCCCGTGTTCGTTAGCAACACAGTAGCGGACAACAGTCAAGCGATTCACGCACTCGAACAGCAAGTAGAAGAATTGAAGCAGACTGGGACGGAGGACAGCAGACAAATACATGATAAGATTGCGGCATTAGCGGACATCGTAGGCACGATGAAGGTGACGGAGAGCAATAACAATACCACACTGGTAGCGGTTGCAGAGACTGAAGAAGTGCGTTCGCTTCTTAGATTTCAGAAGGGACAGTTCAATGCGAACAGGCAGCACAGAACTGTAACAGGCGAATTACAAGATCGCGTGGCGCATCTGGAAGGCCGCATGGGGTGTGATTCCGAACTCGCCAATAGCACTAAAAAGAGCCGTACGAACAGTACAGAGAGGGACTCTGGCCACGATTTTGATGACAGGGAAGAATGTATTTTGAGGGGCAGACATGAGAAAAATAGAAACATTCAAGGGCCTCGCCGGGAGGAAATGCGGTGATTTGATTTCAAACATTTCCTTACGGTGAGAAAGTTTGAGATATTTCGAAATTCACAAAAAGGAATACATCCACGAGCATGGCTCGAGCAATTTGAATACTCTCTTCCCCCCGACTGGGCAAGTTCACATAAGATAGAATATATGTGTGGCTATTTGGAAGGCGAACCGGCGATTCGCATTAGATCGGCAGCGCGACACTGCAACTCCACTCGTGAGTTTCGTCAAGCCTTTCTGTCCGCCTATTGGTCGGAAGCGGCACAAGATAGGGTCAAGCATGGCATAATTATGCTGCCAAATTTGAACCAGTCTGGTTGGCAGCCCAGCACGCCAATTCGACCACATGCTGCAGGCGAATCAATTTCTATACGACCCATACAGGCCTGCAAAACTAATTAGGATATGCATCACCAAATTGCCGATGCACTTGCGCCACGACATTCTTGCGGGACGATGCAAAGAGGACGTGGAAACGTTTAAGACACTTCTCCAAGAGTTGGAATACAATACAGAAGACTGTCCGCCTAATCAGGCACAAAGTTATTGCGTGGCGCAGCAGCACGACCACAGTCGTGGCCGTAGTACTAATCAACGGGGTGACTGGTCGTCGCGACGCGAACGGAACAATAATCGGGACCGGCTGTATAGAAACTGGGGTAACAGTCACGAACACAGGTGGAACAACGGAAATGATCGAGGACGGGGACAAGATCGTGAAAGCAACAGGTACGGCAACCAGAATCGATACTACGATGAACACGGTGGGAATAGAATTGTAGGCGGAGCCCCACATGATGTTGAAATTAGGCCGGCCAACCCTAGACATAACCCAGCAAATGGAAATTAACAAAACAGGCAATGACAAATGATCACCGCAGAAGGCGCCCAATCGGAACAAATGAACAACATGGCAAATGAGTACATAGGGTATATAGAGAGGACAGTGAGGAGTAGAGAGGACGGTGAGGAGAAAGAATTGATTAGTTTACATTTGTGACATGTGCATTTTGAATAATATGTTGGTAAAAATAATGATAAAGATGTTTCTATGTGATTGATTGAAGTGATGCTTGTGGGTTTTTTTTTCCTTCCCTTGTGCAATTAGGATTTAGGTTGGTTCAAATGTGAAGATAAAGGGTTTCTTTGTGAACGAGAGAAATGCTGTTTATGTTTTTTTGTGTAAATTGAAAAGAGTCGCTCCTGAGAGAAGCAAGATCTTTGTTGAATTAATGCAAAACTCAGGGGAATATCCGATCTGTGGGTATTATGGGTCTGGATAACCCAGGTCCCCAGCTCTTGGTAGCCTTGTTTCCGGTTTTCTGCTTTCAGTGCTACTATCGATCTATTACTATTCTATATATGTCAGTATAAATGAGGATCTATTACTATAGTGTGCGTACTGTATGAATATTTTAAGATAGGAGAACTCTGAGAAAGGAATGAGTAAGTTTAGAATCTTGAAAACAGGATGCAATAATACGATTGTTTAACCATTGGCTTCCCAATATGCAATGATATGTTAATATTGATGATATATGTTTTTTTGTTCTTTGTAGCTGAGTATGTAAGGTGCTGTCTGTGGATTTCGTCAGTTTATTGATTCCCTTCGAGGTGAAAGAAGAATTGTGGTGTGTGATATACGTGGCCCTGAAATATTGTTGTGGTAGTCAAATACGAGCAGTTTTTCAGCAAATGGAGAGTGGAACAGAAATATGGATCCTTTCTGTAATCTTGATTGATGTTGAGCCAGAGCCTGAAAAATTATTCTGCATTAATACTTGTCCTAGAAAAGTGACGTTTATGTGTTTTGCTGATGCTGTGAGCATTACAGCTTACTGTTTTCGCTGGTGCGGGATGCACTGCAGCCTATATGAGCTGAACTGAAGAAATTTCCCTCTTGAAGGTAGAGGAAGATTAAATAATTTTGCTTATGGGACCGATGGAAAGCTTGGTTTAATGTAATAAGGATGAAGCAAAACATTTGTCATTTAAACTACGGGAGGATTCGGATCTTTTATGTCAGTTGTAAGTTCAATATGTTAAGATGAAACTGTTTTACAGAATAGAGGAGACCACAATTTTGCCATTCATGAGAAATGAATCCAGAATAACCACCACAGGCGAAATAACTGATTTGGAAGCGAAGGGTAACTTAAAGAAGGAACGAAATTGGAGCAAAATGGGTAAGAAAATGTAGTATAACCTGTATGATGAAAATATTTTTACCCTTCTCAGAGTCATCTGTGTGATTAATTCTTGTGATAACGTAGTTTTAGATGAAATTGTCTAGCTGTTTTATGTATAAACATATGAGTATGATAAATGTATAATTGCAAGTCTCTTATCAGGTGTGTCAACTGGTATAAATGTTTTGGCGTGTAAATAACCGTTGTTCTTTTTACTATGTATGTTTAAGGAAAGTTTCTCCATATTTATCATGTGACAAGACATATGCCGTGAGCGTCAAGAAGAGGACGAATTAGAACAATGTTGTCGTGGTATAATCACTGTGTTGAAGTAGCATTGAAGTAGCTTGTTGGATTAACTAGTAGTGGATTGAAGTAAAATTTTGAGTAATTCATGTTTATGGGTAGTTAGTTTGTAGAATAGACAACAGGTGTGCATGTGTGTGTAAATAACGTGAGCCCTATGCTGTCCTGATCTATACTTGCACAAGGCATAATCCTATTCATTTTAGTGAATTAATAGGTAGCGTTTGAATTGTTTAAATTTGAAGCATACCACATTAGTGATGTGGATTTAGATATTATATTGTCAGTTCATTTAACTTTTATTTTTATACTGTCAAGTCATGTCACTTTTTTTTATATTGACAAGTCATTTAACTTTTATTTTTATATTGTCGATTCATGTAACTTTTTTATTTAAAAAATTAAGTCTCACTTTTGTTCTTAAAAATTGTGAAAGACAATACTAAGTGGTATTATGTATGACATTTTGTAATCACATAACTATGATGAACAATTTCTGTGAATGCAGTTGAGAATGTGAAAGCGAACCAACTAAACTCTTACGAGACAGCGGGAGCAGCAAGGAGGGGGACTAATAAACAGGCGGGTTTCCCAGCAGGACACACCGTCAGTCGGGCCACTTCTGGAGCACACTCAACAACAAAAGAAGCGTGTGGGGCAAACACTTTCCCTTGCACCTGGAGCGAATGGGCGGCCGCACCAGTGCGACCCTTCGTGGAGGCGATGACCTGAGATGGCTGAGCAGTCCACCGCACGGAAATCTATGTGCTGGCAACGCACCACACACACGCAACTGTGACGAGACGGCTGCGGTGAAACGACAGAAGACAGGGGATAAAGAGGCGTGGAGCCTTTTGACAGGTACTGTCAATGACGCCTATCAACATTTCCTGGCGGAAGCCCATTGTCAAGGGACAGTAAATCATGGTTCGGTGTTCTTTGGTTGCTAAGGGTGGCACAAAGAAGAGCCACTAAGTATCATCCTTGCCCAGGAATATCAAACCAGCGAGTCAATTGAGGATAACTCAAGAATTTGACAACACAAGGGGTGTGGAGCCTTTTGACATATACTGTCCAGAGAAACTGGCAGACTTCAACGACGCCTATCAACATTTCCTGGCGGATGCCCACTGTCAAGCGACAGTAAATCATAGTTTGATGTTCTCTGGTCGCTAAGGGTGGCACAAAGAAGAGCCATTAAGTGTCATCCTTGCCCACGAATATCAACCTGGCGAGTCAAACGGGGATACCGCACGAATTTGACAACACAAACATGGAACCAAATCGAGATGTACGTGACACGGGCCACTAAGAGAAACTTCATGAGAGGGCAGAGACGGCGGGATTGCACACAACAGATGGACCAAAATCCCTACTGACAGCTGCGGCGACGAGCCCCCCCCCCCCCCTCTCTCTCTCTTATATTGTGCCACGGAACATTGGAACTACTGAGTGTGCCAGTGAACAGTGATTATACGGTTCTTAGTCCAATGCATATACGTGTGGTCTTTCAAAGAAACTTTGATCGTGTATTTTGCAGGGGTTCGATTTATTGGTGTTTTTTTTCATTAGACTGACTCATGTATTTTGCAGGTGTTCTATTTATTGTTTTCTTTTAGACTTTGACTCTTGTATTTTACAGGTGTTTTATTTATTGGTGTTTTTTTTAGACGTGACTATTGAACTTCCAGAGCTGTTTTATTTATCAATGTTTGTTTTTGTGTGATGTATTAGATTTGTGATATTTTGTTTCATAAATTCATTCCTGTGGCATTGCTTCGTTTATCAGTCAGATAGCTATTCATTCTCATTGGACTGTGGTTGATTAGCCTTTGCATGGGGCATATTTTATAGTGAGGAACCCCATAAGGGGAACAAACACGTAATTGATTGTAGTTTCAGTATAACAACACAGTGATCATTGTTTGCTAACTAACTGAAATATAGTAGAGTGATTAAATTAGTGCCACAAAGTTATTTTAATTCTACAATTTATTACTTTTATAAGATATAGAAATTTTTGCGATAACCACTTTGTAAAACATGTTTTTCCTCTTATTATTCTTTTTTGCTTTTGCGGATTATGCATTGTAATTTTCTGCTTTATAATACTGATATTATTTTCATGTTTTTTTTTAATTGCTTTGGCACCTTTGCTATTTTCATAAATTTTACTTGTTAATAAACAGTCATAAATTTTCCTGTGATCAGTTGGCTCTTGCAATGAGCAAATACTGGTGAACTCCATAAGGGTAACAACCAGAAATTGTTTTCATATCAATGACACAGGGACCATTGTTTTTGCTTGCTGACCTATCTTTTAAGTAGGTGTCACAGATTGTTTTTTTTTTCTCTTTGAAATTGGCAGATTCTAAAGATGTGTTGAAATTATTGTGTTTTAGCGAATAGCTGGTGACCTTTTGCTTTTTTTTTACATTTTTTTGGTTTAAGTTGGGTGTGAGAAACCTGCTTGGCAGTGTCCTAGGATGGCCAGAAAATTCCCTGCACAGCCTTTTCTCGGAGCGTTGGGGTTATGAAAGGATTCCTTTCATGTTAATTTCTTAAAACTGTTGTCATTTACGGCATACATTCCACTCCTAAATTTGCTGTGGTGTTTCTGACTATCTGGGAGGAGACTGAGCAGTGGAATGTGTTACTTTCACACATAATCAAGAATGATCTGCCACACTACCACACTTTAAAACACAGTTTATATGTAGTTCATGTCACACAATCTCATACGGAACCCACATCCGCTTCCTTTTATATACTGTTATCCCCCTTCCCTTCTGTGTGAAAGGATGAATCAGCAAATGTGTTTCCAGTTGCATGCTTGATGGTAGCAGACAAGCCTGTCTGCTAGGGAACAGTAGGACCAACGTCAGAACAGGTAGCTACGTTTTATAAAAGCAAAGAGGTTTCTATTTTTAGTATGTTCCTGTCCATCCCTTGTCATGTTGGTATAGGAAGCTGCCTATCTGGTCATTTCCGTTTGTATCTGTGAGGCACCCCTTAGGAGGGACCCACGCCAGTCAGTCCGCGGCGAGCGTCTGAAGTGGTAAGATCTCCGGCTAAGCGCGTCTCTGCGAAGTCCGTAGGACAATGGATTTCTTAAGTTCAGCCTAACTGAAAATTTAATCACCTTTATTTCAGGTTTATATCTAAAATATCTTATGTTATCTTAAATTGCAACACAGTGTAATTCGAGTGTGAAGTTCACAATATCTTCCAGTAGTTGCTCTGTCACTACTTTGTGAGTAAAGTGGAACCACATGTTGAGGATCCGTAACTGTAACTAAGATCGTCTATCTTAAATGTGAATGTGTGTGAGATTATAACGTCTCGTCTTGACAATATTTTCCAATATAGCAATTTTTCTTTATGTTCAACCCATGTGGGGTGTACTTTGTGAGACCAGTACCATGTGCTTATACAATTGTTTGACCCATCAGGTTAATAGTAAGACGATGGTAACCAGTTCGAGGTTTTTCTATTGTAAATTGCATTTCGATGTAATTTATTTTAATTATCAAAATTATTGTGGAGTTACGCTCTTTGTGTAAACCAAGTTGACCACTTGTAGCAGGTGGTGTAATCATCAAAGCAACCCTCAGCTATTCTTTTCGGGAGGATTTCACAGAGAGTTAGTATGAATTTAGTATTCATGACGGACAGGATTGCGCTACAAACGTAACTTCTTTGGGTGAAAATTGAATCGATTGGTTGTGGTTAATTTCCTCTTGCATATGTTTCAACGTTCTTCGTGTGTTATTTTATGAATGCAGTGCTGTATGCAGTCTCCCAATCTTGGCTCCATATTTGATGTGTTCCCTAAGATTACAAACTCACATTTTCACAATCCTAAATAAGGCACCAGTTTAGTTATGAATCAAGTTTAATATGCTGAAAATTTAACGGAACAATGATCAATGTTAAAATAAATGTCTAAATATAAACTAATTTATTTCTTTTTATTTAAATTCTACTTTTATGTATATATATATCACCGGTTATCGTAAGATGACTATTAAAAGATTATAATTAATGTTAGTCTGGTTGGCATTTTGGTAAACTAGACTGGATACCTGGTGAAACAGTGGCTCAGTAATGCAAGGTTAACTTCCCCAGATAGCTCACAGCTTGTAAACAGCTTTTATTGTCTTGAATATCAGCTGCACTTTCAGTTCAAATTAAAGCATCAACATTACAAGTACACGTTAATCATCTCGAACAGAACTGAGTCAAAGTCTTGTAGTTGGCTATGGCTGGATACAGATTCTTATGATGGAAACACTGAATGAATATGATTCAAAAATGGTTCAAATGGCTCTGAGCACTATGCGACTTAACTTCTGGGGTCATCAGTCGCCTAGAACTTAGAACTAATTAAACCTAACTAACCTAAGGACATCACACACATCCATGCCCGAGGCAGGATTCGAACCTGCGACTGTAGCGGTCACGCGGTTCCAGACTGAATCGCCTTTAACCGCACGGCCACACCGGCCGGCCGAATGAATATGAGTAATGTAGCACCTTCATCGTATTATCTCGGGTAGTGGTCTCAGGAATAATGTAAGAGAGATCAGGACAGGACAGAAGTTGCTGATATTGACAGAAAACGCACTCTGTCGCTTACAGTGGCCTGCAGAGTGCATATGTAGTTGTAGTGCACATCACCTACAGCCTTCCGTGGAGCTGTAAATGCTCGCGGTTTGGACGCATGCAACTAATAATTTGTTTCCAGATGGAGTTTATACCCGTAGTTAAACAACGCAACGTTGATACTGCTGGTCGGTAAAATTCTAACACCATGAGGCGGCATACAACAAAAGCAAAATTGGCAAGAAGTGTACTAGTTGCTCCTATATGCAAATGGTTATCATTTCAGTGCAATCGCACTTTATGTGTAAATCACTATGGTGCTCTATGGAAATCCTACTAATTAGTGGTGACGACAGAGAGGGGTAAATTTCCACTGTCGGTATTCGGCCAGCGACAAGGAAAGCTGGCGGCGAACTACTGCTAATCGCCAGGTAGCCTGGCAGCTTTCCGTGGCAAGGCTCACAAGTCTCTGGACTGTCTTACAAACCAAGAAGATAGAAAAATATCGAAGACCAGTTGCTCACCGGTAGGAATCGTTATAATTGGCGCGTCCTACTGTTGTTAGGAAAGAGTCGCCTGCAGTAATCAGTTACGTACGAAGGTCATTTAGTAATTAAAGAGACAAACTGGTCTGGAGAAAAAAACGTTTATTTTTACAGAACAATAGTTTTTCTACTTTTCAATCCCCTTGTTCCAACGGGCTACAAGCTTTTCTATTCCGGCTGTAAAGAACTCTTTATCTTGATCTTTGAACCCATTTCCCACAAACTTTTTCACGTCCTTGTTGTCCTATAACCTTTTCCCACGTAATGTCTCCTTCGGTGCACCAAACAAATGGAAATTACTACGTGCTAGATCAGGGCTGTAAGGGGGACGAGGCAGTACTTCCCAGCCCATTTTGTCGATGGTTTCATGGGTTAGTTGAGTAATATGAGGACGTGCGTTGTCTTGCTGGAGAATCACACCTCTCTCTGAGATCCACGACGTTTCTCTCTAACGCCTGGCTTCACCTTGTTTAAAAGCAAATCCAAGTAGTATTGTCTGTTCATTGTACGCTGCTCTTCGAGATAGTCACAAAAACTGGACCTTCAGCATGCCAAAACACTGTCAACGTGACTTTTGCTGCTGATACTTGGGTTTTGAATTTTTTCTTGACAGGTGAGTTGGTGGCTTCCACTCCATGCTTTTTCGTTTTGATTCTGGCTCATAATAGTGAACCCAAGTTTTATCACAAGTCAAAACTTTGTTGAAGTAGTGCTCACCTTCTCTTTCATAACGTTCCTTTAGCTCTGTGCACACTCTCAACCTTGATTCCTTGTGTAGCCGCATCAGCTCCTTTGGGACCCATCTTGCACATGTTTTGCGGTACTTCAGCTTGTTGCAGATAATGTTACGAACTGTACCAGTACTAACTTGAACCTTAGCAACTATCATTTCCACAGTCACACGGCGGTCGGCACGAATAATGTCATCATTTCGACTTTCAAGTGAGGGAGTTGAAACTGCAACTGCTCGACCGGAACCGCGCTGCTCTTACGGTCGCAGGTTCGAATCCTGCCTCGGGTATTTATGTGTGTGATGTTCTTAGGTTAGTTAGGTTTAAGTACTTCTAAGTCTAGGGGACTAATGACATCAGATGTTAAGTCCTATAGCGCTCAGAGCCATTTGAACCATTTGGTCGGCCAGAACGGTGTTCGTCACTCACTGAGTCGCGACAATTTTTGAACTGCTCTACCAGCTTGTAAAAATTTGCGCTATTCATACAACCTTCAACATAAACTTTAGACACTCTACAGTATATATTCACTGGTTTCTCGTCTTCAGCAAATAAAAATCGGATAATAGAACGTTGTTCAACTAATGTGGACGTTTCAAGTGGACTCGCCATCTTGAAATTTATTTTTGAGGTTATAAACAGAAAAATGTTAATACATCAGCTGATTAGGGGTCATCCCAGTGATGCCAACTTAAGGCCATAAAAGTACCAAATTTGCTCTACTAACAGTTTTTTCTCCAGACCAATTTGTCTCTTTACTTATTGAATGACCCTCGTACAAAGGCGGTCAAAAAGTTTCCGTTTGAGAACGATGCTGCACTGTGTATGCAACGCAGCGCTACTCCGATGCGGCTATAGAATCACCGACATCTAGGCAAGGGATTAGTGTGGCATTTGTGCCCTTCGTGCGTACTTTGAATCTGGAAAGTAGAAGTATGTATGCGTTATTACCAAATATCTCCGAACATGACCAACGTCCTGTTATTCTTTTCTTGGCCGCCGAAGGACAAACACCAGTAGACATCCATAGGAGAATGAAGACTGTGTCTAGGGCAGCATGTCCGTCGAAAACCACAGCCGAGGTGTGCTGCTGCATCATAATAACGCACGTCTCATTATCGCAAAGGCCGTAATGCATAAGTTACGCCAACAGAAGTGGGAGAAACTCTAGCACCCCCCATAGTCCTAATCTCTCACCAAGCGATTATCATTCCTTCAGTCCCTTGAAAATGCCTTGAAGGGTCGGCGAGGATGTGCAGCAGACAGTTACGGACTTTTTCAAGCAGCAGGACACTTGTTTTGCCAAACAATTATATTCAACCTGGTGCGCCGGTGGGATGACCGACTCAGTCCTCACGGAATTCCACCTGATGGGCATACCGATTCTGGACTGTACGCACTTCGAACGGAAACTTTTTAATGTCCCCTTGTATTAATATAATCACTTAACAGTTTTGAAGGATTATTTAAGTATAGAAGATTTTCTGGGTTACGAAGCTTAAAATGTAATCTACCATCAATGTCACGGTCTTTAGATGAGTACTTGCCGTACTGGAGACGCTGTTTGGTCACGATCGTGTATCAGTGTGCCTGTTTCTGTTGCCTAATTTCTGCCTGCATTTTCAAAAAAATTGTTCAAATGGCTCTGAGTACTATGGGACTTAACATCTATGGTCATCAGTCCCCTAGAACTCAGAACTACTTAATCCTAACTAACCTAAGGACATCACACAACACCCAGCCATCACGAGGCAGAGAAAATCCCTGACTCCGCCGGGAATCGAACCCGGGACCTGCATTTTCAGTCATATCAGAATTTCACCCATCTTCATTTCTGTGATGTCCTATGAACCAATGCGCCGATCTGCTCGATGTTCGAGCTGCAGTTCCTACGAAAGTAGCCATGTAGTGATGAGCGTTCTAGGACACATAAATGACGTAACTGTTTTCAGCTTGTTCAGAAGTCACTATCCATTTAACTCTAAGATGCAGCGTTCAGTCGCGTCTACTAGCGACCCCTTAAATAAACGCTTTAATACTACTCTTTTTATTTTTTATGACTCCAGATAATGACCAATAATTCAGAAAATATCCGAAAAAAGACATGGAACGTTTTTCGCCTTAACCACTCGTATTCTCACTTGCCTCACTCCTGTGACCACTAATTGATAATTAAATCAGTTTTCATCAGTTTAACAACTAGATATGGAACACAGTGGTGTCTATTATCGAGTGAATAGTAGGTTAATCATTGCTTTCCTGCTTAAAACTACGTTCTATACCCATTTATTTGCAAACTGTCTAGCTGTTTTGAAAGAGGTATTTTTAGTGTGAGAAATGTAGGCACATGATTAGTTTGTCAAAGCCATACACATATTTGCACCGACACACCATTTGAATGAAAAAGTAATTACTTCAACTGAAATTGTCAAAATGATCGAAAGTAGTATTTATTTATATACCAACGGACAACTATGTTAATAGAACTTTGTGTCGTAGGAGATGCCACTAAGTGTATTTCTACTCAGAAAGAATTTCCTGTTGTATTGAAACAAAATTACAGCTGAGATCGTAGTGAAACGGTGAGAGCCACGTACGAATGCAGAATAATCGTTACTATCTCACGTACTTTTACAAACAGTACTAATCATTTTTCATGGAATGAGATACCTTTGACATTTGAAGGAGAGCGGTGTTCTTGATTATCTAAACGAAACGTACAGTTTGCAGCCTTGGTCACATTTTAATTTATTTGAACAGATAAACGGTTTCTGCCTTACAACCAATGTCATAATTTAAAAAAAAACAGCGAGTAGAGAATACCTATCGTAAACTTATTACCAAGACCGTGAATCGTACAATTTGTATTACAATTTATTGAAATGGTACAAACATTATCCGTACTATGTTTACAATTTTTTTTAAAAAAAGCACAGCGTTGAGGGCAAATGCCTCAGATATACAGTATTAAATGAAACAGTCTAATTTAGAAATAGCGGATGGGAACAATATAAGACCTTTGAAAAGTTTCTAATTCCTTCGAGTTATGAAAGAAAAGGTGAAGGTAGCTCCAGGCAATGATCCCTAATTTGTAACGTAATGGATTCGCAGATTCTGTTATCTTAACAGTAGCTTAGAACTACATTTCTAATTTATGGGCTCAATTGAATAACATGGGTGAATCGTAAGTAGACATGAAAAGGGGGTACTCAAAGGAAATCATTGGATAAACATTACAGAAACGTCTGTCATGTGAATTCGCGATTGTAGGGTTGAACAAGTGTAGTCCTTTCTGAATGCAAGGACAGCGCCAACGTGACATTTTGTATCGACCAAGAAAATACACACACCTTTATCGATTAGAAAATCCCTATGGCAACGGTGCTACAGACGAACGGCAACACATTAGCAGTTGCGAACTAGGGCATCTACAAACACTGTTGTATTATGTTAATACAGATACTCATGTACGTTTACTAAGGCAGGTGGCACAGTGGTTAATATACTGCACTCGTATTCGGGAAGTGCTGGCTTCACATTCTAGACTAGGCGTTTTAAGTTCTTATTGGTGTTCTTAAACCGCTGTAAGAATCATTTCTTGAACAGATCTTTTCTTGTACAACTGGGGTATCGATCCGTCTTTAATGACCTCAGCATCGACAATACTTCAACCTTCCTTCCTCGCATTTCTTCTTCAGTTATGTCGGACATCATGTATTAAAATTCAACCTTTACTGAGCTTACAGTCGCTATTTCCATTTGTGAACTCACGTGACAAGCATAGGAAACCTGAAATAGGAACACAGTTTTAGAGAAGCCGTCATATCAGTGATAAACATTACCAAATCCGCTCAGGAGTTTGCCAGTAAAGTAATTTGATACTGTGACCGACTTGTTTCTCTCTTTTGTTCTTACACTCACTGTCGTTGTCTTTCTAACTTCTCGAGTAACAAAAAATGATTTTTCCTTCTTAGTTGGCAGACACAGAACTGAACAAAATAGGCAGGGTTGATAATAACTAATAACGAAAACCGTCACGGGTGTGGAAGTATACGACAACATAAGCAAAAACGTTCCATTAAATATGAATCCCCAAATGAATCATTTCTGAGGTACCCGCACATGTGACATCTGAGCTATCTCTGACTTCAATATGGAATTTTGTCCTAGTGGGTACAAATGTATTTCAAACGTAAGCTATCCGGTTAAGTACCCATCTAACTGAACTTCCAGGATCGCTTGTGAATGTTCCCCTGGTTGGGGAATGTCGTACATGCATGATGGGGCACCGGCAAAAATTGCTGCTCAAGTAAAACGAAAACCATATGTGGAGACGACACGAGGAGCCTCTCCTTCAGCAGGCGCGAATGCACAGTAAATTGTAAGACGCAGCGTACTCAGGCAGTATTTTATTTTTTGTTAAAGTAGGACATGACTGAAATTTGAGTGCAATTTGGGAGGGGGGGGGGGGGGAATGGGGGAGACTTAATCGAAAAGCTGGCGGCTCGTAAACACACATTTACTACGACAGTATCTCGTAAACGGCTTGCTTGCGGACCGATGTATACTAGAATGTTATTGATTCTGTTATCGTATACTTCTGCCCATCTCAGTTTTCACAATTATACAATCTGAAAAAGTATCCGGAAACACCTATGTAATGTGGAATTAATCATTAGCTGTGACAAGAGGCCGAGGCCAGTATAAAAGGCGACGGAGAGTATTGTGCTGCCAGCACAGAAGCAGTAACAGCAAATGGGTGCCCAGAAGAAGTATGTGACTTCGAACGTGGACTAGTAATTGGACGTCTCTTGAGTAATAAACCCATCAGAAAAATTTAAATCCCTCTAAAGCTGTCCTAGTCGACTGTTGGTGATATGATTGTGGAGTGGAAACGCGGAGTAACTACCACAGCTAAACCAAGGCCACGCAGACTTCATGTACTGACAGATAAGTGACGGTCGAGCATTGCAGAGGCTGGTTGTAAAAAATCGTGAGAAACGGAAGAAGGAACCACCCTTGATTTCTAAAATTCTACCAACAGTCCAGCTAGCAAAATGATGGAGAGCATGGAGTTAAAAGGAATGGGGTACAATGGTCGAGCAGCTCCTCATAAGCCACACATTTCTGTAGTCAATGCAAAGTGACGCTTGAGGTGGTGAAAAGAGCGATGTCAATGGGCAGCAGATGACCGGAAATGAGTGATTTGGTGTGACGAACCACGCTATACCCTAGGGCAATCCGATGGAAGGGACTGGGTTTGGTGAATGCCTGGAGAACATTACCTGCCACTGTGTGTAGTGCTAATCGTGTAGTACGGAGGAGATGGTGTTACGGTACGGGGTTGTTTTTCGTGGTTAGGGAGTGGTCCCCTTATTTCGCTTAAGAAAATGCTAAATACAGAAGGATAAGGGAACACTTTTGAGATGAGTTAAGAAGTCGATTTCGTTCGAGACCCCAGCACCCTATAGCACTACTTTATCGGTTTCGACTCCTGAGGAAGAATGGGCTGCCTGTCGTCTACACCCCGGACACCCCGTTGAAAGTGTTCCCAGCAGAGTTCCAGTCGTCATTAAGGTGAAGGCTGGACACACCCCATATTAATGTCCACTAATAGATGTCCAGATAATTTTGATCAGAAAGTGTAATTATGATACACTCTATATTTATTGGACTTATACTGGAAAAAGTATTCTTATTTTCCTTTCAGTAGACACGCGATATTTGCGATGGAGTGATATTATTAGCGGCAGTGAGTAAGAAAACCTGTGGCTCCGAGTGGGAACTGGTTCAGCGACGGGGTCCGGTGAGTGGAGGCGTCGGGCAACTCTCTCCGGCGTCTGGAGAAAGTGCTGCTTTTTCTGACGGCGGGCAGATTCGACCAGCAGCTTCATCTGATGAGTAGGCCAAATGCACGCCTCTCCCATTCTAACGGTTCGTATGCCCGTCTCGTCCATCTAAGTTGACGGATCACATCTCGCAGCTCTACGTTTGTCAGTTCCCGTTATAGCTAAAATATAACCTTATTTGTACGCAACTTAACGGCAGCTCGTTCGATAAGATGCTGCAAAAAACAAGCGAAGATATCAGGTGACCTGCTTAATCGTCCGAGTGAAACAGATCACAATTTCCGCAGCTATTTACAATACAGATTGCATTTACGATGAGTTCCTTGCTGTTTCAAAGACAATTACGCGATTTGTATTATAAATTTTCATTCGCCACAGTACACTGCATTGATTAACCAAACTGGATGGGCTGGTTGTTTAAACCTTTGAGGTGCAGTGACTTGTGCCTCAAACCACCGATGCGTTAATTATTTTTTGAATTTTGAAGTACCAGCGCCTTTCGTGTGAACCCACCGGTGGTATTGAATGAAGAGACTCCAAGCGGTACACTGAGGTACTTCTGAGAATGTAGTGCAATGCAACAGTCGCTTACCGCGTTCTGAGCAACTGTCGCCGTGGAATGTTTGCTACGTAACTGTAGTGGATTTTTGTCTGCCAATTTTTGTTATATAATTTGCTTGACATGAGGATTTTTGCTTAGTGTTCATACTGTGGAGCTCACTGACAGTGAAAGTAAGTATATTTAAAGTTATTGTTACGTAAATTTGAGTCTATACTGCAGCTTTTATGAGTAGCTTTGACAGGAAACCACGGGGCTGTATGCACTTTTATACACTGGAGTCCAAAACTGAATCAACAAACTGCTATTTCCCCGTCCTGTGTCTAGTTCACGATATAATCATACAAGCTGTCAACAGATGTCGCTACGGTCGTGTTCTGCGCGGAAGATGGCATTCCGATCAACGGACACCCACGACAGAAATGGCGTCAGGGCACCTATTTAGCGAGGTAGTGCTTGCAGGGTAGTCCCACATCCACAATCGCTGTGTACACAGTCACAGACGGTGCAGTAAGACACAGAGAAGACGCATACAGACTCTCTGCTGTGAAGGGTCATGGGAAGAATGGAAGCAGGAGAGTCGCAAACTAATGTGGCCCGATGGCTTAATGTGAATCGTTCTGTTGTTTCTCGGATGAGGCGACAGTTTATAGAGACCGAAACTGTATCCCGGAGACGAGGATAAGGTCGACCACGTGTGACACCAGAAAGAGTGGACCGTTATTTGGCTGTAAGCGAGGGGGGGTACGGTCTCACTACTGCACCACAACTGCCATCTGAGCTCGCAGCATCCCCTGAACGTGTTGTATCGAGGCAAAAGGTGTACAGAAGGCTTCAGCTGAGTGACCTTTATTGTTGGAGACCTGCTGTTTGTTTACCTCTGGCGTGTCTTCACAGAAGGGAACGTCTAGAGTGGAGCCGTCAACACGCCACCTGGGTTGTCTAATGGTGGGCCAATGTTCTTTTTACAGATGAGTCTCGATTTGGCCTGGAGAGTGTTTTCAACGTGTTCGAATCTGGAGGGTACGTGGAACACGATTTCTGGACCCAAACATTCTGGAAAGAGACCGATATCGAGGAGGATCCTTAATGGTGAGGGCAGGGATTATGTTGACCTCTCGAACACCTCTTCATGAAGTTGTATGGGTGAATCAGTAAGATTTAACTGCTGTCAGGGACAGTGAGGAGATATTGGGATCTCACGCGCTGTTGTTACGAGGTGCTGCGGGCCCAGACTTAGTATTGATGGACGATAATGCTCGAACTCATAGAGAACGGGTAGTTGACGTTTTGTTGGAAACGGAAGATACTGCACGAATGACGTGACCTGCTCGCTCTCCCGTTTTGAATCTCATAGAGCTTTTCTGGGATGCGCTAGAGAGACGGGTTGCATCACGTCAGCATACACCAACCACTCTCCAAGACTTGTGAGCAGCTCTATAGGAAGAACGGGCGTTATTACCTCGACATGAAATTGTTGACACCATTCACATCATTGACAGGCCTGTATTGGTGCCACAGTGGTCAAACCTCGTACTGAGCACATTAACCAGTTGTCAGAATGTGTATGCAAATCCGTTAAGATGAAAAAAAAAACGAAGAACATTTTTGTCTACCGTTATGCATGTTGCAGTTACTTACGTTCTGTATTCTTCACATTGTTTCTACTTTACTTTCACCAGTTTATATTGTTTTGTGGCAAAATAAATGCAACCTTGCAAAATTTCCATTTGTTGCTTTAAGTTTGGACACCAGTGAAGATAATTTTGAAATTAGATGTAAATAATTTAAATTTTAGGCCAGGTTTTTGCTTGTTATTTAGAACTATTAATTTGTTTTAGGCAATATAAGTTTATAGAAGTTTAGAGACGTCGTTCATGAACTAAATTTCCATCTTTTAGAAGAAAAAACTCCGTGCGATATGGATTCAGACGCATCTGAGGCAGAAATTGATCCTTAGGATGCTTCTGCGAATATTCTGTCAGGCAAGTCATCAGGAACTTCAACTCTTTTGCCCGAACCTGAATTGCTCACTGAAAATGCTGTTCACAATGTTGATGACGATGGTGAAGATGAGGCTGCCATGATAAACTCACAAATACGATGGTTTACATAGTACAAATTAGCCACTGTGCGTAAGTTGTCCATGTTAATGGAAGCTGTAAATCTCCCGTAGAAGTGTTTCTGAACTTGTTTACACATGAAATGATGGGAGGCTGATAAATTTATGTCCCAGTGATTCCAAAGTGAAACGATCTTCATAAAACAATCGATTGTTTACTGTTTAACAATTACTTATTGTTTACGTTGTTTATGATGAAAACAAAGGTTAATTTTGAGATAAATTTTAAAATTATATATCTTTTGTGTTGTTGAGACTCAAAGTGTTAAAAGAATTTCGTGGACCACATGTGATGAAGCAATATCTATATCTTCGTATATATTCAGCAAGTTACTTTACAGTCTCTTCGCAACAGTATTGGAAATATTGTCTGCTGCTCAGTATGATCAATCGTAATACGCACAGAATTCGAAGTAAAAAAGAAGAAGAATGTTTTGATTCCCTGGTGATTTCTCATATCTTAGCTGTTTCTGTAATGCTACAACAGTACATTTAACTGAACGAGACTGTGTATATCGGAAAATGTTCTCAGCTTCAGACAGAAGACGATCGGAAAATGGAAAAGCGTTGAGGAAGGAGCCTTTTTGCTTTGACGGTCATTTTTAAATAGATGCACTGGTAGATAAATATGATTTGCCCCAGCCTGTGTAGCTGATGCTTATAAAGCAAAAATCGTCTCACATACTCAATCAGAGGAAGTTGCAGGTGACTTGTCCGATATCAACTCTTTAGGCAACGTACTCTGGAGGCGAAATGTATAATTGCTCGATCATACGTTAGGATTTCTCGTGTGTAATCTACACGAATATGTACGAGTACGTCTTTGTTTCGACAGACAAAAATCAGTTTATTAATCACGATAATTTATTATGTATTTCGGGAATGTTCATTACCATTTATCTGACTTTCTATCAAGTGAACTGCTGTATATCAGAATAAACATCGTCATTTGTTCAAGTTCTAAGATAAAAGGAAGTTTACTTTTCCATCCAAAATGTCTTGTTCTTGTGAGATCTTTTTTAATTGCAGTGCTCCTTATTATCACCAAAACGAAGCTTTCAACCGAAAATGTGAAATTATTTTTTTAGATTGATAAACAGATGTTGTAATAAACATGACTAAAACGAGTTTCAACAATACTAGATGATACTTGTAAATGCTTATTCTTCAAGAAAACTGGTTGCTTATTCTTTTTCTGATTTCCAAGTAAGATAGTTGCATCAAACCAGTCTTTTGACTGAAGACCACAGCAACAACAACACAAAACTCTGTGACTGAGATACTACTTTGTGACAACAGCGCGCTCCAGCTTTTTATTCTTAAACAGTGGTGTAGCATGGATTTCTGCCATCCGGTGCGAGCCCTAAAACATAATTTCTTTAAGGGTCCAACATGCTACTCCAGGCGCGTCTAAAATGAACGTGCGCAACGGAAAATAATAAACGCTAAAATGAAGATTTTGCCCTGTCTGACTACCCCCTGAAACAGATCTTAGGATCTCTTAATTCTATAAATTACAATCTAAACATAAATGAATGATGAAGGCAACTAATCCTACTAAATGATAAACGTTGTTCCTACTTATATATTTATTGTAGATTAAAAAAACCTTTATATTACAAAGTTTACATTTCCCAAGTAAAATTACTTATCAATTGCCCAACTCTGCCCCTTACTATGACTGTGCGGTCTAATATCAATAACGCGAAATGACTGACATCATCTACGTACTAAACACTAGAAGATACTACTTTCAAACATGATCTACGATGGTGTGGAACCTCACTGGAAATAAACTAACGTGATCACAGCTGTTTAGCTTTTATAGCCCTAATAAGCCGAAGCAGTTTGTCATATCACCGAATATACTGCGTCTGGTGCGTCGGCGTGCTGGTTCTCGTACACGTTTGCGTCGATGGAAGAACTCCAGCCACAAATAAACTCTTTGAAACACTAGGACGGCAGAAGGTGGTCCTCTGACTAATATACTCTAATACTGTCTTCTTCTCTCTGTGTTCTGCAGACGAGAAACGGGAACTCCAAGCCACAAGGTCGGAGTTCTCAACGTAAGTATAAGCAGAGAAAGTGCTCTCAAGTATTGAACGTTGCGTACTCAACGACGACTTCCAACCCGGAAGTGAAGTTCAGAGTCCTATAGGTTCGCAAAAGTACAGTGTCTAACTGTTCTAACTATAAACTCTCGTGAGAGCAAAGACAGCAAGTCGTCTGTACCAACAAAGCTGATATTGAACGACCGTCACACACGGGCGCTCACAACGGAAGAACACGTCTCTCCACTGCTGTCTTCCCAGCGAGGCTCGGCTCCACACCCTCGTAATTCCGAAAACGAATCATATTCCCGAAACCACGGAATATTCTCCCCCTCTACAGATTCTTCCGAATGCCGACCAACCATATTTTAGTCTTTTGTCGTCCAGCACGGAAACTTTGTGAGCAAATATCTAGACTCGTACAATGGTACGTTTCTGAGTAAAAATCCTTGGAAATAACCCAGCCTGCGTGGTTTCCGAGGTGCCGCTTCTTCGTTCCTCTCACCTGCGTCTAATATTTGCAGAGTTCGGAAGTATTATCCGGTTATCCTTCCGGCCCTACTACAATAGCCGCCGGCCGTCACCCTACAGTGCTCCAGAGCTCAGGTGCCACGACGTCCGTCTAGCTACTTCCTGTTTTTAAGCAGGACCAACAAAAAAAAAAAAAAAAAAAAAAAAAAAAAAAGAAAAAAAAAAAAAAGGCTCACAGCACTCTGGGACTTAACTTCTGGTCATCAGTCCCCT
Source organism: Schistocerca cancellata (assembly GCF_023864275.1). NCBI lineage: Eukaryota > Metazoa > Arthropoda > Insecta > Orthoptera > Acrididae > Schistocerca > Schistocerca cancellata. Next base: position 505,337,139 of record NC_064629.1, on the reverse strand, counting down.
AGAACTTACAACTACTTAAACCTAACTAACCTAAGGACATCACACACATCCATGCCCGAGGCAGGATTCGAACCTGCGACCGTAGCTGTCGCGCGGTTCCAGACTGTAGCGCCTAGAACCGCTCGGCCACCCCGGCCGGCCTCGAGTCTCAGATGGATGATATTGCTCCCCCCGCTACAGCGAAGAGTTGTTTGTTATGAATTGTTATGAATGAAAAGGAACTCAGTTACATTTCAGTCACTCTGAATAAGGACGCACAAGATAACATCACCCGTATGGTTTACTTCATCAGTCTTCAAAACAACAAATAATTTGGTCAAAAATTATTCTAGATACTCCTACATCTACTTTATGTACATTTATGTCCTAAACACTTTAGCCTAAACTTACTCCACAGGAATTCGCCAGCCTAACCTACTCTACAAATGGTTTAATGTGGAAGCTATGGTGGTGCCCAATTGATTTCTTGCTCTTCAATGATTCCAGTTCAAAGGCATTCTAATGACAGATCATCCTGATTCAGTATGATCCATTGTGCACTGGAACTAATTTTTGATATTCCTGCTTCAGTTGGTTTGGTAACGAAAACAACTTCACAAGGACGTTTTGCCGACTTGGAACACACTTTTATGTGCTTTCTTGTCGGCACTTTTCTTCCTGCTCCGAGCTGCAGACTGAATCTGCAGAGAGCAAGGTCTACAATCTTCTGATGTTGCAGTTGAGTTCGTGGAGGGAAGTCTACTACCTTCTTTGTTAAGTACTGAGGCTGTCGATTCTTTAAGACTGTTATCGGAGCTAGCTTCGTGATCCCGTGAGGTGCCTCACTGATGACATTTTGGAAATCCTTGAGGAAAACATCCTAGGAGGTGTGCTACTTGTGGCAATATAACCGACACGGGGTGCTTAACTCTTTTATACAAGTTAGGCCGAATACGAACTCGGGTGTATGGAGATAAATATTAGTTCTGTCCTGTTTCCTCTTAGTGTCTCTTTGCACCGTTTCTGAGTTTTCGGTAACGGTCCCATTAATTCTGTGGCCGCTAAGTGTTTTAATATATTGAGAACAGTCGGGAACAGAGGGGCTTGCACATTTACGGCCTTGTTTTTTCCCTTCTGTCAATCCTTGCACGCTGACAGCACACGCCAGATCCTTCGTTCCACGTTCCCGAAGTGACAGTGTGTCCTTAGCTACAGGAAGCACTTCCTCGGACCGAAATATTCGTAACTTAAATGGATGTGAGACGCCACTTTGTTGACCAAAGGTTTCGGTAGATATATACACCATTCCGATTCCCCCACATAACCCCCGTGAAAGAGTATACCTTCCCTTAGCAGGTAGAATTGTCTAATGACCGGATGATTCCGATATTTCCACTTCTCTTTGACCGTTTGAAGCTCTAGATTCTTGTCCTGTTGTCTCCTAATGTCTTTCATACTGCAGGTCACAAAGTTTTCGAACGCGATTCTTCTCATGTAGTGGAGACTGTAATTGTTCTCCTCAAGACCTTCTTTAACACTGGACTGTATTCCTAAGGCGACCGTGACAATGCGTCAGCTAGTACATTTTGTCTGTCCTCTATGTATTTTATTGGTGAAATTGTATTGCTGCAGCCCTCCCGGCCAATGGAGTATCATATTACACTGGATAAAATGACTTCAGAAATCAGCGACTGTATTACTCTAACAGATTCAATCATTTTTTTTTATAATTATGTAGCAATATAGGTTGCTATGCATTTCAAACACATTTTAACAAGAGAATAAGAGCGGCAAATAACTTACCATCTAAACCAATAAATATCATTTAACTTAAAACGGGCGTATTATTATTTATTAATCCATATTTTTTATCCTGAACTCCAAAACAGGTGCCAAAAACTACATTAAGCAAAACCAAATTTTACCAGTTTGTCAGTGGAGGACTCCAACTCTCCATTTCTTAAGCGATATTCCATACCCCCAAACCCCCTCCTCCTATTAGCCCCCCCCCCCGCCCTTGAGCGATTTCTAGAATCGCCCCTACAGACACATAGTATTTCAAACTGATATACGTGGTATTCTCAATGTCAGTTGCACAATCTTTTCTTAGAAGATACAATTGTACCACTTTAGGGAAGCCGACGGCTCATCGCGTTTAGCAATTTTTTTTTCTATAAAACAAAAGAGCGCGTAAACTGCGATGGCTGCTTTCCCTGCAGATTTCAGCAGGAACTTGTAAAATTCAAGAATGGCGTAGGTCGCCATGTAAGCTGAAACAATGGTTTGTTGTTACCATTGTATTGTTAGCGAAAATGGTGCATAAAATCAGTAACCAAATGAGACGATGAGGAAACATTACAATATGACATCCGTGGAGGTTGCTCAAAATCGATGACTCTCCTAATTCGACCTGACATCGGTGACGTAAATAAAGGAAAGCGGAAAGCTGCGAAACTACTGAAGCCTCGCTGAAAGAGCTAGTTCTAAGGCTGCACGCAAGATGGCTCTAGCAGTATGATATCTGACTTCCGTGACGTGTGTTCGTAAAGAGAGATAAAATACGTACTTTCCGAAGATGCGCACAACCGACACTGGGCAAAGATGTAGGGCTAGTAATGGAGGGCAATGACGTACTGTAAGAAATGAGGCTTTGTGAATGTTCAGGCTGTAGAATTAAGCAAATTTTGCTGTGAAATGCCATACAAGAATATATTCTGGTAGCTTCATGTTGAAGGCCCACAGATAGAGGAATAATCAACACAGCTGTCGAAATAGTAAGAACCTAAATAACAAACAGAAGTGCTCATTTGGTCTAAAAGCCCTCTTCAAGGATGAGTCAAGACAATGAATGATTTAGCTCCTTGTGATACAAGCATCATATTCAATCCCCTAAACACGTCATATTCTCTTAGGATTGCGGCGCTACCTCAGTTAGTAACTACATAACAAATTATGTGGCTGAAATGCCCCATATTCCAGGATAGACTCTCAAAGAAACTGGTTGCGCAAACTCATCAGGGTTTAAGTGAGAAACGAACAGAACTCTATCAAGATGATAACTGCTAACTAGCCATATGAAGACTGAACTGAGTGGTCCTTATTTACAATCCTATAGCATGATAATCGGAGCTGAAACTACTTGAATTGATCTTTTCCGAAAGCATACTCTTGTACAGATGTGTCACAGGGTTATCCAGGCGGAGCCCACTTATAAGTTTTTGTTATGTCCGCGGATTACAGGAAGATACCTGAACTCGTTCGTGCAGACCCGTCACAGGCACATTGCTGTCGGCAGGGAAGTTTATGGAAATAACTAATTTGGGCAATGAGCAATCCGCTCTGCTACTGGCGGGCACTGTAACGTCATCATGAACAACATTGTTTCTCCTACCTTTTTTAAATATAAAATGCTTTTCTACAGCAAAAATATTAATTTAAACATGTATCATTTTCTAAGATAGGGTCATGCCCCGTACATTTGTAACAGATCAAATCACGTATGTATTTTATCACTGGCTCACCATTTAATCCGAACCAGTGACTTAAAAATTCAGGATCTCTGAGTACAATAATGCGAGTTCACCTTCTTGTCAGCCACACTAACATACAGTGCGGTAAATATGCCAAACTCTGGCATTATCAGTCTTGTAATGCTGCGAAATAATTTCAAACAGTGTTATAAGGACAAGAAACATCGACCAGTACCACTTAAACATTTATTTTGCTCTTGATCGATTCCGGTTATTGAATATAACCGTTGACAAACGACAGTACTGTTAAGACGTGCACATTAAATGCATGTGATAATCAAGGACTGTATGCAGTAACATCAAAGTACAGCATTTCCAGTGGACAACGCCTTGAAATATGGTTGTATACACGTTATTAATGAATCTACACTGCCTGCATTACAGTTATGACGTAAAGTGAAATTCTCAACGGAAGTTATTTCTCCAAATTTTTATTCGGTTGTTCCCTTCTACCAGGATAAAAATACCACCTTCTTGTTTTTAGAGATGAGTTGTTTTCTTACTCGTTTTTGACGAAAGCATGATGTATTAATGTTCTCTTTCTGCATGAATTTTGATAATTTCTGGATGAATAGTGGGGAAGCATTCTGCAGGTATTGTACACAAGTTTCTAAAGACACTCCTTTCTCACAAGAAGTTGCTGCATCTATGTACAAGAGCAAACGTTAATTCAAAGCCATTTTTCCGAGGGTTCGAGTGCTACTTCATGGCAAAGTACTTTATGGAATGTATGTCTTCAACGGTTTTTCATAAAATAACTAATGAGCGAAAAACGTTTCTTACTTAATCAGATTCTTGGAAATGGTAAGAGCAAGTACGACCGTTCATACTGTCTTTTCTACATAATTTCGACAATAAAACTCCTTCTAACCTTGCACGCTACAGATATGTGAAGTAAAACTTCAGTTCCTTTGTGATCGTGGAAATTACAGTTTACAATAGCACAGCCGAGCACTGCGTAAGACTCTACGATTACCCTTACATACAAATTATGCGCTGAATCGAAGTACTTGAAATAACGCAAAACAAAACCGGCAACACTGGTAAACTCAGTACACTTCCCTGCATGACAACAGATGCACCAAGCGTTCCATAATATCGTCATACGAACAACAATCAAAACACATTTCCCTCTACACGCGAGTTAATGCGTCCCCGTGGACGGAAGCAAATATTCCAAACGCCGGCACCAAGAAAGACGTGCGCACCACAACAGCGTAAAAAGTAGTTCAGGCAGATCATTAGTTGTTCTTATGGGACAGTTGCAACTGTACAAGTCCAATTTGAAAAATGAAGAAACCGCAGAACAGTTGCTTAATCCATAATCTTTTATTGTGTACACGACCGGTTTCGGAACGCTATTACATAGTTTTCCAGTTTGTGTTTCTGGTCGCGCAACACGGGACACCAGTTGTTACGGAATTTTTGTCCCTTTAACACGGAATCTTTTGTTCCATGACAACACTGGTGTTTATTTTTTACACCAGATGATGGAACTTTAAGTGTTCCGAAACCGGTCGTGTGCACAATAAAAGATTGTGGATTAAGCAACTGTTCCGCGATTTCTACATTTTTCAAAACAGATAATTGGTTTCGGGAGCCAGTGCTTCTGAATATATATCAGTTACCAAGTTCTTGATTATTTCGTGAAGTTATTGTAATCATCAAACATATCAAATATTTTTTTTTTAAAGGTGAGTGTGTTTGCATTACCTACTACCTTGTTAATGTTTTTCAGAAGTCAGGATATTTAACTAAGTTCTTTGTGTGTAACTGAAACTGAATGTTATTTTATTATACTGTTATCTGTGAAGTAACAATAGCATTATTAATATTTTAATGTTCTTTATGTAAACTGACGTAGCATGCGATATAGTGCATAAACAAATTCTACACTTGCGTGCCTGACAGAACGTTCGTCGAATCACTTTCACTGACACTCCGACTCGTGCATCATATCTATGACATTCAGTAATATGAATTAAAAAGTAAACATTATACAGAGAAGATTCTCAAAGCAAAAGAACATTCTCTGAGAAAGTTCTCAATTTCTTATCAATAAAAAATTAGAAGCATATTCTCCCAGGATAGAGTTCTTTTTCACTACCTCCCATCCTTCTTGAAAAGGTTATCGGTGTGTGTCGTCTGCTGCTTCCGGCACAGAACACACGCGTTATCTTATATTTCATGAACTCTAAAACAGGCAAGCTATTCAATGTACAGATCGGAACTGGCATCGGTGTGTTCTAGAAGAGCCGCACTACGTTTCGGTTTTAGTTTTATGTGCAGCAACAAATTACTAAGTCAATATAGGGACTGTTCCCGAAAATGTATTTTCTGACGATGTTACAAAATTTTCGACACGAGGTAAACTTTTTTGTTGTTGAGGTTAGGTGAACACATATGCTAATGAAAGCTTAAAAATACAACACATTTTTATCTACGCCTAACACGAGATAATTGTGGTTAAATACGGTACATAATTGTCCGTTCGCGCAGTAAGTACGTAAGCGGTCGTCCGTGCCAAAATCACAAAAATCAGTGGGGGACATACGTGCATCTCTGCTTGCTCGTCGTAAATTGCCTCGTCAACAATACCGACCTTTCCTATCCTGTGTCGTTACTGGTGACAAGAAATACACTACTGGCCATTAAAATTGCTTCACCAAGAAGAAATGCAGATGATAAACGGGTATTCGTTGGACAAATACGAGGTGCATTCAAGTTCTAAGGCCTCCGATTTTTTTTCTAATTAACTACTCACACGAAATCGATGAAACTGGCATTACTTCTCGACGTAATCGCCCTGCAGACGTACACATTTTTCACAACGCTGACGCCATGATTCCATGGCAGCGGCGAAGGCTTCTTTAGGAGTCTGTTTTGACCACTGGAAAATCGCTGAGGCAATAGCAGCACGGCTGGTGAATGTGCGGCCACGGAGAGTGTCTTTCATTGTTGGAAAAAGCCAAAAGTCACTAGGAGCCAGGTCAGGTGAGTAGGGAGCATGACGAATCACTTCAAAGTTGTTATCACGAAGAAACTGTTGCGTAACGTTAGCTCAATGTGCGGGTGCGTTGTCTTGGTGAAACAGCACACGCGCAGCCCTTCCCGGACGTTTTTGTTGCAGTGCAGGAAGGAATTTGTTCTTCAAAACATTTTCGTAGGATGCACCTGTTACCGTAGTGCCCTTTGGAACGCAATGGGTAAGGATTACGCCCCCGCTGTCCCAGAACATGGACACCATCATTTTTTCAGCACTGGCGGTTACCCGAAATTTTTTTGGTGGTGGTAAATCTGTGTGCTTCCATTGAGCTGACTCGCGCTTTGTTTCTGGATTGAAAAATGGCATCCAAGTCTCATCCATTGTCACAACCGACGAAAAGAAAGTCCCATTCATGCTGTCGTAGCGCGTGAACATTGCTTGGTAACATGCCACACGGGCAGCCATGCGGTCGTCCGTCAGCATAAGTGGCACCCACTTGGATGACACTTTTCGAATTTTCAGGTCGTCATGCAGGATTGTGTGCACAGAACCCACAGAAATCCCAACTCTGGAGGCGATCTGTTTAACAGTCATTCGGCGATCCCCCAAAACAATTCTCTCCACTTTCTCGATCATGTCGTCAGACCGGCTTGTGCGAGCCCAAGGTTGTTTCAGTTTGTTGTCACACGATGTTCTGCCTTCATTAAACTGTCGCACCCACGAACGCACTTTCGACACATCCATAACTCCATCACCACATGTCTCCTTCAACTGTCGATGAATTTCAATTGGTTTCACACCACGCAAATTCAGAAAACGAATGATTGCACGCTGTTCAAGTAAGGAAAACGTCGCCATTTTAGGTATTTAAAATGATTCTCATTCTAGCCGTTGGCGGTAAAATTCCATCTGCCGTACGGTGCTGCCATCTCTGGGACGTATTGACAATGAACGTGGCCTCATTTTAAAACAATGCGCATGTTTCTATCTCTTTCCAGTCCGGAGAAAAAAAATCGGAGGCCTTAGAACTTGAATGCACCTCGTATATTATACTAGAACTGACATGTGATTACATTTTCACGCAATTTGGGTGCATAGATCCTGAGAAATCAGTACTCAGAACAACCACCTCTGGCTGTAATAACGGCCTTGATACGCCTGGGCATTGAGTCAAACAGAGCTTGAATGGCGTGTACAGGTACAATTGCCCATGCAGCTTCAACTCGATACCACGGTTCATCAAGAGTAGTGACTGGCGTATTGTGACGAGCCAGTTGCTCGGCCACCATTGACCAGACGTTTTCAATTGGTGAGAGATCTAGAGAATGCGCTGGCCAGGGCAGCAGTCGAACATTTTCTGTATCCAGAAAGGCCCGTACAGGACCTGCAACATGCGTACGTGCATTATCCTGCTGAAATGTAGGATTTCACAGGGATCGAATGAAGAGTAGAGCCACAGGTCATAACACATCTGAAATATAACGTCCACTGTTCAAAGTGCCGTCAATGCGAGCAAGAGGTGACCGTGACGTGTAACCAATGGCACCCCATACCATCACGCCGGGTGATACGCCAGTATGGCGATGACGAATACACGCTTCCAATGTGCGTTCACCGCGATGTCGCCAAACATGGATGCGACCATAATGATGCTGTAAGCAGAATCTGGATTCATCCGAAAAAATGACGTTTTGCCATTCGTGCACCCAGGTTCGTCGCTGAGTACACCATTGCAGGCGCTCCTGTCTGTGATGCAGCGTCAAGGGTAACCGCAGACATGGTCTCCGAGCTGATAGTCCGTGCTGCTGCAAACGTTGTCGAACTGTTCGTGCAGATGGTTGTTGTCTTGCAAACGTCCCCATTTGTTGACTCGGGGATCGAGACGTGGCTGCACGATCCCTTACAGCCATGCGGATAAGATGCCTGTCATCTCGACTGCTAGTGATACGAGGTCGTTGGGATCCAGCACGGCGTTCCGTATTACCCTCCTGAACCCACCGATACCATATTCTGCTAACTGTCATTGGATTTCGACCAACGCGAGCAGCAATGTCCCGACAGGATGAACCGCAATCGCGATAGGCTACAATCCGACCTTCATCAAAGTCGGAAACGTGATGGTACGCACTTCTCCTCCTTGCACGAGGCGTTACAACAACGTTTCACCAGGCAACGCCGGTCAACTGCTGTTTGTGTATGAGAAATCGGTTGCAAACTTTTCTCGTGTCAGCACGTTGTAGGTGTCGCCACCGGCGCCAACCTTGTGTGAATGCTCTGAAAAGCTAATCATTTGCATATCACAGCATCTTCTTTCTGTCGGTTAAATTTCGCGTCCGTAGCACGTCATCTTCGTGGTGTAGCGATTTTAATGGCCAGTAGTGTAGCATCTTTATAAGGAAATTAAAGGAATGGCTGAGCGCAGCTCCACGTACAAAGACCTGCGGCCATCCACAAAAGGTAATGTTATGCCCCTGATGGATCTACGACGGTGTGATGTACTACGAGTTGCTTCCCCGAAATGTAACCATCACTGCTGTCATTTATTGTCAACAACTGAGACATTTTGCAGACGCAGTCCAAAAACAACGACCAGGAAGACTGAATGAAGTGATGCTACTGCACGATAACGTCCATCTATATTCTGCTAGATTGGGAAAATACACTACACCGTAGTTGGGTTGGGAAGTCATTCCGAACCCATCTTATTCATCTGATCTTGCGCCCTCAATTTTCACCTTTTCCGTTCTTTGACTTCCCTTTCGGGATGAAAATGCGCTCCTAACATGGCTCGACGAGCTCTTCACCTCAAGACCACTTTATTTCTACAGTCGCAGCATCGAAAAATTACCCCAGCGTTGGCAGACTGTTGTAAATAGCGAAGGAGAATATCTTATTGACGACTAAAGTCTCTGTTATGTGTATCTGTGGTGTTTATTCAACTTGTGGAAAATGCTACGAACTTACGCACCAATCGAGTAACATTGCGTGTGTCACACACACACACACACACACACACACACACACAAAGAGAAAAAAAACAGAGAGGCTATTGTTGTCAACACCAATTGAAGAAAATACACAATGAAGAAGACAGCGAATTCTAGAGAGCTCGCTGACGTACCGGCCGCTGCTTGTGTAGAGAAAGAGCACTGATGGAGTATGTCTATGCACTGAGCTCATAGTAACCGTAACATTGCGTAGCGTTACTGTTAGCATTGGACAGAAAAGGGTACGAAACACCCGCTGGTACGCATCTATCCGCTTCTCCTTAATGAGTTTCAGTGGCTAAATCGAATATAAAAATATATTTTTAAATAAATCACTTAACTAGTTTGGGGCCTCCCAGAACTCGCGGCCTCCTTCTCAGGGGAGCCTCCTTCTCATAGGGACACGCCCCCTCCCCTCCCCCCCCCCCCCCCCCCCGCACTGCAGGGCTGTTATTTACGCCACTGAACCTGAAAATATTCTCCGAAATTTCGAGAATAAAGTAAATTCTCTATTTTATTCACATGCCTCAGTGTCTCCCCTATTTCGCTTTAATACAATACGAGCTGCCCTTCTTTGAACTTTTTCGATGTCCTCCGTCAGTCCTATCTGGTAGGGGTTCGCACCACACAGCTAGCGGAGGACTGACCAGTGTAGTATAGGCTGTCTTTTTAATAGATCTGCTGCACCTTCTAATTGTTGTGACAATAAATCGTAATTTTTGGTAAGGTTTCCACACAACATTATCTAAGTGTTCGTTCCAATTTAAGTAGTTCGTAGTTGTAATTCCTAGGTATTTAGTTGAATTGGCAGCCTTTAGATTTGTGTGATTTGTAGAGTAACCGAAATTTAACGGATTCTTTTTAATACTCGTGGTGACCTCACACTTTTAGTTGTTCAGAGCCAATTGCCACCTTTCGCACTATACAGATATTTTATTTAAATCACTTTGCAGTTGGTTTTGATCTTATGACGACTTAACTAGACGTTAAATGACAGCATCACCTACAAACAATCTAAGATGGCTGCTCGGATTGTTTCCTAAATCATTTATATAGATTAGGAACAGCTGAAGACTTATAATACTTCCTTATGACATTGATGCCATTTATAGTGGAATAGCTCTACTGAATTCTGCAACAGATAACGAGTAATGAAATGTGGTTGATATGTATTGACAGAGTTACAACAGAAAATTACTGTACTTCCAGATGTAAACTGATTGTTGCCTGAGTTACAAATCCTGTCTGATTTGAGCTGAATTTATCAAAAATCCTAGTAGTTTAAACGACATGGGTATATTAACAAGTTCACAAATTACAATAATAATTTCTTATGGCTCGTGTACTGGTGGAAGTAATTGTATAATTGGCACTTGAAATAAATTATATTTACGATAAATCTATCTGTCTTCCATTTACCTTAACTCTACTTTCATTCTATTGCTAAATAATAGGAAAGAAAACTTCATTTGTTAATTTTGTAAGTTCTGCGGATCATGAAAGCAGATGGAGTCGAAATAGTGGCAGCGGAAGTCATTACGATCATAACAAAAACGAAATGTCATGATCAACACCTAAAGGTGACCCTGAACAACAATCAAATCCGACAGCAATACCTGTGACTGTAGCAGTCCCTGTTCATAATTCTCGTTCCAGGTCCCAAATAGCTTGTATCTCCAAAGACGATTAGGAATTTGAAATTAAAAATGACTGTAATGAAAATGATCTGAGTCTTTATACTGGGCTAATTACCCAGATATCAGTGGAAAAGAAGAACGAGCTCTTACTAAATCCTTGGTTTATGGTTTTTAAAGTGATGTAAGCCATTTGCAAAGTAAATTTAGTCATAGATCATTATGCATCGTGGTTAGTGCATTCCAAGATACTAAAAGGTACCCTATGCAAGCACTTTGTTTAGTTCCCTCCTGTTACTGGCACTGTTAGAGGCATTTCGAGAGCATTTATCATTAGGCCATTGACAAAATTCAAGAATATACATGAAGACTGTCGGAAACATTTTAAAACCCAGCTTTACTTAACAGCGTTCACCTGCAGCAAAAACTTTTCTTGAACATGTACTTGTAGACGTCCAACTGCATAACGTGCATGAGAAAGTGATCGATGAAACAGGCAAATATTGACATCGAATTTTTCTTGTACATTTTTTTGCGATACACATGCTACACCTCTTAGAGGAAAACTGTCAGCTGAAGGTCTCTATTACATTTATTGAATTTAAGAATAGATTCTGGCGATGACAAGTTAAGGAGTCATCTGGAAAAGTGTCGCCGCAATGCTGTTTACACATCGCCGAAAATACAAAATGAATTGATAAGTTTGTGTGGCAATGTTACTAAGGAGAATGTAGCCACAAACATTAAAAAAGCAATGTTTTGCACAGTTTTGGCTGATGAAACATCAGAAATAGTCGGAAAGGAACAGTTATCAATAAGCGTGCGGTCCTACGATGAATGAAACTACGGTTTTTTAGAGGTAAAGTCACAAAAAGCCTCATCAATCGCCGAAGCAGTTGACAGTTTCTTGATTAGTAATAATCTTCCAGCAGAAAATTGTGTAGGATTTGACGTCGATGGCTGTTCTACAGTGGCAGACAGAGAGAGTGGTGTGCAAGCCATTTTAAGAAAGATATAGTGTCGAGCCTCGTATGTTCATTGCTCATGTCACGAACTCAGCCCTGTAGCGAGCGATGCAAATGCAGTGCCGGAAATTGGGAATCCTTTTGCCTCAGTAAAAGATAGTATAAGCTTTTTAAAAGATCGACTATACGTTGGAAATACGCTCCCAATTTATCAGGAATGTGTAAGACGAGATGGCCTGAAAAATATAAATCCATCACACCATTTCCTCAACATTTCCCAGAGGTTGTGAGAGCTCTTGAAAAATTGTCTACAGAGGGAAATTATGCACCGAGAAAATTTGCACATCAGTTGCATTCTGCCATTACATAACCAGTGTTCCTTTCAGCTTTACAAACTTGGTAGTATTGGAATCAGTAGCTAATGTCCTGCAATCTAAGTATATAGACATGATCTTGGCGAAGGAACATATTACAGGAATCCTTAACGTCCTCAGTACTGACCGAAACGAAGCAGACAAGAACAACTAGCGAATTACTTGGAAAGCCTCTGCAGAGGAACTGGAAATAGGAATTGCTGCTCCACATATTGCTTGTAAGCAAAAATTCAGAAGCCATCCGCCATTGGAAAGTGACATACTATATACTGAACCACTCATGTCATCGTTACTTATTCCATTTTCACCAGCTTTTTCTCTAAGTAAGCTATATCCCTTGAATATCAGCAAAACTAATATAAAAGCATTTCATAAAAATATAGAACAGTTTAAAAAAATTTACGGCTTCGATGACATTGCCTGAGAACCAGACGTATGGTACAATTTGTGGAGAGAAAAGAATATACCGGAAGCTAAATTAAGGGACATAGAAGTCGAAGATGATGTTTGATTTGTGGGGGCGCTCAACTGCGTGGTTATCAGCGCCCGTACAATTATCCAATCTTTGCTCAGTCCAATTTCGCCACTTTCCTGGATGATGATGAAATGATGAGGACAACACAAACACCCAGTCATCTCGAGGCAGGTGAAAATCCCTGACCCCGCCGGGAATCGAACCCGGGACCCCGTGCTCGGGAAGCGAGAACGCTACCGCGAGACCACGGCAGTGGACAGGACATAGAAGTCGTTGACCTGTTTATGAGACCAATATCTGTCTTCCTAGCATGAGAAAACCACTACGAGTTTTGAGCACTATTCGAAGCACAACGGTGACTTTGGAACGATCCTTCAGTACGCTTCGAAGAGTGAAAACGTGGCTTAGAAGCACTGTGGGAGAAGAAAGACTCACTGTGTCTTATGAGCGTGCACCGAAATTACGTAAAAGAGAACTGCAAGGTGTTATAAAAGAAAGTAATTGACAAATTTGCAAACAAATACGAGAAGATTAATACTAAATGTGTAGTTACGCAACTGCATTCTCATGTATAAAATGTTTATTGAAAGCAGTTTTTCACTGGTTTTCTGTTATATTTATTAAGAAACGCTGCTTCTTGTTCCTGCTCACTGTTCCTTGAGCCTAATACGATTGCCACCCCTCCCTCCCCCCATCTAGCCTAGGTCCTGGGTACGTCCTTGAGTCAGAGAGTAAGAATATTATTTCAAGAAGCGAGTCAATAAAAAACGATGGTGTTTTAAGGGGGGGTAGGACGTCAAACGGGCCGACTTGGAGCAGGAGATGCTCCACAGGATATTTTAATTTCCACTGTCTACACTTTTACAAATAAATTCATAAAACTTCGTCAGCATGACCAGGAAGGATTCAGGATTCACACTTATAGCAGTGGAAGTTCAAAAACATAACAAAATAAATATTTTTATGTGTGAAATTTCATCATTTTCTCACGTACTATTGGTTGCATTTGTTGCTATAGGTACAGTCATGCTCAAAAGTATCCGAACGACCTGAATTGCATTTCCCCTTATTCGCATGCAACCCGCATAACGCAGCTGTCTATCAGGTCCTCTAATCGCTCCTCTGTACAGTCATTTGACTATTGAAAATGGTTCCAACAAGTTGGCGTAGCCAGAAGAGAATAGAATCTGTCTCTCCCTATCAAAAATCATCAGCAGAAGTTGGAATCGAAGCCAGACCATAAGTATATGAACCTATCATCAATCCAACAGCCACCAAATCCTCTTCTCTGTGACTCATTACTCTATCAAAGCTCTGTTGCGCCACACTGGATGAGAATTCTGGCACACAGGCTCCCTGTAGTGGTTTGCAGCATGTTCAGTACATTCATTTACTTGGTTGACCGAATCGCCATGAACTAGCTGCCTCGGCTACCCAGTGCATACATTCGACTCTATTTTGTAATCACCGAAATAAAATAACGTAACTGCCACCTACACAGAACTTCCAGCACTGTAGAATGCAGAAGTTTAAATAGGAAGTGTTCCTTTCCACTTGAGCTATTCTATTGTGCTATCTGTTTGTTGAAAACGTCACGCAGTGCAAAAGAAAAGCTGTAACAGTCTGTCTCTCAGAAGTCTAGATCCGGCCATATGCATTATCTCACAGCACTGTGTAATGCAGAAGTTCTGGAGGAATTGTTGTTGACTTCTGGAGCTGCTAGTCAGCTAGTACCATAACGGAAAGCGTCGTGCACCATAGATGAGACGTCGGGAGTTCGAACACATTCACTGTTACATTTTTAAAAACGCAATTCTTCTGTCTGCTGAAGTTATGAGTCTAATGGAACTTTGAACAGAGTTCCCTTCACTTCGCAACCCAAAATAGTCGCATGTGGAAAAAGGGCTAATTTCTGCTACATTTTGTTCTTTTCAGGTTTAATAGACGGCCAGGCAGCAGATGCATCTCGAAACATTTGTATTATGTATGGGGAGTGCTGTGGGTTGGCAGGAGAGCCAACACCGTAATATTAGAGGAATCAGAAAGGCACGCGTTTTAGCTCACGCAGGCTGGCGTGTGGTCTGGAACAGGTCAAGGAAATTAAACTTTAGCAAAAAACGTACGTAGCTGCTGGAATACTTAACTTTAATCCATAAATGGTGAACATCGCTCTTGATGGTACATTATTCATAATCTCAATAGTAACTGGTAATGGCGCCTTGCTAGGTCGTAGCAAATGACGTAGCTGAAGGCTATGCTAACTATCGTCTCGGCAAATGAGAGCGAATTTTGTCAGTGAACCATCGCTAGCAAAGTCGGTTGTACCACTGGGGCGAGTGCTAGGAAGTCTCTCTAGACCTGCCGTGTGGCGGCGCTCGGTCTGCAATCACTGATAGTGGCGACACGCGGGTTCGACGTATACTAACGGACCGCGGCCGATTTAAAGGCTACCACCTAGCAAGTGTGTTGTCTGGCGGCGACACCACATTCCTCCCCCGCAAATCGGCGCACGGTTGTGGCATAAGGCTTCCGCCCGCCGTGGGGAGGACCCCATGTTGACGTATGCGACGAGGTGGGGAGACTAACAACAGGCGAGGCTGTGCCACCCGCATCCTGCCATTCGGACCGCGGGAAGCTAGGAAACGCCTGAAAACTTGCTCTAGGGTGCACGCCAACATGCGGTGTATGCGCCCGTAGAGAGACAGGAGGGGCCGAAGGGTCGACCTCCATCGGGCCGGGGCACCCGACGGGCGAAGACGACATATGGTCCGGAGCGGGAAAGAGTTCCATGGCGGAGGACAACTGGTCACGGGAAGCGATCGGTGGCGCGTGACCCAGGGAGGCGCCCGGTGGTTGCAGCGACGCGTCCACCGCGGGCGTCGCCGGCGGGAGAACAGGCGGCGGCGGCGGCGGCGGCGGTGGCGGCGGCGGCGGCGCGTCGCCATGGGGCAAAATGGAAGGCAGCGTCGGTAACACCTGGCGCTGAGGCGAGCCAGTAGATGGGTCCCCAGGTCGCTGACCGGACGGCACCGTCGCTGAAAGCAGACGGGGAGCGGCAGAACCCGTGCGACGACAGAGGCGCAGCTGATTGAGATGCCGACGCACCTCACCAGAGGCCCCCAAAACCAGATACATAGCGTGGCCGAGGCAGCGAAGAATGCGCCCTTCGAGCCAACGCCGTGAACCTCGATAGTTGCGGTAGTAGACAACGTCGCCTGGGGCAAAAGCAGGTGTCTGCCGCTGCACAGGAACCTGATGCGGCGGATGTAGCAAAGACATCAAGATGCGATGAGGGCGACCGTGGAGCAGCTCAGCCGGCGAGCGACCATCTCGGGGCTGAGAGCGATACGAGGACAAAAAGAGCAATAACGCGGCCTCCCGAGAATGCGACCCTTTCAACTTCAACATCTGTGACTTGAAAGTCCTGACCAATCGTTCAGCGGCGAAAACGGCGCGGACGTCAGATGTTGAATACCATTGGCCTTGCAGAATGACTGAAATTCTGCGGACATTAATTGTGGGCCATTGTCGGGAACAATAGTCTGTGGAAGACCTTCAATGCAAAAGATAGCAGATGGTGGTGGATGACGTCGTGGAAGACATCCGGACAACAAAAGGAAAATTACTGAATGAATCTACCACAACCAACCGTCGAGCATTCCAGAATGGACCAGCAAAATCGATGTGTAAGCGTTGCCAAGGGGAAGTGGCTTTTGGCCATGCAAAGAATTTCCGTGGTGGTGCTGATTGTTGTTCGGCACACACCATGCAAGAAGAGCACATATTCGTAATCGCGGCATCGATTCCGAACCAAGTACAGTGCTGACGAGCAAGTTGTTTCGTTCTCACTATACCCCAATGTCCTTGGTGGAGAATCTGTAAGACAGAGGACTGTAACGAACGTGGTACCACGACCCTGGACTGATCATTATCTGAACGCAACAGCAAAACACCACGTCGTACAAAAAGTCTCTCCTTGTGAGCAAAAAATCGGCGAACCAACGGATCCCCGATCCGTGACTGTGACAAGGGCCATTGAGTAGCAACGAAACGCAGAACGGTAGCAAGGACAGGGTCGGCAGCTGTGGCTGTAGCTACACGTTGAAAATCAATCGGAAACGATTCGACTATGTCATCGGTTTCCGAATCAATGAACATGCAAGCAAGTTCGGAGGAATCGAATGCTCTATCCTCAGCAACAGGCAAACGGGACAACGCATCGGCGTTTCCGTGCTTGGCAGTGGACCGATACAAGATATCGTAGCGGTACTGCGAGAGGAAAATAGACCAGGGAATGAATTTCTGCGCTGTACGTGGAGGTACAGACTTAGTCGGATGAAAAAGCGATGTCAAAGGTTTGTGGTCTGTGATGATGGTAAAGTGACGACCATACAAGAAATCGTGAAACTTTGTAACACCAAATACGAGAGCCAATGCTTCTTTCTCGATCTGTGAATTATTTCGTTGCGCAGACGAGAGCAATTTGGACGCAAAGGCAATAGGGCGATCGTGCGAACCATCTATGTGTGCAAGCACAGCACCGATCCCGAAATCCGATGCATCCACCATCAACAAAAGGGGCTTCTGGGGATCGAATGGCGTAAGGCAAGAATTGGAAAGCAACGCCGATTTCATCTGGCGAAAGGCGCGTTCGCATTCCGTCGTCCAGACGAACGGAACACCTTTACGACGTAAGCGATGAAGCGGAGCTGAAATGGAAGAGGCGTGTGGGATATATTTATGATAATAGTTGATTTTTCCCAGCATACTCTGTAGCTGCTTCAAATTCTGCGGCGGAGGCAAGTCTTGTATGGCACGGAGGTGCTCTGGACTGGGATGTATGCCTTGGGCATTGAGTACATGTCCCAGATAGGGTAAGTCACGAGCAAAAAGCACAAATTTGTCCTTCCGCAAGTGAAGACCTTTTGTCGCAAGACCTGAAATAATGTTCTGAGATTGGCTAAATGTTCTTCTTCCGTCTGTCCGGAGATCACAATATCGTCAAGATAGTTTGCTGCAGTAGGGACCGACGCACAAACAGTTTGTAGATATTGCTGAAACAAGGCAGGGGCGGATGCACACCCGAATGGCAGTCGTTTGAATCGATACAAACCAAGATGCGTGTTAACCACTAAAACGCGCTGGGATTCTTCGTCCACCGGTATTTGCAAGTACGCATCTGCTAGGTCCAACATCGAAAACTATTTACCCGGGCACAGTTTGTCAAAAAGATCTTCCGGCCGGGATAAAGGAAAAGTTGCAGTCACTAGTTGTGGATTCACTGTTGCCTTGAAATCCACACAAAGTCTCAATTTTCCGGAAGGTTTTTTGCAAAATTACTAAGGGTGATGCCCAGAGAGAAGCCTGCACACTTTCGATTACACCTTGTGATCCCAAATCGTGTAATGTTTTTGCGACCTCATCACGCAATGTGTGGGGAACATTGCGCGCTCTGAAAAATTTCAGTTCCATATGTGCTTTATAGTTCTTTGTGCAACCGAGGCCCGGTGCAAAAATGTCTGCAAATTCTTCACACAGACGAGAAACACTGTCTGAAGGCACAGTCTGGTTCACTGATAGGACCTGATTTACTATAGACAAGTTAAACAACTGAAATAAATCGAAACCAAACAAGTTCACTCCAGAAGAAGAACGAAGGACGTAAAATGACACAAGTTTTGTTTGTCCCTTGTATGTTGCAAGAAGGCTGCACTGTCCTAACACAGGGATCACTTGACCTAAATAGGTACTTAACTTAACATTTGCGGTACGCAACGGAGGTGTGCCCAGCAGTTTGTAAGTGTCTTGATTGAGCAGTGAAACTGCAGCCCCGGTATCGAGCTGGAATGGTATCACTTTGCCGTTAATGTCCAAGTCCACAAAAAGGTTATTGTTCTGCTGACGACAAGAGCGACTGTCTCATGCAACGTGAACTGACACTGGTACAAAATCACTTGCGACTTGACGGGAGTTCTGGCGATGTCGACGCACACTATTTGTGGGACAAACACAGTCACTGTTAGAGAGAGTGGCACTGGGCGGAGTGGCATGAACTACATGAATTTCCATCAGCGAAGTTTCGCGAGCCTGAGTATCCTTGGTTCAATTCCGATTCCGGCGCGAAGCAAAGGGCCTGGAATGGTTTTGGGCTTCCGAGCTGAGCTTTTTCTGGCAAACACTTTGAACATGTCCTTTTTTGTTACAGTAAAAGCAAATAGCTTGGCGTGACAGGCAATTCCCACGCGAAAGTCTAGTAGCACACCGCGGGCATGATACTAGCACTGCATTTGCTTGCCGGCACGGTACACGTGGCTGAGAGCCTGGCGGCTTTGGCGCGACCGGGCGCGAGGACTGTTGACTGTTCCGTGCAGCTTGCCCGGTGGGCCGGTTAACCTGACACACGGGTGGCGAAGTTTCAAATTATTCCTGAGCAAAGTCAAGTGTGCCCTGCCGATCCAATAGGTCCATAACTTGTTGAAGGGAGGGATTGACTAGTTTCAAAATCTGTTCAAGTATACGAACATCAGAAACGTTCTGTGCAATAGCATCATGCACCATAGTATCTGAATAAGGGAGTCCACATTGACACTCAAATGCACAATCCCTAGTAAGGCCTTGCAAGGTTGCAACCCACTCCCGATTAGTCGGGCCTGCCGTATGTTTTGTACGAAAGAAGGTATACCATTTGGCAACTACAGTGACTGAGTCTTTGAAATATGCATCTAATGCAGACAAAATTTCGTCGTAGGACATAGTTGTTACGTCGCGTCGGGGAAATAATTTGACTATCACTCGGTACGTGTGCACCCTGACGGAGGACAATAAAAAAGGCTGCCGCTCGTTACCTTGAACTCTGTAGGCGGCGAGATGGAATCCAAATTGGCGTGACCACTCTGTCCAGCTTTCCAGTGCAGCATCAAAAGGACGAAAAGTTGGTGCAACTGTGTGTTGTGGCTGCGTTAGCGGTGGAGCGGCGGCTGCCGCATCGTTTTCATTGCACGTTGACCCTGGACGAGCTGTCCAAGGGCATCCAGTAAGGCCTGAGCTGTTGGTTCTGTAAGCGATAAAATTCAGACAGTACATCTGGAGATGGTGGCGAAGCCATTACACAAGTAAATCAGGGCAGTATAGTTACGAACGCGGTGTGGTCTCGTCGCCAAATGTTGTGTGTTGGCATGAGAGCCAACACCGTAATATCAGAGGAAGCCGAAAGGCATGCGTTTTACCTCACGCAGGCTGGCGTGAGGTCTGGAACAGGTCAAGGAAATTAAACTTTAGCAAAAAACGTACGTAGCTGCTGGAATACTTAACTTTAATCCATAAATGGTGAACATTGCTCTTGACGGTACATCATTCATAATCTCAATAGTAACTGGTAATGGCGCCTTGCTAGGTAGTAGCAAATGACGTAGCTGAAGGCTATGCTAACTATCGTCTCGGCAAATGAGAGCGAATTTTGTCAGTGAACCATCGCTAGCAAAGTCGGTTGTACCACTGGGGCGAGTGCTAGGAAGTCTCTCTGGACCTGCCGTGTGGCGGCGCTCGGTCTGCAATCACTGATTGTGGCGACACGCGGGTCCGACGTATACTAACGGACCGCGGCCGATTTAAAGGCTACCACCTAGCAAGTGTGGTGTCTGGCGGTGACACCACAGGGAGAACGCATCGTACCAAAATAAGTCAGAAAAGTATTTTCTACATAAGTTGTCGTGTGGTAGTGGCGTTTTATTCTTCTTCAAACCTTTTTTGATAGCCTTTACTCAGAACAAGTTTTCTATATGCATGTAATCAATAAAATGCATGTGCATTGTCAGACTGTTGTAGATTACATCAGAGAATTCGCATATATTGTTGATGATTAATTTCTGTTTCATGTTTACTGTTGTTTTAACAACACTAAAAGAAACCTTACGAAAATTGTGCACTGTGTTATAAGAAATAACCTTATGACGAAAGTCTGTTTTAATAAAACTGAGTATCTGTACTCAAGTGTGCCTCTATCAGCACGAATTAGTAAAATACTACTCACTTAAATTCCAATTGGGTCTGTGTTTAATTGGTATGCTGTGTCATACTCAAGAGGTATGCAAATGTGGCATTTCAAAAACAGAGTTAAGTATTCCAAGAAACCCAAAATTTGCGTGTCAGCAGCGGAAAGAGGCGTTACCTGTTGTGCAGCATTGCAAGTTTTTCACCCTTGCACTATGAGCCGAAAGTATTTTCTTGCGATTTCCTTATCGATGTTTGATCTGACTGCTTGTAGCTCTTTCACAGAAGGGGTAAAAGCATTTCACTCAGCGAGACTGGAACTGCGAACCATAACAGACACTTTTTACAAGTCAGCACATTACCACAGAGCTAGCAAACTGGAATGTGTTCTGGTTTCCTCTTACGAGGTCAATAGTGGGTTGAACTCGTAAACCGCTATTTAAAGGACGAGATTAGTTGCGATTTCCACGTGCAACGACTTTCCTGGGCTGAAAACCGTAAATTTACAATCTTTTGTTACACTTCAAGTGATAATAACTCAGATTATTCAATGGAAATGACAGGAAAAATCAAGTGAACTTTGAGGCTTAATTCCGTGCACACCAGGAAGTAACTCGTCGATCACAGAGTTGCCGAACATACGTTGCCTTGTTGCCAAATCTCAGTTACAGTACCAGCAGGAAGAAGACGAACCGATGTGGTCCTACAACGGGCTTGGAAGTCACCATAGCTGGCATCTCAAAGACGCGGCTGCCACGGCCTGGAATACGTAATGCGTCTGATTCGCATTTCTGTAACTAGGTTTAGTGACTGGAGTGTAGTTACTAATAATACTCAGAACTGACTGCAAACTAAGCATCATAAAGCAGTAACTCTCATAGTTGTTTTTATATTTCTTTCGTAAGTGTACTCAAAACTAAGAAACTCATTCACAGACGTTTTCGTGCCTGGCCAATAGTCGAGCACAAAAAACAAATAAAAATAAAAAAGGAATGTGTGTGTGTGTGTGTGTGTGTGTGTGAGAGAGAGAGAGAGAGAGAGAGAGAGAGAGAGAGAGGAGAGAGAAAGGAAGAGAGAGATAAATATAAAAAAGAATGAGAGAGAGTAAAAAATTGTTGTAAAGAAATTGAATAACGGTACGTAAAGAAATCTTTCATTAAAATGACACGTTCCACATCATTATGAAATGTCGTATTCATTACAAGTATTAATCTAATCTAATCATATTGCTGACTAGCCATGAAGAATCATGAATTACTGAAATTTTCGCCACTATCAGTGACCAAATCTATACTTGAAAATAAAAGACGACAGTTTTTGTAATAAACCGGGACTCCTATCAAGATCCTTTCGTCCCTGTTAACTAACCACGAAAGATGTCTGATATACTTCCATTCAGAAGTAACAAAGTGTTCATGCATTTAAAGATGAAGCACATGATGTTAAGTTCTGTGACGGAGATACGAACCCAACACCTAATCGGATTGTTAACTAAGTAAAATCAAATGTTATGCATCGGTTTTTCTTACCAGCTGCTTGGTGTTTGAATCTAAAATAAGGATACAAATTTTTGTGCCTGAGCGACAATCGAACCGCACACCTACCGTCCTTCTTTATCATCCATGAATATAGTTTAAGTATCAGTTGCATACTCATCAACAGTAAGATGTGTGCGTGTTTGACCAGAAATAACAACACCTATTGCGATTGTTGGCAACACATGAACAGACATTAAAAATGCATGTTAATTTTCACTAGCAGACCAGTGTGCACGTGATAGGGCTTGAAATGAAATTATGAATATTTTTGCTCTGAATCAGGATTCAGACCCACATACTTACCTTTGGAGGAGACCTAGAGAAGACTGCCGTATTGGGAAAAGGATCGAACTGATTGAACTATACTGTTCAGAGAGATTCAGATCCTCGAAAGAGGAGACACGATTTCGAATCACAGTCCAGCACGAAATTTTTCATCTCTAGTTCAATCAAGTACAAGTAAAATAAGAGTTCCTTTAAATGGCTATCGGTTCATCAAATAAAATAAAATTTTCTAATGTAAGTAAGTTTATTGGCGACAGTATTTCTGTTTACCATGACTTCCGCCTATGTCATTTCCCATCGTCAACCGGCTCTGCCCAGTCGGTTATGAAGGAACGTGATGTTTAATGCGGAATTCGGATTATAACGTCTTTCTCTTGAGGTTACCAGAGGTAAAGTAAATCTATTTGTGCCTCTTATACGTAAGTGCCTGAACCCACGCGTTGCACCTGTGATAGTTCGTTCCACCGGACCATTGTGGCCACATTTCCCAGCCCCAGGAGTGTGCTTAACGGATGATGTGCTTAGCTTACAGAATTAGTCACGGTGGAAAAAAATGCGAGACTATTAACTGGTTAAGTAGAAGCAAACTTCTAACACGCAGATTATGCTATTCTCATGTCAGCAGGATGTCAAGACTCTTCAAGGCATCATAGCCTCGATGTAAAGCCATTTTGAAATTTTCACTAATTCAGCAAATTTCTTAGTTCGAGAAAATCCACTGTGAGGTGTGAAGTTACCGGATAATTCGATTATTACCGTCATTATTACTATCATTTTCTTCATACCGTTGCTGGAACACATGTGCTGTTCTGGTTGTTAGCAGAGAGAAAAGAAAGAACCCTGTAGCCATACATATCGCTAGTACAACGATATTTTACCTATCACCTATCCTTGCTTTACATCACGAGGCGAACATGGCGTCACTGAGCTGATATTTGAAATACATTTCTGTTTTCTCTCTCTGTCTCTTTCTCTCTCTCTCTTAATTTTTATTTTTATTTTTTGAGGTAAGCATCGAGAAGCGCGAGTAATAAGCAAGTAGGCATATAATCTATTAACAGTTATTTTAATCGGGATACATAATGCAAAAATACATCTTTTAAGCGTATTATTGCGTAATTCCAATTATTGACAGTCTATTCGTGAGCTTGCTCGCGTTCAGTGGGGTGAAACCTATCACAGACTTTTGTGTTCGTAGTCTTGCTCTTTACCACTTTGCTACCACGTAATGGCTGGAACGCATAACGTACTAATAAAACGTTATATTTGTAGACGCTCTTTCGGTGTAGAGCATTGAAAATACGATTGTCCATGCTCAACTTTGGCCTCGATTTTTTCAAAAGCTAGGGAGTGTCTAGCAGAAAGCTAGAACTTCCGTGCAATATTTGATCAAAATCGGTAGCGCACACGTCAGACCCTCTCCTTTAGAGACTTATTTACAAATCGGAAGTTTGTGGAGACTGTTTCCCCCTGCTCCCCACAGCGAGCGTTCTAAGTGACATACAGCAGTGTATGCAATACCTCGAGTACACTGAACGCAACAGTTTACTTTAGTCCTCCGAACTGAAACATGTTCGTTCCTTCGAAGTAATAGTTACGACTAAAACATACACTCCTGGAAATTGAAATAAGAACACCGTGAATTCATTGTCCCAGGAAGGGGAAACTTTATTGACACATTCCTGGGGTCAGATATATCACATGATCACACTGACAGAACCACAGGCACATAGACACAGGCAACAGAGCATGCACAATGTCGGCACTAGTACAGTGTATATCCACCTTTCGCAGCAATGCAGGCTGCTATTCTCCCATGGAGACGATCGTAGAGATGCTGGATGTAGTCCTGTGGAACGGCTTGCCATGCCATTTCCACTTGGCGCCTCAGTTGGACCAGCGTTCGTGCTGGACGTGCAGACCGCGTGAGACGACGCTTCATCCAGTCCCAAACATGCTCAATGGGGGACAGATCCGGAGATCTTGCTGGCCAGGGTAGTTGACTTACACCTCCTAGAGCACGTTGGGTGGCACGGGATACATGCGGACGTGCATTGTCCTGTTGGAACAGCAAGTTCCCTTGCCGGTCTAGGAATGGTAGAACGATGGGTTCGATGACGGTTTGGATGTACCGTGCACTATTCAGTGTCCCCTCGACGATCACCAGTGGTGTACGGCCAGTGTAGGAGATCGTTCCCCACACCATGATGCCGGGTGTTGGCCCTGTGTGCCTCGGTCGTATGCAGTCCTGATTGTGGCGCTCACCTGCACGGCGCCAAACACGCATACGACCATCATTGGCACCAAGGCAGAAGCGACTCTCATCGCTGAAGACGACACGTCTCCATTCGTCCCTCCATTCACGCCTGTCCCTCCATTCACTGGAGGCGGGCTGCACGATGTTGGGGCGTGAGCGGAAGACGGCCTAACGGTGTGCGGTACTGTAGCCCAGCTTCATGGAGACGGTTGCGAATGGTCCTCGCCGATACCCCAGGAGCAACAGTGTCCCTAATTTGCTGGGAAGTGGCGGTGCGGTCCCCTACGGCACTGCGTAGGATCCTACGGTCTTGGCGTGCATCCGTGCGTCACTGCGGTCCGGTCACAGGTCGACGGGCACGTGCACCTTCCGCCGACCACTGGCGACAACATCGATGTACTGTGGAGACCTCACGCCCCACGTGTTGAGCAATTCGGCGGTACGTCCACCCGGCCTCCCGCATGCCCACTCTACGCCCTCGCTCAAAGTCCGTCAACTGCACATACGGTTCACGTCCACGCTGTCGCGGCATGCTACCAGTGTTAAAGACTGCGATGGAGCTCCGTATGCCACGGCAAACTGGCTGACACTGACGGCGGCGGTGCACAAATGCTGCGCAGCTAGCGCCATTCGACGGCCAACACCGCGGTTCCTGGTGTGTCCGCTGTGCCGTGCGTGTGATCATTGCTTGTACAGCCCTCTCGCAGTGTCCGGAGCAAGTATGGTGGGTCTGACACACCGGTGTCAATGTGTTCTTTTTTCCATTTCCAGGAGTGTATTTCTGTTTAACCTGAATTTTGTTAAACAGATATAAATTGTCATCTAACACAGCTCCTTAAAAATAATTCTATCATGGTTCGAGCTCTTTTGTTTTAAGACATATGTGGTGAAATCAACAGCTACTTATTTCAGACAAGTGATTTTGGCAGATATACCCATAAACTGAACCCACCGATCTGTTATAACTGGATCGTCTCCAACAGAATTGATTTAATGATATTGCTCTAAACGTTCCAGTGAAATAGTGAATATAATCTGTGTGTCACAGCATTGAAAGCTTGAAATCGGGAATGAATTTGACTTCGGTGCTCGTGCGAGTGCTCTGCGTCGTGTGTGGCACTTCGTATCCCGTTGCCTTGTGAGTCGTTTCTTACCTGTGTCAAGGCGACACGTCACAGCTCAGTGAGGTCATATCCTCGCGCTTACTGAAGACGGGTACTGTATCAGTGCCATTTCCCGTGTTCTGGGATACAGAAAATCCACTATTCATCTTTGGGCGAAGAGGATGCAAGATGAAGGCCACGTGAACCGTCGTCTTCGCTCTGGACGCCCTCGGACTATCACAGGGGATGAAGACAAGAGTATACTCCGCTGCAGTGTTGAGAACCCTTTCAGGAGCAGCGGAGAAATTAAAAACATCCTGCAGCTAACAGTGAGCAGGTCGACCATACGTCGTCGGCTCAACGAGGAAGGAAGGTATGGACGGAAATTGGCTGTTAAGGAAATGCTGAAAGACCAACATAGGGCTGCCAGGTTAAATTTCACACTGGCCTACAGAAGGATGCCGCTTTCGTACTGGGGCCGAGTTTTATTTATCGACGAGAAGGTATTTTCAAGTGCTCCAAATAGCTCTGTCCATGTGTCTTGACCACGTGGAACGAGATACGACCGTAAATATGTCCAGCAGAGGCAAAGGTGTGGCCGGACGTCTGTCACAGTTTGGGGCTGGATATCAGCAAATGGTTTCCACGTGCTGGGGGAACTTGAGTGTCCGCTTTGTAGTGCTTATTACTGCGAAATACTGGAAGAAATCATGCTTCCTTCTGTTCGTCAGCGATTTCCTGGTGGTAGAATCATCCTCCATCATGACTGTTCCCCAATCCATACAACCAATCGTGTAAGACACTGGTTTCAGATGAAAGGAGACATTGAGCTGTTGGACTGGCCTCCAAAAGCTGCTGACCTCAATCCCATAGAGCACGTGATGGGGAAAAAAAATATTAGGAGCAAAAGACCTGCACCAACATCTAAGGCAGTGTTGTCGGAAGCAGTTCACTCTGCGTGGGAAGAGATGTCACAGTGACAGATTCATCAGAAAGCTTGTTGCCTCTGTTCGCCGGCGATTAAATGCAGTTGTAGAAGAGGACGGAAACTGGATGCGGTACTGAGTCTACTGTGTTAATAGGAAGAAGACTTTGTTTAAAGCACATATTGTTTAATTTCAGCTTAACTTCTCTTCAGCGATTAAGATGCTGTGAACAAAAGGAAAACTTCTCCTATTTTAATTTCGTTAGTAAAATTTTAATGTAAAATACATCGCAGATATTTGCATAACAAGACGAAGATTTTTATTTTAATGAAGAGTACGTTTTTTCTCATAAGACGCATAATGGCAATGAAGATTGAGGCATCAAAGAGAGGGCATTTATGTCGTTTATTTTTTCTCCTTTTCTGTTTATGCCAACTTGAAGACACTACATTCAATACAGTTCTCTTTATTGCAGGGACACGCAAGTACCAACGCAGTCATAAACGAGAGATCCTTAATTTTAATGCCAAGCAGAATGCACAGCGGTGGCTACATGATGGCAAAGTGGTAAAGAGCAAGATTACGATTACAAAGGTCTCGTGTTCGATCCCTGGTCAGTCCCATTTTCCACTTATTTCCCCTCAGGCAGTGTTTATTGATGTGAAAAATGCCGAGTTGCACTGTGGTCCGAAAGCCACGTTAAACTGTAGGTTCCCCTGTTAACTGGCTAGGTAAGTCAACTCAAAGGTCTGAGGAAAGCAACGGCATGCTACCTCCAACAGGACTGTGCCTATTAAAGCGCTGTGGTGTTCAAACAATCTTCCAACTGATGACTGCTATACTTTACTATGGGTTCCAAAGTTAATGATCTTCGGGTTATAAACATTTTTGTGTTTTCATGCTGTAGCTTTGATACTAGTAAACGTAAGTAACCGAACGTGCACTGTCACCGTTCGAGTTGTGGCTATGTTTTTTTTTTTTTTTTTTTCCCGCTTTGCTAACAGCACAGTTGACGCTGCCTACCTTGAGAACTGCATAGCGTAACATTCAGTCGATACGAAGATTCACACCCTCTATGAATCTAAACAATTCATATTAGTTATTATCCGATTTTGTTCAAATTTGGTACACAGCGTTTTGTTATTACTGGAATGATGCTGTCAAAATTTCAGATTTTTATATATTATGGTTCTGGAGATAAAGAGGATTACCTAAAAGTCCTAAAACCTACGCTTGTTTTTTTAAACCAAGTTAGGAACAATAACAGATGGACTTTTATTATCATTTAAAGCCATTCCAAAGTTATCAGTGCATAAAAATCAATTAATTGGAATTTTCTTTATAAAACTTTAGTCACTGTGCATTATGTAATACAAAAATCGGTCAAAATTATTATTTGATTATATTTTGCCCTGTGAGTGCGTGAGAATAATTGAGAGGGTGTATGTGGGACATACGTTAAAATTTAATATTTCATTTTTCATAAAACCTTGTACAAACGAACCGTGGGAAAGTTATGTTGCAACCACGATTCAGGTGACGTATGTCGTTGTCTGACTGCTTTCGTATAAAAGCAGCCAGAGTGGAAGTTAGAGGCGGAATAAGTTTATTTATCAATTTGAAGAATATTTCGTACTTCATTTATTTTGATTAAACAAAATACAGCCGATCGGTGTGGCCGTACGGTTCTAGGCGCTTCAGTCTGGAACCGCGTGACCGCTACGGTCGCAGGTTCGAATCCTGCCTCGGGCATGGGTGTGTGTGATGTCCTTAGGTTAGTTAGGTTTAAGTAGTTCTAAGTTCTAGGGGACTGATGACCACAGATGCTAAGTCCCATAGTGCTCAGAGCCATTTGAACCATTTTTGAACAAAATACAAGAATTTGAAGTTTTGCTGACATTAATTACTATCAAATTAGTGATTGGATAAGGTAAGATTTCCCGTGAAAATGATCTGGAAGGAACATTCTGATTGGTCGTTTAGATCAATAGCCAATCAGAATTACTCTGTTCCCATGCGAAAAGAGGAGTGGGCATATAGGCGAGGTACCTCGAGAAGGGCGCTTGCTAGCCGGTCTACGGATAACACGATGTCAGATCGCTCCTTAAAAATACTCTGTAAGATGAGGAAATAGTGAGCTAATTTCGGTTCGAACATATCGTGACTGAAGCGACTGGAGTTACGAACATTTTGATGAAAGTTTGGTGTTTCTAAATTAAATACACTCCTGGAAATGGAAAAAAGAACACATTGACACCGGTGTGTCAGACCCACCATACTTGCTCCGGACACTGCGAGTGGGCTTTGCAAGCAATGATCACACGCACGGCACAGCGGACACACCAGGAACCGCGGTGTTGGCCGTCGAATGGCGCTAGCTGCGCAGCATTTGTGCACCGCCGCCGTCAGTGTCAGCCAGTTTGCCGTGGCATACGGAGCTCCATCGCAGTCTTTAACACTGGTAGCATGCCGCGACAGCGTGGACGTGAACCGTATGTGCAGTTGACGGACTTTGAGCGAGGGCGTATAGTGCGCATGCGGGAGGCCGGGTGGACGTACCGCCGAATTGCTCAACACGTGGGGCGTGAGGTCTCCACAGTACATCGATGTTGTCGCCAGTGGTCGGCGGAAGGTGCACGTGCCCGTCGACCTGGGACCGGACTGCAGCGACGCACGGATGCACGCCAAGACCGTAGGATCCTACGCAGTGCCGTAGGGGACCGCACCGCCACTTCCCAGCAAATTAGGGACACTGTTGCTCCTGGGGTATCGGCGAGGACCATTCGCAACCGTCTCCATGAAGCTGGGCTACGGTCCCGCACACCGTTAGGCCGTCTTCCGCTCACGCCCCAACATCGTGCAGCCCGCCTCCAGTGGTGTCGCGACAGGCGTGAATGGAGGGACGAATGGAGACGTGTCGTCTTCAGCGATGAGAGTCGCTTCTGCCTTGGTGCCAATGATGGTCGTATGCGTGTTTGGCGCCGTGCAGGTGAGCGCCACAATCAGGACTGCATACGACCGAGGCACACAGGGCCAACACCCGGCATCATGGTGTGGGGAGCGATCTCCTACACTGGCCGTACACCACTGGTGATTCTCGAGGGGACACTGAATAGTGCACGGTACATCCAAACCGTCATCGAACCCATCGTTCTACCATTCCTAGACCGGCAAGGGAACTTGCTGTTCCAACAGGACAATGCACGTCCGCATGTATCCCGTGCCACCCAACGTGCTCTAGAAGGTGTAAGTCAACTACCCTGGCCAGCAAGATCTCCGGATCTGTCCCCCAATGAGCATGTTTGGGACTGGATGAAGCGTCGTCTCACGCGGTCTGCACGTCCAGCACGAACGCTGGTCCAACTGAGGCGCCAGGTGGAAATGGCATGGCAAGCCGTTCCACAGGACTACATCCAGCATCTCTACGATCGTCTCCATGGGAGAATAGCAGCCTGCATTGCTGCGAAAGGTGGATATACACTGTACTAGTGCCGACATTGTGCATGCTCTGTTGCCTGTGTCTATGTGCCTGTGGTTCTGTCAGTGTGATCATGTGATGTATCTGACCCTAGGAATGTGTCAATAAAGTTTCCCCTTCCTGGGACAATGAATTCACGGTGTTCTTATTTCAATTTCCAGGAGTGTAGTTTGAGAGATAGGAGCGTGTGAACTTTCTGGTCGTAGTAACAACTCTGCGTGTCGTGTTTCGTGCTCTGTACGGAATATTTTGGCTAGCACCTCTTACGAAGAAGACCACTGAAACAACCGCGTGTTTAACTCGCGAATAGTTGTGGTTCTGTGACTGGCAGAACGTGAAAATTAGTCGGATCGGACTTACTAAAATGTTGGCTGCTTTTTGAGTGAATATACAGACAGTGAACTTTGAATGATAACGTTTTACCATATTACATACGGACTTGATAGGCATTTCATGTGTTTCAATATGAATAATAAGCAGAGTTAGTCTAATTTCAAACGCTTTTCTGCAAGTAGACTGAAGATCCCGATCGCCCGATTTTTTGATCATGAACTTTCAGGAGTTGACTTTCAACTAAAGTTACTCGGCTTCTGTGTGGTAGGTATTAGGTGGTGGTTTCATCAACGCTGCTTTACACTGCCTAGCACGTATCTGCTACCACAGAGTGAAGGGACATCGGCAAGAAGCCTATCGAGGTAGGTGGACTGAACGATAGCATTAACAAAAACGTAGACGACCGACCCCTCCTCGTACACTGGCTAGAATCATGTGACCATTTTTGTTGATCAGTTCCATAACACAGTACAATATTTATTCCTCAGTGGTGATGCTCTGTGCAAAGACAGCAGGCCCGTGTTCACACAGCCTGCATTGTCCAAGATTGGTTTTGTGAGAACAAGGATGAATTGCTGCATCTCCATGGGCCACCAGTCACCAGATGTCAATATTATTGAGTCTCTAAAAAATGGCTCTGAGCACTATGGGACTTAACTTTTGAGCTCATCAGTCCCCTAGAACTTAGAACTACTTAAACGTAACTAACCTAAGGACATCACACACATCCATGCCTGAGGCAGGATTCGAACCTGAGGCCATACCGGTCACGCGGTTGCAGACTGTAGCGTCTAGAACCGCTTGGCCACTCCGGCCGGCTGATTGAGCCTCTGTGGTCTGGAGAGAAGGGTATGTGAATGCCATCCATCTCCATCATCATTACCTGAACGTTCCATTTTATTATACAAAGAATTGTATAAAATTTCCTTGAAAACCATACAGGAAACTGTTTTGTATGCCAGCAGTTTTCCTACACCTTTTCAGGCATTATGATCTATTGTGTTTTTGCTGTTTCCATATTTTTATCCAGCCCTTACATGAGGTTGCTATTAAAACTAGTATTGTTTGCCAGGTCATTAACGTCCAGCACAAATCTCAGTACACTTCCCTGGGGCATCCTGAAGTCACTTCTACTTCTATCAATATCTCTTCAGCCAAAGTAAAGTGACATATCCTCTCTACCAAGAAATCCTCAATACTGTTGCACCACTGAACCTCCTTCCTTGGCAGCTGAAACCTGTGGCCAAGTTAACAGGAAATGTCAGTGAAGGTGGGTGCAATATTCCATAGACAAATGAGACAGCCGGCCGGTGTGGCCATGCGGTTCTAGGCGCTTCAGTCTGGAACCGCGTGACCGCTACGGTCACAGGTTCGAATCCTGCCTCGGGCATGGATGTGTGTGATGTCCTTAGGTTAGTTAGGTTTAATTAGTTCTAAGTTCTAGGCGACTGATGACCTCAGAAGTTAAGTCGCGTAGTGCTCAGAGCCATTTTAACCATTTTTGAACAAATGAGACACATGGGAGTCAACAAGATGTTCTTTTGCAAGAAACTACATGCAAGCTGTGTTGACGCAGCAATAATCACTGTAGGATCATAGAGTAGCATAAGTTACCATACATTGAAGCCTCAACACTGGAGTCAGGACTGTAAAACCAATATTGCACCAAAAATACGGGAGCCAGTCTGCAACACTGGTGACCTGTTTACCACAAGACCAAGCCTCGGACCACAAGTCTGCTGTGGCCTACGTCATTCAGAATGATGTCCTGTCAAAATATGGGCAAGATGAGCCATAATAAATACCACCCATTTCAGCTATGCAGTATCCCTCTCTGCCCACAGCCAGCTATGAGAGGTACTCCTTGCTAGCGATTAACCTGAAGTGGGTCATCCAGTCTGCTATACTAGATGCCACTTCTGCTGGCTGCAAAGCTATGAGTTGCGCCTAAATCCAGGTGCTACCAGGAGCTGAAATAGTGCCTTCAAGCTGGTGGGCTACTTGCTGGTTCACTTCTATCGACTACAGAATGCCTACTTGGGCCTCCATGGTTCATACTACCCAGATGTATGTAGCTGTTGAGCAGCCACTTGCCAAGTGTATGCACACTATGCTGCTGCTGATTTGCATTGTGTGGGCACACACTATCTCTGCAGATCATTGTTGCAGCTACCTACACTGGGGTCTTTGCTTCATTACTGTGTAGTTTAGTGTTTTCTGAACTGACCTGTGTGTCTGTGACAGTCAATGTTCTGCAGAGGTCAGCACAGTTGCCTGCACCATGGCTCAAGTTCTGATGCTGTGCTCCTTCACTCATCAGGGTGCCTACTGCCTGACTCTGCCCTACTGCAGTTTGCTTGGTGCTATGAGCTGGCTGAGTCATCAAAGGCTGCGCACTGAGTTCAGCACCCTCTCCACAATCCATGACTGGAATGTTTCCAGAATGAGATTTTCACTCTGCAGCGGAGTGTGTGCTGATATGAAACTTCCTGGCAGGCTGTGGCTAAGCCATGTCTCCGCAATATCCTTTCTTTCAGGAGTGCTAGTTCTGCAAGGTTCGCAGGAGAGCTTCTGTAAAGTTTGGAAGGTAGGAGACGAGGTACTGGCAGAAATAAAGCTGTGAGTACCGGGCGTGAGTCGTGCTTCGGTAGCTCAGATGGTAGAGCACTTGCCCGCGAAAGGCAAAGGTCCCGAGTTCGAGTCTCGGTCGGGCACACAGTTTTAATCTGCCAGGAAGTTTCATATCAGCGCACACTCCGCTGCAGAGTGAAAATCTCATTCTGGAAACATCCCCCAGGCTGTGGCTAAGCCATGTCTCCGCAGTATCCTTTCTTTCAGGAGTGCTAGTTCTGCAAGGTTCGCAGGAGAGCTTCTGTAAAGTTTGTAAGGTAGGAGACGAGGTACTGGCAGAAGTAAAGCTGTGAGTACCGGGTGTGAGTCGTGCTTCGGTAGCTCAGATGGTAGAGCACTTGCCCGCGAAAGGCAAAGGTCCCGAGTTCGAGTCTCGGTCGGGCACACAGTTTTAATCTGCCAGGAAGTTTCATGTTTTTATATTACTGTAGGCTACTGCTACACTGGTTTTTGCTCCCACAACAATGATCCCACACAACAGTGCCCCATTTATCATCTAATTGGAAACATTTATCATTTTTAGCTGAAAAGAAGAAAATTTTTTAAAACTTATAAATAACAGTGCAAAATTGAAAAAACTGAAATGGTCAATGGAATTGATGGCCGGGTGTCCCCACGTGGAGAAGTTTGGCGAACGGAGTGCAAGTCTTTTCAATTGGTGCCACATTGGGCAACTTGCATGTCGATGATGATGAAATGGTGATGAGGACAACACAACACAGTCTCTGAGCAGAGAAAATCTCTGACCCAGCCAGGAACTGAAGCCAAGCTGGCTGTATGACAGTCATGCTGACTACCCAGCTAATGGGGTGGAATAATTATACAAAATGTTTGAAAGATGCAGGACATAAAACTAGCGACATTCCAAGAAGGTAGATACAGAGAAGCTGCATTGATTGTAAAGCTAAATTTTGGAAATATTGTTATTTTTAATGAAAATTTGGTTAGTATTAAACTAAACAAACTTAAAGTAGTGTTTGATAAGCTGATAGCAGTAGAAATGACTTATTTAAGTATTTAAAAGACCTATCTTATAGACTCTCATTATATATACATGGCTTCAACTGCTGCAGTGTTCTGCAGAGTCACAACTCGTTGTGCCTGACCTGGATGAGGAGCATCTTCCACTGAAGTTACACCATTTGCGAAGTTTCTACTCCATTTGTAGACTTGCGGCTGTGACAAACATGCACTGCCGTACTGAACCTTCATTCATAGATGAATTTCAATAGGTTTTGCACCTTCACTACGCAAAAACCGAATAACAGAATGCTGTTCTTCCCTGGTGCAAGTCACAAGTGGGGCGGCCATCTTTATACTGATACTGTGATGGTACGTGTGCATCTGCACTATTTTTTTTTTTTAGACAACGTACAACATAGTTGTATGGAGATAAACAGTGATTAATTTACTTATGATAAATTATTCAAAATGATAGTCACAATCGCATTATTTACTCTGCCGCCAACCGGTTTCAACTGGCGATGGGTCATCTTCAGGACAATTTACACTGTATAGTTATAATAGTAGTAAGTAATCATGTATGTAATCTACAAGCAATTAGTCAAAGTTATTTTATACCCATTTGGTCGCTCGCTGGAATCATCACCCTGCCTGTGCACAGTTGGTAACTATGCACGGTTGGCTCTCTGCATGAGCTTAAATAATGGCCAACAACACGTGGGCAGACAGTAACACCCCTCCACGGTGACCAATGGTAGTTACATGCTTAATCCTCCCATTACCAAGCTTTTTCACACCTCTGTTTTACCAAGCGGGGTATTTGGACTACCCCAAAAGAGTTTTGTGTTTTATTCTAATATTTGTTCTCAGATTTCGCAATTTCCATTGAATGGGTTTATTTAGCATTGAAAAACAGCTATTCAGGTTATTAGCAGTATTTAACCAGATCACAGATACAAAGTACAAAAAAATTTTTATATCTTTCACTAAATTCAGTACTCAATGAACAGAAAATTAATAATCTATCTGCCTCAACAGTCACTGCAGTAAAATAACACAAGACTTTTTTCAACTTTTCAGTCAAGTACATTTTTGCACTGCATGCACTTCATAGTAACAGTTTCTTCTCTGTATATATTACAAACAGGTTTCTTGCACTTTACACAACAAAATCTTGTTTTCTGGTCTTCGTTTCTCTTGCAATCTTGATGTCATTGTGGCGTTGGTAACTTTGAACACTGGGTCTGGATCACTGCTGTAGGAATTGCAATACCACAAGCTTTCAGTGCATCTTGTACATATTTATGAAGACCATTGATATTTTTGGTTCTTTCTTCCATGTTGCCTTTGCTGAGTCCAAATGCCAGTTCAGTCATGAAGAGTTTACGTCGGCTTCGGTTATTCTTCTCCCATTCAGGAAATCTTTGAATATACAGAATATATGCATTCAGTGCTGCAATATCTACCATTTCCATGAAGATTCTTAGTGGCCACTGCCTCGTTCCTCTAACGCAACTGTATTCTCTTGTCATTTTGTCCCCACTATCTACAGCACCTTTGGTTTTGTTGTAGTGTAGTTTGATTTCGGGTTTGTGTTCACTTTCTTCACCACTCAGTTGTCTCTCATTA
The DNA here is from genome assembly GCF_023864275.1 of Schistocerca cancellata. Classification (NCBI taxonomy): domain Eukaryota; kingdom Metazoa; phylum Arthropoda; class Insecta; order Orthoptera; family Acrididae; genus Schistocerca; species Schistocerca cancellata. Next base: position 505,301,077 of record NC_064629.1, on the reverse strand, counting down.
TGATGAGTAGAGAGTAGTATTACTGCCTTTCTCTTCTTTGGAACGTAGGAAACTAGGGTCAAGTCATTTGTGAAACCAAACATTGAAGAGTGAACTTCTCTCTTTCTGTTTGTTAAGAATTCCTTCAGAATCTCTTTCTTATTGGATAGCAAGATACCAACCAATGTTGTGTTTCGTTTTAGTAGTTCAGCAGCCAATGGAAAACTGGTGAAAAAATTATTAGTTGTTACACCATGACCGTTATTCAGAAATGGTTCCTTCCATCAGATCCAAAACAACTCTCTGTCCTTGATTCACTTCCCAAGTATTGTCCACGATTCCTGTGTAAATTTGGATCTGTAATAAGTAAGATGTCTTCAAATCAGCTCAAACCCAAATTTTAATGGCATACTTGCCAGGCTTGCTCTTCATATAAACCCTAAAAGGGCAGTTTCCTTGGTACGTTGCTAATTGTTCATCAATAGTCATGTATTCGTAAGGATAGAAGTTCTTGCACAAGTTAGATTGAATTTTGTAGAAGACTACCCTGATGGCTTGTAGTTAGTCCTTGGTTTCTTCAATTCTCTGTGCTCTTGTGTCTCTGCTGTCAAATCTCAAGAATTTCAGTATAGACAAAAATCGGTTTCTTGACATGGCAGTAGAAAAGAATGGTTGCCAAAAAGCAACATTACCTCCCCACAGATCAGAAGCATTAGTGTGATGTCCATGAGTTTGACCAGCACCTATTAGAATAGATAATACAGCGTACACTTCAGTTGCATTTATATCTCTCCATGTCGTTTTGTTCGAAGAATGAGCTGCATTCCACAAAGAGATTACTTGTTTGGCTTCCCTGTTCATTTCTTCTACAATGATGCTCATGATTTCTGGTGAGATAAATAATAAAAATGACTCTGTTATTGTTTTGATTGTTTTTCCACCATTCACTGGGCCAGGTGTTACATTCAAAATGTTGCGACGTCAACGCCACCCACCTTTTGGTGGTTCACCAGAAAATTGTAGTCCACTTCTAGAAACAAACAAATCTCCAGTATCTTTGTCTTCTTCTTCTTCTTATTCTTCATCTTCTTCTTATTCTTCTTCTTCTTCTTCTTGTTAATGTGAATGTGTAGAGTCTTCTGATATTTCATCAGCTTCATCTGATGTTATGATATGGTCTTTGGCAAGAGGTTCCATGTATTCATTCAGTTCATTATCAATGTCCCATTCATTTTCATCATCACTGACATCAGAATTGTATAGAATTTCCATGATCTCTTTGCTAGAAAGTCATTTAGACATCCTTAGTTGCAGATGAAATACTGACTTGTGTAATGTCAGCTCAACAGTGAACATCAAATTCAACTCAACAATAGTAACCAGCAACAATAACAAACATTGGATCTATGGTAAAACTCAACAAAGATGATGAATAACAGATATATTTCCCAAAATCTTCTTTTTCTACAAATAAGAAAATAAGACGTTTCATACCAAGCGGGATAGTCTCACAACCCCACCAATAAATGACTTGAATAACTATGATAAAGCCAAAAAAATTAGACAGTCGTGAGTGTGAATTCAACATCAATCATTTTAGTACAAAGTCATGAAGCCACAGGCATGTGGCCCTTCAGAAAACATTGCTATAGGGAAAAAACAACATAGGCTAGTCAGAATACCCCGCTTGGTAATGCGAGGGTTAAGCATGAAATTGCATATTCTAAAGTTTGCTCCAGTTGCAATATAAAACATAATAAATAATAAATAAGAAATATAACGAATTAAACCTTGAGAAATTTTCAATTATTTAAAATTCAGGTAACTGTTGTCCCATTCATTTGTCACATCATTTATGGATAGAGTAGAGCCCTCTATCTTTTGTGGTAGGGACACCGTTGCCATGGGCAATAGTATATATCAAGCACCCCCTAGCCTGTGTGGTTGGAATGCTGTCATCATGGTAGCCACTTCGTATAAGTCGTCTGCTGTAATACCATCTTTGCGCGGCACTCGTTGTTATGGTAATGGTGTACCATAACCATTCTTCCACCATGTTGTTGTCAATCCATGTGGTCTTCTGCTGCAGCATTATCTTTGCACAGCATGCATTGTCGTGATGTGTTTGCTAGTCCATAATACATATACAGTAGAAGAATATGCTTAATTTTACAGGCTTTAAAATGGGCAAGGAGAGGAGTAGGAGTTACATGTCTCCGTGTTATACCATCTCAGTTTAGTCTTTACAGAATCATTATGACATGATTTTTATGAATAATACTTACATACATGAGTGTGTGTTTCACAATCTTCAATTGATATCAATGGGATAGGTCCTATACCTATCCTGTGACTCTTCTTAAAGACTTGAATGGCATGTGCATTATTTCAGTCACATAGGATACTCCATTGTTTCAGAGACCTCCAATGACCTTATGTTAGAAAAGGATTAAGTTCTTCAGTGTTTCTGCTGTAGAACCTAATGCAGAATGTGGAGCTTTTTTTCAGTTCTGCACTCTTTTATTTCTTTATTTGTAATTTTTTGCACCCATGCAATGAGGTAAATAGAAACTGTGTTTTAATTTTCTTTGGTGAAACAATTAAAGAAGACTGATTCAGTATTTCTGCCAGCATTGCAGTCTTCTGTTAAACTCTGTTCTACACCTCTACAAAATTTCTGTCATATCAGTGAATATCATTTCTGTACTCTTCACTAACCATTTTCCCACTAGATGCAGCACCACAAGTATGTTATGAACTATTTTGTAAGAGTGCTTGACCTGAATGCAATAGCAGTTTACTGTTACAAAGTTTCTTTTATTACCATTATTATCTTCACAATAAATGAAATGCAAGCTCAGTAAGTTCATAAATGATGAATTTACTGCACAAAAATTGTGGCATGACAACCACTTACATGAATCCGACTGGTGGATGATGGATAGACACATTTAACAGTGCAGAGATGCCACTAACTCTTGAGCTTCCTATTTTTATCCCAGCTAAAGTATTGATTAAAAGAGTTTGTCACTCATGCAACAACATAAAACAGCAATGTTAATTTTCATAAAAAAAATACAAAATGACATCAAATGAGAATGAAGCTATGGATTATTAGTTCATCCCAAACGATCAAAATCAGCTAACAAGTATTCAGGACATCATTTTTTTTTCATTTTCGTGTTAGCCCAGTTTATGCTGAGAAAACCTGTTTCAACCTGTTGTCCTTGATCTTCAGATGGATCTTTATCCTCTGGAGGATTTTAATGTAGGTATTAATCTGAAACCCTTGTTTCTCACATGCATAGGGTATGCTTTTCCATTTAAACATTTTCTGTATTTCTTTTCAGTTATTAGTCACATTGCTAGTTCTTCCATTATGAGGTCATTTCTGATTATATCTTACTCATTGCAAACTCTTACTTACATAAGAATATCCATTTCAGACCTTTGATTCTTGGAGTCCAGGAATCTGACACTCAAGATACATGGTACTTATCAGTGGAATTTGCCTTGAAACCTATCAGCTTGAGTGTAATCTTGCCACATATTTCATGACCTTCTCCTGTTATCTGCAGTAAACATTTCAGCACAGAAATAGTAAATGACAGCTGTGGTGAAGCTTCACAACAGTAAGAAGCGTTACTGTGTCAATAATACATCAGTGAAGTAAAATGCTGATTTACTTGGTGTATTTTGTTGTGGTTATTGTGTTTCTGCTGCTTTTACATCAAGTTGTGCCATACAAATTCAATACTCTTAGGACTCACATATTAATTGATAAAATTCCTGGACCTAAAGGTATTCCAATTTTAGGAAATGCATTACAGTTCAATGTTCCAACAGAAGGTGAGTTAAAAAATAATTATCTGTGACTATAAATTGATAAATATGGAAGCTTAATTGTCATTTGGACATTCCACTGGAGGACATTAACAAACGTGTGCATTGCTGCTTGCTAGTAAGCTAATAGCCTATGGTGAAAATAGATATATCTGATTTTTAACATATTTCATTTATTTAATTTGTAATACTCTTACTTGGATGTATTGAATGATGACATTTTACTTTACCTGAAGTGTGGATCTGGTTGTATTTCATGATTACAATTACAAATTAAATATAGAACATTTTCAAGTTTGTTGTTTTGCTTTAAATTTTAGATCAGATAATAATGTATTGCAGATATAAACATGTACATGAGTCATACAACATTATAACATTTCTGACTGATATTTTCAATAATTAGAAAATATGCTCTTGTTTCTAAACTTTACCTCAGTATACATGACCATCAATAATGATTAGTATATAACTAGGGCAAACGTGGAAAATTGCAAGTATATCAATTATTTTTTAAAGAATGTGGAGTGAGTCTTTATCGCAATAAAACAACTTTTGGAAAAAAAATTAGACACAGGGTATGAAATAGATCAGTTTGCAGAAGCACATTGTCTTGTATAGGGTTTGTGTATTAGCAAAACATATGGTTTAAAACTATTTTAAGTACTGAGGCAAATACCTTACAGCTGTCAGCTCATCCAACAACATCTTGAGGAAGTCATTTTCCCAAACAACAGCATTTTGTAATTATCACTGAACTGTAAAGCATTTTACCCCCTATTCATAATGGATAAGAAAATGGAAGTTATGAGTAAGTTTAAAACTGACTTTGGTTAGAAGATACATGTATACACACTAGGCATGACCAGAATGTATTGACTGTGAGCAAAAAGCTAACTGCACTGAAATGATGTTGATTCCTTGACAAGTTTTTAGAGAAAAAATGAACCTTAACTGATTTAGCTAATGATGAATGTGAGTGTGAAACAAATATTTTTAGAAGGCCTATACCACCTGAACTTATTTAATCTTCCAGGTGCCTCATTCTATGCATATTTCTCAAAGTTCCCATATTTTCAACAAAGTCTATGATGGAATATTTGTGCTCTGCCATATCACTATTTCTTGATTTTACTTCTTAATCATCTGTTATTGCATCTTGTATATCTATATACATCATTTTGTTTGCAGAAGTCAGTATATATTCACTCACTGTTTTCCTTCCTTTTTTTAAATTCATATATGCTTATATACATAAATATAGCTATTTCATGTTTAATATTTCACACTTCTCCCATTTGCTTTATTTTTGCTCATGTGTTAGGACAGAAGATTCTAACTGACAATACTGTTAATCATCAAATTTATGCATACAATTACTTCAGGTACACAGATATTAATTTCTTAACTGTGGAAAAAATTCGATCAAAATTCAGAATGTTAAATGCAAACAACACATATTTTGGAGAATGAGATTCTATAGTTGAGTTGCTGTAATGAACATAATGGCAAAATGAAGTCAATACATGTTTGTGTTATTTACACAGCCAAATCAAAGAATTGTTTCTGCCTGTACCATGAATTTACTTTGGTGTTTATTTATCCTTATGTAGTTATCTTTATTCATCCAAGGATAATCTCACAGTGAATATGATTTGTCAAGTTAATACAATGCCAATAAATAGGCCAAATATAATACACAATGTACATAACATGCTTTAAGAGGGTGGGGCAGATAGCCTACGGGGACAGGACAGAAAAGTTTTACCATCTGATGTTCTCCCTTATGAAATAAAAAGAAATGGATAAAGTGCTCGATCTTCTGGATTTATTATATGACAGGCCTGAAAATGATGTGTGAAGAAGCAAACAGATATCATAGAATGTATATTAATCTCTGGTTGTGATCTAAAATTAAAATACTTCAAAATTGCACCAACATGTTATGAGAAATATTAGTTTCCAAGTCTTAAATATCAGACCTACTCTAAAACATCAGCTTAGAGTTTAAAAATTGGAAAAGACTTTGTTTATTTCCACAAAATGAATACTACTGCAGCATGTTTAATACTGGTTCAGATGTAAGTAAGTTCACATCGGGCTCTTCTGTAGCCTAATTACAGAAACTTAGAGATATGTAAATGGGTTTGTAATTAATGTGAAGCAAATAATTCAACTCCTAATCTAAAAAAAGTCATTCAGCTCATACTGCACATAAAAACAGTTCTTGCATTATTAATGTGCAAAAATAAATTCTAGGAAATGTTGAATATTCTCACTACCTGTTGTCTTATTTAGTGAGATTGTTGGATAATAAAATGATATTACAAATTAGAAGCATAACATACACCTGAGACTTAACACCTCCATGTGAGTTTCAGACTAGAATTCTGAATTCTGATCCAAATTTTGTGATCAAGTTGCCACAGAGATGAGATGGAAGATTATGGCTGTCCATAATTACAATATAAAATAAAAGATTTTCTTTTTAGCATTACCCATTAAATTGTCATAACATTTGTGTTCTGACATTATGTGTCCTTGTTAATACTTATGGGATAATGTAGATAGTTAAATTAACATTCACATTGAAAGTGCTCAGGTATGTATTTTCCAGAAATTTATCAGCATGTTAACATTAACATCAAGACTGCTGCATTAAGTAAAAAGAACTTGAACACTGTAAATGGAAAAGTAGCAGTATATCCAAATTATCATATTTCTGGATGACTGTAATATTTATTTGAAATAGTTGCACTATACTTGTACATTCACAACAAATAATATGTGTTAATGATTACATATGACACATGAAAAAAAAAATGGTTGTTGGCTGATAGTGTGTCGTAAAATTGATAGTTACTGTTTCTGTTTGCTAATGTATGTGAATCATTTCATATACTTTGAGTGTAAGAATAACGCACAAAAACAAGTGACACATGTCAGTGATAGGATGCCAGTTCATACCAGAAAGCTAGAATCCAAAAATAAATTAAAAGCAGAATTTGAAAAGTTCTGCACAAACAATGTTGATCAATAACATTTTTCTAATAATATTGCTACTAAACCAAAACTGAAAACATTATTTTCATGCTTTAACATTTCAGTTTATTTTCATATCAAGAGGACAGCTGTTATCTGATGTACAACCTTTGTGGAATCATTGTTGTGATTAAAGGGATTTGTTGGTTAGGGATGCAAAAATAAGGGCCTACAAAGATCCAAATATGACTTTATAATAACAGGAACTGACATAACAAGGTGGAGTCACTTTACTTGCTGTCATTCTACTCCTTAACATATTTTTTTTTCTTGTCTTTCAACTGATCTCTTAACTGCTGGCGTCATTGAACTATCTGCCGGTTGCTGGGCCTCGCCTATCCACTTCGTCACAAAAAGCGAGGCACCTGGCGTATGCTTGGCGACTGTACTAAGTTGAACTCTCGTACTATCATAGACAAGTACCCAGTTCCTAACATCGTGGATTTTAACCATGCTCTTGCAGGCACCAAATATTTCTCAGTAGTGGACTGTAGGAGCGCCTATCATCAAATTCCGATGGCACCAGAGGATATTGAAAAGACAGCTGTTACAACACCTTTCGGCCTTTTCCAGTACTGGTTCATGCCCTTTGGATTCCGCAACGCTGCACAAACTTGGCAGAGATTCATAAACAAGGTGTTGTTTCATCTGGATTTTTGTTTCGTTTACTTGGACGGCATTCTTATTTTCAGTCCTACTTTGCAAAAGAACAAGGAACATTTTCAGATTGTTAAAGACACTATTATCGCTGCCGGTGTTGAACTGAATAATACGAAGCTCCAGTTACACCATACTTCAGTAAGATTCTTAGGCTACATCGTGTCAGCTAAGGGCCTCACTCCTCCCGAGGATAAAATCAAACCTGTTTTGGATTTGCCATGCCCTCACTTGTTTAAGGTGCTGTGCAGGTTCATCAGAACAGTTAACAATTATAGGAAGCACTTGCCTGCTGCAGCTGAGGTTCAGGTTCCCCTAACAGACACCCTTGCTGGCAAAAATACGATCAGCATCCGCCCGGTTCCCTGGACCCCTGCCATGGAACAAGCTTTTGACAAACTGAAGCACCTACTAGCAAACACAGTGACTATTGCCCACCCGCATCCAAACGCTACATTTTTTATCACCACGGATGCCAGTGATACCGCAGTAGGTGCTGTCCTCAGCCAAAACGTCAGAGATACTACCTCTCCTTTGCAGTTCTTTTCTAAGAAGCTCAACGGCGCTAAAAAAAAGTACTCAGCCTTTGATAGGGAGTTCTTCGCAGTTTATGAGGCTGTGAAGCACTTTTGCGCTGAGGTTGAGGGTAGGGATATCTAGATTTTAACCGACCATAAACCTTTGGTTGCTGCTGTAAAGAACCCACCAACTGACCCTTCACCTAGACGCTTCCATCATTTGAACTTTATATTGCAATTTACCTCTGACATACGATACATCAAGGGTGCAGATAATGTGGTCGCAGATTTTTTGTCTTGTGTCGGCGCTCTCACAACTCTGATAGACCTCTCTAACTTGCCTCAGCTGCAGTCTGGCGATATGGACACTATGGACCTTATTTCTGGACACAGCTTGTCACTCAAACCTGTGTGATCCACCTTTCCCAGTGTCATAGGCGAGGTTTGGTTAGTGTGACGAATCAACTGGTACGCTGCGTCCCTTCATACCAAAACCTCTACAGAGACAAGTGTTCGACAGATTACACAACCTAGCTCATCCAGGTGTGAGAGCCTCTACCAGACTTATTTCAGGGCGCTTCATCTGGCATTACATGTGTTGCGACTGCCAAGCCTGGGCTCGTGCCTGCATTCTGTGCTAACAAAATAAAGTTTTGCGGCACACATCGCCCCACTAGGCAGCTTCACTGCTCCTCCCAGTCACTTCTAGCATGTTCACATCGACTTGGTGGACCCCCTCACCCCCTCCGAGGGTTACAGATATGTGCTATCTCTCGTTGGGTGGAAGCTGCCCCGCTACCCAATATTACATCCGAATCAGTGGCACAATCCTTCATAGACACTTGGATTTCATGCTTTGGCTGCCCTGTTTACTTGACGACTGACCAAGGCCGTCATTTTGAGTCTGTCTTGTTTTCTGAACTATGTAGGCGTGCGGCATCAAGAAAATTCATTGAACAGCATACCACCCCCAAAGCAACGGCCTCGTGTAACGTTGGCATAGGATGCTTAAGACGGCCCTACATTGCCATGGCCTCCTTTGGACGGAAGCCCTGTCATTCGTCTTACTCGGTTTGCGGACCACTTTCAAGGAAGACCTTAAATGCTCAGTGGCCAAGTTCGTCTACAGGCAGTCCCTTACACTGCCAGGTGAACGTGTTGCTCCTACTCCAGTCGCCAAACCATCTGAACTGCCATCCTTGGTAGAACGGGTGAGGTTACGCTGGAACAAGCTTCAATCCCCGCCCCCTTACAGCCACATTCCGCCGCACACATATGTTCCCAAGGCGCTCAACACTTGCGAATTTGTGTTCCTTCGCGACGATACTGTAAAAGCCCCATTACAGCCCCCTTACACAGGCCCGTACAGAGTTGTCAAACGAACCAGTAACACAATGGACATTGTAATTAAGTGCTCAGTAACTACTATCTCCCTTAACAGGATTAAACCTGCTCACGTCGATTTTTCCCCTACCTCACCCACCACTGAAGAGACCATGCTCTCTGGCTGCCCTCGGCCTTCTTCCTCTGCTCATGATTCGAGTAAACTCACGCCTACACCGGCCCTGTGAACGAGCCCACACTCATTCCAGGGTTTTCCGCCTCCCAGCTTCCATAGCAGAGGCCCCAGCTCCCAGGGCTCTAATATAACAGTTCCATCTTCATGCAACAGCACACCATGCCACTCTTCTAACCGGTGGAGCCTGCAGGTTCCTGCCACGCCCACTCAGACCTCACCGTCTGACACTCACCCCTCTACTCGCAGCACACCGCGCTCACCATGCTATGGTTTCCCCACCTCAGCATACCTCTCCGTTAGCAGGCGCCACGTACGAGCTCTCTACTCATGTTCATCCTAATGACATTTGTGGTTTATCTGTCATCGCTAGTGGTGATACCGCATTAGCGCTGCTTGCGTGTGACAATTTGGGTGACTTGTTAGGTGGTGGGTCACAACGTGTAGTGAAGTGTTTCAAAATCTCTTGAAGTGCTACGTGTGGCAACCTACGTGCTTATGTTAGGCCAAGTGGAAAGGTGATCATTAGGTTCCCTGCCGACGACACCCTTCCACACCAGCCCTCCCGCACCAGCCGATGACTACGACCGCCGATGTAGCTTCAAGACATCAGCATCAGCATTCCAGGATTTGCTCCACGCTCTCCTCCCACACGGCCCGTGCCGTTAGACGTGGAGGAACTCACTGTAACCCACTTAAACTCTCGCCAACCCCCCCCCCCCCCCCCACCTTCGGATACATACTCTGTACTGCGGGGGGGGGGGGGGGGGGGGCATGTGGCGTCGATCCACGGATCGATAGGCCAAAACATCATATGTGTATTATGTCTTCGAGTTGATCTTTGTTTTTGTATACTTCCAGAAACTCAGTTCCTGCCTAGTCTTCGACCTGTACGTTTGTCGTGTAATAAAAGTATTGATGGTCAATACCTTACCACCTTGATATCTCCTTCAAGATCATGTGGTGACATGTACTGCCACAACTTTGTTGGATTGTAACTGAAATGCACTGAAGATGGCTATTTATAGCCAAAATCTAGATATGCAAGAGCAATAGAAATTGATGAGACTGCAACTGATTGCTGTGTGCCTCTCCTTCCTTACAGTCTATGGTTGTTGTTCACAACAGTTCCTTATGGAATCAATGTACTGTTCTTAGTTCAACAGGTGAAAATTTGAAATTTTTATCTACACTAGTTGGTACCATACTTTCTCTAGCTTTAAAGAGTGTGCCACTTTTAATACACACATCAACAAAGGATTTGCATCACCCTTTTATTTCAAAATTCATGGCACAAGAAACAAACCTTATGTCTGAGGCATGCACATATATACATTTTAATTGTGTCAAAAAAGCAAATGTTTGTGTAATGGCACAATCATCTGTTTCCTATAGGAGTTTTCTCACAGCAATCCTGAGCAACATCAATATGTAGTTGAATGTCCCCTTGCTTGGATGTAGGCTTGACTCCATTGAGGCATATCATTGAGGAGATCATAAAACTAGCCCTGATCCAAATTGTTCCAATCTTGAATGGCAATTCTGCATAAGCTGTGCAGAGTATGTAGTCATTGTTGAGATTTGAAAATAGCTTGTTTCAGTAATGCCACACATGTTCAAATAAGTTCATATCTATGGAACAGACAGGTCAGCCCATTCTGGTGATCCCGGCATACTGAAGTAACATGTTCATGAGCACAACATAAAGAAAATGTTAGTTATCATCCATCAAGATGAAATTGTCACCAAAATGATAGCCAAACAATCCCACTATTGAAACTTCGAGTCTCGGTCGGGCTCACAGTTTTAATCTGTCAGGAAGTTTTATATCAGCGCACACTCTGCTGCAGAGTGAAAATCTCATTCTGAATCCCACTATTGGTTGCAGAATGTCTTCCCTTTACTGTAGAGCAGTGAGTCTGCCCTCAAAAGCCGCAAAAAAATGTATGGTGACCCCATGTAATGCCACCCAAGGAATACCACCCTACCATTACCTTGTTGCACAAGAGGCATTTGATGTTACTGGGTTGTCTCCAGACATGTTGCCTGGAATTATCAGAGTACAAAAAGATCAGAGTTTTGTCCAAAAACAAAACCCAAGCCAGTCATGGGGTATCCATTCTTCATGATTTTTCATCCATCCTTAACTGGGTCCATAGTATTGTGGTGTATGACATGCTGACTGTCATGGTCATCAGGAATTGAGAGCTGCATCATGCAATCACCTCACAACAGTTTGATAAATCACATTATGTCCCTTAGCCTCTTCAAATGCTGAATTAAATCCTGAAGCACTCAGCCCATGGTTCCTTTTTACTCAAAAGTCACAGATCTTGACAATTTTATGCACCTGTCGAATGTGGTGTCCTGTGCCATGAAGTCCTCAACACTACCTGTCAACAGGAACCAATTCCATGTCCACACGACTTCACTTTGCCTCTGGTGCACATGCCTAATATCTTTCCAGGTTGACCATCCTTCTGTGCATAATGTGATGGTTTCAGACATGATTGTTGGTCATGATTATTCTTCATGGCATAATGCACATTCACTCTACTGTTCCACAGATGTCTCCAATGCATGCCTACTAGTGTTTTACTTTCAAATGAAATGCTTAGATCCCTTTGAGTGCAGCATTCTATCCATAGGTAGTGCTCATGATAACTATGTATATGTTTACAAACTATGACAGGGATGACCTTCCAGTCAGTACAGGAACAGTCACAATAGCAACATACCTCTGTGACATATTTGGGTGATGCAGATCATTTTTGGATGTGTGCATAAATACATGATCCCACATCCTTTAAGGGAGGTATGATGTCAACCGGGCTGACTTGGAGCAGGAGAGACATCACATGACATTTTAATTTCCACTGTCTATACTTTTACAAATAAATTCATAAAACTTTCTCAGCATGACCAGGAAGGATTCAGAATTTACACTCACAGCAGTGGAAGTTCGAAAACATAAAATAATTTTTTTTAAATGTGAAATTTCATCATTTTTTTCACTTACTAATGGCAGCATTTGTTCCTATAGGTACACTTTTCTTCATAAGTAAGAGAGATTCTTCAATGAATTTTGCCCAGCATACAAACCATACTCAAAGGTGTATGAAACTCTAGAATTTTACAAATCTATTAAAAACTGTGGCAATAACTGATGTAACCAACTAGAAAATTTGTGTTTTTTTTCTAAACATGAAGTTTAAAATATAACAGCTCATTCATTTTCTTATAAATTAAATAAATTCTAGAGTTTCATACACCTGTAAGAATGGTTTGTATGCTGTGCAAAATTCATCGAAGAATCTTTCTAACTTATGAAGAAAAGTGTACCTATAGCAACAAATGCAGCCATTAGTAAGTGAAAGAATGATGAAATTTCACATGTAAAAAAAAAAAAAATGATTTTGTTATGTTTTCGATCTTCCACTGCAATGAGTGTGAATCCTGAATCCTTCCTGGTGATGCTGACAAAGTTTTATGAATTTATTTGTAAAAGTATAGACAGTGGAAATTAAAATCTCCTGTGATGCCTCTCTTGCTCCAAGTCGGCTTGTTTGACACCCTACCCCCCCTTAAGGTAATTGATGTTAATATGATGACAGGTCTGTATGTTGTATTTCAGTGTCTCTGCACCAGTGCTCTGTAATACATTTTATACATTAGTGTGTGAAATCATGTTATATTCCTGTTTATGTCAAACTCTTCACATTTTTTATCCTCTGCAAAAATAAAAATAGATGCTATCTAAGCAGGAAATGCAAATTACAGATATGTTTCGTGATATTTCATTAATTTTGTTCTTAGATCTAGCCATGTGGCAAATCCATCAGACATGTGTAAAGAGTCATTTTTTCATGTAGACAGTGACTTCTTAGAAAACAGAAATTGTTCTGTGTCCACTGGCAGAATGATTAAACTACATAGTTCAACATTAAAATGGCGTATTTCTTGTAAAAATAATAATACATTGTCATTTAATTTCCATCATTTGGATGCTATATTTGTATGTATTAAAGCATGAACTAACATTTTGCTTTGAAGAAAGTTCAGGACTCACATTACAAAGGAGTGAAGTTCAATCGTGTTGTATTCACTAAATCAAGTCTAGTGCCAAACATCCAAGGTAGCAGCAAGTGAATCTAATACCACAGAATGTTCATTGCTGTACAAGATTTCTGGCTTGCATGCTTTGCAACATATGTGATCACAAACAATTAATGTGTGCAACACAATATGAAACATGTCATAAACATTTATTAAAACAGTACATACATACAATACTCAACTTCTTGTGCTGATAGGTGCCTGACACTGAAGTTCCAAATTCTGTTCTCTAACTAGTCTAACACACTGAAAGTGAACTAACTAATACATGAAGTTCTGTTTTGACTGCTGTCTGTGGCAGATATTAAGTTCCATCTCTGAATCTGAATTTCATTACACATTTAGCATCAGATGAGCACTCATAAATAGTGACTGCAGACACAGAAAATCCTTAATTTTGTGAACTTGATTTAAGCTTCTTTAGATTCCATCACTTCACTAGCAAAATAAAATGCAAACTATGAACTTCTGCTCTCAGATATTTCTCGAAAAAGAAAAATGAAGGTACACTGTCTCTATTTCGTTATTGTACTAGTTTAAAATTAAAAAACAGGGGTCAGTATGAGGTGTTATTGAAAATACCAAAGGCTTAAATTTCATCAGCCTTAAAAACCTAATGTTTTATACAGATTAAAATGATCTTGAGTGGAACTGAGTTGTAAATAAAAAAATACTATTTAAATGTTTTGTAAATTATAGAATAAATAAGAAATAAAATATAACTTTAGAAAGCTGTTATTGGATGATTTATAGAAATTAATACCAACTGATCGTCATTTATTTTTGAAGAATGCTCTCTGTGCTACTCAGAACCCACAAGAGATTTCTACCCAGCATATGCATAAAATATGAGGGTGTAGAGAGAGAAGAGGTTGACAGCGCCAAATTGTTGGAATTATTAATTGACAATTATTTGTGTTGGAACATTAAAATAATTTTTTTTGTTTTGTGGTGTGAATATTGTCAAACATAAGGTAATGTACAACTAAGCAGGTGGAATATTTTGTCACTTTCATTGCAGTATGTCATGAAGTATGATATTTGGGACAACTTCCCCAAAACCAAGCTAAAATCATCAAAGTCCAAAAGCATGAAACACAAATTATTTGTAGCATATTTGGAAACAGTCTACAGAGGTCTGTTTGAAGAACTGAGATATATGCATTACTGTTTCTTATTTTATGTCTGAACACAACTTATTTCTATTTCAAATGAACCACTGGGTTCATGGAATCAATTCTGAGAACAAGAAAATCTACACAAAGACATTAAATCCACTTAATTTGTTTAAAAAAGTGCCAATTTTCTAGGAACCCGTATTTTCAGTAACTTGAAGGAACCCTGTAAAAAGTCTGCTTACTAATAAAGTATCATTTGAGAGGTTCTTAAAGGGTCTATTGGATATGAACAGCTTCTACATCAATGCTGGATTTCTTAGGGGCTATAGTAACTGATGTACATATGGTAAACTGCCAAACTCTTTCAGCTAAAGTAACTTTTGATTCATTAAAGATAATTATGTTATCTTTTCCTCTTGACAACTAGTGACTGACAGCTCAAGAAGCAAAGATTAATGCACCTTACAACTTCATTTATTATTGAGATATAAGAATTAACTCTATTTGATGGAACTATACTCCACTCTCCACAGAAACTTGCAATGAGCTGTTGTCATGCTAGAACATTAAATTTTACAAAGGTTTAAATATTTTTGTATCAAAGCTAACTTCATACTGCTCAAAATCATTCAGCCTGATTTATAGCATGATGATCTATCTCTCATGTATAAAACACAGGGTGATGTACAAATCACATTAACTTAGACTAATAATGCTAGTTTCCATGGAGAGTGGAGTAGACTTCCAGGCAGTGTATTATTCAAACAGCAGAGGAAACAGCACAAAACTCCCCATATTAAACAAATTTTTACTTTGTAATTTCTTGTCAGATGTACAAATGAGTTATATCATTAAATTTTCCTTATACTGATCTGCTATTGTGGTGCAAAAAGTACCATATACCCATTTAAGAAAACAAAGTTAACACCTATATGTCAATAAGAAATGTAGTTGCAAAATGTGTTGATCTTTATTTGATGACCTCCTGTCATTTCATCATGGTGAAAGGAGATCACAAATATCTTTAATGATCCATAAGTATTTTGAAGTGAAAAAGCTAGGCATCGCTCCATATGTATTTAGCAGGTATCTCTGCTAAGAGTCACCAGACTCAGTTTCTCAGATATTTCAGCAAATAGTTACATCATGATTTATCAATGTTTTGCTAAGTCAGCCCAAACAAATATTGCTCATTGTGTATTTCATGTGATGCCCAATGTCAACAGAAAAAATTGGTTTGTTTCTCATTTCAAGCAAAATGCTTTATGAAGGGGAATTTGATGTGCCCTTTGGACAGAGAATCTGCCTCCACAGCTCTGTGCTCAGTGTGGCTGGCTGCTATGTGTGGATCGAGATTCAGCTCTCAGTATGGCCAGAGATTTTACCTTGGTGGGAGTACTGGAACAGGATGTACTCAGCCTTGTGATACCAATTGAGAAGCTACTTGACTGAGTCATAGTGCCACTGGGTCTACTAAACTGACAATGGCTGGGAGTGTGGCCTGCTAATGGCCACCCCTTCATCCCACACTGAAATGATGCCATTGGCAGAAGATGACATGGCAGTCAGTTGGTCCCACCTGTGACGAGAATGATGGTGCTTATTATTATTATTATTTGATAGAGCAGTGACAAATTAATTTAGTGGTCTATTTGGTTTACTTATGTATGGTAATGGGAATAGTAAAATCTAAAAGGTAACCAGCAGTCCAGGAGTGACTGAGTAGTGCAGATGCACTGTGGCAGGAGGATGACTTTGCAGTATGAGGCAGTACACAAGATAGGGCAATTCCTGCAAGGAAGATTTGATGAATAAACATTTAGCTTTATAACAAGTGGTATTCATTAAACTGAGTATCATGCTAGACCAGTATGAGACTGTTGTGCCAAATGAGAACATTTTGTTTGTGTACTGTTTCAGTACAATAATATGATGTACATAAGAAAGAATAGTGCATAGTTTTCCTGAGAATGTTTGGCTGCAATAGCTCACTAGCTGTCTTACATGTTTAGATGTGTGTGGTAAAATCTGCATTAGTCTGTGACTGTAAATATTTTTAAAGTTTTTGACTTACTCCATATACTTAATGACCATTTCATTTAGGATCTGTGGAAATAATTGTGACTCACTAGTTCTCTTGTAAGTATTATTTTGTGTTTTTGTGTCTCTGATATGTTCCGACCTCCAAGCATTTCCTAGCTATGAGTTTATACAGAGAATGGTATACCTAATCTAAATCACATATATAATATGATAACAGTACAGAGCCCTACAACTGTCACACAGTAGTACTGACAAGGGGAATTCAGAAGAATCTCAGAAAACATTTTAATTAAAAAAAAATTGAAAAAAATCATTTTATTGGTAACAAGCAAGGGTTATCATAAAATATCTATACATATTATAAAAGTGGATATATCTATGTTTGTACCTGTATGTATGCATGTATATACTTCCCTCATCTCCTCCTAAAGCACTGTATCAATTTCAATCAAACTTGTTACACATATTACTTACTGTTGGGGTAAGAACCATCTACTTCTGAAAGAGAAGTATAGCTCACACTGCACAAACAACCAGATTATATTCATCCAGTATTTGAGAATGAGAGCATTTAGTGACTTGCAACCAACTTTACACATAACATCAAACCTTTAAAACACTTTTCTTGCTGCCTCCCTCCACAAAATGATGAAAGGAAAAAAAAAAAAATTGCCTACTACATTTTCTCTGTTTATGCAGCAAAACTGCCACATCAGGCATACCTTTTAATTTATTAATTCTTTACTAATAACTTTATTTGCAACACATTTTGCAGGCACTATTCACATATGCCACTGAGTGTGTACTTGCAAAAATATACCATTTTATGATACATAGTTCAGGAGATATGACGCCATAAAAATTGAGCTGTGTGAAAATAAAACTGCAGGGTTAAAGTCCCTGAGGATACAGGTGAAATATGTTTGCAAATATGTGTCAGATATGTTAAATATGTGTGAAATATATGAGAGATGTATGTACCTGTGCAAAGCCTTGGGTAAAAAAATCCTTATAAGTCCCTGGATCAATTTCAGCTGAACTTGGTACACATATTACTTACTGCATGGGAGAAAATAATGTGGGAGGTAGAACCAGCAACCTCCTGTTGCGGTGAGAATGCTGTCATTTAATAAACAATTTTATGATTTTTGTTTTAATTTCTATTGATAATTTGTAGGAAAATGTGGGGAGAGAAGGGTGGAGGAGGAGATATACAGACAGAGAGGGGGAAGGAGGATATGGACACACATAGGGGGATGTAGAGATGAACAGAGAGAGAGTGAGGGGAAATGGACAGAAAGGGAAGAGGAGGACATGGCCAGCGAGAGGGGAGACGAGGAGACAGGGATGATGATGATGATTATTATTATTAATATTATTATATTTGGTTTGTGGGGCACTCAACTGCATGGTCATGAGCACCCATACAAATTCCTAACCTTATCACAGTCCAGGCTTGCTACATGCTAAAGAAATGATGAGGACAACACAAAAACCCAGTCCCTGGGTGGAAAAAATCCCTGACCTGGCAGGGAATCAAACCCAGGGCTCCATGATTCAGAGGCAGCAACATTAGACACTAGGCCATGAACAGGAGATGGAGAGAAAGAGAGAGAGAGAGGAAAGGGGAGGAGATATACAGAGAGAGGGGGAGGAAGAAATGGACAGATAGAGAGGAAGGAGGAGATCAACAGAGATAGGGGGAAGAAGAAAAGGATAGTGAAAGGGAAGATGAGAAAATGGACAGAGAGAGGGGAAAAGAGGAAGTAGATGGAGAAAGGAAAGAGGTGAAGATGGACAGAGAGGGAGGAAGAGGAGATGGACAGAGAGAGGGGAGGAGGAGATGGACAGAGAAAGGAAAGCGGAGGAGATGGACCAGATTTTTGGAAGGGGGGGGGGGGGGGCAGGAGAATATGGATGGAAGGAGGGGGACAGTTGTTCACCGAATTTTGAAACCTTGAAGTTCAACACTAAAATGAAGCACACTGATGGAACTGCATGTTGCAGGATCAGTGAATGAGCTGATGATTTTCAGGAAATTCCATAAATTCAGAATGAGAGTGGTCACAGCATACTGAAACATGTAAGGCAAGATGGACAGTAATTTTATAGATCTGTCATTAGCAATAATACTTCTTTAATCTTTCTTGTTGAGAAGTTATATTTTTGAAGATATTAACTGTTCTCAAAAGAACAGATACCATTAATGACCATGCAGCTTCTCTAGAATAAATGATAATTAATTGAAACCCTTAGCTGCTGACAGGTGTTGTTGATATACCTCAATGGGGACAGCTGAAAATGTGTGCCCCAACTGGGATTCGAACCCGAGATCTCCTGCTTACATGGCAGACACTCTATCCATCTGAGCCACCGATGACACAGATGAATAGTTCTACTGCAGGGACTTATCCCTTGCACACTTCCCATGAGACCCTCATTCCCGACTGTCTATTAGGAACATTATGTATGTAGATTGTGAACAGTTGGGAATGTGGGTCTCACGGGAAGTGTGCAAGGGATAAGTCCCTGCAGTCATGCTATTCATCTGTGTCCTCAGTGGCTCAGATGGATAGAGCATCTGCCATGTAAGCAGGAGATCCCGGGTTCGAGTCCCAGTTGGGGCACACATTTTCAGCTGTCCCCATCGAGCTATATCAACAACACCTGTTGACAGCTGAGGGTTTCAAGTAATTATCAGCTATATTTTTGTTACTTTAAATAAGTCAGGTATATTAAATACCTTCATTAAATGAGCTGTGGTAGATTGGAGGCATAGGCACACTGATAAAGTAAGATCATTTTCAAAGTGAAAAATGGGAAAGCATGCCTAGCAAATTTTATTTCCTAACATCTTATATGAATAATATTCTCAAATTCTCAGGGTCCTGGTAGGATACCAATAGTGTATTTGTAGGGCTATTGTTGAGAGGATGCTGTCATTCAATAAGACATTTTATGGGTTTTGTCTTATTACCTAGTGGTAATGTGTAGGAAAATATTCTAACACTTTCAACATCATTGTTTCAGAATTCATACCAGTCCTGAAGAAAATATATGATGATTATTATCCTATATACAAAATATGGTTCCTGGGTGTCACCATAGTGTTTATCGGTGATCCAGATGGTGTTGAGGTATGGCATTTTAGCTTATCAGTTATCTCTGTTTATAAGAATTGTTATGTAAATTCTCTTAGAATTTGTTCATATTTACCATGTGATTGGCTGAGAAAATTTATGAGCAAATTCATTGTCACTATAAAGTTTACTCCAGCCAATGCTCAATAATTTATATTTTAATCAAAATTGTCTTTGTTTGGGTAGTAATTAATGACAGCCCTCCAAAAATAAATAAACCAAAATTCAAGTACATATGTGATGACACTGCATTAACAAACCAAAAAATACCTAATTTCAGTACATATTTAATAGCTTTCACAGCCACACCAGCCTATATAAGGACTTACAGTGGCAAGTCACCTCAATTGTCTAATAGGACTCTCAATGAAATGTTGAGCCGAAACATATTTTAGGGCAGCGAGCAGCCAGCAATTTTTATGCTATAACTTTTAAATTTTATGTAGTTGGGTACTTTTAATTAGTTAATGTAATGCCATCATATATTTACTTGGTTATTTTTTGATTTTTGTAGGGCTATTGACAATTTTCTTAGAAGTCTATTCAGTTCATTTGATTTTAAATCTTACAGTGAATTAAACTGAAATTGTGCACATCAGTTTTTAGTTACAAGTTAGAAATGGTTTTCTGTTCAGTATTACTGTTCTCTAAGGAATATTCTGTGAAGTAAGTTGTCCAAAAACTCATGTCACTTCTGATTCAAGTGTCACTGATGCTATAGAAATATGAGAGTTAGTGAACATCTTGGATTTTAATTTTCTGCATTAACCAACTTTAACATTGATATATACACAAAAAAACTAAAAACAGTGAGAATATGTCCAAAACATGAATTTCCTTCTTCTGCTGTAAAAGAAACTTACACAAACTGCATGGCTTTTATACTACATCTTACACAAGTAAACTGATTTCATGAACTGGCATATGATGTCAAGCACATAAAATAAACTAAAATTTTTAGGGAAACACATTTACCAGCTTGGACACTGAATTCCATATCAATTATTCATCACATATGAATCATTGTAGTGTCTGAAAAATAGTATAAATTTCCTCAAGTATACCTTTCTTCTGCAGAAAATCCTAAGTAGCCAGCAGCATATTACAAAAAGTGATGATTACATGATTCTGGAGCCATGGTTGTGCAAAGGACTGTTAACCAGCACAGGCAAGTTTTCTATACCTTCATGTATTTTGACATACTGATACAAATATTTCTTGAAATTAACTGACAAAATACTGTGTTAATTATTGTTATTAATATGCATTAAACTGTTTTGGAACTCTCTAATTCCTCTGGTAATACAGATTATCAATTAGTGACCATATTAATTCTGTTCCTCCATCACCTGTATGAAGTCAGGAACCTACATCTACATCTACATAAATATTTCACAAGCCTTCTGATGGTGTTGTATTGTATTGTATTGTATTTTTTATTGGTCCTGTTGTCTACATAGCAGCTTATGCATAAGACATAGGACACGTCAAGTTATAAATATACAGACAGGCTGAAAGTCATTTCAAGGCATACATATTTAAGGTTACAATAATACACTTTACACGTAAGTATTTACATAACACATTTCATAAATTTAAATATTCTTCAATGGAGTAAAAGCAGTGATGCTATAAATATGACTTTAGAGATTTTCCAAATGGATTGACCTCAGTGATAGCTTTTATGTTTTCAGGAAGTTTGTTATAAAGCTTAACTCCCATGTGAAAAGGTCCTTTTTGGCACAGTGCTGTGCTGATTTGAGTCATATCTAAGTTTCTGTTTTGTCTGGTAAAGTGATCATGTATATCGCAGTTTTTTTGCAGTCTCCAGTCCTTGCCTATTACATTTAATTTAAAGAACAAAAGGGTTTCCATAATGTATACACATGGTAATGGAGGAATACCAGATTTCTTAAACAGGGGTTTACAAGAGTCTCTAGGCTTGCACCCAAACAAGATTCTAATGGCTCTTTTTTGTAGTTTAAAAGTGGTATTAGCTGTTTTAGAGTTTCCCCAGAAGGTGACCCCATATCTAAGACAAGAATGAAAGTACGCATGATATGCATTCAATACTGTTTTCTCACTACAGCATGATTTTAATGAACAAAGAAGGTAACATATTTTGCTCAGTTCTGCATTGAGATATTCAATATGCCTATTCCATATGATGTTACTCTGCAGCCAAAGTCCTAAGAATTTGGTTTCAGTATTGTTACCAACTGGTTCGTCATTGATAGAGACTGATGGGATAAATATGTGCTTGTTAGTAACATTGTGGAATTTTAGAGCAATGGTTTTCTTACTGTTTATTACAAGCTGATTACTCTGTGCCCAGCTGCTAAGTTGTTTCGTGGCCGTGTTTACTGTCTGCTGTAACTGTTCATCGTCGTCATCTGTTAGTACAATCGTGGTATCATCTGCAAATATGATTGTTTTGTGTGCATCTACATTTAAGCTTAGATCATTTATGTACAGAAGAAACAGAAGGAGTCCCATTACTGATCCTTGGGGTACACAACATTTAATTTGTTGATAGTCAGATAAGTGATTAGATACAGTTTTTAGTTCAATATTAGTGTGCTTGATGCTCACTGCCTGCTTACAATTAGTCAGGAAGGAAGTGATCCACTTGTTGGACAGACCTCGAATACCATATCTTTCAAGCTTTGATAGCAGAATTTTATGGTCCACCATGTCAAAAGCTTTTGACAAGTCAATAAATACTCCTATTGTTTCCTGTTTTCTGTCCATCAGGCTTAGGAAAGAATTGATGCACTCATAGACAGCGGTTGTTGTTGACCTCTTATTTCTGAATCCATGTTGTTCATTACATAGGATGCTGTTTTTATTTATCAATTTCATAAGTTTCTCATACATAACTTTTTCCAGTACTTTAGAGATGCAGGAGGAAATTGTGGTGAGTCTGTAGTTATTTTCATTGTCTTTATCCCCTTTTTTATATACAGGAATAACTTTTGATGTTTTCAACACGTCGGGGAAAGTGCCTGCCTGAAGTGAGCAGTCACATAAGTGTGTGAGTACTTCAATTAGGTTTGATGCACTCTTCTTTAACATTGTTGCCGGTATACTGTCAATACCTGCCGATTTGGAATTTTTTAGTCCTTTTGTTGCTTTAGCTACTTCATCTTGTGAAACAGAACTGTTAATAATACTGCCTTGTACTTTTATGCTTAATATTTGAGCAAGATGGTCACTAAAGCCTGCATTGAAAATTTTTAGTGAGGTGTTGTGTAAACTCTTCTTGACTAGAAACTGATCAAGAGCTGTTTGGCAAGTTTCTGTTACTCGAGTAGCTGCTTTTACTTCAGCCTTTAAATTGTAGGACATTGCAAGGTTCAAAATGGTCTCCCTATTTCCGCTATTCATGAGGAAATTATGGAGGCTACTTCTAGTATCACTAACTGATACCTCCTTCCTATTCCACTCATGTATGGTGTATGGGAAAAATGATTGTTGGTAGGTCTCCGTATTAGCTCTAATTTCTCAAATTTTTGCATTGTGATCATTTCACAATGTTTATTTGGGAGGAGGTAATATGTTGTCTGACTCTTCCTGGAAGGGACTCTCTAGAAATTTCCGTAGTAAGCCTCTCTGTGATGCACAACCCTTCTCTTGTAACATCTGCCACTGGAGTTTGTTGAGTAAATCTGTAATACTGCCACACTGACTAAATGATCCTGTGATGAAAGACACCAATCTTTGTTAGATACTCTCTAGTCCTTCTATCAGTTATACATGGTAATGTGGGCAAATAACATTTTTCTTGAAAATCTTAGTGCTCTTGTTTGTACCTCCTCAATGCCTCAAATAAGATATGATTAACATAAGCCTCACACGAAACTCAAATACTCCAGCTGAGACCTAGTCAAAGAACAGTGTATCCCTTGCTGCACCTTACTCCAAATTAGTCTCATTTTTTGGAAAAGGGCATTGTTTATTTCATATATTCTTAACCATTCAGACATGTTTGATCATGCAGGAAGTGTCTATGTCAGCTAAGCACTGTATATTGTGATGGTATACTGTTGCTGTTCACTTCCACAAACTCAGAACAGATTTTTGCAATTTTGTTCCCCTTAAAAAGCTTGCAATGAATTACTGCACACCACCCCACTTTATCAATGAGCTGCATCATGTTTCTAGACAAACAAAAAATTAATTAGAAAACTTTTTTCAGCAAATAATTAAAACTTTATGACTATCCCATGCAAATATCAGAGGCTGCTACCCATGCAGATGACTGTCTGTGGATGAACAGAAGGTCTTTTTGGATTAGGTGACTCTCCATCCAGTGCAGATAATGGTAGCAATAAGACACCTTCAAAGTATTAGTGAAAGATCTACATAAATGCTCCAATCAGATTAAACTATTAAAATTGTATTGATGAGTGGCCAAAGCCTTCACAAGAAAGAAAAACACAACAGAGTTTGAAGTGCCCTTAAAGAATAATGGTGATCACGTAATACTAGGTACAGACAGATAGCTAAAACTTGAAATTTATGGTGGTGAAATTTTTTAGGTAAAATCAAAGTGTGTATTGAAATTATGGGCTAATGGGTGATGAAGGTAGTGTATTTGTTGCAGTAGAAATTGAAATCTACCAAGACTGAGATTGAAGCAGCAAACAGGATTGTTTGAGGAAGGCTCAGTATCAAGGGTGGGCATAAACTTTTAATTAGATCCCTATCAACCACCAGATACACACCCAGATGTATACAAAAACCTTGTGGAAAACTGCAGCTTGTTAGTAATGTCATCATCGGAGGAAACTTTAACCATCCAACAATCAGCTGCAAAAATTACAGTTTTGCAAGTGGTCGAAAAGGCAAGACATCATGCAAAATATATTAGATGCAATAGCAATGAATAGTTCAAAAATGGTTCAAATGGCTCTGAGCACTATGGGACTTAACCTCTTTGGTCATCAGTCCCCTAGAACTTAGAACTACTTAAACCTAACTAACCAAAGGACATCACACACATCCATGGCCGAGGCAGGATTTGAACCTGCGATCGTAGCGGTCGCGCAGTTCCACGCTATAGTGCTTAGAACTGCTCAGACACTCAGGCCGGCAGCAATGAATAGACATGATCTTCTTCAGGATGTCAATGTTGAAAGTGGTATCAGCAACCACGAGTAAACTGTAGCAACAACAATTACCAGATTACAAGGCATGGTTAAAACAAGTGGAAATATGGACATGCTCAGTAAGCTAGATGAAAAGGTAATATATCAAATCTCAAGGAGGAACTCAAAACATTTAGTTCTGGTAGGAACATGTACAGGAACTGTGGCTAAAGTTTAGAAGAAAAATTGACCAAGCACTGGGTTTACATTTGCCTAGTAGAAGAGTTTGTGATGGGAGGGCTATGCTGTACAGTCTCTGTAAGGAAGCTTCTAAAGAAACAATGACTGCAGCACAGGAGGTGTAAAACAAAGCATGGGAGAATAGCTAGGTGGATTCCAAAGGAAGAATTTTTGGGTACAAAAAGGCAATAAGTGAAAATTAACACAGTAGAATCGTATTAAAAGACCTCCCATAAAGCCCTAAAATTGCTGACCATATGTAAAGGCTTTCACTGGTATCAAAGACACCCATGGATGACTAAAGAACTGAAATTTTTGGTATCAAAGCAAAAGAAGAAAAGCCGAACTCTGTTTTGAAATGTTCCTTACAAAGGAAAATCCAGTATTACATGACCATTTTAATTCTGACAACACTTGTTGTGAATGTTGTAACTGAAAGCTACTATTAACTCTGCCCAAACATCCACAGTAGCAAAAAAGCGTTTTACTGCTATAGTTCATTAAAGGTGACTGTTTGCACCTTTACTAATTAAACACTTGTTTGACAGTGCAGCACTGCAACAGAAACATGGCAACACAATAAGAAATCATCAGTAACATTTATTAAGAGTGTGTCACAAAATGGTGCTGAACTTTCGTTCAGTGTGATGCGTGGTAGTTGATATCCTAAGCCTAATACAGTGATATACAAATAAAAATGCTGTCTCTTGGCAGTCTTTTTATATTGTCACTAACTGATAGAAATGATGCAGATACTCATTGGGTTGTCTTTATTACTCCATAAACAGCAACTGCTAAGTTGGAATATTGTCTGTAGAGAACTGTACTGAACTGGCTACAGGCACTGAAATGAACTGTCTAGCTGCTGGTTCTGAACTGTGAGAGTCTCCACAGTGTGCTATGTTTTGGCCTGTTGGCAGAAGAGTTTTCATGTCTGCCAGTACAAGGTGGTAGCAATGTAGTCCACAGTTGACAGTGCTCCCTTTAGTGGCTGTCCACACTATCAGTGGATGAGTACAATGCTCTGAAGGGCAAGGTACAGAAACTGGAAGAGGTATGGGTTTGTGAGCGCCATCTAGAAGCTGCTGCACAGAACTGAGAGCCACTGGGAAATTATGACTGTGTGGTGACAGACTCTTGTGGTATCTGTTGTGTATCTCATGGGAAAGGGGGGGGGGGGGGGAAGTTGTTGGAACTGGCTGACTTTCTTAGTATCCTGCTTTCTTGTTTGTTGGCATCCACATTTGGTGGGTGTACATACAATAATTCATACATACAATAATTCATTTATTTTATGAACATAAAAAAGGACCTGCAACTGCAGGGCCCAGATTTTAATGGCCTAAAATACCTTGAAAATTATCACCAAAATGACATAAAATATTGATATAGTGACATGGAAATGATATAAAACATATGTAAAGTGAATTATAAAACAATCTAGAGTAACAACAAACTTTATAAGTAGTCAGAACTGAAATTACCAAAAGGATAATTAATTTAAAATCAGTAAAGACTGAAAGATGAAGCTATAAAGACTAAATGTCAACTGCAACTTAACAAACATTTCAAAGCACTTAGTGAATGAGATGGCAGTGAAGACCCTGAACAAATATGGAGGGACATCAGGAACTTAACGACTGATGCCACAAAGGAAACAATGAAGAGAAACTCAGTTGATAAGATGGTCTGGTTTGGAAAGATATGCACTGATGATTTGGAAGAGAGAAAGAAAGCCAGGAGAAAACGGCTGCATGAGACAGATCTGGTGCAGGGTAAAGCACAATTTGAGGAGGTTCGAATAGCTACCCAAGCAACTCTGAGAGGAGCAAAGAGAAAGTATGTTAGAACCTCATTGTTGAGTTGGAAGCAGATTTTAAAGAAAACAAGATGAGGGAAATATTCCAAAATGTGAAATTTTTTATTAGAGTGTACTAGGTCAGACAGAAATTTGTCAGACTCAGATGATAAAATTCTGATCAACAACAGTGAAATGGCTGACAAGTGGAAGGAGTACTTCAACCAGCATCTCAACTGTAATAAATGCAAAATATGGCTATATTTACAGTCTCTAATCACAACTGACACAGGCTGACCCCCACCCACATTGGATGAGTTCAAAATGAAAATCAAATGACTTAAGAATAGGAAGATGGAATACAGGCTGGAATGAGCCAGAGACAAGGTGAGAAACTTGCAGAAAGACTACACCACCAGATACAAATAATCAAGGCCAGAGAAGAATTATCAACAGAATGGAAATGGCTCTGATCTATCCAGTCCATAAGACATGTGACAAATGGAAATATGATGACTGCTTAGTGTATGCTACAAGATCCTGTATAACTGCCTTGTACATAGAACTAACCCTTGCAGAGTCAATAATTGGTGAATATCAAGGGGATTTTTGGCTCGGAAGGTCACCACTCAATCACATCTTCATTCTCTGAATGCTCACTGAAAAACTGAGAGAATAGAGTACAGAATTACACTTTTTGTTTGTAGATTTCAAGAAGGCCTACACTCCAAGAGCCTATTAAGTTGTCTAAAAGAGTTTGGGATGCCACAGAAGCTCATCAGCACAGTAGAGATCTGCCTGAGAGAAACAAATGGTAAGGTGAAGATGGAAAACTGAGTATCAGGTGAGTTTGAAGTTGTGAGAGGTCTGAGACAAGGAGATGGTTTGTCTTATACTCTCTTCAGGTTTGTCCTTGAGAAGATCATACATGACACTTTGAAGCAGAACTTTGAAGTGATCTGAGTTGAAGGGAAGAACTTGTAATATCTAGCATATGCAGATGACATCTGCTTAAACAACATCTCTGAAGAGGAACCAAAACAAATGACCAGGGTACTAGAGATGGCTGCCAGCAAATTTGGGCTACTCATGAATGAAACCAAGATGGATTACCTCGTTATGACTCACCAATCACATCAGGATATGGAATAACAACAGTCACTGCATGTAGGGGTCTGGTCCTATGAGAGGCTCCATGAATTTAATTAGCTAGGAGAACTTTCCACAGAGAAGTTGTCATAGAAAGTAGAGATCAGTGCCAGGATATAGGCAGGAAGCCAATAACACAACTGCTTCAGCCCAGGTCTCTGTTCCAGTTCAAGATTCAGCTATATAAAACCCTGCTCTAACTTGTAATACCACATGGCTGTCAGACATGGAGTATCTGACTGAAAACTGGACTTTCACAAATTCCTCATATTTGAGAAAAAACTGCTGCAGATGAGCTTTGGTCTGGTGTTTGACACAAACACCAATGAATGGACAATCAGACACAACCAAGAGCCAGATGAACTGTATCAAGATACCAATGTAGCAGGAATCATGAGATGCAAGCAACTATTGTGCGATGGACATGTTGCCCGAATGGAAGATTACAGGTGGACATTTAAGCTCCTGGATTTCAACCCTACAGGTTCGAGAGCCCTGTGAAGGCCAAGAAAGAGGTGGGGAGATGGCCTCCATGAAGACGTGCAACAGCCAATGGTAGATGTGAATGGATGCTGGATGGCAGAGATGGATAGAAGACTATGGACAAGGAAACTTGTAGCAGCACATGGTCCGTTGGGTCTGATAATGGAAAAGTAAAATGTTTTTCTTTGAGAAATCTCATTCTTTGAAGATATATGAAATTTTTTTTATAACAATTGAAGACCCATTGCATTGTATGACAGTCACCATGCAGATGTTCTCAAAAGTCAGAGAATTTCTGTTGTCAGAAGCACAAGCTATTAGTTACAAAAGCTTTCAATATTTGTGGAAACAACTGGAAGATGCACTTTGATATTTTGCTTTAATTTCGGAAAATAGTCTGAAAAACTAATGCATGAATATTGATATTTCACAAATGAACATTATATTTGGTACAATACCAATATTTTTGTGTTGGTACATATACCTGGTACATGTCAACAACAGTAAGTGACATGACAATGGCAATAAGCAGACAAACCATTGATTTACACTACCATGCAAAACTTAAGAATGAAAGTAAATTTTGCATCCTGTGTCACTGAAAAGTAACTTTTTTTCCATCAGTCGTCTAACTGGTTTCATTGGACATATTCCAGTCTCTATCTCCCTCTACAGTTTTTACCCTAAAGAACTCCCTCCAGTACCACAGAAGCTATTTCCTGAAGTCATACTGTCCCTTCTTCTTGTCAGTGTTTCCCTTATGGTCCTTTCTTCACTGATTCTGCAGAGGTCTTCCCCATTCCTTACCTGATTAGTCCACCTAATCTTCTGTAGCACCACATCTTAAACACTATCATTCTCTCCTGTTCCCATTGCCCAAAAATCCATGATATAATACCATACAATGCTGTGTTTCAAATTTACATTCTCATTAATTTCTTAG
Organism: Schistocerca cancellata; assembly: GCF_023864275.1. Taxonomy (NCBI): domain Eukaryota; kingdom Metazoa; phylum Arthropoda; class Insecta; order Orthoptera; family Acrididae; genus Schistocerca; species Schistocerca cancellata. The sequence continues at coordinate 505,271,402 of NC_064629.1, read as the reverse complement.
TCAGAATAATGCCTGTGTTTGATAGTAACAGAAATATTATGACCAGAAAGACCCTCTTTGCCTGTGATAGTCTGCTTTTACTGTCCTCCATGCTTCATCTGTCATGGGTTGTTGTGCTACCAAGGTAGCAGAATTCCTTAACTTCGTCTAGTTCATGATCACCAGTTTTGATGTTCAGCTTCTTGCTATTCTCATTTCTGCTTCTTCTCATTACTTCCAGTTTTCTTCATCTCATTATTTCCATTTTTCTTCAATTTACTCTCTGTCACAGTTCTATACTCATTAGACTGTTCACTCTATTCAACAGATTCTATAATTCTACTTCTCCTTAACTGAGGATAGCTACATTGTCTGTGAATATTATCACTGAAATATTTTCACTCTGGATTTTAATCCCCTTCTTGAATCTTTTTATTTTATTTCCATCATTGCTTCATCTATGTGTAGATTGAACAATAGGGGCAAAAGATTTCATTCCTGTCATACACCCCTTTTAATCTCTCTTTGGTTCTTGTACATATTGTATATTACCCATTGCTTCCTATAGCCTGCTCTTATTTTTCTCAGAATTTCATACATTTAGCACCATTTTACAATGCTGAGCTGTTTTTCCAAGTCAACAAATTATAAAAATGTGTCATGATTTTTCGTCAGTCTTGCTTCCATTATCAAGCACAACATCAGGACTGCCTCTATGATGCCTTTACCTTCCCTAAGCCAAGCTGATTATTATCAAATAGATCTTCAATTTTCTTTTCCATTCTTCTGTATATTATTCTTGTCAGTAACTTGGATACATGAGCTGTTAAGCTGATTGTGTGATAGGTCTCACACTTGTCTTCTCTTGCTATCTCTGAAACTGTGTGGATGATATTTTTCTGTTAGTATGTCACCTGTCTTAGAGATTCTACACATCAATTTGAATGGTCATATGGTTGCCACATCCATTAGCGATTTTAGAAATTCCAATTGAATATTATCTACCTCTTGTGCCTCATTTGATCTCAAGTCTTCCATAGCTCTTTTAAATTGTGTTTTTAATATAGGATCCCCTATCTATTTCATAACAACTCCAACACCTTCTTCTTCTATCATGTCATCAGGCAATTCCTTCCCCTCACATAGGTCTTCAATGTACTCTTTTCACCTGTTTGCTCTCTCCGCTGTGTTTAACAGTGGGATTCTCATTGCACTCTTGATTTGCCACCCTTGCTTTTAATTTCACAGAAGGTTGTTCTGACTTTTCCATATGCTAAAATAATCCTTCCCATGATCAAGAAATATAGCTCAATGAAACTTGGACCAAAGACGGAACTGCTGCAGTATAGTACAGCATGTAACTGAATGAAGTGCACAATGGGAGAGACAGAAAGGACACTTTTTCAAAGAGAATAATTACACTGAAGTCACCACAATTCATAATGGTGCCTCGGATGTTGCTAAAGGTGGGACATGGTTTTTAATAGAGTGTGTAATCACCCCAAACAGCAATGCATGCTCTGGGCTGCTGGCCACAGGGTCGGTAAGGAATTTTTGTAGTAGAGCACTCTATTCCTCCACCAACACAGTTGAAAACTGTTGGATGATCACTGGAGCATGTGGACATGCTGCAACATATCTCTTCAATGTATCCCACATGTGCTAGTGGGATTTAAACTTGGGCTATGAGCAGGGCAGTCCATTTGCTGAATATCCTCTCATTCCCAGAGCTCCTCTATCTGCACTGCTCAATGCAGTTGCACATTGTCGATCATAAAAATGAAGTCAGTGGGCAAATGCACCCCTGAAAAGAAGCACAGGGGGAAGGAGTACAGTGTCACAATAATGCTGACTAGTGAGTGTACCATTTTCAAAGATTTAGATGTCAGCACATTCACACAACATTGTGCCTTCTCACACCATAACACGTGAATCACCAAAACTACCAGTATTATGTTCGACAATATTTGTGGGTGCATTACATTCTCCCACCTCTCACCATATGGAGGTATGTCAAGAATCACTACTGAGACTGAATCTACTCTCATTCAAGAAGAGCACATGACCTCACTGCTTGTTGGTCCAGTCACTATGTTCTTTGTACCGTCAAAAATTTCACTGCATATTTCTTTCATTTACCTTCTATACTATACTACACTGCAGCAGTTATTTCTACATATGGCCAAAGTTTCATTGAGCTGTGTTACTTGGCAGTGACACATCACTGGAAAGTTACTTTTATCTTTGAGTTTTGCACACTATTGTGTTTTCAACTTATAAATATATTCCTCACCAACATGGTTCGATTTTTTGTAGACGTATATGCATTGTATATGACCTTACCAACATTAAAAGGAAGTTGTGTATAAATGGTCATTAAACAAAAACATGTAAAAATGAAGTAGTATCTTAAAAATAACATTATTCTTGAAAAATGAAATACAGACAGCACCTACATGAGGAAAAATTTGAAAGTAAATTTACATTCATACAGCCTGATTATTTGGGATTTTATTACTTGTGAACAATGAGTAGTTCATAAAGATGGAAAGACTACATGCACAACAAACTCAAGGCATTACTAATAAACTACAATAAAATGAAATAAAGCTGCTGGTTGATTGGGTGATGAAACTACCATGTGTATTCATGGTCCCATTAAGAAAGATATCCACAGTGAGAGTTCTGTCTTGGAACTGTTTCCTTCTTAGGGAATGAAAGTCATCCTTCCAGTTCCGATGTCACTAGGTTTCCACATCTTCATAAAGCTCAAGTGGCTTTTGTCACTTACCATTTATTTTAGTATTGCACCCAAAGACATGACATTAATTTTCCTGGCACTGATCAATATGGCATGATTGTAATGGATTAGTGACTGATGCTTATCAAGATAGAATGAGGTGACAGAAGTCATGGGGTAGCAATATGCACATATACAGGTGGCAGTGGTATTATGTACACAAGGTATAAAAGGGCAGTGCACTGGCAGGGATGTCAGGTGACTTATGTGAAAACATTTACAATCTGATTATGGACACATGACAGGAATTAACAGACTATTCACGACTGGTTTGAAGAACATTCTGGACAGTTGTAGCAAATGATTTGGCCACCCAGATCACCCTACAGGAATCCCATCAAACATTTATGGGACATAATTGAGAGACCAGTTCATGCACAAAATCCTGGACCAGCAACACTTTTGCAGTTATGGACAGCTATTAAGGCAGCCTGGCTCAGTATTTCTGCAGTGGCTCCTGATGATTTGTTGAGTCCATGCCATATCAAATTGCTGCAGTATGCCAGGCAGCAGGAAGTCTGGCATGATATTAGGAGGTATCTCATGAATTTTATCACCTCAGTATAATGATGGCTTGGCTGTGATAGGTTGAAAGGATAATGACTTGGAAATGACTGGTCTCAATTCTTAGCAGCCACAAATAGCACTTGAGCTCCGGGGCTTCATTACCATCATACATAACATGTTCCAGATGTGCCAGTTTCAAGATGCATGATTATAAAGATAGAAATTGGTTGCTAGTGTCTTGTATCATTGGAGGAAGGGTGGGATGCTCACTTCGAGGCCATTTTAGCAACTCCAGTGAATTGAAATGAGTACCGCATAATTAGGTTTAAAAAAAAATTGTTTCAACTGTTGTTGAAGCTCAGCTTATGGAGGTATGGTTGGCTTTAAAATTGACATTAATGTTTGAAACAGTCATCCAAGTAGTTTCTCTGCTGGAGATTGTGCATCATGTGTAGTTGCCCTATACTGAGGGAGGAAGATCATTGTCTTTACTGTACCATCGAAACAGATTCATCATGTGTGACTCGAAAGTTAATATGAATCTTTCAGTAAGTCTATTGCCTCAAGATGACACTGTGCAGTTCTGAAGTGTTAAATGCCATTGGTTTCAGAAAATAGTTTAAGTCCCTGAGAAGAAAATTGTGTATGATTATCGACAATAGATTTTGGCAACCCTTCAATAAAGATATTTGATAAAGCCTGAGTAGCTGTTGTTGAAGATATCAATGACATCAGTATCACAATTGGAAATATGGAGGAAGCCTTGATGAGAATGAGCCAGTACCTTCTGAGAAATGGTCCTGCAAAATCAATATGCAGACATGAAGAGGGTTTTGATGCCTGTGGTCATGGAACATATTGTCAAGGTGGAGATGAGTGGTATTTTTAACAAAAGCGGCATTCTGCTGACATCATTTCAGTGTCTTTGTCAATTTTTTCTGGTAGCAGTGCTCTCTGGGAATGTGTTTGGTATGAATTATGCCCCAAAGCCATTGATGATACATCTGCCAGATTTGATGCACCCAACATAAATCATGATTCACAACACAGTGTGCATACCACAACACAGAACGCAGTTCAAAAAGGAAATCAATCTATGGGTTCAGCAATGAAAATGCAAACCTTTGCTCCTGAGAGTCAGTCAGTGAATAGGAGACCCAAAATATTCGTTGCCTCAGATATTCATGGCAGAGACTGTGCAAGAAACATTTTAAACTTAGCTTCAAATAAATATGATGTTGAAGGGAAGGTGATACCAGGTGCCCCCACTAGTGTAATACTAAAAAAATGCAATGACCTCCATAAGTTGACAAGTGAAGATTTTGCAGTTACCTGGGCAGGGGCTAACGATGTAGCAAAGAATGAAACCAAGTTGGCAATTCGTTCACTACATAAAGCCTTGTCAGCATTACAAAATACAAATACAAAAGTGATTGTAGTTGGTGTACCACATAGACATGACCTGCCTGAATGGTCTTGTGTAAACCAAGAAATTCAATCTGCAAACAGAAAACTAAAAAAAAAACAGCGAAAGGCTTCCATAACACTTGTTTTATTGATACTCCTAGTAACAAGGAGCTTTATACAGCACATGGACAACACCTTAATGCAACTGGTAAAGAACTAATTGCCACAAGGATTTATGAATCAGTGGAAACAAACAGGAAAGTGTACAAAACAGCAATAGAACTTAAATGGAAGGATACTGAAGTCTCAGATAAAGAGTCAGTGAGAATTGTTATTGACACAACTCCAGCACAAATAACAACAGAATCCTTAAAAGTGAACTCTGTTTGTGGGGAGAGGACAATTACTCAAGCAATAAACTTACCCAAGAGGACAGTGCAAAAGTTTGAAGAAGCAGCAAATAAGGTGGCAGGAAAGAAGGCACCATATAAGAAGAGAGACCTACTTGCAAAAAGAAGAACAACAAATCAAGCTCAAGGGATGAGAATACCAACACGTGGAGTACGGCAGTCAATCCGAAAAAAGAAACCACAACTGAGGGACCAGGATTTTTGGTGGGATCAGCAGTGGTTTCACAGATGAAAGCAGTTAACAAAGTGAGTCATCAAGTGGATGAACAGGTATGTGACTATCATAACACACATGATCACAGTGCATCAAGATTAAAGACATTAACTGAACCTACAACTTCAAATATAAAGTCAAATTGCTCTCAGAGGAATACAGACAGAGACAAACTACTTACTTTTCTACAAGTTAACATACGTTGTATTAGAAATAAAATTTTAGAATTAGAACATTTATGTAACACTGAGCATGTAGATGTTATATGTGTATCTGAGCACTGCTTAACACAAGAACAAGTAAATATGTTCATTCCCCAAGGGTATGTTGTGGGAGACATGATATGTAGAAAACAGAGAAAGAATGGTGGGGCGGGAATTTTTGTCAAAGAAGGAATAATGTTTTCCAGAATTGATGTATCTGCATACTCCTCAGAGCTAGATGGGGAGTTTAGTTGTGTAAAACTAATGAATGAAAATATAGTGGTAGTTAGTCTATATAGGTCGCCAGATGGTGATGTAAATTTGTTTATTGAAAAATGTGAATTAATAATTAAAAAAATATTGAAGAGTAAAATGAGAATTGCTATATGTGGTGATTTCAACATAGAAATGGTAAACACACAGAGACCAGTTGCTAGGACATTTTTGAATATGCTAAGATCATTAGACCTCTATTGTACAAATAATTGTGCCACACGTAAGAATGCCTGTATAGACAATATTATTGTGAATTTCCATAGGGAGGATTTTACAGTTAGACTTGCAGGAAGTGGACTTGCAGATCATGAGCCACTACTCCTTACCCTCTGTAAGAGGCAGTCAGTTAAAACTGAAGAATCTAAAGTAGTAGTGGTACGAAGACAGAAGGAAGAGTACATAAATATGTTTGTTGATAGATTAGGAAGTGCAGATTGGGACTTTATATATAATTGTCAATCTGGAAAAAGGGAAGCTGAAATTAGCTTTGGTAACTTCTTTAAAAAGTAGACAGATTTATGGTATTCTTGCTCACCAGTAAAAAAAATTAGATATCCAAATGAAATGAAAAAGTAAAGTCTGAACTGGTTCACACAAGAGCTAGTAGAAATTAGAGGAAACTTGCATATGCTGTACCAGATGCATAAACAAGCCTCTGACCAAGGGGCAGAACAGAGTGTGAACATTCATAGGTCATATCTGAAATGCAAAAAATACTATAAAGCTAAACTTCTTCTGACAAAAAAGCAAGCAGTGGAGAACTATATAGAAAGAGCTCCCAATAAATGCAAGGCAGCCTGGCAAATAATAAAACAAGAGAATACACCGAAACACACAGAAACAGCTCTGCTTGATCCTGAAGAATTAAACGAGTACTTTTTAAACTCAGTTAAAGAAATAACAGTATCAAAGCAACAAATTCATCGGCAATGAACCTTGTTGGAACACCACTGCCTGTTAACCTGGCATTTCAATGGAGGGCTGTCATGCCTGCTGATGTTATAAAAGCTGTATCCAAATTTTCAGGTTCTAAAAGTATGGACTGTTATTGGTTATCAAATAACATAATTAAAAAGACAATACACTCAATCGCCAAACCATTAGCTTATATTTTTAATAAATGTGTAGAATTTGGAGTTTTTCTGGATGCACTCAAGGTATCAAAAGTTGTCCCAGTTTTCAAAAAAGGAGACAAACATCTCCCCCAAAGCTACAGACCAGTCTCCATTGTTCCAATATTCTCAAAGATATTTGAGGCACTGATACACACACAAATAAGCAACTTCTTTGAAAAACACAATATCCTATGTAACAATCAGTTTGGCTTTCGAAAAGGGAAGAACACAACAGGGGCCATCTTGGAAATCATTGACCAAACCTTAACAGCTTTTGAAAATAATAACATGGTATCACTGGTATTAAGTGACCTAAGCAAAGCTTTCGATTGCATTCCTGTTGACATACTACTGGGGAAACTAGAGTTTTATGGGGTGAGAGGGAGCACTTTATCTGTGATAAATTCTTATTTAAGTAACCGAAAACAATTCATTTCAGTCAGAAATTTAAATTCTTCCATCATGGAAATCAGCACAGGTGTACCACAAGGGTCTATCCTTGGGCCCTTCTTCTTCATTGTCGCTATTAATGATTTACCTAAAAATATAGCTCACCCTGTTGTGTGTTATGCTGATGATACAACACTACTTACCACACATCAGAACATTTCAGATCTGAATAACCTAACAAAAGAAACACTAGATAAGGCCCTGGACTGGTTTGCAGCCAATAAGCTCCTATGCAACCCTGACAAAACACAACAACTTTTAATGGGAACATCAAATGAAGTAGGCAATAAGTCGGTAAAACTCTTAGGTATTCACATTGACTCAAAACTATATTGGGAGGAACATGTCAATCATGTATGTGAAAAAATATCTCGGGTGGCATACCTTCTCTTGAAACTAAGGGAGGTAGTGAGCTTGGAGTACCTTAGGGTGTCATACTTTGGGCTATTCCAGTCACATGTTTCATATGGTCTTATTATATGGGGGCACTCCCCTCACATCAAAAACGTATTGAAATTACAAAAAAAAGTCATACGTATAATATGTAAAAGAGGTCATAAGGAGCACTGTCGTCCTCTTTTCTCCAGACTCAGAATACTTACAATTATAAATTTATACATCTATGTGTCTGTACTCTATATTAAAAATAATATTTCAGAATTTATTGCCAGAAAGGAAATACATGAACACAACACCAGGGCGAATGGTAATTTAGACATACCGCGCCACAGATTAGCGAGAACAGGAAATTCCCACAAAGTTAACCCACTCAAAATGTTCAATAAACTGCCAATTCATGTTCAGTCCACGGATACAAATTCTTTTAAAATTAAGTGGTACGGCTGGCTGTCAGATCATCCATTCTATGACATTAAAGAATTCTTTGAGATGCCTGAGGAGAATATAAGCATGTAAAAGTTGTCTGTAGTTAAACATATTATTTTGTGCTGTGGTTAATCGTGTGTAATTACTAAGTTTATACTATAAACAATAAAATACCATATTATATTAGATTATAAGATAGCTTGTTGTGTTAGCTTTTAAAAGCTATCCTTTGTAATTTGGTACACTGCCATGCTTCAAATGTATTTATAATGTATTGACAGAAGTTTATTTTGTTATTCTGTATGTACTAGTACATCTTGTATGACGAAGCCAATATCATTGTAAAATGATCTATGGTGAATAAAATTCTTAAAATTCTTAAATTCTTAAAATCTGTGGTACCTTAGATTTAAGCACTGTGGCATTAATGATTCCTGTCTTTTTGGATTCTGAATCAACAGTACCAGAATGACACCTTTGTTCACTGTAAGAACATGCCTCATATTCTAATACAAGTTAATTTTTGGTTGATTAGGTAACTTCTTATCATTAGGCCACTTTTTTTGATTGTACTGTGTGATGTCAGACAAAACAGCAAGTTTGGCATTTAAATTAGAGTTTACTGGGAAATTTTCCACAGTGTCTTGATTACTGATAGCTATTGAAAAAGAAACATCAGTTGATGAGCCAAATTTTTTGTCTTGCCCTGTTGCCAGATTTTAAAGCAGATCTATATTTGTGTGCTTTGAGACCTGAATATAGTCTTAATTTGATAAAAGTAGTGCCCAGTGCTGCAAATGTTGAGCTGACTATGTAGGAACAACTTTTATGACCTCATTTTTATAAACATAATCATGAAATTTCTTCATTGCAAATATAACTACAAGAGCATCCTTCTTGATCTGATAGTAATTTATTTGTGCTACTGACAGAGTCTTGGAAGAAAATGCAATTAGTAATTCAGAACCATGATGTCGATGGAACAGAACAGCACTTATGCCACAATCTGAAGCACCTACAGCTACTGTGAGCATTTTGCTCAGATACTATGTCATAAGACATTTGGTATCAAGCAAACATTGTTTTAATTTGTTAAATGTGTGTTAGTGTTCAATGGTCCAGTTCCATTTGGTGCCTCTTCATAGCAAGATGTTCAGTGGTTCACTGATGGAAGCTACATGAGTGAGAAACTTCTGATTATAATTTATTTGTCCTTGGGAGACAGAAGATTTTTAATTGCATCACTATGTTGTAGTGTCAGCTTGATGTGGTGTGCAGACAGTATTTGTCCTGAGTTCCACACTTCGTGCTGACAGAAGATGCACTTATCTTTGCTGTCTGTGGGATTTTGAAAACAGATTTGAAATTCTGTAATGCCTTCTATGATGTTGTGCCTGAGACAGTTGTGTCATCAAGGTAATTCACAACATTTGGAATTTTCCAAGTCAATTGTTCAAACCTGGTGCACTGGCTATGCTGAAGAGTAAACTTTTGTAATGGTAGAGACTAAATGAGAGACTAAATGAAGTATTTATTACCATAAATCTCTGTGTGCCTTAGTCCAAAGGGATTTGCAAATATGCTTGTTTAAGTTGCAGTTTGACAAAGCACACACCACCAGCTAATTTTGACAACAGCTCTTCTGCCTTGGGAATAGGACACGAATCAACAATAGATTGAAAATTAACAGTCATTTAGAAATCTTCACAGATGCAAAGTGAGCCACTCAGTTTCTGTACAACTTTGATCAACATTGCCCAATGTCTGTTGGTTATGGCTTCAGTAACCTCACTCTGTTCAAGATGGTAAAGTTCCTGTTTTACTTTATCTTTGACCACAAAATAAATGCTGCAAGCTTTGCAAAATTTCAGCACCATATTTGGCTTCAGCATAATGTGTGCCTTGTAACCTTCAGTGCTGCTTGTTGCTTGGGGAAAAATATTCATCACATTTTTGCAACAGCTGATTTAACTTTCCATTTGGAGTATCACTTTGAATTTGAATCACTTCTTCATAATGGCAAAGCCCAAAGCACTGAAGAGATCCAGTACTAGCAAATTTGTTGCTTTGTTTGAATTTACAATCACAAATGTAGTGTGTTTCTTAATGTGTCTATACAAAACACCTGTTGAAAATTGTACTTTCACTGGAATCTCCTGATTGCTGTAACTGAACAGTGAAGTTTGAAACTATGTTAACTCTGACATTCCTAATTTTAGGTATGCCTGCCAGTTAACAATTGAAATTGACAACCCTATGTCATTTTGAAAATTTGATTGGTGCTTTGTTAACTCAAAGAGTCACAGATAACAGACTGTTGTTGTGAGAAAAGATGGCATTGACAAGACATTTCTTCTGTGACAATTTTCAAATTTGCACATGTTTGTTGTGAACATTACTTGGCTGTTTATTATTACCCACTGCAGTGTGTTTGAGTGTCTTTTTTTGTTTGCTGTGATTCATTTTGCACACCTCAACCCTTTATCCAATCTTTTTACAATAATCACTGTTTGTGTTACAATAGAAACAGTCATCTCTTCTGTGGTTTACACCACAGTGTGAACAACTCAAATATATGCTGAGAACAGTTTACAAAATTCACAAAAATTTACCTGAAAAGGAAGCAATTTAGCACTCTGAGAGGCTATTACGTGTAAAAATAGCTAAGCCATACAGTGTTGCCACAAAAATGAAAGTAAGGAACCATGCACTCTAAATCATGGAAAAGTAAAAAGTGTCCTGCTTCATTATTTTTCCCTTCACTCCAGTCCTGTTTCTTTCTACCCATTGCCCAATTCTGACAAAAATGCTGTGGGTTTGCTCCAACAAAATTCATTATTATCAAGTTCCTGTTTTTCTCATTACCAAAGTATTGGCAAAAAAATCATCAACAATTTTTAAAGTTTTATCCTTGCTGCCAAAATGTTGATACTTGGGAAAAAATCGTGAACAGTGTTGAAAGTTTTTCCTCATTGCCAAAATGTTGTGAATGCTGTCACTGAACGCTACTATCAATTCAGTCTGAACATCTACAGTAGCAGAAAAGTATTTGACTGCTATAGTTCAGTAATGTTGACTGATTACATGTTTGCTAATCAAACACTTGTTTGACAGCGCAACACCATAACACAAATGTGGAAACACAGTAAGAAATCACCAATAATGTTAATTAAGAACATGCTACAACAGGATACTTAACTTTGCTACAGTTTGGTGCATGATACTTTGTTTCCTAAGCCGAAAACACTCAGCTGGCGGCTTCACGGGTAGCGGAGGCTGTGTGGCATGGACTGGGCGGTTTTTTAGGTTAGAAGGCCTCGGGAAAGTATGGGGTGGGCTGCAATCTCAAAGGGACATGCTTGGATAAAGGAACAGTCAGAATTGTAGTTGTAAATTGTTGTAGTTGTGCTGGGAAAGTCCCTAAGCGTCAAGCGCTAATAGAAAGCACAGAAGCTGAAATCGTTATAGGTACAGAAAGCTGGCTAAAGCCTGAAATAAGTTCTGTAGAAATTTTTATGAAGTCTCAGATGATGTTCAGGAAAGATAGATTAGGCATAATTGGTGGTGGAGTGTTTCTGTCTGTCAGTAGTGGTTTATCTTGTAGTGAAGTCGAAGTAGATACTCCGTGCGAATTGGTATGTGTGGAGGTTATACTTAACAGCCGAAGTAAGTTAATAATTGGCTCCTTCTACCGACCCCCAGACTCCAATGATATAGTTGCTGAACAGTTCAGAGAAAATTTGAGTGTCATAATAAATAAATACCCCACTCATATGGTTATAGATGGTGGGGACTTCAACCTTCCCTCGATATGTTGGCAAAAATACTTGTTCAGAACCGGTGGTAGGCAGAAAACATCTTCCGAGATTGTTCTAAATGCTTTCTCCAAAAATTATTTCAAGCAGTTAGCCCAAAAACCTACGCAAATTGTAAATGGTTGTGAAAACACACTTGACCTCTTTGCCAAAAACAATCCAGAGCTAATAGAGAGCATCATGACTGATACAGGGATTAGTGATCACGAGGTAGTTGTAGCTAGGCTCAATACCATTTCTTCCAAATCCACTAGAAACAAACGCAAAATAATTTTATTTAAAAAAGCGGATAAAGTGTCACTAGAAGCCTTCCTAAGAGACAATCTCCATTCCTTCCGAACTGACTATGCAAATGTAGACGAGATGTGGCTCAAATTCAAAGATATAGTAGCAACAGCAATTGAGAGATTCATACCTCATAAATTGGTAAGAGATGGAACTGATCCCCCATGGTACACAAAACAGGTCCGAACGTTGTTGCAGAGGCAACGGAATAAGTATGCGAAGTTCAGAAGAACGCGAAATTCCGAAGATTGGCTAAAATATACAAACGTGCGAAATTTGGCAAGGACTTCAATGCGAGATGCCTTTAATAGGTTCTACAACGAAACATTGTCTTGAAATTTGGTAGAAAATCTGAAGAAATTCTGGTCGTATGTAAAGTACACAAGCGGCAAGACGCAGTCAGTACCCTCGCTGCGCAGTGCCGATGGTACTGTTAGCGATGACTGTGCCGCTAAAGCAGAATTATTGAATGCAGTTTTCCGAAATTCCTTCACCAGAGAAGACGAATGGAATATTCCAGAATTTGAAACACGAACAGGTGCTAGCATGAGTTTCTTAGAAGTAGATACCTTAGGGGTTGCGAAGCAACTTAAATCGCTTGATACGGGCAAGTCTTCAGGTCCAGATTTTATACCAATTAGGTTCCTTTCAGATTACGCTGATACAATAGCTTCCAACTTAGCAATCATATACAACCGCTTGATCACCGATAGATTTGTACCTACAGATTGGAAAATTGCGCAGGTCGCACCAGTGTTTAAGAAGGGTAGTAGGAGTAATCCATCAAACTACAGACCTATATCATTGATGTCAGTTTGCAGTAGGGTTTTGGAGCATATATTGTATTCAAACATTATGAATCACCTGGAAGGGAACGATCTATTGATACATAATCAGCATGGTTTCAGAAAACATCGTTCTTGTGCAACGCAGCTAGATCTTTATTCACACGAAGTAATGGCTGCTATCGACAGGGGATCTCAAGTTGATTCCATATTTCTAGATTTCTGGAATGCTTTTGACACCATACCTCACAAGTGACTTCTAATCAAGCTGCGGGCCTATGGGGTATCGTCTCAGTTCTGCAACTGGATTCGTGATTTCCTGTCAGGAAGGTCGCAGTTCATAGTAATAGATGGCAAATCATCGAGTGAAACTGAAGTGATATCAGGTGTTCCCCAGGGAAGAGTCCTGGGGCCTCTGCTGTTCCTGATCTATATAAATGACCTGGGTGACAATCTGAGCAGTTCTCTTAGGTTGTACGCAGATGATGCTGTAATTTACCATCTAGTAAGGTCATCTGAAGACCAGTATCAGTTTCAAAGTGATTTAGAAAAGATTGCTGTATGGTGAGGCAGGTGGCAGTTGATGCTAAATAACGAAAAGTGTGAGGTGATCCACATGAGTTCCAAAAGAAATCCATTGGAATTCGATTACTCGATAAATAGTACAATTCTCAAGGCTGTCAATTCAACTAAGTACCTGGGTGTTAAAATTACGAACAACTTCAATTGGAAAGACCACATAGATAATATTGTGGGGAAGGCGAGCCAAAGGTTGCATTTCATTGGCAGGACACTTAGAAGATGCAAAAAGTCCACTAAAGAGACAGCTTACACTACACTCGTTCGTCCTCTGTTAGAATATTGCTGTGCGGTGCGGGATCCTTACCAGGTGAGATTGACGGAGGACATCGAAAGAGTGCAAAAAAGGGCAGCTTGTTTTGTATTATCATGTAATAGGGGAGAGAGTGTGGCAGATATGATACACGAGTTGGGATGGAAGTCATTAAAGTAAAGACGTTTTTTGTCGCGGCGAGATCTATTTACAGAATTTCAGTCACCAACTTTCTCTTCCATATGCGAAAATATTTTTTTTTTTTTTGAGCCCAACCTACATAGGTAGGAATGATCATCAAAATAAAATAAGAGAAATCAAAGCTCAAACAGAAAGGTTTAGGTGTTCATTTTCCCCCCGCATGCTGTTCGGGAGTGGAATGGTAGAGAGATAGTATGATTGTGGTTCGATGAACCCTCTGCCAAGCACTTAAATGTGAACTGCAGAGTAATCATGTAGATGTAGATGTAGAAAACAATGATTTCTAAATAACTTTGCTGTCTCTTGGCAGTCTATGATATTGTCATTACATTTTAACTGATGGTAATGATGCAAACACTCTGGGGTTGTCCTATTACTCAGTTAATAGCGAATGCAAAATCATAATATAGTCTTCAGAGAGCTGTATTGTGCTGACAGCAGGCAGATGCTTGGGAACTGCGAGAATGTTTGCAGTGCATCATGTTTTGTGCCTATTGGCGGAAGAATTTCCATGTCTGCCAGTAAAAAGTGGAAAAAGTGCAGTCCCCAGTCAACAGTGTTACCTTTGGAGGCTGTCAAAACCATCAGTGAATGAGTACATTGTGCTGAATGTCGTGGTGTGGAGGCATAAAGAGGTCTGGGTTTCTGAGTGCCATCTGGAGGCTGGTGCACAGAACTGAGAGGCACCAGGTGAGTGGTTGTTCCTTTGTGGTGGTAACCTCTCATGGTATCTGTTGTGTACCTCTTGCTTGGTACACAATGTATATCTTCTTTTCCCTGCCCTTATCTCTTGACTTCGTGGGGTTGGCTTGTTGATCTGGAGTTGGCCATGTTAATGTTAGAGGGTGGCCAGATGCCCCTCCTGTCACCACCTTTTTCCTCCAGGATGGAATTCATGTTCCCATCTGGCTCTAGTGTTATCACATGTGACAGTGTAAAATGTTTTCGTAATGCATATGAGTTGTATAACTGAGGTAGGGTGTAGGTGCCACCTGAGTTTTCAGCTAGTGAGATGCGGCAAACTGCCTAAGAATCACATTCAGGCTGGCAGGCACACCGGACCCCATCATTATGTAACTTTGTACATGTACACACCATAGGTAGAATTGTAAATGATTGAAAATTCAATTCTGTGTGACAACTAGAATCATAACTAGGGTGCATTAGTATTGTTTATGTTTAGTTCTGTTAACAGGTCTGATAGGTTCTATAAGGGTCATGGACAACATCAGATGTTGAGGGGTCACTGTGAAGGACACAGAGATGAGAGACAGCATTATCAGCACCTGACAGAGTTTGAAAGTGGCCCCATTGTGGGTCTCAATTTGGCTGGCTTATTGAATCATGTAATATCCAGATCTGTGGGTCATTTGGATGTGACAGTGGCCAGATGTTGGACTGCACATAGAATGAGAGGTCAGTCACACTTGTCTTTAAGGTTCCAGTTGACCATGTCTGCCCACCACAAGGGAAGATTGCCAAATTATATACCAAGTACATTGTAACCTCCAACTATGCAACTGACATCCAAGAATAAGTAATGGATTGCCTGTAACATTTTGAGTCATCTTGCACCAGTGATTGGAGACTAGTAGCAGCCAAAGTAGGAAATTTTTGTGTCATGTATAGGCTGCCATTAACACCACCCACAAATAGATGCACTTAGATTGGTACCATGACTGGAAAGCATGGACTTCTGGTGAATGGCATTGCTTTTTGTTAAGAGTTCTGCATTACCCCAGATGGCCACCTTCGGCAAGTATGATGGTGACTGGAGGAGAGATTCAATTATTCCAATGTTTTGGAGAGGAAAAAGGGGATTACTCCTGCTGTCATGGTGTGGGGATCTTCAGGTCATGTCTGGTAATGACTGAGGGATCTCTGACAGCACAATGGTACGTTATGGTATCCTGCGTCCTCATGTGTTACCTCTCATGCGACAGCCGATGATGCTCATCTGCATATGACACACTTCTCTATGAACTGTCTGAATTATGTTGAGGTAATCCTATGGCCAATAAGATCCCCAGATCTGTCAACAATAGAACATGTTTGGACCAGCTTGGATGTTGAGTCCCTCCCAGTGCTAGTATCCAGGGCATCAAGGACCAGCTACAACAGTGAGGAGCAGCCTGCCTCAGGAAAGGGTACAACAACTTTATGACACTCTTCCCAGCCAAATCAGTGCAAGCATTCAGGCCAGAGGAGTTGCAGCATCATACTGATAAATGGGCACATACTGCCAAGTTCTTTGTAAATTGGTCTGAATTTTGTAATCATTGAAATAACATCACATACCATCTCAACCCATGACATTTCATTTCATTTCCTCCTTTTTTCTTTTTTGGTTAGGCAGTATATTTACCATTGAGAAATAGTTGAAATTGTTAAAATCGAACAAAGCTCCAGGACCCAGAGGAATCCAGTCAGACCTTGAAAAGATTTCCAAGTTGTAAAAGATTGGCAAGTTGCCTTAGAAGTTCAAAAATCTTAATTTTTGCACTTCAGAAAATCTACAGTTTTAATATACTATAACTACAGCATCAGTAAATCATGGTTGTAATCTATCAACTTATACAAATACTTGGGTGTAACAGTTTGTAGGGACGTGAAATGGGATGATCACATATGCTCAGTGGTAGGTAAAGCAGAATTCGGTAAGTCTACATGATTGCTTTCAAAGACTCATGTGATACATCCTAAAATATTGGTGAACTGTGTGAGACTTACACCAGATAGGACTATCGGGGATACTGAAAGTATACAAAGAAAGACAGCAGGAATGGTTTCAGGTTTTTTTGACCCAGGGGAGAGAATCTTAGAGATGCTGAAAAACCTGAACTGGCAGACATATAAAAATAAATTCCAAGTATCCCATAAGAGCCTACTCACAAAGGTTCATGAATCTAGGAATATATTTCAGTCCCCCAAGTGCTGCTCCGGCAGGGACCACAAAGACAATATTAGACTAATTACAGAGTACCCAATGGCATTTAAGCAATCATCCTTCCCAAAGTTCATACACAAATGAAATACAAAGGATCCTAATACTTGGTATAACAGGAAGTACACTCTACTTTGCATTTCATAATGGCTTGCAGAGTATACATGTAGATGTAGACACAGACACACATGATTTCACTTTTGCTCAGTTGAAATGCCGGAAGTCAGATTATATATGTAAAGAAACATATGAAATGCACAGATTTTGCATTTTGCTAGTTTTGTGGCAGCTACTACACTACCGTATCAATGATGAATAGTGTAGTTTCAGATGCCACAGAAACAGTGGAAACTGTTGAGGAGAACAAAGTGTGTTTCCTACATAAGACCAGTAGCAATATTGTGTAAATAAATACTTCAGGAGCCTAGACTGAAGCTGCAACAGATAATTGACATATAAATATAAACACTGAAATACATACTGAACTCAAATATTACCTCTACCCACTACTGCACAGGCACTCAGCAAAATTGTGTGTAACAACAGAAAAACGGCCCTATCAGAATTTAGATGAAGTGCCGGTATGCCTGCTGCAAGACTATACAAACACTATAAAAACTCATATGATACTTCCAAGTAATGTTGTTTTTAGAGCTGGCCAGAGTGGCCAAGCAGTTCTTGGTGTTACAGTCTGGAACCGCGCGACCGATATGGTCGCAGGTTCGAATCCTGCCTCGGGCATGGATGTGTGTGATGTCCTTAGGTTAGTTAGGTTTAAGTAGTTCTAAGTTCTAGGAGACTGATGACCTCAGCAGTTAAGTCCCATAGTGCTCAGAGCCATTTGAATCGTTTTTTGTTTTGTTTTTAGAGATCCTGCCTGTCCAGAGGGAAGGTGTCCCAATGAATACATAAAATTATAAACCCATCTCATTACTTCCATTATTTTACAAAGGAACATAAATTATGAAGAAAAATAGTCACAGAGTATATTAAGATGTACATCTCATGAGTGAAGGTCAGTATGGTGAAAGATCTGGAATAAAACACATCACCAACAGTTCAAATCAAAAATCTTTTATGGAAGAGTTGAAAAAATGTGAATGTAATGATGATGATGATAATGTATTTTGGGCACTCAACAGTAAGAACTCCAGTGCCCATACTAAAATTCTATGAGAGAAGTGTGTAGATAAATGTGGTCAAATAATAAAGAGAGAGAAATACAAAAATCATACATTTTGTCAGCAATAAACAAAAGTTAAAAAAAAAGTTATAGTAGAAAGGGAAATTGATTGAAAAGATTTAAAATGGTATAGCAGACAGCTGATTGCGCGAATAAAAAGGATGAGTCAGCCACTGTGCAACACACTGAAATCTCCAGCCCAAAAGCTTAGGCATACTACACTTGTATTTTCATCATCTAAAATAGGTCAGATCATCATCTAAATTTGCTTCTGCCCTTGCATAACAATATCAAATGCATTCAGTTAAAATGTGCCATATAGTGATTTGTACACCATAGACTTTATGGAGAGGTGAGGAGGTGGAGGGTTCTCTTGCTCTTAGTGGAGTGTGAAGCCAGGTGTTAGCGGAAAGTGCCCTATTCGCAAGTGGGTCAGGGTTACTTCATCTCGTTGATGTGACTGGTATACAGAATACCATGGTCAGATAAATGGCTTTATTGACCATAGCTTATTGTCCATCATGGAGAGCGAGTCTTCCTCCTGCAGTAGTATGGCTTCGTGACTCAACAATGAAATGACAATGTGCTGTGGATTGTCACATTGTGTTCCGTACAGGTGTCCTTGGCTATCTTGTCTGCTTATTCATTTTTCCAGATTTCCATGTGCCCTGGTAACCAGCACAATTATTGCCACTTCTTCTGCTTTTGAAGACAGAGCAATTTCTCTTGCACTAACTGAATCATTTTCTCAGCTGGATACATTGGCCCCAATGCTTATAGGGCACTAAAGGGAATTGAGATAGGTGAGAAACTCTTTGCTCAGAAGACATCTTACCTGCTCCATTGCTGTCAGGATTTCATTAAAATCTGTAGTAAGTGTAGTATATTCATTGGAAAGGTGAATCCTGGAAACATGACCGCACAGTCAAGGGATCCACCTCATTTTGAACCACCAGCATACACTGTTTTAAAACCGTGATACCTGTCTATAATGGTATAAGACAAAGATTGGCAGGTAAAAATTTGGAATGCAGTCTTTTTTAGTATTTGTCAAATCTATAGTAATTCTGGACCTCTTTAGCAGCCAAGGTGAAGACCTGCTTCAATTTTCAAGATCAGCTACACTCATTTCTAAAAAGCAAATCCTATATGGCCTCACTGCTCACTGTGGATCATTAAAAATTTTTCCATTGGTGGTAAGCAACAAGGCATGCAGGTATGTTTGGTGTGGATGTTGTATATAGGCCATTGCACCACAATGAGTTGTCGACAGATGCTAAGCAGAAGCTCACCAGCAGGATCTAATGGCAGCAGTGGCCAGCTTAATTTCTTCATGATGCACCATGTCCAACATTTTTATAAAGGAAGATCTTGGAGACCCAAATACCATTCACCATTAATCAAGTGCAAATTTCACAAATACTCTGTAAAACTGTTTTTTTAAACCTGAATATCCCTCAACCTCAACTCAAGAAAGTTAAAAACAGAATAAGAATGGTTAAAAAGGAGACACATAGACTTCTTCTTTGAGAAACTGAAACTTCTCTTCTCCACCCATTCCACCAACCTTACAGCAGTCAGCAGCAACTGAAAAGTTATTATTGCAAAACTGGAGGAGGAGATGAAGATGGAGAAGTTTCCACAAATAAATCTGGACAGGATTTATAATTGTCAATGTTACTCTGTTAATAACTATGTGACAGAGAGCCACACTTAAAGTTGTATCTTGAGTAAGAAATTTAAAATTACCTAGCCAAAGGAAGGACTCTATAAAAATCTGAAGAAATCCTCAAAAGCCCCATTCATGGAGTTGTCTGAGGATATTGTGCCTCCAAGTAGTTCAATAGGCCTTTTTGATATATGCAGAGTGTCCCATTTGTCTTGACCACCCTAAATAGCTGTTTGTCCAAATGCAAATTATAAAATGTTTCAAGCAAATGTTCTTTAGTCGTCAGGGGGACATCAATCAGCATGATTACCTTTGTTGTAGCTTTGTTTTTTTACAAAGATATGAACAGCTGTTTGACTTTTTAAAATGGTATCCTGTATTTTTTATTCAGTAATTCATTTCCTCTCCTAAAGACCTATTCAAAAATGTATCACAGTGTACCATCCACTGAAACACAACATTATTAATTACATAACACAACACTGACTTTGATCCTGGGGTCACAGACTCACCCACTTGCTGGAGTTGTCAGAAAACAAATGAAAACCAAGTAAAAACATAACACAAAATTGACTGTGACTCTCCTGTAACATTGCCCAGGGGTAGAACATTCAAAGGTGCTCAGAGTGGTGACTGTGGACACCAGTATACTGGTGCACTCATTAAGTGAAAGAATTATTTACTGCTTCCATTGTTGCCTGCTGAAGAGAATTACAACCAAGTACAATACGTTCCTGCATGTCCTCTGGAGTTGCTGGAATATTATGATAGACAATGTCTTTAATGTATCCCCAAAGAAAAAAGTCCAGAGGATTTAAATCAGGAGACCTAGCAGGCCAGGTAACTGTTCCTCCTCAACCAGTCCATTTAGCAGGATACCTTTGGTTCAGAACATGATGTGCACGCAAGGAATTATGTGCTGGACATGCACCATGTTGATACCACATAAGCATTCTGGTTCTTAGGGGCACTTCATCCAGAAGAGGAGGAAGAATTCATCTGAGGAAGTTGGCATATGCTGTGCTGTTTAGACTA
This sequence comes from Schistocerca cancellata, assembly GCF_023864275.1. NCBI lineage: Eukaryota > Metazoa > Arthropoda > Insecta > Orthoptera > Acrididae > Schistocerca > Schistocerca cancellata. Next base: position 505,250,467 of record NC_064629.1, on the reverse strand, counting down.
CCATTGATGAAATATGGGCCAATAATTGTAGTACCAAGCATCCCACACCAGACGTTAACTCTCCATTGATGCTGATGTTCCACCTGTCTAAGCCATTGTGGGTTGTCACTGGACCAATAATGCATGTTCCTTGTATTTACCTGTCCTTTGTTTGAGAAGGAACATTCATTGATAAGTAGAACATTGGAGAAGAAGTTCAAGTTGGTGAGAATTTGCTACTGTGCCCACTGACAGAACTGTATGCGATTCTGGAAATCATTCCTATGCAATTCTTGAAGCAGGTGTACATGGTAAAGATGGAACTGGTGACATGTAAAAATACGATGTACACTGGTTTCAGGAATGCCAATCTCGTGTTCAAGCTGTATTGTGCTCACATGTGGATTCATAGCAATGGAAGCAAGAACAGTAACTTTGGCAGCTTTGTCAGTGTGAGTGCGTTGTCATGGGTTGAAACTTCCTGTTACCTGAAGTGTCACAACAAGATGAGAAAACATCCATCAGGAAGGTGGGTTCTTGCTAGAATATCACTTTCTGTACAGTTCCTCTGCCTGCATAGCATTTTGCTTACCTTCAACAACAACCACAATAAAAGAGACATTTGCCAATGCTACTTGTAGGAAGGTCAGCCTTTACTGTATGCCTACCCTGCACAACAGTATTTAAAAGGACTACACCACTGTACTAAATGTACCTGTACATAAGAAGACAGTATTGAAATTACTGTTCTGCTAACTTACATTCCCAATAGATGAGCAGCATTTCTACCTTCTCTTTGTTAGAGTACATTCGACTGACACAACTCTTCAACTGATGATGGTTGATGGAATGATAGGTGTGCATTCTACTTATGTTTACATCTGTCCTCTGTCAATGTCAGCATGTGGATTTTTTCCATTACTCCGAGTACCTGCACTAAGCACTGGAGCATCAATGTCAATGTTGTGTTATGTAATTAATAACGTTGTGTTTCAGTGAATGGTACACTGTGATACATTTTTAATAGGTCTTTAGGAGAGGAAATGAATTACTGAATAAAAAATACTGGGTGCCATTTAAAAAAGTCATACCACTGTTCATATCTTTGTAAAAAATAAAGCTACAATGAAGGCAATCATGCTGATTGATGTCCATTTCCAGATCCTGCAGGTGGGTCTGGAGTCTTCATTTCACATTAAGGCAGCCATTGGGTACCTTCCACCTCTCCCAGAAATACTGCTAATGATCTCCCATATGACTTAACTTTAGTGAAACAGTTTATGATGTTCAGGAACTGTGGAACCATCGCGAATAATTTAGTGACACTTTACCCTCACTACCTGAAAATCTGCGAGGTTCTCTGCAGTTGGTGAACACATGATGCTATGCAGAGATGCACTCCTACATGTGATTGTTGAGCAGTGTTTGTTACCCCACCTACGGGAGCGCAGTGTTTTTGGCTGTCCTGAGGATTTTGGAATTACTGCTTCAGAGGCACAGTCCACATGTCTGATCTTTTGCGCTGAACTGCATCACGGAGTCACCGGAGGACATCTTCACAGTAGTCCTCTGTCACTGTTTGTTCTTCAGGTGCGTTTTTGTGATGCACAATTCCACGGACATCAAAGAAGACAGTCAGCATCACTGTGATTTTGCTCCACACCTGCCACACTTTCTTCAGCCTTGGAAACTTGGGATGCTTCCATTGTGACAACTGTCTTTTTGTTTCTGGGTCATACCCACACACCAATGACTCATCTCCAGTTATCATGGTATTCAGAAACCCAGGATCAGTGTTGGTGGTGTCCAGAAGGTCCTGTGCAATGTCAAAACTGAGGTCTTTTTGTTCCAGCAACAACAACTTGGGCAAGAATTTTGCAGCCACTCAGGACGTGTTCAGATCATCACACAAAATTGCATGTGCAGTATCTTTACTCACTCCAACCTCTTGGGCAATTTCCTGTATGGTCAAACAATGATCTGCCATCATCAAATTTTGCACCCTCTCAACAACAGCTGCACTGCGAGCAGTTTGGGGCCTGCCAGTAAGCTGGTCACACTCTGCTGATGTGCAACCATTTTTCAATTGGTTGAACCACTCCTTAATTTGTGTTACACCCATCACATCTTCTCGAACCACCTGCTGAATCTTAAAAATTGTTTCACTTTGAGAATCACCAAGCTTCTGACAAAATTTGATGCAGTATCTTTGTTCAATATGTTCAGTCATCTCGAGGGAATCGGTAGTCCAATGAACATGTTGTCTATTACCTCACTCAGTGACCGACAGGCAGTGACTGATGCGCTGGAAGGTGGGAACAAAATTCACACATGCGCGTAAAGGTCTTCCTTGACAGTGTACGGTGGTGCTGTGCTATTGTCTCTATTCTGCACAGGAAAATCAAAGTTCGGATCCTTTTTAGACAGTCCTTGTATACAGTAACACAGTATGACACCTTTCCAGTCCAGTGTACAGCAACATAGAACTCTGTCAGCAGAGTGTTCTCAATATATATCTGTGATTTTCCCACAGAATTCAAGCATGGTTTTCATTCCCCTGCATAAATGTCTGAAATACTGAGTGCTCCTTCAGCTTTGTCCATTAGTATATGTGATGATTCAACACTTATCTAAATGTTACTGTCATCAGCAAATAAAAATATTTTTCCATGCCTTAAATTCTATTGAATACAATTGCTTTACAGGGTGTACCATTTACGTTAATCCCCCAAATAACATTTTGTGCAGAAGCAAAATGAAAATATATCAATAAGATGTTGTTTAACTACCAGTGGGACATTAACCAGCAAGATTGTGGCTAACTTGTAAATTGTTCATTAGAAAATATGAACAGCAGTATGTCCCTTTTAAATAGCTCCTTATACTGTTTATTTGGTAATCAAGTTTCTCTTCGCAAGACTTGTTGAAAAATGTATCACAGTATAGCATTCACATAAACAGTAGCTTTCACATAAACATTATGTTATTGGCCATGTAACACAAAACTAACTTTAAATCTCCTGTACTAGGACACATTCACTTACTGGAGTTGATAGTTAACAAATGGAATCACAAGGAAAATGCATACTGACATTCCCTACAGATGAATAGCTTTTCCACCTTCTCTTTGAATACGCTGTACACACACAAACTTTCAACTGAAGATGATTAACTGAATGACCAGTGTGCATTTTCATTGTGTACCCAGAGTAACATAACTCATACATTGGCTGGAATTGACATTTGTTTACTCTCAACTGCAGCCAAGTACAAGTTACGTTACTCTAGGTACAAAGATATACTGCTGTTTGTGTCTCTGTAATGAAAGAAGTTAAAAGAAAGACACAATTATTCTGGTTAATGTCCCACTAGTAATTAAACAACATTTGCTCTATTTTTTACTTTGCTTCTCGACAAAAAGTTATTTCAGGTTGTCAAGACAAATGGGATACCACAAGTATTAGGAAAGTATTTGTTTCCAGATATTCAGGAAGCTGCAATAATATCAATTACATGGTGATAAATGTTGTTATGGAACACATAACAAGCACAAAATTTTTAGATTTCTTGCTGTCTCATATCTGCAGTGGGACAAGTAGGGCCTATATTACAGTACTGGTACTTGAAATGTGAATCACTGTAATATGATACACTCTCTGAGAAATAACCTCAGAATGTTCAAATGATCTTTAAACTCCCAAAAAGGTAACAAAAAATAGCAAGACAGCTCAGTGCAGTGAGAATTTTGATAGTTCCATGTGAATATACCTGTCAAATAGTGATCTAACAAATTAATAAAATATGTGGGGAGAAGGTACAACCAGCATTTACATCTCAATAAGTAGAACAGACTTAAAGTCCAAACCATTGTACTCTAAAATGCAGGGAAATTGTATAACAAGGGAAACTGTGAAAAATTATTTATTACAGATATGTTACCTTACTGTCAATGATTACTTAAAATGGCATGCAAATTAATGACAAAAATGTTCGTCATAGATGTGTAATTGTCATAAACAAAAGGCATTTTATAATATGCTCTGTGGAATAGTTACAAAACTCATATGAAAGTGCAACATAACATAATGAGCATCTGTAGTTAAACTAAATGTATTTGTTGATGATATCCATATCACACATATTGTCAACACATGGATAAATGAGTAAAAAATAAACTATTTATTATAAACAGTATGGTCTCAGCACACTACAGCATGATACTCCTGACAATATTTATTTATTTATTATATTTACATTTTCTCTGTTATTTTCTTTATTATCCCTATCATATAGGCTTTGTAGTTTAGCAATGCTTTTACCCAAATGACCACTCAATTGTGATTTGTGTACTGAAATCCAGTTACAAAATCTATAAATTGCTCTTTTGATGGGTCCAGAATGAGAATGAATCAATCAATGATGAATGAACAAATCAGACCAGTTGGGATTTATGTGACTGTTGTTCCTTGAAGCTATGACGAACTTCTTTAAGCATATTGGATGTTTACCTACCACATATTTAACTTACACAGTCTTTCTATTGTCTGACTGACTCCCAATGTGAGGTCACGTGGTCTGTGTGATGTGTCCAATATGATGTAGATTATTTAGCAGCCACAGATCACAGTGGGCAGCTCCTGCAAAGCAGGAGACATTGTCAAGTTCACCCATGTACTAAGTGCTACTGCCTCCAAGTAGCTGTCCATATTTATCCATAAGGGAAGCTGTGTTCATTTGTAATTGCAATGAAATGTCTCTCCTGCTACCATAGAATCTTTACTGGTCTCATATTTTCTTTCACCCTTCATGTAAAGCCATCGTCCCATACTGATGTGTTTAATATCTCTTATGATTAATGACCATCCAGCATCATTCAACACACAAGAGATGGTGACATCTCTGTCAAGAACACTCAGAAATAAAAACTGACTTTAAAATATTTTAAACATTGATTTATTGTTACAGAACTACAAATAAAATAAAAAAATGGTGGAAATGAGATTAGTTAACACAAATAGGAAGACAATGCGTGGAAAGAAAAACATTTACCCAGAAAGTAAACTGGTGATACAAGTTATAACTCTATTTACAGAAATGAAGTCCCATGCTTCTTGACAGAGCATAGGGGAACGATGCGGGAGACCTGCACTGCCATACTAGGCAAGGTCCTAATGAAGTGTTTTGCCATTGCCTTCATCTGACCATAATGGGAATGAATGATGATGATGATGATGATGATGATGACACAACAACACCCAGTCATCTCAGGGCAGGTGAAAATCCCTGACCCCACCGGGAATCGACCCTGGGACCCTATGCTCGGGAAGCGAGAACACTACCATGAGATCATGAGTGGTGGACCACTCTATTTATAATAAAAGTAATTTAAATGATCAGCTGAGACTGAAGGCAATGGCTGAAATTGAAAGCAAAGAAATATGTAAGAGCAAGGAGTAGTAGTTAATGGGCAATCTAATAATGATGGTTTTAGACAGTTTCTACTTAGGAAATGAGGTAATGAAACAGCAGCTCACAACTGGAGCTTTAAAGACACTGAGAATTATCTATGTAATGGAATGTATTCTCAGGCTGTTCAGTTTTCCTTGTGCCTGCCAATATTAACGTACCTCATACTTACCCATATCGATTTACAGAAATGAGAACGGAATCGGAATTGGATTCCTCAATCCCCCCCCTGCTCTGTTCCCATCTTCCACCAAGAGCTGCACCAGAAACAAACAGAATGGATTGTAGAGGCTCCCACAGTCATCAGTATGGGGACTATTTCTTTTGAACCTTCAGTCAGTCATGAAATCAAAACAAAAGTGAAAATCTAATGAATCTTGGCACAGATATATTGCACAGTGTCTCAAGTGCACCCATCATTAATTTCAAGCTTTTAAGTTATGAGAACACAATAAGCATGTAAAGATGCTTAGAACAACAGACTCTTGCACAAAGTGTGAAGTGCCTGCTGAGGGGTTCCACTTGATTTTATGCAACTCTCATAAAGTAACAGTCACATGTTTCCTTCTACGTGACAATGCTCAGACACACAGACACACACTGCAGGTGCAATAATGATGCTTCTGCAGCTATTTCAATGGGAACTGTCTGATAACCCACCATATTGCCCAGATTTGGCCCCCTCTAATATTCATCTCTTTGCTCCATTGAACAGCTGGGCATGAGGACAGCATTTTGGCACACACACACACACACACACACACACACACAGTGATTTACAGACCAGCATAGGGAATGGCAGAAAGCACAGACAGCTGTGTTCTACGATGAGGGTGTTGAATAGTTTGTACGATTCTATGACAAATGTCTAAGTCAGAGCAGCAACTATGTAGTGAAGTAGCTGAAAGATGTGAATAAAAGTAGCAAATAAAACGTTTTTGATAATCACGGTGGTTTCGGTTTTGTGACTGATCAGATGTTGAAAAAAACATCCTCCTAATAATGAAATACGTCAACAAACTGCTAGAGTAGAATTATAGGCAGGAAACATGAATGCCCAGCAAACAGAGGAATCACAGAGGCTGTAATTATCTACACCAATTGTTAATTAATCAAAGAGGAGTTTCAGGAAATGTGATAGTAAGTAAAAGATGCTCTCCATCAGGAGAACCACAGGCTGTACATTTTCTGTGTTTCAGTGATATTCTAGCTGAAAACCTGTGGCATTGTAATGAAGTGTCTTCCTTGTTACCGTAAAAACTTTACTGGTTTCACTGGACAGAGAAAATGTGAAGTGATGGAAACATACAGCTGCCATTAATGAAATCATTGACTGATAACCTACTAATTTAAAGTTAAGGAATTTAACACTTTACAGTAGAAGAGTTGCTCTGTTATTTCAGACAAAAAGTTTACTCAGACAGTTACAGCAGAGGTGCATAGTGGCTGCAGCACAACATCAGTTGGCACTGCATGTATGAATCTGTCCTCGCATTATTGGATAATAAATCTCTGACTGTTATGAGTGATGGCAGTCTAACAATGGTTATAGCTCCCGGGAGAAAAAAATCTACATTAGACCTAACACTATTCTCCCCTTGAATTGCAGTAATGGCTAGGTGACAAGTACTGGAGGACTCTCTAAGATTGCATCATTACCCTATGCTAGTGGGAATGCCATCAGGACCCAGATAGTTGACAATGGCCTCCCTCAGGGAGCCATATTGAGTCCCTGCCTGTACATAGTGTATACACAAGATGTTGAAAATTCACTGGTGATCTTTCCTTGTATTTGACCACTTATTACATTGAGACAGCAAAAGAAATTATGGATCATGCCATATAAAACCTCAAAATTAGATGGAAAGAGAATAATACTGGAAAAATCATTGATGATTATTTTTGCACAAAGAGGAGTTCTGCACTGCCCAAATAGCATAAGGCATAGTGGAATAAACATCCCATTCAGGAATCAAGTTAAGTTATAGTTCTGAGATTTGACTTTAGATTAGTGTGGAGACCTCAAATAAAGATTATTTCTTCCCCATGTACTGGCCACACATCTCAATGTGTAAATTTTTCTGAAAGCATCATTTGGCTTTAATGTATGTTATATATAGCTAATGTATTCACTGTTTTTTTAAGTAGTTACTTTAAGATACATAACCATATCTTTTGAATATTTACACTAATGAGTCAAAACATTATGACCACCTGGCTAATAGCATATTGGTTCACCTTTGGAATGCAACACAGCTGCTATTCTTTATGGCATGGTTTCAATAAGTTCTTGGTAGTTTTTCAGAAGTATTTGGAACCAGGTGTTTGGTGGCAGTGAGCCTCACTGTGAGATGTGACCATTATATATATAGACACACACACAAACACACACACACACACACACACACACACACACACACACACACACACACACACACACACAGTAAAACTCCACTAATGCAAAAGTTTGGAGAATCTGAACAAGATATTGGATGAAGGAAAAAATAAATATAAAGCTGATTTGTAGGTAAAGAAAGGATTTCATTCCACTTTAGGACTGAACAACTCATTATTGAAACAAAATTTATTGGAATGAACCATTTATTGCACTGGTAACTACAGTACTGTATCACATGTTTGTGAAGCAGTACTCAAATATTCACTTAAAGGAACTTGAGAAATCAGTAACAGACTTTTGCCACAAAAAATGAAGCTGCCTGATGATGCGATATTGTTCCGGCATTAAATGAACATCATGTCAGTTGGTGTGGCCACAGTGTGCTATTCCATGTAGCATAATGCCCATACAAGAGCATCTGCAGAGTTATAATGTGGGACAATAGGTTTAGGAGTTTCTTCTCCTTCCACTATCTACATCTTCAGATTTCTCATCAGGTAGATTCTGCATTATAGAGACAATGTCTTCACCACCGATTTCTTGATGACCATTGTCACTGACTGATATACTTCTTTGAAGACAATTTTCCCCTGTGTCTTTGCACCCTAGGATTTCTTGAGCAAGCTGAAGGATATAATTATTCTATGATGTCAGAATGTATGGGGTTTCTTTAAATGTGAGACTTGATGATAGTTTCTTAGGCAATGTTTGTATTAAATTTTTGCTCAAATTGTCTCTAGCCTCAGCTAGCTACATCCTTTATTGTTATGTTTTTCATTTTTTCTCTGATGAAACAGTCCTCTCTTTCAATTAGAAATCGTCGAAGCTTTTTTTCTGTTATTCCTCTTTAGATTTTGTAGCACACCTTGATCCATTTGTTACTAGATAGAAGTGACATTTCATGGGGTGTAGGGAACAGTTTTCATGTCTCCATTGACTAGCTTCATTTCTGAAGCCTGAGATGGAACATTGTCAGTCACAAGTAGAGCTTGAGGTGGCAAACAATTTTCTGTTTGAATCTTCTGACAGAGGAAACAAATTGTTCCTCAAAGCACTCATTAAACAGAGCACTGGTCATTGAATCTTTACTTTGATTTTCATAATAAACAGGGAGAGTGTTCATATTCATGTCTTTTATGGCATGTGGTATTGCAGACTTTCTAATTACTATGAGCAGTAATTTGTTTTTTGGCACAGCATTGCTACAGGCTAAAAGAGTAAAATGTTGTTTATTCATTTTAAAACCTGGCGCAGATGAATTTTCTTTCAAAGCAAGAATTTTTGTTGGGAATACTTTGCAGTTCAGTCCAGTTTTGTCAGCGCTATACACTAGCTGTGGTGAGTAGTTTTCTGACAACACTAAGTCTGGAAATTCATCTAAGAATGCATCTGGGTGGTAACACTGGCTGATAATTTTTGTTCACTTATCATTAATTGTCGTATCCCATGTTTTTTTTTCCAATGATATAACCAATACAGGTAGCAGTAAATGTTAGATCACCATTCATAAATTTGTTCAGCTGCAATGCCTTTCTTGACTAAACCACAAGAAAGTTGCTTCATCAGTTCTGTCATACAGTGACATGGTGGAGTTGTGGCATTGTTTCAAAGTTTTTTCACTCGCTGTGTTGCAGAAGCTTTCAATTTTCCTCCAATTATTTTGCAGTCACTGATAGTGGCTTTTCCAGCACCAAATTCAATAGCCAATTTTGTAGCACTTCCCCTATTGCCAAGCCACTTAAGCACATTCAGTTTTTCCTTCAATATACAAGAAATATGTTTTCATTTGCTTCACATTGTACTATACACTATAGCATCTGCTTTATATGTACAGTATTGACCTAATTTATGAATAAAAAGCATGAACGCAGTACTGTATAAGTCAACCTAATTTATTCATTGTACTGTACGTATGGTATTTATTAACAGCAGCCAAACAAACTGTGCTTTAACTCCTCTGAACACTCCTGTAGCAATCAGATACATAGTTGTATTGTTGTAAAGTGTTATGCATTGTATTTGCAATATTGTCACTTCCTCACATTGCAACATTGCCAGTTTCTCACAATGGCGAACTATGTTGCCTAGTGGCTGGTAATCCAATACAGCAGCTGTATTTGTATATGTACAGTATATTTTCTTTGGATAAGCTGAACATTTTTGTTTCCAAACATACCACACTCTCAATTAGTTTGGAATACTGGGGTTCTATTTGCATGCAGTGATAGTATCAAACACTGTTGAAATATTTATTTCTAGATTATGAGTAGAAGACAAAAAAATATGCAATAAAAATTAAACTTATCTATTCCATAAGTATCAGTATTCAGTACAGTATGAGTAAACCAAAGACAACTTAGAATGAATGTTTAATACTGATAATGAGAAATTTTTATTACAGGTACCAAATGGCATGAAAGACGGAAGTTACTGACACCAGCATTTCATTTCAAAATTTTGGAAGATTACGTACATGTATTCAATAAAAACAGTAGAATACTGGTGAATAAATTATCTGAAAGTACTCCAGGTTCAACAGTGAATATTTTCAAATACATGACAACCTGCACACTGGATATTATATGTGGTGAGCTTACAACTTATGTTCAGATTACTGACAAGTCACATATTTTGAGAAACTAAGGTTGATATACATGTTGCAACCAATGAGGAGACCCAGATTTTTATATTGTTCTTAAAAGCCAGTTTCACCAAAATTACTCTTGGTGAACCTGGTTTTTAAGAATAATACAAGTTAAAGTTGACTTACATTTCCAATTTCTTTCAGTATTTTGAAAACCTACACTCCTGGAAATTGAAATAAGAACACCGTGAATTCATTGTCCCAGGAAGGGGAAACTTTATTGACACATTCCTGGGGTCAGATACATCACATGATCACACTGACAGAACCACAGGCACATAGACACAGGCAACAGAGCATGCACAATGTCGGCACTAGTACAGTGTATATCCACCTTTCGCAGCAATGCAGGCTGCTATTCTCCCATGGAGACGATCGTAGAGATGCGGGATGTAGTCCTGTGGAACGGCTTGCCATGCCATTTCCACCTGGCACCTCAGTTGGACCAGTGTTCGTGCTGGACGTGCAGACCGCGTGAGACGACGCTTCATCCAGTCCCAAACATGCTCAATGGGGGACAGATCCGGAGATCTTGCTGGCCAGGGTAGTTGACTTACACCTTCTAGAGCACGTTGGGTGGCACGGGATACATGCGGATGTGCATTGTCCTGTTGGAACAGCAAGTTCCCTTGCCGGTCTAGGAATGGTAGAACGATGGGTTCGATGACGGTTTGGATGTACCGTGCACTATTCAGTGTCCCCTCGACGATCACCAGTGGTGTACGGCCAGTGTAGGAGATCGCTCCCCACACCATGATGCCGGGTGTTGGCCCTGTGTGCCTCAGTCGTATGCAGTCCTGATTGTGGCGCTCACCTGCACGGCGCCAAACACGCATATGACCATCATTGGCAGCAAGGCAGAAGCGACTCTCATCGCTGAAGACGACACGTCTCCATTCGTCCCTCCATTCACGCCTGTCGCGACACCACTGGAGGCGGGATGCACGATGTTGGGGCGTGAGCGGAAGACGGCCTAACGATGTGCGGGACCGTAGCCCAGCTTCATGGAGACAGTTGCGAATGGTCCTCACCGATACCCCAGGAGCAACAGTGTCCCTAATTTGCTGGGAAGTGGCGGTGCGGTCCCCTACAGCACTGCGTAGGATCCTACGGTCTTGGCGTGCATCCGTGCGTCGCTGTGGTCCGGTCCCAGGTCGACGGGCACGTGCACCTTCCGCCGACCACTGGCGACAACATCGATGTACTGTGGAGACCTCACGCCCCACGTGTTGAGCAATTCGGCGGTACGTCCACCCGGCCTCCCGCATGCCCACTATACGCCCTCGCTCAAAGTCCGTCAACTGCACATACGGTTCACGTCCACGCTGTCGCGGCATGCTACCAGTGTTAAAGACTGCGATGGAGCTCCGTATGCCACGGCAAACTGGCTGACACTGACGGCGGCGGTGCACAAATGCTGCGCAGCTAGCGCCATTCGACGGCCAACACCGCGGTTCCTGGTGTGTCCGCTGTGCCGTGCGTGTGATCATTGCTTGTACAGCCCTCTCGCAGTGTCCGGAGCAAGTATGGTGGGTCTGACACACCGGTGTCAATGTGTTCTTTTTTCCATTTCCAGGAGTGTATTTACTCATGGGTAATGATAACTTCTTGATCACTTGTTGCTCAGTTTCATTGTATTTTTAAATTATTAAAACTCTGCTGAAGTATATCGTTTTGTGCAAAATAAAATCTTTCAAAGTTTTTGACCTGTAATTAAAAAATAGGAGCTAAATAGAGTTAAATGAGAAGTAACAGATAGTACATAATATTTTGAACTGGACTGGTATAACTGACTCACATTGTCTGCTGTACAAAGAAATGTAATGGACAACTTTCACAATAGATTATTATGTGAGAAACATGAAGGACAGTGAATGTAAGCTGTGGGATTATAGCCACTCATTATCACTGACTTAATATTATCTGCTAGCCATTATTCAATGTTTTACCAAGTCATATTTTTCTTATATGTTCATTCTGTTAATTCATGTGCACTTTGCATGTGGTTATAACATTTCTATGTTTTGTCATTGTCTGCTTGTGATACTTTCCCAGTATTGTGCCCAAATTAAATAGTTAGTTTGGATCACAAAATTAATGTGCTATATTTTACTTCAGTTTTCAAATTTTACTTGAAACCCTATATTTGAGAGGTAAAGGAGCATAAATTCAATTTCAGCATTTTTTGTTTAAGAACATATTTGTAACACTGACATACTGCATCATTTGTCAAGAAGGATGGTGATCAGTGGCAGCCCATTGCCAATTTAAGCTATCTTAATAGAATATGCAGCCTCTTAACAAATCCTGAATCAGCCAGGGGCTGGTGCAGAATCAATAGTGTATTCAGGATCTGAGATGGAAGGGAGGATCTTTGTGATGCAAGTGATGAAATAGTTTTGAAAGCACACCATCAAGTTGCTCGGGGTGCATACAAAGTTGCTCTGGGTGTATGCACTACTAGCCAGTATCCATTACATGTTCTGGCTGTCTTCAAACAGATAATAAAATGATGTGTATGTTTGTGTTGTGGGGCAAGATGTGAGTTTGGGTTTTGAAGATTTTTTCTGGTGGAGGGGAGGGGGCTGGACTATTGCCCTCTGTTGCCACTTGCTGGGTACATTCTTGAGCAGAACTACTACTCTTCTTCCACAAATCAAGTAGTGTGTGGGCATTATAAACATCGTCTTAAGGTTAAACTGCTGAAATTAGATTTATGCCCCTTTCCCTCTCAGGCACAGAATTTATGACAATATTTCAATAGTGTACAGTAATGTTTGAGAAATATTCTCATCAGTAAGTCAGGAACTTCTGTATTAATTTTGTGCCTCAGTACATACCATCACAGCTTACAGCTATATCAGGAGTTAATGGCTAAAATTAGAGTTACTATTTGTTTTATTCTAGTGCAGTCAGTGAGCTGTCTCATTTATTTACACACACAGAATTTGTGTTCAGAAATATGTGTGGATTGTGATACTACTTCCCTGAAATGCTAAAATCTTGCACAAAACTTTAATATGTATTTGTTGTTAAGCAAGCTGTATCTTTTCATGAACCTCCATTGATATTTTGTGCAAAAGAGGAATGCAAGAAAATATTACATTTCATAAAATATTTTTTTATGTCCACAAGTATTACCAGTGCTCATGTTGGCTGATCATCATTGTGAAAATTCTAAAATAACATCTTTAATGTTTACTCAATATTATTTGTGAATAACTTCACAAATGAGACCATTCAATTATACATTTTACTTAAATGTAGGAACAGCTGGGTTGATAGGCCACTCAGGACATACCGATATAGATTGATCATAGTTTTCCTAAGCCATTATATTCATACAAGTAATACATTCCTCTGCAGAGCCTTTGTGTAATGGAAACAGATTTTGCCATACAATAGTACATGAAATTTAGCTACGTTATGTTGCAATTTACATAATTCATCATGGCCATGGAAATGAAATGGATAAATATTTCTCAGTTTTATTGCTGCATCAGATTTTTTTGCATACACATGCTTTCAATGACTTCCTCTGTCATCATTGTCAGGAGTTAAATGACATACTAATATGACATTGGGTACTTTTATAAATAATCAGCCAAATACTGTCATGAGGATGTCACAAAGTCATGGAACTTCCATATGCTATGTGATGGACATTAATAGTGGCATTGATTCTGTGAGATGGTGGATAACTTTGCTTATTTTCTTATTTCTCTGCAGCCTTTCATCATGTTCTTCTAAAAGAGGCATCAACATAACTTCTGGTAACATATGGAACTTTCATGACTTAGTCTGACTTCAGTGACATAAGTGTGCCAACTACATATGGAAGTACCGCTCTGAAATCACCTATTTGTCTTTAATTTACCACTTATGTGTGCATCACAGTAGTTCCATCATACTAATGTAAAAGCAATGGTTGAATATAAAATATTCCTTAATGCAGGTTATTTTATCATTCTTGTTTTAATCTAGCAGCTTGCTTACTTGACACACATCTCTGCCAATTTAATGTTACTCTTTTTTAATTTCATTGTGTAATATATTTTGTCAATGGTTATATTTAAATATTGTCTTAGTATATAAAATATTTAGAGGTGCATTGAGCATTCTGGACTTTGAAATGACTTTCATACGCATGGACAGTTTTGAATTTGCATGAGAACCCTATGTACCTTTAATGCAAAGGAGCAACCACAGCTAAACCAAGACCAGGCAGATGTCATGTACTGACAGACAGGGTGGTTGTAAAAAATTGCATGAACCAGCAGAAGGAATCACTCATGACTTCCAAGGTGTTACCAGCAGTTCAGCTAGTACAGTGAATGGGTGTACAGAGTTAAAGGAAATGCAGTACAATGGTTGAGCAGCTCCTCATAAGCCACACGTTTCTCTAGTCAGTACTTGAAAACACTTGATGTGGTATAAAGAGTGATGCCATTGGATAGTTGATAGCTAGAAAAAAGTGATTTGTAGTGATGAATCATACTAAATCCTATGTCAATCCAAAGGAAGAGTTTGGGTTTGACAAATTTCCAGTGAACAGTACCTGCTGTCATGAGTATTGCCAACACTGAAGCACTGAGGAGGTGGTGTTATACTATGTGGATTTTTTTAATGGTTAGGGTGTGGTCCCCTTATTATACATATAAAATACTACGTAAAAAAGAATATGGAGACATTTTACAGCTGCGTGGTCTGAGGCATCTTGTCAAGGTCCCCACAGCTCCCCCCCCCCCCCTCCCTCCCCCCATCAGAGATTCAAGTCCTCCCTCGGGCATGCGTGTGTGTGTCGTCCTTAGTGTAAGTTAGTTTAAGTTAGATTAAGTAGTGTGTAAACTTAGTAGGGACCGATGACTTGAGCAGTTTGGTCCATAAGACCTTACCACAAACTTCCAACATTTTACAGCATAGTGTACTGCCTACAGTTGGGAGGTGATGACTGTATCAGCATGCACTATGTCCTAAAACAGCATCTGTGAGGCAATGATCCATGAAAAATATATTCTTGAAATGTACTATGACTGAACATAATGGAACATATCTGGGATGAGTTAGGACATCAATTTCACTCCAAACCCCAGGTTCCAGCATCACTACCTTCTCCAGTTTTGGCCCTTGAGGAAGAATGCGCTGCCATTCCTCCACAGACTCCATTCAAAGTGTCCCCAGTAGAGTTCAATATGTCCTTAAGCTGAAGTCTGGATATACCTCACATTGATGTCCACTAATAGGCATCCAGGTACTTTTGATCAGATAGTTTATATGATCATTCTGCTTTGTGTAAGAACACAGTCACTCCCAAGTATTTGTTACTTGATTGACTTTGGTTGTAAGTTAACAATCCTGTGGTTAAAGACTGCTGCATTTTTGCATTTCATGAAATGAGTGAGTTTGTTTTCTTACAGTAAGATGTAGTTGCCATATTTCCACTAGGCTGATGTTTTTCAAATATGAGAGAAAATAATATTATCTTGTAGGTAACTAAATACATGGTTCACTGAAAGTTTTGTGACATTTTGGGTGAATGTTGATTCCTCCATTTCCAAGAAGGTGATTGGTATTAACACCAGTTGTTAGTAAGTAATGAAAGTTTGACCTTGTTTGGCCTAATTGACAGGGTGCTAACTAACTCTGTCTGAACATGCCTCAGAAGGCCCAATGATACTGATTGACCGTCAAGTCATCCTCTGTTGAAAGGCATCACTGGATGGAGATATGGAGGGGCATGTGGTTAGCACACTGCTCTGCTGGTCATTGTCAGTTTTTATTACTGGAGCTGCTACTTTTCAATCTAGTAGCTCCTCAATTGGCCTCACAAGAGCTGAGTGCACCTCACTTGTCAACAGAACTTCAAAGACCTCAATGGTCACCCATCCAAGTGGTAGCCAAGCCCAACAGTGTTTAACTTTGTTGATATGACGGGAACTGGTTTTACCACTGTGTCAAGGCCATTGGCAATTAATAGTCTGTGAGTCCTTCATTTCTTTAGCTAAGCATGTTAGTTAGACAGAGGCATCAATGAAACTCACATAGGAGTAATACTGTTATTAAGTTTTATGAACCTGAGGTAGGACTTATTACAAATCAATGTTTGGAAGATATGCAGCAGGCTATTGGCGATTCTCCATCTTCCAAAGAAATGCTCTATCATGTGTTAATTCATTCAATCAAGTGTGATACTCTCTCGAGTCGGTTTGGATGAATCGGTAAGAGCTGAAGAGTGTTGCTGCACTTAGCATCAAACTGAATACATGTTTGAAAGCAGATCAGTAGCTGTTTATGACATCCTGAATGACAATATTTGCATTAAAAAGAACTTTATTTGCTGCTTATCACATTTTCCAATGCCACACAAAAAAATTCACAAGTCCAGATAATTCTTCAACTAAGCAATAACTCTGATCTAGCTTTGCATGATTTCTTCCTGTTTCCCAAAGCAAAAGAAATGATTTATGGCAGTCAACTTGTGCCTTCTGAAGCAGCAATACCTAGAAGGAACGTACCTAAGGAACCTCCAAAAGAAATTTAGTGTGAAGATTTTCCCAATTAGTTTGGATGGATGCAGCAGTGCACAGGACAGCAGAGACAGTGCTTCAAAAATTTTGTAAAAGTATAACTAAGTGTAAACATCTGCACTTTGATAACAGTTTCAGAATTTTCAGAGTAATTTGATACTTCACATGCGTAAAGTCTGAGACTGTATCTCAGAATAACCACAAAGTCTTTAAATAAATCATGAACAATAGTGGTCTTATAATGCTTCCAGTAGGCAAACAAAAAATCATTTCTGTGTCTGCTGATGAGTATCTAACATACATTCTTCCTGTTAAGAAGTTCTAAATTTCCAGAAGGCATTCAATACTGCACCACACATCAATTACTAAGTAATATACAATCATATAACATAAATATGTGACTTTCTCATTGAATATTTGACTAATATACTGGATGGCAAATATTCTACAGAAATGAAAATAATACCTCTTGTGGCTGAAGGAGGTGTAATAGGATCTCTAATGTTCTCAATATACATAAAAAATATCAGATAGGATCAGCAGTGCTATAAAAGTCTTTATTGCTATGATGCAGCTGTCTGCAAGAAATTATCACTGTTGGACAAATACAAGGGAATACAGAAAGCTTTGATCAAAATTTCAATTTGTTGTAATGAATGACAGTTTTCTTTAACTGTGAATAAAAGTAAGATACTGCCAATAATAAAGAGAAAGAACCCAATGGTTTCAGTTACAAGATTAGTGGTGGAAAATTAGAGTAAGTCACATTGTATAAATATTTAGGGATAATAGTAAGAAGTGATATGAAATGGATCTACCATTTATAATGAAAGGCAAATGGAAAACTTCAGTTTCTTGTAAGGGTTCTAGGATAATACAATAATCCTGTAAAGGAAATCACATACAAGATACTAGTGTATCCTTATCTAGAACACCATTCCAATGTTGGGAATCCTTATCAAGCAGGCATGACAGTAAACATCTAACGGGTTCAGAGATGCAGTGTCAGGAATATAATAGGGCAGTATAGCCCATACAGAAGTGTAACACTAGTGCTCAGAGAACCACCATAATTGCATGTCTTGCATAGGGATCATGAGTATAGTATAAGGGAGTTTAGAGAACATTCACATAAATATAGACAGTTCTGTTTCCCTTGCTCACTACAGGAATGCACAGGACAAAAATTAATATTGGTATAATGTACCCTCCAGTACCCTGTACAATAACATACCAGATATCTATACAGGGTTATTACAAATGATTGAAGCGATTTCACAGCTCTACAATAACTTTATTATTTGAGATATTTTCACAATGCTTTGCACACACATACAAAAACTCAAAAAGTTTTTTTTAGGCATTCACAAATGTTCGATATGTGCCCCTTTAGTGATTCGGCAGACATCAAGCCGATAATCAAGTTCCTCTCACACCCTGCGCAGCGTGTCCCCATCAATGAGTTCGAAAGCATTGTTGATACGAGCTCGCAGTTCTGGCACGTTTCTTGGTAGAGGAGGTTTAAACACTGAATCTTTCACATCACTATGTGTGAAACTTGCCCGCACGCGTTCAACCGTTTCTTCGCTCACTGCAGGCCGACCCGTTGATTTCCCCTTACAGAGGCATCCAGAAGCTTTAAACTGTGCATACCATCGCCGAATGGAGTTAGCAGTTGGTTAATCTTTGTTGAACTTCGTCCTGAAGTGTCGTTGCACTGTTATGACTGACTGATGTGAGTGCATTTCAAGCACGACATACGCTTTCTCGGCTCCCGTCGGCATTTTGTCTCACTGCGCTCTCGAGCGCTCTGGCGGCAGAAACCTGAAGTGCGGCTTCATTCGAACAAAACTTTATGAGTTTTTCTACGTATCTGTAGTGTGTCGTGACCATATGTCAATGAATGGAGCTACAGTGAATTTATGAAATCGCTTGAATCATTTGTAATAGCCCTGTATATAGATGTAGATATTGAGTCACAAATATTGCTAGATATGTATACCTTCTGTTTTTCTGACACAATGACTGCTCCATAAAATTTCCAGCATACAGCCTTTAATGCAGCAGGCTAGATATGTTTTATAAACATTTGTCTTTAATATGTTTTGGTCCCATAGTGAAACTGAAGCTTTTTAAATATCCAGAAATGTCCACATTTACATATACACTCAGAAAGCCAATATGCACTACATGATAGAGACGACTTTGTACCAGTATCATCCAGTTCCTGTCCTGTCCATTCATGAAGGGAATGTGAGATATTTTAATGCCTTTTTTCACCCCACAATCTTTCTTATTTTACCCTCATGATTCCTATGTGAGACATAATATGGAGCCAATGTAAGTGTGGTACTGTCTACCATGAAAACCAGTTCTCTAAACTGACCAAAAGTATTTTGTGACTGCATCACTTTTATTGGAGAAATCTCATTTAAGTGTTGTTTGAGGCCTCCCGAGATGTTAATTGCTTGAATAGTTCATGGATGTTGTGTTAGATAGCAGCTGCCTCATGGAGATATTATGCAGTTTCACACAACACTATCCAATGCAACACATTTTTACCATTTAAACAATCCTGTTGAAGTTTCCTAGGCATTTCTGTTACACTTTTGAATAGACTGTGTCATATGTATGGACCAGTTCAGGAGTTTTTCTTTTTTTTTCTTTTTTTTAAAAAAATAGCTAAATTGTTTTCCGTGCTCTCTTACAACCATGGGAATCATTTCTTTGTCCAAGAAATCTGTAAAAAAAAACTAAGATTAAGAGTGATGTTAATTTGTATGAAATTTGTATTGAGCCTTACAGAGACAGAGTGTACATCAAGCACAGAGGCAGTCTTGCAATTTAATCACAATGTGGTCTGTATGTTATGCCATTTCTGCTCAGTAAACACTTAGTGTCTCATCATTAATTTTAAAGTCTGGCACACCCATCTCTTAACAGAGTAGACAAATGTTTTGACTGGAATTCACATTTACCTGGTTGGAGGGAAGCACTGAGTCACAGACAGACACTATTAAAAGACTTCTAAAGTTTTAGCTTGTAAACAAAAAAGTCCTTCAGACATGAAAACACACACAGACAGACACACACACACACACACACACACACACACACACACACACACACACACACACACACACAGAGAGAGAGAGAGAGAGAGAGAGAGAGATACACACTTGGCTGCTGTCTGTGGCTGATTGGGCCCAACTGTGGGCTGCACCTCACCTGAGTGGCCATAGACAGTAGCCAAGTGTGTGTGAACCATACTTGTGTGTGTGTGTGTGTGTGTGTGTGTTTTCTGCTTCTAAAGAAAGAGTTTTTTTTTTTTTTTTTTTTTTTTTTTTTTGTCTGGAAAGTAAAAGTTTATGAGTCTTTTCATTGTGTCTGTCTGCAGGTCATGCTTCCTTCATGTGGTGAAGAGCAATCTATCCTTTTCATGTTGTTGTTCCATCCTGCCATGGTTTTATTTGATGGTTTACACTGTACTCACATGATACTGGCTACACAGCCAAAACTGTGCAGTCTAAAATCCAAACTAAATGCATACTTAAATTTGACAGTCAATGAAGAAGATGTTGCCTTTTTTGCCTTTGTGTGTTATTGTACTTTTAGCTTCCTTTCGTTGTTGCAGATATGCACAGTATTTTTAGTTGTTTGCCAACTGAATGCAACAATAGTCTGTGTTTTCCCTTATTCATATGTCTTTTTCATTTTGCTTTATCCAATAGCTCTTTCATAACATTCCAGTTTTCATCAAAATGTCTATATTTACGAGTGCAATGAAGACTAGCTCGAAGCTGCAATGTGATCTATTTTGAGTGTGTTTATGAGAACAGTATTTTTAAAATCTGAAATTTGTATCAGAAGTTTTGCCATGATTGTGATACCATGAATCTGAATTTTTTTTTTAATTTAGTGTGATGCAACTTAAACATGGATTAAATCATAAATTAACAGTTGTAGTCTTCTCAGTGGAAGAAATCCTTACAGGACTGGAGGCCCAGCATATTTAATATGCCTGGATGAAACACCATCTCTCTATATCTTCCTTATTTCTCCATATTCCTTTTCCCAACTTTTCATAATGTTTCTCCATGTTCTCTTTGCAGTCTGTTGATAATTTATGGTCAGCAGTATGAATGCAGACTTATTTAGTCAGTCAGCTAAGCCTTACAAAACTGGAAAACATTCATGCCATACTGGCACAAATCAGCCTATATTTTAAAACAAAGATGGCATCTTATTTTACACTTATCAGTTTTCACTCTCGTTAATCACTAGATGGTGTGTTACCTGAGTTCATTAAACAATGAGGAAGGAAAGCGTCACAATGGCTACTACAGTTTTACAATAAAACTGAGCCGAAAAATTTCTCAGCATTTTAAAACTGCAAAAACTATAGTTATTTCAAGCCAGGAAAACCTAAAGAAGACCTAATGAACTATCGTCTAATCACACTACCAAGTATCTGTAACAGGATGCTGGAAACATTCTGTATAATGGAATATATATATGGGCATGGGATCGGTAATTGGGATATAGAAAACTTAATTCCATATATGTTGTAGCTTGTATATATTTACACTTGATACTGCACCCGTACAAAATGAAGTATAACAAAGAACTGACTAAAGTAAAGTTAAGATGGAGGCTTGGCAGAGCACTTAGAGTTCACAGATATTACGTTTCTGATCGATACAAACTATCGATGCCACACAGCCCCTCCCCCCCCCCTCCCCCCAACCACCCCCCCTCCCGCAGCATGGAGTACTACAGATGTCCAAGGGTGAGGGCGTGGGGGCGTCGACGTCGATAGAAATCGTGCGCGTAGGCAGGTGCACCACAGGTACTTCCATCTCGAACAACGTGGGTTGTGCTGGCGGAGCAGCGAGAGGCAGGTCCAATTCATAGTCAGTAAGCCACCATGGCCGGATGAGATGGCGGCCGGCCCGGGAGTAAGCAGGTGGGTCAGTCGACGGCGAGGTGGAGGCATGTGTGGCCCTTAAGTGGATTGAGCCGTCCATAGAAATGAAAGCACGTAGAGATGCTCGGTCACACTCGCCCGGGAGTGTGAGGTTGTGTGCAATGTTGATGTGTAAGGGACCGTCCGATGGCAGGACCTCAGTATCTGTCAAAAGAATGAGCACTATAGAAACGTTGTTCCCTCAGTGCGGCAGCACGCTACAGGACAAACTGATAGTAGGTTTGTGTGTCTTCAATATTGGAGGTGAGGGCGCGAAAATTGCACAAAGTGAAACAGGGGGCGAGGTCGGGAAACCAGTGAACAGTGGTGAACAATCTTCAGTGGAAGAGGTGTGCGGTGATGTTGATATGATCACATCTTCATTCTCGATCAAGGATGGATCATCTGTAGAGTCCTACTGCAGCAGTGTGAGACCATCATGGTAGACGAAAGCCGGTGTGCGCTCTTTAATCATGATACCAAAAGTCATGTCCCCCCGTCACAGGACCTTGTAGGGGCCAAGATAAGGAGGTTGAAGAGGCTGCCTAACTGCGTCATCATGCAGCATGACGTCGGAGCAGTCGGAGAGTGTGGTGAGAACATAAGTCTCAGGCGGTGAGAGACTGATGGGCGGGTGCAACTGTGTTTGTTGAAAATGCATGCGCATCTGGGTAATGAAATCTGGTGGTGGTGGGGGGGGGGGGGGGTAGATCCTCGCTAACCTGGGAAGAATAACTTCCCCCGGTAGGACCGGATTCTCGCCAAAAACAAATCGAAAACAAATTCGGATATAGTCCCCTGTAGGTCAGGTTTATAGGTCGAGCGTAGACCAAGTAGCACCCACGGGAGAGCTTCCAACCAGAGACAATCATGGCAGCGAAGGGCCGTCTTGAGGGTGTGGTGCCATCTCTCCACCAACCCATTGCTTTGTGGGTGATAGGTGGTAGTGTGTATTTTTTTAATATCGCAGATATTGCAGAGGATGGTGACAAGGGAGGATTCGAGCTGTCGATCCTGATTGGTGGTGATAGTGGTCGGGCACCCGAAACGAGCAATCCACGAGCCAACAAAAGCCTTGGCTACTGTCTCGGCAGTAATGTTAGGGAGAGGGACAGCTTTGACACAGCGAGACAAACGGTCGATAGTTGATAAGATATATCTATGGCCCTCCGAAGGAGGAAATGGCCCAATCAGATCAATATGTACATGGCACAATCGTCCTGCGCGGGGATGTCGAACGTGCTCAGAGGCGGGGAGGTGTGGCGGCTGATCTTGTTGCGCTGGCAAGCGATGCAGCTGCGTGCCCAGGTTTGACAGTCCCGTTTGATATTCTTCCAAACAAAACATTCTGACACGAGACATGTGGTGGCTCGAACGCCCAGGTAGGTTAGTTTATGCAGGGCATCGAAAACCTGTCGGCGCAGCTCGGGTGGGAGCAAAGGACGTAAGGTGCCGGTCGAAGAATCACACACACCTCGTCGGAAACGCCAGGAAATTTAGCCTTTGTGAAAACAAGTGATGTTTGTGGGTCTCGTAGGAGAGCCTGAGAATCTTCGTCAGAAGCTTGGAGGGGGGCCAGATCGGAAAGATCAACGATGTGGGAAACAGCAAGAAATGCGCAGCGACGTTATCTGCACCCCTGATGTAATGGACGTCGGTTGTGAAGTGGCGGTAACGTCGAGGGGGTGGGTCCTCAGGTGGGTTGCAGAACGCTTCTGCCAGTGGTTTTTGATAGGTGAGGACGACAAACGAACGTCTCTCGGCGTCGGGGCGGAAATGTTTGATTGCCTCGTAAACAGCAAGGAGCTTTCTATCGAATGCGGAATATTTTCTATGAGCTGTAGATAGTTTCTTGGAGAAGAAATGAAGCGGAGAAATCATGTCACCCTTGCGTTGTTGCAACACTGCCCCCACCGCGATGTCGCTGGCGTCAGTAGTGATGAATAACTCAGCCGAGGGGTCGGGGTAGGCGAGCGTCACAACGTGAGCTAAAGAAGTCTTCAGAGCTTTGAAGGCCTCTAGCATCGGAGCAGTCCAAGAGACGGGTTTTATACCGGAAGTTTGTTTGCCTGATAGCGAGTCCATCAGGGGTGCCTGAACAGCGGAGGCGGAAGGCAGATGGCGACGGTAGTAATTGATGGTGCCGTGGAAACGGCGTAGCTCTTTGTAAGTAGCTGGGGGCGGCAGAGACGTGATGGACTGCACACGAGATTTGAGAGGCTTTATTTCGTCAGCGGAGACGGTGTAACCTAGGAAGGAGACTGACGTCTGGGGCAACTGAAACTAGTCTTTGTTGACCTCGACACCGTTGGAGTTCAAGGTCTGGAGGACCATAGACAGATGATTTTCATGTTCCTCCGCTGAGCTGCTGAAAACGGCTATGTCGTCCAGATAAGCAAAGCAAAACTCGAACTGTCACAAGATAGAGTCAATGAAATGTTGCCACGTTTGCGCCGCATTCTTTAGGCCGAACGGCATGAAGTGATATTGGAATAAACTGAGTGGCGTGATAATAGCCGTCTTAGGAATGTCTTCTGGCGCCACGGGAATCTGGTGGTAGACGTGTTTACAGTCAATAACACGGAATATTGTGGCGTCCGATAACATATGAGTGAAGTCATTGATGTTCGGCACTGGGTAATTGTCCATGATGGTACGAGCGTTTAAGCATCTGTAATCGCCGCACATGCGAAAAGCTCCGTCGTGTTTAGGGACGAGGTGGATTGGTGAAAACCAGTTGTTGTGTGAAGGTTGCAGAACATCTGCCGCCAAAAGTTCATTAATCTGCTGCCGGGCCGCGCGCAACTTGATAGGGTGGAGGCGTCGGACCTTATGCCTAATAGGAGGGCCGGCAGTGGTAACTATCTTATGTGTCATTCCATCAGTGACGGAAGAAACTGAGAACTGCACATGACATTGGTTAACGTCCTAGAGCTGAGTCTTCGGACGAGTAGGGCACGACGAGGTGTTGTCGTTAGCACGAGTGGGGAAAGATAGCACGAAAGTCACATGTCTCTTATGCAAGCGTGGCGTGCACTTGTGTGGAGGGGGAGGATGCACGCGCAGCGCGACTGTCCACTGTTAACCTTGCACTGGACAGTGGCGCAGGCGAGAGCAGCGCTGGCGTCGCACATGGGGCCACAATGGCCACTGGGTCATGTGGCCGGTGAGTGAGAGAGGGGGAATGCTTATCAACATGCGCGGTAGCTGTCTGAGAGGTGGGTGTGGTCGAAACGCGCATGCAACTGTCATTAGCACCACTGTTTGAAACACACGGCACTGGATGAGGCGAGCGCGATGGGGGGGGGGGGGGGGGGGTTGGAACGACACATGCAAGTAAAGTTTGTGGACTAACCTGGTGAGCCGGCCGGTGTGGCCGAGCAGTTCTAGGCGCCTCAGTCTGGAACCGCGCGACCGCTACGGCCACAGGTTCGAATCCTGCCTCGGGCATGGATGTGTGTGATGTCCTTAGGTTAGTTAGGTTTAAGTAGTTCTGAGTCTAGGGGACTGATGACCTGAGATGTTAAGTGCCATAGTGCTCAGAGACATTTGAACCAACTAACCAGGTGAGAGTTTGAGCTACACTCGGCCGAGCAATCTTGTTTAGGTGGCGGCGCCATGGATTGCAGTTGCAGAAGCGAGGTACGAGCCGCAACAACCTCGTTATACGTGGATACGACGCATTGTTTCAGCTTCTCGTTGCCCTGCCGGAGTTGCGTCACTGAGTCGTATTCTGAGAGTAGGTCGGTAATGCAGGTCACAATGTTGTGGTGGAAACAGAGTGTTGGACGTAGATGCGGGTGCACAGTATGAGAGTGTTCGTAGGATGGTGGAGCACTGAACCCTGTACAGCGTTCGGAGATAGTTCATAATGAGACAGAAAATCCATACCAAGGATCAGTTCATCAATGTCGGCAATGGAGAACATCCACGGAAAATGTAGAGAAGGAGATGGAGTCACCGTAACCTTTATTGAGCCTGATGTAGGTAACGTTGACATGTTGACAGCTCGTAGAAGTGACTTCATCTGTGAAGGAGTGGGTGGAGCCATCGAAGTAGGTATGATCGACACGTCAGCACCAGTGTCGACCAGATGCAATGTCAGTCACATAGAGACGACCACTGGGCCTGGCGGACGAGTGAACAGAGTGTTATGTAGAGGACACCTGTTAGGTTCTCCACAGAACTCGGCGACTCTTAGTTCCTGTGGTTGGCGTTTGGGTGTTACAATGGCAACCTGCACTTCTTGGCGTCATTGCCGAACACTTTGTGGTATCAGCAGAAAGGGTGAGCAGGGTGAGGAGGAGGTGGGGACTGCGACAGTGGGGGCAGCTTGTCTTTGTTGATATGTTCCGGTAAATAGACCAGTACATAAGGTGCGTGGGCGATCCTGAAGTGCTCGGACAGCGGAGAGAGTGAGCAGACACTGCCAGGAGAAGTAGATGAGGTGATGGTGGAGCACACCCTGCCTCTGTCAGCTGAAGGTCGGTATGCGGGGGTGGCTGTGCTGACGAATGGTGTGGAATGAACCAACTGATGTTGCCGCAGCAGTGAATACAACTGGTCAGCGATGCATAAGCGAGAGCCGATGGACTCGAGCGAGTGTGGTAACAGATGGATCTGTAGATTGGTAGGTAGTCTGGCAGACCACACAGCCTGTAGCGTGGCGTCAGGCATGGTATGCTCATTCACGAGCGATCGAAGGCGGCGCCAGAGTTGTGAGGGGGTGTGTTCCCCCAGGTGCTCCTCGTAGAGAATCTTCATTATTAATTCTTGTGGCGAGCAGGCAAGTCTTCTTTGCAATTCGTATTTTGATGCAGGCGGCGGCGAAAGGAGCAGGTCACAAATCAAATCCGACTGGTCGTGGAGGTGTGTGACGAGGCAGAGAAACTTTGAGTTGTCGTCAGACACATGATGTAACTCGAACAGATGCTCGGCGAGCGCGAACCACGATGCTGGGTTGTCTTTGTATAAGGGCGCTAGCTTCGGCAGGCTGCCAGGAGGGGGTGACGATGGTGGCTACGGTGTCTCCTGGGGTAGTGGCTGAACTGAGGTTAAGTCAGAGGCCGGCGCGATAGGCCCGGGTTTAAACCAGGCAAGCGAATCCGTAGGAGCGGCAGCTGGCATAGTTGACTGTGTGTCACGAAAACACGGCGCGGCAGGCACGGACGGAACCGTGGAAACAGGAGGATGGACGACACATGAGGGGGGCCCAGAAACTGGACCGTGAGCATGATGCATAACATGCCCGTAGTGCATGTGGAAGGGCCCTGAGGCGAGGTAAGGGGTCCATGTTACGCAAAACACTGAATTGTGCATGTAAATTAGACACAACTGGAACACCACGTGTGTGGAACAGATCCGGCGTGGCTTGTAGTAATGGTGGCGTAGCACACGGCCCGACAGTAACTGATGTAGCATGATGGTGGGTGGCCAAACACATGTTCGAATAGAGATCACTTTGTTGTTGAAACACTCGATTAGAAGAGACACAAGTCGAAACATTTTTCAGTTCACATTTCACTGTCGGGTGGGCATAATCCGGTGACATGAAGCCTGAGTCCATTGTTTGCTCTAACAGTGTAGTTGTCGACCGTTGAAAATTAATGAGGTTAGCACACAGCATTGGTTGAGAACGCGAATTTCTGTGCGTAAATAATGAATACGCTGTTGGCGAAGAAACGACGAAACTCGGTGAGCGGAGTTGTGCTTCCACATTTTCGAGTAAGGCATTGTTTGGCATGGTCATTGTGTAGTGCATATAACCTTTTGCATAAACACTGGCGTGGAAGACGAGAAACACGAACGAACTGCGGGGTTACCACTATGGGAATGGGATTGGTAATCGGGATATAGAAAACTTAATTCCCATATATGTCGTAGCTCGTATATATTTACACTTGATGCTGCATCCATACAGAATGAAGTATAACAAAGAACTGACTAAAGTAAAGATGGATGCTCGATAGAGCACTTAAAGTTTACAGATATTAAGTTGCTGGTCGATACGACCTATTGATGACACATATACAGCAACTGATGCCATAACCAACATACACCAAGTAGGATTTCATGCGAATCAAAGCTGCTGTGAGTAAGTTCTCACATTAACATCATACATGGAAGCAGGATTTCAAAAGAAAAAGAAAACCTCAGTGGCATTTATTAACTTCGCAACAGCATATGACACCATGTGGTTGGATGGAGTAATGTATAATCTAAATCACACCCTTTCAAGCTCCAAGATCACAGCACTAATGCAAAACCTGTTTAAAAACTGCACTTTTAAAGTTAAAAATGGATAAACTACAAGTGAATCCTATTCCATAAAGAATAGTTTCCCATAGGATTCAGATTTGGTCCCACTTTTATTTAATTTGTACACCAACAAGATAGTCACCACTAAGCCTGTAAAGTTTAGCTACGCTGATGATGTAGTAATAGCAACTCAGAGCAACCTATTCAAAGAAGATGAACAAATACTTACCAGTGATCTACAAAAGCTTGACCAATATTACAAAAATCAAAGACTTTGCCAGAAGCATAATAAACCAGAAGTCAGCTCATTACAAATAACCGAAAAAGGACTGAATGTAATCTTCAACAACAAAAAGTTACAGCATAGTTGACAACCTGAATATTTGGGTGTGCCTCTGACATTTAGAAAACATCTGAAATTAACAGGACAAAAGCTAAAATCAGAAAATAATATGTTTAAGAAACTGGCTGGTGCTAGCTGGGGGTCTACTGCTGACACCTTGAGAACTACAGCTCAAGCACCCATTTATGCTATACTGGTATCCTGTTCTCATGTATGGAATAGAAATAGCTATATCAGTAAAATGTATATCCAATTAAACAACAAAATGAGGACCATGACAGGAACTCTTAAATCCACACCAATAACCAAATTTCTGGTGACTTCGAGGAATACCACATGAATGGACAAAACTCAAGAGATCCACAGATCAGTTCATGAAACAGAGAACAATTTACTTGAGATTGACAAAAATCTAGAAACCAGTCTGGGTCAAAAATGGCCAAATCACCCCACAAAGCTTTGTTCCAAGAAAAGAATGGAGAAATCACTGGACATCATTTCGTTGTCATAAGAAGTTAAATAAAACAGATTCAACCTTTAAACCCTCATGAGTGAACCAACTGAGGAAGATACAGAGCACCCTCAACCACGTCAGAACTGGTCATACAGTGACCAAAGCAACACAATGTAAGTGGGGAATGATTGACTATGAACAATGCAACTGTGGAACAACAGAACAAACATTGGACCACGACCATCTGTGAGCACCTGGAAAGTGTGCAGATGAAACACCTGCAATAGTCACTGTTTTGAACTGACTTCTTGTACCTTGCATCAACTTGTGAGGATTTTTCCCTACCTAATTCACTAAAACTGAATATAATGTAGCACAGTGTGGCACGATAGATGCTGTATAAAGAACTATTCCACATGTGCTTGGAAAAAAGTGACATTTTTATTTAAAACTGAATTTCTACATGAAAGGAACATGAATTAGTGGATTAGACTCACGGATTAATGGATTCACTACGCAAAGTTACCACCTTGACCCAGCATATCCACCAGTGCCACACGGAATTCCTACCAACACGAGATGCAGGATCAATCATCTCTCACAGGAAATATCAGTGGCAAGGTCAAGAACGGAGTCTATATGGCTATCACACATGAATTGACAGCGATGATGGGCAGACTTTTATGGTACACATGTAGGCGCAAAATGCTGGCTTTTGGAATGTTTTGCAGCGTGAACTTTCAGTTACTCACTGGGTTCCATAGCAGCTGTAGAGATTGCATGCAAAGGAGGAACATTAAGCATGATGGTAAGTGTCTCAATCTCAAACATGTTATCATGTGGCATGTCTGTTGAGCCTTGGGTGTCTGACTGAATTGATGCTGACAGCACAAGGAGAAGAGCCAAACTGAGGGAAGCTAAGATAGCGGACACCTCACCAGATCCCAAGCTACCTCCTTCAAACTGGTAGCCAGCGACCATAGTATCTAGTCACTTGGCAGAAATGACAGCTTGTGGCGGAAGTTGGTGTGCAAAAAAAATTTGCTGCGTTAGCAGATGGCCACAGCAGTCTAGGAATGTGTGCAGATGCTAGGGGCGATGAGTGGCTAAGGGCCACCACAAAGTCCCCCCCCCCCCCCCAACCCTCTCCTCCTCGCCATGAGAGCGGAACTCAGACAATGGGTGAGGTGACGATGATGAAAGCTGGTAATAGTTAAATGATGTTGTCCAGTGGTTAGGCAGTGGTTGGTGGTGTCGACACTCCAGATACCAGTCATGCAACAGAAGCAAGCACCAGACGTTGCAGTGCTACATGTGAGGTGAGTGGAGCGGCCAGCTGTCAGTAGTGTCAGCCAGCTGTGAGACAGTATGCTCCAGTGTAGTGCCAATAATGAGCACAAGTGATGAGTAAGCTGGTGGTATGGGGAGGAGGGACAGGAGAGATCAGACCTGTTCAGCCTAGTGCTGTATCCTGTGCTGTGCACACAGGTTTGAGGAGGCGCTGGGCATGGTTTGAGCATGGGTGGAGGAGGCAGGGTCATGGTGGCATTGCTGTGGGGCTACGAGTAGGGGCTGACGATTGGTTGACCAATTTTGAGAGGTGAGGACATACATGCCATATGCTGTGGGCATACACAGCTGTTGTCTCCACAGTGAGGATGGGTGGTTGCAAGTCTGGGGCATGGCATTGCTGGCATGTGAACTAATGCTGCTGTGGGACAGAAAGGGTTGGCAATGTGACATTAGGGGTGCAATTGGCTGCTGGCGATGGCAGAGGGTTCTCGGCTCAATTTCGGTGGAAGCAGTATTGGTGGCAGTGGTGCTGGCCCCATTGGTGGGTCTAGTGTCATCAGCAGCACTGGCTTTGGCTGTGGCATGCACCTGCATGGTTCCGATGAACATGGTAGGTGGGCTGCGCGGTGTGAGATCTGAGAGTATATAGGCAAGCTTCAGCCTATTGATTGAAATGCTCTTAGTGGTGCTGCAGATATGTCTTGGAGTTTCGCTTCAGGACCTGGTGGAGACAGGAGTAGTGCAGACAATGCAGGAGCTGGTGAACATCAATACACAGCACAAAATGAGTGCATCAGGTGAGGTCGCCATGAATCAATGTCCAGCATTTTCCGTGGCACTGGGGATGGGTGGGCCGCAGGTGGGTCATATGGTCCTGCAAGATGGCGATGAATTAAGGCTGGATGTTGTCTGTGGACAGGTCAGCGGGCTCTAGGATGTCACTCAGCATGACGAGCAGCATGCCATAAACAAGGTCAGAGGCTGATATCCCAAATGGATCTTGCGAGCGATGTGGTGCCTTGGAAGTACTAGCAGTAGGGCAGTGGTCCACCTGCTGTTGTGGCAGGTGAGAGCAGACTTCAAGGTATGGTGGAGCCATTCCACTATGCCATTGGCAGCAGGGTGTAGCTCGATGTCAGATGCAGGTCGGCACTGCAAAGGTCTGTCAGTGCCCAAAAAGGGCTGCTTTAAATTGGTATCTGCAGTCCATTGTGATATGGTGGTGGCAGCAGAAATGGGCAATCCTGGGAAGACGGAAGCAGTGGCTACCATGGCAGCGGTGACATTGGGTATCGGCGTTGCCTGAGGCCAGTGGGTGAATCTGTTCACTATGGTAAGGAGGTAGTTAGCCAATTATATCCATGTGAGCATGAGTGAAGCGATGCCTGACGTCTGGGAAGGCGGAGATTGGTGCGTGTATGTGGTGGCTGACCTTAATGCACTGACAAGAGAGGCAGGTGCGGAGCCAGGTCCTGCAGTCCCTCTGAATACCTGACCATAGGAAACGTTGCATTACCAGAGGAGTTGATGTGCACATGCCAGAGTGTGTCAAGCTGTGCAACAGGTCAAATGTGACCTTACAGAAGGCAGTGGGCCAGAATAGGCATGGTGAGCTGGTGGACACATCACACGAGATACTGCAGTTTGAGCTGACATATGTTGATGGTGGAGCCTGGAAGCAGCACCCAGCGGTTGCTGGGGGAGTTCCAGACCATGTTCCTGGGCGGTGCTAAGTGTGTCGTAATCCAAAGAAAATGCAATGGCGGAAGTGTGGATGAGGCGGCTGGTGACAATGTTGTCAATTCTAGCGACATGACATATGCCAGTAGTAAATTCAGAGATGAACGACAGCTGCTGGAATTGACGTGGGGAGCACTGGTCATAGTCTTTTGTGAGGGCAAACGTGATAGACTTGTGGTCAGTGAAGACTGTGAAATGATGAGTCTCCACCAATGGCTGAAAGTATTTGATTGCCTCATAGATGGTGATGAGCTCTCTGTTGTATGTGCTCCAGGGTTGCTGAATGGCAGAGAGGTTGCTGGAGAAAAAGGTGAGCAGCTGCCATGTGTCGCTGAAATGTTGCTGCAGGAAAGCGTTAATCACTGTCTGGCTTACACTGATGCCAAACGGGGCGATGGAGAGAGGGTGGGTGAGCAAGGTAGCATCCGCCAAGGCACAACAGGCACCAGAGAAACTGCTTTCCATTTGTGGCGTCCACAGCACTGACTTGTTGCCCTTTGTTTTGATGGCATGAAGGGCAGTGGTGAGTGGCTCCTGCATAGCAGCTGCATTCCTCAGATGCTGGTAGAAAAAGTTTAGCGTGCCAAGGAAGCAGCAGAGATCCTTGAATGTCTCTGGTCGCGATATTTCGAGGATGGCTTGCACCTTGTCGGGCAGGGGATGTGAACTGGTGGAGAAGATGATGTGGTTCAGGAATACCACCTCGCTGGCACCAAGAGTGCAATTTCCTGTGTTGATGATGAAGCCAGCGTTCTGGAGGCGTTAAAAATATTTTGGTTATTGTGGACATGCTCACAGTGTTCCTTAGGCATAACGGAAAAAAGAGTACATGGTTCATGTAGGCGACACAGCAGGGCAAGCCTCGCCAAACACTGTCCAAGAAACGCTGCCATGTTTGGACAGCATTATGGAGGTGGAAGGTCATGAAGGTGCTCTCTTAGAGACCAAATGGTGCGATGATGGCGGTCTTCTGGATGTCCTTGGATGCGACTGGAATCTGTATGACAGCCTTGGTGGAGTCAATTGTGCTGAAAATTGTACCCCAGCCAGTGAGTTGTTGCAGCTGTGTAATAGTGGCATCGAATACCAGTCAGCGGTGCTATGGGCCTCTAACTTCCGGTAATCACTGCATGGGCGCCAGGGGCCATGCTTCTTCTTGGAAAGTTGAAGAGTGGGCACCCACAGGTTCTTCAAAGGATGCAGCATGCCAGTGGCAAGCAGCTCGCTAAACGTGGCCTAGGTGGTCTTGAGTTTGTGCGGTGCAAGAGACCATGGCTGGTAGAAGATGTATAGTCCAGGGGTGGTGTCAGTGTAGTGGACACTTGAATGACAGACCTTCTGAGGCGAGCTTGACGGGATTGCGAGTGCAGGAAATTGCGCCAGGAGGTGAGCGTATGGGCTGGATTTATGCCACCTGTTTCACTTCGAAGAAAACAGTAAAAAAATGGTGCACTTTATTAACCTCATCTCCCTGTATTGCTGTAAGCGCCAGCTGACAACATCCAGAAGCAGATGGCGGCGCCTGATGAAGCCCACTCTGATAATAGTGTCATGACTTCGGTGGCTTCTGAGACAAGTTACTCACAACTTTCTTACTACCCGTAACAAACCTGTATTTACTCTGCAACATAATTTTAATGGCGACCTCTTATCATCTGTATAGTGACTACATATGAGCTCAATAAAATTTTGCACCTAAAATCAGTGTAATAACAATATCAATAAAAATAATAATAACAAATGTTGCCATAATCTTTATTCTTTGTTGCTTTCCTTTATTTTTTTTCATGGACCAAACCAGTTATATTTCACGAAAAATGTATTGAAATATGGGCTATATTAGGAGAATTATGCTATGAAAATATATTAAGTATGAAAAACTGTAGTATTGTGGATAACAGTAGATACTTCATACTGATCTGAAAGTACCATTCATTTAAGAACTTAAGTTGACATAGTTTACATAGCCTGTTTTTCTGTTATACTTTAAAAAGAAAAAAAAATAGCATATGAAATCTGTAGTACTCATTTAACTTCTTTTACAGAGACTGCTATGGGAACATCAGTTAATGCACAAAATGGAGGCGAGGCTGAATATGTTGCAGCTGTCAAAAGGTGAGTTAAGACAAGAAAATATCTGACATGCCAGTCTTTGAAAAGTAATCATTATTCCATTCATTTACAGGACACTATTTCATTTCAGGAACTGTAATGCTAGAACCTAATATCTTTCCTGCGCCATTTTAAAATACCATTATTACAAAGACCTTTTCTCGAATGCACCAGATTCTGATGAAATGAGTTATATGTGCAATAGAAACCTCACCAGCAGACTTTATGTTATGCATATATCCTGCAGAAAATGACATACACAATGCCTGATTAAAAGTATCTGGACATCTGGCTGAAAATGACTTACACGTTCGTGGCCCCCTCCATTGATAATGCTGGAATTCAATATGGTTTTGGCCCACCCGTAGCCTTGATGACAGCTTCCACTCTCGTAAGCATACGTTCAATCAGGCGCTGGAAAGTTTCTTGGGGAATGGCAGCTCATTCTTCACTGAGCGCTGCACAGAGGAGAGGTAAAGATGTCGGTCGGTGAGGCCTGGCACGAAGTTGGCGTTGAAAAACATCCCAAAAGTGTTCTATAAGATTTAGGTCAGGACTCTGTGCAGGCCAGTCCATTACAGGGATGTTATTGTCGTGTAACCACTGCGCCACAGGCCGCGTATTATGAACAGGTGCTCAATTGTGTTGAAAGTGTAATCACCATCCCTGAATTGCTCTTCAACAGTAGAAAGCAAGAAGGTGCTTAAAACATCAATGTGAGTTTGCCTGTGCTGTGATAGTGCCACGCAAAACAACAAGGGATGCAACCCCTCCATGAAAAACACGACCACACCATAACACCACCGCCTCCAAATTTTACTGTTGGCACTACACACGCTGGCAGACGACGTTCACAGGGCATTTGCAATACCCACACCCTCCTATCGGATCGCCACATTGTGTACCGTGATTCGTCACTCCACTCAACGTTTTTCCATTGTTCAATCGTCCAATGTTTACGCTCCTTACACCAAGTGAGGTGTCGTTTGTCATTTATGGCCGTGATGTGTGGCTTATGATCAGCCGCTCAACCATGAAATCCAAGTTTTCCCACCTCCCGCCTAACTGTCGTAGTAGTTGCAGTGGATCCTGATGAAGTTTGGAATTTCTGTGTACTGGTTTAGATAGATGTCTACCTGTTACACATTACGACGCTCTTCAACTGTCGGCGGTCTCTGTCAGTCAACAGACGAGGTCGACCTGTACACTTTTGTGCTGTACGTGTCCCTTATCGTTTCCACTTCACTATCACATCGGAAACTGTGGACCTAGGGATGTTTAGGAGTGTGGAAATCACGTGACACCCTATCACCTGACCATGTTCGGAGTCTGTGAGTCCCATGGAGCGCCGCATTGTGCTCTCTCACGATGTCTAATGACTACTGAGATCACTGGAGATCAATGATATGGAGTTCCTGGGAGTAGGTGGCATCACAATGCACCTAATATGAAAAACGTATGTTTTTAGGGGTGTCTGGATACTTTTGACCACATAGTTAACAGAAAAGGACAAACAGTGACTTCTGAGCCACATGTGATTGAAGTACCTACTGTAAGATTAATAGCATATCCTATCTAATCTCTCCAGATGTGATGGGAACCCAACACAACTCTCTGTTTGCCAAACGTTAAAAAATTATAAAATATATGCTCTGCAGACGCTTGTCTTTATTTTCCTTCCGTCTTTGAGAAAGCATAACATATCTCAGCAACATTTAACGTCTGTTCAAGCCCTGTCTGAACTTATCTTATTCAATGTATGATTTTATAAAGATTCCCTTCATAGACGTTTCCTTATGGTTTTCTTATTCCTCCATTTTTGAAGGTTAATTATGATCATCTAAAGTTGTGATAATAGGAAGTTCTCAGATCGGTATACATCTATAAAGTAACAGAATTTACAAAATACTATGTACTGAGTGCTTGCTGAATACAGGGATACGTTGTGAGATCTTTGGAACAGAATGTATAATGAATAACTTGGTTAAGTAAAAATATGTGTGATATGTATAAAGATCATCAATCTTCTACCACAGGCAGTGGATCTATGCTCTGTGAGTGTGATATAATATGAATAAATGAAGTCAACTCTTGTAGGTTATGAGGCTACGCTATTGTTTTCTTCTTCTTATTTTTCATCTCAACATTTTGGTACTACTTCTGGGATCTTCTTCAGGAGGATGATCTTTGCATTACAAGAATGTTCAGTCTTTTGAAGAAATCTGATCATCTGGACTGTAATGTTGAGTCAAAGACGAAAAAGACAAGCAAAATTATGTGGCCCAAAACTTAAAAAAATTATTTATTCATAATGGCCACAAAGGCATGTAGGCAGCTGTTTTTTTGACGGAGTACCTCAAAAAAGTGTTGTCTGGACCTAGGTTGAAGGTTTTTCAGAATGTAACATGGAAGAGATTGCTGTGAAATTTGTGATACTTATACTGCGCCTTTCCAGGAGAGCCTCTGTTAATACCGAGATGTAGTATGCTTATCTGGTTGAAGTCGTCAGCCACATCTTGACATTGATCTAGGAAAATTATTAAACCTAATCAATTGGGCCATCTTATCTAGCAGTTCCTGCATTTAATTCATAGGGTGGGGATAGGTGACACTGTTGATAGGTCCAAGTCATCATCATCATCATCATCAACATCAACAACTCAAATATCACAGTACATTACACACACACTCGTCACTTTCACCAATGGTAAACGGTTAAATTTATGATATTTGACATTCTAGTAAGCAGAAAGGGTTGTAATCATCAGAAACATAAATAAATAAGCATTCTTCTCCCACTAATTACAGTTAAATGTGTGGTAGAGGACGCTGAAGAGACCATGTGTGAAGCATCTACGAACTATTGTTAAGTGCATGGCCAGCTGTACATCCCACATCCCATTGTACCAATTATTAGCGGTTTTTCCCATTCCATTCACGTATGGACCATGGGAAAAATGATTGTTTAAATGCGTCTGTGCATGCTGTAATCAATCTAATCTCGTCTTCAGGATTCCTATGTGCCGGCCGCGGTGGCCGTGCGGTTCTAAGCGCTGCAGTCCGGAACCGCGGGACTGCTACGTTCGCAGGTTCGAATCCTGCCTCGGGCATGGATGTGTGTGATGTCCTTAGGTTAGTTAGGTTTAAGTAGTTCTAAGTTCTAGGGGAATGATGACCTACGATGTTAAGTCCCATAGTGCTCAGAGCCATTTGAACCATTTTTTTGATTCCTATGTGAGTGAGACACAGGGGTAACATTATATTCCTAGAGTCGTCATTTAAAGCCGGTTCTTGAAACTTTGTATGTAAGCTGTCGTGGAATAGTTTACATCTCTCTTCAAGAGTCTTACAGTTCAGTTCTTTCAACGTCTCTGTGACACTCCCCGTGGGTCAAACAAACCTGTCACTATTTGTGTTGCCCTTCTCTGTACACGTGTCGTATTCCTGTTAGTTTTATTTGGTATGGGTCCCACCCATTTGAGCAAAATTCTAGGGTGGCTCGCTCGAGTGAGGTTTTAGCAGTCTCTTTTGTACACTGATTGCATTTTCGTAATATTTTACCAACAAATAAAGTCTGTCATCTACTTCACCCACAACTGAGCCTATGTGATCTATCCGTTTCAAGCCCCTATGAAGTATTACACCCACATATTTGTATGAGTTTTCCGACTCTAGCTGTGATTCACTGATTTTATAGTCATACGATACAACGATTTTTGGTCTTGTGAAGCTCACAGTTTTACATTTCTGAACATTTAAAGACAGTTGCCAATTATTGCACAATTAAATATTGTCAAGATCTGACTGAATATTTGCACAGCTTCTTTCCGACTGTACTTTCTTGTAGATGTCTGCATCATCTACAAAAAGTCTGAGGTTACTGTTAATATTACCTGAAAGGTCATTATTATACAACATGAACAGCAAGGAACCCATCACACGTCTCTGGGGTACCGATACTCCCTAAGTTACTAGTACGTCTGTCAATGATTCTGTATCCAAGATAACTCTCTGCTTTCTCCTTACCAAAAAATCCTTAGCCAAGTCACAGATTGCACTTGTTACCACATACGATCGTACTTTTGATAATAAAGCATGACACCTGTTATAATTCTGCAGAGTAATTTATTTAATTATTTTCTATATAAATCTCTTTTTCAGTACATATATTGTACACAGGATATTGGGCAGAAAAACTTTTTAGCTATTGGTTTTACAAAAATATAACATACATGATACAAATTTTTATAAAAAAATGGATCTATACAGTTAATAATTTTAAATTTTATTAAATACTGTATATTTTTAACTTATTTCTACAATTATTGACATGAGTTACATTTTTTCTTGCATAGGAGCACAGAATGATCAATCACATCAAAAGCTGCGTTTAAGATAAGGTATATCAGATTGAAAGTGGCTGTTTCAGTTGATCACTGTGATCTGAGGCCACGCTGACACCCAGAAAGAATATTATTCTTGTTGAAGAATGTAGTCATTTGTGAAAGGAACACTTTTTCAGTAATTTTTGAAAACTCTGACAGTAGTGACACAGGCATATAGTTACCCATACATTGCTGATCACCTTTTTTATGTACTGGTATTAATTTTGCCATTTTCAATTGCTGTGGGAAGACACCGTATGATGAACTGCATACGTATAATGAAGGAGAGAGTACGTGTCTTGCTGTTATTTTTATAATATAACTGGAATATCATCAATACCAGATGATTAATTACTCTTCAGTGAATTAATGGTATTTAGGAGTCCTGTTGAGTCTATTGGGCTGAGTAACATTAATATATTATTTATTTCAACAAATGAAAGCCCTTTCAATGTTGTATTAGCTGGGTTACCAAATTTTTCCTTCACTAATTTTCCAGCAACAGTTGCACAATAAGAATTGAAGTTGTTTGCAAGTGACCTAGGATCAGTGACATTCTTGCCATCATGCAATATCACAATATTTTTGTAAGTTGTCTTCTTCTCCATTGATCCTGAACAGCTTTCCACATGGACTCAGTTTTATTGGATGACTTCAAAATATGTTTGTCATTTTCCAAAATTTTTGCATCTCTTATGTATTTTTTGAAATAATTAAGAAAATTTGGACTGCTGTCAGAAAAAGTTCCTGATGGCTTTTACAAGATACTGTAATGTCTGATATAATCCAGTTTTTTTAAATCTGTCTGTGCTTCTGGAAATCACTTTCCTTTTGTGGAAAAGCTATGTCAAAGTTATGCTTCAAAACGTTAAACAATTTCCATTTTTTCATTGGTAACAGAGGTATCATATACTTCTGTCCAAGATTGTTCGCTGATACTGGAAGTCATAATCTGCCCTCTCCTTACTACTTTCGTATATTGTCCCCATTAAACAAAGTCCAGTCTAAGTAATTAATAAACTAAGTCTTGTATGAAGATTTGAGAGGAGCATAGATTACAATAAACTTTCTAGCTAACTTGGCTTGTCATGTTGAGATGGTTCCAGTTCTTCTTCTTTAGGGATCTGATTCTTGAAGGTGAAAATCTCATATCAGGTCCTCATGGTTGGTTTGAACTAAATAAATCTAAAGATCGTTGTTGCAGCATTATTTTGTACGTAAATATGTTTTCTCACATTTTATTATATCATACAGTACTTTGATTTTTCACATTAACAAAGCCGAAACTACATTGCTTGCACATAAATGCAAAAATACGTCTGATCACATCAGAAACAAGCTTACGACTCCCACAGTTATACCACATTTTTATTTTATTTTATTTTTGTTTGTTTCCTAAGGAACCTGAGAGGTATATGAGGTATACACCATCATGTTGTCATGTTGTTAAACTGCATCGTCAGGATTCGCTTGCAAATTACGTGTAAATTGATGATTAATGTTTCGTTTTAGGAGTAGAAAACGGCTAGTGAATGGCAGACGAGAATATCTTATGAGAAAAGACCCTGGTTACCTTTATCACAATGCTAAGTTTTGTTCGCTACATGTCGAACAAAACCAGTTCATGAATGCAGGCATAATAAACTCGTGTGGAGTGCAGTTAATCACATTGTTTGACATTCCAAATACGTCACCTCAACTGACGATGAAGAGGAGACAGCCACAAACGTTCGACAATCCGTCTAAAGGTGTAAAACACTCCTATGGCACAAAAGCAGCCAGTTCAACTCTTCACGTATCAGTGCCAGATTCATTAGAATCGTCAACACAGACCTGCTTTGACGATGAAGTGGTAAAATTAAGTGTAGATATTCATGTTTAGAAGAAGTGCCTGTAGTATCAGAATGTGCAGATCGCTATACTAAGTGCAAAACTGTTATGGGACAAGGAAAATGCCCAGAATTTGAAGTACAGACAGCAACAGAATCTATATCAGGAGGGTCAAGTGAAGATTGACAAACAAATTTTGAAGATTATGGGATCCCAATATTTAAAAAAAAAGATGTGCTTGGGTTGTTGTTAAACCAGATTAGCATGCCATCTGTAAGATGGAAAGACATAACTAAACTGCTTGCTCTAAATTTATTATATTACAGCACTCAGGCATACATGTTTTGTCAGAATGTTTTATGTTTCCATCAGTGTGTACATTACAGAGGTATGTAGAAGGCACAAGAATGAAATGTGAGATAAGTGACAATTTGTTCCACCTTTTAAAGGAGAAGGTACGGTACAGCATTTCTCCAATACCGATAAACTAGTGCATATGTCACTGGATGAAAAGTCTCTAATGCCAAATTTAACGTATGACAGCATTTCTAACAGAGTTATTGGCTTTGAGGACTTGGGTTTACACTCACAGTATATTTCTCCCACTATTTGGCAGTTGCTTGTCCACTTAGAATAATATAAAGATGAAGGTCTAACTTGCGGCAACAGGCGACAATGACTAAAACACAGTAGGCGACAAATGGGTTGTAGATCCCTTTTGCATGTAGAGGTACATGTCTGTGCTGCTTATGTGGGAATCTATGAATCTATGTGTTTATATTCCGTTGATATCAACGTGGTAAGCTGCAGTTCTATCCCAACGCCACAAGTGTTTCTTCGCGAATGTATTGTAACTTGCCACTGGATTCATGAGTTTTATCCCTACTTCCGCTCATTTTAGAATCATTTTTAGAAACATCTATGTCTTCTGATATTACACAAACTCCTGGAGGCAAAAAAATAATTCAAATATTTCATAAATCACGTAGGAAAGGGACGCAAAACAAACACTACGCTTACGACGCATCTGAAGTTCTCCTTTCTCGACGCGTGGAGCGCTAGTGTCGCTCCAGCTGTCAAACGGTAACAACTTTTGCATCAGTAAGTGTCGCGACTGTTATGTTAGACTGTGCCCACACTCAGCGGGAATAACAATATTCCAAAGGGTTTACAATTTTTCTTAACAAATGGGTTTCTACTAGTTTCGATTATTATTTCTTAAATGAATCCAGAAATAGTAAAAAGTATAAAATTGCGTAATTAATAATAGAAATTTTAAGTGTGCCAGTAATTCGTAATTTTAAATGTTTCTAAAAAAGACAATTTTAACTATAGGCCCTATATTCAAAACTAGTACTTATCGATTATAACATCGAAACTAAAATATTTTAAAAGTAATTCTTTTTCATAAATTTTAGCATGAAATATAACGTACTGTGTACAAAATTATATGCTGTAGTATATCGAGAGGTTGTAACAATGGAAAATTGTACTGAAATGCAGGAGGGTCTGCAACGAATTGACGCTTGGTGCAGGGAATGACAATTGAATCTCAATGTAGACAAGTGTAATGTGCAGCGAATACATAGAAAGAAAGATCCTTTATCATTTAGCTACAATATAGCAGGCCAGCAACTGGAAGCAGTTAATTCCATAAATTATCTGGGAGTACGCATTAGGAGTGATTTAAAATAGAATGACCATATAAAATTAATCGTCGGTAAAGCTGATGCCAGACTGAGATTCATTGGAAGAGTCCTAAGGAAATGTAGTCCGAAAACAAAGGAAATAGGTTACAGTACACTTGTTCGCCCACTGCTTGAATACTGCTCACCAGTGTGGATCCGTACCAGATAGGGTTGATAGAAGAGATAAAGAAGATCCAACGGAGAGCAGCGCGCTTCGTTACAGGATCATTTAGTAATCCCGAAAGTGTTACGGAGATGATAGATAAACTCCAGTGGCAGACTCTGCGAGAGAGACGCTTAGTAGCTCAGTACGGGCTTTTGTTGAAGTTTCGAGAACATATCTTCACCGAGGGGTTAAGTAGTATATTGCTCCCTCCTACGTATATCTCGAGAAGAGACCATGAGGACAAAATGAGAGAGATTAGAGCCCACACAGAGGCATACCGACAATCTTATCTTTCTTGCCACGATCAGTATGAGACTGGACTAGAAGGGAGAACCGATAGGGGTACTCAAGGTACCCCGCGCCACACACCGTCAGGTGGCTTGCGGAGTATATATGTAGATGTAGATGTAGAAAATTTTAAAGAAAAGCAGCTGAGATAATACTGACCTGTTCAAAATTCGAAAAATAATATTGGTATCGAAAACTACTGTTGAGGA
Organism: Schistocerca cancellata; assembly: GCF_023864275.1. NCBI lineage: Eukaryota > Metazoa > Arthropoda > Insecta > Orthoptera > Acrididae > Schistocerca > Schistocerca cancellata. The sequence continues at coordinate 505,207,721 of NC_064629.1, read as the reverse complement.
AAAGTAATGCTAGAGGAAGAATACCCATTGCAAAGTGTTCAGCATTGTTCTGACTATAACTCCTTTTATGATTAATATTTTTTACATTGGTCGAAATGTGATTTACAGATATGGTTAGTAATTGCGAAAAGTTGGTCACTATAGGCGGTATCAAAGTATTCTGATGTACACTTGTACATTTTGACACATACCTGATCCAGGAGAGTGACATTAGTTTTTGTTACATGTGTTGGAAAGCTAACACTCAGACATAGATTGTAAGCTTTTATAATATTTAAGATCTTCCCCTGTAAAAGCTATGGCTCAGAAAATCAGTATTAAAAACTCCACACACTACCACTGTTTTTCCAGTTGTCTTGAGTTTACCTAATGCAAGGTCAAATTTTTGGGAAAAAATCACTTATTTTGCTAACAGAGATCTATACACACACAAAATAACGTTTTTTTTTTTTTTTTTAGATATAACTCAACAGTTGAGATTTGAAAGTCTCTTTCACAATCTAGTTTGCATACATAGGCTACCATTAACTAGGGCTAATTTGTAGTGGATTTTAGTATTTTCCTCGTTTTCTGAAAAGCCTTAGTGCATTAAATAACTAAATGTAAGTAAATTTGATAGATTTGACCTTCCTCTTTTTTAATATGAAAGGCATTTTTTTCTGTAACCATTCCTTGCTAAGGGATCCCCCATTGATTTTGTCCCAGTTTTACCCCATCGGTTGGGGTAAGACTGGGAGAAGTTTTTTTCAAGCTAAAATCAATAAATAAAGATAACTATCCAAATGTTAGATTTGGTTTCAATAAAATTGACTGTAGGAAAAGCAGATGCCAGGCTGTGATTCACTGGAGAAATCTTACGGAAATACAAGGTGAATCATCTAAAACTTGCACCGCAAATACTGCGAAACTGGAAAGTGTTATTGAAGTGCAGTTTTCACAGAATGGATTGGTAATCGAGGGCTCCTATTGTTAGACAATAAAATGATTGTAGTAATAACACCTAGAAAGTGTATTTTTTGTGCAAACATACACTTTTTGACGGAACAATGCCTGTTGACATCAACAGATTAAAAGTAGGGTATATTAGAATGTCAAGATTCTAGTGCAAGACGTTCACGAGATATCGTATTCTAAAAAGTTTCCACAACGACACTTGTTTCTGCCATTACACCTTCGTTGTTGCTAGGTACGACGTTATTATGTTTGCTTACAGTGTGCTTGTGTGTTCCTTTAGGGCACTGTGACTTGATGGTCAGTCAGTGTGTGCCAGTCCAAACGATAGATCGTGAGCGGACGATGAATTCACCAACACACAATAAGTCGACCTGGTCATGGCGTACAAAATGTGTAGAAAGTATGGAGTTAGTTCTCCTACAGTGTGTGCGGCAAGATATCCCAAAAGATGTCAACAATCTCGGCAATTATTTATCAGCCTCTTCAACCAGTTACCTAGACAATGACACAGAAGGAAACAAGTGACGACAGAAGAGGGGGAAATTGATGTTCTTGCTGGTAGTGCAATTGATCGGCACCTTAGGTCCCTCGCAGTCGCACGAGGAAGTGGCATTAGTTAGGCAAGAGTCCAACACATTCTCCATCGACATAGATTCCATCCCTATCGCATCTCCCTCAATCAAGAGCTGCACGGAAAAGGTTATGAAAAACGTGTTTCTGCCATCATCAGTGGAGGGCGACGGGAAACCACCACTGGAATCACTTCCCTAGACGCTCATGCGGTGGACCAGCACCTGAAGTCAGTCCATCTGAGAGTTAAAAAAAAAAAAAAAAAAAAAAAAACGAAGAAGATCTCCAGGAATACTAATAAACTCTCCAATGAAAGATGCGTGACAATGCAAACAAGAAGCCTTCACAGACAGAAAAGAAAACACTGTTAAGGAGAAATATGGATGGTCTGCGTAAAGACCTATTTCCTAAGGTCAAGCTAAGTCACACGATAAAACAAAGAAAGGAAGGGCCATTCGTAAGAAGGTTCTTCAGTATGAAGAAAAGAGGATGCCGTGTGTCTTGTGTCTTAGATCTACATCTACATCTACATGGCTACTCTGCAATTCACACTTCAGTTCCTGGCAGAGGGTTCATAGGACCATTTTCATACTACTTCTCTACCATTCCACTCTCGAATGGCGCGTTAGAAAAAGGAACACTAAATCTTTCCGTTCGAGCTCTGATTTCTCTTATTTTATTGTGATGGTTATTTCTCCCTACGCCGGCCGCAGTGGCCATGCGGTTCTAGGCTCTACAGTCTGGAACCGCGCGACCGCTACGGTCGCAGGTTCGAATCCTGCCTCGGGCATGGATGTGTGTGATGTCCTTAGGTTAGTTAGGTTTAATTAGTTCTAAGTTCTAGGCGACCGATGACCTCAGAAGTTAAGTCGCATAGTGCTCAGAGCCATTTGAACCATTTCTCCCTACATAGGTGGGTGACAACAAAATATTTTAGTATTCGGAAGAGAAAGTTGGTGTTTGAAATTTCGTAAATAGATCTCGCCGCAAAGAAAACCGCGTTGTTTCAGTGACTGCCGCCCCAACTCGCGTATCATATCACTGACACTCTCACGCCTATTGCGCGATAACACGAAACGAGCTGCCCTTCTTTGCACTTTTTCGATGTCCTCCGTCAATCCCACCTGGCGAGGATCCCACACCTCGCAGTAATATTTCAGCAGAGGACGGACAAGCGTAATGTAGGCTGTCTCTTTAGTGTGTTTGTCGCATCTTCTAAGTGTTCTGCTAACAAAGCGCAGTCTTTGTTTCGCCTTCCCCACAATATTATCTATGTAGTCTTTCCTATTTACGTTGCTCGTAATTGTAATTCCTAGGTATTTAGTCGAACTGACAGCCCTTAACCATTTTCTCACAGCAATCCATGTGAGAAATGGATTCAGTGTACATGTTGTAAGCGGTGGGTACATCTGTGAGGTGTTCAGAATTACGTGACATCACGGTTTTGATGAATTCTGGAACTGCGAAGAGTCTGTCGGGTATTCGAACAAAAACTGATACATACGATATTGCAGTGCATGTGTTATTCTGATTACGATGTATAGTTCCTTTGGACATACCTGCATGACCAAAGGAACAGGCACTGCGGCCACTACAGTCGTTATGAAATACATTAAATGAATTCGCAATTGCGAATAAGGGCAACCATCAGCTGTAGAATGGAATGATAATAAAAATTTCTACCGGACCGGGACTCGAACTCGGATATCCAGCTTATCGCGAGCGGTCGCTTTAAGGAATAAAAAAAAGTTGGTAGGTGGCCCGGGATAGATTCCTGGGCAATGCATTTGTTTTTAACTTACTGTTCCGTTTCCTTGTACAAGAGTTAGAAAAATATAAAAGAACGAAATAAAAAAAGGTAAGGCGATAGCTCGCGTCAAGCGGTCCGTCACAAATTTTCATTGTCGTCATTCCATTCTACAGCTGATGGTTGTCCTTATTCTCAATTGGGTATTCATTTAATGTAAAACTGATACAAGTTTTGGGAATAATTTTCTGACAAACTGTTATTATAACAACGATAACACAGTTTATGATTGTAGCTTTATCATAAAACTTTATGAATTTGTATTAAAATAAACTGTATTTTAGTCTATATGGTTCAGTTAAATATCCAACGAAATGGTGACTTACGGGGCAACTTGCCCTAACTGCTGGGCCAACTTGCCTCATGGTTGGGTACGTTGGCCCAGATGGTATTACTTTACTAATTTTTTATGAATAGACGAGCGCTGAGAGGCCTGTAGTTGACGTACTAACTGCAGCGGTGGTTGGGGGGGGGGGGGGAGGGAGGGACTGTGAGATTTATAGGTGGGGAGGGCGAGGAGGGCGCAGACAGCTCAGAAGAAAGCAGAAACGTGCGGTGTCAAAAATTTTATATTCTTATTACAGTCAGCGAGTTCTTGACTTGCCGGCATCAGTTTTGCGTCGCGCGTCACAGAGTTCCTGCTGACCCAAAACATTTGTTAGTCTGCGCTCAGCGTTCTTAGCTCAGTATTACGCCTGCTGTGCTCTGTGGAAGTAAACTGTATTTTTATTGATTTTGTACGATGAGTAAAATTGTCGGCTAAAAGAAGATTTTGTAATGAAGAATATGTTAGTATGGGTTCACGTTTATTGAAAAAAACAATGTCCAACTGCCACAGCGTGTTGTGTATCATAACGTCATCAGTAACAACGTATGGCAGTCTGTGTGTCTGGAAGGTCATCTAACAACAGTTCACCCGGCGTTGGAAAATAAGCCAAAAGAATTTTTAGTTGGAAAATGAAATTCTTTAAATCGAATGAAACTGGACTCCACTGGGATCTCTCACCAGGAAAATGAGAAAGTTATTGTATTGTAATTTTTCCTCCTATCTACGTAATTCTGTAGCTCTCAATTCGTTCGAGCAATCAATCATTCATGATAGGAAACACAGTCATAGCTCAGTCACTCAAAATGATTCTGAAACTTTACTTGTTAGAATGAAATCAGGCGATGATTCTTCTTCTCTGCAGGCTCGTGCTTTGCGGCAGTCTGCTAATCTGTACAAATAAAATGCCTCGTAATTTTGGGAGCGTTGTATAATCAGTCGGGAAACCTCAGATCAAGCGGATATTTGGCTTTGATGAAGTTTAACCTTCCGAAGAAGTAATGGAGCTCTTGGATTATAAAATGTAGGTTCGTATCCAGTCTTTCGGAAGTCCCTTCTGATTAACAACTACGCAATATATCGATAAATATCATTAATTCTCAAATTTCAAATACACACCTTTTATTTGAAGGAGCCATCTATATATATTTCCTTTTAATCGTACAGTTCGTATCAGTTATCTTCTGTGATAAATCTCAATAATCAGATTACAGTTCTTCTAAACCAAGCTCAGGCTAATCGGCACGAAGAAAATCTCGGAAGCCACCTTTCTTTTTTTTCTAACAACCACCAGAGAGAGTACTACAAAGAATACTTATGCGCTCATGGCATAGCTATTGTATGAAACTATTTTGCGCGTGGATTCTGCGAGTATGAAGATAGAAAATTTGTAAACGTCATTTAAGGGTAGAATTGTATCAGAATAATTCATCGAATGTAAAGAGATATTACAGTATCATTATATGAAATCTCTCTCTTAATATATAAAAAAAAGCAAACCCCCATACTACTGGTGAAATGTTAATCAGATTTGTTTTTGGAGAAGATAGTCAGCAAAAAATGGACAAGATATCTCTGTCAAACAATAGAGTGCAACATAGGATCGAGGAAATAGTCCCGAATAGGAAAGACCAGGTAGTTAAAAGACTGAAAATGTTTTTATTTTTTGCGTTGGAATGTGTCGATCCTCTTGATGCAGCTCTACAATGTCGATTAATAGTATATTGCTGATTTATGACGAGAAGAAAATAATGGAAGAACTATTGTTCGCTATAAACATGAAAGCAACGTTAAAAGATTATGATGTATTTCCTGCCGTAAATGAATGTTTGTTTAACAATGATTTGTCTTGGGACAGACTTATGGCAATTTGTACTGACGGAGCACCAGCTACACTACTGGCCATTAAAATTGCTACTCCGCGAAGATGACGTGCTACAGACGCGAAATTTAACCGATAGAAATGAAGATGCTGTGATATGTAAATGATTATCTTTTCAGAGCATTCACACAAGGTTAGCGCCGGTGGCGAGACCCACAACGTGCTGACATGAGGAGAGTTTCCAACCGATTTCTCATATACAAACAGCAGTTGACTGGCGTTGCCTGGTGAAACGTTGTTGTGATGCCTCGTGTAAGGAGGAGAAACGCGTACCATCAGGTTTCCGACTTTGATGAAGGTCGGATTGTAGCCTATCGCGATTGCGGTTTGTCGTATCGCGACATTGCTGCTCGCGTTGGTCGAGATCCAATGACTGTTAGCAGAATATGGAATCGGTGGGTTCAGGAGGGTAATACGGAACGCCGTGCTAGATCCCAACGGCCTCGTATCACTAGCAGTCGAGACGACAGGTATCTTATCCGTATGGCAGTAACGGATCGTGCAGCCACGTCTCGATCCCCGAGTCAACAAATGGGGACGTTTGCAAGAGAACAACCATCTGCATGAACAGTTCGACGACGTTTGCAGCAGCATGGACTATCAGCTCGGAGACCATGCCTGCGGTTACCCTTGACGCCGCATCACAGACAGGAGCGTCTGCGATGGTGTACTCAAGGACGAACCTGGGTGCACGAATGGCAAAACGTCATTTTTTTCTGATGAATCCAGGTTCTGTTTACAGCATCATGATGGTCGCATCCGTGTTTTCGTCATACGCCATACTGGCGTATCACCTGGCGTGATGGTATGGGGTGCCATTGGTTACACGTCTCGGTCACCTCTTGTTCGCATTGACGGCACTTTGAACAGTGGACGTTACCCTTCATTCGATCCCTGCGAAACCCCACATTTCAGCTGGATAATGCACGACCGCATGTTGCAGGTCCTGTACGGGCCTTTCTGGATACAGAAAATGTTCGACTGCTGCCCTGGCCAGCACATTCTCCAGATCTTTCCCCAATTGAAAACGTCTGGTCAATGGTGGCCGAGCAACCGGCTCGTCACAATACGCCAGTCACTACTCTTGATGAACTGTGGTATGCGTTGAAGCTGCATGGGCAGCTGTACCTGTACACGCCATCCAAGCTCTGTTTGACTCAATGTCCAGACGTATCAAGGCCGTTATTACGGCCAGAGGTGGTTGTTCTGGGTACTGATTTCTCAGGATCTATGCACCCAAATTGCGTGAAAATGTAATCACATGTCAGTTATAGTATAATATAGTTGTGAAATGAATATTCGTTTATCATCTGCATTTCTTCTTGGTGTAGCAATTTTAATGGCCAGTAGTATATGTTAGTTTCACGTTCTGACTTTCTAAGTCTTGCCAGAGAAAAGAATCATAATCAGATTAGCTCTCACTGTATGATCTGCAGACAAGCCCTAGCGTCTAAAGCTTTACCTCAGAAACTGAACACTGCATTGAAAGTGGCTATCAGTGTAGTTAATAAAATTAAGTCAAGTGTTACGAACACACGTTTTGTCCGTGTCCTATGCAGTGATCTAATTGCTCAACACTAATCTTTACTCTTTCATAGACAAGTCCGGTAGCTATCGAACGGCAACATACCTAGCAGGCTATATGAAATAAAATCAAAGGTAGAACTATTTCTTTTGATTGAAGAGATAGCTGAGCTCAATCATTCATTCAACTTTATATCTTCCCTAGCATACCCTGCAGGTTTCTTTGAAACCCCAAATAATATAAATTCGAAACCACAAGACAGAAACACCACTATAATGGATGCCATTGATGCCATAAGGGCCTTTCTGGAAAAGACACAATCATGGAAGCGTCACTTGGGTGTTCCCATCACTAACTTTTCATCACTCGCTCGATTCAGTGAATTTCCGGATAGGCAACAGTGCAATGTCAACGAGTGAAGAGTTACCATCAGTAAACACCTGGGACTCGTATACTCGCACAGATACTGTTGTGTCCTGTACAGGGAGAGACTCAGAGTATCTATGCGAATATAGAGTATAGATGAACGGCGTGACATACGGAATTTTGGGTGGATCCAGGTAGCGTACTCTGGTGGCCGAGGCACAATACAATTCACATGACGGATACGCCACTGTGTTCACAGTGCAGTGTTATAGACACAGACGAACATCGCCTGATATGCGGGCTTTCGACGGCAGTGTGGTGTTTGGTCCATAAAATGATCAACTTCCTCCTTCGGATGGTGCCGCATGCAGTAGCACCACGGATACTATTTCTCCCAGATATGACATGTTTTCCCCGAACGAAGACCAATGCAGTGACTTGGATTCGGGGTCTGACTGCACTTTACCTTTTCCGAGAGGTAGTAAGAATATGCTATACTTTTGGGCCTTGCGACAAGAACGTCACTCATTGATTATGCAAAATCCGACATATCGAACATATTACGCTAATCTTTTAGGGAGAGTCTTGCTTGATTCCCCACCCAGTTGGGGCGTGGAGAGTGTAATTATTGCATATAATTATACTGAGCAAGAAACGACCAGGACATTGGAGAGGATCCACCACCATACGTGAAAACGTAACCGGCACCAACACGAGGTGCAACGGAATCGGCGAGGAACGTGCCCACGGAGACGGACGTGGTCCATTATTGTTTTGTACTGATCGAAGCATATTATGTTTATTATTTTTACACCATTTATGTAAAAAAAGTGACGTTGAAAAAAAGTCCACTTATGTGCGCTTTTCCACAAATATTTTACACCATTTATGTAAAAAAAGTGATGTTGAAAAAGTCCACTTATGTACGGTTTTCCACAAATATTTTATTTTGTAAAGAACATCGTCTTGTTTTCACAAAAAAAGGCGGTGAAAGCTACCTCTCGTGTCAAGTGGAAGACCGACGTTCGCGTCCCGGCAGGTGAACAAATTTTTGTCACCAGTGCATAGTGCAGCCAAAGTTTAGCAATATTAACAAATGTGAATATGGTTCTCGAACTGAAACGAGATTTGAGTGCTAAAGAACAGTGTCAATAAACTGGGCTGAAAGAATTTTGGGCCAGTTTCCTTCCTCTTTATCCAAGAGAGGCAAAGGAAGCCTTCAAAGTCCTCGTATAGCTCTCATCTACATATCTATGTGAGACCGAATTCTCGACACAAGCCGTCGTGAAAACAAAACGCCGCAGTCGCCTGAACGTGTGCTTTACCTACTTTGAAACAAAAAATTCAGGATCTGCTTAAATAAAAGCTATTTCAACCTTCTCATAGATGTTCTGAATTTTTCTTGTGCCTTTGATAGCATAAAAAATTCTAAATATGGTTGTTCAGGTGAAAACAATATCATTAGGTATTCAGGTAAGACGAAAAGACATTTATATTTCGTCTACCAAGTCCTTTGAAACAGTATAGTTCTATGTTGCTCTACATTTGAAAACTCTCTTCTACTAAAGTGAGTATTGCAGATTATTGTAAAATATTTTTTTTCGAAATAAACGAACAATAAATAAATAAAATAAACATAGTGGGGCTAAGACATTCAGGGATTGCAAAGGGGAGCACCGATCTACACCTTTAGAGTGATATTTTGTCAAAGGATGTACACCGCGTGGAGCACTGATTGTATATACGTTGTTGCAAACATGTCCCACAGCTCAATGAATTTTCATACGTCGTGTTTCACTCACTTACTCGTGGTTTCTATCTCACACACGACACAATTCCTACTTTCTTTAACTTTTTCTCTCTCCTACAGACACACACACAGACTGTAGAACGATTGTCACGAAAAATTTACGAACACGGTCGTCGGGAACTGCAGCACCTAGATGTTCGAAGAACTATCTCATTTTTACATTGTTTGCACATGCACAATATGTAAATTTGTACAGGATGCGTACAATGCAGTAGTTCGGAGTTGCCCCTACCGAACGTTGCTGGGTGACATCCATTTCTCAGGCACAAGCTAACTCGGCTATAATATTTCTGTGATAGGAAATGGTCCTTCAGCGTGTTTGGAAGCTCTGCAATCTCACAGGAATGTGAGGGAGAGTGAAGTATTGAATCTAGAGGTGGTTCTGATGAGAACGAGAACGTTAAGTACTGTTAAGTTTTTAAAACAAAATTGTTTAAGTCAGTGACAAATAAGGAGAGCCAGTGTAGTCGATCAGACCAAAAAAAGTAATAGTATTTACCGCTTTTCCGTAGGTAGCCAAACTAACTGTTCATCGCAAGTGTACCACCCACGAGCGTGCATCACCAACTCCAGCAAGCATGAGTTGGTGTGAAAAATCTCCTAGAATTACGCAATAATAACCAAGAATTTAAAATATTTGGCACTAAGCCTAAGGTCGAGTAGGTTTTGGCGTTTCTTTAAACGCACGCTGAGATGGTGATATTCTTTTACGAATTGTTATTTCTTTGAGCGTACGCTGAGATGGTGATATTTTACGAATTGCAGCTGAGAAAGTCACATAAGCCGTGATTTACATATTTGATGGCTGTTCTCAGTTTTATTTGGCTGGTTGGTTGATTCGGGGAAGGGAACCAAACAGCGACGTTATCGGCCCCATCGGGTATCGAAGGATGGGGAAGGAAGTTGGCCGTGCTCTTTCAAAGGAAAAGCAACCATCCCGGAATTTGCCAGAAGCGATTTAGGAAAATCACGCGAAAATTAAATCAGGATGGCCGGGCGTGGGTTTGAATCGTCGTCCTCCCGAATGCGAGCCTAGTGAACTAACCACTGCGCCACCTCGCTCGGCAGTTTTATTTGTGTTGCATCTAGGTGCCGAGGAATGTCACCAATGTATAAGTAATCTGACAATGGAGCAGAATAGTTGACACGTTGTTAACGTACAACTTCATCAAAATTGGAGCGTATACTTATACTTGCGATACCACTGACATTAAGTTTCTCCATGGCGGAATATAGGCTATGAACAAAAGAATTTTATAACAACTGGAGAATAACTGAATCTTAAGAGTTAGGGAAACAGAATGTCAAAGTCAGAAACATCGCATGCTTTTAAAATTTTAGAAAGCATTCTGTGATTGGAGGACATCGATCGGTTTGAAATGCTAAAAATCAAATAAAACCGTCTCGATCACGTTTTCAGATTTTTTATTTACTAGCAACCGATTTCGGCCTTTTCCTCAGACCATCTTCAGGCTTTTTACCGCCATTATGGTTGCTGGTGGTGGCAGACGGAGCGAGATCTGTAGAAGTACGGTTGTCACTCAGTGACAGCCCTACTTTTACAGATCTCGCTCCGTCTCTAACCACCAGCAGCCATAATGGCGATGAAAAGCCTGAAGATGGCCTGTTTTTATTTGATTTGTATCATAAGCTTTCCTGATATCTACAAGTAAAACGCCCAGAATTGTGTAGCTAATTTCAAATTGTCCGTCATTTTATCACTGATCGATATACAGGGCGGTTATAATTAAACTTTCGTTACTTGAGCCAGTGCAGACGGAAAATTATTTACCGTATTGGTACCCAACTTTATAGGAATGATGTTCAAACTGTGGGCTGCAGGAATTGCGTTATTAGTTTTCTTAGTGTCATGACTAACCGTTAGGTGCAGGTGCTGGTGCGGTGACGTAGTGCTGAAACACATGCATTAGTGTGCAATAGAGTTGTAGACAGTCAGCATGGGTCTGGACAAGGTGAGCAGGGCTTTACTCGTAAAACTGTTTTATCAAAACAATAGCAGTAGCTTTGCTACTCTTCACAAGTATCGGCGCAGCGAAGGAATACAGACAGATCCTATTTCCGCATCGAGGTTGAAGAACATGATTTGGAAGTTCGAATTACCTGGCAATTTGGGAATTGCTCGTGGGAGAGGCGGACGGCTAGTTGCGCCACAAATTGTTGACGCAGTTACTGTTGCCATGTCTGAGAATCCTGGGCGCAATGTGCTATCTTCAAGCAGTGCACGAGCTGCGTCACGACATTTGAACATTCCAAGGTCCACTGTTCGAAAAGTGCTGCGAACAGCTGTGAAATGATGTCTCTAATGCAGTTCCAGGGTATCGTTGGTGCAGTTGACCGTCACACTGAGCAACGTTTGTAGCCTGGAACGTAAACAAGGTACGCAATTAACAAATGTACCCTCTCATGTGGAAATTAAAATGGGTTTCTTTCAATGATGTATTCATTACTTCTCTTCTGCATGTTCTTCCAAATGTTTCTGCACAGTTTAATCGTCCTACGATCTTGGTGGCTCTCTCACGTAGCGAAAGTTAAATTATAGCCATTGTGTATATCATCATTTCTTACCACTTCGTCTGTGAAAAGAATGAGGAGAAACTCCTATTGCTAGCGCTGCACTTCACACTGATTTGTTTGACGTAAATTGCTGTAGATATGAATAAATATAACTAAGAGAAGATACATCTTATTTCCAATTCTATATGTGTCTTCTAGAAAATCAATGTTTAGGGCACACATGTGCTTCCCATATGACATTGCCTGTAATTGAACGTAGTCTTTTATCTTTAGTCACTTAAAACCAAATAATAAATAATATTACAGAGTATACAACGCGTTTATCTCTGATATTCCTCTTCCACAGAATGAGTGAGCTCTTCCTGTACCGTCAGCTTCGATTCTGGGTGCACAGGCCTCTGACGTTCAGACTCTGTCCCGTATATCACGAACAGAATCACGTGTTAAACATATTACACGGTTTCACAGAACGGGTAAGCAAAGCTTGTTACTTGACTTAGTAGCGTACACTGACAAGTAAAGTGTCGAAATATTTTATTTTGCTTTGATCTATGTGTGGTGTAGGTGTAAGTTTGCGTTTCATGGCTCTTGCATTTGTTAGTGAGTTAAATATTCCAAATATGATACTGTGTTTAACGAGTCGTTTCTACAACAGTTAGACACCTCTCACTTACGTTTTTCACAGCCTGGCTCATGATAGGACGCTATATACGTAATCATTTAGTACGGTTAAGGACCCATCTATCGTAAAAAAGAACCGACTTCAATCTCAGTTTAAATATATTTGCGTTATTCACCAAATATTTTGTTTCGCTCGGTAGGTGGTAAGAGCCAGATTCATTAGAGAACAATTAAGATCTTTTTTCATTTAATAATAACAGATGTTTCAACTTCATACTTTCATGTGTAAAAGAATTTTATTGTAATTAGTTTGCGGAGAATAAAATAAATATCCATTAGCATAGCATAGTGGAAAATTGCAACATCTGTAGCTTTATCGCATAAATAATAATAATAATAATAATAATAAGAAGAAGAAGAAGAAGAAGAAGAATAGGCCTCCGGTATGTTCTGCCAGTCGTAAAAGGCGACGAAAAGAACAAACCACTAATAGGGCTAACCCGCCTTTTAGTGTGATTAGTTGGTTCAGGACAGAACTAATGAAGCCTCGGACAAGCGCTATCATGGTCGGGGACGACGCTTGAACGCTATGCCCGTCCACAATGGTAACGACACTACTAGCCACACGGAAAATGATTTAAATCCAAATGGAGGTGTTTTGCAGGCTATGCTTCCTGCAACCACTCTAGAAGGAAAACAAAGACAGAGGATGAGATGGTCAGATGAAGTTAACCGACACCTCATGTTCTATTATTACCAAGCAACAAATTTAGGAACCAACACAACTGGATACAGATCACAAGTATACACAACATTTATTACCAGAGACCCAGAATTAAAATTTTTAACAGAACAACGACTATCTGATCAGATTCGTGTAATAATGAAAAATAACAGGATACCCCAGTCAGGATTAGAAAACATCAAACAACAAGTACAACAAATAGTGGAACAAAATAATGTGCAATCAGAAGAAGAAGAAAATACACTAATGGATTCAAACATCCCAGAGCAAACAAACAAAGAACAACACGCATCAATTAAACAATCCGAGGAAAACGAAATCTTAAGACAGCCACCAGAACAAGCACAAATAGAACACGAAGTGACACACATGTTAGATACAGAAGAAAAATTTCAGCTGACATATATAGAATAAAAAGACACAAATACAGACATTAGACCATTCTTGCATAGACCACCAAATAACACACAAGTCGAAACAACAATAACAACTATCAACACAATCATACACAACAAAATAAATGAAAATACAACTATGGAAGAGTTACAACTACTGGTTTATATAGGAGCACTCACTACACTAAATATACACACAAGGCAGAGATCAGAACCAACCAACACACAGAAGAAACCCACAAAACCAGCATGGCAACACAGGATACAGATCAGAATAGAAAAACTGAGAAAATACATCGGACAGCTAACACAATTTATAAGAAATGAAATATCAGACAAAAAACGAAAAGAAGCGATAGAGAAATTAGATGAAAAGAAGCAGAAATTACAAGCATTGGCCAAACGATTTAGAATAAAAAAAAGTGAAATAGAAGGAAACAAAACCAAACATTCAACACAAACCAAAAGAAATTTTATCACACAATAGATAACACTCACATTAAAATAGACAATCCACCAAACATAACAGACATGGAATACTTCTAGAGCAACATATGGTCAAACCCAGTACAACATAACAGACATGCACGGTGGATACAAGCAGAAACAGACACATACAAGATGATACCACAAATGCCTGCAGTGATAATTTTGCAACATGAAGCCACCCGAGCAATTAATTCTACGCACAATTGGAAAGCCCCTGGAAAAGATAAAATAGTAAATTTCTGGCTAAAGAAGTTCACCTCAACACTTTCACATGTAACTAAATTATTTAACAGTTACATTGCAGACCCATACACAGCCCCTGATACACTTACACAAGGAATAACTTATCTGAAACCTAAAGATCAAGCAGACCCAGCAAACCCAGCAAAATATCGCCCCATAACATGCCTACCAACAATATATAAAATATTAACTTCAGTCATTACACAGAAATTGAGTGACACATACAACACAGAACAAAATTATAAATGAAGAACAAAAAGGCTGCTGCAAAGGAGCACGAGGATGTGAAGAGCAACTGATAATAGATGCAGAGGTGACATATCAAGCTAAAAGTAAACGAAGGTTGCTATACTACATATACATTGAGTACCAAAAAGCTTTTGATGGTGTACCCCCTCATGGTTACTACAGATATTGGAAATATACAAAGTAGATCCTAAATTGGTACAGTTCCTAAACATAGTAATGAAAAATTGGAAAACCACACTTAATATCCAAACAAATTCAAATAATATCACATCGCAGCCAATACAGATTAAGCGTGGAATATACCAAGGAGATTCATTAAGTCCTTTCTGGTTCTGCCTTGCTCTGAACCCACTATCCAACATGCTAAATAATACAAATTATGGATATAATATTACTGGAACATACCAACACAAAATCACACATTTTCTATACATGGATAATCTAAAACTACTGGCAGCAACAAATCAACAACTCAACCTATTACTAAAGATAACAGAAGTATTCAGCAATGATATAAATATGGCTTTCGGAACAGACAAATGTAAGAAAAGTAGCATAGTCAAGGGAAAACACACTAAACAAGAAGATTACATATTGGATAACCACAGCGACTGCATAGAAGCGATGGAAAAAACAGATGCCTATAAATATCTAGGATACAGGCAAGAAATAGGAATAGATAATACAAATATTAAAGAAGAACTAAAAGAAAAATATAGAGAAAAACAAACAAAAATACTGAAAAAAGAACTGACAGCAAGAAACAAGACAAAAGCTATAAATACTTATGCTATACCAATATTGACCTATTCATTTGGAGTAGTGAAATGGAGTAACACAGAACTAGAAGCACTCAATACACTTACACGATCACAATGCCACAAATATAGAATACATCACATACATTCAGCAACAGAAAGATTCACATTAAGCAGAAAGGAAGGAGGAAGGGGATTTATCGACATAAAAAAACCTACATTACGGACAGGTAGACAATTTAAGAAAATTCTTTATAGAACGAGCAGAAACTAGCAAAATACACAAAGAAATCACTCATATAAATACATGGGCTACACCATTGCAATTTCATAACCACTTCTACAACCCTTTAGATCACATAACATCAACAAATACAAAGAAAGTAAATTGTAAAAAGAAAACACTATATGGCAAGTACCCGTGTCATTTAACACAGCCACACATCGATCAAGACGCATCCAACACATGGCTAAGAAAAGGCAATATATACAGTGAGACGGAAGGATTCATGATTGCAATACAGGATCAAACAATAAACACCAGATATTACAGCAAGCATATTATTAAAGATCCCAATACCACAACAGATAAATGCAGACTTTGCAAACAGCAAATAGAAACAGTAGATCACATCACAAGCGGATGTACAATACTAGCAAATACTGAATATACCAGAAGACATGACAATGTAGCAAAAATAATACATCAACAACTTGCCATACAACATAAACTAATAAAACTACAGGTTCCCACACACAAGTATGCACCACAAAATGTACTGGAGAATGATGAATACAAATTATACTGGAACAGAACCATTATAACAGATAAAACAACACCACGTAACAAACCTGACATCATACTCACAAATAAAAAGAAGAAATTAACATAACTAATCGAAATATCCATACCCAATACAACAAATGTACAGAAGAAAACAGGAGAAAAAATTGAAAAATACATCCAACTGGTTGAGGAGGTCAAGGACATGTGGCATCAGCATAAAGTTGACATTATACCTATTATACTATCAAGTACAGGAGTCATACCACACAATATCCACCAGTACATCAACGCAATACAGCTACATCCAAACGTATACATACAACTACAGAAATCTGTAATTATTGGTACATGTTCAATTACCCGAAAGTTCCTAAATGCAGTGACCTTTCTTCCCGATCAGAATCACCTACGGCTGTGCGGCCTTGGTCAGACTGATGGCACCATATCACTACGGCTGGAGGCGACATTGCATTTGGTCCATATATTACCAAAATTTCACGGTGAAACTGAATGTAATTTAGGCGTTTTGTTCACAAGAACTATCGCGGGTACTTCAATTTTGGAGTTACGTTACCAGTTGCTACGCCATTTCGCTGCCACACTGTGATGTAGGTCTGTGTCTGCAGGAAACCTACAACATGTTCTCTCTTCTGGCAACGTGCCACTCTAGTTGTGCAATGGTCCTAGCGTGGGAAGATACGTGCATCTTACTTTTTAAACTCTCCTCGTATTTTCATTCAAATCTGGTGAATGTAGCTTTAGAAACTTTCGTTTCTTTATGAACTGCACGTAAGTGTCAACGGTAATTATCTAATAACTTTGCAGTCCATTCGGTTTACTTCGATATTCAGCTTCTTTCTGCTAACTGGCTGAAAGAAAACCACTAAGATGATGAAAATATACTGTCTTCTGCATTTTCCATTAAGATTTTTCAGTGGTATTGGAAAATAATAAGTAATTCCTTTCTGTCTCCTACTGCAGAACGAAATAGGAGGTAGATACCTAAGCCAAAATTTCATTTTTCATCGCTAAGCTTTTCTGTTGTTCAGCACAGTAACTGGTGTGTTTGCAGTTAATTTGATGCATTAGAAAACATTTTGAATTATAATGCAATTTTATTGTTCTTTCCAGATAATAAAAGAGCGTAAAGAGGAATTTAGGTCAAGAAATGCTAATGAAAGGAAAAATCTGAAATGTAAGTTATTTTTATTATTAGTTTATTGTTATTATATTTTTCTTGGTCCATTTGTCATAACTGGATACCTCATACTGTAAATAGCATGCACGTATCGATAAAACTATTTCGACTTTTAGAGCGCGTCATATTATAAAGAGGACGAACGTTTCAGTCATTATGAAAGTGAGATTCGTTAGGGACTGCAATAAAGAACTTTATAGAAACTGACTCTGACTGTGAAAGCCTGCACACATGAAACATAGAAGTAATCAAATAAAGAACAAAAAATGTAAAAAATGCTTGGTCTTCGTGCGAAATAAGTAAGATCAGAAAACTTTCATATTAGGTTTCATGCGTCAGTCATAATTTATTTGTAAAGTGAGTTTTCTGCCACAGAGACTCACATTTCTAGCTGAAACGTAGTAAATCCATTAATTCATAACCCATATACGTATATTGCAGGCGCAGTTTTGACAACACTAACTTTGAAAGACTATGTCCAAAAACTTTGTATACATCATCGCTATACTGGCAACACAAGTACTATCCAGAAGTTAACACGTCGGTACATAAGACAACATTACATTTTATTTAAATCCGAACCATAAGTTTTCATGATGCATGACTTCGACCTGTTACAGTGTTGTCATAAAATACATTTACTATTGATCGAAATAGTACTAGCAAAAGTTAGAGGACAGTTTCTACCGAAAGTGTGGAGTGCAGTTGCCCTGCCCTTTACCTGTGACGACTCTTCTCAAGATGTTGGGAGGGGGGGTGGGGGACCGAGGTTTCACGGAAGACGAATTACAGTGACGTGGAAAACTTAAAGAAGAAAGTAACTTTCGCATGAAAGTAACAAAGCTCGATGTAACTTGGGCCGTACGCAGAAAGAACATTTATGGTATAGAGCGGAAGATAAGTGAATGAAATGCGCAAGGAGACAAACAGAAATGCCCCTTTAGTTCAAAGACAGTAATTACACTGAAGTCAGCACGATTTATGATGGTTCCCAGGACAGTATAAAAGTGGAGACATGGTTCTTTATATAGTGTGTGATCACCACGGACAATAGTACACGCTCTGAAACGTACTCCCATGCCTCAGGGTTGGGTGGGAGTTCATGTGGTAGGGCATTCCATTCCTCCACCAGCGAGATAGACAACTGCTGGTTGATCGTTGGTGCATTTGGATGTGCTGCAGTACGTCTAACCACCGCATCCCTCACGTGCTCGATGCGATTTAAGTCGGGGGAACGGGCAGGCCAGTCAATTCGCCGAATGTCCTCTTGTTGAAAGAGCTCCCCCACATGCGCTGTTCGATGCGGTCGCGCACTGTCATCCATAACAATGAAATCAGGTCTGAATGCACCCACGAAACGACACACATCGGAAATGAGTATAGCACCACAATAACGTTGACTGGTGAGTGTACCGTATTCAAAGATGTCGAGATCCGTACGCCCATGTAACCGTATGCCTCCCCATGCCATATTACCTGGACCACCAAACCAACCATGTTCGGCGATACTGAACGTATTCTCATGTGGGGAGAGGCGGGAACAAGTAATGCACCCAGGAACAGTGTCGTCGTAACTGCTGACTGCTTCACGTCTGCTGTGCAGCGAGCTACCTTAATTTAAGTATTAACTGTATTTTTCTTACTTGTCACTTCTTCTTCCGTGTGTATTTGCTTTTAGGAAGCTTTATTTTTTGAGTGCTCTTAATAGTGTTCCATAGATTTCGTGTTTGTTTTGAATACAGTCAGAGAGAGTCCCTGTAGTCAACCATAGTGCCAGTAGTGCTAGTGTTTGTTTTCAATACAGTCCAGAGACAGGTCTACAAGAAGTGGCTAGCAACCACAGTTTAGTGAATAAGCAGCCGCCTTTAGTGAATTAGCAGTCTAGTTAAAGGTTGATTAACTCTCTTCAGTAAATTGTTTCCTTAGGATGGATAGGATGTGTGACTGCTGTGTACGGACGCAGGAGGAGCTGGCCACTGTTCGCGAACAGCTGAGCGTGTTGATGGCCGCGGTCAGCCGTCTTCAGGCTGCTGCCTCGGAGTGTAGCGGCAGTGGGGAGTCTGGTGCGTCGCAAGGTACATGCTTCACCCACTGTCCCTGCTGTCGAGACATCTTCGCGGGTACCGGGCGCGGTTGGGCCACCTTCTCCCCAAGGGGAGTGGCGGGTTCAGCGGCGTTCGCGGCGCACGAGGCGGAAGGTCAATGTGGAGGCTGGCCGTGTGGCATCGCCCGCTCTGCCTGTGAGGGGACATGTGGCTGCTCCTTCAGCAAGGTCCGAGCAGGCACACGGGGGGAGGGGTTTATTAGTTATTGGGAGCTCCAACGTTAGGCGGGTGATGGAGCCCCTTAGGGAAATAGCGAGAAGGTCGGGGAAGAAGACCAGTGTTCACTCTGTCTGCTTGCCGGGGGGTCTCATCCGAGATGTGGAGGAGGCCCTACCGGCGGCGATAGAGAGCACTGGGTGCACCCGACTGCAAATTGTTGCTCATGTCGGCACCAATGACTCCTGCCGTCTGGGTTCAGAGGTCATCCTCAGTTCGTACAGGCGGTTGGCGGAATTGGTGAAGGCGGAAAGCCTCGCTCGCGGGGTGGAATCAGAGCTAACTATTTGTAGTATCGTTCCCAGAACCGATCGCGGTCCTCTGGTTTGGAGCCGAGTGGAAGGCTTAAACCAGAGACTCAGACGATTCTGCGGAGATCTGGGGTGCAAATTTCTCGACCTCCGCTATCGGGTGGAGAAATGTAGGGTCCCCCTGAGTAGGTCAGGCGTGCACTACACGCCGGAAGCGGCTACAAGGGTAGCGGAGTACGTGTGGAGTGCACATGGGGGTTTTTTAGGTTAGAGAATCCCCTCCCTAGGCCCGACAAGACGCCTCCTGAGACGCGGCAAGATAGGAGTAGGCAAAATGCAACAGGGAATAACAATATTAATGTGCTAATAGTAAACTGCAGGAGCGTCTATAGTAAGGTCCCAGAACTGCTCTCATTAATAAACGATCACAACGCCCATATAGTACTAGGGACAGAAAGTTGGCTGAAACCAGACGTAAACAGTAACGAAATCCTAAACTCAGATTGGAATGTATACCGCAGAGACAGGCTGAACAGTGAAGGGGGAGGCGTGTTTATAGCGATAAGAAGTGCAATAGTATCGAAGGAAATTGACGGAGATCCGAAATGTGAAATGATTTGGGTGAAGGTCGCGGTTAAAACAGGCTCAGACATGGTAATTGGATGTCTCTATAGGCCCCCTGGCTCAGCAGCTGTTGTGGCTGAGCACCTGAAGGATAATTTGGAAAATATTTCGAGTAGATTTCCCCACCATGTTATAGTTCTGGGTGGAGATTTTAATTTGCCGGATATAGACTGGGAGACTCAGACGTTCATAACGGGTGGCAGGGACAAAGAATCCAGTGAAATTTTTTTTAAGTGCTTTATCTGAAAACTACCTTGAGCAGTTAAACAGAGAACCGACTCGTGGCGATAACATATTAGACCTTCTGGTGACAAACAGACCCGAACTATTTGAAAAAGTTAACGCAGAACAGGGAATCAGCGATCATAAAGCGGTTACGGCATCGATGATTTCAGCCGTAAATAGGAATATTAAAAAGGGTAGGAAGATTTTTCTGTTTAGAAAAAGTGACAAAAAGCAGATTTCAGAGTACCTGTTGGCTCAACACAAAAGTTTTGTCTCAAGTACTGATAGTGTTGAGGATCAGTGGACAAAGTTCAAAACCATCGTACAATATGCGTTAGATGAGTATGTGCCAAGCAAGATCGTAAGAGATGGAAAAGAGCCACCGTGGTTCAACAACCGAGTTAGAAAACTGCTGCGGAAGCAAAGGGAACTTCACAGCAACATAAACATAGCCAAAGCCTTGCAGACAAACGAAAATTACGCGAAGCGAAATGTAGTGTGAAGAGAGCTATGCGAGAGGCGTTCAATGAATTCGAAAGTAAAGTTCTATGTACTGACTTGGCAGAAAATCCTAAGAAATTTTGGTCTTATGTCAAAGCGGTAGGTGGATCAAAACAAAATGTCCAGACACTCTGTGACCAAAATGGTACTGAAACAGAGGATGACAGACTAAAGGCCGAAATACTAAATGTCTTTTTCCAAAGTTGTTTCACAGAGGAAGACTGCACTGTAGTTCCTTCTCTAGATTGTCGCACAGATGACAAAATGGTAGATATCGAAATATACGACAGAGGGATAGAGAAACAATTAAAATCGCTCAAAAGAGGAAAGGCCTCTGGACCTGATGGGATACCAGTTCAATTTTACTCAGAGAACGCGAATGAACTTGCCCCCCTTCTTGCAGCGGTGTACCGTAGGTCTCTAGAAGAGCGTAGCGTTCCAAACGATTGGAAAAGGGCACAGGTCATCCCCGTTTTCGAGAAGGGACGTCGAACAGATGTGCAGAACTATAGACCTATATCTCTAACGTCGATCAGTTGTAGAATTTTGGAACACGTATTGTGTTCGAGTATAATGACTTTTCTGGAGACTAGAAATCTACTCTGTAGGAATCAGCATGGGTTTCGAAAAAGACGGTCATGTGAAACCCAGCTCGCGCTATTCGTCCACGAGACTCAGAGGGCCATAGACACGGGTTCACAGGTAGATGCCGTGTTTCTTGACTTCCGCAAGGCGTTCGATACAGTTCCCCACAGTCGTTTATTGAACAAAGTAAGAGCATATGGACTATGAGACCAATTGTGTGATTGGATTGAGGACGCAGCATGTTATTCTCAATGGAGAGAAGTCTTCCGAAGTAAGAGTAATTTCAGGTGTGCTGCAGGGGAGTGTCATAGGACCGTTGCTATTCACAATATACATAAATGACCTGGTGGATGACATCGGAAGTTCACTGAGGCTTTTTGCAGATGATGCTGTGGTGTATCGAGAGGTTGTAACAATGGAAAATTGTACTGAAATGCAGGAGGATCTGCAGCGAATTGACGCATGGTGCAGGGAATGGCAACTGAATCTCAATGTAGACAAGTGTAATGTGCTGCGAATACACAGAAAGATAGATCCTTTATCATTTAGCTACAAAATAGCAGGTCAGCAACTGGAAGCAGTTAATACCATAAATTATCTGGGAGTACGCATTAGGAGTGATTTGAAATGGAATGATCATATAATGTTGATTGTCGGTAAAGCAGATGCCAGACTGAGATTCATTGGAAGAATCCTAAGGAAATGCAATCCGAAAACAAAGGAAGTAGGTTACAGTACGCTTGTTCGCCCACTGCTTGAATACTGCTCAGCAGTGTGGGATCCGTACCAGATAGGGTTGATACAAGACATAGAGAAGATCCAACGGAGAGCAGCGCGCTTCGTTACAGGATCATTTAGTAATTGCGAAAGCGTTACGGAGATGATAGATAAACTCCAGTGGAAGACTCTGCAGGAGAGACGCTCAGTAGCTCGGTACGGGCTTTTGTCAAAGTTTCGAGAACATACCTTCACCGAAGAGTGAAGCAGTATATTGCTCCCTCCTACGTATATCTCGCGAAGAGACCATGAGGATAAAATCAGAGAGATTAGAGCCCACACAGAGGCATACCGACAATCCTTCTTTCCACGAACAATACGAGACTGGAATAGAAGGGAGAACCGATAGAGGTACTGAAGGTACCCTCCGCCACACACCGTCAGGTGGCTTGCGGAGTATGGATGTAGATGTAGATGTAGATAGAACATTGCGAACATGGTCGTTTTGGTGGTCCAGGTGTTATGGTGTGGGGAGGCATAATACTGCATGGACGTACTGACCTCCAAATCTTTGAACACGGTACACGTCTAAGTCAATGTTATTGTGACACTGTACTCATTCCCCAGGTGATACTTTTCCGTTGTGCATTCGGAACTGATTTCATCGTTATGGACGGCAATGCGAGACCACATAGAGCAGGGCAGGTGGAGGAGCTCTTGGAGAGAGAGGATGTTCGGTGAATTAACTGGCCTGGCAGTTCCCCACTTAAATCCCATCGAGCACTTGTAGTGCGCGCTGTGGAGACGTATTTCAGCACTTTCACATCCACCGTCATCCATCCAGCAGCTATCAACCGTGCTGGTGGAGGAATGGAACGCCCTACAACAGGAAATCCATACGAACCCTGTGGCCAGCATGGGTGCACGTTGCTGAGTATGAACTGTTATCCGTGGTGATTACACACCGCTTTTGTAATGTTCAGGGGACCATCGTAAATTGCGGAAACTTCATTGTACGAGGGTCACTCCAAAAGAAATGCACACTATTTTTGTGAAAATACAGTTTTCATTCTGCATGTGTGAAAGTTTTACAGTGTGTAGATACATCCTTCCCGCTTGTTTTCAAGCTTAGTTCAACCTGTTCCCGTGAGTGGCGCCGTCACAGCATGTCTTCGAGATGGCTGCTACACTTGATGTTCGTCAGGAGCAAAGTGCTCTCATAGAATTCATGTGCTTTGAAAACGAGACAGTGGGAAACATCCACAACAGGTTGAAAAAGGTGTATGGAGATGTTGCTGTCGATCGCAGTACAGTTAGTCGGTGGGCAAGCAGGTTACGTGATGAAAGCGGGCACACACTCCAGACAATGTGCAGAGAGTAACGAATTGGTGACTGCTGACAGACGCGTCACAGTGAACGAATTGTCACGCTACGTTGGGATGGGGGAAGGAAGTGTTTGCAGAATACTAAAAGTGTTGGCGTTAAAGAAGGTTTGTGCCAGGTGAGTTCCCAGGATGTTGACAGTGGCTCACAAAGAAACAAGAAAAACGGTATGCAGCGAACTTTTGGAGCAGTACGAGAATGGTGGAGATGAATTTCTTGGAAGAATTGTGACAGGTGATGAAACATGGCTCCATCATTTTTCACCAGAGTCGAAGAGGCAATGAATGGAGTGGCACCATGCAAATTCATCCAAGAAAAACAAATTCAAAACCACACCTTCTGCTGGAAAAGTTATGGCTATGGTGTTTTTCGATTCCGAAGGACTCTTGCTTGTCGACATCATGCCAAGTGGAACCACCATAAATTCTGATACATATGTGACGACACTTAAGAAACTTCAAGCTCGACTGAGTCGTGTTCGACCACATCGGCAAAAGCAGGATGTTTTGCTGTTGCACGACAATGCGCGGCCACATGTCAGTCAAAAAACCATGGAAGCGATCACAAAACTCGGATGGACACCACTGAAACATCCAACTTACAGTCCTGACCTGGCTCCATGTGACTATCATCTCTTTGGGAAACTGAAATACTCTCTTCGTGGAACAAGGTTTGAAGGTGATGACTCCCTTGTGCATGCTGCCAAACAGTGTCTCCTACAGGTTGGTCCAGGTTTTTACCGTGCGGGTATACAGGCGCTGGTTCAAAGATGGCGTAAGGCAGTTGAGAGGGATGGAAATTATGTGGAGAAATGAAAATATTGTTCCTAAAGGATGTATCTACACACTGTAAAACTTTCAAACATTTAGAATAAAAGATGTGCATTTATTTTGGAGTGACCCTCGTAGTTATTGTCTTTGAATAAAAGTGTCATTTCTGTTCGTCTTATTGCGTATGTGTTCCAGTGACCATCTGAACTGTACAGTAGTAGTTCTTTCTATGTATGGTCCAAGTTTCATCGAGCTTTGTTAATCTGCAGTAACACGTCACGCAAAAGTTGCTTTCCTCCTTAAGTTTTGCACACCAATGTGTTTCGCCATTTTACAAACAGTGTGCAACCTTTGTGACGAAACGTAAAACAAGTATTGCAAAAAAGAGGAAATCTCTTTCAGTCGTGTGGCACCAGAATAAGTTTTAGTCACTTGGCTGATTTAAACTGGCGACCGCTGATAATTTTTCCACGTTTCTCCAACTTTATTAAAAACCATATAAACTCACGAGTATCTGATTTACTGATAATCACACCTTACAAAAATTAATCGTCCCG
This sequence comes from Schistocerca cancellata, assembly GCF_023864275.1. Lineage (NCBI taxonomy): Eukaryota > Metazoa > Arthropoda > Insecta > Orthoptera > Acrididae > Schistocerca > Schistocerca cancellata. Next base: position 505,182,528 of record NC_064629.1, on the reverse strand, counting down.
TGGATACTTCACGCTAATACAGTGCGTTCACCGCCTCTAGCATTGATAGCATTGATAACGGACTAAATTTAGTGAGGAAGACCGTCCGCATGTTTCTTCAGGTATGCCATATCCAGATGCAGCCACTTATTGATGAGTAGATCTCATAGAGCTATCACATTTCGGGGAAGCTGATTGCTGCACTTCACCCATTATTCCAAATAGTCCTGGACGTTTTCTGTGAGATTAAGATCGGGTGATTAAGCGGGGCAGTCGAGGTGCAGTAGGATGCCTGAGTGTACGTCGAAACAGGAACGTATGAGTGCAGCCCTGTGAACACTATTGTTGTCATTTTGGAAGACGGGAATGTCCACAGCAGACTCATTATGAAGACGAAGAAGAAATGGCATCACTCGGTCACCAAGAATATTATTGTAACATAACACGGATTCAGTGATCATAAGGCCGTTATAGCAGAGGCTGTAAATAGAAATGAAAAGAAACGTAGGAAAATATTACTGTTTAGCAAGTATCAAACAGATTTCAGATTAACTGAGTGGTCAACATGAAATATTCACCTCTGAGACTGAAAATGTTCAGAATAAATGGACAAAGTTTACGAGCATTGTCAATAAACCTTAGGCAGGTATGTGGCGAGCGAAGTTGTGAGGTATGAGAAAGACCCATCGTGGTTTAACAGCCGTGTTAGGAAGCTGTTCTGAAAGCAAACTAGGCTTCATTGTCGATTTATACGTAACCAAAGCCTCACAGACGAACTAAACTCGAATGAAGCTAAGCTTCCCTTCCGTGAAACGTTTCAACGAATTCGGAAGTCAAATTCTATCTATCTATCTGACAGAAAATCCTCTGTAGCTTTAGCCTCATGTTAAATTAGCAAACAGATCAAAAACATCTGTCCAGACATTCTGTGTCCATAAAGTGTCAACAATGGCACTGAAATGGAGGACGACGGAGAGAAGACGAAATACTAAATTTCTTTTTCCAAAGTAGTTTCACTGAGAAAGCTGTACTGTGGTTCCCCCTTAAAATAGTTGAACGACGTCAAAACGCAAGGTCTCTAATTGATGGCGGTATAGGAAATCACCTGAAATAGTTTAACAGAAGAAAAGCGAATGAACCTCATGGGAAACCTACACGATTGTACGTAGGGTATGTGAAACAACTTGCTCCTTTTCTAGCGCTAATGCTCCTTAGTGAAGCATTGCCAGTGACTGGAAAAATGCGCAGGTCATTCCCGCTTTTTGAAAGCCTACGTCGCAGACGTCAGTCTGCCGCCCCGAGGGAGGGGGTTCAGTGGTTAACACAATGGGCTCGCATCCCGGAGGATGACACATTGCATTCGAGTCTGACTATCCTGATTTAGAGTTTCCGTGATTGCTCTCAATCACTCCAGGCGAATGCCGAGATGATTCCTTTGAAAAGGGCACGGCCGATTTCCTTCCCCATCCTTGAACAATATCATAATGTTGAGTTCTACTAAAAAATCTAAAATTTTATGTTCAAATATTATATGTTATTTTCATATGCACCAATTCATTTTCGACGCTGTACCTAAATAACAGACTAAAAGAAAATAAGAAATAAAGAAATAGTCCTAAACACTTTGCCAGAGGAATTCATGAGCAAGCAGGGCCGTTATCTTTAATGCCGTGCCTCGCGAGACTAATGACTAGAACATAACAGCAACTGGCTTGATGTTTCGCTGTCGTTGGATTTATAGCGCTCTGGTGGGTATCTGCAACGAACGTGTCACATGTTTGCGGCGTCGTTCTCGCGTCGCCAGAGTATTGAATCTCTTCGACAGGAGGATGGTCTTTGACCTGCTGTAAAAGAAGATAAGTAGCGACACTAAACATATACCAAAATAATCGAGGGAGGAATTCCTTGTGTTTCAAACAAGGAAGTTCAGAGGTACAGTTTTAACTTTTGTCACAACGTGCAAATTTTGACGGATAATCGTAAGCCAACGGAAACTTAGACGCACATACAAAGGGGCACATGTGCCGTGACGTATTTCAGCAGCGAATCTAAAGCTAGACTGGACAGTTTTTCTGTGATTTGCACAATACAGCACTACTTGCGAATTATTACTGCTCGACTTTTCTAACGGTAATGGTTATCATTTTGCAATCAAGTACACAAAATTTGTAATTTGTCAGAGGCACATGACACATGATCTTACCACTCTTAAAGGTGCGTTGTTTTGCTCAAGTCGCTGAAGACGTTTGGACGAAATATATCCCAAGTCTTTCCTCAGAACGCGGGTACAGCCACTAAGACCACGACTGCAAAAATTTATCATCCAGATCGCTGAAGTCAAATCATACCGGAGAAAACAAAAACAACAACAATTATTTAGTCCTTTTGCTAGATATAGTGTGCACAGAAACAAAAGGAAAACGTCGACAACGCTTGGGACTACAAACCGATCATTTTTCATGAGGGAACACATGTCCAAAAATACATAGTTTAGGATCTGCGGATCATCGACGTTTGAGAATGGTGGTGTCCAAGATTCTTCTGATTATACTTGGTATCTGAATTAGCCCGCCCATGAACCATGGACCTTGCCGCTGGTGGGGAGGCTTGCGTGCCTCAACGATACAGATAGCCGTACCGTAGGTGCAACCACAATGGAGGGGTATCTGTTGAGAGGCCAGACAAACGTGTGGTTCCTGAAGAGGGGCAGCAGCCTTTTCAGTAGTTGCAGGAGCAACAGTCTGGATGATTGACTGATCTGGCCCTGTAACACTAACCAAAACGGCCTTGCTGTTTTGGTACTGCGAACGGCTGAAAGCAAGGGGAAACTACAGCCGTAATTTTTTTCCGAGGGCATGCAGCTTTACTGTATGATTAAATGATGATGGCGTCCTCTTGGGTAAAATATTCGAGAGGTAAAATAGTCCCCCATTAGGATCTCCGGGCGGGGACTACTCAAGAGGACATCGTTATCAGGAGAAAGAAAACTGGCGTTCTACGGACCGAAGCGTGGAATGTTAGATCTCTTAATCGGGCAGGTAGGTTAGAAAATTTAAAAACGGAAATGGATAGGTTAAACTTAGGTATAGTGGGAATTAGTGAAGTTCGGTGGCAGGAGGAACAAGACTTTTGGTCAGGTGAGTACAGGGTTATAAATACAAAATCAAATAGGGGTAATGCAGGAGTAGGTTTAATAATGAATAAAAAAGTAGGAGTGTGGGTAAGCTACTACAAACAGCATAGTGAACGCATTATTGTGGCCAAGATAGACACGAAGCCCACGCCTACTACAGTAGTACAAGTTTATAGGCCAACTAGCTCTGCAGATGATGAAGAAATTGATGAAATGTATGACGAGATAAAAGAAATTATTCAGGTAGTGAAGGGAGACGAAAACTTAATAGTCATGGGTGACTGGAATTCGGCAGTAGGAAAAGGAAGAGAAGGAAACGTAGCAGGTGAATACGGACTGGTGCTAAGAAATGAAAGAGGAAGCCACCTGGTAGAATTTTGCACAGAGCATAACTTAATTATAGCTAACACTTGGTTAAAAAATCATGAAAGAAGGTTGTATACATGGAAGAACCCTGGAGATACTAAAAGGTTTCAGATAGATTATATAATGGTAAGACAGAGATCTAGGAACCAGATTTTAAATTCTAAGACATTTCCAGGGGCAGATGTGGACTCTGACCACAATCTATTGGTTATGAACTGCAGATTAAAACTGAAGAAACTGCAAAAAGGTGGGAATTTAAGGAGATGGGACCTGGATAAACTGAAAGAACCAGAGGTTGTACAGAGTTTCACGTAGAGCATAAGGGAACAATTGACAGGAATGGGGGAAAGAAATACAGTACAAGAAGAATGAGTAGCTTTGAGGAATGAAATAGTGAAGGCAGCAGAGGATCAAGTAGGTAAAAAGACGAGGGCTAGTAGAAATCCTTGGGTAACAGAAGAGATACTGAATTTAATTGATGAAAGGAGAAAATACAAAAATGCAGCAAGTGAAGCAGGCAAAAAGGAATATAAACGTCTCAAAAATGAGATCGACAGGAAGCGCAGAATGGCTAAGCAGGGATGGCTAGAGGGCAAATGTAAGGATGTAGAGGCTTATCACATGAGGGGTAAGATAGATACTGCCTACAGGAAAATTAAAGAGAGCTTTGGAGAAAAAGAACCACTTGCGTTAATATCAAGAGCTCAGATGGAAACCCAGTTCTAATCAAAGAAGGGAAAGCAGAAAGGTGGAAGGAGTATATAGAGAGCCTATACAGGGGCCGGCCGGAGTGGCCGAGCGGTTAAAGGCGCTACAGTCTGGAACCGCACGACCGCAACGGTCGCAGGTTCGAATCCTGCCTCGGGCATGGATGTGTGTGATGTCCTTAGGTTAGTTAGGTTTAAGTAGTTCTGAGTTCTAGGGGACTTATGACCACAGCAGTTGAGTCCCTTAGTGCTCAGAGCCATTTGAACCATTTGTCTACACAGGGGCGATGTTCTTGAGGACAATATTATGGAAATAGAAGAGGAGGTAGATGAAGATGAAATGGGAGATATGATACTGCGTGAAGAGTTTGACAGAGCACTGAAAGACCTAAGTCAAAACAAGGCCCCGGGAGTAGACAACATTCCATTAGAACTACTGACAGGCTTGGGAGAGCCAGTCCTGACAAAACTCTACCATCCGGTGAGCAAGATGTATGAGACAGGCGAAATTCCCTCAGACTTCAAGAAGAATATAATAATGCCAATCCCAAAGAAAGCAGGTGTTGACAGATGTGAAAATTACCGAACTATCAGTTTAATAAGGCACAGCTGCAAAATACTAACGCGAATTCTTTACAGCCGAATGGAAAAACTGGTAGAAGCCGACCTCGGGGAAGATCAGTTTGGATTCCGTAGAAATGTTGGAACACGTGAAGCAATACTGACCCTACGACTTATCTTAGAAGAAAGATAAAGGAAAGGCAAACATACGTTTCTAGCATTTGTAGACTTCGAGAAAGCTTTTGACAATGTTGACTGGAATACTTTCTTTCAAATTCTGAAGGTGGCAGGGGTAAAATACAGGGTGCGAAAGGCTATTTACAATTTGTACAGAAAGCAGATGGCAGTTATAAGAGTCGAGGGACATGAAAGGGAAGCAGTGGTTGGGAAGGGAGTGAGACAGGTTTGTAGCCTCTCCCCGATGCTATTCAATCTGTATATTGAGCAAGCAGTAAAGGAAACGAAAGAAAAGTTCGGAGTAGGTATTAAAATCCAGTGGCGTAGAGTGAGGGGAGACTTTGAGACTTAGTCTCCCCCGTATTCGTGCTGAAAAAAGATGCAATAGTAATTCAAAACAAAAATATAAACAACTTTCTACTAAGAGCACTAAATGTGCGAAGACATCGCCGCACCCTGAGTATTGGTATGTCTGCCTGCTTGAGACTCGACTGCACTGTCTGTGCCTCCCTTCCCTTACCTGGCTGTGTGCGCTTGAGCGTTCTCGGCTCCCTTCCACTTCCCCTCTTCCACGTAGGCCGGTGCGCTGCAGTTGCTAGCAGATATCGAGACTAGTCTCTGCCGCTTCTATGCTGGCTTTTAACACGTAAGTGAACAGTCGCGCGGTTTGTGTTCATAGTCATTCTAGTTTGATTTTAGTGCATATTTTCGTTGTGTCGCCAACATGAGTGAGCCAGCAACTGAACACCTTATAGAATTTTTATTAAAAACTCCTTTTTCTACATTAACGAACGAAAATAGTGGGAACTGAAGGCCGAACGACCTACTTCTATACTCAGTGTAGTTTTAAGTGAAGTCAAACAAAAACGCACTTTTCAGACAGCCTGGTACGAAAAGTATGCTAGGCTGACTGCGAATGCTGTTAATAACAGATTGTATTGTTATATATGTCTTCTGTTTGATGGTGAAAAGGAATGATGCAATGAGGACATTTGTACAATAAATAACTTTGACAGGAAAGCACAAAAGCATCAGATATCAAAACGTCACCTGCAGAACAAAGAATCATTTCAGTTTTTGGCAAATCTGAATTGAGCACGCCCTTTCTGAAGCCGCTCGTCTGACAGCAATATAATACAACAAACAAGTTGCATCCAGCAGAAGAGTATTGGCTCGTCTTATTCACGCAACTGTATGTCTTTGTTAACAAGAACTAGTCTTTCGCGGCCATCGAGAAGACGAATCCTCCAGCAACAAAGGTAACTATCTGGAATTGTTGGATTTACCAGCTCAAGGAGAGCAGTTAATCCGAGACCATCTGTCATCATCTTCAATTTTTAAAGGAACTTCTCCAGATATACAGAATGATGTAATAGAAATGATAACTCTGGCAGTTAACGAGAAAATAAAATCTGAAATTCAGAACTGCAATTTCATTTCGATTCAGGCCGATGAAACATTAGACGCGTCATGTAAGAGTCAAATGAGTATAATATTTAGGTACTGTATTGCAGACAAAATTGAGGAAAGATTCGTTGGATTTTACGATATTTGTGGAGATAAAACTGCTGAAGGTTTGTCAAACATTATTCACGCAGTATTGGAAGAATGGAATGTGGAAGGAAAAGTGGTTAGTCAAACATATGAAGGCGCTTCAGTAACGCTTCAGTAACGGCGAGCATAGAAAGAGGATTACAACAATTGGTGAAGCAGTTCTGTCACTATGTGCTGTTTATTCATTGTTACGCACACCAACTGAATTTGGTACTGTTACATGCCTCCAAAATCATACGACAAGTACGCATGTTAGTAAATGATCTTACTGCATTCCATTCGTTTTTTTAGCAAATCATCAAAACGAACTATATTGCTGACCGAGAAAGGATTTAAACTGACACATGCAAGCAACACTCGCTGGTACTTTCGTTCCAGGGCAGTTTCAAAAACATCTAGTCATTTCTCAGGGTTATATAGTGTTTTTAATTATATATTTCATGATACAGACTCTCAGTGGGATCCAGAATCTTTGAGCTGTGCTGTGGGAATGTAACAACGGATGGATGATCCTACGTTTGTCTACTTCCTTTGCTTCTACCGACGGTGCTTTGTTTATGTTGATCATCTCTTTAGTGTTCTTCAGTCAAAATCTGCCAGTATAACTGCTTGCTACGACGGAATAAGAAATGTTTTGAGAAACTTACAACAGTTAAGAACGGAAACATTCGTTGATGAATGCATTAAATACAGCTTGTGTTTGAATGGCAACTTATCATTCTGTGACAGTCAAAAGACATCTCTCAGGGCATTAACTTAGGAGATATTGGATTTGCAAATTGTTCAGATGGAAATAAGGTTTCAAGACTTTCCCCAAATTCAGTATGTTGAACCTTTGAACGAAAAGTATTTCCCGAACTATCAAAAAGAATTCCCAAAGTTGAAACTACTTCAATTATTAGAACAGTACCCTTTTTCAAACAAGAACAACTTGAAAATGAACTGTTAAAGCCCGCATCTCGTGGTCGTGCGGTAGCGTTCTCGCTTCCCACGCCCGGGTTCCCGGGTTCGATTCTCGGCGGGGTTAGGGATTTTCTCTGCCTCGTGATGGCTGGGTGTTGTGTGATGTCCTTAGGTTAGTTAGGTTTAAGTAGTTCTAGGGGACTTACGACCACAGCAGTTGAGTCCCATAGTACTCAGAGCCATTTGAACCATTTTGAACTGTTTAACATAAATGCTGATGAGGAAAAACACTAAACTATAAGAATCCTCTTAAAGTACATTGTCAACAATGATTTAGACTCCGTTTATAAAGAAACAACGAAGTTCCTGCGTTTGGTTTTGACCCTACCCACAACTACAGCAAGCAGTGAACGAAGCGGTCTCTTGAACGAGTGAAGAATTATTTAAGAAATTCAATGTCCAACATCTGGCTGTCGTGTTTGAGCACGTTAGCAACAGAAAAGACACTACTTGGAGATCTATCCAGTGATCAGATCTTTGTAGACCGAGTTATAGACTTATTCGTGGAAAGGAAAGACAGGCGCATTGCACTTGTGTAAAAGAAAATATAAGTGCTTCTTCTCTTGCTGCTGGAGTTCTACAAATTTGTCATCGTTTCTTGAACAAGTTAGTTATTATTACTATTAGTGGCGGTGGTAGTTGTAATATAAGAGGATATAAAATGTAGACTGGCAATGGCAAGGAAAGCATTTCTGAAGAAGAGAAATTTCTTACCATCGAGTATTGATTTAAGTGTCAGGAAGTCGTTTCTGAAAGTATTTGTATGGAGTGTAGCCTTGTATGGAAGTGAAACATGGACGATAAATAGTTGAGACAAGTAGCAGTAGTAGTAGTAGTAGTGGCTGTTGTTGTTTTATTTGATGCATTTTGTTTCATTTGTTTAAATTATTGTTTATTGTACTATTTTGTCTTCATATAATAACTACAGTCTCCCCAACCTTTACAACCACGCTATGCCACTGTTAAAATCCATGGAGAAGAAATAAAAACTTTGAGGTTCGCCGATGACATTGTAATTCTGTCAGAGACAGCAAAGGACTTGGAAGAGCAGTTGAACGGAATGGACAGTGTCTTGAAAGGAGGGTATAAGATGAACATCAACAAAAGCAAAACGAGGATATGGAATGTAGTCGAATTAAGTCGGGTGATGCTGCGGGAATTAGATTAGGAAATGAGACACTTAAATTACTAAAGGAGTTTTGCTATTTAGGGAGCAAAATAACTGATGGTGGTCGAAGTAGAGAGGATATAAAATGTAGACTGGCAATGGCAAGGAAAGCATTTCTGAAGAAGAGAAATTTCTTACCATCGAGTATTGATTTAAGTGTCAGGAAGTCGTTTCTGAAAGTATTTGTATGGAGTGTAGCCTTGTATGGAAGTGAAACATGGACGATAAATAGTTGAGACAAGAAGTGAATAGAAACTTTTGAAATGTGGTGCTACAGAAGAATGCTGAAGATTAGATGGGTAGATCACATAACTAATGAGGAGGTACTGAATAGAATTGGGGAAAAGAGGAGTTTGTAGCACAACTTGACAAGAAGAAGGGATCGGTTGGTAGGACATGTTCTGAGGCATCAAGGGATCACCAATTTTGTATTGGAGGACACCGTGGAGGATAAAAATCATAGAGGGAGGCCAAGCGATGAATACACTAAGCAGATTCAGAAGGATGTAGGCTGCAGTAGCTTCTGGGAGATGAAGAAGCTTGCACAGGATAGAGTAGCATGGAGAGCTGCATCAAACCAGTCTCAGGACTGAAGACCACAAGAACAGCAACAACATCTGAATTAGCTATACAAACCATTAGCCATCAGTGTAAGATGGAGTCACAGACCGGCCGTAGAGCGTTCCCGTACGTGCGCTGAATCTTTTCGCAGTCTTTTGCTCTCATTATAATTGTGTAACTGTGTTGTGTACCAGTGCAGTGATGTCCTAGACGCATTCTGACGGGCACCAGTATCGAAATGGCTAATACATTGTTTGTATATGCCAAGCCGCGCAGCGGTGGAGCTGCTGCAGATTGTATGTGGAAAGATCTCAAAACAGAAATATTCCTCACAATTTGGTGTTTGAAGCAGTTGTTGAAAGAGGACTAAAAGAGATCAAAAAGTTACAAGAGGGTACTGTGTTTTCTGCCTGGGTTGTTTCCAAAAAGTTATAATGTACATACAGCAAAGTGCGTTTTCTGTATTAGATTTTATTGTACATACTATAGTACTGTGTCGTATTGAGATACTTTCTAAATACCGTAACAAATTTTCCACATTTAAGTATAATATTATTTCTCAAAAACGGATGCCGAATGTCCACCCTAAGTTCGGACAGTTGCCGTTGAAGAGGACGTTTCCAAACACTTCATAAGAACCATCTACCAGCATCTCCCAGTGTACCCACTTCATATTAACATTTAGAGTGTTGTCTATAACCAACAGCTGCATTCATACCATTTACAGAATGTCCAGGCAACAGTAGTGAGGAACTACATAATTATGACAAGTACATTTTGTGAAGTGGTATTTACGTCACTGCATACTCCAGCTATAAATCAAGACTTGAGGGCTGTTCAGTGACTAATGCACGCTCGCTCGAGACCACGTTATGAACTCGCACAACACTGATTTGGGCTGCCGAACATGGTCAAAAGTAACCACCACAGGTTCATTGTTAGCATATGGGCTGGAATAATCTGTGATCCTTTCATTGTGCCGTATCTAATGTTAACAAGAGTAAGAGGACCGAGCTACCTCAGTTTACTCAGAGTTGTTCTTCCTGTTTCACTGGATGAATGCCAGTGTGGGTTTGTCAGGTAACTTGGTAGCAAAAATACTATGGTACAATTGGCGCGATGTGAATGTGCGGAGACATCTGGACGTCACATACCCACATGTTAGGATTAGTGGAGGGGAAGCTCTTCTACGACCATCCCGGCCACCAAGTATTACACCTTTTCATTATTTTCTGTGAGGTAGCATGAAGTCTATGGTGTATGCTATTGCTGTAAAACTACAGGAGGATTTTATCAAACAAATCCACGTAGCGACGGAATAGTGCGCATAGCTGGACTTATTTCACTAAGTGCGTCAGTCTCTATAAAACGGATCTTCAGTCTGAAATCGAGATACAATCTAAATTTTGATCCCTTTTTGTACTTTACTGCGTTATATGAAGCTCTTGTTGAGTTTCCGAATGAAATGTTGAACGCACACCCATCGCTATGTACCAAACATTCTCAGACACTATCAATTTCAAAATGCTGCCAACAAGTAACACGAAGAAATGAAGTTTTCTGTACGAATTTATCACGTTCATACTTTGTTCCAGCCAAACGAATATCACTTCTGGATCTCCTTGTTGAGGTAGCGGAGCAAACGGGAGAACTAACAGACCTCGATATTAGGGAAGAAGTGGACACCTTCATGTTTGAGGTCAGTATATAACAATAGGGTGTCTAATTTACTCAAGAAAGTGTGAATCATGCGGTTCCATTAAAAAAAAGTAGCTTAATGTTAGCATATAAGGTTAAAATTGATTATATGACTGCAGGGACATGATACCACGGCAGCGTCCCTCACCTGGACTATCTTCTTAATTGGATTGCATCCTCATGTACAGGTAAGTAAAAATACGTTGCTTCACGAAACTTCTTAATTCAATAAATAAAAATACAGTTCTCATCTAAAAATTCATAGGAAGGAGGATACATTATTCTAAATATATTTCGCTGTAGCTTTAGGTGTTATTTGCAACGCTGTTCGGTGTGAAAATAACTGTATCAAAATATTTTTCTTCACTTTTTTCGCATTTTAGCCACACATGAAAGCTATTTGTTACAAGAAATACGCATTTGTTCTTTGCCAACTGGTATGACACCTTCAAAGATAGTAACAATCCCGCGAAAACTGTACTCGATTCCACTATATGCTCAATGCAATCTGTTCAATAAGGAAACTGGTTTCCTAATTTCACTGCTGGGCAGCATTAGTTTAAATTCCTATATGAGAGGCGGGAAATAGGCCGGACTCGCCGACGGAGACAACAACCACTTTCATCCTTAGACTTACGTCAGCAACAACTTTTGGTAAGTAGCGCGCAATGGGTGAAATGTGTAAAAAAATTCTATTTAAAGGCTTATCTCTACTGTCAAACCCAGAGGTGTTTGTTAACCTGACCATGCTTGCCTGTTAGCCAGGCAGACAAGCTGCTGCACGTTTTCAGCAGAACGGGCAGGCTGCTTTGCTGCCATTGAAGCCAAGCTATGCCCAAACAAAGCACGCTACGGGAGTCTTGCTTGCCTGCCCGTCTTCCCGCTGTGCTACGCAACGTAGTAGTCTATTCTGTACGCTTTGGTTCAAATGGCTCTGAGCATTATGGGACTTAACATCTGAAGTCATCAGTCCCGTAGAACTTAGAACTATTTAAACCTAACTAACCTAAGGACATCACACACATCCATATTCGAGGCAGGATTCGAACCTGCGACCGTAGCAGTCGCGCGGTTCCGGACTGAAGCGCCTAGAACCGCTCGGCCAACGAGGTCGGCTCTGTACGCTTTCATTGTAGTGTTATGTGTAGGGTTTGGTAGCTGATAAAAATACACGAATGTCACAAGATGAGACTCAATGAAATTTGTATTCGTTCTAGGTCATTACAGGCCAGCAAATGGAACATTTTATTTGTCCTTTTTTTTCTTTTTCGGCGAATTTCGGGCTTATTTATTTCGATATGAACGGTTTTCTCTGCAACTTCATCCTTTTTCCAACCATCATAAAGTCACCTCTCATATATTTTTTCTGTAGTAATGAGAACCTTTTCTGAAATTTGAGATTCTTTGCACGTAAGAGCCTGAAATTTATATTATGCTGCAACGCCAACCATAGTATGGTTTTGGAGACTAGTTTCTGTAATTTTAGTGTATTCCAGCCAAATATGATGCCTGTTACACTAATTTTAAATATTTTCTTCCAGGGTTTATGTTGCAGAATGGCTGAATTCATTCTAAGCAACGGAAATATTTCATTTTGAATCATCCAAATGCTTTTTAGCGCGCATAAAGTTCGTTTTTCTTAATATGTTAGTCTAAAAAGTACATGTCTGAAAGAAAAAGTTTTTCTTTCATACTAAGCTTTCTTCGCAATACGCTGCATACTACCAGAATGTGGTTTTTAATTTCCACTGCGCCATATTTTTTGTTTCTATTACAGTCAACGTTTACCCTAAATTTAAAAAGCCTATATACTGCTAAATGGTCTCAAGTCCTTATTGCACACACTTTCACACAAGTATCAGCTACTAAGAGTTTGTCCTCCTTCAAAATATTTATAGAGTGACGAAACTGCTGGTAAAATTTACAGACAAGTCGTAAAATAGTCGAGGCTGGCGAATGAGGGTTTAGCAACTTCTTACACTACTTGCATTGCGAGGCACCAACCGATTTATTTGAAGCTGCCTCGCAACCATACGACAACTTTCCCCTGTTTAATGACTGGTATATATTCCTCAATTCTTAATTTATCATGAATTTCCTTTAAGTGTAGTTTGTTCATTTTGCTGCTTCCATCGTTATGATAAATGAGCTGCAACAAAACTTGCGTAAACATATACCTGGCGCGTCAAGTTGGATTGACAGCGCAACCCAACCCGTTTCAGGTGCAGCATGCTGAGCAGGTCTCGTCAAGCTTGCCAAGCTAGCGGAAACCCAAGCCGGTCTACTTTAACCGCTGTGCTTTAGTAACATGTACTCTTGCGTCAAGTTTGAGTTGCTTTAATGGTTGCGGCAGAGATAGGGACAGGCAGGCTGGAAGGATAATTCGTACACATCTCGTTAAACCTGAATAGGAATGCACCACCTAGTGTTACTAACCCATATTTTCAAGTGAGTTTCACACATCAGAAATGTGATTAATATGTAAATGGTTGAATTCACTTTACAGTATAATGTTAAACTCGCACCTTGTGGGATGAAAACCGCAAACAGCTGTATGTAAAATCTTTTATTTGGGGCCACAAACGGTTTCGTAGCTTAGAGTCACATCTTCCAATGATTATATAAATTACGTCATATGATACCCAAATGTGAGTATGGATAGAAGTCCCAGCATTCAGTGTCCAGATAATAGTAATCCTCCAAGTGAGCGTACAGACAAATTGCTCAAAATGGTTCAAATGGCTTTGAGCACTATGGGACTTAACTTCTGAGGTCATGAGTCCCCTAGAACTTAGAAGTACTTAAACCTAACTAACCTAAGCACTTCACACACATCCATGCCCGAGGCAGGCTTCGAACCTGCGACCGTAGCGGTCTCGCGGTTCCAGAATGGAGATCCTAGAACCGCTCGGCCACCCCTGCCGGCAGACAAATTGTAAATAGCCTGAATGATTCCATCAACATTCCCCGAAAATTGAGCCGGATCAATAATTCAGGATCGAGATCTCTTTGCACCATATGATCACCAGCTCAGAGGGTGTTGACGGCAACATGTTAGTACTAACATGTTGCTGGATGTCATATGGTGCGGCTAAATCTTGTTCCTGAATTTTGTTTCCGGCTCGATTTTTGGGGAATGTTGATGGCAACATTTAGCCCATTTACAATTTGACATTACGATCACTTGGCGAATTAATATAGTTTGTACAGTGAATGATGGGTCTTCCATCCATCCCGACATTTGGTTATCATATAATTTATATATCCACCTGAAGGTGTGGCTCTAAGCTACGTAACCGTTTGTTTTCCTTATAAAATATCTTACATACAACTGGTTGCGGTTTTCATTCCACAAGGAATATATTCACAGCTGCGATTGCACTCAACACAAAGTTGTTTGTAAAATTCGCAATGTCATATACAGGGTGAACAGTAATAAAACCGACAAACAGCAGGGACGGATTCCTAACTGGAACTGGAAGAAAGAAGTTCCTATGAACATGTGTCTCGAAATGGAGGGTTGCGTGCAACGATAGCAAATCGTCCCGGAACGCAGTATAGAGCTTCGTCGCATCCACGTCACAATAGATGGGCAAGTGCTCTCTGGGATGCAGTACACGCGTTCACATGTCGTATCGTAGATTGCCGCACTCTTTCGCACGTTCCGGCCTCTCTCCGAATTGCGTCACTGGCATCGTGACACGCTGTTGAAGGATCTGCACGTCAGGAGCTGGTTCAGCATGCGCAACGCTTTCCAGATGCCCCCAGAGGTAAAAGTCCAGGGGGTTTAAGTCCGGAGATATAGCAGGCCATGCTACGCGGCCTCCGTGTCCTATCCAACATCCGGGGAAGAAGTTGTTGAGGTGTCGGCGAACTGTAATGCGGAAGTGGGGTGGTGGTCCGTCATGCAGGAACCACATAACTTACCGTATTGCTAAAGGCGCGGTCTAAAGCAACCGAAGCAGTGTGTTCCGCAGCAAATCCAGGTGACTCCCTGTCCACACATTGATTCTGAGCCGATGCTGATGAGATGCCTCAACATTCCTCGAGGATTTTCTGTAGCCCCTAGATGACGATTATGCCGATTGATGATGCCAGTTCCGGTGAAGGTTGCTTCGTCGGTACAGAGGACTGATGACAAAAATTCTACAACTGTTGCAAAAACGGAACCGCGCGACTGCTACGGTCGCAGGTTCGAATCCTGCCTCGGGCGTGGATGTGTGTGGTGTCCTTAGGTTAGTTAGGTTTAAGTAGTTCTAAGTTCTATGGGACTGATGACCTCAGCAGTTAAGTCCCATAGTGCTCAGAGCCATTTTTTTGTTGCAAAAACCATCGACAAAATCTTTCCCGTCGAGGGAAATTCGCTGCTGATAATCTCTGCACTCGTTGCAGGTGATAGGGATAGTAGCGGTTGTCATGTAGGATACACATAATCGTACTTTGTCTTACACCATGTTGGCGGATCGCTTTCCTAGAGCTTGTTCTAGGACTCGACTTAATATTCTGTAGAACCCGGTCCTCCAAATCTGGTGTACGCACAGTCCTCTATCTCTCTCCACGTTCGTCTGTCTGGAAGGACCCATGATCACACAAAGAGCTGATCACACAAAGAGCTTGAAATGTTGTGTGATGCGGCTGGTGTCTGTGAATGTGTTTTAATATAGTCGTGCTGCCTCTCGACCGTTTCCATCCGCCAGGTCGTACTCAAACACCATCTCCGCTTGTTCCCGACGTGAATACCAGACAGTTCTGCTACTTACAGTGCACTGCGTCAATTACACAGCCTACAACACAGAAAGAACACACAGAACGTTGTCAGAGGAACTTTCATTCGTCAGCGCTATCTACCATCGCAACGATGCATTTCCTGACACATGTTTATAACTTACAGTTATAAATCATATGTCAAATGGAAGAGGAACTAAAACAGTTTTACCAAGAACCTTATAAATGTTCAATGCGAGCACCATTTGTCACACGGCACACATCAAGTCTATAGCCGAGTTCTTCCCAAACATTGATTGGGCTTGCTTTGCATGGCCTCCACGTTCACCCGACCTAACACCATGCGATTTTTTCCTTTGGGGCTTCATCAGGGATCGTGTGTACGTGCCTCCGCTATCAGAAGACCTCCCTGAATTAAGAAACCGGATTGAAGTAGCTGTTGCTACAATCACTGAAGAGACACTTATCAACGTTTGGGAAGAACTCGGCTATAAACTTTACGTGTGCCGTGTGACAGATGGTGCCCACATTGAACATTTATAAGGTTCTTGGTAAAACTGTTTGAGTTGCTCTCTCAATTGATATATCATTTGTAGCTGTAAGTTTAATATAATAAATATTATAAAGCGTTAAAACCCCGAAATTCATTTACAAAGACCCTGTATAATGCTTGCCATGGCAGGTGCTTATGTGGCATCCTTTTGATGTGATCATATAATTTTTGAAGGTAGTGCCTAGTCTTTCCCGTCGTCGCCATTTTTACGTCTATTTGCTGTCTTATGTCTTCACTTCACACTCTGTATCTTAATGTTAACTCAAGAAGTGATCTCAGGGACCTCATCTCAGCTGGTTCAACTCTTTGTTCTTATCCTTTTCTTACAATCCAGTTTTCACTATTATGGATAGCTTAGCCATCACGTTGTGCAATCTTAGTGTTATCGGCTTTTTCTTAGTTCTGCCAAGAACTCTTCTTATACAGTCATTTATAGCGTTACATTTCTGTGTACTTTGAACCCTATCCGAAGTAGTTTTGTACACTGATATACTTGTCTGGAGATATTTAAACGAAGTTAACTGTTCTATTGCTTTCCATTGCCATTACTTTTGTTTTATTCACAGTTATAACAATTCGATAAGTTTGTAAAACGTATTTCAATTTAACCACATTCTCTTGTACAGCGCTTACACTGCCTGCTTGGAGAACCTAGTCGTCTACAAATAAAATAGTGTTAGTAAATTTGTTCGTTCCCAGGTCAATTCTCTCGGCGATTTTAGAATTTCATTCTTCTAAAACTTTGTTGATATATTAGGTGGTTGTAATTAAAATGAAACTACTCACTGAGGTCCGATCTGGGACCGAGGGAGGTGGCGCAGTGATTAGCACAATGGACTCGCATTCGTCAGGACTACAGTTCAAATCCGCGTACGACCATTCTGATTTAGGTTTCCCGTGATTGTCCCAAATTGCTTCAGGCAAATGCCTAGATGATCCCTTTGAAAGGGCACGGCCGATTACCTTCCCCAACCTTCCCTAATCCGAGCTTATGCTCTGTCTCTAATGATCTCTCCTCCTTCTCCTCCTCCTCATCCTCCTCCACCGGTGAGGGCTGTAACTATCACATGGCAGCGAAACTTGGTAGAAATGTTAATCCGTTAATGCAGAACCGATTTATTCCGAAAAAAAAAATAGTTCAAGTTTTGTCCACCAGGTGCATATCTGCCGCTGTACACTGTTTGTATGATGGTATGACATCCATGCTACGATTTCAGAAGGCATAACATGAGTGAACAGTATGGGTATCGAGAAGAGACGGTTCAATCCCGCGTCCGGCCATCCTGATTTAGGTTTTCCGTGATTTCCCTAAATCGCTCCAGGCAAATGCCGGGATGGTTCCTTTCAAAGGGCACGGCCGACTTCCTTCCCCGTCCTTCCCTAATGCGATGAGACCGATGACCTCGCTGTCTGGTCTCCTTCCCCAAAACAACCAACAATCGAGAAGAGAGACTGGGTGCTGTTAGTGAAACTGTTTTATGTGAACGGCAGCAGTTACAGTGCTGCATCGAGGGAGTCCCGTTGTTATTAAATGGTTTAAAGATGATGATGGTGAAATTTGAAAACAGGGGTGAACTTGGTTGGCGCCTAGAAGAGGAAGGCGTCCGATCCCAAGTTACTGATGGGGTTGCAGAGGTCGCTATTGTTGTAACTGATCACGCAGCACATACCCTGGGTGGTATCTCATGCGGTGTCACGAGTATTATCTATCCCATGGTCAACAGTACAGTTTAGTCTGAACTGGTACCTGTACAAAATCCAGACGGTGAAACAACTGAAATCTCAACTGCGGCAACGTTCTGAATTGGCTCTTCGAATTCTGGCATGGAAGGATGTTGGTGACATGTGGTTGGGCAATATTCTATGGAGTGACGAGGCACATTTTGCGCTACAGAGTGCAGAACTGTCGAATCTGGGGTACTGTTAGACAACGTGTTGTGCACGAAGAGCTGTTGACCTCGCCGTATGTGACTGTGTGGTGTGGATTCAGCAAGCAATTTTATACTCGGTCCGTTCTTCTTTGAAGAGAATACACCCAGACGGCCCGTCAGCCGCATCATGACGTCTTCACGTTACCGATACCTCCTTGTACAGCATGTGATTCCTGCTTTGAAAGAGTGCAAGCGCGTGGAAACCGCTGTTTTCATGCAAGATAGGGCAACACCCCATTTCGCTGGCCCAGTGAAAGATCTGCTTAAAGCAATCTTCCACTAACGTGTTATCTGCAGATGCATGGCTTGCAAGATCATCTGATCTGAATCTGAGGTAACTTCTGGCTCTGGGACCGTCTAAAAAAAAAAAAAGCGTTTACCAGGGACACGTTCGGTCTCTACCCGATCTGAAAGCCAGTACATAGGAACACGATGCTCAGATTCCACCAGAAGTGCTGTGAGCTACTGTAGATCTCGTCATTTTACGGATGCAGCATCTTGTCGACGTCTCTGATGGTCATATTGGACGAATATTCTTAGTGGCAGTTAATAATAAAATCAACATTGTACCTTTGACTTTAGATGCTCAAGTCCCGTTCTTAATCCATTACAAACGGAAATATTTCTATACGTCATTCCAGCATTCACAGCGCCTGATTTGCACCGGGTAGCCAAAACAGGAACTAATATTTTTACAGCTGAAGAGCCAAAGAAACCTGTACACCTGCGTCATATCGTGTAGGGCCCCTGCGAGCACGCAGAACTGCTGCAACTTGACGTGCTTTGTACTCGCTAATGTGTGAAGTAGTGTTGGAGGGAACATACACCATGAATCCTGCAGGGCTGTCCATAAATCAGTAAGAGTACGTGAGGGCGGAGATCTCGTCTGAGCACGTTTCAAGGCATCCCAGATATGCTCAACAATGTTCGTGTCTGGGGAGTCTGGTGGTCAGCGGAATCGTTTAAACTTAGAAGAGTGTTAATGGAGCCACTCTGTATCAATTCTGGACGTGTGGGGTGTCGCATTGTCCTGCTGGAATTGCTCAATTACGCATTGGGATTGCACATGAATGGATGCTGGTATCAGACAGGATGCTTACGTACGTGTCACCTGTCTGAGTCGTATGTAGACGTATCAGGACTCCCATATCACTCCTACTGCGCACTCCCCACATCATTACAGAGCCTCCACCAGCTAGGACATGCAGGGTCCATGGATTCATGATGTTGTCTCCATACCTGTATACGTCAATCCGCTCGATACAATTTGAAACGAGACTCGTCCGACCAGGCAACATGTTTCCAGTCATCAGTGTCGGTGTTAACGGGCCCAGGCGAGGTTGGTTGGTTGGTTTGGGGAAGGAGACCAGACAGCGTGGTCATCGATCTCATCGGATTAGGGAAGGATGGGGAAGGAAGTCGGCCGTGCCCTTTCAGAGGAACCATCCCGGCATTGGCCTGGAGCGATTTAGGGAAATCACGGAAAACCTAAATCAGGATGGCCGGACGCGGGATTGAACCGTCGTCCTCCCGAATGCGAGTCCAGTGTCTAACCACTGCGCCATCTCGCTCGGTTGGCCCAGGCGTGGCGTAAAGCTTTGTGTCGTGCAGTCATCAGGGGTACACGAGGGGGCCTTCGGCTCCGAAAGCCCATATCGATGATGTTTCGTTGAATGGCTCGAACGCTGACGCTTGTTGATGTCCCAGTACTGAAATATGCAGCAATTTGCAGAACGGTTGCTTTACTGTCACGTTGAACGATTCTTCTCGGTCGTCGTTGGTAAGCGATGTGGGAGATTAGATGTTTCACTGGGTTCCTGATATTCACAGTACACTAGTGAAATTGTCGTACGGGAAAATCCCCATTCCATCGCTACCTCGGAGATGTTGTGTCCCATCGCTTGTGCGCCGACTATAACACCACGTTCAAACTCATTTAAATCTTGATAACTTGCCACTGTAACGGCAGTAACCGATATAACAAGTGCGCCAGACACTCGTTGCCTAATATAGGAGCTGCCGACCGCAGCGCCGTATTCTGCTTGTTTACGTATCTCTGTATTTGAACACTCATGCCTATACCAGTTTCTTTAGTGCTTCAGCATAATTATACGTATGGTTTCACTATAATATGTCCCTATTGTAAATTGCTCTAAGGATAACCTGTCCTCTGGGATACATCATGAACGAAGATCATCGGGAGATTCAAATTAACTTGTCCTGTTTTGTCTCTAGTACAATAATATTTTATCTTTGTTTTCAGGAAAAGATAGAAGAAGAGTTAGAGGAGATCTTCGGAGAGTCTGACCGTGAGGTAAAGATGGAGGATCTTAATGCAATGAAATATCTGGAACAAGTTATCAAGGAAAGCCTTCGTCTTTATCCTAGTGTTCCCCAATTCGGTAGGAAACTTGATGTGGACCACGAAATACGTACGTACTTGAACAACAATACTGGTATTCCACTGATTATAGATTTACATTAATTCACGGGTACTGAAAGAAAAGACAGCGACAGAAACGAGTATTGAATACGGAGAGTTACATCTACCCAGTACATCACTTACATTTAATGAACTTTTTATCCGATTCTAGCCAAATTCTACGCACCTTTGCTTTTTTTTCCAATTCTACACTTGAAAACTAAATCGCTATTTCCAGTAACATGGCTCATGCACATAATCGTTGACTATGTTGCTTGTTAGCTTTAGTTTGAAACCTTCAGAAACAAAGCAATCCAAATAAAACAAGAAATGTGAAAAGTATTCCTTTCACAATGAAGAAATTTCCACTTCATTGCAAGAAAGCCGTAAACGTATTATAATAAGAGAAATAATTTAATAAAAAGGTAATAGTTATCAACTACTAAAACAATAAGAGTCTAATAAGTCTGATGTAACAGTCTTTGCATTCGACGTCATCGTTATATTCATTATTTTCTTCCACATGTTCCATCTAGTGTTAGGCTTCCATCGTATTATAGTTTCATAATTCTCTCTGTCCCTTGCGTGGTTCTCAGCACTTCTCTTTTTCTATCTTCATTAAAAAGATGTTAGTAGGAGGGCTGAGTGCATACGAGGACGGTTTGTGTTGTTGCTAGATTTCCCTCTCCCCCTACCTCCTCCGCTTTGACATCATCTATCAGTTTTGCATTGTTGCTATATTTCTTCCCCACTCCTTTCCCTTTCATATGGCGTCACAGTGAAGTTAGGCCAATTGTACTGTTACAAAACGGCGGAAAATTCGAAATAGCCCAGTTGTGGTAAGTGGCGGATATAGTCCAATTGGCCTAAGCATAAAATCCAAGAAGGTAGACCTGAGGACAACCTCTATAATGTCAGAATCCAAGATGGAGATCTGAGAATGCAGACCTAGGCATATGAGGACAGCCTCTACGACATCAGAATCATAGATGGCGATCCTGGGCGTATGAGGACAGCCTCTATAACGTCATAATCCGAGATGGTAGATATGGACCTACAGGATAGTCTGCATAGTTGCGAGTTTAGTTGTTCTAAGAACAGAATCCAAGATTGCATGCCTGAGGAATGCATTCATAGTTCCAACGCCGCATGTTATAACATCGAAGAAGGTCACTTGTAAAAATCCAAGAAGGCCACTGGATTTTCCCTTATGTCATACTGGAACTAGGCCGCTTGTCATAAGTATAAAATCCAACAGCTCAGTTTAAAATAATGGTAACCCAGTTGTCATAATTTTAAACAATGTTCGCCACACCTCTGACATCAAAGTTCACTGACACAGCTTGCATGTTTAAACAATTTATGCCTATCCCAGCTGTAAGTTCAACCTATGCGCTGTTGAAACATTTATGGTGTGTGTAGAAGTTATGATGGGAACCACTACACTTTTTTATTTACGTAAATGCCGCAGCAGGAGAGACTGTTACGTGCTGCCTTCACAGCCCCTATGCCACCCCTGCTGCCACTCACAGTGTCAGTCAGCATACTGTTCGGGCCTCTGCCATAGCACCACGCTGTCTAGGGTCGAGCTGGGTGTCAACACACACCGCCAGGGTAGACACAATGCATCAACAGTTTGACACTTTGTACAGCGCAGTGCCACATCTGTGTGGCATCAAACGGGCTGCGTCAACACAGTGCCACCGTACCTCAGTTGTCCCCACATTACTGTAGGTACCTAAGCTGCTCTCACGTAGCCACAGACCGCAGGCAGCGCCTCCCAAGTTTTCAATCCAAGAGCCTCCGCATCCTAAATTAAAAATTGTGGGAAATTAAAGACCTAAGATGGTGAAACTAGTGCAGATGTCCTCCACTTCCGTGCCACACTCTGCACTCTCCCTGCAGACCGCTGACACCAAGTATCAAGTTTCGAATCCCAAAGTCCTCTTACCGTAAGTTAAAAATTGTGTGAAAATAGCCGGCCGGAATGGCCGAGCGGTTCTAGGCGCTTCAGTCTGGAACCGCGCGATCGCTACGGTCGCAGGTTCGAATCCTGCCTCGGGCATGGATGTGTGTGCTGTCCATAGGTTACTTAGGTTTAAGTAGTTCTAAGTTCTAGGGGACTGATGATCTCAGATGTTAAGTCCCATAGTGCTCAGAGCCATTTGAACCATTTTTTTGTGTGAAAATAAAAAATCCAATATCGTAGTTCCGATTAACACTAATAGTATATTCTTTGTGATGGTACTACAGTCACCCCCACCGCCCCTGTGATATCACAGCCCATATGACATAAGTTGAAATTGCATGACAATTTCAAATTACAAGAAGAACCCCCTTATGCTTTAGAACATATTCTCACCATTTCACCCAACAGTTAACCATTATTAGGCATCTTCCCATGACATTTCTGCATTTGAAGTAGGAGTCTACGTCACACATGAGGGAAGATTTTCTGACAAGGTCGCGAGTAAATTTTTGAGATTCTAAGAAAAATAAGCATAGGCTACAGGGAAAGGTTGGAATAAACACCCTGTAGAAGAACCTATATGGAATCATAAGAATGTAAGTATAGGAAAGAAGTGTTCCAATTGAAAATGGGTAAGACAAGGATGCAGTACGACTACCCTATATCTGAACCTGTATATCGGAGAAATAAATGCTACTGTCACATTCCAGGCACTTGTTCCATCAGAACACCAACTTTAACGTCAGTCAGTTCCATTTTATATGATATAGTCACAGGATTTTTAGATGCTCTCTTGCCAGTTTTACGCAGTGTTAGTTACTCTTGGTATCACATTGTCATTCCTGTGTAGGAGAAATGGTATTTCTGCTAGCATCCCGTCTTCCACGTAGATGCCCTTGGGGAACTTATCATGTAGATAACTGTTAAATGGACCACATAAATTTGCTTTTTTAATATCATAGACAATTCCTTCTCTAATTTTTGATGACAGTCCACTTTAGAAAATGTTTTAACCTCCATAATATCGTCACAAAACATATGCACATTTACATTTTGCTAAGCAACACACAGTTTAAGCGTCACTTATGCTGTTAATGTCAGTAACAAGACTGCCCATGTTCTCCATCAACAAACACAAATCAAACCGTTTATTAGTTCGTCTCATCTTCACTCAAGAAGTTGAATGATGTTAAACACTTTAGGGCAGGATATAGTGGTACTTTGGACTACCACACAGTTAAAGCTGTCTCTGAATTAGGCAGACAGAAATAATGTGACTGCTCAAAAATTTAAGTGTGTATGGATGAAGTTCTCTGTTGGACAGAGACTGCCCCCTGAGAGTACTGCTCTTATATGTGTTTAGTGTGACACGTTATCTGACACACTATGTGTATTATACAGTGTATGGCACGATAGTTCGAATGTTTTACGTGGACTATAGGGCACGCGGCATGGTACCTGAGCGCAATGCGCAGACTACCTGGGATGGTATGACATTCTATCCTACAGACATGATGTATGCTTCACCCACAATGCTTAAATTTAGAGCAGACACACACATTCTTGCAGTGAGTGCAGGCTGGCTTTTCTGCTGCAATGTGGTACGGGAAATCACTTAGAAAAGACTGGAATAACAAAAGGGTCTAGCACACAGCCTTGAGGTACTCTGTAATTAAACTTTGTGTGTCATGAAAAGAAATCTCCATTATTGCGACATATTTCTACCTTGTGTTGCCCCCCAAAAAGATGCAACTTATACCAGATATAGTGAACTCTATGAATAACATTTTGTATGACTAGCTATGGCAAGGAAAGCGTTTCTAAAGAAAAGAAATTTGTTATCATCGATTATAGATTTAAGTGTCAGGAAGTCCTTTCCGAAATCATTCGTATGAAGTGTAGCTGTGCAAGGAAGTGAAACACGGACGATAAATAGTTCAGACAAGAAGAGAATAGAAGCTTTAGAAACGTGGTGCTACAGAAGAATGCTGGAGATTAGATGGGTAGATCACGTAACTAATGAGGAGATACTGAAAAGAATTGGGGAAATGAGGAATTTGTGGCACAATTTGACCAGAAGAAGGATCGGTTGGTAGGACGCGTTGTGAGGCATCAAGGGATCACCAGGTTGATATTTGAGGGAAGCATGGAGGGTAAAAATCATAGACGGAGACCAAGAGATGAATACACTAAGCAGATTGAGAAGGATGTAGGTTGCAGTAGTTACTCGGAGATGAAAAGGCTTGAAAAGGATAGAGTAGCGTGGAGAGCTGCATCAAACCAGTCTCCGGACTAAAGACCATAACAACAAACAACAACATGACTGATTAAGAAGCAGATCATGATTGATCATATCAAAGGCTTTGCATAGGTCTAGAAACAGCTGACAGTTTTACTCATATTCGTCTAAGCCGTTCAGGACTTTGTGTCTCTTTTCTGATATATGTCTTGTACGTTCTGATGAACAGCAGCAACTCTGAAATAGATGCTGGGTGAATGGGGTGGTAGTCAGATGTTCAATAATGCTGCATTGGCTGAACAGCCGACATGCAGGTGAGGTGGGCACTACTGTTTACCACGATAGTGCCGGGAGCACCCTCAGTTGCAAAGGTTGCCATAGGGACACTCAGATGGTAGCATCTACAGTTGTTGTAGACATCCATGCCACGTAAAGGAAATTCTAGAGTGCATCTACTACCAGCAACTGCATTGCTGCCTAAAATGATCTGGCAAAATCCACATGCACACACTTCAAAGGGTTTTCAATCATTGGCCATGGGGAGAATCAGTGAGCTGGGAACACCTGATTTTTTGAGAGACAAAGTGTCAGCGTTCGCAGGTTGGGCAGTGGAACGATAACACATTTAATAATTGTAATTGCTTACAAATAGTGCCCACCACAGCAGTTGCAGCGCCGTTTTATCTGGGAGTTTGTTATGAGGACCAAAAAGTGAAATCAGCGACTAACACTCCATTAGCGGATGGAATTTTCTGCCGTACTGGGATATAAGAAACTTTTTGTACTAAATTATTGCTAACGACCTCTTTCTGTTCTAAGAACAGTTCGTCTGTGCTACTGTTAATGTTTTAGGCACAAACACGTTTGTATGTTCGTGCCATCAGAAAGCTTGGACAGCGCAACACCAGTATCATATTGAGACGAGCCAGTAGCTGAAGTTAGTCACATACCTGGTGATAAGGTTTCCCGGAAGGGGATAAATTTAACACTTTTCTTTAGTTTATTCAAAATTTACACCCTTTTTTCATAGTCTGGTTAAAGTTTATATAATTTGAGACGCTTTAGCTATAAATTTATGAAAATAGTTTACTTTTCCCAAAAAAGATTGAAGCTCTTCTAGGTACAGATAATTGAATTACAGCTTTCTTGTCGTTTAACACAAGCATAAGACGTCTCTCGCTCAAAAAGTGACCTAGATACTTAACCCTGGACTCACAAAGTACTGCATTTCTTGAGCCAGCAATGCAAACCATTGTTCTGTAAGCAGCTAAACTTCATGTGAACAGCCTCCATGTACTGCTTCCATGTGGCTCCTTTACAATAATGTCAACCAGGTAGTGTCCACAGTTAGAAATATCTTGTATTAACCGCTGTAAATGATGCAGGAATATGGCTGGCACACTAGCAAGCTTGCCCAACCGTCCACTGACTGCGCTGCGTGTGGCCTCAGGTTATCCGTTCGTAGCGTAAGCCTACACTGGGGAGCCAAAACAAGATGATCATTGCCATGACGAGAATGAATGTCGCCTGGTGGCGATACGGGCATGTGATGCGGTAAGGAAAGTATATAAGTTAGGCATAGACGAATGGGGATCCTTTCACAAAGAGCACATTTTCTTTTTTCCCACTGATGCCTGCATATATGTCCGACGGAGCATTGCATTGTACTTCTTCACAGCACAGGCGCAGCAATTCCATATCTATGGAAAGCGATTGAATAATGGTGAAATAACGAGCAAGTGAGAAGGAACTTGACGTTCAAGCCTCATCAAATCACACAAAGCTGGGATAGGAGGCTCTCATGCTGTGTAAGGCAGGATAGAAGGCGATATGTGTACATTGTTGAACACAGGGTTCTACAGCAGTCGACTCAGATGTGCACCCATATTGAGCCAATTAGGAATGCAATGGGCACGGAAACTGTCACCTGGACGGGTAAATCACGTTTGTTGATACACCAGGTTGGTGGTCGTCTCTGGATACACCATCATCCAAGCAAAGAGCTGCTCAAAACATGCACGCCATGGAGGGACGGTAGGGACAATTATTACGCTGTGGTGGACATTCAGCAGGACTTTCAAGGAACCCTTCGTAATACTCGAAGGCATGATGGCAGCTATGGAACATTTTTCCATACGTGAACATTTTTGCAGACCACCTGCATCCATTTATGTTTGATGTCTTCTCCAACAGCTATGGCATCTTCCATCAGCATAACAGTCCGTGTATTTCTCTGCAGTGATGTGAGGAGTATAATAGTGAACTCATGTTGATATCTTGGCCACCAGATTCGCCTGATCTGAACTCCGTCGAACTCATATGGGATGCAACTGGGTGCTAACTCTGCGCTCACAAACCACCAGCCCGTAATTTACGGTAACTGAGCAACCTGTGCATACATATCTGATACTATACAACTCTGGAAACATACCAACGACTAGACTAGTGCATGCCACGCAGGATCCTCGTTGTATTGAAATCCAAAGGTATACAAAAGCGCCATGAAGCACCTGGTCATAATGTTTTGGCTCAACAATATAAACAAAGGTGTAAGCAAAAAACTGTTGGACTCCGCTGTGTTATGTTACTTGACAACAGTGATAACTAAAGGAATAATTGATTGGTACTAGATTTAGAAAGCGTTTACAACGACGAATTGGGTTAATTAGAGTTATTCGAGTAAAATTTAGGACTATAGCCAAGCCTTTCGTAGTTACAGTTCAGACGAAATATTTCTCGTATTTTCCTCGCAAAAAGCACATTCGTTGTGCTAAATGTACAGATACTAATACTTGTATACACAACGAATAATTGAAGTAGTAGGCAATTGCCGCTATTAAAATAATTCATTTCTGTACGTGAAATAGTCTTATATTTTACACGTTGGCCATTTTATAATGCTACTTATAGCTGATTAAACCACAATGTAGAGCGATATCAGCATTCACTAGGTTTGTTTCTACTATTAACGAGCATTGTATTACGTGGATATTATCCCAGTCTCAGTGATAGTGTAAAACTGAGTATATTTTCCCCTCCCTCAGCAAGCACAAGCAGTCTCGCCGCTAAGGATATAGTTGTATCAGATGAGTGATAATGATAACGAATCAGCACAATGAGCAAGCAGTTGGAATAAGACCACACAACGGGTGGGATGACTCATAAAAGTGGAGCAGAATGGAAACCTTATCGTGCGTGGACTGTCACGACGAAGATTATTTCCTTGCTTTATTTTAATAATTTATTTTACGCAGAAGGCAACTTTGCCATTTATTTCACAGGAGGTTCGGGAGTCAAGAAGAAACAGTTTACTTACCAGCATTCATGTGTCTCCACACCACATCATCACTTCTTTTACAAACAGCCAGAAAAACACAAACTCAATCTATATCTCGTCACTTCTATGCATGGGCTTACACACTCACAGACACCAACATAAAAATCCACACAAGACAGACACCCAACGTACAATCTCATGCGGTCGTACATGGCAGGCACACTCAAGCTCTCTCTTTCTCTCTCTCTCTCTCTCTCCCTCTCTCACTATCTCACTCTATCTCTGGTCCACGCACGCACTCCTCCCCCCCCCCCCCCTCCGGCCGCCACCCCCTCCCCCCACCCACACACACACACTAACGTGCACTAAAGCAAACACACTGAAATACACACCACCAAGAAATCATGCATAAACGAGAACATACACACAAAGTCTACCAAAACATCGCTCTCACGAAAACGCAATCCTATACCCACATGCAACCACGAACACACAATCTCAGTACGCAAGTTGTTAAGATAGTAACAGGTCGTCATAGTGGAAACGAGCAATCGAACGGGAATTCACCACACCTATGGTCTCTCCAGCCACGTGCAATGGGCAGCTGTTGAACACTTCTAGGCAGAAAGAATACAGAATTTATAGGTTTCAAATCGTATAACACGGAAGGAAATATCCTTTATATCGCAACTTACAAGGCGTGATCAAGAAGTTTCCGTTCGAAGGCCCTGGAGTCCAGAATCGGTATGCAAATCAGACAAAATTTTCATGAGCATTGAGGTAATCATAACACCGACGCACCAGGTTCAAGATACCCGTTCGGTATAACACCGTGTCCTGCTGCCTGTAGAAGCCCGTAACTGCCTGCTGCACATCCTCATCCGACAGGAATCGTCGAACCTTCAAGGTTGGGGCACCATCCCACAATCGTGATTTTCGGCAGACATGCTGCCCCGTACACATTCTTCATTCTCCGACGGATGTCTGCCAGTGTTTGTCCTCCGGTAGCCAAGAAAAGAGTAACAGGACATTGGCCCTGTTTGGATGCATTTGGTACTAACGTCGGTGCAGTTCACGTTTCCGCATTTACCGCACACTCGTTGAAAAGACACATATGCCACACGAATCCTTTTCCTACATGTCGGTGCTTATACACTCGCATCCTAGTCACGTTACGTTGTATGCTGCAGCATCACTCTCAAACGAAATCTTTTCGCTCGTCCTTCATAGTTCTGCCTTGACTGACGGCATTTTCTAAAAACATTCCTACTTTCATCTTTCTCTACCTGTTGAAATGACCAAGCGATTTAATTTGCACTTCTGACCAATGGTATCAGAGAATAAACAGCACGAAAAAGCAATAGAAAATGGCTCTGAGCACTATGGGACTTAACTGCTGAGGTCATCAGTCCCCTAGAACTTAGAACTACTTAAACCTAACTAACCTAGGGACATCACACACATCCATGCCCGAGGCAGGATTCGAACCTGCGACCGTAGCGGTCGCGCGGTTCCAGACTGAAGCGCCTAGAACCGCTCGGCTACTCCGGCCGGCGAAAAAGCAATAGAATTTCAACTCGTCTTCAGCAGGTCCACCCAACAGAAGTTACAGCAGCGTCCGCTGCTACTCAATGCAAAACATATTTAGCTGTTCACACACATTTTTCAATCTTCAAAATGGTTCAAATGGCTCTGAGCACTATGGGACTCAACATCTTAGGTCATAAGTCCCCTAGAACTTAGAACTACTTAAACCTAACTAACCTAAGGACACCACACACACCCATGCCCGGGGCAGGATTCGAACCTGCGACCGTAGCAGTCCCGCGGTTCCGGACTGCAGCGCCAGAACCGCTAGACCACCGCGGCCGGCTTTCAATCTTCGCTTGACTTGTTGCGAGACTTACAGACGATACCGTTGAACATTTCTGTACGTCTCATGCCATTGCATTCCATTTTATCTCATCTGTTTTAGACCTGTTATTGCGTTTTTAAGCATCCATCTCATTGTGTTTTGGAGGCGTGCGTGAATACCGCAGCGGAAGTGAGGCATTTCCAACAGTTCCCAGCGCATTTTCTCTAGTTCAGATTCAGATGTTTTATGCAAGCATACAAGTGTATTCCACAGTACTGAATGACTGGAGAGGCAACATCAAGACAACGCACCAGCACTGCAGCACTAACATCCGTGCTATGCACTCCGATTCCCTACTAGCAAACGAGACGTATGGAAATGTTAGTTCCATGTGTCATACCCTTCTACCATCACGCACAATGTGACAGATTTGTTATTGACTCCTCCTAAACTCCATATTTAGCCAAGTATTTCACATCTCAGTCCAATGCTGTTTTCAACTGAGACTTCCAGCAATTCAGACTCACTACAGGGACATACAACAATTGGTAGAAACTTCACAGTTCCGTGTACCATAAAACTACAGGTAGACACAATGTTCAGAGTTCTTCTGCATTCAGTGTTATCCTCAGAATACTAGCCCCTGCACATAGGTGACACATAAAGTGTGACTAAAAATATCGGTGGTAGGAACCAGGCATTCAATATTCATCACATACGTAACATATACAGGCCTGACAAAAAAGTGAAGCACCCAGAACGTGTGGTCGGATATCAGTGTAACATCTTACACATACACCCCATCGGCTGGTATGTATATAATTAGAGTTGCATTAGTGTTGGTCTCTTTTGTGTAGTCATCAGTCTTCAAGCTTCCGGTAAACCACGTCTGACCTCCACAAGGAAGGATCGTCATACTGTGCACCAAGCACATGTTAACCCCTTTACAGCTGCACCTGCCATCCGAGAACAAGTAACGGACTTCCTGCAACATTCTCTGTCATTCCTCACCATTGGTCAGAGACTAGCAGCACACGGACTTGGGAATTACTGTCCCATGCGTTGGTTGCCGTCAACGCTACAGTGCAAATGACTGTGTGTGGAAATGGTTCAAATGGCTCCGAGCACTATGCGACTTAACTTCTGAGGTCATCAGTCGCCTAGGACTTAGAACTAATTAAACCGAACTAACTTAAGGACATCACACACATCCATGCCCGAGGCAGGATTCGAACCTGCGACCGTAGCGGTCGCTCGGCTCCAGACGGTAGCGCCTAGAACCGCACGGCCACTCCGGCCGGCACTGTGTGTGGAGTGGTGCCATGATCGGGATAGATGACTGTTGATGAAAGACATCACCGATGAATCACGTTCTGCACTACCCTATACGACCATCGTCAGCGGAAACGATGGAGTGTTTCGGAGAGGCACAGCGGTGTTACTCCTAGAGTAGGTGTGAGGAGCCATTGGTTATGATTTCGAGTCGCGGTTTGTAGTAACTGAGGGGACGACGGTACATCGTGGATATCCTACGTCCTCAAGTGTTACCTCTCGTGGGACAGTATTGCGGTGCATTTTCTTTTACAAGACATTGTTCTTTTACACATAGCACATGCCTCTATGAACTGTCTGCGTAATGTTGAGGTGCCCCATTGGCCTGCAAGATTCTCAGATCTGTCTCTGACAGAACATGTGTGGGGCCAGCTTTGACGTCAGCTCCATCCCAGTGACAGTATCCAGGACATCAATGACCAGTTACAACAGTTGTGAGCCAGTTTGCCTCAGGAGAGGATACAACGGCTTTATGACACGCTTCCGAACCGAATCAGTACGTGCATCAAGGCCGTAGGAAATGCAGCATCATAGCGATAAGTGGGCGCGTAAATACGCTCAGTTTTGTAATCACTGAAGTAACATCACTTACCCTCTTAACTCGTGAAGTTTTATTTCGTTTCCTCCTCTCCTTGTAGGTGTTGCTGTTGCATTGCGTTCTCATCATAGTTCTGAGTATAGTTGCAAAACTACCATAGGCTACTAAAGATTATCGTTAGTTAGCGTAGACTACGGTAGTTTTCGTAGTAGCCTTCGTTAATTAAGATCCTAACCAAGTTACTTGTACGTTAGGTTTGCTGCACACCTACCCGGCGTTACCTCATTTCGATCCCTTTGTTCGCGTATGCGATAAATGTCTTACTGGATTCCTCTAGAAACCAGAAACGGTGAACAGTCTAGAAACTGACTGAGGATGTATAAAGGACCGCTTAACTTACGGAACATTTCTTTTCTACAAAGTTATCATCCTGTCTGTTACTTAAAAATATACAGCACTTATAGCAAAATTGAAACTGTCAATGTTAAATTCAAGTTTTATGGGGAAAAATTGTTGATTTGTAATGTGTAACAGAGGAATGTTGTAGTAAAAATAAGAAAACGAAACCAGACTAGTTATACGGCGCTAAAAACGCAATTTCCTCAAAAAAAGGTAATATAATAGAGCCAAAAAAGAGAAACATGTCAAACTTCGCTTCATTGCTTTGCCGAGCTTACATAAAACACGTTCACGTTACTTATAAACAATTTTCGCACTTATCAATAATACGAGGAAACTCTTGTCTTTGATCATGATGGAGAACTTTCTGTTGAGTACAAAGTAACAACAGCAATTATATAAATTTTTTAATGTTCGTGCACGTAAATTTTTCTTGCATCAGAAGTAATTGCTTCCCTTACACGAAAGCGCAGAAGGTACACCATCAACTGATTGTTGTTACCTATAAACTACAGCTTATATTTTGTAAGGATACAAAATACATAATCGGCTAAAACTGTACGATGTGCGGCTCTAATTATGTGCAAAACAAACAAACAAGAAACAAGGAGAAGTGGTTGACTCCCAGTTTCTCTCTCACACATTTGTTTATGTTTCTTTCCCTACCAGTGCTACCAATACTTCTGGTAATCCTTCCATTTACTACGTCATTGATGTACTGTGCCAAAACTACCGAACAATAGTTTTGGTTGACTGCAACTCTAGTTCTGAGTATGAAGTTCATACTTGGTCAGTGATAAATGTTTATTATCTCTAGAAAGTTCCTTGGATGGCAAGCTACTTAAATTTTGTTGGGTGGATCATGGGATGTTAGGTAATGAATGAAAGGTTTTTTTCTTTAATTCGGAACAACTGCGTATGAAAAACTACAGAATGTGTAGAGGAGAAACAGGAAACATTTTCCTACATGACAAAAATGTAATAAGTGCACCGTTTCCCCGGTAGAGGTTCACGAAGGTGTTGCCGTGGGTGGTGTTCAAAGACGGCGTTGAAACTACCGTGTGATGACTATTGTTTTAGAAGTATTGCTGAAAATGTCCTCTGATTCATCCGTTTAAATTAATGCACAACTGGCATCTGCGTGATAATGATTGTCTAACACACTTAGTGATTCACAAATAATGGCTGCAGCTTCAGGAAAACGGGAGGACAGCTCTTCTGCAGTATCAATCGGGGTCTTGTACACCAAATGTTTCATCACTCCCACAAAAAGAAATCCGTAGAAGTGAGGCCGAAAGAACGTGATGATCACCGCATTGGCCCACCTCTAACGATCCAACAACTGGTGAAACCATTGTCTAAATGTTCTCTGACGTCCACGACAAAGTGTGGTGGGGCCCGGTCATGCTGGAACTGTAAAGGTTTTTTATACTAAACCGCAGAGAAAGACAAGGTAAATCCCTTCACAAACAGCGTAAGTTAGTAGATAAAGCCCAATCAGATGGTCGTGAACAATACCAGACCACAATTTTATGGTAAATCTTTGTTGAAGCGGGAACATACGAACTGCCTCAGGATTTTCTAACTCAAAGACATTTCACCGTCATGTCTGACCTTTTCTGAAGATCATTTGTTTGAAGACCTGCATAGATCTCTAGCGCGGAAGCGGTGCACGTGCGACATTCCTGGCAGAAATGGAATTGTTTCTTTTTATCTTTTCTAAATACTGCAATTTTTTTATTAATAATTGTTTTGCAACCCGTGTACAACCATCATCTTATAGTTTAATTACACGTTGGAGAACACCATTCAGCAGTTTGGCAATGTATTCCTTCAAAATAGCATTTGCAGGTTTCGTTTCTGTGCCGGTGCCCGTAATTTAACGGTTAGACTTTTTCCTAGACTCGCTCTGGAAAACAGATGATTGTTTCTGGAACCATCATCAGCAGCTAGCCGATGACGTGGCATACAACCAAACCTCTCAGTGGTATACTTAATAATTATTTAATTGCTAATTTATATTTTGTACTTATATGCAAATCATTAAATTTAGAGCTCTGGTATATCTTAGCATATGTGAAGAAATTTGGCGAAACCTCTTCTGTACCTGTCCTCTGTCAAATGTGTATCGTCAAGATGTGGGAAGCCATAATTCTTTGGTTTTCGATGCTCAAACAACAAGCGTGTTAGGAGAACAAATTATAGGATTGACATCCTCCTGTTATTGCAAATCAGACATTTTTCTTAAGCTAATTTTGTTACCCGACTATGTTTCAGCATATCTGTGCTATCGGCAACTGTGTATAATAATTTATTGAAATCTGAAAATACAAAATTTTCATTCTAACACTTGTGAGTGAAAATAAAGCCTAAATATTGTTTTGCATTTTGTGGTCTTTTGCATTAATTAATGGTTAGGCTTGGAATTTCATTAATTGCTGGGATAAAATGCCATTTCCTACAACATGATTTCTTTTGGTGTAGATAATTGGAAAAGTTAACTAAACCTAAATTCCCGCTGTAATTTTGTTGCGTAAAAATATTTCGTGAGTAATTACGATTTGTGCCGACATTCTTATCTATATGTTCATGGTCCGCCTATGAAGGTGGATTTGTAAAAACACTCAACAAGCGTTTTTTAGTAATAGCACTTACGTTTCTTATGTACGAACTTCAAATGCAATGTTTATACTCGTTCTTATCCGCAGCTACGGTCGATTTTCGATATTTTCCTGCTACGTCTTGATTTTAGATATTTTCCTGCTACGACCATCACCAGTTATTTTACTCCCCAAATAGCAAAACTCCTTTAAAACTCACATGATACTTCCAAATAATGTTGTTTTTAGAGCTGGTCGGTGTGGCCGTGCGGTTCTAGGCGCTTCAGTCCGGAACCGCGGGACTGCTAGGGTCGGAGGTTCGAATCCTGCCTCGGGCATGGATGTATGTGATGTCCTTAGGTTAGTTAGGTTTAAGTAGTTCTAAGTTCTAGGGGACTGATGACCTGAGATGTTATGTCCCATAGTGCTCAGAGCCATTTGAACCATTTTTTGAACTTCAGTCTTCCTCTTGTTTCCTTAAACGTTCTCTCCATCCCTCTCTCTCTCTCTCTCTCTCTCTCTCTCTCTCTCTCTCTCTGTATGTGTGTATGAGTGTGTGTCTGTGTGTGTGTTTGTAAACGTCTCCAAATGGGGCGACATCGAGATGTCACGCGTCTTCGTACACACCGCACAGAAACGCCAAACAACAAACAAGATCGCCTTTCGACATCGTTTATAAATATTACAACCTCTGCTCGCTCTCCTAAACAGTCAGCAAACAAGCAATTTATTTTAACACAACGATCGTCATCATCGCTCTTAACGTTTAGTTGAGCTTTGTACGATAATGAAACATCTTTGGTATTTGAACACAGCAGATACATGGCCGTGAACAATACCCGACCACAATGTTCTGGCAAATCTTTGTTGAAGGGGGAATATATTCCGTCGCCGTCCTCGTCACACTGTTTCTGAAATTATAATAGTCACAAGCACACACACGGGAACTCATGTACTCGCACACTCAAATCAATCTAACCTCAAAACAAATATATATGTATATATATGAAAGACTGATTAACGATGAAGTCATTGTAGGTGTAAGTACTTGATGTGAATCAGCTACCTTCGTTATGAGCTTAAATCGTTTTGAGTGTGTGAGTACATAAGTGCCCGTGAGTATGCTTGTGACTGTTATAATTTCAGAATCTGTGTGAAAAGTGGGACGAGGACGGTGACGGAATATGCATCAAGCAAATGGGTCTGCAGTGTTCAAATACTGCATCATCGTGGAAAGCTCAAATGAACGTTACAAGCGATGATGACGATATTGCTACAGGTGTTTAATCGTCAGCGGTCGGTATATTATGCAATACTTTCAGTATAATGTACAACAAAGAATATTCTGCAATAAAAGTCTGTAATGCTATGACTGGGCTACTAGGAAATAGATTAATGCGTTTAGTCCATGCACTTGATTTACCTCAGTGCTTCACAAAACTTTTGAGCTATTAACTGTCCATTTTAAACAAATTAGTGAGTTAATCAGTGTTTTTCACTTCTTTTCAGATGGATATAAACTTCCGGCCGGCACACACTGTATCGTGATGCCTTTATTCATGCACTTGAATCCAGAACTATATCCAGAACCATACAAGTTTGATCCGGACCGTTTTACTCCTGACAAAATTCAGGGACGCCATCCATTTGCTTACTTGCCATTTAGTGCAGGTCCTAGAAATTGCATAGGTAAGAAATTAATAGTGTTCACTTCAGTACTGTCAACCGTTTTTAATTATTCGTATATAACTGTTTTACTTCTCCCATTCCAGGTCAGAAATTTGCAATAATGGAGGAGAAGATTGTGCTATCAACTGTTTTAAGATCTTTCAGAATAGAGTCTCTTGAGAAACCTGAGGACATTAAGCTTACAGGGGAACTTATTCTACGGCCGAAAGATGGAATCCGTGTAAAACTTACTAGGAAGCAAAGAAACAGTTCCTGAAAGAGCATGTCCATGATTTATTCATAAAAAGTATTTTTTCATAGAACTCATTTTTACACTTATCCGCTGTGGATATATTTAATCACTGACGGTGGATGTGTATGTAATCTGGCTGAAGTATAAGTATGTTCTGTTAACCTATTTAAAAAAAGGTGGAAAGTATATACTGTGTTTATTTGTTAAAAGTATTACATCTTGAAAGACTAACATACAAACTCCCATACTTGCAGTCATATCTAAACTTGTTCTAATGTTGTCAGGTGTTTTTTGCACTCATACCATTGACACAATCTTCATAGTTTTAACAGAATATTATTCAGTAATGATCTGTTTACACAAGAAAAATACGAAGAGTAGTTAAATCCTTTTGAAAACTTTTACTTGCCCGCTACTGAATGTGTTTACAACCACAAATTTTGCTCAGGTACATGCTGATGAATATTAGTGTCGTAATACAGGATTCACAAGCAGAACTATAAACAGAGTGAGACGAGTCTCAGATATTCCTTCAGCCTGCTCTTTGTGTTGATTTTATAAAAGCAGCTAAGAATACTGGCACACTAACGTTTAGAAGCTCTTTGCTTCTCAATTTTTCGAACAATCACGTCTCATCCAGTAATTTTAGTGTTTATAAGTCTTAGTTTGTTGAAGCACCCTTTTATCCTAGATTTAGCGACACCATAAAGGCTATCTACGATTCCCATAATCTTACACTCGAAACAGAGATATCATAACTCAAGACATTATGTTTTTGAAAAACTGTGACAGCCGTAACTATTCTGACTCAGAGAGATGGCGCAGCGCTTAGCACACTACTCTCTCATTTGGGAAAACGACAGTTCAAATCCCGTCCAGCCATCTGGATCTACGTTTACCCTGATTTTTCGTTTTCACTGATTTCTCAGAATCGCTCTAGGAAAATGCCTGGATGGTCCTTTGAGAACAACGATGCCAATTTCCATCCCAGACACTTACATAATCCGAGTTTGAGTTTCGTCTCTAATAACCGCATTATTGGTGGGACATAAACTCAAATCTACTTTCCTTCTTCCTTTTTGTAACTGTTTGTTCCACAGCATAGTAGTATATTTGATCCATCCAGATAATATACAAAGATCTACCCTGGCAATAACAGAGGCAGAGCAGAATGAGTCAGTAACGAGGCAGAATTCCAGCGAGAAATAACTGTCGATGATGCAGCTACAAATACGAAAGCCATTGCGACACCCTGAATGACCTAAGGGCTCTAACCAACAACGTAGCAGAATGACATTATGGCGATGGAGGCATATCATCATATTAGTGAGTGCACGAAGTGTCACAAGAAAGCTTAAGGTGGATGCAAGAGTAACTCTTCGTTATTCTGACATGGCAGAAAGAGCGTCCGAAAGGTGAAGGTATGAAATTCTGAAGCGTCCAATACAGCTGAGCGAACGAGAAGAGCGGGGCGAATGATGTAATAGCCACCTCATTGTAGCAGAGCACATGAGCCCATCCTGCATAAATACTGCGTCTGTTCTGGAGACGTTCTGTTCAATTTGCAGCCATTCTGTCGAGAGGCGAGGCCTACGTCGGTTGACCCTCTCGTTGTATAGTCGCTTTTGATCTACCATGGAGCAGCAAATCCTGTCTGGATCGACACGTTCACTGTGAGCTGCAGCGCCAACTACAAGGTCAAGAGTGATGGGGAGCTGTGGCCATCACCATCTGGCAAGTCTTCTGGAAGTCTAACTAGCAGGATTTGGGAGCAGATCATGACCTGTCATCATGTGACACTGCCTCGGTTCCTGTGGCGGACTTGGATGGTGACAGTCTCTCTCTGTTGACAGGACTCTTCTGCATGGCTTCAGGTACTCTGAGCAGAGCTGGTAGATGCCTTTCCTGTTTGCACTCTACAGAAACCCTGACCATCTTCTCTGGGAAGCTTTTGACCACCTTGGGCAGTGGGCAGGCTAACGTAGTGGGGAACGGCCTCGTGACAACATTGGTGCTGACAGCACCAGCTCTGCCACCACTGCTATCGCTATGGGCCACACTCTAGTCAGCACATACTGGTCGGGTGCTTACACCTTGTGTTCCCACCAGCGCGGCTGCGTGAAAATTGGTACATTAACTATTGTATTTTGTGGACAAGAAATGCTTACTGCTGTAATACTGTTTTAATAGTGCCTTCAGTCGTCAGACAGGTATCTATCCTCAGAGTCCGCATGCCTGTGTCTCTTGAGTGGTCAACCATTGACCTCCTGACCTGGATGATACACCACCCACCATAGCTCTTACCCCTCCCCCATCCCCACAGACCACCAACACCGCCACCTCCCAAAGGCGCTACATATTGTGTCAGAAATTTCACTGTAAGACGGCATTGAACATCAGAGGTGTACCTGGTTCCAGCGTCGCAACTGCAGCTTCACCTGCCTGTCAAGCACTATATATTGGTAAGTGCATCTTCGGTTGACCTTGGTTTTGTGTGCTGCTGCCATGGACATTAAGACAGACTAACCGAAATGTGAAAGTTACTTATGTACAACTGCAAGACCCTGCTGACCTGTCACAATTCAGGGTCAACTCCAGGTTGTGGTACTTATGCCCTGTTATATGCCAATATTGTTTTATCTGTACATGAGTTGCCATTTATGAAGGCAGTGAAAGTTACATATGATAACTGTAGAACAGTTGGCCATGAAATAAAGCAGTGTACTGATTCTCACTGGGCCATGATAAGGTGTAAAGATTGGTTTTTTAGTGTCTCTGGCTTTGTACTTTCACCAGTAGTCCCTAATAATTCGTGCATTTGTAGAATGCCAGAAAAACATACGGCAGTGATACATAAAGCAATCGAGGTTTTGAAGAAGCAAATAGTCACATTGTTAGAAGGCTGTGGCATGTTACAGAAACAGGTAGATCCCTTATAATTCAGTTGTGGTCAAATACAGTCAGAGTCAGTGGAGACGAAAACTCTGTTGAATGTACCTATCCCTTCTATGGATTCTGTAGCACCTAATCTAGTGACTCCTTTTTTGGGAAAAACAACTGAGGATGTGTCTGTATTTATCAATGATATGAATGTTGCCATTAAATTAGGACATTTGACAATCGAAGCAGGCTTATTTACAGCTCAGTTACCGCTGGCTGATAATGCGAAAATGTATGTCATGTACCACGAAGGATTAAATAAAGCGCAGATATTTGAACAGCTGGATAATGAGCTTTACCAGAGGTACCGCAAGTGGAATAGTGCGAGGCTTTTTATGGAGCAGCTTAGTGATCTGTTGCAGAAGTGTAGTGAATCGGTAGAAACATTTCCAGATAGGATTAGAAAAATTAGCGTGCAAACCTATGAACTGATGCTGCATGCGGAAACAGAGTTATTCTGTAGGAGGCAGGAAACAGGGCATTAGATGTGTTTTTACGGGGACTTCCAGGTAGCATGTGAAGAAGGTTCAGAATAGAAAACCTGAGTGATTTAGCCGCTGCTATTGGAGTTGCCACGCAGCTTGAGGAAAATGACTGTTCCACCAGAGGACAAAATTACTGAAGTGTGTTTTCCTCAGAGACAAAATTTTCTACACGGTGCTTCCGTAAGAGCGTGCAACAATTTGACAGGACATGGAGGATGCTCCACTGAACAATTTGAGGTACGGGACCTGGATTCGGAGAAGCCAGCGTAAGGAGATAATGGGAATAAAATCACATTATGTGTACTTTTTATTTACATTAGTTACAGTTAACTGCAAATACCATCACTGGCACAATGAACGCACCTGAACGCACCATTTGTGCTGTATCTTACAAAATCTGGTGAAACTGACGGCCATAAACCTCAATGCAAGCATGGCATCGGCGAACAAGATTCTGACGCACCCTGACAAATATCCCTTGTGTGTTTCGAATCACATCACAGGCAGCTACAATTCTGGCAACTCATTTAATCTCCGTATCCGCTGGGGTCTCATACAAAAGTGACTTTCGATATCCCCACAGGAAATATTCAAGGGGTTTCAGGACAGGTGATCTCGCAGGCCATGGAATCGGACCTCCACTACGAATCCAGGAAAGACAGCATTGAGATGGTTGCGGACATCCACATTGAAGTGAGGCAGTGCACTGCCATGTTGTCCTCTCACGAACAACCAAGGGCACGTTCTCCAACAGCTCAGACAGAACTCTTTGCACGAACCTCTAGTACAGGTGGCCATTCGGACGGCTAGATAGAAGATATGGCCCAGTGAGATTGTCGCCTACAATGCCGGTTCTGATATTCACAGACTCTACTCTAGCGTGAGGGTTTTCCTCATCCCACTCATTGCCGTTCCTGTTGCTCGAAATACCACCACGATTAAATGAGACCTCGTCAGTAAGCAGGACGATTCAGGGGAAATCTGGTCAATCAATCCATTGTTGGAACAACCACTGACACAATGCTACTCTTGGTGCAAAGTCCGTCAGAAGCATTGCATGGCCTCCTTGTGTGTGATATGGGTGTAACTGTTGTTCGTGGAGCACTGGCCACACGCTAGTATGTGCAGCGCCCATTTCACGTGCAATACGACCAGTACTTGTAGCCGGCCGCTGTGGCCGAGCGGTTCTAGGCACTTCAGTCCGGAACCGCGCTGCTGCTACGGTCACAGGCTTGAATCCTGCCTCGGGCATGGATATGAGTAATGTCCTTAGGTTAGCTAGGTTTAAGTTGTTCTAAGTATAGGGGATTGATGACCTCTGATGTTAAGTCCCATAGTGCTTAGAGCCATTTGAACCATTTTGAAGTACTTGTAGTGGGGTCGGCTGCATCAAGTTCCAGCACCACCTCTTCAACATCGGGTATGCGAGTGGTCCTCATGTCGCTAGGAACCTCGTTTCTTCTTTCCAGTGAACCAGTCTCCCGCATTCCTCGATCAATAGAAACAAACACTCGTCGTGACGGATGACACCTTTTAGGAAATAGTTCCATGTACAGTATTTCAGCAGCGAGAGCATTGCAGCGTACTTCCCCATACACAAGGTGTATATCGGTGAGTTCTGGGAAGCAGTACCGGTACTGCTCCATCGTATTGTGCTATATACCTCTGAGTAGCACTGAGTAATGAATGGGTCTGTCGTTGATTCATAGCATGTTCTGTCATGGGACAACGTAAATACGATACAACAGAGCCACCTTATGAATAAGTAAACAAAGCCTGCATCATGACTTCCTAATAATCAGGCTCATCCTCCTTTCTTCCTCGCAGGAAATAAAGAATGTACATCTAAATAAAGAGCACTGTACGTATAAACTTGTACGCATGTTAGTTGTAATTAAGCTGGAAAACAGTAATGCTAGACAAAGCGGTAGACAAGTTTACTTTCATATCTGCTTAAGCTGGCTTTTCCGGGCCCAGATTCCCTACCTCAAATTATTCAGTGGAGCATTCTCTATGTCCCGTTACATTTTTGCATGCTGTTACGGAAACACCCTGCAGATGCGGATGCACAGGTGACGTTAAGGAGCTATGCCACCAACCCAAATATTACGAAAGTGTGCACGTGATTGATTGCAGATGGCACTGTCGTTTATCGAGTAATAAAGTCATCAAAAGATCAAAACAAGTTGCAAAACGATTTAGAAAATATATCTGTGTTGTGTACACAGTTCCGCGTAGTCAGCGCGTACACAACTTTCCCAATAGAGCGCGCCCCGCTAAGCACAACAGCGCAGGCGCAGCGCTCGTCCGTCTCCGCACTACGAGATCGCGCTGTCATAGCGACGGACCAAATTCTGCTTCCGCCGATCCGCGTATTAATATGTAATGCAGCCAATGAGATTGCTGCTAACGTAGAACCTTTTCTCCTCGCGGATCACACTCGCGCAGTGATACCTGAACGCGTGAGGTATTATAACGAGTGTACAGATCTCCGATTAGTCAGTCTGCATTAGTCTGCACTAGTCTGCGTCAGTCTGCCTTAGTCTGTA
This sequence comes from Schistocerca cancellata, assembly GCF_023864275.1. Taxonomy (NCBI): domain Eukaryota; kingdom Metazoa; phylum Arthropoda; class Insecta; order Orthoptera; family Acrididae; genus Schistocerca; species Schistocerca cancellata. The sequence goes on along the minus strand of NC_064629.1, from coordinate 505,139,926 downwards.
GTCAAGTTTCAGTCTGCGCCTAATAAGATTATCATATTCCTGTACATAGCCATGAAGAGAAATGTACAGACACTTTGTCAAGTATCAGAGATATGTGAGAATAAGATTAACGTACCAAGACCAAAGGAACTTCAGATTGTCAATTGTAAACAGCATCCAGAATCAAGTTACGTAATGTCTGTTATTTATTATTTTAATAAATGTGTATGAAAATTAATCAAGTTCTGTTTAAAATTGGTCACTGTCAATCTGCTACTCTAAGCGTGCAAGTGGCATTTCTATCGTCTGACCTAACGGCAGAAGATAAACACGCCACGATAAGACCACGAGACATATTGCTGACACTCGCCTACTTCGTTAGAGCGACAAGTCAAATAATCTGATGGTGTGTGTACCGAAGGCACACCACAATCTGAATGGTGTGAAAACAGGCAGTTGACCCTAAATAACGAAAGGTATGAGGTCATCCACATGAGTGCTAGAAGGAATTCGTTAAACTTCGGTTACACGATAAATCAGTCAAATCTAAAGGCCGCGAATTCAACTAAATACCAAGGAATTACAATGACGAACAACTTAAATTGGAAGGAAAACGTAGAAAATGTTGTGGGGAAGACTAATCAAAGACTGCGTTTTATTGACAGGACACTTAGGAAGAAAATGTAACATATCTACTACGGAGACTGCCTACAGTACGCTTGTCCGTCCTCTTCTGTTGAGCGATGTGGGGTCCTTACCAGATAGGATTGACGGAGTACATCGAAAAAGTTCAAAGAAGGGTAGCACGTTTTGTATTATCGCGAAATATGGGAGTGAATGTCACTGAAATGATACAGGATTTGGGCTGGACATCATTAAAAGAAAGGCGTTTCTCGTTGCGACGGAATCTTCTCACGAAATTCCAATCACCAACTTTCTCCTCCGAATGCGAAAATATTTTGTTGACACCGACCTACATGGGAAAAAACGATCACCACGATAAAATAAGGGAAATCAGAGCTCGTACGGAAAGATATAGATGTTCGTTCTTTCCGCGCGCTATACGAGATTGGAATAAAAGTGAATTGTGAAGGTGGTTCGATGAACCCTCTGCCAGGCACTTAAATGCGATTTGCAGAGTATCGATGTAGATGTAGATGTCGGAAAGAGGATAGACAGCGCCAGGACAACCGTCCGTTCAACGCCAACCGTCAGATGGCGATCCCAGTAACACGAAATGCTGTAAAAACGTAACCAGATATGGAGTGAAGATTACTGAGCACAATGAATGGAACGCAACAAAAATTTTTGCTCGCACATTGGCTCACGAGTCGGTCTGGACCTCTTATGTAGAAAGAGACTAAATTCTCTGTGCTATAGGTTACGTGGGGTAGGTGAGAATAACATGATGTCATTAGGGACAACATTGCTCAGTTTTATCATCGGAACAAGAAGATTTTAGAGGCATATGGAAGTGTAGCACGTGTTTGCGGGTGGTACTGTGTGATCCTAGGACTTGACTTTTTGGATAAGTGTCACGCAAAAATTGACCTTCCACAGTGTACAATCCTATCCAGTGGAACATTGTTTCTATGACTACTGCAAGTGCTACACCGCCGCGGAATTCACCAGTTATTGTAGTGGTAGCAAATAAACTGCAGAGAAGTGCATTAAAGATCAGTGTGCATGATAAAGTATCAAGAGGTGCAGGAGTGTTAGTCAGGGGAGGTTGAGAACTGGCCTGCTAAGTGAAGTATTATGTGTTGTAGAGCCAGTGGAATGCAGTGATGCACTAGATAGTCACACTGTTTTTTACGTCGAAGTGTAGCTTATAGGACATTGACGGTTATTATATGTTCCGGTGAGCATAGACAACTTTGGCATGTCAAAAGTTACACTAGTTGCCAACTTATATATCCTAGAAAAGGATGATCTTGTCAGGTCTGGTGAAGGACTTAGTCACAAGCAAACAGTTAATGCATCTACATCACGTCCAAAGGAGAGAGAGTGCAGCAATGGAAGCATTGTTACTACGATTTACAGATCTGTTTAATCCAAGTGGGCCATTGCCAGTGATACAAGTCACACAACATACAATAGCATCGGGAAATAACGGTCCAGTATACAGGAAACCATACAGAGCTGCAAAACACCTGCCACTAGGGTGACAAATCTTCCATACTTCCGGAATCCCCTGAATTACATTTTTTTTAAATCCTCTTGGCTTCCTTAGTGACTATCTATTTCTCCCATATATAATCACTGATATCAGGATCAATATTTATTATTTCTTAATGGCAGGAAGAATATCAAAACGTAGCAGGTAATCTAGCAATAGTTTTTCATATTGTCAAACATAACATCAGCTACAGAAGTATGGATTGTGGAAATACATATTTTTTCCATAACTCTAATTTGTAGATGTAAACAAGTACCTGTAGAGTACACATAATATATAAGTGCAAATTCGTTAAATTTTATTGTGATTATATTTGTGTATTAGATGCCATGAAAACAATTTTTTTTGTTCAGATTAGATTAGAATCATTTTTCATTCCATAGACCAAAAATGAGGGGAGCCTCACAGGTGTGGAACTTGTCAGAAAATATATTATAACAAACATATTTAGAACACTTGAGTGTGATACTCATTTATGACTTTACATCACAATGAATCTTATTACGCACTTAAACACTCTAAAAACTTTTTCTCAGTTTGTGAAGTTATCCCAAAATATGATACCATACTGTATGACATAATTGAGTAAAAGTAAGCAAAGTATGGCAGTTTTTTTGCATTTATATTTCCATTGTTACCCGTTCCCATAAAATGCTATGCAGTTATGTGTTTGAAATTTATTGCGCCCAACTCTCCCTTAAACTAACTTTAAAATCGTGGTCATATGATGGTCATCACCATTAAAACCATGATCACATCCTACTTGCAACCGATATTGGAGGAATTTGTTCACCAGCAGTTGGCTAATAGCATTACTGAACATAGTGATAGCCCATTGGGTACACCGGTCGTAATTGTTCCCAAAATATCACCAGACAGTACCTGGAAGTATAGAGTTTGCTATGGTCACAGGTATCTGAATGCGAGAACTATCACTGATGCAAATCGTATACCAAACATAACGGAGACTTTCGACAATGTAAGTCAGTGTAAATACTTTCCAAATACGGATTTAAAAAGTGGGTGTCGCTAGTTGGAAATAGTCCCAGAAGACCCAGCTTTAAATGATGGCTCTAGGAATGTACTAAAACCCCCTATGCATCGCTCGCATAGGGATGAGGAGGACAATATTAGATTAGCTACAGAATGCATGGAGGTATTTAAACAATCATTCCTCCTGCGATCCATATGTAAATCGAATGGGAAAAAGTGGAATGGGGACTATCATCTGTCATGCAGTTCGCAGTGATTTGCTGAGTATAGATGTAGATGTAGAAGACTGGCCCAATATCGTGTTTGCAGTCCTCTGGGGTTACTACAAATATTGTAGAATGCCATTTGGTTTCAAAAATGTGGTAGCCAGTTTGCAAATGTTGTTGAATGGAGTAATTAGAAGATTCAAACCAAAACAGTGCATTATTTATCATGTTGACAGAATTGGGTTATCTAAAAACATGGGGGGGAGGGGGGGGGACGGGACGGGACGTGTACAACGATTGGAGGAGATCTTCAAGAGGCTCTATATAGCACGTTTGATGCTGATGTTGGATGAATGCCACTTTGTAGTGACTTACGTGTATTATTTCTACAGTACGTGACTTATTGCTGCCACAGACAGCAAAAAAGCTTGAGTCATTCCTCCGCTTTTCAGTTATCATCGCAAATTTCATTAAAGGTTTTGCCGAAATTGTTGAGTCATAAAGGCGTTTGTTAAAGAAAGGAGCGACGTTCCAATGGTCCAGATGGTAAGTTAAAACAGAAGTTATGGTCGAGTTCAGTATTGGTGTTCACAAACTTTTGTCATGTGATGCAAGCAGTTTGGCGATTGGATGTGTTCTCAGCCAAAGTGAGGATTGTATCGAACACCCAGTGGTGTACCCATAAACATGGCTAAATAAAGCAGAACAAAAGTATTCCGCTGTGAATAAAGATGTATTGGCTGTCATCTACAGTATTATATACTTTTGCTGTTACCCCAACACAAGAAAATTTTAGGTAGTAACAGACTATGCAGCATTGAAGTGATTACTGGAGTTAAAAGTGCAGTCAAGTAGACTGACCTACTCGGCCCAGAAACTGAGTTTAAATAAAAGATAGTGCATAACCCAGGTAGAGAGCACGCCAATGTTGATGGCTTAAGTAGAAACATTAAGAGCACTACAAGCACCATGTAAGAGTGCAGCTGTGTGGCGGAATGCATAGACTAACTGTAAAGTATTTAGGACACTGCCCCAGTTTGCAGTACATGAAGGCTTGCTGCGCAGACCGACAAAGTGCAGACCATAGATGCTGGTGCTTGCAGCTGTTGAGGACAGGTTACTGAGGCAAGAAGATGACCATGTTTTGTTAGGCTATGGGGGATGGAGACGTTTGACGTGAAGTTAAATAATTTTGATGCAAAACATGGAAACAAGACGTGGACCAAAATGTTGGAAACTGTATATCATGCACACAGCGTGCACACCGCAGCCATCAATAGGTTCCACTACAGGGATTACTAGAAACATCCAAACCATTTGAAATGATGGGCCTTGATATTCTCAAACGATTCAGCTGAAAGCCAGGGGGTAACCGTTATATACTGACTATGATAGATCACTTCACACTATGCTGCAATGACTGCAAACACAAATCAAAAGGTGAATACAATAGCTCAGGCCATAGTGAAAAAAGGCTCTAAAATTTGGTGTTACTGGAACAATAACCACAGATCAGGGCACTAATTTTATGTCCAGTCTAATGAAACAGCTATGCCATTTACTATGCATTTGTAAGCTAGCCCTGCCCACACTCAATTGAATGGAAGAACAGAACGCATTCATCATCCAATTTCAAATATGTTGAGTGCCAGGAACGCACACACTTCTTGAAATAGAAAGTTTTATTGTCTGTCGGACTAGGATGGTTCTAACTAGTGTGCAGGCATATGGAGGTACAACTGTTTTGAGGTAAGACAGAAGTAGCCGAATGTCAGAGGTAAGTGTACCTCTATTTTATGAAAGTGGGAGTGCATTGGGTTTACTCACTATTCGCACTGGAAGTGGTGATAGCAAACTGATATGAGCAAGGGCAGCCCAGAGGCGTGGTAAGGATGGAGTTACGAAATAATGGGATGCTAATCAATGATAAGACCTGTGGCATTCTAGGTGCAATGCTACGTCTCCCTGTTACTGTCACTGGAACGACTTGTAAATCCGACACAACCTACATTATATTGGCCAGGGAAGCAGCTAGATGTGTTGCCAGCCTAGAACCTAATTTTCCTAAATGTGACCTTAAAACCACACCTCCTATATTCCATAGACGAATTCATACCATTGCAAAAATGATGAATCACTGCAGAGCAGATATTTCTAAACATACAATAGTATTGCGAGAAACAGCGAAAGAGAATATTGATCATAGGTGTCACAGCTTGTAGCGCAGTGGTGGTTCTGGTGATGCTTTGTGAGGCCTACATCTGTCATAAGCAAAAAAGTGTACTCCCTCCTGAACCACCTATGCACCAAATACCTATAGAATAGTTCATTAATAAAAGTAAGAACTGTTAAGAAACGGTTAGAGTAATGAATGGCTTGTAGCCCTACAAAAAGGAGCCACATGTGCTGACATCCAGAGAATATGGCGGCCAATCGAGGCACATAATAGTGGCCTCTGAGTACCCCAGAGCCAGAATGTGGTCCACAAAGTGCTTCTTCAGGGCATAAAACACTCCCCTGCAACGATGGGGTCGAGCCCCGTCTTGCATGAACCACATCTTGTCGAAATCAATACATACTAATTCCCATCATGCCCCTCAGCCAACCGTGCAGTTTGAACGTTCAGAAGTTATGACGATTTTATTTTATATACACACATCAAAAAAAGTTTTGCATCACCTCGGTTCCGAGAGTTCCAGAACCTGTACAGAAAATTGGAATAGAGATCAAGATAAAAATCATTTCCGCTCTCTTTACTGCTCTTGAAAACCACATATTGCATGTTGTACTCCCATACAGCGAGACCTTCAGAGGTGGTGGTCCAGACTGCTGTACACACCAGTACCTCTAATATTCAGAAGCACATATTCTTGCATGGATGCAAGCCTGGATGGGCGTTGTGGCATAGTATCCACAAGTTCATCAAGGCACTGTTGGTCCAGATTGTCCCACTCCTCAACGGTGATTAGGCGTAGATACATCAGAGTGGTTTGTGGGTCACGTCGTCCATAAACAACCCTTTTCAACCTCTCCCAGGAGTTTTCGATAGGGTTCATGCCTGGAGAATAAGCTCTAGTCAAGCGATGTCGATATCCTGAAGGAAGTCAGTTACAAAATGTGCACGATGGGGGTGCGAATTGTCGTCCACGAAGACAAATGCCTCGCCAATATGCTGCCGATATGGTTACACTATCGGTCGGAGGATGGCATTCACGTATCGTACAGCCGTTACGGCGCCTTCCATGACCACCAGCGGCGTACGTCGGCCCCACATGATGCCACCCCAAAACAGCAGGGAACCTCCACGTTGCTGCACTCGCTGGACAGTGTATCTAAGGCGTTCAGCCTGACCGGGCTGCCTCCAAACATGTCTCCGACGATTGTCTGATTGAAGGCATATGTGACACTCATCGGTGAAGAGAACGTGATAGCAATCATGAGCGGTCCATTCGGCTTGTTTTTGGGCTCATCTGCGCCACTTTGCATGGTGTCATTTTTACAAACATGGGTCTCGCCATGGACGTCGGGAGTGAAGTTGCGCATCATGCAGCCTATTGCGCACAGTTTGAGCTGTAGCACGCCGTCCATCGTCTGCAGGAAAAGCATTATTCAACATGGTGGCGTTGCTGACAGGGCTCCTCCGAGCCATAATCCGTAGATATCGGTCATCCACCGCAGTAGTTGCCTGAGCGAGGCATGCCTTCGACAGTTCCCGTCTCTCTGTAACTGCTCCATGTCCGAACAACATCGCTTTAGTTCACTCCGAGACGCCTGGACACTTCACTTGTTGAGAGCCCTTCCTGGCGCAAGGTAACAATGCGGACGCGATCGAATCACAGCATCGACCGTCTAGGCATGGTTGAACTACAGACAACACGAGCCGTGTATCTCCTTCGTGGTGGAATGACTGGAACTGATCGACTGTCAGACCCTCTCAGTCTCATAGAGGCTGCTCATGCATGGTTGATTACATCTTTGGGCGGGTTTAGTGAGATCTCTAAACAGTCAAAGGGACCGTGTCTGTGATACAATATCCACAGTTAACGTCTATCTTCAGGAGTTCTGGGAACCTGGGTGATGCAATTTTTTTTTTTTTTGATGTGTGTAGTTCAATAATTGTCACCCTGTATAATTACCGTACATCAGTAGTCATAACTACCAATGTTAGTAATCGATTGTCCATTTTTGAAGCCGTATCCGATTGATCCAAAAGCATATATTATTACAACAATGAGTGAGAGTCGTATGGTACCATATTAAGGTCTATATTAACCCATATGACTCAAGGAGGAATGGTCGGTACTCAGGAATATAGCAGGAACGATCACTCTGAACATACCTAAACAGCGAAGAGCACTTTTTGATCTTCAATACTGTGAAACAAAGCCCTTCTACTGCAAGTTCTTTGCTTTCCATATTTCTGAGGGGTCATAGTATGGATCAAAACACGAAAAAAATGTGCAGCAAGCATTGACTACACTTTAAGAGCTATGGGGGTTAGTTCGTCTTCGCTACTGTAAAACACATGTCTACTACTGACCGAGTGATCATAGATCTTTTACTATGCATTTTAGAGTTCGTTTTGACTATATAGTTTTTTCTTCTTTTGGTCAGTACTATCTCCACCGAAAATATGGGAAATCAAGAGCATGCAGCAGAAGAGATTTGTTTCATAGTGCAGAAGATGAAGAAGGGCTAATGGCTCTTGCGGAATGCATTTTAGAGCCAATGTTTACTACATTTCCTTGTTTCTGGTGATCTACATCTACATCTACATCTACGTGTTTACTCTGCTATTCACAATAAAGTGCCTGGCAGAAGCTTCAGTGAACCACCTTCAACCTGTCTCTCTACCTTTCCACTCTCGAACGGCACGCGGAAAAAATGAGCGCTTAAATTTTTCTGTGCGAGCCCTGATTTCTCTTATTTTATCGTGATGATCATTCCGCCCTATGTAGGTGGGTGCTAACAGAATGTTTTCGCAATCGGAGGAGAAGACTGGTGATTGAAATTTCACTAGAAGATCCCGTCGCAATGTAAAACGCGTTTGTTTTAATAATTGCCACTCCAATTCACGTATCATGTCTGAGACACTATCTCCTCTATTTCGCGATAATACAAAACGAGCTGCCCTTCTTTGTACTTTCTCGATGTTATCCGTCAGTCCCACCTGATCCGGATCCCACACCGCACAGCAATACTCCAGAATAGGTCGGACAATCGCGGTGTAAGCAGTCTCTTTAGTAGACCCGTTGCACCTTCTAACTGTTCTACCAATGAATCGCAGTCTTTGATTTGCTCTACCCACAATATCATCTATGTGATCGTTCCAATTTAGGTTATTTGTAATTGTAATCGTTCCTGTCGTATCTCTCAGTATTAACCATTGCTTCTGGGACGCCCTGTATATGCTTCTCACTATATTTTTGCCATCACAAAGGAAAACGCATATGTATTTTTTACAACAAGTGAGACGGTACCAGCTGACGGCCATGTGCGTGTGACCTGTTGTGACTTTAGAAGCGGCCGCGGCCTAGCCGGTTTTGACAGCGGAGGAGGCAGGTAGGCCGAACCGGGCAGGACCCAATAGCCGCACTACCCTCACGGTGTCATCAGTACATGTGGCACTCTTTCAGATGCAGTGACTATCAGGGGCTCTGAGCATCAGAAATTTAAACTGCAGGTCAGATACATGCAGGCTCCGGCCGCGTGGTCGGGAAGACCACGCCGTTGGCGTGAAACATTGAAGGGTAGCCGCCATGGCCGAAATGACTGGTAAAAATAAAATAGAGGCCAAAACTAAATCCAATAAAACCTCAACCCTACTAGTGACAGAAAAGCCAGCAACATGATTACAAAGACAAAATTAAGACGAATGCATATGCGAAAACGTGCCCTGGATACGAAATGTAGTTTTTGAGGCATTTAATGTTAAATGTGTCACATATATAATGTACTTTAAAAATTAATATCTCGACAACGTCTTATGCGACTTTTACAAACAAAGTGTCTACAGGTAGGTCTCAGTGAGCAATATCCATTACTTACTTTGAATTACAGGCCGAAATTTACATGCTAAACATAAAAACCTGAATTTCGACATAAATGAGATATGAAACACTGAAAGTAGCTGCAGCATCACCACGTATACATAATGAAGGATGTATGAATGTGCTTAGTTCTAAATGTTTATATTTATTAGTGACAGAACAGCGCAAAGTAGTGTTTACTTGGACCAAAATCATTATTTGTGAACTAGTCATTTAAGATAGAGAAAAACTAAGACCAACAATAGAAAGGTGAGGAAATTTACGTGCAAATTCATATATCATGTATGTATTTAACATTAAATTTAAGGTTTAAGTATGTTTCGGAAGTTGTGATGTGTGAGTTTGACCCACGTCAAAGCAAGGGTTTAAATGATGGCGGCCATTTTTGGGAAGCCTCTTTGACACTTTCGACTCCTTACGTTTGTTTCGGGTGGCTGTCGGTGTGATATCTGGAACAGACAGGACATATGAGTGGCAGTAGGTCACATTACAAGTGAGTCGAAATACTTTTAAGTATTGAATCGTCGACTTGTGACAATCGCATGTAACTGTAATAACACTTAGAATATTTCGTGTCAGACCGAGTGGTTGAGTCGTGGACTTGTGATACTCGTGTGTGTAGCTGGTGAATACTCTAAAAAAATGGTTCAAATGGCTCTGAGCACTATGGGACTTAACAGCTATGGTCATCAGTCCCCTAGAACTTAGAACTACTTAAACCTAACTAACCTAAGGACAGCACACAACACCCAGCCATCACCAGGCAGAGAAAATCCCTGACCCCGGAATACTCTAAAATATTTCAACATGCGGACTTTGAAAATTTCGCATTAGGCGATCTAGGCTGATCGCTAAAATTTGTCTGCAGTTATTGTTTAGAGTGACCTGCACTCGTAATTTCGTTACATCGCAATTATGGAACTTTAACTTTAGACTTGCATTAAAGAAACTTTAATTATGTTCCCATGACTTTTTTCGGAAATTTGCATGAGTATGAGATTTAGTTGGGTTTCATTTAAGCCCTCGCTTAGACGATCATTATTTCAGTGGTGAACGATTATTAACTGTGACATGAGCTACTTTATTTGAAATAGACTCAGTTTTGTTAAAATTTAAAGCACCGTGAGTAGTAAACACTATTTTCACCGCAAATTCCTGCCTGCATTTGTTTGTACTTGTCACTTAATTTTTTTGGGTTAATCCAACAGATGCGTTGGTTTGTCTCTAGACTGTACCTTAGTCATCACTTAAAAATCTAACAACACATTTTGGAGGTCCTGTCAACAGTGACTTTGTGATTTACAATTTATTATTCATGTAGTTGTTCCTGGGGGCTCACGAAATGTTCAATGTGGAAATGACGAGGTTTAGCTTCTCTATGCACTATGTACTATCCTTATTATTATTTCATTATGTTGGTCTCGTCTCAGAATATTTCATTCTCATTGAATTACTATCGGTGATGTCACATATGTGGGCTCGGTCAGGAATAGTTCAGAATTAACTGGTTCAGCAAGACAGTGCAGCATTGTGTGTGAAGCCAGTTCGGTTATTTGCAAGGAACTTACCGTCGATTGGCCAGCAGTATCAGTCCGAGGCGACTGTCTGAGTGCCGACTTGCCAGTCGGAGTTGTAACTGATTACGCCAATCTGTACGCCGTATATCGCCATGCCGTATTTCACTGGAACACGAAATGAAGGAGCATCGTCAGCAGCAGCGGAGTCACAGGCATAACAGATAAGTTAGGTGTAGCAGCAGGCGCTTTATTTTAGACATTTTCAGCTCTCTTGCTAACAACTGAAATGGAGCAGGAAGGGAAAACATCGCCCAATGATTTCAAATATGTAGCTAGTGTGACTGAGCCTGAGCCCGCACATGAGGGAAAGGTAGTGGATCTGACCACAAAAGAACCGTTTAGTTTGTTGATGAGTGGGTTGCGGTCTATGAAAACTGTTTTCCAAAGTTCCATATGGAGTTTAAGAAATGATAAGGGATGCACAGACAGAATATCCGGTAGTATTAGCATTGCAGTGGAAACTTGTAGTACCATACTGTAAAGTGGTTTCAGAGATAAACCTAGGACAAAAGGTTTCAAATCAGGGGATTTTATTTCGAATCTACACTCAAGCGCCAAAGAAACTGGTATAGGCACGCGCATTCAAATACAGAGATACGTAAATAGGCAGAGTATGGCGCTGCGGTCGGCAACACCTATATAAGACAAGTGTCTGGAAAAGTTGTTAGATCGGTTACTGCTGCTACAATGGCAGATTATCAAGAGTTAAGTGAGTTTGAACGAGGTGTTATTGTCGGCGCAGAGCGATAGGACACAGCATCTCCGAGATAGTGATGGAGAGGGGATTGTCCCCTACGACCATTTCACGAGTGTACCGTGAATATCAGGAATCTGACAGAACATCAAATCTCCGACATCCCTGGGACCGGAAAAAGATCCTGCAAGAACGGGATGAACGACGACTGAAGAGAATCGTTCAACGTGACAGAAGTGTAACCCTTCCACAAATTGCTGCAGATATCAATTCTGGGCCATCAACAAGTGTCAGCGTATGAATCATTCAACGAAACATCATCGATATGAGCTTTCGGAGCCGAAGGTCCACTCGTGTACCCTTGATGACCGCACGACGCGAAGCTTTACGCCTGGTTTGTTGATCACTGGAAACATGTTGCCTGGGTGGACAAGTCTCGTTTGAAACTGTATCAATTTGATGGACGCGTACTGGTATGGAGACAACCTCATGAATCCACAGACCCTGCATGTCAGCAGGGGACTGTTCAAGCTGGTGGAGGCTCTGTAATGATGTGGGGCGTGTGCAGTTGGAGTGATATGGGACTCCTGATACGTCTACATTCGGTTCTGACAGGAGACACGTACGTAAGCATCCTGTCTGATCACCTGCAGTCATTCATGTCCATTGTGCATTCCGACGGACTTGGGCAATTCCAGCAGGACAATGCGACACCCCACACATCCATAATTGCTACAGAGTGGCTCCAGGAACACTCTTCTGAATTTAAACACTTCAGATGGCCACCAGACTTCCCAAACATGAACATTATTGAACGTATGTGGGATCCCTTGCGACGTGTTGTTCAGAAGAGGTCTCCAGCCCCTGGTACTCTTACGGATTTATGGACAGCCCTGCAGGATTCATGGTGTATATTCCCTCCAGCACTACTTTAGACATTTTTCGAGTCCATGCCATATCTTGTTAAGGCGGCTCTGCGTGCTCGCGGGGGCCCTAAACGATATTATGCAGGTGTACCAATTTCTTTGGCTCTCTAGTTATAGACAAGGTAGAACAAAATTTACCTTCAGAAATTGATGCAAGTGGGACTGAATTACTGGGGGAAGCGGATTCAAGTGGGAAGAAGTGTCATGCTGAGAATTCTGAGATGGAGCAGGCTCTGACTTAGGTAAATAAAGAGATTTTGGCTGGCAATGAGGAATCGAAATCTTGAGTGAGAGATGATGTGGTGGTTGAAGGGATCAGTTAGAAAATGTTGTCGAGGTTAATTATGAGATGTTTTCAATAGTAGTGAAGTCAATGTTATATGTGTGGAGGCAATACAGCCTGAAATTAGTGTTCTCATAGGTGGGGATTTACAAGAAGTTGCATGCTGCAGTGACACGGTTGAAATTAATCATGAGTAATGAGAGATCCTGTTTCAGAAGTTTGTATTGGTTAGACAGTGGTTCCTGTATCAAATGTTTTTGGTGGTTATGTTCGTAATGTGCAGAATATAGCTGCAAATAATTTTGCTTTTGTGGGAGAAACTGTGCGTGGTAGACTGAGTACTAATGAGATATTGTCTGTTGCAGTGAATAGAGAAGTTAGCCAGACGACCAGTGGAACAAATAATTTAAAGTCATGTAGTGTTTCTGCAATCCGGAAATGAGGGTGATGCAGACACACAGTGGTAAATCATTCACAGGTTTAAGCGAATGCCATGCTGTAAATTTTCAAGATGCATGAATTGAATGTTTTGAGAAAGGTATGCGTGAGGAGTGAAAAGACTGATGGAGGGTTCTAGTCATTCCTCGGGGAAGTCATTGTCCTGTTCCGTTCAGACCTAGGAAAAGAAAAGTGCACATCAAACTTTTTCTTAGGTAGTGTTTGGAAAAATCTTTGTGAATAGTGATTGGTGGAGGAGGGAAGGGGGGGGGGGGGGGGGAGCCTAAACAAGTTAGGTTTAATGATGGAGTTTTGAATGGACCGTTGTATGTAGGAGAAAGATTTACAATGAGGGAGTTTTGGAAGGAACAGTTGAAAAAATTTGGACATCTGTTAAGGCCCTGTAATTCTGATATGAATAAGGGCCATCATCTTAGGCAGAACATGGAAAACTGAAATTTTTTTCACCTGGATGTAAACTGGGGAATTGACTCAGGAAATAAATAGGTATAAGAGATGGGGTACGGATAACCAGGATAATGATAAGGGGAAGTTAAGAAATTATATATTTTGTAAGGAAGCAAAGTGATAGGAAGAAATTGATACTGGGGGTTATTTTATGAAGGTAATAGTGAGATTGTAAGTGTGTAATTGTTGAAGAAACGGTGCGGATTTGGTATCATTAATGTACAGCAAGGGAGTCAGAATCAGAATTCAGCTGTGGTACCTGAGAGGATAAATGTGTGGTGTGATGGAACAAATCTATTTGTGAAAGACAAAATTAATGAATTGATTTAGCATACATTGAACGGCAATGAAGTGAAACTGTGTCGATAATTGTGTGAGTGAAGAGGTTGTTCAAATGGTTCAAATGGCTCTGAGCACTATGGGACTTAACTTCTAAGGTCATCAGTCCCCTAGAACTTAGAACTACTTAAACCTAACTAACCTAAGGACATCACACACATCCATGCCCGAGGCAGGATTCGAACCTGCGACCGTAGCGGCCACGCGGTTCCAGACTGTAGTGCCTTTAACCGCTTGGCCACACCGGCCGGCGAAGAGGTTGTGCTGGCACATTTATTTATTGATGGTGTTCAGCAGTTAAATGATAATAAATAAATATTTGTTGGGGACAGCGATTTTAATATTTTCTAGGGAAGAATAAATGTGTTTGGTGACAAAACTTTGTATGTGGATAGGACAGTGGGTAATGTAAGTGAGGTTCACGATATTAATCATAATGCCATTGGTCATGATGAAAGTAAGGTGATAATTTTTCGAACGATTAACGGTGAGCAGCAAATGATTATGGGTGACAGTGAATTGAGCAGTTATTGAATGTGTAGGGGCGCCGAGTGGAGACAGCTTTACATTGTCAGGATGGTGTTTGGAGCCTGCAGAACGTCTTTCAGCACTAATAAAACATGATTAGCAAGTTAATATTTATTCATTTACAGTTATTTATCTTCTCATCAGACTTGGTTGATACCTTGTGCCAGTGACACAGTGTAATTCTGAAGACTACTGTTGGTGGCTCAGCTGGCAAGGCTGCTGCTCCAGCAATTCACCTGAGATCTTGCAGATGGACGTCTGCAGTCTGCAGGCGAAGCCGTAGCGTGAGATTATGTTCTCACACAGAGTTAAAGAGTGTCGTCAGTCACATCCCGGAAGATGACAATCACCTGCGGTAACCCGTCAGGATGTACCAATTTGTCTGAAGTGTAGTCGGGTGATCCTGGCCTCTCTGGACAAGTATCCTTTTGGTACCCAGAAGTGCTTGTAGCGAGAATCAGGAACAGAGGCACCAAATGGCCCTCTCAGCCAGCAGTGACAATAGTGTTAGTGAGACAAGCACTATGACATGTACTATGTTGGAAGATCCTCAGTCTGACCATCAGTTACGTGATGGGAAGCTAATGTGGAGACCCACAAGTGGCAGGTGGTGGTTACTGAGATACTATCGTCTTGGGAAGGGCAAGCAGCATGTTGACGAGAAGTGCTGGAAAATCTAATACATGGATGTTATTAGACTGTATTAACCATTTAATCAAGTGCTTCAGCACGAATGCCGTCAATCCTAACGACGAACTGCATTCAGAGCTGAAGAACTGCAGTATTTATGGAGACGGGTGGGAGGCAGTGATGTGAGGCTCTGTTTGCTATAACTGATTGTGGACTGCTTCCTTACTAGTGGTCAGCGGTCCTTGTTCCACTATGTTTTCTTAACAGTTCGTTACAGGCTATTAACTGCACTGTCAAGTCTCTGATAAGTGTTATTGTGTCCGAGGTACAGCTTGTTGCTCCATGTAACAGGAGCTAACGAATATATCTCTGTCTTTCTCTCTCAGTGGATGTTCTCCTGGAAGTGTAACTTTTGCCTGGTGATGGGTATCAATGTAGCAACGTATGCTCATGTTCAAGACTGACTTACAGTGTTGATTGTTTCTTTTGCTGCATAGCTACGTCACCACCTCTACCTGGTGTCTCCTGGACTGTGCTGATGAGAACTTGCGAAAAATCTTAATTTCTTCCCCTTTCCCACTCTGTGGTGTAA
The DNA here is from genome assembly GCF_023864275.1 of Schistocerca cancellata. Classification (NCBI taxonomy): domain Eukaryota; kingdom Metazoa; phylum Arthropoda; class Insecta; order Orthoptera; family Acrididae; genus Schistocerca; species Schistocerca cancellata. Next base: position 505,124,044 of record NC_064629.1, on the reverse strand, counting down.
CATTCCCCTTTCCTTAAAGAAATTCGTCCAGAATTTTACTTTCTCTATCCACTGCTAAACTAATATGTACATGTTTTTTATTTTCAATTTAATACAACTCTGTGTCCAATCTCTTTGTTACTTCTTGATTTGAGCTGTGATGCTCTTAATCTCAGTCTGTGTTAACATAACTAACGAACTCATCATTGTTTTTATGGTCTGTTTTTCTACTACTATACACTTTACAGTTTTTAGTAGTAATTCTTATCACTACTATGTATCCATTTGATGGGTGTTTGATGGATTGGTGATTCGTTTGAGTGGGACATTTTGCATTTTAAGCAGAAGTAAATTGCAGAAATAAGTAATAGAATCAGAATAACACTTTTTGTAGACACACTAACTATTAATATACCATGTCTGTCTTACTCATGATAATGATTTACAAGCTGTAGCATTTCGTCAACTGAAACTCTTCCATTTTCTGAGATTAATGGTTCATCTAAAGAGTGTAACAGACGGGTATCCAAGGTTTTGTTGAGGACGGTTAGGTTTTGTACAGGTAATGTGTGTAATGACTATTCTAGCCTATATAACATTGGCCGAGAAAAATAATTATTGTTGTTCTTGTGATAGTAGCTGGCAGATGAAACACTGTTCTGGTTTTTTCACACTTGGTTCAGATTTTTCATCCTTGTTGACTATCCGTTTCTGTAAAAGTCGACAATCACAGTTTCTGGTGAAAATGTAGAGTAAATCCTGTGGTTTCCAGTTTTTTTGTAAATACAGTTGTGGGGCTTGCACTGCCTTTTACACTCTGTTGCTTCCATTTTCCCAAGAAATAGTAGCGTTTCATGTGCCTGTCTTTTAGTCTGAATTACCATGGCTGGAAAAATGGTAACACTGTCCCTGATACAGATGTTTAGATCTGGTATGGACATTAGCATGCCCTTTTGGGCATAAGGGTTTTCTAGCAATACTTACTGCCCTTTCCTGTATTGCAGTAGGTCATCTGCACATTGCCCAGTACTTTCCTGATTTTTCCAAAGCCTTAGTGTTGGCACAATTAGCCTCTGCCAATCTCGTCTTAACCGTTCTGCGAATTATTTTACCGGTTCACCCTGCGTGCCTAATTTTGATTGAATTACATCAAAAAGTAACAGCATCTTCTCTCATACACTCCTTTGTATAGCGAAAGATCTGCTCCTGTGTGAACTTATTGAATTATATACACTGATTACAAAACTTAAATAGGTATCCCAGTCTGTATGTTAGCTATTCATATAATGGATTATCATTTTTGATACGCAGTGAATTTTTTCTGTCCACCCATTTGCTTCCGAACGGAACCGGCTGGTACATAACTTTGTGATTTGCAGTAAATGACAACTGTTTCATCAGAACATAAAAAAATTAGTCCCTTGATCTGTGATATGCTTCTGGTTTGCTAAATTTTAATAATCAGTTGTTTACCATTGCCTGTAAGATGCTGCTAGCTTTCTGATCCACAATCGCGACCATTACTAGGTATCTCGAAAAGTGATCTATCACTGTGAGTACACATTTGTTACCAACTGGAATTGTGTTGAAATATCGTAACACATCAAATCCTACCATTTTAAACGGTTTTTCAGCTTCTGGTAACCTCTGTAACTTTATTTTCTGATGACTTCATCTGCTCTTCGTGCAGATGATGTGCAGTTTTTGACACACTGTTCTACATAACTGTATTGTGTTTTCCACTAAAATATCTCTGCAGCTCGTTTATCTGTCGTCCCCCCACCCTCGTGGCCTGATAATACAGGTTCATATTCCTGTTGTAATACTTTAGTTCTGAGAACCCGCGAGAATCTTGATGTGTGGACTGCACTTTGTGGACTTGCACAGAAAACCCTTGTGTGTTACAAACTGAGGTTGTCTTTTAAACAGTTGATTTTTTCTGTCAGCTTCTTGTGCCTCTGCTTGACTCTCATCTAATGCCTGTTGGGACTATGTGTTCATATGGTTTTCTCCTGGCTTGTGAACCGCTTCATAATCAAACTCACTCAATTTGAGTGCCCATCTTGTTAACTGACTTGAAGGATATTTTAGGCCTAACAAGCACTTCAAGGATTCATGATCTATTATTACTTTAAATTTACGACCATACAAATAAAAACGAAAATAAGAAATTCCATATATTACTGCAAACATCACTTTTTCATCTGCTGAGTAATTTCGTTCAGCCTTGTTCAACTGTCTATATGCATATGCCACAGGGCATCCCATTCAATTAAAATTCTGACTCAGATGCAGCGTAACACGCTGTTATTAGCAACACATAGGAAAGTATGAATTGCTTCTCGAAATAATCGGATATTAACACAGGATCTGCTATCAGTATTATCATCAATTTCTGAAAAGCTTCCTGACACTCTGCTGTCAATTGAAACTTAACTACTTTCTGAAGTAACTGAGTTAATGGTTCGGTGGTCTAGCGGTTCTGGCGCTGCAGTCCGGAACCGCGGGACTGCTACGGTCGCAGGTTCGAATCCTGCCTCGGGCATTGGTGTGTGTGATGTCCTTAGGTTAGTTAGGTTTAAGTAGTTCTAAGTTCTAGGGGACTTATGATCTAAGATGTTGAGTCCCATAGTGCTCAGAGCCATTTAGTTAATTGTTGTGCAAATTCAGCTAATCCCGGTACAAATTTTCGAAAATAGTTATTTAAGCCAAGAAATGATTGCAACTGTTTTGTTTTCTGTGATGTTGCAAAATCACACACAGCTGATGTGAGATGAGAATCCATATTTACTCTCTCTTGACTGATAATATTTTTGGTTGAGCAAAATGATACTGTCTTATTCTAAGAGTAAGATGTGCTGTTCTCAGTCTGCTGGAAACTTCGTCCAAGCTTTTAACACGCTCTTCTAAATTTCTTATATAAACTGCTAGATCGTCGTCAAGATACACCGTACATAAATTTGGTTTCAACTCACAAATTATTCCGTCTAAGAAGCATTAGATGGTAGCAGGAGCATTTTTTTATCCAAGTGGCATCCAGCAGTATTGATAAAGACCTGAGGGTGGTGTCAGTATTGTTTTAGGTCTATACTGATGATAATCACTTCTAAGATCGATTGTCGAAAAATATTTACATTATACCAAATTGTCTAAGATTTGTGTGATGTTCGGGATTGGATATGCATCTGTTATAGTGTGTGGATTCAGAAAATGTTTGTGACAACAGAATATGTACTTCTTGGTTCTATCCAATGACTTTTTTGGAACAATGACAATATTGGCTGGATCAGGAACTATCACCATGTTCGATAATGCCTTAAGTTAACTGTTGTACTACAAATTTATCTATCAGTGGTTTTAGGTGCTTCACTATTCTATGTTGCTTCTTGTAGACTGGTGTACTATCGTCTGTTGGAATTTGATGTTGTGTTACAGTTGTTGCTGGCTAGAGGCCATCTCATCTGAGGTAAATAGCTCTGAGTATTTCAGCAACAATGTTCGCATGACTTCCCATTCACTGTTCTTCAAAGGACAAACTTTGGCACATAGTGCAGACGCATTGGTCGTTTGTTTGAGGTTATGATGGTTATGATGTTTGAGGTTATGATGTATCGATATCATCCACATGGACTATCTCAAAATTTGCTATTACTAATCCCTTCAGGAGACTTACGTCATCGAACCGAAAAATATCCAGGCTTACCAGAACTGTTTATGTTGCATACATGTGGTACACTTCTGCATGCAAAACAACGCTTTTCATCTTATGCTTCGCTGTTCTGCAGAGGCCCAATACTCGTTGTGCTATTTCGATATCCACAGTTATCCAAATCAACTTCCTTGTTAAAAAATTTTCAAATGTGTGTGAAATCTTATGGGACTTAACTGCGAAGGTCATCAGTCCCTAAGCTTACACACTACTTAATCTAAATTATCCTAAGGTCAAACACACACACACCCATGCCCGAGGGAGGACTCGAACCTCCGCCGGGACCAGCCGCGTTGTCCGTGACTGCAGTGCCTAAGACCGTTCGGCTAATCCCGCGCGACCAACTTCCTTGTACTCGCCAGGATTTTGTCATACGAAACTATCTTTAAAGCTGGTGTTCAATGTTCAGTTGTGACACATTAGCCAATAGGTGTACGATGCGACACAGAAACATTTGCAGCTGTAGCACCCACTGGAAATGAATTCCCACTAAGTTCACACGGTACACCGGCAAAGATCATTGGCAGTGAACCTATCCAGGAAGTCGAGTTCGAGAATCGCTGAATATCCCTGTCCCACAGTTGGTAACACTTCCATGTGCTCACCAAACCCTTTAGTTCACATCTTAAAGCGAAGCTGTGCTGCCCTGAATGATTCCACGTCATTATTTCATACTCTACATAATCTGCACCTTTGAGTGTATAGTCTCCTCCTGCCCACGACGTCCAGACTACCCAAAGACACATGTGCACCATTGTCTACCAAGAATTTATGTCGATGCCTTGTATTAAGCCCATCAAGCACAATCTGTCTCTGCACACGTTTCCAGTATTATTGCTTACTGGGTATATTTCCTGATCGATATAAGATTCCTATTTTAGTTTAACATCTGCTTCTGTTTGTTTCATTTAACCTTCTTCTTATTTCAACATTCGTTGCCTCGTGGCGAAAACGATCAGAACTACTCTGAAGCGCCAAAGAAACTAGTATAGCCATGCGTATTCAAACACTGAGATATGTGAACAAGCAGAATACGGCGCTGCGGTCGGCAACGCCTATACAGTGTAAGACAAGTCTCTAGGGTAGTTGTTAGATCGGTTACTGCTGGTACAGTGGCGGGTTATCAAGATTTAAGTGAATTTGAAAGTGCTGTTATAGTCGGCGCACGAGCGATGGGGCACAGCGTCTCCGAGGTAGCTCTAAATTGGAGATTTTCTCCTACGACCATTTCACGAGTGTAGCGTGCATATCAGGAAACAGGTAAAACATCACATCTCCGACATCGCTGTGGCCGGGAAAAGATCCTGGAAGAACTGGACCTACGACGACTGAAGAGAATCGTTCAACGTGACAGAAGTGCAACCCTTTCACAAATTGCTGCAGATTTCAATGCTGCGCCATCAACAAGTGTCACCGTGTGAACCATTCAACGAAACATCATCGATATGGGCTTTCGGAGCCGAAAGCCCACTCTTGTATCCTTGATGACTGCACAACACAAATCCTCGCCTGGGCCCGTCAACACCGACATTGGACTGTTGATGACTGGAAACATGTTGCCTGGTCAGATTGTATCGAGGGGATAGACGTATACGGCTATAGAGACAACCTCATGAATACATGGGCCCTCCATGTCAGCAGGGGACTGTTCAAGCTGGTGGAGGCTCTGTAATAGTGTGGGGCGTGTGCAGTTGGAGTAATATGGGACCCCTTATACGTCTACATACGGCTCTGACAAGTGACACGTACGTAAGCATCCTGTCTGATCACATGCAGTCATTCATGTCCATTGTGCATTCCGACGGACTTGGGCAATTCCAGCAGGACAATGCGACACCCCACACATCCAGAACTGCTACAGGGTGGCTCCAGGAACACTCTTCTGAGTTTAAATACTTCCGCTGGCCACCAAACTCCCCAGACATGAACATTATTGGGAATATCTGGGATGCCTTGCAACGTGCTGTTCAGAAGAGATCTCCACCCCTTGTACTCTTACAAATGTATGGACAGCCCTACAAGATTCATGGCATATATTCCCTCCAGCACTACGTCAGACATTAGTCGAGTCCATGCCACGTAGTTGTAGCGGCAGTTCTGCGTATTCGCGGAGGCCTACACCATATTAGGCACGTGTACCAGTCTCTTTGGCTCTTCAGTTTATAACACTGTGGTTGGCGGCATTGTGCCTACAAATGTCCTCTTTTCTCACACCGATAACGTTCTTTATCGGATGCAAAGTTTGCCGATCATTGAGTACTTTTGTAGCAATATCGAGTTTCTGTAAGTGCATGGTAATGCGAAGCGCTATAGCTAAATGATACGGATTATCCGTACAAACTGTGAGTCAATGTTATGCAGGAATTCCCATAGAAAGACGTCTGGAGTCCTATTTTCCGCGTCTCTGAGCATGACTCGACCCGTTTTTGGATTTTGTGTTAACTCGAACATCTGTGCGTTCACATTTAGAATTTTCTCAGAAAAAGCTTCAACGGTTTCATTGGTTTTCTGCTCAAATTCACTCACCTTCTCTGTAAAATGTTTAACACTGTTATATTTCCGGTATCGTTGCTGTAAACCATCTGCAAATTGTTCTAACGTGCGAGCTTTGCTAAGCGTATTCCGATACATCACATACGATGTAGTATCACTCGTCAGATGTAGATTGGCCATCTGCAAACTCATTTCATCTGACCAATTGTTCAGCGGTGGTTAAAATATCGTTTATGAATACTGTCACGTCCTCTGTTGTTTTACAGGAGAAGGTCGTTTCTAGGTTAGCTGCTGAAGGATCTACGGAAGAAGAGGTACACTCACTACTGCCTTAACATCATTTGAAGCCGACTATCACTGTTTTACTGCTTGCAAAGCTTCTAGTTGCTTACTTAACTCATCATTATACAATTTCTGCTGGCCATTATCCTCTAAAAATTCAGATATCTGTTCCATAAGAACAGCTACTGCATCACCCGTATTCTGATCGTGTTTCTGGCATCTTTGTAGAATTTGTTACTGCTTTTACATTAAAAGACTAATAAGAACGAAACTCTTCCTTTTCTTAAAATAAATAGAACTCAACAGACACAATTGCACCCGAAACTTATACGAACAATCTTGACTGATCTTCGCATCTGATCATTGTCCAGCAACAACCGTTACAGTCGTGTGCACAACGATAACGCCTACATGTGGTGCAAATTACTGGTACCGTTATAGTACTTGGCACATTATATCCAGTTAAATAAATGGTACCAAATAAGTTTCCTTATAATTCCCTTTCTAAATTGTGAAAGATGTACAGGTTTTTCAGGTTTGACAAAAGTCACTTTCCACATTCTATGCCACTCTCTACCTCCAATCCTGGTCGCAACAAAACAAAAAATAAAAGAACTAGTAGAAAATGTTCTTTGGACTCACCGCATTGCGGTCGTAGCTGGGGCGTGTGGACATTATTCGAGACGTCAGAAGGCTGTTGTTGATGGCAGGTAATGGTTGCTCCTATGTTGTCATCTCTGGAACGGCAAGCAGTGTGTTCACTAAAAGTGTTGGAACACCTAATGAATGGCTGTAACAACACAGTAATAATCATTAAAATGATTGCTTCGGTACGAATGCTATCGATTCTAATGACCGAATGCGTTCAGAACTGGAGAACTGCAGAACTGCGGTATTTATGGAGACAGGTGGGAGGCAATGACGTGGGGCTCCGTTTTTAATAACCGAATATGGCCAACTTCTTCACAAGTGGCCAGCGGTCCTCGTTCCGCTGTGTTTACGTAACAATTTGTCACAGGCACTGCACTGCCATGTCTCTGATATGAGCTATTGCGTTTCTTTTCACTTTTTACTGCGTGGCGAAACAAATGTAAGTGATGAGTATTTTTAAAGGTTTTGATGAAGCAATGAAGTAGGAACGTCACAGTATGCAAGCAGCAGATGTCTAGAGACAACAAGTTGCTGAACTAAAGCGGTATATTTGAAGTGTCTGTTACTTTTAATTAAAATTTATTGGAGGGTCAATTTGCTGAGTGTTATGCTAGTAAATGTTTTCGTGCTACGTTTGATACTTTTGGGGTCATATTGTTATGGATATATGCGCTAAGTTAATGTTTTGAGGGTCTACATGTTGAGTGTATATATGTCTAGTTTAGAAGTTTTCCCAGGGTATTTTGTTATGGTGGTTTGTTTGTTTTGGGGATGTATTTATTGGTTCAAAAATGGCTCTGAGCACTATGGGACTTAACATCTTAGGTCATCAGTCCCCTAGAACTTAGAACTACTTAAACCTAACTAACCTAAGGACATCACACACATGCATGCCCGAGGCAGGATTCGAGCCTACGACCGTAGCAGTCCCGCGGTTCCGGACTGCAGCGCCTAGAACCGCACGGCCATCACGCCCGGCGATATATTTATTATAGAATTTTTAGATTTAAGTATTTTGTATGGATCTCAAAATATGTTTTGGTTATCTGTGGGTGTTGAATTATGAGCTACAAACCAAGGAAAAAGTAAAGTAGTTGTTCAATAGCTGCAACAGCAGAAATTACTGTATAGTATCTGAATATGTTTAATTGTAATATGCAGAGGGGATGGGTTGAAATGATAAAAATGTATCTATCAGCTGTACTTACATGAATGGTGGTTTTGTCTGGTCACAAAATGAAATGAAGTGGTATAAAGTTAATGATATGTGATGTCAGAATTGCTTTAGTTGCACATTATTTAGGTCTGTGGGCGTTGTTTATTCGTTAGGGTTTGATTAGGTTCTAGTACAGTGTTGTGTCAGTTTTGTTTACTATGTGTATGTAATTCATGGCAGTAAGCTTGCGTTGAAGTAATAAGATACACTAGTTATTTTGGTTTTGTCTAAATGGAGGATTAGTTTGTTTGCTGATTCTTGTTCATGACGCGAGTCCTCTGTTTAAAATTCTGAGTATCTTGATTTCATTTCTGGTTGGAGAAACTTCGTCTCAGTGTACCGTAGTACAGTTGCAATGGATTGGGCCATTCTGACCTTGAATGGAAGAAGTTGATGCTACAGAAATGAAGTCTGTACTTAGCATGAATTCCCTGCAAGTACTTCTGTCTCTTTGTTTCAGGTTTCAGTCTAAAATCAAGTTTTGACTGTGTGGAGTCTGGATAGCAGAGGAAGTGAGCTTTGATGCGACCGGTCCTTGGTATAGAGACGCATATAAGTAACATGTGAGTAATAAGGTGTACTGAAAAGCTACGTAAGATTGATTATAGTTTCTAAGAGCCTTGCGACTTCATTATTTTGATATATGCAAGTAGACAAATATTTAGAACTGCTGACGTACTGGAAACTAATTTCTGGAAGTATTATAACTTTATATGGAAATATTTCCATTGTAGTAGGTATTCTGACACTGACGTAATTTTTAGCATAGTATGGTGATGTATGTGTAAGCAAACTTAACATGATACATAATTAATTACCGACATATCTCAGACACAGACGATATGTATACGAAACAAGCTAATAATAACACAACTTGACTATCCGTCATGCACAAGGTGGAACAACATCCTAGCTTTCACCTCTGATCTCAATTATACATATTACAAACTTATATTTTACATACCGTCTTCAAGAACCATACAAGGTAAGTTCGTACGGACACGATTCTTCATAGCTACTAATAGCAGCACCATGTATCTTCCGGCGTACACTATGCGTTTATCTGCAGAGTATGCACGTAAGTGAATAAATGGGGATTGCGGTACATCCTTTGTGCTGGTGGGCATGTAGCAGGCAAGCTGGCGCAATTAAATATTAATTAAATTTTAAAACTGTGAAATGATTGAAAGGTATAAATCAACCGTGAACCACTAAAATGTGGCAACACATCTGGTCAACGTACGTTTCATCTTCATATGACAGTGACAAGTTACCTTATTTTTATCTTTGTGTGTCTGCACCAACACTTTGCACGTAGATGGACTGTACTCTTCCTTTTTATAAACCCACTGCGTCAACCGTTCAGAATGCTCATGCGAGTATTGGTTTATGTAGAGCACCGTGAACATCAATCACGAACAACAAAGTCTCTGATTGATGCATGCTTATATAGTTACTAGCTAATGGACCGGGAATCGATTCTGCCTTTAACGACTGTCTAGGCCTGTCGCTGAGCAAACAGCAGTAGATAATGGTGTGAAACAATTTTAGTAATCTGGGATACTGTGAATTTCTAGATACCCTCAATCAACTCTGAATCACAGGGTACATAGTTTTATCCTTGCTTCGACAGTTTCCTTCCACAGCAAAACAGTGCCACGCCATGTGTAGTTAGTAACGTCCAAATCATTGTGACAACAGAGGAGTTACAGTAGTATGGCTACTAACTCTTGGGCCCATACTGTTTACATTTGTGACGTCATATGGCCTAGCTCATTGACTTTCAGTGCTATCACCCTTATCAGTGACGTCATCAGTGACGGAATCGCTGTCATCAGTGATTCTGGCACTAGCCAATCACGGTGCAATATTATAAATCCCAAATGGCGGAAATATTCCAATTGCGTAAGTGGAAAACTTATAACTCCCTCCCCTCCCACTCTCACCAACCTATCAACATAGTAGTACTCCTTGTCTCCTGCCAACCACATTGCTGGAAAAATCCGAGATGGCGGAAATGGGCAATTGTGTTAATGGAAGATTTTAAAAACACTCAACTCTCCTAATTTGAAAACAGGGATCAGCTGTGTACTTTATACCCCTTCTCATTTCCAGCTAGTAACAGCAGAGTATTCAAAAATCGTGCCAAATTATATTATTTTTGAAGTACACATCAAGTCACGTCCCTTTCCTTTCCTCTTTATCTCCAAAAAATCCTAGTGCAGTATTAAAAAATAAAAGATGGCGAAAATATCGCAGTTGTGTTAACGGAAAAATTCTCACCTTTTTGTATGGAAACAGACCAATTGTGTTCTCCCCCTCCTCTTTCCCAACCAATGAGAGCATAGGTCAGATATGTAGTAAAAAAATAACGTAGCCTCCACTAGAAGGCCATAGATATTCTTTATTTCCTTGAAAGTCAAAGACATTTAACTTTAAAGTCTCATTATTTCCTTGAAGGTCAATGATATTCATTATTTTCAGCATAAAATGGCGTCAAGTTAAATTATTTACGATCAGACCAGCTGTGTGCATTATAATTCCTCTTCTCTCCTCTCTCAAACGCAGTATTAAAAATTCAAGTGTGTTTTATACCTCGACGGCCCCCTCCGGTGAACGCTAGTGCTTAATGGTAAATGGTAATCACTAAACTGCATACACTAAACGGTAAACGTATAATGGTAAATGCTGACCGGTAAATACTTAACGCTAAGAAGTAAATGCTAAACGCCTTGTGGCTAATGCATATTGCCTATTGATTACTGACCATCATTGGTCTTTGGCGATCATTGATCACTAATTAGCACTGATCAGTGACCATCACTGATCATTGAAAGTATAATTAAATGTTTCTATGAACATTTATGATGGTGTCAAATTAATTCTGTGAAAGTCTGCAAGAGGTCACTCGCTTTATCATAAATATATGTTCCAGTGATGATAAATGTTATTATCTTTACATATAGAAAAGTATTATCTTCTCAGCAATCTTTAAATTGTGAGCTACTACTTCCTTAATTTTTATATATGAAATTAGTGAATTTACTCGTGCCACTTTTGTTGCCTAAGTCTGCAGTCACTTTCAGAACTCATATGGATCATGAAATTAACTAATTTAGTACGACTGCATTCTGTATTCCTGGTGTATCCATGTATCACCACAGTAAAATAAAAAATAGTGAATGGCTGGGGGAGTATGAATAAGAAGAGCGGCGTATTTAAGTTTACAAAAATAGTGACAAGTTTTTATTCATCCTTTTATACCTACAAACGAGCTGATAAATATTACAAAAAAAAAAGGGTAGCAAGCATCTGCTTTTCGTATCGTGAGGGGAGCCAATCAGTGACTCAAATCTCTCTTGTCTGAAAAAACAAGATTTTATAGGAAGGAGATGTCGTTTTCATGGTAAGCAAAGCCATGTTTCAGCAAAACACGTCTACCTACACGGAACCACAGTCCCTCATTTACTAAGAGATATAAGCTTTCCAGGCTGACCATTTCCAATTTCTGAAAGAAGGCTGTTAAGCTTCCCAGACAATCATTCCTGTGAAACAAATCTTTTTTTTTTTGTTTTCACTAGCTAAAAGAACCTGACGACTTCCTGGAGTCAGAGGTGTTACAGTCTTGCCTCCCCTAAACACATACATCAGGCGCTCTGATCGTATCGTTCCAGCTTCTAACATGAGAAAGCTTATAGTTTTATGACCATCATACTGTTTGCTCAAAAGCTCAGATTAGAGCAGTCTCTTTTAAATGGTTTCCTCCACCCATTGTCCGCCACGTAGCTGCCTTCGTGATGGACTGTCGCCTGGCCCAGGTAAAACCTTTTGCGAGCTGGCGGCCTTCGTCTCTGAGCCTAAGTGGAAAGAGTGGAGTTCCACAGCCTGAGGTCCCTCTGCAGGTACAATTCACAGAGCGCTGTTTCCCGGAATCACTCGCACAGCCAGGTAGCTGGACACAACATTTATGCCCCACAGTCAATCTTTCTTCCTGTTCTTCATCACCTCCATTACAGCCCCTTGGGTACAAGTTCTCTACAGGCTACACCTGCTTACAATTTCCTCGTGTAAAAAAGCCATAAGCGACATATACCAAATGTACAGGGTGATTCAAAAAGAATACCACAACTTTAAAAATGTGTATTTAATGAAAGAAACATAATATAACCTTCTGTTATACATCATTACAAAGAGTATTTAAAAAGGTTTTTTTTTCACTCAAAAACAAGTTCAAAGATGTTCAATATGGCCCCCTCCAGACACTCGAGCAATATCAACCCGATACTCCAACTCGTTCCACACTCTGTAGCATATCAGGCGTAACAGTTTGGATAGCTGCTGTTATTTCTCGTTTCAATTCATCAATGGTGGCTGGGAGAGGTGGCCGAAACACCATATCCTTAACATACCCCCATAAGAAAAAATCGCAGGGGGTAAGATCAGGGCTTCTTGGAGGCCAGTGATGAAGTGCTCTGTCACGGGCTGCCTGGCGGCCGATCCATCGCCTCGGGTAGTTGACGTTCAGGTAGTTACGGACAGATAAGTGCCAATGTGGTGGCGCTCCATCCTGCTGGAATATGAATTGTTGTGCTTCTTGTTAGAGCTGAGGGAACAGCCAATTCTCTAACATCTCCAGATACTGTAGTCCAGTTACAGTAGCATCTTAGCATCAACTGATGCTGACGCCTAGTCAACAGCGCCTCAAGCGAACAAATGTACAACTAAATGAAACTTTATAGCTCCCTTAATTCGCCAACAGATAGTGCTTAGCTCTGCCTTTTGTCGTTGCAGAGTTTTAAATTCCTAAAGTTGTGGTATTCTTTTTGAATCACCCTGTATTATTGGGGAACAGGAAGAGCATGACCTAAAATATGAATATTAACTAACGACAGGGTAGTTAAAGTGAGAGAGTGGCTTGCCACCTTTCAAGTCAAAAGCGATCGTGTACAGAAGCATACCTCTGCCATAATATTAAACAAATAATCCCAAGGTCAGAAGTTAAGCATCATTTATGTACACACATATCTCTGTATGTTTGCTCCAAAAGTACTTTACACTTTTTGCCGCACACAGAGCTGTATCAAAATTACCTTACTGTATCACTCCTTCGAATGTTACTATGTAATTGTACACCACACGTGGTTTAAATTCAAAGAAATAGTATCGTCGGCAATTGAGAAATACATGCCAAATAAACTGATAAGAGATGGTGCTGATCCACCATGGTACATTAAACAGGCCAGAACACTGTTGCGGGAGCAACGAAAATTGAGTGCCAAATTTCAAAGAACACAAAGCCCCCAAGATTAGCAAATTTTCACAGAAGCTTGAAACTTACCGCGAACTTCAATGTGACATGCATTTAATAGCTTCCGCTACGAAACTTTGTCTCGAAATCTGGCAGAAAGTCCAAAGTATGCAAAGTAAACTAGGGGAAAAACACAATCAATACCCTCACTGCGCAATAACAATAGCAATATTCCGGTTGGCAGTGCCACTGAAGAAGAGTTTCTAAGCACAGTTTTCAGAAAATCCTTCACCAAAGAAGAAGAAGTCAATATTTCTGAATTCGAATCAGAACAACTACAACATCAATAACTTAGAAGTAGATATCCTAGGTACTGCGACGCATCTTAAGTCACTTAATAAAGGCAAGGCCTCTGGTCCTGACTGTATACCAGTCAGGTTCCTTTCAGAGTATGCTGATACAATAGCTCCTTAGTTAAAAATTATATGCAATCGTTCGCTCATCGAAGGATCCGTATCTAAAAACTGGAAAGTTGGACAAGTAACACCAACACCAAAGAAAGGAAGTAGGAGTAATCCGCTGATTGCAGACCCACATCGCTAATGTCGATTTGCAGATGGATTCTGGAACATATACTGTGTTCGGACACTATGATTTACCTCGAAGAAAACGATTTATTGAAAAACAGTCAACGCGGATTCAGAAAATATCGTTCTTGTGGAACTCGACAAGCTTTTTATTCTCACGAAGTAATGAGTGCTGTGGACAGAGGATGTTAAACTGATTCCATATTTTTACGTTTCCAGAAGGCTTTTGACACCAAGTCATCGAGTAAAACAGAAGTAATATCTGGCATTCCACATGGAAGTTTTACACGCTCTCTGTTCTTCCTAATGTATGTAAACGATTTAGGAGACAGTCTGAGCAGCCCTCTTAGATTGTTTTCAGATGATGCTGTCACTTACCGTCTTATAAAGTCATCAGATCATCTAAACAACCTGCAAAACGATTTAGACAAAATATTTGTACTGTGGGAAAAGAGGCAATTGACTAAAATAATGAAAAGTGTAAAATCATCCACATGAGTACTAAAAGAAATCCGTTACATTTCGGTTACAGGATAAAACACACCAGTCTAAAGGCTATAAATTCAACTAAAAACTTCGTGATAACAATTACGAATAGTTTATATTGGAACGATCACATAGATATTGTTGTAGGGAAAGTAAACCCAAGACTACGATTTATTGGTGAAAACTTAGAAAAGTAACAGGTCTACTAAAGAGACTGCTTACACTACGATTGTCCGTGCTCTTCTGGAGCATTACTGTGCGGTGTGGGATCAACATTAGATAAGATTACCGATGTACATCGAAAAAGTTCAAAGAAGGGCAGCTCATTTCGTACTGTCGCGAAATAGGAGAGAGAGTGCTACAGAAATGATACACGAAAAGGGGTTACAAGCATTAAAGCATAGGCGATTGTAGTTGCTACAGGATAATCTCATGAAATTTCAATCACCAAATTTGTCCTCAGAGTGTGAAAATACTTTGTTGTCGCTCACCTAAATAGGAAGAAATGATCATAATATTAAAATCAGTTCTTTTACGGAGAGTTTAAGTGTTCATTTTTTTCCGGCAGTGTTCGAGAGTTCAAAGGTGGATAAATAGCTTGAAGGTGGTTCGATGAACCCTCTGCCAGGCACTTAATTGTGAAATGCAGCGTAATCATGCGTAGGTACAGGTAGATGCAAACTATATTAACGAGGTATAAAAGGAAAAACAATTGACATATAATAATTTTATTGTATAAAACTTCTAACAGAAAACTACACTGATAAAAAAAAAAAAAACACCGCAACACCAAGAAGAAGATGTGCGACAAACGAAAGTTGGTAGGCGTGTTTCTACGTGCGAAAGATTATGTCTATTCATATTTCGTGCCAGTCGCATAAGAATGGCGCTAGTAGCGTCAATATAAGGCTGCAAATTAGGTTTGCTTAAGAAAAAACGCTGCAACGGTCGTGAGAGTTAGTTACCCTTGAGACTGAAAGTGGTGAGTTGTGGTTCCTCAAGAATTCCTGTAAATGAACAAAGACGCCATTATGAACGCCTTACTGAGTTTGAACGAGGTCGTGTAATAGGGCTACGAGAAGCTGGATGTTCCTTTTGCGCCCGCATCTCGTGGTCGTGCGGTAGCGTTCCCCTTCCCACGCCCGGGTTCCCGGGTTCGATTCCCGGCGGGGTCAGGGATTTTCTCTGCCTCGTGATGGCTGGGTGTTGTGTGCTGTCCTTAGGTTAGTTAGGTTTAAGTAGTTCTAAGTTCTAGGGGACTTATGACCACAGCAGTTGAGTCCCATAGTGCTCAGAGCCATTTTTTTTTTTGTTCCTTTTGCGATACTGCAGAATTACTTGTCAGGAATGTAGCCACTGTACGTGATTGCTAGCAGCGGTGGGCACGAGGAGATATGGTCGCAAGGAAATCGGACTACGGACGACCACGTGGCACAACCAATAGGGGAAACCAACATGTTCGGCGTATGGCTCTGGCGCATCTACACCAGCTATTTGAACATCAGTTGGTACCATAGATACACAACGAACTATCAGCTTGTGGGATGGAGTTCCATGTCTGTTGCACTTGGTCCGTCGGTACAGAGACGGTTGATGCTGTTTTTGGCCGACAATGGAGTTGTCATCCGATGATGTCCCATATATGCTCGCCCAGAGACAGATCTGATGATCGAGGCATGTTGGGTTCCAACAGCGGAGTGTGGGCGAGCGATCTGCGGTTAATTCAAGGGGAGCTTCGAGAAAGACGCCCGGTATCGTGCGTTCTACTGACCCATAACCACCTCTGTTTACGACTTCGGTGTGACAAACGAGAGCTCACTGGAGGGAAAGATGGAGGTCGGTTGTGTTTTGTGATGTAAGCTGGTTCTGCCTCCATGCCAGTGATGGCTGTGTGTCGGTTAGAAGGTGAGTTGAGGGTCTGCAACCAAGCTGTCTGCGTATTAGACACTCTTGACGTACACCTGGAGTTATGGTCTGGAGTGTGGTTTAGTACGACAGCAGGTACGCTCTCGTGCTTATTCCATGCGCCCTGACTACAAATGTGTACGCCAGTCTGGTCATTCGAGCTGTTGTGGTGACATTCATGAATAGCATTCCAGGGGGTGTTTTCCACAGGATAACGCTCGCCCACAAGCCACTGTTGTAACACAACATGCCTCGATCGTCAGATCTATCTCTGAGCGAGCACGCAAAGGGACATCATCTTATGAGAACTCCAGTGTAGGCCAAAAACAGCATTAGCCGTCCCTGTACCGACCGGCCAAGTGCAACAGGCATGGAACTCCACATCCCACAAACTGACATCCGGCACCTGCACAACGCAATGCAAGTACATTTACATGTTTACGTTCAACATTCAGGTGATTACACAGATATTAATGTACAGGCATTTGAAATTTGCAACGGCTCATCTCGCGCTTGCATTAACTTTTGATCTTGCAGTCAGCCGTAGTGGCCGAGCGGTTCTAGGCGCTACAGTCTGGAACCGCGCGACCGCTACAGTCGCGAGTTCGAATCCTGCCTCGGGCATGGATGTGTGTGATGCCCTTAGGTTGGTTAGGTTTAAGTAGTTCTAAGTTCTAAGTTCTAGGGGACTGATGACCTCAGCATTTAAGTCCCATAGTGCTCAGAGCCATTTGAACCTTTTTTTTTTTTTTTGGATCTTGCAATGTTAATCACTTTCATGTGGTACCTAGACAAATTTATTCCCGAAATTTCATTGCTTTGCACTGACTTTTTGCATTTGATACTTCACAGGCAGTGGAAATATACGAATTTAAAGCACATTCTACATCATTATCTACATTTCTTACAGTGTTGTCTATTACAAACAGTTATTTCTTCAATTTAAGTAATTGTTTGAAACAACTCCATTACACAACTAAGATTTCACTGCAGTATCTGGTTTAATGAAGTAGAAACGCTCTGAATAGCATTTTGTGAGCAAAATGTGTACATTAAGAATAATGTATTTCTGATGTAGCTCTCTACCAGCCTCTTATAATGGAAAAGAAACAGTTGTGTTTAGTAAGTGCTCTCATAACTGTCGTACACTTAAAAAGAAACGTAGTGTTCGAAACCAATAAAACACGTTCTCTGAAGCGTCTGTGTTACTCCCTCACTGACTTGTGATGGAAGCTTTCAGGTTGCCTATGACTTATATTTGAGAACTAAGCATCCCTGCGAATAAAGCAAGGAGTCACAACAGTCTTCTTTTAGAGATCTAATATTAACATACCTTATTCTTCTACTGCATGATACTTTGTGAACAGAAATTGATATTTTTACGTACGCAAACTATTACTTATCAATAATTTCGGTATCGACTGTGTCTGTGTTAATTTCTCTTGCACAATATATTATGCACATTTTACCACTGTTTAGGAAACAAGTTCGATGGGACTAATTGTCGAGAATCTTGACGGTAGATATGTCTTTCAGACCTTCAGATGAACCAGCTTCGTTGGCCAGATTTGATGGTCACGCGTTCTGTGCTCAGTATCGGATGGTGCCACTCTTTTTCCAACATTGACAGTCTTATGGTGTATACTGCACCAACTTTTCTAACAGGGAACCCCTCCTTTCATGTATTACAGCAAGTAACTGGTATGAAAAGTATACGTATATGTATTGATATTTATGACATTCTGCATTGTGCTTACATTTTTCTTCGAAGACAGCAACTGTAATGTTGATTATCCATCAACTGAAAGCGTCATAGTGAGTTTTTCCAGCATTTATAATATGCCTCCGTGATGAATCAGATGAAATTCCTTATCTCGTGTGCTGAACGGGGGACTGCATCCTCACATTCCCCGGAAACGCTTGTTTTCCACAAACACCAAGCGTGAGGAAACGGATATGAGAATTTTTTTTTTTCCAGAGACGGACAAGAAAAAAGAGCGTGCTGAAACTCTCAAAGGCTTATCGCACTCAGTTTCTTCTTCACCCGGCTGTAAGGCTCTAGAGAGAACTAGATGAGACGTTTTGCATTAAAAAATAACTTTTGCACCAACCACATCATATTTATTTGTATTACTGAGAGAGAATTCACCCCCATGTAATGATTCATCACAGAAGGTCGTGTCTCAGCAGCGACGTGAGGCCTGCAAAATCCATGCAAGACTGTGCACCTGTTATCTTACAGCGTGTCAACTAGAGCACACTTGTCTCCAGACATTAGGTAATACTTATTCTATAGTAATACTTACCCATAGTCCAGTGCGCGCAGTAATTATGAGGACTGTTTTTTGAATTTAGTATTTTCGTCAGACATCGTAAAACTTCAAGGCAATAATCATTGCTTCGTGAAGTTCTTCTTCGACAGATATTCTTTCATTATTGTGCTACTTTCGAAGCTAACAAGAAAACTAATCGCTCTAGCAGTCTATTAGAATTATTTCAGTGAAAATAATCGACGTGTGTTGACGATTCGCTGGAGATTATCTCCCAGTCGCGGACTTCCAAGCGCATTTGTATTCTGCCTCTTTTATACAGGATGTCGTGATGTCTCGTTATTGATCCACCAGTTCTGTTTAACGCAGGCTTAACGATGTGAGTGCATTTACAGCTTCGATTTGAATTTGATGGTTTTGTGAGAGAGGTAGTTTGGCCTATGATCATTGCTAGTCTTGAGACTTTTGGGAGGTCTCGTGCTGTGTAACTCGTTTTAGGAGGTCTAACATTAAGCAATAGATTATAAACTCCTTTGGTTCCTGGGTATCTTAAATTCCGAATTATTAAATGGTGTCCACTGGTGAATCACTAATCATCCACATTCTTGCTGCTGGTTCAAAGCTAAGGCCGTATACAGTATCACACGTTCCGTCTAATGGTTTAGTAAAAAACGATGTTGCCAGTCTACCTCATGCTTCTGGCGTTATTTTCTGTCGAGACTCAACTTCATCAGCATTCCGCATGTCATACTCATCATCTTCTTATGCTCTTATAAGTACTTTAGACCCATGTCCTTCATCTAGATGTCTCTCACCTTCCTGTCGGAATAGTGCTCCCCATTTCTCTAGCTGGCTGAGAAAGTGGTCTAAATGCTCTTTAAAATACAGAGTCAGGAGCCTCAGTTTACCTTTTTCTCAGCAAGGTCAGTTGTACTGCGAATATTTCAAGGCCTGGCTCTTAAGAAAACTCTTTCGTCCAATTGAACCCAGAGAAACATATTGACAACTGCAGTGGTCAATCATAACAATTTATAAAACTTTTTCACAGCGTTAGGAGTCTTAAACAATATTCTAACACCAGGTAGATGTTAGTTTCTAGAGAAGGAAAGTTGTATTCCCTCTGTATTACACAATAGACACTCTAGGACAAAAAAAGAAGCCGACGCACCACGAAGGAATCATCCGAACTGGATGAAAATCGGTAGATGCTACGTACATGTACAGATAAACAAATTATTAAAATCTCAGAAAAATTGGATGATTTATTCAAGAGAAAGAGCTTCGCAAATTGAGAAAGTCAGTAACGCGTTCCAACTCTGGCCCTAATGCAAGCAGTTATTCGGTTTGGCATTATGTGACGGGGTTGTTGGATGTCCTCGTGAGGCTATGAAAATAAATGGCAGCCCACACCATCAGTCCTGGCTGTCGGGCCTTATGGCGAGCGACTATCAGGTAGATATTCTACCACTGACTGGGGCGTCTCCAGATACACCTTCACTGGTCATCGGGGCTCAATTCGAAGCGGAACTCATTACTGAAGGCAATTCTACTTCAGCCGATGAGATCTCAGGTCGAAGACGTGTCTGGAGATGCCACAGACAGCAGCGGATACCAGCCTGACTGTCGCCCGCCATATGGCCCGATAATCAGGAGTGGTGGTCTGGGGTGCCATTTCTTTTGACCGACTGGGAAACTGAGTACGGAGAAATACCACCGTCAGAGAGATGTCCTCAAAGAGTTCATTCCACTGATTCAGAAACAGTCAACATATTTACTGATTTAGATCAAACAGCACGCTTTGGTTTATGAAAAGAAATGGGGAGAAATCGTATCCACTCCCGCAGAAGACTTGGAAACATTAACCAAATAACTGAGCCAGTTTAACGTCAACAGTTCATACTGCGAGATGAGCGAGCAAGCATGGTCAACAGTCTGTAAGAGATAACGCCGCAGCCGTATCTGTCACAAGGCTGCAGCCAGTGTCGTGAGGGCCCCTGTGCCGTTGAACGTCAGACAAGCGTACTACCGCTTTAATTATCATGCTGCGCTCGTTAAAAAGTACTTCCTACCACAATTTCTCTTTTTTTCAAACAAAGTTTTGATGTGGGGAAGTGAGGTCTGTCAGCTTAATATACACTCCTGGAAATGGAAAAAAGAACACATTGACACCGGTGTGTCAGACCGACCATACTTGCTCCGGACACTGCGAGAGGGCTGTACAAGCAATGATCACACGCACGGCACAGCGGACACACCAGGAACCGCGGTGTTGGCCGTCGAATGGCGCTAGCTGCGCAGCATTTGTGCACCGCCGCCGTCAGTGTCAGCCAGTTTGCCGTGGCATACGGAGCTCCTTCGCAGTCTTTAACACTGGTAGCATGCCGCGACAGCGTGGACGTGAACCGTATGTGCAGTTGACGGACTTTGAGCGAGGGCGTATGTGGGCATGCGGGAGGCCGGGTGGACGTACCGCCGAATTGCTCAACACGTGGGGCGTGAGGTCTCCACAGTACATCGATGTTGTCGCCAGTGGTCGGCGGAAGGTGCACGTGCCCGTCGACCTGGGACCGGACCGCAGCGACGCACGGATGCACGCCAAGACCGTAGGATCCTACGCAGTGCCGTAGGGGACCGCACCGCCACTTCCCAGCAAATTAGGGACACTGTTGCTCCTGGGGTATCGGCGAGGACCACTCGCAACCGTCTCCATGAAGCTGGGCTACGGTCCCGCACACCGTTAGGCCGTCTTCCGCTCACGCCCCAACATCGTGCAGCCCGCCTCCAGTGGTGTCGCGACAGGCGTGAATGGAGGGACGAATGGAGACGTGTCGTCTTCAGCGATGAGAGTCGCTTCTGCCTTGGTGCCAATGATGGTCGTATGCGTGTTTGGCGCCGTGCAGGTGAGCGCCACAATCAGGACTGCATACGACCGAGGCACACAGGGCCAACACCCGGCATCATGGTGTGGGGAGCGATCTCCTACACTGGCCGTACACCACTGGTGATCGTCGAGGGGACACTGAATAGTGCACGGTACACCCAAACCGTCATCGAACCCATCGTTCTACCATTCCTAGACCGGCAAGGGAACTTGCTGTTCCAACAGGACAATGCACGTCCGCATGTATCCCGTGCCACCCAACGTGCTCTAGAAGGTGTAAGTCAACTACCCTGGCCAGCAAGATCTCCGGATCTGTCCCCCATTGAGCATGTTTGGGACTGGATGAAGCGTCGTCTCACGCGGTCTGCACGTCCAGCACGAACGCTGGTCCAACTGAGGCGCCAGGAGGAAATGGCATGGCAAGCCGTTCCACAGGACTACATTCAGCATCTCTACGATCGTCTCCATGGGAGAATAGCAGCCTGCATTGCTGCGAAAGGTGGATATACACTGTACTAGTGCCGACATTGTGCATGCTCTGTTGCCTGTGTCTATGTGCCTGTGGTTCTGTCAGTGTGATCATGTGATGTATCTGACCCCAGGAATGTGTCAATAAAGTTTCCCCTTCCTGGGACAATGAATTCACGGTGTTCTTATTTCAATTTCCAGGAGTGTATTTTCCTCCCCATCACACACACCACAAAGAGAGAGAGAAAGATTGTGTTTCCGGGAATATCTTGTGAAGGGATCCTGTTTCTTTGGGAAATGTGTGTTGTAAAGAAGATATGAAAAAAATTATTGCGTAATGCATACTAATCACATTTTTGCCTGCTGGCTCAGCAGGGAGACATACACTGACGGAAATAAGATTTGTAACATCAACAAGGAGGTGTGCGACAAACGAAAGTTGGTACGCGTGTTTCTAGGTGTGGAAGATGCTGTCTATTCAGATTTATGTGTGGTGCTAGTAGAGCCACTATGAAGATGCAAATGAGATTTGCTTTAAATACAAGCTGTAGCAGTTCTCAGCGTTAGTTACCTCTGAGACTGGACGTGGTGAAGAGACGTTAGTCATGAATGTCTTTAAGGCGACAAAAACACCATTATCGGCACCTCACTGAAATTGAACGAGGTCGTGTGATAGGACTACGGGAAGCTGGAGGTTCCTTCTGCGATACTGTTGAAAGATTTGGCGGGAATGTAGCCACTGTACATGATTAATGGTAGCGGTGGTCACGAGAACGTACGGTCGCAAGAAGACCGGACTCCGGACGGCCACGTGGCACTACAGAGAGGGTAGGCCACCGTGTTGGGCATATGGCTCTGGCGATTCGTACTGCATCTGCAGCAGCAATTTGAGTATCAATTGGCACCACAGTGATACAACGTACCGTTACAAATCGGTTACTTCAAGGGCAGCACCGAGCCAAACGCCCTATTGCATGCGTTTCATTGACCTCAAACCAGCGCCGTTTGCGACTTGAGTGGTGTCAAGCGAGAGCACATTGGAGGGTAACGTGTTTTCTAAAGAAAGCTGGTTCTGCCTCACGCCAGTGATGACCGTGTATTGATTAGAAGGATGCCAGTTGAGGGCCTGAAGCCAACCTTTCTGCATGCTAGACACACTGGACCTTCAAGTGGAGTTATTGTTTGTGGTGCGATTTCATATGATAGCGGAAGCACTCTCATCATTATCCCACGCACCTTTACTGCAAAACTGTACGTCAGTCTGTTGATTCTATGTGTTACGCTGCCGTTCATGAATAGCATTCCAAGGAGTGTTTTCCAGCAGGATAACGCTGACCCACATATCGCTTTTGTAACCCAACATGTTCTACAGAGTGTCGACACGTTTCCTTGTCCAACTCAATCACCAGATCTATCTACAATCGAGCACATACTGACGTCTGGCTCCTGTGCAACGCAATGCATGCAAGTTTGCATGTTTGCTTTCAACATTCTGACGATTACGCTGGTTATTAATGTAGCAACATTTCATATTTGCAATGGCTTACGTCAAGCTTACATTAAACCACTATATTTCAATTTTAATCATTTAAATATGCTACCTAGAACAATGTAGTCCCAAAATTTCATTACTCTGCATTAATAATTTTTTGGTGTTACGATTTTTTCCGTCAGTGTATTACACAAGCTGGAAAAAGCTCGCTAGGAAGTTTTAAGGTGATGTATAACCTACGGGAAGACAATATTGCAGTTGCTGACTTCGAAAAAATATGTAAGTACAAAGAAACATATGATACGAATCAATACATATACGGAGTGAATCACTTAAACCTTGCACCGTAAACATTGCGGAAATTGAAAGTGCTATTGATGTGCGGTTTTCACACAACGAACTGGTAGTCAGGGGTTCGTATTATTAGCCAATCAACAGAATGAAATAACATTTAGAAAGTTAATTTTTGTGCAAACATATACCTTGTAGATGAAAAAGTGCCTATTGATATAAAGATTACAAGTAAGGTAAGTCAGAATGTCAGTGGCGTTTGTCGCAAGATTCTAGTGCGAGTCGTTTACGAGATACCGTCTTTTGAAGAGTTCCCACACCGACACTAGCACAATACCTGAGGTAACACACACTAAAGAATAACACAAGTGGATACACTAGTTGACCAATAACGAGACAGCTGTCCGTCACAGGTTGTGTTCAAAATGACCACCGGCAGCGGCAGTATACGCTTACAGTCTGCTACAGAACGACTACTGCACATCTGCTAGCATTTCAGTGGAGATGTCCTAGCAGACTGTAGTAATACATCGTTGCGTTATCATCGGATGTAGTTGGTATGTCCTTGTAGACAGTGTCTTTCAGCTTTATCCACAGAAAAAACTGTCTACAGGCGTCAAATCCGGGGAAGGGGCCGGCCAAGGTACAGGTGCTCTGTGTCCAATCCAGCTATTTGGAAACAATCTGTGAACACATGCTGTAGTATTTCGTGTACTATGGGCTAGACGGCCATCGTGTTGGTACTACAGGTTCCACCTAGTCTCCAGAGGAACGTCTTCTAACATCCGTGAAAGATGGTCTGTTAGGAGGCTGCAGTACGTTTGCACATTCAGTGTTCCGTCTGTGGAAAACGGGCCTATGAGCTGATCTTTCACTATCCCATGCCACACGTTTACACTCCATGGACGCTGACGCTCTGCCTGACGAAGCCAATGGGGACTACCAACAGACCAATACTGCATGTTTCGGCGGTTTAACTGGTCATGACTTGTAAGTGTGGATTCATCACTAAACAAGATACATCTGTAGCATGCTGTCTTCATCCCAACGTACGGAAGCTAACACGATTCTCATAATCATTTCCACGCAGATCTTGATGGAGAGAGATGTGGTAGGGATGGAATCTATGTCGATGGAGAATGCGTAGGACACTTGCCTGACACATGTCACTTACTGTGCAATTGCCCTGCAGCTAACGTGCGGATCCACTGAAACAGAAGCAAGAACATTATCCCCCCCTCCCCTTCTATCGTCCCTTGTTCTTCTTCTGTTACGTCGTCTAGGTGTTACACTACCACTGAACTGGCTGAGGAGGTTGATAAATAATTGCCGAGAAGGTTGACGTCTATTGGGATATCTTGTACTATACACCGTAAAAGGACGAACTGCATTCTTCCTACATTTTCCGTAGACAATGAGGATGTTTGCTTTTTCTGCGGTGGTAAATACCACCGTCCACTACTGCTTGGACTGTCAAACACTAACTGACTAGCAAGTCGCAATGCACTGAAGGAACACACTGAAAGGAAACATAAAAACATCTACCTAGCAACTATGCAGGATGAATGGCACAAGCAAGTGTCGGCGTGTAAACTTTTCGAAGTACGATTTCTCGTAAACGACTCGCACTAGAATCTTGCAACAACCACCACTGACATCCTAATTTACCGTACTTTCAGTTTGTTGGTGTCAATAGGCATTATTACATTTAAAAATTGTATGTTTACACAAAAATACACTTTCCAAGCATTATTAAAATATGTTGAATGGCTAACAATATGAGCTCCTGACTACCAAATCATTCTATAAAAATCGCACATCAATATCACTTCCATTTCCGCAATATTTGCGTTGCAAGTTTTAAGTGAATCACGTTGTATGTTTTGCATATCAGTTACTTACAGAAATAGATGAAAGCTACTATTCCACATTACAAAACTTGAAGGGTTTTGGGGTACAGTACATACCAAAAGACTGTCAACGTTGGAAAAAGCGTGGCGCCATCCGATACTGAGCGCAGAACTCGTCCCCACCAAATTTGGAGCTGGTTCATCTGAAGGAGTGCAAGATATATCTGCTGTCAAGATTCTCGACCCTCAGTTCGACCGTAGCCGACTTCCTCAACAGCGGTAAAGTGTGCGTAATATATAGTGGAAAATAGATTAACACAGACACAATGGATTTTGAAATTATTGATACGTAATTGTTTGCGTATGTAAAAATATCACCTCCTGCTCACAAAGCATCACGCAGTGGAAGAATAAGGGATTTTAATATCAGATCTCTAAGAGAAAACTGTTGTTACTCCTTGTTTTATTCGCAAGACCGTTTAGCTCTCACGTATAAAGTCACAGATATATAGAAATGGCTCTGAGCACTAAAGGACTTAAATTCTGAGGTCATCAGTCCCCTAGAACTTAGAACTACTTAAACCTAACAAACCTAAGGACATCACACACATCCATGCCCGAGGCAGGATTCGAACCTGCGACCGTAGCAGTCGCGCGGTTCGAGACTGAAGCGCATAGAACCGCTCGGCCACTCCGGCGGGCTAGGTATATAGAAGTTTACCGATTCCGAACACTACGTTTTTTTTTGAGGTATACGATTGTTATGAGTGTATTTGCTACACAGAACTGTTTCTTTTCGATTATGAGGAGACTCGCATTCGGGAGGACGACGGTTCAATCCCGTCTCCGGCCATCCTGATTTAGGTTTTCCGTGATTTCCCTAAATCGCTTCAGGCAAATGCCGGGATGGTTCCTTTGAAAGGGCACGGCCGATTTCCTTCCCCATCCTTCCCTCACTCGAGCTTGCGCTCCGTCTCTAATGACCTCGTTGTCGACGGGACGTTAAACACTAATCTCCTCCTCCTCCCTCGATTATGAGGAGCTGATAGACAGCTACATTATAAATGTATTATTCGTAATGTACATAATTTGCCCAAAAAATGCATTCAGTGCCGTTTCTATTTCCTTAAAGCAGATACAGCAGTGGAATCTTAGTTGTGTAATGGAGTTGTTTCAAATATCTACTCAGGTTTCAAGAAACTACTGTTTTTAATAGACAATGCTGTAAGACGTGTGGACGATTATGTAGCACGTTCTTTAAATTCGTATATTTCCCCTGCATGTGAAGGGTAAAATGTAGTAGCTGTCACTGAAAATTTTTGTACGATAAAATTATTACATACCGTTTGTTTTTCCGTGTATTCCTCAGTAATATATTAAAACAATAAGATGATTTGGATGCAGTTGTTTGTGAGGCAAGAAATGATTACTAGACAGCAAAGGTATGTACGGTATTTTTGGTGGAAGAAATACAGAGATAGGTGTGTACGTAAACGATGCAAAACTTCTCGACCTTGGGATCATTTTTTATAATATTGTGTTAGAGGTATGCTTATGTACTCAATCATCTTTCATTTTCACAGAAATAACTACCTTGACACCATCATAAATGTTCAAAGATATCTTTAATTATAATTGCAGTGGTCAATGATTGTCAGCGATCAGTGATAGACAGTGGTTAACGATGGTCAGTGATCAATGATGATCAGTAATCAAAAGCATTATGCATTACGCCTTAGAAGTTGACCCTTTAGTGTTTATCGTTTAGCTTTCGACGTTAAGCGTATTCCATACTGCGTTTACTGTTTTAGCATTTACCATCAAGCGTTTAGCTTTAACCATTTACCGTTTAGTGTTTATCATTTAACATTTACCTCTAGGCATTACCATTTACCGTTTAGCGTTAAGCGTTTATCGTTTACAGTGTACCGCACACAATTGGTCTCTACAAAAGTAATGTAACTTTGCTCCAGTTTTGGGCTGGAAATAATAAATATCTTTGACTTTCAAGAACATAGTAAGACTTTCATGTCGATTATCTTTGATTTTCAAGGAATTAATGAATATCTTTGATTTTCAGGTGGAGGTTATGTAATTTTTTACTGCTTATCTGGCATATCATTTAAGTACTATGCTCTGTTTGGTTGAAAAAAAAAAGGAGTGGGGCACACAGTGGGATTCTTTCTTTATAAGGAGGTGAGACATTTTCCATTAACAAAATTTCCTTATTTCCCACGAT
Organism: Schistocerca cancellata; assembly: GCF_023864275.1. Classification (NCBI taxonomy): domain Eukaryota; kingdom Metazoa; phylum Arthropoda; class Insecta; order Orthoptera; family Acrididae; genus Schistocerca; species Schistocerca cancellata. The sequence continues at coordinate 505,095,997 of NC_064629.1, read as the reverse complement.
ATGGGGAGAAGAGGGGATTTTAAATTTTCCACATACGCAAATGGACAGTTTCCGTCATCTATGATTTATAATATTGCGCTATGATAGGCTAGCGACAAGGAGGGGTTGGAGGAGGAGGAAGTGGGGTATAGCCTTCCACTGACAAGGATGAGGACATCACTGATAACATTGAAGATGTCATCGATGACATAGCTGATAAGGATGATGATGTAATAGTCAATTACCTAGATCACATGACGTCACAAATGGAAACAAAGTGGGCCAAAGTATTGATAGCCATACTGCTTCCCGAGCTCTTGATTCGCCAGGTAACTACTAGAAGACATTTCGCTGTGAAATGTAGCATAATATGACCAAGAACATGGTACAATGACTGGCAGCACACCTAAAACACACATCATATATCGCTGATTGCATGTTATCAGAATAATCTGCTGTTATAGACTGGTGATGCAAAACTGTATACCGTGAGATTCAGTGACGCCTGGTGAAGTTGCGGTCACGTGACACGGTAAGGAAATTATATAAGCGAAACAGAGTCGAAAAGGTACTCATCCTAGTGATGACACAGCCCTCAAATGGGAAGTACACTGACACGAGCGACTTTGGAAATGGGAACAGTGTTGTGGACTGGTGCCTAGGAACGAGCACCTAGGAAACAAAGAAGCTGGTCGGCTGTTCACGTGCTGCTGGCGTAGGTATAACTGGAAAATGGCGGAAGAGGTCTGAAACCAGGACTAGGTGATGAGGCGTGGAACGTGTACGTCTTATCAAAGAATATGGAAGTAGGATTGGAGTCTTCTCCATTGTGTAAAGCAGGATGGGTGGCGATCGGTTGTCATGTATTGACGACTTATTGAGTTACGTTTGAGCCTGTTGGAAGTGAGCTAGAGCACTGCAAGACCGGAAACCGGGGACATATGCCAGTTTGTAGGCGTAGACAGTAGCGTTTAACTTACACGAGATAAACAATAATGGGAAGATCTTCTCGAACAGTCCACGGGTGTACTGCCGATCAATAGTGTCCAACAGGCACAATATTTCGGCGATCAGACATATCGGCATCGTCAGGTGCGCTGACGAACTGAGCTAAGGGCAGGCTGCAGTATTAAATCCCTACCCTCGCGAGACGTTCTCTCCGCGGTCCGCGCCCACACGCCAGCGGTCGCTGAGATGCTGGCGTCGGCGTCTATGGTGGCGTCGGTGTAATTGCCTTGTCCACCCTAGTCGTCCGTTCGTTTCCTTTGCTGAGCGTCTTTTTAATTAGACTCAATGCTGTTTCCCATGTCCTGCTCAGACTGTAACCACAATCTCGATTGATGAGTGCGTCCCTGGTATGAATTTCGATAGCTTCTCTAACGACACTGTCCCAGTATTTAGATGTCTGTGCCAAGACCCTGGTATGTTGGTAATCCATTTCGTGATTTTCGGACAAACAGTGCTCTGCGACCGCCGACTTGTTGGGGTACCCATGTCGAGTGTGCCTCTGATGTTCTCGGCAACGATCTGTCCAATATAAGTCTTCCCACACTGACACGGAATCTGGTATATGCCGGCCTTCTGCAAATCAAGATAGTTCTTGACTCTTCCCAATAATGGTCGTATTTTATTTGGTGGGCAAAACACAGTTCCTACTCGGTGTTTCCTCAATATTCGTCCTATTTTCCCCGATAGAGCGCCAGTATACGGTATATAGGCAGTGGCTATCTCTTTCACCGTGACTTCTTCCATCTCCACATGCTTTACTGTAGAGGTGGGGCGGAGAGAGCGTCTGATCTGCCATTCCGAGTACCTCGGTATACAGTTTTGAGGTGTTCCAGCTCTTGGGGCAGACTCTCTGTGTCAGAGATGGTGAGCATCCTGTGCACCAGTGTTTTTAGCACCCCATTTCTCTGCGTTGGGTGATGGCAGTTATCCGCATGCAAATACAGGTCGCTGTGCGTTCTCTTCCTGTATACCCCGTGGCACAGGGTGCCATCTGCTCTTCTTTTGACCATGACGTCCAGGAATGGTAATCTACCTTCTGCTTCGGTCTCCATAACGAATTTGATGTTTGGATGTATGGAGTTCAGGTGTGTAAGGAAGTCTAGGAGCTTGTCCCTTCCATGGGGCCAGGTCACGAACGTGTCATCCACATAAGGTAGAAAACAAGTAAGTTTCCATTTGGATGACGCCAAAGCTTCCCCCTCGATTGCGGCTACAACATGAGCAGGGCATGGGAACCAGTATTGAGTCTAATTAAAAAGACGCTCAGCAAAGGAAACGAACGGGCGACTAGGGTGGACGAGGCAATTACACCGACGCCACCACAGACGCCGACGCCAGCGTCTCAGCGACCGCTGATGCGTGGGCGCGGACAGTGGAGAGAACGCCTCGCGAGTGGAGGGGGATTTAATATGGCCGCCCGCCCTCAGGAGCTCAGTTCGCGTACGCGGAAGCGGAAGCAACTTGTCGTGTTCCTGTATATGTTGGTTGTGTAGTGCTTTCTTCAGGAATAAAACACTGCGCACCTAGGGACCGATAGTGAGGGATTTTGCGAGTCTGGGCCCCCTTCGCATGGGACAAGCCCGCGCTCGCAGAGGCCAAGGCTAGCTTTCCTTCCTGTATGTGTAAATCTCTTCGCCTTTATTGGCACTATGTCTGACACGCGAAAGGCGCCCCGCTCGTCCGAGGCTTCGAAGAAGAAGCAGGAACTCGACGCCAAGAGAGACACTGACTTGCATCACACTGGCAATGCAACGTCCAGTCAAGCCGAGCAAGAACCAAATGAAAGCTTGAATCTTCTTACCGACTTGATGCCAACGACTATCATGTGTTCTACGCCAACAGAAGAACTTCCTGGACCTGCCAAGAAGAAAAAGACGGATGAGGAGGGATTCATTCCAGCCACTCGGACGGCTCCTGCCCGAAAGATTGCGAGTGCTGCTCCTATATCAACAAACAACTCTTTCGCGGCTATGGACGCCGAACCAACCGACCAAAGTGACACCTTGGCCACCACGGCCCAGACTTCTACAAAAGCACAGAAACCTCCTCCCATCATCATTGAATTCAAGGAGGCGTATAAAATACTATTGCAAACTATTAAGGGCCATCTTAGCAACCCTTTCCAATTCAGAACAGCTGGTAAAGACCTCTATAAGCTTCAAACCGCAACTACTACGGATTTTATGAAAGTCACAGAGGAAATCTCAAAAAGGCAATGGGGATTTTATACCTATTCGCCTGACAAGCACACCAAAAAAGTCATTCGTGGGTTTCCCTTTAGTTTCTCGTTCGATGATCTGAGGGAAGAACTGGAAGCCATCGGAATTGTCCCCAGGTCAATCTCCAGAGTACAATCGCCTAGAACTCATAAAGACACCGCCCTCTTTATGGTAGTGCTCACCAACACACCAGATAACCGAAAATTACTGACAATGAAGTTCATAGCCAACACAAACGTCACAATTGAGGAACCTCGGGGTAAACGTGGCCCCACCATCTGCTATCGATGCCAAGGCATTGGCCATGTAGCCAGACACTGTGCAATGCCCTTCAAGTGTGTGAAGTGCGGCCAAGAACACACTTCCAAAGATTGCCCTAAGGACAAAGACACTCCTCCCACATGTGTCCGTTGCAACAAAGGTCATCCTGCTAGCTACCTTGGCTGTGAAGTAATTAAAGCCTATAGGACTAGACAAAAGGCAACCACTCACCAGGGTCTCACTTATGCTGCTATTGCAGCTGCCAGGAGAAATGTAGCAACAACCAACACCAATAATGCTTCATCCTCTAAGGCTAATGCCTCCACTGCAGGCATACAGAGAATCAAACTACACCACCATAGGCGTACTCAGTTTACTCCCCATCGCCCAGCTCCACCTCCTCCGACCATTGCTGCACCTCAGCAGCACATAATCAGTGCCGGACCGCCAACAGCTCAGGCACAACACAACACTTCCCGCCAAGAGTTTAATCTGACCTCAGTCATGCAAGTCATGACGAAAGCTATCACTGATGCCATTCAGGCTATCATGGCTACTATTCCGCAACAGAATTCTGCTGCAGTTCAAGTTGCCCTACAGACCATTCCAAAGCCAACCTCCACCACCCAATATGGCAGCTAGATATGGGCTAACTGTGTGCACATGGAACGCCAATGGAATTCGCAATCAAGTAGGAGAGTTCCGTCAATTCCTCCAAGATGAAAGAATCGACGTGCGCCTGGTCACCGAGACACTCTTGAAACCCGACATCCAAGTACGAGTCGCCAACTACAGCTGTTTCCGGACGGACCGGCTGACTGCTGGTGGAGGAACAGCAGTATATGTTAGAAACTCCTTGATGCATCACCAACTGCCACTTCCAGCATTCGCCACAGTAGAAGCCACATCGGTTGCAGTCCAGACATCAAGAGGCCGCATACAATTCATTGCAGTGTAGAGGCCCCCCCGTGGCCAGCTAGAAGAAGCAAACTTTGAGGTGCTACTGTCACAACAAGGAAATCTTTTTCTTGCCGGTGACCTTAATGCCAAAAATACTAACTGAAATAGCCGCATCACTAATATCAGCGGACGTCGTCTCCTGCGAATTGCAGAAAGAAACCATGCCATCATCGTGGGAACATACGACCCCACTTGCTTTCCTAACAGAGGCCAGAGTGACGTGCTGGATATAGCCATCATTAAGGGATTTCCCAATGGTGTTACTGCCACTACCAGAAGGGCCCTTACATCTGATCACGAACCTGTCATTTTTGATGTCGACCTCGTCGGCACCAATAAACCGCCTAGACACTATCTTGATATTCGAGGAATCAGTTGGGAAATATATCGTCAACTGCTTGAAAGAGACCTTCTGGATACACCAGACCCAGAGACAGCAGGAGCAGAAGCCACTCTATTATACCTAACATCTAAAGCACTAGACGCTGCAACAGAAGCTACACCTCCGAGACGGCCTATACCACCAAAAACTCACCAACTGCCTCCACCTATCATAGCAGCCATCAGGGGAAAAAACCGAGCATTCAGAGAATGGCAGGCAATCCAGCCACAAAGCGCCTAGTAAATCGACTGCAACGAGAAATTAAGGCAGAAGTAGTAAAAGACAGGAATCAAGTCTGGGCAGATAAGGTTGCACTGCTACAATTACAAGACCAATCGGCCTGGAAGATGAGGAAGTCTCTACTAAGAAGCGGACAGAAGTTACCCCCACTACATGTGGGCAACCATATAATTAGTGAACCAGATGCCAAAGCCAATGCTTTGGCAGATGTATTCGCAAAAAACTTCACACCGATGAATGACCTTGCCGACGCAGACCACATTGGCCTAGTCAACGAGAGACTTCCAAGATTCCTCGCCAATCGAGCCGAAGATGACCATATTCAACCGATCACGACAGCAGAAGTTAAAAAACAGCTCGAAGAATTAAACGGAAAGAAGGCTGGAGGACCAGACCTTCTAACAAATGAGCTGTTGAAGCAATTACCACCTACTGCAGTACCAATAATAGCGGCCGCGTTCAATGAGATCCTGGCAACTGGCGACTTCCCCCTCACATGGGAACATGCAGAGGTCGTCGCCATACCGAAGGCAGGAAGGTACCCTCGATCACCTGCTAGTTACAGACCAATCAGTCTTTTACCTGCCATATCGAAACTTTTTGAACGTTTATACATAAAGAGACTTCCACAGGACGTAGAAGCAGAGCATCTCATACTAGACGTCCAGTTCGGCTTTCGCCAAGGCCTTTCCACCACCCAGCAGCTACTACGCCTAGTTGAGGAAGCATTCAGCGCCATGGAAAGGAAAGAATTCTTCGGGGCTGTATTTATGGATGTTTCTCGTGCCTTTGATTGCGTGTGGCACGAGGGACTCCTGTATAAACTCCTAGATATAGGGGTCCCCGTGTCACACGCAACACTCCTGAAGAGATATCTAGAAAACCGGACTTTTCATGTCCGCACTCAAGATGGTATATCGTCCACCAGACCAATCAAAGCAGGAGTAGCTCAGGGCAGTGTTCTGGGACCACTGTTATACATCTTGTATACATCCGACCTACCATCGACGGCCAGAACACACCTATCTTTATACGCCGATGATACAACCATTTACTCCTGAAGTATGAATGCTGCACATCTCCAGGCAAGACTGCAACAAGCATGTAATAAGCTGAGTGAATGGGCCACGAAATGGCGACTGTCTTTCAACGCCACAAAGACGCAGGCAATAGCAATCTGTAGAAGACCACTTGCACCTAACATCCAGTCCATTGAGATAAGGGGCGCCCCAGTCACGTGGTCAAAAACAGCAAAATGCTTGGGTGTGACCCTTGATAGGCGATTGACATGGCAACCTCATATAGAAGAGAGAAAGCCAGTAGAAGAATGGTACAGCTCTACCCATTGTTAAATCCAGCGTCAACACTACCCTCAAGACTGGCGGTGATATTGTACCTTACACTGGTGCGATCAATCTTAGACTACGCTGCTGTCGTGTGGGGCAATGCTGCTCCAACCCACATACAACGGCTACAAAGAATTCAGAATCGTGCTCTGAAAAGAGCACTCCATCTGCCATACCGGTTCCCAACGAATGAACTTCATGAACTCGCAGGGGTACCCTATTTGAAAGACCGATTCAGAACCACTGCAAAAACCTTCTACGAAAACACGCAACAGTCAGATAACGAACTTGTACGACAACTTGGACACAGGGTGCATTTCCTGGCTTCCACCAGATGGCCCGATGACCTACGCGAATAACAAGACTAAACATCTTGTGTATATACACTCCTGGAAATTGAAATAAGAACACCGTGAATTCATTGTCCCAGGAAGGGGAAACTTTATTGACACATTCCTGGGGTCAGATACATCACATGATCACACTGACAGAACCACAGGCACATAGACACAGGCAACAGAGCATGCACAATGTCGGCACTAGTACAATGTATATCCACCTTTCGCAGCAATGCAGGCTGCTATTCTCCCATGGAGACGATCGTAGAGATGCTGGATGTAGTCCTGTGGAACGGCTTGCCATGCCATTTCCACCTGGCGCCTCAGTTGGACCAGCGTTCGTGCTGGACGTGCAGACCGCGTGAGACGACGCTTCATCCAGTCCCAAACATGCTCAATGGGGGACAGATCCGGAGATCTTGCTGGCCAGGGTAGTTGACTTACACCTTCTAGAGCACGTTGGGTGGCACGGGATACATGCGGACGTGCATTGTCCTGTTGGAACAGCAAGTTCCCTTGCCGGTCTAGGAATGGTAGAACGATGGGTTCGATGACGGTTTGGATGTACCGTGCACTATTCAGTGTCCCCTCGACGATCACCAGTGGTGTACGGCCAGTGTAGGGGATCGCTCCCCACACCATGATGCCGGGTGTTGGCCCTGTATGCCTCGGTCGTATGCAGTCCTGATTGTGGCGCTCACCTGCACGGCGCCAAACACGCATACGACCATCATTGACACCAAGGCAGAAGCGACTCTCATCGCTGAAGACGACACGTCTCCATTCGGCCCTCCATTCACGCCTGTCGCGACACCACTGGAGGCGGGCTGCACGATGTTGGGGCGTGAGCGGAAGACGGCCTAACGGTGTGCGGGACCGTAGCCCAGCTTCATGGAGACGGTTGCGAATGGTCCTCGCCGATACCCCAGGAGCAACAGTGTCCCTAATTTGCTGGGAAGTGGCGGTGCGGTCCCCTACGGCACTGCGTAGGATTCTACGGTCTTGGCGTGCATCCGTGCGTCGCTGCGGTCCGGTCACAGGTCGACGGGCACGTGCACCTTCCGCCGACCACTGGCGACAACATCGATGTACTGTGGAGACCTCACGCCCCACGTGTTGAGCAATTCGGCGGTACGTCCACCCGGCCTCCCGCATGCCCACTATACGCCCTCGCTCAAAGTCCGTCAACTGCACATACGGTTCACGTCCACGCTGTCGCGGCATGCTACCAGTGTTAAAGACTGCGATGGAGCTCCGTATGCCACGGCAAACTGGCTGACACTGACGGCGACGGTGCACAAATGCTGCGCAGCTAGCGCCATTCGACGGCCAACACCGCGGTTCCTGGTGTGTCCGCTGTGCCGTGCGTGTGATCATTGCTTGTACAGCCCTCTCGCAGTGTCCGGAGCAAGTATGGTGGGTCTGACACACCGGTGTCAATGTGTTCTTTTTTCCATTTCCAGGAGTGTATTTTTATATAATTTTAATAATTTAATATTTTAACAATTTTAATAATTTTACCTTTAATTTTAATCTTTATTTTATTTTAACTTAATATTTATTTTATTGTAATTATATTTTAATCTTATTTTATTGTATTTATCATTTACTTATTTGTTATTATTATTTTATCAAAAAGTGAATGAATGAGTATGAGAATGTGTTAACTGTAATATGTTTGTGTGAGTACAATGTATATATTGTGTGAATGTGTGAGCGAATGGGAGGAAAAAAAAAAGAAAATTAAATAAATAAAAAAAATTACCACACAGCTAATGTATTTTTAAATCATTTAAAAGCAGAAAAAAACATGACAACCAAAAAGCTATTGTTTTAATGTCAATTTTTATTATTGAAGGCGTAGCAGCTTGGCTGGAACTTCTATTCTCAGACTGGGCAATCCTTGATGCCCCAATATATTCTGCAGCGCGGCCCCAGGAGCTCAGTTGGTCAGCGCACCTGACGATGGTGACATGTCTGATCGCTGAAATATTGTGCCCGTTGGACACTATGGACCGGCAGTGCACCCATGGACTGTTTGAGCAGGAAATACGCCGGGAGAAACTGAAGGATCACAATAATGGGAGGAGCTTGCCAATTGCAGGTGCGGAGTATCTTAACCATCAACACCTCCGAAATACACTAGAAATGTCAGTGACTGCATATCATCTGTATAAGCTACTGTTATACACTGATGAGCCAAAACTGTCCACCGCGAGACTGCATGCCAGCTCCTTGGGGCAATTGTCCTAGGGTAGAAGTTCAGTTCAGAGAATTAGCTGGTAACTTCATACACAGTCTAGACGCTCTTTTGAGGTCCGCAGTATACGTCAGTCGCAACCAAGCATGTCTTAGTATATGCAGCAAGTATGACCTTTGCAGCTGAGAACAGCAGTGTTAGTGGATTTACATATGTTAGAGTGAGATGGGATATGAACGAAACTGCTGTAACGCTGGTTCCCCTCTCCGAAGGAAGAAGTATCCACCAGTAGCAAAGCGACATAAAACACAGTTCTTACTAGCCATTCTACAAAGGGCAGTGACGTTTGGTTTTCAGCTCAATGCTGTTGCTACGAAGCATTGAGTTTCTTAGTATAAAGATCAGGATCATCCCTACCTATAGATTAGGAGACAGGGAAGAACCTGGACATGGTTGGCCACGGGCGTCATGGAGGTGCAGAGCTACACGAGAGATTGGCCGATGCCTATAATGTACCGTTAGGCTACCGATAGGCAGAAACAGCGCATCGTCAGGATCCTTTAAAAACCAGTTGCACAGTAAAGGGGTTGCGGGATGGGTGGGGGGGGGGGGGAGGAGGGGAGGATGCGGGCCGCACTGGATACAGCCCCATGGAGGTGACTAAGCTTACTAGGTTCTGTGGCACGAATTCTCAAAATATTTTTTTCGGCGATTTACTCCTGGCACACGGGAGTGGGCGGGCAAGTAGAAAGCTTGTGGACTGGTCCTGAGCTTGCATGCATGCATTTTACCGCTAAAACAGCGTGTCAACAAAGCAGTGTAGTTTCTTATATTGTCTACAATTATGGAATAGTGCAATCGATGTCATCGTTGGAATTATTATTGTCTGCATGTCTGGAATAGTGTAATCGAAGTCGTCGTTGGAATTATTATTTCACGTTAACCTGTAATTATTGTGCGTCTGACCCGACACGACTGTTAGTAATATTCTATTACCGTGCGTGACCGGTTGCGAGTAATACAACTTATAGGAGATCGAATAAAGTAATTATTCAGCTTATGTAATTAAATGGAACTGTTTATGAATATTTTTGTACAAAATATTTTATTCTCTCAGTTGCACGGAAAGATACAAGAGGTTATTGTTTTCTTGACCCAAAAAGCCAGAAAATTCTTGTGCTATTACTTCGCTACGATGATGATGAATCTGTGAGAAGTCTCTCTGAGCTTAAATATGATAAGGTTTAAAAGGTGAATACGATAAGATACTACAGCCACATTTGGTGTTGAAACACCACGAAAAAAAAGCACTGAAAGTAGCAGTAGTGTTTTATTTTATCACGTCTCTCAGTTACCTTTCCCTGTTCCAGAACACCTAATAGTTTACTTAATTACGAAAAGGGAGTGAATCGTTGCAAGACAAAGATCGACCACTTGTCTCTGTTAGCAGACAAGGTCATAGGGATAAGACCAAAGGTGCTAATCGAAGTTGAGGTCTAACTGGTTTCATAATAATCGATAGCCAAATAGCGAAAAAATTCTGAGAACGTGGGTGGCATAATCCACTAAAAACCACACTGTGTACTGTTTTTGTTGTAGGTTGTTTAACACAGATACAAGATGGAACAATATATAAGGAAAATATTTTAAATAATACAGAAAATTCATAGTACCTTCGTATCATCTTCGACAGCACGCCAGACATCTTACATAGATCAAATCAATGAAATCATTCGTTAAGTCTCAGAGAAATACAAAAGGTGGAAGTAAAGGAGTCATTTCCAGGTTATTTTCAGCAAACTCAGGAAGAGAGCCGTTAATAATGGAAGATAATTTTCAAGTTATTGAACGGGTTGATCTGATTATAACAATGTGACGAGGACAAAGATACAATAGACAATGCTGGAGTGCATTTAGTAGTTGAAGCAATAATTTGTGAACTACATCCTAGGGCATTGTTTGTACCCTATTCAAACCACTCTCTCAATCCTTCTGGATTACACACTTTTTCAACAGTTTCATTATGTGTGACATTTTTTCGAACCTTCGAAAGTTTGTACGTATTTTACTCAGTTTCTACCCACAAATGGACGATCTTCTGGAAACCCCAGAGTATCAGATACACAATAGAATGGTGACTTCGGAGCTGTTAAACCTGTTTTAGTGTGTTAGAAGAAGTCAACCGTGCTAGGAAGAATTTACAGATTCTTGAAGTCAGCTTCAGAATATGTATTACTATGCTGACAAGTCTGAACCTGTTTTTGAAACATAAGAGAAATTATCTTGCTGACGAAGTACTTCGATAACAAAGGACAAATGTGATGATATGGCCAATTCTGTGGAAAGATGTGGACATATCAGGAAGATGGAATTTAAGCCCGGAAGGAAAGCTCCAGAAGAGAAGATAACTTTGCACAAGAAACTGAGAAGGTCAATGTTACAGTGCATCAACAGGCTTCTACAAGAATTCGACAAACATTTAGTTCCCAGTAATGTGATTAAAACCTAAGAAACGGAATTTCTCAAATTGTAAAAAGTTTAGTTGACAATTGTGAAGAGATTTATGAAGATGGTATCCCTGCAGAAATTCCATGCCTGAGGATTTCTGCAAACTACAAGTACCAAAAGAAGAATCTGTTGGTTGGACATCTTTAAGACTCTTACAGTTGGCCTTTGAATATGAATTTCCCGATCTTCATTTTGGCGTTAAGATTTTTCTTAACTTCACGTGCTTCGGCAGTGCCACATCATAAGAGTTTCTTAAAACTCCAACTAATTAATAATTAAATATACATGGTGTCTGTTCTGTCCGAAAGGACAGACATCACTTTGATCCAACAGTCACAATGAATTAAAACACAAAGGAATTACAGACATTAACTGCAAGTGGGCATTGATTTAAATCAATGGGGAAAGTTGAAAATTTGTGCCAGACCAGGAGTCGAACCCAGGTCTCCTGCTTATTTCGCAGATGCGCTCACCACTGGGCCATAGAGACACAATGTCCAGCGCAGCTGCAAAGACTACCCTACCATGCCTCTTGTAGTGTGTGACTATTTTCAAACAACTTACGGGTATTCAGCAAGGTAATATTTTCAGCGACCGCCGATATTTCGGCGGGAGTACACCCTGCCATTTTCAAGGCAAACTGCAACGGACAGGCGATGTACAGGCAAATTTAAAACCTTGGCTCTTAGACTGACGCAGGAAAGATAACACACATAGAAACACTAGAGCCACCAAATGTGACAAAAGTCAGAGATATCGATAGTGAGACTATGAACTAGCAGGTGAGGTAACACTGACTCTGTCCCTCTGTTTTTTGACAAGGGAGAGAGCAGGATTCCAAACAGAGTTTAAACAAAAACCTCCATCCCTGTTTACAAGGTTGCTCGCTAATTTAATCTCAACTGCCTCCTTAATTAATCTGTCCCAATAGCAGGACGTGCATGCCAATATCTCGGTGTTGTTATATAGCTTGGGTTATACAGCAGTATCCAACCAATGTTCGGCAATAGCAGATCTACTTGGCTGCTGTAATCATGTGTGCCGTTTATGCTCAGCACATTGGTCCTCCACGGTCCTGATAGTTTGAACAGTATATGCCATGCCACAGCTACAACGAATGCGATATACACCCGCCTTACGCAAATCTAGATCATCCTTAACAGAACCCAAAAGCACTTTAATTTTAGATGGAGGGCGGAAAACACATTTCACATCGTATTTCCGTAAAATACGACCGATCTTGTTGGAAGTGCTTCCTACGTAAGGCATAAAGGCAGTAGACTTAGGTGTCGACTCAGAATTGTCATCAATCACCCGATGCACAGTTGGTCGATAGCGCAACGCACGTCCAATCTGTCTATCACTATAACCATTTTGACGAAGCGTAACTTCCAGATGGGACAGCTCAGGTGGCAAAGTCTCGGCGTCGGAAACGACATGTGCCCTGTGTACCAAGGCACGAAGTACCCCTTCACGCTGAGCCTGATGGTGACAACTATTGGCCTGTGAATACAAGTCGGTGTGAGTTCGGTTCCTGTAAACTGATTGTACCAATGATCCATCATCCTTTCTCCTAACCAAAACGTCAAGAAAAGGAAGGCAACCATTCATTTCCACCTCCATCGTAAAACGAATGTTCGGGTGGATCGAGTTCAGATGTTCTAGAAACGTATTCAAATTCTGCCTACCATGAGGCCAAACAACAAAAGTATCGTCAACATATCAGAAGAATCAGGCGGATTTCAATGTTGCCGACTCCAATGCACGTTCCTCGAAGTCTTTCATAAACAAATTTGCTATCACAGGGGACAACGGACTACCCATCCCAACTCCATCTGTCTGCTCGTAATACTGGTCATTGAAAAAAAGTAAGTGGATGTCAACAGATGCCGAAAGAGATTAATTAATTCAGCACCAAACCTAACTTCAGTTAACCGCAACGAATCAGACAGAGGAACACGAGTGAAGAGAGAGACCACATCGAAACTTACTAAAATATCAGTCATTCAACCGCAGTCCCTCCAAACGACGCAAAAAATCAGCTGAGTTCCTGATATGATCTTCACACCGATCAACCTGTGGACTCAACAGAGAAGGAAGATGCTTGGCTACACGATAAGTCGGAGAGCCGATATTACTCACTACAGGACGGAAAGGATCCCCTTCTACCTTTGGAAGGCCATATAACTTAGGGGGAACAACACTATAGGTGTTAAGAGTTTTGATAGTGTCCTGCGACAAACCACTTTTCTTCAGGAGGCTGTTGGTCTTTCTCAGCGCAGAGTCAGATAGTAAACGTTGCACCTTTTGTACATAATCCTGTTTGTTTAAAACAACGGTGACATTGCCCTTGTCTGCAGGTAAGATAACAATATCAGGATCAACTTTGATAGAGCGTAAAGCAGCCCTCTCTGCTGCTGTTACATTACTCTTGGGTGGACCTCCTCTGCAGAGTCAGGAGGTAGTTTGCAAACTGCCTGTTCAATTGAACTAATAAAATCAACTACCGGCAAACTCTTCGGTGTGGGTGCAAAATTTAAACCCTTCCCAAGCACGGATAAGGTTGCGTCGTCAAAAGATTTCTCTGTGAGATTTATCACAGAACGCTGAGATAACTCAGGTCTCACAGTGTGTGACTATGTTGAGAATTGGGTATGATGGATGAGGTGCTAGGTTAGTCATTGTAGTTGCAATGACCACTGTGTCTGGATGGCACAGTGATCAGCGCATCTGCCTTGTAAGCAGGAGACCTCGGTTCGACTCACAGTCTGGCAGAAATTTTCAACCTTCCCTTGTGATTGAAATCAGTGCCCACTCGCAGCCAATGTCTTTAATTCCTTTGAGTCTTCATTAAGAATTGTTTTAGGTCCACTATTAGTCAAGCATGACTCTCTAGCTTGGCACTTTCGTCAATCGAAGATAGTATAACTAAAGGTATAAGTTTTGATGAGGCAGTTTCAAAATTTGCATCAGAATAAGTTCGAAAGAAGAGATTCTAAGCGGCAATGCTTAAGTCACCTGTCATTAAGAAGATCTTTTATTATTTGTGCCATTTCATTAATAATCAATTAAATTGTGTTATTTATAAAAATGAGTTTTATTCGTTTCCATTCACAAAAAAACTAAAACTAAATTCTTTCCGAACTGGTCTCAAAAGTCCCAAACTGATGTGTTATCTTCAGCCAATAGGAGGGGCTTATAATCAGCGTACTGCTCTCCCGGCCGTTGTCAGCTTTCGTGACCAGAGCCATCATTTCTCAGTCAAGTAGTTCGCGTCTCACAAAGGCTAACTGCACCTCATTTGCCAACAACGCTCGGCAGACCTGGACGATCACCTATCCAAGCGCTAGCCAAGCCCAACTGCGCTTAGCTTCAGAGATCTGTTGGGAACTGGTGTTACTACTGCAGCAAGGCTGTTGGCCTTCATACAGCATGTTTACTCACTTCCCTAACCATTGGTATCAACCACCACCACAAAAAAGTATTCAGTCCTTTTGTGGGATTGATGCAATGATATCACCGGTTCGCGTCGGATCACCGAAGTTAAGCGCTGTCGGGTTTGGCTAGCTATTGGATAGGTCACCTCTAGGTCTGCTGAGTGCTGTTGGAAAGCGGGCTGCACTCAGCCTTGTTAGGCCAATTGAGGTGCTACTTGTTGAGAAGTAGCGGCACCGGTCACGAAAACTGACAATGGCTGGGAGAGCGGTGTGCTGACCACATTCCCCTCCGTACCTGCATCCAGTAACGCCTAGGGCTGAGGATGACACGGCGGTCAGTCGGTACCGTTTGGCATTCAAGGCCTGTTCGGACGGTGTTTTTTTGTGGACTGTGTTTTTTTTATGTGGGGCTGATGGTGGTGGGGGATGGGGGTGACAAGATAAAGCAAAGCTCCAGGTGCCAAACTACCCAGCTACGCCACAGTTAAAATCACCGGGTTTTCGTATTCAGACGACTCCTGAGTGAGAACGTTTCGACGCCAACTCTGTATTTTTTGACGCTACTCTCAGGTAAGCTCCAATTTAATACTGTTTTGTCACTTGGATTGATGCTTAAATATTTGTACTTTACAATGTTGTTAGTGATTGCTACTTTTGTTAGCTCTCACACCTCGGACTCAGACACTGAGCTCAATTTTGCAAACAGCCTATCCCTTTGCTTTTCTAATGTTTAGAAATATCCTTCAGCGTATTACTTTAGCCTGGCACATCTGGCTAAAGAATACAACACTGGTGCAGGCACAAGTATTTCGGAGCACACCTTTCAGCGTACATTGTTGAACATTGTGGTCTGGAGTGAACGCCCCTACGAGTTTCCATCTTCACCCGATGACATCGTCAGTTACGATTACCATTGGCACAGAATCATCCACGTTAACCGTTGTGAAATAGAAACGTGACGCCTGGTGGGATGAATCACGTTTCTTGTTACTAAAATCCGATATTGGCGTCCATATATGCCGCCATCCAAGTTAACGGCTACTCGAAACATGCACCGCCAAGATCGCAGGCTGATGGGAACAGTGTTATGCTATGCTACTATTCATCTGAGCTTACACGGGGTTTGTGGTACTAACTGAACGCACCTCGACAGTTGTGGACTACATGATCAATATTGTGGACCACCTGTATCCCTTCATGCTTAATGTCTGCAAAAAATGGTTCCAATGGTTCTGAGCACTATGCGACTTAACTTCTGAGCTCATCAGCCGCCTAGAACTTAGAACTAATTAAATCTAACTCACCTAAGGACATCACACACATCCATGCCCGAGGCAGGATTCGAACCTGCGGCCGTAGCGGTCGCTCGGTTCCAGACTGTAGCGCCTAGAACCACACGGCCACTCCGGCCGGCTTTAATGTCTTCCCCGACGACGATGGCATCATCCAGCAGGATACCTGTTCGTGTGACAAGGTAAGAATCGCATTACATTGCTTTTAGAAGAATGATAGTGAACTCATGCTGATGTGTTGTCACCAGATTCCCCTGATCTGAACCTGATAGAACACATCTGGGTTGCTGTCGGGCGCCAACTCCTCGCCCACAAACCACTGGGTGGTAATTTGTGGAAATTCTGTGATATCTGCCTACAAATATTCCAGAATTCTACCAAGGGCTTGTGGAATACATACCACGCAGAATACATCCCTAAGGCGGCCCAACAAGCTTTTAAGCAAGTAATTAAAACGTTTTGGTCCAGCGGCCGATTCAACAAATACTTATTTTGTGCTTATACAGGGTGGTCAGAAACAGTCTGAAGAGCTCATAAGGTTGTTACAGGGTTGATTGTGCTGAGAAGTAACTGTTAAACAAAAATTCGATACGTTGCGCAGTTTCTGAATTAATTAGCATTGAAGTTAGCGCATCCGACAGCTGCGCAGACGTAGCTTTTGTTCACTTAGCTTATATTTGTCACTTCCCAAAAAGGCACATTTTAAGTGGTAATCAGCATTTGAACAAGCGGTAACTCACTGACCCATAGATGTCTGTGCGTTAACGCATTTTAGCGTGTCCAAGTGCTTGAATTGGTGCGCCCCACGACCTGATTGAATCTTAATTAAATCAGAAACGGCGCAACGTATCGAAGTTTTTTCTTAGCAATTATTTCTCAGCACAGCCTACCCTGGGACACCCTTACAAGCTTTTCATACTGATTGTGACGACCTTCTATATACGAGTGGTAGATCTGAAAATTATTTGCACCAAGAATAAACTAATGTGCAATTAATACATCAAAAATAAAATGATACAAGTAAACGTTTAAGTAAAAATATTTATTACAATGGTGACGGTATCAGTTTATTTGTAGACCATCTTCAGACCACACTCCATTGGTGGCAGTCGGAGGTGGTGAGCGGATCACGTACCGCCTGGTGAAAGACGAATGTCAACTACAACATTTGAGAATGATCTGAAGACGGTTTACAAACATATTGAAACCGGTCACCACTGTACTAAATATTTTACGTGGTGAAGACTATTTACGCGACTGCTACGGTCGCAGGTTCGAATCCTGCCTCGGGCATGGATGTGTGTGATGTCCTTAGGTTAGTTAGGTTTAAGTGGTTCTAAGTTCTAGGGGACTGATGACCACAGATGTTAAGTCCCATAGTGCTCAGAGCCATTTTTTGAAGGCTATTTTAATTTGTATTTTTTAAAAAAATTTGTTTCAAGATCGCTGTTCTTCCAGTGATGTTTGCAAAAACCATAAACGATTAAGTCACAGAGCTAGATGATGAGTTCAAATATTTAGTGTAATCGACATCAATAATTGTACAGCAAAACAAATAAATTAAAAAGTAAAAGTAGCCTGAAGTGATTTTTGTAAGCTATAGCTTAGGGTTTTCAGAAACAAGCTACCAATGTGTCTGAAACGAAATGATTACAGTATGTATATATTACAAGTTTTGACTTATCGCAGTGAGAGAAGTGTTCGAAATCTGTTCAGTGAGCAATGTAGTGGTTGATGGTTGTAACAGAAACAAAGTGGAAGTCATTAGCACAAGCAGGTGAATGGATGATAGATGGACCAAGAATGTTCTTTACTAGATGCCAAGAGGGATCAAGATGACGATAAACTGGACGTTGGGCAGATGAAATAAGAAAACAAAGAGGAGCAGCGTTGTTACCTATAACCGAAGACTGTAATACATAGGAAAGTCTGGAGGAGACTTGTGGATGTCAAATGGTGGATGCTGGAGAGGATAATGGATAGCTTGTGATATTCTGAAACTCTGTATTAATAGCTCCCATTTGTTGCATGTATTTCCTTTTCTTTCTGATGATACTTTCATAATGTTGAAATGTGCTCATACATTAATGCATACCGCAGTAACACTTGGTTCGGTAGTAGGTCTGATGTTACACTGCCCACCAAAGAAAGCGAAGGACCCAGAAGCAGCAACGCTAGAAGGCGGTATCGCTTTGGAGAATGATCTGCAGAGGATTGATGAATGGTGCAGGTTCTACCAGTTGACCCTGAACGTAAATAAATGTAACATATCGCGCATACGTAAAAGAAGGCAACAACTAAACAATTACACTGTTGATGAGAAACTGCTGGAAACAGTATCTACCAAAAAGGTAAGTGGAATGACCACATAAAACAAATAGTAAGAAAAGCAGATGCCCCACTGAGATTCTCAGGAAGAACCTTAAGGTTGGTCTGTTGATTCGGGGGAGGAGACTAAACAGCGAGGTCATCGGTCCCATCGGATAAGGGAAAGATGTAGAAGGAAATCGGCAGTGCCCTTTCAAAGGAACCAGCCCGGCATTTGCCTGAAGCGATTTAGGGAAATCAAGGAACCGTCGTCCTCCCGAAGGTGAGTCCATTGTGCTAATCACTGTGCCGCCTCGCTCAGTGAAGAATCTTAAGGAAATATAAGTCATCCAATGAAGGAAGTAGCTTATAAGGTGCTTGTTCGATCGATTATTGAGTGTTATTCGTCAATACGGGAACCTTACCAGGTAGAACCGACAGAAGAAAAAGAGAAGATCCAACAAATAACGGCGCGTGTCGTCAAGGGATCTTTTGCCCTTTGAAGTGACGGAGCGTATGAGCGCTCGACGACGAGGTTATCAACGTTTGAACTGACTTACCTAGCTAGTTACAGTAAGACCTGCAGCTCAACACGAACACCGAACCACTGGGTAACTAAACATATACGAATCATTGCCGATTGTGAAAGAAGCGATAAGTGATCAGAGCATCAATAGAACCGAGGAAAATACGAATTTATAGCGACACTTAACTACCAAGCCGTTCCCTTGGCAGTTTACGTAAATAAAATAACGCCACTAACATTGGGCATTCTCACTAGCAATACAGTTTTTTTATTCACTTAGGCGTTGTTCGTATACCATATAATTTTTGTTATTCACGTATAGATAACCATGTCTTCAGAAGAAAACAAACTTCAGTAGGGAGCTAGCTATTGCTGTTAACCTAATTCAAGTAAACAAGAGAACAGTTTAACCAACAGCTACTTATTTATTTAACTACCTGATTAAGATGGACGTTATTCACCAGGTGTCGTAGGAGTAGAAAGGTAATGTCTTCTTTAAATACTTTGTCTTACACAGGAGACACTTGTATAAACGCTGTAAATATACAGGAACTTCTCAGTGAATTAGATTCGTAGAAGGTGACGAGAAAGAGTTCAGGAAAAGGACTGTCAATGAAAGGAAGCGAGGCAGGAGGTGAACACTCTGTCTCCAAGGGCATGAGACCCAGCTTACTGGCTTGCGGCAGACGTGGCAAATTATCAAAGGCTCGCCGCCCTGGGGGAGTGAGATGGTCATTTTATTGAATTGGCCCCCACTGAAAATTACAGCCGCTGTCTGGTCCCGGATGCTAAAGAGAGCGCCCGTCTCTCAGCTCTATAGAGCTTGATGTCACCAGACAGTCTCAGATGCCACCACGCAGTCCATATCAGTTAAGGAATAGATATCCCAGTATCAATAACAGAGCACGGTGTCATTTAGTAAATTCCGGACTGTATGAGGAAAACCATGTAAGACTTAGTTCAGGTATGGCTGTCGCAGTGCTGTCACCGTGACTATTTTCCTAGACAATTTAAAATCAAAGTTTTCCACCTATTAAGGAAAAAAAGCCAAACGCTGCGATAAAAGCGGCGATTATGTTTACTGAATTTGATTAATAGTGTAGATACGTCATAAACAGATCACAGAAACAGTGTTCCAGACAAAGAATTTATGTTCGAAGTTGGAACATATCTGCAGCATATAGAAAGGTTATGCCAATTTACTACACTCCAAGTAACGTCAATATGGAGATTACTTTGCATCCAGCATCGACACAATCCACTCACTAGTGTGTGAAGCAGTTGATCATTGAGTCTATAATATTCATAGAAAGTGAGTCACACATTCTTATTCTGCAGTTGCTCTCAGTGCGGCTAGTTTATGAAAAAGAGAAATTTCGAGCTGAAACACGACTTTTGATACCATCCTACAGATACTCTGTGGGAGTGAGTTAAGCAGAACGAGCCTCTTCCCGCAACTGAACTGTTTACTGTTGAAGATACTCGTCTTCGAGATGTGACAAGAACTAGTGATCGTTATTTCGCTGAAGAGCCATTTTCACCTACACAACGACGTCCAAAGAATAAAGAAGTTCATCTCAACAGCCATTCGCGATCACAGTTGCGCGTGCAAGGACATAGCCGCATGAGTATATATCCAAACATTCACTACTCTGCTAACACACAGTCTACTTTGAAGGTAACCCTTTGACAGAAGTTTGAAGTATGATAGTAGGATCAGTTTTCTCAAGAAATCATAACACTGATCCTTTTTTCTCATTTGGTAAGCATAATTGGGCTAGCCTCTGAAGAGATTGGTTCATTAACTGATCTGCATTTCAAGCAGTATGTTAGCGAGCAACTGCTCCCGGCTTTGACTATTACTAAGCAGTATTACACATAACTGATCAATTCGCGTATATGCCAACTTAGTGAAATATGTACACGCAATACTGAAAAATCAGCGTACTGACGGATGTAGGAGCGAAATAAAACAATTACTGGTCGTCACCGAGAGTCGTGCCCCATAACTTACTTCTAGAAGTTTTGGGTGCCAAAACTGGTGATTAGAAATTATTGCAATCTGTGAGCAACCACCTGTCCGCTTTTCGCTACGTATACACCGTGCACGGTGCCATTGAGTTTTATAGAATTGAACTAGTTGACACTGAAATTCCACAGAAAATTGTCATGATGAAACTACCCTCATTTATTTCTGAATATAGAGCTGTAAAAATAATATCATGACGAATCTGACTACCTTTCAGGAAGAACTTAACACAGACACATATACTGTGCAACGGTCAAATCGGGTATCTGAACTACTTATTTATGTGAAATGACTACATTTCCTATAACAGACATTAACACTTATTCATATACATATTTCCTATGTTGATATTTACAGGCAAAACATGTGTCATGAGCATGCTGGGTTCCCGTCTGCAATTCAGAACACCTTGCTTTCTATAAAGAAACCGATAACACTGAATTTCCGTAGAACATTGAATGGAACGTGGCACAACGAGCGTTGATCCGAAGTCCTTGAAGGAAACTTACTTTCTGCAATCTAAAAGATATTTACTAGAATAATGCAAGCAATCGCACACTGTCGAAAGACCTGTACGACCTGAAAAGTGATTCTCACGGAAGTAATGATCGTGCTGAAAGTACGAGATAACAGCCACTGAACCATGAATCAGTGCGTAGTCTCCTGGCTCCTCGAAGACAATTGTTATAAAAATATGTATATAATGTTTCATCATGGGACGATATGCAAATAAATGCAAAAGATTTTGTATCAATTGATAATTGTTGAAATCCAAAAGATACGGTTAATTTACATGAAACACCATTATTGATGTTCTAAGAGGCACCTAAGACAAAGACTTCGTTTATAAGTTATTCGTGGAACCAACGAAAAATCCAAAAAACATTAGGCGATTGAAGAACGTGTTCACTATGCTCGATTATGATTCAAATGTATCTTATAGAGAGAATGGACTCTGGAGCACATTAATTGAAAATGCAAGTCTCATTTTACTACTCATACCGCCTCAGTGCAGACAAAAACTCATCATTTCAGTATGGCTTGCCAAGCCACATTTGCAGAAAAACGTTGCCTTGTTTTCCAGTGCAGATGCACAGAGAAATGCTGTTCATTGTTATCTCACATATACAAACCAGACTGCAGCTACATATCACTCTCTTTCCTTCTCAGTACACTGCAGAGAAGCCACGTTTCTTACCACACTATAAAACAATAAGCGAACAGATCGGAAGACAGAACAGAATAGGAATCTTAGTCTGTCTTCAAACCAACAGGCCAGCCCTCAGATCTCATTGGCTGAGCCCCAATGATCCAAAGACCTTAGTTAAGGTAAAAAAAAGCATAGCAGAAACAGTAGTGACTACTTAGATATCACAGTAAAAGAGTGCTCGCAAGTCACAAGCATGTAAAACATACAGGGTAGTTTGCGATAATAACATACAAATTTCATCAGACTACTTCAATATAAGAGAGCAGAATTGGAATGGTATCTGATGAGAGATCAGCAGAGCACATTCCAGGCTACTTTAGAGCAAAAGCTGGTTTAATGCAGTTCTCCATGCTACTCTATCCTGTGCAAGCCTCTTCATCTCCGAATAACTACTGCAACCTACATCCTTCTGAATCTGCTTAATGTATTCATCTCTAGGTCTCCCTCTACGATTTTTACCCTCCACGCTTCGCTCCAATACTAAATTGGAGATCCCTTGATGCCTCAGAGCGTGTCCTGCCAACCGATCCCTTCTTCTAGTAAAGTTGTGCCACAAATTCCTCTTCTTCCCAATTCTATTCAGTACCTCCTCATTAGTTACGTTGATATGCCCATCTAATCTTCAGCATTCTTCTGTAGTACCACATTTCGAAAGCTTCTATTCTCTTCTTGTCTAAACTATTTATCGTCCATGTTTCACTTCCACACATGGCTACACTCCATACAAATACTTTCAGAAAAGACTACCTAACACTTACATAAATACTCGATGTTAACAAATTTCTCTTCTTCAGAAACGCTTTCCTTGCCATAGTCAGCCTACATTTTCTATTCTCCCTACTTCGACAGTCATCAGTTATTTTGCTTCCCAAACAGCATAACTCATTTACTAATTTAAGTGTCACATTTCCTAATCTAATTTCCTCAGCATCACCTGATTTAATTTGACTACATTCCATTATCCTCGTTTTTCTTTTGTTGGTGTTCGTCTTATATCCTCCTTTCAAGACACTGTCCATTCCGTTCAGCTGCCCTTCCAGGTCCTTTGCTGACTCTGACAGAATTACAATGACGTCGGCAAACCTCTGAGTTTTTAGTTCTTCTCCATGCATTTTAATTCCTACTCCAAATTTGTCTGATGTTTCTTTCATTGCTTGCTCAATATACAGATTGAATAACATCGGAGATAGGCTACAACCCTGTCTCACTTCCCTCTTAAACACTACTTCCCTTTCATGCCCCTCGACTCTTCTAACTGCCATCTGGATTCTGTACAAATTGTAAATAACCTTTCGCTCCCTGTATTTTACCCTTGCCACCTTCAGAATTTGAAAGATAGTATTTCAGTCAACATTGTCAAAAGCTTTCTTTAAGTCTACAAGAGCTAGAAACGTAGGTTTGCCTCTCCTTAACCTGTATTCTAAGATAAGTCGTAGAGTCAGTATTGCCTCACGTGTTCCAACATTCCTACGGAATCCAAATTGATCTTTCCCGAGGTCGGCTTCTGCCAGGTTTTCAATTCGTCTGTAAATAATTAGTGTTAGTATTTTGCAACCGTGGCTTATTAAACTTTTAGTTCGGTAAATTTCCACTTGTCAGTACTTGCTTTCTTCGGGATTGGAATTATTATATTCTTCCTGAAGTGTGAGGGTATTTCGCCTTTCTCATTCATCTTGCTCACTAGATGGAAGAGTTTTGTCACGGCTGGCTCTCCCAAGGCTATCAGTAGTTGTAATGGAATGTTGTCTACTCCCGGGGCCTTGTTTCGACTTAGGTCTTTTAGTGCTGTCTCTAATTCTTCACCCAGTATCATGTCTCCAATTTCATTTTCATCTTCATCTTCGTCCTCTTCCATTCCCATAATATTGCCCTCAAGTAGATCGCCCTTGTATAGACCCTCTATACACTTCTTCCACCTTCCTGCTTTCCCTTCTTTATTTAGGACTGGTTTTCCATCTGAGCTCTTGATATTCATACAGGTGGTTCTCTTTTCCCAACTGTCTCTTTAATTTTCCTGTATGCAGTGTCTATCTTACCCCTAGTGATACATGCTTCTACATCCTTTCATTTTTCTTCTAGCCATCCCTGCTTAGCCATTTTGTATTTCCTGCTGATCTCATTTTTAAGACGTTTGTATTCCTTTTCGCCTGCTTCAGTTACTGCGTTTTTATATTTTCTCCTTTCATCAATTAAATTCAGTATTTCTTCTGTTACCCATGGATTTCTACTAGCCCTCGTCTTTTTGTCTACTTGATCCTCTGCTGCCTTCACTACTTCATCTCTCGAAGCTACCCATTTTTCTTCTACTGTATCTCTTTCCCCGGTTCTTGTCAATCGTTCCCTAACGCTCTCTCTGAAACTATCTACAGCCTTTGGTTCTTTCAGTTTATCCAGGTCCCATCTTCTTAAATTTCTACCTTTTTGCAGGTTCTTTAGTTTTAGTCTGCAGCTCATGTGGTCAGAGTCCACATCTGCCCCTGGAAATGTCTTACAATTTAAAACCTGGTTCCTAAATCTCTGTCTTACCATTGAATAATCTGTCTGAGGCCTTCCAGTGTCTCCAGGTCACTTCTACGTATACAACCTTCTTTCATGATTCTTAAACCAAGCGTTAGCTATGATTAAGTTATGCTCTGTGCAAAATTCTACCATGTGGCTTCCTCTTTCATTCCTTACACCTAGTCCATATTCACCAAAGTTACATAAACATAGAAGAATTGCTCAATTATGGCCTTTCTGTGACTTCATTGAAAGTTAGTAAAAATCAACAACAACTTCATAGAATTATGCACATATTTGCAGAACAAAACAAAATAAATGTATATGGTCTATGATAAGGGACTAAAACGATTTTGGACAACACAGGCAAACTGCATTTGATTAAGTACAGTACGACAATAAAATTCAGAGGTGTTGCTGTCCCACGCCTTACTAGCTAACAAGGGAACCTGTACACAATAGTACTTTATTATCATTATTATTATTATTAATAGTAGTAGCAGTTTTGCTTATCTGTATATTTCTCTTACAGACATATTGGATATGTCTTGAAATTACGGTTTAACGATAACAAAAATGGTGTAATTCAGATATGCAGACATCTACAAACTAACAGGTCTAGAATGACGATGATGCAACAAGACTTTTTGTAGGATTCATCGCGGCATTTGCCTGAAATAATTTAGGGAGAGCACCGAAAATCTAAAGCACCATGGCTTGTTGAAGACTGGGGCCTCCACTCTCCCAAATATAAGGCCACTCTGCTTAAAACAGTGCTACCTCACTTGGTTTAACACTATTCTACAATACAGTTTTATAAATAAGTTATAAATTGTGTCACCACTCTTCTATAACGAGTGAGAAGCCGAGCTCAGAAAGAGGACACGATGTTAGTATTGTACATTGCATAGCTTTGGGAGTAAGTCTTTCCAGAAAATAGAAAAAAGAAGGAAATAATATAGTGTGAAAGTTTTACGTGGAATGTTAGATGTCGTATTATCGTCATAATTATTTGTGTAACACTTTTTACCAAACAACAACTTTATGTTATCTAAGTAATCCTTCAACGTATAGAATGTTTGGGGTAACAGGCACTTTTTAACTATCTTTTTAAATATGTTTGTTTTAGCAATTTGTTTAATCAGACAACCCTGCGAGAGAGAAATCCGGGTTTTTGCGCTCTCGTAATAAACTGTAATAACAGTTTGTTTAGTATAAATTACTCATTAAATACGTGTATCAGTGCGCTTTTTATGCTAAAAGTTAAAGGTATCACTTTCCTTTACGTATTAGTCTAGAAAAGGCGAAAAGATCATAAGGTCGGAATGTAGTAGTATATTTGTTTACGTTTTGGCACAATTAACATAGAGAATCCCGTTTAATTATTCTGTATCTTTTTCCAACATTGTAATCTGAGCCTGTCCATTCACTGATAAGTTTATATTTCCAGAAAGTAGCGTAAATCTTAATTTGGTTGATTTAGAATCTTTCGCACTAGTCGATTGTTTACGTGCAGTTTGCATACAATAAAATTACTTTCTATTATGATTAAGACAATTTAGGGGATACTGCCGTTGAATGAGTGCTAAGCTCTTGTTGTAAGCGGAAATACATAACTTTTTACGTTATGTCATACACCTGAAGCGCTAACCTGTAGGCCTAATTTTTGCTGATCATAAGTAACGGAAATTAGTGTAGTGTAAAGTATGTTAAGTGGTTTAATCCCATTTCTAAGGGTGTAATCTGTGATGCAATGCGTGATAAGTGTGGATGTTGCTGTAAGAAAGTCAAAGATAGTGTGGTATGTGTAGGCTGTGGTTTGGAATTTCACTGGGATGACTGTAACGGGGAACAGAATGGGGAACTCAACGAGGCTCTCCCATGGAACTGTAGGCTTTGAAAAAAATACGGGAGACTCGCTGAGCAGGAGGCAAAAATTTGTGCCCTTCACGCTGAATAAGATCACCCGAAATTTGAACTATGTAGGTTGAAGGCGGAGAAAGATCTTGGGAACTGGGCAAAGGTGACACGCAATGGGCGAAAGAAGAACAGCTCTTCAGCTTTATCACATCTGACCTAACAGTATCTAATAAACTTGGTTTGTTGCCTTAAGTAGGAGGGGAAGAGCCTCGTCCAGCTGTAGGTCACAGTAGTGTACAGCAGACTTCTAGCAAAGAAACTCAATGTAGGTCAGGTACCAAAAGAGCGTAGGAAGAAATGAGTGTTGTTGCTGGGTACTAGTCATGGGAGGGGTGTAGGCCAGATGTTACGGGGCAGATTGGGCAGGGTAGCAGACCACAAGTATAGCCTTAGCCAGGTGGCAGAGTACCTAGGGAAGTTGTGCAAAGGTTTTGGCAAAGAGGATCAAGTTATTATAGTTGGTGGAGCAAGGAACAGCGTGCATAAGAGCAGTAATTGCATTAGGGGTCACCTGGATGAAATAAGACAACGGACGTGCCGCAGTGGTAACACCGGTTCCCATCAGAACACCGAAGTTACGCGCTGTTGGGCTGGGCTTGCACTTGGATGGGTGACCATCCGATCTACCAAGCGCTGTTGGCAAGCGGGGCGCTCTCAGCCCTTGTGAGGCAAACGGAGGAGCTACTTTATTGAGAAGCAGCGGCTCCGGTCTCGTAAACTGACTTATGGCCGGGAGAGCGGTGTGCTGACCACATGCCCCTCCGTATCCGCATCCAGTGACGCCTGTGGGCTAAGGATGACACGGCGGCCGGTTGGCACCGTTGGGCGTTAAAGGCCTGTTCGGATGGAGTCTAGTTTTTATTTTAGTTTTTTTTTACCTGCAGGAAATAGGAGTGGCAACTACTCACACAAGTGTGAGTTTTTTGGAAGTCCTGCATTTCCCTGACCAGCCCTTGGTAAACATTGCCTTGTGCTGTGTAACCAATGAGTCGAGCAGGCTGCTGCTAACTGAAACGAAATCTCATGTGAGTGCAATGCCAATTGCTACAACTGGTAGATGGAAACGTACTAGACATGGCCTACAACTGAATAGGAGAGGGAATGATAGGTCGGCTGAGCTTCTTGCAGATAATATCACACATAGCAAGGTCGCTGTGGTTACTGGTGTCAGAGGGGCACCTTTTTTAAGTTAGAATCAGGATTCAGGTACCCTGTTTCGAAAGAAGTGAAAATAACAGAAGAGCCTCACAAAATGCTTAATAAGACGCAGAAAAGTAAGGTTATCTTATTTCATCAGAATATTAGAGGATTGAGTAATAAGGTAAAAGAGCTTCTTGTCTGTTTGGAAAATTTAGAGAGCTCTGGAAAGATAGACATCCTGTGCTTGTTTGAGCACCACATAACCACAGGGTTAGATAAGTTACAAATAAATGATTACACTATTGCAGCTTGTGAGGTAATGGGCGAGTTGAGGCGTCCTGGAAAAGTTCGGAGGTGGCGTGGCCGCGCGGGGGCCTCTCGAGGGCCGCGGCCAGGCAACAACCACGTGGTGCCGAACGTTAGCTGAGCATAAGGGGTAGCCCCAGCGCGTGGTCCAGCCGCGTGGCTGGGAATTCCATGCTGACGCAGTGTCGATGAAGGAGACACGCCGGGAGTACCAAAGATGGCGAACTTTGTAAAACCTTAATGGCAGACATGTCACAGTTCATATAGACATTAATAGCAGCCATATGAATGATGATACCTCAAAAAGAAGCAAGTACATTACCATTATTTGCTCGATGATTCTGTTGGTGTAATCAGATTTTCAATATCTTTATTAGTTTAAAGTTTAGTATCTGACTGTAAATTATACAAGTAACATGCAGCAACGAATGTCCAAAATCTAAACGGGCCATCCAATTTCGTCGATCGACGTGTCTTTAGGAAGCTATTAGTGTAAACCTAACTTGGTATAAATTACTGGCATGTAACTTGAATAGTACATGAGTTATTGGAGGTCAAAGTGGCCGATTACTATCGTTCACGTCAGGCCGCAAGTACTCCACAGTTACACGAAAAAACGGTAGCAACATGTTTATAAAAATATTTATTCATTTATGTCTTTGTTTATATCCGATATATACTATTCATGAAGAAATTAGTCAAATATTTACAGTGTTTTAGAAAGCACAGAGACATTAGGCTACTGGCCTACTTTTGCTTGCTATTCCTTTGATATATATTTTTATATAATTTGTTTATGTATTTAATAATGTACGATAGAGCGTGTTTATGGTCCATCTGTAGCAATATTTATTTACTTTCAAGTTATTTAAATGTAAATCCAGTATTTCGAATGTGTTTTGTGGTGTCACCGCCAGACACCACACTTGCTAGGTGGTAGCCTTTAAATCGGCCGCGGCCCGTTAGTATACGACGGACCCGCGTGTCGCCACTGTCAGTGATGGCAGACCGAGCGCCACCACACGGCAGGTCTAGAGAGACGTACTAGCACTCGCCCCAGTTGTACAGCCGACTTAGCCAGAGATGGATCACTGACAACTACGCTCTCATTTGCCGAGACGATAGTTAGCATAGCCTTCAGCTATGACATTTGCTACGACCTAGCAAGGCGCCATAGCATATGATAATTATTATTGTGAAGCCTGTACAGTAACAAGAGCTATGTTCTACAATTGTGGATTAAAGTTAAGTATTCCAAGAGCTTCGTACTTTATTTGCTACTATAATTTCCCTTAACTGTTCCAGACCTCACGCCAATCTGCGTGAGCTTGCACGCGTGCATTTCGGCCTCCTCTAGCTACAAGGTGTTGGCTCTTCTGCCAACACTTCATGTTTCATTATGCTTGTGAGTGAGAGTTGGCTTGAAGACAGGGTAGGAACGCTCTAGCCAATCACAGCGATCGTTCCAAAAAGGACATGTAGAGAGACTGTATGGAAGTGGGGAGGAGCACCGTTCCCGGAGAGGACAAGGGAGTGCTGAACAGGGCGGTGTGGGACAGTACGGCACAGGACACGGGAAGTGTTGGACGCGACGGCACGACGGACGCACGGTCGCGGCAGACTTTGAGGGTGTGGAGCGGTTTGCACGTGGTCGCGAGAGATAGAAATACTTCGGAGTGGCGACTTATGAACTTGTTAGATTTCCGTGGTTTCTACAGTGAAGATGTAGTATGCGTTTGGAAGTGAATATCTCGGGAGCTATGTTGTCGTTCATAACTAATTACGTGCAGTAGAAATCTATTGTTTCCCTGTTATTTAACTTATATTTTATTTAATTGCTGGACCATAGACACCAGTAGGTGTTTTGTAGAAATATATCGCATTCTAAAAAGTACTTCTACTATCGTACTCATCATTTAAATTCGTTAAGATAGTACCTGCGCCGGCCGGGGTGGCCAAGCGGTTCTAGGCGCTACAGTCTGGAAATGCGCGACCGCTACGGTCGCAGGTTCGAATCCTGCCTCGGGCATGGATGTGTGTGATGTCCTTAGTTTAGTTAGGTTTAAGTAGTTCTAAGTTCTAGGGGACTGATGACCTCAGAACTTAAGTCCCATAGTGCTCGGAGCCATTTTTGATAGTACCTGCAGATTTTATTTAATTGCAGTCTTTCACTTACAAATTTCTACGTTACATTCGCAATTTCCGAGTGATAGGAACCTTCGACCATTCGATTCATGTGTACATTCATATTGTATACTGTAGACTCAGCAGTATTTGGCTTGTAATGCGACAACCACGTATCCCAGCCCCTGGACAACCAGACCAGCCAAAACTTTAAACATTTCAACTCTGAGTCAGAGGGTATGTAGTTGAGGGCCACACCACACCATCACATCGTATCATTTCTGTTTGAAAGCACGCAAGCTTACTCATACAGAAACAACATAGGGAAAAGGAGGAGATGTTACATATATGAAGATAGAGCACAAGTTCAAAAACAATGAGGCAAGTAGATATTGTAGTGAAGAGCTGATACATCTACATCTACATTTACATTTGCATAGATACTCCACAAGCCACTGTACAGTACGTGGCGAAGGGTACCCTATACCAGTGCTCGTCATTTCCTTTCCTACTCCACTCACAAATAGAGAGAGGGGAAACGACTATCTACATGCCTCCGTATGAGAACTAATTTCTCCTATCTTATCTTCGTGGTCCTTATGCGCAGTGTATGTTGACCGCATTAGAATCGTGTGTCAGTCAGCTTCAAATGGGAGTTCTCTAAATTTTCTCAAAAGTGTTTCTCGAAAGGAAGGTTGTAACGGAACATATTAAAGGCTTTACTTTACCGAAGTATGCGATACCCTCCAAATTCAACCAGTTTAACGAGTATTTATGATTATAGAAAAGTTATTGTGTATGTTAACAATGATTGCATAACATGTCTGCATAAACAGTCAACCCATTAAATTATACTGAGTAACTGACCCACACAAAAGTTTATATCACTTGATCACTGATACAGCAAATGTCATCATGTAAAAACACGAAGTTCATCTTAAATAATTAATATGAAGTACGAAAAATAGTGGCCAACTTAGGTATTTTGGATCTCCTTAAATAAAAATCACCCAGTGAAACCTGTTTGTTCACTAGGAGCGTTTTCACTCAGTATTCACGTAAGCAATCCTATTTTAGACGAAAACCAATGTAATTCTTAATAATTCATGTTATTTACTTATTTATGCAAATTAGAGAAGTCAATTGACAAACTTCTAAAAAACGGCCTTTTTGTAACAAAGAATTATTCTGTCAAGTCAACAAATCTGTCTGTCATTGTAATAACATGTTAAATTATGTCGCTCGATGCAAATTAATAACTTTTCTGCACAAATTATGATAACAGATGTACATGTGACTTATAAACTATATCTCTTTTTAATAGTTCTTTGACAATGTTATAAATACAAGCAGCAAGAAGGGTCGAGGGGCAGTCGGAATGTCACTTTGGTAAAGTGTGTTTGTGTGTTATTGTTTGAGGTGGATAAACAACGCAAAGAACATGTAAAGGAAGTACTACTTTGTGTTGTGTCATGGTCTTTGGTGGACAGTGGAATTAAGATGGCCACCAGAGTAATAAATACACTCTTGGAAATGGAAAAAAGAACACATTGACACCGGTGTGTCAGACCCACCATACTTGCTCCGGACACTGCGAGAGGGCTGTACAAGCAATGATCACACGCACGGCACAGCGGACACACCAGGAACCGCGGTGTTGGCCGTCGAATGGCGCTAGCTGCGCAGCATTTGTGCACCGACGCCGTCAGTGCCAGCCAGTTTGCCGTGGCATACGGAGCTCCATCGCAGTCTTTAACACTGGTAGCATGCCGCGACAGCGTGGACGTGAACCGTATGTGCAGTTGACGGACTTTGAGCGAGGGCGTATAGTGGGCATGCGGGAGGCCGGGTGGACGTACCGCCGAATTGCTCAACACGTGGGGCGTGAGGTCTCCACAGTACATCGATGTTGTCGCCAGTGGTCGGCGGAAGGTGCACGTGCCCGTCGACCTGGGACCGGACCGCAGCGACACACGGATGCACGCAAAGCCCGTAGGATCCTAAGCAGTGCCGTAGGGGACCGCACCGCCACTTCTCAGCAAATTAGGGACACTGTTGCTCCTGGGGTATCGGCGAGGACCATTCGCAACCGTCTCCATGAAGCTGGGCTACGGTCCCGCACACCGTTAGGCCGTCTTCCGCTCACGCCCCAACATCGTGCAGCCCGCCTCCAGTGGTGTCGCGACAGGCGTGAATGGAGGGACGAATGGAGACGTGTCGTCTTCAGCGATGGGAGTCGCTTCTGCCTTGGTGCCAATGATGGTCGTATGCGTGTTTGGCGCCGTGCAGGTGTGCGCCACAATCAGGACTGCATACGACCGAGGCACACAGGGCCAACACCCGGCATCATGGTGTGGGGAGCGATCTCCTACACTGGCCGTACACCACTGGTGATCGTCGAGGGGACACTGAATAGTGCACGGTACATCCAAACCGTCATCGAACCCATCGTTCTACCATTCCTAGACCGGCAAGGGAACTTGCTGTTCCAACAGGACAATGCACGTCCGCATGTATCCCGTGCCACCCAACGTGCTCTAGAAGGTGTAAGTCAACTACCCTGGCCAGCAAGATCTCCGCATCTATCCCCCATTGAGCATGTTTGGGACTGGATGAAGCGTCGTCTCACGCGGTCTGCACGTCCAGCACGAACGCTGGTCCAACTGAGGCGCCAGGTGGCAATGGCATGGCAAGCCGTTCCACAGGACTACATCCAGCATCTCTACGATCGTCTCCATGGGAGAATAGCAGCCTGCATTGCTGCGAAAGGTGGATATACACTGTACTAGTGCCGACATTGTGCATGCTCTGTTGCCTGTGTCTATGTGCCTGTGGTTCTTTCAGTGTGATCATGTGATGTATCTGACCCCAGAAATGTGTCAATAAAGTTTCCCCTTCCTGGGACAATGAATTCACGGTGTTATTATTTCAATTTCCAGGAGTGTATTTGAAGTTTACATATTTGTTGGTTTCGCTCGTTCTTTATCATCAAAAGCACATAAAAAACACGGGAACTCTTGTTTTTAACCCTAGACAACCAGATTTAGAGCCAGCATCAACATCGAGACACATCAGCGATCCAGCAAGCAGCAGTGATTACTACAATGCATTTTAATGGCGCCAACCTAACATCAAGTGCTAACAAGCTCCGTAAATGGGAGTGAAATAGTGCGATTATAGCAATTAGCAATATCTACGACTAGGCGACCATTACAAAAGTGGGGGCTCGTCCAGGATCTTTAAGTGCATCGATGATTATAGTGCAGCGATAACTTTCGTAAGTGCTTAGCATTCCAAAAAAGTTTATTTGTGCAGTGTGTCAACAGTGAAAATATGTCAAAAATAATTAAATAAATAAATAAAGTGTGTTTGTGCGACTACGAAAAACTATCATCACACCGCTCGGAAGATTAACATCTGGATTATGTCAATGGAGTTCATCAATCAAGACTTCAGCTTCGATAAAACCGAATATAAGTGAAGAAAGCCAACAAGAACACCGATCACGACATCACAGCATAGCTACATAAAGCAAGGTATTTTGTTGTTGTCATTTAAAATAATTAATAGTTAACATGTCTCTACCTGAGAGTGATGAGATCGTAGGAATTGTAAAAATTGAACCAGGGGATGGTGAACAATTAAACTTAACAGAGTGGCTAGCAGAGTTTGCAACTCAAATAAGCTCGCAACTTAAATAATCAAGTGAACAAGTAAGTTTGGATTTTAAACAATCAAGTGAACAAGTAAGTTTGAAACTTAAAGAAAACACAGATAGACTGGATAAGTTAAGTTTGGATTTTGATCTATTAAGTACTCATCTCAATGAGAAGTGTGAGGAAATTAAAACTACCCTCAGTAAGAACACTAGAGAACAGTTGATACACTTCAGAAAAGAATTTCAAGTTAAAGTTGAAAGTTTAAATGAAAACATACAAGCTAACACAGACAGCATTGCTGTCATCTATAACAGAGTAGATACTGAAGCTAAAAGATTAGATCAGAGAATAGACAAAACATCAGAAAACCTTAAACAAGAATACAACCTGTATACCACTAATGTAGATACAAAAGTAGAAAATATAAACACTAAATATACACAATTGGAGGACGCATTGATGTCCAAACAAACGATTTACAATCAAAATACAATGTATGGGCACATCCAAGTGAAATGCTTTCCTGGTGAAAATCTGCACCCTATTGACTTTATTCACCAATGTAAGGATATGTTTGTTGTAGGAATGTCAAATAACATAAAAATTAAGTTAATAAAACGGTTTCTAGAAGGGGAGGCCCTATCCTGGGCAAATGAGAATAATGATTCTTGGAATACTTTTGAAGAGTTTGAAGCTAAGTTTATTTGAAAATTTTGGTCACAATCCATACAAGCCAGATTAAAGTCAGAATTTCTAAATGGACCAGTGTATAGAGGGAAAGTAGGGGGAATGCAAAAATTTTGCAGAGATCAATTGAAAAAAACTTGCTCACTTGAATAACTCTTTTGATATTATGGCACAAATTGATGTTTTAAAAAGAAGGTTACCAGAGAGACTGCAGTGGGACTTGGTCCATGGACCAGACGATTCAATGGAAGAGTTCCTGAAATTTGTAGATAGATTAGATAGGGCCTTGGAAAGAGAAAATAACCAAAGTTTTGGCTCTGGCAACAACCAGTATGGGGGTGGAACAGGAATGTAAATAGAGATTATTATGGGAGGAGAGACTTTGAAAATTCTGGAAATAATGCTCCAAATAGGGGAGATAGGAGATATGAAAACGATTTCAGAAACAATACACAGGAGGGAGGATGGAGGAGAGATAACAGGAATGATAGAAATAGGTATTGGGGAAGAGAACAATATAGAAGGGGGTTTGTTGAAACTAGTGAACAAAACGACAACTACAAATGGACAGACCGAGGGAACCAGCCGGGAAACAGTGGACAGTCCCACTAGATGTCCGTAGTTTTGGGGCTAGACAATATTATGACAGGACAACACATAACCGAAACTGGAGAAGGAGAAGATACAATGTAAAGAGTAAGTACCATGAAAATACTGATGTTGTTAGAATGAATAAATTAGAATTTAATAAAAGGTTTTGGGATACTATGAGTAAAAGTGATACAGTTAATAAAAACAGTGTTCAAGCACAGGTAGTTAGTGAAAGTGTAGAAGTTGAAGGTATTGCAGAATTCCATAGTTGGGCTGAAAAAGATACTGGTGTTAATAACAAGTCAGACACACCACAAATAGAATCTATTTTGGGGTGTTTATTTGATAAGAAGAGGGATGACGAAGTGTTTAATGGAGCCAAAGACTCAATTGCTGAGATTCAGATACATAGGGGGGAAACTGAAGATGGGGTTGTTGTGGAGGAGGAGGAAGAAGTAATAGAGGGACATTTAAATAATGATCCTAAATCAAGTGATGTTATTGATGAGAGTGTGGAGGAAGAAATAAAAGTATTTGTAGAATTGAAAAGTGATTATGTGGTAAAGGTAAGTGATGTGACAAACATGGGTAATAATTAGGTTAATTTAAGTGAAATGCAGACTAGGGAGTGTGTATCTGAGGACAAGCTATTGCCGATTGGGAACTATGAAACACTAATCTATGACAATGGTAATAATAATAATATTAAAGAAAATATAAAGGGATGGAATGTAAATGTGTGTTTTCAAGAAAAAGGGGAAGAGTTTTTAGAAGTTTTGTGGAACAACTATGGAAACTGTATAAACAAAGATGCCTTTTGGAAAGAATTAGCAAAGGTAAGTGCAACCTTGTATCCTACATGGTGGACAAGAATCCGTAGTGGACTTTATAAAAAATGGGGTGAAAACAGTAGTTTGTTAAGTGACCCACACAATGTTAAAAAGAAAAAAAGAAAACAAAGGTTTATGTTTAAATGTCAATGCTTTGCAAACAGAGAGGGATGTGTCTTAAGTGTAGGAAAGAGACATTAGACTTAGGAACTAAAGAAATTGAAAATGATCTATTGTTTGAAAATACTGAAATAGACAAAGATGTTGAGCTAGATTATCCATATGTTAAAGTAAACATTGACATTTGCCCATTTGAAATTAAAGAAACCCCACATCCTAATGTGTATAGACTTATCTTTCCCAGATCAAGAAGGTTATTTGGATTAAGAAACATCATTGAATTGAAACCATATAAACATGATTAAGCACATTTCCCTGTTTGAATACAGTTACTTACCCATTTTCCATAAAGCATGTTATCAGCAAAGATTTTTATTGGGTGTGTCAAATAGCAACTACCACTCATCCTACAGACCATGGACAAGTTCCAGATCTCTGAGAGAATGTTTTTATATTTTTATTGTCACTATTGAATATTAAATTTTGAGACATCATCTTTACTTGCAACGGGCAAGAAGGTGACAAACATTTATTACTTTCTTTTTGTATTGTTGAATATGGGACATACTTGCACCAAATAAAAGACAATGTAAAAATTGTTGTGCAAGACCCATCATTTTGAGACTATTGTGTTCTTAGGCATAAGATTTGTGTACAATTTTCTACAGCTTATCAGATGTTCACCAAGTTTGATGTTTGTGTTATGTTGTGACCAATTTAAGTGTCCAATTTTGGTATTCATATGTTCTTGTACTATCTTGACTGTGTCTCAATGGGAGACAATATTTAAAAAACTTTTCTTTTTTTGCAAATGCATATTATACTCATACATGTGACTTCTCTAGCGTTTGTGTTTATATATCATGTCCATACTTATAATTCTGTTCTTTGTTTTCATTTCTTTTGTGTGGCTCAAAAAGAGCAGACAGTTGCAATATTTTGCTATGGACATATGACCTGTCCATCTATGTAATATATTTATGTTCCTTCTATTATCTTGATTAATCTGTGACTCAATGAGAACTGACTTTGAAATAAGTTACATATATTTTTTATATATCTTAAAATCGCATGTGATATATTTGTGTCTGTTTTTGATCATTTTCCATGTGGCTCACTGGGAGCAAAAATTAACATTTTTTTTACTTTCATATATTACTAAATATTTTTATTATGCTGTCATACTGAGAGCCATAACACAAAGTGCATTTGAAACAACACAACTAAAATATTTGCAGGAAAAAGTCATTTTGAAACGGTGTAACGGTCATTGCATACATACACATTATGCATAGTAAAACAAAAAAATTATTAAAGTAGTACTTTTCCAAATTTTAACCATTTGACACACGTGTCCTAGTCGGCTAATATCATTAACGTTCTGTAAATGATATTACCCGAGGGGGGTATTGTAACGGAACATATTAAAGTCTTTACTTTACCGAAGTATGCGATACCCTCCAAATTCAACCAGTTTAACGAGTATTTATGATTATAGAAAAGTTATTGTGTATGTTAACAATGATTGCATAACATGTCTGCATAAACAGTCAACCCATTAAATTATACTGAGTCACTGACCCACACAAAAGTTTATATCACTTGATCACTGATACAGCAAATGTCATCATGTAAAAACACGAAGTTCATCTTAAATAATTAATATGAAGTACGAAAAATAGTGGCCAACTTAGGTATTTTGGATCTCCTTAAATAAAAATCACCCAGTGAAACCTGTTTGTTCACTAGGAGCGTTTTCACTCAGTATTCACGTAAGCAATCCTATTTTAGACGAAAACCAATGTAATTCTTAATAATTCATGTTATTTACTTATTTATGCAAATTAGAGAAGTCAATTGACAAACTTCTAAAAAACGGCCTTTTTGTAACAAAGAATTATTCTGTCAAGTCAACAAATCTGTCTGTCATTGTAATAACATGTTAAATTATGTCGCTCGATGCAAATTAATAACTTTTCTGCACAAATTATGATAATAGATGTACATGTGACTTATAAACTATATCTCTTTTTAGTAGTTCTTTGACAATGTTATAAATACAAGCAGCAAGAAGGGTCGAGGGGCAGTCGGAATGTCACTTTGGTAAAGTGTGTTTGTGTGTTATTGTTTGAGGTGGATAAACAACGCAAAGAACATGTAAAGGAAGTACTACTTTGTGTTGTGTCATGGTCTTTGGTGGACAGTGGAATTAAGATGGCCACCAGAGTAATAAATATTTGAAGTTTACATATTTGTTGGTTTCGCTCGTTCTTTATCATCAAAAGCACATAAAAAACACGGGAACTCATGTTTTTAACCCTAGACAACCAGATTTAGAGCCAGCATCAACATCGAGACACATCAGCGATCCAGCAAGCAGCAGTGATTACTACAATGCATTTTAACGCCGCCAACGTAACATCAAGTGCTAACAAGCTCCGTAAATGGGAGTGAAATAGTGCGATTATAGCAATTAGCAATATCTACGACTAGGCGACCATTACAAGGTCTTCTACCATCCAGGAATTCCCATTTGCTTCGCGAAGCATCTCTGTTACACTTAACGTGTTGTTAGAACCTACCGGTAACAAATCTAGCATCCCGTCTCTGAACTGCTTCGATGTCTTCCTTCAATCTGACCTGGTACGGATTCCTAACACTCGAGCAGTACTCGAGAATAGGGCGCACCAGCGTCCTATCTGCTCTTTCCTTTGCAGGCGAGCCACTATTTCCTAAAATTCTCCTAATAAACCGAAGTCGACCATTCGCCTTCCATACCAATGTTCTCACATGTTCTTTCCATTTCATATCACTTTGCTACTTTACGCCCAAACATTTAAACGACTTGACTGAGTCAAGCAAGACACTAGTAATACTGTATCCGAACATTACAGGTTTGCTCTTCCTACTCATCCTCATTAACTCACATTTTTCCACATTTAAGGCTAGCTGCCATTCATCACACCAACTGGAAATTTTGTTTAAGTCGTCTTGTGTCTTCCTACAGTAACTCAACTTCGACACCTTACCGTACACCAAAGCATCATCAGCAAACAACCGCAGACTGTTGTCCAATCCTAACGCCAAATCATTTATGTATGTAAAGAGCGACAGCGTTTCTATCACACTTCCATGGAGCACTCCTGACGATATCCTTGTCTCTGATGAACACTCGCGGTCAACTACAACATACTAGGTTGTATTATTTAAGAAGTCTTCGGGTCACTAATGTATCTATCGACCTATTCCATATGCTCGTACCTTTATTAAGAGCCTGCAGTGGGGCACCATGTCAGATGATTTCGGGAAATCTAGAAATATGGAATCTGCCTGTTGCAAAAATGGTTCAAATGGTTATAGTCGGCGCACGAGCGTTGGGGCACAGCATCTACAAGGTAGCGATGAAACGGAGATTTTCCTGCACAACCATCTCATGAGTGTATCGTGAATATCAGGAATCCGGTAAAACATCAAATCTCTGACATCGCTGCGGCTGGAAAAAGATCCTGCAAGAACGGGGCAAACGACGACTGAAGAGAATCGTTCAACATGACAGACGTACAACCCTTCGGCAAATTGCTGCAGGTTTCAATGCTGGGCCAGCAACAAGTGCAGCGTGTGAACCACTCAACGAAACATCACCGATATGGGCTTTCGGAGCCGAAGGCCAACACACTTGATGACTGCACAACACAAAGCTTTACGCCTCGCCTTGGCCCGCCAGCACCGACATAGGACTGTTGATGACTGGAAACATGTTGCCTGGTCGGACGAGTCTCGTATCGAGCGGATGGACATGTGCGGGTACAGAGACTACCTCATGAATCCATGGACCCTGCATATCAGCAGCGGACTGTTCAGGCTGGTGGAGGCTTTTTAATGGTGTGGGATGTGCGCAGTTGGAGTGATATGGGAACCCTGGTAAGTCTAGATCCGACTCTGACAGGTGACACCTACGTAAGCATCGTGTCTGATCACCTGCATCCATTCATGTTCATTATGCATTCCGACGGACGTGGAAAATTCCAGCAGGACAATGCGGCATCCCACACATCCAGAATTGCTACAAAGTGGCTCCAGGAACACTCTTCTGAGTTTAAAAACTTCCGCTGCACACCAAACTCCCCAGCCATGAACATTATTGAGCATATCTGGGACGCCTTGCAACGTGCTTCTCAGAAGAGGTCTCCACACCCTCGTACTCTTACGGATTTATGGACAGCCCTGCAGGATTCCTGGTGTCAGTTCCCTCCAGCACTAATTCAGACATTAATCAAGTCATGCCACGTCGTGTTGTGGCACATTCGTCTTCTCGCGGGGGCCCTCCACGATATTAGGAGGGCGTACCAATTTCTTTGGCTCTTCATTGTATATGCAGATCCCCACTGGGAAATTTTGAACTATTTATGAGGAATCTGGATTCCTTGCTCTGCTACCTGTCAGACAGCAGCAAGCGGTTAGTAGGCTGTGGTGACTTCAGTGTAAATTTTCTAAAGGATTCTGGTTGGAAACACGACCTGGAAATCTTATTTGGATCCTACTATTTTGCCGCCATAATTAACTTTACAATACAGGTGGGTAAAGACAGTAGGACCCTGATTGACAATGTTTTCTTCGATGAAACTTTAAGTAAGAAAATTGCTGTTTACTCAGTGACAAATGCTCTCTCTCTGATCGTGATGCACAGTTAGGATAAATAACATAGCACCTTACAATGTAGATACTTCTCAGTGGAAACCAGTTAGAATATTTAATGACTCAAAGACAAATGTTTTTAAGAACAGTTTCCAGGAGATGACGTGGGATGTAATTTATAATGAACCAAATGCTAAAATAAAATTTAATCTATTAAATGATAAATTCATATCATTATTTGAAAATGGTTTTCTACATAAGCTACTCACCAAGGACACTAAACAGCCGTACAGAAAATCATGGACCACTAGAGGGATTAAAGTATCTCGTGAAAGGAGAAGGGAGATGTTTCTTTTGGCAAGAACAAGTAGGAATGATTCAGTAGTTGCACACTACAAGAACTACTCAAAATTACTAAGAAAGGTTGTTAAACATGAAATAAAATGTACATAATGTCAGAAATCTGTACTTCCGACA
The DNA here is from genome assembly GCF_023864275.1 of Schistocerca cancellata. Lineage (NCBI taxonomy): Eukaryota > Metazoa > Arthropoda > Insecta > Orthoptera > Acrididae > Schistocerca > Schistocerca cancellata. Next base: position 505,054,767 of record NC_064629.1, on the reverse strand, counting down.
ACAACTTAAGACTATATGGAATTTAGTGAAACGAGAGACTGGACAACCAGCAACAGAACAACATCACATCACTATCGAACTGTATGGAAGGGCTACAAATGATTAGTCATAGGTAGCAAACGCATTTAATAATCATTTCTTAAATATAGTAGAAAGCATAGGGGCAAATAGTCCAAGTGCAAAATCACAATAGTATGTTGACAATGTAACTTTCATAAACTTAAGTTATTTGAATGTGACTGTATCACCAACTTCTCATTCTGAAATTGAGGACACCTTACATTCTCTCAAAAATAAAAGTGCATCTGGTTTTGATGGTGTTTCCAACAGAGTGCTAAAAATTTGTTCCCATATAATAAACACAGTCTTATCTAACATATACACTCCTGGAAATGGAAAAAAGAACACATTGACACCGGTGTGTCAGACCCACCATACTTGCTCCGGACACTGCGAGAGGGCTGTACAAGCAATGATCACACGCACGGCACAGCAGACACACCAGGAACCGCGGTGTTGGCCGTCGAATGGCGCTAGCTGCGCAGCATTTGTGCACCGCCGCCGTCAGTGTCAGCCAGTTTGCCGTGGCATACGGAGCTCCATCGCAGTCTTTAACACTGGTAGCATGCCGCGACAGCGTGAACGTGAACCGTATGTGCAGTTGACGGACTTTGAGCGAGGGCGTATAGTGGGCATGCGGGAGGCCGGGTGGACGTACCGCCGAATTGCTCAACACGTGGGGCGTGAGGTCTCCACAGTACATCGATGTTGTCGCCAGTGGTCGGCGGAAGGTGCACGTGCCCGTCGACCTGGGACCGGACCGCAGCGACGCACGGATGCACGCCAAGACCGTAGGATCCTACGCAGTGCCGTAGGGGACCGCACCGCCACTTCCCAGCAAATTAGGGACACTGTTGCTCCTGGGGTATCGGCGAGGACCATTCGCAACCGTCTCCATGAAGCTGGGCTACGGTCCCGCACACCGTTAGGCCGTCTTCCGCTCACGCCCCAACATCGTGCAGCCCGCCTCCAGTGGTGTCGCGACAGGCGTGAATGGAGGGACGAATGGAGACGTGTCGTCTTCAGCGATGAGAGTCGCTTCTGCCTTGGTGCCAATGATGGTCGTATGCGTGTTTGGCGCCGTGCAGGTGAGCGCCACAATCAGGACTGCATACGACCGAGGCACACAGGGCCAACACCCGGCATCATGGTGTGGGGAGCGATCTCCTACACTGGCCGTACACCACTGGTGATCGTCGAGGGGACACTGAATAGTGCACGGTACATCCAAACCGTCATCGAACCCATCGTTCTACCATTCCTAGACCGGCAAGGGAACTTGCTGTTCCAACAGGACAATGCACGTCCGCATGTATCCCGTGCCACCCAACGTGCTCTAGAAGGTGTAAGTCAACTACCCTGGCCAGCAAGATCTCCGCATCTATCCCCCATTGAGCATGTTTGGGACTGGATGAAGCGTCGTCTCACGCGGTCTGCACGTCCAGCACGAACGCTGGTCCAACTGAGGCGCCAGGTGGAAATGGCATGGCAAGCCGTTCCACAGGACTACATCCAGCATCTCTACGATCGTCTCCATGGGAGAATAGCAGCTTGCATTGCTGCGAAAGGTGGATATACACTGTACTAGTGCCGACATTGTGCATGCTCTGTTGCCTGTGTCTATGTGCCTGTGGTTCTGTCAGTGTGATCATGTGATGTATCTGACCCCAGGAATGTGTCAATAAAGTTTCCCCTTCCTGGGACAATGAATTCACGGTGTTCTTATTTCAGTTTCCAGGAGTGTATAATGCTTCACTAACTCAAGGCATTTTTGCAGAGAGTCTGAAATATACCATTGTTAAAGCCGTCTTTAAGAAATTTCATGAGCTAGATGTCAACAGCTATCGACCTGTTTCACTGCTGACATCATTCTCCAAAATATTTGAGAAGATGATGTGTTCCGAAACAGTATCTCACCTTAGCAACTATAGTATCCTTAGTAAATCACAGTTTGGGTTTCAGAAGGGTTGCTCTACTGAGGAGGCCATTCATGCATTCATAAATCAAATTTTTCAAGCACTAAATAATAAAATAGTGCCGGTTGGTAATTTCTGCGCCTCTCTAAGGCATTTGACTGTGTGAATAAAGTATTCTCCTACATAAACTGACGTTTTATGGGATTGATGATATATCCAACCAATGGATAATGGCATGTCTAATCAAAAGAATGCAGAAAGTTGTAGTTAGTAATTCAAGCAACGTAATCAATGGACGTAATACTGACTGGGGAGAAATCACGTATGGGGTTCCCCAAGGTTCAGTCTTAGATCCACCACTGTTCCTCATATATACTCACAAAAAAAAGTTTTGCATCCAAGAATTCCGGAACCTGTACAGAAAACAGGAATAGAGATCAACTTAAACATCACTTCCGCCCTTTTTACTGTTCATGAAAACCACACATTGCGTGTTGTACCACCATACAGCGAGACCTTCAGAGGTGGTGGTCCACACTGCTGTACACAAAGGTACCTCTGATACCCAGTAGCACGTCATCTTGTAATGATGCGTGCCACTATTCGTCGTGGCATACTATCCACAAGTTCATCAAGGCACTGTTGGTCTAGATTGTCCCACTCCTCAATGGCAATTGGGCGTAGATCCTTTAGAGTGGTTAGTGGGTCACATCTTCCATAAACAGCCCTTTTCAATCAATCCCAGGCATGTTCGATGGTGTTCATGTCTGGAGAACATGCTGGCCACTCTAGTCGAGCGATATCGTTATCCTGAAGGAAATAATTCACAAGATCTACACGATGGGGGCGCCAATTGCCGTCAATGAATACAAATGACTAGCCAATATGCTGCCCATATGGTCGCACTATCGATCTGAGGATGGCATTCACGTATCGTACAGCCGTTACGGCGCCTTCCATGATCACCAGCGGCGTACGTCCGCCCCACATAATGCCACCCCAAAACAGCAGGTAACTCCACCTTGCTGCACTCGCTGGACAGTGTGTCTAAGGCGTTCAGCCTGACCTGCCCCACATAATGCCACCCCAAAACAGCAGGTAACTCCACCTTGCTGCACTCGTTGGACAGTGTGCCTCCAAGCACGTCTCCGACGATTGTGTGGTTGAAGGCATATGCGACACTCATCAGTGAAGAGAATGAGATGCCAATCTTAAGCGCCGGCTGGAGTGGCCGAGCGGTTCTAGGCGCTACAGTCTGGAACCGCGCGACCTCTACGGTCGCAGGTTCGAATCTTGCCTCGCGCATGGATGTGTGTGACGTCCTTAGGTTAGTTAGCTTTAAGTAGTTCTAAGTTCTAGGGGACTGATGAGCTCAGAAGTTAAGTCCCATAGTGCTCAGAGCCATTTGAACCAATCTTGAGCGGTCCATTCGACATGTTGTTGGGCCCATCTGTACCACGCCGAATGGTGTCGAGGTTGCAAAGATGGAGCTCGCCATGAACGTCGGAAGTTAAGTTGCGAATCATGCAGCCTATTGCGCATAGGTTGAGTCGTAACATGACGTCCTGTGGCTGCATGAAAAGCATTATTCAACACGATGGCGTTGCTGTCAGGGTTACTCCGAGCCATAATTCGTAGATAGCGGTCATCCACTGCAGTAGTAGCCCTTGGGCGGCCTGAGCGAGGCGTGTTATTAACAGTTCCTGTCTCTCTGTATCTACTCCATGTCCGAACAACATCGCTTTGATTCAGTCCGAGACGCCTGGACACTTCGCTTGTTGAGAGCCCTTCCTGGCACAAAGTAACAATGCGGACGCGATCGAACCGTGGTATTAACCGTCTAGCCATGGTTGAACTACAGACAACACGAGCCGTGGACCTCCTTCCTGGTGGAATGACCGGAACTGACCGGCTATCAGACCCCTCCGTCTAATAGGCGCTGCTCATGCATGGTTGTTTACATCTTTGGGTGGGTTTAGTGACATCTCTGAACAGTCAAAGGGACTGTGTCTGTGATACAATATCCACCGTCAATGTTTATCTTCGGGTATTCCGCGAACCGGCACAATGCAAAAAGGTTTTTTGATGTGTGTATGTAAACTATCTTCCGTTTAGTATACAACATGCAGAATTAGTTCTATTTGCAGACGAAACTAGTATTTTAATCAATCCAAACATAAGTACAGAATCAGAAGTAAAGAAAAACATAGTTCTTAAAATGTGATTAGGCTCATCCTCAATTTTAAAAAGACACAACATATTCAGTTCTGCATATCTAGATGTACTACACTAGTTTTAAGTGTAACACATGGTGAGAAAATAATAAATAGGTTGGAACTTCAAAATTCTTAGAGGTCCATATGGATGAGAATTTAAATTGGAAAATAAGACATTTTGGAACTCCTAAAACAACTTAATTCAGCCACATTTGGACATAGAATCATTGCAAATCTTGGTTCAAAAATGGTTCAAATGGCTCTGAGCACTATGGGACTTAACTTCTGAGGTCATCAGTCCCCTAGAACTTAGAACTACTTAAACCTAACTAACCTAAGAACGTCACACACATCCATGCCCGAGGCAGGATTCGAACCTGCGACCGTAGCGGTCGCGCGGTTCCAGACTGTAGCGCCTAGAACCGCTAGGCCACACAGGCCGGCGAAAATCTTGGCAATAGACAAATCAGTAAGTTCACATATTTTGCATATTTTCGTTCAGCAACGTCATATGGAATAATGTTCTGGGGTAATTCATATTTAAGGAAAAAAAAAGTTTTCATTGTACAAAACATGCTGTGAGAATAATATGTGGTGCTCACCCACGATAGTCTTGTAGACATCTGTTTAAGGATTTGCGCATTCTGATTACCGCTTCACTGTATATATATTCCCTGATGAAGTTTGTTGTAAGCAATCGACTACAGTTCAAAAGGAACAATGACGTACATAATTACAATACCAAAAGGAAAAGTGACATTTATTACTTCACATTAAGGTTTTCTTAAGCACAAAAAGGGGGTGCACAATGCTGCAACAAATATTTTTGATCACTTACCCACTGATATAAAATGTCTGACAGTAGAAATGTACAATCTGATAACAAATTGAGAAAGTTTCTCCTTTACAACTCCTTTTATTCTGAGAAGAATTTCTGTTACTGTAATATGTAGAAGGTGATGGGTAGAAATTACAAACTCACACCCGTATATCTTTCTTCTTTTTGAAAAAAAGATCTTAGAAATATTCAGAATGTAACAGTATGTAAAAATTAATTTGCGATTGGAATGTAAAATGACTTGTTCGACAGCACTACGATCTCTCGTCCAAAATTACCCGTGGAAAATGTAACTAACTGTCCTTAGGTAATTTATTGTACAGTTTTATTTCTTGGTAGAAACTGCTGTTTTGAGTTTCATGTTGAGTTTTCTTGGTAAAAGTAAGTTCAGTCTAGATCTTGTTCCTTTGTCATGGACTGAGCACTTTGCCCAGTAATTATCAATGTTTCTTTTGATTTGTACAACAGTTAAGTAAAGGTATTCATGCAGTGCAATTAAAATACTTAGTGTTTTGAAGAGATCTTAACAATGAGCTAGACAACTATTTTTGTTTATTATTCTTATGATCCTTTTCTGCAGTTTCAAAGCTGTGCTCATATTTTATGTTTTTGATCTCCGGGGAAGAATGTTATGAACTAGATGCATATATGAATATTATGCAACTAAAAGACACTGGCTGCTACATACTGATGACAGCAGTCTAAAAGCATAACATGCTGATGACATTCTGTTCGTAGGTATCTCTGTGTGTTCACACCACTTCAACTGAGAATAAACTTTCATTCCTAGAAATATGGCGTTTATTGCACTGTGTATAGAGATGCCAGCTACATTTAATTTAACAGTGTCATTTTCTCTCTTTAAACAGAAATTGATAGCATTTGTTTTCTTTATGTTCGATGTCTCTTTATTGTTTATTGACGAACTGTAAACTTTCTTGAGGATTTCATTGGCTTCCTCTGCGACGAGTTTTCTTGTTTGTTCGGTGACTATAATATCGCTTTTATCAGCAAAGACAATTTTCCTCCATTACTAAAATTAGTTGTAAAGTCAATAATTTATAGCAGGAACATTGCTGTTACTAAAATGCTACCCTGAGGAACTCCGATATTGATATATTTTGGCTCTGGTAAACGTTTTACTAAGGCTTTAGATTTATTTGAAGTAATTTTCGTCTCTGTTCTTTGTGCCCTCTCTGATAGATACGATCGGAACCAGTCACTAGCTATCACACTTATTCCTACGCTTCTAGGTTATTTAGTAGAATCTTGTCGTCACAGGTATCAAAAGCCTTATAAAAATTTAAAAATATACCTGTGACACACTCATCCTTGTCAAGAGCATCAAGTACCGCTTTTGTGAATTTTAGTACAGCTAATTCTGTACTTCCACCACTTCGGAAACAAAACTGACGACGAACACTTTTCTCCCAACAAGTGACCAGTTTGTTGATGCCGTCATTGTAAAATTGTAAAATTATATTAGGAAATCGGGCACTTAAAGTAATAGATGAGTTTTGCTATTTGAGCAGCAAAATAACTGATGATGGTCGAAGTAGAGAGGATATAAAATAAAGACTGGCAATGGCAAGTAAGTGTCTTTGAAGAAGAGAAATAGATTTAAGTGTTAGAAAGTCTTTTCTGTAAGTATTAGTATGGAGTGCAGCCATGTATGGAAGTGAAACACAGACGATAAACAATTTACACCAGAAGGGAATAGAAGCTTTCGAAATGTTGTGCTACAGAAGATGGGTAGATGACGTAACTAATGAGGAGATACTGAATAAAATTGTGGAGAAAGGAGATTTGTGGCACAACCTGATTAAAAGAAGGGATCGGTTGGTAGGACACATTCAGAGACATCGATAGGTCACCAATTTAGTACTGGAGAGAAGAGTGAGGAGTAAAAATCGTAAAGGGAGAGCAAGAGATGAATGCTGTAAGAAAATCCAGAAGGATGTGGTTTGTAATAGTAGGTCAGAGGTGAAGAGGCTTGCACAAGATAAAGTAGCATAGAGAGCTGCATCAAACCAATCTTCGGACTAAAAAAAAATGGTTCAAATGGCTCTGAGCACTATGGGACTCAACTGCTGTGGTCATAAGTCCCCTAGAACTTAGAACTACTAAAACCTAACTAACCTAACACACATCCATGCCCGAGGCAGGATTCGAACCTGCGACCGTAGCGGTCGTGCGGTTCCAGACTGTAGCGCCTTTAACTGCTCAGCCACTCTGGCCGGCTAATCTTCGGACTAAAGATCACAACAACAACAACCTGTTGCATCTGTTCTCAAGCTTGCACTCTTTATACCTGTAAATAAGAGACACACAAATTAACTGATTACATTACAACTTTTTTCTACCGTAAAACATTGATCAGTATGTCAAGTCATTTCTTTGGTGCCCGCCCGGTTAGCCGAGCGCTCTAACGCACGGCTTTCTGGAGCGCCTGGTCCCCGGCACGAATCCGCCCGGCGGACTTGTCGAGGTCCGGTGAGCCGGCCAGTCTGTGGATGGTTTATAGGCGGTTTTCCATCTGCCTCGGAGAATGCGGGCTGGTTCCCTTTATTCCGCTTCAGCTACAGTATGTCGGCGATTGCTGCGCAAACTAGTTCTCCACGTACACGTACACCACCATTACCATGCAAACGTAGGGGTTACACTCCTCTGGTGTGAGACGTTCCCTGGGGGGTCCACCGAGGGCCGAACCGCACAATAACCCTGGGTTCGGTGTGGGGCGGCTGAGAGGTGAAGTGGACTGCGGTAGTCGTCGTGGGATTGTGGACAACTGCGGCTGCGGCGGCAACGGAGCTCCTCCGTCATTTCTAGGTCTCCGGTTAACATACAACACTTCTTTTGTCCCTGAGACAATCTGTTAGACATATTTTAGAACACATCAGTGGAATAATCTTACAGTAACACAAAATCGAGAGATACAATGAAGAATCACTCAGTAATTAAAACAAAATCAAATCGTAAACACAATCGTTATTACTAGTCTGCATAATCATGCACTTCCTAGTACCAATACATCACGTATAATACGTACACAAGAATAAACGGTTCCCTAGGGATATACAGGGTGAGTCACCTAACATTACCGCTGGATATATTTCGTAAACCACATCAAAGACTGACGAATCGATTCCACAGACCGAATGTAAGGAGAGGGGCTAGTGTAATTGGTTAATACAAACCATAAAAAAATGCACGGAAGTATGTTTTATAACACAAACCTACTTTTTTTTTTAAATGGAACCCCGTTAGTTTTGTTAGCACATGTGAACATATAAACAAATACGTAATCTGTGCCGTTTGTTGCATTGTAAAATGTTAATTACATCCGGAGATATTGTAACCAAAAAGTTGACGCTTGAGTACCACTCCTCCGCTGTTCGATCGTGTGTTTCGGAGAGCACCGAATTACGTAGGCATCCAAAGGGAACGGTGATGGACCTTAGGTACAGAAGAGACTGGAACAGCACATTAAGTTCACATGCTAACACCTTTTTATTGGTCTTTTTCACTGACGCACATGTACATTACCATGAGGAGTGAGGTGAAGGTACACACGTGGTTTCCGTTTTCAATTACGGAGTGGAATAGAGTGTGTCCCGACATGTCAGGCCAATAGATGTTCAATGTGGTGGCCATCATTTGCTGCACACAATTGCATTCTCTGGCGTAATGAATGTCGTACACGCCGCAGTACATCTGGTGTAACGTTGCCGCAGGCTGCCACAATACGTTGTTTCATATCCTCTGGGGTTGTAGGCACATCACGGTACACATTCTCGTTTAACGTACCCCACAGAAAGAAGTCCAGAGGTGTATGATCAGGAGAACGGGCTGGCCAATTTATGCGTCCTCCACGTCCTATGAAACGCCCGTCGAACATCCTGTCAAGGGTCAGCCTAGTGTTAATTGCGGAATGTGCAGGTGCACCATCATGCTGATACCACATACGTCGACGCGTTTCCAGTGGGACACACACTATTCCACTTCGTAATTGAAAACGGAAACCACGTGTATACCTTTACCTCACCCCTCATGGTAATGTACATGTGCGTCAGTGAAAAAGACCAATAAAAAGGTGTTAGCATGTGGACGTAATGTGCTGATCCAGTCTCTTCTGTACCTAAGGTCCATCACCGTTCCCTTTGGATGCCTACGTAATTCGGTGCTCTCCGAAACACACGATCGAACAGCGGAGGAGTGGTACTCAAGCGTCAACTTTAGGTTACAATATCTCCGGATGTAATTAACATTTTACAATGCAACAAACGGCACTGATTACGTATTTGTTTATATGTTCAGATGTGCTAACAAAACTAATGGGGTTCCATTTAAAAAAACGTAGGATTGTGTTAAAAAACATACTTCCGTGCATTTTTTTATGGTTTGTATTAACCAATTACACTAGCCCCTCTCCTCACGTTCGGTCTGTGGAATCGATTCGTCAGTATTTGATGTGGTTTACGAAATATATCCAGCGGTAACGTTAGGTGACTCACCCTGTATATATATACATATAATGAGAGGGAAGAAAATACCGGTGTGTGCTATGCTAAAGATGATAATAATAATTAAATAGGTAGCTCTACTGACAGGAGACATCATAATGCAAAAAACAAAATGTAGAAACCGCTACAAATCAGTTAGGCAGTTCATTGAAAATAAGAAGATAATTCAAAACCATTCGTTTTATCAGTCTCCAGTTATTTGCTACAGATTCTTTTTTAAACCCTGAAGAACATCTACTTTTCCATTTCAAGAAAAAATCTTACGTCTTATTAACCAAATTCGTATCTCTATTCCAAAATGGTTGTTTGGTTCACCGACATACGCGGATGAAGAAAGCGAAAATTACAGAATTATTATGCTCAGGTCCAAGTTCCAGCTGATGTTATCCTGTATGGGAATAGTATTCTCTTTAGAAATGATAGTAACCAAAATCCCAAAGGAAAAGTAACCGATCGCACAGAAGATTTCAGGATAATAACAATACTGAAGGCTATCTGGATGTTATCAGGAAACTGAATAGCGGAATTTCTGAAAATTGCAAACGTCTACATATCCGCGGATGACATAATGCATATCCCACACACCGAGGATTGGTTCAAATGGCTCTGAGCACTATGGGACTTAACTTCTGAGGTCATTAGTCCCCTAGAACTTAGAACTACTTAAACCTAACTAACCTAAGGACATCACACACATCCATGCCCGAGGCAGGATTCGAACCTGCATGCATGAGGCTGTTTGCATGTACGTTTGTTACATTTGGTTCTGAACGAAACACGAAAGAAAACAAATGGAACTACTGTTTCACGGACACATGAAGGGCGAAGAAAGATGAATACATATACACAATGTGACACTTGTATAATTGTCCTTAAATATCTACATGGTAATAACACGTGTCGAAGTTCCCAAAAATATGTGTCATAAAAACGGATTTTATTGGTGACTTAATTACTTTTTTGAAACACATGGCTGCAGTTCCGTGTCAACTGTCAGTAAATGAGTGAATTATTAATATATACCTCTCAAATCATTTTGTACTTCAAATTTCTTGAATTAACTTACGTGCTGAGCTACAATAAAACACTCACTACAACTGCACAAGCACAAATTCGGTAGACGAAAAAAATGTTATGAATCGTTACCCATCTGATAATACGGAATTGCTAATATAAGAAATTTCAGACTTTGAGCAAAGAGTTTAGTTGTTGCTTGGATATAATCGGTATGTTAAAAGTGAGAAAACTTAGCGAATTGTCAGAAATATTCCATAATTGTAATGAATGGTGAAAAGTGACGAAATTTTGATACCATCTTCGTTAAGCTTGAAGGAATGTGATACAGAAATGTGACACTTGAGTATCAGTTACTTAGTATCAGGAAAATGTGAAGTTACCGGTAAAGTGTCAAATTAGCACAAAATGACAAAATTGGAAAAAGTTACTATTTATTTGGAAACACTATTTTCGGGTTTCAAACCGACAATAGAAGTAAGGACGACTAGGATTCAATATTCCGTCGACAATGATGTCATTAGCAACGGAGTACAAGTTCATCTTTTCGGAAAAGCTTTTTCAAAGCAACCATCCTGGCATTTTTCTTCATTCGATTTAAATAAACCACAAAAAATTAAATCTAGATGGCAAGAAGTGGATCTGAAGCCTTGTCCTCCCGACTGCGAGCCCAATGTGCTAAACACTGCTCCACCTCACTTGGTAAACTCAGAGCGGAGCAGTAACGCGGTATAACTTTATCATGTGGGACGCTAGTTCAAGCTAATTAATTCCTAGTGTGGGAGAAATTTTGGAAAATTTGTGCAACTTTGTAGCTATGATTGAATCTGAGCAGAGAAAATTTTGTTTTTGTCGAGCTGCTATCAGGTCCTCATCCGACCATCAAGACATCATCTTCCAGTTGGCCTGCGGCATGAGAACTATGCGTCTGGACTGCTGTACACCCTACAACTCCACGTGGAAATGTTGTCAAACCACAAACACAAGGCTCACAACGCGAAGTATGTTCGTTGGATGAGATGTCTTGCCAAAAACAATCGAATTACAGGTTCAGCGGACTCTTATGCAGCTTTGTAGAGACAGAAATCTCGAACTCGCATTTGCACATCGTACGTCGCCATGGCTGTCGGACGGCTGATTATTGAAGCAGTTGACTGAAACGGTTTCCCAGCTAGATGGTTTACCGATGCTTCAGACTAGCTTGCTTCAGCCACAGCATGGATCACATGAATTCGTCGTACAATTAAGGCTCCTGCCAGAGAAATTAAGAAAACACATGCATTTATTCCATCATTTAAACGGACCATATTGTACGTGTCCTCAAGAGTTCACAAAAATTTCAGTTTTGTATATCCTCTGACTGGTAAAATTTCAGAAAAGTAACGAAAAATGAAGAAAATCTGGAACAAATTACTTCATTCGACTCCGAGGTATTATAAACGCGAAAAACCTACCACTCTGTGCTCTCCTCACACAGGAAGTATCTGCACCGAAATGATTACAGATTTCGTAGTTGTATGTGAGTAGCGCTTTTCAGAAAGAGATTTGGTAAAACAGTGTGAAACATCAGAAAAATCACTGAAGCAATGTGTTTTAAATATTGCACTATATTGCTTTATTAACGCGTGTTGGTATAGGTATATTGACGAGATTATGAAATACGATACACATTGATATTCGTGGGGATATTTCCGAAACGTGTTTCTGCAGAAAATTTAGTAAATGCTACAGAAAGACGACCTCCACTTGAGTAGATAGTGTACATTATAGCTCGTGTGAATGTAGTGAAAATTGTGGAGGGCAGGTAATGATCATCATGCCGTAGCCCTATAGTAAACACATACTTTGCCAGTAAGTAGCGGAAGCGTCATGGTGGTTGTTAGAAAGCACAGGAAGTGTTTCACGAAGGTCACCGCCGCCTCCAGCAGAGTTGCAGTCGTATGCTAACAGCGCTACGGTTAGTACAAAAACTTTTGGTCTCCAAACACAATCGGATGTTCGCAAATTCAGCAGTCCCTACATCAGAGGCTGACGATATACTGCGGAAAACAATAAACAGCATCTCTTCGTCGCAACGAAAACATTTCTGAATCATTTACTCGAATGCTGCATCTCTTACGTTGCTCGAACAGATGTGATGCACAGGTTTTGCATGTCAGCTAGGGGAAGACCCCAAAAGCACTTTGCGAGCTTTTTACGCAGAGTAGAAAATCTGTTACCTTGGCCAGGCTACAGTGGGTTCCTGCACCAGAACCTTGACACCTTGGGGCAACAAAACAGAATGTAAGTTTACGTGGGGTTGCTGACTGAGAATTTCTTTATGTTACTAATATTTTTGTATTACTTGATACTACTAGTATTTTACACTACTAATACTACCGGTACTTGACTATGGTGATACTATTCTAAAAGGACTGTCGAACGGAAGCTGACTCAGGCTAGAACTGGCTATGAAAGCTCGTATACGATACATTTGTGAAGTACGCTATTTCGACCAAATCACTCCTGCCTACGTGATGCTAAGCGTACGAACTATCATACTCTATGTCTCCTCTATCATCTTCTGAATCATTGCACTCCCTCAAATAACTCTTACTCTACTTTCTGAACCACCACATAACGCTGGCATGTTCTCTAAATCATTTTCTGTATGAGGAACACGATTTTGGAATAATTTTCCTCTAAATATCAGAGAAATTAAATTCACAAGACAGATAAGTCTCCACCTTCTGTCACGATAGCCATCTTTCCCATACACTAGTCTGCAGCTCACTCTCGTCGGTCGCCCTCCCCAATAACTTGTCCCCCCCCCCCCCCCCCCCCCCAAATGGGACATAGTTCCTTACTTGAATTCTATTCATTCCTAACAGCCGCTGGCACTGTCATTTCAATCGTCTCCTCTTTCTCTATCCCTTCTGCTTCTGACGATACTAAAAATGGCTTCAAATGTGCTAAACTGATATATATTATTTTTTATGTCTTTTACTTCTACTATTACTATTATTAGTGTTGATTAATAATGATATTATTATTGTGCATATTTTTGTAATATAGTCGTCACATGGTGTTTCTGGTCAGCTGTAAGAGAGGTCGGGCTAATTAAGCAATAAATAAATAAATATTTGGAGTGTTGACTGAAAAGTGGCGGCAGTCATTCACATACATATCATTCGGTAAATATTTCATAGAGAATGTGAAATAGCCTCCACTTTGAAAATCGTAAATGGGTTTGTGAAGAACGGAAACCAGGGCTAAATTTTTACATTACCAAACTTCATTTTATGTACAGTACATTATTCCTGAAGCATAATGCTAAATTCATGATAAATGTAGTAAGAGTCAATAGGGACCCAAGGAAATTCAAACACTGCGAGGCAACGAGCAGCGGTATATGTGTAGATAACGCATGTTACATCATAGTAAATATAGAAGTATTCAATATACAGTTTCAACTTACATTTCACAGAACAAAAATTGTCCCATCCCTGAAAATTCTGTCTATCCATTTGCACTATCTGGCAACATCACAGGATTCAGAAGTGGCTGGAGGAAGTGTTGTCTTCCGCATGAGTTGTTAAAATGCTGTCTCTGCTCGTGGACCAGTGGAGAACGGCGGAAAATAGGCGCAGGGTCTCGAGCTCGAATCCACTCACACCTTACTTTTTTGTAAACAGCTTTTCGGCTGCCTTCTAAAGATATCAGTCTTATGGAACCTCAAAGATGATATGCTTCACTTTCTAACCAGACAGTAATAGCAAAACCTTCCGCGAGAGAGCTCGTGGCTACGTCAAGTTCAGAACACATGCTCGAGAGGTTTCTCGCCCTCCAGCGGCCACCGGGACTGGCCACCCGCCACTGGCCGCTTAACGGCCGTCGCCATCCGACCAGGTGATAGCGGCTTCAAATGGCTCTGAGCACTATGGGACTTAACTACTGTGGTCATCAGTCCATTAGAACTTAGAACTACTTAAACCTAACTAACCTAAGGACATCACACACATACATGCCCGAGGCAGGATCCGAACCTGCGACCGTAGCGGTCACGCGGTTCCAGACTGTAGCGCCTATAACCGCACGGCCACTCCGGCCGGCGTGAAAGCGGCGTGTCGCGTCTTGGGCACTTTTCTGCTCTCGTGTTGATAAGCATAACATTGTTTCTTATTTCACTTTGATTATCCACGTGAAATAACTTCGATAAACTGAGTGAACACCGTCCTGTTACGCAACATTATATGAGTGTGTTTATAAGCTGTCATTTTCTTACTTGAAATTCTAGTTACAAATTGAATTTAGCATGCTTCGATATTGTGAACGTTATTTAAACGTTATAAAATAGAGGTCTAACATTTGTAACATTTTGCTCTGGGTTTAATAGAGGGGTGAAGGCAGCAGAGGCAGCTTGAAACATTTGTGCCGTGTGTGGGGCTAGCGCTATCAGAAAAATTGCGTGAGAAAAGCATTTTATCGTTTCAAGAAAGATCATTTTGGCATGAACTATTTTCCACATTCAGAAGGTCTCAATAATTGACATATGTGATGAACTGCGAACGTTCATATCCTTCAATAGGCAAGATTTAGAAGTTTGATGAAAGAGTGCTACATGTTCTAATTCAAAGAAACACAAACCAAACGGGTGAGCATTACTGAATTTTTATTTGAACGTCATCAGTTCGCTAACTGTGCATTCCTGTGCAATATGGTTATTGGTGACGAGTTTTGATGCCTTTATGTTAACTTCTTAAGAAGAAATTAATGGCTGAGCCCTAAGAAATTAATGACTGAACCCTAAAAAAGACATCTCCTCGAGCAGTGTGAACAGATAATATTCTGCATGTGGTGGCAAAAAAGGGTGTTTTATACTACGAACTGTTCACATGGTTTTGTCCATCACATCTGGAATTTGTTGCCAACACCTGCGACACCTTTTGGTGGCAATGTGAGACAAATGGCCAACAAAACTGCATCAAATGATGCTGCTATATGATAAGTCACTCTGTTGATCTAACAAACAAAATATGCCGCTCATTCATGACACCCAACTACCACTGATTTATTTTAATAGTGGTCATTGTTAGCCAGATTACAGGACGTATGTGAATGAGAGTGCACCACCTACTAATTCAAATAACTAACGGTCATTATATTTTCGAACAGTGGAAGTAAGATTGCTGTGAGCTGTTTACACAACTAGATGTAAGAAAAAAATGGTTCAAATGGCTCTGAGCACTATGGAACTTAACATCGGAGGTCATCAGTCCTCTAGAACTTAGAACTACTTAAACCTAACTAATCTAAGGACATCACACACATCCATGCCCGAGGCAGGATTCGAACCTGCGACCGTAGCTAGATGTAAGATATATAACCTATGTAGTGACTGTCATTTCAGGTCCACAGGGGACGCTAATATCTTTTATGCAATTATTTGTAGAATTAATGTAATTACCAGAACAAAGAACTACATTGTCATTTTTGGTGCTCAGCCATTAATTTCTTCTTAAGAACTTAACACAGAGGTGTCATAACTCGTTACCAGTAACAGTACTGCATAAGAATGCTCAATACGTGAACTGATGATGTTCAGACTAAAATGCAGTAACTGTCAACGATTTTATTTTTGTTGCTTTGAAGTAGTGCATACAGTACATCTACACCCGATTCTGAGCCTTGCCTATTCAATGCAAATGTTGCACGAATGGTAAATGGCCACAGTTCACCACATATGTCACTTACTGAGACTTCCTGAATGCGGAAAATTATTCATGCGAGAACTATCTTTCTTGAAACTAGAACATCCTTTTCGCCCCACACAAGACACAAATTTTTCTGGCTGCCTCCGCTGCCTTCAGCTACATAATCTATTAAAGTCACAGGGTACAATATGTCACCAATGTTAGATCTTTTTCACGTGCGTGTCTGTTTTGTAACGTTTACACAACTTTCGTAAGATTCAAGCACCCAAAATCTGATTCGTAACTACAAGACTAATACTACACTTTCTGATAAGAAAATGACAGTTGATAAATACACTCATAGTGACCTACATGTGTTGTGTGACAGCCCGGCGTTCACTCGGTTTATCGATGTTATTTCAAATGGAAAATCAGACTACGATAAGAATCAGTTTCATGGTTACCAACGCGAGATCAGATACGTGCTCAAGATGCGCCACGGAGTGTTCTCCTGATCGGACGGCGGTTGGCGCCAAGTGACCGGTGGAGTGGGCTAGTTGCCGGTAGCCGCTTTAAGGCGATGAATTTCTCGAGCATAACGTGTTCTAATCTTGATTCAGACACGAGGTCTTTCGAGGAAGGTTCTGCTATTACTGGTTGGTTAGATAGTGAAGCAAATTTTCTTGGAGGTTCCGTCAGACTGATCCCTCTAGCAGACAGCCAAACAGCGGTTTAAAAAAAAGTAAAGAAAGGAGACGACGAGGAGATGCAACATTGTAACAGCTCGAGCTATAGACAAAGCTTCCTCCTGTCGCTTCTGCATTATACAGTGCTGCCAGTTCGTGGAGATACCAGAAATCAAGTTTTGTGCTGTCAGGAGCACAACAGAGGAATCTTTAGATGTTGAAACCTTACATTGCCGTCTTGCCAATCAGAAATGGGCTCAAACTGATGGAAAATAGACACTGTCATGAAAATGTACAAATGGACCTTACGAAATACATTTACAGTTAGAGAAAGCTACAAGTTATTAATTTCTTGCAAAAGGCAGTCTCAGACTTGGTCAGTTTACAACACTTCAGAAGACAATCAAAACAGTTGTTCCCAATAAGATTAGGGGTATCTGTGCAACGTTTAGAATATTTGAATTTAGTAGAAAATATCGCAAATGTTGGACAGTAAAATACGCAAGAAGAGAAATGGTTCAAATGGCTCTGAGCACTATGGGACTCAACTGCTGAGGTTATTAGTCCCCTAGAACTGAGAACTAGTTAAATCTAACTAACCTAAGGACATCACAAACATCCATGCCCGAGGCAGTATTCGAACCTGCGACCGTAGCGGTCTTGCGGTTCCAGACTGCAGCGCCTTTAACCGCACGGCCACTTCGGTCGGCGCGCAAGAAGAGAGAAAACGATTATTGTCTGGAAATCACTACTACTGGACTGGGACTAAAACTGGGTCAGCAAGCAGTTTTGGCAATTATGAAATATCTGGAATGTGAAAATAGGTGAAATTAGTGAAATATGGAGAAATGAGTCTATTTAAAGACACGGATACACGAAGCCAATTTCAAAACTCACGCAGAAAGGGTGGATGAGAAAAACAGCAGATCTGGGAGGAGGTAGGAGGAAAACTAGGGTCTAAAAACCAATTTGTTCTAGAAAAAGTTGTTATCTATGAAATTTAGGTTATTTCTTGATTTTCGCGTCATTTTCACTAACGACAAGAGGGCATATGGAAATTACGACTCTGATTTACGCCATGGGAGAGAGTCTGGCTGGCTCTAAGCACTATGGGACTTAACATCTGAGGTCAGTACCGAGCGAGGTGGTGCAATGGCTAGCACACTGGACTCGTATTCGGGAGGACGAAGCTTCAATCCCGCGTCCGGCCATCCTGATTTAGGTTTTTCGTGATTTCCCTAAATCGCTCCAGGCAAATGCCGGGATGGTTCCCTTGAAAGGGCACGGCCGACTTCCTTCCCTGTCCTTCCCTAATCCGATGAGACCGATGACCTCGCTGTCTGGTCTCCTCCCTCAAACAACCCAATCCAATCCAATCTGAGGTCATCAGTCCCCTAGACTTAGAACTACTTAAACCTAACTAACCTAAGGACATCACACACATCCATGCCCGAGGCAGGATTCGAACCTGCTACCGTAGCGGTCACGCGGTTCCAGACTGAAGCGCCTAGAACCGCTCGGCCACACCGGCCGGCCGACCGCAGCAGTAGCGTGGTTCCGGACTGAAGCGCCTAGAACCGCTCGTAAATAGCGGCCGGTGGAGAAAGTCTGGATGTGACATATTTTCCTGTGGGAGGATGAGAAGGAAACATAAGTCACGTCTTCAGGCAGGACTAACTAGCCGCCAATACACTACGTAATCAGAAGTGTCACGACGCCTATTAGGTGACATTAATATGGGGTGTGTCCACTCTTGGCCATTATGAAGGCTCTGTCTCTGCTGCGAAAGCTTTCAGTGAGTGTCTGAATGTCTGAAGTGCAATAGTAGCCAATTCTTCCTCAAAAGTCTAAACCAGAGAAGGCAGTGATGCTGAACACAGGTGTCTGGAGCGAAGTCTGCGTTCTGACTCATCCCAGAAGTGTTCTATTGGGTTCAGATCGGCACTCTGGAAAGACCAGCCCCTATCAGATGCTGCTTTATGCCAGGGTGCATTGTCATGCAGATACAAACAATCATGGTCTCTGAACTCTTTCTCTGCCGTATGAAGTACAGAATTTTGTAAAATGTTTTCGCATCTCACCATAACCACAAAAAGCATTCTCATTCCCTAAATCCACCTCCTCGGTACTTCACAGTTGACAGTGCACGTGATGGCAGGTAACGTTCTCCATCGGTTTGCCGTAGGGTACAGAGACAATTATAACTCGTTTCCAATCATCCAGTTTCCAGTGGTCTCGCTCTTTACACCACATCAAGTATCGCTTGGTTTTGGCTACAGATGTGCGTGGCTTATAAGGACCTGCTCGACCATATTATCCCATTATTTTTAACTCCCTACACTCAG
Source organism: Schistocerca cancellata (assembly GCF_023864275.1). Classification (NCBI taxonomy): domain Eukaryota; kingdom Metazoa; phylum Arthropoda; class Insecta; order Orthoptera; family Acrididae; genus Schistocerca; species Schistocerca cancellata. The sequence continues at coordinate 505,035,497 of NC_064629.1, read as the reverse complement.
TCATTGTGCTAACTGATCTGTTGGTAACACTTTGGAACTCAACGAGTGATTCCTTCCACTGAATTCATGCGATTTTTTACAACCATCCTCTGTAATGTTGGACCGTACGTGTCCGCCATTACTCGAGGTCTGCCTGGTCTTGGTTTTGTTGTAGTTGTTCTTTCACGTCTCCACTTCACAGTTACATTAACAGTAGTCTTGGGCGTCTTTCGAAGGGTTGAAATGTCTCCGATGGATTTGTTACTCAGGCCACATCAAATGACTAGTCAACGTTCGAAGTCAGTCATCTCACCTGACAAACCCATTCTGCTGTTACTGCTTCGCTACTGGCAACACAGCTCTCTCCGCCTCCTTTCATACAGACGGGTCCGCCTCTTGTGACATCTAGTGGTCAGTTCCGCGTTAACTAGGGGTGCTCGGATACTTTTTATCAGATAGTGTAATGTTGATACTGGAACTGTCACAACAACTTAAAAGGCTGTGCTCAGATTTCAGGAAAATTAATGTAGTATGCAAGCAACACCCTAGTATATACCAAACATATCCCATGTGGTTTGAATTATTTTGTTATTAGTATGTGAGTGCTTACACCAAGAATTTGTCGATTTCAGCTGGACCAAAACTACATTATAATTAAATAATATAGGAATTTGGCGCCAAAGCTACAATCTTCAATCTATGAATATTACAGTGTGCTCCCTGCCGCCGTTGGATAAGCAGCTGCAGCAGCAAGTCGTATACTCCTAGCTCACTCATTTGTTACATATTTTAATTCTTAATTTCTTTGCGTGTTTTTGGTACTTGCATTGTTTAATTCATAAATTTCTGGCGTATTATAGTATTTGAGAGTTGTAGCATCGCGTTTTAGTACCCGAATAGTGTAAAATCGCGTAGTCTCCTTCCGCCGCCGAGCAGTGTGTCAGCAGTGCGCAAGTAGCAGCATTACTGCATTTACTAGGCCATCTTGTATTTTAATAACCGTTTAAATTTTGTGTCGATTTGTTTGCGCTCTCTGTAGATTAGTTCAGACGTTCGTTGCACAACAGTTTTTAGCATGGATAGGAACTGCAACTGCTGTGTTCGGATGCAGGCTGAGTTGGCATCCCTTCGCTCCCAGCTTCAGGCAGTGTTGGCTTCGGTCACACAGCTTGAGGCTGTTGCCAATGGGCATCACTGTGGGGGTCCAGATGGGGTTTGTCAGAGACGGCCAGCTCGTCCCACGCATCCCCCGATCGGACTAAGACTGTGGTTGCCCGGGATACTGCCCGCATTGAGGCTGATCCCTCACCTGTGGTAGAGTGGGAGGTCGTCTCAAGGTGTGGCAGGGGGCGAAAGACATTCCGGAGGGCTGAACGGAAGGCCTCTCCAGTTTGTCTGACGAACCAGTTTCAGGCTCTGTCTCAGGCTGATACCGATCTTCGGCCTGACATGGCTGCTTGCCCTGTTCCAGAGGTTGTCCCTCAGTCTGCAAGATCCGGGCAGTCGCAGAGGGTGGGCTTACTGGTAATGGGGCCCCTTAGGGATATGGCAGCAAGAGAGGGGAAGAAAACCAATGTGCACTCCGTGTGCATACCGGGGGGAGTCATTCCAGATGTGGAAAGGGTCCTTCCGGATGCCATGAAGGGTACAGGGTGCACCCATCTGCAGGTGGTCGCTCATGTCGGCACCAATGATGTGTGTCGCTATGGATCGGAGGAAATCCTCTCTGGCTTCCGGCGGCTATCTGATTTGGTGAAGACTGCCAGTCTCGCTAGCGGGATGAAAGCAGAGCTCACCATCTGCAGCATCGTCGACAGGACTGACTGTGGATCTTTGGTACAGAGCCGAGTGGAGGGTCTGAATCAGAGGCTGAGACGGTTCTGCGACCGTGTGGGCTGCAGATTCCTCGACTTGCGCCATAGGGTGGTGGGGGTTCGGGTTCCGCTGGATAGGTCAGGAGTCCACTACACGCAACAAGCGGCTACACGGGTAGCAGGGGTTGTGTGGCGTGGGCTGGGCGGTTTTTTGCGTTAGATGGCCTTGGGCAAGTACAGAAAGGGCAACAGCCTCAACGGGTGCGGGGCAAAGTCAGGACATGCGGGGACCAAGCAGCAATCGGTATTGTAATTGTAAACTGTCGAAGCTGCGTTGGTAAAGTACCTGAACTTCAAGCGCTGATAGAAAGCACCGAAGCTGAAATCGTTATAGGTACAGAAAGCTGGCTGAAGCCAGAGATAAATTCTGCCGAAATTTTTACAAAGGTACAGACGGTGTTTAGAAAGGATAGATTGCATGCAACCGGTGGTGGAGTGTTCATCGCTAATAGTAGTAGTTTATCCTGTAGTGAAGTAGAAGTGGATAGTTCCTGCGAATTATTATGGGTGGAGGTTACACTCAACAACCGAGCTAGTTTAATAATTGGCTCCTTTTACCGACCTCCCGACTCAGCAGCATTAGTGGCAGAACAACTGAGAGAAAATTTGGAATACAATGCACACCTTTTTCCAAAGCTGTTTCACAGAGGAAGACCGCACTGCAGTTCCTTCTCTAAATCCTCGCACAAACGAAAAAATGTCTGACATCGAAATAAGTGTCCAAGGAATAGAAAAGCAACTGGAATCACTCAACAGAGGAAAGTCCACTGGACCTGACGGGATACCAATTCGATTCTACACAGAGTACGCGAAAGAACTTGCCCCCCTTCTAACAGCCGTGTACCGCAAGTCTCTAGAGGAACGGAAGGTTCCAAATGATTGGAAAAGAGCACAGGTAGTCCCAGTCTTCAAGAAGGGCCGTCGAGCAGATGCGCAAAACTATAGACCTATATCTCTGACGTCGATCTGTTGTAGAATTTTAGAACATGTTTTCTGCTCGAGTATCATATCATTTTTGGAAACCCAGAATCTACTATGTAGGAATCAACATGGATTCCGGAAACAGCGATTGTGTGAGACCCAACTCGCTTTATTTGTTCATGAGACCCAGAAAATATTAGATACAGGCTCCCAGGTAGATGCTATTTTTCTTGACTTCCGGAAGGCGTTCGATATAGTTCCGCACTGTCGCCTGATAAACAAAGTAAGAGCCTACGGAATATCAGACCAGCTGTGTGGCTGGATTGAAGAGTTTTTAGCAAACAGAACACAGCATGTTGTTATCAATGGAGAGACGTCTACAGACGTTAAAGTAACCTCTGGCGTGCCACAGGGGAGTGTTATGGGCCCATTGCTTTTCACAATATATATAAATGACCTAGTAGATAGTGTCGGAAGTTCCATGCGGCTTTTCGCGGATGATGCTGTAATATACAGGGAAGTTGCAGCATTAGAAAATTGTAGCGAAATGCAGGAAGATCTGCAGCGGATAGGCACTTGGTGCAGGGAGTGGCAACTGACCCTTAACACAGACAAATGTAATGTATTGCGAATACATAGAAAGAAGGATCCTTTATTGTATGATTATATGATAGCAGAACAAACACTGGTAGCAGTTACTTCTGTAAAATATCTGGGAGTATGCGTGCGGAACGATTTGAAGTGGAATGATCATATAAAATTAATTGTTGGTAAGGCGGTTACCAGGTTGAGATTCATCAAAATGTAGTCCATCAACAAAGGAGGTGGCTTACAAAACACTCGTTCGACCTATACTTGAGTATTGCGCATCAGTGTGGGATCCCTACCAGATCGGGTTGACGGAGGAGATAGAGAAGATCCAAAGAAGAGCGGCGCGTTTCGTCACAGGGTTATTTGGTAACCGTGATAGCGTTACGGAGATGTTTAACAAACTCAAGTGGCAGACTCTGCAAGAGAGGCGCTCTGCATCGTGGTGTAGCTTGCTTGCCAGGTTTCGAGAGGGTGCGTTTCTGGATGAGGTATCGAATATATTGCTTCCCCCTACTTATACCTCCCGAGGAGATCACGAATGTAAAATTAGAGAGATTAGAGCGCGCACGGAGGCTTTCAGACAGTCGTTCTTCCCGCGAACCGTACGCGACTTGAACAGGAAAGGGAGGTAATCACAGTGGCACGTAGAGTGCCCTCCGCCACACACCGTTGGGTGGCTTGCGGAGTATAAATGTAGATGTAGATGTAGACTACAGTAGTAAATCGTCAGAAACCGGCCAGTTTAGGCTCGTGACGCAGATGGGTTCCTCTTTGTGGCAAAAATGATAAGTGAAGAGTAATGAAAGCTTTTCGGACACTAAGAATGTCAATTTGCAGACAATGTGAACAACACAAGAAAAAGTTGGAATTTAACCAGAATCCGGCCAGCACTGACTTTGGACGCAAACCGGTTCCTCTTAATGACACTCGAGATATGTGAGTATTAATGAGAGCCAACTGCACAGTAGGAATGCCAATTTGCAAGCAAAATGAACACCACGAGGAGAAAGGTGGAGTCTATCCAAGTTGTACTGTAACCTCAAGAGTTCACGTACGTTCGTCTACTCCATCTTAATATAACGTTGTGACTTCCATGTAAGTACTATAACAACTATATTTAAGGATTTGTTCTGGGATTCTGATGTGGTGGTTTAGCAGAAGAAAATCGTCTTAACAATGGTACGACAAGAACTCGATTCCCAAACCTAGTCTAAGAGTTCACTGTGTCGGTGACAAATCACTCATGGTTGATTTGTCCCTCTGTTTCTGCCAGATCATGTTTCTGGCATGTGTCATTGTTGCGCTTCTCTTCCTACCTGCTGAAACAAGGGTAGAGGTAATCGTCTACACGCGTATTATAATCTGTATGGTATTTGTTACTGGGTAAAAACCTACTCTAGTCTTTTCCACGTCTACCAGTCTGCAGGCTCGTATATCATATTAATTCAGTCGTATTCCGGGAATCCGACGGAGACTGCTCTCTGGGATGGGGAAATAAACTTAGAATTAGAGTACTGTTTGGGTTTAATAAATTATTTGACTTGACATTATTGATTATTGCAGTATTACTGTGTTAATATTAATTATATATAGTAATCTGATACAATATTTTCAAGAGTTCCTGTAAAGATATTCTTCAATGGAGTAAAAGCAGCTGACCAATACCAAGTTTGTACATTCTGTCCTAAACTCCATAGCATTAACGTCAAGATATTGTTGACAAATTGTTGAAAACTTATGTACCCCCGCATCTGAAATTCTGAATACTTTCTGTGCTAATGCGAAGTACCTGTTGTTTTTGGTCCTTGTAATATATTCACATTTCACTCTTTTGTTTTTTAGAAGCTGCAATATTAGTAACGATAAGGACATTATAAAAAGTGAAACAGTTGTCAAATTACCAAGGTTTTTGAGGAGGCATCAACAGGATGTCCTAGAGCAGGAGTCGTGAATCTTTTTTAACATGGCCCACTTTTGTACCTCTGCTAGTAGTAAGATTTTTTAACCGACAACAAGTTCCACATTAATGTTAATTCACGAAGTGGGGAAGCAACTTCGCTTTTATAAAAATTATAAAGCAAAGTTACAGGAAGTTAAAGCACACAATAACAATTGTTTACCAAACATTTCACAATTTTCACAATATTACGAAAACCTAACGAAAATTTGTTTACAATCCGCACAACGTACTGGCCATCATGAAAGCTGGGACGCCCACTAGTGAGCAATGGGGAACAGGTTGACTGCCTTTGTCCTACATCTAACACAAGATGAATTGTCATAACATGTTTCCAGAAAAGTAATTCTGAAATGGTTCTGGATGGAAATAAACAGAATAACTAGTGTCGTTTTTATTTTTCAGTTCTGTTATAGCAATAATCATGTGTACTACAAGTGTGGGTGAATTAAGAAGTTTTATTGATCCTACAATGTAAGTTGTAAGGTTGTGGTCTATGTGTAACCCACAAACTTGACGCTATCTATTTCTTTCAGTGTTTGAAATTAATGACTGTATGAGCAAATTCTCTCTACACGCTTATAGATGACGTGACGTCAAACCATAAAAAGGCATAAATGAAAGCCAACCTGCCAAAACCTCTTTCACCCTCAAAACAAAATTACAAACGCTCAGGTTATAGCTTTAGGCTTAAAATAGAAAAACAACCATGAACTTTCTGTAATATTTTATTAGAAATAATCGAGACCTACAGGAGATGACATATACGCATTGTAAAATCTCGTTCTGTGTGACTTGCTTTTACTTACGGGGATAGAAAAAATGTTGTCTGATTAGTGAGAGAACAATAATTTAATAGTTTTGAAAATCAGATAAGCCTCCAATTTGAGGATGATTCTTGATGGAATCGACAGTCGCAGCACACAAATGGATTTACATTAGCGAGAGTGGTACGAAAGGTTTATTTCCTAGTGCCATATTTTATAATTATGGTTAGGTTTACGGCTTAGAAAAAAAAATACCTATCTCGCCTTAGATCGGTATGCAAGAGGCAGAGGGCTTCTCTGATGAGCTGATTCCTTTTGTTTTGACCGTGAAATCGGAAAGATAAAGACCACAAGCTCTTGAAAAGGAAGAGAATTACTCTCTTAATTTTTACGTAGCGCACAAGAGGCCATTTTGATACACTCCAAGCCAGCCAGGAATTACTCTATTCCCACTTACTTCCTTTTACAGCCTAGGAGAAGTGCTAAACTCATCGCCTTCTATTCAGTAAAACGTCCCATAGGACAATAACAACGTTGTACACCGATTTATTCGCTTGATTAAGTAATGAACGATCATATTCCCATCCGCCCACGCTCTATTCAACACTAAAAAGTAAACATGCCAGACTGTGACAAAACAAGATCAACCTTAACAAATCTACTGTTTTTCTGCAGAGATGATAATATTCCATAAGGCACGTAAGTTATCTACTGTAACGTTTCGGCATCAAAACGTGTTTGAGTAAAAAGAAAGAAGAAATACATGATTTTAAGAGAAATGCAGATCTCAGTCACAATTAAGCATTGAGGCACTGAATTAACTTCAATGGCGACAAGTGAAAATTTGTGACGGACTGGGACTCGGACTTGGATTTCCTATTTTACGTGAGCGGTCATCTTAATCATTTTTTTAGTGCGACTCGATACATTAATACAAAGATAACTTTTGTTTCTTCACATATATCACAAATACAAACACTTCAAATAATGTTAAGGTGAAAAATGTGCTGTACCATTTGAATAAGATTTTTGTTTTAAGTCCAGTGGTCTTATATGGACCCAACAATGGTAAACACAATAAAATTACAATGCAAATAGAAACCTGTGTGAGAGTGATGTATTTTATTAGGAAAGAACATAAAACAGAATATAACCAAACGGAGAATACTCTTCCATTAGCACGCCATAAGAGCGACCATTGCTCGAAACATAAAAAAATAAACTCTGTCTGTTCCCAAGTCTCCACAGCAGGGACTCGAGTATATCTTCTCGGAGTACGTTCGTCTTCAGCGTTCCATTGCTAGACGCAAATCAGAGTCCACCAGAATCAACTTCTTATTCATCGTGTCTTTCTTGTAGGGAACTCCGAAAGTCAAGCACGTCTTTGAGACTACCCCAGAAAAGATAGTACACAGAAAGCCCTTTGATACAGTTCATCGCACGTGTCTTTCGTTGGGGAAAGCATGTCTCAACCAGGCGAAGGAGTATTCTGGGCTTGTGTGACGGCACTCAGAGATAGAAGGCAGGCAGCTTCCGAATTACAAGCCACATAATATCCGATGACGGTTCCAGGCGATGTTCATCCGCGTCGGTCCCACGACACCGCGTGCACAGTGGGGTTCCGGCCAGAGCAATGTTGTGCAGTCTACGTCGTGCTGGAAACTTTTCGTTAACCACAAGGTACCAGGTGGTGCATAAATTCGTCGCGAAATACGTCTGGTGAGTCGCTCGCTACCCGTGGGTGGTGCCTCTCGGTCACATTCCGATGGTTATTCGTCATTAGCAGACCGTACACATCACGGAACGTAGGTGTTTTGATGTGTGAGAGCGCAGACACGATGTGACCAAGTGAAACAGGTGGCAGGCAGGACGGAGGCGCCACTACATCAATGAGGAAACCAGTGGGGCCATATCTTGAGCAAGGCGTTGATATTAAGGGCCGCCGCAAATGCACTAACACTGATAAGTCCCAGTCCTCTGCTATGATAGGGGAGAGTGAAGATATCATATCGTACACTGACGGAAAAAGAAATCGCAATACGAAGAAAGAGTTGTGCGACATAACCGAAAGTTATGTCTCTACATGTTTCTACAACCGAAAGGTGATATCTATTCAGATTTCAAGCCAGCCGCATAAGAGTGGCACTCGTAGCACCACTATTAAATATGTAAACAGGTTTGCTTTAAACACACACTGTAATGGTCGTGAGCGTTAGTTACCTCTGAGATTGGATGTGGTGACTTTGTGTTAGGCGGCCGGAGTGGCTGAGCGGTTCTAGGCGCTTCAGTGTGGAACCACGAGACCGCTACGGTCACAGGTTCGAATCCTGCCTCGGGCATGGATGTGTGTGATGTCCTTAGGTTGTTAGGTTTAAGTAGTTTTAAGTTGTAGGGGACTTGTGTTAGTCAAGGACGCCTTTAACGTGACAAAGGAGCCAATATCAACACCTCTCTGATTTTGAAAGAGATCTTTTAACAGGGCTACAAGAAGGTGGAGGATGTCCCTTGTGCGATATTGCAGGAAGGCTTCGGTTGAATGTAGCCACTGTACATGATTGTTGGCAGTAGGGGTAACAGGAATGTTCGGTCGCAAGAAGGTCGAACCCTGGACGGCTATATGGCACTATCAAGATGGAAGACCATCAAGTATGGCTATCGCTCTGGCGCTCATCTGAAACAGCAGTCTGAGCAGTAGTTGGCACTGCAGTGACACAACGAACTGTTACAAATCGGTTACTTCAAGGACAGCCACAACCTGACACCCTGTAGCGTGCGTTCCACTGACCTCAAAACACCGTCGTTGGCCACTTCAGTGTTGTCAAGCGAGAGCTCATTGGAGGACCGAGTAGAGGTCTGTTGCGTTTTCTGATACAAGCTGGTTATGCCTCGGTGGCAGTGCTGGAGATGTGTTGGTTAGAAGGAAACCATTTCCGCACTCTATACGTGATTGGAATAATAGAGAATTGTTAAGGTGGTTCGATGAACCCTCTGCCAGGCACTTAAATGTGATTTGCAGAGTAACCGCGTCGATGTAGATGTAGAGGGCCTGCAGCCAACCTGAATGCGTTCTAGACGCACCGGACCTACACCTGGAGTTATGGTCTGCGTCGCGATTTCATATGACAGCGGGAGCACCTTAGTGGTTATCCCATGCACCCTGAACGCAGTCTGTTAATTAGACCTGTTGTGCTGCCAGTCATCAACAGCGTTCCAGTGGGAATTCTAAAAGGATAATTATTGCCCACATACCGCTGTTGTAACTCAACATGCCTTACATAGTGTCGACATATTGCCTTGGCCTGCCCACTCACTAGATCTGTCTTCAATCGAGCACATATGGAACATCATCCTGCGACATTTCCAATATAATTCAGAATCGACATTAATGGTCCCCATATTGACTGACCAAGTGCAATAGGCATGGTACTCAATCGCACAAATGACATCCGTCACATGTAAAACACAATGCATGCACATTTGCATGCTTGAATTCAACATTCTGGCGATTACACCAGTTATTAATGTGCCAGCATTTCACATTTTCAGTGGCTTTTCTCGAGCTTATATTAGCCTGTGATCTTGCAATGTTAACCACTTAAACATGTTACATAGACAGACCTATCCTCGAAATTTCATTACTCAACACCAATTATTTTTTGGTGCAGCTATTTTTTCCATTACTGAATACTGAAGAGCAGTCCATAGCTAACGAAGTATCAAAAGGCTGCCTGAATCTTCTGTGCCATCACTGATATCATCAGTAGGATCTGCGCCAAATGGGAGATTTAGGACGCTATGTGGGCATCAACAAGGTACCCTTTGTATCATATATAGCCCTCGGAGGAGGAGGCCTCGGACGTCTGTGTGGAGAGCCTGTGAAAGGCGTTTATAGCTCAGCACCTTTGTACGGCGGACACCTCTCGTAAATATGATGCCCAAAAGCTGAAGTGTATTGGGGACTGATGACCTAAGATGTTAAGTCCCATAGTGCTCAGAGCCATTTGTATCCATTCCCCACAGTGGGGCCACCTTCCTCTCATTGAGCCCTCTGCCAGTTTTCATGTCGTGTTAGTGTTCATGTTGATGCCACATTCCCATACCAGATATAAGGCCGAAATGACTAGATCATCTGCATAACGGTGGCATTGGAAATTGTGTCCTCTCAGCGTGATCCCCGAAAGATGTTGTTTCAGCCTACGTCGAAGTGTCTCTGTCGCTACTACACAAAGGATCATTGAGAACGGACTGCCGTGTCAGACCGCACGTGAAATTATGATGCGTACTTTCACACTGCCATTAATCATCACACTCGATGACGGAAAATGAAGAAAGGACATGATCAAGTGGACAAGGGAGACAGGGAAGCCCGTGGGACCCATCAGGCAGCCAGGAAAAATGGCTCGCTTTCTCAAACAGGCGATCAAAGTCTATGGAGACCACGGCACCACGCAACCGACAGGCCGACACAAGGGCATTCACATCTCGATAGTCACTAAGGGCTGCCTGGATGTTATTGTAGCCCTAGCCTTCTATAGCCCTTTGCTCATATGAAACAACTTGGCGCAATAATCGCTTAAGATGCATCACCTAGATTCTAGTGAAAACTTTGAAATCATAGTTTAGGAGCGTGATCAGGCAATAATGTTCATTCTATATGCGTCCAGCTGGTTTGGTCACCGGAATAATATGTACTGGCACTACCGTTTAGGATAGGGAAAATCACTCAAAAGAGGAAAGTCCACTGGACCTGACGGGATACCAATTCGATTCTACACAGAGTACGCGAAATAACTTGCCCCCCTTGTAACAGCCGTGTACCGCAAGTCTCTAGAGGAACGAAAGGTTCCAAATGATTGGAAAAGAGCACAGGTAGTCCAGCCTGCAAGAAGGGTCGTCGGGCAGATGCGCAAAACTATCTGTTGTAGAATTTTAGAACATGTTTTTTGCTCGCGTATCATGTCGCTTCTGAAAACCGAGAATCTACTCTGCACGAATCAACATGGATTCCGGAAACAGCGATCGTGTGAGACCCAACTCGCTTTATTTGTTCATGAGACCCAGAAAATATTAGATACAGGCTCCCGGGTAGATGCCATTTTCCTTGACTGCCGGAAGGCGTTCGATACAGTTCCGCACTGTCGCCTGATAAACAAAGTAAGAGCCAACGGAATATCAGACCAGCTGTGTGGCTGGATTGAAGAGTTTTTAGCAAACAGAACACAGCATGTTGTTCTCAATGGAGAGACGTCTACAGACGTTAAAGCAACCTCTGGCGTGCCACAGGGGAGTGTTATGGGACCATCGCTTTTCACAATATACGAGGGCAGTTCAATAAGTAATGCAACACATTTTTTTTCTCGGCCAATTTTGGTTGAAAAAACCGGAAATTTCTTGTGGAATATTTTCAAACATTCCCGCTTCGTCTCGTATAGTTTCATTGACTTCCGACAGGTGGCAGCGCTGTACGGAGCTGTTAAAATGGCGTCTGTAACGGATGTGCGTTGCAAACAACGGGCAGTGATCGAGTTTCTTTTGGCGGAAAACCAGGGTATCTCACATATTCATAGGCGCTTGCAGAATGTCTACGGTGATCTAGCAGTGGAAAAAAGCACGGTGAGTCGTTGGGCAAAGCGTGTGTCATCATCGCCGCAAGGTCAAGCAAGACTGTCTGATCTCCCGCGTGCGGGCCGGCCGTGCACAGCTGTGACTCCTGCAATGGCGGAGCGTGCGAACACAGCCGTTCGAGATGATCGACGGATCACCATCAAACAACTCAGTGCTCAACTTGACATCTCTGTTGGTAGTGCTGTCACAATTGTTCACCAGTTGGGATATTCAAAGGTTTGTTCCCGCTGGGTCCCTCGTTGTCTAACCGAACACCATAAAGAGCAAAGGAGAACCATCTGTGCGGAATTGCTTGCTCATCATGTGGCTGAGGGTGACAATTTCTTGTCAAAGATTGTTACAGGCGATGAAACATGGGTTCATCACTTCGAACCTGAAACAAAACGGCAATCAATGGAGTTGGCTCCGACATCGACCAGTGGAATGGTACCGTGCAGGCATACAGGCCCTCATTTCAAGGTGGCGTAAGGCCGTAGCATTGAATGGAGATTACGCTGAAAAATAGTGTTGTGTAGCTAAAAGATTGGGGAATAACCTGGTGTATTTCAATGCTGAATAAAACAACCCCTGTTTCAGAAAAAAAATGTGTTGCATTACTTATTGAACTGCCCTCGTATATAAATGACCTAGTAGATAGTGTCAGAAATTCCATTAGACTTTTCGCGGATGATGCTGTAGTATACAGAGAAGTTGCAGCATTAGAAAATTGCAGCGAAATGCAGGAAGATCTGCAACGGATAGGCACTTGGTGCAGGGAGTGGCAACTGACCCTTAACATAGATAAATGTATTGCGGATACATAGAAAGAAGGATCCTTTATTGTATGATTATATGATAGTGGAATAACCACTGGTAGCAGTTACTTCTGTAAAATATCTGGGAGTATGCGTGCGGAACGATTTGAAGTGAAATGATCATATAAAATTAATTGTTAGTAAGGCGGGTACCAGGTTGAGATTCATTGGGAGAGTCCTTAGAAAATGTAGTCCATCAACAAAGGAGGTGGCTTATAAAACATTCATTCGACCTATACTTGAGTATTGCGCATCACTGTGGGATCCGTACCAGGTCGGGTTGACGGAGGAGATAGAGAAGATCCAAAGAAGAGTGGCGCGTTTCGTCACAGGGTTATTTGGTAAGCGTGATAGCGCTACGGAGATGTTTAGCAAACTGAAGTGGCAGACTCTGCAAGAGAGGCGCTCTGCATCGCGGTGTAGCTTGCTGTCCAGGTTTCGAGAGGGTGCGTTTCTGGATGAGGTATTGAATATATCGCTTCCCCCTACTTATACCTCCCGAGGAGATCACGAATGTAAAATTAGAGAGATTAGAGCGCGCACGGAGGCTTTCCGGCAGTCGTTCTTCCCGCGAACCATACGCGACTGGAACAGGAAAGGGAGGTAATGACAGTGACACGTAAAGTGCCCTCCGCCACACACCGTTGGGTAGCTTGCGGAGTATAAATGTAGATGTAGATGTAGAAAGTTAGTTTTGTGCAATATTCTGAGCACAAGCTACAGTCAGGTGCGGTCCAGATTGCAGTGAGTTAGGCACACCAACAGTAGCGAAGTAGAATAGAGGCTACAAGGCTGTCAAATTGCTGAAAGAGTATACGTAGCAGCTTTTAATGTCGCAAATCACAGGGAGAAGGGGCCCACTGGCCAACCTAGCGTGTTATGAGTTCGTGATGCAAAGCGGCGCGTATGGCAAAACAGATGTGCACAGCCGCATATGGCAAAACAGAGGGGCACAGCCACATATAAATAGGTGCAGGTTTCTCACGAGATTCATTCAAGTGTGGTAGCTCACCTGGATGGGGGGCGGGGGGGGGGGAGGGGGCATTTCACACCACCAGCTACATGCAGCAGCAGATGGAGCGCCAGCGTTCCAGTCCACGGCAGGTCGCTGGTTCGACCCTCTGAGGCCGATGCAGGGTCCGTAGCCAGCCAGCGACGGGCCACTCCATGGCTCGCTACCATGGGCTGTCGTCCTGGCTTCCAACAAATGCCAGAGGCATCCCGAGGCGAGGGCTGCAGATTCGGACGCTGGATCGTGGGCGCTTGTCGCCGCGATCTCAGCGACGCCGGCGAGAAGCATTCAGCTGGCCGCCTGCGGCTCATACCGAGCGGCACTGAGTCGGCAGGGACACAGACTGCTGAGTTGACTGCCGGCATCCTGACGATGCCGCAACTCCGCTGGTGTACAAGGCCGACACACAGTGAATGCACGGGTTGCTGAGGCCTGGGGATGCAGACCGAGGGGAACACGGCAGTTCAGTTGGAAACAACAGATCACTTGGAAAGCTCGGACAAGTCTTAACACGGTGCCTTCTACCTCTTCCCACTACATTTGGTCATCCTGATACATTCGGTGACAGGATTCGCCACTACATTTGGTGTCAGAATAGCCGACGTCGTCTGTCCGGTACGATGTTCGAGCCCACCGCCCGCATTACATTCACAAGATGGGATGAGTTTTGACCAGTCTTCTTTTGAGTATAGGACGTTTTCATGCCTTTTGTGTTTTTGAATATGGCTCATGGCAGGCCATTTTAGATGTTTTGCGTAGTCATATTATTATTTTCTTTTTGTCAGAATAAGTGTTAGTGTATTTGGGGCAGTAAGTTTATTATTATGTATTTTGTGGCATTTAATTACTTCAGTATTGGTTTAAGTGTGATGTTACCGATTATGATGATTCTGTGGTGTAGGGATTCGGTTTATTCTTGTACTTAAATGTTCTGTTTCTGGACTAACTGGGAACGAAAGCAACACAATGGCAGAGTGCAAGGTGTGTCGGAACCAGAAGCGGTATGGATTTTGTTGGAAAAAGTAGCACAATTGACAGCAGACAATACGCAATTGAGAAATGAATTAACATCTAAAAGTGAGCGGGAAACCACATGTGATCAGTCGTTGTTGCCTAGGGTGCAGAAGACTGATCCAGTAGCCGCGAGTTTGATTATTCCGTTTTCGGCAAGGCATCTGAGGATGCGCGTTCGTTTGTGGAGGACTTGAAGACTTCAGCGGTGACGAATGGTTGGTCTGATGAGCAGTTGTTACATATAGCCAAGATTAGATGAACGGTGAAGGGAACATATGTAAGGTGTTCTGAGGCCTTAAGGAAGGCAGGACAGCTCAATCAGTTAAAGGAAGGGCTTTTAATGAGGTACAAAAAACAGAATAACTCTGGGTACTTTAGAGAGAGGTTAAGTACAATGTCAAAGAGACAGGGGGGGGGGGACGATGGAGAAATTTGCGGACAGGATAAGGGAAATTGATGAGTAGACTTACGAGTTGGGTCAGAGTGATGAAGCGAATAATGTTCTGTTGCAGGAGGCCGAGCAAAGGGCACTTGATGTGTTTTTGAGAGGGTTACCGGCGCATATGTCACGGAAAGTGCGTGAAGGGACTCCGAAAGCTTTGTATTCGGCCATTCAGCTGTCAATTCAATGTAAGGAAATAGATGTGGCAACAGCGGTACGCGAGAGGCAAACATCGTTTACAGCAGGTGTGAAATGTTTTAAGTGTGGTCGTACGGGACTTGTGCTGAGGCAATGTACCCAGTCACCGAGGAATAAAGGAAGGGGTGGAAATCGGCAGCGGGGAGGATGGAGAAATGGAGATAGGAGAGGTGGACAAACGTTAAATGGCAGAGTGGGCCCAAGACCCACCTAAGGGAGCTCCCGTTTAATTTCAATGCTACGAATACGTATGCAGAGGTGGAATGTGCGCTGGTAGGATCCATAGGAATTAAAAAGTTTAAGATTTTTTTGGACACAGGTGCGCAAGTATCAGTGGCTACTAGGAATATAATGGGACGAAGGAAGCTAGACCAACCACGTTATAGGTTGCGTGGAGTGGGGGATAAGGAGGTCACGCCTTTGGGGTCGGCGACAGTTGACTTTCGAATAGAGAAAGTCCGATTTAATGCTTGCATGGAGGTAGTACCATGGGTAAGCGAGGGCTACGACGTGATCCTAGCAGTAGATTTCTTTCATCAACATCATGCCAAAATTGACCTTGGACAACGAACTGTGGAACTTCGTGGAATGTTATTTCAGCTAGGGGAAACTGTTGTCAATGCAGAGGTGTCGCGAGGAGCGTTCAACATAATGAACAAACCAATTGAACATACATTAGCATTAAGGCTTAATTCGCATAAGTGTGTGTATAGTGGCACCGGGAAGTCGCTTTGGGCAAGTGTGGTGTCAAATGTACCTGTGAGTACAGTATGTGTTATTGAACCATTGGAGTTCAATAACACAAGTTTTGGGTCCATTCCGTTGTTTTGTGAAACGTAGTGTTGTACGCGTACAGGAGGGGAACGACAGGCATGTAGTTGCCGTGAACGTGGATAATTTTAGCGCTGTAGAGGCTAATTTAAGGAAAGGAGTTTTAGTAGCAAATTTTCATGTGCCACATGACGAAGACTGGTGTTCGAGAGGCAGGCGAAGTGATCAACCACTAGCTGCCGATAGAACTGCATTATGTGACAAAATTAAGCATTTGCAAGGGGGAGAAAGAGAGCATTTGTAAGAATTATTGTGGGAATTTAAGGATTTGTTTTTTCCACATGTGCCGTTACCAGCAACTCCGTTAGTTCAACATAGGATACCAACAAGGAATGAAGCACCTGTTTACCGTAAACTATACAGAATACCGAGGTAATTGCAGCCGATTGTGGAGGATTTCATTGATCAGCAGCTTGCGGACGGTATTACAGAGCATAGTAATAGTTGCTGGGGAGCGGGTATTGTCGTTGTGCCTAAGAAATCTGTGGATGGAACTAAGAAATACAGGTTCTGTTGTGACTACCGATACCTCAATAATAAGACAGTAATGACCGGATACCCCACGCCAAACATATCGGAGACTTTGGATCACTTAGGACAGTGACAGCACTTTTCTCCGATCGATTTGACAAGTGGTTACCATCAGTTAGAGGTGGCTCCAGGGGATCGTCCGAAAAATGCTTTCTCTACTCCTGGAGGCCATTATCAGTGCATCAGAATGCCATTCAGTTTGAAAAATGCTCCGGAAACGTTTCAGAGGTTGCTAGACAGTGTCTTGAGGGGTTTCAAACCACGGCAGTATCTGGTCTGTTTAGATGACATTATAGTGTTTTCAAGTAGTATGGAGCAACATAGATAGCGGTTAAAGGAAGTCTTTATGAGGTTACGAGCAGCTCGTTTGACGTTGAGCCTGGAGAAGTGTCATTTTGCATTAGAAGAAGCACAATATTTGGGTCATATTATCAGTAAGGACGGAGTGCGAACAGATCCGAGGTTGGTGCAGGCTGTAAGGGATTTTCGGGAACCAAAAACAGTTAAGGTAGTGCAGTCATTCATTGGAATTTGCAATTTCTATCGAAAGTTCGTGAAGGGTTTTGCAGATTTACACAGCCGTTGACGCGGTGTTACAGAAGGGTGTGAAATTTGAGTGGACAGAAGAGTTTCAGAAAACGTTTGACAAACTGAAAGAAGTGTTAACATCAAGTCCGGTTCTTGTGTTTCCAGATTTTGAAAATGTGTATTACAACATTTCATTCATACGCTCCAGCTTCTCAAACACGAGATCGAAAAGCAGTAGTACAAAATTTGTATATAAATTTAGAAGCGTCATATTCTTCCATATAATTTGTGTGATGTCCATGTTTCTTCTCCTTCCTAGTTCTAACAAACAATCTTGTCACCACTAATTCTGAAACTATTCATGAGATTGCCAAAATTTATTCTCCGGTTAACTTCACTAATCCTGATAAAATCACCAATTTAGTTATCTCGTATTTATTCTTCGCTTAGGCGTTATTACGTGTTCGTACAACGCGTTTTCTAGCTATTCCAAGAACTGGTCTTAATAGGCTGCTAACTTGGGGCTGTACAACTGGCACTTAGTAGTGTAACGATCTCGCAAAAGATTTCTTTCAAAATTTCATTGTCTTGGATACAATGAGAAAGTAATCTTTCTTACCTGTTATGCGTGTTAGCCGTTTATTTCCACTCTGGTAGTCTGAATCTATGGATTTCTCTACTAATTATAACAATGCTGACCTTTTGCACATCCAATCAATCACATAAACAAACAGCGATTGGCATTCATGTGCTCGAGTTTATTCGACGTGATTTTCCTAGTCGCTTTAGGCAAATGCTGGGATGGTTCTTGTGAAAGGACATGGCCACCTCCCTTCCCCATCGTTCCCTAATCCGATCGGAGCGATGACCTCACTGTTCGGTCCCTTCCTCCAAATCAACCAACCAACCAATCGTTTATTCGGCTCATCTCGTACAGCCCCGTCCCCTTTTGTCTGCGGGAAAGTTTTTTATTTCTAGATGCGACGGAAATTCCCCTGGCAGGGACATCACGTACACTATGCATGCATTAAAAAATCAACTTAAGATTCGTTCAGTAATCGACCCAGAATATGTTCAAAAATGTTCGAAAACCAACAGGGATGCGTTTCAAAATCATATGAATTATCGACAGAACAACGTGCGCTGGATGAAGGCTGTTTTCTTCAACAACATGAATTTCGGGCCCCTGAAATTGCTGTCCAGGGCAGATAACCCGGTTTGCAGCCCCCTCCCACCCCCCCACCCCCCCCGTCCCCCAGATCCAGGGGGCCGGTCGGTGTGACCGTGAGTTTCTAGGCGCTTCAGTCAGGAACCGCGCGACCGCTACGGTCGCAGGTTCGAATCCTGCCTCGGGCATGGATGTGTGTGATGTCCTTAGGTTAGTTAGGTTTAAGTAGTTCTAAGTTCTAGGGGACTGATGACCACAGATGTTAACTCCCATAGTGCTCAGAGCCATTTGAACCTAGATCCAGGCCTGACGTGACGAGAAGTCCTTTTCCTCCTAACGCCGGTTTTCACTGATTCCCACTATATCCAACTTCATCCTATCAATTTCCCTTTTCAAATTTTATAACTTACCTGCGCTGTTGAGGGATCTAACATACCACACTCCGACCCATAGAAAGCTAGCTTTATTTCTCCCGATGACGACATCCACACATATATATATATATATATATATATATATATATATATATATATATATATATATATATATAACTCCGCCATTGCCGGTCCCAAGCCCGGATAAGAAAGGAGGAGGGTTAGAAGATGGGGAACCCCCCCTCCTCCTCCTTCTGCAGAAAAAGAACCTCGTTAAAGAAAAAGACAAAAGAAGCAACCGGACATATCAAAATGATGATAAAACTGGATATGTGAATGGATTCTCTGGATTTAGAATTGGAACATGGAATGTGAAGTCAGTCATGACCGGAGGAATGAAACAACTTGCAAGAACACTGGCAAAATATCAGTGCCTACTGACAGCAATTCAAGAAACAAGACTTTCTCAGGGAGTCATGAAGATAGGAGATACGCACACGCTCTTTAACAGCAAAGAGATAAGTCAAGATTGGACTTCAGGAATTGGATTTTCTGTCCATAATAAAATGAAATCGGCTGTCAATAAATTGTCTCCAGTAAATGACGGCATATGCTGGATGACATTAAATGCTAAATTATATAAGAACTGCTTAGTCAACTGTCATGTCCCGTCAGAGGATGCTGACGAAGAAACAAAGAACAATTTCTATCTCCGACTAGAAACTGTAGTAGATGGACCACATAGGCGTTCAATCCAACTGGTAATAGGAGATTTCAACGCCAAAGTGGGAAGAGAAGTAATCGTCCAACAATTTGCCCTGATTGTAGCCATTAAATAAGCAATGAGGACGGTGTCAGGCTAATTAACTTCGCTGAAACAATGAGAATGACCATCAGAAGCATGTACTTTCCACGTAAAGAAGTACATAATGTTACCTGGATGTCCCCAGATGAAAGTACGAAGAACCATATCGGTCATGTTCTAGTTGACCGAGGGCATCATGGAAGTGCTGAACATGTACGAAACTTACGCGGGACAGATATGAACTCCCACAACTTTTTGGTTGTAGCCAGACTACGTCTGAAGCTGTCCACCAAATGACGAAATAATGCGGAAAGGACGGTCCGCTTTGACAAGGATAAAGTGAAAGATGTAGCAATGAGACACCGCTACCAAGAAAAAATTGCAGAACATCTCACAACAACGGAGATCCTAACAGAGTAGAAGGTGCATGGCTGGCACTACGGAATGCAGTACTACTGAGAGCAAATCAAGAGCTTGTTTCCTTCCAAAACGCAAAAGTAAACTTTAGTTTGATGAAGAATATCGGAAATCGGTAGAGACACCATAGCAGCGAGGAAGCTGAAATGGCTAGAGCAACCTTCAGATGATACAAGAGTAGCTTATTGTAAGGCGAGGCGAAACACAGACCAGCTCATAAGGAGGAAGAAACGGAAACACCAAAAAGCTCTGTTGATAGCAGAATGAAATGATCGTGTGACACTGTAGGCCGGGAGGCCCCATCCGGGGAAGTTCGGCCGCCGAGTGCAACTCTTATTTCAGACAACGGCACATTGGGCGCTTGCGTGCCGTGATGAGGATGAAATGAAGATGAGTAGAAGACGACACCCAGTCAACGAGCGGGGAAACTCTCCAACCCGGCCACGAATGAAAACCGGGCCCGCTGCATGGGAGGCAAGCACGTTACCACTCAGATGAGCAGGGGGAGAGGGGGGGGGCTATTGATAGCAGTCGAAGAGTCAAAGTCATCACGCTCTTTTTTCCAGGCCTCATGATTGGCAGAGGTGTCTACCGGCAACGCATATTGGTTTTAACGAGTGAGACTGGTGAAGTGGTGCAACCACTAGAGCAGATAAACCTATTTAAAAACATTTTGAGAGTTTATTGAACCATGACAGCCCAACAGTGTTGACAACTCAGATACGGGTCCAATTTGATAGAGAGGAAATCCCTGAATCATCAGAAGAAGAAATCCGTGTTGTGTTAAAGGCCCTCAAGAACAACCAAGCTCCAGGTGGCAGCGGTATCACAGCTGAGATGCTAAGCCTGGCGGGTGAAGCATTGATGGAGGCGTTGAAGAGGTTAATATCTACCAGCTGGTCGGTGCAAAAAATTCTTGAAGAACTGAGGGGCGCAATTATATGTCCCGTCTTCAAGAAGGGAGATGCCACTTAAGTATCCAACTACCGCAGAATTTCACTACTTGAGACTGGGTACAATGTATTTACAATGCTGTTCCTAAACCGCTTAAAACGATTGGCTGAAAAAATTATAGTCCCCTATCAAAGTGACTTCATCTCTGGGCGGTCGCCTCTTGATCACATATTTACCTTGAGGCAGCCAACAGAAAAATTTTACGAGTTTGATCGGGAACTGCACCTCATCTTCAATGATTTTAGACATGCCTATGACAGCACTGACCGCTCCATTCTATGGGAAACGTTAGAAGAGCTCGACATTCCATCTCAATACATCGGACTAATAGCAGCTTGCTACTCTCAATCAACTTGCCAAATAAGGTTCGGAAGCCAACTATCATCACCATTCGGTATTCAAAGTGGATTGCGACAAGAAGATCCATTCAACTTGGCCTTGGAAAAAGTAAGCCGCGACACTGGTCGAAAGGAGTGGCAGAGCGGTTCTAGGCGCTACAGTCTGGAATCACGCAACCGCTACGGTCTCAGGTTCGAATCCTGCCTCGGGCATGGATGTGTGTGATGTTCTTAGGTCAGTTAGGTTCAAGTAGTTCTAAGTTCTAGGGGACTGATGCTCAGAGCCATTTGAACCATTTGAACTGGTCGAAACAGAGAAATGGAGATGGTGGGAATAGACGCAATCCTGACATCTGCTGACGATGTTGTGATCCTTGGCAACACCCAGGAGCAAGTAAGTGCTGACACTTGGCGATTCCTCCGCAACGCGAAACAAATAGAGCTGGTAGTGAACGAGAGTAGAAGAAAATACCTTGTTGTCTCGCGACATCAAGCTCCTCTCCCCTCCATAATATGCTTTCGAACGAGTAAGAGAATTCAAATAGCTGGAATCCACATTGATCAATAAAAGTGAAGTGACGAAAGAGGTGCAGCAAGGAATAACAAACGCTAATCGCGTTTCCTTCAGCCTAAACAATCTATTCAAATCCCGGCTGATATCGCTAAAAAATAAGATTCGGCTGTACATGACATTGGTACGGTCGGTACTTTTATATGATTGTGAAACAACAACTGAAGAAGCAATTTGTGCGTTCGAGAGGAAGGTACTTCGAAAGATATATGGACCCGTCTACAATTCCATGGAAGATAAATGGGAACGAAGAACAAAGGAAGACCTTTACCAACGATACAGAAAGCCACACATCGGCCGAATATTGGGTTCAAATGGCTCTGAGCACTATGGGACTTAACAGCTATGGTCATCAGTCCCCTAGAACTTAGAACTACTTAAACCTAACTAACCTAAGGACATCACACAACACCCAGTCATCACGAGGCAGAGAGAATCCCTGACTCCGCCGGGAATCGAACCCGGGAACCCGGGCGCGGGAAGTGAGAACGCTACCGCACGACCACGAGCTGCGGACGCCGAATATTGGGGCAGAAGAGGCTATAGTGGATCCCTCCGTGTATCCCTCCCTAAAAACCGTGTTCTCCGTTTCCAACCTGCTGGGAGACGCCCAAAGGAACGACCGAGGACGCGATGGAAGGATCGGGTACTGACAGTACTCAAACAAGTGGAGCCGACAGCGGTAGAAGATGAGGCTAGGGACCGACAGCGATTGACCGCCATCTGCAATAAATGTTTCCTATACTGAGACTGTGACTGTTTTTTTCTTTTTGTAATGTGTACATTTGCAATTTCTTATAACGTGCAGTTTGTTGTAATCTATTCATATTGTACTTTGTACCCTTCGTTATTCTGCTGTAGGCCTTAAATGCCCATAAATACAATAAATGATGATGATCATCGTCATCATCATTTAGTCAGGCAGTAGAGCTGCATGATCTCAGGAAAATTATGGTTTTAATTTTCTCTTGCTTTTAGCCGTTCGCAGTAACAGCACAGGAATGCCGTTTGGTTGATGCTACAAGGCCAGATCTGTCCATCGCCCAGACTGTTGACACTGCAACTATTGAAAAGTCTATTGTCCCTTTTCAGGAACCACAAGTTTGTCTGGCCTCTCGACAGATACCCCTCTATTGTGGTTACACCTACGGTATGGCTATGTGTATCGCTGAGGGACGCAAGCCACCCCACCACGGTTCATGGAGGGTGGAGGATGTAATGGTCGCCTAGTCGTAGATATTGCTAATTGCTATAATCGCACTATTTCACTCCCATTTACGGAGCTTGTTAGCACTTGATGTTAGGTTGGCACCATTAAAATGCATTGTGTTGTGATAATCGCTGCTACTTGCTGGATCGCTGCTGTGTCTCGATGCTGATGCTGGCTCTAAATCTGGTTGT